>NC_090999.1:86342500-88842500 GCF_041146395.1 Eulemur rufifrons | reverse complement strand
ATATGAGTGTGTGTGTGTGTGTGTGTGTGTGTATATACATATATATATTTGCTCAATCAACTTGGTAGGGGTCTTGGTGAAAAGCAACAGCTCAGTAGGAAACCATATGGTGGTAAAAAAGAACTAAAAAATATATTTACTCAGAGGTAAAATAATAGAAACTGAACTGATGATAGATAAATATGGTGTGCATCTCCAAATATCAAAAAAACTATTCATACAATTTTATCACATTACTGTCCAAATCTGGCAGAAGACAATAGAAGTTATAAGGAAAGGAGGAAGAATTATCATATATAATACCAATGAACATTAAAATGTTGCCATATAAATCTCAGGCTTTATAACATCCCAGAGCTATAGCTATTTGGGGTTGCCCTGGACAAGGTGGTGATTAGTTGCTAATCTAATCAAGAGTTAAGGAAACTAATGGACAAAAACCAGAATTTACTCAACATAGGAGTGAATGGAACCTGTACAAGACAGAAAATATAGACTAACCTTGGAGACTTGGGCTGGAAGAGAAAGCAAGAGGCAGTGGTAGCTAAAAAGAAACAAAAAGGGTTTAATAGCATTATGTTGATAAAGACACTGACATCAGCTCTCTACCTACTCACTCTTGTTAAAGAGGTCAAAATTCCATAAGATTCCTGACATCTCAGTTTTCTTTTCTGTAAAATGGGAATAATAAAACATAGCATCAAGGACTCTTAGTAAGATAAAATTAAATGTAAAACTGCAGTTAAAGAGTCTCGGTCATCTGGGTACCTGTCAGGGAAGCCAATGTTGGATTTATTGCCGCACCATACTTGCCCAAATTTCATCTGAGAGGTGTATTATTTACGGGAAATTGCCCAAAGAATATTCAATCTATCCATTCTGCTACAAACTCTAAAATCTGTCCCTACATTAAGCTAATTATCAAAAATCTCTGTTCCTGCTTGCATCATAGTGCCCTTGCCCATCTTTATTTGTCTCCAGAATTACATTTTGGTGTGAGGACATCAGCCCACAACAAGAAACACTGTAAGTGAGAGACCTACAAAAACCTACAGCTCCTTTACTCTCAGGATGCTGCTGAGGATTTTGCTTCGTATTTTATACAGTGTCCTCTTTAAGAGGACCCAGAGGAGAAATCTTTCTTAGTTGCAAGAATAGCTTTGCTTTTTCTGAGCAATTGGTTTGTTTTGTTTTATGGACATTCTAAGATGTCAGCCAATCATGTCTTGCTGGTTCCTGGAGCGCTGAGAGTTATGTGTGCTCCACCTCTGGTGAACGTGTATATCAACATGGACATGAACTATGGCTCACGAAGATTCCTTACCCTTATTGTTCTCATTTAATCTTTCCTGTTTTAAATGTATTGTACCTTGTACTTTTTAAAGCTTCCCTAAAACATTTTTTAAAGCGAGATGGGGGAAGATAAATGACTGGATGCATGAAAGCATACAGATACTTAACACAGGGCTTGGTTTTCATTTGCTTCTATCACATAGTCCCCTGTCCTTTGAGTTTGGAAGAATTCCATATGGCTTAATGGAAGGCAGGAGTAACTAGTAGATATTTAACGGTTGCTAACTTTGAAACCAGCCCCTCCAGCACTGGAGACCTGTTAGAGTAAGAAACCTCAGAGAACCTTGACTATTCCCAGGCCACTCCAAGGGTGCATAAGGTGGTGAAATCAGGATGAATGTGATTACGCCCATCCTCAAAGTCCCAGCAGTTTCCAGTAACAATTATTGTGTGTTGCGATGACTAAATTTACAAAGTACATCAGATTGCCCCGTAGGAATCTACCGTCTATTAAATTATTTGGAGTTCATGAGTAAACTAGTCGCCTTGCTGTTTCTTTTTCCAAAATATGGCATCTACTTCAGAAGCCTCCACTCAGCTAGTTGCTGCCATACTATAAAGCTAATTGCTTCCTGAAAGTATCAATTTAGATACACATATTTTTCAACACTAATTTTACCTCTCATAAACAGAGGATGCTATTTTCTTCTTTGTATCAAACACATGGTTTGCTATTGTGTAAAAATACTGAAGTTATTCTGGGTTCTGCAGGCTTACTCTAAGAAAGCTAAACAGTTCTTTTATTGTCCATGTAAGTCTTTTATTTACAAGTAGCAGTGACTTTTTTTCAGTATTTAAACAACAGTCTCAAAAGCATGGTTAACAGCTGTGTGAAAATCAGTACATACTTGGGCTTAAGGTCCTAGCAAAATCCAATCAGCATCAAATTGCATTTCATCAAACTCATATGGAATTTTTAGGACTTTGAGTTTCTTTAAATAGTTCTGAAATTCAGAAACAATCCCCTGAGAGACTGGCATAATAAGGCTGTCTGCCAACCACAGACTTCCTGGCATGCAATGAAATTCAGGAAGGGCAACACTGTTGTTTTTCTCCAACCTTCTCACCTCCAGATAAACAATCTGGCAGTTCAGAAGCAACAAAATGCCCAGGACACTAAGTTCATGACAAGGTTATTTTGAGGTCTGAGCATATTCCTAGGCATAAATGCCTGATTATGAATTAAATACTGGGCCCTGGTAAACTAATGGGACAGACCCCATCAGTCACTCTGGAAGGAGGATACACCAGCCTCTCTGTCAACAAAGCAAGTCAACAGATAAGTTTAAGAGCTCACTGTGAAACAAAACATGTAAATGTCTGACTTCTGTTACCAAAGAGTCTAGGACCCAATGGTGTACTGATAAATGCTGAACAACCATTTCTCTGGAAGAATTTTTAAAAAGCAAACTCTGATTTACATCATTGGCCCATTTCCACACTGTAAATACTAAATGCTTCCACCATGGCTGATTTTAGGCTACCAACATGATCTTACCGAATGTGGAGTTGGGAAGAGATGTGCACAGTCAGCTCTCAGCAGCCAGGGCAGCTCTAGCACACCCCTTCTGGGACCACCCCACTCAGCATCAGCAGACATGTAGAACTTCCATCCTGCTTAGTAGAACTCTCTTTATAGCTTTCTCATATCCAGGCTATATGCTGTTTGTCTCTACCTGCTTTTTTTTTTTTTTTTTTTTTTTTTGAGACAGAGTCTCACTCTGTTGCCCGGGCTAGAGTGCTGTGGCATCAGCCTAGCTCACAGAAACCTCAAGCTCCAGGGCCCAAGCGATCCTCCTGCCTCCACCTCCCAAGTAGCCGGGACTACAGGTGTATGCCATCACGCCCAGCTAATTTTTTCTATTTTTAGTAGAGACAGGGTCTTGCTCTTGCTCAGGCTGATTTCGAACTCCTGGCCTCAAGCGATCCTCCCACCTCGGCCTCCCAAAGTGCTAGGATTACAGGCATGAGCCACCGTGCCTGGCCTCCACCATCTTCATTTTGCTTCAGATAATCAACCAAATTCTTATCCTGTATAACGGTACTTCTTCTAGCTCACCTTGAATTCTGAGCTCATCCCGTTGCTGGGAAGAGTCTTCCTACTTCTCTGATGCTGTCAGTTACTTCTTTATCCCAGACATAGTTCCTGGCTCCTATAGGCACGGATCCTGAGGCCTCTGAAAGAAGAGTCTTCTGAGAGGACACTCCTGACCCTTCTGATTTGGGGGTAGATGCATATTATCACCCCCATGGAAAGGTGGGAATCCCATTCCCTGCCATTTTCAGCCCTGCCCCTCTCCCTGTCATTGTTCACCTTCCCCCCGCCTCCTTAATGTGTGAGACTGCAGGAAGGAGGAAGGATCATCTGAGCTACTATCATTTTTTTTATTCCATCAGCTTCTCATAAATCTGTTTATTGCCCTCAATCCATAATAAGTTCTAATATTTTATTCTCTTAATGTAACCATTCAATGCTGTCTTTGCATGTGTGGCATCTATTAATATAGGTAAAGATATTTCAGTGGAGATTTTCTCAGATGTATTTAAGAGGGCACTTCATCAATATACATAGGTTTATATATTGTATGTATTCTTGTATTTGTATTTTTGTAGTTTGTATTGTGTATATTTGTATTTATTGTATTTGTATTTTGTATTTTATGGATACTATTAGTATTTGTATTTATATATTCTATGTATGCCACATGTATATGTATATTGTGTGTCTATTATATATATACAACATACATAGTCCTAAAACTGCACCAGTGCTAACAACTCAAGTTTGAAAATGGGGTATATGGCCCCATTGTCAGAATTTGACTTAATTAGCAAAGGCCACAGATTTCTTTCTCTCAAATTCCTGAGATCCTCATGACTTCTAAGCTGATATTTGTTTGTATAGTTCGAGGGACTTGTTGGAGGCTACTAAAGTCAGTACAGAATAATTGATGCACCAGCATCAGCAATTCTTGCTCATTGTCCCTCCCCTCCCATTTCTCATCAGATTCTCAGACTGGAGACTAGACTCTCTTCCAGTGCCTGGAGCTTCTCCTGGCTCCCCTTCCCTGGATTCAGCTCTCTATAGCACAGTTGAATTTCTCAGCTTCTGAAACGCTTCAGTTATGTACATGTCCCTAATTAATCCTGTAGGTCATTTTCTTTTCTTTCCCTAGCAGCAATTCTGTTCTCCTCTGAAATAACCTTGAGATTTCAGTACCTGGAAGTATCCGATACAACCTGGTCCCATTGCTTCATCTACACTACCAGCCCGAGGACCTCATGTGAGCAGGAAGATGGTTTGGATCTTCCCCACAAATCTTTCATATGGAATTTGTATCCCCAGAAGCTATCCAGTTTTCTTTAATGTCTCATGAGTTATAAATAAATAACCAAATAATATATCACTCAAATTGGGACACTGTTAAAAATGAAAGAAGGCACTGAAAACAAATAAGTAATTGATCTACAATAGGTATAAATCGGACTGCCCTAGGAGACATATGGTCTCCTTAATTATAATTTTCTTGCCATGGGCTACCCTCACTTGTTATCTCATGCAGAAAATTTCTGCTGGAAGCAGCCTGATGGATTCTTGGCTTTCTGGTTGAAACTCCCTCAGGGACTTTAAGACCACAATCCTTCTGTCTCCGCACTGTTACTCTTTTGTAGGTTGTTCATGCCATGGTACAACAGTCTTGGAGTCCAGACACACCATCTGCCTCTGCCTTTGCTATGTCTCTGCCCTTCCCCAAAGTGCCAATTCCACCCTGGAAGCATGGTGCAAAAGCACAGCAATGTTGGTGACTACAGTCCTGGTTTCCATTGTAGAAGAGCCAGGAACTCTAGTCGTCTCTGGAAGAGGCAATATAATAATAGAGTTTACATTTACTGGAATGAGAAATACTACAGGACAAGTATTTTTGTTAACAATGATCTAGTTTAGGAAATGTTAGGAGATGACAGACATGTAGGAGATAAGTCTAGGCTGGAGATATAAATTTAGAAGTCACCAACACATAAAAGGTTTTTAAAGTCTTAAAAACATAGGCAGATTCAACACTCAAAAATCAATTAATGTAATCTATCACATCAATAGTTTAAAGAAGAAATATCATATGATCATGTCAATAGATACAGAAAAAACATTTGACAAAATCAAACACTCATGATAAAAAAAACCTCTCAGGAAACTCCCTCAACTTGATAAAGAATGTATACCAAAAACAACAACAACAACAAAAAAAAAAAAAAAAAAAAACACTGCTAACATCAAACTTGATGGTAAGAAACTAGATAGTTTTCCCCTAAGTTCAGGAATAAGTTAAGGATGCCCCTTCTCACCACTCGTATTCAACATACTAGAAGTCCTAGCTAATGCAATGAGACAAGAAAAGAAAATAAAAGGTGTACAGATAGGGAAGGAAGATAACGTGATTGTCTATGAAGGAAATCCCAAAGAATCAACAGCAACAACCACCAAAATCTTCTGGAACTAATACGCGATCATAGCAAGGTTGCAGGACACAAGGCTAACATACAAAAGTCATTTGTCTTTCTATATATCATCAATAAAAAATTGAAACTTGAAATTTATAACACTATATCATTTACCTTATCACCAAAAAATTAAATAAAGTCATGTACTGCATAATATTTCAGTCAATGATGGACTGTGTGTACAAAGGTGGTTTCATAATATTATAATGAAGCTCAAAAATTTCTATTGCCTAGTATTTACTATACTGTACTTTTTAATCACTATTTTAGTGTGTACTCCTCCTAATTATATAAAAATTAACTGTAAAACAGCTTCATGCAGTTCCTTCAGAAGGTAAGTATGTCAGAAGAAGCCATTTTTATCATGGAGATAACAGCTTCATGTGTGCTATTGCCCCTGAAGAATTTCCAGTGGGACAGAATGCAGATGTGGGAGACAGTAATGTTCATCATATTGACCCTGTGTAGGCTTAGCTAATGTATGTGTTTGAGTCTTAGTTTTTAACAAAAGGTTTAAAAAAGAAAAATAAATGAATAAAGATTTTTTAAAATAGAAAGAAGCTTATAGAATAAGCATATGAAAAAGAATACATTTTTGTACAGTATCTTTCTGTTTTAAGTTGTGGTGTTACAAAAGAGTCAAAAAGCTAAAAAAAAGTTTATGAAGTAAAAAACTTATAGTAAGCTAATTGTTGAAGAAAAAAATTTGTTTATAAATTTAGTGTAGCCTAATTGTACAGTGTTTACAAAGTCTACAGTAGTGTACAGTAATATCCCAGCCTTCACATTAATTTAGCACTCACTCACTGACACATCTAGAGCAACTTACAGTCCTGCAAGCTGCATTTATGGCCAGTGCCCTATACAGATGTACCATTTTTTATCTTTCATACCATATTTTTATTGTACTTTTTCCATGTTTAGATGTATTTAGATAGTTACCAATATATTACAATTTTTTTATAGCTTTCAATACAGTAACATGCTATACAAGTTTGTAGCCTAGAAGCAATAGATGTGTCGTAACTATACCATCTAGGTTTGTGTAAGTATATTCTACGATGTTCATACAACAATGATATTGCCTAATGATTCATTTCTCAGAACATGACCCCAACACTAAGCAACATATGACTATAATTAGGTATAAATCTAAAAAATATGTATAGGACCTATATGAGGAAAACTCTGATAAAAGAAATCAAGTATCTAAATAAATGGCGAGATATTCCATGCTCAGGAATAGGAAGGCTCAATATTGTTAAGATATCAATTCTGTCCAAGATACTCTACAGATGCAATGCAGTCCCAATCAAAATCCCAGTAAATTGGCCGGGCGCGGTGGCTCACGCCTGTAATCCTAGCACTCTGGGAGGCCGAGGCGGGTGGATTGCTCAAGGTCAGGAGTTCGAGACCAGCCTGAGCGAGACCCCGTCTCTACTAAAAAAAATAGAAAGACATTATATGGACAACTAAAAATCTATATAGAAAAAATTAGCCGGGCATAGTGGCGCATGCCTGTAGTCCCAGCTACTCGGGAGGCTGAGGCAGTAGGATCGCTTAAGCCGAGGAGTCTGAGGTTGCTGTGAGCTAAGCTGACGCCATGGCACTCACTCTAGCCTGGGCAACAAAGTGAGACTCTGTCTCAACAAAAAAAAAAAAAAAAAAAAATCCCAGTAAATTAGTTTGTGGATTTTAGCTTATATGGAAAGGCAGAAAGGCCCAATATAGTCAAAACAATATTGAAGAACAAGAGTAAAAATCAGAAGACTGACACTACTCCACTTCAAAATTTACTATAAAGCTACAGTAATCAAGAAAGCATGGTATTGGTGAAATAATAGACAAATTAATCAACAGAACAAAATAGAGAGCCCATAAATAGACATACACAAATATAGTCAAATGATCCTTGACAAAAGATCAAATGCAACCCATTGAAGAAAGGATAGTCTTTTCAACAAATAGTGCTAGAGCTATTAGGCATAGATATAGAAAAGAAAGGAAGCAATAAACAGTCTTACACTGTTCACAAAATTTAACTCAAAATGGGTCATAGACTTATATGCAAAATGCAAAATTAAAACTTCTAGAAAATATCATGGGAGAAAATCTAGGTGATCTTAGGTTTGGTGATGAGGTTTTAGGTACAATACCAAAAGATACCAAAAGCATGATTCGTAAAAGAAAAAATGAGTAAGTTAGACTTTGTTAAAATTAGAAACTTCCACTCTGTGAGAGGCATTGTTAAGAGAATTAAAGAGACAAGCCACAGTTTGAGAAAAAAATATTTGTAAATTATATATCTCATAAAGGGCTTTTGTACAAAACATATAAAGAACTCTTAAAAATGAACAATAAGAAAGAAAAATCCCAATTATAAAATGGGTGAAAGGTCTGAACAGACACCACACCAAAGAAGATAAACAGTTGACAAATAAGCATATGACAATATTCTAAACATCTGCAAAGTAAAACAAGGAGATACCACTACACAGTAATTAGAATGGCTAAAATCCATAAAATTACAATACAAATTGCAGACAAGGATGCAGAGTAATAGGAATATTCATTTAATTGCTGGTAGGAATACAAAAGTGTGCACTTTAGAAGAGAGTATGGTAGTTTCTTAAAAAGCTAAACAGTGTCTCACCATATGATCCAGCCATCATGCTCCTAGACATTTGCCCAGTTGTGTTGAAAGTGTATGTCCACACAAAAACCTGCACACAACCGTTCATAGCAACTTTATTCATAATAACTAAAAACTGAAAGTAATCAAGGTGTCCTTCAGTAGGTAAATGGATAAACAAACTGGTATATCTACATTATGGAATATTATTCAACATTAAAGAGAAATGAGCTATGAAAAGCCATGAAAAGACATGGTGGAACCTAAAAGTATATTACTAAAATCTGGAAAGACTCTATGATTCCAACGATATGACATTCTGGAAAAGGCAAAACTATGGAGGTAGTAAAGAGATCAGTGATTGCCAGGGATTTGTGGAGAAAGAGGGATGAATGGGTGGAGCGAGGGGGTTTTTAGGGCAGTGAACAATTCTATATGAAACAGTAATGGTGGATCCATGCCATTATGCATTTGTCAAAACCCATAAAACTATACAACACTAAGAGTGAATCTTAATGGAAACTGTAGACTATAGTTAATAACAGTGTATTGGTTCACTATTTATAACAAATATACCACTAATTCAAGATATTACTAATGATAACAGGAGAAACTATGTGTGAGGATGGGGAGGTGGGTACTAGGTGTATAGAATTCTGTGTACTATCTGCTCAATTATTCTGTAAATATAAAACTGAACTGAAAAATGAAGTCTAGCAACTGTACAAACTAACTAAATAAATAAGACAAAAGCACCAAGTGAGAGACTATTAACAGAGAAGAGAGAAGTTTAAATGATATCCTAGGGCACATTTTTGAAGTTTGTGGAGATGAGAAGGAACCAGTAAAGAAGGCTCTGCATTATGCCGCATTGTTCGTGGCAGTTAGATCAGATCAGAAAAAAAAAAAAAAGAAGGCTCTGCAGGAGAGGCCAGTGATGTGAGAAAAAACTGAGTAGAAGGGGGTGTCCTAGAAGCCAAGTGAAGAAAGTGTTGAAGGAGAGAGTGATCAGCATGTCAGACACTGATGATGGGCCAAGGGTGATGAAGACTGAAATGTTTCAATACATTTAACAAAGTAGAGACCATCATCATTGATTTTGATCTGCGGAGTTTGGGAGAATACCAAGGACAAAGCCCAAATCCTGTGATTTTGAGAGAAATAATGAGTACAAACAAAACATTTTAGGAATTTTGCTGTAAAAGGGAGCAAAGAAATGGGCAAAACCTCAAGGAGATATGGGGTTGAGAGAGGAGTTTTTAAGATGGAAAAATTTACAAAATATGTATGTGCTGATAGAAATGATCCAGAAGAAAGGCATAATAATAGTGATGCAAGAGCAAGAGTGGGAGAATCCTGAAATGATGAGTGTAATGACGAGGAATGGGATCTAGTCAACAAATGAAAGGACCAGGGGAGTGTGGACAGTCATCCAAGGTAATAGTGTGGAGGAGAAGAGTGTATGGGCACAGATGCTGGTAGGCAAGGCGACGTAGTAGTGGGAGCTCTCAGAAATCCTCTGCTTCTATTTTCTCAGATAAATTGAAAACATACTTGACAGCTGAAAGTGATAATGGGGGAGAAGGCATTGGAGCTTTGAGGAAAGGAGGGAAGATATAGAACAGTTACCCAGGAAGTGGCAGAGTGAAATGGAGTCAGATTGCCAAGTCACACTCAGAGCCAACTTGGGGGCATAAATGAAAGTGACAATTGTAAGCACAGTTATTGTTTTTTTCCTAGCCATGTGTAGCTGACAGGCACAGACTTGGATTAGTCAGAGTTAGATTTAACCTGGGTGGGGCTTTGCCAAGTGATTATGCATGGTGAGAAGGTGAAGGGGGTTAAGTGTGTTGTAAAGGGGTGATTATAAGGGTGGACCATAGAACCTAAGTTGAGTGAAGCTGGAAATTATGACACAAAAGGGGAAGTGATGGAGAGCAGAAACAGTGGACGGTAACTCCTGGAGAGGTTGGAAAATACTTTTTGGAGTCATGGTACTAGAAGTAGTGAGGTTCAAGACAGTAAGTCATAGCTGGGGAGGGAGATACTTCAAATGGAGAATATAGAAAAGTTTTAGATATTGATAATGACAAGTTCTCCAGTGCCCCCATTAGAGTGAATTAGGGTGATGTCTTAGTCAGTTTGTGCTGCTATAACAAAATGCCTGAGACTGGGTAATTTACAAAGAACATAAATTTATTGCTCATAGTTCTGGAAGCTGGAGGTCAAAGAGCAAGGTACCAGTAAGTTCGGTGTCTGGTGAGGGCCAAGTCTCTCTGCTTCCAAGATGGCATTTTGTTGCTGCATTTTCCAGAGGGAACAAGCACTATGTCATCATGTGGCAGAAGGCAAAAGTGCAAAAAAGGTGAATATTGTGTGAAACCTGTTTTATAAAGCATTAATCCCATTCACCAGAACAGAGCAGCCATGACCTAATTACTTCCCAAAGGTCCCACCTTCCAATACTGCTGCATTGGGGATTAAATTTCAACATATGACTTTTGGAGGGGCACATACATTCAAACCATACCAGGTGGTCAGGATAATTAGAAGAGAAGAGGTTAAGGAACCAAGAGACCAGGGTACTTGAAAAGGTCATGTGTTATCTGCATGAATGTGTATATAGAAATCATCAAGAACTGCTACTGCTCCATCAACAGATACTGTGAGTTTAGACAGACCTGCCCATGTGAAAGCTGTTAATATAGACACATTCAGCTCCTTGCACATGCCATTTCAGTAACATAAGTTTCAGAATTCCTGTGGCTTGGCTGTTACTGAGAAGCAGATATATTTTGCCTCATATGCTGTGCATTTCAGGAGCAAACAAAAATGATGACACATTTCACAGGGAAACAGGACCAGGATCAAGGTTATGGAATTCAACAAATATGAACTGTCAGAAGCTAGAGGATTGGCTTAGTAGTAGAGACCTCAGGGTCAAAATACTCAAGTTTCCTTGGAACCAGAGATTCCAATCTCAAATGCTTCAACTCAGTCTTTCACCCTTTGAAGGCAGATAAATTGGGTAGCACAGAATTGATTGGCTAGGGTTTCTTAGATGACATCTTAAGACCAAAAACTCCATCTGCTTTCTTAGGACATCAGGTTATTCGTGGCTTTTTTTTAGGAACAAGGACAGACATTACAGCTTTTGGCCAATAGTAAAGTGTAGACTGAAAGAAATGGAGACATTGATTTTACCCTGAAATGTATTCACATATAAGTCACCCTCCACAAGTAAACAGAGAGAGCAGTAATATGATATTGAAGCAAAGAAGTTCTATGTTTCTGGTTAGTTCAATAATCCAGTCTTCAATATGCCTAGCATATGTAATTCAAACGGTTCAAAATGTCAACACTGTACAAGTGAGATGGGTTTTTTAAGGTAAGGAAAAGCACATGACTTCAATAAACAGTATCATCTGAGATATTTTTAGAGTTGTTATTGGTTATCATTCTATTCCAATAAATCACTATAGGGTAACAAGCAGAATTTGTTATCCTAGGTATTTTTCAATATGGTCTCAAAGTAAAATTATAAAATGAAACAAACCTATAATCTATAATGAATGTAATTTTGAGAATAAGGAATTTAAACTGCTTACCTAGGCTTCATATCTGATTAATATAAAATCAATCACCTCCAAGTAATCATTACTGTAAATTTTTCAAAGTACTAAATGAATTCAATACATGCAAAAAATAGAGTAGTATATTATCTGGTTACTATGCAAATTTTGCACTTATGAAAATTATATTAGATATTAGGCAAATTGTAGGTAAAGGTCACTTGTAATTACGTCAGGAAAATATTATAGATTGTAGGTAAGAAATTTTAGTCAAGAATGGTTTTATTTGTACATGGTTTGTTGGTGTTTGAAGTGCACTACAAAACACGAACCAACACACCATGCAGACTCTTGTCTTTCATGAATTTCTGTCATAAAAGTAGGACCAAGTTTCCAAGGAGGAAGGAGCTTCAGATCTATATAATACTTGACTAGTTAGTGAATATATTTAACAAGGTCAAAACTGGTTGTCTTCTTTCAAAATTCCTGGTCTAGAAAACTTTATAAAGTAGTCATGCAAATTCTGCAATGAGAACATTTTCCCCCAACAGACAAAGATTAAATGGTGATCCTGGTTCAGTGCTACTGACTGATGAGATAAAGATGCTTTGCCTTCATTCTGATTTATATTTGGCAATGATAACTGAATTCACAGCATATAGATGGAATGTCAGCTCTTTAGAAAGTTGAGTTCTGTCAAAGAGTGGTAGTGACCACCACATTATATACCATCTATGAGACCGATAAATGCCATTTCTATGGGAAAAAAGCATTTAGGGATGATTAAAAATGAACACATAAAACCAGACCAAAAAAGATGAAGGTATTTCCATCCTTATAGTCACATACAACTATTCAAGATATTAATTGTGACCTTTGCTCTACTGCAATCTCAAGATCTCAAATGGGCCCTAACTTCACACTAAGGAAATTTGGCAGTGACCGGGAGACCCTGGCCTTTAGGATAAAATAATGTGTGATTCTATCCAGGACAAGTGATGCTGTGGTTCATAGTCAATTATCATTAAATTTAATTCTCTATTTTTCAAATGCTAATTCACTATTCCCATCCTGCCACACACTGCACTGCACTGAAATTTCCCTTGATGTGGTCCCATCTCATCTCAGGAATAAAGAGTCTAGGGAAAGGTAAGGGACTTAACAAATATAGTAATTCAGTATTGACAGTCATTGAAGTAGTCCTCAGGACCAATGGTGCCAAGTGAGGCAGAGGAGAAATTTTATTCCCCGTTGCATTTTCAGAATCAGGATAGAACTATTACTTCTGTTCTCTTAGTACATATTACCGCCTTGGTGGCAGAAACAGACACAAGGGGAATAAAATATACTGTAGTCACTGATTATCTTTAACTTGAAGTTAAAATTATTACCAAAGGCCAGCTTATTTTTCTAACATCCATGAAGGTATGAGAGGGCAATATTAAGCCAAATTTTATGAATGGGAAACCAAGAATTACAGCATTAACAGAACTAAGCCTAAATTGAAAACACTCTGCAGGCCTTCCAAACCCCTTCCCTGTTCTTTCAACCAAAAAAATCAAAATAAGATATTCTTTAGCACTAATTCAAATAACCCTATATATTTTTTAAGAAGTAAAAGTGGATTATTTGAACTGGCCTTTTTAAAAACGCACTAATAAAACACTCAGATCAATGCCAATTCTATTTCCTAGAATTCACCCAGCCCCAGGGTGAGTTAGTAGTGCTCTTGAAGCTTTCTTACTTCTGAGATGATACTTAATCCATCTCACAGCAGCTATTAATAGTGAACTATCATTGTCATTGCCCAGTCGGTAGTTCCCATAGCATATTAACTGAACTTTGGCATTTATGAGATCAATGTTATCACATTGTAGGTATTAACCAAATTTGAATCACTTTGAGAAATGTAAAATTGTTTAAGGAAACACCAGTTGCAGCATCTTGAATTTAATCTAGAAATTCTATATGAATAGGCCACTCAATAATTATACACACACACAACACATATAAGTATATAATCTCCTGGTTGTTCCAGGCACTGTGTTTGATCTAGGGATAGAGGGGTAAGAAAAAGCAAATGTAATTACTGCTGTCAAGAGCTTAAGTCTAGTGGTAGAGGGAACAGACCTTCATCAGATAAGCACAGGGGAAAAATCTTGGAAGGAAATGATGAACCATACAATAGGTGTGGATTGGCTTCTGCAAGTCTGTGGAGTTGGAGACGTCTTCCTGAGGAAGACAGCTTTGAGCTGAGTTCAGCGGATTGACAGATTAAGTAGGCAAAAATGATATGAAGCAGACAGAAGCCAGTTTGAGGGGGTTAAAGATGAGTTAAAGCTGAGGATGGTGAAAATTTGTTTTTCTCAAAATGAATGCAAGAATATATTTCTTCAAATACTACATCTTGTTTAGTAGTGTTATAGATATTTTTATTTTTTATTATTTCTAAAAATTTATGGGTTACATATATAATTTTGTTACAATGCATAGATTGTGTAGTGGTCAAGTCAGGGCTTTTAGGGTATCCATCACCTAAATAATGTCCACTGTACCCATTAACCAATTTCTCATCATACTACCCCATCCTAACCCTTCACCACTCCTAGTCTCCATGGTCTATCATTCCATTCTTTACATCCATGTGTACACATTTTTAGCAGCCACTCATGAGTGAGAACATGTGATATTTGACTTTCTGTGTCTGGCTTGTTTCACTTAAGACAGTGCCACCTTGTTCCATGCATGTTGCTGCAAAATACATGATTTCATTTTTTCTTACGGCTGAGTAGTATTCCATTGTGTATATACCATATTTTCTTTATCCATTCATCCTTTGATGGGCACTTAGTTGATTCCATATCTTTGCTATTGTAATTAGTGCTGCAATAAACATATGAGTGCAGGTATATTTTTGATATACTGATTTCTTTTTTGGGTGGGGCTGGGGGTTACATACCCAGTACAGGGGTTGCTAGATTGAATGGTAATTTTATTTTTAGTTCTTTGAGAAATCTCTATATTGTTTTACATACAGGCTATATTAATTTACTCTTTTTTAATTTTGTTTTTTACTAAACTTAATCCTCTGCATTAGAGGCTGTACTATGATAATTCACAATCCCACCAGCAGTGTGTGAGTTAGCATTTCTCCACATCCTTGCCAACATCTGTTATTTTTGTCTTTTTATTCATAGCCATTCTGACTGGGGTAAGTTGATATCTCATTGTGATTTTGATTTGCATTTCTCTGATGATTACTGATGTTGAGAATTTTTTCAT
Source organism: Eulemur rufifrons (assembly GCF_041146395.1). Taxonomy (NCBI): domain Eukaryota; kingdom Metazoa; phylum Chordata; class Mammalia; order Primates; family Lemuridae; genus Eulemur; species Eulemur rufifrons. Next base: position 88,827,161 of record NC_090999.1, on the reverse strand, counting down.
ATACCTGTTGGCCATTTGTGTGACTTCTTTTGAAAACTGTCTATTCATGTCCTTTGCCCACTTTTTAATGAAATTTTTTTTTAGTTGTTTGAGTTCCTTGTATATTCTGGATGTTGGTTCTCCTTTGAGTGAACAGTTTGCAAATATTCTCTCCCATTCTACAGGCTGTTTCTTCACTCTCTTGATTATTTCCTTTGCTGTGCAAAAGCTTTTTAGGTTAATTAAGTCTCATTTGTCTATTTTTGTTTTTCTTGCCTGTGCTTTTGAGGTCTGAGTCATAATTTCTTTGCCTAGATCAATATCTAGAAGAGTTTTTCCTAGGTTTTCTTCTAGTATTTTTATAGTTTCAGGTCTTACATTTAAGTCTTTAATCCATCTTGACTTTATTTTTGAATATGGTGAGAGATAGTGGTCCAGTTCCATTCTTTTGCATATGACAATACAATTTTCCCAGCACTATTTATTAAAGAAGATGTCCCCTCTCCAATATATGTTGTTGTCAGCTTTGTCAAAGATCACTTGGCTGTAAATATGTGGCTTTATTTCTAGGTTCTCTATCCTGTTCCATTGATCTACATGCCTATTTTTATTATAGTACAATGCTGGTTACTATAGCCTTGTAATATAATTTGAAGTCAGGTAATGTGATACCTCCAGTTTTGTTCTTTTTGCTGAGAATTGTTTTGGCTATTTTTTTGGTTCTATATGGATTTTAGAATTGTTTCTTCTAATGAAAAATGGTGTTGGTATTTTGATAGTCATTGCATTGAATCTGTAGATTGCTTTGGGAAGTATGATAATTTTAACAATATTAATTCTTCAGATCCATGAGCATAGGATGTTTTTCTATTTGTGTCATCTATAATTTCTTCCATCAGTGTTTTGTAGTTTTCCTTGTATAGATCTTTCAGCTCCTTAGTTAATTTATTCCTAGGTATTTTTTTGAAATTTATTCTAGGTGTTTTTTTTAATCTATTGTAAATGGAATTACTTTCTTGATATCTTTCCTAGCTAGATCAATTATTGGTGTATAGAAATGTTACTGATTTTTGTGTGTTGATTTTATATCCTGCAACGTTACTGAATTCATTTATCAATTCTAAGAGTTTTTTGGTGGAGTCTTTAGGTTTTTCTAGATATAAGATCATATCATCAGCAAACAGGGATAATTTGACTTTCTCTTTTCCAGTTTTTTTTTTTTTTTTCTGGCCTGATTGCTCTGGCTAGGACTTCTAGTACTAAGTTGAACAGTAGTGAAAATGGGCATCCTTGTCTTGTTCCACTTCTTAGAGGAAAGGCTTTTAACTTCTCCCTGTTCAGTATTATGTTAGCTGTGAGTTTGTCATAGATGGGCTTTATTATTTTGAGGTATGTTGCTTCTATGCCTAGTTTGTTGAAAATTTTTATCATGAAGGAATACTGAATTTTATCAAATATTTTCTATGTCTATTGAGATAATCATGTGGTTTTTGTCCTTGTTTCTGTTTATGTGATATATCACATTTGTTGATTTGTGTATGTTGAAGCATCCATGCACCCCTGGTATAAAACCCACTTGACCAGGTTGTATTATCTTTTTGATGTGCTACTGAATTTGGTTTGCTAGTATTTTTTTTTTTTTTTTTTTTTGAGGATTTGCATCTACATTCATCAGGAATATTGGTCTATAGTTTTCTTTTTTGTTGTATTCTTCTCTGGTTTTGGTATTAGGGTGATACTGACCTCATAGAATGAGTTAGGGGGAATTCTGTTCTCAATTTTTTAAAACAGTTTCAGGAGGATTGTAATTAGTTTTTCATTATATGTTTGATAGAATTAAGCTGTAAATCCATCTGGTCCTGGACTTTTCTTTGTTGGGAGATTTTTTTATCATTGATTCAATTTCAATACTCAATGTTGGTTTCTTCAGGTTTTCTATTTCTTCCTGGTTCAATCTTGTGAGATTGTATGTTTCCAGGAATTTATCCATTTCCTCTAGGTTTTCCAGTTTGTCAGTGTATAATAGTCTCTGATGATCTTTTATATTTCTGTGGTATCAGTTGTAATGTCTCCTTTTTCATTTCTGATTTTGTTTATTTGGATCTTCTCGCTTTTCTTGGTTAGTCTAGCTTGTCATTTATAAACTTTGGTTTTCTTTTCTTTCTTTTTTTTTTTTTTTTTTGAAGAACCAAAAAAAATGATTTTGTTCCATTGATACTTTATATTGGTTTTCTAGGCTCTATTCTATTTAGTTCTGCTCTGATCTTTGTTATTTATTATCTTCTGCTAATTTTGGTTTTGGTTTGTTCTTGCTTTTCTAGTTTCTTGAGGTATGTTATTAGATAACTAATTTGTAATCTGCCTACTTTTTTCATGTAGTCATTTAATGCCATAAACTTCCCTCTTAGCACTACTTTTACTGTAACCCACAGGTTTTGGTATGTTGTATTTCTATTTTTGTTTGTTTCAAACAATTTTTTTATTTCCATCTTAATTTCTTCATTGACCCAATGGTCATTCAGGAGCATATTGTTTAATTTCCATGTATTTTCACAGTGTTCAAAGTTCCTCTTGCTTTATTCCTCTGTGGTCTGAGAAGATACTTGATGTGACTTTGATTTTTTTTAATTTGTTAAAACTTGTTTGCAGCCTAACATTTGGTCTCTATCTTGGAGAATGTTACATGTGCTGATAAAAAATGTATATTCTGCAGTTGTTTGGTAAAATGTTCTGTAAATATCTGTTAGGTCCATTTGGTCTAAAGTCCAGTTTAAGTCCAATGTTTCTTTGTTGATTTTCTGTCTAGATGATCTGTCTAATTATGTGAGTAGGGTGTTAAAGTCCCCCACTAATTTTGTATTGATTTCCACCCCTCTTTTTAGGTCTAGTGATATTTGTTTTATGAATCTGGTTGCTCCAGTGTTGGTTGCATATATATTTAGAATTGTTATAACTTCTTGATGAATTGATCCCTTTATAAAATGATCTTCTTTGTCTTTTTTTACTTAAAGTCAATTTTATCTGATATAAGTATACCTATTCCTGCTTGCTTTTGGTTTCCATTTGTCTAGAATATATAGATGTTTTTATTGATTATTATCACCAATACTAAATAATATTATTTAATATTATAAGCAATCACTACTTTCAAGGACTCATTCAGATCACAGAAATAATCTATAACATGTTGATTTGCATACAAGAGAAAAAGGAACTGAGCTACAAGTTAATAGACTATCCTTTTCACCAACTGCACCTCAGTTTCCACTATGAAATGAAGGTATGGGTAAGTGTGCTATTCAGGATTATTCCAGTTGCAAGTTATGGAAAATAATCACAAAAAGGCTTAAACAAAAAGGTGTTAACTGAAGAAACAATGAGGTCCATAATTTGAAAAAAAAAAGAGTTTTATGTCTCATAATGGGTTACAATCTCTGGGTGGCCATTCCAACAGGCTGGAAAGTGAGCATCCAGCCAGAAGCCAGGAATATGTGCTTTGAGGGAGGGACAATGGAAATAGGAATTTATACTGAGTGGGATGGCCAAATATATATATTTGACAACTACAAGAGGAGTCATGAATATGTATGAAAGGAGAAACATGCTCCTGTGCAATCTAGCCTTATGCTTTTTTATAGGGTCCATGTTCAGAAATGGCCTCCCTCTGTGTCAAAAAGGTGAAGCAAGGACACAAAAATGCTCTCTCTGCACATGCTCCATAGCTTGGTTCAAATCACTCCACAGTTGATGCTCTTTTATCAGGAAAGAATGCTGATCTGGATCATGAAATCTGTTTCTGTTTAGCTCTTAGGGAAAAAGCCTGATGGCCATTAGTAATGGAGGGGGTATAATGAGGTGTGTCTGGTCTCCCGTCCCGTCATGGCTGGGAACTCAGTTTTAAGGTTTCTCTGGGATCTCCTTGACCAAAAGATGGTCTGTTCAGTCAGCTGAGAGGGGAGGGTGCATTAGGATGTTATTTTACTTCATAAAGGGAAAATAGTGGCTCACTTTTATTTCTCTGTCTCTCTTTCCAGCTTTTCCCCGCATTGGATTCATTCTTTAACAAGCTCTTCCCACATGGGGAGAAGATGGTCCATAGTAGCTCAGAACACTAAAGCTAGCAGTCTCCAAGGGCATGGGGCATTCCTTCAAAAACTCCAGCGAAACTCTCAGTGAAGGTCCTAATTGGCCTGTTAAGTCAGGTGCCCACAGCTGATGCAATCACTGTGGCTAGGGGAATGGTGTACCCCAACAGCCAGTCCAGGTAACATGCCCACTCCCGGGGCAGGGAGGGCCATGTGCTTGTAGCCTCCCTGGACAAGGGAGGGACAATTACTGAAAGAAAAAGATGCTATTGAACAGATAAAATGTTCGAATGCTGACTACAGTGAATTATTTAACATTTTTAAAAATTAATATTCTACTCCCCTAAATTCACTAACAAAACAGAGGCAATATGCATATTCTAGGACTCTTTACAACAAGGCATATGTTTTGATTTCCTGAGAAAGCTCTAATGGCCCTTGCCAACACACTAAATGGCAGTTTGCATTGCCTGTTTGTTCTGTCATAAACATAATGTGCTTCACATCTCTCCTCAGTTTATACATCTTCATTTTTAATTGGCCAATAATCTCTTCTGAATGTCTTCACCTTTCCTCGCAGCACACCAAGAAGGTAGATTTTACCCATGTACACTTGCATAACGATTTAAGAGTCTCAGAATACCTGATCAGTTTGCACTGTTAAAAACATTCTATTAAATATCTCCAAAGGAATGCATTCCCTAGCTGCACTGGAACTTTGACCACACATAAGCAAATAAGTAAAATTTGTCTCTGGCGTTTGCACCCATCTAGGTTTCTATCTCCCAGGGCCCGCAGAGGGGAAGCCTTTTCAAGATAACCCTCGCCTCCCCAACCACCCTGGCTAGGCTGCTACTGAAACAAGAGAATGAGAACACAAAGAAAGCATTCAATGGTTTATTTTACATGATAAAGGAACTTCATATCAATAACAATAAGAGATAATTAATTAAAACTCTGAAAAATTGTCCTTGTTCTGTGTTGTTCTGCTGCATAATTTATCCCCCCCATCAACCCACCTACACATTGCAGTGCATGGAAGCAGCCAGCTCCCTCCCTCCGGCCTGCACTGGGCTCTCCCCACCCGCCAGCCCTTAACAACCATCCCACTCCCCGCCCTCGGAATCCCACGGCTTCTTCATGGCATTGTACTACTGATCATCATGTTTTCTAACATTTCCCTCTAAATCACCCTCAAACTGAAGTGAAATTCGGTACTTTCCATCGGTTTTAAGCAACTGCTTCACAAAAAGGAGACCATATGAACTTTGTTAGGCTGATCGTCCCAAACAACCCTGAGGAATCCTAAGAGAAAATTGTTCCTGACCTCTGCACAACATTAAGTCTCGCTCCGTGGCTTTGTTATTTTTGGACATTGAAATTATGGACTCGCATGCCAAGCTCTTTCTAACAGCAGGTTAATTTAGCAATATTGTCTGCCGAGTTCCTATTTTACCCAGCTTGCCACTTAGTGGCTTAAGGACAAGTCTGGGTCTTCAGCTCCTCCCAGGATGGCCTCCTAAGTGCTGCTTGTTAAAAATGACACAACGCCAATATTATAATAGAGACACAGCTTAAATATTTGAAGTAAACAACAAGGTTATCACCAACCAACTGCCAAATAGAGGCCACTTCTGATAAGTCTTTAAAAAAAAAAAATCACAGTTTTCATTTTTACGCATAGATAAGGGCATTTTAATGCAACAGAGATGTGGAGGGGAACACATTATGCAAATGTAGTAACAAATGTAAAATGATAAATTAGCAAGCAACTATTTAATTATTACTGTGACTAATTCCTGTAGATTGTGCCACAGCTAATGAACCTGAACTTGTCCTGGTTGACTGCAGTGTGCTGTTGAAACATTTCCATTCGGTGTGTTTGCTGCTTCTGCAGCTCAGTGAAGTAGATAGCATCTGTTTAATGAGCTCCCACTTCATTACGGAGCTGCACTACTTACTGAGTCATTCTCCTTAAGCATGCAGGCTGTGTACTCTTCTGTTGTTTTAAAGCAAATACTAATTTATGATTACCTGTCACATTAGGCCATTGAAAATTGTACTCACACTGGCTCACATGAGCGGAATGCTAATGAGCTGATTATGGACTGTGGTGGTGTCCCTTGCTTATAATCCGTGGACATAAATTCAGATCCCTGTACAATATGGGCTCCGGAACAATGGATGCTGGTTGGGAGGAGGGAGGGGGAAGGGAAGAGGGGGTGAAATCATCACATGTAAATGCACAGCTCTCTCAAAGGCCGACAAACTCAGCAATGACCTAATTCAATGTGCACGGATCGTCAGAAACACCCGTTACACTGTGTCATGTACAGAGGAAGATGAATGACTCTCCGGCTATTCACTCCCTGCCATGGTCATTATCTAATTGAAGTCTGATGCCCAAGCAAGGCGGATCCTGACACGGTGACTGCAAGCCTCTATTGTATGGGATAAATCCTATAGATGTGTCCTAAAATGGTACTTGCAGAGAAAATTCCAATCAATAACACTTTTCCAAAATGCAGCTTTTCATTTTCAGCCTAATATTTACCTGCAGGCTTCAGCACGATGCTTTTTTAACAGTTTGTTCCCCCTCTCTCCTCTATTACAAGCATGTCATTTGCACTTTCAAATACAATATTAAACAAACTGCTTTATTAGCTGTCTTTTTTTAGTTTATCTCCTGTGATTTGCCCCTGTAAATTAAAATTATGGGAAGATGAGATTTTGCCTTTTTATTGGCTGTCTGCTCAGTTTGTTTGTTTGTTTGTTTGTTTTTATAATCCTGACTTCATTCTGCTGGGGACACTGTGATTTGCTTCCGAGCCTGCTGCCCTTGCTGGTTTGGGGAGTGCTACAAATACCATTTATTTAGACATGTGTGCACTGTCATAATCTTTGGTTACAAATACTGCTTGAGACATCAAAGATGAGGATCAGCACTATGAGAGAGGTGGCCAAGAAACATTCATAGTCACATTCACATCTAAAATACTTACATATAGTTGCCATGGGTAGTGTCTATATTAATTTCTGCAATGGAGATTCAAAAATCTTTCCAAGGTAGCCATGTACAGTAAATGAGAATACAAATATTAAGAGTACACATCTGCCCCAAGACTCCTTTTCTTTTCTCCTTCTTCCCTTTCTTCCTCCTCCGCCTCCTCCTTCTTCTTCTTTCTTCTTGTTCTTCTTTTTGAAGACCATCTGCTTAGTGACAACAACTTTCCTCCTAATAGAATTTAAAATTTTTTTCTCCTCATTTTCCTGTGCTTAGCTATTCAGGACTTGCAACTAGACTCATCAAATGCAAGAATAAAAAAAAAATGCCCACCTTTGATACTATTAAAAGAGAAAACAGGTAAGAATAAGTATGAATCATACCTGTGTATGCTTATTAAACATTTTCAACAAACTCCTAGGCATTATAAACTTGTATCACATAGTCTCCAGGGGTTCTGGATCACCTCTCTGAACAGGCAGCTACTTTATGCTTCATCTCTCTCTGCAGTGAGTGTCGCAGGCCCTGAACTAAAATGAAGCAAACCTGAGTTCTCACTCCATCCAGCCTCCACATGGCTCTGTAAACTATAATTCTGAGTTTGGCTTTTTGACTTTTAGAATAAAAGAATACGATAAAATGACACTGAAATTCCTTTTAATTCTACTATTTTGCAATTCCACATTCTTAGCAATGATTAAAGGAGCCCTAATCAGCATGGGTGTCCAAGACTGTTAAATCGCTAATATTAATTTTAATCACTTTTCTGATATACTCTCATAAGATGAAAACAGTTCTTGAAAATTAGTAATTTTCTTTAATGCACAAATGAAGTGATGTGGCTTCTCATTTCAAATAATGCCCAATTTACACCATGGCAACCTTGATCCACTGTTTCCTAAAAGAAACCAAGGTTTAATTTGTCCTTGTGATGCACAAGTCTGACTCCCACTAAACACAAATTATAAATTATTGGACAAGTTTGCATAGAGTTTTTTCAATGGAGCTTGAAGAATCTGTAAACCCAATTGTTCACATTATTATCTTAATATGAGTCAAAAGATTTCAAGTTACTCAACAGAATATTTTTCATAGTACCTATGATTAAACTGCAGAAAAATAGAAGCAAATTAGTTAATTACTGTCTCCAGCTGTATGGGCACTAACAAATTCCTTTTCCTCACCTATAATGAACTCCCAACGCCAGCCAAGACGAGGGAGCTGTGAGCAGTGGTGCAGGTTTTTCATGCACAAGCAAATTGAGTTTCCTGATTTACATGGGAAAAAAAGACTGAGTGCCTATTTACACACTGGATAATCCAATTTGCTTATTTTGCAAAACAGTCCCTTTCCCCTTATTGGCAGCACTAAGCATTGTGCAGGCTCTCAACTAGAAGGAAAAAGGATATGCATTAGATACAAGGCCACACAATGACTGTGCTCAATTCAGAAACCAAAGCAGAGTTCATTTAAAAAGAACGTGGAGAGGCAATGAGAAATATTTGGTTGGATGTCTATAAAAAGTATATGCACTGAATGTCCACAAAGAACACTCATATGGAGGATAGGAGAGGTCTTATTATAAGCTCTCATTTGTTGTCTCTTAAGAGACTTATCAAATAGGATTTTGCACATTTGCCCAATTCTCCAAAACACATTCTTTTGAGGCCAGAATAGAGATAACAGCTATTAAATATTGTTTCATAAAATGAGTCAGATAAAATATGTAGAGATCTGTAGATACAGATGAAGATACAGATGTGCCCATAAATCAATAACCAACAATATTTAAAATAGCTGAGCAATACCACCTGGAAAAGAAGGGTGTGAAGAGGGTTACGGAGGGAAGGAGCAAGATTTGATAGGGTTTGTGTGGGAGGGAGGGGGGCCTTAACTGGATTTTGTTTTCCATAGCTAATCAGAGAGGTTACATGCAGAATCTTCTGTAAGTGTTAACCTGTGCTCTCACACTGCAGTAAGCTGGGAAAACAGAACTACACCTATTTACGATGTGTTTTTCATGAGCAAGGCAAATCTGAAATTGTGAAGTTGCGTACACAGAGCTTTCCACGTAGCAGTGAGCCTGCTGTCAGAACCATCTTCATACCAGCCGAATCAGCCTCAAAGACAAGAAGAGAAAATGGAATGCGAAAAGACAAAAGTGACCAGCATCTCAGCTCCCAGATGGACCCTCCAAATAGCACAGCAATAGCAGCACTGTAACCTTCCTTGGCTGTCACAGGATTCTGTGAATAAAGAAAGTGACAAGCAAAACTAATCTGAGGTGGCAGCTGATGAACATTCACCCATGTAAAGCCACCACCAAGCATTTCCTTTCCCAAGGATTTTAGAAACCAAGTAGGGTACGATACAGGCTCCCTGTTTATTAGGGAGACTGTGTATGCGCCTCACACACACATGCAAATGCACACACTGGGAAACAGAGCACTGTCTCAACTCTGACATTGTATGTTTCCTCTGTATATGTATTTGTGATACATAATACACTTGCTCGTAAGTAAAGCTAAAATGCCAAATTCGAAAGAGCCGCTAAATCATGTTTTATGATATGATACTTCCTGGGAATAAAGCTTTGAGAATGTGACAGCCAGACATGGTAATTAAAAATTAATCCTAAAGCAGGTGTAGAAGTATTTAGCCATGTGTGCAGTGGAAGGGTGTAGAAGAGGTCACATGCTCTGAAAAACAGTCCGACTCTCTTGAAACCCCCGCCACCACCCTCACCCTTTGCTCTGAAAACAATTCTTCTACTGGTCAGCGGCATCTCAGTGTTTGCTGATTTAGAGGCAAAAGGCAAATGTTTGCAGACACAGCCGTCCTCACCCTGTGAGGCCACAGCTCTGCCAGCTCTTCCTTTCCTGCCCCCCATCTGGGAGAAGCCAACCAGTTAAGTGCCTCCGTGTCACCCTCGTCTGAGCGGAGCCACACCAGGGCCCGGGGCTGGGACAGGACTTTTGCCAGGATGATGGCTCTCTGGCCAGTCAACAGCTCTCTTGATTTTTCCAGGCCCATTATTTGGAGCAGAGGCAGAGAGAGAGAAAGAAGCTTCAGATGAGACAAGAAATAACCACAGTTGTCAGGGAGAGAGAGAGAGAGAGAGAGAGAGAGAAAGCATGGTGGGGGGAGCTGCTTTTATTTCAAGTGTTCAGACATGCTGAAGTAATGATCCTGGCAACATGTTAGCAAAACATTAGAAACACTTTAGTAAGCAAATAATTTAATTACAGCCTTCTCTGAGGCAGTTTAGATTGCTTGACCCCTGACCTTTTATATTGCTGTACCTAAACTCAGCCTGGGATTCACACTTCCTATTCTTGTCACAGAATCTCTCCATCTTGTACCATTTAATATAGTGTGCTCCAGGTGTTCTGTGGTGAATGAATAGTTATATTACTACCTGTCAGACACAATCACACTCTATTCATCATTCTCGGCTGGCTGCATGAAGCCCAGCTTCCAGCAGGCTCCCTCTCTATTTCCTTGTTCAAACGTCTGCGGTGCTTTTGGCCCATCTGTCAAGGCTGTCATTTAGAGGGAAAACAGTATCAGCGCTTTAAATATATGGAGTTCTCTATTGAAACAGTGCTGTGATTGAACTGTCAGCATTCTCAGTATCACAGACAGTAATTCATGACTGGTCAGGGCTCCATTGAGGTTGCTATTACCATGGTGACCCTGAAGGGTCACGCCGAGGGTTTTTGCTTTACAGTTTGGTCTATAAATAGCACAATTAACCTTTCAAGAATTACAGAATGCTCTTGAATTCTCTTTACATTTGCTTCGTGCTTGCATGGTTTAAAGCGATGGAAAGAAGAAAGAGGAAAAAAAAAAAAAAGAAAAACCTCTACCAAATTGCTGAAATGTGTGCCATATGAGTAGAAATATATATATATTGTTTTGAGAGTGAACACTTCAAATGCATGAATATATTTTAAGCCACCGTTTGCTGTTTTGGAGCAAGATAACATATGCTGAGATTTCTGCTGAAATTAAAAGGTTTCTGAATGTGAAATAAAATATGATGGAAGTGAATGAAAGGGCTTCTGTTCATCCTTATGGAAAGGAAGTGAAGGCTTTCAGTGCTCCAAATTGTTACCTTTCAAAAACAGAGGGTTTCTCACTGTTTCCAGCCCCAGTTTCTCAAGCAAAACACCTGCATTCCCAACTAAACCCAGGGAAAACACGCTCAGAAGCCAAATGCTATCTCTAATCTTAGAACACAATCCCCTAAAGAAATAGAATTTTGGATGCTGATCAGGCCTCTGATGACTCTCATGCATTTGAAAGCCTTGTAGCACTGAAAGAGATTTTTCTGGTTTATTCTTCAGGAAAGCAAGACACTTTCTGAAGGAAGCACAGAAGGTCAGAAGCAGACCCCCACATATACACCCGGACTCCAGATCTCAGCTCTGTGTAAAGCCAACTCTACCAGGCCCGCGCCGCCCCTCCTCCCCGGAAACCTTAACAATAAGCGTTCCTTTTTCAGGATCTCTCTATAGACAATTACATTCTAAGGGATTCTGAGTAGTCACTGGGATTTGTTCCCGAATTATAGGGCCAGTTTTTGTTCCCTTGGGTCTCTGCATCCCACGATGTCTCGGAACCCAGAGTACGGATTCACAGTGCTGCCCGGTTGCCTCCAGATGAATGTTTGGTATGTTTTCTCCTCCGCAGGATCGTTTAATGACGGCATTATGCCCGCTATTCCCACAGTTTACACAGCACAGAGATTTTGTCAGCAAGTTTTCCATGGACAAAGCCTACGAGCATTTTTAATTCATGATACCAACACCATGTGGCTAAAAATAACTGTTCATGTCCATCACCATATTTTCTTGCCTCAGAGGTCATTTTATCCAGTTTCTTTCTTTAAGAGAAGGAAAGAGATGTTATTTTTTGTGTTTTGGGAGTCAGCACAAGAAAGCCACAGGGCTAGCAAATGTTCCCATATGGCAAATACTTTTGTTGACCATCTTCTAAAAGCAAAATGACGTGCCATTTTCCTAAACAGCCTCCTCACTGGGGAAGTAGGATGAAGGCAACATTTCAGCTCCCTTAAAGGTTTGCAGGGGGCAGAAAGAGGAGTAAAGAGAATAAACCTTCCCATTAGAGCTATTTTCTGGGAATGCTTCTCAAACCAATCCGTGGCGAGGCAGAAGTAAAAGCTTCTGCTTATTACAGCCACCGAACAAGGGTAATTAAGAGGTAATCTCTTCCAGTTAGGGTGTATTTTTTTTTTTGGAGACAATCATAAAAGGTAGAGAGAGGTGTCCAACAACCCCATGTTGTCACTGTTGTTATCTTTTGTGACTGCTTCCTTCTCTTCCTGTCCTCAGTTGGAAAGCAAAAAGCCTTTGCTTATTATAGAGGCAGAATAAGTGCTAGTCTCATCCCATTAACTGTCATATTACCAGGCTCCGTGCCATCCCATTTGAGTTTCACTGAGCATTCAGAACTGCTTAATTATGTACAGTAAAGACAGTCTGCTGAGACTTTCCTTCTTGATTAATATGGGAGGGGGAGGGAAGGTTAAGGGTCACCTACAAGGCTCGTTCTTGCCTTGCACAGAACTAACTCAGTGTGACAAAGGCTTTTGTGAGTTAAAAAAAAAAATAATAAATTAAAGAGCATTTGGAAGGAAAGATGCTTGCTTCAAGGGATAAGGCTACTTTTGATTCTGCAGGCTAACAACATATTCCCCCTCTGTGTTGGCATTAAACTGTATAGTGCATTCCTTATAAATTATACCACCCCATGTTAATTATAGTGTGCTGACAGTGCCTGTCATTACTGAGCCTGCACGGGCTTTGTGTGCTCGGATTTTAATAGCTGTTTGTTCTGAGGAATGTGACGGAGCTGCCTAAGTGGCTGAGCCTGGCCATTGCGAGCATCCCTTTCTTCAGTCTCTCACACTGGTTCTATTTTTACAGCCTGAACACCTCCTCTTCTGGCTCCCTGCTCGTCCCCTCCCCCCGGTAACGCAGATGTATTGGTTACTGTCTCGAAATGCCAACGCATTCATTCAGACACAATAAACTGAGGCTTGTATTGTGCTACGCTCATTGTCAGCCTTTCAAAGCCTCTAGCCGAAATACTTCTTTTTCTCCTTTATCCAACCTCTGTATAAAAACATGACTGCTCTAATCTAATGAGATATTTTGAGGTTCCTTCCCCAAATTCTCATTCGGCATTTTCCTTGCAGGCAGGAGCTCCATCAGCGACCTCATTCATATTCTTGGCAATAGCCCATGAAGGATCATGTTACAATAGTGGAAACAGAGTCAAAACTTCAGCAAGTAATTTTATATTTTACATAGTTATTGCTATAATCACCAACATATACAAATGCAAAAGTCACTCTTTCATCTTGCAAAAATAAAAACACTTAATGAGTACCTACTGTGTACCAGGGGCAAAGGCTAGATTCTGAAAAAGCAAAGATGAATAAAATAGCATCCCTGGCCTATAGGGTCTCAGAGCACAGCAGTAGAGCAGATGTGTAAACAAATAATTACCATTCCATGTGCTGTGTAATAATAGAAGTGAAAAGAGAATTTCTCTTGGCCTCACCAGCCTGTGGGTACAGATGTGGTCCCATTAGCCGTAATAACTCAAATTTCTCTGCCGTGTGAACTCACTAATTTCTGGGAGTCCCCAGACAGGGGCTCACATGTGCTGATAAATAATTCTGATCCTGCTGCCACCTCGGCTGTTGTGTCAGGCACTGGGGCTGCAAATGGTCTTAGTTTCTGCCCCACTCTGCCTTTTGAGGTGTCTTCTATTAGAAGGGTGGCAAAGCGGCGCCATTTGGGCCACATGGCCTTGGAGAGTTCCTAGAACAGCTTGCCCTGCACTCAGAGGAGCCAGCAAAGAACCCAGTAAGAGTTAGACGAGGAGACAGACCTGAGTGGAAAACATCACGCTGTCCTCAGATTTGTCCTCTCCACCACTAAAACTAAGCCTTTCCCACTGTGCCTAGTTCCCTGTGCCAGGCACCCTTCTCCCTTGGGTTGAATTTTCCCATCAAGAGGCTCCCAGTGGGCCTAGTCCCACAGTATGTAAGAAATTCAGACACATCTATATCTCCCTCATTCTCAAGCTGCAACAGAGGTTTGTACAAGATGTCTTGATACACTCAGACACTCACCCCCCGCCAAACACACACACAGAAACACACACCAACACATACTGCACATGCAAAATGAACTATAAGAAGAGAGACTGATACGGTTTAACTATCTATAAAAAAATCAGTTCTATGGTAAATATGATAAAACAACCAATGAATTACTGACTTAAGGAGATGAAATCCATCTTCTTTCCCATTACCAAACAAAATTAATAAATAAAAAGAGTACGTGCAGTGTCTTGGTCCACTTTGTACTACTATAACAGAATACCTGAGACTGAGTAATTTATAATAAAGAGAAATTTATTGGCTCATGGTTCTGAATGCTGGGAAGTCCACGATGGAGGGGCTTGCTTGTAGCAAAAGTCTTCTTGCTGTATCACCCTATGGCAGAAGTCATCACATGGCAGAGTCACCCCGGGGCAGAAGCACAAAGAGCCGGCAAAGAGAGAGAGTAAAAGAAGGCTGAATTCCCCCTTTTACAACAAACCCACTCCCAAGACGATGAACCCACTTCTGTGATAAAGGCATTAATCCATTCACTCTGCCCACATGGCCTGATCACCTCCCCCCAGGCTCCACCTCCCAACGTGATTGCACTCGGGATTAAGTTCCCAACACACGGTTTGGGGGATACATTCGAACCATAGCATGCAGGTAGACACAATGTAAAGAAAATGACTTTCAAAGTGAAATTAACTCATCTGAAATATTTTTTTCTCAAAATAATAAGGAATTGTGCCGTATGTTCCTCTATCTTTTGCACAGACTTTGGAACCCAATGCCCACGAGTTGAGATACTACTGTCTCTTCTAATCCTAATCATAACAAAAGAAAAGCTAATAATACATTTTAAGAGTATAGAAGCTTAATATTAAAAACACAATGAAGTAAAGCCTGCTGAAAAGCAGAAACCCCTTAAAATCACGCCCCCATCATTCCCCCGGGGACTCGAGAGCTGTTTGTGATGGCTGCCATCTGTGTCAAGTGGGATGTTTTGAATGCCCAAACATCGCCATGAAGGGTTTTATATTTGTCCTTTCTTCAGTCTAGCTCATGCTAGACACACTTCAACTTCAGCATGCACAAGTGTTATCATAAATAGAAAATTGTACATACCACTTTTATGAGTGACTTAAAAGCTTTCCAGGGGTGAGTTTATAATTCATGATTTCTGCTTTACTTGTTGACTTTAGAACTTGATCCCAATATAAGCCATGACTCAACTGTAAACATTGCTCTGTGTGTGTGTGTGTGTGTTTGTGTGTGTACACTCATCCATAGTGTTTGTAGATTTATAGTTTTAGGACATAAACTGATGATTCTACATTGTAGAACTTCACTAAAAGATTACATAGTACATGTTAAAGAATGTTGTACAAAACCATAAATTACAGTTTGACCTCTTTCTTGGCTTTTTATGGCAAACTGACACACTTGACTGTCATAAAATTATTTTCTCATAGGACTTACTTTGCATCAGCACAAATTCCTTCTCTCTATATATTTGCCATATACAATGGCATATTCAAATATATATGAAATAAAAAGATAGAAATCTTTCCTAGGAGATAAAGAATTTTGTAGTCTCACACTCATCCCCCCAAAATCACTGGATATGAGATTTTTTTGGAGCCAGTACCCTAGTTAATAAATATTTAAGTGAAATTTTCTTCTTGTAATTGTCTATCAAACACATTAAATAAATTTTAGCAGAAAATATAATATTGCCCTTACTAGCCTCAAATAACTAAAGCAAATTAGACTCCAATATCTTCCCACACTAGAATTTTTTCCAAAGATAAAGATCAGTTTTCAAAGGTCCATGCTTTGGCAGACCGATTTTTGAAACACACACACGCAGAGACACACACACACTCACGCACGCGCGTGCGGCTTTCTGGCCTAGCCTTTATTGTGGTCCCAGCAGCCCACATGTCCCTCTGCCATCATCATGGCCCCCAGCACCAATGACAAATATTCTCCAGCCAGAGAGGAGTGTTCATTTGTACCATGTTTGGCACAAGGACCGCTAAGCTAGAGCAGCACTTTCATTCCCACAGCTTTGCAAAACTGCTCTGGGAGCCACAGAGCCCGTATTTCACAGAACCTCCCCCGCCCCCGCCCCGTCTCTTCCAGCAAGCTCGCTGCTCAGCTTCTCGTACAGCGTGAGAAGTGCCTGGAGGCCCCGCGGCCAGATCCACATGCGAGGACGCATCCTTCCTGTATTGAACTGCTGTTTATGTCAAGGATTCTGTAACACACCTGGAGGGGAGGTTCTGACCTCCGGGTAGCCGCAGTATTACCACCTGGGCTGCTGTAGGCGGCTGCAGACAGACAGACAATTACCCTGGTGTGCAGGCCTGGCAGTCACCGGCTCTGCAGTGGAGGGCGGGGATCTCCTTTCTTCATGTTCCAGGTTCATGGCTAAGGTACCTTATAAGAAAGACATAGTAACAAGAGAAATGCATACAACTTTATTTAACATAAGTTTTACATGATACAGGAGACCCCATAAGGAAGCAAATACCCAAGAAACAGGTAAATGTGTATGTTTCTACTTAGGTTGGATGAAGAGTGTACAGTTGTGCAGAAGTATGATTTGACGAAGGGAGGTGGATCTAATGGTAATAAACTGGGGTTGGGGGGAGAGATTATCAAGGCCTGTTTGTTCAGATTATGTTCTATGCCCCTGTGACTTCAGAGGTTAAGGATGTTCCTTTCCTTTGAGAATAGGAAGAGCATCGCTCACATGAAGGTCTTAAAACCTGCCTCAGGGGAGAAGTGCAGGAGAAGTTCAGAGAGCAACCTTTCTAGGTTTTATGACCTGCTTCAGGGGAGAAGGCTGAAGGAAGGGTAAGAGTGACTTTCCTGCTTCTGCTGTTTTCTTACATGCTAGGGCGCCATATTGGGGGGGTAGCATATCCTGACGCCAACAGTGGGAAGGATGGCTACAGCGGGGTTTTCCCTCTCAAAAAGACTCACTGAGGGTGTTTTCCTTTTCTGTGAAAACCAGGAACTGGAATTTAGTGACTCAAGGGCATGACCCCAATCATGCCACAGTAAAGCAGTGTTTGTTGATGTCACATTAACCTCACCACAAGGCAAAAAGCCCACTTTCTAAGGAGGGCAAGTCCAACATGCTGAACTGCTCTGCTAACCTTTCAGGTCTGGAAGGACTAGCCCACCCCAGTCTGTGGGCACCCCTGCTCCACATGGGGCCTTTGCAAACTGCTCAAAAATTCAAGTTGTTTATCTGCATCCAAATGACCAACTCCACAATTTGCAACATGACAACAATTGCAATCATTTCTTTTGCTCCTCCCAGGAGAAAACTCTACATTCGAACTAAGTGTTTTTCCATAATCAACGCGCTTGTCTGACAAGCATAGCCAAATGACATTCTTTCGAGATTCACACTGCTTTTAACTCAACTCCGAGTAAATGAGTTTTCATATGTCATGAAGACAGGAACAGTTACATACCATAAACACAAATAAAAAAACAAAATATCCAATAAAATACATGGTTTTAAAGGTGAACTTATTTTTTAGAAGGCTTTACCCTTTCAATATTTACAAAATTTTCTATTGTTTAAAGAATAAAACAAAACTCTGACTCATTAAAACCAAGCAGCAATTTGCAATACATTTTTTTTTTATTTCAAATATGTGCCCAAAGCTAAACCCATAATAATTTGGGTTTGTTCTACAGTGGGATTGTGATGTTAGAGAGGCTCTAATTTTTATTTTGTGGCTATGAACTTGAACTGGTTGGCAGGCACTGTGGGTACTTTAAACCCGTTTCATACCGCAGCCTGCTCAGAGTGACCGCCTGCACAGGCACGCAGGGAGCCCACACTGAGGGATGCACTCAGCCCGAAGGTAGCTGGAAGCATCCATGCTTTGTGGCGCTCCAAATGCAGGCAATCATGGCCATCAAGAAAACAGAAAGCAAAACCAACCCCCGTTTAGTAGAAGTAATCAGAGCTAAGGAGGGACAATTAAGAACTACGTATTTGTTGGTAGGATTCTGTCTTCTTCCTGGAAACAACTTCCAAAAAGGCAAACCAGACATAGACAATTGGCTTTCCCCCCAGTTTAGGACTTGAGATAAACAGCCTGGTTTTCTCATAAGCATTGGCAGTAGACTAGGGATTTTCTACAGGGGAGGTGGGAAGAAAGAACAGGCATGTCTAGTTCATGTCTACGTCATTCTAATATTATAACGCCTTCCCTTCCCTGGGCTAGGGTCCATGAGTAGATAGACCATGAATGAACAATTTGAGAATGCTGGAGAGAATAAAGTTCAAAAGATGAATCAAGGAATCCAAGCTGAGAAGGAAAAGAGGGAAAACGAAATCATGAAGGGTTATCAACTCAGAGATGGGGGGAAGTCAAGTTTTTGGAGATCTTATAAATGCGGAGCACAAACTTAATGGAAAATTAGGAAGATATTCTTACTTAGCTTTGTGCATTGGATGTGTTTTATCTCTCCTATATTTTTATTTTCCTAACTTCACAATAGTAAAACAGAGGAGTACATTTTGCTGTTATAACATACAAAGGGAATAAGAGTCTAAATGAGACTCAGATCTAATGTTTTTAAGACTGTAGTTTCAAGACAGTCCTTTTCTTGTTACTCAGCTCTGCCAAAAACTCCTTTAGAGAATGGAGATTTAAATTTTCCAGATAAAATATAGAATGCCCAGTTAAATGTGAATTTCAGCTTAAAAATGAATGTTTTTAAAATAAGAATGCCCCATTCAATATTTGGGACTTAGTTGTATTAAAAATCATTTGCTGTTTATGTTAAGCTCACATTTAATTGTGCTTTCTGTACTTGTATTTGCTAAATCTGGGAACCTGAGGAAAACATGGCGAATTTAGCTGCTAGCACAAACCATTAATTGGTGAGATAGCTCTTGTAATCTTTCTGACTCTAAATGGGAACCCGATTCACCAAGTAATTTGTGTCTTTCTTTGTGATCAGTCAAACTTATGAGTGACTAATCAAACTCCTCTTTCTTAAAAAGAACCTAAGTGCCAACAGGCCATTTTGATCTAGGTTGGACTGCACCCTTGCTCAAAAGCTCCCTTCAATTTAGCTAACAGGATGACAGCCAACAGGGCGTTAGCATGATCTGTGGCTCTTGGACAGTGAATTTGCTGCCAGCAAGTTTCTTAGAACTTCCCTCATTTTTGCCATGTTGTTGGAACATGCTCTGTCTAGTTTTCCCATTGCCATGACTTGTAATTTTTAAAATTTGTTCCTAATCTGCATATATAATGAAACTCATTAGAAAGAAAAATATGATCCTTGTAACACCTGGCAATAAATGAAGCACAGCATTATTTCAAAATGTGGCTTACCAAAGTCGGGAAAATTTTGGATCATTAAGACATATGTAAATGAAAAGCCTTCATACAAAGGCTTCATTGATGTGGGCTCCATAGGAGAACAATTAGCAAAATCTTGACTCATGAAATACAGGTTACCCTACCTCAATGATTGCACCAGTGATTCTCAATCTTTGATATGCATTAGAATCACCTGGGGAATTTTAAAAAGACTGTCAGTGCCTAGACTCAACCACAGATCCCTGAAATCTAAATTCAGGGTGCTTCTAGAGTACAGCCAGAACCGAGAGCCACAGGCGTAGACAATAAATAAATGCATGCCCGCTTGTTTTTAATGGGAACTTGAGTGAGCTCAGGCATCCCACACTGATCATTATAGCTGCCAATCACAGGGTTAGAGTTTGTTTCTAAATGTTTACTAAGAATACACTTATCAAATGAGGAAAACTAAACTGAACAATGTTATGTTTTAAAGTCTATTTGGGCTTTTTCTCTTCATAAAGTAATCTATCTTATCCTTCCCTTTTATTTTTAGAAGTTTTTAATTTTGAAAGTTTCTAAACCTTGAGCCATATGTCACCTAGCAAAACTGCTCAAGGCTTCCCTTCTCTAACACCATGCTTTACCACATAACACCGTAATGATAAATCATTTCTAGGAATCACAAATCTTTGAATACTACCCTAGATAAAATATCAAGGTTTTTTTTTAATCTAGCTCCTTATTTTACAAATAAGGAAAATTTACGTTCTCCAGGGCAAAGATTCTCAAAGTGTGGACCAGCAGTATCATCATCACTTGGATGGAAACTTGTAAATGGAAGTTCTCAAGCCTCCCCGGACCTACTGTGTGAAAACCTATCCTTTCTTAGCAATCAGTCAAAACTAGAAATCTACCATAGCCTGTCATACCCTAGTAATCTGTGATTTTGCAAGCCCTTCAGTTGTTTTTGATGTACACTGAAGTTTGAGAATGTCCGTTCATGTGTTTTTACTACCTGGCTTTTTTTTCCTTTGACAGCTTTTCCTTGTGTCTTCCTAACTGCTGGGAAGTAGTAGTAGTAGCGGTGTAGTAGTAGTGGTAGTAGTGGCAGCAGTAGGTAGTGATGGTAGTAGTAGTGGTGGTGGTGGTAGTGGTAGTAGCATTAGTGGTAGTAGTTAAGAAGACCACTTCAGTGCTGGAGGCCTTGGGGTTTGGAGGAAAGCATCTGCCCTCCAGGCTTCTTTATGCTTGAGTTGAGTTTACAGGGAAGAAGCCTCCAGAAATAATTAGATCTGTGCACATACTCTGGGATCAGATGATGAAAAAAGGTGCTGGGGAAAATAGAGCATAGTCAGTCCACAGATGTGGGCGTGAGCCCCATCTTTATAAAAAAAAAAAAAAGGGTACAGGCCAAACTAGGGGCTTGGTTTCATAAAGCATAGTGAAAGGCCCTCAAATTGTCATTTTCTAGCATTCTTTACAAAAACTACGACAACACCCGCCCCTGCAATAAAACACACCATCGCTCTCTTCTTTGCCTGTACTCTCTCCCTTTTTCTGCTTGATGGCCTCCTAGTAACCGTCACGACTCCTTCAACACTCCCTCCACTCCAGAGGCTTCACTAAAGACCCTTCTCCCGAATCCACACCCAATTGCAGTAACATGAGCCATTCCTGCGCATACTAACATTATCACCTTTGTTGGTTTTTTTTGAAATTAAAAATGTCTGCCTATTACTAGATTTCAAATTTCTCAAAAGCAAAGACAGTATTAGAGTAGATACTCAGTAAATGTTATTTGAATGAATGAATTACAAATAAGTAGTCAAAGATACTTTAGAGTGACGACTATAGATATCAACATTTATTGATAGTCAGATACTACAGTGTTATCCCTGAATTTTTTTTTTTTTTTTTTAGTCTTTACACAGAAAAATATATTAGGCACCAGAAGGAAGTGCATATGATTTTTAACAACTTTAGAATTTGTAATTCTTATCTTCTCTGCAAGACTCTTAAATATGGTACTGTCACCTTAGTAATGTTTATATTCAAAATTAGGCTTGAAAAATAAAATGTAGAATTGCAAAAATGAAAGATGGCCCTTTTTTTGAGAAGCACAGACTTTCAAATGCTAGCATTTACTTCAGGAATGTTAAAGATGATTTTTAAAAAAAATATCTCTCAACCATATATTCAATCACATTATGTGAAATTTTTAATTTTTCTTTCGTAACAGAATGAAGTTTCACAAGTTGGATATGCTTGGTATTGAACTGTTACTATGTTGAAATATACTGAAGAATATTTATATTCTTTATCATAGAGAATGACAAGGATGACCGTTATGATAAAAGAAATAGAAAACAGGTTAAAAAGGAACAAAAGGGATTTCTATTAAAGGCAGAAAATCAATTCAGATTTGAAACTCTAAGGGAGATTATAGATTGTTCCTTTCTTTGAGGTATTCTTAGTATTAGAATTTTCATTTCATTCTTTTTTTTTTAATAAAGTCCTAGTCTCTGGTGAAATTCTCTATCTTGGTATATATTTTTCTGAACATATTAATCACAATTATGATGTCAATAAAATAATAACAGAGAGAATCAAGATGGCAGACGAGAAAAACCGCCAGCCAGAGTATCTCTGCAAGAAAGACGGATTTTAGAAGAAAGTGAAAAAAAAATAATCAGGCAGACGAACATAGATCAGATGAGGGTCAGAAGGAAGAGTGCCTGAAACTACAGGAGACTCCACATGAAGAAGCTGCAGATGATGTCATCTATGCCTGATAATGCCAATGTCCAGGACATCTATGAGGCTATTTTTACCACCTGTTTACTAGGTCCTGTTTTTTTGGGTATACATGGCAATTTTTTATTAAGGAATTAATATTACATATGAAATAAACATGAAATACAATTGAAAAATAATAGAAGCTTTGGAAAATAATCTCTTCCTTCAGACAGAGCTTATTCTGGTCTCTGGCGAGCAGGTAAAATAGAGAATTTTATTTTAATCTAACCAAGAATTAAGCTAACCTAGGCTGCATTACACTCTTTGTAAGGTATGGTCTCTAGTTTGCCTTCTTTGTAGGATATGGCTTTTCAGATATCTCAGCTGATGATCTGGAATGTTTACGAGGGCCCCTCCTCCTGGTCAGGTCATGATCTCCAATTTTTTTCCCTTGCCCCAAATTTTATTCATCTTAGCCTCTCACTATTTGTAGCTTAAGAATTGAGCAAACGCACTTGTAGAAGACTGAAACAGGACCCACAGCTTTCACCTCTCACAAAAATCAAATCACGGTGGATAACAGACTTAAACCTTAGGCGTGATACAATCAGAATTCTAGAAGAAAATGTAGGAAAGACTCTTACAGACATTGGCCTAGGCAAAGAATTTATGAAGAAGACCCCCAAGGCAATCACAGCAGCAACAAAAATAAATGAATGGGACATGATTAAATTAAAAAGCTTCTGCACAGCCAAAGAAACAGTCCAGAGAATAAACAGACCACCTACAGAATGGGAAAAAATTTTTGCATACTACACATCAGATAAAGGACTGATAACAAGAATCTATTTAGAACTCAGGAAAATCAGCAAGAAAAAATCAAGCAATCCTATCAAAAAGTGGGCAAAGGACATGAATAGAAATTTTTCAAAAGAAGATATAAAAATGGCTAACAAACATATGAAAAAGTGTTCAACATCTCTAATCATCAGGGAAATGCAAATCAAAACCATAATGAGATATCACTTAACCCCAGTGAGAATGGCCTTTATCAAAAAAACCCAAAACAACACACGCCAGTGGGTGTGGAGAGACAGGAACACTAATACACTGCTGGTGGGACTGCAAACTAGTGCAACCTCTGTGGAAAGCATTATGGAGGTATCTTAAACAGATTCAAGTAGACCTGCCATTTGACCCAGCAATCCCATTACTGGGCATATACCCAAAGGAAAAAAGGTCATTCTGTAACAAAGGCACGTGTACCCAAATGTTTATAGCAGCACAATTCACAATAGCAAAGATGTGGAAACAACCCAAATGCCCATCAATACATGATTGGATTAGTAAGCTGTGGTATATGTATACCATGGAATACTACTCAGCTATAAGGAATGATGAAGATACAACATCTCTATGGTTCTCCTGGAGAGAGTTGGAACCCATTATATTAAGTGAAGTATCCCAAGAATGGAAAAACAAGCATCACATGTACTCACCAGAAAATTGGTTTCCTTGATCATCACCTAAATACAAATCTGGAAACGACACCAATTGGACATCAGACTGAGGTGGGGGGTGGGGGAGGGGATGGGGGTATGCCTACACAATGAGTGCATTGCGCACCGTTTGGGGAGTGGTAACACTTGAAGGTGCTGACTCGGGAAAGGGGGGGTGGGGAAAAAAATATGAAACTATTGTTTTTAACTTGCACTGTTCACTTAATAATTTATCATGAATATTTCCCATATTATTTCATATCATTGTACAAGAAATAATGTATACATTATGAGGACATACTGTATCTAACAAGATATAATGTTAGACTCTTTGATTCTGTAAAATTAAATAAAAAAAAATAAAAAATAAACAAAAAAAAATAAAAAAATAAAAATAAACAAAAATTATAAAAAAAAAAAAAAAAGAATTGAGCAAACGCCTCAATGGGAAATTAGAGTACAGGTCTCCCTTTCTGTACTTTACTCTCTTCAGGCTCTTAGCTCTTCAAGTCCTGGCTGCCAGGGTTTCTCTCTGATTCCTAAGCAGCTCTCCGGTGGCCTTCAAATGGATTTTTTATGTGTGTTTTACCCACTTAGCCAAGAGGTAAATCAAAACAGGGAAATCGGAAATTGTAAAAGGACTGGCAATGAGCATCAATGTAGCATTTGATACAGATGAATAGCAATACAGAATTCAATGAGCATTCAATATAGAACTAAGATTAAACAATTGTGGAAATTGTGATTATAGAAGAAAAAGTGACCTGAGCAATAGAGTCAGAAAAGTAAAACAAAATTGAGAGTAGGGGGAGAAAAGGATAAGAAAGTAGAAAAAGTAGAAAAGTAGAAAAAATTGTTATAAGAGTTTTATCAATTCTCATAAAATATCAGTTATTAATGATACAGTTTGAAACATAAAGTTGGGAGAAAATTACTCTAAGTCCTGAATTTACATAATCTTGCATCTTAATCTTAGGGAGACCTTTAATTTTTTTTTAATTTTCTTTTTTTTTATTTCAGCATATTATGGGGGTACAAATGTTTAGGTTACGTATATTGCCCTTGCCCCCCTCCTCCTCTGAATCAGAGCTTCAAGTGTGTCCATTCCCCAGACAGTGCACATCGCATTAATTATGTATGTATATACCCATTCCCTCTTCCCCCTTCCCATCTGCCCGACACCTGATTAATGTTATTCCTATATGTGCACTTAAGTGTTGATCAGCGAAACCAATTTGATGGTGAGTGCATGTGGTGCTTATTTTTCCATTCTTGGGATACTTCACTTAGTAGAATGGGTTCCAGCTCTATCCAGGAAAATACAAGAGGTGCTATATCACCATTGTTTCTTATAGCTGAGTAGTACTCCATGGTATACACATACCACATTTTATTAATCCACTCATGGATTGATGGGCACTTGGGTTGTTTCCACATCTTTGCAATTGTGAATTGTGCTGCTATAAACATTCTAGTGCAGATGTCTTTTTTATAGAATGTCTTTTGTCCTTTTGGGTAGATGCCCAGTAATGGGATTGCTGGATCAAATGGTAGATCTACTTGTATCTCTTTAAGCTATCTCCATATTGCTTTCCACAGAGGTTGCACTAGTTTGCAGTCCCACAAGCAGTGTATGAGTGTTCCTATCTCTCCGCATCCACGTCAACATGTATCGTTTTGGGACTTTTTGATAAAGGCCATTCTCACTGGAGATAAATGATATCACATTGTGGTTTTGATTTGCATTTTAGGGAGATCTTTTAGAATTATACATAATTTGCAGTGGAAAAAAATTAAAGTTCATCGATTCCTTTGCTATCATTTTAGTTTTACTTTTTAAATTTAGATTTAAATAAAATTAAATTCAATAATTTTATTTCTAAACATATATGATTCTATCTTTGCATAGTTAGGCCTCTTTGTCTATCCATATTCCACTTTCTTGTGTATTTACAGGGAGATTTATGGAGTGAGTGAGGATCACCTCATGCGAACAATTATTTCAGTAGTAGATTTTTAGGAATTTTTCCTTTTTGCTATAGCTTGAATGTAGTTTATTAGACCCCACAAAAATGCATGTTGAAATTTTACCCCTAATGTGACAGTGTTGGGAGGTGGGGCCTAGTGCGAGGGTCTTGGGGCAGCTCTCTCACAAATGCCTTGTTGATAGTTCTCATGGGAGCTAGTGAGTTCTAGCTCTGGCAAGACTAGATTAGTTTCCTCAGGAATGGATTTGTTCCTGCAAGAGTGGGTTGTGGTAAAGCCAGGATGCCTCTTGGGTTTTGTCTTTTCAAACACATTCACTTCCCCTGTGACCTTCTCTGCCAAGTACTGACACAGCACAGAAGCCCACGGCAGAAGCCAGGGCCATGCTCTTGAGTTTCCCAGCCTGCAGAACCATGAGCTAAATCAAACCTCTTCTGTTAGTCCATTTTGCATAAAGAAAAGAGATTTATTTGGCTTACGGTTCTGCAGACTGTACAAGCATGGCACCAGCATCTGCTTCTGGTGAGGGCTTCAGGGAACTTCCAATCACGGTGGAAGGTGAAGGGGGAGTGGGAGTGTCACATGGTGCGAGCAGGAGCAAGAGAGGGTGGAGGAGGTGCCAGGCTCCTTTAAGCAACCAGCATTCTTGTGTGAACCAATAAAGCAAGAACTCACTCATTATCGCAGGGAGGGCACCAAGCCATTCATGAGGGATCTACCTCAAGACCTAAACACCTCCCACTAGGTCCCAACTCCAACACTGGGGATAGAATTTTAACATAAGATTTGGAGGAGCCACACATCCAAACCATACCACCTCTTGATAAATTACCCAGTATCAGGTATTCTGTTATAAGCAACAAAAAAATGGGCTAATAAACCCTTTCTTGTTTGTACTTTTTGCTAGTGCTCTTTCTTGTAAAGAACATGCATTATTGTGATATTTGCTGAAATGGAAAACTGTCCTTCTTTGACCTGAAGTATTAGTAAATTATGAACAGTAAGCTTCCCCAATGGACTGTGAGTTGATCTTAAGCACTTGGATTTTTGTCTCATTTACTAATCTAGTAACAAGTGCTTGCACAGGTGCAACCCATACATAGCAAGTACTCAGTATTTACAGCACACAAATTTAGTTCATATATTTTATGTAAGTTGAAACTCAAAGCCTATGACTGTCATCCTCAATTACTGAGGAAGAATCAGGGCTCAGAGAAATTAAGGGATTATAAAAGATCACACAGCCAGTTCATATCAGAGGAGAAGCACCAACCCAAACTTTAAATCTCTGAAGCCCTCTTACTCCAATTCCCATGCTATATCCATTTGAGTACAGCTTTCCTACTTCTATTTTTTCACATAGCCTGAAAAATATTGTTGTCGATCCTATTTCCTCTTAGCTTTGGCTAATATAATTACTTTTAGTAGGGATCACTCATTTGCTTCTCTTGCTTCAGTACTTCATCTCGCTGTCTCTAAGTATCTTAAAAATATATATCAACAGCAGAGAATACAATCCAACTGAAGTCATTAAACCAGTCAATGGCATTCTGTGCAGGCACTTGACCCTATGCTGGGAGACATAAAGACACTGTAAATCACAAAGCTAAAAACAGGCAACTGAACTCAAAGTCCCAAATCTTAATCTCCAAGTTCACTTGGATGTATTTCCTTGGGATGCCTGAACAGAAGCAGCTCTGTCTTCACTTGGAAGAGTATCACGTATGTGTACAAAACCCTGAAACCACTATAATGAGACCAAATAATCTGGCTTTTCCATCTGAATTGACTCAGAACACTTACTACCTCTTTCTCTATCAGGATTTAGGTACCATTCAAAAGCGCCCTTTCTTCTTTGTAACACAGTGGGTTCTGCTCTTGAATTCGTCTGCTTTATTTTTTCCATTTTCTACTGCAGTCTTTGTTTTGAACACGATTTCGTCTCTAAGCTCACTGCATTCAACAAAACACTTTCCTTTGTCTATTTCTCCAATCTTTGTGCATGGCATTGTTCCTATTTTTCCTTTGCTCCTGCTATTGTGGGCTAGATCAGTGCATTCCCACATTCATCAGCTCTCAGAATTCCAGGCGAGGGGAAACCTAATGATCTCCATTCAACCAACTCATCACCCCTCTCCTGGAGGCAGCACAAAATGCAGAAGTAAGTAGTACAGGTTTTAAAGAATAAAAGTTTGAAGGAAGTATTCCTAAAATAGTAACAGAGGTTAGTTCTGGGTCATGAGATGCAAAATTAGTACTGACAGTCTGTGTATACTCTGTATTTTCTGATTCACAAAGACACAGATAGTTTTTAATAAAATGATGAAAAGGATATTACATGCAAATAGCAAGTGTAAGAAAGCTAGTGTGGCTATATTAATATTGATAAAGTAGACTGTAAGACAAAGAGCATTACTAGAGATAAAGAGAGAGTGTTTCATAGTGATAATATCTCATTGATATAATAATATCAATATATCAAGAAGACATAACAAATTCAGCGTATATGTACTTAATAATAGAGACTAAAACTACATGAAGCAAATGATAACAGAACTAAAGTGAGGCATAGAAAAATCTACAATCATAGTTGGAGATTTAAAAACTATTTTAAGGAGTAATTGATAAGATGAGAAGAAACAAATGTCAGTAAAGGTGGAGAAGACATAAAATATTTGAACACTATCAACCAACTTAACTTAATTGACATTTATAGAACACTATACCCAATAACATTCTTTTCAAGTACACGTGGAAGACTTACTGAACTCAAGTTAAAACACAACACATGCCAGGCATAAAAATCCCAATATCAACTTTAAAGTGTAGCAGAATATGATCTCCAACAATAATGAAAGTAAAATAGAAACTAATAGCAATATGATTTCTAGAAAAGTCCCAAATATTTAATACTTGGAAATTAAGCTATACATTTCTAAATAACCCATGAGTCAATGAAGAAATCAAAAGGAAATAAGAATATATTTTGAATGGAATAATAATGAAAATATTATCTATCAATTTGTGGGATCAATCTGAAACAGTACTTAGAAGGGAATTTACAGTTTTAAAAGGACAAAAATCTTAACGTAATGATCTACCTTAAGAAGATAGAAAAAAGAAAAGCAAACTAAACCTAATGTAAATAGAAGAACAAAAACAAAGAACAGAGCAGAAATCAGTGAACTAGAAAACAGCTAATAGACAAACGAACAGACTCAATATGATTTTTTTAAATGATTAATAAAAATGATAATCCTCTCACAAAACTAATGAAGAAGAAAAAAAGAGGAGAAAACACAAAATACCAATATTTGCGTTGAAAAAAATGCATCACTACAGATCTAACATATATTTAAAGAAAATAAAACAATGTCATAAATTAACACTAATTTATAAATTGAACTAATTCCTTGTTTTAAAAAGACTTACCAAACAAAACCTTCACAGAAGACATTGAAAATATGAGTAGGTCTATATCAATTAGAGGAAAACCTTCCCAGCAAAAAACTCACTGAGATGGTTTCACTAGTAATTTCTATGAAATATTTAAGGAAGAAATAATGCCAATCTTACAATCTTTCAGAAAATAAGGCAAGAATATATTTAACAATTGTGATGATGCCAGCATGAGCTTGATACCAAAATCAGAAAGAACATTTCAAGAAAAGGAACTACAGACCAAAATATCTCATGAACATAGATTAAAAAAATCCTTAATGTTAGCAAACTGAATTCAGTAATCTATGAAAAGGATAATACAACATGAGCTAGTGGGGACTATACCAGGAATGCAAGGTTGGCTTAACCTTTAAAAATCAATCAATGTAATTCTTTACATTAAGAGAATAAAATGGAAAAACTATATTATTTTCTTAACAGATGTACAAAAGATATCAGACAAAATTCAACATTCATTTGTGATAAAATTCTCAGTAAACAAGAATTGAAGGGACATTCCTCAACCTGATAAAGATCATCTGTATAAAACCTATAGCTGACATCACATTTAATAATGAAAGACTAAATGATTTCTTTCATATTGTATCAATGAAGAAAAAAATACAAAAAATCTACTCGGTTATTTTTTTAATTTCAAGGAATTTTATAAGAATTAATTACAGACTAAAAATTGTTTCAAATAAAAATAAAACTATTGAAAATATTGAAATAAATTATGGGTATTCTTATAAATTGCATGTGAAAAAGCCCTTGCTAAAAATTAAGTGGAAAGCAGAACCTCTATAAAATAATCAATTCAGTTACATAAAAATGTCATTCCTAAATAATATAAATAAATAAATAAATAAAGTGTAAAAAACTGAATGATACATGAAAATGCAGAAACATTTGCAATAGTTAATTTTTTAAATCAATAAAAAAATTTTTAAAAGAACAAAACAAAGAACAAGAACATTCTATCTTTCAAAATGACCAAGAATGTGCTATTTTTAAAAAATGATCAACAAATATTTTTAAAGATACCTGAGCTTACTAATAACAAAATAAATGAAAATAAAGTAATTTTTCTATTCTCTAGCTGAAAGAGGAGTAGTGAAAGATAAGGTCTATATAAATGGAAAACTTCAGACTTTTGATGAAAATATGTTGGTAAAACTTTTCTAGAAAATCATTTTGCAAAATATATCCAACAACAACAATGATAATACAGGTAACTGTTATGATCATTTATGATGCATCAGACACTGGGAACTACGGTAAGTACTCTGCATTCATCATCTTACAGCATCCTCACAATAAACTTAGGATATTGAATTTGTTATCTCTAATTTTTAAATGACAAAACTAAGATGAAGAGTTAAGGAACATTATGAAATTAACAGACATAAGGTGGAGGAATTGAAATTCAAACTGAGGCTGACTGATTCCACAGCCTGTGATCTTCATTGCTTGTATACTTACACCCTACCTCAACATTTAAATGCATGTCATAGCAATCTAATGCCAGTAATAGCAATTCTACAAAAAAATATTATAGCATAACTTAAAAAGGGAAGGGGTATGCACAAAAATGTTGATTAAAGCATTATTTATATTAGTGAAGCCTGGAAACAACTCATATCTATCAACATGGGGGACTGAATAGATTTGGTTGATACATATATTGCAATGCTACACAGCTTTTATAAATGGTGGTATACATATTTATAAAAAAACATATCCTTAATATATTATTCCTTGAAAAAGCAGGTTATCAGGCAAGTTTATTACAATCTTATTTATACAAAATTCCAGACCTGTAGCATAGGTACAGACATACCTCTGACATATTGCAACCACTGCATTTTAACTGTAGAAGCAGAACAAACTCTTTCAGGTCACTAAGACACCCTGCAAAAATACATTATCTCCAATGAGCCTAGGAAAATATGGCTTACAGTGTTGGCTTTCATTGAGCCATTTGCAAATGAGCAGAAGTGATATATGTCATTTTGCAAGCATTCTTGTAATAATTAGAGAGGTACTTGAAGGTGCAGGCACCCACGCATGGCCACAAACACACATACACACACACACACACACATCATCCTCCAATCTTAGAAGATTCTTCAGTTATTGCAACTACAGGCAAACCTCAGAGATATCGTGGGTTCAGTTCCAGACCACCACAATAAAGCGAATACTGCAATAAAGCGAGTCATGCAAATGTTTTGGTTTCCCAGTGCATAGAAAAGTGATGTTTATACACTATATTAAGTGATGTTTATACACTATATTATATACAGTCTATTAAGTGTGCAATACTCTATTGCCAAAAAATGCTAATGATCATCTGAGCCTTCAGTGAGTCAGAATGTTTTCACTGGCAGAGGGTCTGGCCTCGACATCGATGACTACTGAAGGATCAGGGTGGTGGTTGCTAAAGGTTGGGGTGGCTGTGGCAATTTCTTGAAATAAGACAACAATGAAATTTGCCACATCAATCGACTCTCTTTTACAAAAGATTTCTCTGTAGCATACAATGCTGTTTGATAGCATTTTACTCACAGTAGAACTTCTTTCAAAATTGAAGTCAGTCCTCTCAATCCCTGCTGCTGCTTTATCAACTAAATGTATGCAATCTTCTAAAGTTGTTGTTCTCATTTTAACAATGTTCACAGCATATTCACCAGAGTCCATCTTAAGAAAACACTTTCTTTGCTCATCCATAAGCTTTATCATAAGGTTGCAGTAATACAGTCAAATCTTCAGGCTTCACTTATAATTCTAGCTCTCTTGCTATTTCTACCATATCTGCAGTTACTTCCTTCACCAAAATCTTGAATCCCTGAAAGTCATCCATGAAGGTTGGAATCAACTTCTCCCAGACTCCTGTTAATGGTGACATTTTGACCTCTTCCCATGAATCATGAATGTTCCTAATGTCATCTAGAATGGTGAATTCTTTCCAAATGGTTTTCAATTGGCTTTGCCCAGATCCATCAAAGGAATCACTATCTATGGCAGTTATAGTCTTATGAAACATATTTCTTAAATAATAAGACTTGAAAGTCAAAATTACCCCTTGAGCCATGGGCTGCTGAATGAATGTTATGTTGGCAGGCATGAAAACAACATTCATCTCCTAGTACATCTCCATCAGAAATCTTGGGTGACAAGGTACACCACTAAGGAGTAATATTTTGAAAAAATAATTCTCTTTTCTGAGTAGTAGGTCTCAACAGTAGACTTCAAATATTTAGGAAACCATGCTGTCAACAGATGTGCTGCTATCCAGTCTTTGTTGTTCCATTTATAGAGTACAAGCAGAGTATATTTAGCATAATTCTTAAAGGACCTAGAATTTTTAGAACGATAAATGAGCATTGGCTTCCACTTAAAGTCACCAGCTGCATTGGCACCTGACATGAGTGTCAACCTGTCCTTAAAAGCTTCAAAGCCAGGCATTAACTTCTCCTCTCCAGCTATGAAAGCCCTAGATGGCATCTTCTTCCAATAGAAGTCTGTTTTATCTACATTGAATATCTGCTGTTTAGTGCAGCCACCTTCATCAACGATCTTAGCTAGATCTTCTGGATAACTTGCTATAGCTTCTGCGTCAGCACTTGCCACTTCACCTTGCACTTTTATGTTATAGAGATGGCTGCTTTCTTTAAACCTCATGAAATAACCTCTGCTAGTTTCAAACTTTACTTCTGCAGCTTCTGACCTCTCTTAGCCTCAATAGAATTAAAGAGAGTTAAGGCCTTACTCTGGCCTAAGGGAATGTTGTGACTGGTTTAATCTTCCATCCTGATCACTAAAACTTTCCCCATATGAGCAGTCAGTCTGTTTTGCTTTCTTACCATTCATGTGTTCACTGGAATAGCACTTTGATTTTCCTTCAAGAACTTTTCCTTTGCATTAACAACTTGGCTAACTTTGGCACAAGAGGCCTAGTTTTCAGCCTCTCTTGGCTTTCAACATGTCTTCCTCACTAAGCTTAATCATTTCTAGCTTTTGATTTGAAATGAGAGATGTGAGACTCTTCCTCTTACTTGACCAGTTAGAGGCCATTGTTAGGGTATTAACTGGCCTCATTTCAATATTGTTGTGACTCAGGGAATAGGGAGGCCTGAGGAGAGGGAAAGAGAGAGGGGAATAGCCAGTCAGTGGAGCAGTCAAAACATACACATTTGTCAGTTAAGTTCACCATCTTATATGGGCACAACTCATGGTGCTCAAAACAATGACAACAGTAACAGCAAAGATTACTGATCATAGATCACTATAATGGATATACAATAATGAAAATGTTTGAAATACTGTGAAAATTACCAAACTGTGACACAGAGACATGAAGTGAGCACATGGTGTTGGAAAGATGGCACTGATAAACTCGCTTGACATAGGGTTGCCACAAATTTTCAATTTGTAAAAAAATGCAGTATCTGTGAAGCACAATAAAGCAAAGTACAATAAAATGAGGTGTGCCTGTGTGTGTGTATATATATGTTTATACATATATATATTTATATATAGATGCATCTTTTCTTTCTTTTTATGTTCACCAAAATATTATTATCAGTGTTATTTTAGGGGATTAATTTACTTTGAAATTCTTGGATTGTTTGAAATTTTTACAACATATTTTTAATTAAAAACTATAATAGGACAGAATTTAGAGTAAGATTTCAGTTCATATCACAGCTTGTGTTGGCAAGTTTTTTAATCTCTTTATCCTTCAAATTCTTCACTTATAAAATAGGGATAATGATACCTAAGTCATAGACCTCCTTTGAGAAATAAATTAGATAATATCCATAAAGTGCTAACATTACATTCAATAAATGAGTTCAAATAATGGTAAATCAATTTGTCTAGATAAACTCTTCACACAGCCTAGTCAAATTTCCAAATGAAAACCTGAACAAGTTCATAAAAATTTCCAGCACCCCTGTATCCTCACACAAAGGCTAAGTACAGAGACACTCCTCTGGCTGTCTCTTACCCAGGGGGTTTAACATCTCCACATTTGGACAAAACACGGGGAAAGAAGGATACTTTGTGGCTGCTCTGAACAGAGTACGTGGGGTGGAGCAGTGGAGGAACATTCTGACCAGTGCCTGGCCCGCCTGCTTCAGTATGCTGTCGCTATAGCTGAGCAAGGTGTGTTCCTAGATGCTGTGCAAGTCACCCAAAATACCTGTATCACAAGTATGCCAAATAATGAAATTCCTTGAGTATGCAAATTTAGCAATTTTAACAAGCACCAGCAGAGTCTACTTTTTAGTAACCCAATGCAGGGTCCGAAGACAACATAACCATAAAAAAGAGAAATTCAGACAGTGCCTAAATGGATTAAGACCAGTTGCGGAGCTGAGCTCTCTCTCCTTAGTCAAAAACTCTCATTAAAATAAATGAGCCTGCTCATTTGAGGAAAAAAAAAAGGTTTTGAGCATCAAGTTGGAGGAGCAGTTCAATTTCTGCTCATCAAAAGGAAGCAGAAATCCTTATCCTATAACACCCACAGCTGCAGATCATATTCAACCCATCTCTCCCTATTAATGTCCTTATTAAATGTATTCTGTCCGTCTGTGTTCAAGCTCATCTTATCCGTTCTGAAACATGATTTTGCTTTTCATGTATAAAATAATTAAATTTGTTTATTTCTGGCTAAAGCCAAGCCGAGCTGAAAGCAGAGGATAAAGATTTTGGTTATTGCTTTGTGTTCAACTAGTAAATTTAGAATTCTCCTCATACCCTGAACGTTCTAGCTGTCTGTTGCTGTTCCTTTATTTCCAATCCCAACGCTTCCGGTACGGCTCACATCAGCTGGTACACTGCCGAGCACCACATAAGATCTGCTTGCTATGTAAGAACATGTGGAGAAATTATGTGTTTTTGTCACACCCTATTAAACGGTATTCAAAACACAATGCCCCATAAACTAAACTGATTGTAGGTTTTATAACCCTTTGCAGGCTAATGGAAACAATTCAGGACCATGAAAGAAAGCATAGCTAGTTCAGCTGTGGGAATCTTGGACTGCTCAGCTCGGCAGCCCTGTCCTGGCTTTGGTAAATTTCAGTTGGATTCCGTTCTTCTAGATCTTTGACAGATCATTCCAGATTAATGACTGCAAAATTTTCCACATCTTTTGTAAAACAAGTGTTTCTTTTGACTAACTTTGAATTGTGTTTGGGGCTAGAACGATGTCAACAGGTATCAAGACTATGTCAAGCCACTGTGATGTGATTATGTGTGTAATATTTTTATGCTTTTTATGTTCCCAGCCCCAGTGCAAAAACCAGGGAGCACAGAGTCAAGGGACACACTGCTGCTGAGTCCCCCTCCGCGTCACACCGGTACGGCTCTTCCCGTGCAGATACAAGGAGCTACTTAGGCTGCCAGCCCGTGACTCA
The DNA here is from genome assembly GCF_041146395.1 of Eulemur rufifrons. NCBI lineage: Eukaryota > Metazoa > Chordata > Mammalia > Primates > Lemuridae > Eulemur > Eulemur rufifrons. The sequence continues at coordinate 88,791,514 of NC_090999.1, read as the reverse complement.
ACTGAAATGGAATCAAGCGGCTGTTTTAATGTTTTAAAAATAAAAAGGAGCTTGCCCTCTCTCGGGTTGGCCAGTAACCCCAACCTCTGCTGCCCGCGCGGCAGTGCCTGACCTGCCACCCATCACAAGTGATCGCTCGCTCAGTCATCACCTGCACCGAATGCTGCGCCATCAGAAAAACATCTGTGAACATTATTTGACAAATTGATCGCTAAATGAGCCATTAGCTGAAGGGGCTTTTGGATTGCCTCTAGGAAACCAGAGTGGCTGCAGAAGAAAAATGCTTACAGATGCAAAGCAGCGATTAGAAAGCGAGAAAGAACTCTTGTGTCAGTGCTCCCGGGAGGGTGAAGGCGGCCAGTGTGGGAAAAAGGGTGGAGAGATGGCAATAAACCATGAAAATCCACCTTCTCTAAAGGAAGCTGTTTATTAGAAGCAGTAGTAAAACTGCTTAATTCCCTCGGTGCCTCTAGGGAGAAATCTAAGCCTTTGTGAACTGAAGGAGAAAGAAACGTCGCCAGTGGTGTGCTTGTCAAGAAGAGAAAGCTAGGAAAACAATGTTAGTCATTTTACCATCCCTGCTTGCCAAGAGCCGACAGGTGTGCAGTTTACTATTGTTCTGACAGGCAGCCAGACACCACAGCTTAGCATTCACCCGATCCTCCAGTGTGTGGGAGCAAACAGCTGTCTCCCTGGCTGAGGATACAAGGAAGAGAGAGAAAGAGAGAGAGAGATTGAGATCCTTCTCCATTGGCATCAGTTGCACGGCTTTGTTTGACTCATCACTGAAAACACATGGTGTTCCTGAGAAATGTCTTACATATGGGCAATTTCCTCACAGTGGCTCCAAAAATAGCCTATAAACAATATATTGAAACTTAAAAGTAAATAAATGCAGAAAGACGTCTAGGTTAAATTATGTCAGACCAACGAGAAGTAATCACATAACAACAGTCCTTAAGGAAATGCCTTTTATAAATCCTGCAGGTTTCATGTTGCTGACAGATGTTAGTGATTTAAAAAAGAAAAAAAAATCCTTGAAAAAAGAAAGCAGGTTGTTTTGATCCATGATGATGATGTGCTTTCCTGTCTTGCATGGCATGGAAACTATTTCAGTGCCAAATTCCCTTGGGAAGAGAAGGAAAGGCCCACAGGACTCAAAGAGGGCCAGAGGCAGAAGCTGTCAGACTTTTGGACTGTGGTACTAAGTTTCCCTTCAGGTCGAGGTATTAAAGGCTCATGGTTAGGCCGATGCCGTGTCACTGGGTATACTCCTGTGACAATTGATAAGAACCAGAACCAGACATCTGCACTGAATCTAAGGCTCTTTAGATTGAAAATTTGGTGAATACCAATAAAATCTATGCTGCTTATATTTACAAGGGAGAAAATGCATCCATCACTAACAACACGTGAAACTTGAGAAATGCTGGCTCTTTTCCAAAAGTCCAGATATTTTTCTAATAAAATAAGCAGTGAACTTCAAACAGCTCTAAAGTCATGACATAATGGCACAATCACATACATAACCCCTTAGGCTTACCCTGTAACACGCGAACCCAATCCTGTAGTAATAACATAAGCCAAAGGAATTGAATTACCCACCAAAACAAGCCAATTTCCAGTGAAGAGCAGAGGGTCTTCCATCGGAGGGCCTTTTTTAGGGACAAAAAATTTTAATCCACTTACTTCCTTTACCAAACTGAGACATCACAATTCGCATGCCTGATAAATATATTCTTAGGATTCCGCATACTTTTTTCTCCACGTTCCGTGACAGCTGAGGACAGCACTTCTGCAGTTCACACCGACGAGGCTCTATTGGCGCTTCACGGTCCTGTTTTTCAAGTCAATAAATCACCGGGGAGACATGAGAGAAAGGAGAGGGCAAGAGGGATAAGGGAGGGTGTGGAGGAAAATCCTTCCTCTGTGAAATGTTTACTTCTTCCATCTATATCTCCCTTGAACCCTGGGGAATTCCTTTTTGTCCTCATGAAAATTGAAAGAAAAATCTTTCTGCATAGTATATTCTCATATGGGATGACTGGAAGATTGGTAAGAGAGTGTAAATTATGAAAAGTATAAATTGGGGTAAATGCTAAATAAGCCATTGAATTATATGGAATATCACCTTTCGAATGCAAGCATTTACGTGTTTTAAAACATTATCTGAGGATGTTTGCCTTTGGCCAAAATAGAATAGGGCAAGTACAACCATATTTATCCTCCCACCTGAAACAAGTAAAAAAACTAAACAAAATATATGCAACATCACCCTCCAGGATTCAAATAATAAAGTCAAAAAGTGGCAGGGACAGACAGTAAAGATGAAAATAATTCTGTTAAAAAGAAGTCAGGGTTTCTTGTGCAAATGCAAATGTGATCCATTGCCTTACTCACATAGAAAGAGCTCAACAAATATATCTGTTGGCTCAATCAATTAGATCAAATAGCTAAAAAAAAATTAAATGGTGATAAGCATCAAAGTAGTGCAATTTGACAGGGGTCAGGGAAATCAAAGTTTTTAGGGAAAATAATTGCATTAATCACAAGTTAAACAGGAGAGTCAGGGGTGAGAGCCCAGGTAAGTGACTTCCAGAGAAGTGGAAGGAAAGTCCTGAGTGACAACAACACCCAAGCAGTTCAAGAGGGAAATGAGAGATCTGAAGAAACCACCAGTCAAAGAAGAAGATACGTTTTGAAGCAAAAGGATAAAATCAGCCAAGAAAAGATGAACCAAGTACAGCTAGTTTGGATGAAGAGCCAAAGTATGACGCTAACTTAGGCAGAAAGTATGGAATTTTTTTACAAGTATGAAGAAAGCAGAAAAAACATAGGACATCTGACTTAAACAAGGTATTGACAGAAGCATATTCTAATATGCAATGGAAAATTTGCCCACCAAGATCCAGTCCCTCCATGTGTGCTCTTGTTCCCCACCCCTTTCACCTTCTCAAGGAAGTGGCTGGCACCAGTTTCCCCTCTCCCCTCCCAAGGTCAATCACAGAAGTATTAGATGCCTATGTGGCTGGCTGCCTATAAAAGCCTGGACACCAACGCTCAGGTGAGCTTTCTTAGCTGGCAATATTTATACACGTCACACATCATTGCTGAGAGAATTAAGTGCATCGTCATGTGACTCTATTAAGAGGAGACACGGGGAAATTTGTGCCTGGTGTCTTCTGGACTTCATCCATGTGCCTTTACCCTTTGCTGATTTTGATCTGTATCCTTCGGCTGTGATAAACCACAACTGTAAGTCTGACAGCCTGAGTCCTGCCCCTGCCAGTCTTGCTTGTGAGTCACTGAGCCAGACAGTGGTCTTGAGACTCTTGACACAGGGTCATGAAGACATCAAGCAAGTGGCCCTCCAAAAGTTTCTTTTTTAATTGGTTATTAATTACTTAGAAGATAGGTTACTCCAAGAAACAAAGATATACAGAGCAGTTGCTTTCTCGGTAGCTCCAAAAAAAAAAAAAAAAAAAAAAAGCAACAAACCCCCATCTAAATCATCATGAAGTAGAAATTAGTTTAATAAATATTTCTTTTTTGAATGGACCTACTTTTCTGTTACCACTTCTCCTTCTTCTGTTCTTTCATTCCTTAAACTTTATTCCCTAAAACAAATATTTCAGCTACATCAGGCATTAACAAGGCTATGTTGGCAAGCTGGTCTGGGATCCTATGCTGCTTTTTTAAATCTCATTTGCAACACGATTTCTTTGGGAACACATATTCTGTAACAGACAAGGAGAAGGGAATACAATAGATCAGGAAAATCTTACAACCACACACGTCCTCCCATAACAGGTCTAGTAACAACTAGATACCCAGCACCCACCAGAAAGGAACTGTCTTGTTTTTGGAGCAGCACTGGGACACCAACGGGTGACGCTGTGACCACCATGTCTTAGCCTGCCCTACAGCAAAGATGATCCGTGAATGAAAAAAAGCTGCTCCTCCACATCCTTCTTCTTCTTCACTCCTCCAAAACATACTCCTTTCTCCCCTGTTCGGGGCAGGCCTAGGTCACTCACCTTTATGCACAGGTCAGATATTCGAAACTCAGACATACACTGAGATGCGTCTCAAGCAAAACTTAATTTCAAAATATATAGTACCCATAAATTCACTCTGGGGACTTTTCTTGTGATTAATTCACAATCTTGAAGAAAATCAAAGTCTGTGTGCAGGTTTGATTTTCTATAAAGCTCTTGGAAGCCACCAAAATGTCAACTTCTGAAGTTTCATCCTACCCAAGCATCACCTCTTGGGATCACCTAAGAATTCATATCTAGACAATGAAAGATATTTTTCACACTGTCTACTTAAGAAATACTAATTATTCCACTAACCTCTGATAGAAGCAGAGATTGGAGTGATACACTTTGAAGATGGAGGAAGGAGCCTAAAGCCAAGGAATAGAGACGGCCACTGAAAGCTCAAAAAGCCAAGGAAACATTCTCCCTCAGAACCTCCAGAAGGAACTAGCCCGCTCACTCCCTGACTTTAGCCCAGTGAAACTGATTTCAGACTTCTGACCTCCAGAACCTTTAAGAGAATAAATTGATGGTGTAGTAAGCCCCTAAGTTTGTGGTAGTTTGTTACAGTTAAACAAATATGCCATATTAATGGACCCACAGGTTCTTCACTATGAGAAGACGAAAGAAATTCTGTTAGACGGTTCCATTCCAGATACATACATCAACTTCATTCAAAAGCCATTTCACACACAGCCTTCCTTTCTGAGGGCTTATCTTAAATTAGAGGTAAAGTATCACAGGAAGGAAAAAATAGCATTTGGTAAATTTTTAAAATTACGACTTATCCAAAAGGTATTCGCCATGGCTAAAGACAGTCTTAGTGGGGCAATTGGTCTTTAAATAGAGAAAATAATGATCCAAGTTTCAGATTCCTGCATTAGGGTTTATTACATGCAATGTCTGGGTTATATTAAACTCCTGGAAATCAGGGTTTATAATGAAATGGCTGACAGACCCTTAACTTTAATGGCCTTTCCAAGTACTGCAATAGTGAGCATTACTTTTTAATGTTATAAAATGATGGTTAAAACACTACAGAATTTTCTCAAGACAGATAAGCAGGTGTTCAAGAGAGCAGAACTATTTAAACTTCATTGATTTATGGTCTATCTCACATTGAAGGCCAAAAGTTTTATTGAATTCCCACAGTTGATACTCCGAACTTAATTTTCCAAAATAGTAGAACTATTTCAGGGTCTCCCGTATATATTAATTTCTTCATTTTAACATGTGTGCTTCTGTATTCTTAAAGTTGCTAGGCATGAAATAGAAGCCATAGTCAAAAGTATAAGTTATTCTATGTTTTCTTTTTATTGGTTGACTTTTCAAAGTACACTGTGTGCAATAAAACCCAACGCATAGCAACTAAATCATATAATCTAGGAACACAAGTCCCCAACTAGTCATTTAAGCTATACCATATTTCTGTCACTCTTTAGAATTGTGAATATGACTTAACTTCTTATTTTAACGTGAAAGAATGTAAAGCATTTTCCATAGCCCTTTTTCTCTCTGGTTGCTCTTTTAAACTCCCCTCAAATTGGTGTCTCCAATCTTTGTGCTGCCTGACTAAAAGTAAGGTGGCCATCAGAAAAACCCCAATAAACTATCAACCACTCTATATACTCTATTAGCATTTTCTGCTGGTTTACATAAAAATCAATACTCTTGTAACTGTAGGACCCAACCCTAATGATTTAGGGAAACTGATATTTACTGTGAAATAACATAGAAATACCATTAGCTCTCAAAACCAAATAACATTAGAGAAAGCTAGAAGCAAAATAACTACTATTATTTAGACATGTGGATACCAAGGCGTCTGCTATCCCAATTTACCTTTAGTGCTGACTGTGATATTAACAGCAACAAATCCCTTGTGAGAGGAATGGTTTGCAGGTCACTCAGGCAGTTGATGAACAGACACGCAGCTTACAGTGCTCCACCTCTTTTGCTTTCCTCTCTCTGATCCCAGGCTCTGATAACAAAATGAGTCAAACCCAGAAAATAAAGAGTGTTAGAACCATGCCAAGAATAAAACAGCAACATCATGACCAAACACTAAAAAGCTTGGCCAATAGCAGTTCAGGGAACCTTAGAACACACTCAGTTTGATCAAATATATCTCCGTAACTTCTACCCATGTGATCAATTAATTTTGTCAAAATCCAAGAAAATTACTTAAGGCATCTCTTTAAAAAATAGTTATCAACACGCTTGAAGGTCTGACTCGGGGGTGTGGGGGGGGCAAGGGCAACATACGTAGCCTAAACTTTTGTACCCCCATAATATGCTGAAATAAAAAAATAGTTATCAATATAAAGTTTTTTAAAAATGAACTTAAGCGACACCAAAAGCCAGAGTGTTCTTTGATACTCTTTTGACAAAATTGTTTATCTCCTTTAGTCAAAATTGAGATTTTTCATGGTGCATTCACTCATTTCCAAATACCAAGCAATTGAGTGGAAATAGAAGCCTCAGTTTTTTAGTAAATAAGGGAAGCTGCATGATGTTGTATAAGTTGCTGCTTAGATCTGTAAAATATAAAGATTGTCCATTTAAATACACAATATTATTTTCATTGTTTTTAAGATTGTGGTTTTGGTTTCTTCAAAAGTATCATTCATTCAGAAGTATATTAAACTGAACTTTTCTTCCATAAAAATAGCCAGTTATTTGACCGAACTCACCTGAGCTTATTTTCCCATTTGCTTTGTCAGATAAGAAGCACACTTATGGAGCAGCGTTGGAAGACTACACATGAGCTGGAATTCTTGCCCTCTGACTCCGCATCTTCTGTTACTGAAAAACTCTTCAAGAGGGAAAATATCATCTTTTCCACATAACAACATTCATTGTGAGCTAACTTGAGTTATAACAATGCTTTTCACTCCCCACCCCTCTGTTTTCCAGGAAATTCCTACATGCAACTTCCCTAAAATAATCCTACAGGTTCAAAATTATGCTTGGATACTTACTGACAGTAGAGTTTTCTAACTTAGTGAACTGTGCAACATGCCTTTCCTCTGAAGTGAAACTGGTCGACTTTGACCATGTTAAGTTTCTTCTTTACCTTTAACTTGGAGTTCTTAGGGATGGGAGAAAGACTAGCTTACCCTCTCATTTTGAAAATATATAGAAGAAAATAATGTATAGCCCCTTGGGAAATTTTTCTAATTCAAAGAAGTACAGATTATACAATAATTGCAAAATTAAATACTGAGACATGCATGTGCTTTTAAGTCTTCTAATTAAAAAATGAGGTCCCAGACAATCTGTGTTATTAATAATAACAGTACATTTAAATAGCAAGTGTGTGACCGGGTGATTTCTTCTTTGGTACTCTTACTTATTTTGAAGATAGATGAATGGATGGATAGATAAAGTATGGATATAGATATAGATATAAATGTTGCAAACTGTGGGTATTATTTGAATCACTTGGCTGTGAAAGTCTACAGTATTCCTCTAAGAGAGAAGATTACTTTTTTGTTTGGGAAGCTACTTTAACAGCCTATTAGCATCTGAACTATGGGGTCCACTACCCAGATGAGAAGACTTGCATTACCCTGGGTAATGAAGTACTAGAGTATTTGGAGGTATCCACCAGTGCATTGACAAAGGAACTGGGATCTTGTAAGAGGAAACCAGGGTGTCAAGAATGAGGGAGCCCCACAAGGTGGCACGTGGGCAGGTTACACAGAGGGGCATGATCACACAGGAATTGCAGATACATTTCCAAGAATAAGGCTATAATTTAAAGATGCTTCCTACTTATGCAGCATGGCCTCTCCACTATCCCCTAAACTCTGTCCCTTTCAGGTAGGGACACTGGCAAGGCAAGTTGACACCCAAGGGGAAGCCGAAGTGATTCATCCAAGAGAGGGTGGAGAAGGCTCCCGGGCTACAACCCAGTTCTTAAAGGAACTCTCTGAGCCCCTTCTTTCTGCTCCACCTGCATCCCGGCCATCACAGCTCTGGGCCACACGGTTTCTGCTGCTGGGACATCTCACCCTTTGCCACAACAGGACAGGGCCCACTGACTTTCAGCTCAGCCAGTTTCCATATCTCTTCTGGGAACTCAGAACTGCTCGGAAAACAAACTCTGCCTCCTTCTTTCTAACCATGCTGGGCCCCTGAGTTTACTTTGGTGTTGCCAGTTCCCGGGTTCAGAAGGCTTTGGGACACGTCTTTCTACTGCTCTGATCAAGGAACAAGCAATTCCCTCAGCCTATCTATCTAACATTATAATACCCCCGTCCGGTGAAAAGCTCAGTCAGAGAGCACAGATCTCATCACAACTCCCGCTGCCTGCATCTCCTCCCGTCTCCTCTGTTCGGCAGCCAGCCCGCAGGAGCGAGAGAAGCAGGTTTGGGACATTCACTGTCTCTACTTGGGTCTCCTTTTGCCCTACTTTAGGCATATAGTTTTCTGTGGTCTTATTTACCACGTCTGCCTCTTGATGAATTAGAGAGGTAAGTAAAGGAATTTGGAAAGTTTCTCTCTCTGAGATGCCTGCATTTCAAGCCTATCACTTTGCTTTGACCTCAAGTGTCCCTAGCCCCATGCATGCTGCCTTCAACAGATGTTTATTAACGTAAAGGAATAAATGAATGAATAACTACTGATTTTGAGTCACTAAAATCTATTCATGATTCTGCATGCTCATGACCCTCCTCTAGGTGTTGAAAAATAATTTTTATTATAAATCATTTCTTCAGTTCTTGCAACTTTGTTTCTCTATTACAAAGAAAAATTTCTACTTAGTTGATAATATTTTAAATCATGTTACTGTATTTTCTAGCCATACACATGACATTAACATATTTACTTAGATACACAGATATTTATGTATTCTTTTCTTGATCATTAACTCCTGCAAATAATTCATTTGACCAAATACTGTGCAATTCTAATAAAGAGAAAATATATCCATCTAGTTTTTAAAAGATTGAGATAAATAAAACAGCTGCTCCTAAAGAATTGCCATATACTCCCTCACACAGGCTGTCATCTTGTTTTAAAATAAAATTATTCTTAAGTCCTTGTTAGGTAGTAATGTTTCCTAGGAAAAGAAAAGAAATACTTTATAAGAGCATAAGAAATAACTCAGCAGACTTTTAAATAAAAACATACTTTGAAAGTGCCTTAGAAATTACTATTCAGCTATAACCTGTCTGTCTCTGAAGGTGTACAGTTATAACCTTTCTCTCCCTTTCTTTCCCTCTCTCTCTTTTGAGATTAATTAATATGACATTAGAAATTTCCCTGTGACCCTGAAAAAGAATTTCTGCTTAGCCAATGAGAAGGGTGGGTTTGGAGAGGTGGGATTTTTAGTAATATTCATAGGATAAAGCATATACAGGTGCTTTCAAAGCTTAACCAGGCTCCAAAGTTAATGACTAGACTTTCTGGCAAGCTGTCACCAGGGTTCTGATTCCAGGACAGATATATGACCTTATTCAATCATTTATGCACCCAAAAAGATCCTTTAAACTGTACTGGAAAGAGTTTTTTCATATTCTATTTAGTCTCAAAATAATACTTGGCCAGGTGCTTTTTTTTATTCTGCTAGTCTGATATTTCTCATTTCTAAAGGCCACTCTAATCATCTTTTTAGCCAGCTTGGAGATAAATGATCGTGTGTGATGTTTAATAGCTGTCCCAAACAATCAGGATAGATGGTAACAACTTCAGAGTAATTTATACTTCTTGAAATTGCTAACATATAAAACCATCAGTTCATCCAACTCTGACATCGTTACGTAAGATTATTCTCTTTATTAGTGAAATCACTTGGTCTATTCCAACATCTGCCCTCCTAACTTCTGTGTGAGGTGTTCTTTAAAATGTATAAATTATTACCAAGGGATATTATGAAAAAATAATTACAAGAGTAACAAGCAGGCGTTTATGCTCTGCCATACTACGAGCCCATCCATTATTGAATTAAGTATTGTTTCTTTTTCATCTTCCTTAAATAGCTATATATGAAGCTGCCTCTTCTTCAGAGAGAAAACAGAGAAAAATCCAGTCCAGAACAAGGACATTTGCTAATCAATATGTGGGTCAAAAAAACAAACAAAAGAAAACAAAAGGAATCTGGGACTTACAAGAAATAAGCTAAAACCTAAAATGGAATCACCTAAAAGTAGGAATACTAATTCTTATTAAATGTTATCATGTTTAAAATTTAAGCTGAATCTTGTACAATATTGTCATTTCCTTAGCATTTATCTTGAAAACTAACTAGAAAATCTGGAGCTAGTACTTTGTATTCCTAACATGTCGTGGAAACCTTTGTGCTAGTTCTTTCAATCCCAACCTCTCATTTGGAAACAACCCAGAACCTAAATCAAACGAGTTTGGCTAACCAAGATTCACATTCTCAATGTATATCACTCAGTGAGGATACGAGCACAGTAACTTGGTGTACTATGCGAGAGACAAAGACTAAGAAAAGCTACTCCATTACAATTACTCTGAAACAGCTCTCCATCAATTGTACATTCAGCTCTTTATGAAACAGATGTGTTGTTTCTTTGCTTTTGTACACAGATATGTCTTTAAACATTCAAGAGAAACCACACAGAGTAACTGGAAATCAATCATGTCAACATTATGCCCTGCTTATTTCTAAACCATAGGCTGGAATTCAGCTAACCTAAACTTTGCTGAATGTTAATATAACAGCTGGCAACATGAATAAAAAAAGGGTTCCAAGAGTAATGAAAATGAAAATATAGTACATGACATTGATCTAAGTTTTGACAGACGTTTTTGGTCAACATAACATATGAGCTCAGAAATGAAGTTCCAGCCGTGTACTTTTCAGAATAGACTTCCTCTATAAATAAAGTTGTTATAGAAAATGACTAGCAGCATCATACCCTAAGCATCTTGGCCAATAATAAATTGAACATTAATGGAAACTGACTATTTCTTACATGTCCCCATGAACTAATAGACTAAACATCCAAGGCATCTGGAATTACTTGCTCTGCTATGGGCTGTCATACAGTTTATCATCCCAGGACCCATTTGACGTGGCTGGTGCTCTTAAAAGCCCCAGTCATTCTGCCGCTGAACTAAAATTCCATTCTGAGTAGCGGCAGCATTTGTTGATCATCAGGACAGGTGGGAAGAGAAGGGGCTTGGAGAGAACTACTTATCATGCTCAAATAACATGCACAGAAGAGAAGAATGGGACCAATGCATTATTTTCAAATTGTGCCTGGCCAGCATGTCAGTATTGATTGAAGAATCCAGCAGCAGTGAAAAGAGTCATGTCTGCATTCAGAGATGAAGAGGCAGTTATCCACTCTATTTCTTGTCAACTAGTTAGATCAGTCTCTCATTTTGGGGACAAATAGCAATATAAGTCGTGAGCATCTTGTGAGACCTCTAAAGAAAATGTTGCTTCCACCTCCCAACAAACTTAAAAAAAGCAAAAGAAAACTAATAGCCTCCCTACCCTTCACGTAGAAAGGCAATTTGATGTGAAAATGTTTTCTCCTGAGTGATGGAACGTGCAGTCATGCACCAGCAGCCCGGCGCTGAACATCAACTCGCCTGTTCCGGCTGAGACTGCTCCGGGGCTGGCCGGAGCACACTGCTGGAAAAGGAGGCCCTTCAGTGCATGAGGACGGGTGTGCACTCTATTTCAGAAGACCGAGGTTTATTTGCCAGTGGAGGGCTTTGATGTTATTCATATGCTAACAATATCACCATTTCCTCACAGCGCTCAATACACAAGGAAGAAAAGACATCATTTGCTGACATGGGGCTCAGCATTCTCTGTCCAGCATACTGATCACCACGCCGCGTTCGGCTTCACAGCTACGCCACCACGTAACCTTTCGATTGTTCTTTTAACACTTTAAAATTCTGGTCAAAATAATATGCCATTTTATGGAATAAAATGATGAAACAAAGAACTCTAACTGTATTTTCCCTCCGCTCCTAAAATGTAGCTTCAGTGCCCCGGGGGGCTCCTTTCATCTCATCTAAGTGCTGGCGTCTGATGTGATTGTTAACATAGCTGGCCACCAGATGAAGTGAATTATCTCAACTGCCAAGGTTCCCACTTTCTTTCCAATTTAAACATCAATTTAACACAGAAACTGAAGGGTATTATGAGAGCTTTAATATGAACCATTTCAGACATGAGGGAAAAAATACTAGAAGGTTTTTTCAAATAGCCAAACAAATATGCAATTTTTTGAACCCGAAGATGAGTCGGGAAAATGAAGGCGCCGCCAGAGCACACACAGGACACACTTCAACCAACTGCGACGGAGAAGGGCCTCTTTGTCTTAAATAAACACGCTTTTCTGTGCAGGGGAGGATGTGACTAAAGAAAATAACCTGGATGAACTTGTTAAGTCATTCACTAAATGCAAATGATCACCAACAAAGAGAAGACTTCTGATTTAAAACATTTCAAAATGCATATCATCAATGTGGATGATCTGGAATGTTTTTAATAGTCTTCTCTGGATTATTAGGGTCCTTTTCATTATGTAACTTGCTTTTCTCATGGAAATGTTTTCTCCATTTGGATCACTAACTAGTAACAGAATGTGCAAGCATATGTCCTGCATACCTCTTTGAAAATGAGACCACTTCAGAGCTAATTCATAACAATAAAAACTGATGCTTTCTTACACAAAATGGAGCATTTCCTACTATATTGCATTTCAATGAAAGCATACGAGTTTGAATCAAGATGAAGTGAACTATTAGGCCTAATCTTTACTCTTTTTAAGCCTTCCCAATATGATATTAATATGCAAAATATGTAAAGAACTGTATTCACAATTATTAACATTTGTCTTTGTCAAAATATGAGACTTAAAGATTTAAAATAAGATTTGCAGTGATATTTAACTGAGATTCCATAATCTATAAGTTAAATACATATGATTTTGCTATCCAAAAACATTCCTGAAAGCTAATAACATTAGTACAGATTTTTCTCGGGAAAATAGTCTTTCTTAGAGTCAGTTATTTATAGAAAGAAAAGAAAGAAAGATGAATAAAAGGGACTTTTGCTATATAGAACTGTTCTAATCACTATTTTCTTTTTTAAAGGTATAATTTGGAAAAATGCAAGACTATAAAATATATATGCATTAATTGTACAAATCATAAATGGCACTATATAAAGCAAAAGGGATATTACCATATAAGGATTGCATAGCTGTTCCCATATGGGTGCACAAGGAATATTATTGACAAATCCAGAGCAGCCATATGTAATGCTCACTGGCACGTCCAAATATAAAGTACAAATACAATATGTAATACACTTACAGCAAGTTGCATACCAAATGATCAAGCAATTTACTGATGATTAGCATTTAAGAAACAAATACCACTACAAATAACATATGTACCTATTAATGACTTATTTTTTATATTGGTGGTATTCATCAGATTGATCTTATGTGAAAAACAAGTTTTCAGAGAATTTTCTAGCCTAGGGCTCTTTGTGGTAAATTAAAGGAAAATTATAGAACCATCTTGCCAAAAGAAACATTAGAGATCACGTAGTCTTATTTTTAAGTGGGAAAATTGAAGCCCAGAAATGTTAAGTTGTTTGCCCAAGATTACAAAGCCCGTTAATACCCGAGTTCCAGCTCTCCTGGCTCTCAGATCAAGCCTCAAATTAAAACTATCCTAATTAGCTCCTTTTTACTGGCAACACATATATATTTTTAAATCTTCATTAGCTACTGTGTTGACCAGAACAACGATCATCTGCAGAAACACCCAAGTCTGGGTCTGACAGCGCAACACCACCGTTCCATTCCCAGTGTGAATTCACTGACTGTGACTCACACTTCCCTTGGATACACTGGGGAACAGAAGGAGATGTTGACCTCAGTAGAAAAACAGACATGGCTCCATGAAAGTCATAACACAGCCCGAAAGTGTTTAATCCCGAAATAGGCTCCACAGAGAATGCCTTTGAAGAGGATGTTTTGTTCTTCCTCCAGAGCATTTTAAGAAACACACTGCATGTGTGCCAAAGCCTCCTCTCCTCTGCCATCAGCCATAACTGCAAGGCGAAGAGAAAAAGCCTGAAAATTAAAGCAGAATATGTGACTTGCAACTGCACAGTTTAATATTATGTCACTTTCCACCCCTCCTCCCACCATTACGGAAAAGAGCCTTCCCTGACCCCACCACCCTGGAAAAGTGTTAAATCAAATCACTCAAGTGAACTTCCAGACATATACTTAAAAATAAAATATCAACTTTAAGGAAATCTGGCCAATCACTCAGTGCATACTTTTTCCCCCAACAGAACCTTGGGAACTTTCTGAATACTTAAATGTCAAACATCTAGACAGGTTTTTCATAAATTAAAACAGTGCAATAACTGTTTCTCACTGAATATCATCTTTCTCATTTCAAGACAGACACAGATCTGGCCTAAAACATTCCCTCAAAACCAGGATTATAATACGAATTCAGTGTGTTCCAACTTTAACAATCATGCCAGAAAGCCTCCAGTTTAGATCGGGGGTGGGGGGTGGTGAGGAGAGAGTTCATTTTTAAAATATTACCAAAACAGACAATTTTTACGTCAATCATAGAAATGCTTGGTCTTCTATGGATTACTGAAATTGGGGATCCCTTATAAGGCTGAGAGGACTTGTTATTAAGTTTTAAAATCATTCCCCAACCATCAAATTTAATAATTCAGTATTCAACATTGTTCATAAGGTTCTGAGCACTGCCATTAAGCAGACATATAAAAGGACTCTGCTCCCAGATTAATCAATCTAATTCCTTCTCTGGCTCAGTCAACTCCCACTCTCCCTTCCATCCAATTATAGTGGAAATTACCCTATGTTATTTTAACCTTCAGTAATACTTATTGTTAAATAGATTAAATGTGGTACATAGAAATATCCTTATGAACCAAGCAATTTACTAGCCATGTTTTCTTTTATTACCAGGTTCCTAAACAAAACAAAACAAAAATCAATAAACCTGGAGGTGTAGAAATTATATAACTAAAATACATCCCCACCTTATCATTAATACAATGCAATAGCTACACCAACCAAATTTAATATTACCCACCAGTAACAAGACACTGATCAGCTCACATAACTGGGGCACTGCAAAGAGCCACTGAGGTCTAGGCCCAGAGTCTTTCCTGGCCAGTGATAGCGGGTATGTCTCTTTTTGACATGGTATATGGTCAGTCACACTCTAGATTCTTTAAAATCAAAGTCCACAAGGCAACAGTGAGATTAGGTCTGGATTTAGCCAGTTAGAAGGCAGCAGGTCAAGTCGTGATAGATGACATTAACCCTGATGGAGTTACCCCTTGGATTCAGTCACCTGGGGAATGGGAAGGAATCGTGCCTTCACTGAAGTTCAGTCTCGATTATCTTCATGGTACATTCTCCAGATCAGTCTTGATACACCTTCAGGTTAAATATACTGAGGATTTCCTTTAGGAAATATTGACCGGTAATCATTGTCTGGAATAGAGAATTGGCAGTTTAGAAAAAGTAAGGTCCAGGAAGAAAGCTGTTATAGAAGAACATTGGTTCCCACCCTCTACCATGTTTATCATCTACCTATACTAGAGTTTGATTCTCATGATATTGCTAATCATTAAGATAATTTGTTCTGAATATTGTTTATAATAATAATCTTTTATTTCTATAGACTGTAATGAGATAGAAAGGAGGATAATTTTTTTAATTCACCCAGTTTCTTACAAAAAGAGAAAACTATCAGTTAACTTGAAGTGGTCTGTATACAATTCCCAACACCTTGCCACTTGAAATGTGATTCAGGATCAGCACTGTGGCTGTCACCTGGGAACTCGTTAGAAATGCAGGATCTCAGATGTCGCTGGACCTCGTAAAGCTGAATCCATATTTTGACAAGATCCCCGGGTGATTTACATGTACATTAAATTCTGAGAAGCACAGATGTAGTTATCTTTATGATGTTAAAACCAAAGAAAAGAATCGAACCCAATATATTACCTGTACTCTTTTCCTGTAGCCAGAGAAAATGTCAACTTGCATTTGATATATATTTTATAGTCTCAGGGCTAAACAAGTAAAGGCCAATAGATCTCCTTGACACCACCTGAGAGATTTTTCTCTCAAATCTCCAAATTATCAAATATTTTGGAATAGAAAATATGAGGCTGAGAGCCAAGAGCTCAAACACTAACTAGCTCTAAACACCAGCCAGTATTTGCGTGTCCTCAGGTAAATCGATGTACCTCTCTGTGTTCATTCTGAGTTTGGGTTCTTGGGATTCAACACAGAACAAAATAGATAGAGTCTCTTTGCTTCAGTTTCCTATGTGTAAATGAAAGAGCACTTTAAGCAAAAAACATTAGCACAGATATATAAAAATTTTATGGCAATTTTAAGGAACAATAAGTAAGCAGACTGTGTAGAGTAGTGCAGGAAACATGGGGGATACACCGGGGGGTGGGGGGGGTCCATCACCTCAGGCCTTTATCATTTCTTTGTGTTGGGAACATCCAATTCCATTATTGTAGTTATTTTAGGCATTTAGTTATTTTAAAGTGTACTCTGACTTATTGTTGGCTATAGTCACTTTGTTGTCCTATCAAATATTGCTCATTCTATCTAACTCTCTAACTGTATTTTTGCACCCATTCACCATTCCCACTTTCTTATACCTTGAGTCTGTTTGATAATGACCTGATTTTCTCATTTCCAGACTTAAGGGGTATACAATCACAACAGTCTCACCTTTACATTTGTATGAGGTCACAGGGTGTTGGATGTTTTCCTCTCTTAATAAGTGATGAAAAATGTTTGGAATGTTCAATCTCCCGGTTTCCCAATAATGTGCCCTGTCCATTAGCTCTCACTATATTGATTAATACACAACTCTACAAATTTTAAACACACATGAACTGCAGTGAATATCAATAACTGAAGGAAAAATGGGAGAGAGCACGCAAAAGAAATAAGAATCTGTCCCAATCACTGGCCAAGAAATGGACTTCTCCCTCACTGTGTAACTGGGAGAGGAGAGTAGAATATTAGAATCCTTAGCCTATTTTATTTAGAGATTCAAAAGGAAACTCTTCTACCAGTTTAGATAATCTGATGTTCTTTTAGCTCTTAACTGCTTCCCAATTCACAATCTTATGGTGAACAGTTAAGAGTATTACAGAAGATTCAAGCCAATAAAGCATTAAATGCAAAATTTTATTTAAAATTAACACTATAGTCAATAACACAGAGTGTGTGTTTGCTATTATAAACCCACTACCTAAATATGCTTGCCCCTGGTTGGAGCAGCACAGGACTGCCCTGTGTCTCAGAGAGCGGAAGGCACTCTACCTGGGACATCAAATTCTGACTTCAAAGACTTGGTGGAAATAAATGGCTTACAGGGCCCAGAAATATGCTCCAGTTTTATCTCTTGCTTATCAGCATTCAGGGCCTACTTGGACTCCCAGGTAAGAAATGAATATTTTGGCACCTGCCACAGACCCCATCAGAAACTTCCAGTGAGTGATGTAAAGAAAGCACAGTGCAGACTCTCTCTCTCTCTCTCTCTCTCTCACACACACACACACACAAACTGTAAAGAGGAATTGCAACCATGGGAAATTCTGAGAGCACAATGCGAACCAGAGTCAGCTGCTTTTGCCTTTTATTCCTGGGAAGGAACAGAAACAGCAAGGAGGAAGGAGCAGGGAAGAAAAGCAGGTTGAGCAGTACAGTGAAAGCAACTGGGAAAAAAGACGAGGAATGTAGCAATATCAGCAAACTGAACTGGTAATTAATTCAGAAGCAAGAGGTCATTATGTTTTAGTGTGGAAGAAGAAAGTCATTTGAACTCGTTTAGATAAACACTGACTAAATGTGAAACAAAATGCCAAAGTCAGCAATGAAACTGGTGGAAATCAATTCAACAGAGAGTATTTTCCAGAGTCTGACATCAAGCTAAGCAGAGGCATCAAAGGAGTCTTCCTCCTCCCTCCTTCGCTTGTCTTCCAGCAAACCTTGAAGATTGGTCTGGTTCCAACAGCGCCCTGGAGAGCGAGGGTGGGGCTAGGGTTGATGCTGGAGCTGGGGTAGGCGTACAAGGCTGGACTTGGATTCCTGGTCACTTACTCACCGTCAGTAGCTAACTGAGCTCTCAGCTTCAGTTTCCTCATTTGTGAAATGGAAATAATTATAGTATGTTGATTGAAGGTTTGTTGTGATATTTTCACAAGATATGAATAATATTTAGCCTATTTGTGGCAGTAATATTAACTACTCAATAAATGATAGATATTATTAAAGCCATGGAAATCAGATTCGGAATAATAATAGCTTGCTCACAGAATTTACCTGGGACCAGTGAGTGCTGTATACATATCAACTCATTTAATCCTTACAACAACCTCTTCACAGACGAGGACCCTGAGGCACAGAGAAGTTAAGAAATTTACCAAGGATTTTAATCTCAAGCCAGGTTAGCTCCAGACTCTGCTAAAAACTATGCTATAATATATTACCAGAAGGGCCCTTGGAACAAACGTGTATAACTTTTACACTTTACAGTTGAGAAAACTGAGGCTTACAAAGGTGATGTCATTTATCTTGCATCACACAGCTAGTCAGGACAATCATTGTAGGAATTTGAGAGCCTGTTTCAATTAGAAACACTCCCCAACCCCAAATGAACAACACAGGGCCTACAACTAAGGGTTGAAATGATCGTCACATTTTATCCAGTTACTCCCCTCTGCAGAAAATGCAATGAAACCTATTATTTATGTCAGATTCATAGTGGAAAAAGCATCTTTGTAACAAAGCTTGATAAATGTGCAACTTGGGCATTTGTTTTTATGGTAAATGTTAGGGAATGAGAAGAGAGGAAGGGAACTAACTTTTGTTAAAAGTAAGCACCATGCTTTGCACTTCATGCACTAGGAAAGCTGACGAGCAACATCTGATTCACACAAGTCCAGGAGAGGTCCTGTGGCCAGGAGGGTCTGAGTTAGTAAGAATGAGATTATTTTGGAGGCTATAATTAAAACAGAAACAATTATATTATTCAGTAACATTTAACTCTCTGGGAGGAACTAAGATGTGCATCTATGCTGAAGTAGAAATCTGACTATCACAGCCTTTGTAATTCATGCAAAATTTGTTGCACATTCATTAATTTGTCAGGTGTTGATTAGCAAGCTTTCTTTGTACAAATTGAGCATCCCTAATCTGAAAATCTGAAATCCAAAATACTTCAAACTCAGAAATTTTTTGAGTGCTGACATGACATGAGTGGATTTTCCACTTGACCTCATGTGACAGGTTGCAGCAAAAATGCAGTCAAAACTTCGTTTCATGCAAAAAATTATTTAAAATATTGTATAAAATTACCTTCAGGCTATTTGTATAAACCGTATATGAAACATAAATGAATTTCACGTTCAGACTTGGGTCCCATCCCTAAGATATCCTCAAGGAAAAAAAAAATGCAAAATCCAAAACACTTCTGGTCCCAAGTATTTTGGCTAAGAGACACTCAATCTGTACACGGGCAAGTTTCCTCAGACAGAGCATGCTCTCTGAAGCCCCCAGAAATCCACCTCAAACTGGTGTCCAGGGTAGTTCCTGACTTCAGCACTAGAATTTGCCTTAGGTCACAATGTAAGCAGAGGGGCAGAAGGAGGAAACAGCTCCATCTAAAGAGTTACTTGCCCTAAAACTATCTTTGGACAAATAATTGCAAATAAAGATTTGTTCTATTCTTCATGCCTCTTCTTCTACCACCTCAATATGAATCAAGGGCACCATCGCAGGAGTATTGAACTTTCCAAGAAGAAAATAGTAATGTCCCAAGACAGAGGCACCAGAATTCAACTTCAGAACCTCAAGTGACATTCCTAAAATAAAGACTCTATGTTCTCCAAACCAAATCTTGCATGGTGTCTTCACACTCAATAACTTACTCTTATCATTCATTCAGGTCTTAAAAGTGTTAGAACTGTGCAGCCTATTTCCCTAGGGTTGTTCCATCTCGTCCATTTGCCTCAAGTGGACACCTTTGCTCCACTGAGCCATCCACTAGAGTTTCTGGTTTCCAGCTTACAGTGAACAGCAAGGCTGTGATTGAATCAAGACTATAGGAATATGATCTGCCCTTACCCTAGGCTTCCACCAATACAACCACTATGGGCCTTGGCAAGGAAGCCCTGTTCGGGTGAGAAGGACAGGATAGCCTGATCTTGCTGCACTCTTGCACCTGTGTCTCCTGTCTAAGGCTGCTCGTAGTGACTCCAAGTGCTGACTCTGCTGAAGCTGAAGAACGCAGTGGGGCAAGTGTTATGGAGAGTGATTGATTGAAATTCAGAGCACTTTGCAGAATGATTTGTTTGACATTCCCAGTAGGAAACTCTTGTTTGTTGAACTTATTATTCATTCATGTATTCATGAAAAAATACAATAAATGCATAATCTCTGCATAGTGCCTCAATGATCACATTGAAATGAACCCAGAGCTTTGCGGTGCTAAGCAAGGTCTTTAGTTTGCAACAGAACAGTTTTACATTGCAATATCATTAACTGTGTCTAGAGTTTACATTATGCTTATAAATCAGCAAGGGAAATTTAACCTGCATTGTAATTTAAGGTTATACAGAGAATCAGACATTAAAAATGCATATGCATAATAATAACTCCTTGTGTAACTATTTTTTTTTTTTTTTTTGGTTTTCCTCCTACTGAGTGATTTAACAATTACCATGTTGAGATGTAACTGAGTCTGTTCAGCTAGTGTTTGTGTTTTGACTTTTTGACAACTAGAATACAAGCCAGGGGAAATGCAGAAATTATTTCCAACATTCATGGGTAACTTGGGAAAATGGCTCTTTAAATAAGCTATTAGAGTAGGGGAAAACATGCTAAATTATTTGGAAAACAACTCTGTTAAATGCTGTGTTTTAAAACAACAGCTATTACTAGGCCTAAAACAATAAGGTCAAAGTATTATAATGGCACATTCTCGGTGTGGACCTTAAGTGTTTACACACCAGCTGCTACAGCGATGGTCTCCGGCCTTCCTAGAGAGAGCAAGAGCAGGAAATACAACAAAGGACCATCACACTATGGTGGCCTCTTTTCAAAATTGACTGTTACCGTAAAGCATCAAAGGACAAAAGGAATTCAAGAACCACATTGTGTATTCTCTTGCCCCTGAATTTTCCCCACAATGATCTCTTTGATGCTCAGATGCCCCTAGTGAAGGCTTCTATAATCTCCCAGCATATTCTAAAACAAAAAAAGAAAGAAAGACAAATTAAATCTACCTGATCTTTATCCTGTTCATGAGGTAGGCTCAACAGCAAATACCAGGCCGTACTCTAATTTGAGGTTAGTAAAAAGCCAAGAAGAGAAAACTATCATCTGAAAGTGCTTTCGGGGAAGCTGGACCCCTGAGGTCTTTGGTGACCCTGATTATGGTCTTGTATTTTATTCACATATTCATGTGTGTAGAATCTCTGTAGAACTTCCATACTTCAATATCTCACACCAACTTTGCAACCTGAGAGGAGTCCAACTTGTCTCTCCCACACTCTGTTAGGCACCTCTACCCCATTTCTTCATTGATATTAATTGTACTGCCACTTTGGGGTTCTCAAAATCCTACCACTTTGCACTGTGCTCATTTTAAAAATTTCTCTTCCTGTACGTTTTGCTACCACTAAAACCACACATATATTCAGAGTCACAATATCCCATGTACTCTTCAATAATATATTTTGGGTCTGCATTTTGCTTTTCCATTTCCAAAACAGTTTATCTAAATCGTATTCTGACCTGCCTTTCTACAGCAACACCCCAAGAAGACCTCTCTGCCTTCAATTTCCATGCATGACAATATATCAAAGCCACTGAAATAATTTTCTTCAAAGTCTATTTCTATCATATGTCTCAGGGATTCATAAACACTGCGTTCTTCTTCATTACCTACTGTTTCAACTCAGAAATTCCTTGCCTAGCCTTTAGAACGTCCCCAAACCCTGGGTGGCAGATCAGTACTGGTCCGTGGCCTGTTAGGGACATGGCTGCAGAGCTCCACCCCCCGCACTGCCCAGTCCGTGGAAAAATTGTCTTCCATGAAACTTAGGAACTGGGGGTCCACCCGCAGGAGGTGAGTGGCAGGCGAGCCAGCAGGCAAAACTGCGGCTGCATTTACAGCTGTTCCCCATCACTGACGTCACCACCTGGGCTCCGCCTCCACCCCCTCCCCATCCACAGAAAAATTGTCTTCCATGAAACCTGTCCCTGGTGCCAAAAGGTTGGGGACCACTGCTTTAGAACATTCCTCAGAGTTCTTCACTCCATCCCCCTTCATCTCATCATGCCATACAACTTCCCGTTTGCCTGCGTGTTTTTACACGTGCTGTCCTGTCCCTCTTGTCGCGTAAAATAATGTTGTCTTCTCTCTTTAGCCCTCTCATTTTTTAAACTTCACTGAAAATACTTGCCCACTTTGAAAATATTAAAGTGAATTATTTGAAAAGACAAATAAAATAGGTAAAAGTTTGGCAAATGCAACAGAAAAAGAAGTCAAACAAATTTTAAAATATTAGAAATGAAAAAGGATCATACATGGAAAAGTAATAAAGATTTTCTAAATTATGAGGGAATTATAGGTATAAATGCATATGAATAAATTTGAAAACAGATGAAATGATTAGGAAAATAAAAAATCAGACAAGAGGTAGAAAACACAAATATATCAATAATCATAAGAGAAATGTAAAAGGCATCTAAAAATCAAACCCCTTTCTCTACCTCCTAAAGAAAAGTCATGCAGATATTTTTATGATAAATTTAAGACACAATCTATAAATTCTGTTTTTAAAACTATCCCATAGCATGTAAAAACATTTTAAAACTTTCTAAGTAAATTTATAAATTATCATAACTCTGATACTAAAGTCATGGAAAAATAGGATTAAAAATACTACCAATTCACTTATGAATGCAAATATAAAAATTCTAATTTAAATATTAATGAAATTATCTAAAAATGTATTAAATGAACAAGATATCATGAAATGTAGGGTTTCAAATATCAATGCAATCATTAGCAATAAAATTCAGTACATTAACAGAATTTAAAACTAGGAAAAGAACTTCCACTTTGACAATGAAGGAATAGCTGGTACCGTACCTTTTTCTCCCATCATAAATAAAGACAAAACTAGACAAATTATAAGAAGCAACTGTCTTTAGACATTGGCTAACAGGCAGACATGACTACAATCCCTGAGGAAAAGGAAACAATTAAGGTAAGACCTACGGTTGCTCTGTTTTTTTGTTTTGTTTTGCTTTTTGCTAAGGACACTTTTTCGTTCATGGCTCAGAAAAGGGGAATCCAAGCAAATCACACTTAATGAGTAATGTGAACCTCTACAATGGCAGGCAACGAAGGACTGTAGGGAAACTGCAATCTGAACAAAGATATCCAAGTTCTAACAAATCATAGTGAAGGGACTTCATTAAAATCCTAGCATATTGAGGAAAGATTCTCAAAAGGGTTATACTTAAACAGCAGGCATAAACTAGTGAAATAAAGGCTACCGTGGGTCCACTGTAACAAAACTTAAAATAGGCCTGATGAAAACAAAATTCCACACTTTTTAAAGGAAAACAAGCAAAGCAAGATACTCAATGAAAAGTCTAATGTCCAATAAAAAATTACTGTACATGTGGGGAAGAAACAGAAAAATGTGACAAATAATGAGGAGAAAAGTCATTCAATAGAAATATAACCAAAGTTGTAGACATGATATAATAGTCATAGAAGGACTTTAAAACTGCTAGTGTGAATATGTTCGAGGATTTAAAGAAATACAAGATTATCATGAGAAGAAAATGGAACCTATAAAAAATAAAGTGACTAAGTGAAACTGTCCAGGTGAAAAAGATGCCACCTGAAATAAAAAAATTCAGTAAAAATAAGGTTGGCAGCAATTTAGACACTATAAAAGAAAAGATCACTGAACTTGAAAACGTGCTAATTATCCAAATTGAAGCACAAAAGAAAAGCCAGAGCCAATTACACACTGTCTATAAGAAACAACTTTAAATAAAATTACAGATAGGTTGAAAATAAAGGAAATAAATATACCAAACTAATACTATTAAAAATAGCTCACATGACTACATTGTTATAATATTAGACAAAAAATTTCAGAGCAAAGTATATTACCATAGATAATTAAAATAATTTCAAAATGATAAACAAAAATCAAGAGGATAGAACAATCCTAAAATTTCATGTCCCTGATAACAGAGATTTAAAATATATGAAACAAAACACACAGAAATAAAAAAAGAAATAAAAAAATCCACAATTGTAGTCAGAGAGCTGAATAACTTTCTCTCAATAATTGGTAGAGTAAGTAGACAGAAAATCAGTTAAGTATTGGTATATAGGAGACTAGAACACTACAAAAAAATAAGCTTAAACTGAGTGATATTTAAGAAACATTCTACCAAACAACAACAAACTACACATTTTTTGCAAAGTGCATACAGAATATTTACTAAGCTAGGCCATATTCTGGGTCCCAAACAAGTCTCATTAAATTTAAAAGGATTCAAGTCATGCAAAGTATATTTTCTGGCAACAGGGAATTGTATTATAAATTGATATGAGGAAATCTCAAAATATTTGGAAATGTAACAACACATTGGTAAATAATCCATTGGTCAAAGAAGAAATCATAAGGGAAATTAGAAAGTCTTCAACTGAATAAAAATGAAAACACAACATATCAAAATTTGTATGCTGCAATGCTTAAAGAGTAATTTGTAGACTTAAATGCCTTTATTAGAAATGAAGTGACCTAATTTCCACCTTAAGAAAATAAAAAAGAGGAAGATAGCAAACACAAAGTAAGAAAGAGAAAGTAAATTACAAAAATTAAGGCAAAAATCAATAAAATAGAAAATAGGGAAAAAGAGAAAACAAAGGGCTTCTTCTATGAGAATGTCAATAAATCTAATAAATCTTTAGCACGACTGATCAGGGAAAAAAGAGAGCAAAAGCAAAAATTACCAGCAGCAGGAAGAAAGAGGGGACATAACTACAGATCCTACAAATATTAAAAAAGACAATAAAGGAATACTATGAAGAACTTTATCAATAAATTTGGCAACCTAGATGAAATGGATAAATTCACTGAAACACAGAAATTGTGAAAGTTCACTCAAAAAGAACACACAACTCAGATAGCCCTGTGCCTATTTTTTAAATATGAATTTGTATTAAGAACCTCTCACAGAGAAAATTCCAGGCCTAGATGCCTTCGTTGATGAATTCAACAAAACTTTTAAGGAAGAAATAATACTAATTTTTTGCAAACTCTTTTAGAAAACATAAGAGGAGGGAACACTTTCCAACCCCATCCATCAGTCCAGTAGAACTCTATGACCAAAATAGAACTCTATGACCTCAAGTCCATGGAGGTTTACCATTATGTTTCTCTTTGTAAATTTCCTGTAGTGTCTGACTATTCACATTACACCATATTTCTTGAAAGTCGCCTTATGTTTGTGCACAGCCTGAAGTGAATAGAGCAGATCTTAACATGAGTTTAAATGTCTGAATTCAGGGACATTTAATATAATTCAGAGTCTTACTATAATTACCTGTTGACACCACAGTGAATTTGGAGATCAACTGCATTTAAAACTTCATCATTCCCATGTTTGCATTCAGATTTAGAGTCTAATGTTGTAATCTACAGACTAAAAAACTATTTGGGTTCTAACATTTGGATTGGGGGATGAGGAAGAGTATATTTAGAAAATTATTAATAAGTGGGGGGATTTTTAAAAATCTGTCATCTGAAAGTTATAAATTTTAAAAGCTAGTTTTAACTTCCATTTAAAATGAATTACTTTATTTAATACTCCTCCTAAAAAGGAATGCGATGCAACTGCAAATATGTTAAGACTAACAGATAACTAAAAGGAAATCAATAGTCACAATACTCTGATTTACACTCAAGTAAACATGCTTCAAATTCTTTTTTCTTTTAAAAAAGAAAAAATATCACTCAGCATTTACCATTTGTTTGTTATCCATCTGTCATCACTTATTATTTCTCAAATAACCAAAATTACTTTGTGTAATTTATGTTTCTTTTCCTGAAAGTCAATGACAGTGCAGATGATAAATCAACACAATCATAAAAGCATAAAGAGAACAGTTAGCGACCAACATGTCATTGAATAACCAAGGCCCAATTTTGCTTGGGACCCCTTATACTCAATATCAGCTCAGAGAAATACTGATTCATTTTAATAAGAGTCAGTGCATAATCAGGCTGGAAAGACAGTGGAATCACACCAAAAAAAAGAGCTAGATTAGTTCACAGACTGTTGGAAGTCATACTTTTATCATCAAATAAAAAGCTTGAAGAGATCACATTTTGGATAAAACCTATCTTATAGAAGAATATTAAAATCACTTTATCAAGGCTAGGGCCCTAGTTTAGTATTGAGAGTTGTTTTAAATGTTTATTTTCCCCCAGAACGTTCAAAATAACAATTGAGATATTGAATATCTCCACCCATTGGGAAGATAAAGAGTTCAACAAATAAATTTATAAATACCATAGCCCAGAAAACATTTCTAAAAATGTCTTCCTCCCTCCTTCCCTACAGAACTGTCAACTTAAATCCTGAGGAGTATAGAACTCCATCTCTCATGTCACAAGAAACTAATTCTAAACGCAAATAATGTGCTTGCTGAACAGCAGTTCTACCTCTCCATTTATGAATTGGTTCTGGTAGTGTGGTGTAGCAAAACTGAGTGTGGACTTTGGCATCAGAACAACTTGGGTTTTTTTGCTTTTCATTTTCCTATCCTTTAGCCAATTGTTTGTCTTTTTCTGAACTTTAGTTCCCTCACCTATAAAATGGTAATAATAGTACCTTGCTCATAGCATTTGAAGATCAAATGAGTTGTCTACACAGTAAAGCACAGGAACACAATAGCAACGCACATAAGGTTGCTCAGAAGAGCTACTTTTTCCTATGATTTTCCTTTTGTATGATTGTATCCTTTCACAGCATGGCATATTTTTTTATAGCAGGGGCACCAGCAGTGTCTGCCATTCTGGGAAAGTTTCACAAGTATTAAGCAGCATCCCAGATTACTAAATGCATGAACTAGGACTCTGAATTACCAAAGATGTGTACAAAATCACTCAGTACGAACTCAAGTCCTTGAGAGCAGATTAACATTGATCTGTTCTAACTAAATAACTAATTGGGCAAATTGTTGTGGGATGTTGAAAGAAAAGAAATTGCT
Organism: Eulemur rufifrons; assembly: GCF_041146395.1. Lineage (NCBI taxonomy): Eukaryota > Metazoa > Chordata > Mammalia > Primates > Lemuridae > Eulemur > Eulemur rufifrons. The sequence goes on along the minus strand of NC_090999.1, from coordinate 88,764,110 downwards.
ATCAAACAGATATGATTTTGATCAAATGAGCTAAGCTTCAATGATTTCCACTTTCTTTATGTTTCATGCAGAAATAAACATATCAGTCATATCAGTGAATTTGTGCTAGGTTTCTTAATGTTCTATTTTAAAGTTTTTTTTCAAGTGTTCCTTTCTTGCAAAAATTTGATTTAAGCTTGCTGCTTAGAATAAAATATCAAAATGACAGTTTGAAAATACTGAAACTCTATTAGGAATATAATAAATACCACCAATAAATTCATAAATAACACAACCTAGAAAACATTTCTATAAATTTCTTCCTCTCCCCATTCCTACTGAACTGTCAACTTACTTCCCTGAGGCATCTGAAAGACTGACCGGAGTATTAAAAACGAAAGTATAGCAAGGTAAGCAAAAAAGAGACAGCTGATTCTTCTGGGAGGAAAAAATGCTAGCACTTAAAAAATATGTATCCCAATGAGTACACAAAGCCAAACTTTTATAGGGTTTCTAATTTATAAATACTTAAAGAAAGGGGAGAGAGCATGTGTTAACCACTCACACTCCTCATTAAAAGTGATTTGGCATATGCAAAATGAGCTATTGCCAAAATAGCTAAAAAACCCTCATCAGGCCCAACACCCAAAGTCTATCTGACACAAGGGGCCACAGCATGACACTAAAAATGATGTGCTTCCTGCCTAGGAAATGACACAGATGGCCGAAGCTGACTGAGTGTAGCAGTAGTATCACGGCAGGCTCCAAAGGCTGCTTTATTTGGTAATTGTTTGGGAATAGGTCTCTATACTAGCTACATAATTTCTCACAGGGATGCTATATCATCTCAGGGCTTCAATTTCTATTCACCTGGAAAATGTAATCTACAACGGGGAAAAAAGTGTACAACAGCATGACCATGATGTCTCTACAAGGCGAAAATGCCTGCAGTAAAGAACGACACACTGATTTAAGCGCTGCTGTCAACATTTGCTTCCTGTAGGCTCCAAGGACCGATACACTCTTGCAGAGAAGCATATTTGGGTCTCACAGACAGACAAAGCTCCTAGAACTGATTATTCAGTCAAGTCCCCAGGAACTCTTAACACATTTCATATTTTTCAATTTGAAAGAATGTACTACTTATCTAGAAACCTCCTTTCTCCCAGAAATATAATCCATCAACAAAAATATCACATCAGCAAAAAAAGAAAAAGCAGAATTAAATGCCTTCCTATTTACTGTTACCTTTTCAGTGTCCTGCACATTGAGGTATGTTGAATATCTAGCTGCCCATCTAAAAAAAGTCATTACTCGGAGGTACCATTCTCACTCATCACAGTAAATGACTCAGCAAAATGTTGCTGGGTAGGAATCTCAAACAAACACTACCAGTTCTGACAACCAGCATCACAACCAGGTTCATCCCTGGGCAGTTTGTGTTTAGAGAATTGATCTAAGATAAATGCACTAAGAGAGATGGACATAAAATTTCAAATTGTTTGGATGGATCTTAGCTCTAGTTATAGGTTCTGATATATTGATAAATTTACAATTTTCACCATGTCATTTGATATTGTCACTTGGAATTTAACACTTGTTTTAATGTTATAAATTGTCCTGACATTCTTAGCCTATGACTCAGACCAGACTAGAGCTGGAAGGAGACTTAAATAAATTATCACTCTTTAGAACTGATATTTATGCCTACTCTACCAATTTTCTATAAACATGCAAAATTATGAGGCAGATAAAAACAAACAAAAACGAAAAACTACATGTACAAATTGAAATGAAAGGAAGCTGAGTAATCAAGAAAAGTTACAAGAAAGTTGGTGTAGCCCAGCTGAGAGATTCAGTAGACTGAGGCAAGCTTCTACCTTCATTTCACTTCACAGACTCTGCTCCCTTTTGGCTACAGGCACTGTGCTAGGCCCATGGATACAAAGGGGAATAACATCAAATCCTTACTTTCAGAGATCTCTCAATTTATTAATAGAGAAGAGATAAAACACAAACCTTCACAAAACTCATAATAAAGATATTTAGAGAGGAGCATCTGAGGAGTTAGTAAAAAGGGACGAGGGAAACCAGACTCTTCCTCCAGAGCGTACTGGAAGGGTATGAAGAGTTAAGCAAGTCTCAAGCACAGAGGAACTCACATTTCTCATGTCATGTGATAAGTGAAGATTCCTCCCTCAGAAAATCAGTAAAGCAATCAACTGATGTCATTTGCTGCAGTGAATGAGCAAATAACTCACTGTTGGCTTAAAACTTGTGGACACTGTTCGTATCACAATCAGATTGCCTTGGAGCAGGAGAGGAGCCGAGGGCTCTGCACTCCCAGTCCATCCTCCTTCCACTGGGTGGCCCCCTGAAAGGTGTATGATCAGGTGTGGCTGCAGCAGCAGCTTGTCCTACACAGTGAGGTGCCTCTTTTGATGCCACAATGTGCATGAAAGGTTATACATCTATGTGTACCTAGTAAAAATGAAAGGATTTCATTGGCCAACCCAAAGGGCCTTTTAGACTATGATGCTGCTGAAATTAGACTTCAGCTGTTAGTGAGATTCTGATTTCTCAGACATCATGGCAGTTATCTCATTGGGTAGAAATGTTTGATTAAAGCAGTTTTTCCAACTGAAGTTATTATTTGAAGTATTTATTCCAAAACTCTCTTTGTGAGTTCTTCTCAATGAACTGCATTACATGAACCCATAATTACTTTTTTTTCCTCCATATGAGTTTATTATACCAACCAAAGAAGCTCTTAGCAAGTTATAAGTAATAGTATATGAACTCAAAAATCCTTTGATTTTAGCCCTTTATAGCATTTACTGACTCAGTGATATAGGGTGTGGTTGATTCCTATCCATAAGCACCACCTACTATCTCAGAGATTAAACTGGGCATGCCAGTACAATCCACCCTGTTAAGAAGACCACAAGGCTGGGGAAAGAGAAAGGATCTCAAAGCCCTTCATCCTCCCTCATCGAAGAGAGGCAGGGAATCTGCACATACACATAGCACACCAGTGCTACAGCCTACAAAAAACTAGTAACTGAGAAAACCACCACACTAAGGATATCTATAACCAAGGCATCCATCCACAACCTAGACCCCCATCAAATCACCCAGAAGCAAAGCTAAAGGTTCATACCCAATATATGCTACAAAAAATCCCTTACAAGTGAGTGGGGAAGAAAAAAAAAGCCCCACCTAAACAAAATAAAATCCAAAAATAAGAAGTGACAGCTGCCCTAGATAAGAAGTAATCAGTAAAAGAATTTCAGAAGTATGTAATATCAGAGCAAAAGGACACCCCCAAAAGGGACCATCAGCTCTCTAGCAATGGACACCAACCAAAATGAAAGTGTGGAAATGACAGATAAAGAATTCCAAATATGGATTGTAAGAAAACTCAATGAAATCCAAGGCATACAAGACATATTGACAAATCACAAGACATACGTCCAATAAATGGCTAATAACCAGAATCTACAAAGAACTCAAGCAAATCAGCAAGAAAAAAACAAACAACCCCATTAAAAAGTGGGCAAAAGACAAGAACAGAAGCTTTTCAAAAGAATATAGAAAAATGGCCAATAAACGTATGAAAAAATACTCAGCATCACTAATCATCAGGGAAATGCAAATTAAATCACAATTAGCTATCTCCTTACCATAATAGAATGGCTTTTATTAAAAAGTCCAAAAACAGTAGATGCTGGCATGGATGCAGAGACAATGGAATGCTTATACACTGTTGGTGGGATTGCAATTTAGTATAACTTCTATTGAAAATGGTATGGAGATTCCTCAAAGAACTAAAAGTAGATCTACCATGTGATCCATCAATCCCACTACTAGGTATCTGCCCAAAGGAAAAGAAGTCATTTTGTCCAAAAGATACCTGTATATGAATGTTTATTTTAACACAATTCACAATTGCAAAGATGTGGAATCAACCCAAGTGCCCATCAATTCATGAGTGGATTAATAAAATGTGGTATATGTATACCAGGGAATACTACTCAGGCATGAAGAAGGATGAATTAAAACCTTTGCAACAATTTGGTTGGAACTGAGGACAATTATCCTAAGTGAAATATCTAAACAATGGAAAAACAAATACCACATGTACTTGCTATTAAATTGGAACTAACCTATAAGCACACATGTGCACAGAGGTGAGGGAAATCAAGTGGGGGGGGTGCAGAGGGGATGGGCAAAAACCTACCTAATGGGTACAAGGCACACTATCTAGGTGATCAGCACACTTATAACCCTGATGCAAGCATAACAACAGTGATCCATCTAACCAAAAACATTTGCACCCCCATAAAATTTTGAAATAATAAAAAATAATTAAAATAAACTTATGAAAAAATGAAAGACATCAAATTCATGATGGTGGTTATAGATATCAGGGGCAGAGGAACAGGGTTAGGCAGTAGTATGCAGCTGTCAAAAGACAAAATTATAAAAAATTTAGTTTAAAGATCTAATTGGCTTTTATTTGCAATTCTAGAATCAGGCAATATCTTATTCTATAAAATAGAATGAATGCTCTGATGAACTGAGCAGAGGTTGGCTTTATAGACAGAAAAAGGTTGAACAAAGCAGAAACAGAGAACAAAGAGTGGATCAGTTGCTCTAAAGTTATTTTCCTTATAGCGTTAAGATATAGGGGACTTTCTTATTACACTGACTCAGAATCTCCTGTTTTCAGAATCTCCTGGAATCTCCTGTTTTCTGGAAAGCAGACCCATTTCAAAGTTCAGGTTGAGTATGTGGCACTTAGCATAAGTGACTGTAGAATGGCTTGGTCTGGTCTGCTGGGACATAGTGCAGGAGGCTAGTCCAAAACAATGGCCTCCTATAAATTTTATTTAATACAGCTATTCTACCCTCTTACTATAACATTTAACTTTTTAAAAAAAAAATCTGAAGTGAAGATGGTAAAATCTTAAGTTTTAATAAATCTGATTGGTAGATACGTGGATGCTCATAATGTTTGCCTATACACTTCCCTACAAATGTGAAATGTTTTAAAATAACATTATCAATTATTAAATAAGAGAAAAAATAAAATAAAATTAGATAAAATTTGTTCATTTGTACCTGAAATAAGGCAGAAAGAATTTGAGGAGATGGGCTTATACTATCCATCTAGAAGAAAGCAATTAAAAGAATCAGGCCATACTCTTCCCACTTTCCAGCTGTTGCTTCCTCCACTCCCAGAGTAGACTGTTCATTGGTTGTCCCTGAAGTTGTTGTCAGCTGGCTGTTGACTGCATGCAAAACCCCACCAGCCGCTCCCCAATGACTGTTTGAACCTGGAAGAAGCCCATCTTCAGGAAGAGGCTGAAAGCAGGACAGGAAAAGGTCCACTATAACTTGGCCTTACAATCAGTAGGGAAAACCTAACAAAATTCATTGGCCATTCCCTTTCAGTGTCTTTCTTTTTATTCCGATTTTGTTGCATTTTTTAAAAAAAGAATCAAAATACGATTTTGCCCAGAGAGAATAGACATCACCAATAGAAGCACAAAGTAATAATATTAAATCATTGCTTCCCCTTCTTCTTCAGCCCTATCTTAATCTTTTTAAATAGTAGCTTAATTTACTCACTTTAATTTCCATAGCTAATGAGTTCATGTGTCATCTTGTCTTAGGCACTTCACACCACTTCCTTTGTGGAATGACACCATCCTTATAAAGGCAAGAAATTTAGCACAATCTTTATTTCCCACATTATTCTTATCTCCCTATGTTAGCCAATAAAACCTAGGGGTTTAAACACAAATTATTGTTTTATTACATTTTTATGTTATACATCATGTCTTTCAAGTATGGTTTTTTATTGCACAAAGATTACTTGGACAGTTTTATGTGTTTAACTTGTATCAATGGATACTATTGCCTTTTTATAATCATACTTCTACATTCTTCATTTTATATTTTTTACTTTAATCAGCAAGGACTGTGTTTTCTAAACTTTAATGTGCATATGAATTACCTGGAGATCTTGTTAAAATGCAGATACTAACTTTGGTAAGTCTGTGGTGTGGCTTGAGATTCTGCATTACAAACAAGCTCATGGGTGAGGCTGATACATTGCCTTTGAGCAGCAAGAAGCTCAAGTACATTTTTCAAGGATGGGTAAGTAGTAAATTATCTGAGTCTTTGCGTATTTGAGAATGTCTTTCTATTGTCTATTCATATGAATAACGTCTTCTCTAGGAATAGAATACCTGAAGCGCAGACTCTTTCCCTCAAATCTCTCTAGTTAGGTGCTTTATTATCTTCCAGTGTTCTTCATTGCAGAGAATATTGAAGAGTACTTTATTTGAGTCTCTTCGAATACAGGACAATTTTTTTTTCTGCCTAGAAGCTTGAAAGAGGTTTTCTATATCATATAAATTCAAAATTTTGCTAGAATAAATCTAGATGCATTTCTATTTTTTATTCAATTTAGTCAAGAACACAACAAGTACTTCTAAGTTGAAATTAAGAACTTTTTTCCAGCTTATAAAAAATCTTATTCTATTATAAATATGTTCAAAGAACTAAAGAAAACCATGTATAAAGAATTACAGGATACAATGTAGCAAATATGTAGGACAACCAACTCAAAAGATCTACTGTACAACATGAGGGCTATGATTAATAATAGTGTATTATATTTAGGATTTTTGCTAAATGAGTACATTATGGCTGCTCTTGTCACAGGGGAGAAAAATGGTACTATGTGAGATTTGAGATAATGAATGTGTTAGATGTGTTAATTTGTTCCACTATAGTAACCATTTTAGTATATATGTATGTATACCTTATAGCATCATGTTCTATACCTTAAATATACACAATAAAATTTATTTTAAAAATTAATTAATGGATCAAGAGAAGGAGAAGATAAGCCATAGACTGAGACCAAATATTTGCAAAAAGACATTTCTGATAAAGGACCACTATCCTCAATATACAAAAAAAAAAAAAAAAAACTTTAAAGACTCAACAATAAGAAAATAGCCCAATTGAAAAACAGGTCACAGATCTGGAAAAGTATCTCTCCAGAGAAGATATAAAGATATAAGATATGCATAGATAGGCATATGCAAAGATGCTTAACATCATACATCACTAATAAATTGCAAATCAAAGCAACAATGAAATACTGCTACATATGTATCAGAATGGTGGAAATCCAAAACACAAACAACACAAATGCTGGCAAGGATGTGTAGCAGCAGGAACTCTCATTTATTGCTGTTAGAAATGCAAATGGCATAGCCACTTTGGAAGACAGTTTGGCAGTTCTTATAAACTAAATGTACTCTTACCATACAAACAATTGCACTCCTTGGTATTTATCCAAATGAGCTGAAAACTTATGTCAATACAAAAACATGCACACAGATGTTTATAGCAGCTTTATTCGTAATTTCTAAAACTTGGAACCAACCAAGGTGAATGGTTAAATAAACTATGGTATATCTAGACAATGAAATATTATTCAACACTAAAGAGAAATTAGCTATCAAGTCATAATAAGACAAGGTGTAACCTTGATTGTGTATTACGAAGTGAAACAAGCTCATCTGAAAAGACCATATCTATATAATTCCAACTATATGGCATTCTGGAAATGGCAAAACTATGGAGACAGTAAATGGATCTGTGGTTACCAGTTTTCTAGGAGGCAGGAGAGATACATTGGCAGAACAAATGGGATTTTTATAGCAGTGGAACTATTTTGTATGATACTATAATTGTGGTTACATATCATTATAAATTTGTCAAAACTTGTACATTGTAACACTATGAGTGAACCCTCACGTAAACTATGGACTATGAGTGATAATGTGTCGATGTTGGTTCATTGATTCTAAAAAATGTAACCACTCTGGTACGGGATGGTGATGGTGGAGGAGGCTGCACGTGGAGAGAGAGAAGGGTTATATGGGAACCCTCTGTACTTTTTATTCAATTTTGTTATGAACCTAGAATTACTCTAAAAAATAAACTTTACACATTTTAAAAGAATTTTAAAAAGAATGACACTACAGCAATGTGTCATAGAATAGCAAATATGAATAAAAACTTATAAGTTATAGAAACCAGCAAATAGAAATTTTGGAGATGAAAAGTACAACACATGAATTTAAAAATTTACTAGAGGGGCCCAACAGCAGATTTAAATTGGCAGAAGACAGAATCAGTAAACTTTAAGATTATCCAGCCTGAGGAACAGAAAGAAGAAAGAATGGAGAAAACTGAATGGAGACTCAGAGATCTTTGGGAAGCCATCAGTCATACTAGCATATACCTAATGGGAGTCTCAGTTGGAGAGAAAAGAGAGAAAGGGGCAGAAAGTAAATGGGAAGAAATAATGGCTGAAAACTTCCCAAATTTGATGGAAAACATTAATCAGTGATGCAAGAAGCTCAATAAACTCCAAGTAGAATAAACTCAAGGATAGCTATACCTACATACATCATAATTAAACTCTGAAAGACAAAAACAAAGAAAAACATCTTGAAAGTAGCAAAGAAAATGCATGATATACAAGAGATTCTCAATAACATTAACAGCTAATTTCTCATCAGAAGCCACGGAGGCCTCAAAACAGTGAGTTAACATAATCAATATGCTGAAAGGAAAAGAAAGTCAACCAAGAATTCTATATCCTCAAAAACTACCCTTCAAAAATGAAGGAGAAATTAAGACTTTCCAAATAAGCAAAAACTGAAAGAATTCATCACTATCAGACCTTCTCTACAAGAAACACTAAAGGGATTCCTTCAAGCTAAATGAAAGAACACAGGAGAACAACTTGAGTGACAAAGAAACAAAGAGCACTGGTAAAGGTAATTATGTAGGTAAACATAAGACAATACAAATATATTTTTATAACATTTCCCTTCTCCTACCTGATTTATGGGACAACTGCATAAATCAATAATTATAAAATTGTGTTTAGGAGCTTACAATGTGTAAATGTATAATTTTTTCTTTTACAATAATCACACAGAGGGGTAGGGAGGGAATGAAGTTATACTTGAGCAAAGTTTTGCTGTTTGTTATTGAAATTAAGTTGGTATTAATGCAAACTAGACTGTTTTCAGTTAAGATGTTAATTTTAATCCCCAGAACAACTACTAAGTAAATAACTAAAAAAAAAAATAATAATAAAAGACATAATGAGGGAATTGTGCCCCAGAGTCTTATCCATACCTTATTAAGATAATTTAGAAGATGAGTTTGGATCTTTTTAACTGATGGTATTTAGATGAGATTTGGAACTTGAAGTTGATGCTATAATGGATTGAGACTTTTGGGGATGCTGGAATGGAATGAATGTGTTTTGCATGTGAGATGTTACATTAATTTTGGGGAGCCAAAGGGCAAACTGTAGTGGGTTGAATGGTGGCCCCAAAACAGTTATTTCCAGGTCCTAATTCCCAGAATCTGTGTATGTTACCTTATTTGGAAAAAGGGTCTCTGCAAATGTAATTAAATTAAGAATCTTGAGGCAAGATCATCCAGCATTACCCAGGTGAGCCCTAACTCCAATGGTAAGTGTTCCTAAAAAGTGACAAAGTGACAGAAGAGGAAAATACACAGACAGAAGACAAGGCAATGTGCCCTCCATAAGAGGTCCAATCAGAGATTGGAATGGCATGGCCACAAGTCAAGGAATACTGACAGTCACCAGTTGGAAGAGACAAAGAAGGTGTTTTCTCCCAGAGCCAGAGGGAGCATGGCCGTCTTGGATTTCAGACTTCTGGCCTCTAGAACTGTGATAGAATAAATTTCTGTTGTTTCAAGCCATCAATTTGTTGTCATTTGTTACAGTGGCTGTAGGAAACGATTACACACTACAGTCAAAAGGCAAAGATTGGCATAAGGATTAAAAAAAACATGAACCAAATATATGAGACATAATTTAGACTCAAAGGCAAAAAAGGTTGAAAGGAAAAGGATGGGGAACAATTACCATGCAAACAAGAACCAAAAAGAGAGCTAGAGTGTGTCTATACTAACACAAAATGAAATATACCTTAAGACAACTATGGTTAATAGAGACAAAAAAAAAAAAAAAGACATTTTGTAATGATAAAATGGTTAATCCATTAGGAAAGCATATCAGTTGTAAATACAAATGTACTTTACAACAGAAACCCAAAATACATGTAGCAAAACTAACAGAATTACAGAGGAAAAAAAGATAGTTCAAAAGTAATAGTTTGAGACTTAGATACCCCACTTTCAATAATGGATAGAACAACTGGACAGAGGATCAACAAGGTTGTCAAATATTTGAACAACACTATAAACAAATTAGACCTAATAGACATCTACAGAATGCTCTACCCAACATTCTTTTTTAAGAGCACAGGGAACTTTGTTCAGGATAAACCATATGCTTGGTCATGAAACAAGCCTAATTAAGCTTAAAAGGATTAAAATCATACAAAGTATATTTTCTGACCAAAATGGAATTAAATGGAAATTATTAACAGATGACAACTGGGGAAATTCACCAGTATCATATATGCAAATTAGACAACACATTCCTAATCTACCAATGAGTCAAAGAAGAAATCACAAGAAAAATTCGAAAACATTTTCAGATGAATAAAATTAAAAAGCACAACATACCAAAACTTATGGGATGCAACTAAAACAGTGCTTAGGGGGAAATTTATAGCAATAAATGCCTATATTTAAGAAGAATAACTACATGAGATAATATTTATAAAATATTAATTGATGGGTTGTTTCTAGCTTCTACTGTTGTTCCTCTGGCTTCCTAGCACTCATTTCTTGAGATAGCCAGGGAAAATACATTCATTACTTTATCCATAATAAACCATTTAATCATCACAACAACCCTATTCCATAAGTACATATTATCTCCAATTTACCAGTGAGGGAGTACAAGCACAGAGAAGTTAAGTAACTTGTCCAAGATCACAGAGCTGATAAGTGAGAAATAAAGAATAAAACTTAGGAAGTTCAGCATCCAGAGACAGGAAAACTCATTGAAAGGATTCAATATGTGGCTTCTGAGTTTCAAAATGAATATTTAAATTTTCTAGTATGTACCAGGACTTGGAAAATCCTGGCCCATGAGCTAAGAATGATTTTTCAATATCTAAATGGTTTAAAAAATCCAGAGAATAATATTTTGTGACCTGTGAAAATTATATGAAGCCATTGTCAGTTGCATGTTTTGTCATGATAGAAGGTGCACATCCTCACTTGTCATAACATATAGCAGCTCTATGACTTAGGAGTGGTAATGTCTTATTGCTATTTTTTGAGTTTATGGCCAAGACTAAAATTTTTCTGAATGATAACTGCCCCCAACTAGGGTTATAAAACACTGAACAGCTTTTGAAATGAGTTTTGTTAAAGTCTCGATAACAGTTCTAGACTTAAAGTTTTCCTTCTGATTTCTAGCTTTCATTGTGACAATGTAGATGGTATTGGACTAACTCTCCTACTGAATGCAATTATGAAAGTTAGACAGCATATTAGAGAAATTACTTGAAGGCATTATAGAGCATTCAATGCAAGTAGTATTTAGGAGACTATGATCTCCTTGAAAAAAGAGAAACACAGGAAGTGCACTCTGCAATCACCTTGGCTTTTTTCCTAAAAAACACTCCCCATTTTACAGATCTGATAAATGAATGGAGCCCAAGCAAAAGCAGTGGTGTTGCTGGGCTAATGAGGCAGAGGTTCAAGTCTGGGCACCCAAAGAGACTAAAACCTAAAACAGAAGGCCAAAGTCTCAAAGAGCAAGGGACCACAGAGAAAAGAGCCTCAAAATCTGCAAACAAATTCATCTTTTTTAGTCAGCTGACAGCTAAACTGTATGTGCACAGGGTTAAACTACAAAAAGTCTAGCAGAAAATAGCAGCTGGAAGACTAAAAAGTTAAGCACAGAAGTGAGCAGCCTCCCAGTGCTGGAAGGACAGGGGTTGAAGTTCCAGGTCCAAGCCAAGTTAGAAGGGCTGGGATATATGTGTACCCTGACAGTCACATCCAAGCTATGAGGACTGTTGGGGGGCTCATACCACAGGATGAGGAAAAATCCTCAAATCAAAGATTAAGATAGGTTTTGAAGCAAAAAGTTTATTTTACTTTCCAGGAGAGGAAAGAGCATGACATGAAAGGAAGAAGGAATGCCTGCCCCGAGGATGAGTGGTTTGGGCTTTTTATTGGAGTCAGAAGGAGCAGAGCAATTGTAGTTATGAAATGATAACAAAAGGCAGTTGTTTTCCAGAGCAGTTGTTTTCTATTGGGCTGGTTTTATCTGACTCTTTGGAATGCAGTCTAACAGATCCTGAGGGGATATATTCCATTTTCTGTTTGTTAAGTACTCTTCCAGTTCTGCAAAAAAAAGCTCTTAAAAAAACAAGTTAAGCCACAGGTGGTCATTCAGGAAGCAAGCAATGGGGGGCAGCAAACCATTGTGTGCAGTGATGTTTTTATGTTAGATGATTTACTAGCAAAGCCATCCTTTGAAGGACTACATCTTAGGACTAAGGGGAAATGTGAGCCCTAACAAATAGCCATTTATAGGATCAAAATGATTTGCCATACTCATCCTTCTGTCAAAAATTTTAAGCCTCTTTTGTCCACTTTTTAGCCCAGTATATGGTCTGTTTTGGTATGGTCTATTACCAGTCTTGTGCTGGTAAATGTTGCACAATGACTCTCAAAAGGGGGGAAAAAAACTTGATTTATAGAATTTTCTCAATTCCATTGTGTAAATATCCCCACCATGACAATATCAAGTTACCAATGTGATATCACTGAACACAGACTTCGGAAAAGATGTGTACAATTGACTCTCCAGTGGTATGAACTGGCTCCAGAACACCACCATAATCCTGCAGCCTAAAGTCTTTTCATCTGCTCAAACTTGATAAAAAGGAAAGAATGACTATATAAACCCAAATACATGTTATAGTTTATCCTTTGTTTTAATATATGGCAATGTTCTGTTTATTTGAATAAATTCTTGGATTTAAAAAATTGTTGAATAAATTTTTGGAATTTAAAAAATTATTGAATAAATTTTTGGAGATTTTCTTTTCTGTAAGGTAAGACTTACAAGATAATAGTATTCTTGAACATAATTTCTTCCTTAGACTACAGCATGGGTCTCTATCATTCAAAGACAAACAAAAGAAGTGACTTGGACACCAATGAATAATTTTTCCATTGATTTGCCTTAAACAGATGTTGATTAAACATAGCTCAATTCAATAAATATTTATGAAACGTGTACTCTATTTAAGGCATTCTGCAATGTAATGAAGGGTTTCCCATGTCTTCAATTATTCTTATCAAAACAGATATTCAGCAGCCTAAAAGAAAACTTGTTATAAGGAAATATTTATTTCTCAAGATTGCAGAAAGGAAGAGGGGAATTACCCAAAGCAAAGAGCAGGAATATAACAGCGTATATGATGAGGTTGAAAGACTAGAAAATGAAAATACTGTGATTCCAAGTCCCTATTTGTTGTCCTTCTATGGTGTGTGAACTCAGATTGAAATCTTTCCCACAACTGTCCAAGACAGAAAGAGATCACATTTCCATCCTGATTTCATCCATTTGGGATCTTATTACCTTATTAGTGGCTCTCCTCAGTCATGGAAGAGTTAGCCCAGTTCTTCTGGGAAGTTCATGTGTGTCTAAATCACCTATTTTCCAGCACTTAGGAAAAGAAGTGATGGCTTGACTTCCCTTTGCATTTTGATGTATAAAGACATATATTCTAATATTAAAATATCTAGCCTGATGAAATGCAGCCACCATGTTTGCCTGGCCTATGTGATCCCACTTGTGCCAACTTCCATTTAGCTTGTTACACTTAGTTTATCTGTCATAGCAATGTGGGAAAGTGTATTAGTTCCCTACTGCTGCTGTAACAAATTACCACACATTTAGTGGCTTAAAACAACACAAATTTATTATCTTACTGTTATGGATATGAGAAATCTGAAATTGGTCTCATTGGGCTAAAATCAGGGTGTCAGGTTACCTGACCTCCTTCTCGAGGTTCTAGAGGGGAGTCATTCCTTACCTCTTCCAGCTTCCACATGCGGCCTGTGTTTCATGGTTTGTGGCACCTTTCTTCACCTTCAAAGCCAGCAATGACCAATCAAGTCTTTCCCACCTTGTATCACTCAGACACTGACTCCTCCACCTCCCTCTTTTACCTTTAAAGAGTCATCTCAAATAATCTCCTTATCTCAAAGTTAGCTCATTTAGCAATCTTAATTCCATCTGCAACCTTAATTTCCTCTTTGCCATGTAACATGGCATATTTACAAGTTCCAGAGACCAGGGCATGAACATTTCAGGAGGGTCATTATTCTGCCTACTGTGGAAGGGGAGAGGGTAACAGTGAGTTTCAGCTAGAGAAAGGCCAAAGAGTGTGCAGATGATTTTTATAAGTTCATTTGTTCTAAAAAAAAAAATTAATGGTACATTGTCATTCTGAAACTAAAATGCATAATTTTGATAGGAATTCCATCCTGCTAGTGTGTGGCTGAGGCCCTCTCTTTGCAATGGAACTCCCTTAACAGTACTACAACGGAGAGGTGATCAATTTATTGACTGTACTTCAAAAGTTGCTTCATGTGACTCCAAAGTGGAAGCAGGAAAGCCACTCAATTCACATCTAAGGAAACTGAGGCCCAAAGACATGGTATAGCTCACCTACATTTTCAAGACAGACTTAGAAACCACATCTCTTGACTACTAATTCAGGGCTCTTTTCCTACACATGCCCACCTGCCAGTAACTGAGGGTCCTTTCTTACCATCAGCATTAGGGAGAAGTTGAGTATAGAGCCCATAACTTAAGAAAATTAAGGAATAACAGACATCTGAATAGTGTAAATACTGATACAATTTATTCTTGCAAGAAAACTGAGTAGACCATAACTGAGTTCCACACATTCCAGTGGCAGACAATGCTGATTGGCTGACTCCACAGTTATCCAAATAAAGGTTAGAAAACATAAATACTCATTTTTTCCTACCATCCAGTGGGAAAAAAAGAACTCTGTCAAAGGGATGAAAGGTGTGCTGAGAAAGATTTTGCCTTCATGATTAAATGAACAGTCAGATCTAGGTTTTGTCTTCCTTTTTATTCCTACTTGGAGACAGGGTATTTTTTTGTTTGTTGCTCTATCCCAAGTATTAGAACGTGTCTGGAACATACATAAATAATTATTTAATAAATAAACATTGTTAAATGATCCAATAAATAGTAATGAAATAAATAATGAAGTTACAGCAAGTACCTGAGACTTAGAGGGAAAATCAGGCAAATTCCAGAGAAGTCATCCTTGACATCATATGTCACTGAATTAATACCAACAACTGCTTCCCTTCAGATTTCTTGTTATGACAAAATTTAGCTTTACTTGATATTATCCATATTTCAGGTTTTCTGTACCTTACAGACAAAAGCATCCCTTATCAACAGAGTCACTTTGTGTCCTATAACTTTGCAAAGCAGACATATAAAAACAGCGCCCTTTAAGTATGAGCGAAATTCATGGAGTTATGGTAATGTTCAATATACCATAGTTCAATATAAAACTCAGTAAATATACACTTAGGATTTTTGCATTTAATTATATCTAAATTTTAATTCAAAGAATAAAAGCCATAAACAAATGCTGAATTCTGGTTAAGGAAATGTGTGCTGAAGCTTTTTCAGGTAAGTATACTGATATCTGCAATTTACCATGAAATGCATCAAAAGAAAAATAAGCTATGGATTGATGGGTCGACAGAGCAATTGATAAATACGCAATAAAGTAAGTATTTTCTAAAGAATGTTAGAGACAAGGAGTGTGTATATGGGAGTTCGCTCTGAAATTTATTCAACTTTTCTGTCCATTTGAAAATGTTCATAGTAGCTTCATCTTATACAAATATGTGACAAACCTGGAGGAATTGATGGTACTGAAAATTTTAGTTATGTGAGACAGAGTAGGAGGAAATGGCTGGAGGACACCTCCTGAACGTGTGTAGTAAGTATAATGAAATTGTCGATGGCAATTTCGTTTTGAACTTGACAAAATTAATACCAAATTTTTCTGGAAGAATGAATAGACAATAATAGCTATGAATTAAGGAAAAAAGGAAGAGTAAAAAGGAGGAATTCATTCAGCTGTACATTAAAACAATAAAAGAGTAATGAGAAGGCATTTATCCTGATTGAAATATAATATACTCTATTGATGGCATTATGGTATACATGATATATTTTTTTAAACTTCCTGGAAATACTGGATGAAATGTAACCAACATCATCTTAAAGGGATAACTTGGATGTAAAAAACAAAGAAGAGAACTCTCCAGAGGCCAAAATTCCACACCTCAACTAAGGACCCCTTGCAGACTACTCCCTGTACGACACAGAATGCATTTGACCATGATAGAGTGTGAGAACACAGGCACTACAAGGAGAAATTATAAAGAATGCTTTCATTAAGTAACGTACCAAATAATTGGAAAATGATAATATCTTCATGGCCAAGTGCATAGATGATCATCTAGATAAATAATATCCAAAATATTTGAAATGGTTTGATCAGGAAAAATGACTGTTAAATATGACCCCATGGCTGGGCACGGTGGCTCACGCCTATAATCCTAGCACTCTGGGAGGCCGAGGCGGGTGGATTGCTCAAGGTCAGGAGTTCGAGACCATCCTGAGCGAGACCGCGTCTCTACTAAAAATAGAAAGACATTATATGGACAACTAAAAATCTATATAGAAAAAATTAGCCGGGCATAGTGGCGCATGCCTGTAGTCCCAGCTACTCGGGAGGCTGAGGCAGTAGGATCGCTTAAGCCGAGGAGTCTGAGGTTGCTGTGAGCTAAGCTGACGCCACGGCACTCACTCTAGCCTTGGCAACAAAGTGAGACGCTGTCTCAACAACAACAAAAAAAAAATATGACCCCATATGTTTATATATTATATACATATATAAAATGTTAACATATTACATATATTATAAAACAATACCCAGAAATGTAAATTTAAAATAGGAGACAGAGAGAGAGTGTTTGTGTTTGTGTATCTTCTAATAAGGATTATGTTGAATAGCCCTGGGTTGCTCACCCTCCTCCCTTACTTTGGAAACCCCTGGTCTTCAGGAACCTGTACCATATAAAGTGAGGATAAGGGAGTTAGGAAGTCCCAAGTCCTTTCACCTCCTTGCTGATGACTGAATTTCTGTTCATTTCTTCTTATCTTCATTATATTTTTCTTCTACTAATTTTGGATTTGGTTTGCTCTTGTTTCTCTAGTTGTTTGAGAAGTATCACTAGATTGTTTATTTGAAGCTTTTCTACTTCGATGTAGGCATTTATTGCTATAAACCTTCCTATTGTTATTGCTTTTGCTATATCCTGTAGGTTTTGATATGTTGTGTTTTCATTTTCATTTGTTTCAAGATATTTTTAATTGCCTTCTTAATCTCTTCATTGACCCGCTGGTCATTCAGGAGCATATTATTTAATTTCCATGTGTTTGTGTATTTTCCAATGTTCCTCTTGTTATGTATTTCTAGTTTTATTCTATTGTGGTCAGAGAAAATATTTGGTATGATTTCAGTGTTTCTGAATTTTTTAAAACTTGTTTTATGGCCTAACATACAGGCTATCCTTGAAAACGATTCATGAGCTTGGGAGAAGAACATGTACTCCTCACCTGCTGGATGAAATGTTCTGTAAATATCTATTAGGTCCATTTGGTCTATAGTGCAGGTTAAGTCCAATGTTTCTTTGTTGATTTTCTGTCTGGATGATCTCTCCAATGCTGAAAGTGGAGTGTCGAGGTCTCCAACAATTATTGTAGTGGGCTCTATCTCTCTCTTTAACTCTGGTAGTGTTCGGTACATATATATATATATATATATACACACACACACACACACACACACACGTACCCAACATATATATATTTTATATATCTAAATATGTATATTTAGAATTGTTACATCCTTTTGCTGAATTGACTCTTTTACTATTATATAATGGCCTTCTTTGTCTCTTTTTACAGTTTTTGTCTTGAAATATATTTTATCTGATAGAAGTATAGCCATCAGATATAGTTATACTTTTTTAGTTTTGATTTGCATGAAATATCTTTTTCTATCCCTTTATTTTCAGTCTAGGTAAGTCTTTATAGTTGAAGTGGGTTTCTTGCAGACAATATATGTTTATCAATTCAGCCACTCTAAAACTTTTGATTGGAGAGTTTAGTCCATTCACATTCAATGTTATTATTGATTGGCAAGGACTTCCTATTGCCATGCTGTTATTTGATTTCTAGTTGTTTTGTGGTCCTCTCTTTCTTACTTCCTTCCTGTCTTCCTTTGTTAAAAGTGATTTTCTCTGGTAGTGTGTTTTAACTTCTTGTTTTTCATTTTTTGTATATCTGTTGTAGGTTTTCTGATTTAAGCTTACCATGAGGCTTGCAAAAAACATTTTTAACCAATTATTTTAAACCTATGACAACTCTGCTTACAAACAAACAAACAAAAATAAATCTAACAGAAATTTTATGCTTCAGCATCTCCCACTGCTTTTTAACTTTTTGTTATTTCCATCCCTGTCCTTTTATACTACCTACCTCTCAAAAAGTTGTTGCAGTTATTTTTTGACAGGTTTGTCTTTTAGTCTCCCTAATCAAGATATGAGTGGTTTATACACCACAATTATAGCAGTAGAGTATTCTGTATTTGTGGACTTAGTATTACCAATTAGTTGTTACCTTAAGATCATTTCCTATTGTTCATTAATGTCCTTTTCTTTCAGATTGAAGAACTCCTTTTAGCATTTCTTGCAGGACAGGGCTGGTGTTGATGAAATACCTCAGCTTTTGTTTGTATTGGAAAGTCTATTTCTTTATCTATTTCAGGGATATTTTTGCAGCATATAATATTCTAGGGTTAAACTTTTTTTCCTTCAGCACTTTGAATATGTCATGCTATTCTCTCCTGACCTGTAAAGTTTCCACTGAGAAGTCTGCAGCCAGACATACTGGAGATCCTTCTTATATTTTGGAGTTTGGGGGGGGGGGGTTGTCTTTGTTTTTGTTTTTGTTTTCATTTTTCTTGCTTCCTTAGGACCTTTTCTTTATCTGTGACATTTGGGAGCTTGAATATTGAATGCCTTGAGGTAGTCTGCTTTGGTTGAAATCCGTTTGATGTTTTATGACCTTCTTGTACCTGAATACTCATATCTTTCTCTAGCCAAAGCTAGAGTTCTCTGTTATTATTTCTTTGACTAAACTTCCTACCCCAATCTCTCTCTCTCTACCCACTCTTTAAGGCCAATCAGTCTTAGATTTGCCCCTTTGAGGCTATTTTCCAGATCTTGTAGGTATGCTTCATTCTCTCTTATTCTTTTTTTCTTTTTCTTTTTATTTATTTATTTATTTATTTTGTCTTCTAACTGTATATTTTCAAATAGCCTGTCTTCAAGCTCACTAATTCTTTCTTCTGCTTGGTCGATTTTGCTGTTGAAGAACTCTGATACATTTCTTAATTTGTCAGTTGAATTCTTCAGCTCCAGAATATCTACCTGATTTTTTTTTATTATTTCAATATCTTTCTTAAATTTCTCTGATAGGCTTGTTAAATTTCTTCTCTATGTTGTCTTGAAGTTCATTGAGCTTCTTTAGGACAATTATTTTGAACTCTTTGTCTGAAAGGTCACATATCTCCATCATTGTGGGATTGATCGCTGGTAACTTATTTAGTTCATTTGGTGACATCATATTTTCCTGTAAGTCCTTGATGCTTATGATTGTTTGTCAATGTCTGGACATTGAAGAGTTAGGTATTTATTTTATTCTTCACAGTCTGGGCTTGTTTGCACCTGTCCTTCATGAGAAGGCTTTGGAGATATTCAAAGAGAATTGAGTGTTGTGACCTAAGTCTTTGGTCACTGCAGCCATATCAGCACTTGGGGTGCCCCAAGACAAGTAAGGCTGTGAGTCTTGCAGACTCCTGGTGATACCACCTTTGTGGACTTGGGTAAGATACAGGAAAATTCCCTGGATTACCAGACAAATTCTCTCACTCTCTTCCCTCACTCACTCTCTTTGCTTGGCTACTGAGGTTGGGAGTAGGAGTGATGTGGACACTCTCTGGTTGCTACCATAGCTAGGACTGCACCAGGCAAGTCACTCCTGCAGCCGCCAATCTCATCTAAAGCCTGTGGTGACTGCTGCCTGGCTACCTTTGATATTTATTGAAAGCCCAAGAGCTTTTTAGTCAGTGGGTAATGAATCCTGCCAGGACTAGATCCTTCCCCTTAGGGCAGCATGTTTTCTTCTGGCCCAGGGTGGGTCTAGAAATGTCATCAAGGAATTAAGGCCTGGACTCAAGGGAGTCTTCTTGGTACTTTATTTTACCGTAACTGAGCTGGAACCCAAGTTGTAAAACAAAGTCCTCTGAATTCTTCCCTTTCCTTTCCCCAAATGGAAGATGACTCTCCCTGAGCTGCACTGCCAGGAGTCGGGGGAAGGGTAACATAATCACTGGCTTGGCTGCCCCCACTGGTATCTCACTGGGTCACATGCACTTGAAGTCCATTGGCTCCAAGCCAGCACAGCTGCAGAGATTGCCAAAGAACTGCAGCCTTTGTGGCCCAAATGCCTTACAAATTTATTCCATGCCCCAGACTTCTTTTTGTCAGCCAATAGTGCAGCTAGTCAGAACCTGAGTTTTGAGGCAAAGGATCTCCCTCTGGCCAGGCTGGTCTAAATGATCCCTCTGTGGGTACCAGCAGAATTCTGCCCTGTGCTGTGCTCCCCTGTGCCAGAGTGGCCCTGAGTTTCAATGCGAAGTCCCACAATCACTTCACTCTCCCTCCCTCAGGCACATAGATTCTCTCTCCACTCCATGTGTTGATGAGGCACTGGGCGGGCCGGGTGGCGGGGGAGGCATAGGCAATGCCAGACTGTCCTTTCTGCCCTCCTCAGTGCCTCTTTCCTTGATATAATGCTAAAACCAGGTAGTATGATTGCTCACCTGGTTTTTGGTTCTTCTAAAAATGTTTGCCTGTGTGGATAGTTGTTGAATTTGGTGTTTGGGTAGAAAGACAATTGCTGGAGATTTCTATTCAGCTATCTTGCTCCAGCCCCTCCTCTAAAATGGAGATTCCTAAGCCAAAGAGACAAAAAGCAATGTGCACAACTAACCAAAAATAATCATGTGCCCTTGAAACCAAGTATTTACTTTAGAAGGTTAAAGCAATTTTTCTGCTGCCTAAATGACCAAGATCATAATAACTCCAATTCTCCTATTTTGACTTTGCCAGATTTGGCCTCAAAATGTGTGGCACTGGTGTCAAACACCCTTCAGAGACCCAACATGAAATACAAGCATCAGAAAAGTAGCAACACAAGTAACAAGCAAAAAGCAGCAAAAAAAAAAAAAAAAAGTTGTTATCCACTCCCAAGATTTCGAGAACACATAATCAGTAAAAGGTTATAAAACCAAAGAATCCCCTCTATAAAGTATAACTTTATATTCTAGGGAATTTCCATACACAAAAATAACCCATCAAGAAGATAGAACCAACATTGAAGAATCCTACAAAAGGCAAGACAGCAGCCAGTTTCATCCATGACACCAGATTTCAGAGTCTCTGAAGGGCATTCATTTACAATGAGAGTGGGCCATAGCCATAGGATGCAGGGATTGTCCATTGAAAACTACATAGTGTGCCTCTAAAATGGTATCATGCTCGTATATTTTAGAACAAATAGAGTTGAAAATCTATTCTTTATAGTCTTTGGTTCTTTCTTCACCAAACAGCACCTTTACCCAGCTGTCCTTTCCACATTGCAGTGATGAGTATACTAAGTATAACAAAATCACACTAACAGGAGTGGAGTCAAATTGGTCTAGGCAGGCGCAGTGGCTATATTTCAGGAGGCTGGATAATTCAATATTAGATTATACCCTTCTGCATGCCAAGATACAACAGGCAACCACCAAGCCATTTTACTCAGCAAATCAAATAGGGTTTTTCCTCCTGAAGGACATACCATATTGTGAAGTAAATACATTATGGGGCCAGGGTTCTAGGAAGCAAAAGGATGCTTTTCCTGAGGGCTAGAAAACAGGTGATTTAGACATATGTGAACAGCCCATAGAACCTGCTGACTCTTCCTTGGCAGATGGGGAGAGCCACAAATAAAGTAATAAAATTCCAATTTCATGAGTTAGATTCTAGAAAATAGAAGGACTTTCTCTTTCTGTTGTGGTTCATTGTGGGGATGACTTTAAGAGTCATCACGTTGAAGTTTACATAGCTCAACGAGCACAAAAATGGCAGCATGGAACGGCAGCATTGCCTGTTCTAATCTGCCAAACCCTTCGTGTTAACTCATAAACATGCTATTTGCTTAGGGTATTATTTTTATTCTCGTCCTTCTTGCAATTTTGAAAGATAGATTGTTTCTCTCCCCTAGATTTCTTAATCTGTCTGCAGAATCAAAATGGCTTGATAAGAATAATTGAAGAAATGTAAATCCCCTCGTTACCAACCAGAGTGCCTTAAATACATGTTCCATAAATGTTCACGGAGCCAAACTTTGCTTAATCAACATCTGTGTGAAGCAAATAAATGTAACAGTTATTCATCAGGGTCTAGGTCATCTCCACTATTTGACTTTGAATAAGATTCGCTCCTGCTGTAGTCCAAAGAATAAGTTACCTTCATAAATATTTATGTTAAGTGCCATCTTTTAGGGGAAAAAATCTAAAAAGAGAGCAAATTACCTCTACTTTCACAAACATTACTCTTTTCTACATCCTCACCCTCCAACAAGAATTCTATGTCACCACACTGTTTACAGAGACATTTTAGCTTTCCTCCCTGTGGAAACTGTTATAGAGTTTCTCTCACAACTCCAGCCCAAACCTCTGGAAATGTCCTCCGCTGACTATTAGAGGCAGGAAAGTTAAGGGCTTCCCAGACTTTGGCAGAGCATGGGCTCCATCCATGACCTGGATGTCCCCACCAAATAGATGCACCTGCATGAGATCTGGGAGGGAAAAAGGAGGCGGAGTCTGGGCTTGTGCTGCTTCCTTATGTTGGCAAGCACAGCCATGGAGGGTTTCCATTTTTCTATTGCAGTAGCAATAAAGAACTCGGTGTCTGCTCCTTATTTGTGAGTTCCAAGAAGCAGGACCAAAGTATGCATTGCATTTCATGGTGTAGATTGTGTCTGAGGCGATACGGTCCTAGAACACACACACTTCACATGCAGTTTCCCTGTGGTGATGGAGACAGCAGCTACCTTGATGGACACTACTTGGTATTGTTCTGATTTATTCCTGGAAGCTCAGCCACAAACTTGGTCCTGACCTTCCAACTGTTTTGTATGGACCTAATTACTTTCTGTTCAGACTAGCTTCTAAAACACTTGCCCTCTTCACACCTTTTTCCTTCTATTCTTCTTTTGATTTGCAACAGTCAGGCAAGTCAAGGGAAAAAAGATTTTTCTGAGAAACTCAAAACTTTATCTATGAAGATCTAAGCACGGGCAACTGTAGCACAGAATTTTTACAATGAACCATAGGATAGGAAGGACGTGGGTATAATGTAAAAAAGTTCCTGCCACACAGGACACAATAAGCCTTTCACGGGGCCAGGGGAGAAAGACTGAGCAGAAGGCAGGAGAGAAAGTGCCCTGACTCACAGCTCAGAAGGAAAAATAAAACCCTGTGGAGGGAGGAAGACACCCAGATAGTTCAGGCCTGAATTGGTAAATAGCAGGGCTGAAGTCCTCCTCTCCTAACATACGAAGACAGCAAGCCTCTTAGAAGTCGCACATTCAGCCCGGTGCTTCACTCAACATGAGAACAGTTGGAGTAGCAACAGCCGAGGGCAGGTGAGTGTCAGGACAGCTATGTAGGGTTCCACTCTAGAGAGAGATAGAAAGAATGATCAAGAGTTTTCAGTGTGCCCTCCCACCAACATTGGGGGGCAATGCAGAAGTACTATGGGGTAGGGATTAATAGGAAGATATCTGAGGTCAAGAGAAGCTAGCTGCAAAGTTCAGAGATTTTGCAATTGGATGAAAAGGCCAATTGCCAACATGCCACCTGCTCAAAGGCCAGTTGGACCAGCCACACCTCAGTGGATGCCAGCTCAGGATGTTCAGGGAACAGGTACACCAAGGAACATCACTGCAGGTACCACACGACAGACTGATGCCCAAGTCCCAGTAGGACAAGATACCTCAAGTACAGGCCAACCAGATCATACATTACTTTCCTGATGCCAGAACAAGACATAAGCTGTCCTCTGAAAATAGATCATTTCTGAGTGGTAGCAAAAGGCCAAAAGGGGGCACAAAAAAAAAAAAATGAAAGACTAAGAATGTACATAAAAGCAGCTAAGACAGAAATTGGACAGTGATTGTAATATTTTAATTTAGCTGAAAAGTCACTGATTGGAATAAAAATGGTGAAATAAGAAAGAAAGAAAGAAAAAGTAGTCTGGTCAAGACAGACGTAGAGACTCAAGGACAAAATGGAATTACAGAGAATTATAATTATAGAAAACAGAATTACTTTTTTTAATAAAACACAACAGGCCAGGCACGGTGGCTCACGCCTGTAATCCTAGCACTCTGGCAGGCCAAGGTGGGACGATCACTTGAGGTGAGGAATTCAAGACCAGCATGAGCAAGAGCAAGACCTCATCTCTACTAAACATAGAAAAAATTAGCTAGGTGGTGGTGCACTCCTCTAGTCCCAGCTACTCGGGAGGCTGAGGCAGGAGGATCCCTTGAGCCCAGGAGTTTGAGGTTGCTGTGAGCTAGGCTGACGCCACAGCACTCTAGCCTAGGTGACAGAGTGAGACTCTGTCTCAAAAAATAATAAAAATAAAAGAAAATTTCGATTGTTATGTGTAAATTTTGATGCTACTGTCATAGCTAGAATCTATTTAGTGTTTACAATGTGCCAGTCACTGCTCTAATGAAATGTTAATGAACATTATTTTATGTAATCTTGGTGTAGTTTAGTTATCCTCATTTTACAGGGAAGAAAACTATCTCACAAATATTAAATAACTTGTCCAAGGATGAACAAAATTATATATGTGCTAAAGATATGATAAAGCCATATCTATAGCCAAGCAGTGCTTCACAAATTATCCCCAATGACTACTCAGTGACTTCACGTGTTTTCTTTCTTCCTCATCCATTTGGCAGTCACCCACCATACAGGCAAATGTTAACGACTGCTGTTTACACGGTGGGTAAGAAGAGAAGAAGAAAATTCACCTCACCAAAGCTGAGATTTTCTTCCCATAACTAGAATATTCTTGCCTTGCTTTTTCTTAACAATATTTCCAACTCCATGAAAGCAGATAAAGAATAGGAAAAAAAGATTAATGGTTGCTGTATATTAGACATTACCCATGTCTTCTTCATGGATTCAGGTCACTTATTCCCTAGTTAATTCATTTAAAAAAAGGACTGGCTATCAGATATTCATCTATAAGTCCTGAAGCAAGAATTATGAAATCAATGTTCTTATTATTTTCAAAATTCTAATGCAATGGGATTTTAGTGTGGCATAAAACTTAACATAAAAGAACTTGTCTATGGCATTTCCTTCTTATGTCATCCCTTGGGACTAGGCCTGGATGCATTGTTTTTAGTTGTTCACAATTGGAATACACTCAGTCATTTTTGTTGCTTCATGATCCTGAAAACCTTTGCTCATAGCGCTTGTATCAGAGCACACAGGCTTAAAAAGACACAGCATTCTGGACACGACCTGCCCAGCCTTGTCATCCAAATTTCATTCTCTTGCTGTTTGTCCATCAGTCCATCCCGGAAGCTGAGGAGGGGGCGAGGTGCCAGCTGTCAGTTCTAAGAGCTGGAGCTAGCCCAGACCCGACTGGGAGCCCAGAAATCAAGCTCCCCCAGCCAAACAGTGCCGCTTGTTTTGCAGAGAGCTTGCAGGTTTCAATCACTGAACATGTTCTGTATGGTTGTCTAAGTTGTGCTGCCACTGTCAGACTGCTGAGCTGGGAACTTGTCCCAAGGGACCAGAAGAATATTTCACTCCAGCTTCTGTGCTTCTTTCTACATCTATTTTTGTATTCAAAACACGACAACTCCTTTGCATGCCCTGTTTACTTTTGTATACACCCAGTGTAGAGCCCAAAATATAATAAGCACTCACTAAATCTTTATTGAATGGGTGAATGAATGAATGATAGAATTAATTAGCAATTCAAGTATAACCATGTAAAAATGGATTGAATTTAAAAGCAGATTTTCTTCTTTTTCTTTTTGTTTTTTTATTTCACAATATTATGAGGATACAAACATACATTTTGGTTACATATAATGCCTTTGCCTCACCCAAGCCAAGGCTACAAGTGCACCCTTCCCCCATACAGTGCACTCTGCATCCATTAGTTGTGAGTTTACCACCCCCACCACACCCCTCCCACCTGGCCGGCACCCAGTGAATATTACTTCCACGTGAGCACCTTAGTGTTGATCAGTTAGTACCAGTTTGATGGCAAGTACATTTGGTGCATGTTTTTCCATTCTTGTGATACCGCACTTCGAAGAATGGGCTCAAGCTCTACCCAGGATAATACAAGAGATGCTAGTTCACCATTGTTTTTTGTAGTTGAGTAGTATTTCATGGTATATACAAACCACATTTTATTAATCCACTCATGTATTGATGGGCATTTGGGTTGTTTCCACATCTTTGCAATTGTGAATTGTGCTGCTATAAACATTCAAGTGCAGATGTATTTATTTTAGAATGTCTTTTTTTCCTTTGGGTAGATGCCCAGTAGTGGGATTGCTGGATCAAATGGTATTTCTATTTTTAGTTCTTTGAGATATCTCCAAATTACTTTCCACAGAGTTTGGACTAACTTGCAGTCCCACCAGCAGCATAAGAGTGTTCCTTATGTCTCCACATCCAAGCCAGCATTTGTTGTTTTGGGACTTTCTGATAAAGGCCATTCTCACTGGAGTTAGGTGATATCTCATTGTGGTTTTGATTTGCATTTCCATAATGATTAGAGATGTTGAGCACTTTTTATATGTTTGCTGGCCATTACTCTGTCTTCTTTTGAAAAATCTTTGCCCACTTTTTGATGGGATTATTTGATTTTTTCTTATTAATTTTCTTAAGTTCTGTATAGATTCTTGTTATCAACCCTTTATCGGATGTATAGCATGCAAATGTTTTCTTCCATTCTGTAGGTTGTCTATTCACTCTAGTGATCGTTTTCTTGGCTATGCGGAAGATTTTTAATTTGATCAGGTCCCATTTATTTATTTTAGCTGCTGCTCTGATTGCTTTGGGGGTCTTCCTCATAAATTCTTTGCCTAGGCCAATGGCTATAAGAGTTTTCCCAACTTTTTATTCTAGAATTCTTAAGATTTCACACCTCAGGTTTAAGTCTGTTATCCATTGTGAATTGATTTTTGTGAGAGGTGAGAGGTGGGGATCCAGTTTCAATATTCTGCATGTGGTTATCATCCCAGCACCATTTATTGAATAGGGATTCTTTTCCCCAATGTATATTTTTGTCTGCTTTGTCAAAATTAGATGATAATATGAGGATGGTTTTATATCTGAGTTCTCAGTCCTGGTTCCAAAGGTCTATATCTCTGTTCTTGTGCCAGTACCATGGTATTTTGGTACTATAGCCTTGTAGTAAAAGTTGAAGTTTGGTAGACTGATGCCTTCCAATTTGTTCTTTTTCCTTAAGATTGCTTTGGATATACGAGGTCTTCTCTGGTTCCATATGAAGTATAGAATTATTTTTCTAGATCATAAAGAATGGTGATAGGGATTGCATTAATTCTGTAGAACACTTTAGGTAGTATGGACATTTTAACAATATTGATTCTGCCAATACATGAGCATGGTAGGGTTTTCCATCTGTTTACATCTACAATTTCTTGTCTCAGTGTTTCATAGTTCACCCTATATAGGTCTCTCACCTCCTTCATTAAATATATTCCTAAATATTTAATTTTCTTTGATGCTATTGTGAAAGGTGTTGCATCTTTGATTTGATTTTCAGCTTGACTGTTATTGGTGTATATGAATGCCATTGATTTGTATGCAGTGATTTTGTATCCTGAGACTTTACTGAATTCATTTATCAATTCCAGGAGTCTCTTGGTTGAATCCTTGGGATTTTCTAGGTAAAATGTATTGTCAAAACAACAAGTGAGAGTTTGACCTCTTCTGCCCCCATTTAAACACCCTTAATTCCCTTCTCTTGTCCGATTGCTCTGGCTAGGACTTCCAGCACTATGTTGAATAGAAGTGGAGATAGTGGGCAACCTTGTCTGGTTCCAATTCTAAGCAGGAATGCTTTCAAGTTTTCCCCATTCAGTATGATATTGGCTGTGGGTTTATTGTATACAGCTTTAATAATTTTAAGGTATGTCCTTATCTATGCCTATTTTGTTAAGAGTTTTTATCATAAAAGTTTGCTGGATTTTGTCAAATGTTTTTTCTGCATCTATTGACAGAATCATATGATCTTTGTTCTTGCTTTTATTTATATGGAGAATTACGCTTATAGATTTGCATATATTGAACTTTATCTCTGGGATGAAGCTCACCTGGTCATGATGAATTATTTTTTTGATGTGCTGTTAGATTCGGTGCTAAGATTTTGTTGAGGATTTTTGCATCTATACTCATGAGAAATATTCATCTGTAGTTTTCTTTTTTTGTTGTGTCCTTTCCTGGCTTTGGTATCAAGGTGATATTGGCTTCATAGAATGAGTTGGAGAGGATACCATCCTTCTCAATGTTGTGGAATAATTTCTTCAGTATAGGTATGAGTTCTTCTTTGTAAGTTTGGTAAAATTCAGATGTGAGTCCATCCGGTCTGGGACTCTTTTTGTTGTTTTTGGAAGATTTTTTTATTGCTGCTTCAATTTCTGTGCTTGATATTGGCCTGTTCAAGAGTTCTATTTCTTCCTGATTGAGCCTAGGGAGGTTGTGTGTTTCTAAGAATTTGTCCATTTCCTCCACATTTTGTAGTTCTGGGGCATATAAATTTTTATAGTATTCAAAGATAATGTTTTGTATTTCTGTCATGTCCATAGTGTCCTCTCCTTTTTCATTTCTAATTGAGCTTATTAGAGTCCTTTCTTTTGTAGTTCTTGTCAATCTAACAAGAGGGCTGTCAATTTTGTTTATCTTTTTGAAAAACCATCTTTTGGTTTTATTCTTCTTCTGTATAGTTTTTTTGTTCTCGGTTTTATTTAGTTCTGCAGTTACCTTAGTTATTTCTTTTCTAGGTTTAGGATTGATTTGCTCTTCCTTTTCTAGTTCCTGGAGATGGTTTATTAGTTTGTTGATTTGTGAACTGTCTTTTGAATGTGAGCGTTTAATGCTATTACTTTTTCTCTCAGGGATGCTTTTACTGTATCCTACAGATTTTTATAACTTGTGTTCCTGTTATTATTTAGTTCAAAGAATGTTTTGATTTCCATCTGGATCTCCTCCTTGACCCAACAGTCATTCAGCAATAGATTGTTTAATTTCCATGACTTCATGAAGTGGTGAGTGTTTCTGTTGGAATTGATCTCTAATTTTATACCACTGTGGTCTGAGAAGATACATGGTGTAGTTTCTATTTTTTTTAACTTGTTGAGATCTGATTTGTGGCCTAGGATGTGGTCAATTTTAGAGAAAGTTCCATGAGCTGATGAGAAGAATGTATATTCAGCTTTATTTAGGTGGAATGTTCTGTAGATGTCTGTTGGACCCATTGTCCAACAGTGTACAATGCATGGAAGCCTGGGTGTGTGTACTTCTGTGGTTGCTTGATCTGCTGCTAGGAGGAGCAGCTAGTATGTTATTCAGGGCCCTTTCATCACACTTGGAAGGCTGCCCTTGATGGGAGGGGTCAATTGGTGCAATTGCTGAGGTCTCTGGCCAGCTTTTTCCTTCCCTGTCCACATCTCCCAATGCTGGCAGCCACCCAGACCCAAAGGGCAAGCCCTGGAGTTATCTCCTTATTAGATGACCTAAGTCCATCCAGCAGGCTGAACCAACAGGCCACCAACTATTTTTCAGCACCAAAGCCCTGCAGATTCACGCCAGTCACACAGAGAAAGCAGCTTTTCTTGTTTCTCCCCACCTCCAAGGGCGGAGCCCACTACACAATCAGGAAAGCGAGGCTGGGGAAGGGGTGTTGCCAGAAAGCACCACATGCTTCAGTGTCTCCAGGTGGGGACCCCAACAATGTTGGCCACCCACCCCTGGAGAACTAGCGTTGGGGGTGAGCACTCAAGAGCCGCCTGCCAGCACCAGTCCGGAGAGCCAACTCAGCAGGCCGCGGACTCTTTCAGCACCAAAGTCCCACAGATTCATGCCACCTGCACAGAGAAAGCTGCTTTTCTCGCTTCTCCCCACCTCCAAAGGTGGAGCCCACCACCTAATGTCCCTGGGCTGGGAGAGGGGTGTTGCCCAAAACCGCCATGTGCCACAGCATCTCCAGGTTGGGGACCCCCACGATGGTGGCCGCCCACCCCTAGAGAGCTAGTGTTGAGGGCAACCACTCAGGAGTTGGCAGATGCTGGTCCAGTGGGCTGAATCAACAGGCCTCCAGCTGTCACCTCTGCATCACAGTCCCACAATCTCCCTCTGCTTAGCAGAGGGTCCTGCTCTTTTTGTCCCACCCTTAGCTGGCCAAATCATTAGCAGTTTCTAGGGGCCGAGCCCCCTTTTCAGCCTTCACCTCCTGACCACCAAAGGTGAGGTGCCTGTCTCCAGACTCCTTCACGTGGTGTGGGCACAGTTGCGGCAAGTAACCACTCAGACCGGTCCCTCCCCCGCCCAGTGCAGTCCCACCACAGAGCACCAGAGAGTTCAAAATGATTCCCACCACTGTCTCCTCTCCACGGAGCCTGTCGTCCTATGCCACGACTTTGCACTGACTTCAGGCGCTTCCCTGCCTGAGTGTGTGTGGAGGTCTGTGGGGGACAGGCGTCCTCCTGTGGGTCAGACCACACTGCGGTGGCTGGGTGGGTGGGCGCGGCCCTCCCGTGCTCTGTTCCCTATTGTATACCTCACAGTCTCTAGTCTTCGCGAACGTATCTCCCTTTCACTTGTTATTTCCTGTATTACGCGTCCCACGCGGTGTCTCTGCAGATTCACAATGCTGTTCTTGGGCGGGGAGTGACCTGGTGTGTAGCCATCTAAGTTCTTCACCGCCTTCTCTGGGAGCAGTGACCCAGGAGGACACCACTAATCGGCCATTTTTTACTCAAAAGCAGATTTTCTTGAACCTGCCGTTACTGTCTGCATGCCGGGCTGCCCAGTGTGGATCACCCATGCTTTTCTAACTGTAATGTGGATAAGAATCACCTGGGGAGCTTGTTATAATGCAAAGTTTGATTCCCTAGGTCTATGATTCGGGCTGTTTCTGCATGTCTGATAAGCTCCCAGGTGTTGCTGTTCACTCAGACACCATTTTGAGTAGCAATATCCTAATCAGCACCAATTAATTGGACTTAACTATCATTCAAATCTCAGTGAACTTCTCAGGTCAAGCAAACTAATCAACGGTTAATAAAACAACATGCATACCTTGTCGCAATAACCAATCAATAAATAAACATTAAATCAGATTTCATCAGGAAGGTAATAAGTTTGGCTTATATAAGGGACAGAGAAATTTCTCTGGTAATGCAAAAGGATAGTTTACATCAAAGGTCTTCTCACCTTTATGCTTTAGAATGAATTGCAAAACTTACTATAAAGAGAATGCAGTGTGGTCACTTTTGAACCACAGCTTAAATTCACCAGCCAAATCCTTAGTTATAAAATGTCTTGAGACCAAGGTGTAATTCTTCCAAACTTCTTCAGTAACTTCATTCTCAAGAGAAATGGAAAAAATAGTGAAAACCCAGTCATTAGCAGTGATGGTTAATTTTATGTGACAACTTAACTTAGATATCTGATTAAACATTATGTCTAGGTGTGTCTGTAAGGGTGCTTCTGGAGGAGATCGGCATCTTAATTGGTGGGCTGAGTAAAGTAGATGGGCTTCCCCAATGTGGGCAGCATCATTCAGTCTGTAGAGGGCCTGAATAGAAAAAAAAGTGGAGGAAAAT
This sequence comes from Eulemur rufifrons, assembly GCF_041146395.1. Lineage (NCBI taxonomy): Eukaryota > Metazoa > Chordata > Mammalia > Primates > Lemuridae > Eulemur > Eulemur rufifrons. The sequence continues at coordinate 88,731,913 of NC_090999.1, read as the reverse complement.
TGGATTTGCTCCCCCTCTGCCTGACTGCTTGAGCTGGGACATCAATCTCCTTCCCTCAGAGCTCCTGGTTCTAAGGCCTTCAGACTCAGACTGGAATCTACACCTTTAGCTCTCCACGTCCCAGGCCTTCAAACTACACCGCTGGCCTTCCTGGGTCTCCAGCTTGCAGACAGCAAACCATAAGACTTCTCAGTCTCTGTAATCACATGAGCCTATGCCTTATAATAAATCTCTTTCTAGATTATACAAACAATATACTATATATATTACACACACCAATAAGATACACACACACACACACACGCACACACATATGGTACTGTCTTGTGTGTTTATGTTTTAAATTTGCCTAAGTAAAGAGAGCTTTAGATCTTATCTTACTTTTTCTTCTCAACACTATGTTTGAAGGATATATCCATATAACACTATTTCTAATAGAGATAGAGTTTTGTTACCTATTTGAGTATCCCCAATATTCCACCTATCTAACCCCCTAGATACAGATACATATTTTGTCTACAATGCCCTGCTCTAAAAATAATGCTTAATTAAATATTCCTTAGGGACAAGAACACAAGTTCCACAGGAGTGGAATGGGTGTATCATGGGACCTATGTATATTAGATTAAACTAAGTATCTCCAGATTACTCTCCAGATTAGCTCTTTGAGTCTACAGTCTCTGCTTTGCCTGTTTCTGTGTTGGTTTCCTTTTTTTCCTAAGGTTTTCTTTTTTATATTCTAGATATTAATCCCTTGTCAATTTTTGACTTCTCAAATAATGTCTCCCAATCTGTTTCCTTTAGTTGACTTTATTGAGGGTACCCTTCATTGAATAGAAATTTATAATTTTTATGTAGTCAAATTCATTTTTTTTTAATCTTATGACTTATATTTTGGGGATTAGGTACTAAGTCTTCCACAACTCAGGATCATAGAGAAATTTTCTGATGTATTTTCATTCACTTTACAGTTTTTACCTTTCACACTTAAGGCTGTAATCAATTTAAACTATAAATTTGAGAACTAACTTTATTTTTCTCTAGTAACCTGTTTTCCCAATATTATCTAAGAAAGAAATAATTATTTTCCACTAGGTCCACTTCTATCAATTATTAGTTCCCATGTAAACATAGTCTTGTTTCTGAGCCCTCAATTCTGTTCCATTTCTACAGCTTTGCAGTAGTCTTCAGTTTCAGAACTATCATTTTTCTGAGATAAACTCACCTACATCATTTTTATTTTTTAATCTCTGGATTCAGCTTGCTAACAGTTGAGTAAAGATTTTTGCATCTATATTCATAAGTGAGAGTCATATAAAAATATTCTCCCTTGAATTATTTGTAGAAGTTATGATCTCCCTAATTTTTCCCAGGCAATAGCACACAGACTTTAGAGCAGGCATAGACTCCTTGATTTTAGGGGAAATTAGGTCCCTCTCTTACCATAGAAGATGAATCGGGATTGGTTTAATCCAGTCATAGAAATTCTATACTCCTCTGCCAGTGATGGTTCTGGGAATCTGTGTGTGACCCAGTTCTGGACAAAGAAACATAATAGGAAACATGCTCTGGAGCTTTCCTTCCTCAATATATAAATAACCTTACTTGGGAAAGGCTTTACCCTGCCTCTCCCTTTCCTAGGAACTCTAGTTTGTCATTGTGAGCCTGTAAGTCATGACATGAGATAACAACCATAAAGATAAAAAGGTAACAATAAAAGTGGTACAGAAAAAGATTAAAAAGAAACTAGGCTCCTGATGGCATCACTAAGCAAATGAATAAACTCTATCAACTCTAAGCATGATAATTTTTGTATGTAAAAAAAGTAACCACTATTTGTTCAAGCATGACTAAGTTTTTAGTGATTTGAAGCTGAATTCATCCTAAATTATATACTCTGTCTTATAGTATGTTTCCCCAGAAACAGATCCTAAGATAAGGATTCAAGATGTAAAAATCCTATGTAAATATTAATAAAATGCAAAGATATGTGAAAAGGATAATATATTGAGATCAAATTAGGTTTATTCCAGTAATACAAGGCAGATTTAACATTTGAAAATCAATGTAATTCACTATATCAAAAGATTAAATTAGAAAAATCATATGATCATCTCAGTAGATGCAGGAAAATGATTTTATTAAATTAAGCATTTATTCATGATAAAATTTCTGTCATACTAGAAATATATGGAAAGAGCTTATTATGCAAAAAGGTATCTGTGAATCCTATTGCAAACATCATCGTAAATGGTAAAATATTGAAAGCTTCACTTCTGAGAATGAGGATGAAATATGGATGTCTGTTATCACCACTTCTAATCATCACCATCCTAGCTATTGCAACAGGGCAAAGAAAGAAAAAAATATGAAAAAGATTGGAAGAAAAAACTAAACTGATCCTTTTTCCAAATGACATGATAGGTATGAAAAAATCACAAAGAATCTATACATAAACGTTAGAATTGTTCCCTCAGTTCGGAATAAATACAACATCCAAAATCTGTTTTATGTCTATATACTAGTGACAAATAAAATTTAAATTTTAAAGTTTAAATTTAGGGACATTTATTATAACATTAAAAAACATTTAACAGCTTGGAAAAAAATCTAATGAATGAAAGCAAAAAGTCTATAAAATATTACTGACAGAAATAAAGAAGCCCTAAGTAAATATTGAGATGTAATATGTTCATGTATTGTGAATCAATATTGTACATATGTCTATTTCCATTGTTGATCTATAGATTCAATAAAATTCCAAACAAAATCCCAGCAGGTGTATCTGTGGAAACTGGCTAACTTAAATGTTATATAGAAATAAAAAGGATCAGTAATAACTAAGACCTCTTAAAGAAAAACAAATTGGAAAGCTTCCACTACTGAATATGATGCTACATTATTTAAGACAGTTGATGTATTGATGTAAACATAGACAAAGAAACCAATATAACAGAATAGAGAGTGTACAACAAGAATGTATAATAGGAAGACCCTCCTTCCCTCCATAGAGACACTGACTCAACAATAATACAAAGACTAATACCCCTTTGTGAGAAATCCAGAAACCAGTCAAGAGGTTCCTGCACCAGAAGAGAGAGCATGACACCAGTCACATCAAAGGCAGTTGGAAAATTTCTGGTATTGATTCAGCATAATCTCTCTGCCTACTCAGCACAGCACAAAATCATAAGAAAACTCCAAGCTCCCAGACTCTCTGTGGGGAGGGGAAGAGAAGACTGAAATGTAAGTCCAACATTCAGAATTTTTGGGTGTCTGTTTTCTGTCTTTCCTGAATCCAAATGCTGACTAGAAAGGGAACCAGGTTGGGTGCCACTGAGAAAAAAGGCAATGATTTAGAGGAATCTGTCACCATAGTTCCTCCCTCTGTATCAGCACAGAATGGTCAAACACTTGCAACTTCTGATATCTCCCTTGGGAGGGAGAGAGTTGGAGCATACATTCAATGTTCTGGCTTTTGGGGGAATACCTAAGGGAATGGGTTTCTGTCTGACATAGCTCAGAGTACTGATGGGATCTGGCATGCTTTAGATTCCTAGGATCTACTGAGAATTAAAAAGCTGGGTGGCTGCTATTGCTTAAAAAGACCCACAGTGCAGTAGAAAGAGGCTGATACAGCTTGATGTCCGTTCCCTCTGAGGAGTGGGGAGAAGAGGGAACATGAATCCAACATTCTGATTTTTCAAGGGCTGCCCTAGGGACTGGTTTCTTTCTTACCCAACTCATCCGAGCACTTACAGGACCCAGCGTACTCTAGAATTTGTGGGGCTGGGAGGGGCACAGAAAACAGAGGACAGCTGGGTTGCTTGCTGCAGGTCCAGAGAACCTGCCATGCTATGGACAGACATCAAAGGAAGTAAGAGATTACAAGCCCTGAAAAGAAGAGAGCAGCAAATTCCTCCAAGTGAGAATTTGAATTCACAGGTTCAGTGGAGACACACCAATAGAAAAGGTTTGAGAGGCCCCCAAAATTTCTACCTACACTGACTGATGAAGACTTTTCCCTGTGTGAAGCCAGTCAGATTCCAAAACAAATTTACAAGGCATATGAGTCAACAGGGAAATGTGGTCCAATTAAAGGAACAAAATAAATCTCCAGAAATCACCCACAAAGAAACAGAGGTATATGAATTACCTGACAAAGAATCCCAAATCATCATCATAAAGATTCTCAACAACCTGGGAAAAATAATGCTTGAAAAAAATGAGAATATCAACAAAGAGTTAGAATATATACATAAAGAGCCAAACAGAAATTTAGATCTGAAGAATATAATAACTGAGTTGAAAAATTCACTAGAGGAGTTTAAACAGCAAATATAACCAGGTAGAAGAAAGAATCAGCAAATTTGAAGACAGGTCATTTGAAATTATCCAGTCAGAGGTACAAAAAGTGAAAAAGAATAAAGAAGAGTGAAGAAAGCCTAAGGGACTTAAGGGAAACTATCAGGCAAAAGAATAATATATACATATGGGAGTTCCAGAAGAGAGAGAGAGAGAAAAAACAAAGGCAGAAAGCTTATTTGAAGAAATAATGGCCAATACCTTCCCAAATCTAGGGAAAGAAATGGACACCCAGATTCAAGAAGCTCAACAGATTCCAGCTAGGAAGAATCCAAAACATCCACATTAAGACACATTACAGTCAAATTGCCAAAAGTCAAAGACAAAGAAAATTTTGACAGCACCAAGAGAAAAGTGATTCATCATATGGGAGGGTGTCCCCATAAGTTTATGAGTATACTTCTCATCAGAAACCTTGCCAGAAGAAAATAGGATGATATATTCCAAGTCCTGAAAGAAAAAATACTAAATCAAGACTATGATAACTGTCATTCAAAAATAAAAGGGAGATAAAGACTTTCCCAGGTAAACAAATCCTGAAGGAGTTCATAACCACTAGTCCTATTTTATAAGAAATGCTAAAAGAATTCTCTCAAATTGAAATGAAAGGATACCAGACAGCAACATGAAAGTACACAGCTTCCTGGTAAAGGTAAGTATATAGATAAATGCAGAATACCATAATACTGTAGCAGTGGTGCCTAAATCACCTTTAATTCTGGTTTAAAAGTTAAAAGAAAAAGCATTTAAAAACTATAACTATAAATATATGTCAATGGATACACAATATAAAAGTATAATTTGCGACATCAGTAACATAAAATGCAGAGGGGAGTAATAGAGTTTTTGTATGTGATTGAAATTAAGTTATCAACTCACAATAAATTGCTATGTTTTATGAACCACAAAGAAAATATTTATACAAGAGAAACAAAAGACTTGAGAATAGAATCAAAACATGTCATTACAAAAAAAATTAACAAAACACCAAAACACAATGGAAGACAGCAAGAAAGGAAAAGGAAGTCAAAAAAATTACAAGACAAAATAATTAACAAATGGCAAGAGTAAGTCCTTCTTTACCAGTAATTACTTTAAATTTACATGGATTAAACTTCCCAATCAAAACACATAGAGTGAATGAATAAATTTAAAAAATAAAGTTCAACTATGTGGCCTCTGCAAGAGACTCACTTTAGATTTAAGGATACAAATAGGTTGAAAGTGAAAAAATGGAAAAAGATATTTCATACAAATGGTAACCAAAAGTGAGCATTGGTAACCATACTTAATATTAGATGAAATAGACTTTAACTCAAAAACTGTCCCAAAGATGAAGAAGGATACTATATAAAGGTAAAGTCTTTGTTTTTTTGTTTGTTTGTTTGTTTTTTTGAGACAGAGTCTCACTCTGTTCCCTGGGCTAGAGTGCTGTGGCATCAGCCTAACTCATAGCAACCTCGAACTCCTGGGCTCAAGTGACCCTTCTGCCTCTGCCTCCCAAGTAGCTGGGACTACAGGCATGTGCCACCATGCCCGGCTAATTTTTTGTATATATTTTAGTTGTCCAGCTAATTTCTTTCTATTTTTAGTAGAGACAGGGTCTTGCTCTTGCTCAGGCTGGTCTTGAACTCTTGAACTCAAATGATCCACCCTCCTTGGCCTCCCAGAGTGCTAGGATTACAGGCATGAGCCACTGCACCCAGCCAAGGTAAAGTCTTTATTCACCGGAATTATAATAATCATAAACATGTATGCACCCAACATCAAAGCACCCAAATAAATGAAACAAATATTGACAGAACTGAAGGGAAAAATGCACAGTAACACAAAAATAGTAGATTTCAATACCCCACTTTCAATAATGGTTAGAGCACCCCAACAAAAGATCAGTAAGATTGTAGAGGAGTCAAGCAATGCTGTAGACCAAATGGCTCTAACAGACTTACACAAAACGCTTCACCCAACAGAAGCAGAATACACATTGCATTCAAGTGCACATAGAACTTTCTCTAGGATAGATCACATGTTAGGTCACAAAACAAGTCTCAACAAAGTTAAGAAGATTGAAATCATATCAAGTATCTTTTCCAAAAACAATGGAATAGAAATCAATAACAGAAAAAAAACTAGGAAATTCACAAATATGTGAAAATTAAACACCACACCCTTGAACAACGAATGAGTCAAAGAAGAAATCAAAAGTGAAATTAGAAAATATCTTGTAACAAGTAAAACCAGAAACAGAACATATCAAAACTTATAAGATGCAGCAAAAAGTGGTACTAAGGGGAAAGTTTACAGCAATAAAAAAACAAAATAGAGAATAGAAAAAATAAAACTGAGTTGGTTTTTTGAAAAGATTAATAAAGTTGATAAACCTTTAGACAAAGAAAAAAGACAAAGAAAATCATAAATGAAAGAAGAAGATATTATAACTGATGCAAAAACAAATGAAAAGGATTATAAGAGACTACCATGAACAGTTATATGCCAACAAATTGGGCAACCTAGAAGAAATGGATAAATTTTTAGAAACGTGTAATCTAGCAAGATTAAACCATGAAGAAATAGAAAATACAAACAGACCTTTATGTAGTAAAGACACTGAATCAGAAATCAAAAACTTCCCAGCAAAGAAAATCCCAGGACCAGATGGCTTGACTGGTAAATTTTACCAAATATTTAAAAAAGAATTAATGCCAATACTTCTCAAATTAAAGAAGAAGGAACACTTCCAAACTCTTTTTATAGGCCAGCATTACCCTGATCTCAACCAGATAAAGACACCACAATTTTAATGGCAAAGGGCTTGATTCCAGAACTCCAACAGATCAATAAGAAAAAGACAAATGACTTAATTAAAAAATGGCCAAATGATTTGAACAGACACTTCATAAAAGAATATTAAAATTGCAATAAGCATGTAAAATGTGACTCAACTGTATTAGTAATTAGAGAAATGCAAATTAAAAAATCACAATTTGATACCTCTACACTTTTAGTGAAATATCTAACATTAAGACTGACATCAACCTCAAGTATTCCTGTGAATCACAAAAGCTCTCATATACTGCTGATGAAAATATAAATTAGTAAAAACAGTTGGAAAACTGTTGGTCATATCTACTAAATTTGACAATACATACACCCAATGACCAGCAGTTTTGTTCTTTGTTTAACCATTCACCTGCTGTTTCCAGTTTGGGGCTATTATAAACTACTACTATAAATATTTGCATACATATTTTTGTGTGAATTTGTGTCTTTATTTCTCTGGTTTAAATTTTCAGGAGTATAATTGCTATTTCATACAGTAGTTGCATATTTAATTTTTAAAGAAACTGAACTATTTTCCAGAGGAGTTTTTTTAAAAAACTATTTTAACTATTAATATTTTTTAACTATTTTTAAAGAAACAAACTATCTTCCAGAGGAGCTGTACCATTTAACATCCCCATAAGCAATGTATGAGTGATCCAGTTTCTCTGCATTCTCAGTCAGTTATCACTACTTTTTTTTTAGCCATTCTGATAAGTATATAGTGATATATCATTGTGGTTTTAATTTGAATTCTCCAGTTCATCAATATTGAACATCTTTTCATTTGCTGGTTTACCACCTATATATCTTTGGTAAAATGTTCTTCTGTGCCTTTGCCCATAAGCTAATTGGATTGTTTCCCTTTTTAACCACCGAGTTTGGGGAATTCTTTATATAGTATAGCCTAGATACTATTTTTTCTGTTGGATATGTGGTTTGCTAGTTCTTTGTCAGATATGTGGGTGTTCTTCCCCTCTGTAGCTTGTCTTGTCATTCTCTTAACAGGATCTTTCACAGAGCAACATTTTTAATTTTGATAAAGTCCAATTTACCAATTTTTACTTTTATACATTGTGTTTTGGTGTCAAGTCTAAGAATGTTTTCCTAGCCCTAGATCCTGAAATTTTTCTTGCATGTTTTCTTCTAAAAGTTTGGTAGTTTCATGTTTTACATTTAAGCCTGTGATTCATTTTAATTTTTTACCTGTGGATATTCAATTGTTCCAGCACTATTTTTTCTGAATTCTATTAAATCTATTAAATGCTTTTGTACTTTAGTCAAAAATCAGTTAGTCATGTTTGTGTGGGTATATTTCTGGGTTCTTTACACTGCTCCAATGATCTATTTGTCTAACTCTTTGCCAGTACCACACAGTATGGAATATTGTAACTATGTAATAACTCCGGAAGTTGAGAGCCTGTTTGGAGGTTCTAGCAGGGGAGCACAGCTACTCGCATACCCTTGACCAAAGAATGGTCCTCCTCTGTCGGGGAAGGTCGTCCTCTTTGACCAAGTGCACAGCTTCAGGAGGGACACACATGGAGCAGTGAGGAAAGAAGGAGACACCTGCCTAACCAGCGAGATCAGCCTAATCCACTGTGGCAATCAATGAGGCTACAGATGTCACAGCCAGATTGCCCTCACATCTGGCTCTTGAAGTCCAGAAGATGAATTCTTTATTTTTTTCCGAAATTGTTCTAGCTATTGTAGACTAGTAGGACAGCCACCACGTCGACTCATACTTAGTTCTCTGGTTTTTATTATTCCCACTCACCTCTATTTTAGTTTTGTACTGATTTTCTTCACTTTCTTATACCTTAGTTATGCATTTAGGGTGGTTTGTTATACTTCTTACGAGGTTTAAATATATTTTGTAGTAGGAAGGTTTTCATTATACTTATATAGATAAAATGCCAACTACTATGGTTTTTTTAAGCTGTTAAATTCTCTTTTTTTTTTTTTTTTTTTTTTTTTTTTTTTGTTGAGACAGAGTCTCACTCTGTTGCCCAGGCTAGAGTGAGTGCCGTGGCGTCAGCTTAGCTCACAGCAACCTCAAACTCCTGGGCTTAAGCGATCCTACTGCCTCAGCCTCCCGAGTAGCTGGGACTACAGGCATGCGCCACTATGCCCGGCTAATTTTTTCTATATAGATTTTTAGGTGTCCATATAATGTCTTTCTATTTTTAGTAGAGACGGGGTCTCGCTCAGGCTGGTCTCGAACTCCTGACCTTGAGCAATCCACCCGCCTCGGCCTCCCAGAGTGCTAGGTTTACAGGCGTGAGCCACCGCGCCCGGCCAAAATTCTCTTAATATTTTATTTGGAACGTATCCTCTAGGTTCATAAGTAAAATAAGCTTATAATTTTATTTCTTATGATTTCATTTGAATTTGTAACCAAGATTATAGTAGTATCTAAATGAGTTGACTGGCTTTCTTTTGTTTTATATGTTTTCTGTAATCATCTATATGATATAGAGATATTCTATTACTCAAATTTTTTATAAAATTCTTCTATTGTGTATTCTAGGTCTGAGATTTCCCTAGGGGGAAGTCTTTGAGCTCCACTATTGCTTTTTTAATGATTGTTGGTCTATTCTTGTTCTCTCTGTTTAGTCATACCAATTTTGGCATTTTAAGAAGTCACTCATTTCATCTATGCCTTAAATTGTAGGCATATATTTCTTCATAATGTTTTCATTATTTTAAATCCTATGCTATATACAATTATATAGCATTTTTTTTCTATATTTTGTCTTCTTTATTCTCTTCCCATCTAGTCTAAATCAATCTTGGGAGAGGTTTGTCTCTCAGAAATCTTTTCAAACCAGCTCTTGAGTTTGTTCTCTACTGGAGGCCTTTAGACATAAAATAATAATGTCCTACAAACATTTTGGTTATAAAGCTTTTTTATTTTTTTTTTTTATTTTTTTTTATTTTATTTTATTTTTTTTTGAGACAGAGTCTCACTCTGTTGCCCAGGCTAGAGTGAGTGCCGTGGCGTCAGCCTAGCTCACAGCACCCTCAAACTCCTGAGCTCAAGGGATCCTCCTGTCTCAGCCTCCCGAGTAGCTGGGACTACAGGCATGCACCACCATGCCCGGCTAATTTTTTCTATATATATTTTTAGCTGTCCATATAATTTCTTTCTATTTTTAGTAGAGATGGGGTCTCGCTCTTGCTCAGGCTGGTCTCGAACTCCTGAGCTCAAACGATCCGCCCACCTCGGCCTCCCAGAGTGCTAGGATTACAGGCGTGAGCCACCGCGCCCAGCCTATAAAGCTTTTTTATAGCTATAGAATCAATATATTATAAAGCAAATCAAGAATGGTATCTAGGCCGGGCGTGGTGGCTCACGCCTGTAATCCTAGCACTCTGGGAGGCCGAGGTGGGCGGATCGTTTGAGCTCAGGAGTTCGAGACCAGCCTGAGCAAGAGCGAGACCCCATCTCTACTAAAAATAGAAAGAAATTATATGGACAGCTAAAAATATATATAGAAAAAATTAGCCGGGCATGGTGGTGCATGCCTGTAGTCCCAGCTACTCGGGAGGCTGAGACAGGAGGATCCCTTGAGCTCAGGAGTTTGAGGGTGCTGTGAGCTAGGCTGACGCCACGGCACTCACTCTAGCCTGGGCAACAGAGTGAGACTCTGTCTCAAAAAAAAAAAAAAAAAAAGAATGGTATCTACATCTAGATAGTGCTAAAGACCAATGCGTTTCTTTTTTATTATGATAAGCATTTTCATTTGTCTGGCCCTCTTATACTTAACTCCTAAATCACATCATCTTTGTCACCCATTGTCCAACACTCACAGTATCTGAGTTGCTCATGCAACAGCTGTATTCCAACAGTCACTACATCATGACAAATGGCATTCTCCCTAATATAAATTATGTCCCCTAAGAAAACAAAAATATCATTTTTACTTCCACTGATAAAAATGCCTGCTGTGGGAGAACTCCCTGTACTTACTTGTTTTGTTTTGTTTTGTTTTTTCTTGTTTTAGAAAAAATAGAAAGATAGAAAGCCAATTGAACTGTCTCTAAAATTTTTCATAGGGGCAATGAAATAAAACTTAGAATCACACAATTTCATGTTAAAATTGACACTAGACATCAAATAGATCATTGCCCTCATTTTGCAGTTGAAGAATTCTTGGCCTGGAGGGTTGACGTGTACGAGATGATGCAATGAGAACCAGAACTCATTTAGACCACTGATTATAGCCTGAGAATGAACTGATTTTTTTTTCTTACTGGAACATGCTAAAAAAAGGAGTAAAATTCCCAGAAACTACAAACTTAGTAGTGATGGTAGTGATGAAGGGAGGATGGAGAATTGAGAATGTAAGAGGGAAAACAGAATTTAGAGAAAGAATCCTACAAAGCAATTTTAATGAGAGAAACATAAATTTGAGAAGACTGTTACCATATGATAATAAATAAAAACTAACCTTTTTTATTCAAGTCATTTTTTATAAATTAAAGCCAAAGCTCCCATTTGCATTTTATCATGTATATTGGTATTATTGTTCTCATTGTTAAAACAATATGTACCTACATGATGGGTGCAACGCACACTGTCTGGGGAACGGACACGCCTGGAGCTTTGACTTGGGGGACAGGCGGTACATGGGCAACGTATGTAACCTGAAATTCTATATCCCCCATAATAAGATGAAATAAAAATAAATAAATAAATAAATAAACAATATGTTTACCTTCAAGTTATCTTTGCAATTATGGAGGATGGTGTTCAGGAACGAAAGCAAACAGAAAACAGGCATCCACATTTCTTTCACTAGATAATGCTAACTCATGCCAGCATTTCCTGTCTGTCACATTTGCAATCTAGGAAAAAATGTAATGCAATTTAAGCTCTGAGCCTAATCATCAATGACCTTTAAACTCTGAAACCAGTGCTACTGCCCACATACTAAATGCAATTATGAAATTCGATTTCCTATGTGTAGTAGGCAATGAAACTGTTTTAATTGACACTGATATATATTTGTAATAACTTCTGTATAAATTAAAAATCAATGCCAATTTCAACTCTCTGGGTAATTTTTTATTGAACAGATAAAAATTTCACAGGGGTTCAACATTTGCAAATGGCAAAATAATAAGTAAAGCAAAAAACAAACAAAAAAAAAAACAACCAATCTGGCACAGCACTCAGCTGTTCTAAATCCAGAAATGGTCTTTAGGCTACAGGGCTTACCAAGCCCATTGTGCAAACTTACCAGGCTCTAAGGTTGCTTCAGAATTTAGGAAGATTCCCAAAATGATATGGGAAGTAGGAGCTCCTCCATCATGTCAACATTTCCTCTACCCCTACCTTCAGACTGACCCACCCGCACCAGCACATCTCTCCTTCCTCATCTTTCCTGAGACCCTTTTGTTCTGTCTTAAATGAGACACAGCTGAGGGTAATGGAGCGATCCTCACTATGGTCCAACTAGGTACCTGCACTCATTCTGGGAGACCAGGCCACTGACCCAGCTTGCAGTGGTCAGGCTTCGAGTGGACTATGCTAACCAGAAAAGTCAACATACATGAAACACTGTGCATGAATGCACGTGTGTGTGGGCACGCAAACCCCACTGATGAGACAGCTGTTGTTGAGGCTGTTCAGATTTACAGTTGGCATTTATAGGTAAAAAGTTCCCAATGCCTTTCGTTACCAATGAGAGGAAAGGCAGGGTCCTGTGGACACTCAATAGCTCAGAGCAGCAGGCTCTCCTATAAAACGATAGCCAGTCCCTCCTTAGTGCATTCACTTAAGCTTTTCCTTCTTAAACTGCTGGCTAGAATTTAACAGGACATTATAGATGGAACATGCTAAAAATTGAAAAAGCTGTCAGAGCTATTATTTTCTTTTTTTTTCCACATTGATTTCATCTGAAACTGAACATATCATCAATTAGCCTGCCAAATCTAGGCTGAAATGTCCTATACAATTTTGAAAGTGTCCCCTGTTGTCATTGACTATCTGGAGTTGGGTCCTCTTTATGAATTCTCATACATAAACGATGAAACCCAGTGGTTGACTACAGTGGTATTTTCAAAAGTTTCTTTTCCAGGGGTCCAAGCCAGGTAGTGTTTCTCACAATAAGAAATAATAATATAAAAATGAGACCTATGTATTTGTGTTAAAAAGAAGAGGAATATATATGAATTGTGTAGCAATACAAATTGTGTTCAGCTGGGTTGGTAAAACCTATACAAAACTAATGTATGATGCAATTTTTATAATATGCATTTGTGTTTACATATGTGTATATGTATATATATGTAACTAGATGACTATAATACAAACAATAGCATGGCAGGATATTACATGTTTTTATTTACTTTTCACTTACCCATTTTTCTAAGGTTTCTACAGTAATCTTGCATTACTTTTGTTACAAAAATATTTTTTTAAACTAGCATGAGATGAGCTATAGGAAGAATGCTTGTGGGACGTAAGTCTCCTTACATAGACTCAGAAAACCCAAGTATATATAAACAGAAGGAAATTTACAATTGTATATAAGTAAACATACATAGAGCTCAGAAAATAGAGTTGAGTCTGTGAAAATAGCAGAGCTGGAATTGCCTCCCCAGAATATTTATATACACCCACAAAGATATTTATATAACTTGTGGTCCAAGACTCCCCATGTTACATTCTTGCCATTTATGCAGCCCTGGGGGCCCCACAAGAGCCTCCTTTACAATCCTGCTCTTGGGTCCTTCAACCTTGCTCTGACATATAAATTAACAGGGAATTGTATTATAATATGGGGAATCTACTCAAATAACAGCTCAAAAACCAAAAAGCCACCAAACTTCTAAATGCCATTATGTTTTAGGAGAAATAAGGGGCCAAGGGAGAAGGAGGAGTGGTTAAAAAAGCAAACAACAACAACAAAAAACGGATTCGCTTCTTTTAAGCCAAAAGTACTAAATTGTAACTGCCTTGTAAATCTCTACCAATTTGTGCTCCATGTAAATCTCAAACAGGAGTTCTCTTAGTGAACCCTCCCCTAGAAAGTGGTTGCCAGGATGTTTATAGAATCATTACTGGTTTAAGTTTGTTTCTGCAGGAAAAGTCTCAGCTGCAGCTCCATTCATTTGTGGGTACAAAAATGTATTTCAAGAAGCAGTGAGTTTTTTCATATTTAAAAAAAAAAAGACTTCAGACTTTAGTTCAGACCGTAATTATATTCTCACAAAGAAATTGAGAAATGAAATTTTCTTTCTTTCTTTCTGTTTTTTTCTGGTAGATCAATGGCTTTATCCAAGCAACAGCTCATGAATAAATCTCTTTTTAACGATCTAAAATGTGACACAAGCTCATTATTTAAAAAAATTCAAATAACTAAGTATATAGCTTTAAGGGGGAAAGACTATGGTCTAGTATTCTGAACTAGAGCTGCATTCTCAATGATAAATTTTTTTTTATTTTTTTAATTATTGGGAAAGTGCATTTTTGGTTAAAGTGAGATCTGTGAGATCACTTTTCCTACAGATATTTCAACTGTAACAAAATAATGCAACACTAATCTGTAAGACTTTTTCAGTAATAGATGTTTTTCCTCAGTAAATCAATGCAAAGGCTAATTGGGGTGGAAGGTGACTATCTCTCGTGGTTATAAATACATTTGCATTGCTATCAATCTTTTCCACCACCGATGTTAAACGAGGCTGAACAACCTAGAGAAAAAAAATGAAGTGAAGTTTAATGTTAGCACATAGTAAATGCTGCCATCAAGTGGCTAAATAGAGAGTTGCCCTAACAAAAAATAAAGTCAACTACATTATTAACACAATGTTTAAAATGTGGATTCAATCTTATTCATAGTTTGATGTATAAACTATGAATAAGTTATAATAAAAAACAAACAGGGTCCAAATGTGGCCTGTGGCTTATTTTTGTGTGGTCCTCATGCTAAAAATGTGGCCCACAAAGCCTGAAAAAAAACAAAACGACACTCTGCTAGTGAACATTCCTATAGTAGCTTATTACTAAATCATATGTCCTCATCTCATATCTTGTCTGTTGCAATATTATATGTTAGAATATTATACCTTGGAATATTTAATGTTAAGTCATTGAACTCAATTTTCTTATATTAAAGTATAAATTATTTTATGCAATAGTCTTTGCACCTAAAATGTGAAAATTTCATTTTTAGTAATTTTCTCTGTTCATTACTTTGAACCAACTTTGAAGTAGAAGGGAGATGGCTTCCCTAAAAGATAGCCTAATGCTTTCATATATTAGTGGGAGGTACAGGTTTTCCACTTGTTAAAGATGGGCCTCTATGTCTCTATGAGTAATTATAAGATTAACTTATTTCCATTTTGCATGACAGGAAAGAAAAATACATGGCAAAGAATCACAAAAAAGTGCATTTTTTAAAAAATCAAGAAATTTAATGATGTTCATGAGAAACTAATTTTTTTATTTACATAATGGCAGATGCAAAATCATTGAGTCCAAGTTAAGATGTTTATTCTCAAAGACATTCTAAATGATATAGGCAATTAAATAGCTAATCATTGCTCAATGAACATTCTAAATATGCATTTCATAACTAATAGAATTTGGAAGTAGGAGACGTTCTGAGGTTTCCAAAGTTATTCTAAAACCTATAGTATAAAGTATTTCTCAAAATGTAGTCAACATTATGTGCAACAAAATCTTAGGAAGTGCTTATTTTAAAAAATAAGATTATTAGATTTTATTTTGTACCTATTGAATTTCAAAGGAAAATGTACCAGAAATTTAAATTTTTAACAAATCTCATAGGTAACTTGTACAACCTTACCGTTCAAGAACCATCTCATTTTAGTAAATTAGAGACTAAAGCAAACTGATTTTCTTAAGATCCCAAAGCTGAGATTAGAATTAAAAGTAGAAGCCAGCCTTCCTGCCCTCTAGCCTAAAATTCATTATCCTATACCATATGAACAGGGAAATACTTTCCCATTTCAGGTCTCAGAGTCCTTGCACTATTACTGGGAACTACTGACTACACGTAGAGGCATTTCTTAAGTTCTATCTTATAATCTTTGAAAAGTAAAAAATAAAAGGTGCTATATTATTAAAAAGGAGATATTACAGTATGTGCTTTTATTATTCATCGCCATTTAAACTAATAATAGTTTGATTTCCTGTTAAAGGCAGTAGTATAAAATTGTCTCTGCTCCATTTCTTACTATGAAACTAAATAACAGGGAAGTCAAAAACCATAAATCAAAAGATAAACCTAAGTGTGGTAGATTGTTTGCCCAAAGAAAGGCACAGTAATGCCTTCTATAACTGAATGTGCACCCTTTCACAATGTGACTTTGCCACCCCTTAAAACTGGTTTGGTTATCTGATGCTATGTGTCTTTCTAGCCTCATCCATTACAGGTCTTGCAGCTTCTTACCTTCTTAGAATACAGAGACCACCATGCTGTGAAGATACCCAGAATGAAACACCATGCAGAGAGAGAGGCCCAGATGTTCCAGCTGTTTCAGCCATCCCAGTTGAGCCACCAGCTAGCCACAGCCACATAAATGAATCCAGGTGAGACCAGAAGAACTTCCCAGAATTAGAAGTAATAAATTGTGGTTTATTTAAGTCCCTAAGTTTTAGAGTGGCTTGTTACACAACAATAGACCATTAATATGCTAAGAAACAAGCATAACCCTAAACCACAACATATGAAGAAATAACCACAATGCTAAACCACAACTGCTGTCCAATGCAGTGGAAATAATACAGAGATAGGGAGGGCTCCATGAGAGACACAAGCCTCTGCAGGACTTGAGCAGAGTGAGGCATTCATCACAGTAGGTGGGGTACACCAAAACAAAAAGAATCACCCTTCACTTGAGTGGCCAACCAAGTTTCATAAAAAGGCTATGGAACCCTCAGTAAACCTTATTTTACACCACAGAGTGGCAGATATTGCTGGGCAGGATAAGAAAGCGTATAGATGTGCAATCTTTTCAAGTGAGTTGCTGTGGGTGAAACAGGGTAGTGGAGACATTATCTGTCGTAAGTAGCCCTGCAGAGAAGCAAGAGAAAATTACTACCCAAAAAGAGAAGAAGAAGGGGAAGGAAGGAAAGGAAATGAAGGGAAGGGGAGGGAAGGGGAGGGAAGGAGACGGGAGGAGAGGAGAGGAAAATATACTGTGGCTTCACTATGTGCCAGGGAGATATCTTGCTAACTCAGAATTGATTATATTCCTAGGATAGAATATTAGTTAGAATATGTTCAAAAGCCGTGGTCTATTAATAAAGTTCAAACTGTTTGCTGCACTCTACTCAGCCCTCCTCTGCACTATACATCTATATCTACACCATCCAAATAGCTGATTCAGGTGTGTATTAGAGGTAAATAATAGTCATAAAAAAATCATCTTGAGGCATATACAAAGACCTAAAGAAAAAAATGTCAAATGGAAGGCAGACAAAAAAAATGCAAGACTGAAACACAAATAAGACAAAAAAACTAACACATAAATCAGGCAGACAGACAAAAAATAGTACTCTTTAAACAAAAAGAATTTTAAAATATTATAATCCCTCTGAAACAAGAGTTCAGATAAGACACGATAAGATTCAAGGGAAAAGATCAGAAAATAAAGGTAATGAAAAGTGATATGTCAGAATCAAAAAACTATTAAATAAAGGCAGGTTATATTAGAAGCACCAAAAGGGGGGGGAAACATTTCTGAAAACAAATAAATATAAAATGAAAAACATTTTTTAAGTATTAGAAAGAAAATTACTGTTATGGAGCCAAAGGAGATCCAACATGTGTACAATTGACATTCCTCAATAAGAAATATAACAGAATAAATATTCAAAGATATAATAAAAGAAAATTGCCCTAAAATAAAGGAAGAATTAAATGGATAGGTAAAATGGGCACATCGTGTATCGGAAAAAAGTTGCAACAGAATGATTGGCACATAACCTGGTAAACTTCCTAGAGTTTAATGATTCTCTGGGGGACAAGAAAGAATAAATTCTCCTATAAGAAAGAATAAAATCTGGTTGACCTCAGACTTTTAAAAACAATCACTGTAAAAGGCAATAGAGCACTATCTACCAAGTCCTTAGGAAAGGAAAATATTAACCAAGAATATTCAATGTCAACAAGTTATCATTTCAAGTATAAAAGTAATTGACAGATAATATGAAACATACAAGAAATCAGATATAGCTCCTTTGAGTTCTTAAGACAACTACTGTAGTATAAAAGTAGATATGAATGGAGAAATCACGGTAAAGACACTACCCAACCATGAGAATTAGAAGTACTATAAAATAAAATTAAATGTTATAGGTCAATTTTAGAAATAAAAATATAATCCACTTCAGGAGCGATGAGGGAAGGAGATGTGGGAGAAGAAGTAAGAGAAAGAGGAAGATACTTATCTCTACAGCTCAGGGCACCAAACAGATATTGAATCTTTTTTTTTTTTCAGGATATTAAGGGGGTACAAACATTTTTGTTACATGTTATGACTTTGCCTCACCCAAGCCAGGGTTAGAGGTGTGCCCTTCCCCCATACAATGCTTACCGCATCCATTGGTTGTGAGTTTACCCACCCTCATCCCCCAACCCCCAATGAACATTACTACCATGTGAGCACCTTAGTGTTGATCAGATATTGAATCTTAAAGTGATAATCTG
Organism: Eulemur rufifrons; assembly: GCF_041146395.1. NCBI lineage: Eukaryota > Metazoa > Chordata > Mammalia > Primates > Lemuridae > Eulemur > Eulemur rufifrons. The sequence goes on along the minus strand of NC_090999.1, from coordinate 88,713,038 downwards.
TCAAATCATGATTTATATGTATAAACGCATGGAAAACTATGAACATCTCAAACCATTTAGCAAATAAAAATGATTAAAAACTAAAAGCATATCACAAAAAAGACAGGCTTTAAATCAAAGGTGGTTGTCAAAATACTAAATGTAAATAAGCAGAAAATATCCCCTATGTGTGTGTACATAATCCCTTCAGATTAGATCAAAAAGGAAAAAATGTCTACATAAAAGGGTGATTCTGAAAGGCTTAAAGAAAAAGAATAGGCAAAAACAAATTAGTAAATGAACAGACCAGAAACTGCTGGTCAGGGAGGAACCAGACACTCACCAAGTTGCAGATGAGAGACCCTGTTCCTCCCTCACCCATGGTGAGCAAAGCCCACTCCTGCCTGAAGGAGGGATGGCGTCTAAAACAGGAAACCAAAATTCAACAAATAATTTTAATAAATAATAGCCCAACTTCAACACGCCTAACCAACTCATTCAACATTTATTCAACAGCATTAACAATTTTTTTAAACTTTTTCACTATATTTGTATTAATAAGTCATTTCAAACTGAGAACTTAGATGAGCTTATCTTAAATTTTTTGAAGATTACTATTTTTAACAACTGTGTTTCAGGGTTGCTTTTACAAAAACAATAGTTTTCTTTTTTCATGTAATTTTTTAAAACTATTTTTCATTCACTGGCACAATTTGCTTTTTCACTCTAGGGAGAAAAGAGGAAAAAGGACTATCTGAAAGGTGATAGTAACCCACAGAGTTTGATATTTTTTCACATTTGCATAATTTTCACAATATGCTTCAGTGCTTCTTGAAAATGCACTAAAGTGGTCTGACAGCCCCTGGAAAGCTATGTTATTAATATAATCTTCTATTCCAAGCAGCTGAGAAGAACTGTATAACTCAAAACTATTAACTATTCCCAACTCTAGAGAACAGGACAACAGGGACAGCTATCTCATTCTCCACCAACCTGGGTGTGAAAGGTCTTCTTCCTTTGTATGTGATCACTAAAGGTGATATTCTAGGTAATAACTTAGCGCCAAAATAGAAAGCCACCAGGATAATTTTCACAGGGAAGTAGCAAGTTCAACAGAAACCAGGGATACAAGGTTAGACATACTAGTAAGAAGGAAAACCTCAGAAGAAAATATCAAATATGTATTGTAAGTGCCCAAATGGGGGGATAAATGAGTTTAGGTGATTTAAAGAAATAGATTGACAGACAGAGAGAGAGAAGAAAGCAATTAAGTTACATGTACCTAATCATGACATCCTTAAATTATTCTAGTTAAGCTACAACATATGAAAGGGTGTTCACTTTAACCTTTCCTTCAAAATGGACTACCAGGTTTGGGGTGAAAGCTTGAGCCAATAAAAAAAAAGCATAAATCACCAAGAAAAGCTGCTCTCTTATGGTCCTCTAGTAAAATTATTATGCAAAATTCACACTACATTCACGAGTTGATCAATAATCTCTAAATAAACTTTAAAAATGCGTCTGGTGGGTGTTACATGTGAGATTAGCTGGGAACATTATTTCCTTGCTGTCTTTGAGGACAGATGAGTTTTATACTGAGGGGCAGGGGCTGCGAAAGTCTAAGTGCAGGGACGTGAAGGAACCCACAGCTGAACGCTGAATCAACGCTTTATTTTCCTGTGGTCTAGATGTGCACACAGGGCCAGCAATTTCACTTTTAAGCCATTAACTATTTTAACAGAATCACCAGCTTAAGAAATTACCTATGCCTTAGCTTCATGTAGCTCATCACACAAAAATTAGAAGGCCAGCTGGACTTTGCACTCATATATTTTAGGACTGCCCCATCCCAGGAAAGAGTTAAGAAGTTTTGTTTTTAAATCCTTAGGAAAGTGACAAACAATGATCATAATGAAAACATGGAGTACCTACGTGTGCCAAGCTTTCTCACACATGCTATCTCAAGTAGTCCAAGTGCAAGAATTCAAGGAAGGGCTTGAAGAGAACATAAGGTTTTGTTTTACGGGGTGAGGTTGGGGGTGGGCTAAGAAACAACGGGAATCTTTAAGCGAGGGAGAATGGTTCTGGATCTTGTATAGAAAAGACCAGTATCTCCCTCCAACACAGTGTCCTTGGGGTTGGCTGTGGTAAAAATGAACCCTGGGAGCTATGGCCTTGGATACCACAGAATAATTTCCTCTAGCTTAGTTGTTCATTGAAGACATGGATGCTCTAAACCAGTAGGCCAACCCACTTTTATTGAATAAACATTCTAAGGAGGCTGAAGCAATGAGCAATGTCTAATCAACTATGCTCACAGAAGAGAGCCCTTACCCCAGATTTCTGGCCTAATTAAGCTTTCAAGGATTTGTTCCACTCTAGGGTAGGAGGGCTTTCCTAGTCATGACTGATATCGGATATCTTGCTAACCTATGTGAACAGGGGCTTAGATTTAACTTGATTTCAAAAGATAAAGCAATATGACTGTCTTACACTCGAGTGTTACAAAACAAATACATCTCTGTCTCATTTGTTTCACTTTCACCAACCGTAGTCAACACAAGCTTTTCCTCAGCAAAAATGTGTTGTACTCAAATACCATCGCCACATTAAATTCAACTGTTACCCAGGGTTTTTAGTCTACCATTGCTCTGTTCATCCTTTGCCACAACATGGCTGTTGTGAAAATTTAAATGAAGTTGAGAAATATTGTTATCTAATAGCAGTTAGATAATAACTGCTTGTTGTGATTAAATCTATGTGAAGATGGGACAATATTTCTAAATTCGAGGCCAATCATTGAGACCTGCCATTGGCTTGCTAAGCTTGAACGTCAGCGTGGTGGACGTCAGTAGCTCAAGGACTCTGGCAGGCGCCTGTCTTTCTGAGCCAGTTCTGTCTATGCTCACCAGCCCAAACATGTGTTGGGACAGCTAAAAATTGTCAGAGCAAAACACTGTAGCACTGCAAGCAAAGATGTTCTCTTCTGACATTTATATCTTGTGGTTGGCTAAGTAATGGCCCCAAAGATGTTCACATCCTAATTCCCAGAACCTATAAATGTTATTTTATATTACAAAAGGGATTTTGCAGATACGAGTAAGTTAAGGATCTTGAGATGGAATTATCCTGGATTATCCAGATGGATCTATGTAATCACAGTGTCCTTATAAAAGAAAATTAGGAGATCAGAGGGAGGAGAGGTTAATGTGACCATGAACGCAGAGATTGGAGCCATGTAACCATGAGCCAAGGAATACAGGAAGCCTCTGGAAGCTAGAAAAAGTCAGAAATCCCTAAAACTTTCAGAAGAAACCAGCCCTGCCAACACTGTGACTTTAGCCCAGGAAACTAATACATATCTTTTCTTTTCCGTATTAATTCAGACTGCTTGATAATTTATGTTATACTTTTATACATAGCTGACCTAAGACTTAAACTGGTCTAATATTAGTTTAATTTTCTTACTCAGACCTTGGAATTCACGCTTTTCAGACTAGAAAGAACAGAAATCTATCCACAGAGGTCATAATGAAAACACAGAGCACCTACATGTTCCAGGCTTTCTCACACATGCTATCTAATATAATTCTCACTATAGCACTGAAAGTTAGGTGGTAGTTTCCCAATATTTTACGGAAGAAGAAACAGGCCCGAAGATTAAGTAATTTTCTTCCTCAACCTGCACCTCCTCCAAGAATCTTTCCCTAATGCCTCTCCTCCCTGCGATTAGGTTGGGTGAATCTCACCTGCGCAGCAGTCCCTGAACTCCTGGAGTTGAAACTGAGGGACCCACCTGCTCGCCACACCACCCTCCCTAATCAGCCTTGCAGGCAGGAACTTCATTCATCTCTACATCTCTGCAAGAGTGGCTGCTACGTAGTTGGGGTTCAACATATGTTTGATAAATGTATGAATGAAGTATGTACAAAATTAATACAAAAGGTATGAATTAAGTAAGCACAAAGGAGGAAGGCTAGGTTTGATGGCCCACGTGCCTGTCCAGATATGATGTTAGGGATCCTCTGATGGCCCTACGAATTCTGTGACCTCAGTGAGTCTTCTCAGCTAGCAAAAAGTGTTGATGACGTACTTCAAATTCAAGGAATCAAGAAGGAGATTAAAAAAAAAAAAGAATTAAACATCTCTGACTCTTACCTCCAGTTGTCTCTAGGTAACACTGCAGCTAAATTCAAATTTACATAAATTTTTCCTCCTAAACTATCCCATAAAATCCTCCATGTTTATCTAAGGAAAAATATACCATTTCAGATTAAGTACCTACACAATTTTTTTGACAACCTACCTTGTTGGCAATGTTTTTAGTCATTAATTTCAGATTCAGGAAGAGGGAATTCAGCTATTTTTCACAGTACTGCAGAAGTCATATATACACATTTCTGCTGAATCAAGCACAAGATAATGCTATACGATGCAATCACCTGAAACACATCACCTCAGCCACCATACGTTACCAACGATTAAAACAAAATGAGAATCAGTTTTTCAACCCAGTAGTTTACCTAAAAGTCTCTCTTAGGCAGGTTTGACCTTTATATCATGAATTTCATTTTGCTGTAAGCTCTTACATTTATATTACTGCTTAACATGCACTCTTCATAGAAATCTGCCCTAACAATTTCTAACTGTATTTATTCATGTTGAGCATTCTGCTTAACTACTAGCCTAAAATGCAGTATAGTTACCAGAAAAATAATATTTCCTGTTATTTCAGAGCTGTGAAGGTCAGACCAGTTTCATACAAAGGGAAATGAAATGTTTTGTGTCTTTAGGCTGTGTAGTATAATTTAAATGCTTTCCTTACTGCTTATGGTAGAGCCTTCCACTATTCCTCACGTTACTGTTTTCAACATTGTGTCCCCTGCCCTCTCTCCCACACCTTTTTAACTGAGCAAAGTTATTTCTAATGCTCTGCTACCCATAGAAATTATGGAACACATACAGTCATTAAAAATTTAAGTTAAAAGCTTTTCTAACCAGAAAGCAAGAAGAAGTATATTAATGAAACAGTTCTGCAAACTTCTTTAATCAAGTAATTAATCCCTTGGATAAAGTAATTTATTTAATTCTCTATACTATTTTGAGGAGTCAGATGATTCCATCAAGACTGCCTATTGCTGAGGTCCTATTAAACTTGCACACAATGGCAACATAAGCCCAACCCTGGTGTAAGTGGCTGATTTTCAATGGAGCCTTTTTAAAATTTATACATAATATGTGTATATTTTTATGGGATATGTGTGAGCATTTGTCACATGCATAGAATGTGCAATGGTCAAGTCAGGGTATTTGGGTATCCATAACTTGAGTATTTATCATTTCTATGTGTCGGGAACATTTCAAGTCCGCTCTTCTAGATGCTTTGAAATATGCAATACATTGTTGCTACCTGTAGTCATCCTACACTGCTGTGGAACATTAGAACTTATTCCCTCTATCTAACTGTGTGTTTTCACCCATTAACCAACCTCTCTTCATCCTCCCCTCCCACCCACACACCCTCCCTTGCCTCTGGTACCTATCATTTTATTCTCTATCTCCATGAGATCAATTTTTTTTAGCTCCCACATGTGAGTGAGAATAATCGATAATTGTTTGTTTGTGCCTTGCTTATTTCTGTTAACATAATGACCTCCAGTTCCATCCATGTTGCTGAAAATGACATGATTTTATTCATTTTTATGGTCAAATACTATTTCATTGTGTAGCTAAATATGTGGGCTCTGGAGTCAGAAAGAGCTAGGTTTAAAACCTAGTTCTACCAGTCATTTGCTATGTGAACCTAGGCAGTTGGTCCCATCTCCTTTGTTCTGCATTCAATAAATTGAGCACCCACTGTTCTATCACTATTACTCCTTGCTTATGGAATTCCAGCAAAATAAGCCTAGGTACAGTTGCAAAATTTGCAAATATTTTCTTCATTGAAAATCCAGTGAGTACAAAAACCTGGCCAGGACCACCACAATATGGTAAGAGGAGAAGTTCTGCAGGACCAAGCACTGTGTCACAGTTTGGGCCTTCATACAGCCAACCAAAGCACATCACAAAAAGAACAAAGCAAACTTAAATGGGATTGGGATAAGTATTAATGTCGGGGGACTCCAACCTTTTGGGTGAGACACACCAACAGGTAAAATCCCAGCTATATTCAAAGACGCTTAAGTGGCTATACAATTGTCCCTTGGTTTTCAACCACCACTGCACAAATCACTGTTATTTTAGAGATCAATAGTCAAGAAAGAGGTAAAGTTATAGCTAACTCCCTGAGAATTTTGTGTCAATCTCAGTTTACGACTTCCCTGTACATTGTCTTATTACAGGTGAACATGTATGTGTGTCACCCATGACAATGTCACCCAATGTGTGTTTTGCAGGTACAGTGGGTTGAATGGTAGCCCCCAAAATATATATCCACCCAGAATCTGTAAATGTGATCTTATTTGAAAAAATGATCTTTGCAGATATAAGGAAGTTAAGGATCTTAAGATGAGATCATCATGATTAACCAGGTGAACCTTAAATCCAATGACAGTGTCCTTGTTATAGACAGAAAAAGAGAAGACAGAGAATTAGAGGAGAAGGCGATGTGAAGACAGGCACAGTAACAGGACCCCAGATGCGTAGGCAGGTTGGAAGCCTGACTCTAGTTCTAGAAGATAGTTAAAGCATTAATTCATTCAGCAGATGTTTTCTGGAGGACTTACAATTTGCTGGGCATGGTCCAATGAAATGATACAAGCTGAGGTAGTATGAGGGTGTTTCTATGACTTGGATACCACGCAGACACCTTAGACTTACCCTTGACCTGTGGGCAGCACTGCTAACTCCAGGTCTTACCAAGGAATGCACCTGGGACTGTTGATATCTTACTCTTACCTTGGTCAGGATTGTCTCAGGAACCAAAGAAGTGCAGAGTCATGAAGAGAAGGACACCAGTGGCTGTCACTGTCCGAGTCACGGCCTGGAACCACAAGACATTACTTCTTCCCTCTGCAGCTTCTTCACCCTACAGGCAGCTGCCACTCATGCTTCCCTGGCACTTTTCTATGACCTTAGAAATGTGATAAAAATAAACTCAGATTCCAGTGTTTCTGACATAAAGTGTCTTCGTATCTTTAACACAGTATCTCCATTCCAGGAGGAGACTGGCCAGGAGGGTGCAATGCGTCATCCAAAGGAGCGGCTCTCTTTATGATCTCTGTGAAGACTTCTAGTTAATGTGGCTGAGCTTAGGCTCTTCTCTTTGAAACAAACACAAAACTACAATGTGAAAGAAATCAGAAATATGAAATATCAATGGAAATATGAAATATCAATGTATATGTGTATGCAGCTGCAATGATGGAACATACTTCAAGAAGTTTGCCAAGGATAGCGAGTGTTAGAGCTCATTTAGAGAGGAAGCTGAGGGCAGTACAAATCAGATCTCTGGCATTACAGAGAGGTCACTTTAATTTATAAAACCTACAGAGACAATTATTTAACCCAGCTCATTCTTGCAGCTGGGCTATACTTTATCTTCCAAAAAATAGCTGGCCAACTAAAAAATAGCTTTCTGAGCCTATTCTATTCATCATTGACTGTGTTTTCATGCTGTCTGTTCTATTCTTTGTAGCATCTACTATCTTGATTTCTGTTGAAGTTTTATTTGTCTCTCTCATTTTTATTTACGTTTTTAATTATTATGGGTACATACTAGTATATATTTATGGAGTACATGTGATGTTTTGATACAGGTACACAATGTGTAACGTGCAAGCCAGGGTAATTGGGGTATCCACCGCCTCAAGAATTTATCATTTCTTTGTGTTAGAAACATTCCAATTCCGCCCTTTTAATTATTTTAAAATATACAATAAATTATTGACTATAGTCACCCTATTGTGTGACTGAATACTATATCTCATTCATTCTATCTAATTGTATTTTTGTACCCATTAACCATCCCCACTTCACCCCCCACCACCCTTTCCAGACTCTCCTAACCATCATTCCTAGGCACATACAACCTACCAAGATTGAACCACAAAGAAATACAAAGTTTGAATAGACCAAAAACAAATAAGGGGATAGAAGCAACAATAAATATTCTCCCAACAAAGAAAAGACCAGGACCTGATGGCTTCACTGATGAATTCTGCCTAATATTTGCTACATTCTAAGAACTAATACCAATCCCACTCAAACTATTCCAAAAAAATCAAGAAGTTGGCTTCTTCTACAAGGCCAATATTACCCTCATACCAAAACCAGGCAAACAAAAAACAACAACAAAGACAACAACAATAACAAAAAAACTATGGGCTAATATATCTGATGAACATAGATACAAAAATTGTCAACAAAACACCATCAAACCAACTTCAACAACATTAAAAAGATCATTCAAGATCCATCATGATTAAGTGGGATTCATCACAGGGATTCAACCATCATATACAAATCAATAAATGTGATACATAACATCAACAGAATGGTGGTTATCATTTCTTTTTTGAGCTCTACCAGTTCACTATTTATCTCTTTCTGCTGTTTTTTCACTTTTTTCTTTGTGCTTTTTCTTCCCTTCTCAACACTCTTCCATCAAAGGACCATAGTTTCTTATAATTTTGCTAAATGACCCAGCTTCTCCCCTCCTTTTTTTTTAAAAGCCCCTAATAACTAAGATGAAAATAATGAGAAATGAACCAGCATGGAATGTATAAAGAGATACTATTAAAAATATATGTATATCACATATAAAGAAACATACTGATATATATAAAGAGAGAGAGAGAGAGAGAAATACTTCAAGAAAAAAAACCAAAGGACAGCCAAATGCTATGCCAGGAAAACTACACCAGAAAGCATATTTAAAAAGCTTAATGGAAAAAATTTCTTAATTTATTTCATTAATTTATAAAATTAATGAAATAAAATAAACAGAAAAAAATTGTGACTAGAATGAAACATTAGAAATATTTTTAAAAGCATAAACACTACTGAAAACAAAGTCATAAGTATGGATAATCACACTGAGGAAACTGAGCAAAATAAAATGAGAAAGAGAAAATACTGTACAAAAAGTAGAGAGAAAAATGAAAGAATATGACAGACAAAAAAGTTCCAAAATAGGCATCATAGGTATTGCTGAGGAAGGAAATAAAACAAATGAGACACAAATTTGCTAAAAGATATAATACAAAATACTTTTATAAAGCAAACGATTGAAAAGGCATATTGTTTGCCCCTCCAAAATCGATATAAAACAATCAACTCATAAAAAAATAAATTTAAAAACAGCAAAAAGGGGGGGTCAGTGATGGCGGAGTAGAGGTGACCTCCTGGATTCGTGCTCCTGGAGAGGAAGACACGGATCTCGGCCAGCCACAATGCTAGAGGATCGCTCCCCCGCAAGAACAGCGGTGTAGACCCACAGAGAATCAGCGTGGGACACAGAAAGCAAGAAAAGACTGAGGTGAGCGGGAAATAAGATCGCAAAAATCTGGAGAGTGCAGGACGCGCAATAGAGAGTGGAGCGTGGGAGGGCTGTACCCGCCTCACCAGCAAGTGAGGTGGGTTCAACCCCACAGGAAAGTGGCTTGTTCTCCCCATTGACCTCCACACCCACTCAATTAGGGATCTGCCTGAAGTGGGTGCAGAATCACTGCGGGAGATGTGGGGCGCTGTGGAGAGGAGACATTAGCAGGAAGCAGCTCGGACTCCCGGAGCTCTGTGCCCAGAGGGCGCTTGGCAGGGGAGGGTCTGATCTGGGCTACAGCAAAAGGCAGTGAGGAGAGGCCGAATTGCCACTTTCACTCAGCGGCTCTCTAGCCTGGAGGCTACTGTGGGCTCCTGGGCTCTCTGGGTCTCCGGCTCCGGCACCTGCCAGACCCTGAATATTCACCCCCAGCTCCGGCAATCTGCAGGCAGGCAGTCGCCATTTTCAGGGTCCACAGCCTAGCCGCTGCGGAGCCATAGGGTACCGTGCGGCTCCCTGGGCGGCTCCCTCCACTAGTCTGTGGACCCCCACTAGGAGCTCTGCCTTTGTGTGAACACTGAGTGCTTCCCCAGTCACAAGAGAGTGGAGCATGGACCTTGTGGACATTGGGGAGGGGCGGACCATCGCCCCCGGGAGCTGCAGCACCTGGGGCGCTGGGAGAACAAGGGCACTGCCCCCTCCCACTAGCCAGTGACTTTTGCGTGGAGAGAGGCAGAAACCACCTCTGGAGAGGAAGAGCCAAAAAAAAAAAAAATCATCTTTTGCCTTCAACCAGTGTGAATCCTGTCTGCTTATTGAAAGTTGACAGCACAGTGACTTAACTCGTCAAACCAGTCTTAGGTCAAATCAATCCTCCAGGGCTGGACCCACCAGGAGCAGCACCCCAACTGAAGTAGAAAAACTCTAAACAATACATAACAGGTTCCCCCTAGTGACAAAGGAAGCAACACACCTAGACTGCTACACAGCCTAAGAACAGAGTGCACGGCGTGCCGCTATCCAGACTAAAGCTGAAGGAAGAGATCTAACGATTGATCCAGATGGGGACTGCTCAGCGAAAGAAATCGAGGAGTATAAAGAATAAAACGGAAATCTCGACCCCCAAAGAGGAATTCCAGCTCTCTACCAACTGACACAAACCAGATTCAAAATAGCAACGTGTCATAGGAAGAATTTCAAATATGGATTATAAACAAGCTGAATAATATGCAAGAAAAAATGGATAACCAACACAAAGAAACCACAAAAAAATCCAGGATTTGGAAGAAAAATTCACTAAAGAAATCAAAACATTGAAGAAAAATCAAACTGAACTCCTGGAAATGAAGAATTTATTCAGGGAGCTACAAAACACAGTGGAAAGTCTCAAGAGCAGGGTAGATCAAATAGAAGAAAGAATCTCAGAGATCGAAGATAACACTTTCCAATTAAATAAGTCAGAGACAGAGCAAAGAAATAAGAAAAAAGACCAGAGTCTACAAGAAATGTGGGATTATGTGAAGAAGCCTAACGTGAGAGTGATCGGCATTCCTGAGGGTGAAGAAGATAATAAGCAAGGGTTGGATAAGCTATTTGAAGACATAATTGAGAAAAATTTCCCAGGCCTTGCTAAAACTCTAGATATACAGGCTCAAGAAGCTCAAAGAATCCCTAGGAGATTCATAGCAAATTGGAAGACACCACATCACGCAGTCATCAGACTGACCAAAATATCCACTAACGAGACCCTTCTTTGAGCTGTAAGGGAAAGAAACAAGTAACATACGAAGGAAAGCCCATCAGAATTACACCAGATTTCTCAACTGAAACTTTACAAGCAAGAAGACGCTGGGGCCCCATTCTTACTCTCCTGAAACAGAATAATGCCCAGCCTAGAATCCTGTACCCAGCTAAGCTCAGTTTTGTATACGAAGGAGAAATTAAGACATTCTCAGATAAACAAAGACTGACGGAATTCCTCAAACAAGACCAGCCCTCCAGGAAGTACTCAAAAGAGAGTTACACAAGGACCAGCACAAGAAAGACCCATGAATGTAAAACTACTCAAGAGCTAAAGACCAAATCCCAATTACCACAATGGCTCAAGAGAGGAAACGTAGCAATGAGGTTCTACCCAACAAGATGAACAGAATTCTGTCCCACTTACCAGTTCTCTCAATAAATGTGAATGGTTTGAATTCCCCACTCAAGAGACATACACTGGCCCAATGGATAAAAAAATACAAACCAAGTATCTGCTGTCTTCAGAAAACTCATTTAACCTGCAAAGATGCATTTACACTGAAAATAAAAGGGTGGAAATTGATATTTCAAGCAAACAGAAGCCAAAACAAAGCTGGCGTGGCAGTTTGAATCTCCAATAACTTAGCTTTTAAACCAACAAAAGTAATGAAAGACAAAGATGGTTACTATGTACTGGTGAAGGGCACAATTCAACAAGAAGACATAACTATACTTAATATATATGCACCCAACTTAGGTGCACCCAGATTCATAAAGCAAACCCTACTTGCTCTGAACCAAATGATAGATAACAATACTATAATAGCCAGAGACTTTAACACCCAGCTGACAGTACAGGAAAGATCCTCCAAACATAAAATAAACAAAGAAATAATGGCCTTAAATAGAATGCTAGAACAAATGGGCCTGACTGACATCTACAGGCCATTCTACCCAAAATCCACTGAATATACGTTCTTCTCATCAGCTCATGAGACATTCTCTAAGATTGACCATATCTAGGATATAAAGCATGTCTTAAAAAAATTTTAAAAATAGAAACTATACCATGCATCTTCTCAGATCACAGCAGAATAAAAGTAGAAAATAACCCTAACGGAAATTCTCATTCCTACTCAAAGTCATAGAAGTTAACAACCTTCTCCTGAATGATTATTTTATAAATGAAGAAATCAAGTTGGTTCTTTGAAAAGATAAATAAAATAGACACGTCTCTGGCTAGACTAACCAAGAGCAGAAAAGAAAAATCTCTAATAACCTCCATCAGGAACATGAAAGGAGAGATCACAACCAATGCCACAGAGATACATGACATCATCTATGAATTCTACAAAAATTTTTATGCACACAAACTGGAAAATGTGGAAGAAATGGACAAATTTTTAGAAACACACAGCCTTCCCAGGCTCAACCAGGAAGAAACAGAATTCCTGAATAGACCAATATCAAAAACTGAAATCAAAACAGCAATTAAAAAAACCTTCCCAAAAAGAAAATCCCTGGACCAGATGGATTCACACCTGAATTTTACCACACCTACAAAGAAGAACTGGTGCCCATCCTACATAAACTATTCTCCAACATCGAGAAAGATGGAATTCTCCCCAACACATTTTACCAAGCCAATATAACATTAATACCAAAACCAGAAAAGGATGTAACAAAAAAAGAAAACTATAGACCAATATCTCTTAAGAATATAGATGCAAAGATTCTCAATAAAATCCTAGCAAATCGAATCCAAGTGCTTATCAAAAAAATAATCCATCACAACCAAGTGGGCTTCATCCCAGAGATGCAGGGATGGTTTAACATAAGCAAATCTATAAATGTAATTCACCACATAAATAGAAGCAAAGATAAAGACCATATGATTCTCTCAATAGATGCAGAAAAAGCATTTGACAAAATTCACCACCACTTTATGATAATAACACTTAACATAATAGGCATAGATGGGACCTACCTAAAAATGATACAAGCCATATATGACAAACCCACAACCAACATCATACTGAATGGGGGAAAATTGAAAGCATTGCCACTTCGAACTGGAACCAGACAAGGCTGCCCACTGTCCCCATTACTTTTCAACATAGTATTGGAAATCTTTGCGAGAGCTATCAGACAAGAAAGCAGAATTAAGGGAGTCCAAATAGGGAAAGAAGAGATCAAACTTTCACTCTTTGCAGATGATATGATGTTATATCTAGAAAACCCCAAGGATTCAACCAAGAGACTCCTGGAATTGATCAATGAATTCAGTAAAGTCTCAGGCTACAAAATCAATACACACAAATCAGAGGCATTCATCTATGCCAATAACAGTCAAACGGAGAACCAAATTAAGGACTCAGTACCCTTCAAAATAGCAACAAAGAAAATAAAATACCTAGGAATATATTTATCTAAGGAGGTAAAGGACCTCTATAGGGAGAACTATGAAACACTGAGGAAGGAAATCACAGAGCATGTGAATATGTGGAAAACCATACCATGCTCGTGGATCAGAAGAATCAACATTGTTAAAATGTCTATACTACCCAAAGTGATCTACAGATTCAATGCAATCCCTATTAAATTACCAACATCATTTTTCACAGATATAGAAAAAATAATTTTATGCTTTGTATGGAACCAGAGAAGACCCCGTTTAGCAAAAGCAATTTTAAGCAACAAAAACAAAATGGGAGGTATTAATTTGCCAGACTTCAAACTATACTACAAGGCTGTGGTTATTAAAACCGCTTGGTATTGGCACAAGTGCAGGGACACAGACCAGAGGAACAGAACAGAAAATCCATCCTCATACAGCCATCTAATCTTTGAGAAAGCAGATAAAAACATACTCTGGGGAAAAGAATCCTTATTCAATAAATTGTGCTGGGAAAACTGGATAACCACTTGTAGAAGACTGAAACAGGACCCACAGCTTTCACCTCTCACAAAAATCAAATCACGGTAGATAACAGACTTAAACCTTAGGTGTGAAACTATTAGAATTCTAGAAGAAAATGTAGGAAAGACTCTTACAGACATTGGCCTAGGCAAAGAATTTATTGAAGACCCCTAAGGCAATCACAGCAACAACATAAATAAATAAATGGGATCTGATTAAATTAAAAAGCTTCTGCACAGCCAAAGAAACAGTCACAAGAGTAAACAGACAACCTACAGAATGGGAAAAAAATTTTCGCATACTACACATCAGATAAAGGACTGATAACAAGAATCTATTTAGAACTCAGGAAAATCAGTAAGAAAAAATCGAACAACCCTATCAAAAAGTGGGCAAAGGACATGAATAGAAATTTTTCAAAAGAAGATATAAAAATGGCTAAGAAACATGAAAAAATGCTCAACATCTCTAATCATCAGGGAAATGCAAATCAAAACCACAATGAGATATCACTTAACTCCAGTGAGAATGGCCTTTATCAAAAAGTCCCAAAACAATACATGCTGGCGTGGATGCGGAGAGACAGGAACACTCATATACTGCTGATGGGACTGCAAACTAGTGCAACTTCTGTGGAAAGCAATATGGAGATACCTTAATAGATTCAAGTAGACCTACCATTTGATCCAGCAATCTCATTACTGGGCATCTACCCAAAAGAACAAAAGACATTCTATGACAAAGATACCTGCACCCGAATGTTTATAACAGCACAATGCACAATTGCAAAGATGTGGAAACAACCCAAATGCCCATCAATTCATGAGTGGATTAGTAAAATGTGGTATATGTATACCATGGAGTATTACTCAGCTATAAGAAATAACGGTGATATAGAATCTCTTTTGTTCTCCTGGAGAGAGTTGGAACCCATTCTATTAGGTGAAGTATCTCAAGAATGGAAAAACAAGTACCACATGTACTCACCACCAAATTGGTTTCCCTGATCATCACCTAAGTGCACATTTGGGAATAACACCAATTGGGTATCAGACAGACATGGGGGGTGGGGGGAAATGGATGGGGGTATACCTACATGATGAGTGCGATGCACACTGTCTGGGGGGTGGACACGCTTGAATCTCTGACTCAGCGGTATGGGAGGGGCATGGGCAATATATATAGCCTGAACTTTTGTATCCCCATGATAAGCTGAAATAAAAAAATAAATAAAAATAATAATAAAAACAGCAAAAAAATTCTAAAAAATAAAAAAATACAATTAAAAATAATACATGTAAAAAATACAGTATAATGACTTTTCAAAAAGAAATAACATGGGAAATGGCTTGCTATATTTAACTTTTTCAATATATATAGTTTGTTAATTACACAAACTCCTATCATTTCCAAAAATAAATATGCATTTGAAAGTTAAAAAAAAATCAACTCAATCAACTCCAAGGTTCCAAAGACGGACTTAAAAGATACCACTAGCACTCGGGCAAATAAATAAATAAACTCACCATGGGGGTGGTATGAGAAGGAACTGAGTTTACTCCCCATGAAAACTTTTGTTGCCAGAAGACAATGAAGCAGGTCTAGGGGTTCCAGGACACAAAAGAGTGAGTAGACATTTTTTTTTTCCCAGCCAAGCTGTGTAAACCTGAGGAGACTCAAGAATAATTGAAAAAATAATAATTAAAAAAATTAATAATTTACTGGTGGGGTAAATTGATTCCACCCAAACATAAAATCTGTGGAAATTATTGTGAAAATATAAAAATATAAATATTATAAATCATGAATATGTTTTAAAACAATCTACTTGATAGATATTGAGAGAGACAATGAAGGAAAGAGTATGGTATTAGCATAAGGAATGTAAGTACATTGATTTTTCTAATTTGCAAGGCAGGTTATCACTGAAATGTTTAAAGTTGATAAATCAAAGAATGGAGGTAATGTTATTTTAGAACATAAAGAGAAACAAAGACATACAAATAATAATATAATCAGGCAAATTAAAAATAACATGCATGCCCTGTTATTATATAAGACTTTATGTTGTAATGATTTTAAATCTTCATAAATCATTCCATAAATTGTGAGCTCAGAAAAAGAAAACTATTCCAGAATTATTTTTTTAAACTAAAAAAAATATAAATGTTAAGGATTAGGTCAAAAAATAAACATGCAAACATAAGTGACTAGCCTAATCAGATATTAAAATATATTACAAAGCTACAATAATTTTGAAAGCTACATAAATAAGTTAATTGAACAGAATGCAGTCTAATAATATGTATACAGTAGGAACTCAGTATATGATAAAAGCTGTATTTTGGAGCGTTGTGGAGAGATCTGTTGGTCAACAGAAGTTTTGGAGAAAACTAGCAGCTGACTGGAAATGGATCAACATAGATCCCCACCTCACTCCTATCAAAATCAATTCAAAATAGATCAAAAGTTTTAAAAAGTTGTGTATACACATATCCTTTGATTTAGCAATTCCAATTCTAGGAATTTTTCCAATTTTTATATTTGCTAATATCTAATATATGTATTACTGCAGAACAATTTCTAGGACCTATTTTTAAATTAAAAAGCAAGCTACAAAACAGTACACCCAGGATGTTTGTACTTACATAGAATATATAGCAAACATATAATGTATATTTGTGTACATGTGCCTGTGTGTATAAAGTTTACACAAGCATAGAAACATTTCTAGACAGGATATGCAAGAAACTGAACAGCGGAGGCCCGGTGCAGTGGCTCACACCTGTAATTCTAGCACTCTGGAAGGCCAAGGTGGGAGGATCACTTGAGGTCAGGAGTTTAAGAGCAGCCTGACCAAGAGCAAGAGCAAGACCCCACCTCTATAAAAAAATAGACAAATTAGCTAGAAGTGGTGTTACGTGCCTCTAGTCCCAGCTACTTGCAAGGCTGAGACAGGAGGATCGCATGAGCCAAGTAGTGAGAGTTGCTGTGAGCTATGATGACACCACTGCACTCTAGCCAGGGCAACAGAGCAAGACTCTGTCTCCAAACAAAACAAACAAAGGAAACTGAACGATGGTTGTCTCTGGGGTAGAGGGATTAGTTAACTGCGTATCTGGCAACAGGAGATTTCATTTCATTGTGTAACCACCTGTATTATACGGATTCCTATCATTGGAATATATTGCTCTTTGGATTCGTAAAAAGATCTCTAAAAGCCCCAAGTAGCAGAGGCAGCCAAAGAAGCTGAGCACTGACCCAGACTTCCTGGGGTGACAGTGGAATTACTCCACCAGTTACATGCAACGTTAATGCAAGTTACAAATTGCTTGGTTAATGGGAAACACAAACATGAAAGATACATGGACTCAGAGCGACGTTACACTGCTGTAATATATCACCTATTCAAAAAGTTAATTCTTAGCCACTGCTAACATGATCTTAATACTATATTGGGAAGATAAAAGGATTCTATTCATGACTTGTATTCTAGAAACCTATACTACGGCTTAGAAAATTATGGAACTTTAATTCAGTATCCAATTTGGTCTCCTTTTCTTGAGAGCAGATATTTTGATTTCAAGGCATACTTCAACTGTGAAAAATATGTGGTGATGTCTGAGGTCCCCAAATACAAGGGTCATAGTCAAAAATAATTCTTTTGTAGCCAATAAAAATTTTATTTTCCTAATCAATTTACAGATACCTCATGGAACTAGACCCCAATTATAAGGCAGAACTTTTTATCATGTTCTTTTTGGTAACTCAAGTTTCAGCACTTCAAAAATGACCTTGGAGCCATAATTTCACATAAATTTTATGTAAGCCAAAGAGAAATCGAGGCCTACAGTGTGGCTCACGTGAGAAGGACACACCCAGGCACTAATGTATTTTTGTAGTCAAAGAAAAAGCTCCATATTATGTAGTCTGAAAGCGTTTTGCAGTTGAAGAAAAGAGTATGTTTTTCGGGCAGATGATGATGGTGCTTTCAACTTAGGGAAAGGTAAACAAAGAGGAGTTCAGGGTACTGTTGCCGTTTAGATGTAGTTTATTCATCAAGAAAGCTCTTGAAAACCTCTCACAAGTTATCTATCTGTCATTTCCTAACTGGACTATAGGCTTCATTTATTGTTTTTATAAAACAGGAAGAAGAGTCAGAAACACATTTAGTGTAGAGATTCTAAGGCTTAGATGCTATAAAAGCAACAGAAATTAAAAAGCATTTCACTAAATAGTGCTAAGTCCACCATATATATGTTACTTATATGTTTATAACACATATTTTTAATTATAAAATAGAGAATGGAAGTACATTATAATTGTAAGATAACAGATTAGTATTAATATAGTAGAGTCTAATAACTATCCCATTTTTTATTAGCCCTTCTCAATCTTATTGGTGATAGAAAATCATATTTCCAGTTTAATAGACTTCTATCAATCAATACTTTTCTTCCTCCCTTTTTCTGACAAAGCCTCATGTTATCTGCTCCCTACGTGGATTGAAAAACATTCTTTTTCATTAGACTCCAATAATAAAACTAATCAGCAAACAATAATTTATTGTATACTATCTGTAAAGCCCTAGGTATACTAGGCTCTGTGAGACACCAGTGCATTTTTTAACAGCTTCAAGCCTCCAGATGGAAGGATACTAGAGAAAATCCATCTCAGTCTTGTTCAGGGGTTCCTTGTCATCTGAGTGTTTAAGCCTCCCAGCAGATTTTAGTTGGCGTAGGTAAGCAAGAGTCATCACAAAAGGAACATAATCATTTAAATTTCCTTAAAAAAATTTTGATCCCACACAAACATTTCTCTCCACTTACCACTAACACCTGTCTCATATTAACATATTTGCACATCATTCTTTTACCAGATATTTACAACATCCCACAATACAGGGTAAATAAAGTAACTATTGATTGCAAACTGAAATTTCAAATTATGCAAATGGAGGATATCATGCTATCCATGAAGGTGATATTGAAACGGATCAGTTCACACAGAAGCTGCTAACAAATAAGAATTTTCTTATTTGTTAACAGTTAACAGAAAAAAAAAGAGAAATAAACAATGATACATGTTTAATCTTGGTTGGGTTTGCTGAGATTCTTGACTATAAGAAGTCATAACTTTAACCAAATTAGGGAAATTTTTAGTCATTATTTTTTAGAGGGATTTTTTTAAGCCCCATTCTATCTTTTTACCTTCTTGAATTTCCATTGCACACATATTAAACCTTTTGTTTTTGTCCCATAGGTGCCTGAAGCTCTATTTATTATTTTTAAATATTTCTCCCTCTGTTCTTCAAGATGGATAATTTCTGTTGCTCTATCTTCAATTTCAATGAGTTTCATCTGTCATCTTTCTGCTATTATGCTCATCCAATGAATTTTTTATTTCAAACATAGTATTCTTCAGATCTGGAATTTCCATTTGCTTCCTTACTATAGTTTATATTTCTTTCATGAGATTTTCTATCTTTTCATTCATTGCAAATATATTTGTCTTTGTATCCTTGAGTATAGTTGTAATAGCCACTCTAAAATCCTTGCCTGCTAATTTTAAATGTGGGCCATTTTAAGTTTGATTTCTAATGATTGACTCTTCTTTTAAGAATGAGTTTCATTTTCCTGTTTCTTAATATGTAGAATAATGTTGGATTATATCTTAATCACTGTGAACTGTTAAATTGTGAAGAGTCTATGTTATATTCCTCTGAAGATAAAGATTATATTTGTTAGCTTGTGTTAATAGGCAAATAGGTTACATTCAAACTTCAAATTCTGTCTGTCTTTTGTGTGATAACAACTCTTATTTATTTTATGGTTAGCTACAACCTGTTCACATGTGAGGTTCAGGGGTCACCTACAGATTTTGTCAGAGATTATCCATAGAATTGCGGCTCTCTTTCTGGAATTTCCTCCTCACTTTACATTCTCTGTGGATTCTCTGAAATGTATCATCTGATAATGCAGTGCAGAAATAGTGCAGGTTTTAAATTTGAATTTTAGCTATCTCACATACAGCTTCTGCCCTCCTTCAGGCTTAAAGTCATGAAAATGAGTAACTTAACCTATGCTGCCCTTTCTGCCAGGTGCTCACTACCCTATGATGTCTTCCTGTTTTTAGTCACACTTCAGTGCTAGAGTTTATTGTGGTTATCTATGGACAGGGCAGGTCTAGTAAGAGCTCATTCAGCTATATTGGAAACAGAATATAAGGATTCATGCTACAAATAAAAACATTTAAATTAAATGTCAAAGAGCTAAAACAATAACTCCCTCTAATAATTTTACAAAACTGACTTATTTTATGAGCATCCTGCAAAACCAAAATGAAATGTCCTATCTCGCCATAATACAATTTTGTTAGAAACATTGCTCGAAAAAATATACATCCTTCTTTGATTTATGCATACTTTCAATTCTAACCTAAATTTGCTAAAAATAAAATTTTTTTTCAGTTTTTAAAAGATCCATCAAATTTATTAAATTTCTAAAAAATCACTGCTTACTATAAAATATGGTTTGCATTTTATTAAAATTCATTTTAAGTGGCATTCTTTCCAGCTTTAATTATCATCAGATAAGGAGGAGTTTCTGTACTTTCAGGTCCATCCAATACACCTAAGTATTGTCATTCACAATGACAATTGGGGATACTCAGAACTGAGAACAGTAGTATTTAGTCTTCAGACATATTCCCAACACACTCTTTGATCCAGCCCCTGAATCTTGGCTACTACATCTTTTGATTAGGATCCTTCTCCTACTCCAGAACCTTATGTTTGGCCTCTCCTATCTCTCATAAACTTTGACTTCGTTATTTCTACTCTGGTCTTCCCTGCTGTCCAACGTCTACTGCCCTGGTATGGTAGGCAACTTCTGATATGACACCCAGAGCTCCATGCCTCCTGGTATTCATGCTCTTGCATAATTCCCTCCTCTGAGTGCAGGCTGTAATTAGTGACTTGAGTCTAATGAATATAATACTGCAAAATTGGGGGATGTTAATTCTATGATCAGGTCACAAAATATTTTTACTTTTGCTAGTGGAGTCTATTTCCTTCTCAGCTTGCACAGTTTGATGAAGCAAGCTGCCATACTGGGGAGGCCCATGTGGCAAAGAACTGAGGGTGGCCTTCAGCCAACATTTGTTAGGGAGCTAAGGCTTTCAGTCTAATAGCTCAAGGAACTGACAAAGAACCATGTGCACTTGAAAGTGGATCATTCCCTAATCAGGCCTTAAGATGACCATAGCCTAAGCAACACCTTAATTTCAGCTGGTAAATTTCACCCTAAAGTAGAAGATCCAGCTAAACTTTGTCCATATTCCATCAAAGGACTTTAAGCAACTAAAATATAGTATTAATATTTTTTAATAGTGGTTCTCAAACTTTAGCAAGCATCAGAATGACCTGAAGCATTTGTTAAAACATAGATTGCTAAGTTCTTCCCTACCCCCTGTGCCCAGATGATGATGATATTGCTGGTCTGGGTGCCAAACTGTGAAAACCACTGTTTTAGAACATTATGCTGGTCATGTTATGGAGAATAGATGGGGTAGATGGGGCAAGAGAGGGATCTGTTGGAGGCTGTTGCAAGAATCCAGGAGCCCTAACCTAAAGAAGTGACACTGAGAATAGAAGTAAGTGGGCAGGTGCAATAGATACTTAAGAGGTATAATGATCAAGAATTGGTGACATATTGGCTAAGGAGGGAAAGGAAATTGGATTCTGGCTTAACCAATTGGGTGCATGATCATGTCATTTAAGGTAGAAGTGGTCAAAAGTCAAGTAAAAGAATAATTACAAAATGTAGTAAGAGGGCAGTCACTGGCAATGTTAGTGGGAGCTGTTTTTGTAGAATGAGGGGTAAGAGTGGGCTATAGCCAAATTGCAGTGGAGGCGGTAAGTGGAGACAGAGTACACAACTTTTAAAGAAATTTTGTGAATGGGGCAGAAATAAATAAGGCTGCATCTAGGGAAAGACACTGGACTAAATGAGTAATTAAGGCCCAGGGGTAGAATTAAGACCAATCCTATTTGTCTAATTCATCTTTCTGTGAATTAATTGAGCAGACAGTTTTTTGAATGCTGGTTTGGATAGTGAAAAGAGGACAGAGAGTATGAGTTCAGGATATGGCAGGTTGTACTAGGGTTCAGGTATTTATAAAATAGTTGCACTGGTTACGTGGTAAGGGTGGGATAATGGCATCAGTTCATAAGGCAAAATGGGTATGTAAGGGCACTGAATATTCTTGATGGGTGTGAAATTAATTTAACACTTTTGCATCTTGGTTTATGCATCAGGAGACTTTAAAGTGTACTTTCCTTTTTCTCAGTAATTCTGCTTCTAAGATATATTCTGAGAAAGTAGTTCTAGATATGAGCAAATGATTATGGACAAAGATGTTCATCATATATCAATTATAGCAAAAAAATTAAATAACTTACACATCAAACAATAAAAAATTGGTTAAGGAGATTATAATATACCTAATTAGTAGAATCATACTATATTGTAAATGGTCGTTTACAAAATATAATAGCATGGAAGAATAATTAGTATATATTATGTTTTTTAAAAATCCCTAAGAAATGAAGAGGTTGGAGATCATTAGAAGGAACTATGTCCAATCGTATATAGTTGCTGCATTCAGATATTACACAATTTAAGGCTTAGCTTTATTTCTTCTAAAAATTCTCCTATTTTGATTATATTTAAAACTTCATTGTAAAATGTTCTATCAAGAACAGAAAAACTATAATGAAAATATAAGTACTGTGTCCTTGCAAGGCCACCGTATATGTCAGGAGGATAAGGTTAAAAATTGTATCTGATACTTTTGCTAACCTTATCCTTCCTACATTTTCACACTTCAGGGAGGAGGACAATAAAGAGAGGTACTTTTTTTTTTTTTTTTACATACAACTTTTATTTTTATTTGTTTTTTTTATTTCAGCATATTATGGGGGTACAAAAGTTTAGGTTACATATATTGCCCTTGCCCCATCTCTCCCCACCCCGAGTCAGAGCTTCAAGCGTGTCCATCCCCCACACAGTGCACATTGCACTGTGTATGTATGTATACACCCATCCCCTCCCCCCCCCCACATCTGCCTGACGCCTGGTTAATGTTATTCCTAAATGTGCTCTTAGGTGATGATCAGTGAAACTAATCTGATGGTGAGTACATGTGGTGCTTATTTTTCCATTCTTGGGATACTTCACTTAGTAGAATGGGTTCCAGCTCTATCCAGGAAAATACAAGAGGTGCTATAGCGCCATTATTTCTTACAGCTGAGTAGTACTCCATGGTATACATATACCACATTTTATTAATCCACTAATGTATTGATGGGCACTTGGATTGTTTCCACATCTTTGCAATTGTGAATTGGGCTGCTATAAACATTAGGGTGCAGATGTCTTTTTTATAGAATGTCTTTTGTTCTTTTGGGTAGGTGCCCAATAATGGGATTGCTGGATCAAATGGTAGGTCTACTTGTATCTGTTTAAGGTATCTCCATATTGCTTTCCACAGAGTTTGTACTAGTTTGCAGTCCCACCAGCAGTGTATGAGTGTTCCTATCTCTCCGCATCCACCCCAACATTTATTATTTTGGGGCTTTGATAAAGGCCATTCTCACTGGAGATAAGTGATCTCTCATTGTGGTTTTGATTGCGAAAAAATTTTCGCATGCTACACATCCGACAAAGGGTTGATAACTAGAATCTATTTAAAACTCAGAAAAATCAGCAAGAAAAAAAATCAAACAACCCTATCAAAAAGTGGGCAAAGGACATGAATAGAAATTTTTCAAAAGAAGACAGAAGAATGGCCAACAAAGGTATGAAAAAATGCTCAACATCTCTAATCATCAGGGAGAGGTACCTTTTTTAAAAGCTGTTTTCTATTCTGCTTTCCAGCAAGTAAACCAGATGAGAGATCCCAGTACTTGATTATAGCACAATAATATGAAAAGATGCATTGAAGAGGGTAGAAAGGCCAATTTTACACTGCTCATGTCATACCTCCCCCTACCCCAGGCAGCAGCATGGAGAGGCACACCATACCATTGGGGGAAATAAAGGGAGTCTGGATCTCTAGCTAGCTTAATAAAGGCAACTAAAGTATGATTCATTTTTCCCTCTGAGATCAAAACTGAGATCTTTGAGTTTAATGCAAAGAGGCAGAAAACAGGAAACCTGAAATAGCAGGTAAATAAATGCATTAACTATAACTCTCGGTTAACCTTTCAGGTACGGGCTATCCTCAGTACTTGTTATGGCTCATAAAGTGACCAACCATTCCCGGAGACCCTTAACCTTTCCCAGTGGCTCATAAAACTTTTCCTTCGTGGTTTGAGGACCTTCTATAAAATCAGAATCTCTCTTCCTTGAGACTTCAAATCTTACCATAAAATTGATGCTCAAGGAGAGTTTAGACATTCTTCATTGACGGCAATACTTTCCTATATCTCTTCTCCTAGGCAGGGTTTTGAGGTGGGAAAGAATATGAGCGATCAATATATTTATCTGGGAGAAAATGGAATCATCAAGAGACTGGGTAGTGGTTCTCAAAAATGTCAAAGAGCAAGTATAATTATTTCAAACTTAATTCTGTCATAAAATTTGCTACTCGTGGCCTTCAGTTTTCCTTTAGGCAATATATAAAGCTCCTGACACAAAAATGATTGAATTATAAACCTGTGTCAAAAAAAAGAAATCTTTCCCCTTCTGCTATAAGAATCCACTTCTAAAAATCTCCTTTTATATAAAAAAATGTTTCATAAGCAAATCGCTCTTTTAAAGAGCCCTTGGTAATATAAGATACATTATGCATCTACCTGACATTTCATGAATGTTCCATATTGATTATCCTGCATGGTTTTTGGTACAGATGTGGAAATCTAGTTAGCTAAAATCTAAAAATTCAGTGTTAATACAACTCATCATCTTACTTTCAGATATGTATAGACCATAAATTACAATTTTTATATATTTACATTATGATGATTATACACAATAGATAAAGCTTTCCCAAATCAGATGTTAATCAAAATGAAAACAAAGGAAATATATAAAATTCCATTGCTTCTAACTTATTTCATTAATGGAAAAAAATAAGGAAAAGTAATTAAGTAGAATACGAAAATGGTTTGATTTCTTTGTTGTACACTTATCTGTTAAAAATATAAAATTAAATTTTCATTTTATTTCAGAACATAAATTTTATGTTTTAGTCAGCTAAGGTCTGAGTCAATTTGCTGGTTTAGACACAAATAAGTAAGTTTCTATTGCACACATGTCTATATATCTGTACACACAGAAAATGGCCTAGGATGTGATCAGTCTTAGAGAATGTTCCATGAGTTGATGGATGAGCATTATCTCCTTTCTTCCTTTGTGCTTTCACAACATACTTACAGTGAGCAGAATGTGTGTGATGCTAAATAGAGATAATACTTTAAAGAACAAGACAAAGCATCAACTAACGTACAAAGGAAAACCCATCAGGCTAACTGCAAACTTCTCAACTGAGACCTTACAAGTCAGAAGGGATTAGGGTACCATCTTCAGTCTCCTTAAACAGAACAACTTCCAGCCTAGAATTTTGTATCCTGCAAAACTGAGTTTCTCATGTGAGGGAGAAATAAAGACTTTTTCAGACAAGCAAACACTGAGGGGATTTGTCAAGACCAGACCTGCCCTGCAGGAAATACTCAGATCTGCATTGTACGTCGATCAGTACAATAGAAACCCAACAGTGTAAAATTACCCAAAAGCTCAAGCTCAGAGCCCATATAAAATAATGGCTTAAAAGATAAAACAAAGCAACTAGTTTCTACTCATAGAGCTGGAATGTGCCTGAAGTCCACGGCTGCTGAGGCCTGCCTGCTACAGAAGGTTGTCCAGAGCCCAGGGCCACCGTAGTCACCTGGCCGTGATACACACTGGAGATTGAGCTCACGTCGCAGCGACTGTGGATTGCTCACAGGACAGGTCTGGATGCTTGGTCTGCATATCCTCACCTGGACTTAGGGGCCATGCGGTTCCGCCTGGTGCTGTAGCAGGCCTGGGGTTAGGTTCCATGGCAAAGTCCTGTGCTCACTTCCCTTTATTTCCCCCAATGGTATGGTGTGCCTCTCCATGCTGCTGCCTGGGGCTGGGGGAGGTATGACATGAGCATTGTAAAATTGGCCTTTCTACCCTCTTCAATGCATCTTTTCATATTATTGTGTTATAATCAAGTACTGTGATCTCTCATCTGGTTTACTTAGCTCTTTTGAAGGTGGTGTTGTGCGTGGTTAGTTATTCAAATTGATGTTTCTGAGGTAGGAGGGAGACGACAACTGAAGAGTCCTATTCTGCCATCTTACTCTGCCTTCTCTGTTTCTCTTTTACAGTGTAAATAAAGGAAGCATAATCTACTCTGCCAAACTAGCCATCTTGAGGAATAAAGACTCACTTGACCATGAAAGCTTGCTAATCCAGGTGCCATAACTTGTTCAATATATTTGAGTGGAAATCTCTCTCTATATTATTTGGTACACAGCATATAGAGTGCATAGATCTCTATTTTCTTAAGCAACACAGAAGGAATAAATTTAATATTTCACATTATTTAGGACAGCACTTTTCAATCATTTTTGAAAGAAGAATCTATTTATCAAACAAAGTTTTTCCTAGAACGTCAATGTAATAGGACAATTTAGAAAGGTGTAGCAGAGTTTACAGAAATCAAAAAGGCTCATTATATACCTCAGCGTGGCACTTCACTGCGGAAAGGCTACTGTTGACCAGAGGACTTTCTGGAGCCTGCTCTCCGAAGCAAGGCACTTGCTGATCACCATGAGGCTGGCATTGATTTGTTCTCTTTCAGAAGAATGGAATGAGGCTCTTTCTGGCTAACTCATTTTCAGAAGCATGGCCACTGGAAGAATGTCTTTGTTGATTTTCATAGTGTGTGTATTGATCTAAAGTTACCTTGAATTAACAGTGGTTACTTATTCACAACTTGGGACTTTGGCTAAATAATAGCCTTTTCCTTTCTTGCATATGAACAATAAGGACTTTCAATTCTTATTCTCTTCCCTTTTGGTCTTCCCTCAGACAAACCTGTAGGAGAGATAAGGGATTGTCCAGACGTTTATTTATGGAGGTATAATTTGCAGCTGGTGTTGCCACTTAAGTAATTGAAGCACTCCACATTACTGTGGAATAAAAGTAGCTCTGACTGCTGAATGTTTGCAATTTATTGAAAAAATACCTAATACAGGATATTTAGGGCACCCTGACAAAGTTAATACAGGAAGCAGGACAAAATATAGTACAGGAAAGAAGTGATTGACTTTTTACCCATATGATGTTCAGAAATGAGATTCTAATTTTCAAGGTACAATTTAAGATGGTTAGAATGTAATCTCATGAGACCTTGATAAAAAGCATAACTGACATGTTAAAGTGATTTTTCCAATGAATGAGAATGAGGGTGAAAATATCACATAAAAACCACAAAAATGGTGGTCATATACACCATCAGGTTAGAGATGACCAAGTGATTCACTCAAGAAGAGTTTGAAAAACAATACCAAGAAGTCTTCACACTGATGCATATACAAGACTACCAAGAAGAGTTAGATAAAAAGAGGGCACAGTAAATATGACAAAGGAGTTACTGACACTCAGTACAATGAGGTTTTGATTGGAATACACACATATGAGGAGTAGAGAGGCGTATGTGGAGAGGACACATGGCTCTAATGAAATTCAGTACACCCAACGTAAGATGCACTATGGAAAATATTTGGGCAAAGAAAAGAGGGAGAATTGAGATACTATTATGAAAATACATTACAAAATGTCAGGCCAGATTTTTAAAAATCAGATTTAAGCATACAACCCATTGTCTGGAACAAAGTGTTCAAAAAGAGCACAAAGTACTAAACATAAAATTTAGTAGTGATAGAGGGTACCAGTTGTCCAGAAATTCTTATTTTACTAAAACCAAAGCATCTGCAAACTCTTTATATGCCAAAAAATCTAATCTCCCAAGAAATAAAGAAAGCAAAAATTAAAGCTACTATTCTGGACCACAAAAATGACCAGCAAGCATTGTGATAAAGTAGAAATGTCAGACACCTTGAGGGAATGTAAGCATCTCAAGGTCTGTGATACCTAGTGAAAAGAACTCAAAACTCCAATTTCATTTCTCTAATTAAAAATTATCCTAAAGGCCGGGGACGGGGGACAATGTTGCAAAGTAAGACTATTGTCTCTGACAAGCTCAGCTTTTAAATGGGTACAACTAAGAACTCAAATATATTGTGTATAGCAAATGAATATGAAAAATGATAAAAATCTTTAAGGTTCTCTATTAGCTGGTGATTTCTTTTAAAATGCTAAAGCCAACATAAAAGGGTTTCATAAACTATGTGTAGAGCCAGATGTAAGGGAAAGGCTGAGAGATAATAAACAAAATGTAAGACTCAGCTTTTTTTTTTCCTATTATGGTCTTTCAAAAATCAAGAATCATGATTAGCTTGAAAAGTTAAAGGTGAGGGGAGAGAATGGCAAGAAAGAAATAAACCCAGAAGTCCTATCGATCTAAATCCGAGTCCTTTTTTGATAGTATAGTGAGAATGGCAGGGCAAGGAAACAGACTAAATGGTTCACCTGGATTTCGGCAAAGCTTCTGATAAATAGCTAATGGTATTCAAGTGGTTGTGAAGAATTATCATACGTTAGAATGAACATTTAGACAACATGTTATTGGTTCAGTGGATTGATATTAACGTCACATGGATTATAGTGGCTTGATATAGGGCTTGCCCTGGCTTTCCTGTTTGTCATTTTTGTCATTAAAGGTATAAAATTAATGATTTTTAATTTATTGATGTCATTAAGTGAGGCAAAATAGCAATTGTAGAATATGACAGAATTTGGGTCTAATTTTCTTTTTTTTTAAATTTTTTTGGAGACAGAGTCTCACTCTGTCACCTCGACTAGAGTGCAGTGGTATCATCATAGCTCACAGCAACTTCACACTACTGGGCTTACGCAATTCTCCTGCCTCAGCCTCCTGAGTAGCTGGGACTACAGGCATGCGCCACCACACCTGGCTAATTTTTTCTATTTTTGGTAGAGACAGGGTCTCACTCTCGCTTAGGCTGGTCTCAAACTCCTGAGTTCAAGCGATCCTCCTGCCTCAGCCTCCCGAGTGTTAGAATTATAAGCATGAGCCACCACACCCAGCCTGAGGCCAAATATTTTAAAACAGATAGGAATGATGGCTTCAATATAGGAAGACAAATTTAACAAATACAGGTCTGATTCTTGTCTCAAAGAGCAAAAGCATACACACTGTATGAGAAATCAAAGTGTTGCTCAGTTCAAAACTGTACTTTACTCTGAAGGTAACGGTAAAAGATACCTTGCATTGTGAGCTCTCATAAAGATGATTGCTAATTCTCAGAACCACACTGCAAAGTTGGCAATATCTCCAATTCGAGGTCAGGAAAGTGAGGGTAGGAAGTCAGATAACTTGTTTATCTCTCACAAGGGAAGAAGTTTGGATTCACATCAAATTTGTCTAATCTCAAAATTCATGCTCTTTCCAAGATGACACACTGCTTCAACATCTATATTCAATATGGGGGCCAGACTTAACTCATTTGATTTCTAACTGCCTTATGTGCTGTGGTTGTATTTAATATTTTAATTCTTGATGCTGTTATCAAAATGTCCCTATCTTTTATAAAGGAAAAAAAAATGTCATCTTTTGGTAAGCAGTTTCATTCAATTAGGTATAAATTAATTCACTACAAACATCCCAATATTTTCAGTGTTGTATAGAACACAGGTTGGCAAACTATAGTTTACAGGCCAAATTCAGCCCACGTCCTATTTTTGTTCAGCCCACAAACTAAGAATAGTGTTTACATTCTTAAATGGTTGAAAAAAAATCAAAACACATAAAAATTATATGAAATTCAAATTTCAGTGTCCATTAATAAAATTTTATTGGAACACAGCCATGTTCATTCATTTACATTTTGTCTATGGCTGTTTTCATGCTACAAAGGCAGAGCTGAATAGTTGTGACAGAGACCGTATGTGGCGCTTTCATTGCTTCACACTGCTGCTCAACACACTACAAATTCCAGTGATTGTTATAATCTGACAGCATTTCAAGTGTCACACATAGTGTCATACATTTTATTATTTTTTACTAGTGCATATTCATCATGTCAAAAAAAGTTTTAAAAAAGTGAACTTTGAGTGTTGCGCTTTTAAGGCACAGTGGAGTGTGGATTATTTTGTTATACAACTATAGGACAAAGCATTGTGTTTATTATGCAATGACACTTTAGCTGTGCTAATAGAATGTATTTTCAGACTAAGCACTCATCACAATATTCCCAACTCACAAGAAAACAACAGTCATAACAATTAGAAAACTTAAAACATAGTATCTAATTACATAACAACAAAACTGAAGATAAGGGTGCAATCAAAGTAACTTTCTGATTGGCTCATTTGTTAATCAAGCGAAGATTTGCTGATGTTGAATTAGAGTTAATTAAGTTGTGTTTGATTGTAGCAACAAGAAAGTGTGTTCAGAGAAAATAAACTTGTTTATGCCTACTAGCTTTTCAGCAAGAACCATTGCTTGAAGACATGAGGACACTGAGGCAACACCAACAGTCAATTAAAAAACAAGGCAATAATTTCAAGTACTTTTTCTTGGCTTTTGGTGAGTCAACAAATGTTACCAATATTGTCCAGTTGTTGTTCATATGAGAAGTCAATGCTGACTGTGAAGTTCCTCAAGAAATAGCCTTTATGGATAGTTCGCATGAAACAACTACAGGAAAGAATATTTTCAAAGAAGTTGAGAAAACATCAATTCAGTACAACCTGAAGTGGAATCTGCTAAGATGTGTTGCAATTGATGGTGGTAAAAACACATGTGGAGCAGAAAAAAGTAAAGTTGGACAAATTTATGAAGCTTGTGAAAATGTCAGATGATGTTTAAAATCAATGGTTATATATTGTATTATTCATCAGCAGGAATTTTATGGAAAAATCTGAATCTATTATGTTATTGAACCAGTAAAGTCAGTGGTGAATTTCATGCACTTGTGGTCCTAATAATCATCAGTTCCATTAAGTTTTGTCAGAAATAGAAGTTGAATATTCTGACGCTCCCAACTACATAGCAGTTTGACGGCAGTGGTAAACTTTTATTGCAATTTTTTGAGCTCAGATCCAAGGCAAATTGTAAGAATGAGAAGAATCACCCTCAACTATTTTTATCAAACACTGAATAGCTTTGAAAATTAGCTTTTGCTGCAGACTTGATAATGTTTCTTAATAAATTCAACCTAAAATTACAAGGCAAAACATCACTGATATGTGAAACTTACACCACAACAAGGTCATTTTGATGACAACTACATGTTTAAATCACAAGTAATGTCAAGCTGTTTTATACACTTCCCATGCTGTCAAGTTAAAACAAAACCTCCATTCCCACACAAATTTGCGGTGCATATATTTTCCAAATTCAACTACAGTTCCAGCTGCATTTTTGGTCCTCAATGTAAATGCAAAGGAAAGTTTCATATTTCAATATCAATTTAAACATACAATTGAACAGCCACCTAACCTCAAAGCAAGTTATTAATCTGCAATGTAATGATATGCTAAAAGGCAAATATCAAGAGCAGAATCAGAAACTAACAGAATTCTATAAATACCTTCCAAATCACGTTCAATTAAAATCACACACTCAAGGACTAATAACAGTATTTGGTAGTATCTACCTGTGTGAAATGACATTTTCAAAGATGAAATACAAAAGATCACATTACAAATCTGCATTAACAGACGAATAACTGCAATTGACTTTAAATCCAAATTTAATGAAATACTGCCTTCTCAAAATAATTCAATTCTTATTAGAACGCCTGTATTACAAAAAAAATCATATTCAAGTGTAAATGTATTTGTAATTTTATCAATAAAACAAGTGGAAATTTGTTTTCTTTCTCATTATATAAGCATGTAATAGTCTCAATTTTGCCTCTTCACCCATAAAACCCAAATTTACAAAAAAATTTTGTCAACCCCTAGTCTAGAAACATGTCAGAGTGATTGTCCATTTAAGTAAAATCATAGTATGGTAAATATCCCAATGAATAATTTTTTTTCTAACAAAACCGTTTTCAGACCCCAGTAATATTACCTGACAGTATTTCTATATAGAGTCCTTTCTTTGGTTATGATCCATGTAGTCTTAAGAAGAAATAAATTATCTAAGAAAATAACTTACATAGGTCTGTATTAGGGCCGGGCAGAAAAGAAACTAGGTATCCTGAACATCAGCCAAGCTTGATAATTCTGTTTATTTGCACTTTAGTAGAAAAAATAGTTTTTAACTCTTCTAACCCAATTCTATCACTAAAACCCTGAAAAGCTAAACAGAAACAAAAACACACCAAATGAGGTACTAGTAACCTGCTCTTTTACCTGAGTCTAAAACATTTTCCAAATATATACATTCACTATAAAAATGATTTCTAATAATATATTCAGATTTCTGAAATTCCCAATAATGATGATAATGTTTTCTAATTTAAAACAAGTGGTTTGAGTTTGGCTTTATGCTATATTTTGTTTCTTTCAGCATGATGGTGGATATCTGTTGATTCTGCCTGCTCCGTAGCTATACATTCTTATTCTGACAACAATATCCTAATTTCCTTTTGGGTAATACCTCTTCTACCTTATTTGTCAGTCCAAAGTATCTTCTGAAGGTCAGTTCATGACTCACGCTCAGCTATTGGCAGAGCAACATTCCTTTGTCCATAGTCACTGGCTCAGGGTTGGGCATGTGAACCAATGAGGGAATGTCAGTCTTAGGATTTTGTTGGAACTGTTGAGAAAAATGGCCTTTGTTTTTGCTGAGGTTACTAAGATGGTAGAGAAGAAATCTCAAGCTCTGGCCTAGTGGCCTTCTAACCATCACACCTGGAAAGTCTACCTGATAGTGAAAACAGCAGAGTGGAAAGCAAAACTTCTGGAGAAGGATAGATTTCTGTCTTAAGGCTAAGATTAAGCACGTCTAAAGCTAGTCCTACCACTGGAATTTTCAGTTACATGAGATCATGTACACTTCTATTGCTCCAGCCAGATGAAGTTTCTACTGACT
Organism: Eulemur rufifrons; assembly: GCF_041146395.1. Lineage (NCBI taxonomy): Eukaryota > Metazoa > Chordata > Mammalia > Primates > Lemuridae > Eulemur > Eulemur rufifrons. The sequence continues at coordinate 88,679,688 of NC_090999.1, read as the reverse complement.
ACTGCAACTATACAATCATTCAGATTAGAACCCTGAACTTAAGTTGGATTTTTCTAGATAAGGCCTTTTATTACTTATGTGTCTCTCCAGATCTTTCTCCTCTTCTGAATTTGGTGCTTAATGGACACATTTTTCATGTGCTGAATGTGTCCTGCTTTGCCTTATCTTACCTGGAGCATCCTTCAGTTAGTAGAGCACCATTAATGCCATTTTGTCAAACCCCGTGATGCACAATGATAAACTGTGAGTTACTGTCACAAATATATACTCTACATTTGCAAAGATTTTTAAGCCCTTAACCTAAAATTGTATTAATAATGCTTACTTTGTGTAAACATAATAGCATGATTTCATTTTCAAAAAAAGAATAAAATGATTCTGTTTATTCCCCTTAATTTATCAGAAGACATTAGTTTTAATTAATTGCTCTATCAACCAGTTCAAAGAAGTTTAAAAAAAAATTTAAGACATTAAATAAAGCTTATATCCTTCCTGGTATGTGCTCTTTACAACTAGGTTTGACCAAAGCAAAATAAAACATGAACAATATAACAAAAGCATATTCCTTTAATTCTGCCTCTCACTTATAATAGACTAAATGAATTGAATTTTTAAAATTCCTATCTTAAGTTAGTGAGTGGCATTATTTTACCCATGATTAGAGGAAATGGGAAAGAGCAAGTTTAAAAAAACTACCTTTATTTTTTACTTCTTTTTCAGTTACATACTTTTAAACAGGGATGTGTTTCATTATTCAGACATTCAGGCAATGTTGACTTCATTAGTGTTGACAGAAAAGAAGCATAAAAATGCAAAACATTGTTGGCTTAACCTGAACATACCTGCATTACTTATTATTGACCAGTTTGTGTTGCCAAAAGACTTATTTCTTGGCATTAAAATGGAGCACTTAAAAATATTGCTAAAAAGCAAATGTCTACACACTGGTCTTTGCAGCAAATAAGGGTACTTATACTTTTAAAATATTTTAAGTCCATAATTGGATTAATATACACACCTTCTTATGTATAAGGAGTTCAGATCATATAAACACTGTACAATCCAAAAATCCCTACTGAGAATAAAACTAAATAGACTTATGATAAGAAATACAGATATCGCATGTATTTACAAATATCATAGACACACAAATTTGGTCAAATACTGTAAAGAAAGAAGTGGTTTCACATTATAATGGCCAAAATATCCATCTACCTTGCTCAAAGCAAACAAAAATAAAAACTCAGTATGTAATTCCTGTAGTTTAAGACATCATGACAGTATACAAATAGAATGGAAACTACTGACCAAATTATATAGCAAATGTTTCCTAAGCTGAGTGTAAGTCTTTAAAATCAGGAAAAGATCATTCACAGGATTCAAAGCAACAATGATAAACAATGTCCTGATTTGTGGTGTTCATATGGGTGCCTAATTCATCAAAAACAATGCATTAAACTTTTGGCTAATAAGAAAAATAAATTACAAAATACAATTAAATCCCTGTAAATGCAATCATGAAGTTTAAAAAATGTGGATTTATTTACTTTAACACACATTTTAAATGTTACCTTGAGATAATAAAAATAAATAAGCATGCCTGGAGGCACACACTTAAAAACAAAGAAAAGACGGCATGGAAGGAGTAAGGAACAATTTTAGAAATGAAAAGTGAATATGAGATTTGTTCAACATAATTATCTTTGTGGCCAGTTTGTTTGTTTGTTTGTTTTAATCCCTCTTGAAAATTCTGGCTACTAGAATGTGACAAAAGCACATCTGTGTCTCGATGGCTTAAAACAAAACATACTTGAAAAGTGGAATGGGCTTCCTTTTTTACAGAACTGTTTCTTTGTTCATATGCAGGCACTTCAAAAGACTATGAAGGCAAAGCACCTGACCCATCCTCTCCAAAATATTTTTCAATCATCAAAATTATGCTAAAGACTAGGAAAATTCCAGAGAAACAGCAAACTTGAATACAAGAGACTAATGCTCACATAGGGCAAGAGAGTAACCCAGTTTTTATTGCTGGGGTTCTTTTTTATCAAAGAGCAAAATAATTCATAAACAGACACCATTGCATGGCACATTCAAAGTTTTCTGCTTAAGGGAGAATGTAATCATTCAGCAGTAGGTTTCAGCGGGACCTCCTTAGGCTTCAACCTTATACACTGCAACGAGTTTCACATTTATTTCTTCTCCTTAGTGTATTTCTTTAAAACTCCAACATATATCACTTCTTAAAGTATTCATTTCTTGCTGTCTAACATACATTATTATCTGGAAGCATAAAGTTACATTATACGAATAGTTTGCACTTTTAACAGTAAGCACTTTTGCCAATTCTGCAACACGGTACTTCACACAGTGGTGCAACAAAAGCAGAGCTCGTATTTACCGCACTACTTACGACTCATTTTACCACTACCATCCGCCAAACCCATAGCGCTTTTTCCTCAGTACCTCTGGGCGGTGACTGTACCATGATTTCACAGAGAGAATGTTACTATGACTCATGAATAACAGTACCATCAGTAATACTGAAATCAATGCAGATGTCATAAAATACGAACTTCTCAAGGAATAACTTCCTTTAAACATTTGGGCAATGCTGTTTTCTCGGTGGCATTAACCACTGGGGGAAAAAATTCCTGTTTGATTATGCTCTCACAGAAGTTATAAAAAACCAAATTAGGCATGTAACTGGTTGACATTTAAGATACTGTACTGCTTCCTACAATAGGAGAAGAGCTTCTAAAAAATGTTCTATAGAACTGTATTCATCAATACCACCTCACTGGTCCATTCCATTCATCGATGGGCAAAGTACTCATGTTTTGACAAAACTTTAAAGCTTCCAAAAAAGTTAAATTAGAAAAAAAATATGAATGTAAGACAACCACAAAATGAAGTATGAAAGTATGACATTTTTGTTTCTAAGAGTGAGTCCTTGAAAACATATGTGGTCACTACAGAGATGATTTAATCACAAGACAGCAGATGAATGCGTAAGTAACTCCCTATGATCTGTCTGTGTCCAGAGTCATTTGTGGCGCTGTATAGTTTTCCTTTTCCTTCGTTTGAAAAAACAGCAGCACCTGCAGATAAGGGAAACACTCTTTTTACTATAAAAGTATTAAAATGTTACAAAGTAAAGTTGAATCTATCATATTAACTTAAATGGTCATAAAAAGCAACATGCTGGTGCAAGATGAACAGTGAATACACCAATGAAGCATATATATTAGTGAAACTATGACAGAGCTATTACTATTATGTTTCATCAACATGCCTTTTAGGAATAGCAAGACATTGTATGCAACATAAAAAGGAGCCACTAAATTCAAAAGGCTTTGCACCAAGACTAATTGAGAAGCTAAAGAGTTCTGAATCCCAAGTGACCCACCATTTTTAGTTAGGATGCTCGATAATTTCTGACAGTGGTGTGCTTTTATGATATTCATCCTATGCATTCTCTCCCTTTCTCACTGATGTTTATATATGATTGTTGAGGCCATTATTAAAAAGGCAATAATGATCCTAACACTGGAAATTTTATTTTCACCAAGAATCAGTTTAGATTCCAAAAGTAAAAAAGAAAAATCAAATATACACTAGTCAACAAACATGCTCCATCATATTTACAAACTGGAAAAGAGAAAAGACATTAAATAGAATGTCAAGACTGACACTTTTTAATTCTTTAAGAGTTAAAGAAGAGTCAAGCTTATTGTAAGTTATTTTAGTTAAGGTAAAAATTATGCTTAATATTTAAATTAGCACAATCAAGGTGATTTAGTTTTATAATTCAAAACTATGTATTTAAAACAATTAAGTTCTGATTTTGATTCCCAGGTGAAAAAATCTAGACATGATCCCTGAGAAAACTAGTTTTCCTCACAATAAATTCTCCTAGTCATGAGAAGATGTAACACATCATGGCTGCTGTAGAACAAGGCTGGGGCTTGTATGAACTGAAAAATGAGAATCACTAATCAGTTCCTAACCCCCCCAAAAAACAGTACAAACATACACACACAGCCCTTAAAAGCCTGGCATTCCTTCAAATAAATGTATGAAGGTATGGCTTCAAGCCAAAAGGTATAGTGTTTTTTTTTTTTCCCTTCCACACTTGAAAGAAAGTCAATCTATCAGAACATAAAAAATGACAGGCACTATATATAGTGAAGCATCTTTTTTTAAAAAAACTTTCTAATTCCCAGGATTGAGTTTACTTTTGGCATAGGCAAGAACAGTTGGCTATCTCGTGGCTATCCCTAAATTTTCCATTATTGAAGTCCAGAGTGAGTGTGTGTATGTGTGTGTGTGTGTGTAATTCTTATTTTGTAATGCAAGCCATATTTACATACATGATTTCATCACCAAAAGCTGCCAATTCAAAGACTGTATATAATATGATCTTATAAAGATGTTCCTATAATTCTTATCAACCCACATTCATAAAAGAATATTAACTCAACATTTGCAAGCTAAGCGTAATAGGAACCATATTGCTTCAAGTTTCCTATCCAGCAAAAGATTATGGAAGATGAAATAACTGCTAGATATGTTTTATATATTTCTGTAAGATAAATTTAAACAGAAATCCATACTGTCCAGTTAAATTACACAATCTCTCTACCCACATTATCTTTAGTCAAAAATAATATTATATCATTATTATGATGTATGCCATGATTATGAACTCACTATGCGGGCACTGAAAACCAAATTATACAACTGTATTGTTTAAGTGCACCAAACAGCACACAATGACTAGACCATGGACTGTGAATAATTCAAAATTGTGTATCATCTGATAAAGATTCAACTAGAAATATGTACAATTATGAATCATTATAAATTTTATTCTTATGGAGGTAAACTACTGGAAAGAACTAAAATGAATTACCCAGACAAGGGCCCAGAGAAGAGCTGCCACGGTAAAATAAGACCCCGGGTGTAATAGATTTTTCCAGGATTTAGAAAAATAAGTCAAATTTATTTTTAACTGTCAGCTATCTAATACTTTCTCAAATCTCAGTTATATAAATTTTCCAAAAGAGAAAAGCAAAACACATTACCTAAGCCAAATTACTCTATAAAATATAAAAACCATTACTCCAAAATGAACCTTTCAACTAAAGACTTAGAAAAGAGTCAGAAAATGTCTATAGGGTAGCAAGCAAAACATGAAAAAACAGGTATGTAGAAGAAACAGACAAATATTTAAAATATTTAGTTTAAGAATCTGGTAATATTTCAATAGAAATTCATTAACTGTTCTTTTAATAATGTTCTCTGTTCCTAAATACTTTGAAAAGACATTAGTCTTTTCAAATTCTAAAATACATTGTCGAAAATTTTCTACTAAAAAAGTGTTTTAAGTTATATAAGCCCTTTTGAATGGGGAATTTAATATAATACATATTTTAATAAACAAGCCCAAGTCCCAGATTTTCCACACTTGTATTAGCAATTCATCTTGCTTAGGTTATTTTTCCAGGATTCCTTTCAGTTCTGAGAGTCAAGTTCTTCCCATTTAAGTAACTGTTCCTTCAACAGCGTAAGTATTATTGAACATAGAAATCTATGCCAAGAATTTATTTGGGAGTACATAAGATTTTCAGATGAATTCTAATGGTATAGACCCTTTAAATTCAAACATCTTAATCTAAAAAAGACATCTATTTTTCAGAAATAAATCCCACTAATATATTTGCAAAAGACCAGTTAGTATGCTATTCGAGTGACTACCACCAGAGGGTAGCATTGCTTTATGTCATATGAATGTATCCAACTACAAAGACAACAGAGATGCTCTCAAAATATGGTATTACTTGCAGAAGAGGTAAATTGATATTTTAACCTTATGGCTTATTTGTTAAGATAGAAGTCATTATCAAAACATCTCATTTATAGTCTTAGTAATTAAGAAATTAGGTCTCACTTCAATTGTCTCCCATCTCTAGCACTTAATCTGAAACAGTGCTACTGCCGTATATATAGTCACTCTATCACATTACTGTTTTATTTCACTGTAATTACTACTACTTTGAAATTCTTTTATTTGTTTACTTATTATCTGCCTTCACACTAGAACGTAAGCAAGCTTGTTATGAAGCTTGCTCACAGATAATATATCCCAACAAATTGGTACAAAGTTGGTACTCATTTAATATCTATTGAATAAATGAGTGATTTGTCTCATAAATGCAACTAACTCCTGGAGTAAGAACATAGTCAAAATGCTAAAGCATATTCTAAAGCTAGAGTTCTTATCCATGGGCCACAAACCCTAGTGAAACCTCGTAAAATAAACATTTTAGTGCCCATGTGAGGCTTTTCTGTAGAAAAATGGTTTACATCAGATTCTTAAAGGAATCTGAACCCCAAGGTCAAGAAATATTACTCTCAAGATGTAACTGCTGGACCACCCCTCCTGTTTCTCCATTTCCAGCGGAGCCTCAGTCCTGGATGCCCTGAGCTGAGCTCTGCAGGTAATGAGCGGACCCGTGCCTTCAATTTACATGAGTGCCGGCAAAAGTATAAACAGAGACCATGTAATTTCACAGCTTGGTACAGTTGAAAGGAAAAAAGAAAACACCAGTTACTGACCATAACTACTGCAAATAATAGCAGGAATTTCAGGAATTAGCACATATAACAGTTCTCTCAATGCCAGCAAGTTATTTTTATCAATAAATTTGATTATCTGGTCTTAAAAAATTATCCACACCTATAAAATTCTGAATACATTTTCTCTTTGCTGCCCCATGGCTGTATTTTCTTACACATTATAGCTCATATTCATATGAGGTCCCTTCAGATCTAGACTACTGGCAACTATCCTGGGGAAACTTACTAAGCTTACCAGACATTTGAACCATGTTCTTGTTAAGGCTTCCTTTTTTTTTTTTTTTTTTTTTTTGGCTTTTTATTATTCCTTATAATAATAAGGTTCCAGTGAGCCAACATGCTCTCACAAGTCAGGGTCATACTGTGACATGATCATTCAGTAATTCAGTAGCTAGCCTAAAGCTTTGAAGCTACACATCTAATCCGAAATCCTTTCAGAATAAATGTTAAGCCCAGCTTCTGATGAACTCTAAGCTGTTCAGGAAACAAGAAATCAATAGATCAAAGTCCTGAACTATGTAGAAAACATACATGGTAAGGGTCAAGGATTTGCTATTGACATTGTACCACCATTTCTACTTTATTCATTGCCTTTTTCTTCATCTAGAATTTGCCTTGTCTTCCCAGATTTATGTCATATAGTTACTTCCTTTTCTCAAATCCACCTAGAAACTGAAGCCTGTTTCCCTGTCTAAATATGAAGTTCTTATTTATCCTTTCTCTAATGACTCACTGGCTCATCCTTTGGTTGAGAGACTTCTAGTACCTCTAGATCCTACCCACTTAGGACTCCAGAACCTAGCTTCTCATGACCTGAGTTCATGATGACATTTAATCTTTAATTCTTTGACAAATGATTTTTTCCCCTTAAAATTTATACCTGAAATGTAATTTCTCATCTCTGGATCTCTTGATTTAAAAAATGAGGAACTATTTAGTTCAGCAGCAAGAGTTTAGATCAGAGAACAAAACTATCCATTCACATAACTACTCCAACTAAAAACCTGCAGACCCATCTTCATCTCTAATTTCTTCCTCTCCATCTATATGCAGTTAGTCCTTTAAGTCTGAAATGACTTCCAAAAATTTCCCATCTTCTCATGCTGGCTTAATTCAGAACTTTTCAACTTGCCTCCACCATTGCTAAGAGCCTTTTAACTGACTTCCCGGGGTAAGTCTCTCCTCGCTCCAATCTGCCACCCAAATTGCCCCATCATAAACAGGGTATGTCCTTTCCCTCCTAAATCTCATCAATGGTTCTCACAGCTCTTCAAAATGTGGTTCCTAACCTATTTCCATCCTCCTCTCAGTCTTACCCTCCATTAGGAGTCCTTCTCAAGCAGCCTAAACTACAGACAAAAGAGGGAAAGGGGAAGGGGAAGGGGAAGGGGAAGGGGAAGAGGAAGGGGAAGGGGAAGGGGAAGGGGAGAAAAAGAAAAGATCTACCTGTCATTCCTAGAACATACCACATGGTCTTTCGTACCTCTTTATCTTCGCACATATTCTTCCTTCCACCTATAATCTACCCTCTCCCTCCTCAAATTATACATTCTCTGTCACCTCATATTATAATTTTTATGCCCCTCTCTTCTTCACTGAACTATCTCTTGAGGAAACATACTATGTTTTTTCCATCTTTATAGTTCTAGAGACTATCAAAGTCCTGAACACTTAGTAGAAACTAACTGAATGATCCAAGACAGTCATCTTAAAACATTTTTTTAAACGACAGTTTTATCACTGGAAATTCCTGACCCAAAATAAACTCTCCATCTAGTTTCATAGGAAAACTTAAAATTTATATTTTTGAAGCATTTTCTTCAATCTGATGAACTCCAGGAAGTAACATAGGTCTCATAACTGCTGCCAAATTAATTTTTCTAAGGCTCAACTTGATCATATTGTTTCTTGGCTTGCTTTCTTATAGAGAAAGATAGTGTTCAAATTTCTTTACCTGCCTACGAAGGCCCTTTAGATTGGGAACTTAGACTACCTACGCTTCCATTAACGTATTCACATACTCTATACCTACATGGGTTATTCCTCTGACTGGTTCCATTTTTTCTTGCACATCACTGGAGCTCAACCTCTTCTCTCTGACTCCTCCTAACCTCTCTGACTTCTTCTACCCATCTTCCCTGCCAAATCATACTCATCTTTGGGAACTAGTGCAAATGTATCCTTACCCATGAAGACTTCACTGATCTTCCCAGCTGGAGGTACACATTCCATTCTCTGAACTCCAAAAACATTGCATCCTTCAACTACAGTGCTAATCCTGCAATACCTGGTATTAGACCAATGGTCCTCAAGCTTTATTCTCCTTAGAATCACCTTGGGAGCTTTTAAAAAATACTGATAACCAGATCCCACCATAGAGCAACTATTAAATCAGAAACTTTGAAAGTACAGCCTAAATATTAGTATATTTTTAAAACTCCTCAGGGGATTGTACTGAGAAGTGAGGGTTGAGAACCACTGTACAAAAGTCACTGGTGTACCCTCCATCCTCCCTCATGGTATTAACATATAAGCCTTCATATATCTTCATTGTTACCATATTAGCAAACAAACAATAATCTTTTCAATAAATGCTGGAAGAGGAAAAGGGTGGGGGAGAAGGGGAGGGAGAGGGAGGAGGGAGAGAGAGAGGGAGAGAGGGACAGAGGGAGAAAAAGAAAGATGGTTTCATACTATTGATATTTAAAAAGTAAATCATGGTATTAAAGGAAACATTGTGATCTTAAATTCCCAAAAGGAATGATGAGGATGTTATCATTTGTATCACCTGTCTTAACATTCTCAACGACAGTAAACAAGTAAGGCACAATCTAATTACTAATGAAGAAGTCATTTTATATGGAGTAATAGAATATTTTCCATCATTTAGAAATCATATATTTACCCCAGTGAGGTACTACGCTGGGGAACTTGAAGATGCTAAAATGTCCATCATAGAATACATTCCACTTAATGGGATCCAGGGGTGAGAGGAATCTCTGCCAATCATAGGTAAGAAGAAAGATGGAAAAGAAACAGATTCTGAAAGAGAAATTCTAAGTAGGTCCCTAACTACCTGTAAGATGGTAACAGAGAGAAAAGAAGAGAAGATGCAATTTAGAAAAAACCACCACAGTGGCTCGTATGCCTGTAGTCCTAGCTACTGGGGAGTCTGAGGTGGGAGAATGACTTTAGCCCAGTAGTTCAAAGCCAGCCTGGGCAACACTGCAAGACCCCATCTCTAAAAAAAGAAAAAAGGAAAAAGAAAAGGAAATCATGCGCACACATTTCTTAGTCACAGACTAAGAGGATATGAGGAACACAATAACAAACTTGCAGAAATGTTAGAATAAACCTAATTGAAGGAAATACAAAACCTTATGTGTTTAAAGAGTTCTTAACTAGTGAAGAAGTAAGAAAGTTCTGATGTATTGAACCCTCCTGGACTAAAGCTTCACTGATCTCATGGGTTGCTGTCTTTTCTCTTTTTGTTAACAACCATTTTCTTAAAATATAATTCACATATCATAAAATTCACTCTTTGACAGTGTATAATTCAGTATAATTTAGTATATTCACAGAGTTGTGCAGCTATTACCACTATCTAATTTTAAAACATTTTCATCACCCCATAAAGAAACCCCATTATCTATTAGCTGTCAGTCCTAACTTCCTCTTCCCTGACCTAGGCAATCACTAACCTTTTTTCTGTGCCTATGTATTTGCCTATTCTGGACATATCATTTAAATGGAATCACAAAATATGTAGTCTTTTGTGTCTGACTTCTTTCATTTAGCATAATGTCTTCAATTAAATTTCTTTATATTGTCAAATATTCACTGTATGCGTATACAACATTATTTAGGAATAATTTACTGAGACATAATGTTTTAGCTACTGAGGATCTGATGATGAAAAAGGCCTTGTTCTCAAGATATTCAAGAAGTTTCAAGAAGTGGGAGATACAGAAAGAGAATAATACAGAAAAGGCAGACTTAAAGAACCAATGGAATACAGGGTTCAGAATGGAAAATGGGGCTGGAAAGATAGGCAGGGGCCTATCATACCATATGAAAGGTATGAAGAGCTTGGTGCCATGCCAAGAATCTGGACATGCTGTTCCAAGCAATGTAGAATGTTTCCTTCAGGAACAGCCTTCCCACCATTTCTTCCTTCTCATCTTTCGGTGCCTACAGATATAGACCCAAACCCATACACACACTTTCACACTCATCCCAACTAAATAAATTACTATGCCATTCTTCAAAGCCATCCCCATACAGCAGTCTCTGATCATGAAGGTCAGGAAGTAACCTTTTTCTTTACAAACTCTAACCAATTTTTATACCTTTTTCATAATATTAATCATATCCTGACATTTGGTAATGCAACAGCAATCTTCCCTGTTAGTTTATAATCTACTTAAGAGCAAGGACACTGTCAGGTATTTCTGAAATCTCAGCAGTGTAATCGAATGAATAAACAGATAGATATAATAGATTCAATTGAAAACAGGTCTCTGAGAGGGTGTGAACACAGAAAAGCCAGTTCTGATGAAGAGTGTGGTGGTGACGGAAGAGAAAACACGGGACACTGGACAGAAGAAGCACAAGCCCAGGAAGAACACAGATGAGGGAGGTCACTGGCGGCTCCAAGAGGAGAAATAAATAGGGCTGATAATAGCTACTGAATACCTGCCATGTGCCAGACGAAATACCAGAGCTTTATCACATTTAATTTTCTCAACAACCTATGAGGTAGATATTATTAGCCTCATTTTACAGAAAAAGAAACAAGCTCTCTTGAAGGTTAACAAACAAGTGGCAGAAATAGGATTTTACAACCTATCTTTAACTGCAAAGGACATGTGCGTCCTAATCTGCCACACTGCCACTCTACTTTCATAACTGTGCTTACTACTGCACCTAAAATTCACAAATATAAGCTGTTTTTTATCTTTTGTTTAAAAACACACAAGTATAGAGTTAGTAATATCCTGAAATACACTAAACTTAGTCATGCTGTCAATAAATTCTATAGTCAAAACTAATTAAAATGCATATTTGATCACTGCTCTTTAAAAAGAAATATCTGCAAAAGTTTCCTCATTTTGCAGCCAGCAAATGAGCATTGATTTAAAAATTATGTAAGTTTCCTTTTGGATATGAATAAAATGTTTCAAAATTTACTAGTCTGAGTAACTTCCTTTATTCACACCAAGGCTGACTCAAACTTTGTCTTGAAACTGAGAGAAGCATTGTAAACATATTACAACTAAAGGCAAATGTCAGAATTAAATAATATTTCTACTAATAAGAATATTATTCTTCATAACTATAATTATCAGGAACTATTTAGATGAGGATTTTCTAAATTACTCTCTCACTATATCATAAAATTTTTCAAGATTATATTCAAAGCAATGATAATTGGTTAGTAAATGTAATACTGGTTTAGTGACACTATTCGGGGAGGAGAAGATCTGCTATATGTATTTAACATTTACAAACAGGAAAAAAGAAAGCTTAATTCAAAAACCTATCTTTCTCTTTAAAATAGCAAATAACAACTATGTTACAAAATGAATGCACAAGCACAAGCAGGGTTGGCAATTAAAAAGTGGCCCCAAATCTATGTCACTTGAAGCAAAAAAGTTGCAGCAGGCAAAAGAGCTCCTCAAATAATTTTTTTTTCCTTCTCAGGGCTACATTAATTATATCAAATACTTTTGAATCACTTCCACAAATTATGATTTCTATGTTAAGAGGTTTGTTTTCAAAAAACACAAAATGGTGCTAAATCTTTAAAATCACAGTCAACGGAGCTATTTCTGCCTGCCTACACTTGAGAACTCACCACATGTTCAACACTTTCTGGCAGCTATACACACACACAAAAAAAAAATACAAGGGAAAAAAGAGAGAGAGAGAAATCATCAGAAACAGCCGAAATTGAAATTATCACGTTGTTATTCATGCTTATATTTTTCCAGTGTTATTATAATGTATATTTTTAAAAACTAATTCAACAATTACAGCATGCAGCATTTTATAAAATTAATAATTATTCTTATGATTAAAGAAAAATGTTCATCAATAGTACAGCAATAACTTTCATGCATCAACACTCCTAAAAATCAAAAGCTAAAAATATGCTTTTAATTCTACATAAGAATTTGAACACAGATCTTATATAACTATCTTTGTATTATTAAAGTATTTACTGGAATAGCACAATTTTAAACTTTGTAATTAAAATAATTAAGCATACAACTTGTATTACATGTACCTATTCCCTGAAAAAAATTTCCTGAAATAACTGTATGACTATAAATTTCAAACATGCATAGTTTAAGAACAAAAGATTACTAAAACAAGCAAAACAAATACATACTTGGTTTCATCCATCACTTCTACTTCGGTAGGGGCTGTGATGGGTGCATTTGAACGTCCTGCAGTAGGATCATCTGTATTTAACTCTCCATTTGTAGAACTTACAACCTGCAGGAAAAAAAAAAAAAAAAATTTGTATATGTATACACACAAATATACATACACACTAAGTAATAGGTTATACAATGGTGAACATAACTAAGGTTAAAGTATTTAAATTAGAAAGTTAATATGAGGAATACAAAACAATTAGTAGGTAGCTGTTCATAATTGAATATAGTAATAGCTTTAGCATTTTATTAAACATCAAGGGTCATATGTGCTTTTTAACTCATTTCCTTTCCATCTTGAAATTTGTCTTATGTCTCTTTGCCTCTGATTTTTAAGGCTAACACCTACACTTATGTCTCAATCAGTTTCCTCTTGTGTACCCTTGTCCTTTGGCACCTTGCTACATCATAAATTACTTTCCTTGAAAACTTCAATATCACTCCTTCCAATGGATCCTTCACGTCAATCTCTAATCACACTCAGATCTCCATCTCAAATTATCCATTTAAATAGACGGCAACACCATTCATTCACCCAGGTGTTCAGACGCAGGAGTCATTGTGATTCCTCTTCAACTTAAACCCCACATGGAACCCATCTGCAGTCCCTGTTAAATCCTACCCCAAACATATCACTATCTAATCAGTTCTCACCATCTCTATTACTACTAGGACTCCAGTCCAAGCCACCATGATCTCTTAAGAATAAAAGCCTATTAACTGGTCTTCTGCTTTTACTCGTCCTCACCTTCCACAAAATGTCCTGTCCACACAGCAGTCAGGCTGTTCCTTTTAAGATACAAATGAGATCATGTATAACTCCCTACTTAAAACTCTCCAACTGTTGGTTTCCCACTTCACTTAGAATAAAAAAATCTATATTCCTTATACCAACTGACAAAGTCCCACATGATGTGATGATGCTCCCTGCTTATCTCTGATTTCTTTTTCTTTTCTTTTTTATTTGGACAGAGTTTCACTCTGTCACCCATACTTGAGTGCAATAGCACAATCATAGCTCGCTGTAGCCGCCAACTCCTGGGCTCAAGCAATCCTCCTGCCTCAGTCTCCCAAGTAGCTGGGACTACAGGCACATGCCACCACGTCCAGCTAATTTTTTTATTTTTCGTAGAGATGAGGTCCCGCTATGTTGCCCACACTGGTCTCAAACTCCTGGTCTCAAGTGAAACTCCTGCCTTGGCCTCCCAAAGTGATAGGATTACAGGTATAAACCACCACACCCAGCCCCTCCTCTGATTTCATACCACTTTCCCTATAGCTCACTAGCCTCCATCCAATATGCCAAGTTTCTTTCCACTTTAAAGACTTGGCATTCTCTACTGTCACTGCCTAGAATTCTCTTCCTACTTATTGGCTGTCTTCTTTCACATTCTCAAAAAGCGTCTCTAAAACAGGCCTTTTCTATCACACAATATAAATTTCCATGTAGACACAGTCTTTCATGTTATAACCTGTTTTTAATTCTTTGCATAGTATTTATCAGAGTTGCTATTTTTCTTATTTATTTTCTTATTTGTTTCTTGACACCACCTCTGCCCCCTGCCTCTATTAAAATTAAGTTCCATGACAACAGGAACCTTGTCTCATTCCCCCCTACACTTGACATAGAGCAGACACACAATAAATACTTGTTGAAATAAATTAACGCATGCATGCATGAATCAAATCCTAAAACATGATAAAAATCATAATGAAATTCCCAAATTGTCTTGTCCCTGCAAATTCACCTTATGGTCCTATTTCTTCCTTTCCCCTTATTTCTAAACTTCTTGGGGAAAAAAAACATAACTCACCACTTCCACTTTTATAAAATTTTCCATTCATTTATTCCTTAACTCCCTGCAATCTGATCTCTATCCCTACATCAGAACGCTAATAAGAGTTTTCTTGAAGGTTACCAATGATTCCTAGAAAATGTATTCAGTGCACTTTGCTCAGTTCCTCATTTTCCTATGCAGCTTTATCACTTGGCGCCAGCTGATGACTCTGGAGTAAGATGAGTCTAGATTCAAAACCTAGCTCTACCCCTTATCATCTACGTGACACTGGGAAAGATACTTTATCTTGCTAAACCTCAGTACTCTCAACTATGGAATGGGAAAGAGGAGTATCTATTTAACAAGGTTGATATGAGGATGAAATCAAATTAATACATAAATATCAATATATAAGGCACAGTGCCTGACATACAGCAAGAGCTCAATAAATGGTCATCATTATTGCATTATTAATAGTTTCATCTATAATCATGGCTTCAAGTATCACCTCTATGTTAAGGTGGTTACATATGTAACCACTCACCCATATCTTCAGTTTTCCTGGACCAAGTTTGCCATCTCAATCTCTGTATTTCTGAAACTAAAGTTATCCTACTCCCTCTTAAATCTATTACCTTCTATGGTTCCTGTTTCATTTAAAGCCCCACCATATTCCCAGACTTCTAGAATAAAAAATCTAAGACTCATCTTTGATGCTCCCCTTAACCACTATCTAATCTATTTAAAAAAAAAAAAAAAGTTCATATATCAAAGGCATGGGCACTAGAGTTGACAGCTGTCTATTAGACTTAAAAGCACTATTTATAGAACCTTACATTTCTAAAATGTAATTAATTCAAAAGTTTTTACTGAGAATCTGTAACATGCCAGGCACTGTTCTAGGTACTTGGAATACCACAGTAAACAAGACAGACTGCTCCTGTAGATCTGATATTCTAGTGTGGAGAAACAGGACCCTCCTCTCAACTCTAAGAAGGCCCTTCTCCCCAACTCCAAGAAAAGTAACTAGAAACCAACCAACATATTTGAGTTAATTTGGGAATTATGGAAACTCAGTTTCGTGTATCCTGTGTAGAACAAGTACTTAAAAATGAATACTGCATTTGTGCCTACAGCCGAAAACACATAAAACTGCCTTGATCATCTTCAGAGGCAATCCAAGGAAAAGAATACTCTTAAATCTAAGTGTGCCTCTCTGTTTCTGGAGCACTTGCTTCCCCCTTTCTGTCATTCTATAGAGCTGTCAATTTTTTCTCTTTATTTCTTCCTCTTCTGAAAACATTTAAAAATAATTTGTTCTAATTATTGAACATAATTTGGTTATCTTTAATTTCAAAAATGTCAGAACCTCTGCACTAAAATGGAAAGTAGCTACAAAGGAGTATTCTTATCTTATATATTCTTCAGTACATTTAATGAACAGAGTGCCTTGTATACAATAGATAATCAAACCAGTTAACTGAATGATTTTCACTGTTCTTCCCTCAACATACTGTTTAACAGGTTTCTTTTTCTCCCTTTTGTTCAATGGCCCTAGATAGCTGGAGGGACTTCACTTCAACTTACAGGCAGCTCCTCTAACATGTCTTCCCTTATTTTAAAAAGCATAATTGAAAATTTAAACCCCAGGTATTCTAAATTCCAGCAACACTAACTATAGCTTTTCCAGGAACACTAATCATGTTCCTGGAGACATTATATATTATATATATTATAATTATATAATCTGATTTATTTCAGTTCACAAATGAAGAACTTTTAAATCTAACTTTGGTAAACTTTATTTTATTGAAATGTTTCAAATCCCATTTTGCCTGGTTGACCAGAACTAGATCAGAAAGAAGTAACATCTTTCAGAAAGAAGTTGTTTTTTCAGGGTTTCTCAGATTCTCTAGCACTCTAAGTAGAGGCCAGTATCCCAAAGTCAGAATAGAATCTGTGTGGTGACAGAGTAAAGAGAAGATACTGCTGTTGTCCCCTATAAAGTTGTCCTATTTAACACCAGTGACTTGAGAGTGTATCATGGTATTAAAACTTTTCACTTAAAATTAGTGGTCTTTTTACAAAGGAGAGACAAACACATAATATTGTAAATAATGTGTCATTATATTCTGAGAAGCCTGAATCAATCAAACAAACAAATATATATAAATTATTTTTATAAGCCAAATTATAAAGAATGATTCTATTTAGGTGACATTTCTAGAATTATAACTTGAACTAGAAGATAAAAGCCTCTGAAATATTAGTGTTCATCGGGCTGATTTCTTTAATAAAAGTGTAAAAAAAATGACAGATCCTCTGAGGTTTGACATTTCAAAAAATAATTCAGATGTTTTACAGGTTTGTTGTTGTTCTTAAAGAAATTTCTTCTGACATTCCAAATTTGACAAAAAAGTTAGCACAGTTCTTATTTTAAGTTAAAAAAAAAAAAAAGGCAAAGTTTTACTGTCAGAATTTAAGAGAGCTTTTGAGGAAATAGCTCATAGGTAAGTGTGAGAGATAAACAATGGTTCACTTCACAGATGCCTGCCAAATCTAATTCCAAAAGACATCATTCTCACAGACTTTAGAGTACAGAGATAACACATAGTATCTTTATAGTCAATGATGTTTAAAAGCCAATTAATATACTTTCCAAATATAATGAATTCACACAAATTAGTTATACTACTATCTTCCTAATTTCTATTTGATTTCTTGTAAGCATGGTTTACCAAATGCATGGTAGAGGCTTAATATATCACCCAAATCTCCATCTATCCAATAAATATTAAAACATTATATAGTTTATTTGTATACTCAGCTTGTTCTAAAAGGCATCTATAATAAAACACACTAATAAATGAGATATAGTTAAAAGAGTAATTTCCAAAGGGTTTACTAAACCTGTGCTGGGGTACACATGTACTATATGAAACCAACTTTTTTATATATTCTAAAAACTATAGCTAGAGTTATAATTAATATTCTTGATATTCCAAAAGATGACCCCAAAGCATAGTGACATTCTTACTGACTTTCAACAAAGATAAACCAAAATGAATTTTCAATTTAACTGTCACTTACAGAGGCATTAATTAGAGAATTATTTTCTCTGAGCATTCCAGTCTTTGGAGATGTTAATGTTATTATAAAAGAATATCAAAATAAATTCATAATTCTGATTTACCAGGTAATAACTAAACACGGAATTTCCTAAACTAAACTAAAGGAGATGAACTGGAATCTGTTTAAGTAATAAAGGCAAGTAACTCCACCTCTCTTTTGCAGATTTCAGTACCCCAGAAAACTATGATTGGAATAGGTACTTGATTTTGATCCTTGTAACTGTCATTTCAGAGATATGAGAGAGAAGACTGAAACTAACTTTAGAAATATTTTAGAAAGGTCAGCATTCACAATTAGCAAAATTGAAAACTCACTGAGACATGTTACCTAGTACTGCTCTGATTTTTAACTATGTATATACGTTTTATTACCATCTCAAAACACATTTGTCTAACCCTTTTTGCATTATCATCACCTGTATTTGTACTTCTGATGCTTTATCAGCTAAAACATCAGAATGTTTATTACAACAATTAACGTTATTCTTTCATTTTCTTCAACAATGCCTTGATGCACACGTCTGTAACATTTGCGATTCTGCCCGTTTCTTCCCCAGGTGCTGAGAATCACATAATTACTTAGATTCAGACCAAAGGCTGCCCCTAACTATAACAGATTTCCAAACAATTGGGAGGTATACTATATACCGTGTAACATAGTTTTTCGGTAGCATCCTTAATATTTGTCTTCTTCCCTCTACTTACAGTCACCTCTCAGCTTTGTAGGATCAGATTCTCACTTGGCATTGAGCTCAATGGAGTTGTGCTACAGTGAAAAGCACAGGTACAACGGAAACAGAGATTACCACTATCTGCTGCCAGTGGTACATTTTAAACCCTAATTTTGGTGTTCTTCATTTGCCAAGTAGAAACACATCAAAACAGGATAACTGAATTCTTCCTTTCTCCTCAGCTCCCATCCCCAACTCAACTCTACCTTTGGATTATTTTTCAAATCTTTTAATTTCTCTTCATCTCCACGACCCATCATTCTTCTTCAGCTACAGACTTGATGGCTATGTCCCTGACTTAGTCCCTTCAATGCTAGTCTCCAATGAAAGTCATCTTCAAAAAACAACAATCTGATCAGTTTGGCCCCCTACCTAATTCTCTTTATGGCTAACCCAATATCCTCAGAATTAAGTCCAAATTTAGTAACAAGACCTGTTGGATTCTTCATGATTTGCTTCCTCCTACCTCTTGGTCTTATTTCTCAACAACACCAGCTTGACTGAAGACTCCATCTCCTCAAGGTGACTCTCTCTCCTCCATAACCTTACGCACATTGTCTTCTCTGCCTGGTATACACTCCTCTCTTGACCCCTCTATCTTCTTCTGCTGATTAACTCCTACTGATTCTTCTGGTCTCCATTTAGATATCACTTTTCCCAGGAAATCTTGACCCAATTAACCCAGGGTAGGTGCTTTTCCTCTATAACCTTCTACACCTTGTGATGTCTCCACCAGGAACCCTGCCTGCTCGTCAGCCTTCTCCACTGACTGAAAGCTCCATGGACACAGGCACCATGTCTCCGTGTTCTTTCTTTCATTCAAAGAACCGAGAACAATGCCTATCACCTAGGAAACACTTATATAAATATTCGCTGGATAATAGCCAAGAAACTGGAGGTCTAAGTTTCTCAACCATATTTATTAACAATGATTCTAAGGAGGAATAGAGTGGGGCACAGCTGACTCCCCTAGAGGTTTTCCAGAATGCACATAGGCCACAAACAGATTCAAATAAAGTCTTTGGATAGCTAAATATTATTCTTAGTCTCTTGACTGAGAAAATTTTATCAAATGTATAGCTGTATCCTTCTGCTTAGTAAATTAACATGATTTCCCTAAAGAGACAGAATAAAATTAGGAAAATTCCATTTAGCAATGGTTTTTTATTGTACTTCTATACTTCACTTCCCAGAGACAGATAAAAATACTAGTCAAGTTTCTTAATTTGCAAAATTAATAGATTCTACTTACTTAGCACTTCCTAAGCCCCAACTTCTATGCAAAATACTTTTTTAAAATTAAATTTTCACAACAAAACCGTAAGGTAGAGGTACTATTAATATCCTCAATTTACTTATAAATAATCTCAGGCACAGAATTTGAACTCAACTATGACTCCAGAGCTTATGCACTTAACCACAATGTCACCAACTTGGTAATTTGTATGTCTGGTCTGTTATATAATAATTCTGGAAAGGCATGGAGTTCAAATTTAGACTCTGCCAATAGTTTCTATTAAAAGCACAACTGAAATAACAAATATATGAAGATCTTCCTGTAGGTCAAAAACTGAAAAAGATTTCATTTTGGATGTCAGCTCTCAACAGCCTGGAATGCTTTTGAATGCTGCACTGAGAGCAATTGTCAGTTCCATGGAAAAGAGTACAGTGACAGAATAGGGAAGAAAGCATAGGTCCAGAATGGCTCATTTTAGGTAACTGCTGATTCTGTTTCTGAATATCCTAAATCTATACCACATTTCATTAGCACATAGCTATCTATTTATCATGGAAATCTCTTTCCTGAGAAGCTATTTGATGATATGCCCTTGGTACTTGCGCATAATTTTTTTAATTGCCATATAAAATCTTTGCATCTCCTGCAAAGCCAATGCTTGAAACTTGTTCAACAGGTGGTTTAATGGCCATTGCACAAAGAACCCTAAGGCAAATTCCTCTCATACTTTTGTATTAGTAAAAAGTTTTTTCTCCTTATCTCTTCCCTTTATCAGACAATGAGAATCATAGAACATATTGTTCTCTCTCTGCCTTTGTCCAAAATAAAATACAGTATTCAATTATAATAATCACATTAGCTTAGATTTTAGGCACTTTTCTTTCCTCATATTATCATTAGTTTTAATCCATAATTTTGTAATAATTTTGAAAATGTATAGACTATAATTTATAAATAAATTCAGTCTTTATTTTGGAACAGGACAAGATTCAGGCATGATCCTACTTAGGCTGATGGTAAATTTTTCATGAAAATCAAATGTTTTAAATATCCATCATAACAGGTCAGTTAATATTATAAAATACATTCATAAAGTCCATGAAAACAGTATATATATTTTTTGTTTACCTATGTGTTTATTTTATGTAGTACCAGAATTCTAGTAAGTCAAATTGATCACTTCTTGAATATTAGAATGAAATTAGATGTAGTCTCCATAGGCAGAAAAGTTTTAGAGAGAAATGAGAAATGAGCAAAGGTTAAATACCTCTGTGAAAACACGTGAAACAACAGAACATGAAGTACTGGAGTAATTAACCCAACAATCAAATTCATTTACCCTTGACAGTGCAAAGAGATTCCATGAGCCACCTTTGAGAATCACATAAGAGTAAGAAGGGGCTAAGAAAATAAATTTGTGGCAGTGGTACAGAAGTGGTAGGAAAGCTTTCTAATAATGCCTTAATTGTTGCAGGTTTCTCTGAGCAAAGCACTTCCTATAATACATACACACAAACTTAGAAACATGTAAACATATACAGATACAAACCCAATTCAGTTTGTGTTATGCAAATTGAGTATAATTTGCTCCGTTAATTTTTTCCAATAATATGAATTGAGGTCAAAAAATTATTATAATTCAGGCATCCTTGCCTTTGAGTCCTTCACTCTGGACTCTCATAGAACTATTTAAATATTTATATCACATATTACTGAAAAGTCCACAAACTTCAAAATTCTACAAAAATATTTGATTATATAATTTAAATTACCTCTAAAATTTAATGGTGAGAAAAACATGAGAGCTCATAAGATTTAATTATGAATTAATTTTTAGAGTTCAAATCAAGGAAGAATAAAATCCAGAGTATAAATCACTTGATTAAATATATATAAAGAAAAATGCAAACCTGATAAAACATAATGGAAAATTTTCGAGTGAAAATATGTAGAGAAAAAAATCAAACTATAAAAAAAAGATTCTAAATTAAAATGTATTAACATTTGTTATTGCAATAAATTTTAAGTTAGCTTTTATAATACCTTACACCAGTATTTTAAAAGACATAATAGACTTACTTATCTTTCCCTATTTCTACAATTTAGGGGACATAGGAGGGTTGAATATCGTAGCTGTCTCTAAGTGTGTAAAAAAGGGACAAATCATAAATAAGCAACTGCTTTAAATTTATGCAAATATCCAATTTATTGAAGGCAGTATTTAATAAATACTTGTCATTAAAATTATTTTCTCCATCTGATATTTTCTACAAGTATGAAAACAAAATATTCTATTATAAAATTTAGGGTCAAGTTTATTTGACCAATTAACTAGAAAGTTCATTCTGAGTACTAAGGATTGTACAAAAAGATATCTATTTAACTGGCTTAAGTTTGAAGGAGGCAAAATCAATGAAAGGGTAAAGATTACAAAAATGTCATATTACTTAAGCAGTGGTCCCCAACCTTTTTGGCACCAGAGACCGGTTTCATGGAAGACAATTTCTCCACGGACAGGGGTCGGGGGAGCTCAAGCGGTGATTCAAGCAATGGGGAGCAGCTGTAAATACACAGGAAGCTTCACAGATGAAGCTTCGCTTGCTCTTGCCTGCCGTTTACCTCCTGCTGTACAGCCCAGTTCCTAACCAACAGGTCCGTGGCCTGGGGCTTGGGGACTGCAGACTTAAAGCATTAAAAAAGATTGAGGCTATTATTGTAAAATCAAGTTTAACACATATTTCAAGTAACACAGTTTTTCTAATCTGTCTGAGTATGTCTTAAATATTCTTGCATATACTTGTAAAAATGAAGAAAAGCAAAATCTTGGTGGTCTTCCTAGACCATGTTAATTTTGTTTTTTTAGTTAAATAACAAAGGATAGAATTATGGGTAGAGTTCAGCAACAAACTTTCCATTAGGATATGTAATCATGCCATGAGTTCCAAAAAAGGGTTAGTTGTATAAACTTGGGAAATAATCACTCATGCAAAAATCAGAAAATACCTGTACCGAGCCACCATGTCTGTCTGCTGCAAGGTGAGCTCTCAAATGGTGGGGATTTGCCTGCTGGGAGTCCCAAGCTGCCCTGTGGTCTGCCGACTGCCATTTATTTAATGCATATGGCATGCATGGAAGAAGAGAAACCCAATATGTTAAACATCTCATCCTTATAATATATAAAACAAACATATAAAAGGAAATTTAAAATATCCTTACTATTCTGAATCATAGGTATAGTTATCTTTGCATGTGGAATATGGAGAGATTTTAAACTGCCAAATTGTGTAACGATCAATAATAAAAATAAAATTGAACCATAAAATTTTAGAAGTAAAAGGACTTTAGAAATCATAGATTTCACCCTCTAACTTTATAAATGAAGTTAACAAAGAATCAAAAAGATAAAAATGACATGCCCAGGAAAGCACTCCAAATAAGTCATGAGCACTCTAAAAGGCCATCCACTGTATTTTTTGATGGTACAGGTCCCCACTGGTTTTCTGATAAGGAAATATTTTTAAGAAGATAAAAATGATCGTTCTTAAATAACTGTGCTTGAGATCCTAGAAAAATTTTCTCTCTTGCCTTAGTTCCATTTCTGATTGTGAGGATAACATGAGAAAACAGAAAAGTTCTTTGAAAAAGGAGAAGCACTATACAGAATACTATGAGAATAAGACCAAACAAACAAATTTTTTTAAAAGTGACAATCCTACACATGTGAATCCCTTTGCTTCCTTGATCTCTTTTTTATCTGGTTCAGATTAAGGAACCCATTTCTATGAAATAGGCTAAAAATTCTTAATGTTTTCAGATCTGTTGGCAAATCTGCATGGCAATAACCACAAACATAATCTACTAGTAGAATTAAGAGTAGTTTCTTAATAGAGGTCAATTTCTATGTTTCAAGAAAATGTGAACAGTACTAATCAAAAGAAGGGAGAAGAATACAACATTTAAGTTTTATTATGTGTTTGGTTCTGCATTAGCTACTTTATATGTGCTATTTCATTTTGAGATAGATAGTATCAACTCACATTTTACTGATGAAGATATTGAGATGTCAAGCATTTCCCTAAGGTCACAGAGCTAGCAAGGAGTACACAAGAAATTCCAACTCAGAGCCTACTGTTCTTACAATAATAAATACTACCTAGCTCCTCACCACAATTACACATATTCTAAAGCCTTCAGTGCTCTTTTCTGTCTTTCTTTTTCTACCAAAATCAAGAAAATCTTGCCACAAAGTGTCAAGCACATTGGGCTACAGGGAGCCTAAGCAGATTGGTGGCCAGACCCACCTTCTAGGGGAGAGATGTCAAATTGAAGTAGACATATGAATCTATGATCTTGCACTAAGCTTTCTCAATTAAATTGTACAATCCAAAATGACATACTCTGTGGCACGAAGTATGTCGTCAAAACAATTATGATAATTCTCTAATGTCTTTTCATGAAACACTCCAAATTCATAACCAGAATTTAACAGATTTATAGCTTAAATTGAAATAAATTATTAATAGATAAAATCAAATTTAGACGAGATAAAAGAATGAAAACAATGCTAAAATTGAGAAAAGTATCTATGGCAATAGGCAACATTTTGGAGTCATGGAACTCTCTAAGAATATAGCAAAAGCTTTGTACCCTCTCCTCAGACTAAACAATTAAACACACCCATCATTTTACATAGAATTTCATGATGCCCTAAGCTTCAACCCACTGACCCTAGGTTACCATTTATCTGAAGCCATTACAAAGGTTTCAGTCATTTGAAAGAATTAACCTTTATTTTCTTTGGGATTTTGAACTGTGGGTTTCTCCTAAAACTTAAACTGTTTACTGGTACACAGATATTTAAGAAGAGTTTTTTCTAGATACCCAACTTTCTTGTCATGATGAGAATCGGTACATTCAGGTCTCAAATTAAAGATATAGGTCTATCCTAAAGGATTCCCTAATTCAGCAACAACTGCACAAATAAAATATGGTTCCCACCCTCAGTGAGTTTACAATATAGCTAGCAAGACATGTCCAAAACATGTATAAAATTAAAAGTCTAAAATATTTAATTTATAATTTAATTCAACAATAAAAGAAGAATTCCACTTATTATAATACCTAACAGCTCAAATGAAGAACTTCAGAGAATACCAATTATTAATCTTCTTCCAAGTACATTCAAGAAACTAACTCTGGTTTATAAAACACAAACTCAAGTCTCAACTTCTGAGCCGTTTCTTTTTACAGACAGCATCTTATCAGAGTACTCAAGCTATCAACTAATTTTAATTTATACATGAATTTACATATAAGGCCCTTTATTGTCCCAATTTTTCTAAGTCAAAATTTTAAAAGTAATCTTTTAAATTGGCTATACTTTATAGCATAATATAATATTGTTAAATACCCCTTAAAGTACAGCATTTTATTTTACTATGGTTTTTAATAAGCGGTGGTCTTTCCTTTGATTTTCATTTCTTGTTTTAGCCTTGGCCCGTACTCTGATAGAATGCACAATATAAAAGTAAAAAAGAACATGTTATCCTTCTTCAAAAAGGATTATAACAGAAAACTACTAGACACTTTTTAAACTCAGGGTGACAGCAAAATTTTTAAGTGAAAAACATCTTCAATAAAACTTTTTACAAAAAAAAAAAAGAAATGAAAACTTTGCTCAAAAATTTCAACAGCTTTCTATTTCCTTACCCAGGAAACATGAACCATTCACTCTCAACCGATCGATCTTTCATGCCTCTTCTCAAACTTACTCTCTGCTCTCCATCTAATCCGTCTCTACCTACTCTCTGCTCCAAGCAAATTGCAATTCCTTAAACCAACTCTACATTTTTAAACTTATGTTTCATATTTTTTATTTTTCACTACCCCCAAAATGCCTTATTCCTTCATTTCTCTTTAAAAATTCCATTCATTCTTCAGGTTTATCTCAAAAGCCACCTTTTCCTTAGATTTTTTTTTTTTCCAATTGTAGAAATTTATTGGTAAAAATTCAAGGAGTACAAAGGGCAATTTTGTTACATGGATACATTGCATAGTGATGAAGTTTGGACTTTTAGTATATCCATCACCGGAACAGTGTACATTGTACCCAGTAAGTAACTTTTTATCCCTCACCCCTCTCCCGCCCTCCTGCCATTCTGAGTCTCCAATGTCTATCATTTCACACTTTGCTTCCATGTGTACACGTTACTGAGCTCCCACTTATAAGTGAGAACATGCTCCTTAAAATCTTTATAGATCCCTACATGTGATCTTCTATGACACTTTATTGATATTTCATATACCTTATTCTGTTTTGAAATGTAGTTATTTGTGTACTTATTGTAATAAGCATGATAATAACAACACCGGTCACAAGAGTTGAGATTGAAAGCTTATTATATGCTAGGAATTAATATGTATTATTTTCATTTTATAAATGAGGAAATTGAGGCTTTGGAAGATTAATTTGCTGAGAGTCAAGCCACATCCATGTACATCTGACTCTACAGTCTGAGTGAGCTCATAACTACAATCTTGATTTTAGCCACTTGTCACAAAACCATTTCTTACAGGTTATACTGTCTTCCTTACTTCTACATATCTATAGTGTGTAGAATAGTAGCTTGTAAATAGCATAAACTCAATAAACAATTTATTGAACTAAATTAGACTATAGTAAGATCAAGTACTTTTTTTTTTTTTTTTTGAGACAGAGTCTTGCTCTGTTGCCCAGGTTCGAGTGCCGTGGCGTCAGCCTAGCTCATAGCAACCTCAAACTCCTGGGCTCAAGCAATCCTCCTGCCTCAGCCTCCCAAGTAGCTGGGACTACAGGCATGTGCCACCATGCCCAGCTAATTTTTCTATATATATATTTTTAGCTGTCCATATAATTTCTTTCTATGTTTAGCAGAGACGGGGTCTTGCTCTTGCTCAGGCTGGTCTCGAACTCCTGACCTCAAGCGATCCTCCCGCCTTGGCCTCCCAGAGTGCTAGGATTACAGGCGTGAGCCATCGCACCCGGCCAGATCAAGTACTCTTACAATTCATTCCAATATGGTATCCAAATAGTTTCATACTAACAGAATATCAAATATTATTCAAAATTTATATGAATTTATACCATTAATTAGGAATTTATGATTAAACATTTTAATGTTATTATTAAACTAATAAATAGTAAAATTAGGAGAAATAGTTTATTAAAAATATATGTATTTTTAATCCTTCAATTTGTTTTATTTATTGAAGAAAAAAGTACATGTTTCAATACCGAAAGATATTTCATATCTAAAAGAGCAGCAAACCTGGTTTTTGGATTGTTGCATTTTATCTCTGTGTTGATGTGCTTCTCTGTTTGATGACAGAGCAGGATCTTGCTGAACTGCACCCACTGGAGTAGGCTACAATACAATAAAAATTGGTATCGATACATTCTACTTCAGAAATCTTATTTAAAATCATTTATTTAGCTGCTTAAAAAATCAAGGAAAAAATAAAAGACACTTACATAAATTAAGGCTTTAAGAAAAGATATTCTCAAAATACGTTGTTAAAGCTAACAAGGTAAAGCAAAGAGAACATAGCTACTTTTTAAAATGTTTTTAAATACTTACATACTTTATAAGTATTTATTTTATATTTATAAAAAACCTTCTAATACTGTCATTATTTTTAGGTTACTTTTTCATTTCAAAACAATAAAAATATATTTGGTTATGTCTCTCATTTCCAAAGGTAATGTATAAATAGAATAAATTATTTTTTAAAAAATTAAAATAGTTTAAAAAATAATAAAATTAATTATTTTCAATATTTGACTCAGAGAAGAGGCTTACTAAAATTTTTAATTCTCATCAAGGTATTAAAGTACTAAAGTATTAAAGTACTGAGACTATTATACAAAAAGAGTATCTCTGACATTAAGAACTAAATCAGGATGAAAAGTTCAAAATAACCCATCACTCTAAAAAGCAGAGAATCCAAATGTAAGACTTTTACAAAATTTAAAGAATACTAACATGGGCACTACCAGACGAAATGTCCCCCCCCCAAAATAATAAAATGAATCCTTTTAAAAAGTTATTTGTTCTCAACTCTTTTAAACTGAAGAATTTGTACTATTAGAAAGAAGATAAATACTATTAAAAATAAGATAAATAGTCTTATTACATAGCATAGAGGAGGGGGCACCAACCTATGGTTGAGTTGTGTAATTATTTCATTATATATTACAAAGTAATAATAATAGAAATAAAGTACACTATAAATGTAATGCGCTTGAACCATCCCGAAACCATCCTCCCCCCTAACCCCCCCCCCCAGTCCATGGAAAAATTGTTTTCCATGAAAATGGTCCCTCGTGCCAAAAAGGTTGGGGACTACTGGCATAGAGTACTCACCAACTGTTTACCAATCCAGTCATATTCATAATCAAACATATATCCTTTTCGATCAAACAAGTCAGTAAAAAGCTTTCTTAGGTAGTCATAGTCTGGCTTTTCAAAAAAATCTAGCCTTCTTACATAACGAAGATATGTTGCCATTTCTTCTAGAAAAAATATAAAAATTATTTGACTATACTTCTATTATACTCAATAATAAAATTATTTAAATGTCTAAAATTACATTGTATTATAAAAACATGGAAAAGTAAAAAAATCCTATTGCAACTTAAAATTTTCTGAGTTTAATTAAGACAAAATAAAAAAGGGGAAAAGAAAAGAGGAAAGGAAATAGAAAAAAAAGAAACGTGAGAAGTTTAGTTTAACAACCAGTTATTTTTGCTTCATTTCATTAGGAAAAGCTAAAATTTTTATTTTATAATATTATTTTTTAACATTGGGTAGAAATTAGAGGTTGAAATTAGCAGCTGAATAATGCATGATTAATCACAAAGCATCACACTCAGTTCATGAGTTTAAAAATTTATTTAAAATACTGGTGGAAATTGACTTATACAAAAGCATCTGCACTAGCTTGCTGGATTTCCTTTAGAACCGGTGACATACACTGACGAATAGAGAATTCAAATTCTTAACCTTGGCTATGAGTGGTATTCTAACAAATTACACTACCAAAATAAAGCTAAAACAGATCTCAAAAACATTAACACAGGAGCACACTGTAAGTCTTCTTTTAATTTCTAGTCATATAATTAACAATTATTTGGTAATAGACAAATCTCCACAGACCCCTATAATTCCCAAATGTATTAGAGAGAGAGAGAGAGAGAGAGAGAGATATTTTTTTTTAAAGGTCATATTTTCCAGAAAGAAAAGAAGAAAAAAACATAAAAGCCAACAGGTAAAATGGTGAGCAATTAATAAAACAGAGTGCTTCACCGTAAAAGCACAGACAATCACTATAGTAAGAGATGGCAGGTTACGCCTAGCCTCTTTTCTCTTCCAATTGATTTGCTGGCAGCCAGTAAGTAAGTATTATGCCCAGCACAATGGGCAAGAAAAGTGGTATCCAGTGACCTTCGTCACATGGTGACTTTCCCACTATCCACTTCCTAGCTAATCACCTGGCTGATTTACTTTGGCACTCCCATTTTTCCTGCCTTTATATAGGCTTCTTTAATCACAGCCAGCTCTGCCTACACTTTAACTCCTAGTACTATCAACCAATATTTTTAAAATCTTCTACTTCTAGATGTTACAGTAAGAAAAAAATATATAATTGAAGTTTGCTGTCAATGAGTAATATAAGCAGCCTTGAGAAAGAGCTACCTAGATTATACTGATATTATTATTATAACAATAATGCCAGCAATGTACAGGACAACCAGTAAATATTGAAATGAGACAGGAACTCAGTCTTAAATCTGCAAATTTAGTTCCCTTTTCATTTAACATTGCTGCACAAATCACAGCAGGTATTTTAATACATTGACAATAACATCTTTATTCCTTAATTGATTTAGAACTCAGAAGTAAATTTTGTTTGTTTGAGTTGCCATAAATCTACTTGAAAACAAAATTATTTTCATAAATGCATACAGCTCCCCAATATCAAATTAGCCTAAAACTATAAAGGTAAGATTTTATTGTAATTTGAAAACTAAACTATAAATCATACTTCATACACATCCTTTGAACTTGACACTAAGACCCAAATGACTAACATTGTACACTATAACTTTATAACTGGTATTCTTTTGCAAATACTTTAACTTATTAAAAGTATGTAACTGAAGGAAATATTACTTCAGCTAGTATTGGTCAATATTATTAAAAGATGGGATTTTCTTCCATTAATACCACTTTGCAAGAAAATATACAGATTGCCCCTATGGGCTATGCATCAAATGCTGACATCTTTTAAATCACATTTTGAGGTCATTTTTTTAAAGCATGAAAAAAAGTGTTTATAAACTCAAGCAATGAAAATTAGCACTTCAGCTTTTCTGTATTTAAGTACATGAATCAATTTGGCATTATTCATTACCTGGAAAATTTTCACATAACACTTCTATTGGTGTAGCTCGTTTTGTATCTCCAATTTTCTGATATCTCTCTTTTAATGTGTCAGCCTAAAACACACACAAAAAGAATCCTGAGAATATGGTAATTTTAGAATTATTTAGCTGGAAGAGAGGACCTTAATAAATGTTAACATTTTAAGAAATTCAATAAGGAAACACAAAAACAATTACCTTTAAGCCTTGCCAAGGAAGACTGCCTCTCAGAAAATACATGAACATATGACCTAAAGCTTCTAAATCATCTCTTCTACTTTGCTCTGAAATATAAGAACATAAATTTCACTTTTCTCTACTAATTAAGGATGCAAGAATGGAGCACTGATTTTTTTCATTATGTATAAACTAATTTCCAAAAGTTCAATATATAAATACAAAATACAGATCTAGTGGCTATAGATGACAAAATCACGTCTAGTTAAATGATAATGTTTTTACATTAAAATTAGTGTGCATCTTAAAAATATGCCATTATGATTTTTTAGATGCTATTAGAGATTTATTTATCTGTTTATATCTGTATTCATGGAAATAAAGGCCGAGGGAAACAGGATTCCATGGGCAAATAGAGTCACTGTGTACTACAGCTCTGACTTAAAGATTCAGAACATAACATATTAAAGGCTCTGAGAAGTATAGAGTTAAAAATGTTTAACTTTATTTAACACTGCATTTCGTAAACTTATATGAGCACAAAACTTTCATCACACATATTCTCCACGGACATTAAACACAATTAGTATTTTGTATAATATATTTTAAGAAACACTTGTGTTCAACATATACCAACATTAATAATCCCTCCACTATCACCAAAAAATGCCACTAGGACAAATTGTCATTTTCAAGTTGTTAACTTAGTAACAAAATGTTGTATAGCACATAACTGCATGACAATCACAGACCAAGGCTCAGGGAGACATTATATAAATATTTGCTGACAATGATATTTAAATTTTTGACACTGAAGTTAAATAGTTAAAATTTCTTGATGTTTTAAAATAATACAAAAATGCTAACAATGAAAGAAAAATAATACTTTACTGAGAGGATATTTGTGTCCAAAATATTTTATCCAAATGAACAATCATCACACTATCGATGCAGTACTAAATGCTTTCGGAAAAGCAAACTTCAATGTATGTATCTGAGCTAGGGTAAAAGGGTAAGAAAAGGTTTTAATTTTTACTATGTGTATTGTCAAAACATTCTATACTTCTATAACACTTGCTATAGTTTACAAATATATGTTTGTGTGATTATTATTTAATCACTATCCTTCCACCAGACTGCTAGTTGCAGAAGAGCAGATGTCTCTTCTGCCAGTGTGATGACTGGCATGGAGAGGGCACTCAACACACATACTACTGAAATAAATAAATGGGGCTGGGTGCAGTGGCTCTCGTCTGTATCCCAACACTCTGGAAGGCTGAGGGAGGACTGCTTGAGGCCAGGAGTTCAAGACCAACCTGGGCAACATAGAGAGACCCCAGTCTTTACAAAAAATTTAAAAATTTAAGAAAGAAAGAAATGAATATTTCAAAATATATAATATTAAGTATATGCCCCTTTTCTGTAAGCATAGGGAAAATATCTAGAAGAATATGCATCAAAATTGATAGCAATTAGGGCTATGAGATGAAAGAACTAGAGAAGGGACTTCAACTCAAAATTCACATTTCACATAAAATGTAGTAAAATGGAGAATTTTTCTTTTCTTTCTTATACTTTTGTAATAAAAATATAAAGATATGCTATTAAAAATAGCTAAATTTTCTAAAATAAGTAAAGTAGACTTAAAAGTTCATTTTAAATTCACTAATGAAAGTGGGGATATGAATAACATGAATAAAACTAGTAATGACTTTCACAACAAAAATTTCACTTCATTAGGTTCTGAGAGTCTTAAGAATGAAAAGCCATGCAAAGAGAAAAATACTTCTAAACTGCAGCTGAGAATCCAAATCACCTCTAAAACTTTATAAAAACTCAGATAAGCAGGCCTACTGCTAGTA
This sequence comes from Eulemur rufifrons, assembly GCF_041146395.1. Classification (NCBI taxonomy): domain Eukaryota; kingdom Metazoa; phylum Chordata; class Mammalia; order Primates; family Lemuridae; genus Eulemur; species Eulemur rufifrons. The sequence goes on along the minus strand of NC_090999.1, from coordinate 88,647,225 downwards.
ATTGATTCCTTGGGTATGAAGTGGGACACAGGAATGTACATTTTAAAAGCTTAGCAGATGATTCTGAGGTACAGCCAGATTTAATAACCACTGAAAAAGAAACTTCACTGAAGTATAATTAACAACATAAGAAGCATAATTCATAATTTACATATATTAAAATATACCCACAATAAGGGGACAGTTTGATAAGTTTTCACAACACACACAATCGCAAAGCTAATCCCACAAATAAGAAGCTTTTTTTTTTTTAATTTTTTTTTGAGACAAAGACTCACTCTGTTCCCCAGACTAGAGTGTCGTGGCATCAGTCTAGCTCACAGCAACCTCAAACTCCTGGGCTCAAGTGATGCTCCTTCCTCAGCCTCCACAGTAGCTGGGACCAGACACGCACCATCACAACTGGCTAACTTTTTCTACTTTTAGTAGAGGAGGTGTCACTCTTGCTCAAGCTGGTCTCAAACTCCTGACCTCAAGCAATCCTCCCGCCTTGGCCTCCCAGAGTGCTAGGATCATAGGCATGAGCCACTGCACCCAGCCAAGAAGCATTTCTATAATACTCGAAAAGGTTCCCTTATGTCTCTTGCCTATTATTCCCTCACCCACACAATCTCCAGCCTCAGGTAACCATTTAACTGTTTTCATCACCACAGATTAGGTTTTTTAATAGAGTTTCACAAGAATGGAATCATAAAGTATAGATTCATGTCTGAATTCTTACACTGAGTTTTCCAGATTCATTCATGTTGTTGTGTGCATCAGTAAGTAGTTCATTACTTTTTATTGCTGAGTAGTACAGCATAATGTATTTGTCTATTTACCTACTGATGGACATTTGGGCATCTTTCCATAAGGTTTTCACTTCTCTTGGGTAAATATCTAGGAGAGGGACCGCTACATCATATGGTAAGTGTAGGCTTAACTTGATAGGAAACTTCTAAACTGTTTTCCAGTGGGGCTGTGCCATTCCAACAGCAATGTATGAGAGATCCAATTGCTTCAGAGCCTGTCCAACATTTAGTATGGTAAGTCTTTTTAGTTTTAGTGACTTTAAATTCTTATCATACTATGATTTAATTTGCATATCACTGGTGACTACTGTTGGTGAACTTCATTTCATGTTTTATTTCACATACATATTTTTGTGAAGCATTTATTCAAATATTTTGCCCATTTCTGAAATTGGGTTATTTGTCTTATTAAAAAGATATGAGTTCCATGTATATTCTGAATACAAGTCATTTTCAGATATAAGTTTTTGCAAATACTTTCTCCCTCTAAAACTATAGCTTGCTTTTTTTCTCTTAAGAGAATCTTTAAAAGAACAGAAATTTAACATTTTGATGAAGTCCAATTTATCAGGGTTTCTTTCCTCATTATTTATGCTTTTTTATGTCCAATCTAAGAAATCTCTGACTAACCTCACAATCATAGAGATTCTCTTATTTTTTTCTTCTGGAAATTTTACAGTTTTTGGTTTTTACATTTAACTCTATTATTCATTTTGAAGTTTTCTGTTGTATGTTTTTTGCTGTTGTTTGTTTTTTGCTTTTGGGTATAGGGTAAGGGTTTAGATTCATTTTTTAAATATTGATATCTAGTTATTCTCACACAGTTTCTTGGCAAGACTATCCTTTCCCCTTGCATTGCTTTTGTAACATTCTCAAAAATCAATTGACTATCTACGTATGAGTTTATTTCTGGATTCTGTATTTTGACCAATTTATCTGTGTCTGTCTTCTTATCTATACCACCCAAAATAAGTAGAAGAAGAAAATAATAAGCGTCAATGACCAGACTATGACCAACAGACAATGAATAGAGAAAACCACTGAAAACAAAAGCCATTTATTTGAAAAGTTCAATAAAGTCATTAATACTCTGACTAGGCTAAAAGAAAGAAATACAAATTACCAATAAGAGCCACAAAGGGAGTATCAGAACAGATCCTACAAACAATAAAAGAATATCACGAACCAACATTATACAACAAATTCAACAACTTAGATGAATGGGACAAATACCTTGAAAGCTATTGATTACCAAAATTACCTGAAGAAAAAAAATGTGAATAGCTCCATATCAATTAAAGAAATTTAATTTATAATTTAAAACCCTCCCAGTATATAATCCAAGGGCCAGGTGGGATCACTGATGACTTCTCTTAAACAGTTAGGAATAATATCAGTTCTACACAAACTCAGAATTAGAAGAGTTCCCAACTTACTGCATTACCATGTTACCAAAAACAGACAAAGGCATTACAAGAAAAGGATACTATAGGAAATATTCCTCATAAATAGACACAAAATCCTTAAAAAGATAATGCATCATGACTAAGTAAGTTTCATCCTGGGAATGTAAGTTTGATTTAACTTTCAAAAATCAACCAATGTAATTCACCACATTAATAGAATAAGATATAAATTGTATGATCATCTCAGATATAGAAAAAGCACCTGACAAAACCCAACATACATTCATAATAAAGGAAAGAAAAAACCTCTCAGAAAACTAGGAACAGAAGGAAACTGCTTCATTCAGACAAAGAACAGCTATAAAAAATGTACAACTAACAATTTCTAAATGGTAAAAGACATTCCTAAGATGAGGAAGAAAACAAAGATGTCCACTCTTGCCCTCTCTATTAAGTATTATACTGGAGGTTCTTACTAGTACAAAAAAGCAAGGAAAACAAAATTAAAAGGTATTTAGATTTTAAAGGAAAAAAATACAACTATTTTTCTTTGCAGACAACATGACTGTATATGTAATCTACAAAAACTCTACTAGAAGTAGTGAGTTTTAGCCAAGTTACAGGATACAAGGTCAGTATATGAAATCAACTATATTTCTATACTAGCAATGAACAATTGGAAATTGAATTTAAAAACCAGTGTCTTTACAAAAGCATCAAAAAGAGAAAAAATATGTAGGGATACATTTATCAACATATATGCAAGACATATATTATAGCATACAGTTTAAAAGACTAGTATAGTCTTTCATAGTATATATAAAAGTATACTGATCCCTACAGTAAAATTCTTTGATACGGAGAGGCTCTCAGTATAAAAGGCAATTCCTCTTTGAGTTCTATCCAAGGCGTGCTTTAGTTATCACAGTGCCAACAAGCTGTGATCATAAAGTGATCTCACCTATGTGGTTCTATCAGAGAACTGTATTAGTCTCACAGCCTACAAGGCACTTAAAAATTCAAGCCATAAATACAAGCTAGTAAAATAAACCTACTACTGAAACTCAGTCTGAAATGCTCTGTACCCTCATAATTACTTCCTTTGTGTTCTTTTCCCAACTGACATATCTGGAAATAAATTTCACCACGTATTAAGTAATAGAAATCATAGGAAGGCTTTCTCTTTGAAACACAGTAACTAAGGAACACCCCACCCTCAGGTCGTTAGCAGTTCTTTTACATGAAAAAAAATCTCCCAACAGTAATCTGGCTTTATTAAACCCAGATCACATTTTGTAAAGCACTTAACTACAAAGGCCTGTTTGAAAATGGACGTTTTTCCACAAAGCCAAGAATCATTATAGGAACTCTGGAAGTAAGCACCTAAAGAGACTAGAAAGTGACAATCTGCTTTACAATAGGTATCACTAAGAAGGATTCTTTTAAAATAGCTTCTTTGAACCAACTTAAAAGTCATATAAAGAGTCAATTAAAATTTTGCTCTTCAGGAATATAGGTATCACATGAAGTAAACAAAACCGACACATATTAAGAGCCTACTATGTGTCTATGCTTCATACACATACTCTTTTAAAATTACAACTACCACTGAAAGTAGACATTAGTAATCCCACATAAGGTATGTAAAGCTGACGGAGGTTGAGTGACTACCACAAAACTATGTACCGAATAAGTGAGGGACAGCTTTTCAGCCCACCTGTCTTACACTGTTTTCATTTTAGAAAGCAAGGCAAACATATCAATTAACCAAATGTTTATTGCAAACCTTCTGCAATGCTTTTCTATTTAAGAATCCTACTCTCATATCTCAACTTTTTTCTCTGTCTAGCACTATTTCCATTTCGATTGAAATTTCAATTCAATTTTAAACAGAAAAATATTTCATTTTTCATTAACTCAAATTTATCAATGTAAAAAAATACATCAGTGCCTCATAGGGAAACAGGAAACTTTCTACTATACATGTATACATTTGCAAAATTAAACTTATTACTGTATTTTCTATTTCTGTTTTTCAAAATGAAAAACAATGAGGTCAAAAGGCATGTGAGTTAAACTGAATACAAATACGAAAAGAGAGCTCAGACAACAAAGATTCTCCCTGAAGAAAGTTTAAATCATTTCTTATAAACAAAAAATAAAAATTATCTACTATAAGCAAGTGAATGTTTTACTTAATACTTCCTTCTAAGATATTAAAAGTTACTTTCCTTAGCACCCCCCAAAAACAAAAATACATCGTCCTCAAAATTCATTTAGCTCATATTTTTCAAAATTACAGAATAAAGGTGGGTTTTTAAAAAATGAGAACAAAAATCTAAAGGAAAAGAAAAAATACAATTATGCCAGACAATATGCAGCAACAACTCACTACTCACTACTCCAAATACCTAATCTAGCAATGTCAAGAAAACCTAGAAATTAAGAAAAAAGAGTTTTCTGAGCAACGGAACCACATACATTCACTTAATTCCTAGAGAAGTTCTCTCGAAATCTAGTACTCTTAATTTAGTCATAATTGTAGTAAGTTTGGCTATCAGGTTAAAAGTAGCAAATCAAAAGACGAGAAACTCAAAGTGCTACCAGCAGTAGGTATACGTTACAGTATGTAGGTATACTACATGCAATATCAAAATGAGAAAATTCAGCTGAAGGCCAAAAGAACCACACACACAAAAAGAATCTATTAAAAAATACAGATAGCATTTTCTCTAAACTTATTTAGATAAAACTATGCATCCTAACACTCTCCAACTGATCATGAGACTACCACTACATAACAGTAATTATACAAAAAATATTTGCTGTGAAACATCAGGAAAAAAACCAATTATGCTCATTGTATGGTAAAGACATTTTTTTTTTAAACTTCTTTCTTTCTTTTTTTTTTTTTTTTTTTGAGACAGAGTCTCACTCTCTTGCCCAGGCTAGAGTGCCATGGCGTCAGCCTAGCTCACAGTAACCTCAAAATCCTGGGCTCAAGCGATCCTTCTGCCTCAGCCACCCGAGTAGCTGGGACTACAGGCATGCGCCACCATGCCTGGCTAATTTTTTCTATATATATTTTTAGTTGTCCATATCATTTCTTTCTATTTTTAGTAGAGACGGGGTCTCGCTCTTGCTCGGGCTGGTCTCGAACTCCTGAGCTCAAACGATCCACCCGCCTCGGCCTCCAGAATGCTAGGATTACAGGCGTTGAGTCACCGCACCCAGCCTAAAGACATGTTTTTAAACTTTAAAAAGTTGTTTGGGTAGCTTAAAGAGCAGGCCTCAGGAATTTGGACAATTAACCTAGACATTAAATTATATAAATCACATCACAGAATGATAGAACAGAAAGAAGGCATTTTTGAAACACCATAATGCGATTCTGTGATTCCTTTTCTCCTATTCAGAGAACTTACCTACCACTTAGAAGCTTGAAATATCACTCTTATTTGGAACACAGATTTTTATTAAATCAACCAACTCCCAATTTATGCCTCAAATCCTAGTCTTTTTATTCTTGAATAATAAATAATAATTTAAAAAACAAAAGAAATTGATTTTTATATCAAGACTACTCACCAAACAAAAATATATAGCACTTAATCTTAAATAACTACAGTAAGAGAAGATATAAAGAGGGGGACAAAGTGATACAAAGGAAGATTATAAAATAAGGTTCAAAGCAGTTGACAAAAGTCTTAAAAAAAATATTAAAAAGCAGACACTTGATCAGATCAGACCCAAAAATAACAATTCAACATAACAATACTAAAGAAAGCTTTCATTCAAATAGACCATGGATATCTATATCTGTCACGCACAGCTTTATCGAGATTTTATCCTGGGCAGTTAAGCAGATACGAGAAAGGTACAACAGTGAATCATTACATCTGCTTTCTGAACATAAATTACCTAGTTAAGATCAACACATACTGCAACAATAAAGATGCAAATTCTTACAGTGTCATTTTACACTATTCTCCCATATTAGAAACATCTTTTTCCTTTTAAAATCTGATACAGTGTCAGTCTACAAAAAGGAAAAATACTTATAAACCCATACAATATTCTTCTGATCAAACTCTCTATTTTGAAAAGTTTACGTAAGCAAGAAGCCCTTGAATGCACAAGAATGAATGAATGAATAGATGGATGGAAGAATGAATAAGGCTTTAAAAATAATCACCAAAATCCAAGAAAACCAAGGACAGAAATGAGATATGTACAAATTAAAATCACATTAAAAAGTCACATTGTCTCTGTTCCTCTTTCTTCATCTCTTCCTGACTCCTCACAAAGCCAAGTACTCTTAACTTAAAATGCCACTAAATATTCCATGTTCACAGGCATCACAAGCTTACAGAATAACTCTTCGGCACCCAAATTCATATTACTTTAGCTTATGCTTTTTTAAAACAGGAATTCACATAATCTGCCAAAAAATTTTTTCTCTGTTAATATTACTCATTGACTCCCAAGTTTTACATGAATACTGAGAAGTAGGGCTTTTATAAATGGATGAAAGTAAACATTAAAGCATTTGCCGTTTGCAGTACTTGCCAAAGAAATACTTTTTTGTTTTCTTCCTGAAAGAGGAGTAAAAAGAGATTATTGCAGTTGTTAAATGCCATTTCCCAAGCTCTTAAGACTTTTCCCAACAAAGACAAACATGTCAGACTCACTTTGCCATTTCTACAAATAGAACGCTTGTTACAGTTACCATTGTTTCGATAAAGAACATTAGGCCCTAAGGAAGTTGTGACTTCATGTTTCACAATAAATTAGTAGTGAACCTTTGTTAGTTGTTATAAAATAGTCTATTAACAACTCCCACGAAATGAAAATTTCTCACAGACACTGTACATGTAAATACAGCCATGTCTGGTTTTAACTGAAGGCAGGATCCTGAACGTTGTATATCTACCCAATCGTATTTTAAATCTACCAGGAAAGTTTGCTATTAAAAAGTACTCCCTGAAAATATTATCTGAATAAAACTTGTGTTTTACAATTTTAGATGTTTGAAGCTTTTCTTTTTTAAGGGCAAATTTATATTTTTCAGGCATTTCAGATATCTAAAAAGAAAAAAAAAATCATGAGTCTACTACCAGGCAGGCTGTTAGGAAGGATGCCAAGTGCCACTTAGTTCTGACTGAGAGGCAGAGCACGAACATGCAGCATATAGGAGGTCAGGCTGGGAAGAATGGTTAGAGAACCTAACATTAGGAACTGGAAGTTGGATTACATGACTTCTAAGGTCCTGTCCGGATCTGTGACTGTATATTTTAAGGTACTTTTGAGCAATGATGATGGATATATACTGATTGGTTTACATTTCTGTTTATCCCTCGTGAGTGAGATGTCAGGAATAGAATCTAAAAGCAAAAAATTAAGTTTATCCTTCCTTTAATAAGAACACTAACCATGGGAAATAAAATCAATCTACAACTGATTTTTTTAAGAAACAAACAAAAGTAATTCAATGGGAAAGAATACGGTACCATAAAAAGAACTTCAACCCCTATCTCACACCACATAAAAAATTAATTCTAGATGGATCACAGATATAAAAGTAAAAGCTAAAACTATACAGCTCCTAGAAGAAAACATAAAATGTCTTTACCATAAGGGGGTAAATATTTCTTAGGAATCAAAAGCTAGACTTTATAAATACTTAAGTTTTGCTCATCAAAAGATACCTGGAAGAAAATATACACAATGCATATATATGACAAAAGAATTACATCTAGAATATATAAAGAACTCCAACAAATTAACAATAAAATGACACACTTCATAAAAGAAGATATACAAATAGCCAATAAATATGTGAAACAGAGCTCAAAAACATTAATCACAGGGAAATAAAATATTACCACATATCCACTAGAATAGCTAAAATGAAAAAGACTGACAACATCAAATATTGTCAAGAATGTGAAACAAATAAAACTCTCATTCATTTCTGGTGGAAATAAAAAAAGATACAAACACTTTGAAGAACAGATAGCCAATTTCTTATAAAGTTAAATAACACCTACCATACGACCCAACTGAAAACATAAGCCCACAAAAAGATTTACAAGAATACCATGGAAGTTTTATTCATAAGACAAAAATTATTAATCCAAATGTCCATCAATGCTAGAATGTATAAACAATTTATGGTACATTTATGCAATGGAATACTACTCACTATTAAAAAGGAACAAACTACTGACACTTGCAACAACATAGATGAATCTCACTGATACTATATTAAGCAAAAGAAGCCGGATGATCCCATGCATATGAAGTAACAGAATCTGAAAAGCTAATCTATGGTGATAGAAATCAGATCAGAGGTTGCCTCTGAGAAGGTGGGGACTGACTGAGGGATGTTCACAGGATGATGATAGTGTTCTAAGTCTTGGTAGCACTGTGGGTTACACAGTGTGTCCATTCATCAATACTTACAAATGGAATACACTCAAATGTTGTATACTTTACTCAATGTAAATTTTACTTCAAATAAAAAAAGAACTCTTCAATAAAATAAGAATTACAAGTATTATAATTCTAGTAGGTTTGCTTTTTACAAAGTGGTATCACTTGGCAATTCTGAAACTACTTTCTGAGTATCCTAGGCTTCTAAAGACAAATAAGCATAAGTAGTCATATATTTCTCACTGTTGGTAAAAAAAAAAGATACAACTATAGAAAAGGGAATTACTTTTTTACTAGAAAGGGAAAAAAAGAAACGCTTCAGTGAGGAAACTTAGAAGACATTACCCCAGGCAAGTGATCGAGGCTACTTGGAACCAAGTGACATCATGTGTCACTTGACATGATGCACCAAGTACACAGCACTGCTGTGATATTTGTGCTAAAAATGCATACCCAAATCTAGTCATGAAGAAATAACAGACCCAAATAGAGGACTTTCTATAAAACAGCTGTGCTCCTCAAAAATATTAAGGTCAAGAGCCATAAAGAAAGGTTGAGGAACTGTTCCAAATGAAGAAAACTAAAGGTGTACAACAAACTAATGTGTGATCCTGGATTGGATCCTGGACCAAGTGGAAAAAAAATCTACAACAAATGCTGTGAGGTTGCTATTATTTTACCCTTTGTACAAATAAGAAACCCCCTTGAAAAGGTTAAACAACTTGCCCAAAGTCATACAGCTCTGCGGTCCCTAACCCACGGGCAGCCTGTTAGGGATCAAGCTGCAGAGCTCCGCCTCTACCATGCTCTCCCCCCACCCACTCCCATTCGTGGAAAAATTGTCTTCCATGACATTTAGGAACCAGAGGGCCACACAGCAGGAGGTGAGCAGTGGGTGGGTCAGCAATTTTTATCTGTATTTACAGCCGCTCTCCATCGCTCACATCACTACCTGAGTCCACCCCTCCTGTACCCCATCCCTCCATCCCCCCAACCCCCGTGGAAAAACTGTCTTCCATGAAACCAGTCCTTGGTGCCAAAAAGGTTGGGGACTGCTGATACAGCTAGTATAGGTAAGCCAGCATTAGAAGCCAGCTCTGCCTACCTCTAAAGTATATGCTGTAAGCATTATACTTCTTAGGCAGGTTGCTATTTCCGTGGCTAGCCATATTAAAGAGTTATAGTTTTAATTAAAATTTTTCACATGTACTAAATTCAGTTAAAATTAGGTATTCTGTCATACTTTTTAATAGAAATAATCAAATACTGTATCAAAGTTGAGTATTTCAAGTTATCATAGAAATAAAAAAGATATAGCAAATGTAATAGCTGTTATTCATTTATTCTACAGCAACTTACTTTAAAAGTTTTCTTAAAATATAAATGAAAGTAAACTCTAGGTAGATGTGAAAAATGAAAATTACAATGAAATCTACTGTAATCTGCAACAACAGAACCATAAGAACAAATAACCCAAAATGTTAGCATAGCTGCTGAATTCAAACTTCCATACTTACGAAAGGTACACATACCTTTTCCTAAATGCGTGTTTATGCTCATATATCTAGCTGTTCCTGTAAGGCTCTTGTGTTCTCTGTATGGTATGTGTTTCTTTGTCTCTGGATCAATATATTCCTTTGCCAAACCAAAATCTATAATATGAATAACTTGCTGGGTTTTGTTTCCTGGTCGTCCTATTAAGAAGTTCTCAGGTTTTACATCCCTGTATATCAAGTTCTTTGAATGAACATATTCCATGCGAGAAATCTTGGTTTAAGAAAAAAAAGAAGAGATTTTATTTTGGGCCTTGACTAGTCCAAGAAAGCATGATAGAAGGAAGACAGAACTTTCACAATAAAAACAACATAAAAAAGAAAAAAATCAGAAATTATTTTCAATCCTTTAAAAGTAACATGATATATCATATATACATATCCAATTATGATTAAAAAATTTTGCCTTTATTATTATAGTCACTGAGAAATGAAAGTGTTTGAATTTTATGAATTCCTTTCATATCAGTAAGCCTGATTCAATCAACACTTTCAGAGGGTGCTACCTCATAAAATCCAAAAGCTTTATTGATAAAAGATCTTGAACTCAAAAGTATAACCAAACATATGCAAAAAGTTGCAATTTATTCTTCCTTATCAGTTCAATAATCAAACAACTTTTATAACTATATTAAAGAAACCTGAGTCAAAACTGTTAAACAAAAACAATTAATAGCACCATTCAGTATTTCTTTCTTTTTTTCTTTTGTAACTTGTTTTCTTTATTTTTTCCTAGGTATTAATACTTAAAAATAAGATCTTAAAATTAGAAAAGTTTGGAATCCAACTCCAATAATATAGTACATTACTGTTTCACATATTCTCAAATAATGTTCATTGTACAAATTGTCACAAAATAGAACATCACAAGTAAGAAAATAAAATTGCTTCATTTAGTGATGATCATGGTTAACAATGCAATGTAAATATATAGTTACACAGGCCATTCTAGTTTGTTTAACAAACTTCAGATCATATAATATATAATATTCTATGACATATACTTTTAATTAATGGTATATGATAAGCATTTTCCAGGTCATGAAATATTTTTTAGTATGTACTTTTTAATAGCTACATATTATTTTATGGCTATAAATAATTTATTCAACTAACCCTGTTATTTCTGCACATTTGAGTTGGTTCTTCTTTTTATCATAAACGTCCTTGCACATACAGCATTAAATAAATCTGAATACTTCCACAGGATAAATGTGTAGATGTGGGATTAATGAGTCAATGGATAAAAACAATTTTAACACTTCTGCAGCACACTCCTATTGACATTTATTTCAAAACTACCTTAAATCATCCTCTACATTATTATTCCATGGGTTTCCTACAGTTTAAGTAATTTATTAAGACTCCTTCATTTGATTGTTTCTTCTTTTTCTAGGTTATAAAGTCTATTACTGAGACTAAGAATCCATGTTTCTGAGAGTTTTCTTTTGAATTATTCATCTTCTATGTGAAAAAGGTAACATTTAATAGAAACAACTTAATTCTCAAACTAAGCATTCTTAAAGTAGTTAAGATACAAATTTTCATACAAATAAATACACCTGACTCAGTTATTTTAAGTTATATGCATCCTAGACAGACAATATGAAAAGGAGAAACATTAATATTAGGTCAAATGTTCTGTAAGATAATGTCCTAAAACTTTAAACTTTTAATATAAATTTGTGACCAACAAAGCATGCAATCATTCCAACAACTTCATCCACCCTGCTTTACTTACCAGTTGTATAGCTATCATGAGAACTGTTTTAAGAGAAAATGTTCTGTCACATAAGTCAAACAAGTCTTCCAAACTAGGTCCCAGCAGTTCCAGCACCATAGCGTTGTATTTACCACAAGGGCCAAAATAGTAAACTTGAGGTATACCATCTAGGAGAAAAGAAACAGTCATTTAATAATTTCATCATCTTAAATACTAAGGTTTTCTTCCTAGAAAATCGATCAACAATTTTTTTAATTTTATAGTTTCAAGAACGGCAGCAGTATTTTTACTTTTTGCAGACACACAATAAACTTTTCCTGACCAAACTTCCTTCCTCCCTATACCTTCTCCTTGATGTTCCCGCTGTAGCCTGGTTACATCTCTACTGCTGCTGCATTACTAAACTATATTATAAATAGTACCTTATTGTTTCTCTCCACCACCTCACTATGGACAAGAACTAGGCTTTTAGCCTTTTATTTCCATGTCCTAGAGAAATTCTTAGCACATCATGCTGAAATCAAGGTGTAAGGCTGCACTGCAATCTTACATGAGGCTCAGAGCCCTCGTCCAAGTTCAGAGGTTCTCGCCAGAATTCAGTTCCCCATGGGGATAGGACTGAGGCCTTCAGTTTCTAGAGGCTTTCTACTTGGCATGTGGCTCTTTCCAAAACATGGTGATTTGTTCTGTTAAGGCCAATTGCAGAGCTGCTCTGCTGTTTCCAATACCTCTGACTTCTATACATTCTTTAAAGCCCCTTCTTTGTGATTAACTTTACATCAACAGATAGGGGCTTTAATTATATCATCTCTGCTATAAAACTTAGCCTCGCTGCATGGGTGAAATCCTAGAGATCTTGCCCATATTCAAGGGGAGGGGATTACACAGGGTGTATACACCAGAGGATGGGAATCTTGAAGGGTGATCTAGTAGTATGCCTACCACAAGGTTATTAAAGACATCAGTGTTCCCTTGTTCAAGCCTCATATAAGATTGTGGTCTAGCCTTACACCTTGATTTCAGCATGGTGAGACCTTCAACAGAGTTAAGCCATGCCTCGACTCCTGACCTGGGAAATTGTTAGATTACAAAGTCTCTCATTTTAAGCCACAAAGCTAGTAATAATTCATTATGCCACCCTTGTTAATGATCCTTGTAGCCAAGGATAATTGTCTCAAAACAACTTAAGTAATAACCCTCCTCATCATTTCTTTAAAAACCTTTGTCTTCCTTTACCTCTCTGAATACACCCAAGCATATTCCCATTGTAATGCCCATTCCCAAATAAATACAGTTTTCTTTTAGAGAGTCCCCTTCTCTGTCTGTTATCTGGGTTTGACACTTAATACTGCATCTATCTATTCTTGGTCATGAAGAAATGAATATCTTCCACCACAAATGTCTCAGTTTTACTTCCAAATGATTTTTTTTCAATAATTTTAAAAGGGAAAAAAATCTAAACTATAATACTTTTCCCATTCTTTTTAATGAAGAATTATTTTAGAAACCTAATATCATTCTTATTGTTTAGCCTATCATTTAAAATATAAATTAGTACAGGAACAGAACAGAAAACACTGAACTAGAAACCAGGACAACTGGGTTCTTACTCTAATATTATCTAATATTCACTCGCTACGTGGCCAGTTTGCCATTCAACCTCTCAAGTGGGCCTCAGTTTGCGTATCTATATTAGTAGCTTGGATAAAACCACTGTTTGTCAATTGTGAATATAAGTGAGGCAGCAGAACATCTGAGGGCAGGAAGGTGAGATAGTATAACCATGGGATAGGCAGGGGAATGAGTACAAGTTCAAACCTCATATTTGGTCTCCTCTCTAGAAACAAAGATTCTGATATACCCCCATGTGTATATTTCGACACTCTCTGCAAATACACAAACACACACATACATACACTCATCACACATGCTTGTCCCATTTCTCCTTGCCACTGGGAATCATTATCTTAGTGTGAGCCACTTCTACCACAGCCACTGTTACCATGTGTGTGTCATATGTGTAAAAGCAGAGAAAAGGTTCCGAAATAGAGAACGAGAGGCTTATTAAGTTTATTCGTACTTCAAAATCCTGCTTTTACTATGCTATATACATTAAGAGCCTGGAGCTGCAATTAAGACTTACCAATAGCTCTCAGCTACTAAGCTTTCAAAATTCTTTCTACAATGCTTTTTTCCCTCTAAGCCACTGAAAGTTGTTAATTTATATGTCCTCAATTTAACAACCTCCAATAACTCATTTCCACTATTTAGTTTGTTATTTCTGATATGCAGGGTACAAGGAAACCAGATCATCAAGGCTTATTAGAACTATAAACAGAATGTAAAAATAAACACGTTTTGAAGATCCTCAATGAAAGGACTGTCAAAGGAATTCTCTACTTCCTTCTGAGACACCATCTATATTCCCAGCAGTTAAAGTTGGGAATGAAGTTGTTGAGAAATGATCTCTAAACAGGACAACAATATGTTTTGGTTTATTAAATCACTGTGTTTTTTTCAAATATTTTCAAAAGTTTCTAAAAATAGAAAAACATTGAAGGAGTTCTGCTGTCTTAATTAATTCAACAAATCAACAATAACTTATCGAGCATATACTACATCCTTATGGGACTGGGCTGGACATTATGGATACAAAAGTGAACAAGACACCATGACTAAGGATGCTTTAACCCAGGAATGCAAGGTTGGGTTAACATGCAAAAATCCACCAAGGTAACTCACCATAACAGAATAAATGTGGAAAACCACAAGATCATCTTAATAGACGCAAAGAAAGCATCTAAAATAACTCCGAACAAATTTGAAATAGAGGTTCCTAAATCTGACAAAGAACATCTATGAAAAGCTACTAGCTAACATCATACTTAATGGCAAAAGACTGAATGATTTCCATTTATGACTAGGAGTAAGACAACAATGTTTACTTTTACCTCTTCTATTCAACAGAGGAATGAAGCAAGAAAAAGAAAGAAAAAGCATTCTCAAGAATGAATGAAGAGACCCTATTACTTGAAGAAAAACTGCCAATTATTTACTAATAATAAAATTCAACCTTTCAAGTAATAATTTCAATTTTGTAAAATTTGTATCTGCCATGATGACCTTAATTAACTTCCCAATACTTAAAAACTTATTCTGATGAAATTGTGGTGATATTAACTATTATGATTTAATTTGGGATAATGAGATGTATCAATATTTGAAATATATGCATAACTCAGTGAAACAGTATGTTTCAAAAGACCAATGCTGATAGTTAAAAAATCACACATGGGTAAATGATCCATTCAAATTACAATGGATTTTAATGTAAGCAAGTAGGAAAAGTTTTTTGATATGACTTCTAACTCTACATTGCCACTGACAATTAAGAAACTACCACTTACCAAGTTCTGGTGTAGTATCAAAAAGATATTCATAATTTACAAGTTAATTAATTAGTCAAGATTGACAAAGTTACGGATTAAAACACTGATGAGATTATAAAGTGGTACCTTTTTAAAGGAAAATAACCCTATCCTTTTTAAAGTAAGCAAAAGTATGCATACAATGATGTTTAAGCTCCACTGGTTGTTTCAGTAAAAAAAGAACTGACGGCCGGGCGTGGTGGCTCACGCCTGTAATCCTAGCACTCTGGGAGGCCGAGGTGGGCGGATCGTTTGAGCTCAGGAGTTAGAGACCAGCCTGAGCAAGAGCGAGACCCCATCTCTACTAAAAATAGAAAGAAATTATATGGACAGCTAAAAATATATATAGAAAAAATTAGCCGGGCATGGTGGCTCATGCCTGTAGTCCCAGCTACTCGGGAGGCTGAGACAGGAGGATCGCTTGAGCTCAGGAGTTTGAGGTTGCTGTGAGCTAGGCTGACGCCACGGCACTCACTCTAGCCTGGGCAACAGAGTGAGACTCTGTCTCAAAAAAAAAAAAAAAAAAAAAAAGAACTGACAAGTGCCTAAATATCATCAAACCTGAACTAATAAAACAAATTATGTCATACCCATTCTGTGGAATACAGGTACAGCCTTTACTTTTGGAGGTAACTGTGAAGAACAAACCTTTTCTATTTACTTCTTGTAATACTGCTGATTAAATTTTTTATTGTTTACAGCCATGCATTACCTGTTTTGTTTTTTTTTTTTTTTTTTGAACCAGGGTCTTGCTCTGTTGTCCAGGCTAGAGTATATGGCATCATCACAACTCTCTGCAACCTCAAACTCTTGGGCTCAACTGATCATCCTGGCTCAGCCTCCCAAGTAACTGGGACTGCATGTGTGCTACCACGTCTGGCTAACTATCTTATTTTTTGTAGAGAAGGAGTCTCGCTATGTTGCTCACGCTGGTCTCAAACTCCTAGCTTCAGATGCTCCTCTAGTTTCAGCCTCCCAAAGTGTTAGGATTAATAGGCATGAGTCACAGAGCCTGGCATACCTTTAAAATAAAAATACTTTTAATGAGTCATTAAACATACATGTGACTAGAAAAGATACTAGAAGAAAAAGCCAGAGAAGAAAGCTACCAGAGACTCCTGGAAGCACAGGTGATTTCTACTTTCACTTTTGTAGTTTTTGGACTTTTCCCAATTTTTATGAAGAATATATTCCTATTTTTGCAATCAGGAGAAAAATGCACATTTTAAAAATTCTTCTGAGATCACAAAGAAAAACTCGAGTTGAAAAAGTATTTAGACCAAACTATAATTTTACTTCCCAGGAAAAGTCTGGAGAGTTTTTTATCACTGAGCAAACAAATTAAATTGTTAAGAGTTGGGAAAAGTTGCAACTAACAAACAGAGGAGGGGACAGGGTGTACCCTAAGCAAAGAACAAACAAAACAAACACCACACCAACATAAATATGGCAGACAAGACCACCAGGTAGAGATTTTTTGGAAGTGAGAGAGGTAAGGGAAAAACAGGCAAGAAAAAAGAAGCTCAGAAAGAAGGCTTAGAAGGAAGAATAATGGAGGAGTTAAGATACTAGCTATGTCTATTGATCAAAATATTTGGCTACTGAAATGCATAAGTACAACTGAACTCATGGGCAAACAGAAAACTTTTGCATATATTTGTTCTTACACTTGGTGAATTTTCAGCTATAAATTCATATTGCACCCATTTCCAATGTGTCTAAAATTATTTTTATTTGAGACTACTATATAAAGCCCTTCATCGTGAATTCAGGAGTGTTAGTTCTGATAATGTCCAATATCCCTAATTTTCAAGGATGCTCATTAGCATCGCTCATTTTCAAGAACTCTATTTTCTTCCAAGAAAAGCTCAAGAATGAGTAAGAATACAAAATTCACATATTTGAAAACACAGTCTTACCCTTACTTCCCCGAAATTCACTTTACTAAATACTTCATTTTATATTTCAGTATTCCATTTAAGTAACAAAACAACATTAATTAATTAAAGTCACAAAACAATAACACATAGGAGGTTTAACACTATCAAAGCCGGCTTGGTACTTCCTGCCAGGTATTCAAATACTTCAGTTCCTTATAGGTGGGCATTAGATAAGCAGATCATTAAAAGAAATATCATGATCCATTTCATAGTAATAATATCACAATCCATTTTCAGGTCCAGAATTGTTCATGTAAAATGTTAAATAGGAAGAATTAGAACCAAAGTATCAACATACTTATTAGGAAATTTAAACCCCACACCTCTGGTTAAGAAAACCTAAAGTGTGATTAGAAATACTAAGTACAGAATTATGATACAGGCTATATTCATTTTTAGGGAAGTTTTGCATTAAGGCATTCTTAACTTTAGCACAAATGTTTATACTCCTAGGCCAACAGCTCTCAATATGCAGTGTGAAGACACTTGGGGACAGAGGTGGTCCATGAGACCCTTTCAAGGGGTCAGTGATATTAAAATTCTTTTAGAGTAACATGAATACATTATTTATCCTTTTTAACTCTCAATCTCTAACAAATGAACAGTATATAGGACGTGTGATATCACAATAGATTGAATCAGAAGAAGATATGAGAATCTAGCTGTTTTCTATTAAGTCAGACATTAAAGAGAGTTACAAAATATGTAAAACAATGCTACTTTTCTCACTATTTTTATTTTGAAAAGTACATCAACAAAAATGTTTTGATATTAAAATGTTTGAATTATATTATTATTTTTAAATGAATTAATATAGCAACATTTTCATATTTCTCTTTTAATTTCTAATATAGCAAATATTAATAGCTATAACCCATAACAACAAAAGCTGAGATCCTCAAAAAGTTTAAGAATATAAAATCATCCTAAGACCCAAAAGTTTGAAAATTCTGTCCTAGCTGAATAGTAAGCTCTGACATGAACAAAACAGGTACAGTGAATTATGGATTTGGTAACAGTCCTTCCATTAAAAGACCATAATATTTGCCATTTAGTAGTAAAATTCTACTAATTAGTCTCAAATGAAAGGAATCAAGTCACCCTACTAAAGAAAGAAGCAGAAGTACAAAGGACATTAAAGTACAAAGAACATTAAAAAATAACATCACCTACAAACAAGTAAAAGTTTAAATGTTACAAAAACAGAAAGAATTTATTATCCTCTTTGAGCATAAATAATTAAGGAAAAAAGGACTATATCATTCTTACCCCAATCCCCCAAAGTTCAAGCTTACAAACGTTTTCTTCTTACAATGTGCTACATTACACAAAATGAATATGAAATTATCATTTCATTTTTCATGTGTTTTACTATTATATGGGCAATTACAAAAATGACACAGTATTTAAGAAAATTAAATCCCTTAGCACCATTTAGTAATACTCTAATCAAAAGTATGGTTTGGTTTTTGTTTAAGATTCTTATTTGATTAATTAATCACTGAAAATACTACAATTACCACATAACACATAACTGTCCTAACACCTGCACCATATAAACCAAACTGAAAACACTATCAATTAAGCCTTCTCTCTTACTGATGATGCATAGCATTCCTTAAATGTACACATTCTCCATAACTTAAGCATTAAGTATATTCACACTGTTGTACAACCATCACCATCATCCATCTCCAGAACTTTTTCATCACCTTATACTGAAATCTTACTCATTGAACAATAATTCCCCATCTCTCCCCTTCCCTCAAGCCCCTGGAAAACACCACTTTATTTTCTGCCTCTATGTATTTGATTACTCTAGGTACCTCATATAAGTGGAATCATACAGTACTTGTCCTTTTGTGACTGCCTCATTTTACTTAGCATAATGTCATCAAGGCACATCCATATTATATCATATGTCAAAATTCCCTTCCTTTCTAAAGCTGAGTAACATTCCATTGTAGGTATATACCACATTTTGTTTATCCATTTTTCTGTCAAAGGACACCTACCTTTTGGCTATTGTGAATAATACTGCTATAAACATGGTGCGCAATTATCTGTTCAAGTTCCTGCTTTTAATTCTTTTATGTGTATCTAGAAGTAGAACTGCTAAATCAAATGGTAGTTCTATGTTTAATTTTTGGAGGAACCAACATGCAATTTTCCACAGTGACTATACCACTCATTTTACATTCCCCCCAGCAACGTACAAGGGTTCCAATTTCTCCACATCCACACTAACACTTGTTGTTTTTTGTTGTGTTTTGTTTTGTTTTGTTCATAGCCATATGATGGGTGTGAAGTATGTCATTGTGGTTTTGAGTTCCAATTCCCTAATAACAAGTCATGTTGAGCATCTTTTCATGTTTTTATTGGCCATTTGCATATCCCTGGGGAAATGTCTATTCAAGTCTTTTGCCCATTTTTGAATTGGATTGTTTCTATTTTTGCTGTTGAGTTTTAGGAGTTTTTTACATATTCTGGATATTATTTAAATATATCTTATTTTTTATAAGAATACTAATAAACAAATTGCTGTCTAAATGAAATTTAACATACCATAGGAAAGTTATAGTTGAAATTACTTCCAATGGCCCATTTATTATTAAGAGCAGCCTGAAAATATAATCTTTTCAGGTATGAATTCCAAAATCAAATTGTTTTAAAGTCATAAATCTTCCCAAAACAATTAAGAACTCTTGTTTTTCTACAAAGCTCACTTCGGTAGTCAAAACATATTTTGTAAATTCATGATTGATTTAAAAACACATATATATATATATATATATACACACACACACACACACACACACACACACACATACACAAAGTACCCCAAATTCATGATTCATACGAAATACTCAAAAATATCCACACCTGTCAGAGTTTCAGAGCCACCATGATGCACACCTATTCATACGCAAACAAACATATGCAAACCATTCATATTTCAATCTATGTTAGTGATGCCCATGCAGTACAGGGGAGCACCCTTAAATACACAGACTACCCTGTAAACGGTGGTACCTACAGTTATGTAATACTGCAGTCCTAGGACAATCAAGTGCTAAAAGATGTACATTTCATTTTTATTCTTACTATATTTGACATAATTTTTAAAAGTTAAAACAGGCAAAGGTTAAAATAATAAAAGCACACTTTTGTTATTCAACTCAATGACCTGCTAAACTCCAAATTTACTTATTCATTCCAATCCAATAAACTATTCAATCCTATTTTTCTAAATGACAATTTTACTACTGTAGTAGAGATAGATCTGCTGTTTTTAATCTCTCCAGCATCCAATCCCCCTTACATAATACCTAAATTCCTGAATAGGCAAATACTGCTCCCTATTCTCAGTCTCAGAAGTTCAGGTAGCTCCTGAGATGACCACATGATCTAACTCTGGGCAATCAAATTCATAGTGATTAAATCAAGAAAGAGCATGGGACCCAACATAAGACAGTAATATTCAGTCCTAGAACATTTGCTGGAATTTTTAAGAAAGAGATATTTTCGTAATTGCTAAGCCTACATTATTGGTGGCCACCTCCACCATCTCTTAAGAATGGCCAACCAGAAAGTGAAGCTTAGGTGTACAAAAAAGGTAGATCATAGAGACTCAAGATGTTGATGATAGTATTTGAAGCCCTGGATACAGCAATGTTTTTTACATCAGGGTATTTCCCCAGTATGTGAGTCAGTAAATTCCTTTTTTTCCCACTTAACTTCTTACCTGCTAGTGCTAATTAGTATATGTGGTTTCACATACAATTTGCTTTATTCCCATAGCCTTTAAATCTCAGTTGCCAGTGATAATTCCCTGAGGCGTGTCCATATCAGACATAAATATGCATTATAAAAAGTCTATAATGATAAGCACATTAATACAAAATTTCAAACTTACTGTCCCTGCAGTGATTACTCGTTTGCAAAGTATGATCTTTAAAAAGAGAATGCAAAATCAGTATCAGTATTAAGAAATAGACAGCTCTACAAATTAGAATGTAAACATGTTTACAGAAAGATGCATGAAGCTATTCCATTTTACTAAATCTGGAGAAACAAAATCCCCTTACCTGTATTATATAAGAAACTGTACAAGTAAAATCATTACAATTAGTAGAATAGGAGTATACAGAAAAGTAGAGCTGTGAGAAGTTTTAACATAAAGGAAATGCAACATACAACAGAAAATTTTTCCATGAATTTTCTCCAATGGCACAAAATATCTATTCTCACTTAGACTTAGGGTTTATATAAAAATATACCTATTTTAGCTTCCCAGGGCTACTGTAACAAATTACTACCAATTTGGTGGCTTAAAACAACACAAATTTATTTATTCACAGTTCTGGAGCCTAGGGTATCTAAAATCAGTTCCACTAAGCCAAATCAAGGTATTGGCAGCACCACTCTCCCGTTAGAGGCTATAGAGAACCTCTTCTAGGTTCTTATAGCTGCAAGAATTCCTTGGCTTATGGCTGTATCACTCCAATCTCTGCTCCGTGGTCATACTACCCATTCCTTTTCTGTGTCTGTAAAATGTCCCTCTGCCTCTCTCTTACAAAGATACTGCGATTGCATTTGGGGCCCACCCAGATAATCCAGAATAATCTCTCCATCTCAAAATCCTTAACTTAATCATACCTGCTAAGTCTTTGCCATACGGTAACATTTACAGATTCTAGGGAGTATGATGCAGATATCTTTTGGGGGCTATTTTTCAGCCTATCATAATAGCATAATTCCCTTCAACAGCTATAATATTGTCAAAAAGGCTAAGAAGATGGAACCTATGTGCATTTTATATTCTTAAATTTTTTTCACAATGTTCTCTACTCATATTTATACCAACACAAAAAGCTCCAAATCTGTCATATTTAAAATAAAAAGGGATCACTAAGACTATGGTAAGAAAGTGTCTAGTAAACACAGCCTTATGAAGTGACTTTTCTTAACCAAATTTAAAATACCATTCCTTGAAACTAAAGAGTTATTTTCATTATAATCCATTTTATTCCAAATTTAAAAATTATATATAAAACTTTACCTCCAGATCCTAACTGCTTGTAGAATCTGTATTCCAAATGTAGCTGTGGTGCTCTGGATTTCATGGGCTCCTAATTTAAAAAAAAAAAAAAACAAAGACAACATTTAAGTATTAAAAGGTCACTAGGGAAAAAAAAAGATCACTAGGCCCCAACTGCAAATGTTATAAATTTTGGTGTCAACGCTTATATTATATAATAGTCTACTAGTCATCTTTTTGTAAGATTAGATCCACATAAAAATCAACTTCTTGTTCAATGTAAAATAAATGGAAACCATAAATG
The DNA here is from genome assembly GCF_041146395.1 of Eulemur rufifrons. Lineage (NCBI taxonomy): Eukaryota > Metazoa > Chordata > Mammalia > Primates > Lemuridae > Eulemur > Eulemur rufifrons. Next base: position 88,624,604 of record NC_090999.1, on the reverse strand, counting down.
TACATAAGGTTAAATAGCTATTAGATCAAGTGACAGGAAAATCTCTGATATTTTACTCTTTAACCCTGAAGAAAACTATGCTCTGAACATTCATGACTACGGAAACGGGGGCCCTTATACTCTTTCCCTTGTTCTCAGAATTCACCTCTGAACTGTACATTTCTCATGTAAAGGTTGTAAGTGAAATTGAAATCATAGAAAAGAAAGAACAAAGATGGTGATAAGAAAATTTTGATAATAGCAACAATGTCCTTCTAAATATTTTCAACTGAGGTAAAACTTACACACAATAAAGCACACAGTTCTTAAATGTTAATTAGATCCATGAGCTTTGTTAACTCCAGGACCCCTACAACCACTACACCAAACAATCTATTGATTATTTCATTTCCATTATCCCTCCTTCAGAGGTAATCCCTTTTTGACTTTTATTGCCTTTAGATTACTTTTGTCTGTTGTAGTTCATTTATATACAGTATATGCTTTATTCATGTGTATGGCTTTTATCAGTCAACATAAATGTTTTTGAGATTCACACATATGCACACATATACATACATACACAAAGACAACATGCACAGAAGCAACACAGACTTGAGATATTAGAAATAATATTAAATGTGAAAATATCTTCAGGAAACAGGAAAACTATAATGGGGTAACATAGGAAATTTAAACCAGAAACACAAGGTAACAGAAAATTTCATAAGGAACCAACAGACTTGAAAAATAAAAATATAATAACTAAATTAAAAACTCAGTTTGCCAGCAGAAACACAACAGAAGAAAGAATTTCGGAACTGGAAGGCAGACAGAAAAACCATATGGAGAGCCGGATGCAGTGGCTCACACCTACAATCCCAGCTACTTAGGTAGCTGAGGTGCAAGGATTGCTTGACCCTCAGGAGTTGGAGGCTGCAGTGAGCTATGATCATGCCACTCAACTCCAGCCTGGGTGACATTGAGAGACCCCATCTCTTAAAAAATAAATGAATTAATTAATTAAATTTTAAAAAAGAAAAACTACATAGAATGCATTATGAAGGAAGAAAAAATAGAAAACACAGAAGAAAAGATTGGAGACCTGGACGATACTGTAAGAAGATTTAATATGTACTAATAATAGTCTTGGGAGGAAAGTAAAGAGAAAAGTGAGCAGAGGCAATAACTGAAGAAATAATTGCTACAAATACTCAAGAACTGATGAGGGTAACAAACTACCAATTCAAGAGGAATGTGAATCCCAAACAGGATAACTAAAAAGAAATTTATATCAAGATACATCATAATGAATCTATGACCAACAACAAAGACTTCAGATAACCAACTATTAAAATCTCACTGGAAAACTAATAGCCATTAAGATTATTATAAGAGAAAACAATGAGATTAATTCATGAGAAACAGGGTAGTACAGATACTGTACTGTACTTAAGAGCACAAATACTGAAACTGAATTGTACAGGGTTTGAATCTTGAATATACTACTTACTAGCTTTGTGAATTTGAGCAAGTTATTTAACCTTTCTGTACTTTTCAGTACCCTTATCTGTAAAATAAGGTTAAAATTTTACCTTTCTCATAATATATACAAAGTACTTATAACAATGACTTCCACAACACAGTGCTATATAACCTATAATTCTGCAATTAACTATCTAAAAGTGCATAGCCTTAAGATATAACAAAAAGATGTCCACTTAAGTAATCACAAGTAAAATTAAACACATACCTTGTTTAATCACTAATACCCTGTAGGTAAAAACAGAGACTCAGATCTGACTTAGTTGAGTTGTTTCAACTTGATTCCAGTACTTTACTAGAAGTAAAATTTTATTATAACACCATATGACAAAAGTTGCCTTACAACAGGATGATATTTTCATTATTTATGTACAACTGGTTATTATGTAAGTGCAAACAACAAGATATGAGGGTTGTGGTAGAGGTCAAATTACCAAATTATCCTGAAACAAACTATCAATCTGAACTAGGATAATATGAGAAAAATGTAAAAATCTTCATAAGGGATAACAAACCTGAAAGTAGTCACTGAAATCTGCATCTCTGAACACTATGCTATCAAATAACACCTTTATTTGTACCAAAGTATAAAAACCAGATAGCACTGAAAGTACACAGACATAACATTTTCAAGTGATTACTTTCATGCCAGGTTTTGAACAAAATCATGTTATCTGTTGCAAATAGATACAATAGATACAAACAAACAAACAAAAATATAAGGAAATAGCAAACTAAGTAACAAACTATGTATGGTTCAATAATCTGTGAAAATTTTTGTCCTTCCAATACATTTTTGGATGAATTTGATGAAAACATGACTATATACCACACTCCAATATCAAAATACTAGAAATATAGATCCAAAAATTTTCCCAGTTCTCCCAAAGAACACTGAATAACCATTATTATTATATGCAGTGCCAATCATTGTGCTTTAAAAAAGGGTAAGAGTAAAGGAAGAACGTCCAAAAAAGGAGAAAAAATAAGTAAGGGGATGGTGATATAGCATAAAAATAAACTTTAAAAAGTGATAATGTGTTTACATAAGAAGGCTGAAAGATGACATAATAAATGTTTACTAAGGTATCAATGGTACGGACAACGTAAACAAGTTCCAAATTTGAAAATAAGAGGACCTAAGAGTCACTACTTTAATGACTGAAAACAGACAAGGAAAGGTGAGCCTAGAGTAGTGGCTCCTACTTTCACATAATGGTTTATCTGCCTTTACATATAAGATAAATATCACTCACATGCAGAACATGCTCCCCATGACTAGAGCTACTCACTACAAGCTGCTGCATCAATACCACAGAAAACAGGCATTGCCATACTTCTATCCTTGCATGCCACTCCCACCCACAATGCAATACAATGTCTAGGTTCAACACCACTGGCCTAGTGCATGGGAAAAGGGAGAATTTCAAAGAAATGAAAGTCAGCAATGCCCAAACACTGTCCAATTCCTGCATTTTGGGCCTCGCTTTTAAGATTCATATTCACTAACTCCCCTTGTCCCGATTTCATGCTCATCAGGGACCCTTGTAATTTTAACTTGGCTTTCTATGTAGATCAGCCTATAGGAAGAAACTTGGGCATTCTGGATCTATAATAGTTAAACATCTCACTATAAATTAGAAATTAACTCTTTGCTGAATATTTACATTTCTCAGAGCTTAACTGTGTGAACTGATTGCTGTGAATCCACCTCGAAGAAACAACGACAATCTTTGTGAGATGACCTAACCAAATTTTGTGTCATAAAGCCAAACACCAGCCTTTAATACCAAGATGAACTCATCTAGGTAAATGCCAGTCCAAAGCCACATGGGACCCAGCCTAGTCTCTCCTGAGGGCACCACAGCCCTACTGTGCACCTTTATTTCCCAGTGAAAATAAACAGCACTCACTGCAGTGAAACTTTAGTCTATGCTCACAAAGATACTTAAAATGAAGTAGTAGAGGCTTTCTATTTCATGTCAAAAGTTTTTCTATTGCCTTCCACTTATCTTTTCCCCTAATACTCTCTCTTTTCTATATCTATTTCACATTACCCTAACAACAGAGGTTATATTGGCAGAGAAAAGCTTGAAAAAGGCAGGCAAACAGGGAAAACCAAATCATGCTAAGCCTCAGGAAAACCTAGCTGGCAAACCAAACAGAAAATTGGTGCCAGATGAAAGTATGTCTTTTAAAACTAATTCCTAGATCCCAGTTCTGCCTTATGGCCGTCATACTAGGCACATTTAAGACTTCAGAAAAATCTCACAGGAGTTTGCTTTCCCTCTATCCCCTACCACATCAAACATTTCTGAAACCCTGAAAGTCAAGCAATAGGCCAGCTTACCACATATACCAATAAAAAGAGAAATTTCAGAAGCTACCTGGAAGTATGTTTTCAAAGAATGTAATCCTGAATGCTAAAATACTTTTGTCAAAATGTTTGAATCAGAAGGATAAACCTTGCTTTCTAATTTTTATCTAATTAAAACTCCTTCCCTAAATTAAAAATAGTGCCAAAATTCAAAAACTCAATTCTACAATGCTGTTAAAGAAAAGGGATTGAGTTTTTGTGGCACAGAAAATCATAAATGTCCTACACATTACCATATACTTGAAGGGCGTAATGATGTTAGGAGCATAATAACAAAAGATCAGTTATGCGTATAACTTTTCAAATAAACACTCAAGTTATAAATGATATGAAAACAAAATATAATTAAAATATAAGATAATAATTAAGGAAGTAACAAGGAAGTAATTAAGGAAAATTAAGAAACATGAACTTACCAGTTTAATTGCCACATATTCATTTGTGTATAAATTTTTCCCTTGAAAAAGAAAAAAAAGTCAGATTCTGCCAGTAATTAATTTTTAAAGATATATTATATAAAACTGTACTCTGGACAAGAAAGCACATAATACATTTAAATAAAGCATAGTTTTGTGCTTCTGACTATTTAGTAAAAAATTTAATAACAAAGAAATATTTATGATCAATTCAATTTTGTATTTAGTATTTCACCTGGATTCAGAGTAGAAAGTCAAACTAACAAATACTTTAACCCACTTACAAAAATGGGAAGATTCTGAGTTTGGTAGAATATTGTATATAATTTAAAAAGTAATTAACAGTCAAATGTATGCTAAAAAAATTTCAAAACCAGAACTCCTATATAATAACCGGAATACAAAATTCCTCTCCCAATGACCATCTTAAGTCCTTCTTTATTAGAGGATATAATCTTATTAAGGCTCATATTTAATTCAGTAGATATATCAAGAACATTTTTTAAATCTGAAATATATTAAAAATGAAATTAAAAAATTATTATTCATCAATTGGCTCAGAAAAGCTAGTTAACTACTTTGAGGGGAAAAATGGTTAATAGCGCCTCACCTTATGACTAAATTAATTCCAAATATTTTAAGAGTTAAATATAAGATATAAAATAAAGAAAAAAAATATCATCCCCATATCCCCATATATGAAGGCCTTTCTGAGTGTAAGAAGACATAAAGAAGACAATCAGAAGGTTTCATATATATTTGATTACATAAAATATTTTAAACTGCATGCTGGAAAAAACCTACCACATACGAAGTGTAAGTATAAGACAAACCAGAATATAGATTTAATATCACCGACATGTAAAAAATTCAAATGAATTACAGTAATCTTTGGCATTGGCAAAATTAAAAATAATCTAGAAAATTCCAATAGGCCAGTATCTATAGCCCAAGTAGAACACTAAAGAGAATTTTGGTAGCAATGACTATATGAAGATAATTCGATATATAAATTAATGTATATATTGATAAGTATATTTTAAAAAATGAAAAAATAGTACATGTGATTTTTAAATTTCTAGTATTTTTTCAATTAGCATGTATTACTTTTGTAATGAGGGAAATAGAACAATGGCAGATTTTTTTTCCAACTGTGAGAATAACTGGCCCTGGTTACACTGGCTACTGAACACAAAGGAAGCAATCGTCAACTTTGATCCATGTGATTTTCCAACATAGCACCCCTAACCTCCTTCCACACAGCAGCTAATGAATGAATGGCAATAAAACTTCCAGGCAAAATTTCAGCCTCAAATGTGTTGCCACCTTTGTACAGTAGTTTATTTGTATACATATTGTAATTCTCTTCTAATTCTAATTTTGTCCTTATTGTATAAAAATGAGTGAAAACAAAAAGAAAAAAATTCACAATAATGCTAAGTAGCATAGGTCTCATAAACTCAATATAGTTGGAACAAGGATAGAACTTCAATAGAAGTACCAAAAGTGGTGAACACTAAGCTCTATTCAGATAGTTACTGAACCTAAGTAAATATAAAAAAGAGAATATTTCATATTTTTAGTCAACTAGTTCACCATTTAGTTGTGCCTTCATATACATTTTCAAGAATGCATTATGTATGAAAATTTAGGTTTCCTCTAGTAAGCTTACAGTGAATAATTTAACAATACAATGAAGAACTTAATCTTGAAGAACTGTTGTCTAAATTAACAAAGAAACAAGACAGGTTTTGAGTTCAAAGATTAAATTTGTATTTCCTTAAGACATAATCACCTTTCCGTAACTATATTATATATGATGTTTATTAATAACTATACAGGAAAAAAATTCACAGGACAACTTAAGTATAGATCCCATAGAACCAAAATGTACCAATCCTTCTAAAAGTACTGTTTTTGTTGGCTTTTATATGGTCAATGTCTACCTTTTAGGTCAGAGCAAAAAACATTAAAGCATCATCTTTATTTGAACCTTAGAGATTTTGCTAAAATTTGTGGTCACAGTTATAAACATGAACAAAGATTAAGCAATAATATAAATGCATTTTTGTCACCTAGCATGGCCATAGTCTCACACAGTTGATTTTTAATCAATATTTGTACACACATAAACAAATAAATTATGCAAAAGTAATATGTCTGTGTATATGGTATGAGTGAAAAGGAAGAAATGTGCACTTAGCAGAACCCCACTAAAAGAAGGCTCCAAGCAGACTGGTGCCAGTTAAGTGATGTTTTAATCCAATTTCAAAAGACATTTCCAATAAAGCTCTGTGCCATATTAAAATGGGAAAGATAGTTTTACCAATTTTGTAGTATTGGGGTGGTAATTTATTACAGAAAACTATGTTCTTCAGAAACTATTTTTATGTTTACAGCAGGAACCAACTAGTACCAACATCCATTCTCCCCATGATAACAACAGAATGCCCAAGTTCAAAAACAGCTGCCCAGCTAAGACTACATCTCCCAGCCTCTATTTTAACTTCGTGAGACCCTATGACGAAGTTCTGGATATAAAAAGACATGAAATATGTTACTCCCACTTCCAGGAACAAATGTGTGCCCTCCTTGCTCTTTTTCTTCTTCTTGTTGGCTGGCTAGGTGAAAAAAATGAGACCTATCACCTTGTACACAGAAACTGAAGTCACATATTAAGGATGCCGAGGTACTCTGATAGCTTTGGATGCTCTCCCTCTGGTCTGTTATGTGAAGTAAAAATAATCTATTTTCTTAAAACCACTATATTTGGGGATTTTTTTGTTATAGCAATTATAGTCTACTCCTTAGTTATTACATTTTGCAGGTAAGTTTTATATTATAATATGCTTCTGTTAGAAACAGAAAATAAACAAACATAAAATGATGAACCCATCCAAATCTACATATTTATTTGATATGTATCATAAGGCCTGCAGAATTTTTAACAAAATAATTCTCAAACATAAACATAAAATAAGGGGAGTAATGAGGGAATAGGAAGAGAAGAAACAAAAATAAGCAATGTCATGGAAGCTCCTGTAGTATACCTAATTATGTCAAAAGTTATAATATCTTATTTTAGATAGTTATTCATAAAGCAATATAAAATATCCTTGCACTATGTTCTTTAATGTGATGGTCAGTCAGGTGTGGCCACAAGAGTACACAGGAAAGGCTCAAGAAAACGAAGTTTATGATACTCACAAGTCCTAGAGAAAGGGTCACACTGAATGCCGCACAGGGCCACAGGGGAAGCACCAAGTTTTGATTAGGTTGCAGAAGACAGGAGCAAGGGGAGAACTTAAACAAAGCTTTTATTGGCGTTTCCAGGCTAAAGAATGCAGCGTAAACAGTTTAGGATTCCTAATTTGAATCATTCCAGTGACCCCTGGGCTATAAGGGGTGGTTTCTATAATAGTTGCCTTGTATTTGGCTCTGGGATGATTAAGGCAGAGTGAATATAGCCTCCTGAGTGATTGGCCAGACAGAAAAGGTATGGCTATGGATTGGTTAGTCTGCATATCAAAGACATGCTGCGTCTTTTGCTAACTCAGAATTGGCTAATGGCAGGAGGGGCAATCTCTCCCCAGCAAGAAAGGTTTTTTAAGAGCTCCAAATATCATAATACACAGAAAAACTGAAAAATATATACAATACAATCTTATATTTTAGCTATGTTTGGTCTCATTCAGTGCATGTCAAAAACATTCCTAGGAATTTGTCTAAACTAGAAATATAACACATATACTAATGCAAAATGCAAACCTTACTACCAATACATAAAATAAAACCACAAATACAGATGGTCCCCAACTTACAACAGTTTGACTTAAGATTTTTTGACTTTATGAGGATGCAAAAGCAATATGCATTCAATAGAAACCATAGTTTGAATTTCAGTCTTTTCCTGGACTAGCCATAGCTCCCAGTCAGCCATGCAATCCTGAGGGTAAATTACCAATACTCTACAGTGTCCTGCATTGCCCGTGTTTTTTGGATATTGCGTTTTGTGTCTTGACATCCCATCATGTCTACAAAATGCTCATTTTCAACGTAAAAATATTTTCAACTTACAATGGGTTTATACAATAATGTGACCCCATTGTAAATTGAGGAGCATCTGCACATCAATTCATCATTTTAAAATAAAAAAAAGAATCCAAACAAAAATGATAAACCCATTTATTTAAATTAAATTTAAAATTATTATTTTAAATGTTTACCAATTTTTTTAATATCTCATGGCCAATGTTTTTTTTAACAAATTACCTGAGAGAGTTGTGTAGGACTGTTTCTCCTTGGGGCATGTGAACATCGGGGGCTATTTTGAGTTGTGTGTAAGGTTGCAGCTCATATTTAATACCTAAGAGGTCTGAAGTTTTAAATGCCCTGTAATATGTGGGACATTCTTACAAAAATAAAGAACCGTACAGCACAAAATACCAATAGCACCTTTGCCGAAAGTCATTACCTATAATATGTGTACCTTATAGTCTTTCTTACTCAATACTACCCACAAAAAGTAACCTCAATACTAGTAAGCAAATGTTGAAGATGGTCTATTAATGAGGTTTTAAAGAAAGTACTTTAAAAATCCAAACCAGCTTTTAACATTAGCATTCGGTTATCCAGGTATAGAAAGAATAATGCTCACAATGACTTTTTCTGAACATAGAAACTATCTGGGGCCTTTAAAAGAAAGAGTAAAATGCCCCTTTAGTAGTCTATGAAAAGGAAGAAATAAGATAATTAAATTAGCCCTACAAGCACATGTTATATATGTAGTAAGTATACATAAAACATAAATTATAGATAATATATTTAAATAAATTTATGTAAATACACACACATGTATGTATACACCAAACACCCACAGATAGATTAAACAGACAGATAGCTATTAATAGACAGATGTACTAAGAAGTCATCTTATTCCTACTCCTGCTTGTTCATAGACTACAAAAAAAGGGGAGGGGTTATTTTACTGCTTTTCCAGTACATAGCATATATAGTTTCAGTATTTGGTACATATAGCTTCTCATATTGCCCTGATTAAAATAGCCCACTAAATTTGTTTTATGTGAATACACACACACACACACACACACACACATATATGTATTTATGTGTGGTGTATATTTTGAAATAAATTATATGAAACAAACTTTGAATAAAAATGGCCAAGTATAGGCATTGGTATATGCATTGGTCTTTTTATATTATCACCTAAATTTAATCCTCACAATAACCTAGGAAGTAGAAATAATCCCATTATAAAGTGGAGAAATTTGAGGCTCTGAGTGGTTAAATGATCTATGTGTTCCATAATGGCAGGGTCTATTTCTAAATTTTTCCAATGTATTATCAGTGCCTAATCACGCCTTGTCCATGATAGCCATATAATAAATACTGGATGGATGTTGTTCAAAGTTATACACAAGAATAACAGACATAAACAAGTAAATAATGTTTTCTCTAACTCCAAAATCAGAAACAATTTAAGAATATCAAAGTATCTAATACAATATCCTTCAAGAAATAAAATGTGAAATATTCACCCTTTCAAATATTTGAGTCCCTACTAAACACAATATTTTCAGCCACATCATGTTATAACTATGTACAAAGTATATCATTGCTTTTTATTGGCTTGCTTCATTTAACTATTTAATGTATATTTACACAAAACTAGTAAGATGAAGGAGTCACTACAAATTATGGTGCTTCACGAGATTAAAGCAGAAGTAGTTGAGTAAATAAACATAAAATTGGATTTATTTGTAGCAACACGGTTGGATCTACGGAAAATTGTGAAGTCAAATTTTTCTTTCTACATCTAAAGTTCCCACTCTTGGTGGTCAATTGATCAGAGCCCTCATGGCACCTCAATAATGACTCCTGCATAACCATACTATCCCCTTCTTTTTTCTTTTCAATAGAGATAGCCATTATCTCCACTGTATTAGGAATGTATTAGGGGTTAAAAGACCTATATTTTGATCCTGAAATCTGTCATTAAATTGCTATGGACATCTGACAAGTAACCTTCCCTCACTGAATTTTAATTGCCTTAAATATAGATTTCAGAGGTTTAATAAAACCATTGTTTCCCAAACTTGCCTGATTATAATAACCTGAGTCAATACTCTGAGTTCCTTGTGACTCTTGAACCCCATCCCAGACATACTTGGGGGCCATGGGCCAGGAAGGGAGGAGAAAAAATAACTAAATTATAATGTAAATTTCATTAATTTTATGTAATTTCAACATATTAACTTGACTTTAAGCCATACATATTCTCCTAAAGTGATCAGTTACTAAATGTGTTCAAGTCTGAAAAAGTAACTTAAATATCATTCCTAAGTAACATACTACAAAGGCTTTACTGGCAGCTATTTCTGCCTGCTAGGCCTTTTTAATTTACTTTCTTGTGTGGTCATATTCTAGATAATTTCAAGAATGTAGACATTGCTATCTAGGGAATTTCTTACCAATGAAAATACAAGTACACAAAAAATTTCCAACATTTGTATTCTTTAAAATTACCGTAATAATTAAGCAAACAATTAAACAACTAAATCATTTTCATTAAAAAGTATCTTCTATTTAAAAAAATGCTTCTAACATAATAAAATAAACAAAATAGTCTTACCTAATCGTAATTCTCCGAAATTGCCACATCCAATTTTTTTTCCAACTCTAAAGTTAGGTCCAACCATTAAAACTCCAGATGACGAAGACCCAGTTCCTCGAGTATTATGTCCTGATCGACCACCAGGTCGCGCCATTCTATCATCTGATTTGTCCTTGTCTTTCTTTTTATTATCCATATCAAGTTTGCGGTACTCCACTTTGAATTCTTTAATCAAGACAAGCACACTGAAATAGGGTACTGTGAAAATAGGTACATCACTAGGTAACTGTACCAGGTGGGTAATGTTAACATTCAAATTGCAGAAGGTAGTCAATTAACTGGAGCGTGTTCATCCCATTCGTAAAATTTTTCTCAGTTGTCTTTTCAGCAAAATGTATCTTCAAAATTATCTTTTCAATGATGTGAACTGATATTGATAGAAAGCTAGAATATGAAGAAAAGAAAATTAGTCAGCTAAGAGAATTTGAAAATATATGATTGGGAAATTAGATAACATAAAAGTTTAGGCAATTAATTATTGCTATTTGTTGATGCTCCCTGAAATCAAACCACGGTAGACTGTTAAATTAACCATTACCCTTTATTTCTATACTTAAATACCTAAGAGATCTTAAAAACAAGACAAAGAAAGGAAATCAGGGATTCAGTTACATCTTAAAAATTAAAAAAGGAACAAAAATGTACTGAGTAAAACTGAATAAGATCTCTGCTTCCAGCCATGATAGAGGAACTGACACTGAACATCTCTCCTATTGTAAACAACTATAAAGCCAGATAAAACACATGAAGCACTTGTTTTCAAGCACTGGATAATATGCAGTACGCGCTGTGATCCTTTAGGAAAAAAACACAAAAGGTAAGTTCTACTTCATCCAAGCTCTCTGGCTAGGAACAATTTCCTGACTATAGCACAAGGAAGTAAGGCTAAGGCAGCGCACAGTAATCACAGAACAGAGTTCGCAGCTGTTGAAGTGAGTAAGTAGAATTTGTGGTACATGGAACCCAAGGTGAGGGAGTTTAGCAGTGGGGGCTAAGTGGACAGTAGGGCAGAAGACTAGGCTACACATATGCAGGAAAACATTCTAAAAAACCTAGCAGATTGTGGCAACTATAGGGTTAAATGAAGAATGGAGATAACTGGAGGCTGCAGGGCAATGGGAGTTCTTGTCCAGTCAGGTGGAGGAACCTCATTAACATCCCAGGCATGCAGCTGAGACATCACAATGACAATCTTAAAAGCAAGGACCTATATACTAAGGACTACTCTAGACTGGCCCAATTACAGCCTAAAACCAAACCTAGACAGCATTAAAGAGTAGCTCTGAGTAAATTAACTGCATTCCAGAACAAAAGTCAACATTCTCAAAAAGACAAAAAACCCAGATTCTCAACAATATTGAATTTACAATGTCCACCATACAATTAAAAATTATCAAACATGCAAAGCAGCAATAAATGGAATCCATGGCCAGGAAACATAGTTGTCCAAGGAAACAGACCCCAAGATGACCCTAACGTTTGAATTAGAAGACAGAATTTTAAAACTACTAAATAGCTATTAGAGGCCTATCAAACCAAAGAAAAAGAATAAAACAAAAAATACTTAAAGAAATAATAGCTGAAAATTTCCCCAAATTGGTGAAAATCTACCTACAAATTGAAGATACTCAGGAATCCCATAAAACTAAACTTAGGAACATCATAGTCAAACTTCTAAAAACCAAAAATAAAAGCTTGAAAGCATACAGAGAAAAGCTACACAGAACATACAGAATTAACTTCTTAACAGAAACAAGAGGCAATGGAATAATGATCTTTTCAAAGCAATAAAAGGAAGAAAACAAAAAACTTTCAACCCAGAATTCCACATGCAATAGTCATTCTTTAAAACAAGGTGAAAGCCATTTTCGAATGAAAAAAAGTTGAGAATTAAGTCACCAGTAGACTTGCAAAACAAGAAATACTTTTAAAATAGTCCTTTAAGCTGAAGTAAATCACATAATACCAGATAGAAATTTGAACCTTGAAGAAAAAACGAAGAGCCTGAAAATGAGAAATGCATGGGTATTTGTTGCCTTCAAAGATAAATTACTACCTAAGGCATAAGTAATTTCTTAGAGTCATTTATAACATATGTGAATGCGAAACACAGGACAAATGGCAAGAAGGAGGACTCATAAATGAATTACATTGTTTTAAAATTTCTTCTTGAAAATCACTAAGACTAGATTTTAAGTGCTCTCGACCACAAAAAACAAGTAGGTGAGGTAATGCATACATTAATTAGCTCTATTTAGCCATTCCACAATAATGTATACATATTTCAAAACATTACACTGTATATAAGTATATACAATTTTTATTTGTCAATTAACTGAAGAAATTAGAAAGAAATAGATGAGAATAAAAAAGGATTCTTAGATTTGTGAAGAATGATATGGTTCCATATTAATTCTAAGGAGCCAGCAATAAGTTAGAAATGAAGGAAGAAGCTCTGATGTTCAGTGGTACAATGGGGCAACTATAGTTGACAAAAGTTTACTGTATTTCAGAATAGCTAGAAGTTTTCAAATGCTCCCAACATAAAGCAATGATGAATGTTTCAGGTGAATCTTGTCCTAGTTACTCTGATTTGATCATTGTATGTTGTGGGCTTGTTTCAAGATGTAACATGTAATCCATGAATATGTACAATTATTATGTATCAATAAAAAAATAAATAATAAAAAAGAAATGCACATTTGAATACCTACACCAAACAATAAAAAATAAATTAATTATAATAAAAATAGCTACAAAACCAAGACAGGAAATAAAATGCAATGCTAAATGTTATTTAGTTAAAACAAAAGAAGAGAAACAAAACGCTTATGAGACAAAAAAGAAAACAAATAGGAAAATGGTAGATTAAAAAACAAACACATCTTCGCAATTGTGAATTGTGCTGCTATAAACATTCAGGTGCAGATATCTTTGTTATAGAATGTCTTTCGTTCTTTTGGGTAGATGCCCAATAATGGAATTGCTGGATCAAATGGTAGGTCTACTTGTATCTGTTTAAGGTATCACCATACATGAATGGATTAATAAAATGTGGTATATGTATACCATGGACTACTACTCAGCTATAAGAAACAATGGTAATATAGCACCTCCTGTATTTTCCTGGAAAGAGTTGGAACCCATTCTACTAAGTGAAGTATCCCAAGAGTGGAAAAATAAGCACCACATGTACTCACCATCAAATTGGTTTCACTGATCATCACCTAAGAGCACATTTAGGAATAACATTGACCCAGTGTCGGGCAGATATGGGTGGGGGAGGGGATGAATGTATACATACATAATGAGTACAATACACACTGTCTAGGGGATGGACATGTTTGAAGCTCTGACTCAGGGGGATGGGGGGACAAGGGCAATATACGTAACCTAAACTTTTGTACCCCCACAATATGCTGAAATAAGAAAAAAAAAAACAAAAAACCACGAAATAGAACAAATTCTCCCCACAAAAGGTAAAAACTGTCAGACTATATAAAAAAGCAAGACTCATACTACATCCTATCTATAAGAAACAATTTTAGCCAAGAGACTCCTGGAATTGATAAACAAATTCAGCAAAATATCAGGCTACAAAATCAATGTACACAAAATCAGTAGCATTCATATACACTAACAACAGTCAAGCTGAGAATCAAATCAAAGACTCACTATCTTTCACAATAGCACCAAAAAGAATAAAATACCTAGGAATATATTTAACCAATGAGGTGAAAGACCTCTACAGAGAGAAAAACAAAACACTGAGGAAAGAAGTCACAGAGGATGTAAACAAATGGAAAAACATACCATGTTCACGGATCAGCAGAATCAATACTACCCAAAGTGATCTACAGATTCAATGGAATCCCCATTAAAATACCAATGTCATTTTTTGCAGATCTAGAAAAAATAATTCTATGCTTCCCATGGAACCAGAAAAGACCCTAAATAGCTGAAGCAACCTTAAGCAAAAAGAACAAATTAGGAGGCATCCCTTAACCAGACTTCAAGCTACACTACAAGGCAATATTGACCAAAACAGCACAGTACTGGCAAAAGAATAAAGACCTAGACCAATGGATCAGAACAGAGAACCCAGATTTAAAACCATTCTCATATTGCCATCTGATCTTTGACAAACAGACAAAAACTAAACTGGGAAATAGAAAACCTATTCAATAAATGGTAGAGGGAAAACTGGATAGCCACATGTAGAAGACTGAAACAGGATCCACACCTCTCACCATTCATAAAAATTAATTCACGATGGATAACAGACTTAAACCTAAGGCATGAAACTGTAAGAATTCTAGAAGAGGTTAGAAAAATTCTTCTAGATATCGGCCTAGGCAAAGAATTTATGAAGAAGACCCCAAAGGCAATCACAGCAACAACAAAAATAAATAAATGGGACCTGATTAAACTAAAAAGCTTCTGCACGGCCAAGGAAACAATAGAGCGAACAGACAACCTACAGAGTAGGAGAAAATATTTGCATGCTATGTATCCGATAAAGGGCTAATAATCAGATTCCACAAAGAACTCAAGCAAATCAGCAAGAAAACATCAAACAACCCCATTAAAAAGTGGGCAAAAGACATGAACAGAAGCTTTTCAAAAGAAGACAGACTAATGGCAAATAAGATTATGAAAAAAATGCTCAACATCTCTAATCATCAGAGAAATGTAAATCAAAACCACAATGAGTTATCACCTAACTCCAGTAAGAAGGCTTTCATCAAAAAATCCCCAAACAGTAGATGCTGGTGTGGATGCGGAGAGAAAGGAACACTTATACATTGTCAGTAGGACCGCAAACTAGTGAGAAAGGAACACTTACATACTGTTGATGGGACTACAAGCTAGTACAACCTCTATGGAAAGTGTATGGAGATACCTCAAAGAACTAAAAGGAGACCTACCATTTGATCCAGCAATTACACTATTGGAGGAAAAAAGACAATCACAGTTAAAAATTTTAACACCGTTCTTTCAGTAATTCATAAAGTAACAGACAAAAATATCAGTATAGTAGATCTAAATAATACCATTGACTACTTTGAACTAATTGACATTTATAAAGTACAACATCCAAAACTTCAGAATAAAATTTCCTTTAAATGTTCACCAAGAAAAATCACATGCTGTGCTACAATTGAAGTCCCAAGTAACTCAAGTATTATGGAGTATATTCTTTGATCAGAATAGAATTAAATTAGAAATCAATAACTATATGGTATCTAGAAAAGCCCCAAAATTTGAAAATTAAACATACTTTTAAATAAATTATGAGTTGAAAAAGAAATCACAAGAGAAATTAGAAAAAATTCAAACAGGATAATAATACAACATATTAAATTTTATAGGTTACGGCTATAGCAAGCTTAGACAGAAATTAGAAGCTGTAAGTGCCTATATTAAAAAAGAAGACATTTTTAATCAACAATCCAGGTTTTCTCCTTAAAAAGCTAGAAAAAGAGCAAATCAGGTGTAAGTTCAGGAAGTTCTTTAATAATTATTAATAGTCATGGCCTTACAGTAAAATATTGCCTTAAAGAATGAAAACATAGGAATTCTCAATCAACAAATGGAAAAAATACCAAATCAATGAAGAAAAAAATAGAGACCTTAGAATAAAAGGGATCATATCTGAAATGAAAAACTTCACTGGGTACAATCAACAGCAGATTGGATAAAGCACAAGAAAGTATCAATGTTGGCCGGGCGTGGTGGCTCACGCCTGTAATCCTAGCACTCTGGGAGACCGAGGCGGGTGGATGGCTCAAGGTCCGGAGTTCGAGACCAGCTTGAGCAAGAGTGAGACCCCATCTCTACTAAAAAAATAGAAAGAAATTATCTGGCCAACTAAAATACATATAGAAAAAATTAGCCGGGCATGGCGGCGCATGCCTGTAGTCCCAGCTACTCGGGAGGCTGAGGCAGGAGGATCGCTTGAGCCCAGGAGTTTGAGGTTGCTGTGAGCTAGGCTGACGCCATGGCACTCACTCTAGCCCGGGCAACAAAGCGAGACTCTGTCTCAAAAAAAAAAAAAAAGAAAGAAAGTATCAATGAACCTGAAGGAAGATCCAAAGAAATTATCCAGAGAACAAAATCAATAAAATAGAAAATAAATCAAAACAAAGCCAAAAATTGATTCTTTGAAAAGGTCACCGAAATTGGTAACTCCTAGCAAAACTGATCAAGAACAAAAGAAAATATACAAATTACCAATAATAAGAAAGAAAGAAAAGATGCCAAAAAGATCCTATAAATAGTAAAAGGATAAAAGGCTATGAGCAACTTTATGCCAGTAAATCTGATAACTTAGAAAAAATGGACAAATTCCTTGAAAAATGCACATAGGGACACAACATGAAACAGAAAATATCAAAAGCTTCACATCTATTTTTAAAAATTAATTTATTTAAAAAAACGCTTCCCATAAAGATGGTTTCACCTGGTGCATTTTATCAAATATTTGAGGAAAAAACAGTACTATTCTTTCTAAAACTCTCTCAAAAACACAGGAATAATCAATTTACTTTGTGAGATCAGCACAACTCTAATACAAAAGCCTGACAAAAAGATTTCAAAGCCAGGAAAATAAGATCAGTATTTCTGGCCGGGCGCAGTGGCTCAGGCCTGTAATCCTAGCACTCTGGGAGGCCGAGGCGGGTGGATCACTCGAGGTCAGGAGTTCGAGACCAGCCTGAGCAAGAGTGAGACCCCGTCTCTACTAAAAATAGAAAGAAATTATATGGACAACTAAAATATATATATACAAAAAATTAGCTGGGCATGGTGGTGCATGCCTGTAGTCCCAGCTACTCGGGAGGCTGAGGCAGGAGGAACGCTTGAGCCCAGGAGTTTGAGGTTGCTGTGAGCTGGGCTGACGCCATGGCACTCTAGCCTGGGCAACAGAGTGAGACTCTGTCTCAAAAAAAAAAATAAAAATCAGTATTTCTCATAGCACAGATACAAAAATTCTTCATGAAATATAAGCACATATGTAAAAAGTTAAACAAGTAATAAACAACATTTAATACTAGAAAAGATTGATTTAATATTTGGAATCAATTCACCAACATAAAAAAGATAAAACCAAATGATCATCTCAACAGACAAGAAATTGCATTTGAAAAAATTCAACCCATTAATGATTAAAACATCAGTAATCCAGAAAGAGAATGGAACTTCCTCAGTCTAATAAAAAGAATCTACAAAACACCTGCAGTTAATGTCATACTTATCAGTGAAACACTGAACTCTTCCGTCCCCCAAATTAGGAAAAAACACAAGAATGTTTGCTCCCAGATCTTCTATTCAACATTGTACTGAAAAACTAACCAGTGTAATATAAGGCCAGTAAAAGATGCAAAAGGCTTAAAAATTGGAGAGAAAAATGTAAAACCCTGTTGTTATTTCTAGATATCATGATTGTGAGTGCAGAAAACCTCACAGAATCTTTAGGGGGAAAAATATTACTAGAAAAAAATAAGTGAATCTACCAAGATCACAAGAATTGAAATTAAAGACAAAAAATTTGAACAGCCCAGGCCGGGTGGCTCACGCCTATAATCCTAGCACTCTGGGAGGCCGAGGCAGAAGGATCACTTGAGCTCAGGAGTTCGAGACCAGCCTGAGCAAGAGTCAGACCCCCATTTCTACTAAAAACAGAAAAAAGTAGCCAGGTGTGGTGGTATGCACCTGTAGTTCCAGGTACTCAGGAGGCTGAGGCAGGAGGATGGCTTGAGCCCAGGAGTTTGAGGTTGCTGTGAGCTGGGCTGATGCCACGGCACTCTAGCCTGGGCAACAGAGTGAGACTCTGTCTAAAAAAGAAAAAAAAAAAAAAAAAATTTTGAACAAAATACGTGCAAGCCAGGTACACAGAAAATACAAAACATTGCTGAGAGAAATTAAAGAGGAGCAAATAAATGGCAAGAAATACAATGTTAATGGAATGGAAAATTCCAATATTGTTAAAATGCCCCTTCTCCCCAATTAATCTACAGATTCAACACGATCCTAAACGATACACCAGCAGGTTATTTTTTTTACAGTTGACAAGCTTGTCCTTATATTGATGTGGAAATGCAGAATCCAGAATAAACAAAACAATGTGAGAAAAGAAAATCAAAGTCAGAGGATACACACTACCTAATTTCCAGACTTACTAGAGAACTATAATAATCAAGACAATGTGGCACAACCATAGAAATAAACAAACAGATGAACAAAAAGGAGAGTCCAGAAATAGATCCACACATACACAGTCAATTGATTTTTCACTAAGGAACCAAGTCAGTTCAATAATGACAAAAAAGTGTTTTCAATCTATATATCTGTATGTGTGAAAAGTAAGTTTGAGCCCTACCACAGTCTATGAATGAATGAATGAATAATTTGAAATGGATCATAGACCTAAACACAATCACTAGAACCATGACGGGGAATAATATTGTGATCTTGAAGTAAAAATTTCTTAGATGACACTAAAAGCACTATTCATAAAAAAATTTAATAAATAGAAAGTTATCAAAATTAGTAACCTTTACTCATCAAAAGATAGCATTAAGAAAATAAATACAAACACCTCAGAATAGGAGAAATTCTTTGATATATTTATGAGTATGTATAAATATACTGCAACTGAATAAGAAAAACTCCATTTTTTAAATATGCAAAAGATTTGAACACTTTTCACAAATATACACAAATAGCCAAAAAGCATATAAAACAATGTTCAATATCATTACTTATCATAGAAATATAAAATTAAAACCACAATGAAATATCATTTCACACCCATTAAAATAGTTAACATTTAAAAGACTGAAGATATCAAGTGCTGACAAGAATGAAGAACAACCAAAACGCTCAAAAAATTGCTAGTGGGGGAATAAATTAGTATGACCTTGGAAAGTTTGCCAATTTCTTATAAAGTAAACATACACCTATCCTATGACCTATTAAGGCCACACTCAGGTATTTACCTAAGGGAATGAAAACATTTGTTTCCAGAAAGACTTGTACACCAATGTTTACAGCAGCCTTATTCATAATAGACAAAAACTGGAAACAATCCAAAAACCCATTAACAGAAGACTAGATAAACAAATTGGTATATTCGTATAATGGAATACTACTCAGCATTAAAAAGGAATGAACTGCTGACATATGCAACAATGTGGTGAATCTCTCAGACATTATATTAAGAGAAAATAAGCACATATGATATGATTCTAGTTATATGAAATTTTAGAATCAGCAAAACTAAGCTGTGGTGATAAAAATCAGATCAGAGTGGTGGCAAGTTTGACCAGGAAGTGGTATGGGGGAACTTTCTGGGGGAAGGAAATGCTCTGTATCTTAATTGGGAGGGAAGTATGTGGATGTAAACATTGGTCAAAATTCATCAGACTGCATTTAAAATCTATGCATTGTAATTATATGTAACTTGTACCTCAAAATGTGATTTTTAAAAATAATCCTCCACACACACACAAAAGTGAATCTCAAAGTACATATTTTCCCTACGATACCATTACCATAAAACTTACCTAAAAATGCTCCTTTTTTGAGAATTAATGAATTTCTCAGTATTTTATTTTAGGGACTTTTTAAAATTTTTTAATAAATACATATTTATGGGGTACATAGTGAGGTTTCAATACATACAATGTATTGTGATTAGATCAGACTAATTAGTATAACCATCATCTCAAACATTTATAATTTTTTACATTGAGAACATTCAATATCTTCATTCTAGCTACTTGAAACTTTTTTTTTATTATTGTTAACTATAGTCATCCCACAGTAGTCTGGAACACTAGAACTTATTCCTCTTGGGTAGCTCTTTGAAGCTTTTTTTAAAAGAGCTCTTCTATACTTTTTTGTATTTAGAAGGATGTTATTTTCCTTTGGCCAATTTTCATGTTATTTGCAATATACAGCTTTTCATTTATGTTTAATTTATTAAATATCCAAAAACATACTGTACATGTAATAAGAATTCAAATAATACAATGAAGCAAAAATATCCCTTGGGAAGCCCACACCCATTGTCCCTTATTTCACTTGCGCTTCTAAGAGGTAACCATTACTTTATATTTGACATGTATGCTCCAAACCTTTTCTGTAATGCTTGTACATGCATATATGTACTTAGCATAGAAATATTTGTAGGTTGGATGGTTTGTTTTACATAAGAAATCCATATGAAGCCCCTGAAGAACCAAAACTGCCCCACAATCGTGGTAGTATTTAAGGTATATAAAGGACTTCTGCCCTTTTTCTTTCTTATCCCCCTACACTACAAGAACCCTAGAGAAGCAAGGGGCAGGTGATGAATGGAAGAAAGAAGAATCAAGAAACAGCTCATAACTCCTTTCCTCAACAGAAGGTCCAAAGCTAAGAGCCAAGTCTGAAACTGGGAGATGGGGAGAGAGGAGCAGGAAGAAGTGATGAATTAGCTTAAAATTGAACCTCAAAAATGGAACAGGTCAGGCCGGGCACCATGGCTCACGCCTGTAATCCTAGCACTCTGGGAGGCCGAGGCAGGTGGATCACTGGAGGTCAGGAGTTCGAGACCAGCCTGAGCAAGAGCGAGACCCCCGTCTCTACTAAAAATAGAAAGAAATTATCTGGCCAACTAAAAATATATAGAAAAAATTAGCCGGGCATGGTGGCACATGCCTGTAGTCCCAGCTACTCGGGAGGCTGAGGCAGAAGGATTGCTTAAGCCCAGGAGCGTGAGGTTGCTGTGAGCTAGGCTGATGCCACGGCACTCACTCTAGCCGGGGCAACAAAGCGAGACTCTGTCTCAAAAAAAAAAAAAAAAAGGAACAGGTCATCTTACTATCTAAAAATTAATGCATTGCCAAAACTGAACTATTCTTATAAATGTATACGACAAGAAAACAATGGAAACTGACTAGGACATCATTCATGAGTAGGAAAGGAGAAATAATCAAAAAATATACATATAACAATAGTGGTTAGTGAGAAATTATGTCATGTCCTATTTTAGTCCATTCAGTTCAGTAAATAGTTTAGCATATTCAGATAACTGTCCATAAATTTGCAATTACAGGTTTTAATTTTTTAAAATATTTTTAATAAATTAGATTTTTAATAAAAATATTGTCTTATTAAGCATATCAGTATGCTAGTACTTACCCTAGCATAGCACCTATCAAGCAGTATTGGAGTTGCCTACATGTTTGTCTGTAGCAGGAGTCACCAAACCCCACCAGCAAGCTGAATCCAGCCCACTGCCTATTTTTGCAGCCTTCCACCTAAGGATGGTCTTTACATTTTTATGTGGTTGGGGAAAAAAATTGTAAGAATAATACTTTGTGACGTGAAAATTGTAAGAAATTTCATTTTTAGTGTTCATAAATAAAGTGTATAGGAATGAAGCTATGCTAACTTATTTATGTATTGTTATGGCTGCTTTTGTGCTACAAGAGCAGAATTGAGCAGCAGTGACAGAGACCATATGTGGTGCTCTTATCACCTCACACTGCTGCTCAGAGCACTATAAACTGAAGTAGCACAGTTACAACTTGACAGTGTTTACAGTGCCACACATACCACCACACCACTACATTGTATTTCTTTTTTATTACCAGTGAATACCCATAATGTCAAAACCAGAAGAGAAAAGAGGACTTTGTCTTGCTTTTAAACCACACTGTAGTGTGGATTATCTGTTATCAATTATATGAGAAAGCATTGTGTTTATCATAAACAATGACACCATGCTAACGAATACAATACACTTGGACACAATCAAATGTATTAGTTTTCTATTGCTGTATAACAATTTATTAAAAACTTAGAGGTTTAAAACAATACACATTTATTGTCTCACGGTTTCTGGGGATCAAAGCATGGGCACAGCTTCGCTGAGTCATCTGCTCAGGCTGTATTCAAGGCATTGGCTAGGTTACATTCTCATCTGGAGACTTACGTGGGGAAAAATCCTATTCCAAGATGTTTCAGATTGTGGGCAGAATTCATACCCTTGCAGTGTAGAAATGAGAGCCCCAGCTTTTTGCTGGCTGTCAGATGGAGGCCAAACTCAGGTTCTAGAGGTTGCCTACAGTTCTCAGAAACTACCTACAGTTTCCTTGCCATTTTGGCTTCTCCAACATGGCTGCTTGCTTCTTCATGTCCCCAAGAAGAATCTCTAGCTCCAGTTTCCTAAGATTGAGTCTTATATAAGGTGAGATAACCTTCTCTCATACCCAAGTCCCATGCAGGCTCCAATACACCAATTCTCCCAATTCTCCCAGGTCCTGGGATCCTGCTATCTGCATCCAGACCTCTTTGATGTTACTTGCCAGGCTATGTACTAGAAAGAGCATAGGATTAAACAAAAGAAGTCCTGGAATCCCATTCAGTTCCTAATTAGCTGTGTAATCTTGGGCAAGACACTTAATCCGTCTAAGCTTATTTTAATAATTATAAAATAGGCCGGTTGCCGTGGCTCATGCCTGTAATCCTAGTACTCTGGGAGGCCGAGGCAGGAGTATTGCTTGAGCTGTGGAGTTCAAGACCAGCCTGAGCAAGAACGAGACCCGTCTCTACTAAAAACAGAAAATTTAGCTGGGCTATGTGGCACACACCTGTCGTCCCAGCTACTCGGGAGGCTGAGGCAAGAGGATTGCCTGAGCCCAGAAGTTTGAGGTTGCAGTAAGCTATGATGACTCTACCCAGGGCGAGAGAGTGAGACTATACCCAAAATAATAATAATAATAATAATAATAAAATAGGAGGATTAGACCATGAGATTTCTAAGAGTATTTTCATATTATGTACAGTATGTTATGTACAGTATTATAATTGCTTGTTGTATTTAATGACAAAGAATCAATTGTAACTTTATGATCCCTGAACATAGCACACTGACTTGGCACCTAGGACAGTTAATACATATTGTAGATTAATGAATGAGTTCTTTCTATCTAAACGTTTCTATTCAATATGCCCCATCTGTTTACAGAACTTCAAGAGATTTATGAAAAAATAAACCACCAAAGCAAATAGAACAGCAGGGGAAACTCACATGATTTACCTAGAAACATGAACCTAATCCCTCCTTCACAAATATAAAGTAACAATCAAGTATCACTAGATATATGATCAAACATAAACAATTAAGTATCACATATCACTAGATAGGGGAAGACCGCTAACACCATGAAGGAAAAATACCCTCCCCAAAAGAAGCAAATAGGGAAAAAGAAAAAGAAAAAACCTCCAGGGGAAGAAAATCATTCAAAGAACAGAAGGGAACTTCTAAAAAACAGCAACAAAAAATAAAACAATTAGCTCCTGAGAGGCTTTTGAAAAGTACAATAACACATACATAAACCAAGAAAATAATGCTACATTAAATAGAATAATTAAAGACAAAGTAGAGGAATAATCTCATATGTAAAACAAAAATATAAAAACATAAAAAGTAAAGGAATAAAGAAAGAAAAAATCCAATACCTCAAACTTCCAGCTAATAACATAAATCAAGAGAGAAGACAGAAAATTAAGAAAAAGAAAATTTTCCTGAGCTGAAGCAAACAGGGGGCGCAGAATGCCAAGCAGGAAAGTAACGCTACCATATAACTTGCTTCAACAGCTAGTCATAATAATGTAAACATGGATAATTGATTTTCAACTTTTAAAATTAATCTTAACCAAAAAGAATACAAGATAAATGTCATAGAAAAGAATATAAATCTTACCAACCTTGACAGTGTAAAAATAACACTATCACTGACAGAAGCTAAACTGTTAATGGCACATAGATAAGGCAGAAGGAAGGGCCAAAAATATATGCATCTTGCAAGGTAGCATTAAAGGATAATGTAAAAATTTACTAGCACAAGAAATAGAGATGTAAGAACATTAGAGTATGAAAGGTGTTAGCAGATGAAGTAAATATAACTATGCAAACATTTAAAGACAGATGGAAAAGTGGAAGTATGTGAGCTAAAATCCCATCATTCCTAATGGAGAATTAAAAGATAATGCAAAAATCTGACAGTATCAAACAGAAAAGTATACGTACCTTATTTAGAATTATGGAAGTAACCACCCGAAACATTTAAAACTTGAAATAGGTAAAAGTGGTTGTTATCTACTGAAAAATTCAAAGACTAGAGATATAAAGAAAAGACTATTGTTTATATATCTTTCTGTATTATTTTAATTTTTTCCATATATATGCATTAATTTAATAAATATATTAATTCTACTATCAACAGGTAATTTGCATCCTAAATAACTAAAAAACGCTGTCAAACTTGATAAGAATATTTAAAATTAATGAATAATAAAGTATTAAGTGCCTCTATAAATCATAGTTTTTGGTTTTGGTTTTTGTCTGTTTGCTTACTTTGAATGAAAACAGAGTCCACCAAGTGTGCAGACGGTTGTGGAGATCTTAATCTGAAATCTATGGACCCCCTGAGCATTTTCGGAAGAGAAGATCTATAGCTTTCAATAGATTATCAAAAAATTTATGTGGCTGGGCATGGTGGCTCATTCCTGTAATCCCAGCACTTTGGGAGGCCAAGGAAGGAGGATCACTAGAGACCAGGAGTTCAAGACCAGCCTGGGCAACATAGCAAGACTCTGTATCTACAAAAAATAAGAAAAATTAGCCAGGCGTGGTAGCGCACACCTGTAGTCCCAGCTACCTGGGAGGCTGAGGCAGGAGAATAGCTTAAGTCCAGGTGTTCAAGGCTGCAGTGAGCTATGAGCACACCACTGCACTCCAGCACGGGCAATAGAGTGAGACCCCGTCTCTTTAAAAAAAAAAAAAGTGACCCTAAAAAAGTTAAGAATCACTGAAAAGTACACTGCTATTTTCTCACTGAATTGCTTTATAAATACATCCTTAGAAACAAACTATCCTAAAAACTAAGTAACATCTGTCCTTTATTTATTTAAAAGCTAACCTTGTTTCAAAAAGTATTTAGGGCAGTTTATATTATAATAAAGGAACTACAAAAGGACTGAAAAAAAATTAAGTAAGGAAATCAGGGGTCAAGTAAAATAATGTTAGACATAAAACTATGTAATATTAATATACCATACAGTTCAGTATCCATTCAAAGCAAATTTATTTCTGTACTGTCTAGTGGTCAAGCAAAAACAGGACTATGATTAGAAAAATATGATTAGATACAAGATTCAGAGTGTCCATTAAAACTATACCATTTGCTAAAAAAAATAAACACACAAATAATCCTAGTATTTTATTATATGTACAGATGCAGTCAATAGTAAAAACAGAAAATTTCTCTCAGAGGTTTAAATTCAAAAGTTATAAGGAAGAGAATGGAAAAAGGCACTTTGAAAACTTAAAAATTAGGCATCCATTAAATAAAAACTATTGAAAGAAATTTCACAGAAATATGCCCTGTTCATAAATATGAGGCATATTTATAAATAAATGGAATAAATAAGCATATTTTAATTTTTATAAGAGATACTATCCCTTTAACTGAAATCCACCCGCTACTAAAAAATAATAGACATGCATTTAGTTAATGTAGCTTAAAGCTATAATACATATGTCCATAAATGGTAATAAAATATTTAAAACTTATGTTTGATTCTATAATTATTCTCAGTTTACTTATTTAAAAATCTACATTAAAAAGACAAGGAATTCATCAAAAGAATGCTTTTTTAAACTATCTTTAAAAATAAATAAATATGAATAATCGTTTTGCTTTTATAAATAATTACAATTTTGATATAGTAACATCCACTAATAAAGATATAAATGAGTTGCTAAATACAGAAAATATTAGACATAATCTGATTATATGAACACAAATGTAGGCCACTGCCATACTTCTAATTTGATGATCACTGATGAATCTTCAAAACATAAAACAGATAATCATATTCTCTAATCTTCATGGCCCAATAATTTAGGACTTTACAGAGCCAACTGACCTCCTTAAGGTTGCAAACTAGATAAAATAGAGAAAGTAGTCCAAGAATCAATCAGTATTAAGTACTAAAGGTTTCTATATGTATCTTTTCATGTTTAGCATATTATTCAATATTCTTTCCAAGTATGAAATCACAACAAATGGAAATTTAAAAATCAAATTTTATATTCAAATGTTACTTGTCACAGCATTGATTTCTCACTACTTTGCTATGTCAAATGAAAAAGTCCAAATTTAGTACGTGAAATCACTTATTCAGTGTTCCAAAAGCTTTATTCAATCTATGAAAATTACACTGCAATACATGTCTACAGCCTTCTCCAAAATTTAAATGAGTAAGGATATTTGTGATGTGATGGCTAGCCATCACATCACATGCTTCTGTTAGCAGCAAGTGTCCCAGTTACTGGTTTCTGGCATTAGCTGAACTGTGGTTGTCTAAGAAAAAAATAAACATTTATTTTTAAAAGCTAGATCATTAGATGTAATGTCAAAAATGGAGATCAATTTCTCTAATTATTACAGAAACTTTTATTTTATCTCAGAAAGATTTGATAACTATCATCTAAAATACATTATATTTTTCGAACTTGATTTCAATGATGTCCCTTTTACATTCCTACTGAGATCCAGGATTCAGGAATTTCTAGCTTATAAAAATTATCACCCAGTTCTATTTGGGCAGTGTTCTCCAAATTGTGGATCAGGACCCATTAGTGGGTCATTAAATCAATTTAATGGGTCTCAAGCAACAGTTTTTTAAATGAAATTGTATCAAACAGAAAAGAAAATGGAGTATACATACATAGTATGGACAAATCATGTTTAATGAGATTTCTAGTTCTTAAAATAAATGTATATGTATCACTGGGTCACAGTGTAAAATATATTTTTATGGGTTGTAGAATATATTTTTATGGGTGGTTGTGATCAAAAAATATTTCTACAGTTTGAAAACTACTATATAATGGCCCAAGAGTATCAAAACATACTGTATTATAATCAGTTATAATTAAGTCAATTTTTAAATGAAAAACCTTATTAAAAACCTGAATTTCCTCAGTATAAATATTACTAGAAGTCTAATTAAATTAATCTTCTAATCATCCAGGTCTGAATGTTCTCTGGTAACTAGGATATGACTGTTCCATAGGTCCTCAAAATGTCTTTTGTGTCTTCTATTTTCAATTTCACAAGTGAATTTACACTCCCATTGGCAATACCTTTTATCATAGCCCATATGCCTCAGAAGTGGGAAGGGGAGGAAATATTTAATTTGAAAATGCCCATCCTCCTAAGCACATATTATACGTACACCCAGAGAAGCAAACAGCACCCTCATCTCCTGCCCCTTTAAGAATGACAGGAATCAAAAATCAAGCAGAGGTCATGCTAAATTTATATTACTGAAATATTCACCATACCAACCTCTGAGCAGGTCATCTCCTATCCATAATCAGAAACTTGATTGCAAACCCTACTCACAGCAATGACATAAAATTTAAACTGCAAGCCATCAAAGAAAGCCGTATTCCATTTTGGCACACTTACTTTGATTCAACAAATAATTATAGAGTATTTACCATGTATCAAACACAGGTCTAGCTGCTGGAAATATAGCAACAAACTTGCTCCAAAAATATCTCATCAGGCCTCTTAGTGATCTACCTACTTCCATGACCCACAACTTTCTGTAATACACTTTTTATATTGATTTAAAAGGATATTCTTTTGTATCACAGAGAAACCAAAAACAGTTGATTCAAAGTAATTATGTTTTATAAAGTCACTGCAAACACAGAAGTATCAAACATTGAATCACTGTTCCTAGGGCTAGGTTCCTGTCAGCCTCTGGTCACAAGATTTTCATCAACCAATCAATACAGGACCTTGTCTTATGTGTGTTTCTGTTTAAAAACACAGTATTTACTACATATTTTTGAGTCATTAATACTGAACTCACAGCCAACAGTATTATAATGCATGCCTGAACTAAGCTTATTTAACACATGTATTTTTTTCCATTAGGCATATCGGTGCTTTCTTGCACTTAGGAACCTAGACAGCACTTTACAGTAAGTTTGGGAGCCACTTTAAAACAGCAAAATCATCAGGAAAAAAAGCACGAAATAGACTGCAAAAAAGTAGTCTTCTCCTCAGAAGGCAGAGAATCATCTTATTCAACCTCAGCTGGGAACATACAGGTCAGGTGACTCAAAATTTTTGCCAATCTGTGTATACATGTCTGGGAATAACTGCGACAACACCAAGATTATTGATTTGAGGGTTACGAATATATTTTAGCAAGCAGGTAAATTTACAAATATGCAATCTGTGAATAATTACAATCAATTCTAATTCATGACGGGAATTTTCTCTTTAAAAGTATTCTAACTAATAAATGAATAAGATATGACAATTAAATATTACCATTATGAACTAATAAATTAATGGACTAGGCAAGGACCATCAATGATTGCTAACATTACAAAAAGAAAGACAATCTTGATCATCCTGATGGAAGAAAAAAATTGAAACTGAATCTGATCAAACCTCAACATCTCACTACCAATTTAGAGAAAAGATAAGGAACAATGTTTTCACTCTTTAATTGAACATCAAGATACTCCATTTTTTAATCTGATATCCTCAAGGGCAGGGGTCATATTCTATTGAACTGTCTCCCCAGTATCTATGATAATACATAGCAGTCAACATTGGTTAAAATTTTCTTGAATAAATTAAGTGAATGAACAACCTCTTAGAAATTTAAGAACATTAATTTATATGGTCATCTCTTTTTCAAATAAAAGAGGAAAGAGAAAGGTACATGCAGCCAATTTAAAGCTCTAAGAGACACTACAAGAATTAGAATAAAACACCCCAAAAATCAAAGGTCATTTATACTGTAATTTCAACTGTTCAAAAGAAAGCTATGCACCAGAAGAAAAAAAATTCACTGAATAAAGTCACAAAATGCACATTCTCTTTGTTAAACAATAAGAGCCCCTAAACTCCACTAGAATCAGTTTACTTTTATTTTTAAGTAAGTTTAACAAGTTTACACAGAAATAAAGTTAAAAGAGAAAAACTGAAGTGACTAGTAAACATATGACAGAGAACAAGGAAGACAAACAACTTTATACTCATCAATAAATCTGCAGACATCTCTGCATAACAAACAGCACACTTTAGAGCTAATATTCAGAATGAGAGTCCTGAATTAGCAAGATTTGAATATGTTTAGAAAACACTGAGAAAACAGTACTATCTTGTAAAGTTTGTCCAAAAAAATAAAAAAGAAACCTAAAATAAGAATATATAACGGTATAAAGAGTATGCTTCAAACTTCTAATTTATCTAACTAGTCACTCCCTACAATGCCAGATAAATGAGAAAGTGCACTCAGAAAAGCCAGTGGCTGTAACACACATGGTTCTCATAACAGAGTTTTATTCTTTCTTCTTACTACAGTGCTAATTTTCTAATTTATAAAAATACGTAACTACAAATAACAGTCTAGTGTACGCAAAGGTCACAAATTTAAAAAGTTCGTTCAAGAGTATTGATGTTTGGATATTTTAATCATAAAGCTAATATTGTCGACTCTCATCATAGAATAGACTTTGTAGTATAACTGATTGTAAATTATAAACAATCAAGTTAACAACTACAAAATTCTAAACTGAAACAAGCAACAGGTGAGAGAAAGAAGCTGTTGAGTACAACTACTTCAGAGATACAATTTCCTTCTACCCAGCCAGATGAAGAGAATCCTTCCCCAAATTAAGTGTGATAGCCTGAAGACAGAGACAGAGAATTTATCCAAAGGTACCTTAAATCCCAGTATAAGCAACGGAGTTGAGAGCCTAGTTTTTCTTACAGAGATCAGGGCTACATTACTTGAGCAAGAAAAAAATAGTTCCACAGCAGAGTGAAGGGTTGCATTCACTGAAAAATGAGGCACCTCTGAATCACTATCTATAAATGGCAGATCTACAGCAATAAAAATATATTTGGAATTATGTTATTGTCATGATAGTGCTGGTATGCAATCAAACTAACAAATCAAAGTAATTCAATGTAGCCAATTTAAATTTTAGGAACTGCTTATTACTGGAACTCTTCTATATCATAGTGGGAATGAAAATGGTACAGCCACTTTGGAAACCAGTTTGGCAATTTCCTATAAAGTTAAACATACACTTGCCATATAACCCAACAATCCTAATTCTAGAAGCTAACCCAAGAGAAATGAAAACTTATGTTCACACACACCCAAAAAAAACCTGCACAGAAATGTTTGACAGTTTATTCATAACTGCCAAAAACTGGAAACAAGTGCTTCAACTGGTGAATGGACAAACATGCTATATACTGGAATACTGCTCAGCAGTTAAAAGAAACTACTGATACATGCTGCAGGATGGATGGGTCTCAAATACATTCCGCAAAGTGAAAGAAGCCAGGTTTCAAACGCTATATAAAACATGATTCAATTTATATGATATTCTGGAAAAGGCAAAATTACAGAAAGAGAAAAAAGATCAGTGGCTTCTAGAAACTGGGAGTGGGAGGAGGAGCTGACTACAAAGGGGCAGCACAAGGGAATCTGGGGGGAGGGTGATGGAACCGTTTTGTATTTTGATTAATGGGAGAGTGGATTTTAGACAGAAAAACTATTTATCCAATATAAAAAAATCTTAACATCATAATTAACTGAAATGCTCAAAAAAAGGAATATTTCCTTTAGTAACTAAATTTTCGGGCTACCCATAAATACATTTAGTTTTAACTTCTGCCATTTAAGAAAATCTTTCTATAAAGTATTTCTATTTTATGCCTAAGTTAGATGTTTATTATTTTATTTAAATTGGGGCTAATTTATTTGAGATTTGTCTCATACAACTGTACGATGCAAACTAAACTGATTTAGGATGAGCCTGGTGCCTCACGAGGCATTTAATCAAGGTTCTTCCGTGATAAAATTTTCTCCCACAAAAAAGATGAAATAATTAATCCATTCATTCAACAAATAAGTGGTCATTAGAGACCTATTATGTGCCAAACACAGGAAATACAAATGGCAAACAAGACAACCACAGTCCCTAACATCACAGAGTTTAAGCAAGCAATAGTAGAAAGCATGGTATGTACTACAATAGAATTACTGTGCTTTCAGAGCACATACCAAGTGCAATAACCTAATCATGTAAATTCTAAGTCTTATTTTTAAGGTGGAGAAGAACGGTTACGTACGTGGTTCACACGCTCCCTTTAGGATCTACAGAATGCCTGGTATCTTGGTGAACTTGAAAACAAAGCTTAAAAAACATGCAACACTAGTGCTCAACGGTGATATAGAATCTCTTATGTTCTTCTGGATAGAGCTGGAACCCATTCTACTAAGTGAAGTATCCCAAGAATGGAAAAATAAGCACCACATGTACTCACCAGCAAATTGGTTTCCGTGATCATCACCTAAGTGCACATTTGAGAGTAACACCAAATGGGTATCGGGCAGATGTGGGGCGGGGAGGGGATGGGTGCATACCTACATAATGAGTGCAATGTGCACCATCTGGGGAATGGACACGCTTGAAGCTCTGACTTGGGAGGGTGGGGGGCCATGGGCAATATACATAACCTAAACTTTTGTACCCCCATAATATGCTGAAATTAAAAAAAAAAGAAAGAATGGAAAGAAAACAAAGAGACCACATACAAACAACACTATCCCTGCAAAAGCCGTACAATAATCACTCTCCTACAGCAAGGTCCTCTTTAGGGAAGTACAATATTAGAATATGTAGATTTATTTCTGTCACCTTTCCAGCAAGCAGGAAATTTTTTTGTTACAAAATACCATAATTATAAGTTTTTCTTTTTGAGGAATATTATTTTAAAGATGGGGGGAGGAAGAAAGGGAAGAGAAGAACCAAAGATTATGGGAATAAGAACTGGAAGCAAAAAAATAAGCAAAAGTAGGTATAAAGATTTTTGCAATGGGCCGGGCGTGGTGGCTCACGCCTGTAATCCTAGCACTCTGGGAGGCCGAGGCAGGCGGATCCCTTGAGCTCAGGAGTTCGAGACCAGCCTGAGCAAGAGCGAGACCCCATCTCTACTAAAAAAATAGAAAGAAATTAGTTGGACAACTAAAAATATATATATATGTAAAAAAAAAAAAAAAAATAGCCGGGCATGGTGGCACATGCCTGTAAGTCCCAGCTACTCAGGAGGCTGAGGCAGTAGGATTGCTTGAGCCCAGGAGTTTGAGACTGCTGTGAGCTAGACTGATGCCACAGCACTCTAGCCCAGGCAACAGAGTAAGACTCTGTCTCAAAAAAAAAAAAAAAAAAGATTTTTGCAATGAAGCCTTAAAAACAAATTAAGGAAGTTTAAGGAAACTAGAACAGAGGCATTACAACCACACCCTTGCTTCTTTCTACTATTAAAAAAAGGAAGCCAAGATAAGTAAAAAGAGGGCTACCCACAGGTGCTTTGGCATGAAGTTATCATGTGCAAAGGTAAAATTATATAACCCCAAGGACTAAAAAGAGTGTTTGATGAATACTCAGCTATGCCAAAGTTACCTGAAACATTTTCCATCTCAAGCATCCTAATTATACAATGCTTCTGGGACCACAGGGGGACCCACAGGACCAAGGTTAATAACTTAGTGTCAAAAACCAGAAAAGCTTTCAACAACTTTAAAAGAAACTAACACTGATTAAAATAAAATGCTTCTTGGCAGGTTATGTATTTACAAGTAAAAAAAAGCAAAAGAAATTTACTAGCATCTTACTGAAACCCCATCTCAGAGAAGATAGTAAGTAGTTTCTATTAAGCGGTAGATGCAAATTAATGCAGGTCCACAGTTTCTTTTCTAAAATTCTTGCAGTCAAACATGTCTTGGAATTCAGAATGTCTGGGGATTTTTGATGGGTGACAGTGTATACACCACATAATTTGTAACACCACGGAGAAGGTTGGAATGGCACAGAGAAGTCTGGGGCAGCACACTGTAATCAAACATTTGCTACAGTATTTCTGCAGTGAAACCTATCAATACATGAAATAAAGACAATAGTTCAGAACAGATTTTGTGAAAAAATCAATTTGTGTCAAACATACAAAAAAAGTTTTGGTTTTCAGAGAATTGTGGATGTTAGAACTGTTGATAAGAAACTGTAGTCCCACAGAATAGTAACCATAATCTCTTTTCATGAACTGAATGTTATTGTGGTATTTTGGTGAACCCAGAATAATTCTAAAAGTCTCCTGTTGGTTCACACATAACATGTCCTCTAAACCCTAACCAGTGTTAAATTTCTCTATCATGGATCCTCTTGTCAGGGCAGTTTTCAGAAATCTAAGCTTTGCAATTTATAGAACTATCAAATCCAATTTTGCCACCATGCAGAAAAATGTTCATTGAGTTGAATTGAACATATTGAACTAATCCTAAAATGGCTTGCTCCCATTTTTTCACAGGAAAAATGCTGTAACTGTTAATGGTGTTCCTGACTCAGAAACAAACATCAAATGAGTAACAAAAAGGACCCAATTTGTCATAAATATCAAGATACAATAACCCTATAAAACCCTATTATCATAGTGCATTTATGTGTAGACATTTACTGACTATACACAACATAGACAATATACTATAAACTAAATACACTATGACTAAAGTAAAATATTTCCACTGAGGGGAAAACCAGAGACAGTTCCTTGTCACAATGGTATAAAAGAGAGTAAAGCAGAAGTGCAAAAAAAAAAAAAAAAGCAGAAGTGCAGTTAGACTAGGTAACCATTAAGGCCCCTTCTATCCTGATGTTCCATGAAAAATACAACCCAATGATATTGTAAATATGATAAATATAACCTAAAATGAACAACTTTTGATTAGCAACACTTCTTGCCTTCTTATAATTTATACTAACTTTAAAGATATCACTTAGGTCTCCTAAAATTTCCAGGAACATCTGAATTGATGCCTTAATTTATTGTTGACAAATTTCCTTTTAACAAACTTTCCAAGCTTTAGGAATCCTCTCACTTTGGGACTACACTTATCAAAAATTGTTAATGAGCAATGAATATAGTGGCCTCACTAAAGATACTAAGTATAGTCAACCATCCATATGTGTGGTTTCCACACCCATGGATTCAACCAACCACGGATCAAAAATATTTGGGGGTGGGGTGGGAAGCATCCATACTGAACACGTACAGGTGCTTCTTTTTTCTTGTCACTATTCCCTAAACAATACAGCATAACAACTACTTACATAGCACTTATTGTATTAGGTATTATAAGTAATCTAAAAATGATCTAAAGTATATGGGAAGACGTGCATAGATTATATGCAAATAATATGCCATTTTATATCAGGGACTTCAACACCTGTGGATTTTTTGTATCCGTGGGGAGTCCTGGAACCAGTACTGAGTAATAATTGTATGACACTGTGAAAAAAAGTCTCTTATTTAACCTGATCCTCTTACTAATATTTTCTATGCATTTCTTCAGTCACCCTCACACTTTCATCCTTAATTTTAAAAAAACACATTAAAATAAAAGGATGTCTTTTTTTAAAAAAGAGATATGTGTAAAGGGAAGGAGAAATTAGTCATTTTCAACCCTGCAGCACACTGGAATAGCCTGTAGAAATCATAAAATATATCAATGCCCTAGCCCTATCACTAGATTCAAATATAAATTAGCATGGGTAGGATCAGAACATCTTTTTTTTTTAAGCTCCAAAAAAATGTTAATGTGAAGTTGGGCTAAGAACCACTGGTATAAGCTGCTTCCTCCACAAACTTCTCTCTTCTATTAGTAAGTGTTAGCATTCCCAATCCTATAGCAAGGACTCCAAGGGCTATCTTTAAAATTGTCCATTTTTCTTCTCTCATTGACTCTGTTACAGGAAAACAAAATTACTAATTTTCAACTGGAAGTTCTTAAACAAGTCCATTACTATAGTAAAATTCATTTTTAGCTTATTTGATATTCTCATTCCCAAATGCTCAGGATTTCTTTTTCAGTTCTCAAAAAACAACCTTCATTAGTAGGATATTAAGACAAATTGCAAAGCACACAATAATACACAAACATACAACACACATTCCAGTTATCAACTTTCAATAATCAAAAAATACTCAAAAGAATGATTTTAAAAACCTAATTACATTTTGATATTTTATTAACTACAAACATTTGCAGAATAGAATCTCAATTATACAAAGATATATTAGCCTTAATATATCCTGATATTCAAATGACAGAAAAAGAACTCAGTAAGTGCCATGTTTGTAATGAAAACTGGTATCACAAGACTCCACATCTTTAAGATTTACATTTTTTAGGTAAGGGGAATCATATTATCAGATTCCCTAAAATAAATGTAGAAAATAAAATAACATTTTGTAAAAAAATCCATCTACAAATACCAGTTTTTAAAATGTTGCCTACTACTGATACCTACTAGTTTCAACTTCAAAACAATACAAGGTTATTTTTTTCCCCAAATTAAGATTTTATTGCAAAAGTCTTGCAGCCATATATTTGCACACCTTAAGACTAGTGGAATACCATGAATTTTATCTCTTCTCTCCCTATTACATTACCTAATATATATGCCCACCACTTGAAAGTATTCATTGTAGAACATAAAATATAAGTATTTCACAGAAATAGAAAAATAAACATGACACAGTCTGGGTGTAAGGGAAAAAAAAACCTTTTCACTTCCTTTTTTACTAAAGGAAATTCTGAATATAATTTTAACACCAATATACCACATTCTAATACACTGCCTAGCATAGTACCTGAAGTCAAAATCAAGCAAGTTAAAAAAAATAGATAACACAATAACTTAAAAATATTCATAAGTCCACTATTTTTATAAAGTACACTTGTACCAATTTCAACTTAAAACTTTGTAACAAATAATTTTTAATAAATACATTTCAAAATAAAACTGCAAAGCATCAATGCATTCAAAGCACACTTTATTCAAGGTAATATACAATGAAAGCAAAGTATATGTTAAAATTTAAGCTGGTGAAAAACACCAAGATTCTATTTTCTTTCCTTAAAAAAAAATTTACTATTTTTTCTGATAGTAAATATAATGCATAGTTGTAGCTGAAAATCCAAATATAGAGAAATGTAAAGTATAAAAAGAAAAATCATCCTAAATTTCACCATTTATAAATAACTATCATTAACATATTCTTCCAAAAGATGGATGGATTTATTCTGTATATTTATAACCACTCACACATGTATTTGTGTATCTACGTATAAGCACATATATATTCTTTTCCTTTATATATACTGAAGGTAGAGAAATGTTTAAGATAATTTGCTTGAAAATAAAAATGATAAGCTGCTCCAAACACTCATTCTGCTTTTCTATTTTCATTTAAGCAGGCCAGCTTTGGGATTATTCTGTGTGTGTATGTTATTGACTGCTTAAGGGCAGATGAAAAAAATTGTCTGCTTGTTTTATTTAAAACAAAAAACAAAACAAAAAAACACCTCTGGCTAAATTTTTCCAAGGCCTGAGAACACAGATATCTGTATTAAAAGTGACTGGCTCACTGATTTACAGTAGTAGCCCATGGTCCTGAGAAAAACTTCAAAGTAGACAAGATTACTTTTATGGCCTCCCACTTCTTGGTCAGAAAGAGCACTACACTAGTAATTAGGACATGAAAGTTCTACTGATCATGTGTGTGACTTGAGCATTTCATTCACTCAACCTTCTTATGATTCATTTCAATTCTAAAATCCTGTAATTCACTCTGTCTTCCCATTCCCCCACCATCTTCTTTGCTGCTCTCAAAATAAGTAAAAATCATCCCCTCCTCCTATTTCACAGGGATTCCATCATTCAAAATAAACCTTTCTTCTGACCAACAAAGTCCATTTCTTTAATGTACTTATTCACCCCTAGGTGGGAAGAACAAAGTAATCCAATGAGATCAAAGATGTGGGCAGTATCTTGGTGAAGAGGGAGGGCAGCAACTCAAAAAAAAAAAAATTAAGCAAGTTTATGGGAACAAAATTTTAATTTAAAATTAAAATAGCTTTATGAGCTTCACAGGAAAAAAATTATAATCTTTCAACTTAGATCATCTATTTTATTGACTCAAAATTAGTAAATTTAAAAAGAAAGCAGTGTTTTTAGCTCCTGATATGAAGACCTGAGCATATTTAAGACAGCAACATGGAAGCAGCTTTCTAGTATTTCGTCCATTACATTTGTGCAACACTTTAAAGTTCAAAGTGCATTCATATGTATTATTTATTTTCATTCTCAAAACAAGTACATAGAGTGGTCACTATTGATTCTCTCTCTAACATCCATTTCCCCCATAATCTCCCGTCCCACAATTTTTTAAAAAATATCCTCCCTCTACCATGTAACTCTGTAAAATGTGACCCCATCACCAATTACAGGAGGTATCTGCTGATTCAGAAGAGACCAACAATGATAAACTTACTCCCCTTGTCATAATAGGTTACGAAGCATGTGTGACTTAACTCTGGTCAATAAAATATGAAGGGAAAAGCATGCTAGTAGGCTTGTGCAAAAGACTTCCTTTGCTTTTGCACAAAAAAAAAAAAAAAAAAAAAAAACACCTAAAAAAAAAAGGGCAGAGAAGGAAGAAAATGTTCCACTCCTTCCTCTGGCATATGCACTTCTAGATATGATCTTCCTACCAGCCTTAGGATGAATCCAACACATATAGGACGCAGAGCCAAGAAGAATAGGCAAACCAGAGTTCTGAAGTACTAGCTTGGGGCCACCCACATTACTCCCATACTTCAATGTTTCATTTCAGTTATCTACTGCATTTCGGCCACTGTAATGGGGTTGACACCGAGATAAACATACCTTATAAACCTCTCCTTTCCCAACCTGAACCTCCTGCTCCTTCAGCCAGAAGTTCTCCTTGGGAGAACTTCCCATTTGGGCTGAGCTAGGCAAGACAGGAGGGTCACTATTACTAGCTGTTAGACCAGCATGCTTTGCACCAAGCTCAAGTTCTCCTGGTACACATCAGTGGTGTCACATTTCCTCTTCCAAAGAACAAACTCTACCAACTCAACCCAGCAGCCCCTACTCGGGTTGAGGAGATGTTAGAAGTATAAGAAGGCTCCTCCTCAACCCTGATGCTATATAAAAGCTGAAAAGTAGCATATGAAATCAGATCAGGGACCGTATTGGAAAATATATGATAACAATAGACTAAATAATCAAACAATTCACTCTAAGGAATGAATCTCTCATAGGTTCAGAAATACCAGAATCCTTTTTCTTTTTTTTAAGAGGATGCTATAATATTAAATAAATCTCTAAGAGGTAGTGTAAACTAGGAAAGATGATATTTTATAAGCAGACACCCTCTTCAACATATTAACCAACAGTTCTTAAGTTAGCTTAAAAACAAAATTGTTTTTAAAAAATCTGTGAACCCTAAATATTTTATTGCAACTAAAACATAAAAATGTGCATTCATAAAACAATTTTATAATATAGGGCCAAGGCATTTTCTTCAAGTAAGAGTCTACTGATGAATGGTCTATTAGGTTAAGTATGAAATGTCCAATTTCCTTAAGTACTAAGTTTGACAGTTGATATCTCTGACAATTCATTTAGACACTTCTTTTTTAATTTTTATTGTGAAGGTACATCCTCATTCTTTCAAATGCACATTTTGGCTTGTGATTATCTTTCACATTTTTTTAGAGCAATTTTTGTGAAACCATGGATAAGTCAAAAATTTGTGTTATTTTCGAATATGAGTTCCGTTATGGAACCAATGCAGCGCAGACAGCTTGAAATATCAAGACATGTTTGGGAGGGATGTGGCTAATGAATGCACAGTACACCCATGGTTTGAGAAGTTCTGTTTTGGTGATTTTAATTTTGAAAACGAGCCACATGGGCAACCTGAGACCAAGATGGATCATGATGAGCTGAAAGCTGTAGTGAAGTGAATCCATCTCAAGCTATGGGTGAATTAGTAGCAAGGTTTGATGTTACTATTCCAACAATATTGGACCATTTGAAACAAAGCAGCAAGGTAAAGAAGTTGGATAGATAAGTACCTCATGAATTAAATGAGCATTAGAAGAGAAATCATCTCCAAGCTCACTTTTCTTTGCTGTCATGACATAAAGGCAAACCATTTCTACACTGTATTGTCACGTGTGATGAAAAATGGATTCTTTTTGACAATTGCAAGCATGTGGCACAATGGTTGGATAAAGACAAAGTGCTGAAACACAGTCCAAAACCGAATATTCATCAAAAAAAAGCTAATGTCTGTTTGGTGGTCCAGCACTGGTATTACACACCACAGCTTCATGAAATCTGGTCCATCAATTACAGCAATGTCTACTGCAACCAGTTAGACGAAATGAAGTTGGTTGTGATTAAGCAGCTGACATTGGTCAATAGAGACAGGCCAATTCTCTTGCAAGACAACGCTCAACCATGTGTCACACAAACGACACTGCTCAAACTACAAAGGCTGGACCTGGAAACTCTCTGGCATCCACAATATTCACTAGACCTTGCACCAACTGACTACCATTTCTTCCAGACTGTGGACCACTTCTTGCAAGGAAAAATGTTCAATTCTCAACAAGCTGTAGAAAACGCCTTCTGTGATTTCATGGCCACTCATTCTCCAGGCTTCTTCACTGTTGGCATAAGCAAGCTACCATTAAGATGGCAAAACTATGTCGATAGTTTAGGTGCATACTTTGATTAATTGTACTGCTTCTTGTTTGAGATACAATAAACTACACTTTTGATTCAAAATTGGACATTTCATATTTAATGACCTAATATTTTATTTTTCTTGCAAAAACCACACCCATTGTACATCACCTGATTTCCAGTTTCTGTTTCTTAATTATGGAAACACATTTAACAAACACTGGAAAAGCAATTTTACTGCAGAATCTTTTTAGATTATTAGGGTTTTTTTTTTTCCTAATCATTTAAAATTATTTCACCCTCACCTATTTCAACTGTAATTGATTTTGGCTACTGACCTATTTTCAAAGCAGCCAACTGGTTCTCATACAAACACCTTTTTGCCTTCAGACTTCACTGAATAATGTTTCATTAAACTATGTAATTACAATGTCAAGTGCAACTGCCATTAACGTTTGTTAGGTACAAACACAAACAATTCTCAGTAAGTCTGTAATAACTGGTGGGAATAAAAAGTTCAAGAGTAAACTAGAGAGTAGTCTACTGCCACTCAATTTAACGTGGGCATCAGTCAGTAAATCCTACAGAGAGTGAAGACCATCATTTATTCTCATGAATGGGTTAAGCAGAGGTCAGTCAGTTAAGAGAGTCTCCTGTAAAAGGGTGTTCCCAAGAGTCTTTGCTTATCTGCCCACCAATCAATCCCCCAACAATTCATATATGTAAGCAACTTCTGAAATAACGGAAAGAAGATTCACACAGTATCTACTATGTTCTAGGCAATCACATAGTACTTGCCGCTTTATATAAACTTTCTCGATTTTGATGAAAAATATAATGGCAGAGTAACTCCCTTCTTTTCCTTTTTTTTTTTTCTTTTTTCCAAATATAGTTATCAGTTAAAGAAAACAGTTCCAAGTAACACAAAGTCATCTAACCAAATGAAACAAACTTGAGTACAGCTTAAATCTGACATTACTACACTAGAGGAAAAAAAGCATTAAATATTTGCGTTTAAGAAAAAGAATATGAGATTTTACCTAATTCCATTGAAAGCTATGAAAAATGTGGACATGATTTAGCCATAACTTTCATTAAATTAAATTATAACTATGCAATATATCATTAGAAGAGAAAATGACCCCCAAAGTATGTCTTATTTCCCAAATATATAAACATTTCCAGTTCAGTATTAAAGAATTCTTTCTTATAACTAAGACGGTAGGTGGGAAGTGGCAGGAGAAAACATAACCAATCACTTATTATGATCTAAGAACAAATCAGTATGCACTTTCCTTAAGATTCATAATAGAAGGGAACCCCAAATATTTACAGTTTCTAAATCTCAGCTTTGATAAGGGAGCTAGAAAAAAATATGTCTAACAGCAAACTCCACTGTGTTTCTAAAAGTTATCTATCCCCACATGTATATCTCTCATTCTATATTTTCTGAGTACTTCAGAAGTCACTTCACATTAATGGATAATACACACTTGATTTCTACATATTAAGAATATAGAATCCCTACAATTAGAGAAAGACAGATACCTCAAAACTGCCACTTCCAAAGAAATTACATCTTGAAGAACCAACACTCAGACACATACCAATATCAGTTAATCCCACTAAATGCTAACTGCTTAAGAAAAGACAAAAAGGAAGAAGATGGAAACAGATCATTGGTGGTGTAAGACTTTGAAGGCAGAAAAAAATCTGATTCAAATATGCATTCTGCTACTTCCAAGATTTATCTTTCACAGGTTATTGCTTTCTGGTCTCAAAATGGAAATTACACCATCTAACTCATAGAGTAAGTAATCTTAACAGTACCATTTATGGCCTCCATACAAAGCAGGTATTGTTATTGGGAGGTTCAAGGTAACAAAAATTTACTTACAATGTAAGTCCTTTTTCAATGCTAAGAGGGAAATAATTAGTTTAAAAAAAAAAAAATCAAACAACCTCAATCTTCCCTGTAACATGATTCTACATGCATTTAAAAACTGGTGTTGCGAGGGTGATATTTTTCTAAGTACTCCAAATAATGATTAAGTTTGAAGTTAGATTATTTTAGGGTCATCTAATATTTAAAATGATTGCAAACCTCACATATATTTGTCTGGAACTGTGGAAGTTTCACATTTTATCATTCCACTGTTACAGTCAGCTCCCTACATGTACAAATTCTTTACATTTCACCTTATCCATAGCAAATCTCACCTATTAACAATAATATAAACTATCCAATGATCTATATTTTGTTATTTAATATTTCAGCATTCCCTCTATTTAGTGTGATATAATACATCCTTTTGGGAAGACCTTTAAAACTGAATAACCACTTATCCCATTCTGAAAAAAATCTAAACCAATAAACTATACCAGAATAAATCTATTCTCAGCATGGAGGCGATTACAGGATGGACCAGAGGGGACACACAGAAGTAACTGGAGAGCTTCCAATTTCTTCCTGAGTTACATTTTTACAGTCTGGCTTTATTTTATGTATAACCAATGACCAGATTACCAGACATACCCATATTTAAATACAAGTAAAGATATATAACAAAGCCATGTATAAACTGGTTTGGATTATATACTTTTCTGCTTTCCTCTAGTAGCACAAACGATAGCAAACTATTTTGTTATAATCTGTTTCCTTAAACTTACTATCCTTATTTGCCTACCTATTATCAGCATAGAATCTATATAAACTCGGACCTTCACATCTCAAACTGACTGACTCATTGTTAAATACTACACATTCTGGACTTCATGGCCTGATCTCCACCTACTTTCATAGCTTCCTCTCCCACAAAGACCTCCTGGCACAGCAGCCTTATGTCCAGGTCAACATGCCCTATAACACCAAACCACATGCCTGTGCTCAGGCTGTTCCCTTTACCTAGAAAACTATCACCCCCCTACATCCTCTAATTTGCCTATTAAAATATTTTAAGACCCAGATGGAGTGTTACCAGCTCTACACTCATTCATAATTCTCCAGTCAAAAATTAATATCTTTCACAAACACACCCCATGCTTCCATGAACCTCTAATAAAACCCACAGGAATCTTGTACCGAATTATTTTTGTGCATGTCTGCTTTTCCCTTGAAGGCAAATACTGGGTCTCATTCATTTTCA
The DNA here is from genome assembly GCF_041146395.1 of Eulemur rufifrons. NCBI lineage: Eukaryota > Metazoa > Chordata > Mammalia > Primates > Lemuridae > Eulemur > Eulemur rufifrons. Next base: position 88,580,713 of record NC_090999.1, on the reverse strand, counting down.
TATTCTATTCACTGTTCCATTCTCATCACATAGTAAAGGTCCAGGTTGAATTAAACTATTCTTTGATTCTAATTCCAGTCCTTTATTTTGAAGGAAGCAATAAATGCCTTTCAAGTATTGAAGATTTTGTTAATATATTAACACTTGCAAATCTAAAAATGAAAATGTCAGTAATTACATATTGCATTAATTTTAAGCTGATGACTGGCAGAGAGGTGAGTACAATAAATCCTCAGTAAAGATAATCATTTCTCAAGATTGCCCCCCAAAACTCTCATAAATATCAACATTAAAATTAACCTTTCTGTCCCCCATTCTAAGAACAACTACTACTTGATACATATCCAGAAATGCAACCTAACTTAAAGCAAAAGTGTCTATACATTCTGCTAAGAATCTATGCCAAAGTCATATAATGTACTTGATAACATCTTTCTTCCAATGCCTATAAATATAATTTTCATCTTTTGTACAACTATAAAGGCTAATGTATACAAAATATGAAGATAATTTATCTACACTCGGGGTATAGCTAGAGCAAAGTTTGGAAATAATTACAAAACACACTAAGCACATCTCAGAAAAAAGAAAAGAAAAGTAAAGAAAGAAAAAAATAATGTCACAAGGATCTGATTTTTTGGTGGAAAATGGTTTCCTAAAGTGGTGTCACACCTTTGTAATTCTAAAATATTTAATTTTTGCAATATTTTTCTCCAAATTTATTTGTGGGGAAAGCCAATATTCTTCAAAGAAACATACAGAACTTCAAAAAGTAGATATTTTTAATTTTAAAATCTAGCCCATCTTAGATATAGTTAGTTCAACATCTCTTACTATCTGTGGTCAAACATCATTCGTATCAGAAGAAGTAATTGCAAAAGTAAAAGAAATAATGACTTATTTTGTTAATTTATTAAAAATAAGTGGGCTTAGTTTTCTAATTTAAAGCAGTGTTCTAACAGAAGGTTTAAAAGGGGCCACTGACTGACCAGACTGAGAGTATTCAACACAACAGAGTTGAAACAAATTCACAGTGTAGCAACAGTAGCTTTCTCCCACACAGACTCTCTCTCTCCCACCTGAACTTTTCCTCCTTGCCTCAACATGAGGTGGGAGAAACTGGAATGACATGCCACAAGCCTATCTAACCCCAGGACCACACACATCTCCATCACCATCCTGCTGAAAAGAAATGTGGGGGCTGTGGACCAAGAGAACCGACACTTCTGTGTGTCACTTCCCCTGCATGTGGGATAAACAAACCAGCACCGTAACAGTAACCCTCAGAGTAATTTTGTTACCCTTACCTAATGATTTGGTTAAGTTTTGAGCTAAGTCAAAGCTCTATCAAATATAATAAGTATATATCCCTGTGCGCCCCCCCCCCCCATTAAAACAAACAATCCAACGGGAAGTTTATTCCTGAACTGAATGCTGGCCCCAGTCACCTCCTTCCAGCAGCAGATCCATGCCTCCTTCCTGCCCAAGCCCCTACTCCAAAGGTAATTGTCTAGACACAATCAAGGAGCGCAGTGGGCTGCACTCTCCACCTCAAAATCCCTCCTAAAAGCAGCCCCCGCCTTTGCCCAGCTCGCCCACCTCCTTCCCGTTCCCATTCGCGCCGCACCACTCGGGCAACTTTTGCACCCAGCCCGGCCCGCCGCCCGCGGCCCCCTCCTGCCCCCCGAGCCCTCCGCGCCCTCTACCTCCCGACCGCGGCCCCCTCCGGCCCGCGCCTCCGAGCCGCCCGCCCGGGTCCTCGCCCACCTTTCCTCCGAGACCGCCGCCCGCGGCGCCGCCCCCGCCGCACCCCACCCCACCGCACCCAGCCCGGGACCCCAGCCCACCCCGCCCCACCCGGAGGGAGGGAGCCGCGATCGCGCTCAGGCTGCCGCCAGGCCGGGGCCGGCCGGCCGGCCGAGCACAGACGCGCAGGGGGCTTTACCTCCGAGGCGCGGTCGCGAGCGGCGGGGTCGGTCTGGGCGCGGGCGGCGCCCCCAGGTCCGTCAGTCAGAGGCGACGGGGGCAGCGGCGGCGGCACCTCACACGCGCCGGCGGCCGGAGGAGGAAAGCGAGCCACGCAAGGAGGGAGTGAGCGAGGTAGGGGGAAAGGAATGAGCGAGGGAGGTAACACAGCTCTGCTCGGACTCCGTCCCCGCAATAGTGCCGGTGCCTCCTACCGCCGCCGCTGGCCGGAGAGTCGCCGCCCGAGCCGCTGCTTTCGCCACCGATGCAGCCGGGAATGAATGCACAGCGGTGCCTCACTTATCCGGAGGTCAAACATCCTTCTGCCTCGGGCATCCGGATCGACGCCGGACCCGGAAGTGAACACACGGAAAAAAAATAGAAAAGGAAAGCGTCTCTCTAGTGGCGGCGGCCCCCTAGCCGCCCGCATCAGCGAAAAGAGCCGAGTGGAGCCGAAGATTACACCGACCTGCTCGGATTGGTCGGATCGCCGACCGGAAGAGAGGCAGCTCGCTCATTGGCTGGCAAAGCCTATAAAAGTCAAACCACGCCCCCTCCCCACCTTCGTCCCAGCAGTGCGTGAGGGAGAGTGAGGAGGTTTTGTGGATAGGAGTGTTTCTCTAGAGGAGGCCGTGGAAGAAGAGACTTAACAAGGTCTACGGAGAGAACTGGAGGAAAATGCCCCCGTGGATTAGGAGAGCTACTAAGAATGGAACGAGCAAAGAGCGTTAAGAGTGCCATTGTACCAAGTCAGGGTGCCTTTCCCTGGTGCGCCCAGCACGGCCCTCAGGTTCCAAAACTCTTAGGGCCTGGCCTAAAGGGATGACATCACTGGGTTGACATGCCCTCACTGCCCTCTAACTCCAGTGTAATATCAGGGAGTCAACTGCTTAGAAATATGAATTGTGGCTCATATTTGCATCTCATTTGCTGTCCATGAAGAACTTCGTTTGTGAGCTCAAGTAATCTTCTAAACTATATAGTGTGGTAGATATTATCTCAGTTTTTCAAATGAAATTCCTGAAGTTCCAAGAAGCTGAACATCACTCACGGTCATGAAGTTGTAGAACACAAACTGGAATCGATGTTTTCTGGCTCCACTTTCCAGTACACTCTGCCCAGATAGAAAGGGCAGAAGATTACATTTGTTCCTCTCTCCCTCTTGCAACTGGTTAACTAGGATAGAGATAAGTGATTTTGGAAGATCTCTCTGGAGCTTGATCTATCATGAAGGCAATGTATAGGACTCTGAAACTATAATTTTTTAATTGTTATTTTTAATATCACTTATGTCTAAAGTCCTTTCAAAACTTGGGCATTAAGGTGTGCATGAAGAAAAATCACAGCTTGGTGCTATGTTTAAAAATGTTCATTTTATCAAACAGTTTTATATTCTTGATATACTTCCTGTATCAAGAAACTGGTATATCTCTATCTCTACCTCTTTCTGTCTCTCACTCAAAACTTAAGAAAAGACTCCAGTGAAACAAATGTACTTCATAATAATTGAGGATTTATTGCATTTTCCTCCCTACCTTGACAGACTGATGGTAGGGCTAATGTGTTACCTTCAGAGGAGTGGACAAATGCTATTTTTGTTTTGTAATACAAGAGTGACTTCTCTCCCTCTCTTTTCATGCTCTTCCCCAAACTGAAAGTTGATGAATGGCATCACCACCAGTCTTAGAAGAACAGTGATAAGAGCACTCCTTTGAGCTTGCCGCACCAATCATTCTAGAAGAGACTCAAAAGTAGCTAAGACTTATGCGTGCGTGCTTAGACTTGTGAATATCTTGCCTAGTCAGATGACATAATCTCAAAATTTCTGATCTATCCCAAAACCCAGTCAATACTAGACAAGAAACAAAGTTAACCCTATCTCACTAAATGGAAGAGAAATATCTGCAACACAAGAAACTCTAAATATTGTCCTCAACATTTTATACTTTCTGCCTCAAAAAAAAACTCAGTTTAGATAAAAAATACCAACCCCTCTAAGTCTTTTTTTTTTTTTGAGACAGAGTCTCACTCTGTTGCCTGGGCTAGAGTGCCGTGGCGTCAGCCTAGCTCACAGCAACCTCAAACTCCTGGGCTCAAGCAATCCTCCTGCCTCAGCCTCCCGAGTAGCTGGGTCTACAGACATGTGCCACCATGCCTGGCTAATTTTTTTATATATATTTTTAGTTGTCCATATAATTTCTTTCTATTTTTGGTAGAGACCGGGTCTCACTCTTGCTCAGGCTGGTCTCGAACTCCTGAGCTCAAGCGATGCACCCGCCTCGGCCTCCCAGAGTGTTAGGATTATAGGTGTGAGCCACCGCGCCTGGCCCCCTCTAAGTCTTGATAAATGTTTAAGAAATACAGGTATATAAATATGTGATTAAATCACATTTTAAATTTAGAACTGAGTAGGAATAAATGTTTACTTTTTTTACACTTTTTTACATTTTTTTACATTTTACAAAAAATCAGAGAAGATTTTTTGTTAAAATTTGGCCTAGAAGCTCCTATAGATTAAAATTGGCAAAGCCAGTTACAATGACATATACCTGTAATCCTTGCTACTTGGAGGCTTAGGCAGGAGGATCCCTTGAGCCCAGGAATTACAGTCCAGCCTGGGCAACATAGCAAGACTCCATCTCAAAAAAAAAAAAAAATGGCAAATAATGTAGTCAGGAAGCAATTAAATTTTCAGGTCCTTCTACTAACTTATAAGAAAAAATGGCAATATGAAAACAGCTTATATTAATGAAGAAAAAGCCAAACCATAGACATTTCAACCAAAACTATTTTATAGCAAGATATCTCAATTTAATCAGACAGATCATACTTTTTCCATCTCCTATATTACAAATCAAATACAGTTTATTTGTTGTGTCACCCTATGTTTCCTAGCATTGCCACTCTTCGGTATTTAGTTTCTATTATTTTTCATTATGATTATAGCATAAATCCATATGTTAGTGCTATCACAAGCTTTTATATTATAGTACACTAGAAACTTGCATTTATCAAATTTCTCTTTTGCCAAAAGCTTCTCTTCATGTCCTACAAACACTTTGTTTGAGAGAGAGAATGGTCTGTAGATTTTGTGGAAAATAAAGCTGGCCCTTTTCCCTTCTCTGTAAGCAGTAAAACTTGAAGTGGGAGAGAGAATAAAATACAACAATTTGATTAGGGTTTTAATCAAGAAATTATGAGATTAATATATTTACTAAAACTTTTCAAAATAAAAACAGATGAAACAGTCATTTATTTCTTCCACATATTTTCTTCAATTGCAACAGTAAACCTAGCATGGTGATTTGCTGGTTGACATAGTGTAAGGCCTGAGACATCACCAAACTATGCTTAATTCTTTATTTTTCAAACATTATTTTTAAGGTTAAGTACCTGAAGGAAAGATATAATTAGGAAAAAGTAAATGGTGAAGTAGAAAGAGGAAGGATACATAATGAGACATCGTAACAGTAACCAGGGGCTGGGGGCAGAGCAACATATTTTTCTAAGACCAGGAAAATAACTTCTTCCCCAGTCAAGCCTACAGTCAAGGGGAGGGTCAGGACGGATTCTGGAAGAAAGCCAGTCACATACAGCAGCTAGAGCAGGTTTTTGAGAAGCTATCCTTTAGCAACCTTTCTCTCAGATTGTTACATGAGTACTAGAGTCAAGACACTGGTTTAGACTAACCTTAGGATGATTTTAAGTATTTTGTAGGTGGAAAAATAAATATGCAAGAATTACAAAACTTTTCTGAGAGGCTTTATTATATTGTATAATAATGATCTTCAAAAATGTTTAATAATATCCACATACTTAGGCCTCCTGCTCTTAGCTCAGGCAGCCATAACACAATACCATTGCGCTGGGTGACTTAAATAATAGAAATTTATTTTCTCACAGCTCTGGATTCTGGAAGTCTGAGATCAGGGTGCCAGAATGCTCAGGTTCTATTGAGATCTCTCTTTCTGATTGGCGCCTTCCTTCTGTGTCCTCATATAGCTTTTACTTGGTGTGTGGGCATGCAAAGAGAGAGTGATCTCTCTTTCTTCTCTTTCTCATCTTAATCCCATCATGAAGGCCCCACCCTCATGACCTCATCTAAATCTAATTGCCTCCCAAGGGCCCCACTCCAGATTCCATAACATTAGGGGTCAGGGTTTCAACGTAAGAACTTGGGGGAGACAAAATTCAGTCCATAGCACTCCTCAAAGGACTACCTTCCATGTAGAAAGTACATTATCTATCAATAAAAGAGAAAGTGGCTGGGCATGGTGGCTCACGCCTGTAATCCTAGCACTCTGGGAGGCCGAGGTGGGCGGATCATTTGAGCTCAGGAGCTCGAGACCAGCCTGAGCAAGAGCGAGACCCCATCTCTACTAAAAATAGAAAGAAATTATATGGACAGCTAAAAATATATATAGAAAAAATTAGCCGGGCATGATGGTGCATGCCTGTAGTCCCAACTACTCGGGAGGCTGAGACAGGAGGATCCCTTGAGCTCAGGAGTTTGAGGTTGCTGTGAGCTAGGCTGACGCCATGGCACTCACTCTAGCCTGGGCAACAAAGTGAGACTCTGTCTCAAAAAAAAAAAAATAAATAACAAAAAAAAATAAAAGAGAAAGTAAAGGTTAGACAGGATGTTAATAATGGAAGACAACTTGTGGACAACAATGTTAAAACCTCGTAGAGAAAAGAATACATTCTTAAGAGAAAGAACTTCAATAAAGAAAACTCTAGAGAGAAACGCTATAAACACCATAAAAGTGCAAAAGTGTCTTGCCAAAAGACACTAAATCTCTAGGTAGGCAGTTTAATTTTTGTTTTTTTCCATTAGCAGACCTGAATTTTGGCAGTTCTGATCCAAAGAATGTTGCTTTTGTGGTAAATGGAAGAGTTAGCTAAAGCTGTGATTTTCTTGTAATGGTTTCAAGAATTGCTTGAATTCTGAGTAATATATGAATCTAAAATTTAGAGATGGTCGGAATAATTAGTCCCTGTTCCATTTCCCTCCCATTGTCCGTTTTTGCTCCCCATAATTATATCTTCCTATATCTACCTCAGGAGTCCATCCCAGCTCATAAGCAAAATCTGAGCAAGACTAAAGATGTCATCAGCCCTCCCATAGGAATCAAGCAGCCTCTAGCTGAAGATGTAACGTGCCAAGTAAGAGCTCTGGATTAGAGGTAGACTCCAAAGTGTGCCACTCTCCACCTCCCTACTCTTTTCCCAATCTATAGCACTGGACTTCTTCTTTGGTTTCCTTTCATAATAGAAACTGTAGCCTTTCCAAAACTCCCATCCAGTGTGGAAAAGGTTTAAGTTTTGTTTAGAAAATTTTTCACTAGTCCCAGTTCTGACTAGATGGTGACATGGAGTCCCGTTATAACGGATTAGCCTCAAACTGCTAAACTTCTTCAAACATCACCCACTGACTAGGCTTACTGGATCACTATATCCTTCTGCTGGATAGGACTGCACTGGTGCCAAAGCTTGTCTACTCCATGCCTGAACTTCATGTGCCCTTTGGACAGTGAGCAGGGGTCTACCTTGTGGTGGTCAGCCCCTGTGTCTAATCATGTATCTTTGGGCTCTGTCATGCTTGCTCAAGTTTGAGCTTAACTTCATCCCTCTCTTCACCAACTAGTACTGCTAAACGCCTGACATGCCATCAACCTCCTACCTCCTCCTATTATGGTATTGATGCCTGATGACGGAACAAGATCACAGTCAACATAAGGTAAAATTTATGAAAGAGGGTACTTTAGTTATAAAACCCTTACATCTATTTAGTTCTCATTCTACTTCTGCTACAATTAGGATTATACCACTTTTCAATTTCCTTCCATATTCCTTCCTTATAACAAGCTATTTAAGTACTCTGAATATCAGTTAGCTCATCTGTAAAATGAGGCAGTATTATCTATATCATTGACATCAGGAAGATTAAATGCAATGATTTATCTGTAATGTACTTACCACCGTGTCTGGCATATAATAAGCACTAAATAAATAGTTGTTGTTAGATACCACACGACCACTAGGAGCCTGTATTCTCCAATCTAACATGAACAGTATTCAGAAGTTGAAAATAGGGCCTGGTGCGGTGGCTCACGCCTGTAATCCTAGCACTTTGGGAAGCCGAGGCGGGTGGATAGCTCGAGGTCAGGAGTTCGAGACCAGCCTGAGCAAGAGGGAGACCCCCATCTCTACTAAAAATAGAAAGAAATTACAAGGACAACTAAAATATATATAGAAAAAATTAGCCGGGCATGGTGGCACATGCCTGTAGTCCCAGCTACCCGGGAGGCTGAGGCAGTAGGATCACTTAAGTTCAGGAGTTTGAGGTTGCTGTGAGCTAGGCTGACACTACGGCACTCACTCTAGCCCGGGCAACAGAGCGAGACTCTGTCTCAAAAAAAAAAAAAAAAAAAAAAAAAAAAGTTGAAAATATCAGATTCCAAGCTGTGTCCTAGCATTAAGAGTCTAAGACAAAGAGCTGGATTTGTGGTCTTGAGGCAAAACATTATTTGAATTTGCTCCGGGCCCTCTTTTTTTCTTTTTTTCACCAAGTGTATATGGACATTTGTGGTATATTGGCTGTCCAGTGTCTATTTACCCTTTTCTAATAGCACTCAGATTTTATTTTGATGGATTTTCTCCATCTCACTCTTTTCAGTGACCAGAGGCTCTGCCTTCCCGTAGATGTGATATAGGGTGGGGGTCATTTTACCTAAACCATGCTAATTAGTTGCTCTCACCCTAGATTTGTATCTTGAGCCAAGGGACAAGGAAACTAAAAATGGTTGGAATGGAACTGCATCCCAAGAGCAGAACCCTGGCCAGACAGTTCCTGACATAGAACAGTGGCTATGATCCTACTTCCCATCCTCCAGAGCATCCTGGATTCTGCCTAGACCAGGTGTTCCAGCTTCTGTAGATTCTGTGAAACTACCCCAGTTGTCTTTCACTAAGTTCTGTTTTGCCTGCGTTACTGAGTATATTTCTATTGTTTTACAACTGAAAAATCCTGATCACCAGGATTCATTCATGGCTTTTGGTTTTGCTCACCTCTCTCTCTCCCCTACAAGTCTCTTTTACTTGCATTCTCTGGCTCTGTGTCCATTTGCCTTCAAAGCTGTAGTTCAAACCTGCTTCACTTCTTTGGCTTCACCCTAATATAATCTCTGAGTGTCTCACTGTTGTTGAGGCTCCCTGGCTTCAGGCTTGTGTTCTCCTAATTGACAAAGCTGGCCACACCCTGCCAGAGCTTTGTATTTCAGGGCAGCTGCCTGCTGTCACCAGGCAGCCCTACCTCAGCTTCTTACTGAAACCCTGCCAATTGCAGAGCTAACCCTTTGGACCGTGACTAAATGCTTTGTGTTCTGCCAGCTTGGATGACCTGATCTAACTGAGAACAAATTTCAACCAAATGCCAATACTTGCTGCTTTCTAGAACTCTTACTTTAGTGTATATTAGTGTGTATTTTTCAACTTATATTTATAATAATAAAAGCCAATATAGTCCTGTATCTCATTTCCTTTACATATATTAATATTACCTATGCTCTTCTGATCTTACTGACTTACATCAACAAAGAGAAATCAACTTTGTCCCTTTACAATGAAAAAAATTATATGTTCTAAAGTGGGAATAGCTATTTGGGTATTTGGTGATGGGGTAGCACTTTTTTTTTTTTTTTTTTGCAAGCTACATAATCAACTCAGTCTGGTTTTGGAATATTAAAAAGAATCCAATTATGTAGTGTTTGAGCTATAAACCAAAGCAGCAGTCCCTGGCTTCCTTCTATATGCCTTTATATATATTTTTTAAAAAATATTTTTGCAGCTGGGACATATTTCCAAGTTGCCTTGGGGAGGTCTCCCCCTCCTACATGCCTTTAAATCAGACATTAATATCTCACTGGAAATCTTTCAGTGATGTTGAACAGGCTACTCTACAGAGTCATGATCAAGGTTGCAAAAAAGAAGCTGGCTTTAGAAATCATTTCCACATACTAGAAAACCCAATTTTAAATGATTAAGTGATAATAAATATTAGTTATTGTTGAACTCAACAGACTAAAACATTGTTCAAAGCAATAAAAATACTATGTAGCAGATACTAGGATTAGACTGATAAACAGAAAGAATAGTAATTTTATCTGGTACATATAAAATTAGTCTTTAAAAGGTCATAATTTTGAATGACTTTAAAATATAGTAACTTTTATACCCCCAGTGGGCTATATCATAAGGACAAAAGAAAATTGCGGAAAACTTTTTTGACTTTTGAGTAGTCATATTGTTGGTAGTCATGTTCATATTGTTTTTCTGGTACTGTTATGTGTGTAATATAGGATAAAGCAAAATGAGTAATTAAGATGTATTCTAATTCTGCGGTTCCTGATGTTGGTACAAATGAAATGAGAGACCGACTAAACAGCCTATAGTCCTAAATTTGAATTGGAAGTATTATCATGAATTCATAGTATTTTACACAAATATTTCCTAGTCCAGTTCACTGAAGAGGCCCAGAAGCAAGTCAAACTCAGTTGCAATGAGTATCTTTAGCCCCCGCAACTTCAGACTTCAAATAGCAGAGCCTTTGGAAGACAGACAGGTAGAATATGGTACCTTATTAGCTTCTTATTGCTGCTGTAGCAAATTACCACAATTTTAGTGACTTAAAACAATAAAAATTTATTATAGGCCTAGAGGTCAGAAGTCCAAAACAGTTCTCACAGAGCTAAAATCCAGGGATTGGCGGGGCTATGTTACTTCTGCAGGCTCTAGGAGATAATTCATTTGCTTGTGTTTTCCAGCTTCTAGAAGCTTCCTGTATTCCCTGTTTCCATCTTCAAAACCAGCCATCTGCTCTGACTCTCACTCTCTTGCCTCCCTCTTTCACTTATAAGGACTCCTGTGATTACATTGAGCCCACCAGGATAATCCAGGATAAGCTCCCTGTCTCAAAATCCCTAATTTAATCTTCATGCTTAGTCCCTTTTGCCATGTGAGGTAATATATTCACAGTTTCTGGGGATTAAGATGTGGACAACTTTGGGGGAGTGCCATTATCCTGTCTACCACGGGCACCAAGTCAAATAGAAGGGTTTTAGGCTTTAAAAAGTGGGTACAGTCCAACCCCACTTGCTAAGATAAGGCCCTAATACATACAGATAAATGTCACATCTGGCTTTTAGAATAATTTTATTGGTATTGCCTATAAGTCTTGTATAATGGTAAATGGGATGAAATAAAACTAACAACTAGTGAGTACCTAACTGAAGACTGTTAGGCATTTTCTAGGAAACATTTCTTAATTATATAGGTAGGTAGGTATCATTTTCCCCTTTTCATATCTTAGAAAAGTAAGAAGACTCAGAGAGAGCTGAAGTAGTGTTCAGATCACTCAGTCAGTAAATGACAGAGGTAGGGTTTATATACCGATACGTCTGATTCCAAAGTCCAGGTATTTATTAATACACTTCTTTTCATGATGTGGCAGGAGAGGTGAATTACGAGTTCCTGGCACACATTATCAGACTGAAAGATTACTTATTGCAATACCACTCCTCCAGGTCGAACCTGTTTAGGCAAAGGAAGAAAGGAAAGAAAGAAGGGAAGGAGGAAGGGAGGGAAAGAGAGATCCTAAAGTAGTAATTTATACCAAGCTGAATTAGGGCAACTGAATGTATATAAGAGAGCAATGAAAAAGGACAGCCGGTAGGAAAACTCTTGTTTTAAGCACAGCTTCAAGGATTATAGCACTCACAGGAAACAGCACCAGTCAAGGAATTACTGTGGTCTGTAGTCAGATACTTTTTAATCAACTCTTATTCCAAATGTCAAGCCTCAAAGAATGACAGGTCCTTTAAGCCAAAGAACCAATATTTACTTGTGTACAACTGGCTTACTTATATAATTGATCCTTTCAGCCATATATGTATACAAATAGTTATTAATAATTATTTTTAGTAAATATTCTCCAACTGTTTATAACTCCAGGTATTCTTTTTAACTACTTTATCCTTGAGGATTCAGTAGGAAGTTGCATTGTTTGAAATCAGATAGTGTCTGTTCTAACATGTTCTAATTACGCTTAGCTTTCTTGAAAGGATGTCAATCTAATTAATGGTCTGCTGTTAACTAACAAGCAAAATGGTTGAGGGTATAACTTGACATATAAAACTTATGGAAAACATTTGAAAAATATTTTGGGGGAAGATTTTCTAAAAAAATATGCAGCCCTTCTATTTCTACAGATACTCTCAAATTCATGCTTGGATTTAGTCAGATATATTTCATCACATGCCTTTGTGTCTCCCCCAGTGCTCCAACAAACAGACCTTGCTTTACCAAACTGTGCCTTTCTGTTATGACAACTGCTGACATTGAGGGACGTTATAAGAAACAGTCCCATGAAACTCATTATAGTGATTATTGTAGGATTATTTCTAAGGATGATATTTACTACACGCCACATCTACTACACGAGGACCATATCTTCTACATGAGGACCCAAAGAACAAATTTCTTTCAAATTACAAAGCCAGGTAGAACTATATTTCTTTTAAACAGCTGATCTGTCTTAATCTTACAGATGTTGTAAATGATTCAACTGTTATATTTACTTATGCTACTGATTGCCAGGAAGCCTGGAGCCAACTTTGTAGCCTATCTCTAGGTAGTCCAAGTACCACAAGACATGTGTTTCAGTTAACTGACTCTAGTATAATCTCGTTTTACATATTCTTATTTCTCTCATTTTTATCTGGTGCTAAATGTATTTTTATAAACTGCTTTGGTTCCTTTAATTCCTTTAAAGCACAGTATAGAAAATATGTGGGGAAAAATTAAGTTTCCGCTTGTCTGTTTATTTAGCACATTCCATGAAAATTTTTGGCTTTTTTTCCAAATTTGGAGAGTATATTTGGATTAGTCTGATTTAAATGTGGCACTCCTGAATTTCTCACTAGGGAGTTCTGAGGGGCACCTCAGGAGAAATGCATTCATCTTCTAGAGCAGACAAAACTGAGGTACAGGAGGTAAATATGACCCCAATCAGGAGAAATGTGCTATTAAATTAAGGTGTTTTGGTCAGAGAAAACTAATATAAGCTTAAACTTGAAAGAAGCAAAGGTAGGCAGTCATTTACATATAAATGCTTTTTACATGGGTACTTTCTATATGCATATTGCTCCAAATGTGTAGTAGCAGGGACTTGTGTACTTAGCAATGGCAAATGAATCTCCCAAGCAACATCACCTCAACAGACACTAATAATTGAAAAAGAATTACAAGTATAAATAACTATCAACTCATTATACATTGAAGAAATATAATAATAGCAATTCTGAGTACTGAACATTGAGTATCTACTATATACCAGGCACTGTATGATAGTACTTTGCCTGTCTTATCTCATTTAATTTTCAGACTCCAGTAAGAAGGTACTTTTGTAATTTCATTTTACAAATGAGAAATGCAAAGAAAAGCCACTGGAGGACTTAAGTAAGAGCTTGAGGTTCTCTGATTTACGTCTGAAGAAGACTGAGGCTGCTATGAAGAGATTAGAGCATAAGGGCAGCCAGTTAGGAAGCCATGGTAATAGTGCACACGCAACATGGTGACATGGACCACAGCGGGATAGTGGAATAATGGAAGTGCTGCAGGGTGTTAGATTCAGAATGTCTCTTAGTTAAGGTATGTGTGTGTGGTTATGGGGGTGGGGGCACATCACTTTCCTTTCTCAAGTTAATAGCCTCTCCACAGACCAAATGAGGGTTATCAAATGTTAGTGAAGCTCTCTGTCATTCCTGTCCATGCTAAGGGTGAAGCCAGGGCCTTTTTTCTGGTGATTTGGTGCTACACAATTAGATTGTCTTCCAACAGAGGGGTGTGATTTTGCTGTGGAAAAGGTAGAAAACCGCCAGCTCCTTCATTCTACTCCCTTTTGGTGAGGGTGAGTGCCATATCAATTCTCCTTTAAGCAGGTTGTCATAACCGCTGTGTTGGAGAATGCGGAGGAGCGGATGTTAGGAAGCCAAAAACTTGGAAGTGTATTAAGATCCTAAGATGTCTTAGTTATTTCTTCACTTTTCCCTTTTATAAGCCTTCCCCCACTTAATACAGAGCTTTCATATATAAATAAGAGCAGTGGAGATTCTAAAAAGTCTGAAGTGAAAGTGTGAAAATCAGCTTAAATCTTTGCCAGGTCTCGAGCCTAAGAAACATGACTCAAATGAATTTATTGTAGGTTACCAAATTCGTGCTCTCAAAAAATAAAATGTGTCTCCAAATGACCTAGCATGATGTAGACATTCCAGTCCCACCAAAGTTCTAATTTTTGCCCTCTTCCTCTTGCCTCAAACGTATTTTCTTCCTTGATGATCTCCTCATTGTGGTCTCAGTAATATAGGTTCCCATATGTTTCTCTACTGTCTACAAGTGGATTATATGTTTTACGGCTTCTCTAATGTGGTATGAGGCTGCTACCATACTACTGGACTAGTCAGAACTGAGATCCAAAATGGGGTGGGCCAGTCACAAAGGGTAAATTTGTAGCTAACTATATTTTAAATGTGTGTGCATAATGATAATATAATATTTATGTTATATAGTATATATAATATATGTATATATTATAAAATAGGTATATGTATGTAATATAAAATAGGTAGTTGTTTTGTTGTGGATATATTTGTTTTGTATGTTATCCATATACCACCAACACACACATACTTTTAGTGACATTGACTCTATTGCCTCATATGAGCAAACAAAGTCAACCACTTTAACCTCCCCAAAACTTTTGGACGCATATCCTTTTCCGAGTGAAAATTTTGTTGCTCCTTGTGAAGGTCATGGACTTTTTTCACCTTTGATTCCATGTCTTTTTACAAACTGTAGTAGATTCCTACATCACTGGGAAGCCCATCCTTATGAGCCTTACGTGCTCTCAAATTGGATTATAATGACTGGCCTGGTAAAGTTACTGGAGAGAAAGCACAGGAAGCAAAGTGTACGTTTGCCTTTGGAAGCTAAGTCAGATCTAAATGTTCTGAAACTAACTCCTCTTTAATTCTGCATCCAGAACTTGAGTTAATTCCAAATCTCCCTGTGGCTCAAATCATCTACGTGGGGTAGGTCTCAAAGATCTGCACTGGAACAAAGACTCTAAGATAATTTCTCCCTGACCTCTTTACTCACCTTTCCTATCCTCCCTCCCCAAACCACCCAATTATCTAGAAGGATATGAATTAAGGTGACCCTTGAATAGAGTTAGCTTTCTAGATATCTTGAATATTAGAAGTAGAAGCTTCCTGCAATTACTAATTTCTAGACATCACTTTCCCTAGCTTATCCTCCAGTATTATAATATTTTGGGGTTTTTTTTAAACAAATCTCTTCATTAAATCAACTATGTTTCAAATATGTAGGATAATTTCTATTTTCCCTGCTGGGCACTGGCCCAGAGAGGTCTAAAGTAGCACCTGAGGTGAATGGAACTCCCTGGAACTGAACTGCAAAATCGACTCACTTGCTCTCTTGTGCAACTGTGCAATCTCTTTCTCTCTCTCTGGCAGCTTTGCCTTTAGCATAATTTCTAGTCTTTGCTTGAGGATACGGAGCAGGAGTTTATGCTCTGCACCCTTCTCAAACCCAGATTTCCCAGTCCAAACCAATTTAGCCCGTATGCCAAATTTAGTGCACTTTTCTTTCTGAAGCATGACATAGTAGAAGATATTTTAAAGTTAGAGATAAAGTCTTCTAAATTTATTTATCAGTTCCACCATTGGTATGTGACAAGATAAATCCACTTGAGTTTCAGTTACCACACCTGTAAAATAAGAATAATAATAAAACCTGCTTTATAAGGTAGTTGTAAAGATCAAATGATGCCAACCATGTTGAGAGCTTTGTGAATGATACAAGATTACATGTGAGCAAACTTTCTGGATACAGTTCTTCTGTGTAACAGTGGTCTACTGATTGTTGTGGAAAACTAGTTAAGAAGTCATTTTAAGGTAGGAAAGATCTTCCTCAGTTTCTCCTCTCAGAATCACAAATGTAAGAAGCTACCTCCTCTACCAATATGCATCTACCAATATGTGAGTATCCAGGGGTATTTCTGGTAAATGTTTAACAGCCAGCTCTCTGGGGAGGGACTGAGCTATGATTTACAGAATTTGCTAATTTCCATGGTGTAAATATTCCCACCATGGCTAATTTCAAGTCACCAATGTGACATCAACCATCTTGCAAAATTCCTCAGTATTTAACAATTGGCTTTCTAGCACACCACTGTTTCAATCTGCCCTATTTCCATAACAAAGCTATTTCTTGATGTTAACATAGGTTCTAGAAAAAAAAATTCTGGTTATTGGTGTTAGTCAAGATTAGCTTTTTTCTCTTTACTTTTTATCAGTTAGGGATAACAGAATGTTCCTTGCTGTCAGACTGTCCTTTTTCATAGCAAAAATCCAGAAAATAAAGCCCTTCTTTTATTTTCCTTTTTAGTGAAATTGTTCTCTGTTGATGAGGATACCATTTAATTTTAATTTATTAACTCTCAAGAGTTTAAAGGCTGTGGAGTACATTTTGGAAAGATTAACAGGTAATACAATGACTGCTAAAAGCCAAAATAGTAATAGAGTTTACTATGCCTGTGAAATTTACCAACTACTACATATGTAATATTAACATGTTTTTTTAAAATATTATCTAAGACTTCTGTATCTTAGATATTAATGTGTCCCTTTGCATTTGCTTTGTCTTTCATGGGCTGACAATTCTCTTATGGTTGATGTTGTAACAAAACGATCACCCTGGAGAGATTGTATTGGCAACGTGCCCAGGCTCCAATTGCATACATGCTTCTGAGAATTGATCTAGTTTCCACTGACTCTTGGAGGTGGGGATACCGGGAGAATTCTGGCTGACTCAGACCATTTCCCACTTGAAAGGCTTCTAGGTGTGTAATTTCTGGTCTGCTACGGGTTTGAATTAACTTCATTGCATTCTTACACATTATTTTATAGTTGTTGTTTTCAGAATCTTCTACCACCCTAGATCTACCCGAATCCGACTAAAATCCTTAAATAAGTTTCTATAGACTAGGGATGAGCAAGATCAGAACCTCAGAACTAAGCCCAAATGGAAACCATATTACTGCATGATGGCAAAAACCATATTGATATACCACCAGGCCATTTGACACACTGTCAGGCATAAGTTCATTATATTTGTGGTCTGAGCAGTTCTATATATTCATTTTCTGGAGGAAAAAAAGAATGTTAGCACAAATTGGTACTTCATCCCCTCTCAGCTCTCTTCCAATTCATGCTGAAGGGGACAACAGAAGATAAGCTGTCTTATAAAGCATCACACGAAAAACTTATGTTTGAAATGGCTTGTAGGAAGGCTCTTGAAAATGTATTGAAAGGTGCATTGGACAAGTCACTTTTTTGTATATCTTGGAATGATTTATGTTTCTTACAATGACCTTATTATGTAAAAAGGAAAAAGTAGCAGTTTGAGGACTTAATTTCCCATTAATTACATCATGACTTGATTCAGCACAAAAATGGAAAATAGCCATAGTGTTTGACTATGCTCTTCTTACAATTCATACATTTATTTATACCAGGCTTGGCAACATAGTGAGACCCCATCTCTACAAAAAATAAAAAAATTAGCCAGGCGTGGTGGCACATGCCTATAGTCCCAGCTACTCAGGATACTGAGGCAGAAAGATCGCTTGAGCCCAGGAGTTCAAGGTTACAGTAAGTTGTGATTGTGCCATGCGCTCCAGCACTCCAACCTGGGCAACAAAGCAAGATCCTGTCTCAAAAATATATATATGTATATATATAATTATATATAGTATATATTTGTATTTAAATATATTTATTTATCATAAAATTATATATAATATTTTTTTCTTGAGAAGAACAAAAAAATTGAGTATAATGAGAGTTCTCCTTATAAATTAAATTAAAAATATTTGAGTAAACTTGAATTTATACATGAATTTTTCCTTCAAAAATACCATAAAAAATTGCCAGTGACTGCTGTTAAAAATATCAGCCAATTTCCAAATACTATATTAAATCCCTGTCAGAGGCACCAAGGAACATTTTTGGATGAGCATGAATTCCCCTAAAACTTAGGGGTAGTGATGAACCACAGAATATACTAATTACTTAGAGGAATCTCTTGTAGATGGATTATATATATAAAATTATTTCAACTTATTTTATTCTGTGCATGTTTTCAGCTTCTGAAATTAAACCAGTAAGGTCTACTTATAAGTCTACAACCAACTTCCTTGTAATTGTCCTAAATTCACCAACTTCAAGAATCAAATTATAGAGCTGACTTTCACTTTTTAATTGAAAATTTTATTGAGATACCAAACTGTTCTCCAGAGTGAATAAACCATTTTACCTTTCCATCAGCAATGTATGAATGATCCAGTTTCTCCACATCCTCACAAGAATTTTAATCTTTCTAATAGGTGTGTAGTGTTTTAATTTGGATTATTTGGTTTTTCATACTAGTTTTAAGAGTTCTTTATATATTCTTGACATCAGTCCTTTGTCAGATTTGTGGTTTGCAAATATTTTCTCCCAGTCATTACTTTGTCTTCCCATTTTCTTAATGGGGTCCTTCTCAAAACAAAAGTTTTTTATTTTGATGAGATCCAATTTATTAATATTTCCTTGTATGGATTGTGCTTTGATGTCAAGTCTAAGAACTCTTTGTCTAGCTCGACATTCCTCCTTTTTTTCCCCTAAAAGTTGTATATTTTTACACTTTACATTTAAGTCTATGCTCCATTTAGGGTTCATTTTTGTATAAGTATACTCTAGTATCTTTGTTGAAAAGTCTACCACTCCTCCTTTGAATAGGTTTTGCCACTTTGTCAAAAGTTAGTTGAGCATATTTATGTCTATTTCTGAGTTCTCTGTTCTGTTCTATTGACTTATGTGTTTTTCCCTCTGCCAATACCACATTCTTGATTACTGTCACTGTAAATATAGTAAGACTTAAGTAGAATAATTGTTTCTACTTTATTCTTTTTTGTCATTTTTTAAAGCTCTTCTAGGGCCTTTGCCTTTCCATATAAATTTTAGAATAAACTTATCTATGTTTACAAAATTTCTTGCCAGAGTTTTGACAGGAATTGCTTTAAACCTATAGGTGAATTTGAAGAGAATTGGCATATTTACTCAATTGAGTCTTCCAACCAACGAATATGGTATGTCTCTCAATTGATTTAGGTCTTCTTGACTTTCTTCATCAGTGTTTTCTAATTTTCAGCATAGAGATTCTGTGCATGCTTTTGTTAGTGTGTATGCAAGTATTTAATTTTCTTTGGAGCCACTGTAAATGGTATTGTGTTTTTAATTTTGATTTCTCCATTTTCATTGTTGGTATGCAGAAATGATTGATTTTTGTGTGTTTATCTTGCACCCGGTGATCTAGCTGAACTCCCATACAAGTTCTAGGAGTTTGTGGGAGTTTTTTTTTTTTTTTTTTTTTAGATTTCATGGCATTTTTATGCATTGACAATCATGTCATTTGCCAATAGAGATAGTTTTATTTTTCCTTTCCAAACAGTATGCCTTTTATTTATTTATCTTGCTTTACTGCAGTGGTTAGAACTTTCAGTACTATGTTGATTAAAAGTGGTGAGAGTGGATATCCTGGCCTTATTCCCATCAAGTATAATGTTAGTTGTAGGATTTTTTTGTAGATGCTCATTATCAAGTTGTGATAATTCACCTCTATTCCTAATTTGCTAAGAGTTTTTATCGTAAACAAATATTGGATTTTGTCAAATGCTTTTTCTGCATCAGTTGGTATGACCCTATTATTTTTCTTCTTTAGCTTATCAATATGGTATATTATATTGATTTTTTTAAATATTTAACCATATTTAACCAATCTTGCCTGCCTGGGATAAATTCTACTTGGTCATGGTGTTTAATTTTTTAACACATTCTTGGAATCAGTTTGCTAATATTTTTTATTCTTTTCTTTAGGGATGGAATCTTGCTATGTTGACCAGGTTGGCCTTGAACTCCTGAGGTCAGAGAATCCTCCCAAGTAGCTGGAATTACAGCCACATGTCACCATGCATGGATAGTTTGCTAATATTTTGTTGGGGATTGTTGCAACTATATGCATGAGAGATACTGACCCATAGTTTTGGGAGATTTTTGTTTGCTTTTTGGTGCTTCCTTTGGTTTTGCTATCAGGGTAATACTGGCCTTATGAAATAGATTGGGAAGTGTTCTCTTCTATTTTCAGGAAGAGATTGTGTAAAATTAGTATTAATTAATCTTTAGAAGAGGTGCCACTACTGGTCTCTCCCCACCCCCACCTCCACCTGCCACTCCAGTGTCTCTGAGTCGGGGAGGAGAATCTCAGGCCTGCAGGGACAAAGAGGATTCCAAGACCAGGTGGTTGGATCTCTCCTGCTAGTTCTGCCTGCGACCTTGGTATCACTCAGTGGGAAAGGGGAGTGTTTGGCCCAGCAGAGGAGAGTGCCTCTCCAGTCACTTATTTCCAGTGGTTTCCCAATCCATCCCCCTTACTCATGGTATCAGGCTCACCTTATGTTGTCAGAGGGACTCCAGTATGATCCAGGGAAAGCAAAGCTGCCTTCTATTGCTAGGTTGAAAGTCAACCTATGCCTGGTGGCCCTCCTCTGTTGGGTAGGGGTATATAAGACACCCTGCCACTGTGCTGTTCCGACAGTCCTGGGGTCCCCGACTACCTTGCCTTCTTCTAACCGCATTTTGGAGTTCTCCTTTTGTTCTCTTTTTTACCGTTTCCAGGGATTATAGTTGTGCTTAGTGGAGAGAAACAGAACAAACAGATCCACACCATCTTTTTCAGATAGGAAATGACCTTTATTTTTAATCATAGATGCCCAACGACTCATTCAGTTCTAAAAGGTCCTAAATTACTTGAACTCTGCATAAATTTACAAAGACTTAATATGAAGATGAGGAAGAAGAGAAGACAGAGCAATGCATCATTGGAATTGTCCCCAAGCTGATACAGCACAAATCACAAAGAGAAAAAAACAAACCAACAGCATGAGACAGGGAACAGAGTACTTTTCTTTGTAATAGCTGCTGGCTGGCTTGTATTTTCTGGATGTTTACCTCTCTCTTGATATTTTAATGTAAAGCAAAGTTTTTCATATCCAACATTTTATTATTATGTGAATTGTAAAAAATTCATAAAACTCAGCGAGCAGTTATAGTGTTCAACTAAACAGTAGATTTGAAAAGAAGTTAGCTCAAACTATTGGGCAACACAGAACATTTTATCATTTATCAGCCATAGATTAAATGAAATATCAGGGTGGAGATAAGTGTAACATGTGTTTACTCCTTATTTTGTTAGCTCACCTTCCTTCTTTTCTTTTAAATCATCATTTGTAGAAAAGACATTAGTTTCTTTTCTTTTCTTTTCTTTTTTTTTTTTTTTTTTTTTTTTTTTTTTGAGACAGAGTCTCACTCTGTTGCCCGGGCTAGAGTGAGTGCCGTGGCATCAGCCTGGCTCACAGCAACCTCACATTCCTGGGCTCAAGCGATCCTACTGCCTTAGCCTCCCGAGTAGCTGGGACTACAGGCATGCGCCACCATGCCCGGCTAATTTTTTGTATATATATGTTTAGTTGGCCTGATAATTTCTATTTTTAGTAGAGACGGGGTCTCCCTCCTGCTCAGGCTGGTCTCAAACTCCTGACCTCGAGCGATCCACCCGCCTTGGCCTCGGCCTCCCAGAGTGCTAGGATTACAGGCGTGAGCCACCACACCTGGCCAAGACATTAGTTTCTTAAGAAGCAGTATGTAAATATTTTTTCTATCTCGAAGAGACACTGTACCAGTTTCATACACTCATTACTGATCGATTTCTGCCTATGAAAGTCCAAACTGATGCAATTTATTGAAACTCTTTATTGAAATTTCATTTAAGTAGGCCAACATTTATCATTTGAAATTCTTAAAGAAAGTAGTACATCCTTTGGCTGAGGTGGATTACACTGAAATAATAGGAAACATGATTTTAAACATAGCTTGTGCCCTGTACTTGTTATTTTTGAAACCAGTCAATTACTATATCATTGATAAATTTTTAAATCTCTTTTTGATACATTCTCCATCTTAAACTTACTTTTGAGGATGATCCATTCACTTTAGTGCTCCTATTTGCAAAAAATTCCATAGCAGAAGGGAAGTTACTATGATCAACTTTGCAAAGCTATGGTATGCAAATAATTGTTATAATACCCAATTCATTGTGATGCTACTATAAGAAGTGATGCATATTAAACTTTATAACTTTAGATAGAATCATAACAGTATACCAGATAGTGTGACCAAAACTATTAAGGAGCAAACCTACATCACTACAAAAGCCAACTGAATTTAAAATAATATTTACTAATGAGTATTACTATCTTTAAAAAAATGTTCATGATAGCAACTGTATTTTGGCTCTTAAAATAGCACTCTCTCCCTCTGAAAATACTAGCAGCAGAAGTTCAACTGGAAGACTTGAATAAAAAAGCTTCTGTATTATGAAAGATCTGCAGGGTTTTTTTGAGCTATATTAAATTTACTTCACTAGGACATATTGAAAATTGTGCTGTACTTACTAAACTATTTTTTGAACCACAGAAGAATGTTTATATTTTTAAATGATATTAACAGGAACTCTTAGCAGTTGGAATTTTGTGCAAAAGTGAAAAGCAGAGCAAAATCTATCCAACATTGTACACTATTTGTCAGTTTCTAAAGATTGGCAATAAATAGACTGCCTTATTTATAGTAGTCAATATTAATATACTCAGGTAAACTAACATTATAGCCAATATTTATATATTCAAGAATTAACTTTTTAAGTTCTAGGTAACCTAACTTTCTATCCCAGATAAAAGAACTCAGTCTCTTCTACTTACACTTTTTTAGTGATATCCTAGAAATTACTGGAAACAAACTAGTCAGTAGTCATCCTTAAAAACAGAGATCCACTCGCATTTATCTTCATAGCCCTAGAACTTAGCTTCATAACTTATACATAATGGGATAATGGGTGTTCACTAAATATTTGTTAAATTAGTGTTTTAAAAGGAACTAATAGTGAAATGTTAGTCAAACTAATATTTATATACCAAACACTGTGATGGGCCATAAACCTATCATAGCATATGAGAGTCTACTGTACAAGAATGCATTGGTTAGCAATGTTCTGGCTGCAAATAACAAAAAACCTAAATCAAAACCTAGCTTAGGTAATAAAAGGAATTTATTGGCTCATATAACTAAAAATTCCAGTAGTAGGTGAGGTTTCAGGTACAATTTCAACACTGCTCTGGCTGCATGTCTCTTCAGTTCTCTCTGCTTTGCCCTCATTCATCTGTCAAATTCAATGTCAGCTGGATTCCTTCATGGTGGCAACACAGCTACAGTCATTTTAAGACTCACATCAGCACACCACCCCATCCATAGAGATAGAGAGTGTCTCTTATAGTAGATGTGTTGGAAGAGTCAGCATGTATCCCAGATGCCCCTAAAAAATGTCTAAGCAGTAACTTAGATTGGATCACACGCTAATGGTATGAAGTGATTTGCATGAACCCATCAAAGCCAACTCTTAAAGTTAGATTGGGTTTAATCCTTCTCAAATTGCCACTGGCTGGGAAATATGGGATTTTCTTGGGAAAAAAGACAAGAGAACTGAGTTCTATGTAGGCAACCAACATATGCCTACTAGACACACTGTTATCTCCAGTTAGATCATAGAGTTTAAGTAACTCGCCTCAGGTGGAAATGGTTTAAAACTGGATCCTAACTCAAAGTTTGTGTTCTCTCCACTCTAGATTGTATTGAGTGCTTGGAAGAACTACCAGATAGTATAAAACATCATCCTTGTCCTAAGTTTAGAGAACTAAAACTAAAAGTCTTTTTCTAGGAGGAAAAGGTGATTTAAATAAAATATCTTCTCTTCCATACCTCTCCCCCATAGCCACTGTTCCACTATACTTACTTCCACTTTCTCTAACCCGCAGGAATCCTTCCCATCTTTCCTATCCCAGCCCAGTGCTCTCATTCTCCGAGTGCAGTGGTCTATGTTCCAAAACTATCTCCTCCTCTTAATTATCATTGAACTCCCATTCCTTTAGGTGTCTGATCAAACAATTCATCATTAATAATAACATAATGCACCGGGCATGGTGGTTCACGCCTGTAATCCTAGCTCTCTGGGAGGCTGAGGTGGGCAGATCGTTTGATCTCAGGAGTTCGAGACCAGCCTGAGCAAGAGCGAGACCCTGTCTCTACTAAAAATAGAAAAAAATTAGCTGGACAACTAAAAAAAAAGAAAAAAAATATACATATATATATAAATTAGCCGGGCATGGTGGTGCATGCCTGTAGTCCCAGCTATTTGGGAGGCTGAGGCAGGAGGATGGCTTGAGCCCAGGAGTTTGAGGTTGCTGTGAGCTAGGCTGATGCCACAGCACTCTAGCCCAGGCAACAGAGTGAGACTCTGTCTCAAAAAAAAATATAATAATAATAATAGCATAATGCATTACCACTTCCAGGGAATTTGAAACTTATATCATGTCACTTGTTGGACACAACCCCACACATTCCCTGCCCCCCAAAATAGTGTAAGAATTTCAAGAAAAGGAGACACTAAAAAGTTGGTGAGAATTCTGTAGACAACCCTTCCCCAAACCTCCGAGATCAAACTCTGAAAGCGATTGTTCTGATTGAACTGTTCCATAAATAAGGCGCCCTGTCTTGCTAAATTGTCTTTTTCCTACAGTATTCCCATTGGCTAATCCCCCTTTTTTCGCATTGTGATACATTTTCAAGCTACTTTTTATATTTAAAGGTTGGTATTTGATTGATGTTTCCTATGTGATGGCTGGTTCATTTTCAGATTGCTCTTTTATGTACTGCACTTAATAACAATTATCCTCACTTCACAGCGACTTCCAGAATTCAAATTGCGTTTGAATGTAATGGTGTCCCCTTCACCCTCCAAAACACCTAGATTCCACTTTCTTAAGGCTTTTAAACACACAAAAATTAATAATAAAATAAAAACTAAAAATGCCTAATAAGCCTAGAAATTCATCTTTTTAAGAATGACACAATTTTGGATTTATTTATCAAAATGTCGATTCACTACTTCTTCATCATATAAAGCCAACTCCAGATGAATTCTAAAGTCAGGAAACTGTGATGGAATTGAGTGGTACAATCCTGGTTAGACCCTAAGGACACATGGAAAAAGAAAAGTTATAATACCTCAAACTGTCAATGTGTTTGGACTGGTAAGAGCTGGACCGTGGGCTGTTTAGGATTCTTTTTTTTTTTTTTTTCTGAGACACAGTCTTGCTCTGTGTCCTGGGCTAGAGTGCTTCAGCCTCGCTCACAGCAACCTCAAACTCCTGGGCTTAAGCAATCCTTCCGCCTCAGCCTCCCCAGTAGCTGGGACTACAGGCATATGCCATCATGCCTGGCTAATTTTTTCCATATATTTTTAGTTATCCAGCTAATTTCTTTCTGTTTTTAGTAGAAACAGGGGTCTCGCTCTTGCTGAGGCTGGTCTCGAACTCCAGACCTCAAGCGATCCTTTCGCCTTGGCCTTCTAGGGTGCTAGGATTACAGGCGTGAGCCACCGCGCCCAGCCTGTTTAGGATTTTTAAGTGAGCCAGAATTAGACTGTGGGATGTAGGTTCCTGACCCTTGCTTTAATGTATGCGGGCTAACACAGTCTATGTGTAATTGTTTTATGCTCATAAGCTTTACCAATGTTTTCTGCTGCGTTGCAATTGCAACATATTTGCCGCTTAGCTGCCTGCATATGAGACACCCCTTCCCGCCCACCCCCCGTGCGGAGAAACACTGCTCTTTCAATATTCTGAGCTGTTCAGCCACTACAGAATAGAATCAACCCCCACACAGTAACAGTTAAAGTACTTATTATGTCCCCTTTAGAATCTGTGTTAAATTCTGTTGTTTTTTTCATAATCGAAAGCAACATTGTACTGTACATATTTATAGACTTTCTTATAAATTGGGTTTTAAAAGACTTATTGATCTTTGCAAGACAATGTCACAATTGTTGAGATTTTGAGTAATTTTTATTGGTGGCAGAATGAGATTTCTTTTCAGAAAAAAACTGGCACTGTAAAAACCTGGGAATTTCAGATGTGGGTGACAATTCACTTGGACATATCCATTTAAGCTGAAATGAGCTAACTGACAGGTCTGATTCTGTCTGCTAGCACTCCTAGAGCATTCCCCACATCCACATTGAGACGGCACGCTGGAGGTGGGGACGTGGGGTGGGGACGTGGGGGTGGCAGGGGCAGTGTCCCCATTAAGAACTGCTCCCTGTTTCAGGCTGAATATGAAGTATTCTCTCTGCCCACTCAAGAACAGACGAGGCCAGACGGAAACGGTCAGAATTCGGGAGGAAAAATAATAAGATATCATAGTAGACAGAAGTTTGGAATATAGCGGAAGAGTTTTAAAATCCATACAGGAAGGCCATTTGACACCATTGTATCTTTTGGTGAATCCCGTGTGCAAGTTTGACCGCTGGTTCTTTTTAAGTATCAAAGCAACACTGTTAGCGGGTTTCTTTGCTCTCGTAATACTTAAATGCTATTTTTAGATCAAAGTTTCGTTAAGAAGGGTTGGCCAGGCTGAACCCTGCTCAGCACCTTGCATGAAAGGAGCATCTGTGGAGCGTCTGCCACGTGCCAGTCACAGTGCTGAGTAGGGGAGGTAACAGCATAAAAAGCAAGGAAGAGCCCTACTTTCAAGAAGCTCTGTTTAATGTGAAGAGAGACATTTAAATAAATAAACATCTAGCCAAATAAACTCTATAATTGAGACATGTACTCCAGGAAAGACTGACCAAGGAAGAAGATGACTTACTAGGCTGGAGTAAACCCTGGTGTTGAGACAGGAAGAATTATTAAACAGGATGAATGTTTAAGTGGTCAGGTTCTGGATATATTAGTATGATGTTCTGCCATGATACCTGCTACGTAAACTTGTAACTTGGGGTTATGAATAATAAATCCTCCAATAGTGACAATCCTATTTCTTCTGCATAGTTAAGACCCCTAGATCCCTGCTGGGCTCTAAGGCCAATCTTTTATCCAACTGAAGAGGATTTAGCGATCTCTGATGTGACTACCGTAGAGCGTCCTGCCTAGTGACAGAGTGGGACAGGTGGGTTATGGACGTGAATGAAGAGAAGGGACAGGGTCCCTGAGAGTTGTCAGATAAAGGAGGTACATTTACATCAGTGGGTACTAACTATGTTGTCATCTAACTTAAACCCACAGGTTTAAATTGAAGCTTAGAAAGGCGCAGTAACCTATTCAAGATCACACAGGTAGTATTAGAGATGAGATTCCAACATAGTTTCCCTGACTTCAAAGATGGGATAGGCCCCTTCTAACAAGTCAGGCAGAGGTTACTTTTAGTAAGAATGATATTGCATCCTACTTCTTAAACTGGGCGGTGAGTACACTGGGGATCTTTATTTGACATTTCTTTAAAACTTACATATATTATCATTAGGATTTTATGTCTATTCAATATTTACCAAACCAAATTTAAAAGGTAAAATTGAATAGGAATATTTGATGAGCCAGAACTATATAAAGAGATGTTTCTGAATTTAAAAAGAGAGAGAGAATTTGGCAGAGAATTAGTTGGCATCAGCAGGATCCCACCAGGAATATTGAAAGTATTCTCATAAAAGCACAGTGCTGGGAAATCAAGCGGCAGTCAGGCAAAGAGCCCCAAGAAGTCCAGTAGTAGAGAACAGGGCACCAGGCACACCTTGGAAGCTCAGGAAGCACCCAAGCCTCTGGTAGGGATAAGGAACTGGCAAGAAGCAAAGCAAGGTGCCAGAAAATAAGACAAGGTCCTGGTCACTAGAACTGGAGTCTCAGAAACAAGAAGATTGGATCTGAAGAACAAGGCAGAACCTAGGCTAGAACTAAACCACAAGGCATGGCTTAACCAAAGTGAGAGTGCCTTAATGCATAGTCCTCTCAAAGATGGACTAGAGTTTTAAAATCCATTCTAGGAAGTGAGCCTATAGTGGAAAGGATTGGGGAAGCACTGGGAATAGTGTCAAAAGTACAGGGTTATGGAGAGAAGAGGATATCGGGACAATGAATAACACAAATCCTAAAAGGTTAGGTTAAGAAAAATACTACCTGTAGAGGATATCTATTGGGTTTATTGTTTGTTTGTTTGTTTTTTGCCCTTCATCTGGGCAGTTTCCTACTTTCCCTTTGAGATCTCGCCCCATCCACCATGAATAAAGACATAACAGTATATCAGAGTCTTGCCTACGTTAGGCCCTGACCCTAGTTAGGTCAATTGTACTCTCCCTCCCAGAATTTGAATCTCAAAGGAGGAAGGAAGGGATGGAAAATAATTGATGCTGTTTTTTTCCTGAGACTGGACTTCAATGGGCACCTAGACTGCCAAAGCTGTTCTAGGCCCTGTCTTTTCTGAAGTCTGGATTTACATTATTTCTTGGATTTTGGAAATATTCATATCCCTCCAATGTATTATTTCTTTCTTTTAAATTAGCTAAGGTCATTTCTGTTGCTTGCAACCAAAGTGTCATAGTGCTTTGGTGTCAGAAATGACTGCAAAGTTCTGGTTCTTTTCAGAATAGGCCTTCCCAAAGGTAGAGTCAGAATCGGTGTCTTTGAGTCTGCAACTTGGGGATGCCCAAAAAGCTGCCCTCTATCTGCAGAATCATATTTCTCCAGAAGCCCATCAAGCCAGGCAGATTTTCCATCCTAACCACCTCCCATCCTACATTCTGACAGCTAATGAATACACTTTCCTAAGCCCCAAAATACTTAAAGCATGACCTAGTTCTCTGTGATGTCTCTACAATTTAAAATATTTCTGTATTAATAGGTTAGCTAAATATTGTCTTTCATGTTCAATGTTTAAAAGAAATGTTAGATCTAAAATAAATATATTATCATACAAAAATATAATTTTTAACATATTGAAATTGAGGAAAGTATTGTGAACAGGTAAATATTTTGACCTTAGATCAAGCTAAACATGACTGCTTTATGAGAAATGTGACAAAGAAAATGACATTTTTGTTGTTAAAAAGCTAAAGTAGAAAATAATTACTTTTAGGTTCATGTCGAAAGATTTTTTTTAAGCGCACCATTTAGCAATTTACAAACCAAGACATGATAGTTTTTTTCTAAGTCTTTGGTTAAATCTCAACATTTTCACCATAAAAACTCAGAGAGCCATAAATGGGGAAGATAGAACAATGAGCCTTAAGATACAAAGAGGTAACTGAAGTTATTCATAGCCATTTTCACTGGCAATCAATATGGTATTGATTTTCTATTCTTGCTACTCTTGCAGTAATGTCCTTGGCTTGAAACTCAACCTAAGCTAGGAAATATTAGCAAATAAAATAATTCCAGACTAAGAAACTGGAAAGAGAAAGCCTGGGTATACTTCAGAGATGAAGATAATGGTCTGCTACTAATTAATTCTGCTGGTGAGAAGATGGTACCATGGTGACCCAGGCTGAGAGTAGACCCAGTGTGAAATTCCAGGTTTCTCTGTATTCCACACCTAGAGACTAGACATGTATCCTAGCTAATCAGCAGCATCCTTAGTCACCTGGAAAAGCAGGCAAGAGTGTCCAGTGGATGGATTCATGTCACTACGACACAAATCAACTCAAAGTATATGCCCTACTGATTGTGAGTCAGTAGCATTATCTGAGTGCATGAGGAAAAGCAAAATCTCATTCAAATTTAAAAGGAATTGATCAAATTGGAAAATTTTAACACTATCATGCATTAAAACACAGACCATTAAAGAAGCCCTGGGGAAATTCATTTCAGAAGTAGAACACAATAACTTCTTTAAAAATTGAACATGTTGAGGACTATGTTGAGTAATTCACAAGTAAAGATCAAAGCCCAAATTTTCAACTGTGAAAACTAGATTCCAAATAAAGGAACATCAAATTACAGTGTTCTTTCTATTTGATAAGTATAATTTCAGTAACTTTGAGCAATAGAATAAAAATGATTTTCAAAGGACACATCTATGCTTTCCTGATCTTATGGTATTGTTTTTCATTGTCATTAATCAAATACAAGAGTCACACAAAAAGCCGACATAGTAGAAGATGAACTATGTCTGTCTCTAAATAACAGCAGTAGTTATAAGACATCCACTTTCAAATATCTCTTTTCTTCAGCATCTTTTTAAAATATATATTTTCTGAGGAGCATTTACTCTCTGACAAGCCTTAAGTCCAAAGGAAAACCACAATTACTTGTCACCAAAGGTACTAAGATGGGTCACTTAAATAATTTTCAAAGGACTTTTCAAAATAGTAATATGAAAAAATGATTAATTTTTTGGAGCCCAGCATGTGGGATATGAGTCACATTCATTTTCACAAAGCCAAACTTCTTGTACAACATAGGAAATATGTAACTTGTTGCAATAGTAGAGTCTCATAGTGAGAAAGGCCTGCAATTCAACTTGGCATGTAATGATTGTATTCCGGGTCAAAAAGGAGACAGCCAACAGCACCACATCCAAACTGAAATCTGCAGTGTCCACATGAGTGTCTCCCTGTAGCCCAGCATATTTAGTTAAGCCCCTCTTTTCAGAATCTTCTAGTAATGGTGACAGAGCGATTTCCTGAACTACTCCTACACTAACTTCTTTTTGCCAAAGCATGGAATAAACCCAACAGCTCTTTTCCTTTTGGCCCACCTCTCTTGCTAGCAGGAAAAACAAAAACAAAAACCCTTAAATTTTGTAAGCATATGCATTTTAATTAACTCTAATAACTATCCTTTTCTAACCTTGGGGAATAAGAAATTATTCAGATATTTTCCCATGCTGCATTTTATAGACTCATAGAAATAATTAAACTAGAAGTTATCTTATAGTTTACCTAATCTAACGCTTCACTTACTGATGAGATAAAAGTCTGCCCTAGAGGTAGGGGATTGGTCCTGGTTCCCTTCTCCAACACATAAAAATGATTGCTTTTGCCACATTTGCCATTTCATTGGCATTTTACTTTATTCTCTTTTCACATACACTGGAATAGCTCATTTATTCTGGGTATTAAAAGAAAGGCTTAGTTCTAAACTACACAATTAACTCTGCAAAATGCACAAATACATTGCCTTAACTAAAACACCCATTTAAATGACTAAGTAGTACGTGCTCATTAATGTAGAAAGCAAATACTTAGCATACATTTTTTTGGATAGTCTATAGCCCACTAGAACACATGGTAATAATTAGATGTCAAAAATATAGCTGAAAGAGAGCTGTTGTGCAGCCTTCCTGGTAGATCTAATGTTGGTATCAGATACCATGAAATCAGATGGCCCCACATTGATTTTCCAGACACTCTAGAATATGCCATCCTAGGTAGTAAACAGTTACCTAATGGGAGTCTAGGTGGTCCAACACTCTCTGTCAGGTATCATTTGATACTAAGAGCTCTGACTAATAAGAAATAGGTAAGGTAAATGAGGGTAGGAAACTTCTGGGAACAGACCCTGATGGAAAGGCAAGGAATCTGGGATTGGTAGTCTTGTATGCTTAGGCTTAAAGACATAAAATTAAACTAGTATTAAAGTGTGCTACTTCGATAGCCTAATCATTTCAAATTTTATTGAATTATAACCTCTGGTCACCTAGAATGAATACCCATTAAAGATGCGACTTTGGGCAATCTCATGACTAATGCCATAAGACTATACAAAGAGCATGAATAAGAGTGATTATATGTCCAGTTTCTTCTGGATATTTTATGCCCTATTATCCCAGTATAATTTTCATTACCATCCCCTTTTACTCTCTAAAGTGTCCTGATGGGATGAGAAATCCTAGGATGAGGAGATCAAGGCAAGTTGGATGGAGTAGATGTTGCAGTTGGTACCAGACAGCTTGAAGTTAGTGAATGGCAACAGACTTCTATGGCAGTGCTTAAAAAAACAAGCAAATAAACATAAAATATTTTATGTCTTGAAGCTGCTAGGCTGAAATGGCCAAAAATAAAACTCAAAATTTGAAACAATGTGTTGTTGAATAATGTCAATTAAATCCACAGCTTTCCCAGGTCTCTTGTGTGAAAATTAGAACGGTTATTGAAAAAGAGTCACTCTATAAGAATTGGAATAGGGATATTTGGAAGGAATTGAATGACTCAAAGTGTAGCTTTTCTCCCTTTTCAGATAAGGCTGTTCCTACCTTCCCTGAAGACCTTGTAATGGCTTTACCTTAGGAAGTCATCAAACAAGGGAAATCTGAGTCCATGTGCCTGACCCACCAACTCTGATTGTCTCCAGAACTAGTTACAGTTCCTAGAGAACAGCCCACGAAGGTCCTACTTAATTAACAAAACAACGGCCCTCTAGACTTGGAGAGCCTGCCTTAAGCCACTGCCACAGAGCCACAGCTCTTCACCTACTTCTCAGACCTGAGTCCACACACAGACATCCCTAGGGCATCGAGAGGAGGCTGGATGCACTTAACGAAGGACCCTGCAACAACCCTGTAATAACAAGTATGCTCTATGATTCTCTTCCTAAACTTCCACAAAGGCAATTGTAATCATTTACCAGAGTAACTGTGTACTGGAAAAAGGGAAATACCCAGACCTTTCAGGGGTTTTTGGACACTGGCTGTGAGCTAACACTAATTCCAGGGGATGGGATAGATTATCAGTGTGGTTCACTGGGTAGAATGGAGGCTTAAAAAGATCAGGTAATGAATAGAGTTGCAACCCATGGAGGCCCGATGGGTTCCTGAACCCGTGTAATGATTATTTTCCTGATTCCTAAATGTAATGTCAGTATGGATAACTTCAGCAAATGACCAAATCCCCACACCAGATTCCTGACTACTGAAGTACCATTTTGCATCTGTTTTTATGGTTTAATTATTAATAGTACTCCCTTTTACTGTCAGAAATATCCTGGTTTTGATGATAAATGATATGGTCACCTTAGCTATCATGATGGGAAGGACTAAGGAAAACTCTTAGAACTCCGCCTCCCCATCAGAAGAGTAAATCCTGGGGAAGAGGCTGGGAGAGGTGGGGGAGAGATGCAAAGTTAAATGCTATCTTGGAAAACTTAAAAGATACAGAAGTAGCTGGTTTGACCTATGCAGAATTCACCTAGGACTTAGATAATGTTTCACAAACCCCCCATATCCAGTTGATTATCATAAACTTAATCTGTTTTTCAAATCATAGTGGCTAATCCAGATATAATTTCTTTATTAGAGTAAATAAAAACAACTTTGGGTTTGCATCTATTGATCTGACAAATACTATCGCAAAAAAAATAGAGAATCTAGGCCAGGTGCGGTGGCTCATGCCTATAATCCTAGCACTCTGGGAGGCCAAGGCGGGAGGATGATTTGAGCTCGGGAGCTCGAGATCAGCCTGAGCAAGAGTGAGACCCCCTCTCTACTAAAAATAGAAAAATTAGCCGGGTGTGGTGGTGCACACCTGCAGTCCCAGCTACTCAGAAGGCTGAGGCAAGGAGAATCACTTGAGCCCAGGAGTTTGAGGTTGCTGTGAGTTAGGCTGATGCCACAGCACTCTAGCCTAGGGGATAGAATGAGACTCTATCTCAAAAAAAAAAAAAAAATAGAGAATCTCAAAGGAAGTTTACTTTCACTTGTCAGGAATAGTAGTATACTTATCTTGTTTCAAGATTACAACAAACTCTTGAGCTCTGTGCCACAATGTGGTCCATAGAGTACTTGGTTGTCTCACCATTTCAAAGGGTATATGGTAATCAACTATGTTATTGTATCATGTTGATAAAACCCCAAAATAGAAAATAGCAGTGACTTTAGATGGACCTCTCACCTGTCTGAAGAAAATAGGGATATCCTTTCCAGTATGCAGAACACCCACTGCCCTGCATGCAATACCATTAAAGAAAGAAACATAACACTTAATAGGCCTTATTAGATTTTGAAAGCAACCAATAATATGGGTGTATTTCTTTTATTCGTTTACAGGGTGACCCAAATGGCTGCAAGCTTTGACTGTGACCTGGGACTAGGAAAGGCTAAATATTCCAAGTTTCATGGCAGGTAGCTCTGCTACTTGGCTTTTGTGACCTAGTGAACGCAATAGAACTCAAAGTCTCTGCAACTGATTGAAATGCTCTCTAAACACTGTGGAAATTCCAATAGAAAAGTCACAGCAGAGGTCCCTAGGGTGATTGAGCATAAGCACGTCCACTTTGCCAAACAAAAATTCTCCTTTTGAAAGAGCTTTTGGTTGCTATTGGGTCCTGGTAGAGGCTGAATAAGAGAGATTTGCAATAAAGTTGGACATTCCTTGAGATACTCTTGTGCTTGCTTGATAAGCTCATGAAAAAAATGGTCACACTGAGACAAATATAACCTATGCATGGGCTCAAGTATATGGGCTCCCCCTCACCACGCCTGGCCTGGCTATTACCACTGCTGAGTTTCCAACTGTAAATCTGCAGTAACCAGACATGAGCCTCCAGTGTGGTATTCAACTCCAGGGGGACCAGAAAGGCACTTGATATCAAGCCGATTACATTTCTTCAGGAACGGTCAGTTTTTGTCATCATTGGAATAGACGTTTATTTTGGATTTGAATTTCACTGACTGCCGTACATCTGCAAGCACCACCATCTATGAATTGAGTGAGCACGTTATTCACTAGCGACCTCTCTTTCAAAATATTACTTTTGATCAATTTAGCTTTTACTGAAATAAGGCACTATACTGATGCCCATGGGATCACAGGTGTCACATGCCGCATCACTTAAAAACAGTTTGCCTTTATAGAATGGCAGAATGCTGACTGAATTTTCCATTATGTAGCTTGGGAAACAGTATCTTGCCAATCTGGGGTGCTATTCTGTAGATGCAGTGTGTGCTGTGAATCAGTGACAAATATTTGGTGCTGCTTCTCCTGTAGTGTCGTATTCAGTTCAGGCTGCTATAACAAAATACCTTACACTGGGTAATTTATAAACAACAGAAATCTATTTCTCATAGTTCTAGAGTCTGGGAAGTCCAAGATTAAGGTGTTGGAAGATTTGGTGTCTTCCCTGCTTCATAGGTGGTGCCTTCCTGCTGCATCCACACATGGCAGAAATGGGGTCAAGACAGCTCTCTTCAACCTCTATTATAAGGGCACTGATCTCATTCATAAGGGCAGAGCCCTCATGACCTAATTACTTCCCAAAGGCCTCACCTCTTAATAGCATTATCTTGGAGGGTAGGTTTCAGCATATGAATTTTGGAGAGACACAAATATTCAGACCGTAGCATACAGCAACGCTGTATGGGTCCACAAACCAATGGGTGGAACTGGAAGTAGCTCCCCTTACTATTAAGCTTAACGATCCTCTGTTCCTTCCTTCTTTAGGCTTTGCTGATTTAAAATTCTTGGTACTTAAGAAAATGGTAATGGAAAAATAGTGTGGTGCTTGGAAAATCCTGTGACAGAATTATGTAGACCAAGTTTTTTTTTTAAGAATATGAAAATAAAGCTAGAAATTTAAACATAAAAATAAATAAATAAATAAATAAAAGTAAAATTCTTGGTACTCAAAGATTTCTTCCACCAGATTAAAAAAGTGTGATTCCACTGAATTGGAAGCAACAACCACCATCTAGCCATTTGATTCCTCATGCCATTGGAAAACAGGCTAAGAAGAGGCTCATAGCCACGTCTGCCACACACAAGTGTGCTGTTTACATTATGGAATCATATATATACAAAAGGATAATATATATTATACATAAGGATTATATATTGATATAATATATATTGTATAGTAAGATATAATATTTTATATATATAAAAGGATAATTTTGGGGATTATGGCAGTAAAGTATCTTGTTCTAATAAAATCTGATATCAGTGAAGTATCTTGAAAGAAGGGACATCTTGTCCTAATTTGCATAAAGGCACCATATAGACTAGTGGAATCCTTGGTTATAGTGATGCTTTGAGGAATTGATCTGACTATCCGAGGTAAACGTAGTTGCTGCTATACAAGGGGGTGAGGAGGTGTACAGATCCAACACAAGGGATATCTGGGATGCCTCCTAGTCATGCAAATCTTTTGTTGTATTGGACTTTCCCTTCTTTGTATGACCTTATAATCCCCCTCCCAAAGCATTCTGGGACTTGACTCTCTTTACAAGTCTAGAGAAATGAGTTTAGATGAGGATGCAGCCTAAGGAGAATTGCCTCTCTCTTAAGACAAATACCTCCAGAAAATCGCCATGAATAATTTTTCAGTGTCCCCATATTTCTCAGGAAAAATTGCTGATGAAGAGTCTTAGTCACATGTCTGAGTGAAAGTTTCCAGGAGCTTGAAGGCAGGATATTTGGCCCCTGTGGCTTCTGTAACAGAAGGGATCACACAGTGGGGGATTCCGCCCAAATCTCTGACTGCTGAAATGCTAGAAGCCCTTTGCCCCCCTTCACATAAAAAGGTAACTAGAAAATCAACTATCCAATATCACTATAATTAGTATGTGGTATATGCACAAAAATAATTAAGTCAACCTATAAGTAAAATGAAAACAAAAAATTTTTAGATCTATGATTCTATGAAAGTAATTTAGATTTAAAACAGCTTTGTTTCAACATAACACAGTATCAGTGTTGCAAAAGAATATCGACAATCTCTTATAATCTCTTGAATGGGATTTAACTTTTGAGGCCAGAATATCACAAAATACTGACAAATGCAGTGAT
Organism: Eulemur rufifrons; assembly: GCF_041146395.1. Classification (NCBI taxonomy): domain Eukaryota; kingdom Metazoa; phylum Chordata; class Mammalia; order Primates; family Lemuridae; genus Eulemur; species Eulemur rufifrons. The sequence goes on along the minus strand of NC_090999.1, from coordinate 88,543,858 downwards.
AAGTTGACTGTGGCATTTTCTTATGATACTGGAGGTGATAACAATTATATGATTTCCTGGATGCATTCTCTTGAAATATTGTATTTACTTGTCTGGATTCCATTCAAGGGATCAAGTGATGCTGCAAGGTTTTGCCTACAGAAGCCTGAGAGGAAGCAGGTGCCAAGCAGGGCCAGGTGAAGTATTTTCCCCTAAGCTGTCAGAAACAGTGTAATTAAAGGGGTGAGCATAAATCGTGATGGAAAAGGGATGCCAAAGACAAGAAAAAAGGTATGAATGAGGTCAGGTACTAGGAAAGCAGAAATAAATCTGAAAGTGAAAGGGTCAGGGAAAAAGCTTTCAGCATAGACGCTGCAAGAAATGCCAGAGTACCAGCTGCATGGTATGTGAAAATGTTAAGAGCCATGCAGCACCGGCACTAGTCAGAAACTTTCTGGATCACAGGGAGGAGGCCGAGTTACAAATAGCAGCTTAAAATGTTAAGACCTCTTGACTTAGGCTTGATCTCGGTTGACATGGACCCAGTCATCCATAGAATCAGGCAGGCTTCTGCCTGCACCTGTGCCCACAGCGGAGGTACCAGGAGGCAGAACTCTGCTACTGGGGATGCCTCCCAGATCCCTTTCTGGGTTACTGGGCTACTTTTGCTTGTGAAGAGAAACGTGATCCACTCTGCCTCATCGAGTTACGAGGACTCAGTACCTCTTCCATTTTATCAGGAGACAGAACTGGCTGCTTACGTGTAAAGAGGTTCCCTCCACACCAAGCAATTTGCTCTCTTACATGTTTGAAAAATTAGAAATTTTTCTATGACATATAATAGAACTACCATTAGTTTGCATGGTTGAAAAATCTCTTCAAAATTCTCAGGAAAAAGAAGGGCAATAGTTCTCGTGGGCAGTGCTATTTATATCAATGCAAAATTCCAACAAAGTACAAGAGAAGAGAAAGAAACCAAACCTTAGATCTGTTAGACAAAATATATGGTAACTTGAAACAAATGAGTGCTACTATTTGGATGCTTTAAAACAAAATTCAGGAATAACTTTATATAAATGTTATCATACCTTAAAGCCAAAATTATTTTCTTAAAGTGACTTTTGAATTCTAAAACAGCTTATACTTTCTAGGTAACCATCAGTTCATAAAGACCTTTAAGTTCCAGCCATTTAAAACCTGGTAAACTCCAAATCATTAGGTTTGATTCCATATTTCCATGGTCTGATTTTATCTTTTATAAAAAACATATTCTTGTTAAATAGTTACCTGTAACTGAAAGTACAACATAGGACAAAAAAAAAATCATTTCATTGAAATCTCATTACATACAAAAGACATTACCTATTTCTAAACATATGCAAATTGCAAAAGACAAAAAAAAATTTTTTTCAGACTAACAAGGATTGATATTTTACTTAGCCAGTCAATACCTACTATCAATGAACAAAAGAGACACAAATTCTTGCCTTCATGGAACTTACATTATTGTCATCTCTGACTACTTCCTTCCTCATATTTTTAATACTTACAAACTATCCAATCTTGTCAATCTGCCTTCTGCATAATTTCTCAAATTTATTCTTTTCTTTCTGATCCCCTGACAGATTAATTTAGGCTTTCATTGCTGCTTTTAATACATATATATTTCAGATAATTCATGCATGTAGTCAAAAAAAAAACTAAACAGTAAAAATAAATGCCTCCCACCTGTACCTGTGTGTTCTTTCCCCTTCCCAGAGGCAACCACTCTTACCAGGTTTTTGAGTATCTGGAAAGATATTCAATGCATATGTAAGCGTTTATTTGTATTTTGCATAAATGGTAACATACTATACACTCTATTCTGTACCTTGCTTTTTAAAATTAATGTATTTGGGGGATTTTTCTATACCAGCCTTATTCATTTTAATAGGTGCATGGTTAATAAATGTATATCAACCCACAATTTACTGAAAGTTCACTATTGCAATTAGTCAAGATAGGCTAGGTTATGTTACAGATACAGATAACCCCACAAATCTCAGTGGTTTGTTTCTTGCTTACAAAATGTTTGTTGAAGTTCTGGGCAACTGTCCAGGGCAAATGCCTTCCATGTGGCTACTCAGTGATCATTTGTTAGGGGTTCCACCATCCTATTGCTGTACCATCTGGAACAAATAGCTTGCGTAGTTGATGCAGCAGAGGGAGATCTTTGGCAGAAAAGTAGCCCCACACTGCTTCTGCCTGAAATAGACACATGCACACTTCTTGCAACGTATTCACCAGACCTAGTCTCTCCTAACTGCAAGGAGAACAGGGAAGTAAAATTCTCACATGTACCTGAAGAATAGGAGAGTTGGCCATGCAATTAATTAGAAATCCCTTTGAAAACCTATATTTGAAATCCATGTTATTAGTCTGAATCTTCTTAAGGTGGTACCTCACATACCTTTGGGTGTTTATAAGCATATGTTAGCTAGCCAACATCAACAGTGTACCCATACCCATTGATAGCATATCCAATCAATAAACAGCATGTTGGATGGGACAGCCACATGGATGTTTAAATCAACCGTGAGGGTGGCAGGGTGAAGATGTGAGCAAGGGACTAAATTCTAAAATAGTTTAGTCAAAAGCACCATCATAAGTTAGGTCTGAAATATTGCTACCATTTTCAGAAAAAGCAAATATGGAAGATAAATGGCAAATATTTTAGGAATCATTTAAGTACTCATTTGGTTCATAATCAAATAAGTTATAGAGTCTCTCAGATTGGCAATAAGAAAGATAAATGAGTATACCTATGTTTATAATAGCATTATCCACAATAGGGCAAAAGGTGGAAGCAACTCAAGTGTCCATTGAGAAACGAATGAATAAACAAAATATGGCATATACATTCAATGGAATATTATTCATCCTTAAAAAGGAAGAAAATTCCAACACATGCTATAACATGTGTGGACCTTGAGGGCATTGTGCTAAGCGAAATAAGCCAGTCACAAAATGACAAATACTATCTGATTCCACTTGTGTGAGGTAGCTAGAGTAGTCAAATTCACAGAGACAGAAGGTAGAATGGTGGTTTCCAGGGAATGGAAGGAGGGGGAATGAGGAGTTATTGTTAAATGAGTATGAAGTTTCAGTTTTGCAAAATGAAAAGAGTTCTGGAGATGGATGGTTTCACAACTATGTGAAGGTACTTAGTGCCACTGAACTATACACTTAAAGTGGTTAAAATGGCAAATGTTATGTTATGCATATTTTACACCAATAAACAAGAAAGGAGAATGAGTAAAAATCTTTAGACAATGACAATAAAAATCTGTGAGAAAACCCTGCATTGCTCTGATTCCTTAAGAAACTTAGGAGGCAGTTGATAGGAGAGTAGTGAACTAGCAAGCCAGAAAGAGGAAAGGCTGTAGTCAGGGAATAAGAAACCAGAGTTCATGATTTGGGATGTAAAACACTTTCAGGTGGCGACAAGATCTAGCGCATGGAATAGGAGAGGTGGCGAAGGTGCAGTGCAGGAAAAGCTAATGGAATACGTGCCTGTCAAAGAGCTGAGAGGCCAGCATGTTGGATGGGACAGCCACATGGATGTTTAAATCAACCGTGAGGGTAGCAGGGTGAAGATGTGAGCAAGGGACCAAATTCTATAAATTAGTAAAATAGTCAGGAAAGTTCACCCTATTTGCTTAGCATTCCGAGACTATATTTAGCCTCTAGATAGCCAACATATGCCAGAGGAGCTCATGAAAGACAGCTTGTATAAATGAGAATGACAGCTAGCTCAGAAGAGAAATGTAGCTGTCCTGTGGACTGTTCAAGTCTGCAAGAGCAGCGCATTCCTTCCCTGTAGGAAATCTGCGTGGGAAAGCATATTACAATCAGAAGCTATTTAGCGAACATGGAATGAGAGAAAGGGTGGTGACAGTTGAGAGGGAAAGAGGGAGAATTGTAAGGTTTAAATGCTTAATAAAATCACCCTATAATAACCTGATTTTTGAGCCTCCAGAGAAGGGTCACTTGCCCCAGGGACCCAATAAAGCAGTCTTACGATTCGGACATCTCTCCTCCACTGAACATGCTGAGGGAGTATTGCCAAATTTTCTCTCTGATGTCTTCTTTTTTCTAGGCATTCATGCTGACTACTCCACTTTTGTTGACCCATTTTTTTCTTTATAAAAATAATGGCATTATTTAATGTGTAACCAGTTATATGGCTAAGGAGACATCTGCCTCTGTAAATTAATATGTTCGTATTTGTTATTGACAGAATATTTGTGTTCCCACTTCCCCAAATTCCTATGGTGAAACCTTAATCCCCAGTGTGATAGCATTTGGAAGTGGGGCCTTTGGGAGGTATTAATAATTAGATTTAGATAAAGTCATGAGAGTGGAGCCCCCATGATAAAATTAATGCCCTTATAAAAAGAGAATGAGACATGAGCTATATCTCTCTGTGTGCACGTACCAAGGAAGGCCATGTGAGAACATAACCAGGTGGAGACCCTTCACCAAGCACCCAACCATATTGGCACCCTAATCTCAGACATCTAGCCTCAGACCCATGAGAAAGGAATGTTTGTTGTTTAAACTACCCAGTTTATGGCATTCGTTATAGCAGCCCAAACTGAGACATTTTTCCGATATCATTCTTTGGTGTCAATTTTAGTAGACTCTAAGAGCTATATTTTGCCTTACCTTATAGCAACTATTATTTTATTTTTGCTATTACTATTATTATTGTTATTATTTTGTTAAGCTTCTCAAAATTTCCTATGCTCAGACTGCCCTCTTAGCCATATTATTAATTTAATTATTTTTCCATTAATTCATTCATTTCAGTGAGTCTTCTAAATGAAAGTCTCTTCCATTGGTACATTATGTACCAAGATTCTGAGGTCCCAAGAGTCCTAAATTATGCTGGATCAGTCATGGAGAGACCTGAATTCCTAAAAGAATGATATAATTTGGACCAAGGACTCCTTTAAGGGAAATGGGTTCTTAGTTTCAACTCTGGAAGAGGATGCCACTAATTGGATTTTACTCAGGAATCTATTCAATTTTGAAGGGCCATTTTAACTTGCTCCATCTTACTTTTTGTTTTGGGTACTTAGAGAGGTGCATTAACACTTTCAAGTCTCTAGAGAACCTTTTAGCATAGTATCACATCAAGAAGAAAAATTCCTACCATGTCTCAAGCATGAAATGGCCTTTCATTTACTCCTTCTAGTGCCAAAATTTCAATTTATTTTCCCTTTATTATGTGTAGTCCCTTATAAGTACAGATGAGAGGGAACATTGGTGTATCTATAATCCCAAATTATTTAGCTTTGGATTTTTAAGCTGAAAAACAAATTTTTCCTTACAAGAAAAGAATATATATTAATTACCAAATAATTAGAAAATGTAAAGAAAATCTAAACAAGGAAAATAAAGAAAACTAGACAGCAATCATAATTCCACTCTCAATCATATTTATTACCTGCTTACCTATCTTTCTAATTTTTTTGGTGTCTAATGTGTTTCCTTTTAGACTTTTATTATGTATGAATAAATAGTTTTTTCATATATGCAATCATACATACCATGCATATTATTTAGTAACTTGTTATTTTGCCTATATTGTGAATATCTTTCTATGTTGATATATACAGATTGATATTTCCTAATCATATATTCCCCTGCTTAAAATATCTCTGTTAGTAGATAAATGGCCAAAATCCTTAGCATGAATAACAACAATTAGTCTGCCTTCAACCGCATCTTTTGATGTTTTTCTGTACTCGTGACACATCAACTATTTGTCATTTCCCTGGACATGACATGCTCTTATCTATGCTCTTGGCTGAAACTCCTTCCATATATACACATCTTTTCCTGAACAACTCCTACTTATCTTATATGTCTAAAGTCTTACTCTAAATATTAATATAAGTCAGGTCCCCTGTTATATGATCTTATACCACCCTGTTTTCATCATGGCACTTATTGCAAATGTAATCAATTGATTATTAGATTAGTTATCTGATGGATCTCTTCTCTGCCAAATTATAAGTATTTACCTCCATGAGGTAAGAGATTATATCTATTTTCATCTTCTTTGTATTTCTAGCACCTAGCACAGTGTCTAGGGCATAGTAAGTACTCAGTAAATGTTTGTTGAATGGATTGTAATAGGATGACAGGAGGAAAGAGTGGGTACAGATATAAGCTTGTAGGTCTTAAGATAACAAGTAGAGGAAATTGCTTTTTGTAGTCACTCTTCTCAGTAAAGTAGGAGATGAGAAAATCTGAGAGTGACTAAGAATTTGGAGGTAGAAGAGAGGGTATCAGATTTTCAGGATAATGGGAAACAGAATAATCATGGTGAAGAACTGGAGAGTTGGCTAAGTAACATAAATATCTTTTTATGACATGTGAAGGTTAAGGTTAGTGGTCATGAATACATGGCAGCATTAACCTGTCTGGTGTAGGATTTTTCTTCAACAGAATGTCAGGACCTGAGTGGGTTTGGTAAAGGCAGACAAGCAGATTCCTCTAGGGTTAGTAACATACAAAAAGATAGGACAGAAGAACAACTGGGCAAAGGAGTTTAGGATATTGGGAAGAGAATAGTAAAGTGTTACATTATAGTAACTAATCTGTATAAGAGAGGAAGTGAAATCAAAGGGTTGTCAGGAGAATGATGAAAGGTCAAGGGGCGGGAGATAAAAAGTTGTGGTGAGAGAGAGTTCAAGAAGAAACTGGAAAAACAAGAATTTTTGGTCATAGCACAGAATACTGAGTCACTTTGAAGTTGATTATAACTTCCAGGAGATGACTATGGGAGTGGGTGGCTGAAGGGGGATGATGGAGGTCACGGGAGATATGTGAGGCAGGTGTCAGATAGACCCGCCAGGATACTGAATCATCCAGGAGGAAAACCTAGCTTGGGATGAGAGGAAGGGTGATTTAGGTGTCGAAAATTTCAGAGAATGAAAGGGGAGCAGGATATTAGAACTATTATTCTGGAGGTTGCAATAGTTGAAGTTGTGTTTATGAGACAGCAGGAAGAGAGCTCATAATGTGAGAAAATGGAAGAAGACCACCAATATTTACAGAAAGGAAACTCAGTCCATTAAAAAGACAGGGAAATATGGCCAGAAGGTAAGAGAAAAACCAATGCAAAGTATTGAAATTGAAGAAGCTGATAGGAATTGGAATGTTCCTGGAATAGTGCTTTTTGTATATTATAATTTTAAAAAGAGGTCAATGGAGAAGAGGGTGGAAAAGAGATGATGATTATATTTGGTGATGAATAAGTTCTTGGTGACCTTATGGGAAGTTATAGAGTGAATACAATGCATCCAATTTAATATTTTAATTTCACCCTTCTTTCAGGTCTTCTGAGAAGTATAAAACGTGGTTATCAAGCACAGAATGAGAAGGTCTATCATTGTTTTCCACATTATAACACTTGTCCCCATTATAATCATGCATTGGTTTTAAAATTTCTTAGGATACTGTATCTTCTTCGAATGGTCTAGTTGTGATTTGTTCTATTTTAGTTCCCTACCTCCTTTAAAGAAATAAGAGATTAGGTTATTCTCCTGGGAACATGGCGATCAACTGCTTTTCTAGAGAGAAATTGTCACAAATTAAAAAGATGTCATACTTTTCCATCAATTTGAAAACACCACTACAGCATTATCAATATTTAGATAAAGGTTTTCTGGTGGATATCCACACTTGGCTCTATTCATTTTTTACTATGTGAGTGTGATCTGGCTTGGAACACGTACTATGTTGTGAAGTATGTATTTGAGGATTGTTAGGTATATTTTTTCAAAGTAGAAGTTAAGTAAAGTGTCATTCACTGTATGACCAGAGATGATATTTTAAATTGTACATAAAAGGATTTTTATTTGAAAATGCATGCTACATGTACTATTAAGGTTATTAAGTATGAAATGTCTGATTTTCTTAAGTACTAAGTTTGACAGTGGATATCTCTGACATTTCGCTTTGACACTTCTTATTTTATGTCTATTGTGAAGATATGTTCTCTGTCTTTCAAACACACATTTTGGCTCGTGATTATCTTTCAAAATTTTTTTAGAGCAATTTTTGTGAAACCATGGATAAGTCAAAAATTTGTGTTATTTTCAAATATGAGTTCTGTTGTAGAACCAATGCAGTGCAGAAAACTTGAAATACCAACAAAGTGTTTGAAAAGGATGTGGGTAATGAATGCACAGTACCTTGATGGTTTGAGAAGTTCCGTTCTGGTGATTTCAATCTTGAAAATGAGTCACATGGGCAACCTGAGACCAAGGTAGATAATTATGAGCCGAAAGCTGCAGTGGAAGCGAATCTCTCAACCTATGCATGAATTAGCAGCAAGGTTTGACGTTACTATTCCAACAATATTGGACCATTTGAAACAAATCAGCAAAGAAGCTGGATAGATGAGTTCAGCATGAATTAACACAAGTGTAGGAAAAGAAATCATCTTGCTTTTCTTTGCTGTCATGACAAAAAGACCACCCATTTCTACACTGTATAGTGATGTGTGATGAAAAATGGATTCTTTTTGACAATCATAAGCCTTTGGCACAATGGTTGAATAAAGATGAAGTGCTGAAACACAGTCCAAAACCAAATATTCATCAAAAAAAGCTAATGGTGTCTGGTCATCCAGCACTGGTATTATCCACCACAGCTTCATGAAAGCTGGTCAGTCGATTATAGCAGATGTCTACTGCAACCAATTGGATGAAATTATGAGGATGGTTGCGATTAAGCAGCCAACATTGGCCAATAGAGACAGGCCAATCCTCTTGCAAGGCAATGTTCAACCACATGTCCCACAAGCAATGCTGCTCAAACTACAGAAGCTGGACTTGAAAACTCTCTGTCATCCGTCGTATTCACCAGACCTTGCACCAACTGACTCCCACTTCTTCCAGGCTTTGTACCACTTTTTGCAAGGAAAAATATTCAATTCTCAACAAGCTGTGGAAAACATCTTCTGCGATTTCATGACCACAAGCTTTCCAAGCTTCTTTGCTGCTGGCATAAACAAGCTATAGTGAAAATGGTAAAACTGTGTCGATAATTTAGATGCATACTTTGATTAATTGCACTCCTTCTAGTTTGAGATATAATAAACCACACTTTTGATTGGAAATCGGAGATTTCATATTTAATTACCTAATTGTTTTAAAGCAAAAATATATGTATAAAATATATGTATGTAAATATATGTAAATGCATAGAAAACAGTTATCCATCCATGGCCAATATTTGTTGGATGGCTGCTATGAGCTAGACATTATCTTAGGTACTCTAGATATGGTATTGCCTGAGGCAGGCATAGTCCTGCTTCCCAAACATTGCAGTCTCTAGGGAAAAGCAAACATTAAACTAACCTTTCAAGCATGATGACCATTACAGGGGAGAAAATATGTAGTGCTATGGAGATCTATAATAGAACATTCCAAAGACCATCCAAAATATTGATGGAGGTTATTTTTGGAAATCAAGGAATATTACAAGTGATTTTGTATTGTTCCCCTTATTCTTTATTTATTTTTCAAACTTTTGTTTAGAGCAAAGCTTTTTGTATTATTCAGGGTTCTCCAGAGAAACAGAATGAATAGGATATGTAGATATAGATATAGATATAGATATAGGTATATAAGGGGGGATTTATTATGGAATTGGCTCATGTGATTATGGAGGATGAGAAGTCCCACAATATTCTGCCTGCAAACTGGAGAACCAGGGAAGCTGGTAGTGTAAATCAGCCCAAGTCTAGAGGCCTAAGAACCAGGGGAGCCAATGGTGTAACTCTTAATCAAAGGCTGAGGGTCTGAGAATCAGGAGGCCTGCTGGTGTAAGTCCCAGAGTCCGAACTCCAGGAAGCTGAGTTCTGATGTCCAAGGGCAGAAAAACATGGATGTCCCAGTTCCAGAAGAAAGAGAGAATTTGTCCTTCCTCTACCTTTTTGCTTCTATCTGGGCCCTCAAAAGGACAGGTTGATGCCCACCCACATTGGTAAAGGCAGATTTTCTTTATGCACTCTTGTCATTCAAATGCGAATCTCTTCCAGAAATCTCTCACAGACATACCCAGAAATAATATTTTACCTGCTATCCGAGTATCTGTAAACTAGTGAAATTGACACATAAAATTAACCATCACACATTTGTTACCAGAAAAGACAATGTTAATTGAGTGAAAAAGTCAAACAAAACATTTTGGTTCTGTTTTATCTCTTGCAATTCTAGTCAACAACTTTAGAATTTTTAAGTCTATTTTAAAACACTAAAATCTAAAGATAATATTGTATGTTCTTTTATTGGATTAGTCAGTGAGAGTTACTGATTTTTATTCAATCCTGGACATCTTAGTAGCATTTTGATTAAAGAATAGATTTATATAGCATAAAAACAGCCAGATAGTTCAATGGAACAGAATAGAGAGCCCAGAATTAAACCCACACATATATGGCCAACTAATTTTTGACAAGGTCACCAAGAACACACAACGGGGAAAGCACAGTCTCTTCAATAAGTTGTACTGGGAAACCTGCATATCCAAATGCAAAGGAATGAAATTGGATCCTTGTTTTATACCATATACAAAAGTTAGCTTGAAATGGACTTAAGACTCAAGCATAAGGTCTGAAATCATAAAACCCCTAGAAGAAAAGACAGAGGAAAAGCTCCTTGATACTGATCTTGGCAATGATTCCTTGGATACAACACCAAAAGCACAGGCAACAAAAGCAAAAATAAACAAGTGAGACCACATCAAACAAAAAACTTTCTGCATAGCAAAGGAAATATCAATAAAATGAAAAGGCAACCTATGGAATGGGAAAAATATTTGTAAACCATATATCTGATAAGGGATTAATATCCAAAATACATTAAGTTCCTTAACCCACATAAATCAATAGCAAAAAACCAAACAACTGAATTTAAAAAATAGGCAAAGGACCTGAATAGACATTTCTTAAAAGAAGACAGACAAATGGCCAAGAGGTTTGTGAAAAAACGCTCAGTGTCACTAATCACCAGAGAAATGCAAATCAAAACCACAATGAGATATTACTTCACAGCTGTTAGGATGACTAATATGAAAAACACAAGAGATAACAAGTGTTGGTGAGGGTGTGGAGAAAAGGGAACCTTTAGACATTGTTGGTAGGAACGAATATGGAGTTTTCTCAAAAAATTAAAAATGGAACTACTATAAATTAATAATATAGCAATTCTACTTTTGGATATATATCCAAAGAAAAGGAAATCAGTGTCTTGAAGAGATATCTGAACCCCCATGTTCATTGCAGTGGTACTCAACAATAGCCAAGATACGGAAACAGCCTCAGTTTCCATTAGCAGATGAATGGAAAAAGAAATTGTGGTACATATTAGACATACAATAGAATATTATTAAGCCGTAAAAAAGGAGGAAATCCTGTCACTTGTAACAACATGGATGCACCTGGCTGGCATTGTACTAAGTAAAATAAGCCAGATACAGAAAGACAAATTCTGTAAGATCGCACTTATATGTGGAATCCAAAAAAGTTGAACTCACAGAAGCAGGGAGTAGAATGGTAGTTGCCAGGGGCTGGGGATGGGGGAAACAGGGAGATGTTGGTCAAGGAATACAAACTTTCAGTTTAAGATGACCAAGTTTTGGGAATCTAATGTACAGCATGAGTGGTGATAGTTGTGTTAATTAATAATAATAATAATAAAAAGAATAGATTTAGGGGGCCTAGAAAATAAGCACTAATTAACAAACCCAAAGATCCAGGGCTAAGTTTTGTGCTCTGCTTATATAGGATCATGAACAATTTGAACCTCAGTTCCTCCAAAGTAAGAAAGCAGAGACTGAGATTGACCACCAGAGCATATAAGTAGGCTAGGCAACTTGTTTAAAGCTACTACAAGTAATGCTCACATTCATTGCCCTTAAACTACACACCTAAAGGGTAGTTAGTGGAAAATTCAATATCAGATTCTCTGTGGTGATAACTTTTATAATTATGTATTGTATGTTTTTTCTGGACTCTGAAATGACTCACTTATTCCCATATAGAAAAAAACATCTAAATGAGAAATAGGCAATGCTGGCCAGGTACAGTGGCTCACTCCTGTAATCCTAGGACTCTGGGAAGCCCAGGAGGGAGGACTGTTTGAAGCTAGGAGTTGAAGACCAGCCTGGGCAATAGTGAGACCCTGTTGTTACAAAAAGTTTTTTAAAAAATTGTCCGGGCATGGTGGTGTGCGCCTGTAGTCCTACCTAATGGGGAGGATTAAGGAGGGGGATCACTTGAGCCCTGGAGTTCAGGTTGCAGTGAGCTGTGATGACACCATTGCACTATGGTCCATGCAACAGAAAGAGACCTTGTCTCAAAAAAAAAAAAAAAAAGAAAGAAAGAAAGAAAAAGAAAAAAAAGAAAATAAGTAGGCAAACACCTAAAGTATGTAACAACTTTTTTTCACACTGGTCACCCTGTTAAGAAAGAGAGACTAATGACAAGTGACAGTTAAAAATAGATACTCACCTAGAACACTTATACAATATGTACATTACATTTCAAAAGGGCTTGACAATTAACTGCACTCAATACTAAAACTATATGGACCATAATGTAATATTCAGGGCCTTGTAGGCTCTTCAAGTTCATCATTATGGACATCATTTCCTGTACATTTTTGGAAGTATCAGAGGACAGAATGCTGGGTAGACGTGCTTTTGTGATACATACACTATAAATATATGGTACATACTATAAATCCTCATTTTTCAAGTGAGAGTGAATTATCAGTTCAGCCTGGTAATTGCTACATTATGTGAGCTAGTTGGTTTTTTAAAACTTTAAAGGGAATATTGAAAGATACATGCATGACAATATATAATATATTTGAGCTTCTTTGAAGCCAAACTTCAGGCTTCAAATTTGCTGAATCAAAGCATTACTATAAATAGAGAATAGTAGATAGCTTTGTATTTGTTTGATCTTCAGAAGATCAGTGATGAATGGAGGTTGGGCCAAACAGCAAGTATTTAAATGGAAAACAGTGTGACAGGGATTATGGCAGGGGTATGGCATTGGCAGCTAGCTAATGTCAATGATACACTTAAGAAACACTGTGCAAGATGCCTAATAAATCACAGCCAGTCATCATTAATAATCCATGACAGAAGGGAAAAGAGAAAGAAAGAAAAGAGAGGAGAGCGGTAGGAGAGAGCACTTCGTAACAAGATATACAGTAAAGCACAGAGTGTCCTATAATTAGAACCTCTGTTGCCAGAGGACCCAGGAAAGGCTTTCTAGTGAGTAGTTCAACAAATAACTAGGGAGTTGATATGCACATTGTCAGGTTATGAGTTTTTCACTTATTCCATTTCATTTTAATTATGTATATGTGTGTGCTTTTTAAAGGCATATGGTACCATACTGAGCAGGTATAGTGGGGTTGAATTTTGAGTTCCTATATGTTCCTAAGGGTATTATAATTCCAAACAAAAAAAGGAGGTAATATATTGCCATCTAGTCTCTGTTGGAAATTCTTAACTAGACAATTCCCCTGTGGCAACATGTGATAATAACCAGTACTTTCAGTTTAGCCGTATGCAAAGAACTGAACACTCTTCTAATATCCATTTGATGTTTCCAGTCAATGTTCTTATCCCTATCTTATCAATGATGCCAGAGTTCACAGTGAGAAGTACAGAATGCTAATTTTTAAGTACTGACTAGGCTATTAAACTGGCAATTACCATATGGAGTGATAAGTGAAATGCTAGGGAAAGTAGGAGGTGCTATTGTCAAGATGGTGACTTTAAAGGTCAAGGAAATCTTCCTGCAGGAAGGGACATATAATATGAGACCTAAAGGATTTATAAGAGGTAAACAGGCAAAGACAGAGGAGGAGTAGGGTGGAGAATATGGTTCAAGCAGAGGGAATGTCACATGTAAACCCTAAAAGTGAGAGAGACATGGCAATATGGAAAATGGAAAGCAATGTAATCTGTACTAAGTGCAGATAGATACGTCTGGAGAGACAAGCTGAGACATCATTAATCATAGAGGTCTGAGGCCAGTGGCAAGGCAGTAAAGAGTTTAAGCAGGGAAATGGCATGAGCAGGTCTGTGGCAACTCCAGTGATATGATGAAGATTTAGAGCAGTAGCCGCAATAGCCTGAGATGATGGTTACATAAAGTTGTTAAAATAGGTTGGAGGCAGATTTGGCAATATTTAGTGTAGATTATTGAATTACAAATCCCTAGAGGAATTTCTGATTATGATTTACCCCCACATTATGTAGCACAGAGTAAATATGCGACAAATATTTGTTGAATGAATGAAGGAATAAAATAAATTCCAAATTTATTTTGTTTTGTAACCTATCTTGGGAGAGGAATTCCCATCTCCATTTTACTGCACTGAATTTTTAACACTGGCACCGGGTGGAGTGGTTTTTTTCATCAAGCTGCCCTAGCTTGAGAAAGAAAAATTGTTTTTCCCAAATGTCTATTAAAGACATTTTTTAAAATATAGGAAAATTGAAATAATAGCAAAATAACCAGACACTCACCACCTTGTTAATAATTTGCAATATTTCCTTTGTGTGTGTGTGTGTGTGTGTGTGTGTATGCATATCATTTGATGTTACAGAGATCACATTTCACCTCTAAATATTTCAGCTATAATTTCTAAGAATAATATTTTCACATAAAACTATGATAGCATTATTACTCCTAATAAGTATAACAGTAATTCAGACATATAATAGTAATTCAGAAATATAACAGTAATTCACCTAATATAATCACTTTCAAATTTCTCCAATTATCCCAAAAATGTCTTTTATAATTTTTTTTTCAAATGAAGATCCAATAAAGGTTCACGTGTGCTTGGTTGTTAAGACTCTAGAAATGAGTGTTTTCTGAGTAAAATATAAAAGTGATAGAATTATTCATCCTGGGATAAAAGTGCTAATGCCTTAATATTCAATAGACAGTATTGGGCAACTAGGTTTATTTCCTGGTTGGAAATGCTTTCTTTCTCTAAGCAATTAATTCAATGAGAAAGTGCATTGTATTTATGAGCCTTAGGTCAAGGATTCACTTTCCATATGGGTCTCCTCTTACTCCATGGACCATAATCTCTGTCCATGTGATCATTGTACTCCGTGTCCTAGGTAAACGCCTGAGAAAATATTGGCCTTTGTCACCAGCAGGAATTGAATGAGTATATATAGATGGTGACGTGAAAATCCATTACACTTTTAGGAGCAAAAAAACCCTCTCAATAAATAATAAATTATTCATCCAGTGGGACATTGGCTTAGGTGAATGCTTACATCACAGAGTGCTTCGCAAGGTGCTTTCCACAGTTGAGGCTATGACTGCACACAAAGAATAAGCTGAGATAAATGACAAAGATGGACATCGGTCTCTCCCATTTCACCTGTCAAATCATTAAAGTGTGGAAAATATTAGCCCTACTTTCAAGGACTAATATTTTGTCCTCCTTTCACTTCCCTTTCCCTCTCCCCCTCCTCCCTCTCTAATTGAAATGCCAACAGGAGTTTGACAGTGAAGGAGCCCTAGTGACACCATAATGAGGTTTGCAGGTCTGGCGCAGTGTCTGTGTTTCTAGCTGCACAAGACTGTAAAAATGATTATAATCTGCCTCCTTTGCATATATTCAAACTCAGTATAGCATTCTAGGGAGCTGACTGTCTCTTCCAAAGTTGTGAAACTTCAAGCTGTTCATTAGCTCTGGCATTTTGAGAAGACTCAGTGAATACTGGTTTATGCACTCTAGTTCCTAGCAATGAAAAGCTACTCAAAGCTTCCAGTAGTCTCCATGAGCTGTATCAGGGAGGACAGAGGACCAAAACAGGAAGATTTACATTCTCTGGGATAGTGCCTTTATGATCTTTCTCTTTCCTTTTAAAACTTAAAAATAATATATACTGTTCCATATTACGAAATCTGGTTTTATGTTAAAGCAAGCATCCTGAGTTTTCAATGCAGATTATATTTTAAACATAAACATTTACAAGGGGTTGTTAGTAATGATGGGGTTGTCGTATGGTTTTGAAAAGTTTGTGCATGAACAATAGTCTTTTCCATTTATATTATACATACCAGTTTTTTGATTTGGGGCTGCCACTGCTATTTGTAGAGCCTGGCATTGATGGTAAACAGGTGTCTCTACCATTAACATCTTTCCTTAGCCTTTGTTTCTGGGAAGCTGCCTTATTTCCAGCTGTTCCACACTAGGCTAACCCATCCCCTTTTCTTAAAATATACTTGAATGGCACATAGTTAGAGGCTGCTATAATGCAAATATTAGAAAATGCCTATGTAAAGCATTCTTCAACATTCCCACCTCACTGGTGTTAACTAAAAAATGTACATTACTGAAACGCAGAGACAAATAAGGTTCCAGAACCAAGTTATTACTAATGCTTCAGGACATTGCCATTTTCTATTAAAGCTGATTCAGAGAAAAAACTCACAAAACTGGAAATACCACCAGATGGGACATCAACTGGAGGACAGATATACTTCAGAATACATTAGCAACTGCAATCACAAATCGAACAGCAGTATGTTCATAGCAGAAAGGACTATCAGTGGACCAGGGATTCCTAATCACCAGTGTGTGGCAGCTTAATGTGAGATGAAGAGAAGGGTTTACATCTGGCCTTCAGATTATTGTGTTAACCTCAAGCCAACTGTACCTCTGCTGAGCATACAGAAATACCAGGTATACATGCTTGTGCACATAAACATTATCCTCCAGAAACGCCCTGCAATAGTTTGCCACTCCCCACTACTTGAAAACTTACATTTTCCCGCAGAGCTTTATGCATATTAATTTCCCTCTCTGTCTGCCATTGTGAATCTCAAAGAGAAAACCTTCTAGGAAATATTAAATCAGTTTATTACCTCAACTGCTATAACACTGAGTTGGGAATTTTGTCAATGGTTGATATAATGGAGAAATTTAGTGCTTTTGATGGAAAGTTGTTTAAGGAAGTACATACATGTGGGACTGTCTTGCCAGTCCTGCACACATTTCAGGCTTTGCTGTGCTCACTTGGTGGCATGCTACAAATCACAAAAGCATATGGAAAGCTTTACTTTGTTTAGAAAATATATTTACTGAAAATAGTATAGGAATGTATGTTGCCCAAAAGGAACACTAAGAGGAGATTCTTTCTGCTCATTGCTTATAGAAGGTTTCAGGATTTTATTAGCATCTTTGTGTAGCCAGATAGGGGAATCAGAGTCGTAGACTGAGCTTGAGGTAAGATTTAAGCCCATCCAAGCACATCTGAGGAACTTCCAGGCAGGTCTTTCATGAGTCCACTTGCAGCAGGGTTTCTCATTGAAAAATAGGGAGGAGGTAGAGAGGACAAAAGGTTTTCTGCCTCAGCTATCACCGTTCCCCAGCCAGGTCCCCAAGCGTGAAGCTGAAACAGAAAATTTACTTCTATGCGTGAGGTGTAGAAGCAAATTCCCTAAGCACTCAAGGGAGCAGAATGCGACAGTAAGAGGGTGGAGAAGTATTCCCTTCCCTTCTGGGTGGAAAAAGACCTTGGCTTTGGTACAGTCAGACTCCTGGGAATCCAATGTTGGGAGCATCTGGGGATAGCATCCTTGGTGTGGCTAGCTAGACATCAGCACTGTCACATGGCCAGCAGCTGAGAAGTCAAAATGCGCCCGTCAGTAGTTTAAGCACAATATGAGTTTTTTGTGAGCTCATGAGAATCATAATTGGGAAATCCCAGAAATATATTGGTGAGACTTTGAGTGCGGCAGGATTCTGGAAATACCAGGCAGCGGAATGAACCAGCGTTCTCCCACGAATATGAGCCCGTGTGCAGTAACGACCACAGACAGCATCTCTTCTGAGCATCTTACCTGTGCTAAATCATCAGCCTAATGAGAGAGATGCTATTATTATCTCTGGGTTTTTTTAGATGAGAAAACTGAGGTGCAGAGAAGTTAAATGACTTGCCTAACGTCAAAGAGTGAATAAATGTAGCCCCTAATCAGACCTACCCAAGCATTTTGACCCTGGACCCCACTCTTTTTTTGTTGTTGTTGTTTGTTTGTTTTTTTTTTATTTCATCTTATTATGGGGGATACAGAATTTCAGGTTACGTACATTGCCCATGTACCACCTGTCCCCCTAAGTCAAAGCTCCAGGCGTGTTGGACCCCACTCTTTACCCCTTTACTACACTGTCCCGCAGTATTAAACCCACTGGTCTGAGAGCGATCAGGTTCAGCAAACATATTATGTGACTTGCTATTTTCTATTAGCATCATCTAGCCCTTAAATCTAAGTAAAAATTAGAGACTGTTTATATTACAATAAATTAGCATTAAATTTCAAAGTATAATTTGATTTATAAGATAAATGGTTCTTTAACTTAGGGGTGGCTAATCAGTATACAAAGCACTAGAATTATTTATTAAAAATTATTTTGAAGATTAAATAAAATTATATCCATGCAAGTTTTTAGAAAGCTAGAAAGATCTTTTTTTTAACTAATATTGAGTTATCATTCAAATTTTATATTTGTTTGTTATAGATTTCCATTAGTAGTTATGATTATCTTAATATAATAGTATTCTTTATTAGTTGCCAAAGCAGAAATTTTACAATATACTTTAGAAAGTAAAGGTCTTACTACACTTTGTACTCTGTATTCTTACTCAAGCCAAATGACTTTGTGTTTGTACTTTTTTTATTCTTTCCTAGATTTTGAGTGACTTGAGTTCAGGGAGTATTGGATTTAACTTTATTCTCAAGTTCCTGCCACTCAATAAAAGTGTGTGACCCAGATGAATGAATATGCAACCAATTAGTGATTCATAAACAGTCACCGAGCTGCATATGTGAAGAAAATATGATAGAACTTTCATCAACTGAAAAAAGGTGATTCTTAAATAATTTTTGAGAGAACAAAAGTTTTGGATTATTTATTGAATTACTATATTAAATATCCTCAGTTCTGGTTTAATATGCTTACAGGTACATAAATACTTTCCAGCAACGAGGGCACCCTTTTAGTTAAAATAAAGCTATTTTACTAGTAGTAAAATGGTATTCTAGTGACCTTTGAGCATTAATAAAAACTGCCTAATTTATGCCTGAGGCTAACTCCCTTACCAAATGAAGTCCTACCCAGAATACAGACATAAGGAGAAGCAGGGTTCACGTTACTCTGGGGGCAATTGAGCATCTGCTCAGTGCCCCAGGAGGCAAGATATTGAAAAACATGTCTGAAGGTGCAGAGATGTGGGCCCTAATCCTGACTCTGTCAGCAACCACTGTGTGACCTCAGCTGATCAAACCTGTTTCCTCATCTTGAAACTAGCAGGGAATCTCGACCACTGCTAGTTTACCACAAACGTAGATGTAGCCTAGATGGCATCCCGGGTCTTTTGAACAAATTCTAACACATTAGTATAATGAAAGAAAGCACAACACTTCTCCGAGAAAGTTTTGTGTTTGAGGTTTTTTGTTGTTGTTGTTTGTTGTTGCTTTTCCTGTTATGGAGAGATCCAGAAGCTGAGTGGATTTATACCATATAAGAGATTGAAAGCCAGTGGAACTAGATGATCCCTAATGCATCTTCCTCATTAAGGTTCTGTGAATCTAGTCAATCACTAAATTTTTGTATGGAAAGAAACAAAGCTGGCCATGAGCCAGAATTTGTTCTGTTTATCAAGCCAAGGCCTGCCCCTCAAAATAATGAGCTTTAGAAGAGGCTAAAACTGTTTTTATTCTCAACAGTGAGAAGCCTGCTTATAATAAAAGGATAGCAGATTTCAAGTTAAGAGTGTTCCATTCCCTACAAATCTAATATCCACATCAAATGAATATGCCATAGACAATTACAGTTGCAAAAATTAGAAATGATTGTCATAATTTTTCCCTTAGAGTTTAACCAGAAGTGACAGGGAATTTTGTCAAGGTTACCCGCGATATTTTCCAAGAGACAACCATTTTCTTATTGTGGAAAATGCAAAAATCCCCTTTTAAGAAATTAAATGAGATAAAATATCATTTTCTACATCTCATTGAAAAAGAGAGAACGAGACAGTATGTTCCAATTAGCATAAACAGACAATACAGATTTTCTTTTCCACTGCAGTCTCAGATCTCTGACAGGAGACATTATGTCTGGTACAAGTTATCGATGGAGGATCAAAAGTATTTTGTAGTATGACATAAACAAAGGCACAGAAAGCAGAAGGGAAAAGAAAACTGAAGCCACCACAGTAATAATGAAACAACATAACATTTAACTAACCTTTCAAAATTTCTAAGATTTAGGAGTGACTAACGCAGTGAGTTGTTTTGCAGAAATAAAATCAGAATCAGAACACTTCTAAAAACTCTAAAGGAGAGAACAGAAACCAAATAGTCATTATGAAAACTTCCAATGATGGAAATTATTAGAAATATCCAGGGGAAAAAGAGTCAGTATTTAAAAGGGCATTAATTGAAAAAAAAATATATGTACACACACACACATACACAGACATATCTGCCACTTTATAGTACAACAAATCTGCCTTTACCTCAGAGTCAAAGCAGACTAGGCTGGGCAATAGGTTTTATCTCGCTCTAATTTATATGAGCAGGATCATGGGAGGACAAAATTTCTAGATGAAAACCATTAATCTGTTAGTTAATGTTTTCAGAACTGATCGCTGTTGCAGTATATGCTTGTTGGGAGACAATTCTCTATGGGTTTTTTACATTTCTGTATATATGTGACTGCCCTTTGCTCCAGACAATCTGAAAGATGTTTGCATAGTGAATAGACTTTGAAAATAGAGAAAGTGTTGTGATAGGTTCGCTTACAGACTTAGAAGATAGGGTTAGTAGCCTCTAGAGCAATGGGCAGGCATGCTTAATATCAAGTATAACAGAGAGGGTGACTCCTCCAGAGCAAAGGGTAGGCATGCTAACTGCCCATTATAAAAGATTCTGGTTCTCTAAGCCCAGGTTCTCTTTCTGTAACACAGCCAACAGTGCGTTACAGATGTCATCTGGTCCCCTTTGTTTTGTCTTATAGGAGTTAAGGCTTAGGGAACCAGCATAAAAATTCTGGCACTCTGGCTCCTGGTGTTGCTGTCCTTCATCTCTGATCCAGAAGTCTTGTCTTATCTTCCAGCATCCATGAAACAGTGGCCGCATAACTTACAAGCTAGCAAGTGGGGTGAAAATCACAGAACCTTCACAGTTCTTGGCAATGTTGACATTGGTAATTACCTTAGAAACATTATGGTCTCTTCTCTGGTGTTTTGGTAAATAATGGAAAAATTTCATGTGTTTAAAATGAATAATTGGGCCAGGTACAGTGGCTCATGCCTATAATCCCAGCACTTTGGGAGGCCAAGGTGGGAAGGATTGCTTGAGACCAGAAGTTCAAGATCAGCCTGAACAACATGCTAAGACATGTTGCTCATCTCTACAGAAAGTTTTAAATATTAGCCAGGTGTGGTGGCATGCACCTGTAGTCCTAGTTACTGGGGAAGCTGAGGCTGGAGGATCCCTTACACCCAGGAGTTCAAGGTTACAGTGAGCTATAATGGTGTCACTGCACTCCAGCCTGGACAACAGAGTGAGACCCTGTCTCTAATTAAAAACAAAACAAAACAAAAGGATAATTTTTCAGTATGCATGAACAATAGCTTTACTATCCTATGGAGAGGAGATAGAGATGTATGTATAGAATTTGATTGACCACCCAAAAAGTCTTTAGAAGTACCAGTACTTGCAGATCCAGAAATTCTATATTGTCTGTGTCCCTAGAGTTGATACAGCTCAGGGGACTAACACAACTGAGACCAATATGTAGTCTATAATGCTGATGTGTTCATTTATATCAAAAAATACAATTTCCAAGTAGATGAGAAGTTTGCCAGAAAAAAGAGGTAAGCGCCAACTCCTATATGCAAATCAAGTGCCATAATTAAAGAGGTAATTATGTGCTCTCAATAGTTAGCCTTATCAGATCTGATATATACATGACCACTTTAGGTTATATTCCAGGTTGATTATTTATATCAGTTAGTCAAGGTGCTCTATCTTCTGGATAATGCTGAATAACCTCAAATTTTACCTTGGAGGATTTCCTTTTCCAGAATCTCTACAAACTATTCCCTTTCTGTGAGTACCTTTTTTCTTCAGGCAGAGGGCAATTCAACTGATTAGGTTTTAGCTTTTATTGTCATGATTACTTTCTAGTAATTTAATTTCATTGAAAATATAACCTTTGCCCCTCTGCTGGACTTTTTTGTTCCCAAATCTTTTCTGTCACACCTTTAGAGATAATAAAATGGCTAGCTTCAGCAGTTGTATTTCTACTTTCAAATTTGTTCTGAGTTACTTCACCACACATCCTAAATACATGAAATTAGCCATACACTACATGGTTTTTATCCATTCTCAAAGTGTGGTCCCCAGGCCACCATCATTGACATCACCTGGGAGCTTGCTAGAACCGCAACTTCCAGGGCTCCAACAAATCTACTGAGTCTGAAATGCTAGGGGAGGAACCCAGCAACCCATCTTTTAACCTGTCCCCCGGCTGATGCTGATGCTTGCTAAAGAGCCACCGTGTTCATTAAATCTCACTAGATATCAGAGTGAATTCCAGGGCTGGTTGAATTTATTAGAAAATATTCGATCTGCTTAATTAAAAATAAGTTGGTCATTGACTAGAGCTTGAAATATTTTGTAGTATGTAAAAATCTATGTTAATCTTTGCTATCACTGGAGGAAGCTGGATGGAGAATGCATGGTACCTTTATATAGTATTTTTACAACTCGCTGTGAGTCTGCAATTATAATATTTCAAAATAAAAAGTTTTTAGAAACTTAAAATGTATGACATAATTGAGAAAATTTACTTTCATCTGGAAAGGATAAGTTCTCATGGAACATAAATGAGAAAACAAAGATGTTCGTCTAAGCAACCTGTGTTATATTGAAATCTCATGCTTTTCCTTCTTCATACCAATGAGAGGGAAAGAGGGAAACACATCAGTTCTAAAGATTGAATGTCTACTTGGGAACTGTATAACAAACCACAAACAAACTGATAATAAACAAATTGTACAGAATATGTGATTATATTCACAAAGAGAGTTTTGCAATTCATGGATATCAGTTTGATTCACTAAAGTATAGGTGTAAGTTTTATAGATTTTCATTAACATGATTATACTTCAAAGAATAAAAATAACCACTTGTTAGAGATTCCATGGTTTCTGTGCTAGTTCATGTCCTCTGAGAGGCAGGTGCCAAATGGAATTAGACATGCAAGATACATACTAGGGGAAATGCTTGTGAAGGACAAAGGAGAGGACGTGGGAGTAGGCAGGGAGAGAGCCATCAGACCACAGAGTAGGTGTGACACTTGGGAAAGGTGAGAGGGAAGGAAAGAGGATTGGGTAGCCGTCTCAGACTATAGCATGGATATAAGTAAGCATTGGCCAGACCAAGGGGGAGTCCTTGAACCTAAGTCTCCTCTTTGATGAGTCCTGCATCCTGTAGCAATAGGTCTGGCCCAGTAAGCCCTCTGTGCTTAGTCACTGGCTGGGAGCAGCCCAGGGGAAGTGTGTCCGTCATCTGTGTACCCTGCAGCAGGAGATCTGAAAGGCGCATTTTTGTGGCCACCAGAGTTTTTGACCAAGTGATTTCAAAAACATAAAAAAGTTCAATTACAAGAACAGTATGTGTTCTGTTAAACTTCATAGCTACCAAGACATAATGGTGTCATATTTTCGATCTTCCAAATTGTCTTTCTTGTATTTGGTTATCTCTGAAATGAATACAACAAATGGCAATTGAGATATTTTTAAAAGAATTCTGTGCTAAAAGTTTTGGTCAGTTAAAACCAGAATATTCTAATGTATCACATGGTCAAAATTAATATAATAGCTTTCATACATACAATAAAACCCCCAATGTAATTCTTTCATGATTCTACCACTCGTGTGTACTGTGTAGTGCAGGACACAAAGCCCAAGTCAGGCCTGGCAGTGCCCGTGAGAGCAAGGCTACCGATACCATTCAGAGCTCTGTGATGATCCAGATGTTCACATAGCAGCCATTAATGACCTTTTCGTTTGTTTTTAATTAATAAAATTTATGTTTAGAGTATTTTAGGTTCCTAGAAAATTTGAATGGAAAGTACAGAATTGCCATAAATTGCCTGTGCTCACTTTCTCTCCCCACCCCCTACAGTTTCCCCTATTAACATCTGGTATTAGTATGATACATTTGAAGAGCTAATATTGATACATTATTATTAGCTAAAGTCTATAGTTTACTATTGGATTCAGCTCTTTGTGTTGTACATTCTATGGGTTTGACAAATGTATAATGACATGTGTCCACCATTATAGTATCATATAGACTAGTTTCATTGCCCTAAAGGTCCTTGTTGCTCCACTTATTCATCCCTTCTTCCCTTACCTACTCCTACCCCCAACCCCTAGCAACCTTAATTTTTTTTTTTTACTGCCTGCACAGTTTTGCCTTTTCTGAAATGTAATGCAGTTGGAAATATACAGTATGTAGCTTTTTCAGATGTGTATTTAAGATATTTTCAACCTTGGTAGTGAGGGTCAGGAAATATGATTAAATATTGAGTTTATTCAGGCACAAAATTTGAGGATGGCCACCTGGGATAACACAGATTCCAAAAGGATGTGGTCAGTGCTTCAAAGTGAGGAGGGTTGAGGGTTGCTTACACAGGGCAAGATCTGAGGACAATTAATAAGATGACGTCATTTTCCATACAGGGTTAACGAATAGTTACAGCCAATTTGGTTATAGGTAGTGTGTCTTCCTCCCTCCCTCCCTCCCTCCTCTCTTCCTTCCTTCCTTCTTTCCTTCTTTTCTTTTCTCTTTTCTTTTCTTTCTTTTCTCCCTCCTTCCTTCCTTCCTTCCTTCCTTCCTTCCTTCCTTCCTTTCAAAAGGTATATCTAACATTCAACATTAAGAATGTAGTAATCAAGGGGTCGTTTGTCCAAATCAAGGGGTTTTCTATCTCAGGGCCATCTGGTCTGAGCTGGGAACAAGGAAGTAAGGAAGGAAGTTAATCTGTAACAAAAGAACAGTAATTAAGAGGTCAAACTCTGTGACTGGGTCACCAAAGTCAGCTTACTAAGAGCCTAATGACTTTAAGAAGCCCCAAAATAGACAGGCTATCTATTTTCTTTTACATTATGCATTTAAACAATCTACACTTAAGGTTCCTCCATTTCTTTTCATGACTTAATAGCTCATTTCTTTCTATCACTGTAGTGGTGGATAGACTACAGTTTATCCATTCACCTATGGAAGGATACCTGGGTTGCTTCCAAGTTTGGGCAATTATGAAAAAAGCTGCTATGAACATTCATGTGAAGGTTTTTGTTTGGATGTAAGTTTTAAACTCATTTGCATAAAACCAAGGAATGTGATTGCAGGATCTCACGGTAAGAATATGTTTAGGTTTGCAAAAAAACTGCCGAACTGTGTTCGAAAGGGACTACACCACATTAATGAACTTTGTGTAAGAGAGCTACTTTGTGGCCCCTTTAAAGAGCAAAAATAACACTTTTGTAAAATCTTACCAACTTCCCTACTAGGGACTAACATTTTCTCTTTATGCAGTAAAAGAAAATAATAAAGCAGGGAGGACAGGTAGAGATTTTCTCCACTCCAGACTCAAGAGAGCTCCAATTTTGAAGGGTATTAACTAAGGAGGTAAAGGACCTCTATAGGGAGAACTATGAAACACTGAGGAAGGAAATCGCAGAGTATGTAAATAGGTGGAAAACCATACCATGCTCGTGGATTGGGAGAATCAACATTGTTAAAATGTCTATACTGCCCAAAGTGATCTACAGATTCAATGCAATCCCTATTAAATTACCAACATCATTTTTCACAGATATAGAAAAAATAATTTTACGCTTTTATGGAACCAGAGAAGACCCTGTTTAGCAAAAGCAATTTTAAGCAACAAAAACAAAATGGGAGGTATTAATTTGCCAGACTTCAAACTATACTACAAGGCTGTGATTATTAAAACTGCTTGGTATTGGCACAAGTGCAGGGACATAGACCAGTGGAACAGAACAGAAAATCCAAATATAAAACCATCCTCATATAGCCATCTAATCTTTGACAAAGCAGACAAAAACATACTCTGGGGAAAAGATTCCTTATTCAATAAATGGTGCTGGGAAAACTGGATAGCCATATGTAGAAGACTAAAACAGGACCCACAGCTTTCACCTCTCACAAAAATCAAATCACGATGGATAACAGACTTAAACCTTAGGTGTGAAACTATTAGAATTCTAGAAGAAAATGTAGGAAAGACTCTTACAGATATTGGCCTAGGCAAAGAATTTATGAAGAAGACCCCTAAGGCAATTACAGCAACAACAAAAGTAAATAGGACCTGATTAAATTAAAAAGCTTCTGCACAGGCAAAGAAATAGTCACGAGAGTAAATAGACAACCTACAGAATGGGAAAAAATTTTTGCATACTACACATCAGATAAAGGACTGATAACAAGAAGCTATTTAGAACTCAGGAAAATCAGTAAGAAAAAATCGAACAATCCTATCAAAAAGTGGGCAAAGGACATGAATAGAAATTTTTCAAAAGAAGATATAAGAATGGCCAACAAACATATGAAAAAATGTTCAACATCTCTAATCATCAGGGAAATGCAAATCAAAACCACAATGAGATATCACTTAACTCCAGTGAGAATGGCCTTTATCAAAAAGTCCCAAAACAATACATGTTGGCGTGGATGCGGAGAGACAGGAACACTCATACACTGCTGGTGGGACTGTAAACTAGTACAGTCCCTGTGGAAAGCAATATGGAGATACCTTAACAGATTCAAGTAGACCTACCATTCAATCCAGCAATCCCATTATTGGGCATCTACCCAGAAGAACAAAAGTCATTCTATAAAAAAGACACCTGCACCCGAATGTTTATAGCAGCACAATTCACAATTGCAAAGATGTGGAAACAACCCAAATGCCCATCAATTCATGAATGGATTAGCAAAATGTGGTATATGTATACCATGGAGTATTACTCAGCTATAAGAAATAACGGTGATATGGCATCTCTTTGGTTCTCCTGGAGAGAGTTGGAACCCATTCTATTAAGTGAAGTATCCCAAGAATGGAAAAATAAGCACCACATGTACTCACCAGCAAATTGGTTTCCCTGATCATCACCTAAGTGCACATTAGGGAATAACACCAATAGGGTATTGGACAGAGGTGGGGGTGGGGGGAGGGGATGGGTGTATACCTACATGATGAGTGCGATGCGCACTGTCTGGGGAATGGACATCCTTGAAGTTCTGACTGGGGGGGATGGGGTGGGGGGAGGGGATGGGTACATACCTACATGATGAGTGCGATGTGCACTGTCTAGGGAATGGACACGCTTGAAGCTCAGACTCGGGGGGCTGGGGAGGCATGGGCAATATATATATAACCTGAACTTTTGTACCCCTATAATAAACTGAAATAAACAAAAAAAAAAAAAAAAGAGAGAGAGAGAGAGCTCCAAATCTGTTAGCACAAGACAAAGCTTTAATCATGGTAAATAGGAATTTCTAAAAAGAACTTAATGTTTATGGCTGTTTCCACCTTAACCTCAGCTACTAATTAACATCCTTTGGGCCAGTTCACTTTGAGACCCAAGCCTGAGTCAAAGCTTGTATTTCCAAAACTTTTTGAACAGTTGTTGGTAGTTTCTAAATATGTTCACTGAAAATATCAACAGAAGGTAATGCTGGATTGTAGGTATTCATTTTCTTCTTCTAACTTTTCAGTCAATGGGGATAGATTTTAAATCCCTTTCCATCCCCTTAAAAAAAAAAATCTCTACAAGGAGAAACAGATGGTCTTCCCCCGCCTAGCACACCTGTTTTGCTGGTTACTCTTAGTCACACAAAGCTTCAAACACAAAAGACTCACACTGATTTACTAAAAATACTGCATAATTATAATACACACGTTTCTCTGCAGAGTGTAAACGAACTGAGGTGTTTTCCAGTGCTTAAAAAAGTACCATTGTCATTAACAAGAGATTTTACCTCAAAAATAGAGATCAACTGCCTTTTGTGCTAACTATAAAAGTAAAACATGTTCATTTTAATAATTTTAAGTAATGTAGAAGAATATTAAGAATGTGGCAAAAAACCTACCCTAAATTTTGCCACCTACAGATAATTACTGTTAATATTCTGAGGAATATACTTCCAGGTATTTCTCAACATATAGGTTTATAGAATTAGGAAAATACTATACATGTTTTACTATCATCTGTTTTATAAAATCTGCATTATGTTTTGTGCATCTTTCCATGTCAAATAGAGACCTAAATAATCACTTTTGATGACTGCATGGTATTCCACTGTATTGTTACACCATAACTTATTTTATAAATCCTGTATTGAGTAACAATTAGGTTATTCTAATTTCTTAGTTTGACATGCAAAGTTCATATGCCTATAAAATATTCTTGAAGATTTATTTTTATTATCATCTTGAGATAAATTGCTAGTGATATAAAAGTCAAATTAAAGCTTATGTAGTTTTTTTTGAGGTTGCTATATTTTGCCAAGTTGCCTTCTGAAAGGTTTGTACCAATCTATACTCCTACCAACATTACAGAAGAGTCTGCATTTTCTAATCAACTCACCAACCATGGGGCTTTGATAGGTAAAAACAATCACAACATAACAAACTCACTTATGTGTGAAATATCGTATCGTCCTTGTGAATTCTTCTTCTGCACTCTACAATGCTGGTATATAATGTCTACTCCCTGTATCATTTATAGATAAGAAAAGGAACTCAAGAAGTAAAACAGCACCACAGCATTCTCCCTTGGTGAAAATTATGTAGCCACCTGTGTCTCCGGTTACATTTTAATTAGATACTCCACATCACACGGGGAAAAGCATGCCACCCTAAATTAATGCTTTTCCATTGTTTCCCACAGAATATGGTAAATTCATACACCTACTCAACTAAATCTCTGGGTTTTACATTAGTCCAGGGACTCTAATATGATGTACAAGGCAGAGAAAAGCTCTCTTTGTTCTCTCTGAGCCTAGAAAATAAGGAGGTCCCTCCCTGTTTTGAAGAGAAGAGTAAAAAAAAAAAAAAAAGATCAAA
This sequence comes from Eulemur rufifrons, assembly GCF_041146395.1. NCBI lineage: Eukaryota > Metazoa > Chordata > Mammalia > Primates > Lemuridae > Eulemur > Eulemur rufifrons. Next base: position 88,514,594 of record NC_090999.1, on the reverse strand, counting down.
AGTATAACATATATAGGTGTGTTGCCATTGTGTAGATTTTTGATTAATTTTTATGCTGGTTTATTTCCAAAATATAAAGTTTTTTGTTAATGTTTTAATTCATCGAGGATGTAATACAAACCAACAATAAGTAGAGACAGGCTCAAGTTCTGGGTTATCAATAAACAGATATAAAACAGAATTTTTTAGCTTTTATTATCTATGAAAAAAACAAAACTCTAGAGAGGAATTTAATCCGTCTCTCCTCTCACCCACTTCTAGTAGAAAGAATGATCTCTTTATTCAATGTGTTCATCTGTGACACAATCTGCCCTCGTAAGGCATAGGATCATCATTCACTCAGGTTAAACCACCAGTAACACGTGATGAAAATTAAAAGTGTGAAATTTTTCTACCTCTAACTTTGTCTCGTAGGGAATGGGTGGAAGGTGCCAAACCTTTGTATAAAATCAGAATAAAATGTGATTTTTTTATGTGCATGAAATCCTGTCTTGTCAATATGTTCACTACTTGTTTTATTTTCTAATTTGATTATAAATTCCTTTTGGGCAGGAACTTTATCTCATTATTTTCTTCTATTCTGTCACAATATATACAATGAATATTTCTTTCTGGGTTGCTTTGCAGGGTTTCAGGTAAATGAGCCAAAACTGTCTAAAGTGTATGATACAATGTATCCATGATAAAACAGTGCCTTGAAGAAATTTTATAAACTCTATTAAAGAATTATGTAAGACTGAGTTTATCTGAAAACAATTAAATAAAGACATGTTTCAAGGTTTTCATAGAGTATAATGAATGTCCACTCAAAATAGGTCATTTTATATTCTGCTTGTACAGTGTGTGTGTATATGGGAGTGTGCACTTCCTATCACGGTTGAAAACAGATTTTTGTCCCAAACACAATAAATAATCAAAAATAGAAATACAGCATTTTATAACAGTTTCATTCCTAAGTAAGACTACATAATTAAAAAACCTTTATTTTTCCTGCAAAAATAACAATAAAAATGGAAATTGGACCATCAGCTCTTTGTTCTTCCCTAAAAGGCTGTCATTAAATGCATCTCTATAGTTAAACTGGAAGTTCAAGTTTTGACAGACTCCCTTTTTAACTACAACCTTTTATATTCAGAGGACCCAATGGCATCTATGTCCCTGAAATACACACGTACACATGCAAACATGCACACACGCACACGCACACATTTCCTTCCAAATAACAGGTGATTAAAAAGTATTAACTACATGCATTTTTCTTTGTTTCACTTAGGTGCTTAGGTCAATTGTAATATTTTGAAGTTTTCATAATGATTTGCATTAATATCACTCTCTTAGATTGGCCTTTAATAATGGATAAAGATGGGTTATTTATGATTTTGTAAGGGCATCATTTTTAAATAAAATCCAATTGCATCTTGTGGCAAGCCCCACGTCTCTGAGAACATTGTCAATCAGATTCACAGCTCCATTTTAACCTAGGGCTGTTTCTACAATTGAAGTACACACATGATGATGTCAATGATACACAGGATTGCCTTTAATTGCTTGACCTGAACAGGTGCCTTATACAATCATGCACCACAATATGATGTTTTGGTCAATGAGGAACCTCATGTACCACAGTGGTCCCATGAGATTATAATGGAGCTGAAAAATTCCTATCACCTAGTGACTTTGTAGCCTTCAGAATGTTGTAGCTCATTGCATTACACGTCTGTGGTGATAATGGTGTAAACAAACCTACTGTGCTGTCAGTTGTCTAAAAGTATAGCATACACAATTATGTACAGTACATAATACTTGATAATAAATGACTATGTTATTGGGTTATGTATTTACTATGCTATATTCTTTATCATTGGTTTAGAGTGTACTCCTACTTATTTTTTTAAAAAGTTTACTGTAAAACAGTTAACCTGTTTGACACCTCCTGGCGGGTCCTTCAGGAGGTATTGCAGAAGAAGGTATTGTCATCATAGGAGATGACAGCTCTATGCAGCTATTGCCCCTGAAGGCCTACTGGTAGGACAAAGTGTGGAGGAGGAAGACAGTGATATTGATGATCCTGACCCTTTGTAGGCCTAGGCTAATGTGTGTGTTTGCATCTTAGTTTTTAACAAAAAAATTTAAGAAGTAAAAAAAAATAAAAACTTTAATAAATAATAAAAAGGCTTTTAGAATAAGGATATAAAGAAAAACATTTTTGTACAGGTGTACAATGTTTGTGTTTTAAGCTAAGTGGCAAGAGTCAAAAAGTTTTAAAAAATTAAAAAGTTTATAAGTTAAAAAATTATAGTAAGTTAAGGTTTATTTATTATTGAAGAAAGAAAAAAATGTTATAAATTGAGTGTAGCCTAAGCGTACAGTGTTTGTAAAGTCTACAGTAGTGCACAATAATGTCCTAGGGTTCACGTTCACTCACCCCTCACTCACTGACTCACCCAGAGCAACTTCTAGTTCTGCAGGCTCTATTTATGCTAAGTGCCCTAAACAGGTGTACCATTTTTTGTTTTTTACCACATTTTTACTATAACTTAATTACTAAGATTTAGTACACAAATACTTACCATTGTGTTCTAATTGCCTACAATATTCAGGACTATAACATGCTGTACAGGTTTGTAGCCTAGGAGAAATAAGGTACAGCATAAAGTCTAGGGCTGTAGTAGGCTCCACCACCTAGGTTTGTGTAGGTACACTCTATGACGTTGGCACAATAATGAAATCGCCTAACAATGCATTTCTCAGAATGAATCCCCATGGGTAAGTGATGCATGACTGTGTATGTATTCACTGGATGTCTCCCTAAGCATAATTTCTATCAGGAGACTTAAAAGTACCTATTACCACCAAGGAACCCAATCCAAATGGTCTCCACATGTGCCCCAGACACTAGTGCCTCCGTAATAGTAATATTCATAAGCAAGTTGAAACTATTGTACAAAATCTGCCTCTTCTGAATTTTGTTCCACTTGGGAGATGTATTTGTTTTCTAGGGTTACCATAACAAAGTTCCACAGACAGGAGGGCCTAAATAAGAGAAATCTTGTTTCTCACGATTCTGGAGGCTAGGAGTCCACGATCAAGGTGTCAGCAGGGCTGGTTTCTTCTGAGGCCTCTCCTCTTGATTCGTCGGCGGTTGTTACCTCCCTGCATACCTCTGTATGGTCTTCCCTCTGTGCATGTTTGCTTCCTAATCTCCTCTTACAACGAGACCAGTCATATTGGATTAGGGCCCCCCAATGACCTCATTTTAACTTAATTACTTCTTTCAAGTCCCTATCTCCAAATACAGTCACGCTGTGAGGTATTGGGGATTAGGCTTCAATATATGAATTTTGGAGGGACACAATCCAGCCCATATCGGGAGAGTTTATAAGATGTGAGAGCATTCACTGAAAAACGTGTCATTCAGTTACAGAGTGACTCCTCAATTCCTGTAAGGTTCCTAACACTGGCCCAGGGCAACATCCACTTCTGTTCCCTATCCCTTTACAGCAAGTGTTTGCCAGAGGGGCGTGCACCACAGGACAGGAAATTGGGTGCTAGAAATAACATCGAATCACATAGTGAAAGTGATTCAGTTCCCCTGCAGTTCTTCTGAGGAAGCCTCTGGCCAGGCTGGGTTTGTTGGTAATGCTATTAACACTTGTTAATTCCTCCTTTCCATTACATTATCCCCACCTTTTTTCCGTTTCCTAAACAACAGAAATCAGACCTTGGGCTCAGGAGCCTTTGGCAAGCAACAACACCTAGCTCTAACTAATACCTTTGTGTGTGTGTGTGTGTGTGTGTGTGTGTGTGTGTGTTTTCACTGAATTCATATAGTTACCTTGCGTTTCTATTTGTGGGAAGTGATTCTGTTTTTGTTTTTCTTTTTTTTAGAGATAGGGTTTTGCAATTGGCCAGGCTGGACTCAAACTCCTGGGCTCAAGTGATCATCCTGCCTCAGCCTTCCAAGTAGCTGGTACTACAGGCATGTGCCATTGTACCCAGCTCTGTTTTTCAATTAAAATAGTGATATGGTTTTTGTTTAACACAAAGTATTTATGTTTTTAAAAAAGTGAATCAGTTCCAGCCTGGCACAGTGTCTCATGCCTGTAATCCCAGCACTTTGGCAGGCCAAGGCAGGAGTATTGCTTGAAGCCAGGAGTTCAAGATCAGCCTGGACAACATAGCAAGACCCTATCTCCAAAAAAAAAAAAAAAAAGAAAGAAATAGAAAAGTTAACCAGGCATGGTGGCATGAGCCTAAAGTCCTAACTACTTGGGATGCTGAACTGAGGCAGGAAGATCACTTGACCTCAGGAGTTTGAGGTTACAGTGAACTACGATAATGCCACTGTACTCCAGCCTGGGCAACAGAGTGAGACCCTATCTCTAAAAATAAAAATAAAAATAAAAAGTAACCTAAAGAGTGAATCAGGTCCAAGAAAAACATTAATTATTGCAAAGGTGGTAGGCAGATATGGCAAGATCATGAAGGTGGTCTCCAAGGGATCTAAAATCTTGGAAATGCTGCTCTACCATAAAAATAAGCAGAAATATTGGTCTCACTGACCAGTATTTGAGTTGTCCACTAAGTGACACTCCTTAGAGCAATGGCACTTTCAATTCCAACCTGAGCCATACTTTCATTTCAGTATTGTGGTCAACACTTGTTTGTAGGGGCCATGGTCCACTTCCTAGAGTGACTTGCCTTCTTTACTTGGAGTCTATGAGAAGGTAGAGCAGGGAAGAACTGCCTTCTGCTTTTGTTTTCCTGAAAACTGCTGTATTGAGTATTTAAACAGATATCTACCCACAAGGCATGGTTTCACTCTCTGGATCCCTCCCCTTTTACTTCCGTTCCAACTCTCACATTAGAAAGGCTCTCATCTTAATAAAAGAGCAATTTAGGGCAGTTTAGCGCAGACACATGTAGACAAAGCAACATTTTTTACTTGGATCTGAAAACCCAGGAAATCTCAGATCTGATTCATAGTTCTTTCCCGTGCTTGTTCTCTCTTTGTCTTTTGTTTTCTAATTTGAGGTTTCATTCCCTACTTCCCCGACGAATTTCTGATTTAATGCTAACTTTAGGACTTGGGTGGCTCCAATAGGAGGCTAGAATTTGTTTGCACTGGATATTCTGGCTTTATAAAATGCTTTATCTCAAAGAGTAAAATACCTCTCAAGCTTGGTTAAATAACCTATTGTGTAACTACATGCTGGTTTTAGAAGAATTACTAATACATGGTGGAAATACTCATGGTATTTTAAATGAAGAAAGCAGGTTACAAAACAGCATTTCTGGTAAAAGCACTAGTTTTTAAAAGCATTATGTATTTATGTAATTGATTCTTATATAATTGAAAAACTATGCTATAATGTTATCAATTGTTCTTTAGCTGGAGAGAGTGTGAGGGTTTCAAAATTTTATTCTTTATACTTTTCTTCATTCTTAATTTTCTACATTTAATTTATATATATTTTTAATTTGAGAAAAGTATTTTAAATGGAGCTTATGTAAAAAACAAAAAAAGTTCTAATCAAATGTTTCCAAGATGAAGTCTACCCCACCTACAATGGTGCCCACTGTGGGCCAGGACTTTTTGAGAAACTCCTTTTGCTCTCCACTGAGGAAAAGGTAGCAGTGCTCTAGTTATCCCTGAACCATTCCCTACTTAGAGAAAAAAAATCTCAAGTGTGATTCAAGATCAACAAAAACAACAGGTTTGGTTTGTTTCCTTAGTACTAGGTAAGACAAAATATTTTTTGTTCATAAAGTGATTAAAAAACAGTAACCATTATCACAGGATTTGTGAAACCAAAATATCAAGTGAAAAGAAGCTGAAACCAGGACGAAATATCAGTTACCAGATGGGTTATTTTATTCCTTTACAACCATTTATCTTGATCCCTCACATTATCAATCTTTTTCTATGGCAATGGTTCTAAATCTTTTTAACCCCATTATTCCTGAAGGATCCAATATGACTTCTAAGAACAACTAATTTTCAGTGGCAGAAGGGCGTGAGCCTCATATAGGTGCGAATCAGAATGAGGAGGAGAATTTCACTGGAATGAAATTGTGTACTCCCAGATGCATCTGATGGCCTCTCACTTTGATAATTACTGCTTGCTATAGTTTAGATGTTTGTCTGCTCTAAATGTCACATTGAAATTTGGTCCTCAATGTTCCAATACCATGGGAGATGTTTGGGTCACAAGGGCAGATCACTCACAAGTGGCTTGGTGCCATCTTTGAAGTAATGAGTGAATTCTCGCTCTGTTCCTTCCTGTGAGAGCCGGTTGTTAACAAGAGCCTGGTGCTCCCTTCTCTCTCTCTCTTGCTTCCTCTCTCGCCGTGTGATCTCTATACACTGGATCCCCTTCGCCTTCCGCCATGAGTCGATGTAGCTTGAGGCCCTCATCAGAAGCAGATGCTGGTGCCATGCTTCCTGTACAGTCTGTGGAACTGAGAGCCAAATAAATCTCTTTTCTTTATAAATTACCCATCCTCAGGTATTCCTTTATAGCAACACAGATGGACTAAGACACTGTTCTATAATATTTTGTTACCTTTATAAAAAAATTTTAGATCAACATCATGAGCCATTACCTGTACAAAAGCTTTACTATATTCTGCTAAAAAACACTGTTAGTGCTAGACAGCCTCCACTCCCCCTTGTCCCTTCCTAACTGTACCCTAACTTTCATCCTGTCTCTACAACCCATGTGCTTTAAGGAAAGGTGACTTTATCTCCAGCACCAGAGGTAGGTCTGGTCGGTTTCAGGGTAATCTCAACCCCTTGGAACAAGACTGATTTAGGAATTGGACCTCAATAAGTAAGCTGTGACATTCCCCTGGCCATGGGATGAGTTCAGAATGAGCATGAAGGCCCATGCGAGCCAATGAGACCCCAGCTGCTTGGAAAGAAATGTCCTTGCTCTTAGGAGAAAGCCCCTAGGGGAGACATCCCTTTTTCTCTGGTAGTCATTATACGCTGTTGTGATGCCCAGGATGGTTATAGCCTCTCCCCAGTGAGGAAAGCTGACCTAAGAATGAAGCAACTCAGAGAAGAGGACACAAATGAGGGATTTGCAGGGACTGCACCAACCCTAAAACCCTTTCTAATTCTAAAGCACCAAGGGCAAACATTACCTTATTCTGTAAATCAGTTGGGGTAAAGTTTCTCATTTGTTGCAACTGAAAGCATACTGATGCTGATACAATACATGCAATATGGAAGACTTCTTCAAAATGTAGGTTTATTATCTTACTTATACCATAATTTTTGTGTGAACTCAGTTTCATTTCATAGGTTGGAAGGAATAAGGAAAGAGAAGTTGCTTTAGTCTCTATAACTATTGATTGAAGTTAATCACCTTAAATAGCATCTTAAATATTAATTCTAAAAGTTTCCATTAAATACAGCATAATAATATGGTTGGGTTATAAGAGATGAGGGCTTTTAGCAATCACAAAATGTCAATGATCTTAAAGCAAATCTCAATAATAGGATTTGTGCTTAAACTGTGTTTTACCTGTAATGTTCTTGGGATCTAATCTTAAAATACCAATGCTGATAAGAAGTGATTAAAATAAATTTCTTTGTGAATAATTTATGTATCACATCATCAAGCTGAAGAATTACACTGAAGAGAGAGTTCAATAACTCTCTACAGCACCAGCAGAAATAATCTTTGTGTTCTTAAAAGTGGTATCTTTTCAGATCATTCATTCATTCCTTTAAATTTATTGAAATATTTTAAAATAGCAACATTAAAACTATAAAAATAAAAGCATAGAAATGAAACTATAAAGAAGAAGTTGAGTTCCTTTTTTCTCTCTTTGGTAAAATTATTTTGTATTCCATTTTGTAACTTGTGTGTCTGAGAAATCAGTACCTTTAAGATATGGGAAGAGAAGTGATGAAAAACAGATGTAAGATAATCATGTGATTATTTTCTAGACAAAATGTAACTGCATTGAAAGTACACGTTCTTGAAGATTACTTAGGCACCAAAATAATTGTGGAACACCTGTGTTACATTTTGATAGAAAATTTTCTGCCCTTCAAACTTGCTTATTTTAAGGTTTCCACTTTCTCTTCATGAAATTCAGCAGTATATTTTGCAGACTACAGATCCGTAGGCATGTTGCCATCCATCTTCTACTATTTACTTATATTTAATTTGCTAGATTCATACATTTCTACATATTATAATAGCATGTAGGTAGCCACGGAGGAAATAAAGTACTCAAGCTAGCCGAATATTGATCATCTAGACATAAATTGATTTCCATTTTGCTAACACAAGAAAGTAGGAAAAAAAATAGCCATGCCAAAAGAGAAAGCTCTTAAATTAAAGAAAAATGCATTAAATTAACTCATTCTTTTTGTGTGTGGAGGTTCATGTTTGAGATTTTAGAATGAAAGGCAGTATCTGAAAAGGTCTAGACAACTCTTATGAGCCAATTTGTAGGTTCTACTTCCAAAAATCTAAACAAGTCTGTTTTCAGAAGGAGGGCTTGTAGGGAAAATATCTCAATGAGTGAAATTTTGACTGAAATAAACACCATATCTGGGCATGTTGTTAACTTTAAATAAAGCCATGGTTGATTTATTTGAGGAGCGTGGGGAGAAGAAAAATGTGCTGAATAATTTTTGTCTCATTACCGGGTATCAGGTTAAAGTAAGTTTGATTTAATGGATTTGAAGTTAATGAATACAACATACTGCTATGAAGTTCCACCTTTTTCTATCAAAAATGATAACATTAGGGATCCATACTCATGAAAACCAAGTTGGGCAGGGAGAAAGCTAATTGATCCACACTTTAGGGGAAAGGACAAGAAAAGAAATCTGACCACAAGTGTAAGATGAGTGCTCCCTAAGCTCTACTCTTAGAAGTGGTAAATTGACTATTTGGATGGGATGATAATTAGGTCCATTGAGATGCATTTGTTATACCATTTAATACTTTTTAAATGGCAGCAAACTCAAGCCCTGGATTGTCTGCTCAGTTTTCCTAAAACTTAGAAGCTTACTTTAATTTTTAAAAAAGTCACCAGTGAACTCTACTGAAAATAGATATATGATAAATTTATTCAATTCCCCTGTGTAAGTTCAGAGGTAAATTTTTCAAGGTAGACAGTGATATGGATTTGGGTATTTGAAATTTGAAGAAACTCTTGGGAATCTTATGGTGCCCAATGGCTTTATTTTGGTCCAGTTAAGAAATAGGAGAAAGTCCTTGAAAACTTCTGATTTCTACATTAAAAAATTGAAGTCCAAAAGTTTGACAAAAGTAGAAAGCAACTAGCCAAATGTGACAAAATGATATTATAACATTTCATTTTGACATGTTATATTATTATAGTCCAGTAAAGTTTTTAATATTTTGATATACTTACAATAGAGGATATTATTCAAATACATTATGTTGGGTTAGGTTTAGAGTTCATCTACTGGCTAAAATCCATTATATATTATACTGAATGCCTGTTGCATGCCAAGCACTATTCTAGGCCCTGGAGATAAAGAGCTGAACAGACAAGGTCCCCTGTCTCATGTAACTTAATTAATACATTATACTTCATTGGCACTTGCACTACCAACATAATGACTTATTAATTTAAACAAGGATTTGGGATGCACTATATCAAAACTATGTTAAAATTCCCAACAAGAAAACAATAACAAACAAGTAATAAAATATCTTTTTACCCTGCTGAATAGACACCATTTTGATGTGTTCATATTTCTTGATAGAGATAACATAAACCAGTTTGTTAATAAACACTGCCTGGATGGTGGACAAAACTGTAATATCCTATATCTTAATACAATGCAAATGTTATAGAAATAAGAATTATTAGAACTAAAAATATGATATTCAGAAAATACCTTCCATTGTACTGGTGGGTATTGGTTTAAGTTCTGCAGAAATCTAGATTTCCCTTCCCTTTCCTCCCTTCTCCCCCCTTCCCTCCCTTCCCCCTTGCCCCCACCTCTTCATCTCCCTCCCTCCTCTCTCTCTTCCCCCCCCACCCCCCCCATATCCCCCTCTCGCTCCCTAATGGAGCAATCCTCTTTCCTCGTCAGGCTTCTTATGGTACTGCCAATGAAAACACTAATGTGACATAGAAGTTCAATATTATGTCTCTCCCTTTGCTTTCTTTTCTTCTTCCTTTTTTTTCTCCTTCTCCTCTTAACACTTGTGAAACAGACATACTATCCAAAGTTAACCTACGGACCCTCATCCCTGACATCCTTGCAAAATCATCTGTTCATAGTCACTGTAACCTTTTTAGCCTTTCCCCAAAGCATCACTGTAAATCTTTCTCTTCTCTAGTCCAATACATTTTTTTCATATTATTGAAAAGTTTCTGAAATTAAATAGATTGCAATATTTTCCTTGATATATCAGAGAATGGCTGGCAATTTTCTCATAGGCAGTCTGAACAAGGCAATCTCACAGCCACTTTTCTTGATCTGCACCTAATTATGTATTCACTAGTTTTCCACACATATAAGAATTACATCTCTATTACTCTATCACTGGTGCAGATATTGTTCTAATATTGTTGTAAATTTAACATTCATTTAACAAAAATTTATTGAGTCTTTACTACAAATTTATTCAAGATATTTCTAGGCACTAGGGATATGGTAATGAACAGAACAGATAAATTTATGACTTTCTCTAACTTACATTTGCCAGGTTTTAGAAGATTATATATTTTTGGTTAATGTTAGAATGAGGCAGTCATTCATTGTTGACATTGCGGATTCTTAGCCAAAAAACTTTCTAAATTTTAAATCAATGTTTTTGCCTTGGATTCAACTCTTATCTTGAACATTAATCATTTTTATGGTTAAAAAAGTAATTTACATTCACAACAATTCAAAGAGTAGAGTACACTAAGATTCTGTTATCACACTCAACAACTGTAAGGATACCTCTCAGTTAAACAGACACATCCAACCAAATATATGAAGAAAATCTGAAGTGGGATTATCTGAGTAACTAGAGTAACTAGAATATCTAACTGAACCTTCCTAAGAACTTCACTCACTATATCGATATAACAATGACCTTAACAATATAATTGGGACAATAACTTTAATCTTCTGTAATCTCACGGAGCATTATCTGGAAGTAGGACATCACACCCCCTGAGACATTTCGTCTCCCCCTTTCACTGCTCCAAACAGCTTTTAATGTGAATCTGGCTCAAGAATGTAGGTGATGAGCTTCTAAAAGGTTCACTAAGTGACCTCTTAAGAGCAGAGGAGGGTTGACATGGGTGTGGTTTGGGTAGGATGAAGGCTGAAGATGTCATCCAAAACCAATTTCTTTGAGATAGAATGTTTTATCTTTAAAAATCATGCAAATGTTTATTATATCCATAGTTTCATATTTTAAAATATAAAAACAATGTTTTACATTCTTACCAGTGATTAACGTTGTTGCTCCACAGTGTGATAGACTGGGTTTCTACTCCAGTTTCCGGGCACAGTTCCATGTTCCCAGGGTATATGTATTTAATAGTTTGAGAATCACTGAGGTAGCTTAACACAAGCATGCAGAAGACCTGAGCGCTGATCATGATCAAATTGTTGAGGTTATCCAAATTCAGATTTTCTCATCTGTCTAAAGATGGTAAAACCCCTGCTTTACTCTCCACAATGTTGCTGGAAAAATTAGTAGAGACAATGTGTATAATTGGCTTATTTGACAATATGAACTTGGGTCAGGTACAAATATGAAATAGTTCTAATTTTTCGCAAGTACTGCTTTCAGCTATGCTCCATTAAGTCTCCCTTTCCCATCCCTTAATGACAACTTGGTCAGATCCCATGGCTTTCTGATCACTTCCAGCTATTAAAATATCAGTTAAGCCCAATTTAATCCAATTTAAAATGCCACCTCACATGTGTTTGAAATCTCGTCTCCTTCCATCACTCCAATTCTGACAAAGTTTCTACCTAAGGGACTTGGACTGGGGAAGAAATGGGATCGACTTTTTTACTCCCTCTCCTCTCTGTTGGGAGTCTTCTCCTTCCAAGATTTGGGATCAGAGATGGAGAAAGACTGCAAATATCCTTAACTTAGCAGATGCAGGTGTGGTCCTCACTTGTCTCTTGCTCTTTCTCTATTCAAAAATCCATCAGTTTCTGATGCCCTCTGAATGGCTCCCAGCTAAATGCAGAGACTCTCCTGGGACAGATGTGTTGCTTATTTCTAGGGATGATGTTGGGGGCGGGGGGTTCCCAAGACCATATATTCTGTCCTGGAAGAACTGCCTAAGTCACTTCCAACTTCTTCTGCTCAACTGCGTCTGAAACCAGATCAGTTCTGATCTTGGATTCTACACTCCACAGCATGGTGCTGCTGCAGCCTCCTCATCCGACAGCCTGTCCTCTTGAACACCAAGACGACTCAATCAAAGTGACCTGTCATTGTATTTTTTTCATCCACCAGGATCTCACACATTTTTGCCACAACAAAGTGTGGATGCCGGCTGCTAATCAATCAACCAATCTCTGTCTCTCTCTCTCTCTCTCTCTCTCTCACACACACACACACACACACACAGACACACACAGAGTCTCTTTGAGTCTCTTTTTCCTTCCTACTCAAATGTTCATGGTGGATGGCTACAAGTCCATCCATCTCTATAAGACGTTCCCTTGGACCCACTCCCTTTTATTTTGCTTGGGGTGAGGAAAGGACGTGCTTCCACCTTCTAAACAGAAAGAGCCTCATTCTTATAACTCACCACTCCTGGGCTCATTATCTAGGAATATAACATTAGGTGAGTGCTAGACCGATGGTTGTGGGTAGTAAAGTCAGTGTGGTCACCTCTTACCAATCCTGGGGAGATATACAGGCCTTAGTTTCCTTGGATGAGGGGTACATGTCACCTGTTTGTCATCTTTTGGGTAACGGGTGACAACATCAAGGTGACAAAGTCTCCATTCAACATCCAGTTAGCTGTTAACACTTGCTAGAACCTGCTTGGAAATGTACACGTTTCTGCAAATAGAAAGTATTATGTTGGCAGCATAAACACATGCCATAATTCAGGAAGAACAATTTTGTGGTTTATGCAATTGTCAAGGGATAAGAGCTTTGTTATACCCCTTGTGAACAGTGTGACTAAGCTTGCTAGCTTAGGGGGTGATGAGCTTGTGGTGTTATTGCTTAGCACATGTTGCAGGCTTTTCTCTTGTTCGAACAGAGGCCACATGTTTAGAGCCTTCCTCTGAATTCAAAGAGAGCGTACTCTTGTCTGTTGTCGTAATTTATATATTTATCTTTTTTGTTACTTACAATACAGAGAAATGGGGGGGATAGTTTTATATCCTTCGGGTATACTTGTAATATCAGCATTAAACAGAACCTTTGTGCTAGAGGTAGCTTATAGTACAGAAGATTCTGTGTTATTTGGTGGGTCAGGCTTATATGGGCCAAAACACTCCCTCAGGAGCCTGGGGAATTTCTCCACCAGACAGCTGAGTAGGCTGGCACCAGCTCTTCCTCCACTATTGGCTCCAGTGTGTGAAAAGGAAGCTTTTTGGATGAAAACAAAATCAACACACATTAGACATTGCACAATAGGTGAATCAAAGTCCCACAATGTCACGTGGTGTTTCTCAATGTCACGGTGTGACAGTGATGGGACTTTCGTCCCAGCATCCACCATCTGTTCCATCCCCTACTCCCAAAATGAAGCCTCTTCACAAATCTGCTGCCTCTGGAATGTGGTCACTCTACCAGTGGTAGAGGCTTTTCAAAGCAAAACTGAGCAGCATTTTCTGCTGACCTGTAGCCCTTTGCCACAGTTCTAGAATGTCTCCAGTGCTGCCTGTTCTCTGTAGAGCAGGCGCCATTCCCCTACCCTACACCCTGCTTCAGAGAGAGCCACTGTGACACACAGCACGACAGCGTGGCTCAGACCTCATCTTGGCCTAAAGTAATCCCATGAAGCTTACGTCACAAAGGAGGGCATTCAAGAAATGATGCTTCTCTTTACTCTTAAATGCAACCCCAAGCTCCTTCTGCCAGTCAACAGGAAATTCAATCTCAGTCATCCCTGGGGCTCCCCTTTCCACACAAAGTGCTGTGCAAAAGTGCTGGAGTTCTCACACAAAGCGAATATTGGGAGAGGCCTTGCTAGCTTTTGCCTCTCCAGTCACTGATAAGCTGCCTAATATAGAGGCCAACCTGGTCCTCTGAAGTCTAGTGAGTGTGTGAGTTTGCTGAGATGTGTTAAATCAGGGGCATAGGAATCTGGGACAAGGACGACACACTGGGTCTCACTTCCCCAGGGATCCCCTGGGGCCAGGCACTGTGCTGTCCTCCGACAAGGCTCTGCCAGGGAGTGGAATGTGGGTCCTCACCACCGCTCCTTCATCCTGTTCCTTCCTAGTTTTAGGCCATCTCTTCTCTTTTCCCTACTACTCCTTTTTCTCTGCCCTTCAGAGACACCTATTACAACCACCTCAGTGAATTTAGGCCCGAGCTAACTAACCTGTGGCTGGCAGAAGTGTTTGGTTTGGCTTATGCAGTGTTTTCTGTTTTTAAACTAAAATTCATTACCAGCATTTCAAAGCTGGATGAGTTCACATAAAAATCTATAATTCCAGCTTCTTACGAAACTTTAGAAAACCTCTCTCTTACCTTGCGGCAATCATGGCGGGAGCAGAGCAGGGCTACACTGGAGACAGCCGAGTGCTCTGCTTCTGCTCGGGCCCTGCCCGGCCCGCCTCGCTCCTTCCCGGCACCGGTCTGGCCACAGGACTGTTTGGCTGTGGGGTGCTCTGCTGTGGTCCTTCACAAAGGCCAGGGACAGAAGGACTGTTCTGGGGATATCTCCTCTCACACACAAGCACAGGCCAAGGGGAGGGAATAAAGAATCTGGTTAGCTTTGCATAATCAGAAAAGGGGAAACAGTCACAAAATAATCTCACAACATGTCCCTCCATACCAGCAATAAAAAGCGCTACCACGTTCAGAGAGTCCATCATTGCCCAGGCCTCTGACAGAAGTGACGCTGTTTAATCCTCACAAGAACCATGTGAGGCGAGGACTGTTAACCTTGTTTTACAGATAGAAACACTGAGGCTCAGGGAGAAGTGACTTGGCCAAGTCACAAAGCTAATAATAAGTCGTGGAACTTGAAATCCAGGGGCATATGACTCTGACACTGGGCTATCCTTCTTCTCTTCTGAGAGATATTAGCGGCCCTTCTTCAAGGGATTAAAGGCACTCAGATTAACTGCCAAGTTTACTCACATTAGATCCTGGATTGAAGGGGTCTAGTCACCTCGGCAGTAAGTGATGAGTACCAGTTATGACATTCAGTCCCATCCCCTCTTCCAAAAGGAGGCGGTTTTCTAAGCACCTCTTGAAGTCAGGGTCTGGCAGCGTGTTTTACAAAGAGCAGTTATTCAATGGATGTGCTAATTTTATGACTTTTGGGAGCTCGTCTTACATTTTACTAAGTGTGTATGTGGGTGAATCTGTGTGTCTATGGCAGAATAGGATGAAGAAGGGGGATACAGCTCACAATCCCTCCTGAGGTAGGCTGCAAAAGTTGTTGAAAAGAGAAAAAATGTGGCGAAATATTATAGTGTTTTCCAAAATGTGAAATAGCTACAAAAAAAAGAAAGGCTTAAAATGAGTCAAAATGCTTTGTTTTGTTCTTTGTTGGTAGAAATTTATAGAAATGGAAAGCTACCTAATATGATTAGCTATTAGGTTGACAAACTGATGAATTTAGAATCAAGCCTTTAATCCAAACTGTCAGTTTGAATTCACATGCTTATAGTGTAATGAGACTTACATTGTCTAATGATAAAAATTACATACATTATTAGCATTTACTTATGTATTTTGAAACAGTAATTGGTACTTCATAAACTTAGAAAAGATTTTCTCTCATGAATTTAAGCTAAAATGTGATGATTTGGGTTAGAACTGAAGTGACTACTGTTTAATATCACATATAAAAGGAAATTAGATTATGGAGTAACAGATATAGATGGTGATAGAATTATAATTCAATTTCTAGATGGGAAAGTTTGTATCATTAATTTTGTATAGTCTATTAAAAAAAAGCACCACGCAAACTAAATTGGTGACTTTTCAGTAGCTGTGATGAGGTGATTTTAGAACTAATAATGCTGTTTGGGAGGAAAATCCAAATAAAGGGGAGTATGTGAAAATTTCATTACGTGAAAAAGTTTCTTAGTCAATTTTAATGATTTGTCAAATTTTTTATGACCTGAGATTATTCTCTAGCATACAGCAATGGTTTGTAACCTAGGTTTTAAGCTCTGCAGGATATCCTAAAGCAAAACAACAAGATATATTGATGGGCAATTTCTGGTTCTTTTACAGCTATTACTTAAGTTCTGAGACTGTTCATATAAAAAGATAACCAAATGGCATTTACTGTAGTTAAGTCCTGAACTAAGGAATCATGCATACTATCACTTTGTAGATGAAACTGAGGCTCAAAGAGGCAAAGTGATTTGCCTAAGGTCACCCATGGGCAGGAAATGTAAATGGCGGAGGTAGGTCCCTAACTCTGGTCTCCTGAGGTACTCCTTCCCTAGGACAAACTTGGTCTCATTGCTTGGGCCTCCCTTTTTCTAGAGTTTAATGCTAAATACTGTTTTGTACCCCTGATAATGTACTTTGTTGGTGTTGATTTGTTTTTTTCAATCTCCTTTAAGTGTTTTGTTTACTGATCTTTATTTATTTATTTGTATTTCAGCATATTCTGGGGTACAAATATTTAGGTTACATATATCGCCTTTGTCCCACCCGAGTCAGAGCTTCAAGCGTGTCCATCTCTCAGATGGTGTGTACTGCACCCATTAGGTGTGAATACACCCATCTCCTCCTCCCCCCTCCCACCTGGCTGACACCTGATGAATGTTACTACTATATGTGCACATAAGTGTTGATCAGTTAATACCAATTTGATGGTGAGTACATGTATTGCTTGTTTTTCCATTCTTGTGATACTTCACTTAGTAGAATGGGCTCCAGCTCTATCCAGGATAATACAAGAGGTGCTAGGTCACCATTGTTTTTTGTGGATGAGTAGAACTCCATGGTATACATATACCACATTTTATTAATCCACTCATGTATTGATGGGCACTTGGATTGTTCTCACATCTTTGCGGTTGTGAATTGTGCTGCTGTAAACATTCAAGTGCAGATGTCTTTTTTATAGAATGTCTTGTTTTCCTTTGGGTAGATGCTCAGTAATGGGATTGCTGGATCAAATGGTAGTTCTACTTGTAGCTCTTTGAGGTATTTCCATATTAGTTTTCACAGAGGTTGTACTAGTTTGCAGTCCCACCAGCAGTGTATGAGTTTTCCTATCTCTCTGCATCCATGCCAACATTTATTGGTTTGGGACTTTTTGATAAAAGCCATGCTCACTGGATTTAAGTGATATCTCATTGTGACAAATAATCCATCATGACTAAATGAATGGGCTTTGTCCCAGAGATGCAGGGATAGTTCAACATATGCAAATCTACAAATGTAATTTAAAACATAAATAGAAGTAAAAATAAAGACCATATGATCCTCTCAATAGATGCAGAAAAAGCATTTGACAAAATTCAGCACCCTTTTATGACAAGAACGCTTAACAAAATAGGCATACACAGGACTTACCTAAAAATGATATAAACCATATATGACAAACCCGCAGCCAACATCATACTGAATGGGAAAAAATTGAAAGCATTTCTGCTTACAACTGGAACCAGACAAGGTTGTCCTCCATTGCCACTTCTATTCAACATAGTGCGGGAGGTCCTAGCCAGAGCAATTAGACAATAGAGAGAAATCAAGGGCATCCAAATGGGGGCAGAACAGGCCAAACTATCACTCTTTGCTGATGATATAATCTTATATCTAGAAAACTCCAAAGACTCTGCCATGAGACTACTGGAATTGATAAACACATTCAGCAAAGTCTCAGGTTACTAAATCAAACTACAGAAATCAGTAGCATTCCTATACACCAACAGTCAAACTGAGAACCAAATCAAAGACTCAATATCCTTCACAATAGCAACAAAGAAAATAAAGTACCCGGGAATACAGTTCACTAAGGAGGTGAAAGACCTCTGCAGGGAGAACTAGGAAACACTGAGGAAGGAAATAGCAGAGGACGTAAACAGGTGGAAAACCATACCGCTCATGGGTCGGGAGAATCAACATTGTTAAAATGTCCATACTACCCAAAGTGATCTACAGATTCAATGCATTCCCCATTAAAATACCAACATCATTTTTCACAGATATAGAAAAAATAATTTTACACTTTGTATGGAACCAGGGAAGACCCCATTTAGCAAAAGCAATCTTAAGCAAAAAGAACAAATTAGGAGGCATCCATTTATCAGACTTAAAGCTATTCTACAAGGCTAGAGGAACTAAAACAGCATGGCACTGGCAGAAGAACACAGACAGCAACTAACAGAACAGAACTGAGAACTCAGATTTAAAACCATCCTCTTATAGCTATCTAATCTTTTACAAAGCAGACAAAAACATACACTGGGGAAAAGAATCCTTATTCAAATAACAGTGCTGGGAAAATTGGATAGCCACATGTAGAAGACTGCAACAGGATCTGTACCTCTCACCTCTCACAAAAATCAACTTATGGTGGATATCAGACTTAAACCTAAGGCGTGAAACTATAAGATTTCTAGAAGAAAATGTTGGGAAAACTCTTTTAGACATTGACCTAGGAAAAGAATTTATGAAGAAGACCCCAAAGGCAATCATAGCAACAACAAAAATAAATAACTGGGACCGGATCAAATTAAAAAGCTTTTGCACAGCCAAGGAAACTATCACAAGAGCAAACAGACAACTTACAGAATGGGAGAAAATATTTGCCTGCTACAGATCAGATAAAGGGCTGATTACTAGAATCTATATAGAACTCAGGAAAATCAGCAAGAAAAAAAATCAAACAACCCCATTAAAAAGTGGGCAAAGCACATAAACAGAAACTTTTCAAAAGAAGATAGATTAATGGCCAAAAAACATGAAAAAATGCTTAACATCTCTAATCAGGAAAATGCAAATCCTTTAAGTGTTGTTAGTGTGACATACTTATTAGACCTCTCAACAGAGGATATATTAAGTGACAACACCGGTATTATAACAACAAAATTTAGACTGTGATAAACTATACAGGATACACAACCTGTTTCTTCAGTAAATAATTTCAAGGAAAAAAATGTAGTAAAGGGTACTTACAGATTAAACAAGACAAGGGACATGCCAACCAAATGCATTGTGTTTTGGAACTTACTTGGATCAGGAGTTGAATAAATCAACAGAAAAAAATTATTAGATAATCAGAGAAGTTTGTATTTAACAGTGTATATTTAACAGTATTAAGGAATTATTGCTAACTTTTTAGCTGTAAAATTAAATTGTGGCTAAATATTTGGTATTTTAAGATTTTTTTTAAAAAAGTTTTTATCTTTTAGAGGTACATGTTGAAAAAGATGAATTGGTGTGATGTTAGGACATTATCCCTCAAAATAATGCAACAGATGAAGATGATTGGTCTTGAGTTGATAATTGTTAAAGCTACATTATGTGTACCTGGGAGTTCATTATATTACTGTCTACTTTCAAGCATGTTTGACATCTTCCACCAAAGAATGGATTGTTCAATGATGAATCCAAAGTAGAACGTTAAAGTAGATCATTACTTTGATTTTATATTGAATAACGCCTCATTTCAGGAAAGCCTCTGATGGGGCCTGAAGTAAACTGGTTCAATCTCCACAAACTCCTCCTTTTCTTTTGGGCACAAAGCGAAGAAGAAAACAACAACAAGGCCCAGAAATATATTATTTGCTCTCAGAACAACAACTTCTAAGTTTACAGAACAAGAAAGCAGCAAGAGAAACCAGATTTATGTTCATTACCTCCTGCTAGCTCAACTCTGTTGTTTTTTTTCCTGTCATCTATTACCGTAATTTATTTTTGTTTTTCGAAGCAGAATTATTACAAAATTTAGTGTTAAAAATGTCCACAATCGCTCCAACTGACTTGGTTATCTAGGTTTCAAGCTAGATAAACCTCCAAAAGATTTCTCATCTTTCCTAAAATAAAGTCCGAAATTGGGAGACGTAAGGGCAAAATGATGGTTGGCGGCGTTTCGACACGTTACTTTTTGGTCTTGATTTTGCTAATTAGATACTTTGTGGTCAGGGGGTAGAAGAACCTATACCTTTAAAGCTCCCTACCCATGTGACAATGTTTTTGTTTTAGGGGAATTTCTGTGGAACAGGAAATTCTCTGAAATTTTACGTCAGCGCCAACAGTTACAGTAATTACCGTATTGACGCTACTTATTTTCAAAGAGCAAAGCTTTGAGGCGCCGCGGAAGAACAATTTAGGGACTTTAAGAGTTCAGACATAAGTCATTATTTTTCTGTGATTTAATTTTTTAAGCAGTGTTGACACTGGGTACCTGAACTAAACTAGAATTTTTTGTTATTTTTTAAAAATTCCCATTAATATATTTCTCAGTCTGTGGCTGAGGCACGAAGCAGAGACGACGTTACACTCCTAGAGTAAGCTACGCAGCTCCAGGAAGCGTTTACTGCGGTAGTGCGCCTGCGCAGCTAGACCTCATCAAATTGCCCGCCTTTCCCCGTCCGGCTAGCAGAGGGCGCTGTGAGGCAATGGACTAGTCCTCCCTAGGGCTCTGGAACAGAGCGTGAAAGGGCGGTAGGCGAGGAGGGCTGAGGGGCGTTCTATCCTCGACTGCCCTGGTCTCTATCGCCCTTTGTCCTCCAGCTTCCCTAGGGGCACTGGGCCTGCGGGCCCGGTTGCTAGGCGGAAGCAGGGCGCGGCGGTAGCCGCGGCGGCTGCCCGGGCGTTTGAAAAGCGGCTACCGAGGCGGCAAAAGGTCCTTGGGCGGCGGGCTCACTTCTACGTGCGGGCGGGCCGTGCTGCAGAGCAGCTTTTGCCTTGAGTCGGGGCAGGGTCAAGGCCTGGCTTGGCGGCCCGGGGCAGGGGAGCCGGCGCGTTGCAGGCGGCGGTGGGACGTCAGGGGCCGTGGGTGGGCGGTGGGGGCCCCGCCTGGAGTCCTGCCTGTGGTTGCGGCTTATCTGAGACTCAGTCGGACCCCACTTTCCCCCAGCAGACCCCGCCTCCGGGCCGCCGACCGCGGCGACCATGGTCTCCAAGTCCGACCAACTACTCATCGTCGTGTCCATCCTGGAAGGTGAGCGGCCTGAGACTCGGTTTTGCAACCGCCGCTTCCTGAATTGTAAGAGTAGTGTGGGACCGAGGGCTTGTTAACCTTGAGAACCCTGTCATCTTTGCTTTTGTGGTCCCGACAGACTTGTTCAAAGTTGTGTGTAATGAAGTCTGTTAGGCAATTGATTTAAAAATCTCTCAAGGGAGTATAAGAGCTATTAGGGATAAGTGATATTTAGCGTGACTAGCCTTAACCCCAGAGAATCTAGAAAAAACGATTTCCATCAGAAGCAGCACGTTGATGGCTTTTCTATAAAAGCTGAAAGTGTCCCTGGGAAGCACGTTCTGTTCAGCGGTCTCCTAGTAATAATAGCATTCGTAAGAACTTTACCTTTGATTTGAATACATGTTTCCTGCAATTTAAGAAACATTGCGGAGGCCGTTCCCTTTACCAGCCTTGATGGAGGCCTGAGGGGACTACTGTTAAGATGTATTATCCATTTCTTAACAGTTTGTCCGCTGAATGAATGACGTTTGTTGGGAACTCATTGAGTGGCAGGCGCTGCGCTGATAGTGTAAGAATAAGACAGTCTTGGTTCTAAAAGCTAAGGGTGTAGGCTGGAGAATGTGTCAACAAATAATTCATCAGGGTGTGGAAGAAGGAATGACCACCTCTGTCTGGCCAAGCTGGGGAATGTTTACCAGAGGAGGTGACATTTATTTTGGTCCTAAAGATGATTAGTGGTTTGTCAGGTGAGAAAAGGAAGGTCAATCCAGGCTAAGGGGTAAGGGAAGAGTAAAGAAAGGGCAGTGAAGGTATGGAAAGCAAGGCATGATTTGCCTTGCTTAAATGCAGCGTGGTTGGAGAGCGGAGTGCCGGAAAGTGAAGGGCATGGTAGTTGATGTGTAAATTGGGCGCGGTGGCTCACGCCTGTAATCCTAGCACTCTGGGAGGCCGAGGCGGGTGGATCGCTCGAGGTTAGGAGTTCGAGACCAGCCTGAGCAAGAGCGAGACCCCGTCTCTACTAAAAATAGAAAGAAATTATCTGGCCAACTAAAATACATATAGAAAAAATTAGCCGGGCATGGTGGCTCGTGCCTGTAGTCCCAGCTACTCGGGAGGCTGAGGCAGTAGGGTTGCTTGAGCCCAGGAGTTTGAGGTTGCTGTGAGCTAGGCTGATGCCACGGCACTCACTCTAGCCCGGGCAACAAAGTGAGACTCTGTCTCAAAAAAAAAAAAAAAAAAAGAAGAAGAAGAAATTGGGGACAGTTTATGACTAACGTGTTAAGGAGTCATTCTGAGGGGAACTAGAGGCATGGCTGGATTCCCCACTCCCTCACCCCTACTAGGAGGGTGTTT
Source organism: Eulemur rufifrons (assembly GCF_041146395.1). NCBI lineage: Eukaryota > Metazoa > Chordata > Mammalia > Primates > Lemuridae > Eulemur > Eulemur rufifrons. Next base: position 88,491,962 of record NC_090999.1, on the reverse strand, counting down.
TGTGGAGGCCTAGCACTGTGTGGGAGGTGAGGGGGAAGGAAACATTGTAAACCTAATTTTTGAGTTTTGGAACAAGAAACTGACTAGAAGCCTAAAGAGCTGCTGTGCTCTTAACTGTTAGATTATTAATTATTTAAAGACAGGACTGAAATCACCTTATAATTTGGTTAACAAAAGTTTTTAGACTTAGAACTGTGCCCCATGCAATGAGGAAACAAATGTAGTATCCATTCCCTTCAAGGATGTAGGGGTCTATGTGGGGAGATCAAATTAATGTGCAGGACAGTATGTTGGGGTGTAATATATGAAAAAGATGTGATATGGACTGTAAAGATAGCTTTGGGGGTGGGGTGGTGATGACAGCTGAAGTACCTGAGTAATAAGTAAGCTTTAGGTAGGTGAGAACGGAATAAAACCATTCTGGGTGATTGTACAACCAGGTCAACATGGGAATGAGCATGGTGGCTGGAACAGTGAAGAGGACAGCAAGATGACCAGGGTGGAAGGAAGTGAATATTTAGTAATGTCATGGTAAAAAATGAGCTTTTACAGCTAGAATAAATAGGGCTTGGAGGATCTTGAAAGCCAGGGAGTTTAGAATTAACGTTCTAAGAAATGGGTCGGCAGCATGTATTCCTCAATAGGAGAGTGTTTTTCTCAAGTTCAGTTTGATGGCAGTGTGCAGGGAAGAGAACCAGGAGTCAGGAATATCAGTTATGTTGTTACCACAAACATACCTAAAGCTAGCATGTGATCCTCTCTCCAAACTGTTCCTTTTCTTGCATTTGTACTGTATTTCCGTTCATGGTAACCACGCTGTTGCCTCAAGCCAAGAACCTGGGAGTCATCCTCATCCTGGATTCCCTCTTCATCCCCAACTTCCAAATGGTCCCTAAGTGGTAGTGATTTTATTTTCTAAGTAATAGTAGGTGCTATTAATACATAAAAAATTTTAAATAAATGAGTTTTTATTGTGAGTTCCTTGGCTAGGGGCCCTCATCTACCTAACTTATTGTAATCTTTTTTTTTTTTTTTTGAGACAGAGTCTCACTTTGTTGCCCAGGCTAGAGTGAGTGCCGTGGCGTCAGCCTAGCTCACAGCAACCTCAAACTCCTGGGCTCAAGCGATCCTCCTGCCTCAGCCTCCCGAGTAGCTGGGACTACAGGCATGCGCCACTATGCCCGGCTAATTTTTCTATATATATATTTTTAGTTGTCCATATAATTTCTTTCTATTTTTAGTAGAGACGGGGTCTCGCTCTTGCTCAGGCTGGTCTCGAACTCCTGACCTTGAGCAATCCACCCGCCTCGGCCTCCCAGAGTGCTAGGATTACAGGCGTGAGCCACCGCGCCCGGCCTGTAATCTTTTCAGTAGTCTGATTCCTAAATATTTTCTACCTTTCCAGAAATATCTAGACTGTCCCCATACTATGTGGGGATAGTCTTTCTGAAATGCAAATCTGATTTTCTTAAAATCCTTTGGTGTCCTAAAGGATAATGCCTATACTTCTTACATACTTATTCTATACTGTATTAAGTACTGGTATAATGATATCTAAAATTGGTATAATCACATTTTTAACTCTTTAATTCTAAATGTTATTGAGATCATTGCTACTCAAAGTGTGAACCAAGGATGGCAGCATTCACATAACCTGAAATCTTGTTAGAAATGCAGACTCTCAGGCCCACCCTAGACCTACTGAACTAGAATCTACATTTTAACAGGATCCCTATGCCCATTAATGTTTGAGGAGCACTAATTTATAAATTATAGCTTTCAGTTTGATTCATATTTCTTATGAATGTGAGTGTATGTGTGTGTGTTAGCAAGGTAATTTATGGTATGTATAAATCAACCACCCTTAACATATATCAGACTTTAAAACACATGCTAAATGATCCCGTATGATTTTTGTGTGCTTCCAATTAATCTATATGGTCTTGTTTCTGCAGGTCGCCATTTCCCCAAACGTGCGAAACATATGCTTGTAGTAGAAGCAAAGTTTGATGGAGAGCAGTTGGCTACTGATCCTGTGAACCACACTGACCAGCCAGAATTTGCTACTGAGTTAGCCTGGGAAATTGACAGGAAAGCACTTCATCAGCACAGGTGACCATTATTTTCAATTTAAATTAGCATCTTTGTGAGTTTCTTCTTTTTCAGGCTGTTATAAATAAACACAGGTTGACTACCCTTATTCAAAATGCTCGGGACCAGGAGCGTTTTGATTTTAGATTATTTTGGATCTTGGAATATTTTCATATACATATATTTTAGGGATGGGACCCAAGTCTAACACGAAATTCATTTGCTTCATGTATACCTTATACATATATCCTGAAGGTAATTTTATATAATATCTTTAATAATTTTGTACATGAAACAAAACTTGTGTTAAGTGCTTGTGCTTGGAATTTCCCACTTGTGGTTTCATGTTAGGTCTCAGATTTTTGGATTTTGGAGCATTTCATGTGGGGAATACACAACCTGTAAATTTTATATCTTTCATTACATTATAGTAATAATTTATTGAATTTTTTTTAATGTATCAGGAAATTTTCAAAATATTTTGCAAAAATAAAGCATTTAAACATTAGAGCAACCCTGTAAGGTTGGTATTGTTATTTCCCCTGTATTACAAATGAGGAAACTGAGGCTTGAGCGATTAAGTAACTTGCGCTAAGTCTAGCCTCTGGGTAGTGGTAGAGCACAGTTTTAACCACTGTACTAAGTGGTTTTGGGGTTTGTTTGGGTTTTTTTGCTAATGTGAAGACAATAGATACTCTAGAAATACCTTAATGATTCCTATTCGGTATTAAATATGGGTTGACAGTCGTAATGTCTGTTAATTCATTTATTGTACATTTACCTGACTTGCCAAGAATATATAGAGAGGTACTCAGTGAAAAGTCATGAAAGTAATTATATAAGGGATTCTTTGTAATTAATTTATATTTAATTTTTGACAAAAAGTTAATATATAAAATAGGCTTAAAGTTAAAGCATCTTATTTTTTCGTGAACTCTAGGACCAGAGCAGGCAAGAACAGCAATCCTTTTATTTATTAAAAGATTGAAAATAAATTTTCTTCTGGGAAACACGTAATCACTTTAATACTTGCTTGTTCTCAGTACTAAATCATATCAAAATAGAAAGTTAAAAAAAGAAGGAAAGCAAGGAGAAATTTATTTGCTTCTATTGCTAGATTAGTGCATAGGTTTATTTGAATGGGTACCAAATTCTTAGAGAATATAAAAATGTGGTATTTCCTTTTAGTGGCATCTGAAATAGCTGCTTAGACAAAATCCTGCTGTGAGATGTCAGGGCCTGCATTTGTGGTTGTGTGTGCAATTGGGTCAGTATCAGGTGGTACCACTGTGATTGCTATAGACTTAGAAAATAATACAGATAAATTGAATTTATAATTGATAATTTTGTGCTAAGTGCAGTTTCCTAGTAATTCCACTAGATAAAAGTGATGGCAAAATCTATTCAGCTCAATGCATAAGCAAATACAGGGACTTCAAACTGAAAAAGAGCCCATGCTGTGTACCAGTCAGTATCATGCTTACAGAACGTTGTGATATGTTACATTACATTATTAATTTAAATTTTAACAGTTTATGATTTTATGGTATTTAATTCCTAAGTTTGTTTTTTTGAGGCTACAAAAGAACTATAAGCATATATGTATATTTGCAATTTTATGTGTGGATAATTTTTGACTTTCAAAAATCAAAGATTTTATACAGTATAGAAACTTGATAAACATTGGCCTAGATGATAGCCTCTTTGACGAGAGAGACTAAGATTTTGACATACTTTGTATATTACTTAGTTGATATATAGATAAGTAGATATAGTTAATAGTTTTTGCCAGTTGGAGTTTTACAGAAAATATAGAATAGATACAGCTTATCCAACAAAATTTGCATATACATATAAGATATCTTGATAATAGGCAGTTTTTTCAAAGCTAATAGCAAGTTCAATATTAAAAACCATTTTTATTTATCACGTAAATTGTTTTGTTACAGGCTACAGCGTACTCCTATCAAACTTCAGTGTTTTGCCTTGGATCCTTCATCTTCAGCCAAGGAAACCATAGGTTACATTGTTCTGGACTTAAGAACTGCTCAAGAAACAAAACAGGTATTGCCCTTTTGATGTTTTGTTAAGAATTATGTTAGACGGTTGATTATTTTCAATAGATATCAGATTAATGAAAAGGACATGAAGTACTGGATGTGGTAGATCATGGACTTGAGCCAATATGGCAGTTTTAAGTTTTAGTTTATGAATTTGATTTAGAAAATCTCAAGGTTTTCATCATTCTTTTGACCAAGAACTATCTTTCTCAAAGAAACATGTCTCTGAGCTCAAACATATATCCAAGTTGCTGTTACCTCAAGTTTAACATGTTCCGCTCCTGGGCTTTCCTTTCAAAGGTGGTCTCTTCCAGTGTTCCTTACATTGGTGAATGGTCACCAGTCTCCTTCCAGTTATACAAGTTAGAAATATAGAAATCTTCCTTGACATTTCCTTTTTTATCTCTCAATAGCCACCCATTTCAGTTGTTTTTTTCCCTCCTGATCCATCTACTATTCTGTTTTTCACTGCTGCCATCCCGGCGTAAGCCACTATTATTTCTTACCTTGACTGTCGTAGTAGCCTCCTAATTGGCTTCCCTGCTTCCTGCTCCTTGCATTCCTTATGTAGTAGTCAGAGCAAGTGACTTATTGAAACGCACTTAACGTTATATAACCAGTACCCCACTCCCCTGAAGGAAAAGATCTCAGGATCTTTATTCCTGTGTTAATGCCTTTTATTATTGAACATGCTGCTGCTTATAACTTTTTAAGTATCCTCCAACCTTTTTGTACATGATTGACTTTAGAAATCTTCCCTTCAGTTTTTCTTAATGTCTTTGGTCACAATTTTCTTAAGAAAAATAAAGTAAAAAATAAAAAAAAACACTAATATCTTTTATTTTAAATTCCATTCTTGATTTGAATCTTAAATTAGGATTCTGAAAAGAAAAATTCATCTGTTACTAAATTTTTGCTGCTGATAGAAATGATATTTGCAAATGATCAGTAGGGTTGGCCCAATGTGGGGTTCATTCAAAAGAAGCTGAAATTTTAAAATAATTTAAAAGAAGACTTGTTTTTCCCCCCATCCTTGGGTACTCATCACCTCTCTGCCCCTAGGCCTTATGCTGAAAAAGGTTTTCCCTCTTTAGTCTCTAGACCCTGAACCAAGGAGGTTCATTGGGCCTCTGATGTTTCTTTAACTCAACTTCTTTCCTGCAACATGCACGTGTCTGGAAAACACTTCTGTAGTTAGTCTGGTTGCAGAGAAGGTAGATCCTCTAAGGAGGAGGGTATCTGAGAGAAGAGATCATGTCTATAAATGGTCTTGGCATTCCCCATAGCAGTCCTTTAGAATACTTTGTCAACATATTTATGATCAAAGTTAAGGAGAAATGGTTCAAAATTACCTTAGTTTTATGAAAACCAAATGCTGTCTTGCTTATTCTCTTTTGTTCACCAGCACAAATATTTGAAATTGACTAGTAGAATATTTAAATTTCAAAATAAATTGATTCTTTATAAATAAATATAAATACAGAAAAACCCAGATTTATTTTTCCGAGTTATATAACAGAAAAATGTAAATTCTCTGAGTAGCTAAGAATCTTTTTCAGGTTTATACTCAAAATTAGAAAATGTTTGTCATAAGAAATACAGCAACAAATATTATGCATTTTTATCTTTAAAAAACTAGGTTGTTGATTTTCTTTTTAACCTGTGGCCTAGTTAATCCTATTTTAATTATCAAATACAGCTTGAATATAACATAGCAGTTTATGGTTTTGATCAGTATAAGCACCAATTACTATATCTTTGTATAACAATGGTCAGAGTAGGAATACTGTTTCCAGGCATTGAAATGGTGCCTTGGGCTGGGTGCGGTGGCTCACATCTGTAATCCTAGCACTCTGGGAGGCCGAGGTGGGAGGACCGCTCGAGGTCAGGAGTTCGATACCAGCCTGAGCAAGAGTGAGACCCCATCTCTACTAAAAATGGAAAGAAATTAGCTGGACAACTAAAAATATACATAGAAAAAATTAGCCGGGCATGGTGGCGCAGCTACTCGGAAGGCTGAGGCAGAAGGATTGCTTGAGCTCAGGAGTTTGAAGTTGCTGTGAGCTAGGCTGATGCCATGGCACTCTAGTCTGGACAACAGAGTGAGAGTCTGTCTCAAAAAAAAAAAAAAAAAAAAATGGTGCCTTGGCTGAACAGTGGTTTCCTGCTCTAATGATACATGTAGCCATAAGATTTTTCAGGCTGCCTTGGGTACTAGAATTTCTCAGCTTGCTGTAGAGGAGATATTCAAGTAATTGAGGATACTTTGTTCTGTGAGAAGGCTTTTATTTCATCATCAGTCAGGTGTTACTGTATCATCCATAATGCAGAACTCTACCATTAGGCCTTTACTTTAGTATTTTGTTAATGTTTTCTATTAACACTAAGATTTTCTTGTCCTTGTTTGATATAAGCAGAACAAAGCAGAAATGTGGCAGGGAAAAAAGATATAATAAAAAATGTGAAAAAATAGGGGTTAGGTAAACAGAAAATTCATAGTTTTTTGTTGTTCAAGGGAAGAAATGAGATTGGGGATATAAGGCCAAAGGTAGAAAGAAATGTATTGTTTTCTTTTTCCTTTAATATTTTACCTGTTGAAGCATAGGAATGGAAGAAGGGAAGACAATTTAAACTTTTACTTAGTTTTTTCAAAGGAAAATTCAGCTGATGCCTTCCTAAGCAGGATTAATGTCTTTTGAATAAAAGGTAAAAAAAAAAAAAAAAAGTTTTAAAAGAGAAAATGCTGAAAAACTACAGAAAATTTATTTAGAACATTATAGAACATTTCCCAATACTTTTTTCCCTTATTAACTATTAAAATGTTCTGTTATTGTCTAGGCACCAAAATGGTACCAGTTGCTGAGTAATAAATACACCAAGTTCAAGTCTGAGATACAGATAAGCATTGCTTTGGAAACAGATACAAAGGCACCAGTGGATAGTTTTAAAGCAAAAGGAGCACCCCCTCGAGATGGAAAAGGTTTGTACATCATCTCTAAAGACATTTTCTGATAAGTTCCATCTTTGAACTAGAACTTCAGGAATGGGGGGTGTGTTATAGAGAGATAGACATTGGAGTACAAACTGATTTTATTCTAGTGTGTCAGACAAATACTGTGACATGTTGCAAATGCAACCCTTGTTGCCTTTAGCTCTTGTTTACAAATCTTAGAAATAGAAAATGCTTTTCTTTTCCTTATTTGATAATATAGTGGAGCAAAGCACAATTTTGTATTTTTAAAAATGGCTACGTAGGAAAATTTTCTTACTAGGATGAGTAGAGGAAAGCTCAAAACTATTATGCTATTCTCTGCTTATTAACTCAACTGTAGTTTAATAAAACTTTTATATTTATTTTTTTCTCATTTAATTAATAAACTTTATTTTTTAGAACAGTTTTAGCTTCACAGCAAAATTGAGTGGAGAATAGAGAGTTCCCATACATCCTCTGTCCCCCGCCACACACAGCCTCCCCTACTGTCAACATCTTAGCACTAGAGTAGTGGTGTTATAATTGATGAACCTACATTGACCCATTATTGTCACCCAAAGTCCATAGTTTACATTAGGATTCACTCTTGGTGTTGTGCATTCTATGAGTATAGACTAAAGTATAATGACGTATCCTCCATTGTACTACCATACAGAATAGTTACGCTGCCCTAAAATCCTCTATATTCCACCTATTCCTCCCTCTCTCCTCCTAAACTCTGGCAACTACTGATCTTTTTTATTCTATATACTTTTGTCTTTTCCAGAATGCTATGTAGTTAGAATAATATAATATACAGCCTTTTCCAGATTGATTCCTTTACTTGGTAATAAGTGCATTTAAGTTTCTTCCATGTCTCTGCATGGCTTGATAGCTCATTATTTTTTTAGTGCTGAATAATGTTCCATTGCCTGGATGTATCACAGGTTATTCATCCACTCAGCTACTAAAGGACCTCTTGGTTGCTTCCAACTTTTGACAATTATGAATAAAGCTGCTATAAACATGCGTGTGTAGGTTTTTGTGTGAACATTAAGTTTTCAGTTCATTTGGGTAAATTCCAAGGAGTGTGATTGCTGGATTGTATGGTATGAGTATATTTTAGTTTTGCAAGAAATATCCAATCTGTCTTCCAAAGTGGTTATACCATTTTGCCTTTCCACCAGCAATGAATGAGAATTCCTGTTGTCCTACACTTTTACCAGCATTTGGTATCATCAGTGTTTTGGATTTTGTCCATTCTGATAGATTTGGTATCTCATAGTTTTAATTTGTAAGTGTTTGCTGACATATCATGTTGAACATGTTTATATATCCTTTGATGAGCTGTCTGTTTAGGTCTTTCGCCTATTTTTTAATCAGATTATTCATTTTTTTTTTATTGTTGAATTTAAGAATTTTTTGTATATTTTGGACAACAGTCCTTTATCAAGTGTGTCTTTTACTAATATGTTTTACCCATCTGTGATTTGTCTTCTCATTGTCTTGACGTTGTCTTTCACAGAGCAGAAAATTTTAACTTTAATTAAGTCCACCTTATCAATTATTTCATTCACGGATTATGCCTTTGTTGTTGTATCTGAAGTTCTTACCATACCCAAGGCCATTTAGATTTCTCCTATGTTATCTTCTAGGAGTTTTACAGTTTTGCGTTTTAAAATTAGGTCTATAATCCATTTTGAGTTAATTTTGAGAAAAGATATAGAGTCTGTGTTTAGATTTCATTTTTTTTTTTTTTTTTTTTGCCTGAGGATGTCCAGTTGTTCCAGCACCATTTGTTGAAAAGATTGTCTTTGCTCCATTGCATTGCCTTGCTCCTTTGTCAAAGATCAGTTGACTATACTTATGTGGGTCTATTTCCAGGCTCTCTATTCTATTCCATTGATTTATTTGTCTGTTTTTTTGTCAATACCATTCTGTCTTGATTGCTTTTGCTTCATAGTAATACTTGAAGTCAGGTAGTGGCTGTTCTGGGTCTTTTGCCTGTCCATATGAGCTTTAGAATCAGTTTATCCGTATCTTCAAAATAATTTGCTGGGATTTTGCTTGGGATTGCTTTGAATCTATAGACCAAATTGGGAAGAACTGACATCTTGACAATATTAAGTCTTCCTATCCATGAATATACACTCTTACTTCATTTATTTAGTTCTTTGATTTCTGTTTTCAGAGTTTTATAATTTTTCTTATATAAATCTTGCATTTGTTAGATTTATACCTAAGTATTTCATTTTTGGGGTGTTAATGTGAATGGTAATGTATTTTTATTTCAGATTCTATTTGTTTATTGCTGGTATATAGGAAAGCTATTGACTTTTTTATATTAACCTTGTATCCTGCAACCTTGCTATAATCACTTACTAGCTACAGAAGTTTTTTGTCAGTTCTTTCTACAGACAGATTTTCTGCATAGATAATCATGTCAATTGCAAACAGACAATTTTATTCCTTCCCAATCTGTATACCTTTTATTTCCTTTTCTTATTGCATTAGCGAGGACTTCAAGTATAATGTTGAAAGGAGTGGTGAGAAAGGGACATCCTTAGCTTGTACCTGATTTTGGTTAGAATGCTTTAAATTTCTCACCATTAAGTATGATGTGAGCTATAGGGTTTTTTGTAGATATTCTTTATCAAGTTGAGGAAGTTTCCTTCTAATCCTAATTTACTAAGAGTTTATCATGAATGAGTGTTAAATTTTGTCAAATGCTTTCTCTGCGTCTATTGATATGTTCATATGATTTTTCTTCTTTAGTCTTTTGATGTGATGGATTATATTAATTGATTTTTTAATATTGAACCAGCCTTGCATACCTGGGATAAAATCCACGTGATCGTGGGGTATAATTATTCTTACACATTGTTGGGTTCGATTTGCTAATATTTTGCTGATATATATATATTTTGTTGTTAATATATTTGGTTTTTGCATCTATGTTCATGAGAGATATTGGTCTTTAGTTTCTGAGGTATTTTTTGTAATGTCTTTGATTTATCTTCTGAAACAGATTGTAGAGAATTGCTATAATTTCTTCCTTAAATCCTTACTGGAATTCACCAGTGAACCCATCTGGACCTGGCACTTTTTGTTTTGGAAAGTTATTAATTATTGGTTCAATTTCTTTAATACTTATAGGCCTATTTAGAGTGTATATTTCTTATGTGAATTTTGGCTTATTGTGTCTTTCAAGGAATTGGTTCATTTCATCTAGGCTGTCAAATTTGTGGGCATAGACCTGTTCATAATATGCTATTAGTATCCTTTTAACGTCCACGGGATCTATAGTGATCCCCTGTTTTGTTTCTGGTAGTAGTAGTTTGTGTCTTCTCCTCTCCTCTTTTTTTTTTTTTTTCTTATTTAGCCTGGCTAGAGAGTTATTGATTTTATTTATCTTTTCAGAGAATCAGCCTTTGGTTTTATTGATTTTTCTCTGTTGATTTTCTATCTCTGAATTTCATTGATCTCTAATTTTTATTTTCTTCTGCTTCCTTTGAATTTAATTGCTCTTTTTCTAGTTTCTGAAGGTGGAAGCTTAAATGAGTGATTTTAGATCTTTCTTCTTTACTAATATATGCATTCAATGCTATACATTTCCCTCTAACTGCTGCTTTCATTGCATCCAACAAATTTTGATAAGTTCTGTTTTCATTTTCATTTAGTTCAAGATATTTTTAAATTTTTCTTGAGATTTTTTCTTTGATCTATGTGTTATTTAAAAGCATGTTGTTTAACTTGAAGTATTTTGAGATTTTTTTTTTTGGCTATCTTTCTATTATTGATTTCTAGTTTAATTTTGTTGTGGTATGAAAGCAGAGATTGTATGATTACTAAATTTGTTAAAGTGTTTTTTATGGCCCAGAATATGGTCTGTTTTGGTGAATGTTCCACAAAAGTTTGAGAAGAAGTATATTTTGCTGTTGTTGGATAAAGTAGTCTATAGATGTCCATTATATCCAGTTGGTTGATGGTGGTGGTGAGTTCTACTATGTTCTTAGTGATTTTCTGCCTTCTGCATCTATTTTTAATAGTGAGGTATTCAAGTCTTCAAGTATAATAGTGGATTTAACTATTTCTCCTTGCATTTCTATCAGTTTTTGCCTCATGTATTAATATTTTGATGCTCTGTTGTTAAGTGCATACACAATAAGGATTGTTATGTCTTATTGGAGAATCAATCCCTTTATCATCTTGTACTGTCTGTCTTTGTTCTTGATAATTTTACCTGGTCTGAGGTGTGCCCTATCTGAAATTTTGTAACTACTCCTGATTTCTTTTGATTAGTGTTAGCATGGTATATCTTTCTCCATCCCTTTACTTTTAATCTGTATTTGTCTTTATACTTAAAGTGGGTTTCTTGCAGACAACAAACCTCCTTAGGTTTTGTTTTTTGATCCACTTTGACAATGTCTGTTTTTTAAGTGGTGCATTTAGGCTATTGATATTCAGAGTGATTATTGATACCGTGGATTCATATCTACCATATTTGTTAGTATTTTATATTTATTGCTCTTGTTCCTTGTTCCTCTTTTTTTCTCTACTGTTTTTCTGCCTTTTATGTTTTTAATTTTATATGATTTCATTTTGTCTCCTTTCTTAGCGTATCAGTTATACTTTTTTTTTTTTTAACTTTTTTTAGTGGTTGCCCTGGAGTTTGCACTGTACATTTACAACTTTCAAATAATACTATACTACTTAACAGTTGAGTACCTTATAATAGTAGAATATTACTAATCCCTCTCTCCTGTCCCTTTTATCCTTGCTGTCATTTCCATTACACATAAATATATGTGTGTATATACACATACGAGCATACATAATCAAATAAATTGTTGCTGTTTTTTGAACAAACTTTTATCTGTTAGATCAATTAAGAATAAAAAAAAAAGTTTTTATTTTACTGTCATTTATTCCCTGATACTGTTCATTTCATTATGTAGATCTGAGTTTCTGATCCTCGTCATTCCTTGTCTTGAAGAACTTTCTAACATTTCTTGAAAGGCAAATATACTAGCAACAAATTTCCTCAAATTTTGTTTGAGAAAGTATTTCTCCTTAAGTTTTAAAAGATAATTTTGCTGGGCACAGAAATCTAGGTTGGTTGGTTTTTTTTCTCTCAACATTTTAAATATTTCACACGACTTTCTTCTTGCTTGCATGGTTTCTAAGAAGTTGGATGTAACGCTTATCATTGCTCCTCTAGAGGTAAGATTTTTTCCCTGCCCTCTGGCTGCAAGACTTTTTTCTTTATCTTTTACTTTTCTGAAGTTTGAATGTGATATGTTTCAGTGTAGGTTTTTTGGGAATATTTATCCTGCTTGGTGTTTTCTGAACTTCCTGGATGTGTGGTTTGGTGTCTGACATTAATTTAGGCGAAATTCTCAGTAATTACTGCTTCAAATGTTTCTTCTGTTCCTTTCTCTCTTTCTTTTCCTTCTGGTATTCCCATTATGTGTATGTTCTACCTTTTGCAGTTGTCCCACAGTTCTTAATCTGTTATTTTTTTAAATCTTTTTTGTCCTTTTCATTTTGGAAGTGTCTCTATTGTCATAGCCTCAAACTCAGAGATTATTTCCTTAGCCATGTCCAGTCTGCTAATGAACGTATCAAAGACATTCTTCCCTTCTGTTACAGCATTTTTGATCTCTAGCATTTCTTTTTAATTCTTTTTTATACTTTCCATCTCTCTGCTTACATTATCCATCTGTTCTTGCATGTTGTTTACTTTTTTTTTTTTTTTGAAACAAGGTCTCACTCTGTCACCAGGGCTAGAGTGTAGTGGCATTATCGTAGCTTACTGCAACTTCAGACTCCCGGGCTTAAGTGAGCTGCCTGCTTCAGCCTCCTGAGTAGCTAGGACCTGTATACTTGGCTAATTTTTTTACATTTTTCTTTTGCAGAGACAGGGTCTTGCTACATTGCCTAGGCTGGTTGTAGACTCCTGGGCTCAAGCAGTCCTCCTCCCAAAGTGCTAGGATTATAGCATGAACCACCACACCCAGACTGCTTTTTCCTGAGCATATTAATCATTGTTTTAAAAAAATTCTGGTTTGATAGTTCCAGTGTTCCTGCTATATCTGACTCTAGTTCTGATGCTTGTTTAGTCTCTTCAAACTGTGTTTTCTGCCTTTTGGTTTGCCCTGTAAATTTTTGTTGAAAGTTGGACATGATATATGGGGTAAACAGAACTGCTGTAAATAGGCCTTTAGTAATGTAGTGGTCATAGGTGAGGGAGGAGAAGCGGTCTGTAGTTCTGTGGTTAGATCTCAGGCTTTTACTGAGTCTGGGGGTGGTTAAACTTCATCATTGCTTCTCAGTCCCTGGCCCTTTCAGTGGGGCTACATGTCTAGAGGGGCTAGAGTTGAGTATTTTCCTTCCCCAATGTGGAAGACTAGAAGGAGCTAGAGTTGGATATTTCCCTTCCCTCGGGTAAGTTAGGTTCTAATATAACCACAACAGGTCAGTCTCTGGTTAAATAGATTCTCCTGAGGGCAGGCTTGTTAACAAGAACAGAATTCTCCGGTGTATTTCAAAATGATTGCTTTTCCCTTCCCCCTGGCAGAAGCACAAAGAGGTTTTTTTCTGATACTCACTGTGAGGACCTATAGAGCTCGTAGAGGTAAAACTCACAAAAGTTTGGGGCCCCCTTATGACTGGGTCCCCCTGGAATATTTTAGCTCTCAGGCTGGTTCACACCGAGCCACTGGCAATTCATCAGTTACGGGTCAGGTGTCCTACTCCCGCGCTGGTTCCCAGCGACCTTTCGGCTCCAGTAAGTTGCGATTCTTTGTACCTGCCTGTCTCTCCTGTTTGAGGGAACAGCAGTTTTCTTGAAACCACACTTCTCTCATGGATATATGAAGAATTGTTAATGTTTCAGTTTGTTCAGCTTTTTATTTGTTGTTAGGGTGGAGGGAAGACTTCTAAGCCTTCTTGCATTCTGGACCCCATATTTCTTTTTAAATGTTTTTCAGTCTCAATTTTCTCTTAGGTAAAATGATGGAATTAGATGAGATGGCCTTTAAAGGCCTTTCCTCTACTATTTTGTGATTATACCTATTTTGTAACCTTTCTGATCTATGGAGGATGAAGATAAGTTTCTTCTGGAAAGGAGAGAAGCAAATAGTGAAATTGAAATAGTACAATTGGTACTCTACTATGTTTCAGTCATGTTGTACAGAATGTCTGAGACTTACATGTTATGAGGTTGATGTAAGAAACAATGCTTGTACGGGCACATATATTCTTAGTTAAGAGCAGTGAATTTATGAATAGTTGTCTTGTCCCAAAAGTTTGTGAGTTGAGAATTGCCTTTTGGATTGAGATGATAGGAATTATAGTTCAGTATTTTAACAACAGTTACTTTTCCTTCAACTTCTCTCACCAGTTCTTCTTAACCTCCTTTAGGCTTTTTTTCTTCTTCCCAACTTTTATATATTAAAGAAATCTCCTCTCAGTCTTTACATACTCTTCCTGTGTGATCTTATCAATTCTCCAGGCATCAGTTGTACTCTTTCTATGCTGAAGACCCCCACCCAGGCCTTCAGACCCAAATAATCACCTGCCTCCTGGACATACTCATTTGAATAGCTCATAGGCACCATAAACTCAAGAGATGGGAAAACTGAATTGTGAGATGTGTTTTGCCAAAATGCTGTAAGTTGTAAGTAGTGAAGCTGGAATAAGAACCTAGAAGTCAGATTCTAGAGCATTCAGTATTTTTTTCCCAGTTAAAAAAAGTTTCTTAGAATTTTTTTCTATTGTGAAACAATCTCAAACTTTCAAAAAAGTTAGAAACATGTTTTAAAAAAGAATGTTTTTCCCTGAACCATTGGAGAGGAATTTGCTATTTAGTGCACCTGAATATTTGAGTGTTTATTAGGACATTCTCCTACATAACCCTGACATATTCATAAAAATTGGGAAATTAACATTGATACATTAGCACATGTAACCTTATTACATTAATGAAACATTGATACATTGCTACTATCTAATTTCATTCAGGTTTTACCAGTTTTCCCAACAATTTCCTTTATAAAAAAAGGATTTAGTTTAGAATCAGGTGTTGAATTTCATTGTCATGTCTGTATATTCTACTCTAGTCTGAAATAGTTCTTTGATCTTTCCATGACCTTGAAATTTTGAAGATTATAGGCCAGTTAACTTTTAGAATGTCCCTTGACTTGGGTTTGTCTAATTTTAGGTTTAGGTTATGCATCTTTGATGGAAATATCACAGAAGTGATGCTGTGTTCTCATTGCATCCTATCAAGTGGCGCACAATTTTTATTTGTCCCATTCCTAGTAATGTTCACCTTGATTAAGGTGGTGTATATCAGTGTTCTTAAGTGTAAACTTACTCTTTTTTCTTTGTAATTAATAAATCTTTGGTGGGGCAGAATTGTGGAATTATGAAAAGATACCGTTCCTTGTTAAACCTTCAATTTATTCATTTATTTATATCAGTATGGATTTATAGTTTTCTCTTTTTATTTAGTGTTTTACAATGTTAGCTATTCTTACCTATTTGTTCCAGATTTGGGCAGCCCCTTCAAGCTGCATTTGTTTCCTTTTTACTGTCTCCATAATTCTTTCAGCTTTTATTATTTTCTGGCACAGGAAGATGTTCCTGGCTTATCTTGTGCTTTCCCTGTGTCAGCCCTGGATTCAACCATTTCTCTAAGGAGTCTTGCTTCCTTTTAGTAAAGAATGATGTTTAGAAGTCCAGATGTAGGTACTAGGTATGCCAGTTGCTACTGGGGTGTCACTGCTCCCAGACCCTTTCAGTAGATAAAGTTAGGGAATTTGTGCACGTATGTACGCATACACGCATATATACAAACACACATTTGTACATGTGCGTATTGTCTTAGGCCATTTTATGTTGCTGTAACAGAATATCCCAGACTAGGTCATTTATAAAGAATTGAAATTTATTTCTCACAGTTGTGGAGTCTGGGAAGTCCAAGATCAAGGGACTGGCATCTGGGAAGGGCCTTCTTGCTGCATCCTCACATGGTGGAAGGCCGAAGGCCAAGAGAGGAACTCCCTCCTTCAAGCCCTTTTATGAGGGCACCTAATCCCATTCACGAGGGAGAAGCCCTCATGACCTTTACATCTCTTAAAGGCCCCACCTCTTAATACCAACTCATCAGCCATTAAGTTTTAATGAGATTTGGAGAGCACACATTGAAACTGTGGCACACATACACCTTTTCATCTATATTTATTCATATATATTGAACAGCATGAATTCACATTGACACCTTCAATTCCAATCCTGTACCACAAGATTTATTCTAGTTTTCTCACTTTCCATATTTGTAACTCCCTTCCCTGACAGTGAGAAACCTGTCATGGTTATTATTTTAATTTCTAAGCTTTGCTGGCCTTACCGTATAATGGCTACCTTTATTGAAGTGCTTAATGTGTTGGATACTATGCTAAGTACTTTCTTTCATTATTTAATTTGATCTTTTAACAACTATATAAAGGCTTTGTAGAAGAAAAGGAGACTAAATGAGATCATATAGTTTCCTTATACAATGACAGAACTGGGATTGGAACCTTGGTCTACGTGACTCAAATATCTGTGCTCTTTTTCATTATACTATTTTCAGCCAGTGCTACGGTAAGCACATTTCTTTAGGATTAACTCCTAGAAGAGGGATTGCTTTTTTTTATAGGGTACACATATATATTAATAAAATTTTGATAAGCCCTGATACATAACCCTCCAATAGGTTGTACTAGTGTCTGCCTACCAACATTGAGATTATCTATTACAGTGTTTGTGTGTGGCTGTTTTTTAAATCAATTTGAATAACCCTTGTCCCTCTCCAGTCTCTCATACTGAAGCCTATTTGATTATATCAGTTTTCTTCTCAAAATTGTTTCATGATTTTTCTCTTATTCTTAGAAAACTATCCAAATGTTTCTACATAGCATTCAAGAAAACCCTTAATGATATGTCCTCTGCTTTCCTCTCTAGTCTCACCTCTTTCTACGTGTCAGTTCTCACTCTGTCATTCAGCATACCACACCTATTTCAGTTCTCTAACCACATGCTTTCTCTTGCTTCTGTGTCTTTGAACATATTGTTCCTTCTGTCTAGAACACTCTTTTTTCACTCCCCCATTCTGTTTACTCTTTTCTTCTTAGCCAAGTCTAGCTGCTTCTTCACTTCCCAGTTTAGATTCACTAGGGAAACCTACGTTAGATGCCTTTTCCAAGTAGTTTATTAGAGTTTTTAAATGTTATCATATTTCAGAATATAGCTTTTATGTACAGAAAGAAAATAGTGGTTAAATAAGGTTTCTTTGGAGAGTTTATAAGAGATTAAAGCAAACCTTATTGAAATATTAACTGTACCATGAAAATTGCCAGGCAAATTAAAAAATATAATCAGCTTTTAAAATCTTATAATGGTGCTTACTTGGAGTAGTCTAGAATAAAAAAAAAAATAAAAAAAAAATAAAATCTTATAATGGGTTATGGCAAACTACAGAGTATTATAATTATGCTTTTCTCTGTAAAGTGGCTGCCAGCCTGTCTGGACTCGACCCCAAGGACATTGTGGCAGTGCTGAACGAAGAGGGCGGCTACCATCAGATTGGACCAGCAGAGTCTTGTACTGATTCCTTCATTATGTCCGTGACCATCGCATTTGCCACCCAGTTGGAGCAGGTAAGACTCTCTGGTAGTCACTCCCAAAAAATTTGAAAACTTTATTTATTTTTAAAATTTTGTCTTTTATGTATTGAAAAAATTTTCTAGTACATTTTTTTACATTTTAAAAATGAATTTGAAAAATGTTTTGTTTTTTTTTTTCCATACCAGGAAGAAAGCATTTTTGCTTTAGGAAAAGAATAGATTTTGATGATCTTGAGAATAAGTAAAATCTCTCAGGATTTAGGAGAATGACCATCAGGAAACATTGTTTTCCATTGTGCCATGTGGCATGATAAGGACTGACATGAAAGGATATTTTAATTTACTTTTTGGGTAATTTGCAATATTGGGAACACTTTCTGTCAGGAATACTTAATGCCTGTCAGGTCGGTGATTATATTTTATCTTGTTTATAAGCTAACAAATTAGCATGTTACTGTCATGGTTATTGGCAGAAGATACAAGGTTTTGTGAGGAGAAACAAAGGACTTTATTATCTCCGCACAGCAAGCAATGTGAATATTGGTTTATTTCCTTCAGGGCCCCTAGCCCAGTCCCATGGGAACTACACAGAGGGGCCCAAGTGGTTGCTCTGCACACAGTGGGTTTTGTCACAGCTGAGGAAGCTAAATTTGGGGAATTCACCACTTTTATTATAAGCAGTAAGCAGTCCTGGTTTTTGTCTAGACATGTTACCTTATCTCTCAAGGTTACCAGCTACGTAAACAACCATGGGAAATGGAATAGGTAAATGAGTGGTCAGATCCTTGCAGTCTTGGCACACTCAGCCAGACGTACGCGGATGCTCAGGGTCCGTGGTAGATTGCCTCTTCCCAAAAGTGGCTCAACACAAAATTAGTTGTTATTCCATTCACTGTCTCAGGATCAAGTCCTCTTTTCTTGATGTTGTGTCGTCTGTAGCAGCTGAAATAAATTTTTTCAAAAATAGAGACTATGGCTTATGACTGTAAAATTTTTATCAGACTATTCACTTTCAGAGGAACAAAATTCCCACATAGTACATGTTCACAAGTGAAATATGCAATTAATGACCACGACTTTTTTTGACCAGCAAGATGTATCAGGTAAAAGATTTTCCTCAGGAATTGCATTTACTTTGCCATACTGAATTCCTGCCTACTACAAAAAGAACTTTATTATGTGTTCTTTGAGCATTTACTTTTTCTCTCCTAATTTGATATGGTCATTTCCTCACTGATGTATATGTCCTTTTGTCTTTCCCCATCAGTTTCATTATTTTTCTTCTTCTCTTCACAAAGCTTTATGTGTGGATTGCAGGGAAAGCCAGATGTCCATTGTCCTTTTATTTACTAGCCACATCAGAACACTCTTGTGTATGTGTCAGATAATTAGGAGTCTACTCTATTTTTATTGTGTGGTTAACATACTTGCAAAGCATTTTAGACTGCCATTTTATTTTTTTCTCTTCTCTAGGGAGGCATAATTGTTAATATTTATTGATCAGTTTGTGGTATGTTCTGTATAATAGGCATTGTGTTAACTACTTTGCATATGTTGCATTTAATCCTACTGCAACTTTAGAGGTTAATTATTTTCATTTTAGGCACGAGGAAACCAAGTTTTACGAAGATTTTATAGCTAGTAAATGGCTGAGGTATTTCTGACTATATGGTCACTTTTTAAGCTGTATTGTTCCCGTATTATGCCCTCTTGCCTCTTAAGAGATCTGGAGTAAGATAGATTTGAGTTGAAAACTCATTCTCAATATTTACTAGCTCCTTTAATTTAGGCATATTACATAACCTTTCTGAGCCTTGAATTGTATAGTTGTATAGTGATGATATTACCATCTTTGCAGATGGGCATGAGAAGTGAGATAAATAATATTAGTAAAGTGCCTACTATATGGTTTGTATGTGAGAAGCTACATTTGTATGGTTAAGGCTTTTTGTGTTATTTATTGAATCCATAACTAAAACTGAAACAGTTCTGGGTAATACAAGGGGATTTATTGGGACAAGTTACTCTTCAGTTTAGTTCAAAAACAACATAGATGGATGCCTGGCAAGCTGTTTATTATCTCTATAAAAAATTAAGCCAGATAGATTCCTCAGAATGTTAAACAGGATTACCACTTGATCTAGCAATTCTATTCCTATATATACCCAAAAGTTTTGAAAACAGGTGTTCAAATGAAAACTTGTATGCAAATATTTATAAAAGCACTATTCAGAAAAGCTAAAAGGTGGAAGCTACCCAGATGTCCATCAACAGATGAATGGAAAAACAAAATGTGGTATACCCACATGATGGAATATCATTATTAAATATAGCTATAAAAGGAATGATGTACTGATGCATTCTGCAACATGGATGAATGTTGAAAACATGCTGAGTGAATGAAGCCAGACACAAAAGACCATATGTTGTATGATTCCGTTTATACAAAAAAGGCAAAAATCCATATAGTCAACAGGGGGATTTGGGGTTTTCAGGGGTTGAAGGCAGAAGAGAGTAGGAAGCACTACTGCTTAATGGTTACATTGTTTCTATTTGGGGTGAAACTAGCTATTTAGTTTTTTCTTCTCTACCTAGTCAAAGGCAATGTGAGGAAGCCTCTTGCAATAAACAAATTTAACAAACTTTCACATGCAAATCAGTGACTTTGCATGTTACTATAAAGTTGTATTAGAATAGAGGACAGAATTTGGAGCAAGAAAACTGGATGCTGATATTCTTGCTTCCTTTTTTTAAATATTGAAAGTTAAGGTTAGGAAAAAAACATAGTCTCTAAATTCCAGGATAATAAAGGATTTTTAAAAGAATCTCTGCGCGGTGAGAATTATTGGAATTAAATGTATCATGATATATATAAGGAGCATGTTTGTTTCTTAACATTTTTATTGCTTTCTAATTATGGAAGAAAGTAAAGGAAAACAAAAAAATCTCCTCTAATTAAACTACTCTGAAATAGTTGCTTTTAAGGGTAGTATGTTTTCCTAGATATTTTCCCATTCTTACATAACAATAGCTACCTAGTGCTAGGTACTGTCCTAGTGTTGAACATGTATTATCTCTTTTAATCCTTCCAACAACCATAAAAGAAATGGAAGCATAGAACAATTAAATAATTTTTCCAAGGTTTTATATCAAGTCACTGATTGAACCAGAGTTGTGGTTGGGTTCTGAATAGAATTTATACTCTTAACAATTATAGGTGCAAAGGGGCTCCTCTCAATATATTTAAGTCTAGATGGTTAAAATTTACTCAGTTAAACATAAAATCATTTTCAAGTACAGAATTGAAATAACTTACATTTATTATATGTCTGGTACTGTGCTATTATTATAATCTAAGCAGTTAGCACTTTTATTTTCAAAAACTATACAAACTATCCTGTAACTTTTATTTTTAACCAACAGTGTCTTACATAACTTTCATGTCAGTATATCATTATTTAGCAGCCATACTGTATGATAACTATTGAAGCCAACTATTGATGGACACATTTATTGTTTATAGTTTATTGTGTAACATGTTCTAGTAAACATTAAAGTTCTTTTAGAAGATATTTTTATCAGACAAGAATTCCATCTCTTAGTCATATTGTGGCCATGAAACTAGGAACTCTGAAAAGTAACACTTATAGTACAAAGGGCGATTTTTTGGCAACTGTTAATTTATAGGTCTCTGAATTTTGACAGAGTAGCTAAAAAACTTTTTTATTAAAAATTTTATGTATTAAATAACCTTGATTAATTTTTTTAACCTTTTCTCATTTATAAAGTAGACTCTCTGATGGTGGAGTAAAGATAAGATGAGATAAAGTATGTGAAAATAAGGAAAGCTCAGTTTAAAATATTTGACCCCTTTCTTCTAAAAAGAACTTTCATTTATTCTTTCATGGACCAGTTGAATAAAATGAAAACTTTAAAAGAAAATAATCTATAAAAAGTCTTTTAGTCTCTTTGTATTTTTCTAAGACAACCCTTTAAAAATTAATCAAACTAGTAATTTGATAAAAATTTAGGAATTTTATTTGGTTAATTTTAAGACATTAAGTATCATCAACATTTTGGCAAATATTTTTGGAGTGCAACAGACATACTTAAGCATATTTAGTGGTTTAGAAAGTAATACTCTTTTCTTTTTCCTCAAATGTTTAGTTAATTCCATGTACCATGAAACTTCCAGAAAGACAGCCTGAGTTTTTCTTTTACTACTCTTTACTGGGAAATGATGTTACAAATGAACCGTTCAATGATTTGATCAACCCAAACTTTGAGCCAGAGAGAGCATCTGTTCGCATACGTAGTAGTGTAGAAATTCTTCGTGTTTACCTGGCTCTTCAGTCTAAACTACAGGTAAGTTCAGAAAATTGTTTTCTATTGGAGATCATTTTTTAAACATTAGTTTAGTACCTGAACTCTATCCTATTTAAGTAGAGGTCATCTTTCTGTCACATCTTTTAATTTTTTAGGTATTATCTTGAATCATGAAGTCATTGGCATTACAGTTACTTTAGGAGAATAAAGTTACTTTACAGAATTTTAGGAGGTAACACCTCTCTTCCTTATCCAGTTATTGAGAAAAGAGGTATATCAGTTATCAGTCCTTTATAAAAAAAAATTATACCTGGAGCTAAAGCTGTGGGCACAGGTAAGATTTCATTATTGTTAATGGAGATGGTAGGTGTAGGCACACAGATCACACTCTTGATTTCAGAATTTATGTACCTTATTGCCATTACAAACAGAGATAAGACAACTTTCTAAAAGCTGCCCTTAAGTATATTTTGTAAAGTCTTTGTATTTTTTTTTTATGAATATGAAGTATTTTTTCTTTCTTTCTTTTTTTTATTTCAGAATATTATGGGTGTACAAATGTTTAGGTTACATATATTGCCTTTTCCCTGCCCGAGTCAGAGCTATAAGCACATCCATCTCCCAGAGGGTGCGCACTGCACCCATTGTAAAGTCTTTTTAAATTGGACTCCATTTAAAAGTGAACCTTGCCTAGGGAAAATTACTCTTCTCTTTTATGACAATTGCTTTTGATCAAACTAAGATGGGGTAGTGATATATAGGGTTAGATAGCCATTTGTTTAAAGTAACCTCAGTCATTCGACTTTGCTTGCATTTTGTGCAGGAGGTGAAAAGAGGCATTAAGAAATTTTAGTAGAACTGAATTTTAAAGATGGTTCTGCTAAACCCTAGATATTTAGCAAACTGAAGACTATATAAAATGATGAAATGCAGGAAAAAGCAGTTTGAATTTTATTCTGTATCTAATATATCAATCCTAACCAAAAGTGTTGATTTATTAGTTTGGAGGACATTTAAGTCATAAAAATACTTTTCTCCAGCCCATTATTGCACCTCATGTCAAGACAAAGTTACAAGTTTCTTAACTCTGTCACTGCTAATATTAGAGCTAAATATATTTTTATGTAGTGATTGCTTATTGTTTATAGAAATACACAATTCCTATATTGATGCACAGTACTATATTGACATCTTCAATATAGTAAGGGAAAAGAGTAATTGTATAACATATACCTGGAACAGTTTGTTCTTTTTTTGTAGTTGTCAAAAAGTGGTAATGTTGAACTTTTTATTAGCTATCGGTGATTAACAGTACATTCCACCCCAGAAGTATTGTTTTGCGTTTTACTATTAAGCACTCTGTTTTATATATAAAGTCTGAAAAGCAAGAAGAGAGAGAAACACTCAAGATATTTTATGGGTGAATAAAATAAAATTATTTGAGGTTTTTAACACAGTAACTGCTATGTGAGTGGTATTTAACTCACACTGGTTTTAAGCCTGGGGCCTCATGAAGCATATGTAACTTCAGTTGGTTGGTTCATGAAAATCTTACTTGTTGATGTTCTTATTGTTACAAGTAATATTGACAGTTTAGTTGCATATAACTCATGCACAGAAAACAATAAAAAATAGCAAATTTTTCATTAAATTAGAAAGGATTGTTTTGTTTTTTAAGTTTTTTATTCTACTTTTGTAATAAAACACTGTAGCCCCAACAAAACTTTTTTTTTCTAGTGTGACAATGTGTTAAATTTCAAATCAAGGTTGATCCACTGACTTACTTTTTAGAACTGTGTTTAAGTTAATGATAAAATGGAAATAGAAAAATGTTGAAGTATTTGTTTTCTATTTAAATTAATGAATCCATTATATTATGTAATTTGCATATGCAAAGTGGCATAGTAAAAAAATAGTAAAGTAACCGTAGTTCACCAAAGAAAGAAAAAAAAGGGTGATAACATAACTATATAATATTGGAAAAGGAAAAGAAGTAATAGCTATTATTGTGTTATTAGTAAACTTTGTGTTTTATCACCGGGTTTAACAATCATGTATGAGAATTCATTACTTAGTCACTGCAGGTCAGTGAGGTAACCTGTATTATGTTTTCCTTCTATGAAGCATTTTATAACTTCATGGTGTTCAGGAGAGAGGAAAAAGTATAAAGCCCTATTGTGATTTTCCCTTTCATATTAGATCCATCTCTGCTGTGGAGACCAGTCACTTGGGAGTACAGAAATACCTTTAACTGGATTACTGAAAAAGGGCAGTACTGAAATCAACCACCGCCCAGTCACCATCGAGGGTGCTTTTACCCTTGACCCTCCAAACCGGGCCAAACAAAAGCTTGCACCTATTCCTGTTGAGCTAGCCCCAACTGTGGGAGTGTCTGTGGCCCTGCAGAGAGAAGGCATAGACTCCCAGGCAAGTAGTGGCCCTCCTTCTGTTCCCCCAGCTTCTCTAGTCTCACTCATGGTTGCTTACAAAAGTGGAACTTCAGAAGAGTTACCTGGCATGAGAATATATTTATTATTCTTAATTAGTGACGTACATCAGTGGTCCCCAACCTTTTTGGCACCAGGGACCAGTTTCATGGAAGACAGTTTTTCTACGGACTGGGGGTGGGTGGGTGAGGTTTCGTGGAGGGCGGGGAGTGGCCGGTGTGGTGCGCAGCCCATTTCCTGACAGGCCATAGAGTGGTACTGGACCATGGCCCGGGGGTTGGGGACTGCAGGCCTATGTTATATGATACCTCCTTTTTCAAAAGACCCTTCTAAAACGTGCTATGGCTGCTACTTTTGTGCTTTATAATTGACTGTATCCAGAGCCCTCTTAGCCTCTGGGATAGTCTTCTTGTGCAGTGGAAACCATTCTACTACTAAATGAGAACCTCCCAACTCAATGGTTATGGCAGAAAAGGAACTCCAGTAAAAGAGAATATTCTTAGACCTATTTTCTGGGAATCTGCATTTCATGTTATCTTTTTGGTTGACGCAGCCTGAGCTAAAATAAGATTCTTGGTTCATTAATGCTTTGTAGTCCTCTTACGCCCTTCAGGCAGTTTTTGTAACAAAGATGGGCATTTATTTGAATATGTATATATTTTTATTATATCTACACCTAGAATCAGCTTTGTCTTGTTCTTTCAAAGAGTTTGTCTTCATGTAGATTTTAAATTAAAGGTAGAAAAGCTGAAGTGAATGTTTAAAAGATATATATGCATATATTTTTAGAGGGAAGTGGAGTAAAGGAGAGAAAAAAAAAATCATACAAGACATCTGTTTTTTCTTTTTAGAAGTATAGTTCTCCATTGTGCTGCCTTGGTAGGAATAACCATTCCCAGGGACACCTGTGCCTGACTTCTTTTCTCAAATGTCCCTTCTTACCCATTAGGATGCATTTTGGTCCTCAGCTCTGGATATCATATTTCCTTCCTGTTCATCTTCCTTTTTCTGGTCCTAGATGCTATAAGAAAATTTGCAAATTATGAAGAAAAATAGACTAGGAATATCCAAACTGTGAAAGGAAGCTTGTGTTTTTAAAAAAAACAACGCCAAGTTTTTTGCTTAATTGTGAAGGAAAGTTCTTTGCAAATCATACTTTATTTAAAAATTGTTTTTAGTCTTTAATTGAATTAAAGACCCAGAATGAACATGAGCCAGAGCATTCAAAGAAGAGAGTTTTAACCCCCATAAAGGAGAAGACACTTACTGGGCCAAAATCACCAAGCATATCCCCTGTTCCACCTCACAACCAGTCACCTCCAATAAAAGATGATGTCACAGGAAGTGAAGTGGAAAGCTTACAATATGACAAGGACACCAGACAGAATCCAAAGGGTAAGATGTTCTTTTTACAGATCTTTTAGGTATTGCATTTTGCAGCCATCTAATAAATGACTCTGAGAACTTTCATGGCTTGTAAGTAAAAATTGTGGATCTTTTAAGAATCAGTAATGTGTGGTGATATAAAAAATTTCCCTTTAAAGTCATTGTGATCTCTCCAACTGCATAATAGAATTTTCGAAATTAAGATAAGAGGATTTTTCATTTTACTTTCATACTGGAAATATCCTAGTCAAAAGAAATTAAAGAACATAGTTCTTTCAAATTTTTAAACTGTTAAACTCTCATATCTTGAATTCATTGGAATTTTTGAGAAAAGAGCTATTAACTGATTCTTACTGTAAACTCCTAATATTTTTGATCCTAAAATTAAAAATCTGAGAATGGATGTTTATCTGGTTTTATAAAATATTTTGACCCGTTGCATAAAGGGTCTATAGTTATAGTTAGTACTATAAGTTATCAGTAGTGGATTAGGAGTTAGAAGTCTTTGGTGCAAGTTACATCTCTGTCAACTGAGTATTTGTATGACTTGGGCCACTCGTTGCACAGCTCTGGTCTCTAATAGGGTTAGACTAGATATCTCTGTCTTTTCAAGTTTTAGCTCCTTGTTAGACTATTTCATATGTGCCTAAAATAACCAAAACTACTTTTCAAAAAGTGATGTCATTGCGTCTCAGTAAGTCTCAAATATAACCCTTTGAATGCTAAGTTAGGTGCAGCTACCTGTTGGAAATAGGTTAGTGCCTGCTAGTCTGCACTCGATATCGGTTCTGTATGTTTTTATGTTGTGCAATATGTGTTGAGAGTAAGCTCTTTCTTTGCACAATTCTGGAATGAGAATTAAAGCCTCAGTAATTTCAGCAAGTCACTTTTAGATACTTATGCCTCAATTCATATGTTCATAAGACAAAGTAATCAAATTCCTTGCTTGAACATAAATGAGATGATAGCTTTAAATTATATGAATAATTTAAGAGAAACTGGTAGCAAGTGGAATGATTTTTTTTTTCCCCCTGTTCTTTTTAGCCAGTTCTTCTGTACCTGCTTCACTGGCTCAGCCAGCGATTGCATCCAATGCTTCAGAAACAGCTTCAGGACAGAAGATTGCTGTTCCAGCAACATCACATCATTTTTGCTTTTCAATAGACTTAAGAAGTGTCCATGCCTTGGAAATTGGTTTTCCAATCAACTGTATATTAAGGTGTGATTTGATTTTGTTTCAAAGTATTATTTTCTGAAGAGCAATGCCTTTTCTCTGGGGAGTTGCAGAGAGAAATGTTACAAAGAAGTTATAATATAACATTTGTTAAATTAGTGGACTGAAAGTGGGGAAGGTTAATATTGTAATGACTTTGAACTTAAACCATGGTGGCAGTAGTGGTGTGAGTGGTCTTACCTATTCTGCTATAATAATTGTTGGCATTTAAAATAATTTATTAATGCTGCTGTTTAAAACACATCAGCTCTTAAACTTTAATTTTTTTTTTTTCTGGAAAAAGGTGCTACAGGTCAAAATAATGGTAGTATAGTAGCTGATTTTTCTATGAAACTATATTATCATGGGAGGTTTTATTCCTGATATCTACATTTTATAGCTATGAATCTAAACACTATACTTAATGAGCTGTAAGTGGAATATGTTCACACTGTTCAATATATAAGTCAGCTAAACCGCTTTACGTATTAGTTTTTAATAAAATTACATTTTTATAGATTTGTGGCTACAGTATAAATTAAATGTAATAGAATAATGTGTTTAGTTTGGCACATTTAGCATCTTATAAATTTCTTTGGCATAAACATCATTTGAAATAAAGTTCTTGGTCTTTCTGTGATTAAAGTGAGAAAATCTTAGTGTCATCATGAATTGCCATTTCTATGAGTCTCAGCAAGTACACATTGCTTCTTGCTATCATTTGAGGCATGCTTTTAAATGCATATATCACCTCATGCTTGCATCTGATTTTTCAGTTCTTTTATTCCTTATCAAGTTGTTTCCCAAATCCTCTTATGCTTTGGTATGAATAATGGACAGAATCAACAGAACCCAGCACTAAGTGTGACTGTGAATTCATAGAATGAAAATCTTTCCATCTCAGCTTAATTTCTGCAGTTTACCTCTTGTTAGATACTGACAAAATAAAAATTTATTTTGAAATGCAAAATTGAAAAAAAATTTTCTCTCACAGGCATAGCTTTTCTCAAAGGGTTTATATAACATCTCAAAATTGCTTTTAGAAATAGAATTATTACTTATTCTCTAGGGGTTTTTTTTTTTGTCTTTTATCTCTATTCCTTTAACTGAGGTCTCTCTTCTGCTACTACTAGGGAATCTGATCTTAGGAGACTTAGGATGTTGGCTAGAAGCACAGAAACATAGGGATGATCTAGAATTAGATGCTGTGAGAGTGAACTTTATACAAGCCCACTTAGAAAGTGCTAATATTAGTTTTTGTGTTTACTTCTTAAGAACCATTTGTTTAATCATTAAGCGCCTACATTATGCCAACAATGTGCCTGGTATTAGAGGTACATGAGCCACATAAACATAGAGGAAGGCAGATTCAGAAATAAGTCTACATGAGAGAATAGTAGTTCACTTGGCCAAGAAAAAAGGGAATGATATTCTAAACAGAGGAAATAAATAGTCACGATCCACTTAATACTCTATATAGAATTCACCAGATGTTAAGGACCGTGGGTGTGTTTGAATCATTTTACAGCCTTTTTTAAAATGGCCATTTAACTTTTTTTCAGTTTGATAAATTTTATATCATGCTCTGCATTGGTATGAAATTATAGTTTGCAATTTTATAATGGAATTTGTGAGGTAACACTGGTATTTGAAAAAGTTTAATCTGCAGTACTTTCTTGAATTTTTTTTTTTTCCTTTCAATGATTAGATCCTGTAGTGGGATGGTAGGGGGTTAAAATTCTAGGGCATGGATTTTCTCTAAGATGACTTGATTTCATTGGATATATAATTATATAGGAATTTGGTGAATGCACAGGATTCTTGTGCAATTTTTACAAGTAGAGTTTAAATTTTAGTGTTTGATACAGGATTAAATGTAAGTGAGCATTATAGTATCTTTATATGTGGCTTTAAATACAGAGTAAGTTCAGCAGTAATCAGGCATTCTTCTGTTTAGTGTGGTTTTATGATGAAAGGAAGAAATAGTGTTATGTCACTCTCATTTATCCTTAATACTTTGGAGTTGCTTTCATCCTTGATTCTCTGTTCAGAGGCAGGTTACTGTGAATACATCCTTTTGGAGTTGACTAAGGGCTTTTTAGCCCATAAAAGATCACTATTGCGTGAAAGAAACTAGGTTTACAAATTAAATTTAGCAAGCATTTCTTGAGTGTTTACTATATGGCAAAAGCTGCTCATTTGTTCCTGGAAGCGAAGATGAAAAAGATAGGATGTGTGGCCTCAAGGAACTCTTAAAAAAATGGCAGCTCAGTATTTCTACCATTTTCTATTTGCTTATAATATTCACATACTGCTTTTTAAAAAAATCTAAAAATCTCATTTGTAAACTTTATTGTAACACTTTCTTAAATTCTAGGTATTCATATCCATTCTTTGGAAGTGCAGCTCCTATTATGACTAATCCTCCTGTAGAAGTACGGAAAAACATGGAAGTGTTTCTTCCCCAATCTTACTGTGCGTTCGATTTTGCAACTATGCCTCATCAGCTGCAAGATACCTTCTTAAGGTAATGTATAAACTAAGTGTATGATATCAGTTATTTTCTGAAGTCAACTCTTGAAAATTTGCATCTTTTTGAAAAGGAATTCCTATAGGTTTAAATCCATAGCAGTTAATACATTTGAGAATAAAGAAACTGATTTACTAATGATGTCTTTAGCATTTGTGCTTCCGCTACAGTTTTTTACATGGTTTATTTTAAAGGCTCTTTGCAGATTTTCATAGCTTGTTTACCCAAGTTGCTCTGTGAGAGATGAGGGAGCTTTGAGAAGTAGTCTTGTCTTTTTTTTTGTATAATATGTGAAGATAAATAAGAACCAAATATTTTGTTTTTATCGTTGATTAACTGAATGAAAAAATTACGTTTTCTTTTTTTTTATCTATGAACTGGTGCTACTCATCTGTTTATCTGAAATGGACTCACGAAGAAAAAATGAGATCTGTGAAACGTCTTTTACTTTCTCAGAGTATAACAATTCAAATTTATATATTATTTTAAAAGGAAGAATGAAGGGTAACTAAAAATTATCTTTGTGAGAATAATGTTTGAAGAGTTTCCTTTATTGCATAGAAAGAAGTATAGAGAATTAAATAGTACAGTCATGTGTCATTTAATGGTGGAGATACGTTTTGAGAAATAATGTCAGTCATTATGTAATTTCATTGCTGTGAAAACATAGAGTGTTCTTATGTACACCTACATGATAGCCTGCTCCATACCTAGGCTAGATGGTATATAGTCCTTGGCTCCTAGGATGCAAACCTGTTATAGCATGTTACTGTACTAAATACTGTAGGCAATTGGAACATAATGGTAAGTATTTGTGTATCTAAACATATAGATGTAATAAAAATATGGTATTATAATCCTGTGGGACCTCTGTCATATATGTGGCCCATCATTGACAGAAACATCGTTACGTGGTACATAACTGTATTTCATTTTGCTTCCTGTGAAATTGAGCCTTTAATCTAACAATTGTACTAGATAACATTTCAAGTAACAAAAACATCTTGACTACATTGCCAGAATTCAAAGATTTTAGTTCGGATCAGAAGAGACTTCAGAGTTAATAGGTATGAACATGTTTTTTTCTCTTCCTTAGGATTCCATTGCTGGTTGAATTATGGCATAAGGATAAAATGAGTAAAGATTTGCTTCTGGGAATTGCAAGAATCCAGCTTTCTAACATCTTGTCTTCAGAAAAAACTCGCTTTTTAGGTTCTAATGGTGAACAGTGTTGGCGTCAGACTTACAGTGAGAGTGTCCCTGTTATAGCAGCACAAGGGTAATGCACTTCGTAACACCGATCTTCCCTTTGCTCTTTTATTCATACAGTCATTCTGAAGAGCCACAACTTCACCCTTTCATATTTTCTTTTTTCCTGATTTTTCTTATTTGACCTAAGGGGACTGTATATCCCAGTTTGCTTTTTAGCTTTCTGATACCCATTTTACCTCACAAAAGTAAAGAATCTTTGCTACTATAGTCCTATAGTACTTACTCAAACTAAGTATTTTCCCTCCCCTCTCTAGTCTGACAAGTTAAAATTCAGGATCTAGTTTTTTATTTTGTAATTCAAGCTTAAATTTATAAAGTGTTTTACATTATTTTGCATTGGGAATGGCTGTGACTGTTTTTCCACTTGAAAAATGTTTTAACTTCTGCCTCAAATCTAAAGTCTGAGGATGTTAACAAATATTCGGCAGTTGGAGGAAGTTTTTAAAATAATTGTTTTTTTGCCCTGAATTTCATTGTCGCGATGAAAAACTTGAGTTTGTCACATGTTTTAAATAAAGTATTTGTTAATTATCTTTTTGAAATTAGTAATTAAAATTAAAATTTAACATTATTTATTATATGCCTTTATCTTTAGAGCATGGTAAGGATATAGAAGGAAATAAGGCTCAGTAAAAATCTTATATCTAAAAGTATTATTGAAATTTCTTCCCGTATTCCTCCCCATTCATAGCCACTTCCAGAGACTGAAGGATTTTATAAAAACTTTTATTCACTTGGGAGATCTGGGAACAGGTGTCTTAGAGAATCAGCTGTTTGGTTAACTGAAAAATTTTTTTGTTTTGACTCCTTTTATTAAAAAAAAATTTCCCTTAAAAATTTGCATTCTGTTCTGTCATAAGTAGAATATGACCAAATCACTAATAATTAAAACTATTTTAATGCTGTTATGAATATTTTATTGCCCTGCTCTGTACACAGAGAAGTTTTAGAAGATTTACCTAAGTGACAACTTCAGATATGCTCAGGAATTTCTCTCAGATATAGTAGTGCTTTATTTTACTTTATTCCTTTCTTCTGAAATCTGTGAGATTAGAAGAAAATGTAAAAGTTGATTAATTAAGAGCTCTAATTGTGAGATCTATTCATTAAAGTTTTGTTCAACTGGCATACATTTGATTTAGATAAAACGGTGGGTTTTTTTGTTGCCAAGATTTTATTTTCCTCTAATATTTTTTCTTGTTTTCGTTTAGTTAGTGATAAATGCTACATGCAGGTCTATGATTCAAAGAGGTGCTTGTTACGATCAAAATAATGTATAATTATCCTACTTTTAGGAATTATCCTGAGGCAATGCTTGAATCCAGTAAAAGAATTATGTACAAGTATGTTCATCCCAGCAAAAAAGAATAGAAAAAAGAATTCGGCATAACCTATATAATCAAGAGTAGGGGAATTGTTAAATATATTTTATTATATAAATTCATTAGTTATTTTATAGGCAGTAAAAATTACATTTTTAAATTAAAAATGCTCCTGATGTAAATAGGAAAACAGGACAAAACTGTATAATGTTAACATACATGCCTACATGTGTACCTACATATAAATAAAGAGGAAGAAATAAACTAAATATTAGTAGCAATTACCTGTAGGCAGTAAGATTTTAAATTTTACCTTTATACTTCTCAGTTTTCCAAAAAATGTATAGGTGTTATAAGTCATTCTGTAGTAAATATGACATATACTTAATAGGGTGTTTGTGATGATCAAATCATGTATATGGAAGGTCTTGAAGACTGTAGAAGCTGCTACAGTTTCAGCAGCAAAAGTGTCAGGTGTAAGAAATGTTGCTTATTCCTCAACATTAAAGCACTGGGGAAATAAAAGGAAAAATAATATAAAATGTTTCCATGAATTTTAAAATATTTTTTATTTCATTTGTAGGTCAAATAACAGGATAGTAGATCTTTCTTACACAATGACTCTAGAAGATTATGGACTGGTAAAAATGCGTGAAATCTTTGTCTCTGATTCATCTCAGGTATATATAATTGAGTTATCGAATTATTTTTTAAAACGGATCATCTAATATATGTATATGTGTGAGTGTGTTTGTTTAAATGTGCTTTTTATTCATATCCGAGGGTGTATCTGCTGTACAACAGAAGCCATCTTCTCTTCCTCCAGCACCTTGTCCTTCAGAGATCCAGACAGAGCCTCGTGAAACCTTAGAATACAAAGCAGCACTTGAACTAGAAATGTGGAAGGAGATGCAAGAAGACATTTTTGAAAATCAGGTTACTTTTTAAATGTCATTTCAAACAATCTATTTTTGTTTACTTCGCATGTTTTTCCTTCTCCATAGCAGGGTTTTCTATATTCAATGGGTACCCTATCTAGTTTCTTTGAATGTCAATAATACCTAACTTTTAAAGAAAAATTGAGAATGCAAAAGATACTTGAAATGTGACAACTTGGCAGTCCTCACTCAGAAGGATGCCCAATTTTGTCCATGATGGTTGGACAAAATTAGGAATGAAGGTTACTCTTTCCATCTCAGGTCCTCATTTGGCATATGCTTCTAGAACCTGGCATCATCAGTCTCCAAACAAGAGAGTTAGAAAACAGAACCCATTGTTAGCCCTATATGCTCCTGAATTAGACTCGTATGAGTGTGACTTGCCTTAGATATCCTCCTTTTAGTCTTTAAAGGAAAGAAAAAGAATGGGGCAGAGGGAAGAGGCGTGGCAAGGAAAGGGACAGGCAGCGAGCTTAAGGAGGGCCGGGGTGCTCATGGCAACAGGCCATGAGAGGTTCTGGCCACCTGGGTCTGTGAGAAATCCGACTTTGGCCACGCCAAGTCACACCGCTGGCATCTCGTGGAGACCCACTGTCACAGTTACAGGGTTCATACTGTGCACTTCCATACAATACAGTTATTGATGAAAATAAAAGCATTGCCCTCCTATCAAATGGAAAACTAATTTTATCACTGGATAAAGACAGTTATGAAGAAGCTGGACTCTAAGGTCATCCATTTAAAGAAGAGCTGGCAGTAGTGTCTTCAGATGCTTACAAACTTGTGCGACTTACACAGGATTGTTCCCCAGTCCAACCAGAGGTCCAAGAGCAAACCCTGTCCTTAGGGAGAAAACCTGCAGCAGACTCTGGGCCTGAAGTGGAAGGAACACGTCTCCTCACACCCATACTCCCCAGCAGCAGCGACCTCTGCTGACTCTGAACCACATCCTGAACTTAAGACAATTTGAACTTGGATCCATATTGCACTTGAGAAACAGGGAGATATCACAGCTCTGTATACTCATGACTCCTTCCCTTTCCCAAACCCAAGGCATGAAGGTAAAATGTGAAATTAAAAAAAAACAAAAACAGAATGCATAAAAAAACATATTAGTGATTATTATTAGCTCTTTAATTGAAAAGAACTGATTCATTTATTTGAAATATTTGGGGTGTTTTTGTGATTTTATTTTTCGTCCATTTGTAGCTAAAGCAGAAAGAACTGGCTCATATGCAGGCTCTTGCAGAGGAATGGAAGAAAAGGGACCGAGAGAGAGAATCACTAGTAAAGAAAAAGGTAACAAATTGTGAGAAAATTGAGGAAGCAAAGGAAGAATATTAATGATAACATCTTATATATGCATTAAAGAAAAATCTCTGGAAGGAATAACTAATTATAGTGATTATGTGTTGGTATGGAAGAAGTGAACAGATGGGTT
Organism: Eulemur rufifrons; assembly: GCF_041146395.1. Lineage (NCBI taxonomy): Eukaryota > Metazoa > Chordata > Mammalia > Primates > Lemuridae > Eulemur > Eulemur rufifrons. The sequence continues at coordinate 88,457,292 of NC_090999.1, read as the reverse complement.
GGAGTAGGAGGGAGACTTTTCACTGTAAGATGTTTTGTGCTTTTTGGATTTTGAAACATGCAACTGTGTTACCTATTCAAAACATGTATAAATATAAAAAAAGACTACTCTAGAGAAAAAGCCTACTGATGTATGAAAACGAAAATAGCACGTTTCAGTATATATAAAAATTACATTATAGTCTGAAAGTTAAATCTTGCTCCTGCAGTCCGAGATGCTCAGGACGCTGAGGCGGGAGGATTCTCTGAACCTAGGAGTTTGAGGCTGCGGTGAGCTATCGAGCCACTGCACTCCAGCCTGGGTGACGGAGCAAGACCCCAGCCCTAAAAAAATAAATATTAATTAAAAAGTCTCAAAAACGTTTAAGCTACTTTTAAGAATTAAATCATGAAATAAATCACATCTTTAAAAATGATAACATGAGACCATCTGATCTTATTCCAGAGAGGAAAAGTTCAGTATTTATCCATTTACACTCAATTTATTAAATAAAACAACCCTGACAATTAGACTTATTTTTGAATATTGTAATTTTAGGAATTTAGAAATACATTAGTGTCTAAGTCGGTATTCAGCCTCAAATTTGAGGGGATGACTCTGCATGTCTCCACTGCTCATTCTCTGTGAGTCTGCCTCTTCTCCTCCCAAATTCCAGCTGCCTCAGCCTCTCCAGTATCCAGTCTGTTTCCTCAACTGAGCGGGATTGCTAGGCTCTGTTTGAGTTCTCCTTCCTTGAGCTAGTGTGGAAATTACCCTCAGGCAGTAAGCTAGAGTTTCTGTAGGGCTTGCCTCATTTGCTTCCTTCCTGTCTCTTAGGGTTCCTAGTCCTGTGCTGCTCATTGCCCAGTGTCTGAAAACACTGTCACAGATGTTGTTCAATTTGTGTTCATAGAGGTGGGCAGTTTGTCTTTGATGGGTAGAGGCAGAAGTCCCACACTCCTTTGACTTTAAAATGACCGTTTCAGCTTTGTCTGGCTCAATTCTCAACCATTAAAAACTTGAATAACCAGTGAGCTTTAAAAAAAGCTAAAAGAAAAAGATAGCAAGACTACTTCAAAGCCTCTATTCTTATGAAATGTTCAAATAATAAAAATTATAATTAGAATTCCTCACATATATTTAAACATCATACTAGTTTTGCTGTTACTAAAAATGAGTTTTATATTAAGTAATATTTGCAGACCTAATATAATATTAATTGATCTGAGGAAGCTGGAAAATATCATTTTGGTTTTTTGAATTTTTCATCTAAAGACGAGTTTATCTTTAAGCTATTTTCTTCCATGCTGTTGAAGAGTTTTTCTGAGTTGAGGTTTGCAAAATTCAAATCCGGAAAAATTTTGAAAAGTTAATAAAATTAACTGTGACAAATCCAATTTCTGCCATAATTAAACTTTCTTTTGAAAAAAAAAAATCAGTTTTAATGTAATGAGGTAAAAAAAACCTCCTGAAGTAACTTTTGGTTTGTTTTCATTTTGGTAATAATGATCTTTTCAGTTAAAATTTTTGATTGGTTTCCATGTATCCAACTTTTACCATTTCAGCTTGAATTGATGAGCTAGTTAATAACTCGTGTTAGAAAATAGAATATGATGGTCTGGGCATAGTGGCTCATGCCTGTGATCCCAGCACTTTGGGAGGCTGAGGTGGGAGGAGCGTTTGAAGCCAGGAATGAGACCCGTCTGAGCAACATAGTGAGATCCTGTCTCTACAAAAAATAGAAATATCAGCTGGGCGTGGTAGTGTGTGCCTGTAGTCCCAGCTATTTGGGAAGCTAAAGTAGGAGGATCACTTGAGCCCAGGTGTTTGAAGTTGCAGTGAGCTATGTGACACCACTGCGCTCTGACCTGACAACAGAGCAAGACCCTATCTCAAAAATAAAAAAGAATATTCTGCTTGCCTAGTAAGTGGTTAAGCTGTCTGTTTGAATTAATCATATTGTAAAAGTAAATTTGAGTTTTAGATTTGTCATTTTCTTTCAACCTTAGTGCATTTTGAGACTAAATACTTTAATTCATTTATCTTAAAGTGTCTTATCTTGAAAGAATATTGTGAACTAGGGTGTGCTAACATGTGATCAGTTTTTAAAAATTTTATAAGCCATTGTAATATGAAGTCACTAGGGAGAAAAAAACAAGTTTTTCTTCAGCATGATGAAATCATTTAAAGCTAAATGCTCTGAAAATCTCACATTGTATTCTTTCATCTTTTAATTTTTTTAAATTTAAAATTTTTAGTTATGGGTACATAATATTTATATATATTTATAGGTTACTGGTGATGTTTTGATACAGGCATACAATGTATATTAATCAAATCAGAGTAATTGGGGTCACATACAATGTTTTTTATGTCTATTATATATGAGTCTTTTCTGTTTATTTTTATTTTGTTTACCATAAGTTTCTCTTAACATACTGTATAACTTCTTTCATACTTTGAAAGTTTACCTGAAGAAGTATATATACCTGGTTCCTGTTCTGCCATTTGGAGCAGTTGAGATAATGTTTACTTGTCTTACGTATGACTGCCCATCAGTTAGCTGAAGATAGCTTTCATATACCCACAAAGAAGGAAGACATCAGTTCTACATAAGGGGGCTATGAGGAAGTGTTTTATAGATAATATCATGCTTTCACTTGGGTGAAGATTAGTAGATATTGCCAGGTGGACCCAAAGGGCATTCTAAACAGCGAAAGCCCCTTGAGCAAAGGCAGAGAGAGAAGTTTGACATAGGCTGTGCATTGAGAAAATTGTATGTAGTTTGATGTGGGAGGAAGAGAAGAAAGGGTGTGCCTCATGAAATAAAGTGGAAGAGGTTAACAGAGATTATGAAGAGTTTAGACTAGATCCTGTAGGCTTTTTCAGCCAGGCTTCCTGAGAGAATGAAGCCCTAAGGCATCCATTGTTGGTAATGAATTAACTTTTCCTGTGCATTTAGAGTGGTAGAGTTAAGCGCCATTTTAGGAGAGGATGGAGGAAATAATCACATGATGAACTCTGGTTGAGAAAGGTAAAAATTTGAGAAAATTTTTTTTATTGGAGATTTTTATATAAGGGAATAAGATAATTTTTGTTTCGGAACAGACATTCAGATGAAAGTATAGTGGATGGAACAGAGGAATGTGAAACTCAAGTCCTAGAGTCCAGCAAAGCAATAATCTGTATAGAAGGCTGAAAACTAATGGTAGCAATAAGATTGTGGAGAAGAGATTGCAGAATGGGTTTTAAAGAGATGATGTTAAGGAAGTTTACGACCTCAGGCTTTACGGGATCCTCAGTGTTGCCTTACAACCCTACTGCTTTCCCTAGTCAATTCATTCTCTCCCTCTCCAGAACAGTTAATTCACAATGTTCTTCTCTTATCAAACAATCCTCCCTCATCTTCACCCAGTTTTCTCTCTCCCCTTTTACAACGCTTCCTCTACTGGGCTTCCTTGAGACTATACTTTCCTAGGACTGTATCTGTATTGTCTGCAGTGGTCTCTCCTTCCCAATTTTCATGCTAGATCCTCCTCTTTATCCCAAACTCTAAATATTGGCTTGTCCCAGGTCCATTCCTCAGATCTTTTCTCTTTCTACACTCACTTTTTTGGTGATTTCACCCACTTTCTTGGTATTATATACATCAAATTGTATGTATTATATACACACACACCCTCCTACCTACTTCCATCCCCAACTTGCCTTACGCCCTTGGCAATTTAGCTGCCTGCATTGCCAGTTGGCTATCTAATATGCATCTCAAATTTAATGTTTCTGCAAACAGTATCTCCATCCTCTATAAATTTTCCTCTATTGATTCCCCACCTTAATAAATAGCACTACTTTTTACTCAGTTGCTCAGGCCGCAAACCAAGTCATCCTTGACTTTTTCATTCCACATCTGGTTCATTAGCAAATCCTGTTGGCTCCACATTCAGAATGTATCCTGGAAACCACTTTCAGCCACCTCCATCACTATTACCCTAGTTTAAGCCATCGTGATCTCTCTCTCCTAGATTACTACAGTTACTTCTTAACTTGATATCCCTTCCTCCAGTCCTGGCCCCTGTACCTTGTTATATCCATACCAGCCTGAGGGAGGCTTTTAAAATTTAAGTCAGATTATGTCTTCCTCTGCTCAAAACCCATCATACTACTGCTCATCACACTTAGAATCAAACTCAGAGTTCTTACTAGGACCTACAAGGCCTTATATCCTTGTATGATCTGTGTTCTGGCTTCTTCTCTAACCTCATCTTCCATCAGCTTTCTGTTCACACAGTCTGTTCCAGCCACACTGGCCTCCATGTAGTTCCTCAAACATGCTAAGCCACCTCTCTCCTTAGGGACTATGGAATGCTCTTTTTTCAGTGATACTTTCTGGTCTCTGCTCAGAATAATCTCAGTGAGATTCTCTACCATTTCCAAAATAATGCTCCCCTCCCCTGTCCCCAGATATTGTCTTCTCACTCTGCTTTATTTTCTTCATAGCATTTACTTATATTATATATGCATTTGCTTATCTATGGTCTCTTTTCCCTCAAAATATAGGATCCACAGAATATGTTAGGTATATAATAAGTATTTGTTAAAATAAAAAAAGACAGGTTTTTATACATTTTTGAATTTTGAGATATGAGGAATGTTGATGTGTTCAGCAGGTATTTAGGTCTATTGGCCTGAAACTCTGGCAGGAGTTTTGGCCTTATAATGTAAATGTAGGAGTTCTTAGTACATGTAACGGTAGGTAGATGAGCTCACCCAAGGAGGTCACGTAGCATGGGAGGAAAAGACATCCCGAGACAGAACTCTGGGAACGCAGATGTTTTGGTGTTTATATCAATGATTTGTTTAAGGACAGAAGGCATGCTTGTAAATGAACCAAAACTAAATGGTAGAGTTAACAGAATTCATATATAAAATGACCCTGATTGGTTGGTATGCTGGGCCTAAATCATCAAAATTCAGTTTAACAAGGGCAAGGGTCAAATTCTGTAGTCAAAACAGTCACGGGGACAATGGGCATAGTTATGCCAGATTTAAAAACAAAAACGCTTTGACATTAACAGTGTGACTAGGATCCTTAAAAAGCAAATGCAGTTTTATACTAAGGTGATAGACATGGGTTATCTTAGTCTTTAGCAGTACACTATCTTTGGTCTCTGAACTGGTGAGATCACATCTGGGTATTATATTTTTGAAAGAACTTAGTCTAGAATCTCTAAGATATTAGAGGATGTGGAAATCATAATATGTGAATAACAGTTCAAATTTGTGTTTTTTCTTCTCTAAGATAAAGACTAGGAAGAGATGTGATGCCTATTACCAGTCTCAAATAAGTAAACATATGTTTTTTTCCCCCCTGTGTCCAAGGGTAGAAATAGGATTAAAGGCTAGACTATAAGGAGTATCAAACCAGGGCTTTACTGGCAATAGGAAAGAGAAGATCAGGTTAGGGCCTGGGACATGGAGACAAGTTGGTGAAGATGGTGGAAAAATTAGTTCAGAAAGTTCTAGTAAAAAATGATTGAAATATAGAAAACCAAGAGAATCCTACATCCAATATAGGTAGGCCTCCTGTCCTGAATAGGATTCATATCCTTAAAAACAGAGCAGAGCAGAACTTTAGGCCTAAAGTAATTGGGTTACTAGGCTAGTGGCCCAAGCAGGGATTCAGTTACTGGAACTGTAGTAAAAGGTCAGATATGAACCAATAAGAGGACTGAATGGTAACTGAATAGCTGATCTAACTGCAGGTTTAGTTCTAAGAATTGTGAGTATAAGTGACAGAGGGCTTCAGACGTGTACTAGAGCATCGAGTTAGGCAGATTTTAAGGAGCTAGGTTTTGACTAAGCACAAGATTTTACTAGCAGGGTGATTTCCCAGTAGGAATATGGACTTTCTTGGGAGACTGAATATCACTAGAGATATGTGAGTAGTTGTTAGGTGGACTTCTTTCCTTAGAGTACAGCAGAAAGAATTTCTGCTTTTAATTGGTAGATCTAATTTGTGACTTTCCTATTCTTGGATCCTTTGTTTCTATGAAATGTATTTTTGAATTTATGTGTATTTTTTTAATATGAGGAGAAGGTAACCTTTTACTATATTTTAGGTGGCTGAATATACTATTCTAGAAGGAAAACTTCAAAAAACCCTGACTGACTTAGAGAAGCGAGAGCAGCAGCTTGCTAGTGCGGAGTCAGAGGTATGTCATTCATCTACCATATATCTTTATTTTGCAAAGAATCTTTTTATTAAGTTCATACCATTAATTTTTGCTGTATACTCATAAAATATATTTTATAGAACTTGTCTTTCAGACAATGTGGAGAAAACTGTTCAACTGGGTAAAGCATGTCTTATATGTTAGAATGTTCGGAATAGGTAGAAAAGTGTTATTTGAATTACTTATTATTTAGCCAGCTTTTGCTGACTTCTACAATAGTGGATGTTTGGGGTTAGCTTTCCTATTATGTGGAAGAAATGCAGAGTTGTACTGCTTAGAGAGAAGAGAAAATGTAGCATAGGCTCAGGGGCATAGAATCCTGATTTTATTTTCAGGGAGAAGGGAATTTCCCTAGTTCTTGACCATTAAAGATTAGATCTCAAGAAGAGATGAGAACTTGTCAGTATTATGCCTAGTTAGCATTTTTATTAGGGTTTACACTAAATGTTTTTAAAATTTTCTGTAAATATCATTTCAAAATAGTTAGTATTTCTTCCACGTTAAATTTATGTGCCATTTCCCTAACCAACATGTGTTTCTTAAAATTTTCTCAGCAAATCACCCCAACCATATCATTATACATTTTCTGGGATTTCTGAAAAATTTAGGTGTCTAACTTTAAATATAAGGTAGATTTTTTTCCCCTAATACTAAGGGTCTGTTGCCTACCAAATGATCAGGCAGCGAATCAGGTTTCTAAAAAAAGAAAAGATAATTGGGCATATTTGCTTATATAAAAAAGAGGTTTTGCTTAAATGGGAATTTTTAGTGGTTAGGGCCTTTTCAACTGAATTTATACAAGTTGTATATGGATCTTTGTATATACTTGTGTATTAGTATTAAATTATGATTGATTGAAAATAATATTGGTGGCCGGGCATGGTGGCTCATGCCTATAATCCCAGCACTTTGGGAGGCCAAGGTGGGAAGATCATTTGAGGTCATGTTTGAAACCACCTTAAGTAACATGGTGAGACACCATCTCTACAAAAAATAGAAAAATTAGCTGGGTGTGGTGGCATGTGTCTGTAGTCCCAGCTACTCAAGAGGCTGAGGGAGGAGGATCACTTGAGCCCAGGAGTTTGAGGTTGCAGTGAGCTACGGTCACACCTCTGCACTCTAGCCCAGGCAACCAAATGAGACCCTGTCTCAAAAAAGAAAAAGAAAATTTATAGTATCAGTACACTTGAACATTACCTCTCTAATAACTAGAAATGACACGACAATAAATTTGTTGATATTCTGAACATTTCACTCTGTAGAAGGATAGTAGAATGTTGAACAGTATAATTCAGCTAGTAATAGCCCAACCTCTTAAAGATGCCTTTGTTTTAAGCTTCAAAGAGAAAAAAAGGAACTGCAATCAGAACGTGAACGGAACATGCGAGAACTTCAGGATTGTATCCGTAGAGCCAAAGAAGACTGTGTTCACCAAGTAGAACTAGAAAGGTTAAAGATCAAGCAGCTAGAAGAGGATAAACACCGACTTCAGCAGCAGGTTGGATAAAATACTTGTCATCTTTTTACACTGTTTCCTTGCATTCTGGAAATAACAGAAGTAGTTCACTAATTATGGAAAGTGGTTAAAATCACAGTAATTTGGACTGTTAATCATATTTATTGCACTGAGATACAAATAAACACTTTAACTTGGATCTTCTTTTTCTAAGTTAAAGCTAAGGGCTATTATTGGAATATTTTTCCTGCCCTTATAACTATTTGCATGAAATTGTACTATTTCAGGTCACTTCTAACTTAAAATCTTTTTCTGATAAATCTCTTTTTAGCAAACATAGATATTCTTCATGTTACACTGGACCAAAATTCAGTTAAGGACCAAATTTCATGACAGAATTATCTGTGCTCCTCTGCATTTCCTCACCTCACACTCGCCTCTCAACCCATCCCGCTCTGCCTTCCGTCCCTATCCCTCCAGCTGGCCAGTTGTCAGAGAAGCCATCAATGGCTAAGTCACTGAGTTCACTGGGCATTATTCATTTCTCATCTGACTGAAACTTACTGACATGAACACTATTGTCCTTGTTTTTTATATTCTCTTCTCAACTTCTGTATCTTCATTCTCCTTGTTTTCCTCTACCTTTCTGGCCACGCCTCAGGCTCCTTTGCAGGCCTCTCTTTCTGTATCTAGTCATTAAATGTTGGCCTTCCTCCAAACTCAGGGTTTACTTTCTACAAAACAATCTTATCCATGCCCATGACTTCAGAGACTATATTACATCTGGGACTTTCACATTTATACCCAACACCCTACCTTGTACTCTAGACCCATATACCTGATTGCCTTTTGACATTTTTACCCGGATATCTTAAAGGCATTTAAAACACAATGTTGTCCTTCTATTCATACCTGAACTTCTTCCTGTAAGTGTTCTTTATTTCAGTATGAGCTCCTCTAATCTGTTCCTCATGTTGCAGCTAGAATGATATTTTTGAAGTTTGGGAATCTTGACACCCTCCTCTTTAAAGCCTTTCAGCTTCCTCTTATTGCTCAGAGGGTAAAGATCAGATTCATTACCTCCCCCTGCAAGCCTCTGCATGGTTTGGAGCCTGTCTCTCCAACCTCATCCCCCACTCTTTCATCTCTGCTGTATGTTCTTCAGCCATGCTGGTCTTCCTTCAAGTCCTCAAGCATTCCGTACTCACTTCACCCACAGGATCTTCATGTGTGCTGCTTTTTCTGAGCCTAGTGAACTCTACACATCCTTCAGTTTTCAGCACAAGTGTCATTTACCCCAAGAAATCTTCCCTGACTCCTGGTCCCCAAATCTAGGTCAAGTTTTTGTTATATGTTCTCATGGGACATTATTCTCATTATTCTCCTTTTCTTTTTATGATATATCAGTTTGTTTTTATTTTCATTAGTATGATAATTTAATCAGTATCAGATTATTTGGTCCATAAAAACTGTTTTGGTTTATAGCTGTATGCCAGGAGCCCAGCCCCGTCATCAGCGTATGACAGGGGCTCATTAAATATTTACTAAAGAAAAGAAGGATCAGAGTGTTAAAAATTAAGTTTATCTTTCTTGAACAATTTCAGTGTAGATTAGATATGTATGATGTATGCGTCCAAAGTCTTCAGTAAATTCTGTCATGAAGAACAGTTTCCATAGCAGCTCAGGGTCAGTTATGGTCACAGTATTTAGGTGGTTGTAAGTCTGAATTTGATAGTTACTCTGGGGGGTCTCATATAAAACATGAAAGATAAAGTTGTAAAAGTGAGCAATTGTGATGGAATTCACCAGTAAAGCTTCTCTTCTTTCATTTATCATAAAGATTCAACCATGTAGAATAAAAGCTTTTAACATATGTTAGAATCACCAGGGGAGCTCTTGAAAACATTCATGTCTGTACCCTGTCACAGACTGGTAAAATTAGCTTACATCTTTGCAGGAAGAACCTTGGTGGGAAAAACTGAAATTTTGGAAAAATTAGCCAGGGCACACCACTGCTCTAAGACCTGGGGGCAGGAAGGACAGGGGAAGTTTCCAAGATGCCAAAATCGCTAAGTTCATGAAAGTATACATTTCACATTTTATGTGTAGGAAAACTTTTTAGGGCCTTACGCTGACCTTTATACATGTGTTATACATACGATTCTAACTAAATGGGTAGAAGGGACAGTTAAACACATTGTCAGTGAGTGCTTAATGAATATAAAGTATCTGTACTCAAATAGATAAAAGCAGGTACCAGGACTTAAAAGAGCCAGCATTTCTTAATAGGTTTACTGCTTTACAACCTGATTATAATACAATGATTGTTTATGGTAATGTCCTGGAATGGTGAAGAAACTACCAAATGTACTATCAAGTTTCTTAGCTTTTATTTAAAATAGAAAAGTGGGAGAAATACTTTAGAAAGGTTTCTATTCAACTTTGGTTGTTAAAGAGGTAAACTTCAGTTATATGGAAATTTCTCATGTATAGAACACCTTATTACCTAAAGGTGCTAGAAAAATCTTAATTAGAATTGTATATTATTAATGATTTAAGTTACATTTTTGCCAGAAATTCTCAGTATTTCAAATTTAGTTAAGTGTTATATCTTAGGAAAGAGATCTTTGGTTTATCTAATGATGGATACTCATATCAGTATGTGTTTTTGGAAAGCATCTTTAACAATTCTTGTTTGCATTTCATAAAAAAAAAATCCCAAGCCGGGCGCAGTGGCTCATGCCTATAATCCTAGCACTCTGGGAAGCCAAGGTGGGAGAATCGCTTGAGGTCAGGAGTTCAAGACTAGCCTGAGCAAGAGCGAGACCCCGTTTCTACTAAAAATAGAAAATTAGCCGGGCATGGTGGTGCATGCCTGTAGTCCCAGCTACTCGGGAGGCTGAGGCAGGGGGATTGCTTTGAGCCTAGGAGTTTGAGGTTGCTGTGAGCTAGGCTGATGCCACGGCACTCTAACCCGGGCAACAGAGTGAGACTCTGTCTAAAAAGAAAAAAAGAATCCCAGATTCAAAAAGAACATCTTTATAGCCTCTTTTTTTTTTTTTTTTTTTTTAAACATTTGAAGCTGTTCTAAGGGAAATTGGCTGGCATGTTTAGTCAAGGCAGTGTACTTCATTTTTTATTATTATTTTTTTCTTTTAAGGAAGTATTGACTGGTTTCATTTGAGCATTAGGCAGTGAGGTCTGAATTTTATTTTTGCCCCCACAACTACCTACCTCACTGGCTCTTTGGCACTGCCTCAATTTTTTAGCTCTTTGACCTTCAGTTTTCTTACCTGTAAATATGAAGGAGTTGAACCAAATAATCTTTACATTACCCTCAGTTGTAATAGTATTTGAATTTGTAAAATTCATATAATATCAAAATACAATAATAAAATTGAGCTTATTTTTATTTTCAAAGATGATAATCTGGTATATCTTTTCTTACACCTGACATCCTAAGAAAAGTGTAAAGAAAGTATCAGTATTTCTATAAGGTGACTTTTAAATTTGCCATTTAAAGTTTAACAAAAAAATTTTCATCATACTGGTTTTATAAGAAATTTCATACCCTTCAAAAGTTTTTGTCAGTTGATTGACTGTATTTTTTTTTTTTTTTTTTTTCTTTTTTGAGACAGAGTCTCACTCTGTTGCCCGGGCTAGAGTGCTGTGGCGTCAGCCTAGCTCACAGCAACCTCAAACTCCTGGGCTCAAGCAATCCTTCTGCCTCAGCCTCCCGAGTAGCTGGGACTACAGGCATGTGCCACCATGCCCGGCTAATTTTTTTCTGTATATTTTTAGCTGTCCAGATCATTTCTTTCTATTTTTAGTAGAGACGGGGGTCTCACTCTTGCTCAGGCTGGTCTTGAACTCCTGACCTCGAGCGATCCTCCCATCTCGGCCTCCCAGAGTGCTAGGATTACAGGCATGAGCCACCGTGCCCGGCCGATTGACTGTATTTTTAATTAGTAGGGTTCTTTATTTTCCTTATTATACTTTATGTATTTTCCAAATTTTCTACTATGAACACGCTTTAGAATAAAAAAACTATTGAATTGAATTCTGTACTTTTAAACTGCATATCGTTGTTTTAAAATTGCTATAAATACTTTTTTTTTTTTTTAATACAGCTTACTGAGGCTGAAAATAAGTATAAGATTTTGGAAAAAGAATTCCAACAGTTCAAAGATCAGCAAAGTAACAAACCAGAAATCCGTCTACAGTCCGAAATAAATCTTCTCACCTTGGAAAAGGTACCTAGGTTAATTTTGGCAGTTTAACTAGTCCTATTGAACAGTTTTGAAAAATCAATAAATAATACTTGTATGTACAGTGTAATGTTTCACTGTAGTGTTCTAATATCAAATAAGAATGCATCAGAGAATTCGAGGCACATGACATTATTAGTACTTGAATTTCCTTGCTTATGTCAAGAAAGTTATAGCTTATACCAGAGTCCTTGGTTGCAAACAACATAACTAACCCTAGGAATAAAGGAATTTATAAAACTCTGAGGAGGCTGAAGGACCATTTTCAAAACATGGGCAGAAACCAGGGGAAACAAGATACAGCCAATACCCTGTCACACAACAGTCTACTTAGGATGCTTGGGTTGGTGCCATCACTGCCATGTCACTGGATTCCGTATCCTCTGATTCTAGTGTCATACTGTTAAACTCTCAGTTTTGTGGTAGCCATTGTGAATGTTCTGTGTATCGCTGTCCTCTATATTCAATGTCCTAGACAGGAGCATTCATTTGAACTGCAGATTTGCACTCTAGCTCTCAGCTTGAAAGAAGGGATATTTGTCCGATTTTGTTTTCTGTGGTTAGAAGTCGTGTCTTGCCTCTCATTTATATTTGGAATCCCCCACTAACAGGATGTTCAGGTGTTAGGCATTAAAAAATGTGTCATGTCCAACAGACAACCTAAGTTTGACAATATGGATTCCTGCATTTTATGAATTGATGATTTTTAAGCATCATTAAAAAGAGATAGCATACACAGGAAAATATACACAGGAAAATCCTTTAACAGTTTAAGGATTTAATTGTGCCAGCTGTTCCCTATCTTTCCCACTCAGCTTTGTATTGAAGGCTTCCATGTTCTTTCTCTTCCATAGATTCAGCCACTAGGGGGCACTAAAGGAAGATTGGTGGATAGGAGTTGAGAAAATGCCAGGGTTCTTTCCATCTCTCTCTCCCTCTCTGCTTCCCTTATTTTCTCTGGCAGTGGTTGCATCTTTTTATGGTTCTGTCTTCCACCAGGCAGCCCTTCTCTCCAGCTTCCTTTGGGCAATCTAGTTCGCCGGACAACAATGTTCCATAAGCATTTCCTTTGAGCTTCACCTTTGAGTGTCACATTAACACTCAAAGTTTTGGATTTTGGAGCATTTTAGATTTCAGATTGGAAATATTGAACCTATAGTAGTAGTTTACAAAATCAAAATAAGGCTGATAAGAGAATGCTGGAAATAAAGGTAATTTTGGCCATACAAGGGAAGGATGCTAAATTAAAGAATTCAAATTTTACTTGGTAAGAATAGTCAGAGGTTACTTCCAAGTTTATACGGTTGGCTTAATGGCTATAAATGATGAACATGGTAAAATGGTAATCAGAAAGTAGCATTAGGGAGCAAGAGATAGACAAAGGTTTGGGAGAGTGACATCAAGAGTACTTTTAAGCAAAGTAATGACTGGTCTGTGTTAAAGTGTATCGGGGAGAGGAAGACCACTGAATAGCTTCAACACCTTTTATTTATTAACTCCAATACTCAAAACCTTAAAGTTTATGTTGAGGTACTATAATCTGATATATTAGGCTATAGGATAGTTTTTTTTTGTTTTTTTTTTAAGAAACTTCTAATACTCTTTGTGACTATTTCAGAACTACTACAATCCAAACTAGATCATAAACTTTCCAAGGCAGAAACCATGTTGCAACTATTTTCATATTACTTGTGCTTATAGCACCCTGTACCTTATAGTACTGAGTAAACATTTTTAATAGTTTTAAAGGACTAGCACAATCTTTGTTACTCAGAATTTTCATATATTCATTCATTCAGCAAAAATTTATGGAGGGCATATTGTTTGTCATCTTGGTACAAAAAGGTTTTGAGATGTTAAGTTCCTAGGATTATTATTAGTCTTGCACTAAACAAGACAGATTCCTCAAGGAGCTCCATCTTAAAGGAGAGAGTAAACAGATCGATGAGATCATTTTTATTAATGCCATGCATAATAAAAGTAATAAAAAGGGTGGCGTCATAGTGAATGTGGCAGTGTAGGTGACATGGCAGGACAGATGCCATTCCACATATGGTGGTTAAGGAAGGGCTCTTTGAGGTGATAACTAACATTTGTATAGAGACCTGTGAGAAGAGGAGTGCCAGCAGTGTACAGAGCTATGGGAACTGTGTCCAGGGACTGCTGCGAAGGCGATGAGGTGAGACTAAGCCTGGATTGTTTGATAACTAGGAAGAAGGCCATCCTAGAGCATAAGGGGAAGAGAATGTACATGAGGTTCAAAATATGGGCCTTTAAAGCCACGGCAAGGAGTTTAGGTTCTGTTTTTATTCTAATATGGTTGTATTAATAGTATAATAGTACTTAACAGCATGGACACTAGAGCCAGCTAACCTTGGTTCAAATCCTAGCTCGGCCGCTTACTAGCTGTGTCACCTTGGGCAAGTTGCTTTACTTCTCTCTACTTATTCCATATCTTTTAAATGGAGGTAGTGAGGTTGATAACAGAACTAAATGACTTAATATTTGTAAAATGTTTAGCTCAGAACCTGGGACATTGTTTATATTACTTAACACTTATACTTACAGACATAAAATTTAAATAATGAGGCACCATCGAAAGGTTTTAAGTAAAAGAGTAACTTGATCTTTACATTAAAAAAAAATCCTTCACCTGGTGTGTAGAAAATCCGTATAAGAGTATAGGCCCTGTCCCTCTGGCTAAAGACCCATATATTTAACTGCTTACTCAGTGTCTTTTCTTGAATTCCTTAGAGCAGTAGTTCTCAAACTTTTTGGATTCAGGACCCTTTATACTATTAAAAGTTATTGAGGACTCCAAAACACTTTGTATCTGTTGATAATTGCTATATTAGAAATTAAAACTGGAAATCTATTAAAATCTTATTTTAAAAAAATAAACCGAATAGTAACATAAATAACATTTTTATGAAAAATAACTATGTTCTAAAACAAAAAAAATTGAGAAGAGTGACATTGTTTTACTCGTTTGCAGATTCTTTAGTGTCTGGATAAGAGACCTCTGAATTTTTATATCTGGCTTTGCATTCAATCTGTTGTGATATTATGCATCATGTGGCCTCTGAAAAACTCCATTGTATATTCATGGAAGAATGAAAATGGAAAAGACAAATATAATGTCTTAGTATTATGATGAAAATAGTTTCAACCTCCTGGACCTTTGGAGGTCGACACTTGGGTCTTCAGTTTATCTCAGCATGTCCAAAACTAAACTCAGTCATCTCTCTAAACTCGTTTTTATCTAGTGTTTCTGAACTCAATAAATGTTTCTGTAGTCTGTTAACTGCCGGGCCATCTTGAGCTACTTCTTATCCCCACATTAATTTAATTGCAAAGTTTTGTTGATTCTTTTTCATACATATTTGGACAATCTCTTCATTTTTCTATCAGTGAACTTGAATTCAGCTGGACATTCCCCACTTCTCTTTTGATAAAACCAAGTGTTAAAGTATTTTGGTGTTTATAAATATGAATCCTATAGCACCTACCAGAAATATTTGAAGCACTTATTAGACAATATCTCATCAATTCTCCCAAGATCCAGTAAGTTGGTGTCTTAAGAGGATTTCGGTTTTACCTTGGGGAAATTCAGAGACCAGGTATCAAAATCATAACAGAGGCATTATCTGATTATCTCTGAATATGGATTGGTTGACTGCTAATATAGACCATAGAAGTAAATTTTAAATGATTTTTAGAATTCTTTCTTTCAACTCTATATTTACCAAAAGGAAAAAAAAATTATTAAACATATTAAAAGTATAAATAGTATCATGAACCTGTTGAGAGAGAAAAATATGTAATTGAACTGCCTCTGTATTAGATCTAATGAATTCATCCAGCTCTCCAGCATGTTTAAGTCCCTAAAAAAAAAAAAAAAAAAAAAAAACAAGGCTTTTCAGTTCTTCTGAAAATTCTTTGTAAATCTTTTTGGAGCCAGAAGAGGGCAGAATCTTATTTCTTAAATAGTGACAGAGATAAAGCCACAAAAAGGAAGACACAAGTGAAAAAGTATCTGATTTAGTCTGTAAGTTCTGGTTATGTCTGATTGAGAGCTTTTTTCTTTTCTTGTTACCCATTTTTTTAAACATAACACACATACTCCCATTTTCACTGAAATGGTCTAAAAACAAATTAACATTAAGATAACAGTTTTACCAAACGTAATTCTTGATTCCTTTTACAGGTTAAATATACCTTATCCAAAATGCTTGTGACCAGAAGTGTTTCAGATTGTTTAGGATTTTGTAGTATTAGCATGATTATTTTCCAGTTCAACATCCCTAATCTGAAAATCTAAAATCTGAAATGGGTCAATAAGCATTTCTTTTGAGCATCTTGTCAACACTCAAAAAGTATTGGGTTTTTGGAGCACTTTGGATTTTGGATTTTTGGGTTAGGGATACTGAACCTGTATTATATAAGAAGTGAATAATAGTTTATGGTTTTCTTTTAGCTAGGAAATGTATTTTATGTAGCGTGAAAATAATTGGGACTTTAAAAAAATAAAATATAGAAAGCATATAATTTAGTAGGACATATAGAAGTTGAAAAGACAAAATATATTGAAAGAATGTAGATATTTTTGATCAAGCTAAAATTTACATATTTAAGAATATTTGATATCTATTATATGCCCATCCCTGACTTAGGGCAAATGAGAAAGATAAGAGAAAATAAAAGAGAGTAAGGGAAAAAGTACCTTATTTTTTTGGGACATCACTTTGAAAGAGTTTGTAATGTAACTGGGAGGTGACGTAGCAGTAAATGACTATGAATAATCAAATCTTTATTTGCAATAAGGAGAAACCACTTGGAGTTCAGAATCTCGTAGTTTTAAGATAGCTTCCTGTAGAGACAGAATTTGAGCTGAGCCTTAGGATTTAGGTAACAAGTAAAAACAAAAACAAAACAAAACAAAAATTGGCAGGCTCAGGAATTAATTTGGGCAAGGAGAGGGGACGGCATAGGGGACATAAACCTGGTCTTGTTGAGTTAGGAATGGGAATTATATTTTGGAATGCCTTGAATCCTAGGCAGAGGAGTTCAGGCTCAATACTGTAGGCAAATAGTAGCTAATGTAGATTTTTTTAGTAGAGAGTCGGTTGTTCTAATAGTGGTTTGCAGGATTTGTGGGTAGAATAGATTTGAGGCTGGGAAGACAACAGAACCTCTTACAGTCAAGATGAGTTGAGAAGAGCCTGGGCTAAGGAAGTAGCAGTAGGAATATAAAGGAATAAACTTTGAAAATATTTCAAGAGAGAAATCTATAGTTCCTCGTGACAGATTAGACCTGCTAATAGAGGAGTAAGAGACAAAGACAATGAAGGCTATACTTCTAGGAGAGAACTAGAATTGCAGATATATCAAGGGCAGATACAGGGAAATTGGGAACCAACAAATGCTAGTCTATGCTTTTAGTTTTCACTAGCCTCTGAATTGACTCTAGGACCTGAGCTGAGTTTTCCTTTCAGGAATGTATAACTTGGCTTATAGTATTACCTCAGTCATGGACCAAGAAAGCCTAAATAAAAATGTAAGTGCAAAGGTTTCCAGAAATTTCAGATCTATTTACAGTAAGGGCTCTTAATGTAAGGTCTTTGAATGCCCTGAAATTGTTATGAAAATTTTAATTGTATGCATTTTTCTGGGAATTAGGTCTATATGTTACATTTCTTTAGAATCACAGAAACATCTATGTATTTAAAAAAAACAAAAGTTAAGAATCATTGATTTGGTGCTAGGAATGAATTAGAAAAATGAGGTTTGTGTCTCAGATTTGCTAGCTACAAGTTTTTTTATTCGTTAAAAATAAAGAAATTATATGTATAACTATACATGTGTTTTAAATTAGCACGACTATGCAAATGTGAATTATTTTAATAATTATGGCAAAACTGATATAACCAAAGTTTTTTCTGATGGAGCTGGTCCATTGTGTGTAAGTAATCCCTCTAGGTTCATCTTTGCCCCAACCCTCATCTTTGGGCCCATCCAATGTACTAGACCTTACCTAAGACCCATGGACATGACCAACTTTTATGATTGGATATTACTCTTTTATCCCACAACTATAAAAAGGGGGTTTTTTTTGTTTCTTCTGACCTATGGCCTGTTGTTAAATTACCAAGTAATATGCATAAATCTTTGGGGCATAAGTGGAAGAGATCATCTATGATAATCTCAGCAGTGTTATTCAACTTAAGATGCTTGAGTCTAGTTGTGAAATGTTAACACATTTAAATCCAAGTACTAGGGATTTGTAAAGCAAAAAAGACCTTAACTCCATGTAGTCGTATATCACTGCAGAGACTATTCTAGTCTTTTGTGAAGGGAGTTTGGCAATCTGCCTTTCCTTTCATTTTATTTTCTTCTAAGTTTCTGCAGTTTAAATTTTTGGATAGTGTCTTCACTTTTGTTTTTCTGTAAAACATTAAGAGCTGTATGTATGGGAAAAACTAGACTTGATATAAAAAAATTAGGCCAGTTCAGAGTAACAGTGTTTTACTGTAATTCAAGCAGATTATTACATTATCACTTAATAGTAAAACTGTCTGTTGGCTGCATGAATTTGTTTGGTACTTGGTTTGAAACACTGAGTGAGTACATTCCAAAATACAGCCAAGTTGGCTTTGGTTCATACACAACAGATTGCCTGCTGCAAGTATAAATAACCATATTTTTTAATTGAATCACTTTAGTGTTTTTCTTTATATATTTGAGGAAAAATAAAAAATAGAAGATGTGTTATTAGGAACATTATTTTTCTTACTCTTGGGTTTATTTTAACATTCTTAAAATATTTTTGACTTTGTACTCTTTCTTAGTAAACTGCTTTCTGATAAAACATTTCACCGTTTTCAGAGTTCCATGGTTTTGCCAGAAAATAGTTATAATGAAGAGAATAGTAGAGATATGATTATAAGACAAAATTCCACATAATGATAGGCCTCCAAATGGAAAACTTGGTTTCTAAGATTTAGTGTGCCAGCTAAATTGGAATGTTAACAGTTAGAACTGCTTTTTGTAAAAAATGAATGTATTTTTATTCTATGATCTTTATATAATATACATGTTTAAATACATTTATAGTAACTGTCTGGAGGTTAAGACTAATTCAGTTCTTTTTATATAGGCTGTTAGGCAATAAAAATAAGACTATATTTTAAACAAGAAAATGTTCATGTGCCATAATATTTATAGTAAATTATATAACAGTTTTAGATGATGTCGTATGTTACACTGTATAAACTCTTTTCTTAAGCCAGACTCTTTGTATATATTATCTTTCAGTGGTTGTACACAGTGGTATAGTGTTTCACTTGATATGATTTTAATCACTGTTAGGTTGAACTTGAAAGAAAGTTGGAATCTGCAACTAAGTCTAAATTGCATTACAAGCAGCAATGGGGACGAGCTTTGAAAGAACTTGCCAGACTTAAACAGGTATGTAATTTATAGCTCATTCTTTTTATATCTTTTCCCCTTGTTTCTTTACAAGTTTGCGTGTTTGGCAATATCTGTTACATTCAGATGTCTGCATTTGAATCTCCAGTGCTATTTTTTGAGATTAGAGGCTTTTTTCCTTCAATGCGTTATATATGCAAGATCCACCTTTTTTACAATTAAAAACAAACTTTTATGTCTTTTTTTAATTGCCAACTATTCTCTTACCTAAAGGAAATTGGGAATTTTTTTTTTTTTTTTTTTTTACTTTCACTTATAAAACAACTACTCTTTTCCTTCTTAGTAGAAGGAAATTCTTGAAAGTGCCTTTTGGGGTGGAAATTTAAGGATAATTTAAATATAACGTTTTCTCAAATTTAAGAATGTGTCTTAAATGTTATTCTTAGGAATACACAGTAATTCAATTAAGAGAAGGGATCAGAGGGAATTTTTGCATCATTTTAAAAGAATTTTAAAACCTTCATAGTAATTTCCTGAATTTTTACATTACATTTTTTTTTCTTTCCTGCTACAAGACAACAAATGCTGTTAGCTTCATGAGAAATTTATCTTCATTTTGGACATAATTTCTTCAGATGATTAAGATCAAATAAAATATAAGCAAGCTTTTTATTCTGAATCTAATCTATTTGACCTAAAACTTTTAAGGATCAGTATTGGTTAGTTTATTCTAAATGTGCTTTTCTTTAATGTGTCAGTTTTATTCTGAATGAAATTTGCCGCATAGGATCTTTCAGGTTTGTATTTTTCTTAATTTATCTCCATAACCATCAAATACATCGTTGTGGTATTATTGTATTAAATGCTTCCCACTTTCATAGAGTACTACCAAACTGTGTGAGAATTAAGAACTAATAGACAGTTTAGCCTAATATAGTTTGTAGATGAGTTGAGATTGTAAGCATTACAAATGAAGACAATAAGTATAAGGTATAAGTGTAAAGTAATATAACAAGTGAATATATTATATAAATGCTCTCAGCACTAAGGATAGACATCATGTATAGTACTGAGGATATCCTGTATTCAGGGCACTGTCCTACGTGTACAATAAGTATAAAATAATAGTATACCAAGCATAAGTATATACAGGACGTGGGCCTTCTCCTCAGGGAGCTTGCAGTTTAATAATAAAGAAGAAACAACTATAAATATAGTACTTATTACTTAATAGTAAGAGCCCTGAAAAGAACCGTCCAGAATACTCAGGAGAGGAAAGTGTATCTATTTAATAGAACCTGAGAAAGGTGTCATAGAAGAGGATGTACTTGAGATAGACCTCTGGAGATGGGTAGTTCGGATTTTAATAGAGGAGTTGGTTGTGATTTAGGAAAATAATGGAAATGTAAATATAATGAATAGAATGATCATAGCAAAGAGGCATGAAGTGGGAAAACAGACTGTTCTTAGAAAATAAAGGAGGGCCCATTTTAGGGGTCATGTCGGAAGGTAATGAGGACTGGAACTTATCGTAGGAATGCAACAAGAAGATTCTTGTCAAAGATGATATCAAGGCTTGAGCAAGGTGGCTCATGTCTGTAATCCCAGTACTCTAGGAGGCCAAGGCAGGAGGATTGCTTGAGGCCAGGAGTTCAAGATGAGCCTGGGCAACATAGCGAGACCTTGTCTCTACAAAAACAAAAAAAAAGAAAAATTAGCCAGGCGTAGTGGTGCATGCCTGTAGTCTTAGCTACTTGGGAGGCTTAGGCAGAGGGATCGCTTGAGCCCTCAGGAGTTCAAAGTTACAGTGAGCTATGATCATGCCACTGCACTCCAGCCTGGGCAACAGAACAAGACCTTGTCTCTTAAAAAAGAAAGAAAAAAAAGATATCAAGGGTTCAATGCTTAGTGTCTGGAAAGAGTTTCCAGTTTTGGAGTTATGTTTATTAAGAAGCTGGTTGAAGTGTGGAAAGGAGATAGGATTTGTAAATTGGATGTTTTGATTTTTACAGAAAAAAATTTGGCTAGCAGTTAGAAATATGGATCTATTGTTGGCAAGATAATTGGCTTGGGCTTAAAAACAGATGAAGGAGTCCTTTGCAGAGGTGGTATTTGAAGCTGTGCAAGCTAGAACTTGGAATTCTTATATTTAAAAAGGAGAAAGGAAAGCTATTGAAGGAATAAAAACTAGAGAGAAATAACCATGCTGGTAGAGCGGTTAGTATTTATTGAAGGCTTACTGTGTGCCAGGTGCTGTGCAGAGCCTTTCAGAACTTTTCATTTAATCCTAACAGAGATCCCTGTATAGCAGGTAATATTATAGCTGAAGAAACTGGGACTTAAAGAGGTTATTGCATATGATCACACAGGTCCTAAGTAACAGAGCTGGGATTAAAATCATTTAACGAGAATCCAGGCTTAGGTTCTTTCCCTTTCATAATATTATGGCTTCAGTCCATAGAAGCCAAAGAATTAAAGAATTTCCAGGAGAAGAAAATGAGCCATAGAAGATACGGATTTCTAACAAGAATATTGAGGCAGAAGAAGCCATGAATTGCTGTATCCTAGCAAAGAAAATGCTAACAGAACCAGCATATGTAGCAGTTAAGAACGTGGCCTTGCAGTCAGGAGAGCTCGGCTGAGTCTTGGCTCTACCTCTTATTACCTCTGTGATGTTGGTAATTCAGCTTCTCTGAGTGGTCTCCTCATTTGTACAATGAGGAATTTTTCCTCACAGGTTGTTCTGAGAATTAAATGAGTGGCCTGTAAAGTGTTTATTTAATACAACGTTTAGTACATGGTATGTGTTCAGTAAACAGTAACTGTTATTAAAAAGACGTGAGCCATAAAGCTGTCTTGTAGTATTGTTGCTTTTGGTCCATGTGGTCCTAATTGGGTGGTAGCTTTGGATATTGATGAATAGAACAAATACTAGAGGGCTTTGTGACTGGTTAGTTGTTCGAAGAAATGATAGGCACCAACAATACTTTAAATTTTTAAGTGTGGAGAATAGGGAGATGTTATACAGTAACAGTGGTAGGAAAGTATGGGGTAGGATATGGTTTGAGTAATAACAGTATTTTGTATTTGTATTTGGTAGTTTCCATCGATGTTCTGCAGAAAACTGCACAGAAGGAAAAGCATGTAAAGTGCTAAATGTGCAGATATGCAAGAGTGTCAGTAGGTGAGCTTCCTAAAATTGAGTATGAAGGGGTGTGAGCGTATTGAGTCTGAAGAAACATCTCATAGGTAGTTCATATGTTCATTCTTTCATTCATTCAACAAGTGCTTATTGAGAGCCTACTGCACGGTGGTAGATACTATGGATATAGCAGTTGCTCCCATGTGGATCTTAAAGTTCAAATGGGAGGACTGATTAACAAGAATATAGCAGGATGATGATGAATGGAAATGAAGTCAGCAAGTATTAGAAAAACAAGAGGACAAGTGGATTATCTCTGCATTTGTCCCTCAAAGCTAAGTAAGAAACATTTCAAAGAGAAAATGTTTCAAATAACATTATTATATTTGAAATCATTTCAAGTTTTAAAATGGAGAGATGAGGAAGAAGTAGAAGATAGTATCTCCATTGAAGAAGTTGAATAGTGAACAATAAGAGACTGATGCAGTGGTAATTAATAATAAGACCTTACCAAAATCAGTTGAAAAAATGGAAAAGTGTTAGCTGTTGGTTAAGACTTCGGTCCCCAACCCCCAGGCCATGGAGTGGGCCACAGAGCTCTGCTGCCCCCACCCCAAATCGATGGAAAAATTGTCTTCTGTGAAACTTAGGAAGGGGGGAGGGGACAACCCACAGCAGGAGGTGAGGGGGCATGCTAGGGAAGCTTCATCTGTATTTATAGCTGCTCCCCTCCTCATCACTTGCATCACAGCCTGAGCTCCGCCTCCCCCACCCCAGTCCCTGGTGCCCAAAAGGTTGGGGGCCACTGGGTTAGGACATTTCCTTTGGAGAATTGAGTAGTCATTAATTCATTATTAAAACATAATCTCATTATAACTGACATGTTTCTCATTAAGAAATATCTGTGTAAGAACTTTTTACTTTAATTGACTTTTATACTCATGTGTATATTATGGATTACATTTTTTTTTCACCATTTGAGTTTTTTGGAATAGAAGTAAATAATGTTCTAAATAGAATCTCCCAAATTCATGGCTCTTTGTTAGTTTTACACTAGAATATTGAGAAAGTCTTTAAAAGGAGAGTCAGTATGAAAGGCTCCCACCAAAGAACCCTCCTTCCTAACACATGCATCCTCATGTTATTTTCTGGTTTTTCCATTTAATCCATTTTCTATTTATCCCCTTCCTGTGTACTTTATACCCTCTTGCCCCAAAACCATTGCAATGTAATTTTAACTATTTGATTGTAATAAGGGAGTATATCACAAAAGTTCAGATGCCTTCTCTCTCGAGTTTCTTTGTGTATTAAGAAAAGGAAAGAAAACATAGTGTTAAATTAGTTGTTCAACTCCAAAACGTATACTCCATGAAAGAAAATAAAAGTTCTTTGAGTGCAGTAATGTTCATTGCTTTCTCATTGGAGACCAATTTTATCCTTATCCCACAACTTTCTGCTGTAGAAAAAACACTAAACAAATTTCGAGGTCACTAGGAGTCATTGATGTTCTGCAGACTGCACTGAGATGCAGTACTTAAAGAAGAAAAGTGCTAGATTTTGGGATTACCATAGTGAATTGTGCTCTGCCACTAACTGTTTTTGGAAGATTAAAATTAATAACTTTATCAAATTGGCACATTTCATAGGTGAAATTACTTAAAAATTTTTTCCTAAAACTTATTAAAAACACATTTATTGTGTTTGAATATAAAATTGGAATCGTCTATCTGGTTTTGTTCAGAGGATTGTTTGTGCAACTTCTTGTTTAAATTGGATTAGTACCATGTTAATTTTACATTGCCTCTGGTGAATAGCCACGGGGCTATAATCTCTGCCAGTAATTTGTCACATCAAAACCCTCTGGAGGACCATACAAAACATTTGTGTAGTACGGATTAGACGGTGAAAGCCGTATCTTAGATTGTTAATAAATGTTAATGACAAAACCCAGCTGGTAAAGCTTGGAAATAAGATCTAATGCTCAGTGCCCATTGCCAAAAGAATGTTTAAACAGAGATTTCCATTACTCAAAGGTGACCTAGTATAGTCAATTTGTGAATTAAAAAATCATAACCTTCTAATTATTTAGAAAAAAAATCTTTTTTTCTGATTCACAACCATAAAAGTCTATTTCCAAGTTGTAAGCTTTTTTGTTCTTTGGTAACTGGGAAGGCAACAGCTGTAAAATATAAGTAAGTATAACATAAAACGAGTCCTAATTTGGAATACAGGGAAATGATACTCTTATAGTCTGGGTTTAGTATCTTGGGACAAAGTTAAAAGTTCTACTTGTTAGACATTTAAGGGGTAATTTAGTTTCCTTTTTTCCCTTCTCACTGAAGACATACTATAAAAATGTTTTAAAACCAAAACAAATACTTGAATTAAGTTTGTCCACAAATACCTGAGTTAAGATTGTCTACTCCTGGTGCTGTAAATCATAGCATGTTTACATATTTACTTAAAAACATTTCTTGACATCTTAGAATATAGTTACGTAAGCAGAATAAAATTAAAAATGAATTGTCGTTATAAACCATGAATTTGTTGTAGAAAACTTAACATATTTGTTTCAGATATATTCAAACTGTTTGTTCCCAGTACAGGAAACAGAACTAAGATTTTGAGTAGGATGTGGGTCTCTTACCATATTTGTGCACAGTAGATCTGTTTAAAACTAAGCTGATATATTTAGTTAAAACAACACAGACTTCATTGGCTGACATCAGCACTATCTTGTCCAGCCTCCTGCTTATCCACTCAGAGTAATTAATTTGATTAATTTATAAGTAATTTAGCCAAGGATGGGATGTAAATCTTTGTTTAAGAAAACAGTTGGAGGTCCAAGTCTTGGTTAAAAACTGTGTCTTGAAACCATCCAGGCCCTCCTACTGACTTGTCAGCTCTGGGTTATTTTCAGAAAACTTTACTTGAGTTCCTTAGTTTAGTTGTAAGTTTTTTCCCACAGACTTACATGGTATGTGTGAGTGGGAGAGTAAGTAGTGGCCACTTTTTAGCCGCTGTTTAGTCTAGTGTATGTATGTTTACATCTCCTCTCTGGATTTATAGGCAGCCAAGGCAAAATAAAGATTATACTCACTTGATTGAGGAGCCTTTAACCTAGAGCACCTGGCACTAGAGGATTTCTTTCACTAACCTCTAATTTGTATGTGTGTGATTATTATTAATGCTATATACTTGATTAAGCATTCAAGGCATTTAAAGGATTTTCTTATGTTTTATAATAACAATGTTCTGTTTCATTAAAAAGTTACAATTTTACAGAGTACCTAAAGCTAAATAATCAACTTTTATTCCTTTTTTTCTGCTTGCCATCATACTTGGCTCACTGTAAAAAAAAAAAAAAGAAAAAAAAAATGCACATTTTGTAGCACCATGTAACAAAGAAAATAAAAATCACCAATAATCTTACCCCCCCTCAGCCAGAGATGAGAGTTTAATATATTTTTGTCCTGTTTAAAAATATAATTACTTTTTAAATGAAATATACATTTCAAAAACATGGTTCTTATACCCTCTCCACTGACCTTCTAGTTTAAGAAATAGCATCGTGAATGCTTTGGGAGCCCTCTGTGTGCTTTTTTAACTGTATCTTCTTCCTTTCCAGAGGTAACCACTCTCCTAAATTTGGTATTTATCATTCCTTTGCTTTTTGTTATGATTTTGTAATATAGGTTATATTAAAAATATATCTGCAAACAACATTGCTTAGTTTTTTGTTTTTAACTTTTATATACATGGACTCATTCTCTACAAGTATACCACAGTTTATCCAGTCTTCCTTCAATGGACATGTTTTTTCCAGGGGTTTTTTTTTTTTTTTTTTTTTATAATAAAGCAACACTGAATATGTTTGTACAAGTAAGAGTTTCTTTAGTGTTTAAAGCAACACTGAATATGTTTGTATAAGTAAGAGTTTCTTTAGTGTTTATATCTAAAAGTGGAATTTCTGGCACTCGGGTACATTCATTTCTTCAACTTCACTAATTATTGCCTAATCATTTTGTACCACGGTTGTATGAATTTGCAGTTTCCATTAGTATTTAATTGTTCCTATTCCTCACACTGTTGTGAACAACTGGCTATTATTAGATGTCTTAAATTTTTCAATTTGATTGGTCTGAAATAGTATCACTTTGTGGCATAAGTTTTCATTCCCCTAGTTACTAATGACTTCGAGCATCTTTTCATGTTTATTGGCCACTTACATTTCTTCCTCTGTGGAATGCCTACCTCTGTCTTTTGCTCAATAGAAAAATTAAACAACAGATTTTGGAGTCATCAGACAAGAAGTTTGAAATGCTACAATCACTATACTGTGCTCTAGAGAAGAGGTGACACGATGGAGAAATGTAGTAGAGAAGTAGAATCTTTTGAGAATACCTTATGTGTAATTGGAAGCCCCGCAGAAGACAAGAGAATGAGGAGAAAGTAATATTTAAAGATATACTAGCTGAGAATTGTCCAAAAGTGGAAAAGATATCAAATTCATAGATTCAAAAATATCTGTGAACTCCAAGCAGGATAAATACAAAGTAAAGTATACCTAGATGCATCATAGCAAAATTGACAAAGAGCAACGAAAACTCTTAAAAGCTGTTGGGGGAGGGTGGGAATATAATGCCTTCAAAGGATTAGCAATAAGACTGACAGGTGACTTTTCAACAAAAGTAAAGGAATTCATAAGACAGTGGAGTA
The DNA here is from genome assembly GCF_041146395.1 of Eulemur rufifrons. Taxonomy (NCBI): domain Eukaryota; kingdom Metazoa; phylum Chordata; class Mammalia; order Primates; family Lemuridae; genus Eulemur; species Eulemur rufifrons. Next base: position 88,430,067 of record NC_090999.1, on the reverse strand, counting down.
ACATCCCTAAAGTGCTGAAAGAAAATAAGTTCTGTACCCAGTGAAAATGTTCTTCGTGAATGAAAGTGACATAAGACTCTTCAGACAAAAATTGGGAGAATTTGTTATGGCAAATCTGAAGTAAAAGAAATGCTTAGAGCAGTTCTTCAGGCAGAAGGAAAATGATGATCCCAAATGAAAGCTTTGAAATGTAGGAAAATAAAGAGCAATGGAAACTAAATATCAGGCTAAATGTAATGGATAGTGGTTGTAGAAAAACAGCAATATTTGTTGAATTCAAAATATACATAGAATTAAAAGTTATGGCAAAAATAGTACAAAAATATGAAGGGATAGAGTTGAATGGTTAAAATATGTTACATTATCCAAAGTTGTAAAAGTCCTAATTTATATTAGATTCTTTAAGTGAGGCATACATATTATTTCTTAAAGAAGAGTAAAAATGAATAAATAACAAGATAGAAGGGGAAATTTGAATGACAAAATACGATTAATATAAAAGAAGATAAAATAGAAGAAACATAAGAGTACTTACATAAAACTTATAAAAAAACTTTCTTAAAATAATGAAACATCCCCCCAAGATCAGCATTGTACTAGAGATGTTCTAGCCAATGTAATAGGATGAGAAAAAGAAATTAAGATTGTATCAATTTGAAAGGAAAAAATAAAGCTGCCATTTTTTGCAGATGACACTGATACACTTAGAAAGCCAAAAAGTATCTACAGATAACCTGTTGTTATAAAAATGAGTTTAGCAGGTTTTCTAGAACAAAGTAAATATGTGAAAATCAATTTCTCTCCTAGAGATAATTAGGAAATGAAAATTTAAAACACTGCCATTTGCAATAGCATCTAAAATCAAATATCTAGGAGTACAATCAAAGAAAAATGTTAGTCTTAACATATAGAGAACTATAAAGTATTATCAAACAAAAGTGAAGAAGACCTAAATAATTGGAGAGAGAAATATGTTCATTGATTGAAGAATTAGTATTGTAATGATACCGATTTTGGCCAAGTTTTCTGTGTAGCCATAATCAAATCCCAGCAGACCTTTTTTTTTAAATCACTGGAAGTTGAAATTTATATGGAAATGCAAGAGCCAAGAATAGCTAAAATAATTTTGAAGAACAGCAGAGGTAGAAGACTTATACTATCGGATGTCAAGACTTTTTATTACAAGAGTTGCAGTAATTAGGATAGTGTAGTGTTAATGCAAGAACAGAGAAAGATCTGTTTAGAGCAGCTGGTAACAAATCCATACATATATGGACAGAGGTGATACTGCCAAGCAATGAGAGGAAAATGGTGTTTTTCAGTAAATGTTGCTAGGTCTGTTGGAGCTCTCTATATGGGGAAAAAATGAATATTGATCTCATACCATACACAAAACCAACTGCATATGAATCATTGATCTAAATGAAGCATCAAGAGGGTAACAAAAGAATATCTTCACGACTGAAACAGGCAATATGTTTTTCATAGGATACAAAGATCACTAACCAAAAAGGAATAGAAAAATTTGGACTATGTTAAATTTAAGGACTTATGTTCACCAAAACACCATTAAAGGAGTGAAAAGGCAAGACAAAGACTAGTAGGAAATATTTGCAATTTATGTAACTGATAAAAAATTTACCCATTATGTATAAATGTCAATAAGAAAAGATGAACAACCAACTAGGGAAAAATGCCAAAGGTTTGAATAGGAACTTGATAAACGAAGATACCCAAATGCCATTAAAATACTTAAATGTGTTCAACCTAATTAGTCTTTTTTTTCCTAATTAGTCTTTGAAATAAACAAAATAAAATCACAATGAAATACCAGCACATGACCTGTCAGAATTGTTAAAGTAAAAAATTTGACATTACTAAGTGTTGATAAGAATATGGAACACAGGAACACATATGGAAGTATAAATTGGTATAACTACTTAGCAAACTGGCAATATAGATTGAGCATCCCTAATCCAAAAACCCGAAATCCGAACTGCTCCAAAATTCGAAACTTTTTGAGCACTGACATGGCACTGCAAGTGGAAAATTCCACACCTGACCTCATGTGACAGGTCACACAAAATTATTTAAAATATTGTATAAAATTATCCTGAGGCTATGTATATATGGTATATATTGAAACAAATGAGTTTCATGCTTAGACTTGGGTCTAAGATATCTCATTATGTACATACAAGTATTCCAAAATTCAAAAAAAATCCAAAATCAAACACTTCTGGTCCCAAGTGTTTCAGATAAGGGATATTCAAACCTGTATTTACTAATACTGAAATTCTCATATTGTCTGACCCAGCAGTTTGAAGCCTATGTATATGTCCAATAGAAATGCATACAGATGTGTTCCAAAAGACATGTGTAATGTCTTCACATCAACATTATTTATAACACAGAAGTGGAAACTGCCCAAATGTCCTTCAGCAGTGGAATGAATCTATAATGTGAATGATTAACTACACAGAACAATATGAATGAATCTGGAAAACAAAATTAAGTGAAAGAACCTTGGCACAGATATATACTGTACAATTCTATATAAAGTTCAAAGCAGTCAGAACTTATTTGTGATGTTAAAATTAGGGCAGTAGTTATCTTGGGGAAAGGGTGAGTGGTTAGTGACTGGGAGGAGACACAGAGGGACTTCTGAGGTTCTGGCAATCTTTTATTTCTTGATCTGGATGGTGGTTAAGTGGTTCACTTTGTGAAAATTTATCAAAATGTATCTTTTGATTTATTAGTTTTCTGTTTGTTATAATTCAATCAATAAGTTTATTTTAAAAAAATAGATTACATATGTCTGTTGACCCAGCTCTCCCACTTTAGCGTTCTGTCCTACAGAAAGAAAAGCCCTTAAAGATTCATGAGCTAACTATGTGTTAGATGATAGGGTGTTTTATTACAACACTGTTTGTAGTACAAAAAGCATCTGTTATTGAGAGAATGGTTGAATGTCATGGAATGTCCATTCTGTGGAATGTTACACATTTATTCAAAAAGATTGTATCTGTTGACCTAGAGGAATTGTTTAATTTTTTTAAATGAAAAATAAATTGTATTGTTTGATTCTATTTTTGTTTAAAAACAAAAAAAACATGTGCTTAGGTTTTTGCATGAGCCTGGAGAAAAGAGTGGAAGTGGGAGTAGAATTAATGATCAATGTAGGGACAGTTATTGAATTTTTCTATATACATCTTTGTATAATTAACCATGTCTTAGATACAGCTTTTACCACTGTTCCTTGTGACAATTTATTGTGTAGACAACAGCCTCTTTCTTGCCCTCAACTTCCTTTATCCTGTGATGTTCAGCTAACATCAATCACCAATTTTTAGAGAAAACCCAGGCATTTCTAGATAATATATGACTCATAGAATTGGTGGTGCATAGCAGCTGGGCGTGGTGGTAGTCCCAGCTACTCAGGAGGATTGCTTGAGGCCGGGAATTCAGGCCTGTGGTGTGCTATGATCGCAACTGCAACTAGCTACTATGCTCCAGCCTGGGCAACATATATAAGATCTCGTATCTTTAAAAAGAAAAAAAAAAAAAAAAGAATTGACAGTTCATGGCTATGAGTATTCCCAAATAGGATTATAATCACAAGCCAAAGTCATGAAATATATTTATTCCTAATATTAGGGATCTGGCTTATTTCTTTTGTTTCTTTCAAGAGGGAGCAAGAAAGTCAAATGGCTCGTCTTAAAAAACAGCAAGAAGAATTGGAACAGATGAGACTGCGTTACCTGGCTGCTGAGGAAAAAGATACAGTAAAAACTGAGCGACAAGAATTGTTGGATATAAGAAATGAATTGAACAGGTATAATAAGTAAAAGTATTTCTTGTTTTTTACAAAAACAGAAGTTCTAATAGGACAACTTTTTAATTAGTCACTGGTCCAGGGAAGGTACAATTTCAGGTCTCTCAAGGATAAAGTAGAATACATATAAAACGTAGCAGACTTGTACAATAGAAAATCTATATCGAGACCATTATACCCAGTTTTTTTTTTTGTTATGAATGTAGCTATAATGTTTATTTAACTCTTGTGTTTCCATTTATAGCATTAGTACTTTAAAATTCATTTTTATTCAACTATTTCAGGATTATTGCTACTATTAAACTGAACTTTGAATTATAAAATAAGAAATTTCACATTTAGTTTTATTACTAATGTTAGCATTATAATAGCTCTTATTTATCAAGCCCTTACTGTGTGTCAGGAGCTATTTTAAAATGCCTTATGTGCCCATCTCAATTGTTCTTAATCTTCAGGACAACTCAGCGAGGATGATCTTATCCCCATTTTAGAGATGAGGAGATTGACAATTAAACAGAGGCTTGTCTTATTCAGGGTCACGTAGCTAGTAAATCATGGAGCCAGAGTTCAAATTTGATTCTAGAGATTATATTTTTAACTGCTATGCTACACTGGGCTTCTCTGTAGTGTCATGTTCATCTTAATCACAACCTCAGTGTTTCATGTTAGAAAAGAAATCATTAGGAAGCAGCATAAAAACAAATTATAGTCTTTTTGTAGGGTAGTTTGGGGGAAGATTCTTCAGCTTAATTTATCAAGGGACTGTTACAGTTTTGTTTTAGCAAAGTGCTGTGTTAGTTAACTTGGACTGCCTTAACTAAATATAGACTGGGCAGCTTAAACAGAAATTTATTTTCTCAGAGTTCTAGAGGCTAGAAGTCCAAGATCAGGAGCTAACATGGTTGGTTTTAGGGGGCCAGCTTCTTGCTGTGTCCTCATGTGGTGAGGAGAGAGAGAGAGCAAGCAAGCTCTCTGGTGTCTCTTCTTATGAGACCAGTAATCCCATCATGAGGGTCTTACCCTCGTGGCCTTATCTAAACCTAATTATCTCCAGATACCATCACATCAGAGGTTAGGGCTTCAACATAGGAATTGGAGATGGGAGGGAGATACCGTACAGTGCATACACATGTACCTTTGACAGAGTATCCCATTTCATCTCCATGTATAGTGCACTCACTGTAGTAGGTGGGTTCCTAGGTGAATTAAATAACTATTAAGAAGATAAATGAATAAACAGTTGTAAAAGATCAACTTTAAGTGCCTTGCTTAACAGGGTTCAATTCATGCTACTATTATTCTCTCTTATTCAACAAATATTTATTTGGTGTCTACCATGTTGTAGACTTGGAAGATGTTACAGATTAATGCATTATAACATGATTCTTGCCTTCTAAAATTTTGATGTCATATATAGCACTTTTTTGGTTTCAGTTTAGCAAATACATACTAAGCCCCTGCTTTTGGTGGCGTAAGTAAACATAGCCATTTTGCCTATCAAATTCATAGATCATACAAAGTTGAATCTTACTAATGTCTTAAAAAATTTGGATTCAGAGAGAACTGAAACCAGTAAGATTAAATATATTAGAAACAAAATCAGAGTCCTCTATAAGTTATAGGAAAAATCACTTAAGTAATAGATAAGACATAGTAGAACACTTCATGTGACGAAGCTCAGGAGGATTTAAGTGATCACTAATAATAGTGTGATTTGGCTGCCAAAGAGTCAGTGCAGTTAGGGACATTCAGAGAAGTAGTATTCAGCACTGATAAAAATCACCTCTGGGGTATTCATACCAATGCGCAGCACACTTCAAGGAAATCAGGTATCTAGAGAGCTTCCAGTGGAATGTGACAAGGACAGTAAGGGATGATATATGACATACAAGATAGTGGTTAGGAGAGTGAGGGATATTACACTTCGAGGACTCTTGGGCAAAGTGGTAGATAGCTATCGTCAAATATCTGGAGGGCTACCATATTAAAAACAAATAAGTAGGCTTCTCTTGAGCAGAATCATAGCCAATTATTGGAAAGTAGAAAGAGGCATACTGAGTTCAAAATAAGGAACTTTCTAACAGAGCAGTTCTACAGAGCAGTAGGTTCCCAGTGGCAGGAAGTGTGTGAGTGGAATCTAGACAGTGTTTTTCAGGAATGTTACCAGAGTTTCTTTTCATAAATTTATGGGCTTCTTCAGCTACCAGGTTCTAAAATTCTATTGTGGTCATGATTGATAATTTTCATTTTAGTAAAAATTTGGTAGGGGTGATCTATGAGTTGTGTAAGAATTACATTTATGATGCACAAAAGGGAAATGGTAAAACTTTTTGGTAAATAATTTGACATTATGTGTCATTAATTTACCTAAAGGACCCCTTTCTCCAACGTTGCCATAAGAATTAGGGTAGGGAAATACTCTTCAGAAATCTGCCCTTATCCATCCACATGAATTGCTCAAATTCAGTGGAAAGATTTGGTACCAGTATCTCATTAACCACTGATTTCCCACCTGGGTCCCAGAGCCCAGTACCCCTCGATATTTAGGCTTTTTTGTTAGAATAGATGAAGATATTTGGCATCCTTCTTGGACTGTATACTTCAGGGGGTTTTGAGACAGAGTCTCACTCTGTCACCTGGGCTAGAGTGCTGTGGTGTCAGCCTAGCTCGCAGCAACCTCAAATTCCTGGGCTCAAGCGATTCTCCTGCCTCAGCCTCCTGAGTAGCTGGGATTATGGGCATGTGCCGCCAGGCCTGGCTAATTTTTCTATTTTTAGTAGAGACGGGATCTTTCTCTTGCTCAGGCTGGTCTCGAACTCTTGACCTCAAGTGATGCTCCCGCCTCGGCCTCCCAGAGTGCTGGGATTATAGGTGCGAGTCACTGCACCTGGCCTACAGGGGTTTTTTTCTTTTGTGAGGAATTGTGGGAGTTTCATGTTTCATAGGGTCATCTGAACAAATGAAATTGTATACTGCCAACAGTCATGCACCCTCTCTGGAGCCCAGTCTTCCTGATCTGGCAAAGCAGGACCTGTCCCCACTGCTGCTTCTTCCCTCTCCCCCACTCCATGTGTAAATTCAGAAGTGAACTTCTCATTGGCTTGCTTATTCTGAAGACTATCTTGAAGGAGGGGCTTATACTCAACTATTTTATCTTATCAGGACAAAATTTAGGAATAGTTGCAAATCAAAACATTTCTGTAGCCAGTTGTACAGAGGAATATAAAGTTATATTTTGATTGTACATTCTAAATTAAAACATTCCATATCCAAATTTAGTGTTACTATAACAGAGTAAGTATATTAAGTATCATAACTGTTCCATTTTTAAAACAGTGTGATTAATAATATTGTATTGGAAATACCCAAATCCCAGGCCAGTACCTACTCCTTTTCTTCATCTTCAAATGAGATCATCACAAACATAACTTGAAGATATCCATACAAAACCTTAGCATGTATATGCCCTTTGAACCACACATTCACATTTTACAGAATTTCACTTTCTATGAATCATGGGAGATATAAGCTCCGTAATAGTGGGGATTTTTCTTCTTGGTTCACTGCAGTATCCCCAAACTTGTTTGGTACAGATAAATATTTGTTGAATAAATTTGGAAGAAAAAATTATGTTCAAAACAATAACAAAGGTTTGACAATAACCTAAAGATCAACAAAGGATGATTAAATGGTGGTACATCCAAATGATGGAAAAAAGCCATTTGGAAAATGATATAGGAAAAGCATTCACTATATAGATATGTGAAGAAAGCATTGTATGTGTAGTATCATTAATTTTTTTAGAAAAAGTATTTTTAAATATGCATTTTATTCTTTACACAGCTCCAAAAATATCCACAGTTTTCATGTATTTTATAATTAGAAAGCAAGTATTGCTTTTAAAACTGCCTTTTATAAGCATGCTGACTCCAACTAGCCAAGTGGAACATTGGGTTTTGTTTGTTTTCTTCCTGAAAATATTACTGAAAACTTATTTTACCATTGGATCGTTTTATTTTTAAATAGTGCTGTTAAGAAAAATGAAACAGTTGCTAGAGTGGCCTTTGTTCTTGCTTTTCAGGTTAAGGCAACAAGAACAAAAACAGTACCAGGATTCCAGAGAGATTGCAAGTGGGAAAATGGATGGCCCGCACGGTAATGCATTGGAAGAAGGGTTGGATGATTATTTGACTCGCCTAATAGAAGAAAGGGATACTTTGATGAGAACGGGTGTGTATAATCACGAGGATCGAATAATAAGTGAACTTGACCGACAGATCAGAGAGATTTTGGCAAAAAACAATGCCAGTAATTAATAACATTTGGAAAAATCTTTGTTAGAGACGCCTGGTCTAAATTTTAATTTCACTGTAAAACCCTTAAAAGTGAAGAAAATGGATGCTTTAAAATGCTATTTTCAGGTTTTTTATGCAAAATTTTATATGTTATTGTATAGTATTTATTTGATTGTATTTACTTTATGCTACCTCTCCCACACTGGTTTTATTTGTAATATGCATTCTCTATACTCATTTTAAATGACTTTTTGGTGTTTCTCATAGTTTATAATCTGATGGCTATCTTTCAAAACAGCTTTTCACTAAGTTTGTTGTAGGAGAAATAACTGCAGTAATTTTCAGTTATTTAATTTTTCATGTTGAGCCAAAAGAGTATATGTTGCACTTTAAAAAATGCTGTGTCCTATTCCTTTTGAATGTAGATATTTTAAAAGTTCAGACCAATTCTAAATGTAACCAGTCTGACTCATTTTAGACAACCTATCTTTTTTCCTTAACTTGTAATATTTGCAAGTGACAGCCTTGAAAATAAAGCAGGATCAATACAGAGAAGCTACATGACATATTGAGTGACAAATTAATCATTTATTTAAATAAAGTTAATACAGATTAAACTTGTTTCAAGAGCTATTGAATTTTCAGTGTACTCTAAACTTTTAAGAACATGAAGTAGCTTAATATGGTCTTTCTTCTCTGTCAGCCTCCTGCTCGAGTTTGCATTTTCTTTTGTTAACATTAGAGATTTCCTTTTGTTTTCCAGTGATAATAGTAGTAGTTGTTAAATCAAACCCTCTGTAATAGAACATGGAAAAAGACACATAAAGACTTTAGCTGAAAAAGTAGAGTGAAAATCATCTCTTTTTTACTCCCCCTAATTTTAATCAGTTTTTTTCAAAAGCATATGAAATTAAGTCATTGGATTTATGTAGAGTCACATTGGTATAAACAGAGTTCCTTTACATCATGCTCTTCGGAGCCAACGTTTGTCCTCAAAGCAACACTTTCCACCTCCTGTTACAGAATACTGAAAAAGCTTTAGCAAATTCAACAGATTAGGTTGGGTCTTAAAATATAGTTTAAAAATTCTGATTTCCATATGTAACAATTTTAAAGTATATACTGTAGGAAGTTACCAATAACTTCCAAAAAAGCAGAATAGGATATTTGGTAACATTAATTTTCTGTCATTTTCAACAAGATATATTTCTTATTAAGGAAATTAAAGTCCTTATACTCATTATATTTTTTCTTATTAACAAAGTATTAATCTTATAAAAATAACACAGCAGTAAATAAGAGAAAAATTACTGAATGAGAGGATAATGAATCTGTGAATCATAGTAGGAATTTACAATATTAATTATGGTTAGATATATTCTCTCAGTGATTTTTGTGCCACATGAATGGAATAGAAGTGTTCTTTTTGTTTTGGAAAGTCTTGGGTGAAGGTCTGTGATTGTTCACCTGCAGTTGCACTGTGTGCTGCCTGTGGCTGTTTCCAAACGCTAGAGGGGGCCTTAGATTTAAAGAAACAAAAAAGACTTTTCTAAAATGGATGTGTGGTGTATTTTGCCTTCTGTAAAGCTCTTTTGGCAATTGTAATTTAACAAATAAAATCACAATTGTATGCATCTTTGCGTTCTTGAACAGTCTTGTTTCTAAACAGAGTAGGCAAAGTGTTCAGCCCTTCTTGTTTCAAGTCACTGTATTCTTGTTTTTTCTCAAGTGTTTACATTTCAGACACTTTTTTTATATCTTAAAATCAGGGAGTGTGAAATTTTAACACTCTTTTTTAGTCCTTAAGCAGCATTCATTCCATTTGTAAGTGGCATTTAACGTATTTACAGATTGCTTACTAAGTGGCCTAAGCGTTAACGAGTATGACCATCGTATGAGTGAGTGGTTGGGCACATGGATGGGTGAATAAGTTTCTTAATTACTGCATTTATAACAGGAGACCTTCCATCAAATATTTTAAGATGAAATAAAATTTACCTTTAAAATTTCTATGAGTTTTTATGGAGAAATTCTCGTCCCCATGTTTCAGGCAGGCATATACTGCATAGGAGGGGTATATCATATCTACCAGGTGTAAATAATAATACCCTGTCTGAATAAACTTTTCAGAGTTCTTTTATGGGTGTATCTAGTAATTTCCCTCTGGACCTGAGTTCCTGTTGCTTCAAGCAGATGTGGGAATTTGAGTGTGATTTAAGGATGTTTCAGGGCTCTGCTGAGGGGAAGGCAGCCTGGTCTGACCAGAGGATTTTCTCCTCTACTTCTCCTTCTGTGCAGACCCTGTCCGGCCTAATCTAGGTTTACAGATGGCCCCAGCCTGTATTGCTTGTCCGCAGCCACCTCAGAACGCACTGATCTGGTTCTTAGTCTGCAGGAAGGGCCCCCTGGTAGCTATATATGGACTTATAAAATACGATCTCACTGCCATTGTGTCTAGCTTGACTGAGTACCTGAAGTTTTTTTTAAATTAATATAATTCACATACCACAAAAATCACCATTTTAAAGTATACAATTCAGTGGGGTTTTTGGTGTATTCACAAGGTTGTGCACCCATCACCACAATCCAAAACATTTTCATCACCCTGCACCCCCACTAGCAGTCACTTGCCGTTCTCCGCAGCCCCATCTACTTTGTGTCTCTGTGGCTCTGCCTGTTGTGGACATTTTCTATAAATAGAATCCCAAATTGGATATTTAAAATAGAAGATATTACAGAATCTAAATGTAATTCTTCCATAACTAGTTTCTACAGTTTATAAGATTGTATCAGGTATTGAATTAAATTTTACAAAAATCCAGAAGACCAACATAAGGCATAACATTCATCATCAGTTAAGAATAGAGCTCAACTGTTCTTTTATCCATCACCTATAAAGCATTGACCAAAACTAATAATGGAAAGTAGATAATGTTTTAGCAATTCTAGTGCTGGAAATGGATTATTGACACAAAGTATGTGTCATGCCATTGGCATCTTATCAAAATGGCACACTTTTCCACATTCTATAGAGTTTGGGATAATGGGAAACACAGTCAACCAGAATGTAAGGTATGAGGGCTGAGACCAGGTCCATCTTCCTTTCTGCCATATGCCAGAACTGAAATAGTGCCTGCCATATATAGGCACTCAATCTTTGCTACATTCATAACGAAATGAAGAAGTAATTGTATATGGCTGCCTGTCAAAATAGACATAAAAAATTTCAGCTGAGGTGCTGAGCAAATAAGTCCCCCAGCCTCACTGACAGTTTGTGAACTTGTGGCCTGAACGTCCAGGCCCTGTAGAAGTTGAGGGGTTCTGTTTGTTGGATTGTTTTTGCTTTTTAAAAAATTTTGCTTTAAATTCGTAGAGACAGAAAGTAGAGTAGAAGTCACCAGGGGCTGGGGGGAGCTAAGGGGAAGGTGGAAGGGGAGGTACTGTTTAATGGGTTGATGAAAACGTCCTGAATTATGGATTCTAGAAATGGTTGCACAACGTTGTGAATACACTTAGTGCCACTGAATTGTACACTTAAAAATGGTTAAGATGGTAAATTTTGTGTTCTAGGTATTTTACCACAATTTTTAAACAAAAGTTTGCTTCAAACTCTGCCTCAAATCTGCCTACCCAGTGTTCTCATGCTGAAGGTTTTCTGCACAAGAGTCACTTGTCAAGTCATTCCTGACGATACTATCCTGTCATTCCTTGATTGTAGGAATGGATCAAAGAGGCTTCATTATATGTTTATAGCATCTTGGTTAACAAAAGCTGAAATTAGTTAAAATTAATGGCTACTTTTAAATCCCAAGTTCTAAATGTAAATTGGAGGATCTTTGAAACTTAGAATTATACCGCCTTCATGTTTGTATAAAATTAAGGTCTTGTTATGCTTAATGACAAGAAAAACAAAGAATCATTGTTTTTTTAATTTAGCAGGTAGTCCATACCATAGATGTAAATTGGAGACTGAATTTTTGTTTGTTTACAACAGATTACTGGTTCCCTAAATTAGGCTTAGTATCTTTCTTTTTGTTGGTGGTAGGTAGTCTTATTGATGGTCTTATAAACTGATAAAGTGCTTTGTGTGGAAGTGTTAAAGGCTGGTTGAGTAATTTTTAATTATGACTTGAAAATTTAAGTCCATCTTTGATATTTGTATTTTGGCAATTGTAGCACAGCCCCTTGGATCCTAGACTTTTCAACATGCACTCTTTCTGCCACTGGCTCTAGAGCACGATCGTGCTTCTTCCTGGCCTGTGGGCCCTCTGCTTCCACGGCAGGGCAGGCAGATGTAATTCATCTGTCTTGGGGGAGATGGAGAAATAGAGACAGAACTACTTGACTACCTCAATTTGTCGCTGTAACCAGAAGAACTAGATTGCGCACGGATTTTGTTACATAACCTCTGTTTGGCATCAAATTAGAATCTGCTATTGTTAGGAATGTAACTGTAGAAAGGCTGCTATATACTTAAATCTCATTTTATTTGCTTCTCTGGGGGTTGTCTTAGTGTTTTCATTAGAAATGTTTTTACAGATGTAGGCTCTTCAAATATGAAGTTGCTGAAGTGGAGACTCAGAAGTTTAGCTTTCAAATTGAAGCGGGGTGGAAATCTGTTTAGCAAGATGAATTTATAGATAAATAATTTACTGACTCTGATACATTAATGTACAACAATCCCTGGAGGCTTTTAAAGATGTAGTCATTATATTCCTAAGGTTTCTAAGAATGTTAAACCTGTCATTCATAATAGAGAACTAAAATAGGGTCCATTTATAATTTCTTCTTGGAAACACTTCATCCACAAATTCATAGACAAATATTTTTTCTTTTCCAAATAATTTATCCAATAGTTGGACAGCACAACCCTTTTTTTTAAACATGTTAACTAGTAAAAAGCATGCAGATACATTGAGTGAGTGTTGAATTTTCCCCAGTAGTTTAGATTAAAATTTGGCTAGAGCAAACAAAATATTACTGCAAAATCCTATTTTGACATAATTGTAAATTTTAGTGAATGTCAACCCAATAGTGAAAGAGCCTATGCTTAGTAGATTGCAATATATTACTCAATTAATTGTTCAGCAAATTCTCACATTAGGGAGTAGATTGAGCAGGATTCAAAGCAAAGCACTGTTTCATTTCTACCCCTTCTTTCTGTAATTTGTAAAGATGAGAAGGATTTAGTTACTAAAATTCCAACCTGTTTTCTTAAGAGAAATTCTGAATCTCAGGCAAGACTATTACTGCATTACTTGAGTTCAGTTCAGATTGTGAGCAAAGTGCGACGCCCCGAAGATGGTGTGTCGAATCGAGACTCCGAGGCATTAATATTCAGCACATACTATATCTTTAGTCATCCTGTTTAGATGGGAGGAGATAGTGCAGCGGACTGCTCAGTGTATTCACTTGATTGTTGCCTGGAGGAAGGAAATTTCAATTCCTGATTTAGCTTCATTGTTGGCAGATGAGATTAATGTTCTTCTCTTGGTTTCTGGCAGAAGTTTATTTAGGTAACTAACTGAAATTTGTAAAATTTGCACAAAGAAAATAAAGGTACCAAATAGGAAATAGCTGTGTAAACAATTTTCAGAAGTAATTTAGCCCACAGACTCTTAATTTTGCCAATGAAAATTGCATTTGCAAGTCCACATTTAGCCTACCATCTTTTCCTCTATTATCTATTCTCACTTCTTTCTATCTCCCTATCAATGTATAGTATTTTACCAGGAACAAATGACATCCAAAATTTGTCTTGAAAAGATTCTTTAGAAAACTTTCAGAGAGAAAGAGGCGAAGAGAAAGACACAAAGAGAGAGACAGAAAAAGAGAGAAGAGAGAAAGAGCTTGTAGCCCAATTTTCCTTTGATCTATTAATACGTTTTCTTTTTCTTTCTAAGGTCTATAAAGTTGTCAGGTGGTTCCACTGGTTCTACTGTTATTCTTTGCCTCAAATTATCACTTGAACCTCGGTGTCATTATCAGATCTATCTAAGCAGTACAAATATGCAGGAGAAGCAATTGTCAACCTAGTGTGTTTTGGCACAACTTTGGAATTTGAAATTTGCTCTATATATGCAGTAGGCATTTTAATGCTACTTTCAGTGTATGTACATATTTAACATAATTGCCAACAGTGTGTCCTTCTACCAAATGAAAAAGAATAATCTGCCTATTTTACTGAGATCAAATAATTCAAGGATTCATCCATTCAACCAAAATGTATTTAGTAACTATATAGCAGTGCTTTCACATAAAATTGTATATAGTTTATACATAAAGTATTACTATTATTTTTCCTATTACAGTATCTTGGAGAAAGATTTACAGACTTCTTTATTGTTAATTGTGAGGGTGTGAGTGGGCCTCCAGTGCCTTGATGTAATCTATAACAAAGAATGAATGAAACAACCTATCTGCATTTTCCTTCTCATTTTTATCTACTCTCATTGCTCTACCTTTCCAGTGATAGCTCCAGTTGTTATGATGCAGAATATGCAGAACTTCCAATCACAGCATTATTATTAAAAGCTATACTTAAGCATGCTAATTTTTCATGTCAAAAGAGACCTTTTCTCAGATTCGGTAAGAGTATTTAGATACTAAATTTGGTACTAAAAGTATTATCAAACCTGTTTGAACCAGAGGAGCAATTTGTCATAAACTACATCATATTAGCTGCTAGTCATACTGAAACTTCAGGGGTAAGCCTTGTAAGGAGACTAAAAAACCCAACCTACTTTATAGGCCTGTGCTCCAAGAAAGTTGGCTAGCAAAGGGTGAGTGACAGGTATAGGCAAACTCAATTGGAATCTAAGGTGCCCATAAAATCCGCAGGGTCCAGTTCACTGTATACAACGTGGCAATAGCCATTTTAGAGTACAAGTAGTGCTGTGGTCTGAATGCTTGTATCCTCCTCAGATTAGTATGTTAAAACCTAATCACCAATGTGATATTAGGGCATGGGGCCTTTGGGCAGTGATTAAATCATAAAGCTGGGGCCCTCGTGGATGGGATTAGTGCCCTTACAGAAGAGGACCCAGAGAGCTGCCTGCTCTCTTCCAACATGTGAGGACACAACTAGCAGGCACCACCTGTGAGCCACAGTGGGCCCTCATCAGACACTGAGTCTGTCAGCACCTCGATCTTGAACTTCTTAGCCTCCAGAACTGTGAGAAATAGGTTTCTATTGTTTATGAGCTACTCAGCTTCTGGTATTTTGTTGTAACAGCTGGAACAGACTAAGACAAGTGATACTAGTGGTCAGGAGAGAAGTATCACTTGACAATATCCATCATCCATTCCTGATAACTTCCCCCCCCCCCCCCGCCCCCAGCAAACTAAAAATAGAAGGGAACTTCCTCAACCTGATAAAGGACATCTATGAAAAACCTACAACTGATGTCCCACTTAGTAGTGAAAGAGAGAGTGCTTTGCCCAAAGATCAGGGACAGAAACAAGAATGTCTGCTCTCACTATCTCTATTCAATAGTGTATTGGAAGTTTACAACCACTGTAATAAGACAGAAAGGGAAATTAAGGGCATTTAGATTGTAAAGGTAGGAGTAAAACTATCTTTGTTCACAAATGACGTGATTGACTATCTAAAAATCCAGTGGAATCTACACAAAAGCTACTAGAACTAATAAGTGAATTTAGCAAGCTTGTAGAAAACAAAATCAGTATGGAAAACAACCAAAAATCTAGCAACAAACAATCCCAATACCATAAAAATATGCAACATTTAGAAATAAATGTGACAAAAATGTCTAAGACCTATGCACTTAAAACTATAAAACATTGGTTAGAGAAATTTAAACCTAAGTAACTAGAGAGACGTACCATATTTACATGTCAGGAGAGTTGGTATTGTTAAGGTGTCACTTTTCCCTCAACTGATCTATACATTCAATGTAATCCCTATAAAAATCCCAGCATGCTTTTTTGTAGAAGTTGAAAAACTGATTCTAAAATTTATATTGAAATGCAAAGCATCTAGATAGCCAAAACAACTTTCAGAAAGAACAAAATGGGAAGACTAGTAATACCTGATTTCAAAATGTATAGAAGTACCAGCAATCAAGACTATACATGTATAGACAGCTGATTTTCACCAAAGAAGCAAAAGCAATATAGCGGAGAAAGGATGGTCATTTTGTTGGTGGTGGTGGTTTTTGTTTTTTTAGAGACAGGATCTCACTCTGTCACCCAGGCTGGAGTGCAGTAGCACAATCATTGCTCACTGCAACCTCCAAGTCTTGGGCTCAAGTGATCCTCCTGCTCAGCCTCCCACATAGCCAGGACCACAGGCACATGCCACCACCACGCTTGGCTAATTTTTAAATGTTTTGTAGAGATGAGGTCTCACTATGTTGCCCAAGCTGGTCTCAAATTCCTGGCCTCAAGCAATCCTCCCACCTCAGCCTCCCAAAGTGCTAGGATTTACAGGCATGAGCCACCATGCCCAGCCAGGGTGGTCTTTTTGACAAATGGTTCTGGAAAAATTGGATGTCCATAAGTAAAAAACTGATCTATACTTTATATACAAAAGTTAACTCAAAATAGTTCAGAGATCTAAGTGTAAAATCTAAAGCCTTAAAACTTCTAGAAGAAAACACTAGAGAAAACCTATGAGTTTGAGTTAGACAAAGATTTCTTACATATGACACCAAAAGCCTAATCCATAAAAGAAAAACTGATGAACTTCATCAAAATTAAAAACTCTGCTCTTCAAAAGACACCGATTAGAGAATGAAAAACCAAGCCACAACATGGGAGAAAATATGTGCAAATCATATATTTGATATAGGATTGATATCCACAATATATAAATTCTTGAAATAGTAAGAAAACCATTCAGTTTTTTAACAGGTAAAGTATTTGAATAAATGCTTCACTACAAAATACATATGGATGTCCAGTCAGTGCAGGAAAGGAAGCTCAATATCGTTAGTCATTAGGAAAGTACAAATTAAAACCACAATAAGATACTACTGCACAACTATTAAAATGACTAAATAGACTAAACAGACAGACCTTTCCACTCCTAGCTGTTTACCCAGGAAATAACACATCCGTACAAAGAATTGTACATGAATGTTGATAAAAGCTCTGTAGCCCAAAGTGGAAACGCTCAAATGTGCATCAACAGATAAATGGAGAAACCATGGCACATCCATGCAATGCAATACTGCTCTTCGGTAAAAAGAAATGAGTTGTTAATATGTGCAACATGGATGAATTTCAGAATAATTATGCAGAACAAAAAAAGTACATTGTGTATTATTCAATTTTAGAAAGTCCTAGAAAGTGAAAATTAATCTATAGTGAGAGAAAGCAGATCAGTGGGGGATTAGTATTGGAGTGCTGGGTAAAGATGATGAAGGAATTACAAAGTAGCATGAAGAAAGTTTTAGGAATAATGGGTGTGTGTTTATTATCTTGATTGAGGTGATGGTTTTAAGGTTTATGCATATGTCAAAACTTTTCAAATTGTATATTTTAAATATATGCCATTTACTGTATGGCAATTAAGCCTTAATAAAGCTGGTAATTTAAAAAAAATGCCAACACTAAAATACCAGCTGCCAAACCAATCTTGATTGTCTTTTTGTTTGTATTCATTGTTTAACATACGATTCAGTATAGTGATAATATCTCTCTTTGGCCATATTAGGGCATGTTCTTTTCCACGTAAGTAGATTTTCCAGATAACTGAGGCTTAGCATTTACCCCATTGGAAATTGCTTATTTTAACCATTTTAAAGGTAAATCCTTTAAAAATCCACCACAGCCTCCTTTGTTTTTTGAGACAGAGACTACAGAAACTGAGTTGCCTTTTCTGTATGTCACAAACGCCCATCATGGCAGCTGCAGCGGAGGTGAGAAAGTGCTATATTTCAAGTTATTTGATATCGTGTACAGATTTGTACTTTGCTTTCCAAGGAATTTTGCAAAATTATATTCAACCAAAAGGAAAAGAACAAAGAATTGAAGGAATCAAGATGAGGAGAAAATGCAAATTGGCAACTAGTAAAACCAGGGAAAATATTAGTAAGCAAAAATATTGTCATAATCAATGTGCTTATTGTAAGTTACAGAAATCTGGCTTGAAATTGCCTGAACACTAAACAGGAAATAATTGCCACATAAATGCTATGACAGTAATGAAGAATGGTGGAAATGGTTAACCTCACTACTTGAGGTTAACACTATTAGGACCCTCTATGTATGTTCTTGTCTCCGCTTCCCTGTGCTTGCCGGCCTCTTCCTTCACTGTGTTAAAGAAATGAGAAAAGCATAAGTAAGAATGTAGAAGACTTAGTTTTTAATAAGATGTGTAATTCGTAGATATGGATTCTATACCCCAGAGAACAGAAGGTCAACCTTTACAAGCTTCCTTAAAATATTCAGGAAAGTTGAGCATAAATTAGGCCAGAGAAAATACTAAATTCTAAAACTGTAGAAGTAATAGTCTTTGATAAAGCTAGAAATTAATAAGAAAACCTGAAAATAAAAAAGACACTTCAACCTAGAAATTTTTTAAGTGTTCTCTTAATACTTGCAAAGAGAAATAAAAATCTAAACAAATTATAAGATCTCTACAAAATAAAAATGATGAAAACAATATTTATCAAAATTTATGTTATAGTGAATCAGCAAGAGGGTAGATTAGGAAGGTCAAGGCCCTTATTCCCCCGTGAAAATATCAAGTAAACAACAACAGACTGACTGAAATAGCTTTATGAGAACTCTAGAAACCAGCCACGAATCTACAGCAACCAAATGAATACTCAATCAAGAAAAAAGCTACGATCAAAATATTAGGAAATTTTGTGGCACTTTGCTCACCCTACCCTCTGCTCCCCTTACCTCCAGGTTCAGACTAACACAGTCAGGAGGAAACCACTTAGTTCCTGTTGCCTCCCTCAGGTTAGAAGGATAAGAGCTTGCAACATCCTGGCTTATCTGAGAAGGTCCTGAATGCTGCTAGACTGATCTGTCATACCTGATAGTGCTCACACAGGAACAGTGGCATAGTTTAGATTCCAGGTTAAAGGCTGCTGAAAGCAGCAGCAGACACGGGAAAACTGCAGGACACTCCAGACCCACAGGTGCCTGAGGGCAAGAGATTATGGGCATAGGAATATAATAGAACATCTAAGACCACAAGAAGCAGCAGGGGTGAGACTCTTAGTGAAATTAACACATTTAAAATAAATTCACACCTATCTGGGGGATGGGCACACTTATAACTTTGACTTAAATGGTACAAAAGCAATTTATGTAACCAAAATGTTTGTATCCCCATAATATTCTGAATTTTTTTTTAAGAAAAGAAAAAGAAAGAAAGAAAAGAAAAGAATAAAAGTAACCATATATACAAGGGAATTGGGGGGAAAAGTACATTCATAGGCCCAGGGAAGATATATGCCCAGAAAAGTCCTGAGAAGACTTGAAGCCTTTCTGCCAGGCTAATTAGTGAAGTTCTTCTCCTCTAGGGAGCCAGTCTGCAAAGATAGAGAAAAGTGACTCTTTCTTCAAATGCTAAAATTTCAATAAAAGATCACAAAGTATGCAAAGAAACAGGCAACTATGGCCCATTAAAGGGAAAAAATAAATTTCCAGGAACAAACTCTAAAGAAACACTGGCTTCAGACTTACTAGACAAAGATTTTTAAACAACTTTTTAAAATATGTTTAAAGAGCTAACGGAGAACACAAAGAAAGAAAGGAAATCAGGAAAACAACAAAGAATATAATGAGAATAGCAACAAAGAGATAGAAAATATTAAAAAGAGCCAAATAGAAATTCTGGAGTTAAAAAATACAATAAGTGAATTGAAATATTTCCAAGCAGACTTGAACAGGCAGAAGAAAGAATCCAAAAACTTAAGGACAAGTAAATTATCAAGTCTGAGAAGAAAAAAGAATAAAGAAAAATGAAGAGATCCTAAGGGACTTATGGAACATTTAGTAGACCAATATATACATTATGAAAGTTACAGAAGAAGAAAAAGAGACAGGGACACAGAGTTTATTTGAAAAAAAATGGCTGAAAACTTCCAAATTGGAGGAAATACGTGGATATACAAACACAAGAAGATAAATGAACTCCAAGTAAGATAAACTCATTACAATCAAACCGTCCAAAGTCAAAGACAAGAGAGTATCTTGAAAGCAACAACAGAAAAGTGACTTGTTGTGGGCTAGGGATCCTAAATAAGAGTCTCATCAGATTTCTCAACAGAAAGATTGCAGGCTATAAGGCAGTAGAATGATATATTTAAAGCACTGAAAGAAAAAAAAACTGTCAACCAAGAATTCTTGTGTGTGTGTGAGTGTGTGTGTGTGTGTTCTAAAAACTGTTTATTAGGCCATAAAACCTCTCAATTTTTTTGTTCAGGATATTACAGGGGAACAAACATTTTGGTTACATGTAATAGTTTGCCTCACCCAAGCCCGGGCTACAAGCATGTTCTTCCCCCATACAGTGCATTCCATTTCCATTAGTTGTGGGATTACCCACCCCACACCTGACTGGCACCCAGTAAGTATTACTACCATGTGAACACCTTAGTGTTGGTCAGTTAGTACCAATTTGATTATATTCTACAAAACTGTTCTTCACTGGTTTCCCTGAGTGCACATTTGGGAATAACACCAATTGGGTATTGGACAGAGGTCAGGGCCAGGGGGAAGGGATGGGTGTATACCTACTTGATGAGTGCAATGCGCACTGCCTGGGGAATGGACATGCTTGAAGTTCTGACTTGGGGGGATGGGGTGGGGGGAGGGGATGGGTGTATACCTACATGATGAGTGTGATGTGCACTGTCTAGGGAATGGACACAATTGAAGCTCAGACTCGGGGGGATGGGGAAGCATGGGCAATATACATAGCCTGAACTTTTGTACCCCCATAATGAGCAGAAAAACAAAAAAATACAATAAATGTAAAGAAAAAAACAAAAACTGTTCTTCAGAAATTCAGGGAGAAATTAAGGCATTTCCAGATAAACAGAAGCTGAGGGAATTCATTACGACTGGACTTACCCCACAAGAAATACTAAAAGAAGTTCAAGTTGAAAAGAAAGGACACTAGACAATAACTTAAAGCCATATGAAAATACAAAGTTCTCTGCTAAAGGTAAATGGACAAATATAAAAACTAGTATTACTGTAATTTTAGCTTATGGTTCTACTTTTTGTTTTTCATAGTATTGAAAAGATGAAAACATAAAATTATAAATTTATAGAGAAACTACATAGAAAGATGTACTTAGTGATCTCAATGACATAAAGCAGGTGAGGGGAGCTGTAAAGAAGTACAGTTTTTGTAGGCAATTGAAGTTAAATTGGTATCAGTTTAAAATAGATACTATAACTTTAAGATGTAATATGTAATCCCCATAGTAACCACAAAAAAATGCCTATATTTAATAGAATATACAGAAAAGAAAACGAGAACGTAATCAAAATGTATCATTCCAAAAAATCCAAAAATTAAACACAAAGGAAGGCAGGAGGGGAGAATGAGGGAAATAAACTACAAAACTTACAGAAAGCAAACAACAAAATGGTAATAGTGAGTCCTTCCCTAGCAGTAATTTTATTAAATGGAAATGGATTAATCTCCCCAATCAGAAAACGTAGATTAGCTAAATGAATTAAAAACACAAACAGCAGAGCCAACTGTATGCTGTCTATAAGAGACTCACTTTAGATCTAAGTACACACATAGATTAAAAGTGAAAGGGTAGAAAAAGATACTCCGTGCAAATCATAAACAAAAGAGAGCAGGAGCAGCTATCTTAATATCAGAAAAATAGACTTTAAGTCATAAACTGCCACAAGAGACAAAGAAAGACATATATAGTAATAAAAGTGTCAATTTACCAAGAAGATATAGCAATTATAAACATATATGCAACAAATATCAAAGCTCCTAAATATGTGAAGCAAACATTGACAGAATTAAAGGGAAAAATAACAGTAACATAAGAGAAAAGTAGGAGATTTTAATACCCTATTTTCAATGAAGAATAAATCAACTAGATGGAAATAAGGAAATAGATGACTTGAACAACACTACAGACCTATTGGACCTAACACTCATATAAAGAACACTGTCCAATGATAACAGTAAACACATTTTTCTCAAGTGCACATGGAACATTCTTCAGGATAAACCACATGTTAGCCACAGAAAGAAATCATAATAAATTTTAAAAGATTGAAATCATATAAAGTAACTTTTCCAATAATAGGATAAACTAGAAATAAATACCAGATGAAAAAATGGAAAATCTACAAATACGTGGAGATTAAACAACACATTCTTAAACAACCAATGGGTCAAAGAAGAAATCACAGGAAAAATTAGAAAATATCTTGAGATAAATGAAAATGAAAACACATTATACCAAACTTATGGGATGCAGGGAAAACAGTGCTGAGAGGAATGTTTATAACTATAAATGCTTACATTAAAAAAGAAAAAGATATCAAATTGGCAACCTAACTTTATACCTTAAGGAACAAAAAAAGAACAAACTACATGAAAATCTAGCATGAGGAAAGAAATAATAAAAATTAGAGTATGAACAAAATGAAGAATAGAAAAAACAGAGAAAACTGATAGAATTACAAATTGGTTCTGGCCAGGTGCTGTGGCTCACTCCTGTAATCCTAACACTCGGGAAGGCTGAGGCAAGAAGATCACTTAAGGTCAGGAGTTTGAGACCAGCCTGAGCTAGAGTGAGACCCTTCCTCTACAAAAAATAGAAAAAAGTAGCTGGGCATGGTGGTGCACACCTGTAGTCCTCACCACTCAGGAAGCTGAGGCAGGAGAATCACTTGAGCTCAGGAGTTCAAGACCAGCCTGGGCAACATAGTGAAACCCCATCTCTTAAAAAAAAAAAAAAAAAGGCTTAATATCTAACTTCTACAAAATAGTCTAGACTCAAGTGGTTTCACAGGGGATTGCTACCAAACCTTAGGAAATAGATAATTCAAATGTTATTTAAATTACCCTAGTGTTTAAAAATATAAGAAAATCTTCCCAAAAAATATTTTGTGAAATAACCATATTTGTACCAAAGCTTGGCAAAGAGATGAGAGAAAGAGCAATTTCACATGAGAACTAGAGCTATATTTCACAAGTGACTATCAATGCAAAATTCTGAAATAAAATGTACAAAATATTAGCTAACAGAATCCAGCAGTACATCCAAAGTAGTATATAATACACCATGACCAAATGTATGCCAGGTATGCAAGGATCTTTCGCCACTGGGAAATCTATCTATACTTCATCATTTTAATAAATCTAGGGAGAAAAATAATAATTATATCATATACTCATGTCTATAGATGCCAACAATTTAATAAAATCTAACATCCATTATTGATTTTTGCAGATATTAATAAAATAAGAATAAATGGTGTAGTAAGCTGAGTAATGGACCCCCAAGATGTCCACATCCTAATCCCCAGACCCCGTGACTATGTTAATTTATATAGCAAAAGAGACTTTGTAGATGCAACTCAGGATCTTGAGATAGGGGGATAACCCTAAATTATCCAGCTGGGCATACTGGTGTGATCGTGAGTTTCTTCGTAAGACACAGGCAGATGGAGAGAGCTTTAGTACCAGCGAAGAGGAGAGGCAATGTGAGGACAGAAGCAGAGATTGGAGTGACTCTGCCACAAGCTAAGGAACTAAGAAATGACAGCAGCCTCCAGAAGCTGGAAGAGACAAGGAACAATTTTCCCCTGGAGGCTCCAGCAGGAACTAGCCCTGTTGAAACCTTGACTGTAGTCCCTTAAGACTCATTTGTACTTTTCGCTTCTAGTAACATCATCTACGAATTTCATTTCAACATAATTAAAGGAGACTTACAAAATATTTGTTATAAAAAGGAGGCTTTGGGTCTGAGGAGGCTGAGAAGCTCTGCCTAGAAAAGCTGATATGTGTACCTGAGACAAAATCAAAATCTTTATTATACCATTTTGAAATACGAAGTAATTTAAATGTGCGTGAAAAAAGAAATGATGTTTTGTGCAATTTACGTATTATATTGTGTATTCCATTGCACAGTAGAATATGCAGCATTTAAAATGAGTGACTGTGAGCAGTAGTTCTCAGTGTGGACCCAGAACCAACAGCATCAGTATCACTCAGGAAAATCAAATTCTTGGGCCCCACCCCATATCTACTGAATCAGGAGCCCAGTGGTGAGGCCCAGTCATACGTGTTTTAACAAGGCTCCAGGCGATTTTAATTTACAGTAACATTTGAGAACCACTGAACTAGAGCTAGGTCTTTCACCATGGGTAAATCTTAGAAATACACTAATGCTGGCCACTAATAAGAAACAAGAGGCAAAACAATGCACGCAGTCTGATGCTAGATATTACAGTTGCATAATGGAATGTACATGATTCTGTAATGGGGGGTGTATTAGTCAGGGTTCTCTATAGAAATGGAACCAACAGAATGTATAGATATATAGGTAGAGAGAGATTTCTTTTAAGGAAGTAACTCACGTAATCGTGGGGACTGGCAAGTCCCAAGTCTGCAGGGCAAACTGGCAGTGCAGAAGCCCAGGGATGGGTTGACGTTGCAGTTTGAGTTTGAGGCAGTGTGCAGGCGGAATTCCTCTTCCACGGGGGCCTCAATCTTTTTGTCTTAAGGCCTTCAGTTGATTGGATGAGGCTGGTCCACATTTTGGAGAGGAATCCTCTTTACTCAGAGTCTACTGATTGAAATGTGCCTGTCGCCTAAAAAATACCTTCACGATGACATCTAGAATGGTGATTGACCAAATATCTGGCTACCGTGGCCTAGTCAGGCTAACATAAAATTAACTATTGCAGAGGGCAAATTCATCTTTTCTTATTGCCCCCAAATTGCAGATTTGGCCCCAGCGGAACACAAAGCGGAATACTGTTTCACTAGTGCCTCAGTGCTACTCAAAGTGTGGTCTGTGGGGCCACAGTGTCAGCATCACCTGCGAGCCTGTTAAAAATGCAGAATTTTAAAGGAAATTCTGACACATGTTACAACATGGCTGAACCTTGAGGACATTATGCTAAGTGAATAAGAAAGTTACAGAAGGGCAAATACTGTTAATATAATGTACCTGGAGTAGTCAGATTCATAGAGATCAAGATTGCCAGGAGCTGAGGGGAGGGGGAATGGAAGTTAGTGTTTAATGGGAGTAGAGTTTCCATTTTGCAGGATCAAAAGTGTTCTGGAGATGGATAGTGATGATGGTTTCACAACAATGTGAACATAAATAATGCTACTGAACTATATACTGAAAAATGGTTAAGATGGCAAATTTTGTTATGTGTGTTTTACTATAATTAAATGTTTTTAAATGCAGAATTTCAGATCCCACCTAGATATCCTGAACCTGAGTTTAGCAAGATCCCCTGGTGTTTTGTATGCATATTAAAATTTGAGAAGCACAGGACTGGAAAGCCATCCATAGAGGGTTACCCCACTCCCCCATGGGGCAACACACACAGGGATTAGTGAGAACTAGCAGAACTATCCCTATTACACCTAACCCAGGCATTCCATACAAGAAGATTGGGGAAGTGATGAGGAAGAAATAGCTGAGTGATTGACCTAGGGGAGGGTGCTGGGGCTTATCTCTTCTCTCCTTGACTGGGGACCCAAAGGTGAAAGGTTTTAAGGGAATTACTCATAAAGTTTGATGGTGTCTGAAAGAAGGGGAGGCTGTTATCTCCTTCCTCTGTTGAACATCTGCTAAGGCTTTGGACTTAGTGATTGCCACTTCCTGAGCAGCTAGGAGAGAATCACAAGAGATGGCAGGGCGAGGACAGCGGGGGAGCAGCCTGCATGTTCACTCCAAGTGCTAGGATCCCTAGGGGCTGGGGAGGCCGTGGAAGGAAGCTAGGCCTGAGCCAACTTGCTGGAACCCACAGAGGAGACCATGAGTGAGAGGCTGCAGAGTGTGCCACCACCCCCATGTAGGGGATTAGAGTTGAGGAGGGTTGGAAAAAGTCAAGCTGGAGCTGGATGTTCATCAGAGAAGGAGACAGAGGGAGGTTCCACAGGTTCCCCACCCTCCTTCCCCCTCCAAAACTTCCCCTGTATGACCCAGGAGACAGCTGCCTTGGGACCTGCCACAGAGGGTGCATTAAGGGCCAGATGTCTCAGAGAAACCCCAGTCCCTAAAGAGAAGACCACAGCCAGACAGGAAATTCTGTCCCCTCCCCTCTCTCTCCTACCTCCTTGAGCCTACAAAAATTGCTTGAGGCAGAAAGAAAAACGGCGGAAGTTCCTAGACCTGACCTGGCCACACCCCGAGGTGTATGAGGGCTGGGAGGGTGTTGACCAGAGTGAAAGAGCAGAAAGTGATACTCTAGACTGGATGTGGGTGCCCCCCAATTCCTATGTTGAAACCCAATCCTCAGTGATGGTGGTAGGAGGTGGGGTGTTTGGGAGGTGAGGTAAGGTGAAGGAGGTAAGTACTCTTATAAAAGAGACCCAGAGAGCTCCCTTGCTCCTTCTGCCATGTGAGGACACAGTGAGAAGGTGCCTTCTATGAACCGGATATAGTATCTGTCGATGCCTTGATCTTGGACTTCCCAGACTCCAGGACTGTGAGAAACAAATGTGTTTATAAACCACCTAGTTTATCGTATTTTATTACAGTGGCCTGAATAGACTAAGACAGGCGCCATCTCCCCACTCAGAATCCCCCAACTCACAAGCCCTGTCTGAGCTGAGAGCAGGGTGGAAGTTCATGACCCAGTAGGTAATTGAGTGATTTTTAAAAATTTATTTTTTCAACAGGTAATACATTTGTATGATTCAATATTCAAAAGTAACTAAAGATTACAGTATAAAAAGTCTACCTCCCACCCCTGTACTTCAGCCAAATATAGGGGCTCACCAGTCTTCACCAAAGAAAAAGCAGCATGTTCAGATTCTTATGCATCCTTTTAGAGGCATTCTGTGCAAACAACAATCACTATTACCCATTTTGGTTTTTTCATTTAAAAGTATAGGAAATGACCATAATGAGGTACTACTATCCACCCACCAGAAAGGATAAAATAAGAAAAGATTGGTTCTACCAAGTGTTGACACGAATGTGGTAACTGAAATCCTCGTATATTACCGTTGTCAGAGTAAAAATGCGACAACTACTTTAGAAAAATGTTTGACAGTTTATAACAAAAACATACACTATCCTATGACTCAGCAGTTTCACTTATAGGCATCTACTCAAGAAAATTGAATGCAGATGTCCACAAAAAGACTTGTACAAGATGTTCATGGCAGCCTTATTCATAATATCCAAAATTTAAAAATAACACAAACCCATTTACAGAAGAATGGACAAATTGTGAATATTCACACAAAAGAATTCCACTCAACAATAGCAAAAAGAATGAACTACTGATATGTGCAACATGGATGAATTTCAAAAATATGTTGGTGAGTGAAAGAAACCAGACACAAAAGAACACATACTATATGATTCCATTTATATGAAATACAAGGACAGACAAAGCTAATCTATGATGATAGAAGTCAGAACAGTGTTTACATTTTGGGGAAGTTGGCAGGGGACACTGCCTTGAAAGGGACACAAGAGAACTTTCTGAGAGTGGTCAGAATGTTCTCCATCTTGGTCTGAGTGGTGATCCCATGGATGGATACACACAGGAAAATGAGTTGACCTGTAATCTTAATACTTGGGGATCTTACTATATATAAATATCCTAATAAAGTACCATAAAAATATAAACATTTAAATAGGATAAAGTTAGAATTTTAAGCAGAATTTTTAATAGTCCGAAATGACAGGAAAGTTCTGACAGGAACCTGGTAAAGTACAGAAGTCCGTCTTTGTCCTCAGGAGACAGGTTCCAAGACCCCAGCTGATGCGTGAAACTGCAGAGAGTGTCAAACCCTATGTCTACACTGTTTTCCTTATACACACGTACACAAATTTAATGCCTTGTCCATCTTAACTAAGCACTTGCCACACACCATGGCTGTAACTTTTGTAGATGAAGTGCAACAACAGAACTAGCATGAATTTCATTTTCCTTTTTCACAATTTTTGTATAGAAGGTTCTTTCTTACTGTAGAACTTAGCCACTGCAGCATATGATTTTTCCCCCTTATGAAGTCAAGAACTTTTACCTTCTTACTTAAAGGAAGCACTTTACAGCTTCTCTTTGGCATATCTGAATTGCCAGCATCATTACTCCTGCACTTTGTGGCAATTATTAAATAAAATAGGGGTTATTTAAACATAAGCACTGCAGTACCACCACAGCTGATCCGATGACCCGACAGCTACTAAGTGACAGCCACGTGGGGAGCACGTTCTGTGTGGATACTCTAGACAAAGGAATGATTCACATCCTGGGCGAGATAGAGTGGGATAGTGTGAAATTTCATCACACTACTCAGAACACTGCACAATTTAAAACTTAGGAATTATTTCTGGAATTTTCCATTTCATATTTTCAAACTGTGGTTGACTGCAGGTAACTGAAACTGCAGAAAGCAAAACCACAGATGGGGGGACTACTGTATAGGACACATTTAACAGAGCACAGTAAAGGAAGTGAGTGAAGAAAAATGAAATGGACTGATGCTTAGATTACTGAGTAGAGATTGCTCAGTAGATAGTCACAATGGAACATTCAGTTAACACATAAAGGAACACCATAGGTTCCTTATGGGACATATGTATGTAATAATAGTTTTTTAAAAACAGGGGGAGTAAATGGCAATGCAGACATTCAGGAGAATAGACAGAAAGAAAGTGGAAGAGAGTGAACAGGATTGGAGAGTGATGCCAAAGGGTCTCCAACTTTCTCTGTTAAAAGACAAGGTTAAAAACGAAATATAATAAAATATTAACATTTGTTTAATAGCTAGGTGGTATCTTTGACAGTGTTTATTATATTTTATTTGTAACCATTGCTTAAAATATTTCATATTAAAAACAAGTAAGATAGATCTTTAGATATTAATAGAAAATTATCTCTAAGATCTATTGGAAGCCATCACAATTTTATGGCTTGTTTGCACTGATGTTGTCAAATAGGTTAAATGTGTGCTCGTGTACAGAAAAATTCTAGAAATACCCAAGAAACCATCATTGTCCTGGGATAGGAAAAAAACCTTAACTTTACTGTATAACTGTTGGTAACATTTTAATGTTTCCTTTCAATGTTGTTTGTTGATAAATAATGTAATTAAGCAAATAGTTTGGTCTATATGATCATTAAGGTATTTACAGATTCTAAAATGCTATGATATAATCATACAACTTTCCAGAACAAACTTTATTCTGGGATCTAAAGACATAATGTTGAGATCACATATATATGAGCTGTAAAATTACCAGATGGAAAAAGCGTAAATATTACCTTGTTCCTTTAATCAGTATTGTGTCTGTACCACCAGTCCATTGTAAATTTATTGAATATAAATGCACATGGATTGTGTTGCCATTGCACTGAATTTTAGTGAATAAAGTTATTGACCTTGGTATCAGGGAATCTTAAAATAATAGTGGAAATATACATATACACACATATACAGTTGACTCTTGAACAACATGAGTTTGAACTGCATGGGTCCACTTATACACAGATTTTCTTCAACCAAATGCAGACCAAAATACAGTATTCATGAAACCCACATATACAGAGGGCTGACTTTTTGTGTAAGTGGATTCCACAGGGCTGACTGAAGAACTTGAGTATGTGTGGATTTTTGGACTATGCAGAGGTCCTGAAACCAATGCCCAAGGTAGGCTGAGGAATGTGTGTATTTTATTTATAATTAACACATAATAATGATTAAATCAGGATAGGTAGAATATCCATCACCTCATACCTTTATCGTTTCTTTGTGGTAATAACTTTGAAGATCTTTTTTTCTAACTATTTTGAAATATACTATATATTATTATTAGCTATAGTCACCCTACTATGTAATAGAACACCAGAATTTATTTTTCTACCTAACTGTAACTTTGTACCCATTGACCAACCTCTCCCCACTCTTCCTACCCCCTCCCCTCCCCAGCCTCTGGTAACTCTTTTTCTACTCTCCACTTCTATGAGATCAACTTTTACATTCCAAATATGAATGAGATCATGCAGTATTTGTTTTCTGTGTCTGGAGTATCATTTAACATTATATCCTTCAGGTTCATTCATGTTACTGTAAATGACAGGATTTCACTTTGTCTTTTAACAGCTGAGAAGTAATACACTGTATATATACCACTTTTTCTTCTTCCAATTTGGTGGGCATTTACATTGATTCCATACCTTGGTTATTGTGAATAGTGCTACTATCTCATGTTTATTCAGATAGTAGTGGTTCAATTCCTTTGGATATATACCCAGTAGTGGAACTATTGGATCATATGTTAGTTCTATTTTTAATTTTTTGAGGAATCTCAATACTGGTTTCCATGGTGGCTGTACTAATCAACATTCCCACCATTAGCGTATGACAGTTCCCCTTTCTCTACATCCTCACCAGCATTTGTTATTTTTTTTGTCTTTTTGATAATAGTCATTCTAACTGGGGTTAGGTAATGTTTCATTATGGTTTTGATTTGCATTTCCCTAATGATTAGTAATGTTGAGCATTTTATCATATACCCACTGGCCATTTGTATGTCTTCTTTTGAGAAATGTCTTTTCAGTTCTTTTGCCATTTTTTAAATTGGATCATTTGTTTTGTTGCTGTTGAGTTGAGTTCCTTATATGTTCTTGATAGCGACCCTTTGTCAGACGTATAGTTTTCAAGTATTTTTTCCCATTCTGTAGGTTGTCTCTTCACTCTGTTAACTGTTTCCTTTGCTTATTAGTTTGACATAATCGCAGTAGTTTATTTTTGTATTTGTTGCCTGTGTTTTTGAGGTCCTATCCAAAAAAATCCTTGCCCAGGTCAATGTCATGAAGTACTTCCCCTATGTTTTCTTCTAGTAGTTTTGAAGTTTTATAGGAAGTGAAAGGTCTTACACTTTTATCCATTATTTAGTTGATTTTTGTACATGGAGAGAAAAAGGGTCTAGTTTAATTCTTCTGCATGTGGACATTCAGTTATCTCTGCATTCGTTATTGAAGAGACTATCCTTTTCCCAATATGTTCTTGGCATTTTTGTTTTCAAAAATTAGTTGACTGCAAATGCATGGATTTGTTTCTTGGCTTTCTATTCTGTTCCATTGGTCTATGTGTCTGTTTTTATGCCAGTGCCATGCTCTTTTGGTTACTATAGCTTTGTAGTATATATTGAAATTAGGTAGTATGATGTCTCCAGCTTTGTTCTTTTTGCTTGATTGCTTTGGTTATTTGGGCTCTTTTGTAGTTCCATATAAAGTTTAGGTTTTTTTCTAATTCTGTGAAGAAAGTCATTGGTATTTTATTAGGAATTGCATTGAATCTTAGATTGCTTTGGGTATTATCAATATTTAATGCTATTAATTCTTCCAATTCATGAACACAGGATATCTTTCTATTTATTTGTGTCTTCTTTGATTTCTTTCATCAATATTTCATAGTTTTCATCATAGAGCTCTTTCACCTTCTTGGTTAAACTTATTCCTAGGTATTTCTTTGTTGTAGCTATTGTAAATGGAATTATTTCTTGGTTTCTTTTTCAGATAGTTTGCTATAGGCATGTAGAAATGCTACTGATTTTTGTATATTGATTTGTATCCTGCAACCCTATTGAATGCAGTTATTAGTTCTAAGAGTTCTTTGGTGGAGTCTTTAGGATTTTCTATAAATATGGTCATGTCATCTGCAAAGAGGGACAATTTGACTTCTTCCTTCCAATATGGATACCCTTTCTTTCCTTCTCTTGCCTTATTGCTCTGGCTAGGACTTCTAGTACTATATGGAATAAAATGAAAGTGGGTATCCTTGTCTTATTCTAGATCTTAGAGGAAAATCTTTCAGCTTTTTCCCATTCAGTATGAGATATGGCCTTTATTGTTTTGAGGTGTGTTCCTTCTATGCCTAATTTATTGAGAGTTTTTATTATGAAGGGATATGAATTTCATCAAATGCTTTTTCTGCATCTATTAAAATGACCATATGATTTTTGTCCTTGACTCTGTTAATGTGAAGTATAATGTTTATGGATTTGTGTAAGCTGAACCATCTTTGTATCCCTGGGATGAATCCCACTGGATCGTGATGATTTATATTTTTAATTTATTATTGGATTCAGTTTGTTAGTATTTTGTTGAGGATTTTTGCACCTCTGTTCATCAGGGATGTTGGCCTATAATTCTTTGTTTCCTTTTCTTTTCCTTTCCTTCCTTTCCTTTCCTTTCTTCCCTTTCCTTTTCTTCCTTCCTTATCAGGGTAATGCTGGCCAGGGTAACTCAGAATAAGTTTGAAAGTATTCTCTCTTCCTCAGTTTTCTGCAAGAGTTGAGTATAATTGGTATTAGTTCTTCTTTAATTGTTTGGTAGAACTCAGCAGTGAAACCTGGGCTTTGTTTGATGGGAGAGTCTTTATTACTGCTCTAATCTCGTGACTTGTTATTATTGGTCTGTTCAGGTTTCTATTTCTTCATACTTCAAGCTTGGCAGGTTGTATGTATCCAGAAATTTATCCATTTCTTCTAGATTTTCTAATTTTTTTGCATATAGTTTTTCATAATGATCTCTTATGATCCTTTGTACTTTTATGGTATCAGTTGCAATATCTCCTTTTCCATCTCTGACTTTGAGTCTTCTTTTTTTTTCTTAGTCTAGCTAAAGATTTTTCATCTTTTAAAATCTTTTTAAAAAACCAACTCTGTTTGAATGATTTTTTTTTTGTATTTTCATAAGTCTCTATTTCATTTATTTCTGCTCTGATCTTTCTTATTTCTTTCCTTCTACTAATTTTGTGTTTAGTTTATCCTTGTTTTTCTAGTTTCCTGAGGTGCAAAGTTAGATTGTTTATTTAAGATCTATTTTTTTGATGTAGGCATTTATTGGTATAAATTTTCCTCTTAGAGCTGCTTTTGCTGTATCCCCTAGATTTTGGTAAGTTGTGCTTCCATTTTCATTTGTCTCAGGAATTTTTAATTTCCTTCTTAATTTATTTATTGACCCATTCATTGTTCAGGAGCATGTTGCTTAATTTCCATATATTTATACAGTTTCTAACTTTTTTTCTGTTATAGATTTCTAATTTTATTCCACTGTGGTTGGAAAAGATACTTGCATTTCTTATAAGACAGATCTGGTGTTAAAGAATTCCCTCAGCTTTTGTTTTCTGGGAGAGTCTTTATCTCTCCTCCATGTTTGAAAGATAGCTTTGTTGGGTACAGTATTCTTGGCTGGCAGTTTTTTTCCTTCATCACTTTGAACATATCATCCCACTGTACTATCTCCTGGCTTTCCTCCCCCGATCCCCATGATATTCTTTGTCTTTGATTTAAAAATTTTTTTTCTTTAGAGATGAGGTCTCACTATGTTGCCCAGACTGAACTTGAACTCCTAGGCTCAAGGGATCTTCCTGCCTCAGCCTCTGAAGTAGCTGGGACTACAGGCCTGCACCATTATGCCTGGCTCTTTGTCTTTGATTTTTGATAATTTAATTATGACGTGCGTTGGGGAATTCTTCTTTGAGTTGAATTTGATTAGTGACTTCTGAGCTTCCTGTTCATGGATGCTGTTATCTTTCTCCACATTTGGGAAATTTTCAGCCATTATTTTTTTCAAATAATTTTTTAGGCCTTTTTCTCTTTCATCTCCTTTGGGAATTCCTATTATGCAGAGGTTCATTCACTTGATGGTGTCCCATAATATCTTTAGGCTTTCCTTGCTCTTTTCATTTTTTTTCTTTTTGCTCCTCTGATTGGGTAGTTTCATATGTTCTGTCTTCAAGCTCACTGGTTCTTGCCTCCATTTGGTCAAGCTTGCTATTGAGGCTTTCTAATGAGTTTTTCAGCTCAGTTATTGTGTTCCTTATTTCTAGGATTTCTATTTGGTTTTAAAAAATTCTTTCTGTTTCTGCATCCAATTTCTCATTGTGCTTCTGAATTGTTTTCCAAATTTCATTTAATTTTATATCTGTATTTTCTTGGAATTCCCTGAACTTCTTTGAGAGAATTATTCTGAATTCTTTGTCAGACATCTCTTAGATCTTTAATTTTTCTGGATCCATCACTGGAGCTTTGTTGGTTTCTTTTTGTGGCGTCATTGCTCACACATTCCTTGTTTTCACATTCCTTCTGTCTTTACATTGGTGCTTGCACATATGAAGAGATGGCCACCTCTTCTAATTTTTGCAGGTGTTCTTCATTGGTGTTAGATTTTCACTACTTAATGTTGGAATTTAACCACTAGTCTGCTGTTGTTTTCTATCCTATGGAGGACTTATAGTAAACACTGAGACTAAAACCCTGCACTGGAACCAACCCATTACCCTACTCCTGTTTTCCTAGTCTGAGAAGACTGTAGTGAGTACTCACAAAAATGCAATTTAAGCTCAGCCAATCATAGGCAGACAACTGGGCATTAGCTATATTGTTTTGAACATTCTACTGGGATAGTCCAAATAAGGTAATTGCTCAAACTTTAACCAAATAATTGCTTTGCTTTGCTTCCACATTCACCCTATAAAAGCTTTCCCTTCTAACCACTTCCAGTTGCATATTGTTTGGCACCGCCTGATTCAAGAATTACTATTTGCTCAAATAAACTCTTCAAAATTTTAATTTGCCTTAGTTTATCTTTTAACAGAACTATGAAAAGGTATTTTGAAGTTTAAAGTTATACCCTAAAAGTTTTTTCTGGAATTATGCATTTAGATCTTTTCCTGACATGTATCACTGAAATTTTAAAATTATGTGTACTTATTTCTTCTCCTTAAAAAAATTATTTTCTTTTTTAATCTATCAGTTCCCTATGCCCAAATAGGGAATGTCAATAAAAGTACTAGTTTCACTGTTACATATGGTTTCAAGGAGTAGCCAGATCATTCCTGACTGACAGAATAACAAAATAAAGAAAAGAAAGGCCTATTGAAGGTTAACCAAGCCATAACTATTCCAAAATAAATAAAGTTGGTTCCCTAAATGTCATACCATAGGCCAAAATAAATCCCACCAGAGAAAAGAGTTAAAAAAAACAAAACAATAAAAAATAATCTCAGGGTGCTAAAGGTCTTTTGAAACATAAGGGCAAGGGAATTATCCCTTAAGGAAAGGATTGATAGATTTAATTTCTTTAAGTCAAAAAACAACATGAATAAAACTAAAATGAAAACAATAAACTGGGAAAACTATTTGCAACATATATGACAGATTTATGTCCTATAAGGAAATAATAAGGATAGTGTGCAGTAATGTATGTGAAAAGGTTTTATAATAGTGATTAATAATACAACTCAGTTTATAAAATGAGGATTGTTTATAGACTGGCCAAAAATAGTATACATTTACTACAAATTAGGTTATAATACTTGAAAAATAAGATACTTAAAATATATATTATAGATAAAATACTTAAATATTCTTATAAAATGTTCACATTTAATTAAATGAAAATTGTTATAACATAGTATGTTTAATATGATACAAATTTTAAGTAAATGTATTATTTTGACAAAACTGCCAAACTAATTAACTCTTCGAGATGTGATTATGGGTATTTTAAATTTTCTTTTGCCTTTTAGTGTTTTCCAAAATCCCAACAATGAATATACAGATTTTAAACTAGCCAAAACCCTAACATATATTATTTTAAAGACATACTATGAAGAGATTAAAAATAAACACTGAGGAGGGGTAAATATTTCAACATATTTAACAAAAAATTAACATTCTTACCTTGGTACTGCCTCTTATTTTCTTAGCTAAATCTTAATCTTATCCTGTTAACTATAATACTTGAACAGAGATGCCAAAAATGATATATTTAAGAATGTATATCACAAAAAAATAAGTCCAAGTGATATAAATATCCAACCATAGGGTTAAAGAAAATTATGCTAAGATAGAATGTTACCCAACTATTAAATATGCATGTTTACAAGAACGTTATGATCAAAGCAAACTGCATTGTAGTCTGTTCAAAATGATCCCAATTATGTCTTTGTTCAAATATCACCTTTTCAATAAGGCCTTCCCTGACCACTCCATTTAAAATGACAATCTCCTCCACTCTGTCCCAGAATCTCTGACCACCTTACTTAACCTGCATTGTGTTTTCCATGTACTTCACATTCTCTACCATACTACGTAATTTCGTTTTTACTGTGATGATTGTTCACTGTTTCTCCACGGAATGTTGATATGTACCTAAGGAGAATTTGTTGAACGAATAAACATGAGTACATACACAGAACAAGCTTGAAAGAAATACACCAAAATATTAATTGTAGCTATGGTGTGATTATTTTCTTCTTTGTACTTCCCTAGTTGTGCAAAGTTTTCTGCAATAAACACAAATAACTGTTATAATGGGAAAAATGTGTGTGTATGTACATAAAATAGATCTCTAGGTAGATCTTTACCCTTGAATCATTCTAGATATTCTGCGTTTTCAAAGATCTCCAGGAGAAACAATTTTACAATCTCCCTCATCACCCTGTGTCAGGATTTAACATCCCTGAGAGTCAAGAAATATTTCCATTGGACTTAGTTCTGCTTGCCACTGGCAAGGTTAAATGGTGCCTGTGGGTCTATTGTCAGGCATTAAGGCAAGTGTTGAAGAAAAGAAAAAAAGGAGCAAGAGAGAGATACATTATTTTCCAGTGATGGAGTAATGACAATGAAAAGTAAAGTAGGAGGGAGAGAAGAGGAGGAAATACACCACACTTACAAGCTATAAACATTCATTGATCCTCTTGTATGTGTTAGCACCCTATGCTGGGTGCCACAGTGTGCATAAAAGTGATTGTACAGAGTCCCCATCCTCAAAGACTTTATAATATGGCAGAGGAGCTTGAAGTCTAATATTTACCCCTTGTCTCCTCCCATAGCCTTAACTGTAGGCAACCTGCTCATTAGTAGCTGCATGAAGTGGCCCCCTGCTGGGGACGGACGTTGCACAACTCAGTGTAATAAAACCATCCTGATATTGAAAAAAAATTTGACTACTTTATCCTTCTATGAATCATCCTCTCCACCCACTGGCATGCACAATCTGCAGCTTTATTTTATTGGATGCTGTCTTTTTGTCTCATTTTAATCCTTGACTAGCTTTTCCATAGCACAGTCATCACACATGCTTAGAAGGTTTCAAAATAACTTTAAGACTGGCCTAGTTGAAACACAAACAGGTAAATCTGGACTAGGAAAGAAAATCACATCAAAATTCCAGTGGCAAGCAGAAATAACCTACAGTTTTGTTGTTTGGGGTATTCAGTCTTAGGGTCTCTCTCTCTCTCTCCAAGAAATGGAGAATTGTTTTCAAGGCGCATGTAAACTCTTCCTGCTCTCTGCCTTCTGGGAGATGACAAAGGCTGAGCTGATCATCACAGGATGTTTTTAATAAGTAATCTTTGATAGTTTTCTTTAAAAGAACCCAAATTCTTTGCTCTTTCCTCATGAGTCTTTATGTTCTAACCCTACTATTTCTTGCAGAAATATTTTCTAGTTCTCTGCACCTTCCGGAAGCTGTGGGGCTCTGTTCTAACACCAGTGTTTCAGTCATTGGTCCCCAGCCTTTGTGGCTCCAGGGATCAGTTTCATGGAAGACAATTTCTCCATGGACGGAGGCGGGGTGTTGGTGGTGGTGGCAGAGCTCTGTGGCCTGGTCCCTAACAGGTTGCAGCCCAAGGGTTGGTGACTACAGTTTTAGTCTTATGTTTGAACTGTGTTAGTTCACACGGGGTCATTATGTCTCAGCTCCAATTTTGAATAGTACTCCCATTTTTATATCCAGATGAAATATATTTCTTCAGGCATCAGTGTTGCCAGAGTTATTGCTGATTTATATGCACCTCTGAGTCACTTGTGCCCTGTCCTTTCTGTCCCGGGACTGCTGAGCCTCTGTGGTTTGTTGGAATGGCCGCAAGAACTGAAGTCATGAGACCTGGGTTCCAGTTCCAGCCTTGCCCCTTCCTGTCTGTGGCTTTAATAAAATTTGAGTTAAGTCCCTA
Organism: Eulemur rufifrons; assembly: GCF_041146395.1. NCBI lineage: Eukaryota > Metazoa > Chordata > Mammalia > Primates > Lemuridae > Eulemur > Eulemur rufifrons. The sequence continues at coordinate 88,391,792 of NC_090999.1, read as the reverse complement.
AATCTACACTGGGTGGTTGTGGGCATAATTATGAGAGCAAATGTGAAAATGCTTTCCACACTGGAATCAGAAATATGAAGACTATCCTTGTGTTCCTGTTTCTTTGGTGGGGGGGGTGGGACGAGTTTCTTGACTATCCCCTTGCTCCTTCCCATGAAAAATCTCTCCTTGTGTAAAACACTCCTCCAGCCCCTTTTCACCTAGTGAGTGCTTCCTCCGCTTTGAGACTCCATCCTCACAGCCCCTGACCAGGAAGCAGCCCCCGACCTCTTACCTGGGTAGTTTCCCTTTCAAATACGCTTAGCAGCACTGTGGACCTCTTCTCCTTAGCTCTTGGAATACGTACAATTTTCCATGCATCTGTAAGATTATTTGATTATTGAAAGTCAGTGTAGCCCAGGAGGCAGACTGCCTGGATTAGGCTACTGAATGCTGCTTACCAGGTGTGTAACTTTGGGCACTAAATGCCTCTGTGCATCAGTATTTGCACCTATAAAATAAAGATGCTTACAGTGCCTATACTACACCATAGCCCTATGTGAAAATCAGGTGGGGCACCGCATACAAACCACTTAAACTTGCCAGGCACACAGCGAGCACTCAGTGAAGGTCCCTGCCATTATGTGATGGGCATTCCTCTGTCTGCATTCACCACTGGTGTGGAAGCTCCTGAAGGGCCACACCTTGTCTTTCAAGTTTAAGCACGAGGCCTGGGTTGGAATAAATGCTCAGTAAAGATGTGCTGAATGTAATAATGACTAACTGAATTCATGGATTTAAATTCTAAACCAGTACTCAACATGCTGGCGTCCTGATTTTTATTCCATTATTCATGTTACATTAAACCAAGTAAATGTTAAAAATCAGAGGGATTAAAACCAAACCTTTAGGAAAACAATTTCCCCTAAGTTGTACTAAATCACTGATAACTATTTACATACACCATGAACTTCCATTCAGTTGAGTACTGCCTAGTTATTTGTGGCTTCTAAAATAATAATCAATAAGCATTTGCCAGAATACAAAGAATTCTGCTAGTCATTTTCAATGATACGCTGAGTGACGCTGGTTGGGAAGTTATAGCATAGTATCAAAACAAGTCTCTCGTGATAACTACCTAAAGAGCAGTAGACAGGTTCTATCTTCTCATGGCAGGTGGTGGAGAACTTTCAGTCATGGATCAAGGAAAATGGAAAAATTCAAAATTACTCAGGTTTACTTCTCCCCCTCCACCAAGTCCATCATTTTATTAATACGTAAAATAACTTTGAATTTATTTTTCATACCCTTTTGCCCTGCATTTGCTATTTTTTTCTCCTAATGGTTTTGTTCTAAAGTTTTATTGACAGAGACAACTTGAATCATTTTCAGAGCATCAATTTTCTTAGTTTTAAAAAAAAAATCTTGATGATCGTAAATATAAAGAAAAGCTCTCATTGAGACAGTAAAGTTTTATTTTAATCAGTTCATATAAAATACATTCTTTTTGAGAGGAAATCAATACCTCCAAGAGATGTCTGCACTCCCATGTTCACTGCAGCAGCATTTACAGCAGCCAAGACGTGGGCTCAACCTAAGTGCCCATCAACAGATGAACAGATAAAGAAAATGTGGTATATACATACACAGACAAAACGAGACCATCCAGGCTTAAAGAGGAAGAAAATCCTGTCACTTGTGACAACATGGATGAACTTGGAGGACATTATGCTAAGTGAAATCAGCCAAGCACAGAAAGACAAATGCCACATGATTTCATTTATATGTGGAATCTTAAAAAGTTGAACTCATAAAAGCAGAGAGTAGAATGGTGGTTACCGGGGGCTGGGAGCCATGAAGAGATGTTGGTCCAAGGGTAAATAATTTCAGTTATCAGGATGAATAAGCTCTGGAGTCATGGCATGGCAACTATATTTAATATTACTAGGTGGTATCCTTGAAATTTGCTAGGAGAACAGATCTTACATAATTCTCACCACACACACCCAAACAAAAGCCAACTACGTGAGGGGATGGGTATGTCAATTAGCTTTATTATGGCAATCATTTCACAATGCATGCCTGTATCATAACATCACATTGTACACCTTGCTTATATGTAATTTTATCTATCAATTATACCTCAGTAAAGCTGGAAACAATAAAATATATCCTTTCTTGTTTTAAAGTACTTGGATCTCTGCTTCAGTAAAGTATGAAAAGAAATGCATGTTTTAAGTTTACAGTTTAAATACAGGCCATTTCATCTGGCCAGTTAAATCTCCTAGGTGAGGAGCTATCTTAAAAGTACTAATTAAATTATAGCATATGCAATAAACACCTTTCCTTGGTTGAGCAGGTGGTTTTAGAGGATGAGAATTAGATTGATCTGAGGTGGCAGTCACCGTGCTGCCTAACCAGGGACCTTTCTGCCACTGTCTTCCTAGTTAGCAGAGCTCGTCTCCCTCGAGAGGCCCCAAATGCCAAGTCGTCGGATTCTCCGCCTTCCCTATGGATAGAGCACGGGCACAGGATCCAGAGGGGGGTGAGTAGAAGTCGCTGAGTGGCTTCTGGGAAAGGCTTTGCTCCATGATCCAAAAATATAATTAACACACACTTATTTTCTGCCTTGACATTGTTATAGGAGAATGTGACACTTGCAGCCATAGCAGCCTTTTGGGGACTCTATGATAAAAGCCAACATACTGAACATATTATAGCAGAAAGAAGGAAAGAATCTGGGCTTCTGATGACATCTCCAACTGCTACACTCACCTTCCTGGTGTACAAGAAAACAGATGTGCCGGCCACTAACTACCTTTAGTTGACTATTCAATTACAAGCACCCAAAACTATGTAATCTATCAGTGTCCCTTGGCTATCATACTGTGAGACCAAATAGTATCAACTAAGCACCTTATTTTCCAAATGGGCCCACATGACTCAGTGAAATGTTTTGAGCAGGGCAATGAATTGGCCCATGGGAGTTCGGATTCTGGTTTCTACCACTTCAGTTCCGGCATCAACTTGTTGAGTGATCGGTGCTAAATAAGTCATCCAGCCTCATGACGTCCCCTACCCAGGCCATTTCCTTCCCCGTGAAATAAGGGATTGGGACTGAGAAAGCACTTAGGTCCCTCCTTTTCCCGCTTACGTTGTTAAATTCTGCGTTTATAGTCCTATCACAGGTTGGGTTCCCCGAGGAAGCAGACGGAATCTGACACAAGCTTGGAGGAGGTTTACTAGGGGGTGCCCCTGGGCTCAGCACCTGTGCAGAGCGAGGGGAGGCTCCAGACGGGCAGAGGGGGAAGATGAGCTGCAATGCAGTCTCGGTGGAGGCCTGGCCACAGGGGGACTATGCCCTCATTCCCGGCGGGGGGCCAGAGTAGGGCACCCATCATGGCTGGGAACCCAAGTTCACCCGTGTTAACATAAGGTTGACATCTTTCTTTCCATTTTAATTGCTGGATTAAATTTTTTCAGTATAGAAAATTTCAAACCTCCACAAAAGTAGAAAGACTGGTATAATGAACTCCCATGTATTCATCTCCCAGCCTGAGTCAAGATCTACCACCATTCTGGCTCCACGTACTCTCCACCTCCATGCTTTCCCCTCTGCTGGAGTATTTTAAAGCAAACTCAAAATATTGGAATAATCACTTGTGACTGATTTAACTCAACATAATTTAGATCGTTTAGGGTATCCGCATGTGTCCCTAACCTTAAAGATCTCATTGATGAGAATTTTTTTTTTTTTTAAAGAGACAGCATCTCGTTCTATTGCCCAGGCTGGAGTGCAGCAGTGTGATCACAGCTCACTGCAGCCTCCTGTGCCTGGGCTCAAGTGACGTCTGGCCTCAGCCTCCAGGGTAGCTGGGACTACAGGCATGCGCCACCACACCTGGCTAGAGTATTTTAAATCATAATATCAATAACAGAAAGCTCTTCTCCTCCTAAGTTCATTTTAAGGGCATCTCATGCAGCCCTAAAGAGACACTTTCAGGCCTAGGGGCTTTCAGCTGTCCCCTGTTTCACCCTGTAGTGGGAAACTAAGAAGTGTGGCACTGGGGTTTAGACTGGGAGCTGTAAGTCCCATTACCAGCCAAGCCAATCAGGCTCCTCGTGAGTAGCCGTGTTTTGCTACAGTGTTCAGATGAGCAATGGCAAGTTGAGAAGCATTACGTGGTGAATGATGATTTTGTGGTTCCCAAGGTCAGTAGATCCAGGTTTAAAAATAGTGTTTGTTTTTGCTATGCCCTCACGTTTCAAAAATTCTTCTATGTAATGGCCCTGTTCAATCATTTTTATTTCCAAACAACCATGTCCACTGACACTTCTAATAAAACGGAGGGTCTTAGCCCCATTGCCATAAAAGGGGTCCCAGACCAAACGGGATCACTAACAAAATGAAAAGTTTGATTTTTCTTAAAAGTCAGCTGGGAGGTGTAGAAAGACACCGGGGGAAAGTTCAGATTGGACGCATGTCCCGAACCACGTGCTCTCAGGAACTCCCGCGAGGGATCCGATACTTACCTGGTTTTCAGAGGATGCAGCTTTAAGCCAGTTTTGTTTGCTCCCTTGTGGGAAGCTTGGCTGCTGCAGAGCTAGACAAACATTTCTGAACTCTTCCGTGATTGCTGAGAAGCATGAAGGCCTGAGGCCGTCTCGTGCCCGTGCATTACGGAAGGACAGCTGAGAACTATAGACTGCGGTGCCCGTCCTAGAAAAGCATATGGTTCAATTGTGAGGAAAAGCCAGGCAAATGTGGCAATCCTGTAAGAACAGTCACTCGAAAGCACAAAAATTAATTGACTGTAACTTATACGGGACACAGTCACCTTCACCCAGTCTAAGAAATTTAGGTGTTTCTTGGGCTACCGGAAAAGTTGCTCAGATAATGAATTCAGGTTTAAAATTAAAAGTATAAAGAATATACTTGGGTACTGAAATATGGTATCAACCTTGTACAGTAGTTCCAGGATGCTCACAAAGGATACTTTTACTTGGAAGCATATGTTTCAGGGTCACAAAGTGGAATATAGTTTTAGTAACTCTTCTAAGGGTCAATATTACTGGGACTGGGCAAAGACTGGTGAAATATTTTGCTTCAAGAAATAAAGACTTGCTTTGACTTGGGGGGACAGGCAGTACATGGGCAACGTATGTAACCTGAAATTCTGTATCCCCCATAATAAGATGAAATAAAAAAAAAAAAAGAAAGAAAGAAAGAAAGACTTGGAGGGCCGGCGCGGTGGCTCATGCCTGTAATCCTAACACTCTGGGAGGCCGAGAAGGGTGGATCGTTTGAGCTCAGGAGTTTGAGACCAGCCTGAGCAAGAGTGAGACCCTGTCTCTACTAAAAAATAGAAAGAAATTATCTGTACAACTAAAAATATATCCAGAAAAAATTAGCCGTGCATGGTGGCGCATGCCTGTAGTCCTAGCTACTCGGGAGGCTGAGGCAGAAGGATTGCTTAAGCCCAGGAGTTTGAAGTTGCTGTGAGCTAGGCTGACGCCACGGCCTCTAGCCTGGGCAACAGAGTGAGACTCTGTCAAAAAAATAAATAAATAAATAAATAAATAAAAATAAAGACTTGGAACATTAGATGGAAAAATCCTAAGAAATATATTAGCAGACCAAGCCCGATAATATAAAATAAAATTATGTATCACAATCAAGTTGAGTTTTTCGTAGATTGCAAGGTTAATTTGGCATTAGAAGATGAATTATAGAAATTCACCACAGTAAGAGAGAAAACACATTATCTCAATAATGAAAAAGTGTTTGACAAAACTGAATATATATCCAAATTAAAAACCTTTAATCAAAGAAGGAATAGAAGTATACTCACTTCTACCGGGTATCTATAGTAAACATCACAATCAATGCTAATGTTGAGAACCTTCCTCTTAAAGTCAGAAATAAGAAAAGATTTCCTGCTATTATTAATTCTATTCAACCTTGTATTAGTGTTCTTCTCCAATGCAGTTAAGGCAAAAATAAATAAGTAAATAAATAAAATGTGGGTTGGGTGCAGTGGCTCACTCCTATAATCCTAGCACTTCGGGAGCATCACTTGAGGCCAGGAGTTCAAGACCAGCCTGGGCAACACAGTGAGATCTTGTCTCTACAAAAAATTGGAAAATCAGCCAGGCATTATGGCATGCGCCTATAGTCCCAGCTACTCAGGAGGCTGAGGCAGAAGGATTGTTTAAGCCCAGGAGTTTGAGGTTGAAGTGAGCTATAAAGATACTACTGCACTCTAGCCCAGCCCAGGCAATGGAGCAAGACCCTGTCTCATAAATAAATAAATAAGGATTGGATAGTAACAAAACTGTCTTTAGCCCCAAATAAAATTATTGTATAGAAGAAAATCTACAAATAAAGAACTACAAGTTGCTGGATACAAAAATCAGCTGCATTTCTATACTACAGCACTGAATAGTTAAGAAATGCCATTTTAAAAAAGATGTCATTAATATGACATCAAAAATATAAAGATTCTAGGAATAAGTTTAAGAAAATATATGTAAAACTTCTATGAATAAAATGACAAAGCTTTATTGAAATACAATAGAGAAGGCTTAAGTCACATCATATACCATGTTCCTGAATTAAAAATTTCAATATTATCAAAAAGTGTTCTCCAAGTTGATATTTACACTCAATATCATTTCAATAAAAACACCAAAGGGTTTTTCAGTGAAACTGACAAGCTGATTCTAATATTTGTGTCGAAAAAATCAAAGGACTAATGGTGAATTTAATTTAACAGATATCACCATTTATAATGAATAATAATTGATTCAATATCTTATTGGTTTAGGGATAGAAAAATGAATCAAAGAAATAGAATAGAGAGCCCAGGAAAAAATATTAATATGTGTGTGGCACATTAGTCTGCTCCAGCAGCCATAACAAAATATCATAGACTTGGTGGCTTAAGCAACATTTATGTCTCAAGTTCTGAAGACTGGGAAGTCTAAAATCAAGTTGCATCTAATTTGGTTTCTGGTGAGGGCACCTTCATTGCTTGCAGATGGCTGCCTTCTCACCTGTCCTCACATGGCAGAAAGACATCAGTTTCTCTCTCCTCCTCTTATTATAAAGCCTCACCTCATGACTTCATGTAACCCTAAATGTCCTATCTTGAAATACCACCATATTGGAAGTTAGGACTTCAACACATGAATTTTAGGGGGATACAATTTAGCCCATAGCATATGGATACTTAGTTTATGACATTTCTGGGACTTTTAAATAAATGATGCTGGGACAATTGGATATCCATATGGTAAAAAACAAAGTTGAGTCTGTACCTTATGCCACATATGAAAACCAATTCCAGTGGATTAAAGACTTCAATATAGAAGGTAAAATCATAAAACTCTTAAATATAGGAGACTATTTTTATAACCTAGGATTAGGGAAGGAGTTCTTAAATAAGGCACACAAAAAACACAAAGCATATACACAAAGATCGATAAATTAAACTACATTAAAACCAAGAGCGTTAGTTCACCAAAATTCACCATAAAGATAGTGAAAGGACATACCGCAAATCAAGAAGATATTTGCAATATATGTAACTAACAAACAGAAATGGGCAATGAAAAATAGACCCTTCACAGAAGGGGAAACCCAGATAGCCAATCAACATACAAAGTTGTGCAACCTCATTCGTTAATCGGAAAAATATTAATGCAAGTTAAAATCATCATAGGAATCTGTTTCATTACCACTAAATGGGCAAAAAATAAATCTGACAATATTAAATATTGGTGAAGGTATGGATAATTTCTCTCTCTCTCTCTCTCTCTCTCTCTGTGTGTGTGTGTGTGTGTGTGTGTGTAGCTAATGGGGGGTAAATCCCTATATGCAGTATAGAAAACAATTTGGCATTATCAGTATAATGCACACTGTGTGTGCAGTAAGACATACACACCCACAACCCAGTAACTCCACTCCCAGCTAGGCCTATAGAAATTCTAGAGTGCATACCAGGAGAAATCTATAAATGTTAACAGTACTATCTGAATAGAAAAAATTGGAAATAACCCAAATGTCCACCGGTAGTAGAGTGGATGGATACAGGAGTGAATGTGAATGGATTACAGCTACATGCAGCAAAACACACGGCCCTTAGGAACATCATGTCACTGGGGGGAAAAAAAGCCAAAAAGAGTATGTATAATATGAGTCCATGTATATCAAGTTCAAAAACATGCAGAATTTTAAAGGTGTATAATTTTACAGAAGGAAACACGTGATAAAATGACATATGAAGATAGTAAGGGACTTCTGATAGAAGATTCAGGATGGGAAGGGGATACGGTCAGGGAAGAGTTCAAGGGTCCTAAACCGTTATATTCTTGTGCTACCCATTCGTCATATCATTATTCTTTCCACCTTACATATACATTAAATATTCTTTTGTAATCGTCTTAATAATCGATAAGTTTTTAAAATGAGTAATACTGACCTGTAGCAATCTTCACATCGATCACATCTAATTTGTGGTTTTTAAGAGAATACTTTCTTATAGAAATCATTTCCTGACAATATTGGAATAGAAGCAAAAAATAAATCCTCATTATCCCAATAAACATGACAGAAAATCTTCAAAGAGGAACTTCAGGCAGAGGAGGAGAGAGAGTAGAATAACCACCCGCCTACACGAAGCCAGAGCCCCCCCTGGAGAAAGAGCAAGGAGACACACACCCCCGCCCCCCGCCGACGTCGCCTTTCATTCCAGCGATAAGGCCGTAAATTCTGGCCGGGCCTGGAGTTCAGTGTAAACACTGCAAGAGCTGCGGGACCACAGAGAGAGAGGCCGCCTGGCTCTGGCCGCCTTCCCTCTGGGGGGATGCTCACTATCAACCGCTGAATCACAAAACCCAAATTCTCCGCCTCCACCCCGGGCGGTGAGCGCCTGGCGTGGGGACAGTCGGGTCCTGGGATCCCGGGCGGGGCGCGGCTCGGGATCAGGCCGCCCAGCTCCGTTCCAGCTCCCGGGACCTGCCCGCCCCGCGCCGGGCCTCTCCTTCCCTCGCAGCCTCCGCTTCACTTTAGGACCGAGACTGACCGGGCGACCACGCGCTCCTTCCTGCCCGGGGCTGACTGGCCGAGGGGAAGGGAAACCGGGTCATAGTCCAGAACTGCCATTTGGGGCATCAAGGGGGTCTGGGGGAAGACGCGCGGGGCACGGGGTCGATGGATATTTATTTCCATGTTCATACGGGAGATTAAAGCACATCTTGCCATTAATTTGGTTGCCCCGCGATCCACTACAGAGAACGAACACGGTGGCCTGCAGCGGCGACAACTGTGTGCAGCGTGAGGGAGAGCGGGTGGCCTGCAGCTCCGCCCGCAGAGCCTGCCCAGAACGTCTTCTCATCTTCTCGGATAGAAGTTGGCAACAACAGCTGAGCCTGTCAGCTGCAGCACTTAAAGCTGATGGATATATATTATTTTTGTTTGGGGGTAAAAAATTCATTCTACAATTAATGACTCCTGGAGTATTAGCTCAACTATTTTCTTTTGTGTTAAAATAAAAGATGATTTAGAAAGGTTTCCCATGGCTCCTCAGGAACTTATTATGCCAGTATATTTTAAAAATCAACTTTATTGAAGTATAATTTAAATGCAATAAAATGCACTCACTTTAAGTGTACGGGTTGATGAGTTTAATTTGTGCAACTATACAATTAAGACGTAGAACATTTCCAACACTCCCTAAAGTTTCCTGTGCTCCTTTCCTGCCAGTCGTCCCCCTCCCACATAGCCCTGGCCCCAGACAATCTCTGATCTGCTTTCTGTCACTATAGATTAGTTTTGCCATTTCTGAATTTCACATAAATGGAATAAGCTAACATATTTTTAATTCAGAGTCTCCCCCATTCTAACAAATTTTGTTTTCTGAGGATTTCTCTTGGTTTTCATTGCTCAAAAGGGCAAGACTTTATTTTTGCCCCCTCCATCTGGATTTAACCTTAAAAACCAGAAAAGTTAAAGATTTCTAAATTGAAGTGAAAATACATGTAACTCACAGAACTGTTTTAAAAAACACTTTCATTATATCTGTTACATGTGAGTTAACTGGACAAGTTTCCCAACCTCAGGCTGCCTCAAGTGTTGGTTTCTGGGGGAGTGTGACAAGATCCATTTACAATCTCCATGAGTAGAATGAAAAGGAAAACTCCGACAGATCAGCCAATTATAAAATAGTAAGAAATAAAAAGCCGCCAGTTGGAATTACCTATGGAATTCTTCTCTGTCCAGTCACTGATTGGGGCCACAGAAGAAGGTGGCATCTCTCTTCACATTTCTGAAATGCCTCCCGAGAGGCATGGGAATTTGGGGTGATATAACGGTACTCCAATGATTGACAATTGTGCCCAGTTCCAGTAGAGCTGAAAGCTCTTCACGGTGGGCAACTCCGAGGTTCCCTGTCTCCACAGTAATGCCTTCTTAGGCACAGGGATTCTGAAGAAAGAATTGACATGTCTTCTGGCACGATTTTCACCTATTTCTGCAATTTCTAGGCCATCAGCTTTGGAGACTTTCTCAGGAGGCTGCAAGTCACACAATCATAGAACTTCATCCACCGTGGCAGAAAGTGAGAACACAGACTGTTTTCCTGCCTTCTATTTTTGCTACCCAACATATCTATTTTAATGGCAATTAAACTGTGGTGCCCTCCCTTATCTCCGTCGGCTAATGTATTTAATTCCACCACTCCCACAGGGAATAATCCCAAATCTAAAGCCTGTACTATATTAAAGACCCATGAATGCTTAATCAGAGCAAACAGAGGATTTGGTTTGTATAAACTGCAAAAGCTTGTGTCTTTTATGTCCAGAGAGCAGGACTGAAAGAAGAAAATGACAATAAATCATTTCAAGAAACAGCATAACGTAAATGTTGTATGTTTATTTAATACTTCATGCAATCATTTGTCTGGAGCTACAGCCCGGCTTCAGAAAGTGACCTGCCGTAATGAGGTTCGGAGGCAACAGTGTTCAAGAACCAAAAGACATATTGCCTCCTCCCCAGACTGGCTTATGGGGAAAACGATAAGCTCTTAAGTAGAACCAAAGCATCCAAGAGGGTAGTGCAACAGTAACACAAACCTTTGTTACTTTTTAAACAAGTCTGTGTTAAGATATTGGGATTCACAGAATTTAACATGATTTTAAAGAGAGTAAAAGGATGTGACTTCCTTTTGTCTGAGTTGAAATGAAAAATCCAAGTTGATTTCACCCTTAAATTTGCTTGCAGTAAAAAGAAACAAGAAGAATAGTGATATTAGTCAGAGGTGGGGTAGGGTGGGGATTGGGCTGCTTGTTAGGTGTTTATCAAGTAAGAGGACACGCTGTGTGGGGACTGAGAGCTTGGGCAGGCTCTGGCTTCAGGGTGCCTGGGTTTGAATTCAGACTCTGCCACTTCTCAGCTAAATAGCATGGGCAAGCCCTTTCTCTCCCTCAGTTTCCTCATCTTTCAAATGGGATGATAAAAGTGCCACCGGCCTCAGAGAATAGTTATAAGGACTAAACATAGGCAGAGCTTAAATGGTGCCTGGCACCTCATCAATAAATGTTGGCTTTTTGGAGACGGAACTCTTCCGTGTGTTCTAAACACGGTATGAAGAAAACCTTGGTAGTGGTTTCACTAGAAGGTAGAGATGGGTAGAGATTGACAAGAAGAGAGTTACCCTGCTCTGTAACCCAAAGACTAAGTTTCCTGGAAAGATGAGTGAAATTGTTCTCACGTTGTTTCTGATGTGAAGAGTAAATATAATTCTGTTCTCACATTTTCTCAAAACCAAGATATCTGAAGTCAATCTTTATTTCATAAGTTTGTACTCTTTGAAAGTATGTGTTGTTCTCTCCTTTACTGAGAACACCAGGGAATCACAGGGCAGTTACGTGCTTTCTTAGTGGGCTGTGGGCTGTTGTGCTCCTGGTACACATGATCCTGCACAGAACCTGTCTCCAAGAGACAGCACTGCCAACGAGCCCAACAGGACCTACGAGCGCAAAGTCCGACCCGTGTCGATATCTCAAGGAGCTGTATTCATCTGTTCACAATATCCTGCTAGTAGTTGCTGTGGTTGTGGATTTTCTATTTTTCCCTCATTGATTTGATTAGGAAGAAGGGAAGGGAAACTCTGATGAACTTTCACCCCTATAACCACCAAATAGAGAAGGTGGTGGGTAGAGGGGAGTTAATTTTATTATGTAGATGCTGGTGTATAGTAATGCGTTCTGTGTGCACACATTCCAAAGAGACACAAAGACATTCTAAGGAATCAGCCATAGAAAAAGAGCACAGTTTATTAGCAGTTATGAGAACTGATCTTTGGGGAAGAAATCAATGTAAAGAATATATAATGCAATCTCAAAGAAGAAAACTTAAAATTTTACAGTTTCTAAGAGTGTTAATGAAAATTTCAACATAATTACAAAGAAAGTGGTATGTGTTATCAGCCTACTGCCATCAGACACAGCTTGTCTAAATCGGAAAAGGTGAACTCCATGCTGATGGCACATACAGCTGTAGACTTTTTGTTAGTTTTCCCAGGTCAAGTATAGTGTATATGCACGTGACTGTGCGTTGCTTGTCCAGATAAATAGGGACTACTCTGGGTTTCAGAAATCAATTATGTTATTCTGTTGAGGTCAGTGTGCAATTAATGATAAACACACTGATTTAATCCAGCACTCTCAAATCTCACGTCTGAGACACACTGAAGCAGTAAGACAACATACTTGGGGTCTTGATTTTTCCTTTTCTGTTTAGTTTGCTTGAATAGTGAAGGCTTCTGATAAAAATCCAACCAATATTTATGTTTGTACTAAGAGCACTGAAGAAGCAAAGTTATGAAGCCTCTACTTTTCTCAGACTTATAATCCAGATGGGGAGATAAGATAGAAACATATAGAACATTTCACAACAAAATATAATATGACTGGCTTTTCAACAAAACTTTTGAAGAGATTTCACTATCTATATAAGGTTAATTCTTCATAAAATTCCCTGTAGAAGTAATACTGCTGAGAAATTTACTTCTATTGGAGAGGGTTTGTGGGAGAGAGAAGGCAGAGCTTTGCTTGGAGGCTGGGAAGGCAGGAGGGAGAGTAAGAGCCTGAGGCTCCAGAACCTACGCTCGTCCACCTGGGGACAAGTGATGGTGCTTTTGCTACGTGCTGGGCACTGTGCTTGTTTGTTTTTTTTTTGTTTGTTTGTTTGTTTGTTTTATCTTTACAGAAGCACGCACACAACTGATACTGTGCTTGTTGATGGGGTGCTGGGGGTATGAACTGAACAAAGTTTAGGTCTGGTCCTTGCCCTCCTAAGAGCTCACAAAGAAAACAATTTTCATAATATTTTTATTTTTGTTACCAGACTCATTTGAACGCCTTCTTTAGATACGCCAAATAGGGAACACCTGCCAATTCATTTCCCTTCTTCTCCCTCCCGTAGGATCCCTGCCCTCACTCAGGAACACGAGTCCTCAAGCGCTCTCTACTTTTCTCCCCATGAGAAAACTGTTGTCGTGAACAGCCGGATGTGTTCACATAGAAGACTGAGGAGGCGAAAGGGCTGTGTCTCTCAGGAGATGTATTTTAACAGTAGTTAGAGTCACAGCTGATGATGCAATTCCAGGTCCCAGCAAGATTTCCCAGGAGGCAATTTCGGTGTGCGGAGAAGGGACACACCTTCCTCGACGCCCCACCGGACACACAAAATCCCACCCCCAGGCAACTGTGCCTGTAAGTACTAACTTATCAAAGTTCTATTAATAACATTTCTTGAAAATAGTTTGAGTTTTTTCAACATGTCAACTAAGTTGTCCATCGCAAAATAATTCTCAAACATCATTTAAGCGAAAAGAATTATTTTAATAATAAAATAAGAAGGAAAATATTTACAGCAGGTTTACTCTGGTCATATACCTTGCAAGTCTTCTAATTGTTTTCTCTTCTTATGTTCCTTGGAACATTCTGATGTACTAGCCTTATTTTATTTTGGGACAATTTTCACATTAAAAAATTTCAGTAGAAAGTAATTTTAAATATTTTCCAAAAATAAGGGCAGTGCTGAAGTTATCTTTGCTAGAGATTCTTAGAAGGAGGGCCAGGAAGGTAAAACCTCAATGTGCAATATTGTGCAGTAAAGAAAGTAGGGACTTTGGTTAAATCGCCCTAGATTGTATTTAGGTTTTGCCACTGAATAACCTGTACCACTTTGAGTAAGTTCTTTCGCCTCTCTCAGCCTCAGCCTTCTGATTTGACAAATGTGGGTTATAATCACACCTGTCCCATCAGACTGGCGTAAGAATTTGATGAACGAATACATATCAAATGCCTAGTGCAGGTGGAGGGCTTTACAATTGTCGGCTAGGATGCATTTCTCTTCTGTGTGCCAGTTATTGTTTTCGGTGTTGGGGATCTAGCAGGGAATAAAAGTTCCTGCTGCCACGCAGATTGTGTTCTGGTGGGAGCTCACAGGCAATACATGCAGAGATACTCAGTAAGTCAGGGGTGGTAAGTGCTGTGAAGAAAACGGAAGCAGGAGCAGGGGAGAGAGACCGCCTGCTGGAAAGAGGCATCACTGCAGGTGAGAAGTCAGGGCAGGGCTGTGATATTTAGGCAGTGCTGACTGAGGGGAGCAAGGTGGCCTTGTGCAGAGCTGGAAGAAAACCGAACGCGGCTGAGGTCAGTATTACAGGATCTCGCTTTCTCTTTGCCAGGTCCACTTTTGAGTCGTTTTGTGTCTTTTGGCACGTCTGTTCTCTTCACTGCTCATTAATTTCCTCAGTTATAAAATACAGACACTTTTACATGTTTCCTTGGAATCACTGAAGAGACAGAATCTGGGATGAGCTTCCAAAAATGAACCCCAAAATCACACCATGGAGCTGTGTGGCCTGGGCTAGGAGGAGGGACAGGGAGGCTTCTGCCACCGTGGCTGGCTCCAAAAGCACCCACATCCGTGGAAATCTGCACCAGCAAATGACTGCTCTGCTTCGGGTGCCTTGCTCACCTGGGACCTCCTCTCAGTGACGTGCTCCCTCCCAGACCCTGAACCGGGAAACCCTCGGCTGTTTCGAATCCCAGGTAGCCTTTGTAAAAGCAGATGTCCCGAGTTCCACGGTGCCTCAGAACAGACTAGGATGTGTTCTTAAAACACGGGCAGACTTATTTCTGGCAAGAAATAAGGACTGATTGGTGGCCGTAGGTCAGTCATGGCAAGTCATTCCACAGTGGTAAAACCTGTAATATTCACCTTATCTGTGATCCAAGTTTGATGCCAGTAATGGCTTCCGAGAAAACTCATTATCTATCTAAATCACAAATATGTGAAACCTAGTGTCAGTAGCTAGCATTAGGCCAAATATAAGCATTTTTAAGCAAGAGGGCAGAGTTTCTCTTGGCTGGAGCATTACTTAGTCCAGCCATTATTTATTGAGTTTCTCCTGCGCGTCATAGCTCTTGTTACAGAACTTGGGCTTTGGGGGACTTTACTAGGGGCACCTTCCAATCGCACAGTGTGGCTGGTGGAAAGTGCTCCGTGCTTTGGAAAACCTGGGGGTGGGGATGGGGCAGGGAAGCCTGAGAATCAGGAAAGAGGTGTGTAATCATTGTGCACACAGTGGTCCTGCCCGCTGGTACCTACTGCCAAATCAACACCCTGCCATTTGTCCAGATTGGTAGTCCCTCCCGTTGGGAAGAAATGAAGCCAGGGATGGGCAAGAAAAGGAACACAGGTGTCCCAGAGGCGAGGAAGAGGGCCGAGAACTCTCTGCCCTGCTACAGCCACAGTGTGGCAAGCCCTGGTTACCAGAAATGGGTAGCATATACCACAGCCCTCATGGAGTTACCCAGGTCCCTCAAAAGTAGCAAATTCATGCAAGATGAGAAATGAGTCATTGTCACACTGTGTGCCAGGACCTACAAGTGCTCCATAACGTCCGACCTGTCCTATCTTTACCCACAATGGCCTTCCCCAACTACTCATCTGGCAACGGAGTTGCCAGACTTTGCTCAGGAGGTTTCCTCTTCCTGAGGCGCCACCCTAGCCTCCACAGGCGAGCCACCTGCTTTCCCATTTGGTCTTCCCAGAACCCAGGTCCTACTTCGCTTAGGTTCCGATCATTCCTGTAATTACTAGTCCGCTCACCTCCTTTCCTCCTGGACCCGAGGGGAGCGTCTGCTCGGCAGCGAGGAGCCCCTGGAGTCGGGTGACCTGCCTTATGGTTTTCAACCTCCACTCCAGCCACTGGGGTACATTTTACAGCTACCAGGTGATAGTGCCGAGATTCACACCCAAGCCCATCTGGCTCCTCTAGGAGCCTTTAACCATGCAATTACACTTAGCGTCTGAGCATTCTGGTCTATTGAGCATGAATTCATTAACTTGAAGGAATGAATGAGGAATTTGATCAGCTAGTAGGGCAAAGAATTGCAGGCAGTTTCCAAGTTCTCACACTTGGGCTGGGTGTAGGACGGGCTCAGCTATTAGAATAAAGGCCCAAACAAGGAGGAGCTCAGTCCCTCTCAGGTAACCTGGGGCCATGCTACCTAAAATTGGAGAGACTCTGGAAGCCTAGAAGCAGGAAGCATCTCCTTCAGTGGCTACATGCTTTGTCACCCTGATAGAAATGGTTCAGGCCCTGATAAGTTAAATGTGAGACAACTCTTTTGAAATCTTCCTGCGATTGAATTTCCCCCTTTGCTTTACAGGATTTGTGCTTACTGAGAGTCCTTTTCTATAGATATTTCCTCTGTAGTTAGGCTTTCCTATAGCATGGGAGCTTGAGAGTTAATCAAAGTGACTGTTTTCAGTTTTGTAAACAGGTTTTCTGGACCACTTTATCAAGCTTCCTAGCTAGGGCTTTGAGTTTTCTTGAATGTTTTTTATACTTTGTTTGAAAATGTCTTTCCACGCACAGTGTAATGGGGGAAAAAAACCCACACAAATAAGAAGTCCTGCTGGCAGGTGCTTTAACAGCCCTAAAATTATAAAGCCAAGAGCTCATTCTCATACCTTGAAAAATGACCAGGCCCTTGTGGGCCCCTATGACTGCTTTCTCAATTCTATTAATAGATTTCCTTCACCAGTGCCTTGCAATGTATAGCACATGGCATGTTTTATGAAAACACTAAACACTAGACTCTGTTTTGGAAGTTTCTTTTGCTTTCTTCCAGATGACAGTACATGTTTGATCAAAATTAATCATAATTTATACTTGTGTGTGTGTGCACAAACTACTTGTTTTAGTCTCTCAAAGTGGGGAATGTCACTCCAGAGAAAGGTCTATTTGTAAGTTAAAAACTTTTGAAACACAGAACACGTTTGATTCTCGAAAACTGTTCCAAAAGTCTGTTTGGTTTCCCTCTTCAAAGTGGTCAAACGCAAGCTGAAAAGTGTTTCAAATGAAAACCTCTCTGCTGTCTGTCATATCCTGGGCTTGATAAACACAGGCAAGAACCAAAAATCACTGGCTCGGCTCTGTAGTGTGACTAATAACCACTTGGTCCATCCCAATTTCCAAAGCATTAATTAATCCAATTAATTTTTTTTTGAAAAGTAATTTATACACATAGCTAAAAATTCGAATAGCACAGAAGGGTCTACAGCGAATATCAAATCTCTCTTCCACTCCAGCCCTTGGTCCTCTAATTTCCTTTTGTAGTTTCTTATGTATTCTTACAATAATCTTCCATGTGCCAATAAACATGTTATTACACACATAGGAGAGCCTACTCTACCTGTAGTCTTTAAGGCACTGCACTCTGTACCTTGGAGATGATATCATATTAGCACACATAGCTCTACAGAAATACTTTTAAAGGCTTCTTAGAATTCCATAAGATATTTAACAAGTCCCCTTTTGATGAGCATATAGGGCATTTTCAATGTTCTGCTATTATAAATAGTGCTTCAGTGAAGCCCCGATTCACAGGGAGGGCAGATCACTGCTAGCACTGGGTGGAAACGCTAATAGAGCGGAGAAACAGCTGCTGCTAAGAGCTCACAGCAAGAGAAAGCCCTGGAAGGGCCACGTTTGGTGCGCTGGGAACACTTTCATTTGGAGGCTGTACAGCTGCCACGCCAATATGGTTTTAAAACAAAACAATAAAATAATTTGACTTTTTTTTTTTAACCTCAAATGTGTATGGTAATCATTCCTGAAGTCAGGAAGTTCCATTCTGGGACAGATTTTTAGTGAAAATGGTGACCTTTGCATGTTCTTCATTTATTTCCCTCACTTTTTCTTGTCTCCATTTGGGTGTTTGATATGCAAAAATCAGACTGTCTCTGCTAGTTCCTCAGGACAATTTTTATGTGTTTAGTATACTTTGAATAGCAAATGAACTGTTAATTATTTCAGCATTTAAAAAGTCAAACTGCAATTGAAATATTCTTGCCTAAAATATTGAACCTGAATCTAAATAAGCCTTTAAATCTAATTATGAAATTACAGAAAATATGGCAGAGAAAGGAAAAAATTAAACTACATCATTAAGAAACAGTCAGCCGAGTCAGAATGTGAGGTGTTCTACAGGACAAAAAAATCCATTTTTTTCCCATAAGTTAATACCACAATAAAAAGGGCAGAAACTGGACTTTGTTCTAGAATAAAAGATTTACAAGAAGTAACAATCAAATACAAATTGGATTGATTCAAACTATCTGTAAACAAACAATATCACCTTTGAGACAACTGGGAAAATTTGAATATGGCTTGGGTGACAGGTAGTAAGAAATTATTTTTAGTTTTGTTGGGAGAGATAATGGCCTGGAGAATATGATTTTAAAAAGTCCTTAAGCAGAGATGCATACTGAAATATTTATCAGTGAAATGATATGATGTCTGGGATTTTAGAATACTCCAGAAAAAAAATTGGAGGCAAAAATTGAAACAAGATTAACAAATTATTGATAGTTGTTGAAGCTAGGTGATGGGTACATGGGATTCATTATACTATTCTTTTAATTTGGGGTACTGTATTATAATAGTTTTCTAGGGCTGCCATAACAAAGTACCATGAGCTGAGTGGCTTTAACAACAGAAATTTGTTTATTCACAGTTCTGGAGACTGGAAGTCCGTGATCAAGGCGTCAACAGGACCGGTTTCATTCTGCGGCCTCTCTCCTTGGCTCACAGATGGCCACCTTCTCCCACATCTTCCAAAGTCTTTCCTCTGAGCACATCTGTGTCCTAATCACCTCTTACAAACACACCAGTCACGTTGGCTCAGGGCCTCCCCAGTGATCTCATTTAGCCTTAATTACCTCCTGAAATCCTATGTCCAAATAGGTATGCTGACATACTGGGAGTTAGGATTTCAACACATGGAGTTTGGGGAATACAATTCAGCCCATAACGGGTTCCGATGAACAGTTCCATAATAAAAAAGTTTATAAGTAAAAGCAACATTAGCTTGTGTAGGAGACAATTTATCAGGGGAGCTTGCCTGCTGAGCCACAAAACAACGCCAGGTGAGCGTGATCGCCTGCTCTCTCCCCCTCCCCAACAGGATCAAGAAGTCACTGACTACAGTTGGGATAAGCTGATTTATTTGTTTCAGTTATTTGATAAACACAACAGCCCTCAACCCCTAAGAACCCACTTTAGGAGGATTATGTATTTTATGATGTGGAAAGACCACTCCAACCTTGGGAATTGTTTACATTCCAAGAGGAGAGGAGCTAAGCTGTCCTCATGGAGAGGGAGTTTGTAGGGGTGTGGGGCCTGCTGATTAAAGCAGATTGGTTCTCCAGTTTAGCGCCTGTTTTTCTTAAACAAACTTCAATAGCTTTCTTTAACCATACTACTGCCCACTCTTGCTTTCCCCCACTCTTTTTGCCCCTCCCGCCTTACAAAGTAAACCCAAGGACCATTTGTATAAATTCTATACTGACAATGACAATGACGTCAGACCTCCAGGTGTCAGTCTTTTGGAAATATAGAAAGACGGTTTTCTTGCTATTCTTACAATCTGCTGGTGGGTTTTCTCTTTAAAAAATTATTTTGACAATGTATCAAGAGCCGTGTTCTGGTACTCCCATTCCTAAAATATATTCCTGCCCCAAATATAAGAAAAAAAATATATGTGCAAAGTTGTTTATCACAATAGTATTTACATTTTCTGGAATTGGAAGCAACAGATTTATGCTGATAAATTATAGGACATCTAATTACTAGAAAATTCTATAACCATTAAGGGAGAATACCAGAAAGAAAAACCCATGAACTATTTCTTTACAAGAATATTTTAAATTCTGGTAAAGGGGGGGAAAACTCAGAATACAGATAAATCTGGACAAAATTTTTGTGACACATACAGAGTTAATTTCCTTAATATACAGCAAACTCTTACAAATTCACAACAATAACAACAGCAAAAACCCAATAACTCAATGAAGGAAGGAACAGTGAGGACAGGCACTTCACAGAAAATGAAACATCAATGGCTAACCGTATGAAACAATGTCAAGTGCACTGACTCCAAATTGAAGAAATGCCTGTTGCAGTTACGAGATACTATGTCTCACTCATCTGGTGCCAAAGATCCAAAGACTTTGGAAGGGGGTTGAAGAAAGAGGGACTGTGGACAAAAGCGTAAATGGGTATAGCCTTTGTGCAGCCCAATCTGACAATGTCTATCAGATTTTAAAATGCACACTCCCTTTCACTCAGGGCTTCCACTGTTAGTAATTCTGGAGAAATACGTTGACAATGCATAATGATATGTGTGCATGGATTATTTCTGCAGTCTTTTTTATGTGAAAAGCAATCCTTGGGGACTGTTTGGATGGATTATGCCATGTCTAAATAGTGGACTACTATGCAGCCATTAATGAAAATGAGACAGGTTTGCATTTGCTGGCATGAGGCAATGTCTATGATGTAGAAAGGGGAAAAGGTTCAGATTTCTTTTGTGTAGAAATAAGGCGTACGTGTCTATATGTTCATTTGGTGCCTGCAAGTGCTCAGAAGCGTGTGGAAAGATGCACTCTGGGCTGCAGGCATTGGCTTCTGAGGAATGAGATGTGGTGGCAGAGAGTCAGGTAGAGGTCAACTTTTGCTTTCTATAATTTTATACCCTGATAAATTCAGGCAAGCACGTATTACCTTTATAACACAAAATCCTCAAAGTGACAGGTACAAAAATTTAAGAGGATCCTGAGAAATGTTCAGAATACTAAGTGATAAACAGGAGACAAAATTGAATTTGCGAAATGGTAAATACCAATATGACAAATAAGAGGAACAGGATGCTCCAGCTTATAATTATTTGTGATCTGGCGATGGAATTATTGGGAATTTTTTTCTGTATTATCTAAATTTTTGGCAACCTGCTTGCATGGCTTTTACTATTTTAAAATAATTGAAAAAAGCAAAGTAAGCATACAAACTTTCTCAATTTACTGCAACTAAAAATAGAAAATCCACAGGAGCACCTAGCAGTTGGCTAGTGCGGAGCAGACCCGAGTGCGGGAAGCCCGAAGCTCACTTGGACAGCAGCACCCTGGACCCACAACTGCAGCGAGATCGAGAGGAAAAGGTTCCCAGACGCTTCTTGCACCTAGGCCGTCTCAACCAAACATCCAGACAGCCGGCTTTTTATCTTGACAACTCTGAAAATGATCTAATTTCTTCTTGCCTCAAATCCATGTTGTCCCCAGCAAGTTCTCAGGCTAGCCCCACAGGCCATGGCCTGCATTTATTACCCACAGTCCTATCCTTCTAATTCTCTCTGCCCCTTAGCTCAGTCCCACTCTTCTGCATGTCCCTCTGAATCTTCCACGTGCCGTCAAGAACGGTCCCACTCTGACCTCCAACTCTGCCTTGTCCCCAAAGTCTTCTCCCATTCAGCCCGTCCACTCCCTGCAGACCTCCTCATCTGGCTCTCCCGGGGAGGCTGTTCACTCTCTCGGGTCCCACTCCTCAGGGCTTGGAGCCAGGCCTGCCTCTGCCTCTCATGACACTGCCACTTCCAAACCACCGTGACTCCCAAATATGTTAGTCTTCCAGCCCAGTCTTCTCTTCCTTCTCTCCTGAGCCTCGGATCCATAGATCCTACAGCCCCCTTAACAGATCTGCTATTGGGAGATCTCACAGGCACCGAACACACAGAATATCCCAAATCTGACCCTTCATCTTCTTTCCACAAGCCAGCCTCCCCTCCTCTAGTGCTTTCCATCTTCTTGTTGTTGTTACCACGTAGGACCTAGAGCTTTCCATCTTTGATAAAGGGTCTAGTCATGCCAGAAACCTGGGGTTCCCCTGACACTTCCTTCTCCCTCACCCCCATGTCCAACCCATCATCAAATAGTATGGACTCTTACCTCCTAAACACCCCATGAGTCCAACCACCTGGCTCATCTTTACTCCCCCATCCTGGTCCAAGCCACTGTCATCTCCCAGGCAGACTATTGCAGTGGCCTCTACCTGGTCTCCCCACATCCTCTCAGGCCTCTTCCTGTCTGGTCTCTGCACAGCGGTCCCACATGTGTCACATGGAGGTGCGATCACATGCTCCTTGAGCCCCTTCAAATGCATGCCTTTCCCCACAGGATGAGACCCGGGCTCCTTAGCCAGCTCTCTAAGGCTTTTCCTAATCTGCTTCTGCTCTAGTCTCCTCACACCCCAAGTAGTTAATGAGGAGACCAAGACTGATATGTGACCTGCCCTAGGGAAATAAACAAGTCAACAAAATAACCATGGCCAGGGCCCTGACAAGTGCCACGAACAGGCTCTGAGCTAGAAGAGACAAGGTGTGGGGGGGAAGGGCTGACCTCCTTAAAGTGGGGTGATTAGGAAAGGCCTGGAGAAAAGACAGCAGTCAAGCTGATTGCAGAAGTGTGAGGAGGTATCAGGCTGCAAATTCTTGAGGCTAAACTAAGTGACACGACAGAGAAAGAGAAGGCTGTTCGGTTGGAGAAAAGTGAGGTGGGGACTCAGGCAGGGTCTTGTGGCCACAGTTGAGGAAAGAGTGGGATTTTATTCTAAGGACAACAGAAAACCACATTCCCTTCACTGATCACACCCCAGTCCCACTGGGGCTCTTTCATTTCTTTGAATAGTTCAACATCCTTCCTGGCCCAGAGCCGTCAAAACATGGTGTTCTCTCTCTCTGGAAAGCTCATTTCTTCTCTGTCATGTGGCTGGTACAAACTCATCTTTTGGCTGAAAAGCCACTTCATCCCAGCGGCCAAGCCTGCCCCCAGCCGAGGTCAGGCCCTATCACCTACTTTCATATCTCCCTCTATTTTTCCTTGGTGGCACTTACCACCATAGAAACGAATGGATCACATGTTTGTTTGTCAACTGCTCTACCCCGGGACTGAGCACAAGCTAAATACTTTAAAACTGTGGTCTCCAACTCCCAGGCCACGGGCTGGTCCATGGCGTGTTAGGAGCCAGGCTGCACAGCAGGAGGTGAGCGAAGCTTCTCTGTGTTTACAGCTGCTCCCTGAGCTCCGCCCCCTGTCAGATCAACTGGATTCTCACAGGAGCACGAGCCCTACGGTAACCTGTGCTTGCGAGGGATCTAGGTTGTGGCACCTGATGAGAATCTAATGCCTGTAGTGCTCCTGAGGGGGAGCTGAGGCGGTGATGCTGGCGCTGGGGAGCGGCTGCAAACACAGATCATCGCTAGCAGAGAGGTTTGACTGCACAATAAATGTGATGTGCTTGAATCATCCCAAAACCATTCTGTTTCCTCCTCCCCCATGCCCTTGTCTGTGGAAAAACTGTCTTTCATGAAACCAGTCCCTGGTACCAAAAAGGTTAGGGACCACTGCTTTAAAAGGATTCTTAAATAAATGAATAAATGCATAAATTAATAAAAATGAGGCAAGCTGAGAGTTTGTTTGACCAAGGCGGAGAATGACCACAGACGTTTTAAAACTGGAAGAGATATGGAATCCGTTTCAGCCAAGCCACCTGTTTATTGACGAAGGATGGCTCCGGAGAGGAAAACTCACGTGTCCAGAGTCACCGAGCTACTCACCAGCAGGATGCGCTTCCGGATCCGGAGAAAGACCCTCCCATTTTTCTCATAGAACCCTGTGGCACTTAAACAAGGTCCTGGGGGAGGTGAATTCCTTGAAATAAACTGTTTCTGGCTGCTAATAACTGTCTAGGAAAGAAAAAATAATGTCGGCAGCATTAGTATTTCACTGATGGATTTAGTTACAGAGATTAAAGTGTCAGCTTGGTAAGGGTCCAGCACGTCTCTGGTCTGACACTAGTTTCAGAGTGAAGGTAAAGACGTCCAGAGCTGGCTCCTTGACGTGTTGGGTAGCAGCGTCCCCTGGGTCTCTCTCTCAAAACCTCGCTTCAGTTTGTCACGGTGGGTCTGGTTGGCTCCAGAGAGGCCCACAGCCAGAAAGAATAACAGGGGTGTGCAGCTCGGGCCCGAGACCTGTTGGCACCGAAGTGTGGGAAAGGTTCTCACAAGGCCTGCCCACGGTCGGCCTGGTCCAGACCGAGGTTATTAATCTTTCATGTCCCAAAACACTCAAGTCACAGAGTTTTGAAAAGGAAAAATAAAGTGCGAGGGCAGGGAGGCAGTGTGGTAGAGTAGAAAGGACAGCAGAAGGTGACTTGGGAGGCTGGCCTTATGTTCCTCAACCAAAACTGAGAGGGTTGGACCAGGTGATGCCCAAGCTTTCTAGCTTTATGATTGGGTTCAGGCTTTTAAATCCTATCCGAATATGATATATTTGAACACATTTTCAGGAAGTGGGGTGTAGTGCTTATGTTCATAGAGTCAGACTGCCCAGATTTCAACCTTGACTTGACTGTATATTAGCTGTATGTTTGGTGCCTCAATTTCCTCATCTGTACAATGGGTATCATGGGGTTGTTTTGAAGATTACAAGGGATTCTCTATTAAAATGGTTAGCACATAACAAGTGTTCAATACATGTTAGCTATCACTATCTTCTGACACAGGAAAAACATGCCCAGAAAAGACAGGGACCACAGAGAGCCAAAGGCTTGTAGTCACATGGAATAGAAGAAAGATAATTCCTCAGCTGTCATCTGTATCCAAATGGTATCGAAGGAAAGGGTGCTCAGGACATAATAAATAAATAAGCAGCATCCAAAACTATTCATATGGCTTGATGTCATATTTTAAAAATTCAGTACAAAACCCATACCAAGTGTATAGGTAAGGAGGCACACAAGAGAATGGTAGTGGCAATTACCTCTGGGAGATGATCAGGCTATCTGTGGTCGATATTTTCTATTTTATTTCTCATTTGCCTATTCGTACTTTCTAAATTTGTTCAGCAAACATGTATTACTTGGTGAAAGCAATTTTCTTCAATGTTAACATCAGAGGAAAAGGAGAAAATAAATCAAATTTTTGGCAATGGCTTTAGTATACTTAGAGATTACTCATCATCTGGGCCCCGAAGTCATTCTCATTTTGCACCTTTCCATTTGAAAGTTATTCTTACAACCGCTTCCGGGCTTCTAGTTGCAAAACAAAACAAAAATCGAAGGGGTCAAATGTCAGTGAGAAACTGACACGTGAGGAGGGTGAAGATGACAATAATTATTTGTTGAATGAATGAGTGAGATTTACTCACGTGGTAGAGTCTCTGTGACATGACAACTGATTGCACATAGGGTAAGAGCCACACTCCTTGATGTGACTCACGGGGTGATTCCAGTTTTGCAGGAGCACACACAAACACCAGCCCAACCCCACCCCCTTGAGTCTCCTCAGTGCTGTAGGCACAGACGGAGTTATATTAACGCTAATAATTCCAATTCCACCGACACTCTCCCTACCTGCTCAACACAGAGCCCCCGAAAGTAATGAAGTCAATTTGTCTCTAAGAGAAAGTAGAGACAAACATAAAAAGGAAATTATGTCCTGTTGTCTTTAAAGTGGTTTTTCTCTGTTGATTTCTAACACATCAAACTTAAAAACGCCTTTCCAAATGTACTCTTTGGAAAGACGATTACATATTTGCTTCTTTGAAATCTGAGGGTGTGTACGGGTGGGTGTGCGTGTGTTTCCTTTCCTACGTGGTTTGTGTCCTGCAGCCAGTGTCTTCCTGGCAGGGGACGGATGGTCTTCAATGTCGTCTATCTCCCATGGCCCTAGGAGAGTCCTGGGCACAGGATATCCCATAATAACCACATTTTTCATCTGGAAAAAAAGCTTCAAAATCTCTCCTGCCCTTTGGCCTAGTGGGGTCACTTGGACCCTCCGGAGCCAAATAGTGACTTCATGGCGAGGCTGGGGTCCTTGTGCTGATGCCGGGCAGTTTTCTTTTCTCTGCACCAAATACTAACTGAAATGGGATCCAGAGGCCGTGGCCGGGGGTGCCCCAGGCAATGTCTCACAGATCCTCAATTCTTCTTCCCTCCAGTAACCCAAGAAATAGAGCAGATCTGATTGAACTTAAAGATTTAATGAGTAAAAGAAGATAAATCCCAAAGCACTTCTGCCTTTCAACACCTCATCCCTTCTGAAATATTTTAAATAGTGTTTTGGGCAAAAGCAAAGGTGAAGACGGATAAGTAAACAGTTTTTTTCCTGCTCGTCTGAAGCATTTTACTAGATTGCTGCAGCATATCTAGAAAGACCGAGAACCCGGGGGGCTCTTTGTCTGTGCCGGCCTCCCTCTTGCATTCCTTCTGACCCCCAGCGCCCGCTGCCCGCCCGCACCCCTAACAGAGACCTGCCTCGGCGCATCAGTGAAATCACGGATGTCCAGCCACATGCACCCTAATACCACTGACATTTATGTTCTGCTCTGCCTCCTGTATCTCTCATGAGGGAGTTTTTACCTGTCACTAAAAAATACTGGGTAACACTCTTTATTAGCCCCATGATACCCCAGCCCATCAATACTTGTCTGGGCCCGATGAGATCATGCCAGGGTTCTTAATCAGAGTGCAAGAGAGCAAGGGATACCTTTATTAAAAAATCAATTAAAAACCAGTTGCTCAGGTAAACAAAACACATCACTGGGACACAAAGAGAGGACCAATAATGAAATGAAGTGGCAGGAGCCACTGCTGACAAGGCCTAGAGATTTCTGGTCACCTCCGTGCATGTCAGTTTTCTTTTTGTTTTGTTTTAGGCAAAAATCCTTTCTCCTTCAAACACAAAAATGCAGTCACTGCCACTCTCATGTGCTCTGAATGATATTTTTAGGAGCAGGGATGGATTTTTGCAGAGCCATATGTAGACACGCCTGGCCCTCCGTGCACCCAGCCACAGGCAGAGTCCAACGGCTGTCAGTGGGGTGGTGCCCTCCTTGGATTCCTGCTTCAGAAATGACGGCTTAGTATACGTGCTGCCAAAGCAAGCACAGAAATGATGGCTTTACAGTCCAGATTTCAGGGTCCCACTCCCAGGGCACCCTGTTAGTCATGCTGAGAGGAGCCCAGAAATCTGCATGTTCAGCAAACACTCCAGGTGAGTCTCATGCAAAAATAAAGGCTGAGAACCACTTTTGTAAGAGGCGTGATCCGTGGGCCCGAGCTCCATAGGGCAGAGAGTTCGCCGATAGCCACTGGATGGTTCGGTCTCCCAGTGGACCCACCCGTGTAACCACCAACCCCAACCAAGAAATGGAACATTTTCCTTCCCCTAGAACGTTCCTTCATGCCCCAGGCCGTCCAGCTTCAGCCCCTGCCCAGCCCACCGCTGATCTGACTTCTATCTCCACAGGTGAGTTTGACCCATTCCAGAGCTTGGTACAAGTGGGACTGAACTCTCTTGTGCCTTGCTTCTTTTGCACAATATCGTATCTATGGCGTGTCATGATATAATGAATGTATAGCACTTAGCACAGTGCTGGGCCACAGTGAACTAAGGCCATCTGCTGTCATCATCATTAATAGCTCATCTTTGGAGATTTATTATTATTATTTTACTTTTCTTTACGATGCAAAAATAACGGGAATAAATATGGTGCCCACACAGCCTGGGAACATACTTTCTTTATGGGCCGTTAGTCTCTTGTCAGAAGGTCCAACTGCTTCAGGAGTACCCTGAGACGTCAGACTGAGGTGGCGACCAGCCTGACTGCAGTACGGCAACCACAGACACCGACCCCCAGAGCTCCAGCACTCTGATGACAGCAATTTTATCACGAGTTCCCAGAGTGCTGGGTCTCAATTGTTATACGAATATTCCTGCTTAAGGAATACTGGCTGGTGAAGCTCACGAATAATGAAGTCCGATTCCTTCAAAGGTAGGAAGAGGCCTTTAATGAGGGAACAGCTTCCCGAATACCTTGCCTTCTAAGAAGCTGACGATGGGGTCACATGTGTTCCCCTTAACTGCTTTCCATCTATAATTATGACACTTAGAATATAATTATGTAAAAAAAAACAGAGAGACTATGACAGGACACAAATATTATTCTTGTGTTCATTTCTGGTTCAATAGGGGTTCTTTACATGGGAATGTAGACAGCAGAGAAACCAGTGTTAGGCTTACTTTATTTTGTTATTTATGTATTTATTTTTGTCATGAAGACTTTCAACCTGAAGTCCCTCCAGAGCAGATTAGAGACTCTTTCCAGGAAAATTAAATCTGGGCTTAAAAAAAAATATGGCACTGAGCTCTATTTAGTAAGGTAAATTCCCCTGGTAGAAAGCCCAATATTAGACATTATACCCTGCTTGGGAAAAATAACATTCATGTTAAATAGTTGCATTTGGAAAAAAAAAAAAAAAAGTATAGCAAGAAACAAACAGAAAAAGCAAAAGTTCTGAGTGAGGGCAACGTCTCGTTGCCATGCTGATGGTGACAGGACGAAGTGGCCCGTGGGAATGGCATAATGTTTCATCCCATGGCCACCAAGTTAGCAGACAGCGATGAATCACGAGGCAGAGAGTGAGGAGTCAGAGCCCTCACGTGACACCTGGAACAAGCACTCGGAGGCCCTGCCGGTCCTGTTCACTTACGGCTACATCGGAAAAAATCCCTTTGGTCTGCTTTTATTACATAATTTTGTGGGCATTCTTATGCACTGATTTGTTCAATAAATATTTCTTCAGTGCCACTTTTATGCCAGGTACTGTGCAAACTTTAAGTTTCTTCTGGCTCTATCTTCAAAACAGAAAAGATGTCATTTTCATGTGGAACGGTAGACACGCTAATCCATGAAAATTTTGTTTGGACCATATTTTTTAATTTGTAGGATTATCAATTCTTTCAAACAGATAAAACTGTAGGGTTTGATTTCTGTCTAGGTCCTGCGTGGCCCTCACCACATTATGTTCCCTGTATCTCATCGTGTGTCTTTTCCCCGTGATGTGATCTCCTCGAAGGCAGGGTCTACGTCTTACTCATCTGTGTCTTCTCGCTTAGCACGGGGCCTGGAACCCAGAAATTACTCTAAACATTCTTGAATGGGTGGATGAACAGGAACAGAGGAGCTTTTCTAATTTGCCTCATAAAAAATACTTACAGCAATAAACACTTAATAGAAGGTGATTCAATTAAGAATCACCTGGAGTGTAGATTTTAAGTGCTCATTCTCTGGCAGTCTCCTGGAAATCCTAATTAGGTCTGGGGTAGGTCTCAGGAATGCAAGTGTTTAACAAGCTCCCCGTGTAATTCTTACCATTGGGCGCATTTGGGAATCTCTGCTCTAAAGTAAAATGTTATTGACAGAAGATACATTGGAAAATAAAAAATGATATTTCAACTGGAGTCTTATTGGTACGGACAATATGCATTAGCAGCTAACACACAGATATTTTTTTAAAAAATTATGCTAATGCTAGTATCCATTTACACAGAAGCTCTGTTTCAGAGCCTGCCCTCCTCTCCCCACAGCCCGTCATTAAGTGATTTTGACCCGCCCCAGCGCAGGGGCCCGGAGCCCCAGCTTCCGGGGGTGTGGGCCGCTGCAGTCCCATTGCTACTACTTGCATTTCCTTGTTTCATTCCTGATGCAAATGAGGGCCATTCTGAGGTGGTCTGAGAGGTAAATTTACTGCCCATTGATTTTCACAAATCCTGCAGGTCCTGTGAAATCCTCTTAAATGAGAATCAGATACAGGAACGAAACTGGGAAATTGAATAGGAAATGCCACAGTTCAGAGTGAAACGCGAATGTTCATCTGTTCTGCTGAAAAACACAGGCCCAGTGTGATCTGGCATAAGCCTGGGCTGATGTTGGTAAACACATATTTTAAGGAAAAGCCTCCGACAAGCCCCAATTATTGTATAGATGTCCAGGTTAGCGCAGGACAAATGGGGCAGTGACTCTAATTGGCTCTTCGGACAAATTCAAATTTTGAAGAAGCCAGAGATGGGGTGAGATATTTGTAGCATCATAGAGTGCTAACTTCTTGCAGAAGCATTACTTAATTGACATCTTAAAGCACAATATGGCTCCTCCTAGAGCCAGTCACCAAGTGCCACCTGCAAGCTCATGAAGCCACAGTGATAGGGCCATGCCTGTGCCAGTGAATGCCTGGCAACATGAGTCTGTCGCCTTTCCTCCCTCCCAGCCCCACAAGCAATAGGCTTTCATGCGAAATTGACCATTTGCATTTTAGTGTAATTGAACACATTGCATGTACCTACTCTGTTAGCCTCTCCTCTGCTAGGCGCTAGAGGTATAAAGTGAAATGAGCCATGGTGTCTGACCATGCAGGGGTTATAATCTGATAGAATATTTGCCTAAAATAAATAACATCATAAGGGTAGAATGTTAAATCCCCAATAGTGACATAGACCAGTGCTTCTCAAACTTTAATGGCATTTGAATCTGGGGACCTTGTTATAATGCAGATTCTGATTCAGCCCACGTGAGACAGAGCCCAAGATTCTGCATTTCTAACTATTTCTCAGGTAATACAATGCTGATCTGAGGTCCACACTTTGAGTAACAAGGCATTGGACATCCAAGTGGAGGTGTCAGGTCTGTAGTCAGGGATATGCATTTGGAATTTACAAGAGAGGTATAGATATAATTGTGGAATTACAGACATCTAGATGGCATTTACAGACATCAGGATGGCTGAAGTCACTAAAAGAGTGATCAAGGAGTGGAAGGAACGGGGACGATAAGTTTCATGCAAGTGAACTTGGTTGGATCCAAAGTCTCCTTCTGAGAGTCCTGAAAAATAGGAGACCAAGGTTGGAACATAGTTGCAAAGGGACTCAAATGCCACCATACGGAGTTTGGACTTGAAGAAACAATTCTTGTTCATGATGGTTTTGGGGGAAACTAGCAGTTAATACAGCTGATGGCAAGATGACATCAGCCTCGTGTAGTCACATCACCTGGTGCTTATCCAAACAGAGTCGTCTAAAACAAGTGAGGCTAATACGCCACTCTGGGGCTCTGATAATTCCACAAAACACTTAAGAAAGCAATTTCGAGTGACTTTCTCAATGCTGCAAGTAAGTTATTCCTGTAAATGAGAGCAGACTATAAATATGACACATCTCTGTTTGGTAATTGCTTTATTTCGGATTAAGACTAGCAATTTTCTTGTCAGAGACAGAAACGCAGTAGAAAGGGAATGGGGGAATTTGGACAGCTCGGGCAGTTTTTGCAACTTGAAAAGCCATCCACAGTTATTTTCTTTTAAATTAACATGGCAGGTTCGGTATTAGCATCAGATTTATTTTCTCTTGTGGTCTCTTTTTGGTTTGATGCTCTTTAGAGCTCAAAACTTTATTAACCATGCTAAGTACAGACCTGTTGTGTCTTGTTATTCTCCTCTAAACTAGACTGACTCTACTTCGGGAGCTCTTGGGGAAATGGTTGAGAAAGCTGGAAAAACTGGATGTTAGTAATGGGCACCCAGGTTTTAACAACCTCATCCACCCGAGCCATTAAACCAAATGTGCAAATCCCCAGGACTGCAGTTAGCTCTGCGGAACCAGCTAGTCACCATGTGTTTATGTGTCTGTTATGTTTGAACACGCATGTGCTAATCCAGCCTTCCCCGGGGCACCCCCTGTGGAGATCCGTACCCAGGGATTATCCGATCAACATGGCTAACTCGTTCCATTTACTGAAGAAAGCAGTCATAATTTTTTCCACAATTTTTGGCCTACTCTATTCTTTCTCAAAATCAATGTTTTGGAGTAGAATATGCCAGGAGAAGAGAAGAAAGGGGATTTCACCTTTATCTATAAAGTTCTATTTTATTTAAATATAAAAAGATGACGCAAAACTACAAAATGTTAACATTTGTTAATTCTGGGAAGTGACTATTCACATGTTTGTTATATTTTTTTCCCTACTTTTTAAACTTTTTTTTCCCAAAATAATAATACATAGTATATGTATGTATTTTTTTTACATGGAAAACCAATCTCAGCAGTTCTCAGTTCTGCTGAGAACCCAGAGTAAAGAAATCCTGAGGCGCAAACCCATTTCCCTGACTTGTTTTTCTTGTCGCCACTCGCCTCCGATCAGAAACCATGTCCAGGCCGGGCGCGGTGGCTCACGCCTGTAATCCTAGCACTCTGGGAGGCGGAGGCGGGAGGATCGCTTGAGGTCAGAAGTTCGAGACCCGCCTGAGCAAGAGCGAGACCCCCCCCCCCCAATCTCTACTAAAAAATAGAAAGAAATTAGTTGGATAACTAAAAATACATAGAAAAAATTAGCTGAGCATGGTGGCACATGCCTGTAGTCCTAGCTACTTGGGAGGCTGAGGCAGGAGGATCACTTGAGCCCAGGAGTTTGAGGTTGCTGTGAGCGAGGCTGGTGCCACAGCACTCTAGCCCGGGCAACAGAGTGAGACTCTGTCTCCAAAAAAAAAAAAAAAAAGAAACCATGTCCAGAGAGGAAAAAAGTAGGGATGAACTTTTGCACTTTAACATAAAACTACTTTTGGATGTGACTTTTTTATACTTTTTTTTTTTTTTTTTTTGCTAATTTCCATTCAGTAAAATTCACTTTTTTTGATGTAGAGTTCAATGAGTTTTGACAACTGCAGATTCTGTAACCACCACCACAGTCAAGATACAAGGCGGCTCCATCACCTGTTGTCAACTCCTTCTCTCACCTTGATTCCTGGCAACCACCACGCTGTCTCTGCCCCTATAGTTTTGCTTTTTTAAAGCATATTAATATTTTTTATGTATAGTCATTTCCTTAGATAATTTTTATTTTCAGATGACTCTAATTTCCTGTGTTCTGATCGTGAGGGGTTCGACGAGCACACTGTCACTTTAGATTTTCCCAACCACTTGGAAGTAAACAGTAATTCAGCTTCTTACCATAGAGTGCTCACTTGATCTTTCAAACTCCAAATACCAAATCCACGTCTTCTGAAATTCACTTTTAATTTACGGATCATTTTGTGTGAGTGGATTTCACGTGGCTTGCCCAGGGAGAGCTAACTGCAGCTCACGTTTAGCCGTCAGAATCTCACATGTAATTTCTGTCAACATCCTTGAGAAGTGTGCAGAATGAACTAACACCAAATTTATTTCACTCTCAAAGGCAAAACAGCACTTCCTTTCCGGTTTCCATTTTGTGTCAGGGCCCACTGAAAGCTGACTTGAGCCGAAGGTGACAGCATTGCTTTTCTTCCTCTGTTCCATTTAATTATTTTTAAAAGAGACATAAAGAAGTTTTAAAATTGCTTTCAGCACCTTCTTTTCAAATACTCCATTCCAAGTGTAAGCTCAAACTTAAGCGGAATGAGACTGTTATCAACACCTGACAGAAAAGAGCATAATGAATGAATATATTCAAACACCCCTCTTGACAAGACTGCTTATGTTTTTCCTTATGAAAGCACAGTATAGGTTATTTCTGTCTACTTGCGATGCATATCATTTTCATCGTCGACTTTGGTGTCTTAGCAATACTAGGCATTTCTGAGAAAATCGGCTTCATTCTACAGACACTGTGAAGAAAAAAAGTGAAATGAGAAGTGGAAACAACCCTCCACCTCTGTACTCCCTTAGAAGTTAGAAGATACATTTCTGCTTGGGAAATACACACGCTCTATCAGTGGAAGTCAAGAAGCAAGCATGATTATTCTCATTAGTAATTTAAAGAAAAAACAATTTTATACCGTGCATTGTAGGGGGGTAGGGGGGGAGAAAGCAACAACCCAGAGATTCAGAAACCGTAAGAGATAGCATGTAGCAGACAGACAGACACATGACTTCCTATCCTTCATCATTTTAGCATGCATTAAAGTGCTTCTTGTGTGTAGTCACGTGGTAACTTTAATTTACCATAATGCTTTTATGATATCAGATGAACAGAAACAAATTTTCTTCCATAAGGAACAAACCTAACACATATACATAAAAGTTAATTTTACAGCATAAAATGCCAAAAACAGTAAAGAGTTATGTGGTCTGTCATCTTTTGATTTAATAGTCATACATTGCTTAATGACAGGGATATATTCGAGAAATGCCTCGTTAGTCAATGTCATCCTTGTGGGAACATCATAGAGTACACTCACACAAACCCAGATGGTGTAGCCTACCATACACATAGGCTACATGGTATAGCACGTTACCATACTAGATACTGCAGGCAATTGTAACACAATGGAAGTGTTTCTGTATCTAAATCTACTAAACATAGAAAAGGTACGTAAAAATAGTAAAAATAGAATACTAAAAAAAAAATAAAAATAGAATATAAAAGATAAAAAAATGGTACACCTGTGTAGGGCACTTACCATGAATGGAGCTGGCAAGACTAGAAGTTGCCCTGGGGGAGTCAGTGGGTGGGTGGGGAGTGAACGTGAAGGCCTGGGACATTACTGCGCACCACTGCAGACTTTGTAAATACTGTTCACTTGGGCTACACTAAATTTATTTTAAAATTTTTTCTTTCTTCAATAATAAATTAACCTTAGCTTGCTGTAACTTTTTTACTTTATAAACTTTTAAAATTTTTAAAAATTTTTTGACTCTTTTGTAATACCACTTAGCTTAAAATACAAATATATTTGTATTTTCTTTATATCCTTATTCTATAAACTTTTTTTCTGCTTTAAAATTTTTTTTTACTTTTAAACTTTTTTTGTTCAAAATGAAGACACACACACTATTGGCCTCGGCCCACACAGGGTCAGGATCATCAGGATCACTGTCCTCCACCCCCACATCTTGTCCCACTGCAAGGTCTTCCGGGCCAGCAGCAGCTCCATTGTAATCT
Organism: Eulemur rufifrons; assembly: GCF_041146395.1. Lineage (NCBI taxonomy): Eukaryota > Metazoa > Chordata > Mammalia > Primates > Lemuridae > Eulemur > Eulemur rufifrons. The sequence goes on along the minus strand of NC_090999.1, from coordinate 88,356,643 downwards.
TATACCACCGACATATATGCAGCCTGCTGTTGACTGAAACATTGTTAAGCGGTGCGTGACTCAGTCATGCTACACGACATCACAGATTGTACTTACACAAACCTAGACGGTGTATATATTTTTATTTATCTATATTTTTTCACATGCAAAACCAAATGTCTTGGTGCCATTACTGAACATGAATCACTTCCCTTGATTTGTGATGCCAATATCAAGTGCCAAATATCAGATTTCTGTACATGCTCCATCAGAATCTTATGGGACGGCCGTCGTGTGTGTGATCCGTAGTTGACCACAGCGGTGTTACGCAGTGCATGTGGACTTACGGCTCTACACACTCTTTCAGCCTTCAATATGAGAGTTGTATTTGTATGTATTCTTTAGATAAAGCAAGGAGCTGTTTAATATATTTTAAAAACTAGCAGCCAAAATAATCAGCTCCCAATCTACATTCCCATTATAACACTTTGGACGTTTTAAATTTACACATATGGTCTACTTGAATATGCAGGCAAATACACCCCTGCATAGAAAAGACAAATATTTATGTACAAATAAATGGTGTTTTAGTGAGCAGGCACTCAGATGTGAGGGCTGATGTTTTATGACTTGACTCTTAGCCTCGATAAAACATGCTCACAAGGCAGCATTTTTCTTTGGGGATAAGTCAGAACTTTGCCATAGAGAACTATTAGGGGACCATTTACTGACATGGGACTGGACCTGCAATTCCCACAGAGCAATGCTATTTAAAAAGGAAGGCTGATATAGGGGATTTTCGAGAAAATGCCCCCGGGGGACCTGAAGTTCCCCTGGTACCAGGCATGTAATGCAATTTTCCTTACTGAAACAGAGAATATTATGTTGCAGTGATTGTTCTTAAGTGAGACACGGCATGGGCACACCACTTCTCTACGTAAGATACCTTCAGGTCTACACGTGCGGAAACTAGTAATGTGAAATTGCAGGCTGTTTTTAGAACCCTCCTGGCTTGCGTGAGAGAATGTTTATTTCCCTATCACGGTATGGACAGACATGCCCCTTAGTCTAAGGTCTAAGAATATCTTCTGGGGGAGGACTTGTGCGACGCTCTAATGGGATCAAGTCCTTGGGGGTACTAAATCGATTTCATCAGAAAGCTGCAACTTCTGTCCTCCAATGCTCGAGTGGTTATAAAAAGTGGTCAGGGCCTCTCCCCGCATCAGGTGCTGGAGCTGTGATGAGAACTGCAGGGCCTAGATTATCTGTAGGCATCAGGCAGCCCCCTCTCCTGTCTTCACCCAAACATGGAAGCAGGCCCTAGGGAAGTTAACCACTTTTTATCAGAGGACTAAAAGCAATGTGGGTAATTACTATTACTTGGACATTGCATTTAATATGGAATAAGGCAGGTAAAACCCTTTGTCCAGTCCCTCTGTTTCACTTGATCCACTGAGATTTCTTTCCTGTTCAGTGAAGACAGCCCAAGCACAGAGCAGCTGGAGGGAACAGTCAAGGCTGATTTGCTGCCGCCTGGAACCTTCCCCTCTGCCCCCTAGTGCCCAGGTGAGAATGGCGGGTGGGCTCCCCAGCAGTAGGCAGAGCACTGATCCTTCAGTTCTTAATGAAGAATATGAAGGGGAAAGAGGCTAAAGTCACAGGAGGAAAAGTTGAGTTGCCTATAAGACGTAACTGAATCATAGCTTTCATTTGTAAGTAGGACTTAACTTTCCAAATCGTTGCCTTGTTTTGTCTATCCAGCAACCCATCATGGAAAGAAGGGAATACAATAAATATATTATTACTGCTAATTTGTAAATAAGGGAACGAAAGAGATTCTCCACTTTCTTCTCGGTGGACAAAGTCCCTGCAGTGTTCGTCTACTCCTACGACTGACACTCCAGTAACAGCAGCTGATGTTTTGGAGCGTTTACTATGTGCAAGGTATTCTGCTCGGTGTTTTACATGCATTTATCTAATTTATTCATCCCAACGCCTGTGAGATATGCATAGCATGGCCTAGAAGTGATCAATGAGAAAAGTGATGTACTTTAGTGGAAATAGCACCGGCTCAGAGTTTGACAGTGCAGCTGCGTAGATGGTACCGCTTTCAGGTAACCGACAGGCAGCCTAGCCAGCCTGCTTGCCCTTGAAGCCCTCCTCCACCTACCTCTGGCAAGTTACTTAGTTATTCTTCCCCTCCCCTTCCTCGTCCGTTTAGATGGAGATAAAGCCTCATTGAATTGGGAGTGGATTGAAGGAGTTATATAAATAACCTGCCTAAAGCAGTACTCAGCATATAAGTGCTCCGTTAAGTGTCAGTGTTTAACATTATTTTTACTTCCTAGCTGAATGTCATTGGACAAGTCCCCTCACTTCTCGGAACCTCAAGGTTCTCACCTAAGAAAATGCTTATAATACTTGCTTCCTTCATGGGCTCAATAGAAATAATATCCTGCATGAAAATAGTTTTTTTAATTGTATAGTTTTAGAGAAATTTGGCATGATTTTTATGACTTCTGAGTTTACCTCTAACCCTGACCAGTCTCCTGAGATATACCCCAGAATTTTCTACTGACCATTTTCATGTGGAATTAAAAGGCATTAATTCTTCAATTTATTATTTCAATAAATACTAAGTAATTTCCTATGGGCCAAAAAGTGGGACATGAAGAAGAACATGTGCTATGTGCTCCGAAAGAGTTTGCAACCCCAGAGCAGAGACAGACAAGAAACCAGTGTTAGCAACACAGTCCCCTAAGTGCTGTGACTGATGGGACTAAATGAGGCAGACTCAGCTGGCAGGGCACAGAGGACCACGAAGGGCCTCCCTGGGAGGCAGCATTTCAACACCACCTTGTCCCCAAACAGTCTCATGGTCAATATAGTCATGCTCTCTTTCTCTGTATGTCTTTTAAAAAGATGTGAATGAATTTAGGCCGAGCGCAGTCGCTCACGCCTGTAAATCCTAGGACTCTGGAAAGCCAAGGCAGGTGGATTGCTTGAACTCAGGAGTTCGAGACCAGCCTGAGCAAGAGCGAGACCCTGTTTCTACTATAGAAAAAAAAATTAGCCAGGCGTGGTGGCTGGCGCCTGTAGTCCCAGCCACTCGGGAGGCTGAGGCAGTAGGATTGCTTGAGCCCAGGAGTTTGAGGTTGCTGTGAGCTAGGCTGATGCCACGCACCCTAACCTGGGAAACAGAGTGAGATTCTGTCTCAAAAAAAAAAAAAAAATGTAAATTTATATCCATCTCAGGTGTCTTATGATGGTTTGCTATACAATTGGGATAATGACCGAGGGCCTCTCAAAGAATTTCTTCATGTTGTAATTCTGTTAGGGTTGGGCCTGACAGATGCTAGGAATTGTAGAACTCACCATAAACCTTCAATTTGTTTGGCAGGGAAAAATCTGGATTTTCTAGAACAGGCTTCAGAAAATGGAATCTATGGCCATTCTTTCATTAGATATCTTAATAATTTGATGTCATTAGCCAGAAAGAGTCATGGAATCATATTATTTTTAACACCCTTGATCTTTGATGCCACTATTTCAAGATTCAACCCAGTGCTTCTCCAGCTCTCTCTTGGTAGTGCCTCTAATGGCAGCCGACAGGAGCCAGGTCGAGGTTGGGCCCTCCCCAACGATGACATTTTTTTGAAGTTTCACATTTAATCCTAAAAATTAATGTGAATTTTTCAGTCTAAGCCATAAGCTAAATACACATATTTTACATCTTATATTATGTAAGATTATTTTCTCTCTAAATCTTATTTTATTTTTTCTTAACATTTTTATTTTTTCTGATCATAAGATCAATGTCATTGCAGAAAATTAGAAAACTGTATCAAATTATAAATTAAAAAATTAAGCGTTCCTATAATTTCCAAACTACTAGCCACTATTGGTGTTTTTCCTTCTAGTTATTTTCATATAGATATATAGCTATAAATATGCAATTATGTAAATATATACATACCAATTGAAGTCATTTAATGTCCTCCAGGACTATATCCTGCTTTTTAAAAAACCTAACTAGTTATTTGATGATTTGGTGAATATTTTTATTTAACTGTTTGATAAGTATAAAAGTTTAAAGTACAGGATCTGTAGCCTGGGTTTGAACTCAAACTTTGCCTACTTACTAGCCTCAGGTTCCTCATCTACAAATGGAAGTTAAAAATATTACTTTCTGCAGAAAGTGGTTGTGAGAATGAAATAATTCAATATATGTGAACTGCTTAGATGTGCCCTGGGCACATAGTGTGCACCTAAATAAGGTTTAGTGTTATTTCTTCTCGCTAATTTGAGAGGCTACCTTTGTCATATACTGAATTTCCTTATGCGTTAATATTTTCTTCTTCTTCTGGATTTCCTGTTTTCTTCCATTGAAAGCAATCTGTCTATTTATGTGCCATAACTACCTTGTTATACATGTTGCCTTTATACAGAGTCCAAACTGGTGAGGCTAATTCCCTTTATTACATTTCTTTTTCAGAATTTTTCTGGCTATTTTTTTTATCCATTTTTTCCACATAAACTGTAGAATAACTTGCTTAGTTAAAATATTTTTAAATATTTGCATTTAAATTGCATTTGCTGGATATCTGAATAAATGACCCTTTACAATCCTTCTATAACTTACTGTTCTTCATTTTCATTACATGCTGTTTTATTTTTATCTTAGTCTATTCTATCACTGAGGATTTTTTCTACCACAATCACTCCCAGGTCTGACACCCAGTTATTTTTAAAGAATTTGCTTCAAACTTGATGTAAAAAGGGAGAAGGAGAAAGTGAAATAACATCCTAATGTTTAGAAAGCAGCACCTATGCAGCTATGCACCCAGGTAGCTTCTCCAAGTTTGCTCCTTGGACCACTGGTGCTGTGGGATGTTAACAGGTTTATTATACAGGAAAAAATAGGGGGCTATGTGGTTAAAAGCATTTCAGAGATTCTAAGTTAAACAGAGCTAAATACATTTTTATTTGGCAAGAACTCTCAGAAACTTTAGTATCTGTGATGATTTTTTCTGAATCTCCAAAAGGAGATATGTTTTGCAGAAGTGCCCAAACTTTTGGTTATGTGAGCTTTTCTAGAAGAAACACGTCTTAGGAATTAAGCTCCTAGGACACACTGGTTTGGAGAACTCTGCCAAAGAGGTTGCTCCCAAGATGTTGGTACCAAGGGTAAATTTTTATTTTTCTCTTTCTACAAGCTCTGTTTAGGGAGGTAGACTGTTGATTTTAAAATCTTGGATAATTGTTCCTGACTGTAAATGAAATTCCTCTCAGATTTGGTCTGTGGGTTGACGCTGAGTTCCACTTTTTTGATGATGGTGTACATTTTCATCTCACTCAATATCTTTGTGGGTTTTGGTGGGAAGTTGAGGAAGACTCAACTAGTCAAATGCTGCTGTGAGAAGCCCGTTCCAATATTTCACTGGTTCCACACTGAACTAACTCAACACTAACTCTGAATTATTGACTAACACAGAGCAAATGCTTCCTAAAATTCATACTGGATTTATTTTTAAACTTTTCATGTGGAAGAGAATGATTTTTCTCTTTCAGGGAATTTTTATTATTTAAACAAAGCCTGCACATGTATTAGGCTATGTACCAAAATAAAGGTTTGTTTTTTCTTTTCTTTTCCTTTTTTTTTGGCAGACAAGAAATTATTTTCACGCAGTCATTTGTTGGACCTTGGGGTAAAATTATGTTTCATAGTTCCCTTGTTCCCAGGGTATGGTTAAAAAAAAGAGAGAGATTGATGCCTGAAATTTTAAGTGTATTTGTCTTACAAATTTGTTTCATTCTCTTGGGAATAATTATCTCATATCATTTGAAGGTTAGTAATTCCTTTGGAATGACCTCTCTTGTTATAATTAGTAACTTACATGCAGCTAGGAAAAGTGGAAGCTAATGGACTTAGAGTCTGGCATTACTATTTCATTAAATTGTTGCTCTTTTAAACAAATAACAGGAGTCATATAGACACTGCTCAATGGAGAAATCATGTTTTCTTGCATCTTCTGAGAACAGATAATGTAGAACTACATGATAAAATAACAATATTCAGTAAGAAAGACCTCATTATACAATGCTAAATCTATATACACAAGGGAAAAGTATGTCCAATGGCTGTTGGAAGGAAATTACAATCACTTCCTCTTTCCCAATTTGATACCAGTAGTTTAGTTAGACCCAGACGTTAGATTCAAGATTTCATGAAACAGGAAGGAAGGAATGAACAAAGGGAAGAAAAGAAGGAAGGGAGAGGAAATACAAGCAAAAAGAAAGGAAAAAAACTGACCTTATAAATGGTGAATCCAGAAAGTCACAATCCTTTAATAAGAAAACAAAAGAAGAGAAAAAGAAAAAAAAAAGAAAGAAAGAGAAAACAAAAGGAAAAAGAAGAAGAGAGAGAATAAAAGAAAGACTTAGCTTTATGCAAGCCAAAGAGTCTTTAAGTTTTACCCTTATATGAAAATGGAGGATGGGAACAATCTAACCTCACTTTGGGATTTTGAGTGAAGTGGTTCTTTCCCTAATCTTAGGTAAAGATTACAGCTTAATGTTAGATTTTTGCATTCACTGAGGTTTCCCCATAGTTAGAGGCTATATGCTGTTGGGTCATCTGCTCAACACACTAAGAAGGTTCTTTAACCCAGCCACAAGAAAAATTAATTCTTTTCTGTATGTACTTAGATTCATATCAAAAGGTTGCTTATTGAATGCATTATTCACTGTTGTTTAATTTATTGGTTTCATCCATCAAGTTACCAAAGTCATACTTCACTGATCTAGAAGAAATAATTCTATGCTTCATTTGGAGCCAGAAAAGATCCCAAATAGCCAAAGCAGTCTTAAGCAAAAAGAACAAATCTGGAGACATCACATTACCAGACTTCAAACTATACTACAAGGCTATAGTAACCAAAACAGGATGGTATTGATACAAAAATAGAGATATAGACCAATGGAACAGAATAGAGAACCCAGATGTAAAACCATCTACCTACAACCAACTGATCTTTGACAAAGCAGACAACAACATAAACTGGGGAAAAGAAGCCCTATTTAATAAATGGTGCTGGGAAAACTGGATAGTCACATGCAGAATGAAACAGTACCCCTACCTTTCACCACTCAGAAAAATTAATCCAAGATGGATAAAAGACTTAGATCTAAGGCATGAAATGAAACCATAAGAATTCAAGAGGGAAATGTAGGAAAAACTCTTCTAGATATTGGCCTAGACAAAGAATTTATGAAAAAGACTTCAATGGCAATCACGGCAAAAACAAAAATTTATAAAGGGGGTATGATTAAACTAAAAAGCTTCTGCACAGCTAAGGAAACAATCAACAGAGAAAATAGACAACCTACAAAATGTGAGAAAATATTCTCAAGCTACACATCTGATAAAGGGCTAATAACCAGAATTTACAAAGAACTCAAGCAAATCAGCACCTCTGTTAAAAAGTGGTCAAAAGACATGAATAGAAGCTTCTCAAAAGAAGAAAGACAAATGGCTAATAAACATATGAAAAACTGCTCAGCATCACTAATAATCAGGGAAATGCAAATTAAAACCACAATGATATATCACCTTACCCCTATCAGAATGTTCATTATTAAAAAGTCAAAAAACAATAGATGCTGGCATGGACGCAGTGAGAAAAGAATGCTTATATGCTGTGGGTGGGACTGCAAATTAGTACAACTCTAAAGAAAACAGTATGGAGATTCCTCAAAGAAATAAATATAGATTTACCATTCAACCCAGCAATCCCACTACTGGGTATCTACCCAAAGGAAAAGAAGTCATTTTATCAAAAAGACACCTGCACTCAAATGTTTATTATAGTACAATTCACAATTGCACAGATGTGGAATCAACCCAAGTGCCCATCAATTCATGAGTGGATTAATAAAACATATGTGGTATATGTTCACCATGGAGTACTTCTCAGCCATAAAAAGATGAATTAATACCTTTTGCAACAATCTGGATGGATCTGGAGACCATTCTCCTAAGTGAAATATTGCAAGAATGGGAAAATAAACACCACACATACTCATTATTAAATTGGAACTAACCGATGAGCACACATATGCATAGAGGGAAGTAAAACTCAGTATAAAGCAACCATGTAGGCAGAGGAGACAGGAATAAACCAACCTAATGGGTACTATGAACACTATTTGGATGATGGGCACACCTATAGCCAGGACTCAAGCATTACAAAAACAATACATGTAAACTAAAACATCTGTAGCCCCTTAATATTTTGAAAAAAATAAAAAGAATTTATTGGTTTCAGCAATTTAACTTAGGATCCATAAATGACTCCAATCATCTGATATAAAACTAGACTTCAGAGAAACATTGAGTAGATTGCAACTGCTTTCACCTCTTACCTCATAAGGGAATGTCCTTTTATGCCAGATGGGTACTACAATAGACAAGCCTACCGTGCTTAAGGCGATACAATGTTTCTCCAGGTAACTATATTTCTGGCTGTAGACCATAACTGTTAGGATGAACTTTTAAAGCCCATACATGGGCCTGCATGAGTTGAAGAACAGTCAGTGAGAACCCTTCCTAAAGCTGGGACCCCATGAAGGACTGTCCCTGTATTTTTTTTAAAAAAAAGCTCTTTCCAGGAGCAAAAGGGGTCAGTAAGAAAGTTCAAATGTCTCCTAGTACAAAACAGAAACTTGAAGCCTAGGTCACTTGCAAATGTTGACTCTGAATTTATATCACCACGTGTTGTGGGAATCCCAACCTGAAAATTTAATGTAAAAATTGGTCTTGGGCCTATGAACTTCTAAATATACACAGCCAGAGCAAACTGTGTGGGAGAATGCTCCCATAATCTAGGGGGCACTGGATTCCTTTTAGAAAATCCCCGTTAATAATGAGTTCTCCCTAAAAAAAATTATAAAGCAATGGGGAAAAATCCAAAATAAGTGAGAGTCAGCAGATATAACTAATAGGATAATTGGAGCTCAATAATGCTAAAGACAAGTATAAAATAAGTACACTTTAAAATAAAGACATTAATCGATTATATGAATGTATTATCATATGTACCATGAAAGTATGTACAACTTATATATCAATAAAAAGTGGTTAAAGAAATAAAGAAAGGAATAGAAATCATAATGAAATAATAGGATATAATGAAATTAACTAAAAGATTTTGAATAGAACCAAATAAAACTTCTAAGAATAAAAATGTAGGTACTACATTAAAAGCTTAATGGCTGCATTACAAGCAAATGAGCCACTGCTAAGGAAAGCATTAATGAATTCAGAGATGGACTTGGGGAAATTACCTACAGAATAATAGAGAGAGATTTAAATAAAAATGATGGAACATCACAAAAGAGTTTAAGAAGCACACAGAATAGAAAGCAAAGGTCCAATAAACATACAATTTCTAAAAATAGACAATAGAAAGAATGAGAACATGGAACTAAATTATCATAAGCCCTGATAGATTTTAAGAGAGCATTTGTTACAATCATAGTTGAAACTACAGGACACGTGTTTCATTAACAGTTAATGAAGATCATCAGAAAAATGAGAAGACAGGTCCAATAGAGCTTTCAAGAACACAGAATCCTAGATTAGCCATCTTCATTTATATGAATAAGAAGATTATAAAATTGAGTTTCCTCAAACTAAATTTACTAAGAAGAGTAAAGAAATTTCCTGTAATGTGCAGAAATTTCTTTTCGTATTTCGAAGGACTGCTGACTTGTGAACTTGAGATCATAAATGTTTGTTTTAGGAAATTACATGTGTTAGATTGCTTGTTGTAGAGAATTGTATTTGTTGACTTTAAGTTGTGTGCTATGTCATAGGAGGTTGTGACTTCAGTGATCTTGATATTTTCCATTTGCCTAAGTTAGGGGAAAATCATATTTTTCCAAATAAAATATGGATTATCAGTTATTACAAAGAATATTTTTACTTCAAAAAAAAGTACCTCATTCTTCCATGGCTAACGTGTGAAAAGCTGGAGAATTTTCTGCAATTGAGGAAAGACATGAGTCCTTATGTTGGGAAGCAAATGAGTGCAGCAGGATAAATAAGAATTAATGTGCACCTAGACACAGCATATGATATAGCAAAACACCAAGGATACAAAGAAAGTCTAAACACTAACCAGGATGAAAAGACAGATTACCCACCAAGGAACAACAATTAGAGTAACAGAAAATTTAATATTCATTCATTCATATATTCAACACATTCCCCAAATATTTCTCAAACCCCTACTTTATGCCAAACATAGTTCTAGGTGCTTGGGGTAAATCTGTAAACAAAACATATTTAAAAAAAAAAAAAAAGAGACAGAGAAAGAAAAGAAAAAGAAAGAAAAAAAGAGAAAAGATCAGAAGGTGATGGAATATCTGTAAACTGAATTAACTTTGTGATAACTCACTCATTGTAGTCTCTGTGATCTTATTATATTGAACTCAATCTGCCTGTTTTCCTTTTTACAAAAACACAGCCACAAATGACCACAAAACAGTAGCTTAATACAACAGAAATTATTATCTTACAGTTCTGGAGGTCAGAAGTCCAAACCAGTCTCACTTGGCTAAAATCAAGGTGTCAGCAAAGCTGTTTCCTACTGGAGGCGCTAGGAGTAAACCTGTGCCCTTGCCTTTTCTGACACCTAGAGACCACCTGATTCCTTGGTTCAAGGCCCCTCCTCCATCTTCAAAGCCAGCAGTGTAGCATCTTTCAATCTTTCTCTCTCCCTCTCTCTTCCTTCCTCCCTTCTTTTCTCTCTCCCTCACATACACACACCTGTGTTCCCAGCATCACGTCTCGCCCCTACCTCTGTCTCTGCCTCTCCTGCCTTCTTCTTACACTGGGCCCACCTGGACAGGGGGCAGGATACTCTTCCATCATCAGAGCCTTGATTTAATCATATCTGCGATGTCCGCCTTGCTATATAAGGTGACGTTCACAGGTTCCGGGCATTAGGGTGTGGATGTGGACATCTGTGGGAGACCATTATTTTGTCTACCAGGCAAAATAGTTGTTTCATCTTCACTTTTGAATAATGGACACCCTAAAACTCTGTATCTGGCTAAAGTAAATCATTCAGAGTGAAGGTAAAATAATGTTACTTTAGATAAAAACTGACAGTTTGACAGTCATAGATCCTTGCTGAAAGAACCACTAATGGCTTTTCTTCAGTAAGACGAAAATTGAATATAGAAGGAAGGATCAAGAAGGAAGATGTAAAAATAAAAGAAAATATATGCATATATATGCATTAACTATATTAAAAACAAAGTAGTATAAAAATACTGGAAAGCAAGAATATGGAAGATGAGGTGGGGAAATGGTAGGGACAGGAGCAACAGCAACCTCAGGTTTACAAGTTAACATCCGACTACCCTCTGAAAGAACAGAAATATACTGAAAGGTAGTGGAACACATCATCCAAAAGATGCAGCGACCCTCAGACTCCAAACACAGCCATGCACCTAATAATATGGGCTCAAATAGATAAAACAAAAATGGACAGAATTGCAAGATAAAATTAATAGATGCACATTTCTAATAGGAGGATTTAACACACCTTCCTTAAAATCTGATAGACAAAGCAAAAAAATTAGTAAGGACATAGGATAGATGAACAGCTCAATTGACAGGCTTAATCTAATGACCGTGTACAGAGCTCTGTATCCACCAACAGAGTCCTAGTCCTTTTCAAGGACACACAAATATTTACAAAAATTGGCCAGACACTGAACCAAAAGCATGTGTCAAAAATACCAAATAATCTATATCAAATAAGCTATATCCAAAAGAAATGTAATGTGAGCCATATGTATAATTTTAGAGTTTCTAGTAGTCACATTAAAAAGTGTTTTAAAAATCAGGTGAAATTAATTTTCATAATATATTTTATTTTAACAATATATCCAAATATTATTTCTTTTCTAACTGTCTTAGAAATGTAACATATCTCAATTTGCACAGCCCCATTTCAAGTGCTCAGTAGCCACAGGCTGCTAATTATGACGCCAAAGACAGAACAGCGCTGTGTCATACAGACTACAGTCTCGTACCTCGATGTAATACAATTAGACATCAAAATCAAATAACAAATTCTGATGTTTAGAAATTTCAATAGTAAATTTAAACAAATTGTGAATACATTTGGAAAATTTTAAAACTTACTTCTAAATAAAGAAGAAATAAAATGTAAGTTATGAAATATTTAGAACTGAGCATCAGTGAAAATACAGATGTCAACATTTGGAGCCCAAAATTTAATATCCAGACACGGGTGTGTAACGTAAATGGGAACTTGGTGTATGACCGGGGTGGCATTTTAAGTTAGTGGGAAAGGATGCATTATTCATTAATAGTGCTGAACAATTGGCTTCTCACATGGGGAAAAATGTATACAGTGGGAATCTTATCTCACACTGTCCACAGAAAATAAACTTTCGTTGGACAGTGGAAAATCTTTCCACTTGGAAAATGGGACAATCCTATCAAACTGCTTAAATTATGGATTTAGAATATTAAATCAGGCCAAAAGAAACTGTCTCTAGCCCAAGACCTTCAATAATTACATCCTATTTCCCACGTTATTGTGTGAGATCAAGCAGATAGATAAAAGGGTCATAATTTATAGACCAGTATGGACTTAGGATTTGTGGAAGGCAACAGCAGAGGAAAATACTCAGGCTTGGAATTGCCTGGAACTGGGTGTGGCCCTGGGAAAGAAAGAACCTCAGTTATTTAGTCTTGGTTTCCTCAGCTATAAAATAGTAATAATTATGCCTACATTCAAGGTACTCATAGGAGTTTAAATAGATCAAATACATTAAGGGCCTAGAAAATGTTAATTAATTTGCTCCAAAATGTAAAGTTCAGAGTGCATTTGTCCTAGTGTCCCATATCTTTTGGCAATACTGTGAGGCCTAAGGGGTTCTGTGGTAATAAGTAATATCCCAGGGATGCTCTGAGGTGGAATGAAAGTCAAGGGCTCGGAAGTTAGGCAAACTTGTGTTTGAATCCAAGAACTGTCTCTTGTTAACTGTTGGACCTTAGGCAAGTTAACAGCTCTAGCCTCAGTATTTACATCTGTAAGCAGGTTAGTAACAGTAGCTGTGTCTCAGTCAAGATTCTTAGTTCCAGCAATTGACATCAACTCTGGCTAATGTAAGCAGAGAGAGGTTGTGTTAAGGGTATTGAGTAGTCATAGGTTTCCCAGCTGCACAGCCAGGAACAACGTCCAAAGTCATGCCTCAGCCAGTCCCACGGAAGTGTCACGCTGCCCCCAGTGCTCACTGGCTGCTGATACCAGAACCACTTCTGCTGTTAGAACCTGGGTGTGTCTCCCTTGACCAGAGCAGGCTCCAGTCTGTCCCTATTTCTTTGTGTCATTGGCTCTCTGGTCCAGGTCTGGCTGATTGAGCATAAGTTACTTGTTTGAATCCTAGCTGCAAGGGAGGCTGAGAAAGAAGTTTCCTGCTTCTATAAAGGGAGGCAAAGAGTCTCTGCCTCCACCCATACCTCCGCCTGGGAAGCACTGTGAGAGAAAGAAAGTTCAGATGCTGATTGGCCACAAAGAATGTCCACTACACCTGTCTCAAGGATTGTTGTGAAGATAAAACGAGCTCACAGATGTGAAGCACCTAGCGCAGCGTGTAGCGTTGGGTAGGCTTTCAGAGCTCAGCTGGAAGGCTTAGTGACAGAACACAGGGGACATAAGAGTAGTTTTGGAAGAAAAACAGAACATATTCTCACCAGGAAATGGCTGGATATGTTAGTAAAGCTCTTCTTGTGCTCCTATCAGCCAACCTAACAAATGTTTGCAGAGATTCTGACTCCTAAACTCACATGTACAACATGAAGGGCCTTGAATGACTTGAAGGTTAGGGAAGAAGAAAGGAAACTGTGTTTCGCTTCCTTCTGGAGGGGACTGGACTGTGGCCGAGCCAACAGAGAGCAATCTTGTTTCCAGCACTCCCAGATCGTCAAATGGCTGTGAGGACACGGCCTTTCTGAGCACAAGGAGTAAACATTCTTTTTATTCCTGTGAGCTTTCTTTTTAAAACAGAACTTTGAGGAGTTTTATGGCTATACTTTTAGACGAAACATAGAAACTCCTGCATTTTTGTTGGTGAAAGAAATTAATTCACAGAAAAAGGCACTGATTTCCAGATGCTTTTGCTCCTGCAAATAAGCTTAACTATTACTAACACATACTCACTAGGATTTTTCACGGTCAGTTCTTCAAATGCTTCCCTACGTCATAATGAGGCAGCACATATGGGTGGCTTGAAGACTCACAGGGATTGATGATGTGGATTTTTGCAATTTTATTAAAATTTCTTGTTCCTAAATGTATCTGTTCAAATTTTCTGTAAACTCTAAGATTTATATTAGACCATAAGCAGGTTTGAGGGAGAGCAGCCATGAGTTCTATTTTCTTGTTACTTCCCCCAAAACTGGGGCAGGGTTGCAGCACCCTCAAGGCAAGTGAGCAAATATTCCTTACTCTGAGCAGTACGTGTGCAGTGTCTGGAGGGCCACGGCCAACACGCGGCCTCCGGGGCAGGCTGAGAGCCCCACACGCGCATGCCAGGAGAGTGATCATCATTAGGCAACATAATATTTATTAAATAGCCCTGTGCACGTGGTGCTGGGCTATGTAATATGTAGAACAGTTGCCGCCCACGCCCTTTGGGAGCTTACAGTATCAAACAGGACACTTGTCAGAGCCTGAAGGTGCCCTGGCGAGGCGCAGTACTGAAAGCATTCATTCACACCAGAGGGCTGGACTTTTCTCTCCGCCAGAGGTTCACTCCGTCTGGCTTCCCAGGTTCTAGGCTCAAGCTCAGCTCACTTAAAAGGTCCATTATTGGGAGAATTCACTGAAAATCCCTGTGCAAAAATAGCCCCTGCACCAGAACCTCCACAAGCCTACTCAATTCCCTTCCACAAGATCCACGGAGCCCAGTGCAGGTTACAAAGGTGAATGTCACATCGTTTCTTCTGTCCTGAAGCTTATTGGTGACCCAAGGGGGGTGAGGCCTGCCCGGTTACCCTGGATTACAGAAGCAGCCAGCAGGTATAATACAGCCCCCATAACGTGCGTCTCAATACGCAACACAGGACATGCAGAT
Source organism: Eulemur rufifrons (assembly GCF_041146395.1). Classification (NCBI taxonomy): domain Eukaryota; kingdom Metazoa; phylum Chordata; class Mammalia; order Primates; family Lemuridae; genus Eulemur; species Eulemur rufifrons. The sequence goes on along the minus strand of NC_090999.1, from coordinate 88,341,481 downwards.
GAGCACAGGGAAGGGAAAACTGTTAATTCTGACTTGTGGGGATCCGAGAAGTCTGCAAGGAGAGGAGGGCACTTGAATTAGCTCTCAAAGTTAGATGAGAGTTTGATGGGCACAGACCAGGGCCAGGCATTCCAGACTTTTGAATGGGTCCTGGAAGCGTCCGGGGAAATGATGAATTTATCTATCAGGCTTTCAAATAATTCCTTCCCACACGGAGTCTATTTCATCTATTTCAAAAATCCTTGGATCTATAGGTTGGAAGCAGAATTGGGACGTATTCCACTTGGGGCTAGGAGCCAACCTTGTTCTCCTTCTTCCTGCTGCTACTGCTCACTCCCTGTGTTTCAGGAGCACAAGAGTGATAAGGTAAAAGAATGGCTGTAACCCAAACGTCAGCTGTGCCAGATGAGCAAAGACTTTTGGGATCCTTCAGAAATATAAAATAATCCAGCCGTCCCTGCCATTACAGATCACAGTCAAATGACTGAGAACAAGACATTCCTACACATTGTTAAACACACGTGATCCTTTTCTCCCATACTGGGAGTCAACAAAGGGACCTCCAGGGACATTTTGTCTGCCAGGTGTTTGGCAGTGGCATTGACAGGAAAAGAAGTCTTATAAAGTTTAGAGGTCAAACAGCCCTCAGTGGGTCGTACAGTCTAGCCCCTTGCCTGTAGTCTGGGGAGCACACAGGCCGCGAAGTAGAGATGGTTATTTCTCACTCAGAGGGTTTCTCAGAAATTGAGGTGTCCAGCCTGATTCTGGATGCTTCTCTCTCTCTTGAACTTCCCTCTACCCCACGACGCCTTGTTTATTTTTCTTGTTAATTTGAGTCCACACATTCAAGTGGCACCTGCCTGTTCTTCCACTCCACATTGCCACCGTTATCGTAGAAAAGGACAGCCTTAACCAAGGGTCATGGTCTTGGAAGAGGAAGCATCTGCTTCTCCCCAAACTCCTCTGCCTGTGGTGTTCTCAAATGACAGCGTACAATCATACATAAATTTTTCTATCAAAAGTAAGCTATTCTTACCTCTCTCTTTGTTTTCCTAAAGCAAAAGGCAAATGATGCCTTCATCCAAAGGATTTCACAACTTCACCTACAAACCCAGCCAAGTTTGAAAGAAAACATTTTAGCTACATATAATTAGACCTCTACCATGTGAGCAGCCAAGTTTAGAAAGGACTCACTCTTTATGTGGATGAGGTACTCGAAATTCTCCCTGGATTTGCTGGAAGCTTGTGGCCTTCTCTCGTGTGTTTACATCTTAATAAATATGACTCACAATTTTTTTTTAATGTGGTCAGTTATTAAAACCAAATATATTCTGCTTCTCTAGTGTAGTAACAAAATATGTTTGGATTACATTTGTGCATGTTTAGAAGAAAATGGATAGTTTTGTTATAAATGAAATTCCTCTGGAAGCCTAATGACTTGTACACTCTGATGCCATCTTTCTGCCTACAAAATGGGACCAGTTCTAAAGATTTTGTGACATTAAGTGAGGAGCTGTACAGAAATTACTTGAAAATTATCTGGTTAATAACAAGCAGCATTGGGGGTTTTGTTGATGTTATTGTTGTAATCTTTAGGTTTTGTTATAATTATTCTGGCTGCACTTGTTTCTTTAATCTATAAGTTAGATGTTAGATAAAGTAACCCAGATACGAATTTCTCCACCAGTGAATGTGCAATTCAGATCCATCACCTCAGACTTAAACTACCAATAAGATTTTTCTTCTTTTGAAAAATAAATGGATATTATTTAACCAGGGTAGCAGGAGGTTATTAACTTTTTACTCTTTAACTTTATAACTAAATGGAAATTTATGGCAGATGAATAGTCAAAATCATTAATCTAATTTAACAGTCAAGTACCTACCATGGATGGGTGAAGAAAGGATTAGGCTAAGATGATTCTTTGTTGAAAAATAAAGATTCTTTTCCCTTCATCATAAACATTCCACATGTATAATGTACAGGAAAGTTAAGGGGAAAACCAACCATAATCCAAACATCCAAAGAGCAACGTGATTGCAGTGTTGGTCAATTTGTCTCTGATTGTTTCTGTATTCATGGTTATTGATTTGTGAATGTTTGTGATCACACTGTATTTAAAATTTTACATTATAACATGACACCTTCCCACACTTTTATTAATTATTTGTAAACCTTATTTTAAATGGTTGAATAACATTGCATTAAGCAAATGATTTATTTAAAGGCATTAGATTGCTTTGCTCTTTCAAATAAAATTACATTGGCCTCTTTGTGCATAAAGCTTTTTCCATCTTTAGGATTAATTTCCATTGGATAAATTTTCAAAAGTGAGAGTAAAATGCTGGTATATTTGTCAGCTTTATTTACAAGACATTTGAAGTTTGTAATTTTTTCATTTAATAATTTTGTCCCTGCCGCAGGGAGCACCCCCTTGCCTGCCATGAGAGGAAATGATCTCAAGGCTGCGACGTTGAACTCCATAATTTCAGAGGATTCCCTCTTGCAAGGTCCCTGATTTTTCAGAAAAATCACATCTTAATGTCATTGCACTGTTCTTTTTCAAATTGGGGACTTCTGTGTTCAGTTTTAGAAATATTTAGGGCTTGACCCAGTATTTAGTGCAGAGAAGGGAACTCATTAAAGACCTGAAGGGAAAAAGGGGCAGGGGAGAGAGAGAGAGAGAAGGAAAGAGAGAGAGAGAAAGAGAGACACAACTTCTCTTGGCAATATTAAAACATTATTTATGTGGCGGGACCAGAGTAATTTTATTTTGTTTTTGCACCATTATGTTATATAGTTCCCGGGAAGAGTGTGACACCAGGGTATGGGAACGTCCTTGTGCACACATTTCACATCTGCGTGGCCATGTGAACGTAACTACCAGGAGCCCTGGATGTTAGTTTTCAGCATGGAAATCATGATGCTGAGCTTTAGTTCCTCAGCAACTATAAGGGAGATTCCAGAGGGGCAAGTTCAAGAATGACTTAGAAATTATAGACCAGATCACACAACTGTCATAAAGCTATCATCAGTTAATAAAACAGGGTTTTCTTTTCATTTATAATAAAAAAAAAAAAAGCTGGCTTTTCTCCTTCTTAAAAAAAAATATTGATGTTGGAGTCTTTTAGAACTTTGTCTGACCCTCTTTCTGCTGACTTTTTCATTTCCTGTTTCTTCCTTTTCATTTTTTTTTTTTTTTTTGCATATAGTTGGAGGCTCTAAAACTATCTCCCAATGTGTTAAAAACAAATATACATCCCCTAAAATTAGTGTAGCTCCAGTGTCTTTGCCCCCAGAGCCTTGCTCTGTGAGGGTACGTTGCTTCTGTGAATCGAGTGTCTCAAAAATGTGGTCTCCCGCCCCTCCCCTCCCCCCTCTGCTCCCACAGAAACTAAGATGTGGAGACGTTTGTAGGAAGAAGTCCAAGAACAAACATGAGAACATTCTGAATGAAAAGCAAGTCTCTAGTAAGGATAACTACGGCAGTGTCTGTAGAATGCTTTATAAATGAGCTTGGTTTAAATGCAAATCCTTATTTATAGTTCCATAGGGGAAAACGGGGACACAGACAAGCCAGAATAGAAAATCTCACTCACACACACACTCACACACACACTCACACACACACACACACACACTAACACACTCTCTCTCTCCCCCACCCCCCAGCCCTTTGGTGCACCAAGTCACTCAGCAGTAAGATGGCACCTTGGGGCACCCGAGGCACTGAGAAAGTGCTTAGGGAGTAGCCAGGCCCAGGCTAACCACTGGGAACAGAGTAGTGAATGAGACAGACGCCATCACCACCCTATGGACTTACAGACGTGAGCAGCACACCACCAGTGGTTGTGAGCACGAAGGCCACGGAAGGAGAAGCGCAGGTGCCCTGCGAGATCACAGAACCGGGTACCAGACCGCGCTGAGGCCGCGTTTTAGCCAGACCCGGAGCTTGCAGGGCAGTCAGCCAGCTGGGGGAAGGGCGGCGGAGAGCATTCCAGGCCCAGAACCAATATATTTGAAGACCCCAACACTGCCCAGAGTGCCTGGAGCAGGGTGGGGGGGAGATTCAGACACAGGCAGGGATGACATGATGCAGAGGCCCCCAGACCTGGAGGGACATTTGAACTTGATCCCAGGGGCAGTAGGAAGCAAGGAATGGGACAGTGACAGAGGCAGATTCGCACCTGAGTTCTGAAATAGTTTAGGTGTTTTTCCCCTCTCTGCCTTTTCTTCTTTATCTTTTTCCCTTCTCAGTGGGTAGCTGACTGTGCTCTCCTTTACTTTAGGGGAGGTGTGTGGCAGGCCAGGGCAGTGAGAAGATACACCACGTAAGAATTTCTGGCTTTTATTAATACTTGCAAAAGCCTGTGCACTTAGGGGAACTTGGAGACTTGTAAAGGAAGTAGAAGGGGTCTGGGGAGAAGAGGGGCAGAGATAGGGGCTGCCCTGCCAATTAGAAAACTAGGCTCTTTTGGAGCAGAGGAGGAGGGGAGAGTGGTCTGTGGGTCCTAGAACAGTGGGACTATGGGGACCACCTCTCAGCAGGGGCCCCGGGGGTATCGCAGACCTTGGAGCACTCCCGAGACAGACACACAGATGAGGCAATGATGCCCGCAGGCCTCCCCAGCCAACCCCCAAAGTCCGACCACACGAGACCCTGGAAGCTTAAACGCGACTCCAGGGAGCCGGGGAAACCTCGAGAACACCTGGGGAGAAAGCGTCTATCAGCCCCAGGAGGACGGGGCTTCAAATAGAGAGACAGGTGACACGTGAGAGGTGCAGAGCTGTGAAGTTTCTTGCACGGCTGCGGCTGTGGACTGCATGTCATTTGTGCATGTTGAAAGGCTTACTCTGGCTCCCGTGCGAAAAACGGATCGGAGAGAAGCATGAGGGGACGCAGGCGAAAAATAGCAGTGGCCTCTACGCGGGAGACAGAAGCGAGGATGGAAGGTAGTGGCTAGATTTGGAAAAGATTGAGAAGATAGAAGAGCAAGTACTCAGGGATGGGTCACGTGTGGCGGTGAGTGAGACGGAGTATTTGAGGCTAACTCCTGGGTTTCGGGACTGCAGTGGGCTGGGTGGCAGCGTGATCCGTGAGTCCTTTCGGACAGCGACGGCGGCGCAGCGCGGTGTGAGCAGGCTGACCTGGGGATTTCACTGGGACAGCACGTGAACACAGGGCGAGTTAGTAAACGCTCCCGAAAGCAGAAACCATAGTTATTAGCTAAGGGTACACAGTCTCGGAGTTCAACACATTGCTGGCGACATCACCAGTCGACGTCCTGTCTGTTCGCGTGGCTGGAAGTGCTCCGCAGAGCAGGGATGTCCCCGCTGGGGGACGTGACGGCAGCCTCTGCTTTGCTCTCCCGGTGCCCGGGCTCGCCATCTGTGAAGCAAGACTGTGCTTGGGAGTCATTCCGACTTACGATAAGGTTCTTGCCTTCAGTGGAAAACTGCCTCATTCACCCGCTGCTCCCAGTGCTGTCCCCGAGCTACACAGAATACATCCAGTTCCTCTTCACGTTGCATCTAGAAGCCATCATCTGTTTTCTCTCTGAGTAAAACTATACAGCGTTTCCTTCATCTGTGATTTTCACCGGACATGCAGTAGTAAGAACAGCAACTAACATGTACTGAGTGTTGTGAGCAAAGCATTTTACACACGTGTGGCCGAAGCTGCTACGAGTTCATCAAAACCCATTTCCTTTCCCTCCCGGACACAGAGAGACTACGCCCTAAGACTGGGCTCTGGCCGCAGCGTGGCCGAAGCAGATAGGCAGCAGGGGCGCCCTCCCCACTGCGGTAGGATGGCTTCGCCATCTGCCGGCTAAATGGAGCGGACTCTGAGCACCAAGAGGTGGGTGGAGGCGAAAAAGAGGGTGGGATCCTGGGCCCCCTACACAGAAGGCCACCACACTATTACATCTGCATTAGACTCTCGTGTGAATAAGAAATAAACTTTCTGCGTGAAGCCATTGAGAATTTGAAGTTTTTCTGTCACAGCAACCTATGCTGCCTTAACTAATACAGAAATGGGTAGTGGAATCGGATGCAGCCATTACAAAAACCTAAAATGTGTGGCAATGGCTTAGCAGCCAGTTCTAGAAGCTCTGGAAGTAGTAGAAAGTGCTAGAGTGACGGGGCATGTTGGCTATAGGCTGGTTTTAGCAAGGTTTACAAGAAAGAGATGAGCTCAGAAAAGAATTGGCCAAATTTCAAGCACAAAAAGTCCAGGGATCAAGCATCTTACAAAGTTGGAAGGGTCAATTGCGTCTGGACTCCACAGAGTATGAGATGCTTGTACCTCAAAGAACACAAAGAATGCTTTGGTGATAATGGCCCAATAAGACTTCTTGGTTGAACAAGGTGACTTAGTGCTGGAGCGAAAACCGGACTAAAGGTATACCTGCCCACATACTGTGACCTCAGCAAAGCTGACGTTTCATCGAGAGAGAGGATGGAGTCAAGAAGGCAAAGGAATGACGGCTTGGGAATAATATCCAAGAAAGAACTTTGTGTGTGGCACTGGCACAAACAACTGATGAAAACAAATAAAGTAGAAGCCTCCTAAGTTTCTGAGAACATTCTCTTGCTAAAGAAACCCTGAGCCTGGACCAAAAAACAAAAACAAAAACTCTATTGACCATTAAACCTTAAAACCACCTCCCCTTAACTACACCATCTGGAAGCTGGACAGCCTGCAAGGAGGGCATACCCAAAGCCCGGTGCAGGTGTATTCACGGAGGATAGTGAATAGACAAGGAAAACTTCCCAGAGGTGCAGAACAATAGAGTTTCTCATAGAAAGCAGGACCACGAGGAGTCTCTTCTAGACCTGATGGGGAAAATCATATTTCACTGAGAGATCCTGGACTTTGAGCCTGATCCTGGGTGGGATTTGGGGTTTGTCACCTTTAGGGAAGAGGTGAGTGTGGAGGAAGAAGGAAATGGGTAACTGGCGACCAGAATGCGAATGCTAGGCTATGACAGAGATTGCTGTGTGTTCATTGAAACTCATTTCCTTTTTGCCTAGGCACACAGAACATACTTCGCAGAATCTCCTACATTTAGGTACGGCCATAGGACCCAATTCTTGCCAATGGAATGTAAGTGGAAATAATGTATGTCACTTTCCTGCCAAAGAGGTTAAGAAGAAGATGGTTTTTCTCTTCATCTGCAGGTAGAGTCATTTGACAGAAGGATCGTAGGTCCCTGAATGACCACATGGAAGTTCATCTAACAAGAACACCCATGTTGGACTACGATATGGAAAAGAAATAAACTTTAATTGCATTGGGTCACTGGGTCACTGAGAAGTTAGAGTTTTATCTGTTCCAGCAATTAGTCTTACCTTAATAAATCCAATGCATTATCTCATTTAATATCTATTTAGTAGATGAAAAATTAGAGAAGTTAAATAACCAGTTCAGGATAACTCATTTAGTAGGAGGGAATGCTGATGCTAGAGCCCCGGTCTATCTGGTTCTGAAGCCATGCTTTGAATCCATGTGCTTTACTGTTTCCCAGAAGAGCAGGCTTCCAGACCTTGTAGCCTCTGGGCCTCCCTCCTTTGGATGTTCTTAGTCTGTCTACATTTTTCTCAGACTCAACATAATGATTTATGTAGTAATTTAGGGGAGGTGTGACCTAAGTTATTTCTCTTCTCTGAAATCATCATCTATGAATGCAGTCCAGGAGATCACCAGTTTTTAATATATTAGTGACCAAGCCTCTAATCAACCAACCATTGACTTTAATCAACCAGCATTTCTAGACCTTCTCACCACTGCCAAGTCCCTATTCCTAATTGGAACTTGAGTCATTATTTTAAATTGAAGGGTAGATTTTTATAAGCAATTCTGTTTAATTTCTTCTTAAATAATTTCAGCCTAGTGTTCTAGCCTGTTAACATTTTTCTTGCATCATCTAGATGACAATCCAAGTCTAGATATTCCAGTCTGGGACTATCCCATACTGGGGCTGAATCATTCCAGTGTGAAGAGTAGTATCTTTGAATTCTTACTATGACCAGTCACGATGATGAGAACTTTACATGCTTATGTCATTTACTCTTTTCCTCATCCCAACGCTACAGGTGAGGACACTAAGTTTCAGAGAGGTTAAGATCACACAGCTTGTAAATGAAGCCCATCATCAGCCCTAACTACTGGGCAACCTGAATCTGTATGTTAATATAATATGACCAATGTTTCCTCCTAAAGTGGAAGAGAACTAGTAGTTACCAAGCACATACTGTATGTAAGATGCTTTACTTGCCTTAACTGAATTAATCCTCATAACTACCCACCAGCATGGCAAAATTTAGAATAATCTTTAAAGATTTTAAATGTGAAATAGAATTATTTTGAGAGGTTCTCCATACAGTAAAAGAATCTATATAAAAAATAATGGAAGCAGAAAGAAGTAACCGATTAGATACCTTGAGCCCAAGCTCACTAGACTGTGAGTCTATAAAGCAGAGATCTTGTTTCCCCTCTAGGAACATTGCCTGGCACAAAAGAATTCTCAATAACGTTTGTGAAAATGAATAAATGAATGAATGTGGATCTTAGTGGGCAGGCACAAAACTCTACATGAGACAAAACCTTTACTCATACAACAGCATTTGTCAGGCAGCTACTACATGTGAGACACTTTTTGGGGAGTCGTGGCTTCTTCCAGGAGGAGACTTGCAAAGGGAAAGAAGAAACGATACAAAAAAAGCACATGTGCACATCAAGACATAGATATTGACTGTCTCTGACCAATTTTCTTGGGTGCTGTAGAGCTGAGCTATACCCAGGCAAGCAGCACCGTGAAGTAGATATGCAGATTACAGTTCTAGCATCTCTGTATTTAAACCCAGTACAATTACCCAGACTTTAGCCTAGTGTTGGGTATTGATCCCCTTAAATCAACATTGGTAGATATTCCACTGGATTAGCATGATTTAAGCATCAGCACCCTAGATGACAGTAGGAAGACAATCCATCAGCCTTTCTCAATGCCACGGAAAAGGTGGGATCTCCTAAGTTCCTCCTGAAACAGACACTAGATAATGGATGTCATGTAAACCAGGTGGGGAGTGGGGGCATAAGACTCTCCTAAGTGGTGGCTCTTGTCCTTAGCAGTTTTCTTCCTTCTTGCTCCTGCCTATGTCCTTTCTTACTCCCCTTCCAGTCTCCTCTGTCTCCCTCCTTCCACTATTCTATTTCCTCCTGAGTCTCTATCTCTCCTTTGACTATTTCCCTTCCTCCCTCCCCTCCTTGTTCCTTCCTCCCTCCCTCCCTCCATTCTTTCCTTCCTTCCTTCTTTCCTTTCTCCTTTCCTTCTCTACAACTTCTTTAGTTTCTATTCTCTTTTCTATCACACTGTTCTTTATATGTCTCTCTGTACAAAACAGTGGAATTTAGAAACTCCAAGGAGGAGTTAAGCACCTCCTTGTCCTTGCTTTAGAGGCTGAGATTAGAGCTGGCAGGAAACAATTAGATTGTGATTTTAGGAGCAGCCATTCACAAGCTACATCATATTTCCTGCTCACAAATCCACCAGCTGAGCTATTCACATGCTGTCATTTTAGGCAAAATTGTTTATACATCACATAATGCTAGTCTATGTTGTGTCTGTTAGAGCCCTGGCGAGAAGTCTGCCCTGGATTGGACAGTTGGACCCAGGCACATGGTCCACACAAAACACGAGAGATCCATATTTGGGCATGAGTATGCCTTGAACACTAATGGAGTTTGGCACAACTGTGGCTCTGGAAATCCAGCCCACAGATCAGCTCACACATCAGGGAAAATCAAAACAGAATTAAGTTGGCCACTTTTTCTCTGCAGAGACACGAGAGGCATTTTGAGTTAAGTCTGCGAAACCTTGTTTTTCATGGTTAAGTCAGTATTTGGGCATGGCCAAATGTTATCAGTGCCCTATTTTATACAACTTTTTCTCATACACAAATGAATAAAACCCAGATACAGACCCAAGGCATGGTTTCAGAGGCAGCACATGATCTAATCGTACTTTCTTTCCTAAAGAGCTTTGAGATCATTGGATAAACACCCATCTGCCTATGATAGTTTGCATATGTTCCTGCTCAGTGGATGAAGAAGGAACAGGGTTGGGCCCATGATCCTCAAAAGTGGAAAGACAAAGCAAAAAAAAAAAAGCTTCAGAATAAATAGAACCCAGATCACTGGCTCCCCATTATCCTGGCCTTCCACAGACTCTGAAATTTAGAAACTTTTAAGACTTATCCTCCATGATTCCTCTTAATGAGCTCAAAATCTCAACACTGGTCAACTCTTTGTTCACCTAGATCTCCTTCTGTCCAGGTCTTAGCTAGGGTGATGTTTTCTCTTTTTATTTTCACATTTCCAAACTATAGTCATCCTTCAGTCCCAGGTCATATGTTACTTCCAAATGGAAACAATCCTTCTTCTCTCTAGCCATGAGGAACTGTATGTCTCTTCAAAGGTGCTTGTCATTTTCTACTGTGTGTTCCAACGGTAACCTAAGAGAATTCTGGTGTCACTACAGGGACTGCTAGACAAAAAGAATAGAAAGTCTTTGATTCCAGAAACAGGAGTTTGTGTTTCTTGGTGCCCCCAATGTTTCCACCCCACTCCCTCATCCACTCTGCGCCACTCTTCCCTAAAACATACTTTTTCCCTCTTAGTATTTTGGAAGGAAGGGAGATACTCAGCCTACCTGGAAAGAGAAAGAAAAAGAAAATAGCAGCTAGTGGCAGCTCAGGAACAAATCTTGAGAGAGTTTTCTCCTCACCATATACGTGGACCAAGGGCTTGCCTAGTGGCCAGTTTAAGAAATAAAGTGATCAAGGCCATCAGTGAGTGAGAGACAAGTACAGATCTTAGATAAGACCAACAGCAAGGCTTTAGACATTCCAGGCAACCTGCAAAATTGGGAGCTTGTCTACACAAACACTAGGATCAGGGGCTTAAATGAGAACCCTGAGTAGGAAGCCTCCTTCACCCTCCCCAGAGATGGTGAATGATGCTGACAGACACTTAAAGTTCAAGATCTCTGACTTCCCATGTAATCCAAAGACGTAATGTCTGTCTATATCCACACATGTGTTCTTTCAGTTAAACCCATTTCTTTACCCACACTTTGGAGGTGAGGGCATGGTAAAAGGAAGGGATGGTACTTACGCAAGTCCTGTGCAATAAGGAATTTGTCTGACCTTTCTTCCTGGTTCCTGGGATGTAGCCTCTTAAACCTTTTGAATTTCCCAGTGACAGGAGTGTATTTGTTAATCATGGTGGGCCCCTCAGATCACATCTGAGTTCATGCCAATGAGATGACTCAGGATGGGGCTGGTCATGCCAGAAAGACTAAACATGTAATTAGAGCGTTGGGGCTTGGAGCTACATGATATCAGACTGATCTATTGGAGGATATTGGAGATTGAGCCATGTGGACAATGATTCAATCAGTCATGCCAACATAACGAGACCCCAACAAAAACTCTGGACATTTAAGCTTGGGCATGCTTTCCTGGTGGCATTATTCTGCATATTGTCACACACTGATGTGCTGGGAGGGTGACACATCCCTGAGGACACAGAAGCTTTGCATTTGGGACCCCTCTAGACCTCTTCTTGTGCATGTCTTCTTTTGGGCTGGTTCTGATTTATATCCTTTTGCTATATAAAACTGTAATCATAAGCATAGCACTTTCCTGTGTTCTGTGAGTCATTCTAACAAATTATCAAACCTGAAGTGGTCGTGGGAACTCTCAGAGTTGTAGCCAGTTGGACATAAGTGCTGGTGGTCTGGTGACCCCAAGCTTGCAGCTTGTCTTCTAACGTGAGGCAGTCTTGTGGAGGACTGTGCCCTCAACCTGCGAAGTCTGATTCTGGGTAGTTGGTGTCAGAAGCCATTGCAGCAGGAGAGTAGATATCTACCAGATGAGATTTGTGTTAGAAAGGTACTATTTCTAAATCCAGAGACCTAGGCTTCCTATAAAAGAATCAGGACCCAAATAAGAACTCCATGTTTACATATACCAAGGGAAGGGCTATGTCTTAAACAGCCCTGTAGTTCCCTAGATAACCAGCACAAAATTTTAATCTGTTTGTTGAATGAAATCTCACAATTAATTCTATAACTTTTACCAATTTAACATAATCAAAGTTTTATAAAAAGTCATATGCCTTCTATGCCTGAGTTAAAAAGAGTGACATTATATGCATCAAAATATCAACAGTAGTTATTTCTGAGTAGAATAGTTGAGATATTCCAAAATATATATCACTTTTTGCTTGTTGGTGTGTTTGTTTGCATTATGTTTTGCTTTTATAATCTAATTAAAAAGGTGAGTTAGAAGTGGAAATGTGACAAGCTTCTGGGAATGAAGGCTTTTCCAAAGGCTGGATAAAATGGTGGGCTGGTTCTAGACCTGCTTATGCATAACTTATATAATAATGATTTTCTCCTCCTTTTGGTGTCATTTTGGCTCTGTGATCTTGGACAAGTCATTTCACCTCAGTTTTGCCATATGTTAAACTGGAGCTTAAACAAGATGACTGCTATGATTTCTTCCCACTCTAGAAGTCTAAGTGCACATCTAAAGACTTAAGTTTATGCGGCTATATCTCAAAAACATCCACAGATGTTGGAGGTGAGGGAGAGGCGTTCTTGAATAGGTGAGCCCCTCTGGGGCTATTTGCATAAAGCTGATTTAGCAAGTGAAAAATGAACTGTGACAGATTAATGCTGGGAGGTTTGATCTACTCAGTATCTGGCCCACACAGCCTGGTCTGATCAGATCTTCAAAGTCATATGGTCCCTATTTGGTTTTACAATAAATAACTCAGACTTATGAGTTAGACACCAATTAATGAAATCATCTAGCCCAGAGGAGAGCAATCCTCCTAGGCAGTCATTTTGGAAGCACAGACCAAATTAGGTTTGCCAAGCCCAGGGCTTTTATTCCCGCTGGTGATGGAAATTATAGGATTCCTCCCAATTCCAGATGACCTTTGCTCTGAAATATAACAATAGCTGCCATGGGGGTCGGGGGGGGGGGGGGGGGGGTTGGCTCCCACAGACTTCACTAAGGACAAAGGGCAATTCGAATTCCAGTCAGAGGTTAGACTCAATGCTGGGAAGTACTTGGGGTCCATAGGTGAAGGACAAGAAACTTCTGATAAAGCCACATTTACTGATTTTTTTTTTTGTTTGTTTATACCCATCCTGAAAGGATACAGGAATGACTCCAGGTAGAACTGTTTTGGAAAGTACTTAGGGCAGCATCTTCAATCATGTTTCTGGTCGGGAAAGAAAACTATTGATGTATTCATATATATTGAGAACCAAACCCACCATGGCTGCTCAATAAATATCAAGCAATTAATCAATTTTCCAGCCACAGAGAATCTTCCTGTTCCAAACACGTAGTCGTGGAAGGGAGCTTGGCCCAGGACCTATCTCAAGCTTCCAAATGATGTGTCTCCAAACTCCAGGAAAAGTTCTGGGTGGTTTTTTTTTCCTTCATCCCACAGCAACTGATGGCACAAGCCTTGGCAACAGTGGAAACAGTGATTTCCAGATGAAGACACCAAAGCAATGAGATCCTGCCACACGGTGGTCAAACTTTTACAACTTAATGGAAAGAGAATCTTAAATGATAGCTAGGCAGCTGATTGGAAGTGGCTATACCTGTTTTCAGAAATGCTCTAAGTAAAAATTGATGTGATTTTGAAAACAGAAATCCATTGTATGGAACTCTTTAGCACTGAAAGCACTTGCTGGAAGATAGCCACACGTTGCATTTATTTGAGTCAATTTTGCATCAATCTGTGTACCTCGAAGATGACATTCTGTGTTTTTATTTAGTGATCTATACATTATAAATTTCATTTCTAAGTGTTGGGAAAGAGAACATCAAAAATACACTGTAATGGTTGACAAGCTACTACCAATTTTTAAATACAGCTACCCCTGAAGTTTGAACATTTGGAGTTACCCACTTTTCAACTTCTAATACTGAGGTTTCACCAAATGTGAAATTCACATCCAAGGGTTCCCGGTCTACATTGCCCTTTAAAATGATGCATGTTTTAATGGTTCCTTGGACACAATGATTTGCAAGAGTGTTTCAGCTGTAACTTTATAGACCTTTTGATGGACCATTTATCTTTGGCTTTTAGAGAAGGGAGCTAAAGTTATATGATCATATATATGTTTTCTATTTAATAGCCATGTATCAAATCTCTACATACTTCTTAGCGTGGTGGGATAATAATTTGATATATTAGTTATGTGAGGTTTTTTCTTTTGCATTTTTTTAGCCTTATGACCCTGTGAGCGTCTCCCATTAGGACCGTTAGATGTCTGGCCTCCACTGGAGGGCAGTTTCAGAGGGGATGGGTGAACAAAGGGACACATTATGAGTTTTTAAATTCAAAAGCTGCTTATCCTGGAGTATGACAGAAGAAGTGGTGGGAATGAGACCAAACCAATCTCCCCGGGGTTCCATCCTTCACCCGAACCCAAAATAGTGATGCTTAGAGCTGGCTAAGGGGAAGAGTTGGCTGCAAGAGTCACGAGTGGCCCTAAGATGGGGCAGACGCTTTGCCCGGGACGCGGGAAGGGTAATCAGATGGAGAGAACTGGGCCTGTTTTCCACCATGGGTACTGAGAGGCGACCAATCCCCATAGAATTCCTTTTGTCACTGTGCTTCTGAAATATAATTTAAAACTTACGAATTGTTTATCTCTGGAATTTTCCATTTAATATTTTTGGCCTGTGGTTAACCATGGGTAACTGAAGCTGTGGAAAGCGAAACCACGGGTAAGGGGGGACTACTGTAATTCTCCTTAACTGGAATATTAGGAATGGTTGTTAGTCTGACTATTTTTCGCATTATGATTTTAACCACATCTAAATCCAGTAAGTGTGGAAGGCAAGACACCTCCCCTCCCACCTTCACCAAAAATGTCAGTAAAGAAGCAAGTAGAAATCGGTATTATCCTATCTGCTTTTGCCCCAAACAATGTGTTCATCTTTATTTTACAAGGCTGATTTCTGACTCTCTATAAAACTAGTTCTTCATAACAGAAGAATATACTAAATAGATGACAACAAAGTAAATAAAAAATGCCAATCCTCTTGTGCTTCCTCTCAAGGAAAGTCAATCAGAGGCCAAGAAACTACAAGATACTGCAAAGAAATGGGACCATAAAAACCAGAACTGGGTGATGGATAAACAAACTGTGGGAGTGAAGGTATGTGAACATAGAGGAATTATTCAGCACTGGCCCCAGCGCCTGTGTGGCCCACACAGACACACGTCTGCGAGAAGAGGCCATGTGTGCATACATTTAACTTACAACAGCTCAGCCACACATCACCAGACAGAATCTATGTCTTTGTGTGCAATTAGAAATATTATAAATTGTTTCTTGCATATGTAATCTTTATTATATATTGTTTGACCATATAATTAAACTTTTATACATACATACTATTATACTTTATATGCATTACAAGGGGTTTTCAAAGATAATTGGATTACACACATTTCTTGCCTTAAATACTGACGTTGGAATCAAGTCTCCATATAAAATGGGACTTTACTACATGTCTTAATAATCACTTCTCACTAAGTTGAACAGAATTTTATTTTATTTTATTTTGACACAGAGTCTTGCTCTGTTGCCCGAGCTAGAGTGCCATGGCATAAGCCTAGCTCACAGCAACCTCAAACTCCTGGGCTCAGGCGATCCTCCTGCCTCAGCCTCCCAAGTAGCTGGGACCACAGGCACACATGCCACTATGCCTGGCTAATTTTTTTCTATGTTTAGTAGAGACAGGTTCTAGCTCTTGCTCAGGCTGGTCTCGAACTCCTGACCTCAAGTGATCCTCCTGCCTTGGCCTCCCAGAGTGCTTGGATTACAGGCATGAGCAACCATGCCCAGCCTTGAACAGAATATTAAATATGAAAGAATCATTCAACCCTCTAAGGCAGAGTCATCTGATTCATATTTACCTACCTTTGGGGATTGAGATCCAAAATAAATTCGATTCCAAATTGATCTGGAAGTGAATGTCCATGCTAGATGTACAGACCTTTAGATAAGATTTGTACCTCTTTTGCTAACCTATTCATTTCACTTACAAATGACCCAATTCCAGGACTAACACTTTCAAAATCTATAGGAACTTGGCTTCAAGAGGCACTGGCTTCACATGTGGAACAGAAGGTAAGGTGAGTCATGCATCACATGTACAACCAAGGCCTGACATGGGGCAAAGGTATCTGATTTGAAAACCAATCCATTTTAATCACATCCCAAATTATGAAGATCAACATGCAATCCTCAGGAAGGGGCATGCAGGAAGTCAGAGAATAATCTTAAATGTCCTCTTTTGCTTTTGCTAACAGTCTCTGGAGACTCAAATGAATTTTTGTTGAGAATAATTCTATAAGTCCAATGATATGAAATTATTATTGACATTTTGAATAGGCAAAATTGTGATAAAATTTGTTTTTCTGATACCTCTTAGACTGGTTACCTCTAAACACCAGCAAATTCAGGAATTAGAGAGTGATTGTAACAGGTATCTCAGCACAGGAGAGACCCTGGGAGAACGGGCACTCCACGTTCATCGTTCCTTTGGGATGTTGGTACACAGAGTCACTGCCACACTACAAGGGAGGCCTTGGAAAATGATGGCAGCCAGTAGCATTAATTCTGTTCCGAACAGCATCATTCATGGAAAAATCAAGCCTAGAAGCTGTATCTCCGGAAACGCTGAGGCCATAAGCTTCATCAGCGATGGCTCCTTTGGAACCAGTTTATTGAGAATACCTGGTCCAATGCTTTTACAGTGACTAGCTTTTTAAATTATTACCTAAAACACAAATTTCCACACTCTGTTCTATGAAGCCATAGGTGCTTCAAGGGGCAAAGAGGAGACAATGTTTTCCCCACCCCCAAAAAAATTTCCACTTTTATACATTGTGATTTTGCTTAATATTTCATTTTTTTAAAATTCCACCTAAAAAGAAGTTTAAAAATTGCTGATCTAAACTGCAGTCCTAATCATTAATTGTCTTCTACTTCACTTGACCTTAATAATACTCCCAGGCAATAAGTATCATAGGTTAATTATTCATAGACTTAAGGAGTATATCCCTGAATCAATTTTCAGTGGAAGGCTTTGACTTAATTGAGTCTGGTTTGGGCCTTGAATTATGAGAGAACAAACTGGAAACACCTGTGTGACAGTACATTACTTCAGTGTCTGTCATTCCTCCCCGGACATGTCTTATTTGGCTAAATACTATAAATTGATGTCTTCAATTGGTCTTCTTTATTATTTTCCTATCTTTATATTTTAGTTTCCTTCTAATAATAAGATAAGCCCTGTAAAATGAAAAGTTAGCCTCCTTCTTCTCATCAACCCATGAAACTCATAGGCTTCGCTCCTCTTCTTGCTGGTTGGAAACTTCTTTTCAGCCCATCCTGGGTGATGAATTAGAGCTATGAGAGCAATCTTCACATATTTTCTTGATAAAAGTAAAACCCAAATGTGTCTCTAGAGTCAGATAAAGTCACGCAGTTTTGTACTTTCCCTGGCAGCAGGAAAAGACAGGTTTTCTACGCATGCATGCATCACCCCAATACTTGGATGCTGAGGCTAACCAATTGCTGGCCAGTCTTCACACCACATTCAGCCTTCAGTGCCTAACACACAGCTCTCTGCATATGAAGAGTCATGTTCACTGTTGAGTCCCATTGTTCCACTGAGGGACCCCACAAGAGGCAGAAAACTTGACACTTGCTTTGAGAGGAAGCTTCCTATGGGGCACGCCAGCTTTCATTAAGGAAATGCTCTTTGGCTTTCGTGAGGGACTTTGGGGCTCTCCCTGAAGCTAAGCCACTGCAAAGATCCACCCACCAGTCCTGTGCAAGAGTGCTCTGTGCCAACTGCCACACACCTGGGAAAAGAGGCATATACAACTTCACCAGCAGGTCATTCTGAAGAGGAAAATGTGGTCAGGCAGGGAAGGAGGGGCACCTTCTTATCACAAAGGCTCCTTTGATAGAACCAAGCACACTCGCCTGGCTGATGAACCCCAGGCCTCCCAGGGCCAAACTCTGCACAAACCGCGCTGATTCCTGCTCTCTGAGCATTCCTGCACCCCGAGGAGCAGCTGTCTGAGAAAGCCTCGTGAAACTGGAGCTGGTAATAGCCCAACAGAGATTGCTCAAGGCCTCTGCCAGCCACGACAGTGCTCAGGACCCCTGGTACTGCAAGGGCCACAGAAGACAGGCCTCTGATCCAACAAAGCTCCAAAGGGAAATTTAAAAATAAGGCCCACAATGCTCCTCAAGACCTGGCTCCTGACCTTGTCAGAAATGGAGCTGACCAAGCTGTTTCCACCCATCACACCAAACGCAGAAAAAGTGTTTGGCTGGACGCGCTGTTGAGTTTTTCTATTGGCTTCTCAGGTTGACCCACTGACCAAACATGATACCCCACCATTGCTTGGGATTTTGCAAGTTTATAATCCATATAGAAGAAACATTGTTATATAAACCTTGCCAAGACTATAGGCCTTTTAAATTCCCAACTAAGAAGCCGAAGAAATTTATGGCAGTGTTGCTAGATGGGGAGGCCAAGTAAACTCTCAATGTTGATCTTAGGTCTGTTTAAATTTCTCTTGCCTTCTGGCGCTTTAAGCGGTAGTGGAAAGAAATCATTTACTCACAGGGGCGTTAAGCCTTTGGAAACACGAGGACCAGGGAAGAGCATTAGGAACTTAACGGATGTGACACATGTGGTCTTGGCCTGTAGTGGCCAAGGTTTCCCTCCAACACCGCAGCCATTCCTGTCACAGTGGCACAAAAACCTAACAGCACCTTCATGCAATAAACGCAGTGAATTATATGGAGGCTCAGTTTTTCTCCCAGGGAAGTCTTGGTCATTAACCAGCACGTGGTCATAACGCCATTTCCCCGTAAAAGGACACACTGCTTGGAAATGGAGCAAGTCCTCATAATGGAAGATCCAGTTGGCCTCAAGGCATGAGGACATGGCTTTCTCACGCACATGGTTTCCTCTGCTCCTTCGTCATCAGTTCCGGGTCTCACTTCTCTATTTTCTGCCTGCAGTGATTGCCGGATTAGCAACAGGAATCGCACAATTTCAGATCCTTTTAGGACTGCAGTTGAAGAAGAATGAGTTGAACCCTAAAGAGAAAAATCAGCATTTAGCACATGGTTTGGCCTGTATTTGCCAATTGCATGTCTTGGTGGGAGAATCTGGGAGTCAATCAATAACAAATACTCTCAGCAAAAGGTCGTGATCCTGCAGACCGTGTGGAGGAGTGTGAGGCCAAATGCTGCAGGAAGCTCCACTCTTGCCGAGCGTTGGAAGTGACATTGGGGAGCCTATTTTTACATGCCGGGTCACCTTGATTTAACACAAGATGAAATGCAATCTGATATGTGAAGCGGTAATGGACTAACAAATGACTCGAGTAAAAAGTCATTTTAATGTAAAGTCCTGGACATGATGTATGACCTTCCCGAGAAGCCTGCTAACTGTGCACCCCTAAGGTTCATGGCTATAGGAATTTTCTGGATGTGACGCCTAACTCTTATCTACCCTCCTCCCCGCCGTCTCCCCTTTAGTGCTCACTTGTGTGTAATCTGAGCATTTTACATAGGGAAAACTTGCTGGAGTTGAAACTGAGGGAAAATATGCCTTAATAGAATTTATAATTTAACAACCCAATAAGTCAGACTAGAATTTATTACAATAACATCTCCTAAGAACCTTCCATACCCCAACTTCCATAATCAGTGACCTAGATCTTTAAAAGAATGCCTTAGAGTTTTTTCCACACTAAAGGAAATTGAACTTATTTAAAGCCTATAGGGTTCTTTATAGCCATAGGGAATGGCGAAAGGAGAGAGAGAGAGAGAGAACGAGTGAGCAGAGGTCTTGGTTTCTAATTTCTCTGTAGCACGAATGACTTTCTTCTGTTTTCGTTCCCTCTGGTCTCCAGCCTGCTCCCACTAAGTTCTGGGATTTGTGTATCTTTAGATGCAGACACTCGCGTGCTTTCTTTACTCAGGAAATTATTCTCCTCACGCCTTGTGAGGTCTTGGAACAAAAATTAGTTGAGAAAGAAACAACTGCTGCTCCTCTGTCCAGAAAAAAAAAATCATCACACATTGCATCATGTAGCTCAAAAAAAGCGTGGGTGTTTTGGGGGAGTGGGGATGGGGAGGAGGTGGAAGGGGAGGAGAATCTCATTTCCCACATGTGTAATTTTTCTCCCTAGGAGAATACATGAGCCAACAGTCACTGTCTGCAAACATGGTCCGTCGGGGAACAGAGCAGATATGAACAGAGAGCGTTTGACTGGCTACAACCTCCTGAGTCCGAACGTGTGGTGATCGTGCCCACAAGTATTTGGCTTAAGTCTCTCTTTGTTGTCTAAGTTCTGCATGCTATTCCTGCTTCTCATTCCCACTCTCCTCACCCCACCCCAAATCCTAAGGCTTTTCTCAATAACAAACAAAAATATTTTATGAAAAGTAGGCTTTTACACTCAGAAAGTTGATTGCTTGCTCTCTTGAAGGAGGGGAAACGTGGTTTGGAAAGGCTGTTTATGGATCTATAAATCACGGTCACCACGTCTGACCCAGCCGCTCGGGGGCCTGGGGTCAAGGAACCCTTTCAGAGCTTAGGAGCTCTGAAGCTTTTCTCTTTGCAGGGCTCTTAATCAACCCTCCCGAGACAGAAAGAACGTCAAACAGCCAAGACCACGGAGAAGGCCTGGTGGGTCAAATGCCTCAACTTCTGCTTGGGAGAAAGAATTTCTTAGATTCTGCCCCACCGGAAGTGATTTTTCTGATTCTTTGGAGGCAGGTGAGAGACTGTCAGGAGAAAGAAGAGATCCTTCCAAATAATACAAATGATTTAAAGGCAAGAGCAAAGTCAGTAAATGTCACCCCTCTGACCCAGTTCCCTCCTCTTTAAAATAGAGATAGTAATAACTGCTTCCTAGCAGCCCGGAGAGGATCCGGGAGCAGAAGCCCAGCATGGTGTGACGCCCGCCCAGCCAGTCTGCCTTGTCAGATGCTGGCTCTTTGTGTCTCTACTTTTCTCATCTGTAAAGTGGTCATAATTACAGCTCCTGCCTTATAGGGTTGTTGCGAGAATTTTGTGAGAGAGGACACAGAATGTGCTTAGAATAGCTTAGCATATACTAAGTGCTCAATAAAAGCTATTATACACAAGCCCCTAGCATGGGATCTACGCCCCTGCTGAAAGCTAGTTTCCCTACTCACAGTTCTGAATTATCTGGGAAAGTGCACAATGAAGCAGCATGAAATAATTACAAGAACATGACTTGCTACTCCAATCAGACCTGGGTTCAAATCTCGACTTTCCCACTCGCTAGCTATGTGACCTTGGACAGATTACTTTCTGGGAGCCTTAGATTTTTATCTTTCATCTCTAAACTAGATCACGATGCCTATCTCACAGGGTAGCTATGAAGACAAAATCAGAGATTCTGCATAAAAAAACGTTTCATTTGATATGACGTCTTCCTTAAAAGTTGACAGAAACCAAATATGGATGCTCAGGGTTCACTGTCTGATAAAATAAGCACAAGCTGAGCTCACGGTGGGCAGGCACTTTCGTGCTAGGCACTGAAGATACAAAGGTGACCATCACACAATCCTGTCCTCAGGGAACATCAAGTCTAAGGAGGAAGACATAAGGAAACACACCGTTTTAATTCTGCGTGGCTCTTAACACTGTCAAAGCACATTCAGAGGACCAGGGAAGACTGAATAATATGCTGTTCCCTTGCCTGAGACATCTTCCTCCAACTCTTTGCCAAACTAACTCCCGTTGATCCTTTAACTTTCAGACTGGAGCTCATTTGGTCCCAAACTGTTATACACCTCAAAGACACCCCAAATTTCCCATTTTCTAACACTCGTCACGTCTACAATGGCTTGTTCATTATACTCCCTCCCATCTCAGCCCACTAGCATTTTCAGAGCAGTATTACTCCCTCACTTGGAAAACACAGAATAGGTCTTTTTCCCAGAAAGAACTGATATGCCCCCAAAGCTGTTCATGGGTGAATGAACTGACTGAGGTGAACCAAGTATTCTAGGACATGGTGGCGGCTGCAGTGTCTAGCGTTTGGTCTAAAGGAGCAGAAAGCAATTCTGTGACCATCAACACAATCCAATGAGTCAAGAATTACTTTGACAGTCCAGAAATAAATCCTCCCAGATATGGTGCCAAGACCATTCAATGGGGAACGGACAGTCTTTTCTATAAAATGGTGTTGGGAAAACTATATATCTACATATAACAGAGTGATCTTAGGCCTTTACCTTACATTGTATACAAAAATGAACTCAAAATGGATCAAAGATGTAAATGTAAGAGCTAAATCTTAAAATCTTACAAACACATATGGAAAAAGCTTCATGACATTGGATTTGGCAATGATTTCTTGGATATGACACCAAAGGCACAGGCAACAAAAAGAAAAATAAATCAAACTACATCAAACCTTAAAAGTTTTTTGCATCGAAGTACAATACCAACAGAGTGAAAAAGCAACCCATGGAATCAGAGAAAATATTTGCAAATCATGCATCTGATACAGGATTAATATCCAGAATTTATATTTTTAGAAACTCCAACAATTCAGCACCAAAAACCTAACAACTTGATTAAAAAATAGGCAAAGGACTTGAATAGATATTTTTCCAAAGAAGATATAACAAATGGCCAAAAAGCAGATGAAAAGACTAGGGAAATAAATGCAAATCAAAACCACAATGAGCTATCCCTCCACACCATTAAGATGGCTATATCAAAAGAACAGAAAATAACAGTTTGGTGAGGATGTAAAAAAACTGGAACTCTTGTGCACTGCTGATGGGAGTATAAAATGGCATAGACACTATGGAAAACAGTATGGTAGTTTCTCAAAAAATTAAAAATAGAATTATCATATGATCCAGCAACTCCATTTCTGAGTATACACCCAAAAGAATTCAAAGCAGAATCTTGATGAGATATTTACACAGTCATGTTCATAGCAGGATTATTCACAAAAGTGAAGAGGTGGGAGCAACTCGCATATTCATTGATTCATTGAATAGATAAATAAAATGTAGCACATACATACAGGGGAATACTATTAACCTTAAAAAAGAAGGAAATTCTGACACATGCTACAACATGGATGAAATTTGAAGACATTATGCTAAATGAAATAAGCCAGTCACAAAAGGAAAAATACTGTACGATTCCATCTAATGAGGTACCATGAGGAATAAAGTCAGAGAGATGGAAAGTAGAATGGTGGTTTCTAGGGGCTAGTGGGGGCGGGGAATGGGCAGTTATTGTGGAATGTGTACAGGTTTCAGCTGGGGAAGATGAGAAACTTCTGGAGATGGATGGGGGTGATGGTTGCATAACAATGTAAATGTATTTAATACCATTGAACTGTGTGCACTAAAAATGGTTAAAGTGGTAAATTTTATGTTATACATATTTTCCACAATTAAAAAATAAAAATAGGAGAATTACTTTGAACTAAAAGCATTTTGGTCACGAAAGGAGTCTAAGAATCCCAGCCCAGGTTTGAAGTCAGAAGTTGTTTTCCAAGTGGGCCAAGGCAGGTCTTTAGAGGCTGAAAAGCAATGGCAGTTCAGGCAGCCGGGGAGGAGAGCAGGCAGGATGTGGCCCGGTGGTATCTGGAGCCGGGCTGCAGTTGGAAACCCAAAGACAGTGGTCTGCATGAGCTCCACTTTCTGCTTCTTTGGACACTCGGCTTTTTCGGGGAAATGGCCTCCATCTGGTCTGAGTCATTAGCACTTTTTGAAACATTGCTTTGAAGAGCTGGTTGATGTGCAAGAAAAGCTTAGCCTCTTCTTGACTCCTTTGTTTTTAATCAAAGAGGCTCTGTGATTGGCCAGAAGACCACAAAGCAGCAAGACTCAGATTCATCTCCAAAGCTCAGGCCTGTGGAGTTTGAGCACTTTCAAAACTTGGCCCAGAGGAAGAGGGCTGCAAGGAAATGCTGCAGAATGAAAGTCGCAGAACTCTGCACACCTAAAAGTGAGCTGGGAGAAACGGTAGCACCTCGAAGCTTCTCCTGTAAAAAGCAGGAGGGTAGGAAGGCTGAGTCCAGGCCTTGCCTCATGGCTGCCTCGGTCACAGAGACACAGCCTGCCTGGGAGTAACATGCCTCACCAGGCTAGTGTTCAGGGTGCGTGAAACAACACATTCCAGGAAGGCCATCTTAAATGGGAAAAGACGCTGGAAAGCAGGAGGAAGAGCAGATGCAGGAGCATTCTCCTCGCTGTGCAAGATGGTCTTTTAAAAGAAGATGAACCCAATCTGTCCGTGATTCTTCTAGTCTTACTCTGTGAGACTCAAGGAACCCCACACTGGATCCGGCTTATCTGCCTCATTTGAGGGACTAGTGGTCTTCTTTGTTATTTGGCCAATGCACATTCATCAAAGTTGCTCCCCATCAGTAGCAATGGGAGATACCAAATATATTTGTCCCATCGACAATGTCAACTTTTAGAAAGCAAACTATTTCCAAACCTGAAAACAGATCTCATCCAGCTGTGGATTTTGGCCTGTTTCCATATGGATTCATCTAAGAACAATTTCTCTTAGAGCACTTGATTTTTGGCCTGTGTTTTGTGGATGGTGCCCTCCTATTTGGGACTCGGTGGGTCAGGTTTCTTGCTACTCCTAACGGAGGAAGACCAGTCAAGAAGCCCTTGAAGACTCATGCCAGGGAAACTCTTCACCCGGGAGGTGCCCACTGAGGGGTGCACAGTGCACGAGGGAGATACAAACAGGGTGTAGTGTGAAGAAGGAATTTTTTCCCCAAATCATGTATGGAATTCACTAGGAGAAGTAGCAGGGCCAGGGAACAGCAACGAATTTCCCACGTCTAAGGAAAGGCTGAGTCAGTCTGAGGCAGTCCGTAAGGGGAGCTATCTAAATACCCTGTGGCCACAGCACTAGTGAGATCGCCAAGCTCCCAGAGAGAGAGAGGAATGTTGCTATCCATAGTTTGTAAGAAATTTCACTGGATTCTCCTCAATCTTTCAAAATTTTAGCTGATTTCTGAGTTCTCCTTGTTCTGGCCCTGGGATATTTCTATTATGAAAGGTTCAGAATAAACCTCTATAAATGGCCCAAGGATTAAAACATTAGACTTTTAAGAAAAAATTAAAGAAGCTAGAATTGAATAACCTAGGTGTACACATCCCAGAGGAAAGTTTCTGCAGATCTTTCATAGTTACTGGAATTCCATTAAGTGGTCTGTAGCAATTTAAAAATATGGCCCCAGAATCCTTTGACATTCCTCCCATTGAGAAGTGGGGCCAATGTCCCCTCCCTTGAATCTGGGCAGGCTTCAACTAACAGAATAAAATGGGAGTGATGCTATGTAACTTCCGAGGCTGGTCCTTTTGGGATGCTTACTCTGCAGTTCTTATTCGGAATGTTCACGCAATTGCAGCCAGCAGTTGGATGGTGCTAGATCCTTTGAAGGCTTGACTGGGATGAACATCCATAGTGACTCTCCAGCGTGGCTGGCAGGTAATGCTGGATGTCAGCTGGGAGCTTAGCTGGGGCTGTTGACCTGAGGGCCTAGACATGGCTGGTCTAGTGTGTGTGTGTGTCTGTGTGTGTGTGTGTCTGTGTGTGTGTGTGTGTGTATAAGCTGGGACATGTAAACCCAACTACACGATATCTGAAAATTAGATTTTATAAAATTATCTATCCATTCACCCCTTGTCTCTAGTACATTATATGTTAGGAAACTTTGTCATATAGGGTCATGAAGCAACTCAAGCCTTTCCCTTATTTTTAAAAACAGCATTAACAACCTTCCTGATAAACCAACAGAGTTTTTCTGGAACAAGTGCAAAGTAATACTAATACTTTCTAGTAAGACATTTACAAATTGTGCTGGAAGGCATAGATGAGACCGAAAGTATAGAGGTTTCATTTAAAGTGTCCCTCTCTACGGCAAAACAAGTCACACCATTGCCACAAGCCTGTAAACCAGCTATATGTTTGCTGATTGATACCATGTTTGGGAAGAGAGCAGAAAAGCCCCCCTTTCAGACGGCACGGTGGGTTTCACGTAACAATGATGTAAGTGTAAAGGAGCAATTTCTATCACGTGTAGTGATTAAGAATGTGGACCCCAGAGCCAGAGTGCTAAATTCATACCCCAACTCTGCCGTTTTCTAGCAATGTGACCTTGGGCAAGGTATTTAACCTCTCTGTGCCTCAGTCTGCTCATATATTAATATATAACAGGGATAATAACAGGACCTACCTCAGAGCTGCTAAGATGAAGTAAATCAATACTGTAAAGCACTTAGGACGGTGCTTGGCACAGGATACCTGCTACATGAATGTTCGTCAAATAAGTAAACCAAACGTGTGAACAGATATTTCACCCTGCCGGGGGACAAAACCCCTGATGTACAGTGTACAAATTCAGCATCTGCCTGCTACACATGAAGGACAAATGTGTGATCACTTTTTGTTCTAACTAACAGTAAAAGCAAATACTACAGAAGGGAGTTTTTGTTAAGTTGATAATTATTTTGTGAGCTATGTTATAAAGAGAAAAATGAGTCAGTCTGGGTATTGATGGGATGCTAGCTATGCGTGCAGTAAGAATAAGAGTAAAATAATTTGTCCTGAAGTGTCAATCCATATCTAACTTCATTCACAAAGAACAGTAGACAGACAAAAATATGTCTCTGAAACGTAATTAAATGTTGAAAGAAATACTGAAAATTGTAAACATAATCAACTCACAGCCACTGAAAGTCTTTTCCATGGGCTACATGGAAAGGCAGTGGGAAGTACAAACACTCTGATTCTCTACGCTGAGCTCTGTTAGCTATGGTATTGATTGTCTATCACCATAGTTAGTTATTCTGGGCAACAAAGAATCGCAAAATCTTTGTGGCACACGACAATCCACGTATTGCTCATGAGGCTGGAATCACCTGGGGATTAGCTTGGTGGCACTGTGGAATCTGGCCGGGCTCACATACGTTTAAGGGTTGGCTGGCAGTCAGCTGGGTCTACTGGGGCAACTTGGGTCAGTTCCAAGTGTCTCTCATCCCCCGGCAGACTACCCCAGCCGTGTCCTCATGGCAACGAAACAGGTGCAAGAGAACAAGCAGAAACACACAAAACGTCTTGAGGCCCAGGCCCAGAACCAGCCCACCAACACTTCCACCACATTCTATTGGCCAAACAGGTCAAAAGCCAGCCCACAGTTAAGGCATGGGGAAATAGACTACACCTCTTTACTGACCCAAATCACAAGCTCACATGGTAAAGGGAATGGCTACAAAGAAAGACAAAGCAGAAGGACATTTCAATGACTCAAAATGCTGCCTTCACCCCAGATTTCTTATCCCAGGAATGCATTTTTTAAATGTACTAAAATTGGTGGGCTGTTATTTATATGAATTGCTGACAATGGGCTCTGTGGTTACCAAAGGTTAAGAACACTCTGATTTTATAATTGGTGCTAAGATATCATGATTTTTAAACTGAAACCACAATTTGTTAAGAAGAACAAACTGGAATGCAAATGTCTAACTGTCAAGCTTTTCTGGTACTTGATCATTTTTATTGTTTGTTGGAGAGAAGAAAAAACGATGTATTATTGGACAAATTTTAAAACCATAAACAAATACAACAATAAAACAGGAAGAAATACCTTCTATAGCCATATGCAAATAGAGTGGATTAGGAAACCATTTGCCTTTAACTCTCAAATTGAAATGTCAAATTTCCAACTTTGAAACTGTATATGTTCTTTAGGTTAGAGTCCAGCAGAGTGCTGAAAGTAATTTTCAGTGAAAAAATTCTCCTTAATTCCTGCGTCTATGTTTAACCTGAATGTCAACGACTCTCACAGAGCCATCAAATACCTGTCGCCATTGCCAATACCTTACAATTGGGAAGTAAGGATTTCTAAACTAAAAGAAACAAAGAAAAATAAAAGAAACTGACAAGATGAAGAAACAGATCTAGAGTTCAGGCTATCCACCATGGAGCCAGATGACCACATTACCTTTCAGGAAGATAATTTCGGGGAAGTTTACAGACACTTTCATTCCTATAGTTTATATGAAAAAGATACAATTAATTTTAAATTTTTTTATTTATTACTTTAAAACACGTAACTCTTTTAAAAATACAACTAAAATTGGTGAGCTACATATATGCTCTTTGTCGTTATATGCTCTGAAGACAAGAAAAGTTTGAAAAACAAGTAATTGTCGTCAGTGTTATGGACAGAATATTTTGTGCTCCCAAAATTCATGTTGAGGCCCCAACCCCAATATAGAGGTGGGGCAAGAAGGCAGTTATCTATAAGCTGGAAAGCAGGCCCTTTCCAGAAACCAACTCTGTCAGCAGCTTGATCTCGGACTTCCCAGCCTCCAGAACTGTGAGAAAATAAATCTGTTGTGTAAGCCACCCAGTCTGTGATATGTTGTTATAGCAGCCTGAGCTGACTAAGGTCAGCAAGTGTGTGGAAAAGAGCTTTTCCCTAAGAGTCAGCAGTATACAAATTCTGCGTAGATCCAGGTAGTTACCATCATGTTTAAGAATAGTTGTCGTTAGGGAATGTGATCATAACATTGCAAAAGCAACGTGGTAAGCCTTATTGACCAATGTAAGTCAAAGGAAATAAAATTATCTTAATGAAGAGAATTTCCTAAAGGTAAATTTGATTGAAATTTGTTAATATTAAAAACTATTGCCCGCTATTGCAAGATGCTGGGTTATGAACTACAATGGTATATGAGTTTTCTAGGGCTGCCATAACAAATTATCAGCCTAAAACAACAGAAATTTATTCTGTCACAATTCTGGAGACTCCAGGGGTCTGAATCAAGGTGTCAGCAGGATCACACTCCCTCCAAAGGCTCTAGGAAGACTCTTTCCTTGCCTCTTTCAGTCTCTGGTGGCTCCAAACATTCCTTGGCTCGTGGATGCATAACTTCGATCTCCACCTCCACCTGCACGTGTTTCCCTTCTGTGTGCCTTCTCTTCTTCTGGCTCCCACAAGGACCCCTGCCACTGGATTTAGGACCCAATTGGGTAACCCAGGGTGATTTCAAGATCCTTAACTTAGTTACATCTGCAAAGACCCTTTTTCAAAATAAGATCACATTCACAGGTTCTAAGTGAACATAACTTTTTTGTGGAGGTGGAGTGCCATTCAACCCACTGCAAATGGTAAAGACAATAAAAACTCAGAAGAGAATATAAATAATGAAATCTTGGAAGTCTTTTATTAAGAATATTAAAAATAGATTATCTCTTATAAAATGCGTGTGTACTGGCTAAGAGCAGGGAAAACTGACAGGAAGATCGTATGAGATTAGTCCTCACTTCATTTTATTGGCAAGTTTGGGACTAAAAATTCTGTTTTATCTCATAGGTGCCAAATAATTTATTTTGGCTGTGACTGGGATTCCAAATAATTAGTATTCCCTTGCAATTGCGCACATGTCATATGTAATTTCTATATATACAGGTTTGCTTTTAACTTGGGGTTGGAAAGGGAGAATAATCTGGGATGACAAGTGGGAAAAGTCTCTGCCTGGCCATGAGTTTCCCCTTTAAGTGATAACAAACTGATCTCTCTGCCTTGTGGATTTGGCCTGGTTTCCTTTCTGGGTATCTGTGGGCCTCATAGCAAGTCATAAACAAGGAGAGAAGCTCCTGCTGCCTAAGCCCCTTGCCTCTCTTGCTGTGAGAGTGGGCCAATCAACCCTCTTTGTTTTTCCATGTTAGAGTTTTCACGTAAGGGAATGAAGATGTGCATCTGCTTTTATTATCTACTAGGAGTCTTTTATTTTCACCTCCACTCAATCTTTTGAAGCTATAATTGACTACTGACTGAATGGTACCATTACAAATGTAAGATCTTAGAGTCAGGGTTCTTAACTTGGAGTGCAGGCCCCCCTCCCTGAAATTCAATGTAAAGTTTGGTGTGTTTATGAATTTTTCTGTGCAGCAATCTATTTTTCTATCACATTCCCAGAAAAGTGCATTGTCTCAAAAAGGTAAGAATATTCACAGGTTGGCTTAATGCCATGAACCATTAGTTTGCTGTTGACTTTTGACAAGTTCTTTAGTTTCTATGCACAAAATTATTATCCGTACCGGGATAATAGCAATGATAAACATTTTTTTAAATATCAGAAAAAACTTTGATTCAAATATGAGACAAACATCTCAGGGAAGGGCACACCGGGTAGCCATCAACATAGGTGGCAGATCTTCCAAATGAGCCCACGTGGACAGTTCCTTATGGTGGCCACTTAGCAAGGGGGTCAAACACTTGTCTCTGTTCAACTCACATCCCAGACGGCAACTCCTTGGATTTGCCCAAATCCTCCCTCCAGGGAGAACTGACCATTCCCTCAAATCTGTCCCCCTAGTTCTTGTATAGCCTCCTATGATCTCTATATTTTAATTGATTACATGTCTTTTCTTCACTTCCAGGTTTTATTACCCACCATGTTCTATTCATTTTTGTATATAAGCATCTTAGCACATAGTAGATTTTAAAAACATGTTTGTTACGAGGATGTATGAATGAATGGATGAATGACAAACTCTAGTTGTCTATGGGCTAGATGTCTCATCAAAGCTGCTCAGAACTGTTCCAACCAGGAGGCTGAAAACCACCAACCGCTCCCTTGGCTGGCCCTGCCTTGCTCCCATCAAGAGGCGCTGACCTGAGCCTACAGCCTGACCAGAGAAACAAGCTACACAAGGAAAAGAGTTCATGTATGTTCCCAGAGCACCCTGCCCTTAAAGGTGCTATCCAGAGGGAGACTCAGGTACCCGGTGGCTGCAGAGTGCTACAATTTCAAAAGTGCATCTTCACTCTGATGTAATATTTTTCTCAAGAAACATTTGCATGTCATTCCTGGGCAACGGAACACCCATGTAGTACAACAGGAGCAGCAAGATAAAATTCAACTTTGTGTTTGCAGGCGAGACCGAGTGCTAAGCTTGGCCACTCTTGGAAAACCAGATGGCTGCCTGCTGTGCACAATCACTTTCACGTTTGTTATATTGGAATTGTCCTGGTACTTACGAAAAAGGACAAATAACCTAAAAACTGAGTGTAAACCCCCAAACCTGAAATCTCTATCTTTCCAGTTGTTTAGACCAATACCCTGTGGAGTCATCCTTAATTCTTCTCTTTACCTAATATCCAACATCCAATCCATCAGCAAATCCTGTTGAAACTTCAGAATGTGCCCAGATTTTAACCATTTCCTGCCACCTTCACCACCACCGCCCTGGCAGGAAGCACCACCATCTCTCGCCTGTGTTGAGATCTCCTCCTACCCATCTCCTGCCTTCAGTCCATGTCCCCCTACAGTCTATTCTCAACACAGCAGCCAGAATGAGCGTTTTAAATCAGATCACATCCTGCTTCCGCTCTAAAGAGGATGTCCCACCTCACTCAGGGGAAATGCCAAGTTCTCACATGGTTCCATATGGTCCACCTACCTTCTCTCTCTGAACTTACCTCCCACAATCTCCACCCCTTTTAATCCACACCAGTCTCGGTGTCATCCTCCTTGCTGTTCCTTGAAGCTCACATATTTTTTTCTAGTCAAATGGAATTTTATTTTCCAACAGAATAAGAAAGAGATCAAACAGCTGGTTTGGGCTTTCTGACTGAGCGCCCCGTGGTGACATATATCCAGAAGGGTCACAGGCCCAGGTCACTCTCAGAGCAAGAGCTTTCTGCTCTTCTCCAAGGCTCACGGGGCTGGAGATCAAATATCAAGTCCACCTGCCACTGATTCGTGGCTGGGCCTCTGTGCTTGAGTGTCCTGGAGAGTGGACCCAACTTGGTTGAGCAAATGAGCACGTGAGCACCTGAGTGAGGAAGACAGTAATCTCGAATACATCTGGATAAACCACAGGCCTGAATTTTAATCTTTCTGCCAGCTAGGTCTACTTTGTGGTTTATGCTTCCCTACAAGAGTTTGTTGACTGCCTGCTACCTAAGCTGCACACTAGAATCAAACAGTCTGCGTTTGAGAAATGACCACTGTGGAACCGGAAAGACAAAACCTGAGGGCAGATCAAGTCATCATAGAAATATTTTATTAATCAAATATATTTACATTTCTTGGTCATTTATCTCTAAATGTGTGCCTGTTTTTCATTTAAATACAACATAATCCTGGTAGATTCTATCACAAGAATACAGCAGCATGCATGATCTCATTGGTCCTTTGTAACATCGTTTTATTTTTTTTTAAGATGTGAGTTTATTGAAGTTTAAAAAAATGTAAGCTAATTGTTTATCATTCTAACCCAGGATAATCATTCCTGTCATGCCAGTGGTTCTAACAGCGAACCGTCCACACACTCCTCACCACCCACAGTAAGCTTCTTCTCATTCTCTTAACTGACTTGTTTAAACTTTCCAATTCCCGAAAAGCAGCACTGACATGAAACACTCACCCTAACCATTTTATTTGGCGGGAAGTTGGAGAGGGACTTATTTCTATTCCAATGGGGGAACATGTACAGTAAATTTAAAATATTAGCAACATTAAGGAAATTTACACAATGTCCCGATAGCATCTAAATAGCTTACTTCTATTAGCATCCTACAAAGCTGGATGCCTCCCCCTTGATATAACAAATTAACTTGGGAACATTAGGCTTCCAAAATAACTTTGCTGATCTGAGCCAAAGTTTTCCTTAATACCTTAGTCACCACCGTGGCCTTCTCATTTGAACCTGGGGAAGCCTCTTTCATAAAGTACTTGGAACTTCCAAGGAGAAGAATTTTGCCTCTGCTTTTGCTGTTTCTTTCTCTCCAGGTTGGGAGACACTTGGGGATGTGTCTAGACCGTTCAGAGAAAGCGAGTCTCCCAGGGTTGAGTTTGTTAGCATTCGACAACGCTCGAGTGTGGGTCAACAGGACTGTGAGCTGGTGGACGCTGATCTAAAGTGGCTGCTCTCCCCTACGTGTGGCGACCCCTGCTACGGCACGATTGTTTTTAAACACGAAAGGTTCTGCTATAGAAACATATCTCCAACTTGCTGAAGTTTATATCAAGATGCTTTCAGTTGGAAGTGATGTGCCACGCCTTGGGGGAGAAAGGCAGCAAGGGGGACGTTTTGCCAGACAGGAAACCGGAAATACAATGAGAAGCCCACTATGTTTGACTGACACGGAAAACGTATGTCTCATTTTAACAAACAAACGTGCCCACTGGAATCAGAATATGGAGTCAAACAGCACACGTGGTGGTTTCAGAACCACAGTAAAGAAGTGCCTTGCAATAAAGCCAGCTCAGGAAGAAGTTCTGTAAACTTACTTTCCGAACAAACTTCACAAACAGTTTCATCTAGACTGTGCTCCAGAACTTGAACTGGTTCCTTGAGTACTTCATGCACGTCACTATATTATTTGTGCCTTTGACAAACCAAACCTATAACGACGTCAGTCTTTCTACCTCAGGGCTTTAAACCAACAGGCTAAACACATGGGCCATGTGCCCAACGCACACGCTGCATCACTACTCCACTGATGCCCGAGAAGTCCCTCACTTAGCACTCAGAACAAGGAAAGGAAAGTAGATTTCATTTAGCCCCATTTAGGATGTGTATTCACTTGTCAATAGCGTTTGAGCCTAGTTCTTCTCTTTTGGCCACTATCCAATATAAACCACCCTTCCTGCATGTTGCCATTTGTCCTAATGTGAATCACTTTTTTTCTTTTAATGTGCAATTTTAGTTGCACATTAAAAAAAACAAAAACAATGCCTGCCAGCAATCGGATATTTGAAATTCTGCTTTCCAGCAACACAGATTTGGAGATAACAAAATCAGCAACCACAATTATGCATATTCTAAGAGTATTTTAGCATTGCTTCCACAAACACATTTTATAAATAGATTATACTTGGGTTTGTTAGTTAATTTTAAGAAGGTTTTGTTCTCAAAAGGAAGCTTTGCATAGAGAAGTATTTTCTCTTTTCACCAATTACCTATTTATGGTTTTGGAGGGGGATAAAAGTAAAAAAGCTGCAAGGATAAGATTAAGTATATATGAGACAGGGATAATGATAGTATCTCTGTTATCGAGTTACTGAGCATTAAATGAGATAATCCACATTAAGCAATTAGAACAGTGCCTGACAGTAATTGCACAATATAAGTTACTATCATTATCATCCCATCAACATCTGTGGGAATAAACTCAGAATTTCCTTATTTTTCCATTAAAATTTACTCAACAGATTCTTTTCTAAGTATAAGGGTAGCATGTTCAGTATACAGAGAAGAAAACTCAATAGTTTCATGTTTTTGTCCTGTTTTCTGATATATATATTTTTTATCATTTTACATATTGATCTGAGGAAACTTCTGACACATATTACTTAGAGAAGAAACTAAATAAATATTTTAAGTGTTCAACACAACCATGGATTACAGGCTGAGCATCTGTGGCGAGGCTTCCTCACATAAAGCAATGCTCTTTTCTGTTTCGCTGCCTCGAACCGCTTGTACCTGACAGCTGATCTTTAGCTTTGCAGAATTTAATCTTGAGGAGGGCTGAAATATGTGCCTCTTCCCAGGACTCTCTGTTATTCTGTGGTAGTTGAGATAAATGCTAGTGATGGGAAAATCTCAAACTCTTGGGTGGATAAGCACCACGTATCTAGTCACTTTGTAAAAAGTCTCCAGAGCTCTTTACCTTGAAAGGATCCTGACATATGAATGACATTTCTGGAACTTACTGTTATCACTTAAAGAAGCGAGTTTCGTGGTATCTTTAAGGATTTCATGTCAGGAACTGGTAAAGGTTACGGGAAATAAAGTTACATTCACATCAAGGAAGAAAACCAGAAACTAACTTTTTACAAAATGTGTTTATTTAGTTTACTTGTTATTCCTGATCTGGTTTCCGTAGGCACGTGGAGCCTTACTATGAGAGCAGTGAATTTGCTCCCAAACACGAGACTGCGGGTGTGCTCGGAGTGACCTACTGACCCTGCTTTCCTGGAAATGCTCTCCTTGTGAGATGTGCCGTGTTTCCCACTTTAAACAACTCAAGAGATACCTGCATTTGATATTTTAAACAAGTGCCAAACAAACAGAGTAAGGATGCTACTTTTACACACTGGGCACAGGACCTGCGTTGCCAAGCCTTGTCACATATGAGGCACCTCAGATGCA
This sequence comes from Eulemur rufifrons, assembly GCF_041146395.1. NCBI lineage: Eukaryota > Metazoa > Chordata > Mammalia > Primates > Lemuridae > Eulemur > Eulemur rufifrons. The sequence continues at coordinate 88,306,137 of NC_090999.1, read as the reverse complement.
GTCAGGGTCTGCAGAGTTCCTGCCCCGCACCCCCCCCCCCCAGCCACTCCAGCCCTGCTCCATTTGTTGCCTTATCATTGGACGGGGGTCATAAAAACCCAAGACCCCGGCCTTAATCCTGGTCTCTTGATATTGCTGCTAACAACCAATAGCCCAGTGGGTTAAGCAAAGACAACATGTCGTGCATGTCAGTTTGTTTTGAAATATGCCTGTCTTCTGGCCCCCAGCTGGGTTTACATCTCCCAGATTCTCCCAGTCGCAGCAATCTCTTCAACCTCACTGAGATGATGGCCTAAAGAACTAAAATACCCATGTTACTAAGCCAGCCACTTAGGAGGAGAATACTATTTTCTCACCAATAGTCACTTAAGTAGTGCTGTTTATGGGGAACACTTAAAATGAGGTCTTTATATAAAACAAACATTCAATAAATATTTGTAGAATCAATGAATGAAACAGTGAACCAATCAATTGATTAAAAAATTGATGAGTTGATAAATGTTTATAAATCTTTATATTTCTGGACAAGAATGGAGTTTTTCCAAGATATAGTCTAATAAATTATAAGCTCTGTTAGGACAGAGAGGTATCATGATCTTTTGCTGTTCTAGCTTCCCAACAAGGCTACACTTGAATGGACACTCGTTAAAAATATACTAATTGAATCAAATTATATAAATTATTCAAGATTAAGTTTTACAGCTTTAATTACCCACACAATACCTTTGCAAAAGCATATCTTCTATGAAAAAAGTCATTTTTAAAGACAAAACCGGCCGGGCGCGGTGGCTCACGCCTGTAATCCTAGCACTCTGGGAGGCCGAGGTGGGCGGATCGTTTGAGCTCAGGAGTTCGAGACCAGCCTGAGCAAGAGCGAGACCCCATCTCTACTAAAAATAGAAAGAAATTATATGGACAGCTAAAAATATATATAGAAAAAATTAGCCGGGCATGGTGGCGCATGCTTGTAGTCCCAGCTACTCGGGAGGCTGAGACAGGAGGATCGCTTGAGCTCAGGAGTTTGAGGTTGCTGTGAGCTAGGCTGACGCCACGGCACTCACTCTAGCCTGGGCAACAGAGTGAGACTCTGTCTCAAAAAAAAAAAAAAAAAAAAAAAGACAAAACCAAAATGAAAAGCACATCAGAAAAAAAAAAAAATTCAAGCACATTTCCTGGGGAAAATATTCAGCTTTGCCTTAGGTTACTGAGATTGTTCTAGAAATGTGATGGTCCGCAGCTATACCCTTCATCCTCCTGCACCTTGACTCGTACCTGGAATTACCCTTTCGCTTACACTGCTAGATAAATGAGCTTATGCTAGGATGGAAAGTCTTATTCTGGAAAAAAAAAATTCCTCTGTCCCCACTGACAGAAAAGGGTCAGGAAGGACAGCTCTGAGGGCCAAACCCTGATTCAGCTCTGACAGTCTACCATCATCATCTTAGATATCCTCTTTCCTCAGTGATTCAGAGCTTTTATTCTCTTGACTCCACTGTTAATTAGGAAGCTGCTAGTAAGGGAAACTGGGAAATCTTTATGACTGCAGTTTCTACCACCCACTCACATAATCCCAATGGATTATGTGTCCATTTTAAACAGAAAAGGCCAAAGCAATTGTTGGGAGGTTTCAAGGAGAACCCCCTCTCCAGCACATACTTTGATGCAAAGCATTTGGGACCCAAACGATCTCAGTACTTGCTTCAGGGTTCCAAGTCAATTTCCAGGGGTAGGCCTGTCTCATGGACAGATGGCCTCCTGCTGGGCTGCTAGAAGCTGGCGACAGGTCAGCAATGCGAAAACTGTGAAGGTCCCCAAATGCCCGAAAAATGGGAGTATCCAATTTTCTATCTGTTAAGCAGAAAATATCTTCTGACCAAATTTGATGGAATATATATGCCAAAAATCTCTCTTAATAATATAGGAGAAAAATAGATTTAAATGGAACAGGTCTTTTGGTGTGGAGGTTACTTCCAAAGTTTGGAAGCAGCCAGCAAAGCTGCCACAGTAGCAGAGATCATTGTCAGGGAAAGTCTTCCCACGCCAGGTTTCAAGGTAGCAGTGACGGCTTCTCGCTCTCACGGGTGGCGCTCAGGAGAACTGAGCAGGGTGCTTTGTGCTCAATTGTGAAATGAGGCAAATGGCAGAGCTGATTTTTCTTACCGAAAAAAAATATATTAGAAGCATATAGGTGAGTCCCTTATTATCATTTTCAAAAAGTTCAACCAAATGGTTCAACCTTAATAAATGAAGTAGCTTGTTTGTCTACGTAACTTATCTATCATTTTCTTGCAGGTTTCAAGTTAATATAGTTACATATTCTTTCCACCCTTCCCAACGACACATCACTGTTGGCAAACGTCTCCATCACTTAGGGCAGGGAACTGGATAATCGCATTGCTACCTACCAGACAGAAGAGTTTCAATGAGCAACAGTTGCATAGCAGCACCGATTGCTCACACTTCCATGACAAACAGAAAGAAATGGGGGAAAATTCTAGGCAAATGATTTGAGATTGGGCAACGAAAGTCAGAATTAGCCAAGTTTCTCTTTGGAGCCCACGATTCTAGCAATTATTTTCAAAGCCCCACTTTATTTCATTTTAAACGTGGCAGTTGGGTACTAAGGGATAGAGAAGCAAAATTAAAAGGAAAGGAAGATTTTCTGATAACCAAATATGTTAACGATAGATTAAACTGAACCACCCAGTATCCCTGCTTTTCAGTAGTGAGTTCATTTACATGTCTCCTATTTTTATGGAGGGAGGAAAACAGGAGAGCCCAAAGACAAGGAGTTTCTTTCAAAGCTATGTCCTGCTGTCAGGTGGCAAAGAAATTTACAGAACAGAAATTGCTGTTATTAAACACTCTAGATAAAACCGTTCAGTTTTATCTAAAGTGGCCATCGAGGTATTCAGTCTCTGAGATGCTGCTGGGAGCTAAGGGACCAACACTGGATCATTTCAGGAAATGTGACCCAGTTTCAGTGAGCACCATGGTTGGACACCGAAAGGCTAGCTGCAATTAAACTCGCTTTCCAAGCCCTTGATCAAAGAAAAGTGAAATTAATCAATCTTGAAAGAAGATAAGGTAATTCCTGTGGATGAAATTATTTGCTCCTGGGCAATCTGTTCCAAGCACAACCCTGTTCGTGCCTCCTCCTCTCAATGTTTTCTTGGAGGGGCTACTTTTACCTATTTTTGCAGAAATGCTCCTTCCACTCTCAGGAGTGAGTAGAAGGGCCTCCCAGGCTTCACCTGTCTGAGGAAGATAAAACTGCTACAAGGGCCTTGACGGTGGGGCTTGGCACTGCCGTTGCTCACATATTCGACACTTCCACAGAAACAACAACAAAAATCACTTTAAGCCTGATACCTTATATCCAGCCTCAGACCAAAGAACTTTATTTTCATTTTCATTTTTTTAAGCTAAAATGTTACTGAAAACAAAATTTTCTCAACTAACTGCTTCGGAACAATATACTGTATTATGAAGCTCCGTACATTTTAAATGTTCTTGCAATCCTGACAGGACGAAATAAGTCCCCCACTTTTCCCTTTGAATTCTGAAAGCGAAACCACCGTCTTCCTTTTCCAGGCTCCCCTGCATCAGGGCCAGGTTGCTGGGCGGAAGGAGCCGCGGGAAAAGTGCACGAGAAGGGAGCGTGGAGAACAGGGCCACGGGACGCCTCGGGCGAGGGTGGCACCGCCTCAGCGAACGCTCTTGCTTCTGCCTCGAGGTCCCCCCGGGAGGCCTCAGGCCAGGCCAAGCCGAAACAGCGGGAAGAAGGGCTGTACAGCGGGTTCCCATGAAACATGCTACTAGAAAAAGGTGCAACGAGAACCAAGTCCCTGTGCATTCTTAGTCATGACTGTGGGCAGAAGAACCCCTACGATTCCTCCCTTTGGTATTAAATAACAGTTTTTAAAAAGCTTTTTAGAAACAAAGCAAATACATGGTGGGACTGGAAATGTTAGCCATCCCAGGTTAGCTGTCCACTGAAATAAGTCTCATCCCTAGTCATAAATAAATAATCTCTTTCCTGGTCTGACTTCCACGCCAGGATCAATATCTCTTAACATCTTACTTATTTTATTACTGCTTTTGGTTTTCTGGGACTGATTGAAAGTTGCTCAGAGGAAATCTTTGGTTTTGCTTAAGTGTCCGTGACATTTAATCATGACTTTCCTTGCAGTTTAATTCCAACCAGTCAATCAGTTAATCCACTTCGATTGATTCTGGGCTCTCGGTTATTGGCTTGCACTCATTGGGCATCCGCTGGTGTCGGCTCAGCTGGGTGGCCTGCGTGAAGCTCCTCTCACACCTCTCGCACCTGGTGGAGGCAAGAGAGAAAATTGAGACCAGGGAGCGGGCCTGCAGGGTGATGGGCTTCCTCTCATCCTGCCTAATCAGAACAGACACTCCAAAGTGGCTTCAGATTTTACCGGCTCAAGAGGTTTAATTGGTGGCTCCTTCCAAGGCCTGGACGCCTGTGATGGGACAAAGCCCGTCTGATGCAGAACAGAGGGATCTGTCAATAGGCAGGGGAGGTGATTTCTCCAGAGAGCCCTGTCCTGCTGCAGCTCTGATCACTGTCAGTTCAAATAGATAAAGAACAAAAAGAGATTTTTAGGAGTGAGCCATCAAAGCGGCAGCTTGTCTGCAGTTTTCTGCTCTGTAACCCCAAAGAGAAATTGATGACAAATAGAATTTCACCTGCTGCTAACTTACAATGGGGAATTCTACTCCCCTCAGCACAGCAGCCCAAGAGCGGCCATCTCGGAACTTGGAAACTGGAGGCAGCAGGACGCGAGTCTGCAGTGACCGTGGGGGTGGGGGTGGCGGCTGTATTTGTTGCAAAAGCTGGTTACAGTGTCACAGCCTAACAATTTACGTAACTAGGGTTTGTGGTAGGGGGCTCAGAAAGAGCAGGAATCGATGGATATTTGCGTGGTTCAAGAGGTTCACCTCTCTAGAAAGTACAGTAGAAATAACAGACGTTGGGCCACAGCTAAGGGCCAGTGTGTCTGATGAGGATAAAACTGGCTTCACAGTTCAACATTATCTCTTCTTCTTGACTTAAAATAGAAAGAGCAAAAAGATTGTAATTTAGAGACCCTGGGCCTGTCCCTATCTCCCATGTCCCTATCTCCCATGCAGCCCTCCCTCACTAGCTCGGCGGGTACCCAATCTGCAGAGAACACACACGCCCAATCTAGTGGGGCCTGCAACTCTTCTGTGGTTGTCATTCCCGGCTGACTGTGTGTGACTGTGTGTGATACACGCGCGCACACAGGTGAACTGTGGCAGCAAGCGGGCAGACATTGGCTGTGTCTGCACTTCCCCGTCTGGGCTGCCGAGGGCACCGGCCCGGCACCTGGTAGGGCCCAGCAGCCTCCTCAGCCACCGCCGAATGTCCTTCCCTTGAGCCTTTGAAGGAGAAGGTATTCAGGAGGAGCTGCAGACAATTGTCCCTCTGTTACATAATGCAACCCCCAGTGCGTGGGCCCCTGCGCTACACTAAGGCAAAAGCCGCCATGGCAAGTCCCCGCTGCCCTGTCACAGGTGAGGAAGCCACCTGCCCTGTCATCTGCCAGGCATTCCTCTCTTTCTCCTCTCTAGTAAATTACAGAAAGTTCCCTGTCATGGAAATAATGACCTATAAAAATAGGCCGCATCCATCCACCATGGGGATTCCTGCATGTTTTGGACACTGGGAGGCAGGAGCCTGGGTTTTCAGGGCTCCCGCACCGGCTGAGTGTGTCGGGGGAAGAAGTCGTGTTTCTCTGATTGTCTTTCAGGGAATACTTTTAGCAGCCTGTTCCACTGTTAAAAACTGCACTGTGATCTTGACAAATGTATAATGTCAGCTTTAATGTATCAGACCTATCAGCTCAATGGAAATAACTCAGAAGTATTGACCACCTAATGATTTCTGGTGTAGTCATTAACGTCCACGGGCAGCTCTTCCCCTCTCCAAGCTCCCGGGGTGCTGATGACACGTTAGCGAACTGCTGATTGTTTATTAGAAAACTGATTAGTTACTGGATTAGTGTGTCAAAATATACTACCTTTCACTGCTTGACAAACTTTCAAATTATTATATTCCTTTTTTTTTTTTATTTTGAAGTGCTAGAATCAATTTCAAAGACAGCAGAATAGCTGGAGCAATTGTGAGGAATGACAGTTTACCTGGGTCACGCTTTTGCATTTCTAGTCTTGTGTCTTAGAATATGAGGAACTCATGAGTGGGAAGTTTAGTGCTTCATATAAGGCAAAAGTCTATGTCCATATGTAACGTTCGAACATCCTGATTGGACAAAGATATTACGAGGAGAGTTTCATTTTCCGTAAGTGTTTGCCTACATGCCTCACAGGTACTTACATGCACGGAGCAGTTTGTCGTAATAGTCAGGAAATTTGTCCAGTATATAGGGCACAAGAGATTATTCCTGAAAAATTGTCTCTAGTTCCATCTGCCCACCATGCAGAATAAAAATACATGCAGATGTGTGGAAATTACCTTCACTTAAATCCTTTTCCCAGAAATTTCCCCTTCTTGAGGAAAGTGGGCTACTAGAAATAATATCTATGTGGTTTGGGAATTGTAAGAATATAATTTATATATTTGAGGAAGAGAGCTAGATATAAAAACGCTTTCTTAAAATAAAGGAAATGCCTCAGTTTTATGTTCATCATTTGAAACTTTAGGGAAATCTCCACAAAATATTTTCCTAGCTTGATGAAACTCATCAGAAGGACAAACTCAATCCAAGTGCCTGGGTTCCTGAGATCGGAGCAAGACTTCACCTGGGTTGGGACTTAATTAACCCTGAATCACAACTCTGGGCAAGTGACTGGGCACAGGCATCTCTGAGCCTAGACTTTACAAAGTGTAACAGAATAAAAAGGAGAGAAAGAAGCAGGGACTGAGCCAGGAGGACCGACACGTTCTTGCACACAGGTCTTCACTGTGTCTTCCTAGCATGGGTGCTCACGTCACAGCCTTGAAGGGAAGGAACATCTCAGGAACGCTAAAGTGGAAAGTCTTCCAAATGTTTCAGCAAAGAGAAGGTCCCCAACATTCTGAGAGTCTTAATTAGACTTGATTTCTTTTTAGGTTTGAGATCATTCTTCACTTACTGTGGTGGTTGACTAGATTATATGCACAGGGAGCTTAACAAAACGATGTAAAGTTCTGTTACACAGAAAACCTGCGAAAAGCTTTCTGTGCTTCTACCACGCGTCCTAAGATACTTTTTTAATTGGACCAAATTTCAAGGGCTTCGTAGGCATGATATGCTCAGTGCAGATCTGCTCTTTGGATTTGCTTTGATTTTTGCCTAGATCTTGTGCAAATAATAGATGTCCTCTGGAATCTCCTTTGATTTTTAAATACTGAGCCAAACTTCCTTTTCTTGGAAGGAAAAACATGGTGATGAATATTCCCCCCGCTTCTAACAAAGATGAAGAATCCCTCCTACGGGAAGTCCTGGCCTGTTCCTGCAGTTTCTCAGGCTCAGAAGCCAGGCACCCGGCAGCCCGCACAGAGCCTCCCAGGCAGAGCGGAGAAGCCCACCTGAAAGCTTGAGAGACTGCGTTCAGTAACAGAGAAGGAGAAAGGAGTCTTCACTGCAAAGAATGATTTTTTTGACTGCTTCCTTCTTTCCTTCCTTCCTTCCTCCCTCCCTCCCTGTAATAAGGCGCTCAGACATTGCTGTGAAGTGAAATGATGTCTCTTGCTCTTGCTCTTTGCTCTCCATGACTCCCAGTATCATAGAACAAACTAAAAGCCAAGACCTTCAATATGATCCCTCTGATTCTTATTTTTCCTGTGTGCTCCTTTACCTTAGAAATTCCAAGTCTACTGCCTAGGCTGGCTGCTGACAGGCCCACCTAGAGCTTGGGGGATGCCTTCTCTCAGTGGGATTTCAGCCAAGCAGACTACGAGGCAAAGCCTAGATTGAAACTCTGACCTCTTACTACCAAATTTTCTCCAGCCTGCTTTGAATGGCAATAATCTCGATCTGCCTTCACCAACCTCTTCTCAGCAAAAGATCTTAGAAGTTAGAAAGGGCTTTCCCTTGACATGGCAGGATGAATCTCATGTCACCCCTAAGAATCCGGTGAAGGCTTCTTGAGCTCCGGGCATGTGGGGCAATGTGGAGACGGAGCCATCTGGGGCATCTATTTGGAAGCTGTCCAAGACATACAGTTTAGGGTTTTGCATCTTTATAAGATTCTTCTCCTTCTTTGTAACGTTGTTTAAGCCAACACCCATTAGTTGAAGTAGTAAAATTAACTGTTGTGGTGAGACTCATTTTATTGACTAATCTGCAACAAAAGTTTTTTTGAATGTTTGTTTTATAAGCTTGTAAAAGGAGATCGTCATAATATTTACAAATGTCCCTGGGATGGATATCCATGAGCTATGGTTGGAAGATTCCCAAAACTCCCTTGGGACAGATCAATTCTGAAAGACCTGGTTGTATATACTAAAGAATTTAACTTTCCATTTTCTAGAAGATGTTTAAATCTTGTACTTTAAAATAAGCATACACTCAGCTCTCCCCTGGGAATCTATATCTGATAAATTAAAAAAACTGTAGCATGTGGCTATCTTGATAAGAGTCGGAGCAGAAGGAACTAAAACATGCACGTTGAATCTAGTCCAACAACCCTGGTTGTTTCCTTATTTTTTTTTTTCCCAGATGAAATTAGGTATGGTCACAAAAAACCACTTTTGAAAGGAAAAAAATGTAATCACTAAAGCCCTTTAAGTATTAATCTGATGAATTAAAATTAAGTTAAAGTGGCATCTCTATTGGAAACATGCCAAAAACAGGATGTTAAAGAAAAAAAATTGGGTGAAGTCAACGAGGTTACACATAAGTAACACCTTAACATTAATAGAAATCTATTTCCCATTTTGACCCTGAAACCTCTTCAATTAATTACTAAAATCTATTTACACAGCAACGAGATAAAAATCAATCTGATTCCTGGCACCGTATCCAGCTGGCTGCCCTTTCTAATGTAAGGGGCCAGACAGATCCTCAACCCTCCTGATCCTCTGCTTTTGAAAAGCTCTCTTGCTCAGAGGCAGGGCACTGTGCCATGGTCAGCTTCCACCTCCAGAGCAGTGGTGTCAGGCCTGACGGTGATGACAAAGTCCACCAGGAAGGACATAGACACTGGGGATGGGGAACTCCTAGGACTGTGGTAGCCCAGCTGGCCCCTAGGGGGGATGAGGACAAGGTGCCCTCTCTGGGCTATTGCAGCCTCAGGGGGCACAGCCTGGTTGGCGAGCGCAGACGCAATTTTAGACCCCACGCTACCCCCTTAGCCAGATGCCTTTATGCAGTGAACAAGCTGTGCCTATGTACCCAGACAGAAATCATCACTATGTTGATTATAAATATCATAAGTTAAACCATGATGGAGAATAGTAAAGAATGATGAATACAGGTAACTAATTCCTGGGGAAGCGAGAGGAGATGACGGCCTTTTCTGAGCTCCTCCCTTCACTGCCAGACGCAGAGGTAGGTAAGACCAGACCACAGGACTCTGCCACCGTGGCAGGGCCAGAGGGAAGCCCTGGGTAGTGAGACTCTGGGGAGACTTCTTGGCTGAGACTGAGCATGGGAATCAGTCTCCTATAGCCTGAATCATTTCTTCTCTGGCTTGATCTTGTCTTATAGAAGGTAAAAAAGGCCATACTTCTATGCCCTTTTAATTTTCCTTCTCAAACAGGGAAAGCTAGTATGGCAAGTGAGTGAAGGGAGATTGAAGAGGATTGAACAGAAAAGAGTTCATCACGCAGACGGTAAAAACTCTGAGACCACCGACCAGTCATGCATGCTGGTTCACACTCCCAAGCCTTTCCATATGCTGTTTGGACTGCCAGAAATACCCTTTCCCCTTATATGTCTGGAAAACTCCTACTTATCCTTCAAAACATATCTTAAACATCATCTTCCCCAGTTAGCACTGATTAATCCATTTCTGTGCTACTCTGACACCTTGTATGTACATGTCTTATTGAGGTACTTTTTAGCCTGTAATGCTTATTAATTGGGCTTCCCCTTCGACTATGAGATCTTCAAAGATGAGGCAGGGGAAGAGGGGCTCAGTCTCATTCTCACTTGTATCTCTTGTACCTAGCAGGGTGCTAGGTGCAAAAGTAGGTGCTCAGTAAGTATTTACTGAATGGATGAACACATACATAATTGGATGAGTAAATGAATGAACAAATGAACAGATGAATGAATAGGCCACCTTGCATGATTCCGATGTCCACTGTTTTGATGACTGCGCTAAACGTAGAAACACATTCTCTTGCTCAGATGTCCTTACCTTGCCAAAGCCCTCAGAATTCAGTTCCACCTCTTTCCACATTCCCTGAATCCTCAAAAAGTCAATGTACCCTGTATTTGGTTTTGCTTTTCTTTTTTCACCAACATGGTAAATCTGATGTCCAAAGTATGTGCTGAAAAGTCACAAGTTGGCTGCTATAATAGGTTCAAACTAACACATAGGCAAAAGAAGGAAATAGTTCACCAGAATCCCAAAGGGTTTAAAGGTCTCCAAGAGGCGATTACTCAGATGTCCTAAACTTGTGGCCACCTTTATGATGGTACTTGGGCTTGCTGGTGGCCGAAAGAGCTCTGTGTGGCTCCTAGACAACATTTTAGAAGCACAGATCCTCAGGAACTGGAAAGAATATCAAAATTATTTACTCCTACCTCTTTATTTTAATAATGAGAAAATAGACCCAGAAAATTCATCTCATGTCCAAGGTTGTGAAACTTGAGCCAGGACCAGTATATAGGTTTCCTGATGTCAGTTTCCAAATGTCAGCCACTAAACAAGGAGACTCTTTTGCAGCCTGCTCATTCTAAGCAGCCTTCTCCACCACCTGGCTGAGCCAGGCGGCGCTGTGCCGACGCACCTGCCGGCTCTCGGGCAAGGCCGAGAGAAGGAGAGGGTGGAGGGCTGGCCACTACTTACTTGAAGGGCTTTTCTCCAGTGTGGGTTCGGATGTGGTTGTTGAGGGTGGTGGCCCCGGCAAAGGCACGACCACAGTAGCCGCACTTGAAAGGCCGGTCACTGGAGTGAGTGACCACGTGGTTCCTCAGTTCTGAAGGTTGGGAAAAGGACTGGGAGCAGTGACCGCATTGGTAGGGTCTGAAACAAATAAAGAGACTGCCTGGTCATTATTTCCTACGTTGGTCAGTGGAAGTCAGAATCATGACAAGGGGCCAGAACTTTTTGGTGACATTTTCTCAGTTTTTAAGACAGAGCATAGGGCTCTGGCCACTGGGTTCCCACTACTTTCCTTGTTGCCACAGGAACAAAATTTACAGAGCTGCTGAGACATGCCAATTCCCAAAAGAATATTCCTTTCTAGCATTAATCACGCTGCTTCAGGAACCCCTGCTTTCCTGTTTTTCTCTCCCCCAGGCAAATATTAGTGTGCTTTCGTGAGCACTGACAAGCACAGACTTGATTAAGCAGAATGTTACAAGAGAAAAAGATATAATTGTCTCTTAGGCTTCCATGGCCCTTTTAACTTTTCAAAGTGCTTCAAAATCAATTATCTAGTTTAATCTTCACAATAATCCTCTGGGACAGGGAAAGCAGTTGCTATGATCCCTGTCAGTTCAGAAAACTGAGGATAAACTGTCCTCACAGGACATAAGGTCTTAATGCCAAGGTCATTCCAGGGTGTCTGGACCTCATTCTAAGTACCAGGTAAGCCAGCAGGCAAGTGAGCAAGTTACACGTGTTCTATAAATACTAAACCGTCTTGGAGTCTGTCTGTAGCACCACCACTGGCCTTGCACAGGTGAACACAGATGTGCACCCAGATGTGTCTCTCTGTAAAAGAAATCCTGACTTCCACTTGCTATTCCCCCCTCCAGATATTTATCCATTGGGTCTTTTTCTTGAACCTCAGCTCTCTAGTTTAATCTGGTAGCACGGAATGATTTAGAGCGGCACAGAAATGACGGGATGTCACTATGCTTGCAGAAGGATGACTGTGATGCAAAAGCAAATGGAAGGAAGTTGTGACAAATACCTGATAATTAGCAAGATTATCAGAGCATATTCTTTCCAGCTAATGAGAAGTCAATCAATTTTTGGTTTTCATAAAATAGATTAAAATTCTGTCTTCCCTACAGAAGTTCTTCTGCTTACTTAAGCAGAATCTGGTGAGTGATATAAAACCTGGGGAGTTTTCCCTATTCGAAGCTATTTCATATCATTCCTTGACAGGGCTCTAATTTGTTTATCAAAAATTCTGTTCAGACAATTACTAATCTGTCATGAGGGATATTAACAGCATCCACTAAACCCTGGCTTGTGGGCCAGACGTTTCTGGCTGCATTTAGAAACCAACGGTGAAAACGGACTTAACTGCTCAACCTTTAACAAATGTATAAGCTTCAATGACCAGAAGCCAAAATGAAGGACCAGGAGACAACAGTGACCGAGCGTGTACAACAATTCAATTAAGTGCAAAATAAAGTGTACCCTCTCATTTGTCAAGTGAACTGCTTAATTGTGGCTATTTGCCTCACTGAACACAAATACTATTATTTTACCAGGCTTCAGTACACTGAGTTCTGATTGTAGAATTTTTTAGCTTGATTAATAGTCCAGGATTGGTCAATAACTCAATACTATACAATTTTAATTACTTACATTTAGAAATCTATCTAACTGCTCTCAAACAAGTTTCAAAGAAATACATAAAAGTCTCTGGTAAGGAGTTTATCAATCTTGACAAATTACACATGCATTTTATTACAATTGTAAAATAACACTTTTAAGCCATTAAAATTACATGTAGATGAAAATGTCCTCTTGCCAAATCTGTTCTTTGTAGTAAACATTAACCTTAAAGGGTTCTTCAACAAATAATTCTCTCAGGGGTGAGTTTTTAAAAATGTTACTGAAGATTATAAACAAAATAATATATTAATATATGCTATATTCACTGACAATCGATTTTTCTAATAGTGAAGGGACCATTAACATTTATTAGCCTCTGGTTATCTATTTTTAATAGCTATCACAATAAACAATAAGCCACTAACTAAAACCAATTAATCTTTTCTTTTTTTTTTCTACCTCTGCTGTCAAGTTGAGGTGATTTATTTCTTACAGTCAGAAGTCAATCCATCCTTTTTATGTTAGCAGTCACAGTGGCAAAGATTTATGCACAGAAGAGCAGAAATGACCACAGAGAGGCTTACGTTGAACTCTTATAACAAGGTAAAACCAAAGGAAGGAAAATAGGATTCTAAAACATCATCATCATCTCTGCCCAGCACCAGCCTGGGCGGCATGTGCTAGGGACCCAGTGAGCTATATGGCACGGTTATTCAAACTTTGCAGAATTCAGCTTGACTGAATGGAAGGGCCTAGAACAGGAGACATAAGAGAGGTGCGTCCTACTTCAGCCCCTGACCCGGATCAGCTGTGGGACTCAGACAAGCCACTCGGCTTCCCTGACCTCTGTTTTCTCATCTATCTGACAAGGAGGATGGCCTGAACACGGTGCTCTCTCGCACCTCGTCATGCTTTGTTCCTGCTCTGAGGTCACAGACAAACGTACGTTGCCCGAGTATCTGTCCAACACACAGCTCACAGGAGACGGCATCATCAATGTGATCTCAATCTTCCATCACGTGCACTGGCCAGTGCCCTGTACATGGAGCTTTCTGTGTGTGTGTGTGTGTGTGTGTGTGTGTACATGCTCGACAGAGTATGGAAAATTTAAACCTATTGGTAAAAAGCTGAGAATTCAGAGCAACAGAAATTCTAGTACCAAAATGTAGGACCAAACCTTATTTTAGTTAATCTCAACAAGCAAAGTGATATTCCTTCATTCTTAGGTGCCTCGAAAAGTAAGATCTTAGACCATCTAGTCACATCCATCTTTGCAGAGGCCGAATTTATGCAGAATTTAGAACTAAACTATGTACCTCACCTGCCATGTAACAGCAGTGTCTCGCTCAGCCTAGAAACGTGTAGAAAGCCCTCAGAAAGTACAGAAGTCACACAGCAAGTAGACAAGATTTAAATCTTCTTTTCCTGTATTTTCAATATTTCCTTCAACAATTGATAAAAAAAATGATTAAAAAGTAATTTTAAAATTGACTGTGTGCCTAGAGTTTTATCTAAGGACAAAGGAAAACCTTCAAGACAGAATTAACTCTTCAAGCCCAGGAGCAGGGCTTAGAAAGCATTATCACCACTTTGGAATCTCAGGCATCACAACTCCTTTTGGAACAGCCGGCCACAGGAGCTGGGAGTATGTGTGCATGTTTCATTTAGCGCACTCTAACTCCACACCTCTCGATTTACAGCCGAAAGGCCCCTGGGGCACAGAATTAGTTGTCATTACTCAGCTTTTTGTTCTGACACCCAACATTCCCACCAATATTTCAAGGGGTCTGGCTGAAAAGTAAAAATTTATTAAACTTTTGCATACAATCAATTTCAACTCCAAAGTTTCTGCCTCTTTTTGATGCGTCATATCAGAAGGAGTTCACAAGGATCGACATCCAGGAGTGCTGTCTGGCTTTACTCTTTCCAGGAGCAAAGCTAAACACCGCATGTCACTGCATAGCTAAACGGTAATCCCCTTTCTAAAGCGCTTTCTTCTCCCCAAATCATCATAGACATACAGCATTTCATGCTTCTCAAAGCAAAGGCAATGGGCATACCTCACAAAGGGATAACATCTCACAATCACAGGCATCTCATGGCTTTTTGCCACTTGAGGCCTCTAACAAGCAGTGTTGACCAGTCATGGAGGTGTTCTGTACCTGAGCTACCCAGCACGAGGAGCCACCGGCCACAAATAGCTGTGGAGCACTTGAAATGTGGCTAGAGCACCCGAGAAAGTGAGTCCTATTTTACTTAATTTTGATTAATTTAAATTTAAAGAGCCTCGTGTGGCTAGTTCCAACACAGAAATATCTGGCTTCATGGAAAACTAGAAGGTACTCCTTACTCAGCAAAGGAATAGGGAAGAACAGGCAGAGCCGGGGTCGACCGGGTTAGCATGCATCAGCGCTGGTAAGCGTTCCAGCAGAAACAGGCAGACAGACGACTGTGTGCAGGCCCCGCCACGCTCCGTCACCGGCAGCTGCTCTGCCAGAGATTACTCCAGTAAAATGTGCAATTCATTTGCTTTGAATCTACAATTGGTTTGGTGTAAACACAGGAAAAGGAGGAAACATTTAAAAAAATTAAGTGTGGTTTGGTTTAAAATTATTAATCCTTCTTTGATTTTTCTCTCGTGGCCTCCAGGATGAAAGTTGTTCAGTTGGGGCCACGTTCTCTCCTTGCTCCGCGTCAGCCAGCCCAAGTCCAAATCTCCCAAGACTTCAAAGGGAGACGACTTAGGTCACTGCTGGCCGTGTGGAGTGAGAAGAGAACTTAGCCCTATGTAAGGAGGAAAATATTTTAGGACAGTGACAAAAGTGCAGAACCAAAGGGCCTGGAGAACATCAGAGCTAGAAAGAAGATAACCTTCACACTTGGGGGTAGGGGGAAGAAACAGCACAACACAAGGACGCTGCTGCATTCTACGAAACTACTGTGCTGATGGACTGTCTCCAGGCTCTTCCCACCAAATAGCACCTTCCTAAGGTCATTTTTTCCTCTGGTCTCACCACAGCCCACTGCAAACAAGAATTCTGAAAGCACCCATGTGGACGGACGGTGTGCCCTGGAGGCTGAAGGCAGACCTTCCCTATGTGGCATACTCAAAAAGGAGAAAGGAAAAGAAAAAAGATGCAAAATAAAGATAGGCATTATAAAGACACTTTCTGCAGAAAATAAAAGAGAATGTATTCATCAGAAAATAATCCACTGTGATTGAAGGCTTTGCTTACCCCTTTCTGGACGCCCCCCGCCCCAGTGAGAGTGTTGAGAGTTTCTGCAGCAGAAAAACAGAAGAGAAAAGGGATTTCTAACTTCTCATTCAAGCAAAAGTGAGTCAAGCTGCCCTGGCCTAAGCAATAAGTTTATGCAAAAACCAAAATGTTAATGAAGTCCCTACATAAAATCTTGCTTGGTCTAGATTCTAAAGCTTCTTTCCTTTGAAATCACTCAGAAAAAGTCAGTAACCTGGGAAAAAGGAAGAAGAGATTTTTGGTTTTGTTTGTTTCATAGTAACAGAACAAAATCAAGAAATAACAGTTCTGTGGCTCCTGGACCCTCATGGGTGTGTTTTTATCTTCAGTGCTTATTTCTACTTTGAGAGGTCAGACAGAAGTCCTTTCTGTGTTCAATGTGAGTAACGCAGTGGTGGAAAACAGAAATGCTGG
The DNA here is from genome assembly GCF_041146395.1 of Eulemur rufifrons. Taxonomy (NCBI): domain Eukaryota; kingdom Metazoa; phylum Chordata; class Mammalia; order Primates; family Lemuridae; genus Eulemur; species Eulemur rufifrons. The sequence continues at coordinate 88,289,791 of NC_090999.1, read as the reverse complement.
CAGCCCACGGCATCCACCGATCTCGTTCCTTTATATTGAGGCATAGCCTTTTGATGGTACCTCACATGAAAAAGCTCATGATTATAGACAAAGTCTCTTTGATGAAGGTTCAACTATCTGGGGTTTCATGGTCAAATATTCAGCCCATTGAATGAAAACTCTTTTGGACCTCAGATTCAGGGGCCTATTTCAAATTTGGACCTGTTTGAAACTCTAACCTGTTCATCTTCTGACTTTGTCTTCTATGTCTCCCTTTCTTGCCTCTGGTTCTAGCAAGATTTTCCTATCAAAATATAAGCATTTGAGTTTTTCAAACAAGGGAAATGCTTTCTGACTTTTAAGCTTTTCCACTGTACATGGCTGAATGGGTACACACTGCCAAAGACTAAAAACTGACTGATTTATGGAGTCAGTCACTAAAGAGTATACGTATACAGGTTGAGCATCCCAAACGCAAAAATCAAAAAATCCAAAATCCAAAACTTTTGAGCACCAAAATGACACTCAAAGGAAATGGCCATTGGAGCATTTCAGATTTGAGGTTTTTGTATTTGACATGCTGAACCCATAAGTATAATGCAAATATTCCAAAATCTAAAAAAAATCCAAAATTCAAAACACTTCTGGTTCCAAACATTTTAGATAAGGGATACTCAACCTGTACTCAGCAGTTGTAAGTCTCTGCATAGATAACAAAAAAGATTCCAAATTTAGCAACTACCTTGAACAAATTTGACATTCCATTGTAGTTCTGCATATTTCTCCCATTTAGCAATTCACCTATGTGATTAAGAATCATAGAGAATATCTTTTATTTCCAAATTTTCTGATACAAAGAGAGCATCCTGAGCTCTGGCACATAAAAGTCATTCCAGTCCTATATACTAAAAGAAAATTATGTATCTAGACTAAAACTAGTCAGCCAAAGTGACAAGGCCCTCTAGTCCTCTTATCTCCAATAATCAACCCAGACGTGATGGTGTAATGCAAGCATCTCCCCATTGTTACTAAGAAACATTGTACTTTATTACTTTGCCTATAAAGGGACTGATTTGTTTTAAATCATAATTTTTAATTTTAACTTACTCATGAATGATGGTGGTCACCTCTCCAGTCTTCAGCAACAAAGTGCAGGGAAGGGAGAAGCAGGAACCCACTGCTTGAGGAACTCGATCCTACTCCGGCTGTTTCCCAGACACCAAGCACCCACTGCTTCCCCTTATCTGGGAATGCCGGCCACACCACACCCGGGCGTCTGAGTCAACTAAGCCCACCGGGGTCTAGCACAGGACAGGAGTCTCAGGCCACCTAGGTTTTTGCCAATGACTCTAAATTAGCTTGGAACCAGCACTGATCTAACGAATCTCTCTTGGAAGTGTATTTTGTACATATAAGGGTTTTCTTTAGATATTTTTCTGATAGGATACATAGATGTATTATAAATCATGACACTATTATTTTACAAGACAGACTTCACAGGGACATACTACATACATATGATTTTCTAAGTTTAACTATGATCAGACAAAACAGTCTGTCTCAGTATCTTTCTGTTTACCATGAAATAGTTTCATTGGTTTATATGACATTCAGCATGAACTCATATCCTCAAAGCTAGGCTTTGAGTTCCAGTATCCAGAAACTTTAAACTATTATTTCATGTTACCTGGCACGATTAGTTATTATGACTACAATGAGCCTTTGCAAATAATAGATCTGTAAATCTGAACTCACTCAATTTAAAAAGCAAGTTTATAATGATAAGCTTTTAATGTCATCTTTCATATTTAAAAAAACTACTAAAATGCATGGTAAACTTGGAGAAGATATATCTTGAGGTTACATGTATACTTGCAAGGAAGGCAAACTTTAAAAAAAATCCTTTCTGAATGAGGAAAACATTTTCAAACTTTTGTATCACCTCTACAACCAACAGTACTAAGATGTGTAGAAGTTTGCTGATATTTTTACTAAAGGGGTTCTCCTATTAAAAATAAAAGATTGTGAAGATACAGCTGCCTTCACAGCCCTAATGTAAATGTTTCAACATTAATTAATTGCAGCAGTGCTTGAAGCTAAGCAAGTGGTTTCTAGAAAAGCACAAATAAAAATGTATACACATGTAAATGTGTGTATGTACCCTATAACTGATGATTATTATTTTAGAAAATATCCGTGCCCTGTCCACCACACCTGCATCCTCCCTGCACTTGCTTGGGTTTTCTAGGCACACTGTTGTATCCTGCAGATCTGGGAGGGAAGAGCTGGGTGTATATTATTAGGCAAGAAAAGCCAAATGGCTTGCTTAAGGTTAGTAAGTGGCAAAATTAAAAGAAGAATTCTAGAGTCCTGCTTTTAAGTCTCCTAGTTTCAAAAATTATTTTCTGCTTTTATATTCAAGGTGCATTTTAATGGTCTTCTTAGATATTTTGGTTTTAATCAAGTTTTCATAGGACATGAAGGAGAGATAAAACACCAGCAATGCTTTCTTATTGAATTAATTTGATTTTTGTCTTTTGCGCTCCCGGCTATCAAGACTGTCCAATAAACCAGTTTTGATTCATAAATAATAGTTCCATTATATCTACTGTGCCACTCGTCAGAGTACCTGAAATTTTAATTCACTTGTTCAGCTAAATTTCATCCTCAGTTCATGGCCATAAAATTCTTTATTGACAAACTTTCAAACCAACTTTGACTCTGAGGTATCTAGTCAACATTTTTCTTCTGTGTGGATATTAGTTTATTGAATAAGTGGCATCTGTTTTCCTCCACATCACTAGCAGAGTAGGTATTTCCTTTTGACAGCTTTGCAGGATTTATAGGTTTGCATGCTCTGAAGAAAAATAGTACTAAGCAAAAAATTCCAATTCATTACCTCTTAGTACTTAATTAAGTTCATACCCACTGCACACTGGAGGTGAACCCTGAAATGACTGCAACAGCAGCACAGCAGCCAGCTCCATTATCTTTGGAAGACAGAGAGGATTCTGATTATCCTGACCTCATTTTTCTATCTATGATATTCATAAAGGTTCCTTCCATTTTGCTCCCTTTTAAACTGAGACAGAATTGTCTGGGAAGCAAGTGCAGACTCCTCTCGGCAGCCACCAGGCTGACTGTGCAGCCCCTAGAAGCAATAAAGCCAAGCAGTGGCCTAACATTACTCTCCAACCTTCCAGAACGCAGAGGCCTCCTGCCCTGCGCCGGCGATCGGCAGCTGGCAGGAAGGCAGGCAGTGGGTCTCACTAGGCAAACACACCGTGAGCAGCGAGGGTCGGGGTTACCTGTCGGGGTTCTGCGTGCACACGTGCATCTGTAGGAGGATCCGCTGGGTGAAAGTCTTAAAGCACTGCCCACATTTCCAAAGATGCCAGTCACTGAACTCCGAGTGGAGCTGGCTCGTGGAAGTCGGGCTCGCAAGGACTCGCTGGTTTTTCACGTTGATTTGATTAAATCCTGACTCGATGGGCCCAGACTTATCCAGCAGAGCGAAGTTCCTGCTGCACGGGGTCTGTGGGAACACGACGGAGCGCTGCTGGGTGGCCGGGGCGAGTTTGCTGCTCTTGCTGAAGGGCTGCAGGGCGTCCTGTCTGCACATGGCTTCCATTACCGTCGAAGGGACATTTACTAGGAGAACAGCAACGGTTTAGAAGATCAGTTTTACTAGCTCTTAAAACAAGCACAACACGTACTTTTAAAAAGTCCTATAAATCAACATTTTAAAATTTTGTTTTTCTGGACTCAGAATTAACATCATAGCAAACAATTTGATTTGAGGGGGAAGGCACTCTTATTACAGATTGGTAACTCATCCAATGTCTGTTTATTAAGCAACTACTCTTATATATGCTCAGGATTGTTCTTACATGGTCTTTGCCCTCATGGATTTCGCTTATGACTTGACACACACAAGACTCCGTAATGAGGCTCCACACTGCACCCCACGTCTGGAGGGAGTTCAGACAGGAGGCTCAGCAGGGGAGAGGGGAGGGGGTGGAGCGGTGCTGCCCAGAAAGGGTAGCCGCGGCCAGTGCAGAGAAAGCGGATTCAGCTTGACTGATGGAGAATTTCAGGCCTTCCACCAGACCTTGCCAGCACAGGACAGGCATCCAGGAAAAGCTGATTGAAGAGATGAAGGGAACAAGATGAAGGAAGCTGGGGTCAGGAGAGTCCTGGTGCGCTGGTGGGATGGCAAGGAGGACAGGCTGACTGAGCAGGGCATGGGTTCTGGGCGCTGCAGGAATAAGGGTTGGGGGTTGGGAGAGACCTCAGAGGGCCTCAAATAAATAAAGAAAAAACTTCAGACCTAGGAGATAGACACAGGCTGCTTCTGAGCAGAGGAATAGCCAGAGAAAAGTACCAGTGTGCAGGGAGAGCTTGAGTGAGGCCTGACTTACAGACAGGTGCACAGGGGACAAGGTAAGAGTGGGAGGCAACAGAGTGAGGTGCGTGCAACTCAAGCTTTGGAATCTGACAGCCCTAGATTCCAATCTTGACTTTGCCTTTTGTTAGCTTGGTGATCTTAGGAAAATTATGAAATTGCTCTGTGCCTCAGTTTCCCCATCTGTAAATGAGGACAATGGTAGTAATCAATACTCCTAAAAATAACAGCAGCATGGTGCATGGTGGGTGAGATGGCCTCGATTTTAACTCCACTATTTACTAGCCTTGGGCAAGGATGGAACATCTAAATCCATGATCTGGTCCCTGGTAAAATGTAAAACAGTCACTCTAAGGACTGAATGAGACAACGCAGAGATAGCATCTACTAAAGAGCTTGACCCCAGGCTGACACACCATAGGTGTTAGGCTCTGTGAGCCCTGTTTCCTCCTCTTGGAGCCCCCTTTCCTGAGGTTTAGATGAGACAATGCAAGTCCTCATCACAGGCCCCCCTCAACAGCAGCTGCCACTCCTCTTATCCCAGAAGGGGAGGAGACTGGCATGAGAGCGATGGCCTCAGCGCTGGGGGAGGGGCGTGGGGGAAGAACTAGAAGTAAGAAACACTGTTGAGGAAGGAAACCTAACACATTTGAAATTCACTTTTCCTTTTAAAAACATTATATTGTGGTAATATTTATCAAGGATTGTCTGGTCATTCCATAGGTCCAGAGGTGATTAGAATTTAATAGGCTTAAAAAATTATTCTTTTTTAAAGTAACTACTGTATTTATTGGTCCTTTCAGGGGGTCAAAGAGATTAAAAATTACAGGGTAGTCAAGAGAGTGAAATTAGAGACCAAAAAGTTTGAAAAGGATGATTAGCAAAACGACTGGTGACAGCAAGTAACAAAATCACGCCAACTATGGCCGTTGGCCGCTGGTTCAAGGCCACAGGGAAGGAAACACGTGAACGGGGAGCTTTCATTGCACCCTGCCACAGACCACCACTGAGATTCCTGCGTGGCAGGAGGACTCAAGCGTCCTCAAGTAGAGGTTGCCATGAGGCTCTGTGCTTGCGTGGACAGGTAGGCACTGTGTGAGGACAGAAAGGGGGATGTGTGCTGCCTAAGGGTTCTTCAGCTCAGAGTGTTCCGCAGAATCACATGTTAAACAAATCCGACAAGAGGAATACCTCTGTCTGCAGGGCTCTGGTCAGCATGGCCCAGCCTGTCTTAGGAAGGGAAAATAAAGCAAGAGACTTGCAGACCTGGAGAGAGCCTAGAGCTTGTCTGATTGGCAGTTCTTACCCCTGGCTACTTCACATTAGACTCAAAGAAGAGAAACGTTAAAAATTAAATCAGGCCAAGTGCAGTGGCTCATGCCTGTAATCCTAGCACTTTAGGAGGCCAAGGAGGGAGGATTGCTAGAGCCCAGGAGTTCAAGGCTCTAGTGAGCTATGATCGTGCCACTGAACTCTACCCTGGGTGAAAGAGTGAGACCTTGTCTCTAAATAAATCAATAAATCAGAATATCTCAATAGGGCTCAGGCTACATTTTTAAAGTTTCCTAAGTGCTTCTAGTGTGAAATCAGGGCTGAGAATCACTGATCGAATCCGACCTCTCCTGTTACAAATGACAAAAGCTGAGTCCCAAGGAGGTCCAATAACTTGCCCAGAGTCACACATTCAGCTAAGGACACATCTAGGCTGCAAGCTTTAGCTTTCTGACTTCCAGGAAATGTTTTTTCTGACCGTATACCCATACCATCTCTGCTCATTAGCTGTGTTTCGAAAATCAAAAGGACAATTTACAGCTAGTACAGTGCTTTGTGTGTGTATCATATACATAAACATATATGTTATATATACAAGTAAGTTATATATATCTATATACACATACATATGTATGCATATATGTCTATGTTCCATATATAAATATTTATGTATCATTTGAACTTCTGAGGCAAAGGAGTATAATCCATAAGGAATTTATGGACCTTTTTTACACTTTGAAAAATCGTTTTTGGCACACAGATTGTTACTTTGTAAGCAGGCTTTGAAAAATAAGAAGGTATGTTTTACCATGTTTTGGTACTTTTTTAATAAAAAATAAAAACATCAGCACTGCCAGAGATCAGGGTAAAACCATCTTGTTTAGCCCATTCATTACTAATCTAAAGGAAGCAAAACACAGGGAAACCCACAAGGTTTCAGGCAACACCAAGCTCTTGCAGGCCAGGAAATTTTAGACTAACAGGAAGGGACGCATGGCGGGAAGACTGTGGAATAAAGATGTCATCAACATGCAGGAGAGCGGGAAAATTGGCCAGAAGTGTCCCTGTTGGAAAGAGGAATATAATGCCTTCAGGGAGAAATAATACAAATAGTACTCTAAGTATCGATGATGGATGCTGGCTTCTCACTCACACTCCTAGAAAGTAACCTAATCGAACAATTTTTTAAAATTCTTAAGGTCACATAACCTTTATATTAAAACAAAAGAATTTGTGGGCCAATGAATTTTTGTAAGTTTTGTAAGTTTACTGATCAATGTCAAATGATAATAATGAAAAATTTATATTTATATATCTAAAAGTTTGCATAATAATCTAAGATGTGTGGGATCTGAGTGAATGATAATAGCATTTAAGCAAAAAGAGTAGAAATGGCTGGAATAGAATTATTCTCCATTTTATTATTTCCTTTTCTAGGACACCCCAAAACAAATATAATATGTTTTCCAGCTATAGGTGGCAACACTTGCACTCTACTTTTGAAACGGTCCTTTACCGTACTTATGAATAAATTCAAGCCCACAGAATGAAAGTGAGCACATAATTTAAAGAAAAGAAAAAATAAGGATAGGAATCAATAATTTCACAGAATCAACTATATTTGATCTTAAGCTGCCCACAGGGTTCCTGTACACTTCCACAGGACCCTAGAAGTCTAAAAGGTATAATGTTTTTCAAAGCAGAACTTTTTTGAAGACACAGAAAATTATTCTTCTTAAATGTCAGCCTCACTGGCTATAACAAGCAAAAGTTTAACATAGGAAATTATCCGAAAAAGGACAGGACATGAAGCAGAAAACACTATCTCATCCCAACTCAAGAAAGATAATACAGACAACTGGGAAAGTTGCAGAGATGGCTAGCTAGCATGACCAGAAAGATTAAGTGGTTTCTGCATGAAGCAACATTGAGCTAGCAAATCCTTTCAGGCTATAAAGGCAAACATTAAGAGAAAGAGGACAACTCTCAAAGCTTTGAAGGATACAGTCAAAGAAGAATGTGAATTCATCAATAAAATATCGAAGCTGGGCATAGTGGCTCACGCCTGTAATCCTAACACTCTGAGAGGCCGAGGCAGGAAGATCACTTGAGGTCGGGAGTTCGAGACCAGTCTGGGCAAGAGCAAGACCCCATGTCTACAAAAAATAGAAAAAATCAGCTGGGCGTGGTGGCACACACCTGTAGTCCAGCTATTCAGGAGGCTGAGGCAGGAGGATCACTTGAGCCCAGGAGTTTGAGGTTGAAGTGAGCTATGATGAGGCCACTGCACTCTAGCCTGGGTGACAAAGTGAGACTCTGTCTCAAAACAAACAAACAAACAATAACAACAACAACAACAAAATAAACACTAAGGGAGGCAAATTCAGGATCCATAAAACCAAGTCCTACTTTACTCCTCTGTCCATTCGGTCAGTCCACAAATGCTTATTGAGCACATGTGACATGCCTGGCACTGTGCTAGGTCCGTGGATATCGGGGATCAAGAAAGCCACAGTCCTGCCCTCATGGTACATGAACTCTAGTGGGAAAGACAGACATAAGCTGATGTTTTTACAGATAAGTAGTTACTCACTTCCATCAACTCTATCATTCCAGTAATTTCACCATTATAATTGTCAGTCACCATTAAATTACAAGACACCTACCAGTTTCAGCAAGATTAAGATGTGAAAAATATACAAATTTTAGAATCGACAAAATATAGAACCACAAGTGTGGCACGTGCTAGGAGAGAGAAGAAAGGGATGGCAGGAAATGGTAAATCAGAGATGGCTAAACTTGGCGTCGGAGGGTCCCCGAGTCCTGAAGGGTGCACGGGCGCCAGACAGGGAGGCAAAGGCTACGCAGGGAGACGGAGCATCAGCAACTCCGCGGTGGGGTCCGTGTGCCACGCGTAGGCGGGAAGGAGCTCAGGGCGCCGAAGGAGCTGAAGGAGAGCCAATGGCGCCCGAGAGAGAAGGGGAGATGGGCTGCAGCCGAGGCTGGAGAGGAAGGCAGCGCAGTCGCCAGTGCCCGTGGGAGCCGGACGGGCCATGGAAATACGTGACGGGGTGGGGAGCCAGGGAGCACAACAAAGGACTGCAGGGCTGCAGCAAACCCAACAGGGCAGGGCCAGTCCAAAGACACTTGGATTCCGACCCTGTGACACACTATGTGGGCCACGCAAAATGTCTCTGGAGACCGAATGCGGCCCACAAGCTACCCTATCAAGGAACTGGGCATTTAGCACAAGAGTAATGGCAAGACAAAAAAGGGTTTTAAGCTATGTTGTTAGATGATCAAACTTAAGCTTTAAATGCATCATCACTCTATATTGATAAACGAAAAAGCAAAGTGCAGAACAATGTATAAACAGTATGCTCTTATCTGCATAAAAAGGGGAGCGGGGGAGTGAGAGTCAGAAAAGGAAAGGGAGAATATACTTGGATGCTTGAACTGGCAGAAATTATCTCTGGAAAGAATGCCTGAGAACCTGTCAAGATTATGAATCGCCTTTTGGAAGGAGACCTGTGTGTCCACAGCACTTTCTGGGCTTTGATCTATGGGACCCAGCCCCCTATGTAACAAGCGAATAAACTGAAACAATAAAATCAGCAAGTCAATGAAACTTCACTCTGGCTGCCATGATACTAAAGCGGCAAAATGCGGAGACCTTGGGAGGAGTCTGCCGCAGGGGACAAGCCCGAGTGGACGGTGACACTGATCACGCAGTTGTAGCAGAGATGAGGAGAAGAAATGCATTAAGAATACGTAGTCAACAGGACCTGGTGAATGAATGGACAGAAGGGCCGGCACGAGTGAGGTGCTGAGGCTTCCAGCAAGAGCACCCAGGTGAACGAGAGTGAGAAGTGCTGGGCTGGAGTGAGGCAGTCTGTGGGAGTGAACAGAATGGGGTCAGTGGCACATACGCTCCGTTTGAGGTGCCTGTGAGACACGCAAGTGAAGATGTTGCAGACACGGTTGGACAGGAGTCTGGGGCCCAGTAAAGAGGTCAGCACTGAAGACATAAATCTGGGAGTACCTATCTTAAGTCAGGTCACCTGGGAGGCAGACTCTGAAATGGAGATTTGGGGTTTGGGGTTTGCGCTTGGCATCCACACCTGTTGGGGAGGACTAGGCTGAAAGGAGCTTAACAGCTCAGGGCTGGGAAAGTCCTCCAGAGTTGTCCCGCCTTGAGGCAAGGGGGCTAGTCCCACAGTGAGCAGTCATGGGACATGGGCTACCACTGGGAGGAAGGATGGCCAAGGGTGAGGTCGCTCTCTTGGGCTGAAGGTGACTCCTAGAGACAAACTCCTCTCAGAGACGTCAGCCATGAGCCTGGAGAATGAGAACCTCTATCCTGTAGCAAGGATGGAGACAGCAAACCACAACATCCTACAGTCCCAGAAAGTCAAATCTCTCATGACAGTGACATCCCTGAGTCTTCTGCCATGTTTCTCTGTGATCACATTTTCAGTGTGTTGCCTCTCATTGGCATCCCATGCAAACACATTGCTACCCTCTGGCTCCTCCTCTGCTTCATCTGGGAACCTACAGGTTTCAACAGTTCTAGACCAAATTGTATATCGGTTTCTTGGCCCAGGGTTGCCATACCTGGCAGGTGGTGCAAAATCAAGCCTCACACCATCCTACAGCCAGGGCTAATTTTTCTAGTGTGCCTGTTTTCACCAATGGCCCAAGATGGACAGTTCATTGGCTTGAGGGCAACATATTTCCAGTCCCCATTCAGGGACAGGATAGTACCCTCTGGTTCCTGGTTTACACAAGGAGTCCAATTTCCACTTCAAATGGTACACAAAGGGCTGGGAACCTTGACTTCTTCCAACTGCATTAACAGTCGGCCTGGCTCAGGCTTGGTGCTGTGGCCATCTCACGCCCCGTTGTGTTTTCCATTGTAGCTGTGTGCTTATGTGCCTTCTTCTACACTGAATTCCTCTAACATAGGGCCTGGGTTTTTGCACGCATCACAACACCTCCTGCAGGGCCCTGCACACAGGTCGTCTCACGGGCTGAATTACACTGTGATCTTCTGAAGGCTGCAGGCGAGGGCTTGAGCAGGGCCTCCTTTACCCTGCCCCTGCTCTCACTGTTGGTTGACTAGGGGTGGGAGGAGAGGGGCACTGTGCAGAGGGCTCCCTTTTTGTTTTCTGCTCTTTAAAATCAAAGGAACCAGGCTGGCCTCCTCCAGGCAGGGTTTATCCAGTGCGGCAACTCCCGCATCGCCTTCGAGTTTCACATTCTGCTACCTCAGCTTCATGTGCCCGGGCAGAAAAAGCAGCAGGAAGACTTGTTTAACATTTATTCCCAGGTTTTTTTTAAATTTCCTCTGAAACGAATATGAATACACTACGGTCTTTGGACTCTGCAGGAGCTAATCCCCCTGGAAGCCTTGGGGAGCCTCACTCCTCCTCGCGGATGCGATCTGTCGACACAGGCGGCCTCCGGGCTCTCTTGAAAGCCCGCAGTGGCCGGGGCGGCTCTGTCTTTGGGGCTCTATTACATTTATAACCATGACTTTTTAAAAAAGAAAATAACATAGGAATTGCTTCCAGAACCCAAATGCCTGTGTGAAATGCTCTCTTCTCTTTGAGTCAAGCCGGCTTTCAATGGCCCGTCGGGCGGTAAGCGTGCCACGGCCGCCCCCTGCTCCGGCTGCGACAGAGGGGGCCTTGCAGAGCCTGGGCCCCCGCACACGCTCCGTGGGAAATGTGTACTCTCAGTGTTGAAAGAACCATGGGAAGAAAATTATATTTTTATAAATGAAAGTGCTTAATAAGTATTATTCACTAAGTAAAATCATATTTCCCTGAATATCTTGGTCCAGGTACCAATTTCACTAACAAAGAAAAATCCAGTGAAAACATTTAATCCCTTCTAATAATGGCAATAAAAATTCTCAATATTTATCCAGTGAGCATTTATTAATTGTTTACTGTGTGCCTAGAACTATAAGGAGGCTCTGTGGAGGTATTCTATCTAATAAGTCTTTGATCTCAAGCTTCTTTCTAAGGTACCTAATTTATTCTGTGTTTATCTCAGTGGGATAAAAATTGTCTTAGAATTGCTAATCTGGTGGAGATGATTTAAATTACTCAGGCCTGTGGAAGGCTATCTGTTAAATTATTCTGTCCATGCCCTTTCACACATTTGTGCTTTAAATCACAGAGTATTTTCTCAGCACGGAATAAGGAATCCTCATTATACAGCATTCCCAGGTCTCTCCGTTCATCACATGCAGTGAGGATCCATCTCAGGGCAGAGGCAGAGTCATATATCTCCCCACACTATCTGATGGAGGCTTCTGCTGGTTTCCTGGGTGGCCAATCACATGACAGATATATGAATCTGAAACAGGAACTGAAATAAAATTCCTGTAATACTCTCAGGGGAAAGGAGGATTGTCCCTGTTGAGCATTTTAGTTGATGGCTTAATTCCCTTTAAACTTCCCTCCATGCTTACTTAGTGCTCTGAACTGAACCCAAAAGAGCTGGTTGGTTTTCCTACTGAGTCCACGATACTTCACGTTCCTGTGGCTTCGGCAATTTTCTTTCAAGGATTTCAGGTGCTAAATGATATAACATACACCCTGGTAGAATTTATTCAATACTCTAATCATCACCCTCAAGGATGCTTCACACAGGTTGGACTATAACAGAAAAAAGGCCTGAAAGCAAACCATGCATTGTTTCCAGAAAGTACATTTCTGGCACTATTGCACTGAACCTGAAGACCAGGTGGGACACTCTTTGACACCCACTGTCAGGTGCTGTGACCCCAGAATGCTCCACCCCAACCTCTCAGTCCCTCCTGTCCGTGTAACAGCATCGAGAGGGAGAAGCAACGTGAGGATGTGAGTGTCCCACTCACAGGTCCGTGTCAAAGGTGAGAAACGCATTCCCTAAGTGGTCAAGCCACGGTTTCCATTTCTGCCTGCGATCCTCAGACCAAAAGCCTCAGAGTCAATCCTCAACTCCTCTTTTTTTCTCACTCGGCATCTAATGTGTCAGAAAATGCTGCTGGCTTTGCTTTCAGAATATATCCAGAATCCAGCTACCTCTCAGCACCTCCACCTCCACCACACTGCTCCAAACCGCCATCATCTTCCCCTGGATTCCTGCGAGGGCCTCTAGCCGGACTCCCCGCTCCCCCCGCACCCTTACTGTCCAGTCTCCACTCAGCAGACAGGGCGACCCTGTTAAAACTCCCGTCAGGTCACTCTGCTGCCCAAAACTCTACAACAGGCCACTTCGCCACTGGGCTTACACAGAGGCAAAGCCAGGGTCCTGACGATGGCCTCCAGAGTCCTCCAAGGTCCCTGCCCCTGCACCCACCCACGTCTAAGTTAACTTCTCCCTACCCTGCTCACTCTGCCTCACCCATGCTGACCTCTGTGATGCTCTTCCAACACGCCAGGAACATTTCAGTCTTGGGGCCTTTGCACTTCTAGTCTGGCTGCCTGGAATGCTCTTCCCCCCATTAACACACAGTTTGTCCCTCCACCTCCTTAAGTCTCTGCCCAAAGGCCACCTTGCCATGGGGCCTAGCCTGATCACTCTCTGAAATGGTAACTCCCAACTCCTGGCACCCCTGACCCCTTTTCTGCTTTATCCAGTCCTACTACACTTATCACCCTCTGACAAACTATGTGTTCACTTACATACTTGCTGATAATCTGCCTTTGTCCACTAGAATGTAAGCTCCATGAGGGTGGGAATTCTTGCCTGCTTTGTCCACTCTGTATTTGCAGCACCCAGCAACGGCACTGGCTCATGGTAAAATATCTGAGCAATGACTGAATGAATGAATGGGTGACTATTTGGACTATGTGCTATGTACTTTGGAACTCTAGGCCTTGATATGTTTACTCCTAGACATTCCTCGACACACACACCACACATCTTCAGGGCATATAGCAGGTTGTATTAAAGGAGGAGACAGAGGACCTCAAAGGATTTCTGGAATCCTTTTGGATCAAATTCCACACTTTAGAAGGTGAGGTTATGTCAAGGTTCCAACACACAGACAAGCCCATGTCAGCAGATTAGGGGGCTGAAGTTGGTGTTTTTCTGTGTGTGGACCTAGATCTAGTTTCAGGAGGGTTTCAGGAATGGAGCAATTCTGGGCAAACCAGAGCACAGTGGCCTCCATGTCCACATCTGCCTCTGACTCCAACCACATACTCATGTCCAACACTGAGATTTTCTCCTATGAAAACAGACACTCCCTCAAACAGCAGTATCACTGTAGAAAAGAAACTTTCCAATGGAAACTTGGGAAGTAAGAGGAATGTACTATAGGTCCAAAGATTCATTTTTTGATTTGAGATTGGTTTGGGGTTAGGGTAAAATAGAAAAGGAACGTTGATAGTAATAGGCTTTTCGAGGATTTTACTTTTGATAAAGAAATTTAAGCCAATATGGGAAAAAAATATCTGATCAGAAGTAATATGAACATTTCTAAATCAAGTTCACGTGTGTGTGTGTGTGAGAGAGAGAGAGAGAGAGAGAGAAAGTGGAGAAGAAAAAAGGAAAATTATACTTTTTTCCGAAATGAAGTTTCTTATCCAATAACAAAATATATCTGTTATCTTTGTTTCTTTTGGTAGCATAATATCAAATTATCAGTTCACAAATTAGTCAATTTGGTGACAAGAAAACACAGCATCACTGAAACCAGTGTTTCTCACTGAAGCACATTAGAATTACATAATTCTGTTCCCAAAACTGGAAATTATTTAATAATACTTTCCAAAGAATTGATAAAACAAAAATATGAAGTTTAAGTGAAAGTTGCTGCAAGCTCACATTTGTCTACATGTTAAATTATTTTTTTAAAGATAATGGTTAGCATGATTATAAAGATGTAAGAAAATTACCTGGTTCTAGACACGATTTTAGACAAAAAATTTAGAAAGACACAAATTCCTCAGTCACATATCTACAGTTTTTACTATCACTTCTCATTCCAGTGACTTCATAGGAGGAAGCATGTACCCAATTGACTGCAGGGGTTCTTACCCCTGATCAAACGGCATTGTTTTCTTATTATTTCATTTTTGCATACAGTATAGCTCCAAGAGGACTGTGGATCCCTTCAGAGCAGAAGTCGTATCTTTCACTGCTCTTCTAACCTTCTAAGGTGGCAAGCATAGAACCAGGCACATAGTAGGTGCTCAGTGGCTTAACTTTGCCACCAGCTATTATTTAAAACTCGGCAGTCTTTGAAATTGTGAACAGGGAAGAAGAATCGGCCTGCGCAGACTAAGGTGCCCGGTGAGAAAGCAAGCGACATACAGGGAAAAGAAAACGATGGAACAGATTTGCGCATGTTTGCGTTACACATCATAGCAAACCATGTTTCAGGAGTTTCAGAAAACACTCTTAAAAAGTTAGCTTTGAAAGAGGTATTTTGAGATGTGAATTCAGAGCTAAAATAAATTCTTACAGTTTTCATCCTGGGCAATGCATTGTAAGGGGATCCCAAAGAAAGACGTATAGCTGTCATTGTACCACACCAGAAGCTCGGTGCCCCTGGGGATATCTACACAGGCTCGGTAGAATATATTCGACCTATGCAAAACAAAAGAAAACCCAGCTTAGTGATACATAGGACTCATGTATCCCCATCCACATTTTTATTGCCCCCCAAAAGTTCTGCCCAGCTCCACCTAAACAGTTTCTGTTTGTGATAAATCTACACCTACCTTTTTGTCCCCAGCAAGCAATTAGAGCCCATAACTCAGTACGATAAACAGTGCACAGTTTATTTCCACAGTGTCCCTCCATAGCACGTCTTGGCTAAAGAGACAGATATTTGGCCCAAGAGACAGCAGAAAGGAAGAGTTCATTTTTTAAAAAAAATTCCATCTCACACTAATGAGAAAATTCTCTCTCTTGGCAAATTGCAAAGACACTGGTGCCCCAATCTCATATATAAATACATACTATTGATTTCTTATTTGAAGGAAAAGCATTAAGTGTATTCTTGCAATTTGGCATGGGGAGTTCCCGAATTTGTAATAAAATTAAGCAGCTTTGTGATATAAGGACTAAGAGAAATAAAAATCCTCTTCACTGCCTTTCTTGTAAAGTTTGATACAGGAGAAGAGAAAAACTCTCTTATTTGAAATGAATGGAAATTCAATAAATACAAGACGAGCACTTTACTCTGGCTGAAAGATTACACTCTGAAATGATACAGTGAAGGAACCAAGAAATAAACATTTTTTATAACAGCTTTGGTACTGTAAAGAAAAATCTTCAGATTAAAAAAAAATGAGGAGAGTGCGACTGGTTTTCTCAATGAAGAATTGCTACAAATATTAGCCTCAAGTTCAAGATAAAAGTGTGTAGGGTTGGTGGGCCTTAAATTTCTCCTTTCTGTAAGGAATTGGCTGTAGCAGGGCAATTTGTTCCTTGTATAACAGTGCAGACATAAGGCAAACCCTTCTCCACATTTTTCATGGCAGTGAGATATGCACTTGTCAACATATTTTGTCACCACAAAGTGGCTCTTGGCAATAGGATCATAAAGATCAATAAAAAAGTGCAGATTCTCAATATTTTACTTGCAGCTGCAAAAATTTCATTTATCTTGTTATTTTCCTTACTTGCTGCCATTCTGTCTCACGAGGGCACTGCTAGCTAAGCAGAATGTTTTTCCCAACATTCTATGAATATCTGACAAAAACTCCAGCCAGTTGTCCGACCCCGCTACCCTTCCTCCCTCTGCATCTCGAAGAGCTGTGCATTTTATTAATTCTTTCCACTGCTACATAAAAAAATCAAAATTGGAGCCGGGCTATAAATCACTGGCATCTCCTAACTTGAGAAAAATTGAGTCTACTTTGTACTTCACCCTTGTAACATTTCATCTCTCGGTTTGGCTTCCCTTAATATAAACACAGCGCCCGGCAAATGAATGTGCTAAAACCAAATGACACACTTTGCCGCTGAAAGAGCAGAACTGTTTTCGAGCAATGGGTGGTCTTCTGAGACACAGAGTAGGCCGAAAGGGGGAAAAAAATGTGTAAGCATACACCGTTCCTTACAAGCGGGCAGAGCTTCCAAAACTCGCAGAAATCTCTGCATGTTGAAGCACATCAAAGGGATTTTTCCCTTTTCAGATAATATTTCCTTTGCTGACATGTATTTAGTATTGTGGTTGGATGACTCATAAAGATAGCTTCATGGCGTCCCAACGCAGTTGAAGCAGAACACATGCCAACAAACATTATTGTCAGCCTCAAAATAAAAACAAAACGTTCAGCTAAGGGTCAATCAATCAAGGGTGCTTTGAAGAAAATTCCATTTAGATATTACAAATCATAACAGAATGAATTTAAACCAGCTGACTTTTTGTGAAGAGGACATTCATGTACAATAAAAATTAGGCTGGCTCTTCAGGGTCCAACTTTTCTATTTTCTTACTCTTGGACTTGGTCACTGGTGATGGATGCCAGTTTTTAAAATTGTGTTTTTGTAGTTCATTTTATAAAGATCTGAAGTAATCGAAAACAGATTGGCAGAGAGAGCTCGTAGTTTAAGCACCATCATGAAAGGGGAGTTGTAAAATCCACTTTAATATTGACAGATAGGCGATGACTTACTCGTGCCCACCTTCCTCGAACGGGTTTCTTGTTTTCCCAAATTCGGAGTTCACCCCAAGTGTACCCTGGGTACTCACAACGGAGCCAGCCAAACTATCTCTGGCTGAATGGACAAGTACAATCTCTACTAATTGTCTAGCTCAGAGTTTTATAAAAACCTCAGGACAGAAATGCAGCTGTAATAAAGGTGGGCAAAGCCCCTATACAACAGTGTAACAGAATACCGTCTTGCACTGCTTCATTTAAACCATCATTTAATGAAATAAAACTGCAGTGGAAACCAAGGCAGTGAGTCGCACGCTCCCCAAATATGTTTCTTTTGAACCGGAGACCTTCAGAGAGCAAGCCAGATTTGAGTAGCCTTTAACCTATAAGGGGAAGACGATAAAAAAAAAAAAAAAAAGCTTCATTTTCTTTTTTTTTTAAAAAAAAAGGAAAGGAAAATAAATAGCCATAGGCAGGACTCCAAGTTGCCGAGCGCAGAGCCCTCCGCTTTGATGTGTCCGTGGTGCCTAATAAAGCTAAACAGTTGCTTCTGATTCTAAAGGGAACACGGCTGTTTATAACTGAGGTCATATATTTATACGGCACATGTTTTCGAGGGATTTTGAGAAAAGAAGGCTCAGTGGTAGGGATTTTTTCCTATTTGATTTGTTTCTGCCCTCTCGTTTCTACCGCAGCCTTCTCCAGCACTACGTGGAGGCGCCTGGGCGCAGGTGCGCTGAGAGCGGCTTAGCAGGGGGAGAGCGCACCTTGGTCCCAGCGCCCCGAGGCCTCCCCGAGGAACTCCCTGCGGGAAATGGGGAGGGCTCCGCCTCGCCTCCATCACCCTTGGGGCTTTGCCCATACATCTCAGGAAACCGGGGCTTCTCTACACTCTGGAAGCGCCTTATCATCTGCAACGTACCCTACATCATCAAAGGGCCAAACCCAAAGCTCTGGCACCTTTTAGGGAGAGCACGAGAGTTACTCCAGCTCCGCCATGGCCGCTAAGCATAACGGTTTTGGAAGGGTGGCCTTGGGAAGGTAGAGAGTTCTTGCTTTCCCATGCCTTTGTGCAAATGAAACTGTTCCCCTTGGGGAGACAGCCTGAAGGAGACTGAAAGCAAGGGGCCCGGAGCTGAATCTCTGAATTCCCACTTATCTGCGTACACATCTGCTGGGGGAAACCACCCACGCCAGTGGGTTTGCGGGACTCATTTAGGCCACCGTGCAAGTTCAGACAGTGACGTGGAAGTAACGTTACCATGTGCACTGAGTGAAGGAAGTTGTCTACTGGCACTTTGAATCCGAATGCTCATGAAAGTACTGTGATAAGAACCTACCAAACAGTGTCTGCCAGGCCCTGCAGAGGTCTGCAGGATTTTTCCAACCACTAGCGGCAAGCCTGAATTTGCATATGCAAGCCAAGGCTTCAGCTCTATAGGTGGTAAATCAAGATATACGTTACCTGTACTGAACTACTGTTAGATTCTGCTCTCCGCAGTGCCTTGCACATCGGATATACCTCATCCAGCTCGACTTACTAGGTTCCCCACCATCAATAAAGTGCTGTAGTGTCCCATCCTGGTCATATATCTGGAGAAGAGGTCAGAAGGTCAAGTAGTTAGAACGAATCATCAGCAATCATTTTCCCTGCTTCCCTTGGTGTCTTTATGTGTCTGCTGCACAAATTTATTGCCCTTAGGTTTGCTGGTGCTTATTGATGCTTGTAGAAACTCAACCAGAATAACAGGAAAATATTTTTTGGTGAAGCAAGTCGATCATGTTTTTCTTATCAAGCCAATCTTCCCTGTATTAAACATATTTGTGGTATCTCGAGGATGTGACCGTATTTCCCAAAGAATATTTAACCTATTTTGACAGGCTAGTCTTAAGTAATGAGCTGCCGGATAAACAAAGCAAGCTGAAGGAAGAGGCCACACTGACATGGTTGGAACATCCACATTAAGAGGCCCCGTCTCCAACACACAACTGCTTGAAGGCATTTAGGAGGCAGTAACTGTTCAACAAGCTGGGTGACACCTAGCAGAAGGCAGACTCGGCTGTAAGGAACTGGTAAATCAGAACCTGATTCAGATGAAATAAATGGACTCTCACCTCGCAGAAGATGTAGGACTTCTTCTGCTGTCAGGACCTGAAACTATTAGGAGAGGAGTCATCAAAAAAGAGAGACCCTCAAAAAGGAAAAGAAAAAAATAACTGTTTCCTATCCTATGGATTTTAAATTTCTTAACTGAAGTTGGTCTAATAATTATTGCCTTAGATCAGCTCAAGCAGATTTTATTTCAAGATCACATTCAAGAAAATGAAATCCACTTCAAACCATGCAATAGGCATGGGACAAAATGTCTTATGCAAAACAACTAGCTAGCCAAGCAATCACGGAGTTAGTGCCGACAGCAGAGACAATAGCTCATTCTTCCAGAAACCACTTCAGATCCAGGGCACTTTGGGGGGATGTGGTTTCTAGGGGAGCAGGAGATGAGAAGGTTACATGTCCACAGCAGTTCTAGACAGTCATTTCAGTCCCAGTGGCATCCAGGAAATAAGGGGCAGTTAAAAGAGTTTCTTAGGGGTACAGTTCTCAGAAGGACCATTGTACAATTGGACCTTTTCAAATGAAATCAACAGTGGGATCCTTCTTCTGGTAGCTACTGAGGTGTTCCCCAGAGTAGCCTGAGAAATCGTGTCTCTTACGCTGGCTAGTCAGCCCTTCTGCTTTTCCTTCCCAAACAGACACGGAGAATAAGTCTTACAGAGAGCCTCACTGGTTACATTCAGGCCCCCAAATTAGTATAATCATTCATATTAATTTAGCTCAGTATTTCTATTCTGGGGGCACCAAAGGGCTTAGTGATGACAGTTTCTTTTTCCTATCACCATTTTAAAACAGCTGAGATTTGTGGGTTTTTTTTTTCTTTTCTTGAACTCATTCCTCTCCACACCGAACCTTTCCACTAACTCCCACAAATAAAAGACAAACATTAATCTAATAAAAATAATTGTTTGAGAAGTTATGACTTGGTAAACGCACCAGAGTGATCACAGCTGATGATAAGTTTAGCCTGAGGAGAATGAAGAGATTCTTGGATTACATTTAAGGCTAATGACTTCTTTTTCGTAGTTTTTGGACAATGGAAAACATTTCATGTGTTAGATACATCTGCTACATGAGCAATCTAATTACAAATAATATATTTAGGTTAGATGATACTGCAGTTGTTTCTGTTTTTATTGTTTTCTTTTTCTTTCGTTTTTGTTTTTTAAGAAGCTGGTTAAAATTCAAATCTCAACTCTGAGTCTGCTGTTGACAGACAATGCAATATTGAACAAAGCCATCGGTCCCTTAATGCCCCTATTCATCTTTAATGGAGTAAAAAATGTTGATGGCCAAACGCCTGCCCTACCCTTCCCCCATAAATAGACCTTCCATAAGGACTGCTGGTGAAAAGTGCCACGAAGCATTTTGAGAAGTACATGTAATTATCCTCCTGTGTGTTTCCAGCCAATGTCCTCAACTGCAAGTAAAATGCTCTAACATTGACATGTAGTAGGGGCCATCTTAACTGTTAGCTCATTTGAACACTAGCCACTAACTAACCAGTCCATCTTGAAGATGAGTATAAAACATGTTTCCTCCTACACTCTTGTTTCAGCAATAACTTTCCTCACTAAGTATACTGTGACTACAAGGAAAACTACAATTTTTGCTTGCCTAATGTAAATTGCTACTTGCCTTGAGGAAAAGTAGAATGCCATTTGTCGGGCTTTTCCCAGCTATCACACAATGTAGCAAATGGCATGCAGCTGGGCTTCTCTGGCTTCAGCTAATACTGCTATGATAATATTTCACACGAACCTGTGACGTGAATCCCATGCACCTACTTAAATCCCATAACTGCATATCCAGAGTTGAGGAAACTCATTCTACCGTGATACTGCTCTTTCCCTCAGCCCCCGAGCCCAGCCATCGCCAGATCCAATTGAATTTGCCTCCTACGTACTTTTCATGTGCATCCACCTCAGCCTCTCCACTGTTACCATCTTAGCCCACGAGCTTCCTTCTCACGGGAATACAGCAAGAGCCTCTTAGCCGATCTCCCGCAGCCTCTCCAGGCCCCCTCCCGGCCATTCTCTAAACCGTAGCCAAAGGGATCTTTCAAAACACACATCTGATTACATTCATTTCACTCAACTTCCCCAAAAAACAAAAGTTTCATAAATGTTATAAATGTCAAGTCGTAACAACACATATTTATAGCATGTGAGGTTTCCTCAAGGAGGCTCAGCTTGCTAATATGACCAGCACCTCCTACCAAGGTTATTTAGAGAGGCCGAAACACAGTGCCTTTGTATTTGGCTCAAGACAATTCCCAGCTCTTTCTGGTCTGCCTTGTGAAGAGTTTTATAGTAAAACTCAGTGTTCCTTGAAAGAGCAGCAATGGGTCAGAGGCTCTGATGCCTGTTTCTGTTCATTCCTTTAGTATAATGAGAATAAAATGTTTAAAAAGCAGGATACCTGAATGTGAATGCTAAACAGGAACTAAAAACAACTTCTCAAAAGAGTTCCAGATACTTATTGGGGCCCTATCATTAGTCTCTACCATTAGCTCAACTTTGTTACCACTTAAGAGCTCAGTTTAAAAACATTTCTGTAAGTACCTGAACTTCCAGACTGGGGCTGACACTCTTCCTGGTAGGAGCAAAGGAACTACAGGGGGAAATGTTTCAACAGGTTTCAGTCTAGATTTGCAGCAACAGTTTTGGGTTCAGGAAGTTGTTCTTGGAGGTTGCATTAACATCTACATTTGTGTGACACTAAAATGAAATTTTAAGTTAGATATCTGATAGGTCTAAAAAACTCAAGGAATTTAAGGAGATGAACTAATGCCAACATCAAGAGTTATTTTGTTTTTATTACCTTTCAAAAGATTTAAAATAGAAAAATAGCAAAAATTATGCACAAAGTGTTCAGACAACCCCCCCCAGGCCCTGTGAAAATGTGGAAAAGGTCAGAAATATTATTCATTTAAACAGTGAGAATGGAGGAAAGAGAGTTAAATTTAGATTAAGGAAAAGATTCTGAAAGAACACCTGAATACAGCAAAATTTTGCTAAAAATTGTGTTCATTATTCTGAATGAACACGAACAACAAAGTTTTGCTATTTGTTCTGTACTTTCTAAGAAAGCCAAACAAATGAACCTTTGAAGGTGGGGGAAATATTAATACATGTGAAGAAACATACAGGACGCTTGGGAAAAAGGTTAAATTTCACAGTGCAAAACCCTCAAAATTATAGAAAGTATACTTGGCATATTTGTTTTAGAAAACTAGTTCCAGCATTGCTAAAAAAGAGTGTAACTTGGCATGGCCATGTGAGGGAACAATTTGGCAATACCTAAATAAAGTTGATAATGCATATATCTTATGGCCCAGCAATTTCATTCCTAGGAAATTACCCCAGTGAAACTCTGATTCATGTGCGTAAGGAGACAAGTTCAAGGGCACTCACTGCAGCACTACTTGCAACAGCAAACAATTAGATGTAACAGAAATATCCGTTATCAAATAAGTAAACAGTGACTTATCTATTCAATAAAATAGTGTAAAACACAATTAATGAACTAGACCTATTTGTATTATATCTTGTTGATATAAATATCAAAATATAATTTTTATTGAGAAAATCAAGTTCTAGATTGTTGATTATGATGCCATTTGTTAAAATTTCAAAATATACAAAATAACATTCTAAATAGTATATTTTATAGTAGCATATATTGTAATATATATATATAGAGAGAGAGAGAGAAAGTGCAAAATTTTGAAGACACACTAGAAGGATTTCTGACAATTTCCTCAGAGTGGCAGCCTTTGAAAACAAGGGAATGGAAAGAAAACAAAGGAACTTATATTTTATCTGAAATGCTTCATTTCTTTAAAAAAACATTCTCACACAAACATGTCAAAGTGCTAATACTCATTCACTTTTTCTGGGCCCTGTATGTGGGTACCTGTGTATTATACTTTGCGCTTTTCTGATTTTTTCCCCCCCCCAAAAAAATGTAAGAAAAATAAATGAAAAGAAAATCCAGCCCCTCCACCCCGCCTTTTTTGTGATGCAGTTTTGCATGCATTGGTTAAACAGAGAAGCTCTGTTACACAAGGTTAAAATCTATATCTGTGTTATCTTCCTGGGAAAATATGTGCAATAGGTATCACTACATTATCAGCCTCTGATTCTGTGATTGTTGTTGCTGCTATTTTCAAACTATTGCTTTCGGTCTGTACTTTCTCTTTTATCAGTGGGAGTAGCAGGATAAGCAAGGGGGAGAGCTAATTCTCACCTTGTAAAGGGGATTTTAACCATTCTCAATCCAGTTGTATTTATTGGGACACCATACATATGGTTGAAATAATACCACACAAATTCTCGTTCACTGCAAACCGTGCATGGAACTCACTAAAAACCACCAGAAGAAAGGAGTTTTATTGTGATCTTGGATTTGGGGAAGCACCACTCTCTTCCATGATCTTATTTCCCTTGAACAAAATCTACTTTAAATGAGAACAGCAGGAGTAAAATAGTGTTGTGTGTTACAACAACTGGTCGTCGGTGGCTTGTCCCCGGCTTTGTCATTTATGAAGGCCGCCAGTCAATATTAGCAATAATAATCCTAGAAACAATGCAAGCCAGTGACTGATTTAAACCCATTCTAACATAATAGCAAGAAAACCAAATTCTGGATGATAAGAATTTGTGTGTATTGGTCATTCTGCGCAAAGGGTTTCTCCAAAGCAAGATCTGCAAACTAGTGGATCTCAGGCTAAATTCAGGCAATAGAAAAACTTTGTTTTTCCCTCACAGTGTATTAATTTTTTTTTAAATTCCAGAATATTACAGGGGTACAAGCGTTTTGGTTACATACATTGCTTTTGTACCGTACGTGAGTCAAAGTTGTAAGTGCGCCCTTCACCCAGATAGTGTGCATTGTGCCTGTGAGGTGTGAATTTACCATTTTACCTGATTTAGATTTCTAAATTCTCCTGAAAAATCAAAAGATGAGTACCCAATCTTTGGCAATAATCCACTGAAGCTGAGAAAAGGTGGCCCCCTTTAGGCTGGGCAGGTGCTTTTCCAGTTCCCTAGTCCCCACCACCCCCTATTGTCTTACGTGCTACTGACTTCACCAACTGACTTCCCCGCTTGGCCTCGCTAAGCATTTACATCTGTAACCCTAGCTGCAAAGGAATTACTGCAACCACTGAAAATCAGTCTGTTACGGCTGGGGACACTTTCAAAGAAAACTATTTGAAGTAACAGCTTAGAAACACTGCAAACATTCATCACTCCTGTGCTGCCCAGAAGACATCATCTGACCCAAGATCCAGGCTCTCTGTTCTGTAGTTTTCCAGTGAAGGGGAGTGCAGGGTTCTTTTTTTTTTTTTTTTTTTTCATTTTTACCATCACAGGCTTTCAAAGATCTTTCTTAGCAAAGGACACCTTTTAATACAAGGAAGTCTTAAATACAATTCCACTAAAAAAACAGATGACAGTCTTTGCCCTAGTTAAAGACGGAGGGGTTGGTGGAAGTCCCTCACCAGCACAACTGCTCTTTGAGACAGTTCCCGGGACATATCTAGGGACCCGCAGTGAACTGGGGGACCCTGTGTGAAAACCACAGCAGAGCATGTCCTCCAGCAGATAAGGCCCCCGTGAATATTTCAGTCATCAATTCTTCTACTAGAACGCTGAGTGCCGTGGCTAAATTTAGAGCCCAGGAATATCAGATTTGGAAGGGACCTCAGAGACCATCTGTTGCAACCCGGTTAGTTTACACATAAGGAAATTGGGGTCTCCAAAAGAGAGTGACTTCAGCAAAGTGAGACTACCAGTCCCTGACAGCATCAGGCCTTGTCTCCAGGCCTTCTCCCGTGCTCTCCACCTCTCTGCCTCTCGGCCTGGGAATGTGCTGAGGCCTCCCTCTCCCAGTTTAGTGCTGTGAATGCCCTGAAGACAGCCAATGACCTTAAACAAAAGGAACTTGAATTACAACTCACACCGGAATCTGTTCCTCCCAGAACGTGGGTCCCTAAATTTTGGCATGGTGATAGGGTAGGGAGATCCAAAGGTTTCATGTAAAAAGGATTGGCCAATTCACAGGGAGTGGGGAGGCATTTCAGACTCCCTCTCCTATGTTCCCAGTCTTGGCATACCCCTGTGCCAAGGCTCCAGACACCGGCATTTGGTTGTGTGTTGAAGTGCCAGCCTCCTTCGGTTTTTGCCAAGCAGCTGAGGTGAAGGAGCATATTTTATGCCCAAACATCTAACACAGGGCCCAGAACGGAGGAGGAACTCAATACTTGCTGAAGTGAACTGAAGTGAATTCTCACAATAATTCTATAGGTTCTTAAAGATCTTGGACTTTACTCAAAGCTTAGAAGAAATTACCATTAAATGCAATTAAACTTTGATTCTAAGTACTAACAACTAGGGTTTAAAGGAAAAAATTACAGCCTCCTTGAAGCCGACCTCTTTCAATTCTATGAAATCAAAGGTGAATTTCACCTGATGATTAAAAATGTAATAAACAATTACTACAGAAAAGGGCCAGGTCATTGAAGTTTTCTAGTTTAGACCTGTGAACTCAGCCCTATTTAAAATCCTTGCACAGCTCATGGAGGATCCAAGGAAGAAGAGATAAAAAAAAAAACAAAAACGGTTTCTCAGAGCTCCTCTACCTATTTTCCACACACTGCCTTTATGCAGCTCCATGGTTCTATAAAATTCAGAAAATTGGGGTTCAATAGTCAAGTATATTAGTAATTTGAGAAACACAACTGAAAAACCAACTGTGTGCCCAGGTGAGATTCCTCTGTGTGTCAGGAGGTACAAGCATAATATTTTGTAGTCCATGGACAGCTCTACAACCATTTACTTAAAAGAACAATTCTTGCTGGGCACAATGGATCATGCCTGTAATTCCAGCACTTTGGGAGGCTGAGGTGGGAGGATCCCTTGAGGTCAGGAGTTTGAGACCAGCCTAGGCAACATAGTGAGACACCCATCTCTACAAAAAATAAAAAGTTAGCCAGGCATGGTGGTGTACATCTGTAATCCCAACTACTTGGGAGGCTAAGGCAGGAGGATTGCTTGAGCCCAGGAGTTCAAGGCTGCAGTAAACGTAAGATGTAGAGGCGTATGATGATGCCACTACACTACAGCCTGGGCAACAGAGCACGACACTGTGTCTTTAAAAACAAAAAAGTGTGAAAAGTGTAATTATTTGAGGAGAACTTCTTAAGTATTATCAGTGAAAACACACAATATAAGCCACTACAATTATGGGATACCATAGGGGTAGAGTGCACAAGGTCAGTTTCAATGTGCGTGGGTTACAACTGTAGCTCTGCCATGAGTGGTGAGTGGCAATGTGGCTTTGGGAAGATATTTAACCTCTTGAGGAAGACACCTTCTTTAAAAAAAAAAAAATGGTGCTAATGATAGTCCCTACCTCAAAGGGCTGATTTGAGAATCAAATAAGCAAGTACAGGTAAAGGACTTAAAATAGTGCTAGGCACCAGTAAGAGCTCAAAGAACATTAGCTATCCTTAGTAGATGAGAAATGTCGGCCCAGCCATGATCCACCAGCCTGCTCCTGGACACTGGCCACAATACAATATGTATAGTGTATACAAATAAATCATTGCTAAGGCTACTAGACCATAAGCTCATGGAGGGCAGGCATACATTTTAATCCTTTTTAAAATTTCACTCATAGGCACTTTACACAAGGCTTTGTACACACCAGGAAATAAACTTTTGTTGAAAGAGAAAGAGGGAGAGAAAAGAAAGAAAAAGACTTGGGAAGACATCAAGGGGGTATAACAGTAAAACAGTCGTTTATACTTTTACCTCCCACATGAATCTTTTTTAAAAAACAAAATATAACAAACAAACAACACCATATAAATGTAACTACTGTCCAGAAAACACTAAGGAATTTCCTACAATTTCCAGTTCGTACATTTAATCAGTTTACAGTTTAATGCAGTGTCCCTTTGTCATCCAAAAAGCACAGGCAGCTGCCACGCCTTAAGAACATCTCTGGAGCACGCTGGAAACTGACAGCATTTATCACACGTGTTTGAGTTAGTTGTGGCTCAGGACCCCAGTCGTCCTCTCGCTGAACATCACCTGCCATGCGGGATTGCCTGACCTCCAACGTCACTGACGTTTTTGGCCAAAGGAAGCCCCAGTGAGGTGCCTCCTTTCCACATGAACACGCCACGTGCTCAGATGAAGGGCAGGGCCTTCTAACCGCTTTGTTTTTAAAGTTTCAAATCAAGCTAAATCAAGACTTGAGGAGAGAGATCACAAAGCAAAACTTTCAAAAGGAGCGAAAGCATCTGCCTCCACCTGAACACAAAGAGAGAACAGCTGTTCACAAGCGTGTCATACACACAGATGTGGCGCTTGAGTTTATAAAATGCTTTCACAGGCTTGTCTGAGTCTTATAACTGCCCCTGTGGGAGGCGGGGAATATTGCTGTTTTACAGATAAGAACCCACGGGCTGAGAGAGGTGAGGTGACTTGCCTGCAGGTACTGCCATACATTGGGTAAATGTAAAATCCTCCGGAATCATAGGCTACCATGTTACTGCTTTTTTTCATCACATTCCATTTGTCCTATCAGGGAGAAACAGAGCTCTTGCTTTAAAAGCATCCGAAATTCTCCAAATGAGAGTCATAAAAATGTTCATAATGACTAATAATGTCATTTATCAAACAAATTCCTATTTTCAGAGCAAATGTCAATTTGGTGTGAATTACTTAATCTGTTAATAAAATTTACACAACCAGCAACCACGCAATGGATAAAGGCACAAATCTCCCGTTCTAGGTAAAGCCTCTCTCCGCGCACTGGCAATGGGCCATAATGACCAGGAACATCATAAAACAGGCAATGCCTAAGACTATGGATGCAGATGCTTATTTTATAATAAAAGCTTTCTCATTAAAGCAAACAGTGGCAGCGTGCCCATATGATTTGTGTTCAGTTTTTCAATTTTTTCACAAATATACGATACTATAGGTTTTTTCATTTTGATAATTTATTCCTCCTCCTTTAGAATTAACTTATTCTGGTTTTGCTTCTAGTAACAAAATCCTGTCTCCTCACTCTGGTTTGGAATATTTTGGAATGTCCGGAATGTGAAGATTCTAAAACAAGGCTTCAAGGGTCAAGTAATAAATGCCCCATAAAATAAATGAGTAATGGTTATATACACCGTTGCTGTATTTTCAGTAATGCTGATATAAAGCTATATACTGTACTTAGTCAATTCACATTCATCAAGTTCCAGAAATATTAGAAAATCATTAGAGGTTTATGTTGAGTCTGCAGATAATACTAACATATAAGTCAAGACTGAAATATGGTAATCAGAAAAACAGTTGAAAAGTGTCAATAAACTGTAAAACACCCGTAGTGGCGTCTGCAGAGCCTTCATCAGAACTGGCCATGTGAAGAAATGGAAATGGGTATTTTGGTCACACTGTGGGTCAGCTGCTGCTAAGAGTCAGGTTAGCAGAGGAGAGCTGGTGACTCTGAGGATTACGACACGATTCAGGAGCTCCTGGGAACTGCTGAGCAGGGGGTGAACCCCACTTATCTCTGAGGATGGACTGGCCGTCTGTACGAAGCCTGCCATCCATCAATCTGGAGTCTTCCTCAGACATCCTCCGTCTGTTGATCAGAGGAAGACTTTGGGGAATTAGGCTTCCCCTATCAGGATTTTGTCTGTGATCTGAACAAGCCACTGAACCTTTAACTTTTCACTTGGCAAAAGCATATATGCTGGAAAAGTCCTGACAGTTCATTCATTTTGCTCCATCCTGGAGCCAGCTGATGTCTGACTGGTGAGACCCGCCCTCTTTGATGTTGTACTCTTTTGAGAGTGCCCTGCTGTGAAAAAATTTTATCCATCCAAATTAAAGAGAAATAGTTCTGCATCCAGCTGTTAGCTGTGACATGTTTGCCATTTTTCAGGGCACTGGCTTGGTGCCATCCACAGGCACTGCTGCAAACCTATCTTTTTCTCTCTCCTCCGTTGCAGCCATACTATCCACAGTGCACAACTGTCTCCAGTGTCCACACAACATCAACACTAAAAAGGAAAAAAATGGTAGACTGACATTGCTAAGAATAACCTTGGAAATATTCGCATGCAGCAATTTCTTTTTCATTTCTATTCTTTTCTTTCTCTTTCTTTAGTATCAGTGTTAATGCATATCACAAACTTAAAATTCTTTGTCACAATCTACCCATTTAAAAATTGCTTAAATCCAGTTTTTTTTAAAACCCAGTTTAAATTAAAGCAACCAAGTCCTAGCCTCTACTAAATACACTTACAAATGAAATGAATTTCGCTCCTGTGAAAACTTGGTTCACCCGTACTGTGCCCACATTACAAAAACGGACATTTGATCATTCTTTCTGTGCAGAGAACTCTGTGTGATTGAAGAAAAACTCTTAAGAAAGCTTGAGTAAACATTTAACTCTAAATAATCAAGAAAATCTGTACCTTATATTTATTAAATGCCGTTGGGGGCTTGTAAAGATCGCTGCCATGCATTGTGTGTACCGGAAACAAAAGGCAGCTTTCATTGTTACCACGTTTTTCTCCATATACTGAGATGAATGAGCGAAACACCACAGTTTCCAGCTCCCCTCCCATTCTGGCCTTTCTCGCGCTTCTCTCGTTTTCACTTTTGCTGAGATGGAAGCAATGATCTCAGCCCCGGCATCAGAGAATGCTGCTTGCAGCTGATCTCAGACTATGACGAGCAAACGTGAATAGCTGCTCACCATCCTTTCTCGACTAAGTGAAAGGTAGATTTTGAAAAAATAAACAACAAAAACATTCTATATGTGAGAAAGTATCAGTTTTATAAAGTAAACCACAGAGAAATTTTAATTTGCATCCTCCTCCTCTTGGAAAAACAAAGCCTTCGTTATCTACCAAACAGAAAAGGGGACCATTATTTTCTTAAAATAATCCTAGAAATAATAGCGGTGTGAACTGATGGGATTTGTATGTCACCTATAATGGTATGCCACACAGTTCTGCACTTGAGAACTGGGAAATAACACGCTCAAGTTAATGCACACGTGGTGACGCACTTAAAATCGTCATATGGCCTGTGCAACACATCTTCGGGAGAACTATTTAACTCTTTGTTGTAGTGGAAACTTTTGGTTTATATAATCTAGCGGGTGCAATACCGAATAGACCTTGGTGGAAACTGTCACTGATTTTATACCTCAGCACAGTAGCTACTGAAGAATATGATTTCCAAGAGGCAGCTTAAACCAAAGCCTAGGTGCAAACTCCTATTGTTAGCCAGCAATCATATTAAATACTTACATTGTACTAAGTGGGAAATGTCTGTAAAAGGAACGTCCTTTAAAAATCAGAGACACTACTTCCATGTATGTGTAGACACTCACACATCATGCCCTAGAGCTCACCCGCTGTTTTTAGTAAGAACTTTCTAAGGACACGGAATGTTTGTCCCAATGAAGTAATGGTTTCCTATGGTTTTACTTCGATTCGGAGCCGTCTACAGCTTTATTTCTTTGCTGAAATGTGTCACTCTTTAAATTATTATGTTTTTCTAAGTCTACGACATTCTTTGCCTAACCACACCAATGAAGTGTGATTGTCAGGCATGCTTTATTAAGGGGCAAATGACCATCTGCTGAGGATGGAAAACGTATTTGCAGATCTTAAATAATTTAGAGGACATTCCTTATGTCAAGTCAGGACAGTGCTGAACATGCACTCAATTCCCAATGTCTACCATCCTGCCCTGGATCGTAAGACAGTGGCAGAGAGGAAGCCAACCCTCCGATTCAGGGCACTCAAGAAAGAGTTCGAGAGCCCCCACTGGCCAAGATCAAACACCTTTGCTTGCCATAGGTCTCCTCCACATCAAGATCCAGGAGATGAGGCACCAAGGATAGAAGGTGATGACAGCAAGAATGAGTCTCAAATTTAGACTTTTGACCTCCTAGACAGCATTCTTTCAACAAACATTTAGCGAGCAGCCACTATGTGCCAGCCACAGTGCGTGGTGTAGGGCATTAAAAACATAAGTGTCTTTGGCCAGGCGAGGTGGGTCACGCCTGTAATCCTAGCACTCTGGGAGGCTGAGGTGGGAGGATTGCTTGAGCTCAGGAGTTCAAGACCAGCCTGAGCAAGAGTGAGACTCCATCTCTACTAAAAACAGAAAATTAGCTGGGCATCATGGTGCATACATACAGTCACAGCTACTGGGGAAGCTGAGACAGGACGATCGCTTGAGCCCAGGAGTTCGAGGTTGCTGTGAGCTAGGCTGATGCCACAGCACTCTACTCAGAGCAAAAGAGTGAGACTCTGTCTCCAAAAACAAACAAACAAACAAACATAAGACCCAGTCCCTGCTCTCAAGTAATTTACAATGTAATAGTGAGAGAGACACAAAACAAATCATTAGATATTTATTCTGGCACCAAAATATATAGATTTTCCCATCCAATCTTTGAACATTTGTTGTCTAGAATGGAATTCTTAAGGTATGGAAAGGGTAATCCCTTACAACTTTCAGAAAGGACATCAGGACTTAAGAAGAGAGAGTCAAAGCCAATTATTTAAAACAATTCTGGACTTTCAAAGTAGCATTAAACCAACAGTCGATTAAAATCTGTCAGACTATAACCTCAATGAGGACAAGGATAAAATTGGCCTTGTTCGCCATGGTGTCCGTAGTTTTTAACATAGTGCTTAGAACACCATAGCGCCTGGTGTTCGGTAAACGTCTGTCCGTTGGTTGGTTGCTTGGATGGATGGGCGGATGAATGGATGGACAGTCAGGTGGATATGGATGAAAGGGTAGGATGTCTCTAGGTACCCAAGTACTAGGGGCTGGACCATGTCTCCCCACTCTCTGGGAGGGCCAAAACAGCTACAGCAGAGTTGAATATCCAACTGGAGAATTTTATGGAGTGCAATGTTATTTTTAAAAGTGTGCCTTGCCTCCCTGACTAAAATTAACACTTCCTTAAAAAATACCCAGCAATATCTGCAGAGCGGGCAGCTGGATAAGACTTCAGTCAGTGGACAGGCCAGTGGCTCCCCAGAGCCTAGCATGGACCTGCCTCTCTCCAAACGTCCCATGCTGAGATCACTGTTACCACCCCCAGCCTTTCCTTTCCGTGACTCTTTCTCAACACTCCGTCATGCTTCGTCATGCTTCGTCACGTTCCAGTGCCTCCCTTCTGGGCCCAGGGCTCTCCTAAGGGTCCTGGCAGCTGCGACTTACACCTGGTTGTGCAGGTGGCTCAAGGGGCTACTCCTGAAGAGAACACTGCATGTTGAGCTTTGTCCTTAAGTGAAGCTTCAAAGGGGACAATGACCTTTTAAAGGAATTTGAAAGACCATAGTAAGGGCTGAGGTTATCTGTCATCGGGGAGGACAAATGACCATTCCCGGGACCCTTCCTATCTCACAGATGGCTGTTCTGGTCCTTACAAAGACGCAGGGGAAGGCCACGCACTGTGCCGCTGCAACCCCGGGACAGGAGCACAGGCTCCCCGTCAGGGCGGCAGCTCCCGGAGAAGGGAAGGGATTCAGGTGACAGGGGCAACCCCACGTTGTCCTCAGAAACGCTGTCTGCACTTCCTCTCCAGGGGACCAGTAGGGCCATTCAGCCCCCCTTTCACCAAGAGCCTCGAATTTAGACCTTTGAAGTCATTTCCAACTGAGGTTACACATACGAGCCCAGAGGCCGGCTGACAGGGTGAGAGGAGGCGGCCTTCACAGCTCTGCACTTGGGTCCTGGGACAGGACCACACTCCCTGCAGCAAACCACAAATTAACATTTTATAAATCCTGCAATTAATTGATGAATAGCACAAGTCTATGTTTCTGGTATTAAAAGCATTAAGTTGTTAAAGGTAAACACTTAAAGTACACCACTGTTTTTGTAACCCTCTTTTGGCATTTTTTCATTTTTCAATGTATCAAGAGTCTCAAGAAATGGAAGTGGCCCAGGCCTCTAAACAGCCCTGGTCGGGGCTTGTTAATAAAGCTCCTTTACACAGTTGGGCCAGAGGCCTGGCAAGGGTGCCGCCGGCACCGGGACGCCACGGTTTCCCACAGAGAGACAGCCCTGTGTCTCTGGATAGGTGTTCGAGTCCACACGGTGTGATTCCCCGGAAATCTGACCAAGAGATCCAGTAAACCTGAATGTCTGGGACACAAGGTTTACCAACGCTTTGGTTAGCAGAAGTTATGACTAACGTCAACACCCAAAGAAAAGCAGCCATCTAATTACTGGATTGTTATGACCTGTACACTTCCTAATTTTTAGATGAAACTTGAGATTGCCTTCTTTCCACAGGAAACGTCTGTGGGGTGAAAGGAAAGAATGAAAAGGAATCTCTTACATTGGGGTCCATAGAGAGGTTTCAAGCAAGACTACAAATACCTTGAAACTTCAACAAAACAGTGTATGGTATATGAGTAATCTTCTGGGAAGAAGGTTCATAGTTTTTATTAGATTCTCAAAGGGTGTGTGTATACACACACACATGTTAAAAACTACTGCCAAAGCCCACACTTTCAGATAAAAGGAGAGTACCGAATGGAGAAATAGAAATGAGAACATCTGTGGATGAGTTAGAATTCTTGGGGTGTTTTATGTACTTTCGAGGAGGTTCTCTTCAAAGACTGACAGGTTTCTTTGGTCTCTGAAGTACTCGATCGCACTCATTTCCTCCTTTCCTGGGCTGCAGACCCTGGGCTTCCTGTGTTCCTTTCACTGCACTTTCGCTTTGTATTTCATTGCAATTGTGTTTTGATGTACTGGTTTTACCTAAATCTCTGACCGCATTTATAGGACCACTAAAAAAGTAAACTGGCACAGAGTCCTCTGGTTGGTTGATTTCATAAGACAGATATTTTTAGGTTAGAAATCATGTGAATGGGCCAGATTACACTGGGCAGCTCTGTGTTTTAGCTCTGTGAACGTTTAGTGCAGCTTATTGCTGGATTTAGTGAGTCAAT
Organism: Eulemur rufifrons; assembly: GCF_041146395.1. Lineage (NCBI taxonomy): Eukaryota > Metazoa > Chordata > Mammalia > Primates > Lemuridae > Eulemur > Eulemur rufifrons. The sequence goes on along the minus strand of NC_090999.1, from coordinate 88,255,388 downwards.
GGTTATTAAAACACCAAAGCAGTCCCTTTCAGCTTTGATAAATCCTCTGATGCCACCATTTTTCCTATTAAAAAGAAAACATAAAAATCACATTAAATTAGCCCACCCAATAGAATCATTTGCCTGTAAAGTTTTTATAAATTAAGACATTGTTTATTTTCCTCTGGCCTATGCTCTCATATTTTCTAGTTAATTAGTTGGTAGATGAACTACAAACTAGGAATCCTGGGTTCTAATTCTCACTCTGGCAGTACTAACTTTGTGACCTAGTAAATCACTTAACCTGACTCTTCATATCCTCCAGTGTGAAGCACAGACACTAAATCTGGTATCTCTGGGTTCTTCCAGCCAACATCTATGATCCCACGAATTGATGACTACGTAAATGTGTCTTAAATATAAGTACTTGCCTGCCGGCACCTAGAAGGATAAAAGCCATAATGTAACCATTTCAAGTATATTTAAAAAATATTTCAATACCCAATAAGGGGGAGGTAGGATAACATAACCCTAAGTCACATAATCTTTTATTAGGCCTATGCAAATTCAATCATAATTTATGCCTTCCAAGCTGTAGAGTATAACTAGCTCATGAATAAACTGTTAAAAAGTTATATTTCCTTAAAATTCCATACAACTGAAAGTGAATTCAATTATATAAATGTATAATCTATACACTTAGATTTAAATGGAAAGGAGGCATGGTAGTAGAGTGAATCAGATAGCCTGGGCCTGACTCTTAGATTCAGTAAAACATGTAACTCATTTAGAAGATGAGGAAGATCTTAATATCAACTTCAAAGGGTTCTGTGAGGATGAGATAAGAGAATCCATATACGTGCCTGACACATAGTAAGTGCTCAGTAAACAGCACCACTGTCATTATTTTTTACTGGTGGGTTTCAATTTTCCTTTCCAAAACAAATTTCCTTCTGCTTCAATATTTCGGAAAAACTAAGTATCAAAGAAAATGTCAGAGAATTTTGGACCCTCAAGTATTGTGTGTTAAGTGGAATTGGGCACAGCAGGAATCAGCCCTCAGCTGTGTGATTTTAGACAAGTTACTTAGTTTCTCCACACTCATTTTCTCATGTATAAAAACAGAGTATCAGCAACTCTACAGGGTGTGTAAGGATTAAGATAAATATGGCATATTAAGTGCTGAGAACAGTGCCTGCTATACAACTACAAAAGGGAATTCCTAGAAAAATAAAAATTACTTTTTCTTTTTTTTTTTTTTGGAGGGGGTTTTCCGGTAAGGACTGGAAAACCTGCTAGACAAATTCTAAAAGAACTGTAACACTAAAAAAAATTAGTTTTTCTATAATTCAGTGACTCCCATTACTGTATAGACTAAAAGTTCCTTTCACAAGTCATAACAAATTCTGAAAAACTTTAATACAATCATTTTAATTGTACAATGAATTAAAAATATAAATAGCAAAGTATCAAATAATGTTTCATTAATTGAGGCATATTCAAACTTGAAAATCCTTTTTCAAATTTCTAAATCATCTCAAATTTTTCTCGTTGGATCATGCCATATTTTTTAAGTTAAAATAATATTTTAAAGAGGGAAAATAATTTTACTCCCATATCCTCAATCAGAATTTGATGTATTCATTTACAGAACAATTTTGAACATGAGATAGAATTACTCAAAACTGGGTTTATAAACCAAGAAATCATAATCATGATAAACTGCCCAAGGTTTATATTTTCTAAGTTTAGTTTCTACAATCACCCTTGTAACAGTGACGAGGATTGACCCTTAAAAATAATTGACTTCATTAAAAAAAAAAATTTAACTTAGAATCTGAGGTTCATTTTAAAAGGGGGACATGTCTGATGAAAGAATAGGCTAATAAACAACTTTAAAAACAATAATATCTATAATTATAATTTATTTAAGAATTAACAACTTGCCTCTTCTTTATCAGCAAGCCATTTACAAACCTAAGTCTCAGCAAGAGTAAATATGTAAAACAATTCCATGCACCAGAGAGAAGGCTGAATACAAAGATTCTGTCTTATTCATGAAACATATTTCTCAGAACTCTGCTTTGTAATAATTTCATCAGGAAGTAAAAATATATAGCCTTACCAAGATATGTGCCATTTTTTTATCAGGTAATATTTTTTTCTATAAGCCATCTTTGCATTTCTTTTGCCATAAATTAAATACATGTCAATTTTTAAATGGTATAATTAAAACCCAGCAAATATCTTTTTTTCTCCTTGAAATTGAATAATTTTGTCCTGCTGAGAAGCTGCATAAATCTTTGCTAGTTTGTACATTTTTACTTTCAAAGATGTAATGTAACCATCAGAACTGTTACATCATGTAAATAAATTTCAAAGATGGTATTAATATAAAAACTATATCACATAACCCTAAAAATTTAATATATCTGCCATGGCAATAACCAGATCATTTTTCCAAACAAATATATATTCCATCATGTCATTTTGAACTTTTTCTGACCTTTTTTTTTTTTTTTTGAAGAAAGAAAACTACAATTGAGACCAAATGTTTTGTGAAAGAAAATACAGGCAAGCTGATTTGGCCAAGTACAGTTAATTTCAGATTAAAGATGTTATTATATATTAGAACCTAACCCATTTTTTCATAAGCTGGAGTAATTGTGATATAATCACGATATCACTTAGGAAGTCTATGAGCTTGCGATAGTGCTTAGAGTGTGTTTTTTGAATGGTTTGATATAAACTATGACTACCAATTACACAATTTCTTTTTTTAAACAAATCAAATGCAAGGTTTACTGCAGTTTGAATAAGGGCTACAACTATGTCAGCATCTTTTCACAAATTATAAAAACATTTATATCAAATGGAGACCGTTCCTGCAGCATCCTTTGTGCCACCCATCCTTGCCCCTTCCAGGGCATCCGTCCACATCACCCAGCCCATCTCTCATGCTCCTCTCTCTTATTTAGTTCAACCTCATCTTGGTTCCAGAGTCTCTGGCTTCTTTCAATTCAACTCTGCACCTGTAATAAACCCAAAGTCCCCAAGTCCCCACATTTTAAGCACTGGTTGGATCAGTCAAAGGAATCTAAACAGTAGATGCAGTGACTCTATAGAAATAAAGTCACGAGGGGCCAGCACAACCTGTACACTGTGAGTGAAGCCTGTGTGCCTGAGGACTGGGTCAGCATACAACAGTAAAGAAATGATTCTCTAAAGACCCTTTCAAGAATGGCAAAATCCTACGAACCACACCATCCACATCCTCCGCTCTCTGGAGCTCACCATGCTGAACTACACACAAACACACACATACATACACACACATATATTAAAAACATGGATGCAAAACCTAACTTTCCCTGAATATCATCTGTAAATTATACCTGTGCCTCTTCTGAATGTTCCCATGAGGAGATCAGTTCATAGACTACCTCATAAAGGACATAATTCCTACTATGGGATTTACTGAGAGATTCTGTACTATATTTAATACTTTAAAGCTCATTTCAGCCAAGTGAACACATTAACTGCCATTAGAGTTGTATTTAACTCACTCTAGTTTGGACCCTGGGGCCACGGGAAGCATATATAATGTCTTGTTGACGTTCTTATTATTACAATTAACGTCGACAATTTAATTCTAAAAACATGGATTAAATGAATGGAAGTCAATAAATTTTGTTTTTCTATTTTTGTTTACCTTTAAATTACACTTGAGGTTTTTATTCTATTTTCATAATAAAACACTGTGGCCCCAAGGAAAAGTTTCTGGTTTTTCTGTGTGGCAGCCAATGTGTTAAACCTCTAGTTTGAGGGATAATAAACTTCTCCTCTTTCTTATTTGCCAAAGAACTGTGAATTTAATAATAAAATTTTCATTCATTTAAAAAATGACCTAGTGCACTTTAAATGGGGGCGGGGGGGAAGCGCAGCTTAACCAGGGTTAGGACGGGCCAGGCGGCTGCTCTCCACCAGACCAGCTGACATCCCCAGTAGCTTCTTTCCATGCTTCAAAAACAAACAGCAAAGAGCACAAACTGAAACAAAACCAAACGCTTGTCATCTTAATAACTCAGATATTGAATGTTCTATGATTATGTCTGCTTTGCTTTAAAAAAATGTGGCATATAAAAATTCAAATTTACAAAAGAGATAAAGGAATAATTTTGCTTGACAAAAAACTTTTCCTTAGAACATCCAACTTCTCCAGAGCCCTAAAGTATGACTCAAATAAAAAAAAAATTCAGAGCATAATATTTCAAAAATATAGCTGCTGCATCAAATAGGGTTTACCTGTGTATACACACAGATAAAGAGAAGAGATGACATAGGAACTTAACAATCTTTGCTGAAAGCAAATGGGTAAATGCTCATATGCATGTGATAAGATAACCTGCTATCAGAACCATTCCTGACATTTTGGTTTTCATATCTGCCTTTTCCTTCTAAAGTACGTTTGACACTTTCCTCAGCTTGGTGCAATTGCCAACAGCTTCTGCTCCTCTTTGCACTTAGGATTCCAGAACAGTATGTCATATGGTTAACCAATATTCACTCATGAGCTTATTTTTTTTAAGTTATTAGAATAAGAAACTCCACAGGCGTAAGAAGTTACCTATCTTTGGGCACAAAATCATGAATGAAAAAAGAATCTTGCCCCAAAGAAAATCATGTGGGCTGTCACATAATCCTGGCCTCTGTCCATATCTGAAAGGGAGGGGGGTGAACCTGGAGTAGGCAGGGTTTCCCACACCTCAGCACCAGCATTCGTGGTTTGTGCTATATCTTTACACTGCCTGTACCATTACGCACTTAGCACTTAATACTCTTCTGAAATGACTTTAAATCAATGTGTTCATAGTACTTAGACTCACCTTAAGCAATACTATTTGTAAAGTAGTGGATGTGATGTACAAGATATATCAAAAACATTTTTCTGTATATTATCTAAAATTACTTTGACTACCACAACATGCCACATGCTGGAAAATGCTGGCTTAAAAAGCAAGAACACTGCACTGGCTTCCGTGGCCAGCTCTGCCCTAGCTACGTGTGCCATAGGGTGAGTCGTTTTAAGCTCTGGGGATCTCCTGGTTTGCTCATCCATAAGTAAAATGCCAGGATAACCTCAAAAGTTTCTAAATCCTAAAATTTGATGATCCCGAGACTCCGAGAGTGATTTGTACAGTCACCTTGCACAGTAAATCAAAGCAGAATCACACACAGGCCTTGGGATTCTTAACTCCCAATTTAATGCTTTAATTTCATCTTCCACATCCTAACGTGCACACAAATGTGCGCGGAATTTGGAAATACTGGGAAATGACAGCAAGCACGTATCTAGTGCTTATCTTGTGTCAGGGACAGTTCCAAGAATGCAACATACATTATTTCACTTCATCTTCACAACCATCTGATAACCTATTTCACAGATAGGAAACTGAGGCACGAAGAGGAGCAGTACTTTGTACAAGATTATGGGGTTAGGAAGAGATGTAGCTGGGAGTTGAAGGCCTGGGAACTTGGCTACAGTGCGGGCTTTTGCCACCAAACAACACTACAAATTTGGGGTGCCTCTCAGCCGCTGAGGGCCCATGCAGGCATTGCTAGCAGGACTTTAGAATGAGGACAGCAGTGGGAGAGACAGAGAGAAAAAACACCAAAAATAATATGGGAAGTAAATGACAGTTGGAAAATGATATGGAAACAGAGAAGAAATACACTGCAACATGTATTCTTTTGTCTAAATTCAGCATAAATAAAATCAGCAACATAAAACCTTTTTCTAGCACAAAGAGCAAATAATAAAAATCTGAATAACATTACATCTCCAGCCCTTTATGCCCAAAAAAGGATGATTAAAATCAAAAAGAAAAATTATGGTCAAACGGCTCTCCAAAATAAAGTCAAATGTGCTAAAATATATATGAAATCTCTTAAATTTACTGGCTACTTAAAAACAACTTCTAATTGGGTATTTTTTCTTTTTATATTTTCATTCTTTCTACAAAAGAAAAGGAAATAATAACAATGAGAACACTTGAACTGGCCTCTTGGGTATTCACTTTGTAAAGCAGTCTATTGGGTGAATAATGTCGTGTATCTCACTGCGGTTCTCAGCCACCATGAACCCTGTAAACACATGAAAACGGCCAGAGCAGAAATCAAATAGAAGTGATGTGGGTCACCATGGAACATGCTGAAGAATACATTCAAAGTTAGAGTCACGATCATAGTCTTAAAACTCATAAATGGAATGATTTCTAAAAGGAGATAAAGGTCTAATTTCAGAGTTGGATGGGGCTGAAAATATAACCTTATAATTGAAATCGTCCTCGAAACTCTCACGAGAAATCTGGTCACTCTCACTTCAAAGAGGCCTCTGCAAAAACCAACAGAACAGTGAGAGTTGGCCTAGGAAGAAAGTTTCATTTCTCCTGTAAGATCTTAGACCATCTGCAAATATAATTTTAATACTTTAATTTCCTTTACTTTAGTGAGAGTGAAAAAGTAATAAAATTTTTTCTTAAATATCCCAAGGCAGTGTGACAGTTAACAAAACAAACTAATGAAACTTTAAAGTAATTATGTTGAACTCTGCTGTCCAAGTGGATTGGTCTGGTTATTTTAATATTTGTGTATCATGGATAAATATGTGGGGGTGAGGGGTAAGTGTGTATGAATAGATTCTCAGGAATTTAGAAATTCATCCAAAATTCAGCAGTTTGAGATGACTTAATGAGTTTGATAATAGGATACAGAAACTTTAATTCTTAAATCATTTGTTTTGTTTCAAAGCAGTCAGGGTTGATTAATCAGCTTTAGTAATAGTTGAGTGGCTGAGATATAGTTCCTGGGGTTCTGGTAGGGAGTTGTGGGGGAGGTCGTGCTGCATTACCAACTTCCTATCTACAGCAACCATTAATGGACACACTCTCAAGTTTTATTAAATCCACAGGTTTTTAATACCAAGCTGAGCTTAGCCCTCGGACATGTGTACAGAGTGGAGCCACCTCGGTAGAGAAATTTCTGCATTCATTCTTGTAGCCAGTGATGCCTTTCTGTTTTATTTTATTTTGTTTTATTTTTGTTTTGGGGAACAGCTTTAGTTATTTCGGAGCAGTGAATTTCACAAGTCTTACGCAGCCTTAAAGGTGTTCCACTACCACTTTTGTCTGAGTTGCTGATTTCTAAACATCTCTCTGATAGGACGAGTAAAATGTTTTAAATGCACATAGGTAAAGGTAGCTTTGTTCATATGACCACACTTCGCACTTGTGTAGGACTTTATTGTTTTCAAAATATTTTCATATATTTTACCTCGTTATGGTTTCCAGCCTGTGTAAACCATCTAATAATTACTAACTCTGGGATGATCATGATCTTTTAAATCAAGACAATCAGAGATCATTTGTTTTCAACAAAAGTTTTAATCGCTTAAGGAGTGTGGGATCAGTGAGTTGTTCTATTTTTTTGTTTTTTTCCAAAGAATACCTCTGCTCCTTTTAAGCATTATTTTGATAAGATCTGGTTGTCCTTATTGCCTGTGGAGGCTGAATGTGTCAACCACTGCAGGTTAAACGTCCCCGCATTGCGATGTGATTAGCTTCTTAAAACACTGATGTCTTACATAACACTCCACTGCACATCTCTGCCTGCAGAGTGGTAACTTGAGATGATCCAATTTATTGAAACGTACTCAAAGAATTAATTCCTGGGAGCTAAACCACATACTATTTAGCAGAAATTCTCTGTTAAAAATGATTGGTAGAGATATGAGGTTAATAGTTTTTGTGTTTGCTTACAGTTATTCTGGCTTAATTTCATTTAATTAAACCATTTTATGACAAACACATGAAAAAACTCAGTACCTTTTAAAAACGAAATCAAATATGCCCATAAATTAGCTTTCTGTGTGTGCTACTGTAATTTAAAATACATAAAAATTTTAATGCTTTCTAAATAGATCAAGGGGATCTAATATCTGAATCTATCTTCTTATATCTATTCATATTTGGTTAACAGACCAAACCAATTCTCATCACTAAAATAAATTTAATATACTTTAATTGTGCATGAAGTTAACATGTACAATTTTTACTCAGTTTTTTCTAGATGCTAGTTTCAGGCACTAAAATAAATATCTCTACTGAAAAGCTTAATTGACTTTTCATGCATCCACATTCTTTTTGATGTTACATTTTGGGGTTAAGGTCTCCAATAATTAAAGCCATTGCAATTATTAGGAAAAAGACAACAAGGAACCCAAATGTAGTAGGAAAATCATGCTGGGAAAAATATTATTTAAATCCCACATTTATCGTCCAGACACATTTTGAGTTTTTATAAGGGGAAAAGAAGTACAACTTGGCTAACAATTAGAGAAAGATATTTAGTAAAAGAATATGACTTTGAGTTTTTGGCACTATTTACAAAGAAGTAACCCAAAAGTTTGTAAACTGACCCTTAACTGGTTTGATTAAAAGAAGGTAATTAATAAATGACAAGACAGAATGAAAAGTTCATTGTGGCATTTGATAAACCACCCAAGAAGTTAAATCAATGCTTTTCTGTTTAATTTCACTATTTGTTTTTCCATTTGAGCTGCCAACTTTCTAACACGCTACAGAAGAGGCGACTTTCCTTTTTTTTTTTTGATTGATAAACATCACATATTTTTGTTTCAAATCAATTGAACTTTTTCAAGATGATCCTTGCATTTGCTGTCACACTTGTGGTGAAGCCATTATTCCATCAAAACTCTTAAAATAGCCCCCCCTTTTGTAGCTACTTTGACAAGAACACCATAACAGTTCACATCACCCTTGACCTTCAGGGTGTATATCATCTTGTCAACATATAAACAAACACACTATTGGTTGTATTTTAATAGATTTTTGGTAAATATCAAGATCCAATTTATCAAAAGGTTCACCCTAAGTGACAGCTCTGAAGTTCTGGATTGCATTTGCAATGCTAATTCTGACTTTTAATAAAAAAAGATATTTGGGTTATGTTTTTTCTTTTGTCTTTTTTTTTCAGCAAAATGTAGTACACTACTACAACCTTTTTTTTTATTCTTTCTATGATGGAAGCTTTTACTCATTCAGTTACAAAAGGCTAAGATTACTAGTACTATCAAAGGTGGTTTTGTTCTCTCAGTTATAGGGGAAACAAATGTTTGCACAGGAAGAATTTATGTGAGATTCTTAGTACTGTCCCCCTAGCTTGCAAAATGCATAACCTAGGATAATAAGAAGACTTTATTTTAAATGGAAAAGGAGATGATAACAAAGATGACTAACACTATTTCTGCAATCAATTAACTATTTCCTTTTTACTTTCATATTCACAGCCCTCTCGCACTGGGTGTTGCTGACTTTGTATCTTCTTTTAAAAACACAAAATGTGTTACCAATATTAATGTGCCCTCTCTCCTTACAATGCCTTGACTAGAGAGATAACCATAGGAATGTTGTACACTTTGTGGACTAGGAGAATTGGATGGACAAAATGTACAGGGAATAGCCTTCAAGATAAAATACGTTAAACATAACATGTAAGAGTTTACAGACCATGGATTACAGGCTTATGCCTGTAATCCTCCTCCAAGGCAGGAGGATCACTTGAGCTCGGTAGGTAGAGACCAGCCTGAGAAGAGCGAGACCCTGTCTCTACTAAAAGTAGAAAAATTAGCCAGGCGTCATAGCGCACGCACACCTGTAGTCCCAGCTATTTTGGAGACTGAGGCAGGAGGATCGCTTGAGCCCAGGAGTTTGAGGTTGTAGTGAGCTATGATGATGCCACTGCACTCTACTTGGGGTGAAAGAGTGAGACTCTACTCAAAAAAAAAAGTTTATCAAATTTCAACAACTGTAAAGATATATTATCTACATGCTGACAAAATAGAAAAACAATATCAAAAAGCTAGTATATCTGGGAAAGAAAATTTTTTAATAATTAAGACCTCTAAAATAACAATATTAAGAAAAAGACAGGGCCTCTAAAAGATATTGACTACATCCACACACACGTGTACAACTGTAGTTCTATCATGTCAGAAATCATACTTGGAAACTACCTTGTGTAGGCACAATTTCTTTGAGTCTGTGCCAACCACTCAGCAGAAAACACCGATGTATTTAGAAACATTCAAAGCTTCCTGCAATGTCAACACACTTTGAGAGTGCTTCACCAGTGATGTGGGGATGATATACCTACTCTTGTGAAAACTAAACAAGGAAACCCATTAGAAGGTACTTGCAGAAAATCCAAGATTTGAAAACTTCTCTTTGATAAGTTAGAAAGAGGAAACGCTCACGTGTACACACACACACACACACACAAATCTCCACATAACTCACTGTTGGAGGAAATGGTTTACCCTTTTTATGTGAAAAGCGATCATTCTAATTTAATTGGAATAGCAATAATTCTAATTTTGAAAGGCCTTAGATGTTTCTCCATATTTATGCACCCATGTGTTAACGGATGGGATTCTTAGCACTAAAAAAACTAGAAATGCAGCTAGTAATAGTAAAGGAAGTTTGGATCTCTCTACATAAACATATTTAAGTATGACCTCAAGAAGGATAGGTGTTATAAGAAGGGCACATACTTCAGAATGAGAAATGCCCAGGTTAGAAATAAAGACAGTTAATATTCGTAGGCTGCTCACTCTGTGAAGCACTGTTCTAAATGCATTATATATGGTTAACTCATTTCAGCCTCAAACTGCCTTATGGAAAAGATACTATTATTATGTCCATTTTATCTCTGAGGCACTCAAGGCACAGAAAGGCTAAACAACTAAATCAAGGACTCACTTCTAGTAGAGAACAGCTGAGATGCAACCCTGTCTTAGATGCAAAACATCTGGCACTGTACTAAGTATATAATAAGCATTCAATATCAATAAATAACTCTTATCATCATTGTTCATTCAGCAAATATCAAAACTTGAGGATATACATTTGAGTCAGACAGGACCTTTGACCTCAAGTTGTTTTTATTCAATCTACTAAGACAGATATTAAAATGTATGACTATAATGCATCATGATGTTAAGATAGACATAGTTTTTCAGGGCTTCAGCTTTTCATGTATTAAAAGGGAATAATTAAACCACCCTCAAAAGGATGATTCAAGGTGGATAATGTGTGCAAAGTGCACAGAACAATGCCTGACACACGGTAAATGCTGTTAATATTAATAATAACTTTAAATTTTTTTAATTTTTATAGATACATAACAGTTGTACATATTTATGGGGTACATGTGATATTTTGATACAATTATACAATGTGTAATGATCAAATTTGGGCAGCTGGGATATCCATGACCCCAAACATTTATCATTTCTTTGTGTTGGGAACATTCCAAATCTATTTTAGCTATTTTGAAATATACAATAAATTGTTGTTAGGCCGGAGCAGTGGCTCACGCCTGTAATCCTAGCACTCTGGGAGGCCGAGGCAGGTGGATCGCTCAAGGTCAAGAGTTCGAGACTAGCCTGAGCAAGAGTGAGACTGCCCCCCCCACCCCCCGCCGCCCCGTCTCTACTAAAAAAAAACAGAAAGAAATTATCTGGCCAACTAAAAATATATATAGAAAAAAAAAATGACCCGGGCATGGTGGCGCATGCCTGTATTCCCAGCTACTCGGGAGGCTGAGGCAGGAGGATTGCTTGAGCCCAGGAGTTTGAGGTTGCTGTGAGCTAGGCTGACACCACGGCACTCACTCTAGCCCAGGCAACAGAGCGAAACTCTGTCTCAAAAAAAAAAAAAAAAAAATTGTTGTTAACTATAGTCACCCTACTGTGCTACCAAACACTAGATCTTATTCTTTCTCTCTAGCTGTATTCCCCCCCATTAACCATTCCCTCTTTACGCCCCCGCCACTACTCTTCCCAGCCTCTGGTAACCGTCATTCTATTCACTACCTCTATAAGATCAATTTATTTTAGCTCCCACATATGAGTGAGAACGTGTGACATAATTTTTTAATGTAAGAAAGGAGTATAGTAGCAGAGAATACTGTGCGCTATTAAGAATAAAGAAATACAAGCAGAATTGCAGCTGCACCAAATTCTCAGGCCATCTCTTGAGAGAATTAGTAACTGCTTATCGGCTATCGTTTGGCTCAAATGCAATTTTTAATCTCTTAATACCATAAACACATTAATGACACATGGCCTTTATTGTTTGAAAAGAATTCCTAAATAAATGACAGAATTTAAGTAAAGTCACTACAAAAGAGATCCTCAGTGCCTGATTCTAATAAAAAAAATATGTGCACTAAGAAATTAGTTAATCCTCATGCTTGAGGATTTCTTGATACTTTAAGATGTGTTTCAGAGTTAACTACTATTGAGAAAGAGATAAAGAAAGAAGGAGGAGGGGAGGAAAAATGGGGGAGGGAAGGAAGGAAGGGAAGGAGGGAGAGAGAGAGGGAGGAAAGAAAGAAGGCAGGCGGGCGGGCAGGAGCCAGTTGAGGTGCTATTTTTATAAACAGGAACCATTTAGGTATGAAATACTAGATTTTCTGATTCTCCCTAGCTTAGATACTAACTGGACAGAACTTCACACTCATTTAGAGATGTGATTATATGATAAGCAGTGTGCTATGAAATTTATATAACTCAATTTTATTTAATTCTTATCTAAGTTAGGTGAGATTGATAATCCCCCATTTTACAAATGAGAAAACTGAAGTTAAGAAAAGTTAAAAGTGACTTGCCCAAAGTCACACAAAGTAGAGTCAGGAGTTGAACCAGCCTGCATGATTCTAAGGCCTATTCATCGTATTATCCCATCCAGCTCCTTTAACATAAAGGTTCACTCCTTGTATGACACTGGAAGGAAGAAGAATGCTTGGAAAGATCACAAACAGCCTTTATTTAATGTCCTCAGACTCTGTGCTTATTTACATTGCAAGATATTTCACACACACCTTAATTCAGTGGGCTTTAGGGTAATCCTACACGTTAGTGAGTACCTCAGGAGATTTTTACTGGACTTAGAATTTGAAGATGTTCCTTATTAATGATAATCTATACATTAAGTCTTGGATTTGGGATGGTTTCATAGTTACATACTACCCCTTCCCTTTCTTCTTGCCCTTCCCCATGAGGAATCTCTTAGAATAGCATTTTTCTAAAAGGATCAAAATCATTTTTTGCTTTATTTTCATCCATAGATAGTTCCAGGCATAGATTGAAAAGTTAACAATCCTTGAAAAGGATTAAGTCTCATAACAATGCTTTAACTTTTTCAACCCCAAATAAATAGTCACTTCTCCATTTACTTCTCTTGACAATGATGCATACAAAGACTGAAGTCATAGGTCTAAGGATTAGAATTGAGAACTTCCCAACCTCTTGATTTTTTTTTCTTCCTCCTCAACTGTCAGATTTTCCCAATGCTTCTGGTGAACAGGAGGAAAAGAAAGTGTTGGGAGTGGGGTGGGTCTTTGCCTAAATTTTTGGAGTCAGGGTTTTCAGTTACATTTACTGGTAAACCATTTGTACCAAAACAACAATAGTGAACATTTATCAAACTTTCCTTACCCCAAAAGAAAAAACTATTTTGTGTCACATTATAAAAGCACAAAAAGTTTATTAAGGGAGCTAGGACCAGGTGAATAGCTTGAAAGTTTCTTTCTTGGAAACAAAGGTAGAGACAGGTGTAAAACCTTTAGAATTTTATTTATTTATTTATTTATTTATTTTGAGACAAAGTCTTGCTCTGTTGCCCTGGCCTGGCTAGAGTGCAGTGGTGTCATGATGTTCACTGCAACCTCAAACTCCTGGGCTCAAGGGATCCTCCTGCCTCAGCCTCCTAAGTAGCTGGGACTAGAGGCATGCGCCACCACTTGTGGCTAATTTTTTCTATTTTTTTTTTTTTTTTTTTGGTAGGGACAGGATTTCGCTCTTGCTCAGCGTGGTCTCAAGCTCCTGATCTCAAGCAATCATGCTGGGCTGGAAATTCTTATTGGCTAAGAATAGTCTCCTTAAAATTAATCTTATTACCTACATTCTAAGAAAATGTAGGAATATGTATTATCTGTTCTGCAGGAGATATATCTTGCTTAAACAGACAAAACTTGGAATCCAAGAAACTAGTGGCATCTTAAAAAGGACTGGGCTGGTTCTGAGAGCATTTCAGAACCCAGGTTTGTAGGTGGCTGGCACAAGAGTATGCCCATAACTAATTAGCTAAGCCCAGAGAAAAGGTTCATCTCAAATAGTACCGGTCTGATGGTCATTGCTGGGGTCCTGGCCCTCTATTATGATGGAGATGCTACACTAATTTCACCAGAAAAATCATGATCAATTAGGGTCAACAGCTCCCTGCTTTCAGACTTTTAAGTAGTCACCACCTCCTCTGACATTTCATGCAAAGCAAAAGAGATATAGTGATCACCACAAGTGTGACATAAATCATGGCAGCCCTTGGTTCCTCTTTCTGACCCCACTGATACTGCTCTGCATTCTTCTCAGTTTAATGAGGAAGATTGGGCCTAGTTATGCATGAACAAGAGCGACAAGCTGAAATGAATTTATAAGAACACCTTGCAGGTTGTTTCCTCATTCCCAGAACTTGGTTGTTATACCAACTTGGTTCCTACTTCCTGGCTATTAAAATGTAAGTAATTAAGACCTTAAAGCAATCTCTGTCCAGCTGTAGATGAACTACTCCATCTTCTACTCTCCCATCCCACACACAGGCACAGGCACAACAGAGTAAACACAGACAGACAGGGACAAAGACCCTGTAAAGTTCTCACAGTTAGCATATAGTTGTTCTCCAAGATCTCTAAGAAAGAACTTACTACGGTTTCTCTCCGGCACCTGCACACTGGGACTCGTCTTTCAGAGCATGAAACTAACTCTTTCTTCAATGATACCACGCAGGGAAACTATCTCTTCTGCAGATTTCTGAAACCAAAAATAATTTTTTCCCCCAACTTTCAAATTTCTTCTATCGGAAGTCACAAAAAAGACCAAAGAAATGGAGGAGGAAGTGCCATTCCGAATACCAGGGAACTTCTTCCCAAGCCTAATTATAATTTCCCCCAACCAAGAATATTCATCTTGCTTATATTTTTGCCTTGAACCTATTAAGCACATAGGAGGAGTAAGATTGGAGGAGGGGCCTGTCAAGTAGACTTTGAATTTCTGGCAAATGGCTCACTGTATATTTCATTTCAAAGGCCTAATTATGTCTGCATAAATAAACTGTGCTACGCAGCTTGATGCATGACCATTTGTCATATTAAAACAATGGCATCCAAAGTAAATCTCCATTAACATTGTTTAACTTTAATGCTTTGGAGTGTTTGCTACTCAAATGATTTTAAAAAATGGAGTGATTTATGATACCACAATTTAAATGAGGCAACATAACAAATAGACTATGAGTCACCAAGACTTAAAATGTACTATAAGCCCAGCTGGGTTAGCAGTGCAAAAGGCACCCACAGCTGAAGAGTCCCTAGGCTCTATGGGGCTTCTGCCACGTGTGTGTGTGTGTGTGTGTGTGTGTGCGCGCGCGCATGTGTAATTATATGGAATGAACAGGGTACTGGGAGAATTTTCAGGAAAATGTAACACAAGATTTCAAAAAAACTCAACTTGCCAACAGTCAGTCTCCAGGGTAATGATGAAGTCCTGGCATCAAACCTTTGGGATACACAAAATGGAAACAGAGAAAAAGTAAAATATTTTTCACATCGCTGGATGCAACATCATGGACTATTCTTTCCTTTAGTTTACTTTGTTATTTTAGAAAACTGTATGTAGAATCTTTATTTTACAAGTAGAAAAAACATACAGAGCTCGAAGACATATCCTTTCAGAGGTCATAGATCAGTCTTCTAAAGTAAAAACATCTTACATAGGCCAATAAATTAATAAATGGCAGAGCTGTCCAACTTTCCAGACTTCTCTGGTCTCTTAACCATAAATTTTCTGGATGCAACAGTATCTTGGTTTTCACTGCTGTCAAACTTGTCTACTTTCCTCCTGGGTAGAACCATTTTAATCCCTGATCCCTGTCCCACCTAAATCAAGGCAACGTGATTGCCAAAAATAGCAAAGTTTCTGAATTAGACACTATATCTGTTAAAGACCAGAATAATCTCATTTAATGCCAGCTCTAAGTTAAGCTATTGTCTTAAAGAGCAGATTTGGGTAAACACATTTACCAATGGAGCAATAATATTTTTGTCTTAGGCCTTGAGAACCAAACTTCCTGTGTGTTTTCCATAAAAATACTTTGAGGTCTTTTAAAACAAGGCACCATATGAAGTGTGTCTAAACAGCACAAGAGTAAACTGCAATTTGGCAACAACATTCATTCTACCAATGTGAGTGGCTAAATTGGACAATTTGAGATAAAATCATTTCCATTGGAGTCTGAATTATCCGTCTGGCCATCTACACTGAAATAATTATTTAGAAAACCACCAGATTGGTTTTTCCTGTTGCACTGCATAAACAGTTACAAATGCAAAGAATTTTGGTGTGGTTGCCCTGTTGCAGGACAATCGCAGCACGAAATAGAGATGCACAACTTGACTTCTGCACAGAGGGAGCAGCTGCTCAGCCTGGCAGGTCAGTCTCTAAGGCTGGCCTGCCCTGGACCAGGTTGAAGTTTAGCAGGGATCCTGTCTTCCCTGGCCCTGCTCATGTTCCTCTGGTGAGCTTTGTTTAAAGGCTGTAACCCACTTCAAGCCATGGATTTCTCCAGTCTTTCAAAATTTCAAATATCTGAGCTCTCCCTTTCTCTACCCAAACTTCAGCTCTCTGCTTTTCTTCTCGTTTTCCTTTTTCAGGCACCCTCTAATGAGAGCCCATAGGGCTCCATCTGATATAAGAGACCAGACTGAGGCAGCTAGAAAAGCCAGATAAGAAATCAGGGCACATCTAAGGGTTTATATTAAACAGGCCTAAAGTTTCAAATGTTATCAGAGTGGTATAGAGTATGCATGAGAGGAGAGATCAAGCCTATTTAGAGCATCAGTATAAATGTAAGAAGAGAACGAAGGGCAATACAAATGAAAATAATACAACCAATTCTAAAATATTTTTCCTGCAAACTTGGATGCCAAAGATCCCAAAGATAATTGAGAAGGTGCATTTATTTTGGATTCATTTTAAAGCCTACTGCTGAAATGCAGCCACCTCCAGAACCAGGACATTTTATTCTTTCTGCCACAATGTAGTATCTAAAAGCAATCAACAAAATGAAAAAACTCAATAGCCAGCCACATGGTTCCAAGCATCCCTAATCCCTGTAATAAGAGCTAAAGGCTTTGGACTGACCACAGGTGGCTTCCCAGAGCTCCAAAATGTGTTTTCCTAATACTCAAGAGTCAAAAGAGCCAAATACTAAATCCTCAGGTGTGATGTGCCTCGAAAGCACCTAACTGAGGTCCTCTATCAAAAACCACTAATATGAAAGACATACGAATGGTTTTTAATAGAAAAAGGCCACAGTGTAGACAAGGAATCAGGGAAACAAATACTTTCCCACCCAATCAGGGGAGTGTAAACTGATACAACCCTTCCAAAGGCAAATTGGGCAAAATTAAAAGCTTTTAAGACATAGAAGTATTTTAATTCAGAAATATAAAAATGTATACCAAGAAAACAGTCATAGCTATGCAAAAAAAAAAAAAAAAATCATAAGGATTCAAATAAGGACTTCCATACTGGGGATAAAATTTAAGCCAATCAAATATCCAAAATTAGTCTGTATCCATATGCTAAAATACTGGCCAGCCATTAAACTTTAGTAAAGAATGTTTAGTCATTTAAAATTTTGTATAATATATGTTTTAAAAGTTACAAAAATGTTTGTGGTAGGATTTTAAACTTTGGTTTTTAAAAAGTTTATTGTCACAGGAAAAAACTACAATGAAATACAGTGAAAATACTAACAGTGATTATCTCTAAGTAGAGACTTTATAGGTCATTTTTATTTTCTTCTTACTTCCCTACATATTCCCAGTTTTCTAAAACAATTATCCTCTGTAGTCAGAAAAAAAATTTTTTGCAAAGAAAAGACAGATAACTATAGATATGATGCAAACGGATTGGGGAATTTAAGTAAAGAGTGCTCAGGAGAAAGCAGTAAAAACACCCTTAACAAGAAATGATCACCGGGAGAAAAGAAGCAATCACAGAAAGAAGCCATAAGTCACCTCAATCATCATCCATATAAGTGAGTCCCACTTTGGGGAAATCCAATAAATAAAGGGTTTGCATTTAGGCTAGGGAACGAGAGGATAATTATATTTCAAAAAGTTTACTACTTTACTAAAAAGTTCATTCCAAAGGTGTCTTAAATTTGCTCCTTTATACAGAGGTTCTCAAAGCTATTTGTTCATCACAATCCCCACTCGAGCTTTTATAAAATGCAAATCATCACACCACATCCCTGATGATTCCAATCCAGTAGGTTATAAATGAGGCTCAAGAATTGTTATTAAAAAATAAAAAACTCTCCAACTGTTACAGATTAAAAGATAAACAAGAAATATTTCAACAAAATGCAATGTGAAGATTTTGTTTTGAATGTTATTCAAAAAAACCAACTACAAAAAGGTATTTGGGAGAAAACGAAGGTACCTGGAAATTAGATGATATTAAGACATTATTGCTAATATCATCAGGTGTGAGGCTGGTATTGTGGTTATGTGGTGTTTTCAGAATCCATGTCTTTTAGATGCTAAAAAGATAATTTACTAAAATATTTGTAGGTAAAATGTTACGGTGATTGAGATTTCCATTAAAATATTCCAACAAAAAAAATACAAAACAAAATAAAAACAAAGTATAAAAAGCTGGAGCAAACAGTGGAGACAAGCATGGAAAGAAAAATTATTCAAAATGGATACTGGGTGCAAGAGGATTTATTATGCTATTTCTCTCTCCTTTTGGGCATGTTTGAAATTTCTATAAAAACTCAAGAGAAAAAAATTCTTCCCAGTGGCTTGGGAACCACTGCCCTAGTGGTTTAAAGGTATTCATTTTTCAGTCTGCAAAACTGGACCTAAAGCAACTTTTCAGGACTTTTGTATAAAGTAAGAAATTTTATATTTTTGAAATGATGATTTTCAAAACAGTGAGTTATCATTTTCAAAACATCAACTCACAGATCCTTAAAACAGCCCTATTAAGCCCAAGGGTAAGGAAACAACAGGGTTCATATTTACTAGGCACCTACTATTGATCACATATTACTTTATTCAGTACTGTCAAGAACCCTGTAAGAGAGAAATAATTCCCAATATAAAGAAGTCAAATCTATGGCTCCAAAAGATTAAGTAACATGTCTAAATATATACACTAAAATAATGAAAAACTACTAACAACCTAGATGCTAAATGATTAACGATAAAGAAACAGTTAAGCATATTCTGACTCACTCATTTGAAACATAATATTTTAAATATAATGATTACAAAGAATATTAATAACCCTAGGGCATGTTTAGGTAATAATTTTAAGTAAAAAAGTTTTTCAGTATAATACAAAGCCATAGGCACATACAAAATTTTCCAGAAAATAAATACATTTAAAATTTTAGAGCTTGTCTCCAGGTGGTGAGCTATGAGAATTTAAATATTTTTCTGTATTTTTTGAATTTTTGGTAATGAACATCAATTATTTTTTTAATAATGAAAAAGCCCTTAATAAAGAAATCCAGCATCAGCTAGTTAGCCACACCCCACAGACCAAGCCTGCCCAATTCCACACCTTCCACCTTGCCCACTGTGTGAGGTTGCTGCCAGAGGATGGGGCAGAACATGACAGCATGGTCACACCATGGCCGTTCAGCAAACAAACAAACAAGAGAATTCCTGGAGTAGGACTACATCAGGTAACTGTGTCGAAACAACACTATTTGGCTCCAACACAGTTACCATCAACACAGCATCTACAATATTTTTAAATTATGCACATTTGTTTCCATTTAAACTTTTCCATTTTCAACTTCTGAAAACATTTACCCATCTCTAAACTTCAACTTTCTAAGTTCCACTTTAAATCTTTCTGGAACAAGGTGAATTGAGGATAAATAAACACCCTTAATAAAGTGAGAAATATTCAAAATTGACCAGTAATTCTTTACAAGATATCTAAGGTATATTGGGCATTGTAGGAGGGATACTAAGGGGAAAAAAACCTTAAAAAATTTTTTTTTAAACTCAACTTAAAATTTTTGAGTTAAAAAGAAGTTGAAATAGAAATGAAAATATAATTTTTTAACCTTATTTGAAGCACTGGAATAAAACTGACTTGGCTTAACTTGGTAGTATAACCATGAATATATTTTAATTGAAAATGTCTCCACTGAGCTTGCCTGCGTGAATTCCTTTCTGTTGCTTAATTTCCAAACAAGAGATATTACTGCTAGTCTTAAATGGCTGAATCATCTGAGAAGGGTCTCTCTGACACCACTGACAATGTAGTTCTAAAAACAGAAAATTATAGATTATCAGAGAAGGAAGTTTAGAAGTATCAGCTTAGGGTCTGAAGCATGTCTTGTGAGGCCACCCAAAAAGACAGCTTTCCTCATAGTACTGACCCTGGGCTCTAATCTCCAGCCCACAAACAGATGCATTCCTCTAATTCCAAGAGGGGGCAGGGCCAGGCCTCACCGGCAGAAGCTTCTGGTCACTGCAGCAGGAGTGTGGATGTTACAGCCAGGAAGCAGCGCAGGGCCCTGACGGTGGCAGAACCGCAAACCCCATCTCCAACAGGCACCTGAGTGCCAGCTGCTCGCAGCACCTGTCTGCCCTTGAACTTCTTCACCGTCTCAGAGACTTCCATCCCTTTGCCCATGTCCTCCTCTTCCTCTCAAGTCCTAACCTTTATCACCCATTTTGTTCTTGTTCCCTCAGGTTTTAAATCTCTCGTCTAATCTCTATTCACTTAAAAAATTGCATTCCTGGTTTCCTTGTTAGTTTGGAAGTTGGTTTAGGTTAGTTTCTCTCTTTTGTGTTTCTCAGTATGTAGGAAATAACAATAGTTGGTGCTACGTGCCACACATTAGCCACTCCAGTGCATTATCAGACATTCTCTAGAAGTACTACATGAACACCACCACCCCCATCTTTCAACTCTGAGCTCCTATACGGGGTGGGATCTTTGTTTTTTGTTTGTTCGTTTCCTCCATTTTTGAGCACAGCTCGGTGTCATTTATGGAAGGAATGCATAAGGGCAGAGACACTTAGATCCTGAATCTAGCAAGATGCATTCATTTGTCACAAAACATGACATTCCTCCCTGTTCCAGCAAAAGACTATATACTTGTGTGTGACTCTACCACAGTCACCATCAGAAGAAAAAAACTTCCAATGTCGAAAATTGCTCTTAGCGGCCGGGCGCGGTGGCTCACGCCTGTAATCCTAGCACTCTGGGAGGCCGAGGTGGGCAGATCGTTTGAGCTCAGGAGTTCGAGACCAGCCTGAGCAAGAGCGAGACCCCATCTCTACTAAAAATAGAAAGAAATTATATGGACAGCTAAAAATATATATAGAAAAAATTAGCCGGGCATGGTGGTGCATGCCTGTAGTCCCAGCTACTCGGGAGGCTGAGACAGGAGGATCGCTTGAGCTCAGGAGTTTGAGGTTGCTGTGAGCTAGGCTGACGCCACGGCACTCACTCTAGCCTGGGCAACAGAGTGAGACTCTGTCTCAAAAAAAAAAAAAAAAAAGAAAATTGCTCTTAGGGAGACTCCTTTTCCCCACTTAAGCACAATTCTACTCATACTTGTTTCCCCTCTACTCTTTGTCCATCTAATTAGAATGCCAGTTTGAGTTACATCCCCAACCCAAGACACTACAATGTTCAAAAGTGCCCTAAAAGAGCCATGAACTCTGACTTACGGCTCCGTGGAAGACAGACTGTGCTTTGGTCGTTGAAGTTCACGGGGGCTCAGGATGTCCCTAGCTTTATCATGATCTTTACTGGGCCAAATGAAGGGAAGAGCTCAGATGTCAGTGAAACTTCCACTACCTGCAGTTCTACCAGGTGAAACCTTATCTGTCAAACCGTGTCCTCTTCATCTGTAACCCACCCTCTTCAGGTTTCCCTCCTAAAGATTACGTTGTAGTTTCCTATTTGCACCTCAAATCTCAACTGTCTAACCAGCTCTCAAGAAGTCCATTGATGTGGTTTTCTGAGTCATCACTCTTATTTTTTATTATCAACCTGTTGAGAGAGACCCACTCGCCAAGTCAACAGAACAACCTGCTTACTCCTCTTGGCTTTTGCACTTGCTATTCGTCCCATCTTCAATTCCATCTCTCTTCTTGGCTACGATTCCATGTACACTAATCCTGAAAAGCCTGACTGCAAACTAACCTCCAGAGGAGGCTTTAGATGACTCACCTCCCCAAGGGGTCCTTCATTTGCCGCCTCAGTTATCCTGCTGGATTTTCACAATCGGGTGCTTTACTGTACTCACTTTGACTTATTTATTTCACTTAAATATCTTCCTCGGGATCTCATGTCTTCCCCATAGACTGCAAGCTACTCCTGGGCACCGACTGAGTTTAATACAACACTATCCCCCACAACCCTGTACCGTGGCTGGCACACAGAGAAGCTTGTCAAACATATGTTGAACAACTGAATGGCATACCCCAGTCACACTGTCAGCTCGTCCAAATTAAGAAGCGCCTCTGTTAACACCTTACTCACCTTCACAATTTCTGGTCCAGCTCTTGGTATGATAGCCACGGTGCATGCAAACTAATGAGCAACTGCTCTTTAGGTCTTCACATTCATCCTGTGTGACACACTCCACAGTCGCTTTGAATGAAACTCCCTGCTCTGGCAACTTCAGCACGATTAAACAGAATTTCCATCGTTAGAGACCTTACGCCAGCAGGGTGAATCTGAGGAAAACCCATCGGTGACTCTCACCAAAGAGGAAAGGTGATGGGGACACCAAAAGGAAATCCACCTTACTTCCTGCTGGTTATCTAGTCCTTTCTACTGTGCCACTAAAACACTCGTTTTTAACTTTCCAGACACAAACCTGCTGTGATCCAAAGTCAGGAGCATGAAAATTTCCATCATGCCAGGCCACTGAACAGTTTTCAGAAGTAGAAGTCACTGCCACTCCTCTCCCTTGGCTAGGGGAAAAAACATGCCAGAAACCAAAGGTAATTCGAATGACCCGCTGCCTTCTAGGCCAGGCCAACTGTGGCTCTAACTCTTTTAGCCATGAGGGCCCGAGCAGAGACGGCCTGGGTACGGTATGTTTACTGCCTTCTCCCCAGACCCAAGCCCCTCCTTGCTGGGAGCTCTAGACTGTTAAAATTGCATAACTCAGAGTTACTCTGGACCTGGCTCCAAATTTAAATGAACTGTTGGGTTGCTGGGCAGCCCTGGAGGCCCCCTGGGAAAAGTCACCAGAAAGTCCAAAGCCCTTTCAGGGCTCCAGGGCTCACTGTCAGGGACCAATAAGCAGGAGACGAGACTGAAGTCTCACAACAGAACTTGGTAGCTGGAGAGCCAGTTTATTCGAGGTCCGGAACACAGGAATTTGCCAGCTACAGAGAAGTGAAGTAAATTAGGAAGAACAAGGAAATTACTGGCTGGGAAACAGAATTATTATGGAAAACTGATTTCACTGCCCAAAAATTTAGCCTGCATTTATTCTCAAAATTATCCAAATATTTCAGCAATTATCTATTTATATGGTTGTTTTCTGGACATTTCCTTACTGTTTCTCTCCAGTCTTTTATACAGTGCAAAATAATTTGCTTTTGAAATCATGTTTTCACTTTCCTCAAGCCTGCAGAGCCTAGTCTCTCTGCCCCTCTAGGTTCCAAAAGGTCTGGACTTGGAAAAGGTTTTCAGCTGGCGCAGCGCAAAATGCCCTGTAACAGAAAAAAATTTTTTTCACTTGTACTACATAATCGAGTTTGATTTCCATGTTTATCCCCTCCAATAACCACTGTGGACATTAATCAAATTTGTTTTTAAAAGATGTTTCAGTTTTCTTTGACAACTCCAGATCTGGAGCACAAGATGTATAATAATATGAAACTACTTTCTTAATTTGAAACCAGTTCAATATCACCTTGGCTATATATAGTTTGCAAACCAACTTCCCTCTGTTTTGTACATTTTAGAAAGCAAAGCTCATAATAATGAGTGCATGAGTCATTCACATGGAGGTGACTTATAATTCAAATTGAATTAACTGTAAATGCAAGCAATTTGAAAAAAATTAAGGCCTTATGTTCAGTGTTGTCACTACATTTGTTAGGGATTTCATCACTGTGTGGAGGCATTTAGTTCCAGGCTAACATTTGGACAGATGGAAAGCTCCCCTGGAGCACGCAGGTCAAAGGAGCCAGCTCCACCCGACCTTCCCCTTCCGAGAGGAACGGGACGGAGCAGGCAGCCTCCGGGATCCACAGCTTCCCCATCTCACTCGCACCCGCAGGACCGGGCGCTCCCTGCATTCGAGAGGGTGCAGCAGCAAAACCAGCCAACTGGTTATGAAATCTCTTGTAAATTAAAAAGTAATGGACAAATGTTCACTGTTGTTCTTAGCATTATTGTTGTTAGTACAGAGGGAGTTTCTCTGTGTTTTTTCCTGCAGGTATTTTGGCAAGCACACTGCAACACACTCAAGATAACAAATGATTGGTGACATTTTCAAAGTGAGGAGAAAGAGAGAGAGCAGACAGAGAAAGAAGAAAAAAAGGAAGGATGGGAGAAAAGGAGGAAAAGAGGGAAGGGGGAAGAACCAACACAAATGTTCAGCAATTGGATTCAACCATATTAAGAGTATAAAGCCAATAAAAATTACGTTCACAAAAAATTTTCAGTATGGGGGAAATCTTATGATTTTATAAGAGACAGACAGCATGTATTCATGTATATATTTAAAGAAAATACTAACCACAGTAAGAATTATACCAAATTAATTTTTCTCATTTTTCTTTCTTTTTAAAATCTTTTTCAGCATTTTCCAAATCCCCTTTTAAAAGTATTTGCAGGCCGGGCTCGGTGGCTCATGCCTGTAATCCTAGCACTCTGGGAGGCTGAGGCCGGTGGATCGCTTAAAGTCAGGAGTTCGAAACCAGCCTGAGCAAGAGCGAGACCCCATCTCTACTAAAAATAGAAAGAAATTATCTGGCCAACTAAAATATATATAGAAAAAAATTAGCCGGGCATGGTGGCACATGCCTGTAGTCCCAGCTACTCGGGAGGCTGAGGCAGGAGGATCGCTTGAGCTCAGGAGTTTGAGGTTGCTGTGAGCTAGGCTGACGCCACGGCACTCACTCTAGCCAGGGCAACAAAGCGAGACTCTGTCAAAAAAAAAAAAAAGTATTTGCAGCCTTTATAATCATAAAACATAACCAAAGTGACAACAAGAAATATTATGAAAAGTTCACGAGGACAGTGTGTGTGCATGTGTATGTCCATGTATACCCACATAATACATGCGGAGCTAGCTCTCCTCTCTAGACTAGAGAGGGAAATGAGATTTTTGGTACAACATTTAGTTAAGTCAGATTAAGCAGCCTTCCATTTGGGGAAGGATTTTGGTATAGACCTTAGCTGGAACACACAATGGCCCCGTGTCACAGAGTCCAATACATTTAGGAGTGACAATATCATTCTGAAGTCACTGTACTGCTGCCTCACTGTCTTGTCAACCATGGAGGCAAAAGTAAGGGCTCTTCCCATTGTTGGCAGAGGAGGGGAATAAGATGAAGCATCCACAAGTATATCTAACCACATGGTTATTAGCTCACATTCAACCTGCAGATCCAGTTCACACAAGTTTATAGAACTACCGACATCTTGGTCCTCCTCTAGTCCAAGCTCTGCCTACCCTCACTCTCCAGTGCCCCTGAAGCAGTCCTGTGGCTTATAACAGCAGCTATACGCTTGCAGCTCCTGATTTCTCTCTCCAGCCACATCCTGTCCGCTGAGCACCTCCTAACAGCATCCACTACAGACTGTTTTCCACACAGCACCCAGAGAGGGCCTTTTAAGACATAAGTCAGTTTGTACTACTGCTGGCTCAAAAGCTACTTCACTCACAATAAAATGCAAAGTCTCTCTGGGGTCTAATTCATCTGACCCCGGCTACCTTGTCCTTATCTCCCACTACACTCTTCCAAACTCACCTGGCTTCTGGCACACTGGCCTCCCCAAACAATCACTAGATTCTTCCCTTTTTCCATCAGGTCTCCCCTCAATTGTCACCTTAATCTTAAATCAGCATGGTCAGATTCAGCAAATAAAAATGCAGAACACCCAGTCAATGTTGAATTATAAATAAACAACAAATAATTTTTTAGTGTGACTATTTCCCAAATATGAGCTTCTCAAACTTACTGAGGCAACAAGCAATATCAGGAGAAAAACCAAAACCTCAACAACTCTCAGGGGAATGGATAAAGGAGGGAGAAGGTGGAAAGGGTGATGGAGCCCCAGGAATTCTTGAGAGTCGTGACTCTAAAACAGTAAACTATATGGGTTGACCAGAATAGGGAGAGCCTTCTAGGTGAAGAAACAGCATAGGCAAGATCACAGCGAGACCCTGGTAAAGAACCGAGCAGTTTGATTAGTGCGAGTGAAGCAGCTGGCAGAGGAAGCAGAGCTGGGCTTGGGAAGATGGTGGAGCCCCAGCAAGGAGCAGCCGACATTCTCCCAGGAGTTTCTTTCCTCCCAATCTCTCGCGCTCTGTGAATTAGCCATCTCTGCCCTCCAGGCCAAATTCTCCCTCCTTCCCTCACCGTCCAGCAGGAAGGCACCACTGCCTCCTCTGTGCACCCCAAAAAGCACTTTTTACACACTGCTTTCAACTGGCATTACTCATGGTCCTACCACTTCACAGTTCTTGAAGGCAGAATTGGTTTTTTCCATCTTTGTGACATGCGCAATGCCTCATGCGCACAGGTTCTCCACAAATGTGTTTCTCTGGAGGGAGTTTAAACTTTCAGGAAAAGTAAATATGGAGCCCATGGTTCTGGAACACAAGGTGGACAACCAGGCAAAGAGCCTGAGCCCCAGGGTCTCCCTGCAGCCGCGGCTGGACTGTCTGAGAAGGCACTGCAGTGTCCACCCAGGACGGAAAGCCCACAGGCGGGTCCAGAGGCCGGGGGCAGCTGGACGCAGGCACCTGCGGCACAGACTGGGCCCACAGTTTAATGGGAGTGCAGGTCTGACAGCGGGAAGGGCAGGCAGCAAAGCGCAGACCGGTGAAGATGAAGGACTCTGTGGTCCACCGCACCTCCATGGAAATCCTACCTTCACTACACACAACCTTGGGCAAGTTACTTAAGCTCTCTGTAACCTCATCTGAAAAGACTCTTCATCTGAAACAGGAGTGGAGTCCTTACCTTATTGGGTTATTCTGAGGATAAATTAAAATGACTCCTGTAAAGCCGTTAGTGTGTCTGGCACATAGTGTCAGCACAAGCATGTTAGCTCTGGTTATTGCTATCAGAGCAAAGGTATTTATTAAGTGCCTTCTGTATGCAGAATACTCTTAGCTCCTGGGAATACAAACATTAAAAAAGCCATTACAATTAACTCCAAAATGTTGGGCTCATAGGCTAAAAAGGACTATGAGAGAACTGCAAGTTAAAGGTAAGGAGACACCTATTTGGAGAGATGTGAGGTAGGGTCAGTTAGTGAACTCAATTTGAAACAATGTCCAGACTTCCAAATTGAGATGTCACACAGACAAGTGAGGATACAGGATTTAGGAGCTATCAATGCAGGATATGGAATCTGAGAGCCATCCCTCAGAGGGAGTAATTGAGACAAGAAGAACAGGTGAGCTCTCTGGGTGTGAGAAGGTAGGATCAGAAAGCAGGCTGCATGCTCAGACTACTTCCACCAACAGGCAGCAATGGGAAGCTGAGGAGGAAGACAGAAAAAGATCAGCAAATCAGCAGTTGCAGTTGGCATACGGGAAATTTACAGACTGCAAATCACACATGTCATGCGAGGAACATATGGCCTCTCCATGTGACACAGAACTGCACAGAAGGGGCTGGCAGGAGAAGCAGAAAGGACAGTGTTGCTGGATGCGGCACTGGGAGAGCTTAGGGCCTTAAGGTGTCCTGCAAGTGGTCACATAGCTCAGACCCCATGAGAGCTGGAACTCAGGCCCTTTGTACACCACCAAAGGCCTTCCAGTGGGCCACCTCCTCCTGAAGTACACCTGGATTGCTCAGGCACCAATTACATACTGCAGTTTACACAAAGTATAAAGCTTTCTGCCATTGTGGCTGCTTCCTTATGCCTAGCCAGGTGGAGTTTCAAAATACAGAAAGATGGAAGTCATGGGAGTTCATGTTGCCTTTAGTAGTTCTTTAATATTTATAGGTATCTTTATCTATCTGTATCTATCTATCATCTGTTTATTTATACCTGGGGAAAAGGGGAGGGGTGATAAGGGAGGAGATCGGAAATGTCCAAAGGAGATTAGCCAAGGTGGAGCAGGGTGAAAGCAAGGTTGAGACTAGAATTAACACGGGAACAGGACTAGACCAGGTGTGGGACTGAAGCAGATGAGGACAGGTGAGCTCAAGAGTAGCAAAGACAAGGGAGAGGCAGGGAGGGAGGCTAACACAGGGCAAGGAAAAGTGAAGCCTGGCATTTTGTTTCTTAAAGGGAGTTCCAAGACCACTCAGGGCATCTGTTAAAAAAGTAGATTCCTGAGCCCCAATCCAGGCCTATTGAGTCAGAATCATTTCGGGGAAGGTCCCGAGATTGCACTGTGCTTCACTCCCCGCTCCTGGAGACTCTTATGTACGCCAGAGCCTGAGAACTACTGAGCTGTGAAAAGTCACTAAAAATGTAGATTTTTTTTAAATTGTGGCAAAATACACCTATCATAAAACTTTCCATTGTAACCATTTAAGTGTACAGTTTAGTAACGTTAAGTATATTCTCATTGTTGTGCAACCAATCTCCAAAACGTTTTCATCATGCAAAACTAAAACTCTACCCATGATATAGATTATTATTCTCACTCTTTGTTTAATAGTTTTGCTAAAGCTTGGCCAGCGATTCTGGATTCCGAGCTGAAATGCAGGCCATGGGGCACAGATACCACTGCTGGCATCTGGGATTATGGGTCAGGGTCTAAGCTGGAGTGGTGGTGATATATTTGAATATCACCCCTGCTTAGGTTGCCGTAAAAGTAAAAACTCCAGGTGCCATAATGGAAATGATTAATATGAAATCAATATATATTAGGAAAAATGAATTTTAGTCTAAAATTTTGTTCTTTATGGCATGTTTTAGCATTTATGTTTAGTTTTTCATCTAAAATTTCTAACCACAGACTGTCACTTGGAATTCTTGCTTTTCATAGGGGCATCATCGACACATATGCAGAATTTGTACGATGTCCTGTTTTGTCGTATTCACTGTACAGACACAGCTGCACACACATTTTTATGGACAGTGGCAAATGTGCCACTATGTTGATTTGTTGTCATTTAATGTTTATTGACAAGTCACAATATGCTGGACATTGAGATGTTTTTCTACCCAGAATTCAATATCCAGTGTCAAACCCACCTAATGAATTGCTGCTGATTTGAGGGCGGTGGACAAAAGGCCTTCACGCTTTAGGGCTTCCTTATGATTTTTCTAGATGTTACTAAATAATTCTCTTTCCATTTTCATATTGTAAGTCAGTTCTTTGTTGTCAGGATTTTGAGTTAGCATTTGACTTACTGAAATCATGCACATCTAAGAAATCTTCTTTCTGTGACCAACATTTGTAGTTATTCTTGTTGCTCTCCATTAAAAATACAGTTTTAAAAATTAAAGCCATCTAGTGATTTTCTTTGTATCCATTTTGAATAGTATCCCTTTAATACATCATCCTTTCCTTGTAAGCAGTGCTAAATAAATTGGCATTGAAATATTATTTAAACTTGATTTTGTATTAATAGTAATTAAATCCAAACCATATCATGGTATACTATATACAATCTTTCATCAGATAAGTAAATAGTGATTTTTTAAATATTTGTGTACAGAGTCCAATAGAGACTTAAAATTTACTATTAAAATCCCACTGGATAAGGCGGGGAAATCTCACTGCTTACAAAAAAGTAATAAATAATTTCTCTCTAATTTGCGTAACAGTCCAACATTACTCTTCTTCACACATGGAGAAAAGAGGTACAAAGAAATGAAGTAGTTTCTCTAAAGTCTCACTCACAGCTAGATAAATTAATATCTTCCTACTTTAAAAGCATTTCAAGGAGACATAATCCTTTATTGTTAACATCTTTATGTATAAGAAAGAAAACAGAAATTTCTCTATCCTTCTCTGAGGACCATTACACAATCTCCTTATAGACCCCAGGAAGACTCCGGTTTTATTAAAGACATGTGCTATAAAACATGAAAATATCAGAATTGTTTCTATAATCTATCAGTAGGGTCTTCAGACTGTTAATGAAATTTCCCACAAGGAAAGAAACAAAGAGGGGAGGACGAGACTAGACACAAAATCAAAATCTATTCATGGATGAGCCAAATTTAAACATTTGCAGGAGACCCTATGGAAACAGTGCCATCAGCTGCTGCTTTAAAAATGTGTTTTACAAGGCTGGGTGCGGTGGCTCATGCAGTGGCTCATGCAGAAACAGAGTGAAACCCTGTCTCAAAAAAGATATCAAGGAGATAGTGCAAATACATTTTACCAAAACCTGTGACTCAATTAAATAAATGTGTTATTATATAATCATCCCTCAAAAGCCATTATGAAAACCGTTAAAAATGGTTACCATTGGTTTATACTTTTATATAATTTGAATTTGTTATGATATATATCAATTACTTGTTTTTTGTTTTTGTTTTTGTTTCTGTTTGAGACAGGGTCCCATTCTCTTGCCCAGGCTAGAGTGCAATGGCGTCACAATAGCTCACTGCAACCTCAAACTCCTGGGCTCAAGCGATCCTCCTGCCTCAGCCTCCAGAGTAGCTGGGACTACAGGCGTGTGCCACCACGCCCAGCTGATTTTTCTATTTTTTGTAGAGACCAGGTCTCCCTATGTTGCCTACGTTGCCCAAGCTCGTCTTGAACTTCTGGCTTCAAGCAATCATCCTGCCTTGCCCTCAGAAAGTACTAGGATTACAGGTGTGAGCCACTGTGCCTGGCCTACGCATTAATTACTTTTAATATAAAAATTCATTTCTATTATCTTAAAGCTTAATAATGATATTTTCCACTTTGTGGATTATCTGGGTCAAAATTAAATTGCAATTAACTGCAATAAATTGAAATTAAATGTTTTCCTTAGCAGCCCAATATTTTTCAAGACTCTTTCCCCCAGGAATTATGTGTATTTTTTATATGACAAATGAATTTTAACATTAGTTTGGGACAAACATAAGAGGTTCCGAAAGCACTGTATTCTAAGGTAGAATTTATTTAGGAGCGATCTACCATTTTGAAGTATGCATGGAAATCTGAGAATTTAATGCTGTTACTTTTGTGATAAACATTAATATTCCCAAGTGTGCTAGCAACACTTAGCTCTTGGTGCTTTACAAGACACTGAAAACATGACTTGATTACATTTAATTTGATTCCAATTAAAAAGCACTTAAGAAGTTTCTACTGAATTAGATTATACTGAATGTTTCTATAGAAGACACTTCATTATCTTAGGCACCTTTAATTTGAAATGATCACAGGGAGTGAAAAACACTCTTCATTTTAATAAAATGGGCTTAATCCCGTATCATTATTTCACAATTGCATACCATGGATTTTGGTTTATTAAATAAATGTACAGGGGCACTGGGAAAAGCATTTGTAACACTGAGCACCTCGTTCACAGTTCACCCAAGAAGGAACTAGTCACATGGCTTTTAAGGCTTAACAGAAACCAGAAATGCAGTTAAAAAAATTATTTAAATAAAAATGAGATAATATCAGGGTACTGGTGAAAATATTGCCTTTTTACTGAATTTTTAAGCAGTGAGTTTTAGAACTAGCTAAAAATGAAAATGAACTTCCGAGTTATTAGGCAACAATAGCCAAATTAATGCAAGGTACCACCAAGTCACTCGACTTCCTGGAATATAACATTTCCCGTTTTAAACAAAGAACTACCTTGAGATCAAATTATTATACATTCACAATCAGGACAAAAATTTTTTGTCTTCCCAACACTGTGTTAAACAATTTTCTAAAGTGTTATTATTTTACAAGCCCCAGTTGGTGTTAAAGTTTCAAAAGGGGAAAATGATGATTAAAAAAATGATGATTGAAAACAAATGTCCTAAAGTTAGTTATTTTGCACTAAGCACAAACGGCATGGCTAGCTTTCCCTGGACAGAGCCCCGCAGATACATTTGGCATGCCCATCTCTGATACCTCAAGAATAAAGGCAACTTTGTGGTTTGTGGTTAGTGATTAAGCACACAGTGAACTTGTGTGTGTTCTTGTATAGGAAAATCTGCAGCATTTTGAGTATTTCACATTTGTAACAATATCTTCATTATGCCTTCCAGAATTAATTGACCTAAAATCCAGTGACTCTACGATATATCTATTGGATAATTAGAACTCTAAGGACCAACAAATAAAACACATTATTGACCTTTAGATGTTCATTCAAACAAATATTTACAGACGCAATTTGCAAAAATTATTTCCTTTTATATTGGCATCATATCAAAATCTGTGCCACTGATCTGAAGCATATCAGTATCATCAATACCCTCCCTCAAAATTATTAATAGAATTAAAATCTAAGAACAGTACTATAACCTTTAGAACAACCTGCACCTACTCTCAGCCTAGATGGGTCTCCTCTGAAGGCAAAGGAAACTTCATAATTGTAAGCTTCTTCGAAAGTCTCCCTGACCTTGAGACCAAGCACAGCAGGGTGGGGGAAATAGTGACCTGGTTTAGTGACCAGTAGCTATAGATATCAGAGAATGTGCTTGTTGTCAATGATCATTGCTGAAATCTGTCTATACCACACTGGAACAATCAATTTTGTAAATGATTGCAATAATCAAGGAAATTGCCTAATTTATAAATCCTTGCATACAGCATTTTAATGGATTCCTCCATTTTAATGCTGATGCCTTCAGAGCTAAATGAATTGTTGTCCAGGCTGTCATTACACAAAATGATAAAAACATTCCGGCTGGTGGGGAAACCACATCTCATGGATATTCAGACCCTCACCCCATAATCACTCATTAGTGACTTCCATGAAAGTTTCGCACCGCTGAGCCTCAGGAAGAGTAAGAGAGCAGGTGTGTTTGTGTCTGCGCCTTTGTGGAGATCCCTGTTACAGTTTTGGAATTTGAACAAATTTCCTTTTACTGAACCGCAGTGCGCTGGATGTGTCCCCCAGTTCTGACAGCCCCGTACTGAAATAGTTTTTCTCTCTCCTTTTTGTCTGCCGCTGCATCATTTTTTACCACCAAGCCTCGGAGGCAGCAGGCTCAGCCACTCTGAACTCCCAGATCGTGAATCACATCAACACGGATGACGCTGGATGCGCTGAAGCAAATGTGTGATGTCCCAACCCTTACGCTCCCACTAACAGGTAAATCTACAAAGTCCACCTGGAAAGCCAGGCTGCACACTTAGCTCTCTCCCTAAGTCTGCCACACGTAGATTGCTCTTCTCAGTTAAACCCTGGCCAATTGATTCCAGCCAATAGTGTGCTGTCAGTGCTTTACTTACTGCTCAATCTCACTAACCTGACATTTATGGTGCACTGATTGGCCTCTGTCAGTGGTGCTGGTTGTAAATTCACTTTGAAAAGCTTTGTGTTAACAGCCTTCAACCAGGCTCCAAGAAGAGTACGAACAGGCAGCCTGACAATTGCTCGACCTCCTGCCCTTATTATAGTGAGTAAATCAGGGTTTGAGCCATTAGGCTGGAGCCTGGGGCCTACACAAAAAGGATTGACATGACGAAAGGTCAACCTCTGTCACACATGTGTAACAATTTGGATAATGGAATTCTGTAACTTATCTGAGTGAGGTGGCAAATGCTTACAAGGAAAAGTATATTCTGCTCTGGCTTCTCTGGCTTTTATGCTAAGTACTTACACCAAAGCCTGTACTTCTTGTATAAATACACAAGGAATGTCTGATCTCATGAAATCTTGGAGTATATATGATTCTATAAAAGAAAGAAAGAAAAAGAAAAAGAGCGGGGGGTGGGGGGAGGCTCATAGTCATTCTACACACAGTGTTCTTTAGAAAGGCAAAAGGTTTTCCCCACATTACCAGTGTATTACATCCATCCGCCGAGAAGAGAGGACTTTGAGATTGTGGGCATGATTCCCCAGCTAAGTAATTTGCAGTTTTTCATAGTCAAAAAAAATTTTAAATCTATAATATTACACCACAGATGTAAGTGATTCCTGGGTAACGTCATTTTCTCAAATAATTAAAACTGCTTTAATTTACGCAATGAAATAAGAAGGCTCCCCGCGGGTTTCTCAGGACCAGTAGTATCATATCAGATCACTTGCTGCAGTGATTGAGGAGGGCGGATTTCATCTATCCGGTAACCTCTGAGATTCTGATTTTACTTTCTATGCCCTACTTTTAAGCCAATGTGGAAGAAGAAAAACATTACATGATGTAAGAAAACATGCCTTTATGGACTTGTGAATTACTTCTTCACACAGACAAAATGCTATCAATAAAAGAAGCAATTTGTAAACAATAGATAAACTGAACTAATGAGAAAAATAGTCCTGTGGATACAGAATACATCAGTCTTTTTAAAGTATTTGCAGCTAAAGCAATGTAGTGTCACATGCATGTTTGGATTAAACCTCACTGATGTGAGAATTTCCAAATGGCTGTTGTAATTTTTTTTAAGCAGAATCATTTTCAGACTTAGAAAACCAAGGGTGGCACTGTGTAGCGTGACACATAAAGCAAAAGGACCGGGACTTTAAACGGACCTTCAAAGCCAGCTTAAAGTACCAAGTTTTGATTTTTAACACAATGCTGGAAACCATTCCAAGAGGTGGCAGATGGTTTTACAGTTTATGTAAAACTACAAAATGCTCACACTCTATCAAATGGGCACCACGATAAAAGACATCTTCAAATCAAATGAGGCAAAGCCAGAGAGATACACCAGCTGTTACTCTGCATAATTTAAAACATAATAGTAGCATTACTATGGTTTATTTTTAAGGAGAAATTATTTGAATTTCACAAAATTGACATATTCAAAACCAAGCTGACAGGCAGACTCGTATATTAAATGATAAATTGCTGAGAAACACAATTTTTACTTCAATGTAACTGTGACAGCCACATAATTCCATCCCCTGGTGTTTTGGTGAATCAGGCCAAAATGAGTCAAAGTCAAAATACGGAGAATATAATTACAGGATTATCATTGGAACAACTTTTAAATTATTTTAACGTAATCTAAAATGATTAATTTAAAATGATTTTTTCAACATCCAAATACATGCAAATAGGTACAGTACTATACATATGGAATTGGGTCATTATAGAAACATACATACAACACTTAAAATATGAAATCAATTCATTTTCTTCTAGTACCAATTACCTATGATGGTTTTGAAATATAAGGATTTAGCAATGTGTAATATATTTTTAATATTGGTTTTCATTAATATCTTTTGACCTAAGCTAAATAGTAATGATGAAAAATAGACCATTTGCTTAAAAGCAAAACTCTTATTAAATCTAAAATATTACGGCACGAAATCAAACCACAAAAAGGTCCACATTATGTATCCCCCTTGATTTTCTAAAGAAAAATAATGACGGTTTCCACATAGGGCAAATGAAAATGAGACAAATTTACTCAGGCAAAGAGAAGACAGTTTCTGTAAAATTAAGTCTCTTTCTAGTACCTTTCCTGTAATCCTAACAAGTCACTACATTATTTCAATTAGCAGGATAATTTTTCTAGGGTGAAAATAAGTACAATTTATTTTGTCATTGTTGCTAAAATTTCTTGTCAAATCAGACTTTGAGTTGAAAGGCCTGAGTAATATTAGCCTATCTTAAACCGTAGCTTTATTTTAAACTTCCGTATTTTATTCCAGTAGAGTTTTAAGTATACACTGGTTACATTCCTCAGGTCCAGTCATATTAAATTCTGATGTTAAGCAGAAAGGGGAAACCATGTGCAACTAGATTAATTTATCTCAAGGGGAAAACGGCACATTAATAATTGAGATAATGTTTTCATAAATGTTGGACTCAAATGTGCCTTTTCATTCCTTTATTAGAAAACATATTAGGATAAAATTATCTCACTCTCATCAATAAGACCTAATTGCTGAGAAAGATTCTGTTTTCTTTGCAAAACATTCAGAAAGATTTTTTTCCCATTACGTTAAATAGCTAGAAATGTATCATGCATCCAAGTCTTGTTTGAATAAATGTATATAACCAAGGCGAGTGATTGTCTAATGTACCCTGTATGTAATGTTTTGTTTTGAAAGTATCTGAATTTATGTATTTTTTTTAAAACACATTAAAATTCTGATTCTAAAAGAAACTGGCAAAAAATATGACTAACAATTTGGCTTTCAGCTTGCTAATCTCCTTAAACTACAAAAAAAATTACCTTGGCTTATTGCTTAAAAAAGAAAAATACTTGGAATTTCCCATAAACACTCAAAATAGTCAAAACATATTGAATGGAATGGAATATTTAACTTTCTTTAAATTGCTGTATTTTTAAGAACCGAGATTATACACAAAGAGAATATTAACTAAAAAATGATAATATGCTTATAAACCAAACAAGCTCTCCAAAGCTGATGTATATTAAATATTAAAAAATCATTTTTTTACAAAGAAAATAGAGCTTTTAATGATTAAAGAATAGGAATAACTAAGGTGAATCTGACTGTTTCTGTAATAAGCCTTCTTGTGTATAATAAAGTACAGCCATACTAAAAACAATGAACTGTAAACTGAAACAAAAATCCATCATCTACTTGGAAACAGTGACGGGAAAAGATTAGCAATCCATTTATTGTACTGAAATAAAGATAAGTAACCCAGTAAGATCCATCAGGACCTGAGTATTGAACTCTAAATATAAAGACATTTCTTCATCAGCAAATGACTTAAAAAAATGTGAGAAAGAGAAATGATTACAGTTGACTTTTAAAATGAAATAGTCATGATTCAACTGCTTTTAACTTTTTTAAAATTTGCTTTATGTTGATCTGATATGTTGGAAGACATTTAATAAGAATATGTTTTTGAAATGGATAATTATTATATGAGTCATTAAACAATTATTGCCAAATGTTTCCTATAGACCTACAGTGTATACTAATCACTGATTCTTTCTCATATAAATAATATAATGATCTAAAAAAATCTCACAATACAATTTAGGTTTGAAAGGAAGAACTAAAATTTAAGGAAACTTCTAACATTTAGACTCTTCTGTTATAAATGTAACTTAATTCAAATAGTCATGTTTCATAAAAATAATAAAGCTTAAAAATTAAAAAATTTAAAACCTATTTTGTAAAGTATTTTATCTTAGAAGTGGACATCAGACTAAGTTACCTGGCCCCAATTAGTCACATTTTATATGATCTCCCTGAAGACTGATATATTTTACATGGCTGAAGTTTTAATATCCCTTCAATTCCCCAAATGTATGTTATTCTAATTCTTGTTACAGATGATAAAAATAAATAGAATAATTATGCCTTAAGTTTAGGAGGAGGGGACCTGTAGGTCATCCAAGCATACACCCAGCAGGTCTTTTCTGTAACACAGAACCGGCTCTATGTACCCCACACACACTCTCAACTCACATGCCCCAAACAACAGATAACATTCACTTTACATCTACTGAAGTGGCAAGGAAAAGAAAAACACCAATTAAATCCCCCAGTCTCTTTACTACAACAGAATTTTAACTTCATCAAGTACAAGTAAAGGTATAAAAGAAAGGTTGCATCATTTTTAGTGTTTATATATTATGTTCTATATATGTAGTGGCCTCCTGCCAACATCCCAATCATAAAAGCCTTCCAGGAAACACACACACACACACACACACACACACACACACTAAACAATGGGAATCTTTTCATGTTTATGGCTTTTTCTCCTGGCATTCTAAAAATAGACAGGCATCAGAAGGCAATATAATAGTGTTCAGTTTTAACATTTTCAGATAGAGCAAATCTGTACGATGAGTAACTGCTGTATGATTTCCTTGGAAAAGTATTGGCAGACTTTTAACTATATGATATCAGAGTTCCTAATAACACACTAGAACATGAAAAGTGTCTATAAGTGTTTTATAAACTTTAAACCACATTGGAGGTTACAACTAATTAGTCAGAAACAAAAACCAACTAGGAAATGTTTCAAAACCAGATGCTTTGAGCCTGTGCACAGCCTGCCAGCAAGTTACTATGGAATGGATAGCCCATTGGCTGCCATGTTCTCATCTTGGGCTGCTGGGCTGTGGGCTCATACATTCAGCTCTTCCTCCATCAAAGGAGGCTTTGCAGCCCCAGGCCTCAGCACCCCATCCCCAATAGTCATGTGAGGGTTCTGGATACCAGTTTTGTTTCTCACAACCCTGTATCTCCAGGGCCGGAGTGGGGGCTCAGCAAAAATTTAAGTGGTTTATTGAGTCCCGTGAGTTTTATTTAGTGAATATGAGGCAACTCACAGTGAAAATGATCATTTTGACAGGCCAGTCATCAAAGTGTGAGGGGCAAACTGTGGCAGAAACAACCCATTAATGGAGCCCAGAGGTCCATGTCAACTTGGCCCCTGGCATTTAAGAAACTTTCTTTCCCAGATATTCACACTTAATCACCTGCCACAGGTAGTCAGATTTACATATTGCCTAAGTGTATGACTTCTAGCATCTTGTATTTTATATATAACTCTCCATAGGTGGAGGTGGCTAAAACAGGTGGGAGGATTATCTACTGATAAGTGTCTGTCCCTTCAGGAGTGAACCTCAATAATCAACCAGGAAGCTTCTGGAGAAATCTCAGGTTGACATTTTTTCAAATAGGTTATTTTTAAATAATAGCATCAGGTAAGATTGTGCCATAAAGTATTATCATCAATTGGGTTATGCCAAAGTGCTGAGGTTTCCCATGTTTTGATTTTCTATCTTGAGGAAGATTACATAATTTCACATTGTCAGAGAAGAAGCAAAATTTGTAATTTCTGACTCCCAATAAAATTTGCTTACTTTGGGCACTTTGCAAGTTGTGAAACATGTTGCAGTCTCTCACATCCAGCATTTACAAAAT
The DNA here is from genome assembly GCF_041146395.1 of Eulemur rufifrons. Lineage (NCBI taxonomy): Eukaryota > Metazoa > Chordata > Mammalia > Primates > Lemuridae > Eulemur > Eulemur rufifrons. The sequence goes on along the minus strand of NC_090999.1, from coordinate 88,216,073 downwards.
TGTTTTTCATCTGTGAAAATAAGCCTGACTCTCCTTCCTCCCCTCTATGCTTCTGTACCCACCTGCCCAGTGCACTGAAACACATTGGAAGAGCTTAGAATGGGACATAAAAGTCACCCAGCCCTCACCCTAATGCCTAACCCCCTCTGCTCCATCTCCTCAGCTGTTTTCTCTTTTTCTTAAGATTTAGAAAGACCAAAGGCAAATCCATTCCAGCTGGAACACAGGCAGGTTAAGGTGACTGTCTTCAGAAACCTGTAGGCCCTGTCCTCTTGGCCACGTTGCTATTGTGGCAGACTCCATCTCTGCCGCCTCCTTACAGCAGGTGCTTCAGACACCAGGCATTTACAGGGATGCCAGAGAAATCTATTCTCCGCTACCCTCTGGGGACCAAGGGAGGCTCTCTCTGAAGTTGCCACACGCCAAGGGCCAGGCTCTGTGCCGGCCAAGGCTGGGTGGCGAGGTATTGGGCACGGGCCACTTACCTCCCAGAGATGCTGCGTGTTCCTCACGGCACCCGCCTGCACCTTCTCTGGGGGCAGGAGCACGCCCTGGAAGGGCCCAATCCAGGTGCCCTGTTGGATCCTCTGCGCCGCGCAGATGCCGTAAGCCAGGCCAGGCACGGTGCTGGTGCACAGGCACACCTCCCGCGGCAGGTCCCGCAGCCACTCCGGCAGCTCCGGCGGGGGCGCAGCGGCTGCGGCGCTGCTGGTGCCCACGAGCCGGCGCAGCGAGTGCAGAGGCCCGTGCATGGGGCACTCACCGTTGCGGTTGTCTGCGCACATGTCGCAACCTGTGGGAGACACGCAGAAGGAGGGAAGGGAAAGGGTTAACCTGGCCGCTCAGAACGGCCCATCCTAGGGTAAATCCCCCAGACAACAGTATCCCTGCCCGCCAGGGTAAGCCATCATGGAAGGAGGTGACGCCGTTGGGACGCAGAGGCTACTCAGAGTAGGAGAGAGGCCAACCCGCGCCGCCCCCTTGGAATTTACTGCACCCAAATCTGCCTGGTACCGGGTACAGACCCTGGGCTCCCTAAAACGCCTTCGGAGCTGTGTGCGGATTGCCTCGTCCTCTCCCCGCAACCGCAACCGACGGCTCTTGGCGGCATCTCCTCCTGGTTTCCGTCTCTCTGCACCTCTCCCTCTCTCTCTCTCCCACTTCCCTTCTGTCTCTGTTCCTTCTGACCCTCTGCTCATTCTGGCAGTTTCTCTCTATCCGGTGCTGCAGGGTGTATATTTCCTCGTACCACGAAAAAAGCCCATCTTTTCCCCAATCTGATATCTCGGAGAAATTCTACACTGGTCGCCTACGCATTTGATTTTCCTCCTTTTACAATTACATAGGAGACGTTTTTACAATCACCAGGGCACGTGGGCTGCCAGTCTGGCGTGGGGCGCCTTTCGCACTCCCCTCGACCCGGGAACTCAGAGGCTTCCTCCACCGCCTCCCGGGCGTCCGCGAGATGGATCAGAGCAAGCCTGGAGTTCCGTGGAGCCCGAGTCGCAGCCTCAGGAAGCCGCGGGCTCGCCCATGCTGGGGTCCCTGTCAGCGCCCACTCTAGGCACTCCAGCCAGGCGGGGACATGCGGAGACCGGGGGGCTGTTCCGGAGGGTTTGTGTGCAAGCTTTTCCCTGACTCGGAAAAGAAACGAATAGCAATTTTAACGATCAGGGTAATGGGTCTCTAATGATCAGGGTAATGGTTCAATGGAGAGGGCCCCAACTACTGCCCCATGGTTGATCCCGAGCCTTAATGCGATTATCTTGTGCTGTAAACTGAGCGAAGCTGTTGATGAAGCTGTCTCTCTCCGACACTTCCCAGAGCAGCGGGCGCGGAGGGGACCCCCACCCTTCGGGCCGGGCAGTAGTGGGCGCCCAGTGTCCCTCGACTGGAACTGGGTGGGAAGGGGCCGGACGGCAGCGGGAAGCAGGGCCTGTGGCGACCGTGCTGTCGGATCGCAGCGCCCTCCGGGTTATTAATGGGCCTGGCGGAGCCGCCGTGTCTGCGCCCTGGCGCGGCGAGCCTGCCCGAGGAGGTGGCCTCGGCGCCCGCCGGCGCGACCCAGCCTCCCTGGCCCAGCTTCCCTGGGGAGCCACCGCAGCTCCGCGCAAGTGTCCGGCCTATGACACTGGGCCTGACACCTGGCGAGTCTGCCTGGCGGAGACGGTGAAAGCCAAGCACCAGCGTATGGGCCGGTGCTGGGAGATCCGCCCTAGGGGCTTCTGGGCACCAGCGCCTGGCCTTGATAGCAACTCGGCCTGGTGGGTCACCCTGGATGTGCACTACCTGTGCTGAAATAGCCTAAACGCCCAAGGAACTTGTGAGTCAGCGAGAAACTTTCGAGGAACACAGAACCCAGCATGGTGAGGGAACCCTCCTTTTGTCATTTGCCTCACAGCAAGGGCAGGTTGACATCTGAGCATCCTATCACAGTGGAATCTGGATCCGGCCAGCTGTGCCTTCCCCTCAGTCAGCAGTTACTCCTCCACTCCTCCCAAGAGAGCACAGGGAATGAGGGGACCTTCTGACTGCCCCTTCTTAGAGGTGTCCCCAGGCCTCTCAGGTGAAAAGCAACAACCTGTTTTCACAGCTAGTGAAATGTCCATGCTTCTGAGCCTCTCTCACAAAAAGGTCCTCCCCTGCCTCCCTCTGCCAGCAACACAAATGTTCAAATTATTCAAGGCTCCATTTTCTAACCCAGGGCCTAGATGGGCGTAGTCTCATGCTTATCCATATGTCAACCCCTCTGAAGCACACATACTGTACACACCCTCTAGAGCTTTTGATTGTGAAAATTAAAACACTTCAAGACATTTTGGGAATGGGAAGAAAGTCAATAAACACTCATATTTACCAAATGCCTAACTATGTTCCAGGCACCTGTCTTGAACCAAACAACCACCATATTATCTGAGAATCATCATTCTCACTTTGCAGATGAGGCAACTGAGGATTTGCAGCACTGTAACTTGATCGAGGATCAGAAGCAAGAAGGTGGGTGGCAGAGAAAGGATTCAGTCAGGTCTGCCTCATTCCAAAGCTTCCAAACCCAGAGATTTGGGAAGACTAATGAAAGCTGGGAGACATTTATATCCAAAGTCATGACTCAATCAACAGAATTGAAATATTTCACTGAAATAACTATTTTGGGGCCACAAAAATTGCTGTAACATGATTGAGTTACAGAGGTTTCTCTGCTTCCCACACTCTTGGGTTTGGGGACATTAAAGAAAGAGAATGAAAAGGAAAGTAAATAGATAATGTCCATAATTTTGAATGTTAGTGTCTGACTTCAGAGATGGCCTTTCAGCACCTTAGCAAAAATAGCTAAAAACAAATGACAATAAGCAAAGGCAATATGCCCATGAAAATAAAAATAAATCACTTCAGGAAGTTGCTTAACTGAGATTTTTCCTTTCTGGTTGACTCAATGAAGCAAAGCATGAGAAGAAAGAGTGTTTAGTATTCATTCCCCCAACAGCCTGTATCAGAGATCCTGTTAACTTCCAACATCACCACACGTAATGTCACATAGACTACATCAGTAATAAAATAAAGAGCAAAAGTAGCAACCCCAGCCACTACCCCACAGACAAAAAGCACACAGCTGATATTTGTCATACCTGATAATAAAACTATGGCCGAGTTCTTTCTCCAAGAAGTCCTCTAAAGCCCTTTTTAACTTATTGTTTCATTGGTCTCCACAAGGTGTTGAAAAAACTTAACGGTAGCATTTGGCAGAGTGAAAAACTGAGGCTCCTCCAGTACCTACAAGACTGTGTGTATGTTAGGTCCACAGCAGAGTAGAGAAGGCCAATCCATTTTAATTATTCTACCCAACAGGAATCTTCTGAATTTGTGAACCACCTCATGTTATATCAAAATATTCTAACAGAAAAGTTGACCAACTGCCATCAAAATACACATTCCATTCTAATTTTTTTAATACACAAAATCTCCCCAACTGAAAACATTTGGGCGCTAACCTGTGCCTCAGAGACCCAGGGGAGCTTGAGGATATTAAAAACAAGTAACATTTCTTGGGGTTGACAAATATGGCGCAAGTAGACAAACATTCTAAGCAAAGTATTTTCTCGATATGAACACCTACATGAAAAGGTTTGGGAGAGAAGCCGGCTACATGCCCAAACTACCTACAAATACATATAATATACAATGTGCATCATAATATCTTATACATGCACACATACACACAGCATTCCAGGCCAAGCAATATATGAGTCTATTTGTATTTGTAAAGAGGAAACAAATGTTCCTTTCTCTTAAAATCAAGGAAAGAGTTTTTGTACATGTTCATAATTGTTATTCATAAAGAATTTTCTATATTTCTGAGAGATAGTCTCTTATTTTCTAAGAAAGATACTTTGAAATACCATTTTAGCATTCGAGAATATAAGAGATGATGGTTCCTTTTCTAACTTGAATAGATTTGTTAGTGCTCCTGTCTATGGGTCCCCGAGTAAGGGAAAGGGCTGTCATCAGGTTCCAGACTTGTTCACCTACTGCCTTCAGAAGGCCTGGCCAAGTGAAGTGAAAAGCAGACTCTCACTCTTTATTTTATATCCTTCTGTATTGTTTGAATGTCTTTACAAGTAACGTACTACTTTTATAATTTTAAATGCATCTATTTTAAGGTAAAGGGGGCAAAGCAGGCCAAGGTTTTCTTTTCTGGAATGTCATTCTAGGAAAGGTGAAATAGAAAACGCTTCAGGGCTTTGGTGTCTGGAAAGGCCGACAGGCGTGTGTGCGCGCGTGGGGAGTGCCCCCCACACCGGGTCTTCACTCCCCACTGCTTCTCCAGCGCCTTCTCCGGCCCTCACCCGCCTCTGCTAAGGGAACCAGGGAGTAGCTGAAAAGCCTACTTCCTGGCCGAGCAGCGAGACCCGCTCAGGCTGTAAATCCTCCTCGACTGCTGCGGAGGTCGCCGCCCTCAGTCCCGCAGGTCAAGCCCTGCGGGGCCGGCGCCCATCGATTCCAGCCCAGCTATGCCGCCACCGGAGTGCCGCCTGCTGGCAGCGCGGGGCAGGGGGCTGGGCTGATGGGCAGAGGACGGTTAGAGCACCCAGCCCGGAGCCTCTGCACCGGAGTTCAAGCCCCCAGGGGCTCCCACCCGCGCTCGTCCCCTGCCTTCCCGCGCTAGGTGTAGTGGGGGCAGAAGTGGTGATGCGCGGTGTGGGGCACCCTGACCTCGGCCGGCAGGCGGCCTCCGCACCTAAGGCTGTGTTTTGAAGGCCTCATCCCGCTTCTGCCCCTTCTCTTCCAGCACCGGGCGTGGCCGCCGACGCCACCCACCCAGCCCTCCTCATTCCCCGCCAGGAAGAGGTCTTCCAAGATCCCAGAGGTGGTCTACAGGCAGATCCAAAGGCGACGCGGTTTAGCCCGGCCACCGGGAAGGGGAGCAGATTGTGGTCGTGCCCAGCTCACGCGGAATCTTCTCGGAGCCCTTCCCTCTACGCGAGTTTAAAGCTCTCCGAGAGCCCCAGAAGCGCTGGGCTTTCTCTGCCCGGCCTGGCTACCGGCTTCGGCCTGGGACCAAGAGGGAGAGACAAAAGGGGGAGGGAAAAGAGGGAGGGAGAAAACGTGGGTTTTATTTGTCTCCCGATGACTGTATTCATAAATTAAATGGGAGCGCCAGTGTGTGAGGGTGAGAGAATATTGCGCGGAGATAAACCTCGCCGGCCCCTGCCCCTGCGAGGCCGCCATATACAATGCGGAGATGATGAATAGGAGCCGCGAGAGGAGATCGAAGCCGGTCTGGGCTGGCTCCACTCTCTCCTACAAAACTATAGGGCAATTAATTGTGGCTTGTCCCCTCATCCTTCATCTCCTGGTGGCACATATCGATGGAGATTACTGCTGATGGACCATTTTATCACCTTAAATAAACAGTCGCCACCTCTTCTAACCTCAATCTAATATATGGCTGTATGTTCAGTTTCAGGGCGCTAGATAACGAAAGATGTAAAATAGCTAAATCATGTGTGTTACTGGATGGGGCGGGGTCTGCACACAAAAAGAGAGAAAAGAGAAAAAGAAACAGAACAATACAAAAACCCACACACCGACGCGAGGCTCCCTCCCCCCGGACCAGGTCTGAAATCTAAGTCGCTGGCTGGTCACTGACAGCTGGGACGCTGGGCAGTAGGGGCAGGGATGCAGCGGATGTGCCTCAGTGGCACTGGGCTCGAAGCTCCCCAAACAGGATTTGTGTCTTCCAACTGGGTGGGAAGAGATTAGGGCAAAGTCAGGAAACACTCACCCTCCTTTATCTCTTTCCCTAACCCCATAGCACGCACCCCACAACCAGACAAATCAGTGTTGGACCCAGATTTCCTTCTCTCTCCCCAGCCCTTCTCCCCAAACCCTTGAAAAGCTTGGCGCTACCAATAAGGGAGCCTCAGGTCCAGCTCCTAAACCCATACACGCACCAGGGCAGTTCTCCACGCTGTTCCCTGCGCAGGAGGGCTTCTGTAAGTCGAAAGGAGACAGGGATCCACCCCCCTAGCTGGGAAAGTTACAGGGTGGCCCAGCTCTCCCCTGAGACACCCAAACTGCTCAACTCCCACCTCCCTACCAGGTACTATCGAAGAACATCTTCACAAAAGGGTATGAAAAATCAATTGGCTTTGCCAAGAGCAGACCCGGGAATTCTCCATACAAACCTCAGGCGCGCCTAGTCACTGCCTCTCGCTACCTTGCAAGAGTAGTGACACGGTCTCGGACAACGCACCAGCTCCCAGAACCTGAGGTGAGGCCCCTGCCATGGAGCCTGACCGAATCAATGGCTTCAGGCAACCAAGCAGCAAATATGGGCAGTAACACAAGAAGGGGAAGGAAGGGCCCCATCCCTCATTTATATTACAACTCGCACCACTTGACTTTTAAGAGAAGAAAGCAGCAGCAGCTAAGCATTCAGAGCTTCAGTGGAAAGTGTACTTCAGTCACAGAATAAATTGATACAGAGTTAGATAACACATATTCTGGAAGCGCTCCCTGGGGCTAGCTTGCACGGTTTCTGCTGTTTTAAAATCCTTTTGTGTTTAAGAGAGCTAAAGCCCCTTCTGTAGTATTTGCCATAGATACCAATAAAGTTTCAAGGTGAAACTAGTGTTACTGAGTTCTTTTCTTACAGAGCAATGATGTCATGTCTTGCTGATCACTTTGTCAAAGGGAAGGGAGAGGTAAAGAAGCGCCCCCCCCCCACTTTTTTGCCTTGTAAGAAAAAGAGAAAATGACTCAATACCCTTTTCAGTACAAAGTGATAAAAAAGAAGCAATGTTGAGTTCACTTCACAGTGTTTCTTTTAGAGGTAGATGGCCAAAAAAACTAAAAGGAAAACTAGGGAAATCTACATGTGATAGATTAATAGGAGTCTCCCTTCTGCCTCCACCCTGCCTCTAACCTCACCCCCATTCACATACAACTCAGGAATGAGGCTTCTGTTTTTCAGTCTTTCAAGTTAACCACTGTACCAAGCTCTCCTGTGAAGGGAGAAAAGTTTCCCAACCTTTGCATTTCTGAATTGTTCTAAGCCCCTAGTTAGAGTAAACGCAATCACTTTTCATCTTTATAAAACACATCCCATGGTTTCAAAGGAGTGCCTAAGCCTTGCTTGCCGGGAGAAGTTCCTGGAAGAATGGGAGACCTGGTTCACCAGCATTACACAGCGCTACCTCAGCTTTCTATTTTCTTTCTCAATTGCCCTTTAATTAGTGAGCAGCAGAGTGCAACTCTAATAGGATAATCTAACTTCCTTTCCCTCTGTCTTTTCCCCTGTACACTGAAGCAGTCCAGTCAACTCAAAAGGAGATACCAGGAGATTAACACAAATAGGAATAATTTAAATAAATTCATAATTCATTTCCTCCAACTAGAGAAAAAAGTTACCTAGGCAATAAACTGGTTCAATAGCCACATATTAGTTAGGAATCTATCCTAATTCTTTTTCTGATTAGTCTAAGTTTTCTCTAGTTAAAATGTATTAAATCTCAATACTGCATTGTAAAGAGTTTAGGGAGCTCAGCATACAGCTAGGGCTTTGGGGTGTGTTGCTGGTGTCTTTCCCAGCACGAATTTGATTCAGAAGAGAAACTGCAAGTTAATGAAGCACCCCCAGTCTGCAATAACTATAGTTTACTAAGCAGTAAGAAATGCCTTTTCCAAAGGCTTTTTTTTATCTTTTTATTTCACATTTTAAAAAAGAACTGCTTTGAAAACTACACATTCAAGAAATTCAGTAGGAAATAAGTATTTTTTAAAGATCCATTAAGACAATATAATTTTGTGAAATTTTTGGAAACTCTGAAATACGATAGTCTTCTTAACTGCACAGCAAAAATCAAAACCCCCATTTTAAACCAGCACTTTACCCTCAGACTCTATAAAGGAAAAAAGTAAATACAACTGCTCCATGAAAATTATCTCCAACATTAAGAAAATATTAATAACACCTCAATCACTAGGCTGATGCCCAGTGTTTTTTCATCAAAGCAATGACTTTGGGAATTCTTTAAATGGCTATAACTGAAGTTATTTTGCTTTTACAATGAATTAAGAAGTTCACGGAGTGGTAGACATTCTGCCAGGAGCAACTCATTCAAAATAGAATAAAAAGAAATGTTTACGATCAACTTTTCTCATACAGAAGCCAGATGAAGGAACAAGATGAAGAAAATAGCTAAATGAACGCTAATCTTTCAAATCCTGTATTGCTTTCAATCTGACTCCCTTAACTTGTTTTGATGCTATCTCCAGAAGCCTCTGACAGTCTATTTTACACTTACCCCAAACGTTAGGTGTAAACATATTAGAACTTCTGAAACTAGCAAAAAGAAGCAGATATAAAGCAATACACATTCTTGATCTTCACTTAGAGTTTTGCTTTAAAACCTAAAAATGGAACTGTATTTGTGATAAGCCTTTGAAATTGTGAATATAGGAAGGAAGCTAGAGAGTCCTGATGTTTAGTTAGGCATTTGCTATTTACTTGGGGGAAGAAGGAAGTAAGGTTCTTTTACTAAATTACCGTCACCCGAATTTCTAAAAATAAATAAATAAACCAACACGGATTGCACACGTTTGCAGGCTGGTCAAGAGTGCGCGGAGAATGCGGGATCAGTAGCGAACAACCCTGACCTAAGTCGGAAATTTTCTTCACAGTAAGTAGCGGCAGTTTTTTCTTTTCCTTCTTTTTTAAATAAAGAGTAGACCTAAGAATAATGCCTGCTTTAAGGGAGAGACAGACTCAGTGTCATCCAAAACTACTCCAGCGAGGCCCCTACAGGCAGCAGCTCCCGGCCCGTCCCCCCACAACCCATGGCCCGAAAATGACCTGGTTGCAGTTAACTTCAGAGATGGAGTAGAAAGTAGAAGTAAGCCCTGGTCTCCACGTTCCCCAAAACACTGAGAGTCCCTCCCTTGTCCCCGCTAAGGCCCGCAAACTGTCGACTCCTTATCGCGCGCTGCCAGTACCCACCCGGCCCGGGCAGTGTCCAGCGGGAGGGCGGAAGTCTGTATTGCCCGGTTGACGGGCAACTCCAGTCCCAAATACTTGGGGCAGTGAAGCACGAGATGAGAGAAGGAAAAGGGAGGCAATCCCAAAGTGCCACCCGGCCATCCCGTATGTTCTCCTTTCTTCTCCAACGCCTGAAAACTTTTGCCCCAGTGGTCTGGGAGGCGCAGGCCAGAGGCCTGGACCAGTTGCTCCCCCCGCCCCGGTGTCACCCTCATCCGACCCGCCTCCCCGACAGGCGCCCGCGCTCGCTCGCCGGCGCCAGCGCCCTGGGAGTGAGCGCGCGGGCTGCGGCTACGTACGGTTGTTGGGGTCGCTGGTGTGCTGGTTGAGCGGGATGATCTCCATGCGCTGCTGGCCGTACAGGTAATAGTCCAGCTCCTCCGCGCTGCAGCGGAAGCGCGGGGCGCCCCGGCCATCCCCGCCACCGCCACCGCCGCATTTGGCGGGCCCCGGGCCCGAGGAGGCGCCGAGGCACAGTTCCTTGGGGGGCAGCGGCTCGGCGGCGACGGCAGCGGCGGCTAGAGGCGCGAACACCGGCAGCTGCGACACTGGCAGAGCCGAGAGACCTGCCAGTGCGGCGGCAGCGGCCGCAGCAGCGCAGGAGGAGGCAGAAGAGGCCGAGGTGGAGGAGGAAGCTGGGGTGGACGAGGCGGAGGAGAGAGAGGCGGGCCGCGGGCGCAGGCTGTCGGGTGGAGGCTCGGCGCGCTCCGGTGGCGGCGGCGGTGGCGGCGGCGGCGGCGGCTGAAGGGGCTGCGGCGCGCCCAGGGGACCCGCGGCGCCGCCGCCCTTAAGCGGGCCGCCGCCGCCGTGCGGGAAGAGTTGCTGCCAGTGCTGCAGGTAGGCTGGGTCCACTTTGAGGAAGGCCGAGCCACCAGGGTCTCCCGGCTTCAGCATGTCTGATGCCTCGAGCTGGGGGCAGAGGGCAGGGAGGAGGGTGCGCGTGAGCTGGACTCAGGGCCTGGGCGGGAAGGGCGGGGAGAAGGGCCGCTGGGACCCTGGAACGGGCGCCAGAGCCAGTGGCTCTGCCAGCTGCAGCCTGGTTCGGCAGCTCCCTCTTCCCAACTCCTCCAGGGCACAAAGTTTACTCCGAAGCCGCGGCGCCGCGCAGAGGGAGCTCTGCCCAAGTCTGCCCGCGCTCCCGCGCTCCCGCGCTCGCGGCGGGGCTGCTCTCGCTCCTTCCGCCGGCCTCCACGTCCCTCGCTCGCAGGCCAGGTGCACCCGCCTCTGCCCCCCAGCCCGCGGCTCCCAGCTCCCACCCTGCAAGGCTGGAACCCAGCTGGAGGGCGCTTCGCCACAGAACTCAGCTGCAGGACGTAGCCCCCGCCCTCAGCCAGCGTCGGGAGCCGACCCGAGCCTGAGTGGCGCAGCGCCCGAGCCGCGTTGGCCTCAGGCGCCAGGAGGCGGGACAGTCTCGCCCCCCGCCCCCAGCCTAGGACCTCCAACCTCCCTACCCACCCTGCCCTAGACCCTCAGCCCGTGACGAGCCTCACCTTACTCGAAAACTCGGAGCTGCTGGTGAGTACGTGCGTGAGTTTCGGCGAGCGTGCGGGAGAGTGTGCGTCCCGAGTGCGCTACATGCCTATGGGCAGCGCGGGAGGAGAACCCTGGAGATCGGGAACCCTCGTGGCCTGCGAGCGAGGGCCGTGGAGGCCCGCGGAGGGCGCGAGAGCAGCCCGGCCGAGGGCGCGGGGGCGCCGGCGGACCTGGGCGCCGAACCGAGCCGCTGTGGGCTGCTGTGCTCGGTCGCCACCGCGTCCCAGCTCCTTGGCTCCACGCTCTGGCAGCCTCCCGGCTGGACACGTGGGTTTTACGACAGCACAAAATACAAGTGTGTGTGTCTGTGTGTGTGTGTGTGTATGTGTGTGAGGTTGCGGGGGAGGGGGCAGTGTTGGGGGGAGAAGAGAGAGAGAGAGAGAGAGAGAGAAAGGGGGGAGGGAGCGGGACGGGAGGCAGGCCAGAAGAACGAAGGGGAGGGGAGAGGGAAGAAGGAAGTTCTAACTCGGGCCGACCCACACAGCCCGCGCGCCTCTCCCGCACAAATACCTCCTCCACCCTCCCACCCCTCATTTTTTGGCGTGACGTGTCTTGCCCGCCTGTTGTCTGTTTCTGTCTGTGATATGTCTTTTCTCGGTGCCAGCTCAGTGCCCTGATCCTGAAAGCAGTGGAAACGCAGAAACCGGAACGCATCTTCGCACGCGCTCGAATGTCCGCGCTACAGCAAGCGCGCGCCGCCAGAACCGGTTTGCGCTTTTGCCCAGCTCTGTTTTTCCTGGAGTGCTGATGGGTGCCTGAGTCGCCTCGCCTGCCACGCAACCTCTAAGATAAATCCTCCGGGGAGAAAAGTTTGGGGTGGGGCGCGGGGCGTTACGCAATGGAAAGAGACCCTCAGTCTGCAGCCAAGGAGGCGGGCTTGGTGCAGGGAGACTTGGGACCGAGAGTCTCAAGAGCAGCTGGTTCTGGTGGGACTCAAGCCTGGTGAAGGGGCTAGGAGGCGGCTGCAATGGAGTCTCCACAGTGCCAAGCGCTCAGCCGACCCTCTCTCTGGTTGTGTTCCTGGAGGGCTCCCTCCCTCTCCTTGTTGGCTTCCCAAGGCAAGTATCCAGAGCTACATCTGGTGGCACGACTGCTCCTGGACACTGGCGAGGCTGTTTGACTTCGGCTGTCCAGGGCTGCCCTAGGAGGTCACGTACAGGTTTCTCTCCCCAAAACCTGAGATGCAGGGTAGGAGCTCAGCCCTGCCTCCACTATGCTTTCTCCCCGGGCTTTGGCCCACAGTCGCTCTTCATAGGCAATCTCTCATTCCTGAATTAGGCACTTGCCCCCAGCTCTTTCTGGCATTCCTGGGACTCGGTGGTAGAGGGCACCGACAGGGTGTGCAAAATTGACCAACTCAGGCATTTCCCCGTCGCAGGAGTTCTGTCCATACCGCAAAGAAATGGCATTTATCTTTCCCCAAACAACCCAATTTATTTAGCACTTGTCACTCTGAATAATTAATAACCATTTTTTTTTTCCTGATTTCTGCTTGTTTCTTTTTGTCTTCCCATCACTCATTTTGTCCGAGCCTGGGAAATGCGCTGTTAAGACTTTGTCCGAGTTTCACGCAGGATACCTCGATGCTGGTTGGAACAGAGTTGGACCAAAAATGTTTTGACTGGCTCATTATGACAAGGCAATCCGTCATGCTTGGATAGATTGATAGCAACCAAGTTCAATGCAAACACCAGGAGGGAAAACCCACACATCTCTGTGGACCCCGAGGCTAACCAGGCAGTCTCCGCAGACTTTGAACAACCCCATCAGGAGGAGAGAATGAAGTTCCAGGCCCGTTTCAATTAATCTGCTCGCAAAACTGCAGAAGAGTGCCTGTCGGGCTAAGAAAGGAGAAAACTCTCATACACTCTCCCGGGTTCATTGCTGAGAAACCAGGACACTTAACTCTTCCCTGGGAGCTCTGGGGATGGAGGTCCGGACATTGCGACAGCAGCCCCGCCGCCCAGCTTCTTGTTTCTGTCCAAAGATTGCTATTCCCAGGCGCTTGGTCCCCAGGACTCCAGGTCCCAAAGAATCTACCTACTTCCCACCCTCCCCTCACTAGAAAGTCTCAAGATTTTAAGATGCTAGCTGTAGCAACGGCTTCAGAGCCCTCTGCCACCTACACTCTGGGAAGCAGGGGAGGGAGGATTCCCGTTGTAATAAGATTTGACCCGTTAATGATATGCCAAGCGCGGGTAGGTGATTTATGTATATTTAGTCCACCTAGCAGTTGTGCGGAAAAGGCATTATTATTCCTCCATATTACAGATGCGGACCACTGAGGCTCAGAAAGATTAAGTGAGTTGCATAAGGTCATGCCATTAATGAGTAATGGAGACGGATTCCAAACACTGGTCAGTGATGTGCCAAGTGCATCTCCTGTCCATTCTGGTCAAACCTCTACCCACTCTATCCAGACTGAGGCCAGATTGGGTTGGGGGTACCTTGGGAGAGATTTGGCTCCCCTGCTGTGGGGGCCAGAGGGAGAAGCGTAAGTAACGAAGGCCCCTCCCACTATGCCTGCCAGTGGTGTACCTGACCTGTCTGATTCAAGCTCCCCCACAGGGCCCCACGGGGCCGGGCACGTGTCAGTCGCGAGGCAACGGAACTCTAGGGCCCAGACGGCACAGGAACCTCGCTCGAAGGAGGCAGGGAAAAGTCTGAAGCAGCGCTCAGAAAGCCCGGGAGCGAACCAGAATGTCTCCAGGGAAATGTATCCGCAGTCTGGACATCCCCTGCGCCTCCTCGGCAGGCCCACGGCGCGGGCGGGGCCCCTGCTTGCCCCCGCCGCTCGCGGGACCAAGCGAGCGCCACCGACACCGAGAGCCGGGCACAGGCGGGACGCCGAGCCCTACGCGCTGCGGGGGTTGCTTCCCCCTCGCACAACTGACCCTGGGTCCGCTCCGTCACGGTCACCCTCGCGCGCTCCGGGGGTTTTTAGAAAGTGATCCCACAGGACGCAGGGACGTGCACCCCTCAAATTCACTCCCCTCCTCCTCGTTACTCAGAGCGGAAACAAATCACTTCGACCACTTAGGAAGCAATCAAACCTTTATAAAAATCCATCGCTCCCAAATCGATGGGTGAATATTTGCTGGGAATTTGTTCCAGAGGAATAAATAAGGAGCGTGAGTGTATTAAATGCAAACGGGGGGACACAGTGGTGTTTTTCTTCATTGATTAATGACCTCTAAAATAAAACAAGTGGGAAGAGGAGTCAAGATCGATAAATTAACTGCCCAAATTCATCATTTTCTCTAACATTTTTCGCCCGAAAATTATCCTTAGGAAGCCCATTGTAGCCTTAATGGGGAGGGGAAGATGCAGCCAGAGGCCCGAGTAGGGAGGGAGAGGCCGGAATGGGCAGGAAAACGAGAAGGGAATTCTGTAGGAGAGACCCTCTATCTGATTTCGTTTGACATACAATTAAAAAGTTTGCCTTTCATATTAATTATTTCTTCCTGGTGGGGGAGGGGAACAAATGGTAGGCTGCCTTTGACAGGACTCCGATAAAGGATTCAGCAGCTCTCCTCTCTGCCCTGGGTGCTCCGCTTCTAGGTTTAAGGTCACGGGTGGCTGAGTTAATAATTCATTAATATAGACATTTATTCAGAAGGGTTCTCTGAGATCCACTCTCCCTGCCTCCTCCCAGAGATTTATTTTCCTGTGAAATGGATGGAGGGGGTGTCAGGCTGCAGGTGAAAGGAGGGGGAAGGAGAAAAAAATGGAGGAGAGGCTAGCTACAGCTAGGAGGAATCTTTGCTTAGCCGTATTAGCAGACAGGTCCCTTTAGCTTGCAATCAAAAACTTGGTTGAAAATGTGGCATCCAAACAGCACAGGGACTCTGACCTCTGGTGGCCCTTTCCCCTGCTTCTATACCTGTTCATTCATGTGTTCAGAAAGCTCCTTTCCTCAATGTTTTAGGATCTGGGAAGAGGCAACTGAGGACCTTGGAATGCAGTCAAAGTAGGAAAACTCTGGAAAAAGAGCATCCCACCCCCATCCCTGTGAGGGTCCCAAAGGAGGAGCTTTGAAACTTGCCCAGACCTGAAATCTAAAGGAATTTCCTCTCCTAAGGGCACAGGCAACTTCTGGTGGACACTCCACCCCTGGGAAATAGGACCATGGGAGCATTATAAAACAGACCAAACAGCTGGTTCCTCCAGTGTACATTCTAGGGGTGTGGAGACTACAAGTAATCAATAGAGGAGTAAATTGTAAGATGGTAATAAGTGCTATGGAGAACAATAAAGAAAGGATAAAATGAAGAGAGTGCACATTGGTGGACCGTGTTACTATTTTACATATAGTGGTCAGGGAAGGCTTCTCTTACAGGGTGAAATTTGAATAGAGACTTTCAAAGCAAGAATATGCCAGTTTTGTGTCCGGAGTGGGGCATTCCCTGCCCTAACCTATAACCAGCAGCTAAAGCAATGGAAAGGGCCTCCCCTGAGGAACTGTTAAAGCCCTGGGTAAGGATTCTGCCCTCTCAGCTACTGGCCACACATGCTGCCCTTAAGATGCTGTGATTTACTCCATATCCTTTCAATACACCCAAGCACTATTCACATCAGTTGGAGTTGCCTCTGTTGCTGGTGACTTAGACCCTGACACAGTGACCCACCTCAGACTGTCTGAGCTTCAATTTCTTCAACAGCCAAACGAAGAGGTGGGACAAATGCAGCTTTCTATTCTAAGCTTTTAGGAAGCAGCTACCAGATTCTGACCTCCCTCTCTACTACAAACTTGAAACCCCGCCTCCTGGATGCTGTAAGTCTAATGTGTGTCGGGTTAAAACCTATTGAGAAACTGAAAACAAGAAAACCCACAACGTTAGTTTAATCACTGCAGTCTTCCCACTGATCCCTTTGCATCTTCCCTTGTTTGTCCTGACTCAGTAACAGAAAACAGTGCTGTTACCATTGAAAAGAAAGGGTGTGAGGAGTGAGGCCATGAGGAGGGAGGCAGTGGGAAGCTCAGCTCACAGAAGTCTTTCCTCAGATGACGCTGCATGACCCTCCACTCAGCTGACACACCCTCCTCCTCTTCGGAGGCCTGAGCAGTTTAGACATGTGTCCTTCCCTGAGCTTCCCTCCTGTCCCAGCAGTGCTTGAAAGGCCAGCTCCTCACGTTGCCAGGTCAAAGATGGCCTCTGGGGCCAAGAGACCACGCTCAGGCGATTTCTAGCCACTCTCTTTCATCCTCTGCCAGGACCGTGCAGACAGCACCTGTTCACTTCACTTGAAATGCAGCAGAACCTTCCAGCTCCTTTCACCCTGGTCACCCAACAGCTGCCACTCAAACAATGCCTCTCAGCCACTCAGGCCTGATTTGGATTTGACCTACTGACCTTGAGGTGAAAGGCTGTACAGTCCATTCCCAATCCCTGGGGCCAGTTCATTCTCCCAAGAAGCCTCTAAATATATCCCTCCCTTTTGCAGAGAAATCAGCTATTATAATTTACAAAGGTCTTGTGAGTTTAAAATATATTGGCGGCAGTTCAGTCCCATAAAGATTTAATGAATAGCCATTGGGTGAAAAACAGCTGCTCTTTTTTCTTTTTTTAAGTCTTGACAAGGAGAACAGTCCCTTCAGAAACTCACATATTCCCTTCATTATCTCCTTCCCATCAACCCTTTCCCCAGGAATTTAATCTTACATTTTTTCAAAGAGTCTGTAAGAATAGATAAGCCCAGCCAAAGTTACCTGCAATTTAACAGCTATCCATAATATCTAACGGACACCTACTGTGTGCAAGGGACTATTGATAGAGATCTTTGGGACAATCTCCTCTGAAGCTCTTCTAGCAAATGCTCCCCAGTTCTAACACAGTCTTCTTTTGGTCCCCAGATTTTTCCCTCAATTAATCGAAGCCTGTAGGCCTTTGGTTGTAAGAAGGATGAGCAAGCATGTTACAGGGCGTCTGTCTGAAATTAGGAACATATGCTACGGTTGGTCCACGGTCTGAGGGCTGGAAGTTCCTAGTGCATTGCATGGTTGCTCCTCCTGAGCACCCAGCAACAGTGTGAGGGAGCCAGGACAGCTTCTGGTTACCCCCATAAATGAAGGGGCCCTGGGCTTTCCCACCAGGGCAGCCCGAGGAAAAAGGACACATACTTTCATGGGGGCTCGTACACATACCTGCAGGAAGCCTGTCTGCCTCTCTCATTATACACGCTCCTGGCTAGACAGGTGCCCTCCTCTGAGCTGGGGTGTCAGAGGGTGAGCCTAAGGCTTGTTTTTATTGGATTATTTCCAGTGACTATATGTTCCCTGTGTGAGGGCCTTGCAGTTAAAGAAAAAAAGAAACTACTCTGAGTTTCCTTTTTGAAACTGGAAAACATGACTTTAGACCAAAATAAAGACACTGTGCCGGGTGCTGTAAGAAAAACCAAAAGGATGTAAATTATGGTGCTCCTGCCTTCAATGATCTTATGCTGGGGAAATCTTTCAGAGACCGGCTTTCCTTCTCCAGTGCCCTGGTTCTGGAGCCAGTGAGTGGCATGAGGGTTCAAAAGAGGAAGCCATCACTTTAGTCTAGGAGATGATCAAGCAAAGCTTTGCAAGTGAGACGGGCTATACAGATTTCCCGTGTTCAGGCAGGGAGAGAGGGAAGATGTTTTAGGACAGGGGAACTTCCTGAGCAAAGATCAAAGACTGGACCCTGCACAAATTATCTGGGAGGCCCAGGTGACTTTTCTTCCTCCGTCAGTGAGGATAACAATTGGATAGCTGGCTGCCCTCTCTAAGGGCCAGGCCTCCATAGCCTTGGAGTCCCTGAAGTCATATTCCCCAGATTCAGAGAGATGCTTCTATAAGAATGCCCTGACCTAAAATACACTCAAGTTTAAGTCTGAGAATCAATTCACAATTAAGGCAACTGAAAAACAGTTGAGGGCTCCAGGATGAAGCCATCAGTGCAGCAGAAATTGCATTGAACTGTGATTTGGTGAGCTTGGAAATGCCATTTCCTGGCTCTGGATGGAACAAGCTATGATTCTCTGACCTAATCTTTTTTTAACTGTAAAGAACTATTTTAAAAAAAGAAATAAAGCTAAAAAATTTAAAAGACCAGTGATCCAGATCCTTCTGAGGGAAAACACCATGTAGGAAAATGTTTTAAAATGAGCCAATACAATTGCCAAAAATCCTTACAGACTATCTACGGCTAATTTCCTTTCAGAAGAAAAAAAGAATTGCAGAAAAATGACTTAAGATTCCCAAAACTCAAAGAAAAAAAAAAATCTCTGCCTTGATAAGACTGCCAGATTCTTAAATAGAATTTAAAAAGATGTATAATACATTCTTAGTCCATTTATATAATATAGTAATTGACAAGTGGCACTGGATCATTGATTAGAAAATTAACATTTTGAAAATTCAGTGATTAACAATTTGACTTTTAAAAATATCGCTAAGTTTGACCATATTTGGGTCATTTCCTTCTTGTCTGTCTACATTGGCAAACATTTTCCACTGAAACATATGTTTGGGTGGACAAGTATTTTATTTGGCAGAAACCTAATAGTTTAAGTATAGATTTCAAAATCAAATGTTTGCTCCATAAGCTAATGTTTTCAAACAGAAGCATTTCTCACAATTGTTTCCTCAAAACAAATGTTTGTCTTGGAGCCAGCAGAGAAAGCCAAGCATTCCAGTAAACTTCTTACATAGGACTGACACTACTATTCTGTCACCTTTAAGATTTTCTGTTGGTCACATTCACTCACAGATTTCCATGGGTTGCATTACAGAGCTAGTCCCCCCAAAATGCTTTTGTAAGATGAGTGCAAGCATTTTCAAAATTATTATTATTTTTTGGGGGGGCAAGAATGCATTGGAAGTATATTCACATTTGGCAATGTTCCGTTTCATTTGTGTGTCTCACAAATTTTGTTTAGTTTATCTTGAGGAGTTTTAGCTCTATTCTTACTGTTGTGAATGGGGCACTTCTTTCATTATATCTTCTATCTAGGTAGTTTTTATATATGAAGCTTACTAAATTTTATATATGATTTATATTATATAAATTATATAGTTATAAATTATATTATGAAAATGAGTTGATAGACTGAATTCTCTTATTGATTACTTACATGAGTTTTTATATTGATTATCTTGTTGTTTTCTAGGTGTATAATCATGCCATCTACAAATAATCATCATTTTATCTCCTACTTTTCAATGTTTCATGTTTCTAATTTATTTTTCATACGGAGTTGCATTGTCCAGTAACAGCAGAATATTGTTAAATAATAATACTAGTAATGCTTCCCCATTAATCATGATGCTGGTTTTGGAATATACCTTTTAACAAGTTCTATATAGACTGAGAGATAAACATGTAGTGGTTAAGAGCATGAACTCTGAATGACTGGGTCTGAATCCAATCTGTACAGCTTACTAAAAATGTATACAACTTTCTGTGCTATAGTTTGGACATTAGTCCCCCCATACCTCATGTTGAAATTTGAGCCCCAATGTTGGAAGTGGGGCCTAATGGAAGGTGTTTTGGTCATAGGTGTGAACCCCTCATGAGGAGATAAATGCCCTTCGTTGGGTGGGGTGAGTGAGTTCTCACTCTATCAGTTCCCGAGAGAGCTGGTTGTTAAAAAGAGCCTAGCACCTCTTCCCTCTCTCTCTTGCTTCCTTTCTTGCCATGCGATCTCTGCACACACCGGCTCCACTTGGCCTTCTGCCATGAGTGGAAGCAGCCTGGGGCCCTCACCAGAAGCCGAGCAGATGCTAATGCCATGCTTCTTGAAGAGCCTGCAGAACTGTGAGCCAAACAGGTATCTCTTTAAAGCAACACAAAACAAAGGAAGAGATTCTGGGTCTAAGTTTTCCCATTTTTAAAATGGGGTTGACAATAACAGAACCTATTCAATAAGGCTATTGTGAGGATTACATGAATGGTATATACACAGTGCTTACAACAGTGTCCAGTGCCTAGCATATAGTACTATATAAGTATTATGTACGTTATTATATCTACATATAATTTGTTCTTGTTTGAAATTGTCTATGGGAATTTGGATATATAAGTGATGCTAATGTTTAAGGAAAGTATAATTTGTTAGACATGTGAATTATTTGAAACTTAATAAAGATCAAGTAAAAATGATTGTCTTCAACTTTAGTTAAAAGTGCTGGAGTTGCATGTATTAATAAAACCATCCCTTTTGCCCTGAGCTACATTACCATTAAGCCTTTCCCACCGTTTAGCTTTATGAGCCAATACATTCCCCTTTCTAAATAAGCCACTGCACACAAGGCTCTCTCTCACCAGCAAACCCTTTCTGATTCAGGTTTACCCATGCAAACATCTTAGTGTGGCCTCCAACATTTCACATACGGTCAGGAAAAAACATCACCCTTCTTTGAGCCCTTTCCCCATCCTCCCTCCCACTGCTTATTAAGGGGGTTGCCTGTGTCAGGGCTCACTTCCCCCCATACATCCAGGAATACCACTTGATTATTTGGGTAATGGTGGAACCCTTGAACTGTCTTTTAAGCTCTTTGCAACAGCATCACATTTCTATTCAAGAGTGTCAGAGGTTCTCAAGACCCATATTAAATAATATCAAAATATACTATTTCTCTTATTCAAATTCCTTTATCATTCTGGCTCTAATTTTTTTCTTTTTTAATAGATTTAGGGAATACAGGTTGAATTCTGTTACACGTATATATTGCACAGTGGTGAATTCCAGCCTTTTGGTGTACCCATCACCCAAATAGCGTACATTGTACCCAATAGGTAATTTTTTATCCCTTACCCCCTCCCACGCTCCCCATTTGTGAGTCTCCATTGTCCATTATACCACTATGTGTGCCCTTGTATAGCCATAGTTAAGCTCCCACTTAAAAGGGAGAACATGCTGCATTTACTTTTCTGTTCCTGAATTACTTCACTTAGGATAATGGTCTCCAGTTCCATCCAAGTTGCTGCAAAAGACACTATTTCATTCTTTCTTATGGCTGAGTATTACTCCGTGTGTGTGTGTGTGTATGTGTGTGTATCACATTTTCTTTATCCACTCATTGGTTAATGGGGATGTAGGTTGGTACCATATCTTTCTGATTATGAATTGGGCTGTAATAAACATATGAATGCAGGTATCTTTTCAATATAATGATTTCTTTTCCTCTAGGTAGATACACAGTAAGGGGATTGCAGGATAGAATGGTAGATCTACTTTTAGTTCTTTGAGAAATCTCCATACTGATTTCCATAGAGGTTGTACTAATTTACATTCCCACCAACAGTGTGTAAGTGTCCCCTTTTCACTGCATCCTGGGCCAACATCTATTGTTTATTGACTTTTTAATAATGGCCATTCTTATAGGAGTAAGATGGTATCTCATTGTGGTTTTAATTTGCATTTCTCTGATGACTAGTGATGTTGAACATTTTTTCTATGTTTGTTGGCTGTTTGTATATTTTCTTTTGAAAATTGTGTCGCTCTAATCTGACATTCATCTTTCATAACTCCTTCTCTCTTGCCAGAATGGTCTACTCCCTCTCTTCTATAAATGCAATTATCATTTATGACCTTTTGGCCCTTGCTTATTCCATGCTTTCTGCTTTGAGGTTCCTACTCTCTGTTCCATACCAGCTAACATCCCCCATCTTTCAGGATCCTGCTCAAATCCCACTCTCTCCAGGTAGCCTCTACTGCTCATGTTCGCCTTTCTGGGAACTCCTACAGCTCATACTATCTGGGTCACTTTTTTGGCACTGACATTATGAACACAATTTAGTATTGTACTAAACTCTACAATATGTGCTAGATTGGCCTCTCAAGTAAAATCATAAATTTCTGGAGGCAGGCATTGTAACTGTCCTTTATTTTCAAATACAACTCAGTACCTGACATGCCACTAGGAACATAGAGGTTCTCCATCAAATACTTGTTGAATCATTGTTAAATGAATGAATGTGTTAGTGAGTGCATGAATAAATGACCAAGAGTGTACATAAATTAATGCACAAATGAATGAATGAATTGGCCCCAAATTCCTACCGCATGGAGGCTTGTCAGAGACAAAACCCAGAGTCAAAGCCAGCGGTGGCTCAAGGTGCTCAGAGACCATGGCACGGTAGAGGGTGAGGCCGGCAACCTGGAGGCTTGAGTCTGCCGCCCTCCCTGTTTGGGGAGAGTGCTTTCTTTCGCCCTGCCTGTGTATACAGGGCTCACTCCCTGTCATGATGCCAGTCATACATAGCTACACGCTGAATTATTTCCCCATTTGCACCTGTTTATCCTCTTGAATCCTTCCAGAAGCAGAGGGTCTGTGCCCCTGAGACCCCCATGTAGGCCTCATGCAGCCCTTTGGACTTGTTGAACTATACGTTCATAAACAGTTCTTCCAGTGAAGGAAGGAAAATTAATAGATTCTTCCTCTCAAATGGAATGGCCTGATAAAATTACCACATTACCATTATCTCTTATAAGTCTTCCCTGTGGTCTAATAATTTCCATTAAGACCTTGTAAGCATGAGCCAGAGGTGTGTGGTCCATTTTCTCTTTAATAGGAAATGCCAGCACACGTCTGTGGACTGGCAGAATGCACTCATATCTCACACGGGAGCCACACTGAGACATTCCAAATGAGCTCCACGGAGCGTAATCACGAGCTGTGAAACCTCAGTATAAAACATCATGTGATCTAATTGACACACAGGGAAGAACCAGGAACTTGGCTGGTCCTAGCAGAGCCCCAAATAATCTGAGAGAGCAATCAAATTAATTTTGAACTCCATGCTTCATGAATTCTATTAATACATGGAATAAAGAGTTTGTACATAACATAAGCTATGTCAGCTCCTGGAAAAGTAAAGGAAACTTTCATTTATTAAATACACTCAGTTTCCAGATTTCTGAGTCAAAAGTGAACAAGTGGACACACTCAGAAGGGAAACCCTTCACAGCCGGCAGTTACGGGATTAGGGTGGGGTAGGGAATGCTGTAGGCCAGGGCAGATGGGGGTCTAATGCGGAAAGAAAAGAGTGGTGATGAAGATTAGAGACTCTCACTTCTCTCAAGGAACAGAATGCCAGGGGCTGGGATACTTTATCGTGCCTGCAATTTCCATGAGGGGTCCATCACCAGCAGACATAGCATATAGGTGCCATCATGTGAAACCAGTACACTGGCCACAGCTCATTTGGACAGGAGCGGGAGTCTGAACCAATCACAGCTGTCTCTACGTGACTAGGTGGCCTTGTCCCAGATTTCTGCCTAGAGGCAAACTCTGTGCTGGGTGGTGGTGGCAACTGGCTGACTTTTTCTCTTGAGTAGTGTGATTTTGGGATAGAGTCTCTGGGTTTATAAGAGCAGGTTCTTTGGAAGAAGAGAGAGAAAAGCTGAGTCACCCCATAGTAGCACAGTAGAGAGGCAAAAAATAGAAAGAAGCTGACTATTAAAGAAACAATAGGATGGCCCATTGTCTCAAGTTGTGTTGTTTCTTAAGGACATTGCAGTGGGGCAGAGTTCTTTAACTAAGGCATCCTGAATGAGTGTCCTCCTTTTCCACTCAAAGTACCAACAAACAGACTGCATAATTACTTAGGGTCCTGTGGTACAGAGGCCATTCAGACATCTACAACTTAACAGAAAGTCTTTAACTGTTTATGCAATATTTTTTTGTGCTTATTTCAGCCTCAGATGAAAAAAGAAATGGGCTGAAATCCTTCATCCTCTTTGTTTTAATTGAAATGCAGTACCTGTTATATAATGTTCAGGGTAACCTTCTACTATGGAAATTAAATTAATGGTGGGCAAAATGAGAGAGATTTGAAGAAGGAGAATTGGAGTTTCTCTAGACTAGACACCTAGCAAAGTTAGGTGGGAGTTTTCTACGCCCAATTCCCCCGAGGAACTAGAACTTGAAATGCTGGAAGCGTGCCTGCTTGAAAATGATAACAATCCAGTATTTGTGGTTCCAAAGTTGTGAGTGTTGAAAGCTTAGCTTGAGGCATGCTGGTTTTAATGATCCATATTTTGTCCTAGACTGGGGTCATGAATTACTCATGCTTTCTCTTCATGGACCAAGAGCTTTATTAGACTACTCTCTTACCATGAAAACCAGGGCAGTTTCACAAGACAGCAGGGCAGTGCATCAGTCCTGCATGAACTCTGAGCAGTGATCTCACCTGGCACGTGTCAAGGCATCTCCATCCATGTTCACGAGGTGCCTCTACATCTGAACATGCACCTGAGAACTAGACGCTTCAAACCACGTTTAACTTGAGGCTCATGCTCTCTTTGTTATAAGGTCCACAGAGTAGCAACAGCTATTAGATGGAGGGATGATTTGATATATATACAAACACTTCCATTGTTTCACATAGTTATCTTTTTGTGTGTGGGTGGTGAGAACAAAGATGCGGCTTTTTAAAATAAGAATATACCACATTTTAAAAAAATGTAAAATTTTAAAAAGTGAAGGAAAAAGAATAAGACAAGACTTCACAGTTTAGGATGTGACATAAATAAAGTGAGAGCAAAATACATTCACCTTTCAAAGTCCTTAACTGGGCGACTTCTCGGGTCTCTTTCTCTCTCTCTTCCAGGACTCGAGAACCTTGCCCGGGCCCCCCTCTCTTGGGACCCGTTACCCTCACTCAGGATCACTCCAATAAAGCCTCTTTACTTGTCAAAAAAAAAAAAAAAAAAAAAACAAAGTCCCTAACTGGAGAAATAAAATTGCTCAAGTCATATCTATTCCATCTAGCCTATTTGCTTAAAAACCGTTTTTTTAAAGGTGCCTTTAGAAAATTTCTTCTTTCCAAAGACCTCTCCACCATCATGGCAAGAAGGACTCTGAACACACTTAGCACTCTCAAATGTCCATCAGTACCTCCCACCCCTTATTCATCATAAAGGAAATGGATATGTCTCCAATACCATAGAAAGGGCCATGCAAACATAACTTCAGCCAAGTCCCCCTCCCACCTTTTACCACCAGACTGTGGCACCCAAGTCTCTCTTTACATGGTGATTCTGGTGATGTTCAGTCTTGATCATGCCTTGGCAAAAGCACAGAAGTGGTGATTTTGTGAGCAGTAAAAGGGGGTAGTGCTGGGCTGAATAGTATCTCCCCCAAACTCATGTCCACTAGAACCTCAGAAAGTGATCTGATTTGGAAACAGGGTCTTTGTGCTGATGTAAGTATTTAAGTTGTGATAAGATCATATTGGATCAGGCTGGGCCCCAAGCCAGGACTGATGTCCTTTCCAGAAGGCCACGTGGAGACACAGAGGGAAGACGGCCACATGAAGATGGAGGCAGAGATTGAAGTTCTGCCGTCACAGGCTGAGGAGCCACCAGAAACTGGAAGAGACAGGGAAGGATTCTCCCCTAGAGCCTTAGCAGTGAGCATGACCCTGCCGACACCTTGATTTCAGATGTCTGGCCCCCTGAACTTGAGAGAATAAATTTCTGTTGTTTTAAGTTACCCGGTTTGTGGTACTTTGTTACAGTGGCCACAGGAAACTAATACAGGAGTCCTGAAAAGAATCATGGTCACAGACAAAAGCAACAAAGATCAGGTGAAAGAAAGAATGGATGGACGAACTTCTGCTCATCAGCGAATAACCATGGAGGAGCCTGGCTCTGGCTGCCCAGGTGAGTTCCCTGTGGCATGAGCAGCCTCCCTGAAACAGTCAATAGCTGTGATTTACCACAATTCCAGAAGGCTGAAGGGAGGTCTGGCACTAGCAACTTCCCTTCTATTTGCCTCAGGAATAGGCCCTGGAGTTGTTCTACCCCTACTGCTACTGTGCAGCACTCAAAGTAGACCCGGGCACCCTCCAAGAAACGAAGGACCCTTAAAATCAGCACTGGGGGTTGTGAGTTCAAGGACAGGACAGAGGAGTTGCCGGGAGCCTCTCCATTTCCTGTTGTGGGGCTGGAACAAGTTCTCTGGAGTCTCAGAAAAGAGGTCCAAGTCCAAAGCCTTTGAAATCTCTCACAAAACCCACAGCACGGAGCACACAGACCTGGATTTGAATTCCACTCCACTGCAGAAATTACTGTGTGATCTTGGGCAAATGCTTGTTCTCTTTGGGTCTTGGTTCCTTTTGTCTGGAAAACAGGAATAAGAAAATACTAAACTCTCACTATCTAAATATTTGCCATGAAATTTACAAAGAGTTTTACTCAGAATTCCTCGTCCACATTGCAGAACTGCTCCCAGTAAAATGGGATACTGCTCCACGCATCCCACTTTGCCCCAGGTAGAGCCAGTTTCAGCTATTTTCCCAGCATAATAGTAACAGCTCCCCTTACACTCACAAAAACTGTTCCAACTTGACCGTGAATCATATGGTCACCCAAATTTTGATAAATTCTCATGGACATGACTGAGAAAAAGTTTATGTTGCATGCTGAGCATAGGCTAGAAGATGCAGAGAACATCACAGTGGTAGCTCATCCATTTTCCCTAAGGGACTGCATTTTGTGTTATTTGCATTTGTTGTGTATCTTTAACACACATGCATGTTGCTTATTTTCATTACAGTTCATTTCAGTGTAGAAGGAAAATGTAGTTGGTATATAATACTGTACATTTTGTGTTTCCAACACAAAATATCCACTGATGTGTTTAATAATTAATGATTGGTGTTCTTAATGCTTTAATACGATGCAGAAATCCTTGGTGGATTGCCACATAGATGCTGAAGAGGTTTGGTGGAATGTGAGGAAATTTATTACAATTTTTGGATAAGCCTGGAACTCACTATAATTTTTTTATATTTAAAATAATGGCATATAATCTTTCTCATCCCAATAATCCTCTGGCACATTTTCAGGAACAAATTAAATTAATAACGCGGGGCACTTAACTCACTGGATTGCAAAAATGAACTAGAACAAGCACATATAAAGCATGGGCTCACAGTGGATGCCTCCCCTGGAAATGGAAATGAAAACATTGCTAGACAGCAGGAATTTCAGCCCCCAAGCTCAGTATGCAAGAATGATCACTTCCTTTATTTATATTTTAAGTGCCCATTTAGCCTGGGTGACCGAAATTTAATCTCACTTGAAGGGAGCTTCTAGCCTTCCTCAGGGTTGCGACAGGAAATTCTGGGGTGTGCCTGTCATACCAGGGCAGTGGTTGTGGAGCCCACTGGGTCCTTGGTCACGAGGCCACACACATGTCACTGCATGGCTTCCCGTGTCCCTGTGCGTGTTCCTTCGGGTCTCCTGCTGGCTCCCTGCTGCTGGACTGCATTTGGGGCACAGGAGGGGCACTGCCCAGCCTCCCATGGCCTTCCTGCCTCCATCCCTGACGTCTTAGTTTTTTATAGCTGCTCTAACAAATTACCACAGACTCAGCTGCAAAAAACAACACAAACATATTATTGTATGGTTCTGGAGGTCAGAAATCCAAAATGAGTCCTATGGGCCCAAATCAACGCGGCATCATGGCTGGCTCCTTCTAGAAGCTCTAGAGGAGAATATGTTTTCATGCGTTGCCACCTTTTAGAGGCTGCCTACATTCCTTGGCTCGTGGCCCCTTCCTCCATCTTCAAAACCAGCAGCGTGGCAGCATCACAACTCCCTCACTGACTTCACTCTTCGACTTCCCTCTAACAAGGAGCCCTGGGATTACACTGGGTCCACCTGGGTACTCCAGGCTACTCTCCCCACCCCGAGATCCCTCACTCAATCACATCTACCAAGTCTCTTTTGCTATGTGAAGTAACATTCGCAGGTTCTGAGAATTAGAACGTGGCCATTTAGGGGGGGCCATTCATCCACTTTGTACATCCCACAAATCCATCCCCTCCCCGGAGCCGCTGCCTCCAGGCTGTGCTGGAAAGCAGGGCACAGGCCCCTCTGCTCTGAGACCCCCACTGCTCCCTGCAGCCTCGCCCACACACCCTCCTTAGCCTTCCCCACTAGGCCAGGAGAATCTTCTTTCAAATTTGGAGGAGAAAATAAAGCTCCTTCCCTCCCAAACACTTGGTTCAAACTCATCATCTACTTAGCACCCCTAAACATTTAGGCTTTTGGAGCACAGAAATCAGTAACTTACCATTTGCTTCTGCTTTTTGGCCATTTATATTCTTTTCTTGCGATTATGGGCCAAGGCCAACCATCTGATTGCAAGGAAGGAGGCGAAGGAGGACAACATGGGAAGAGAAAAGTCTGTAAATTAGTATCTCAGAGAATTGTCCGGTCACATGTGCAAAAGAACATGGAAGCTCCCGTGGGCTAAATATGTCGGGGGGAAGGGGGGGTCCCAGAGGAAACTAGCCCTGACATCCGGCTCCGGAGTCCGTCCTTCCCACCCTTCAAACTCCTGCCCGGAATCCGCACAAACCCTTGTCTGTGTCGCCCCAGCACACCTGGGACGGGCTGGCATCGTCACGAAGAGATGTACTTGGTGTCAAGACAGATCCAAAATAGAACCCGCATAAAAAGTGTGAAGACTCTCAGACGACCGCCCGGCCCAAGGTCATGCTCTCCGGCAGGAAGGCTAGTGCGGGAAAGTGCGTGTGCCTTTCTCCCTTTGCCCCGCCTGCTGCCACCCGCAGCCTGGTGTTTTCCTCCAGAGCAGGTGCTGCGTTGTTCTGCGACACAGGGCAGCACGGCAGCGACTCCTCTTCCTCCTGGCCCGAGCTCAGCGAGCCCTCAGTGAGCCCACACTCCCGACCCCGCACCGACCCCGCCTCTCACCGAGCAGCTCCCCCGCAGGCCGAGCAGCACCTCCGCGCACAGGTGGCTGAGCTCGTCCCTCCTGTCTCCGGCTGCCACTCCACCTGCGGAACGTTTACATCTTACAGGCAAGGCCGACTGCCCACCGCGTACACACAGCTCTGCACCAGCAGAGTATTTTAAGAATGTGGTAACTATATTTTCCCTACTTAACTACACAGTTATGGAGCAGGAAGGTAAGTTTTCAAAAAGGCACAACTGTGAAATTTTAGGAGAGAAAATGTAATTTAATTTTTAAAAAGAAATACAGAAGCAACCCAATTAACAAATGGGCAAAGGACTTGAATAGACACTTCCCCAAAGAAGATATACACATGGCCAACGAGCACATGAAAACTGCTCAACATTCATTAGGGAAGTGCAAATCAAAACTACAGTGAGATACAACTTTACACCCACTAGGGTAGCTACGGCTTTAAAAACACACACACACACACACCCACACACACACACCACATTGCAAGTAATAAGTATTGGTTAGGACGTGGAGGAACTGGAATTCTCACCCATTTCTGGTGAGAATGTGGAACTGTGCTCAGCCCTTTTACAAGATCCAAGTTGTGATAAATGTACTCACAACTTTTTATTTTTTTTTAGTTTATTTAGAGTGTTACTCTCTCACCTTGGCTAGAGTGCAGTGGCATCATCATAGCTCACTATAACTTCAAACTCCTGGGCTCAAGCACTCCTTCTGCCTCAGCCTCCTGAGTAACTGGGACTACAAGCATGCCACCACACCCGGCTATTTTTTCTATATTTTATAGAGATGGGGTCTTGCTCTTGCTCAGGCTGGTCCCGAACTCCTGACCTCAAGCACTCCTGCCTCGGCCTCCCAGAGTGCTAGGATTACAGGTGTGAGCCACTGTGCCCGGCCACAACTTTTTGTTTTTCATTTATATATTGTAAGCAAAGGATTTCAATAGATCATTTTTTATTCAAATAAGTAGGTAGCATTTTGAAAATTTACTCTTGGATATCAAGTCTTGTTGTAGAAGTGACTTAGGGAAGGAAGGCAAAACACACATCACAAATTCTTTATGGACAGGTGAACAAAATTTGAGTCATTTTCTGTGCCCAACAGGCACAAGTGACACATGGGTATTTGTGGTGTGTCAGTCTTCCTTAAAGCAGGTTTTCACAATATTTTCAAAACAATAATAATAAAAATATGAGGGGACATTAAAAACATCTTTAGTTTAAAAAAATATAAATAGGACTTACTTCTTGGTTGCAATGGCTTAATGTTTAGTTGCTCTGTTAATAAAACAGGCCTTCCTCCAAATTTTAACCTAGTTTCAGTCTAGTTCAATCAGGATAATGGGAAATTTGACTTAAAAATACAAAATAAAAATTATCCACATATTAAAAGAGTTAGGAAATACTACCAAAAGATCAAGTTTCTGTCTCTCTCTTTCTCTTTCTTTCTTGAATACCATAAGTAGTCCCAAAGGAATTTAGTAATAAACAAATAAAGTCTGATCAAATAATTAGGATTTTTATAGCAAATTTATGAGACTGGTAAGTAGTTACTCTTCTCTGACTTTATCTTCCCAAAGTATGCTAGTTGATAGTTTCTTGAAACATTTTTTAGGCTAAAATACAAGAGAGTTGAGGGTTTTCTAGGATTTCCCAAATAATCTAGACTGTTTAAATATAATTCTGTTTTTCTCTAGAATACCATTGTCCTTTCATGCCACTGTGAGAGTCTGACTGCCTAATAATAAAAGCCTGTGGTAAAATTATTGATTTTAAGCTATTTAGTAATTAGCATTAAAATCCTCTAACACAAATGAAACATATGCAGTTGTTATGAGTTCCAGGCAAAAGTATAGTAAGTAGCTCAGTGTAGCCAGAATATGTGTCGTTACTGCTGTGATGCTGGTTTAGTTTCATTATTAAACGGACTCTGTGTCCGGCAGCAAACACTTCAGTCCCTCCAATCCTGGAAGCCCATCACGACTCTGGAGTTGGAAGCCAGACACAAAACAGGTGGTTTGGAAAGAACCAAGGACTCCCTGGATTCCAAGTAACCGAGGACACTTCATAAATTCCATATGTGAGCTTTTATATGTCAAGTTACATATATGAATAGTTCATTTTCTCATTTTTAATAAATGTAATATGTGTATGTACCAAGAAAGATTGCTAATGAGCATAAGTTGATACATTCCCCAAAAGAATTTTACATTTTAGTTAATATTATTACAAGTAAATGTAATAATTCTATTAGTCTTTTTGAACTATTAAAAGTAGTTTGCAGCCCCTTGTTACTACATCCAAGGAATTCAATGCATCAGTTGCTTGGGCTGTAAACAGAAAAGATCCGAGATTATTGACACTTATTATGTGCTAGATTCTGTGTTAGACACTATATATGATTTTGGCATATATATAAATATAAAATTTTATTTAACTCTCACCAAAATCTTGTGAACAAGATGTTATCATCTTCACCTGCTTTTGAGAGATGAAGACACAGAAGCTCACAGAGTTTAAGTAAATCATCTGAGGTCCCATAGCTAACATCAAATTGGGGCTCAAACCTAGGGCCTTTTGACTCCGAGGGCAAGGCTCCAAAACCCAACTGAGCGGGTTAACTGAGGAACCTAAATCCCAACACGGAGCAAGCCTCCTGGATGTTTAGAATAGAAAACCAGTGCCAACCCTGGAATTCCGAGTTGATGAATACCCCTCTCACGAGCATCCTTTAAGCACCTGCTGTACGCCCTGCCTTAGGAGATGTGCATGTATAGACTTGGTCTCTGCCTTCACGGAGCTCACACACTAATGGCTGGTGAAGATATCAAGCCAGTGATCAAGGGGCTCTAAAGACCCATGGAAGTGGTGATAGGAACATGCCACAGGGGAAGGACCTGCTGGCTCCCAAGCAAGCTCTCAAGACGATGGGGAGAAAGGTGAAAATAAATCTTGTAACAGTGGCAAACATGATAAGTTTAACAAGAGGCCTTTGATTTGGCAGGAATCGACAGGGCACCAACTAAGTGCAAGGCACCAGGCTGAGCCCTCCTTTTCATAAGACAGTCCCATATTTCCTGAGCCTCCTGTTTCATACATACAGGCATCTCCTAAGAGAAAGCCGTATTTCCGTTGAAAGATCACAAGTATTTGTTAAAGATTTCACTGATTATTCTAAAATTGGTTTGGAGATCTCTTCGATGTGGGGAGCCTGGCTGGACTTGAAGACACAAGGGTGGGGTGTTCCAGACCAGATTACATGCAGGCAATGACCACAGAATTGAAGCATTCAGGTCGTGTCTCCCTCCAATGCATCTAACTGTGGAAACTCAATCAGGTCCAGAAATGAACCAATTTCCTTTGCCTGTGTCCTTAAATTTGATGAATAGAGCCTTTGCTTAGAGCTACTGAAGCTGCTATTCATCTCAGTTAGTCGCTAAATAAAACGTTGTTTTTGGATGTAATTCTGGTGAATATGACTTTGGAGATTTTTCGTTTAACTGTGTAAGTCCAAATTATTCCCCGAGTGATTCTACATTGGAGCTATTTTTGTTCCACATGCTCCATATTTTTTTCCATGTTAGACTAGGAACCTAGAAGACCAGGTTTTCTTGTTGAATGGTGAGGAGGCTATATCTGAGTACAAGTGCAAATTTTTTGTGACAAAACAGCTAACGTCACTCTCATTAAAAATTACTTTTCTGGTCAGCCCAATCTGATACTCTGAAAATAGTTTTGGACCTTTAGACATATAACATTTAAGGTAATGAAGAAAGGCAAAGTTTAAATAAATAAATAAGCCTGTGTCTGATCAGAGGATCAGTACCGTGGACTTGAAATAGGGGGTCTAGTTAAACTTTCTTCATACAATAGTCCAGAACCTGCTGTCTTCTGTGATTAAGGACTGGCCCAGGGTGATGTTAACTAGCTAGTAGTGGGATATAACTGGACCACAAATCTTTTTCTCCCTTTCTTTAAATTTTTCAACAAAATTTTATTTTTAATCTAGGTGAAACGTGTTCATAGCTTAGAAAGTCAAAAAGTAAAAACTAAAAGCCTTCTCACAAAAAACACCAATCCCTGACCGGTAATTAGCTACCCCCATCTTCAGAGTGTACCGCTTTTGAGCTTTTGTTTCCATCATTTACACATCTTAATTTTTCCAATTCATACGTTTTTATCTATAATTTTTTATTATGAAAAACATGTTACAACTTATACATACATAGGTAATTATACACACACGTTTGATGCATCCTTTAAAAGGTAGGTTGCAAACATCATGACACGGCACTCGTGAGTACTGTATGTGACAGCAATACCAAGTATAAAATTATGCTATCTTCGCTTCCTCCGATTTACACATTATCATTTCACTTTGTATTAGGGGAGTTGAGGATTTAGTTTTCTTACACCATCACCCATCTGCTTCACGTGCCCCATCCTCTCAGTATCTAGTACAATTTTAGATTAAATGTATTCAACATTGTACACTCTTCGTTTTTCCTGAAGTTAATAATTGCCTTGATTTTTCATTTGCTTACTTTCTTTGCTTAGTTTCTTATTAATTCATCCTATACCTTCCAAAAGTCTTTTAAAACATTTCACTCACAAACCAATCTCATCCAGCTAATCTGTTATATATATAAACATATACACATATATAATTTTTTTAAAGAAACAGTCCGACAGAACTCCACTGTCCTTCTAGCTAGGATCATCACGACAGGCCTACTGGCAGCTGCCATGGTGAGCCCTCCCTTGGCGCTGAACTGCCTTTGCCCATCTCCAGGTTTAGATTCTCCGTGTCATGGGACTCACGTCTTCCCCGGGCTTGGTGCACTCCCTTGTTTTGGCAGGGCACAGCCTCTGACAGCTTCACGCGGTTGAAAGGGCAGCACAGTGGCACCGTGTCTATCTCTTAAGTCACATTGCTCCAGTCAGGACTGGTTTCCCTCCTCCCCTGGTACACAGCTGTCACCTTGGCATCCTGTTCCCAAATATCCTGAGGATTCCTGTAGTGTACTCCCGTGTTTGAGCTTCCTGGTACTGCATTTCGGTTCTTCCTCTTTCTTGGTTTATTTGCTCCCTTGCTTTGGCAAGGCACAGCCTCCAGAACCTTCCTGAGAAAGGGTCCAGGGAGGGCAAAATTTTCCATCCGGCTTGTTACAAAAGATACTAGATCATCACCTTTTTTAATGGCTGAGTAGTGCTCGGTGGTATGCATATACCACATTTTATTAACCCACTCATGCATTGATGGGGCACTTGGGTTGATTCCACATCTTTGTGATTGTGAATTGTTTGAATATGGTAGCCCAGCCCGAGCCCTGCCTGGCCTCCCCCCTGTCCAGACATCATCAGTTCACCCTCTGCAGGGAGCAAACCTCCCAGGCTGAGGGGCCAGTTCCCAGGGTGGAGAGGCATGCAGCACAGGGCTCTACACACCTCCACAACTGCTCTCAGCTGGGCCTCCTTATTTTGTTCTCCCCACAACCGTCTTCCTTCTGTCCCAGAAGTCCTGGGTGCTGCCAGTGCCCGAGGCTTTTGAGGACCCTGCGTGCAAATCAGGTTGGTTCTCAGCTTTTCCTGCTGCAGGGTTAGAATCTAGTTTCCTGTGTCTGCGAAGATGCCTCCTGTTCGTCTGCTTTCTAATTTACAAAATGTTGCTGTTCTTATCTCTTGTTGTGTCCACTCTGCCCGGATGAGTTTACCTTTTATTTTAGATCCCTTTACTACAATCTTGCTCTGGAGGGAGCAAAATTGGACAAATGTGTTCAACCTGCCATGTTGTCCAGGAAGCTCCATTGTGGTGTTTTCTTCTGCTCCAGTGCAGTGGCCCAATCATACCTCACTGTAACCTCGAACTCCTGGGCTTCAGAGATCCTCCCACCCCAGCCTTTTGAGTAGCTGGGACTACAGGTATGTGCCACCATGCCCAGCTATTTTTAAAACTTATTTGTTTTTTTGTAGAGATGGGGTCTTGCTATGTTGCCCAGGTTGGCCTTAACTCCTGGGCTCAGGTGATCCTCCCTCCTCAACCTCCCAAAGTGCGGAGATTACAGATGTCGGTCCCTGCACCCAGCCTTTTTTGCTCCTTTATAAGTATTTCTGCTAATTGTATGACGTATGTAATTCAGGAATATATGGTAAAGATAATTATGGTACTTATATAAATAACCTCCTTAATCAGCCAAAATAACTATATTAGATAAAACCATGAAGTAATAACCAGAGGTTCTGAATTTTAAAAGGAAGAAAAGGTTGAAAAAAGAGAGAGGGAAGAAAAATAATTTTAATTTACTATGAATGACGTAAATTCCAATTTCCTTGCAGAAGAGAAATGATTACCTAACGTAAGAGGGGGCTTCAGAAGCTTCTTACACGGGCAGTGATCACACACGGGCAGTTATTTGGAGCTGTCCACGCAGGCAAAGGGCCCCAGACACAAGGAAGCTGAAGAGAGGACAGGGGAGCAGGAGCTGGGATGCTTCGATCAAGATTGAGAAGTGGAAGGAAGGAACAAGTCAGAGTCTGAAAAATGTGACAATAAAAAAGAGAAATTAGTTTAGGAAGTTTCCTGTGAATGGAAGGCTACAGGATCCCCAATGCCACAGGGCTTCTGGAATTCAAAGACCCCAGCTGGGTGACCCAGTGCTCAAAATAGGATGAAAAAAGAAAGTGGGAAAGGAGAGAACTAGGGAGAGGAAAAAAAGCCCCAGGATTTTAGCTTGGACTGGGAAAAGAATTAATAGAGTCACCTGAAAAGTGACATAGATTAAAACATATATGTGTGGATATAGATATGAACACACACCACTCAAGCAGATTAGCTCACTGCAAGCAGGATGTAATAAATACTTTGTGTGCCCATAAATTACCCTCCTGAGGTCTCTTAAAATATTTTTGACTTCTAGCTGGGTGTGGTAGCACACACCTGTAATCCCAGCTACTGAGGTGAGTTTGAGGCTAGCCTGGGCAACATAGGAAAAGGCCTCATCTCTTAAAAAAAAAAAAAAAAAAAAGAAAGAAAGAAAGAAAGGAAAATATTTTTGAATTCCACACAAGCATCGAAGCCTGTGCTGTACAGTGGTGGGTTGGAATCTAAGGGTTAGGGGCACAGTCTTTGCGGTTGCATTATGGAGAAGAAATTCCCAGTCCTTGTAATGAATTGCAAGGCATCCTCTGCTGGGAGGGTCCAATCCGTTTCATCTGACAGAGTACATGTCCCCCAGCCCTTGCAGTTAAAGAGTTTAGAAGTCCAACTGCTACAGTGTCTCCTGAGATTGTCTTTGCGTTTACTCATTGCACAGACATTTATGGAGTGCCTACTTCTTGGCATGTGAACTAGGTGCTAAAGGTACAAAGATGAATCTGACACAGCCTCTGCCATTGAAGAGACCATGGGAGAGACATTTGATGGCTCCTTGGCCGAACTGGGAGATGGTTTTAACCGTCAGGAGACTCTGCCTGTTCTTTGAAGAGGGAACACATGACTTAGTAATTGAAATCCCTGGTTTTACCTCTTTTGTTTCTTGCTAAATTTAGATGCACAGGACATGTTACATCCTTACATTCTCACACGCTTTCATTTAACATGTACTTGACCCAGTTTTGACATTATTAGTAGCAAAAACTATGTCTCTGTGTTAGCCTGGGTTCTTTCCTAAGACGGGAAGACTACACTTGAGATTCACTCAGAAGGCTTGTCTGGGTCCACAGTTACAGAACTGGAGAAGCCGGGGACTGTGGCAGGGTCATGGCAGGGACTGTGTGTGCCCAGAGAGGGTGCACAGCCCTCCCAAGTGAGTGCTCAGCGGAACAAAGATGTGGAGCACCATGTGAAGACTTTTCAGTTTTCCATCTCTCAGTAACCTACGTGTGACAATCAGCAACCCTTTCAGGAAGGGTTCCATGCTAATGAGGCAGAAATCAAATGGAAAGCATTGCCATGCAGGGCCTCACCCACCGAAAGTTCCGCAGTTCCGTTTGAACAGGATGTGACCCAGAGCTGCTAAGGCTGTGTTGATCCAGCTCGCACACAAGCCACACTCCTTTTTAGGCTGGCCACGTAGCCACCGGCCAATTAGTGCATCAGGGATAAAGACCTATTCTGCAAGGCTCTGTTCTGCCGAAACAAAGCGGAATATACAGCAGAAAGTAAGGCAGTGGCTCAGCAGGAAGAAGGCCCCTGGTCTCCCTCTCTATCCTGTGACTATATCGACTCCGCCCAAGAAGGCATTGCCCTTGTGCAGGGAGGAGAGGAGGTTGTGGAGGCCACGGGGACTCTGTCTATTTAAAAAGAATCAGGGAATCCTTGCCAAAGCGTTTTTTGTTTTTTTTTTCGTTTGTTTTTTCAAGAGTCACAAAATCTGAGCTACCCTACCAATGTTCAAAGAATCCTTTAGAAAAATTAGGAAGAACATTTCACTACAAGAATGATACCACAAAAAACCAGAGTAACTTTCACAGAGAAAATATAAATGGTAAATACAGACTAAATCTCCCTTCAATGATAGCCAAACAACTAAAGGGAAAGAAAGCTCTCCCCGCCCCCCAAGAAGCTGACATTAGTAATAAAAGTTGAAAACAATCACTCAGTGATACTTGATTGGATTGAGTACTCAGTATAAACAAACCTTGTTCAGTTCTCTTATGTATTTTACACAAAACCACCAAAGCCTTTACTATTTTAGATGTACATTAATGTGTAGATTTCTGTAGGATAGCTGGGAGCTGCTGTAATCTGTAGTCATGCAGTTAGCATGTACGTCCTCTCCTGTGGGTAACTGAAAGAAGATGATCACTCAGAGCAATGACTTTTTCGGCGCCTATTCATGAAAGAAACAGCAATTAAAATGTTGAAAGAGCCAGAGAACTGATGTTTCCTGTAACACCTTGCATTTCCTCTTAGGTCTTCCTCCTGTAAGCTTCACAGAGAGACCTGCCAAAGAGTCATTGTCAAACATAGGGGCTACTGGGTATTGTGGATAGCATGTCAGAATTAGCTAGAAGAATTTGAGCAAGAAGAAAGAGTTTATGAAAAATCTGCAGTCAAATATAGTAGATTGTTCTTAACACTCAGAACTTTTTAAAAAGCCCATTCACTGCATTGTTATGGAAAAAGAGGAAAAGGGGGAACCCCAAGGAACCAAGTGCTCAATGTCTGGCTACTCTCCCTTTAGGGAGACGCAGCTGATGACAGGCATGACAGAAAGAGACCCTTCTCCAATGGGGAGCTGCCTGGACTTGTCCCCTGGTCGATGCCATGGGGATTGAGAGCGCCATGGAGACAAGCAAGCTGTGTTTTGCAATAGTATCCTGCCCCTGAGAACTCCCAGCTCCACCTGTCAATCAGAGAAAGGCTCGGTCCTCAAAAATTCTTCTGGACAGGGTTTGCCTCATCAGAAGCAACAACTTAACTTTGGTTTGCTTTCACTTCTTCCCACGAACTCTATCTTATAAGATAAACAAAGGCAATACTTGGAATTAAAATATTTTTATGATATATTGGCTGACTGAGACAAATTACCTGTGATTCATTTTACATTTTAAACCAAGAAAGCTCTCTGATATCTCAGCAGGAGATACCATTTCCTCATGCCCACAAGGAAAAAGGTCACCAATGAAATGCTAAGACATATCCCATATATTGATCCACTAAGATTAGAGCATGCACGCCTGTGAAGGGGGCCAGCGCTCTTCATAAAGTGTTCCTGACTTGGCGAAATGCTGTTGATGAAACTCAATTGAGACCTCGTATCCTGGCTTTACTTCTCCAGCCAACGTGACCTTGCTCTTCGGATGTGGATTCTCTTGCTTATTTCTGCTGAGGCCTGAGGTCTCTGTGGGTTGATTTTGTTGCTGACTCAGCCTATCCCTGACTCAACACTTGTTCTTTGAACCAGGTTTTATGGATTCCCTCCTATTCTCTCCAGTATGAACTTGGCGTTTCCACTCTTACGTTGGAGCTGACAGGTGGAAATTGAAATCAAGGGAAATGATCTTGTAGGTACTCAAATGGAATTGAGCTACTGTGTTCCAATGTGCTCTGTAGGGCCCATTCCAATGGTTGGGGGTGCAGTATCCCCTGTATTGGTCAGGATTTTTGAGTGCAGACAACACAACCCATGTTAGGTAGTTTAAGCAGAGAAGGGTTTATTAAAAGGTATTGGGTACCTTGTGGAATTTCTGGAAAGGCTAGAGAACTGGGCTTTAGACTCCAAAGTCCCCAGCACAGCTGTCCCAGGACATCCAGGTGCCTGGCTCACTGCAATTGCCAGATTTGATCTCTCTCTGCAGAGCCACCACTCATATTTGGTATCTTTGTCTCCTAGTCTCAAGCAGTATATCTTCTCAGTGACAGCTAGGTCACGTGTGGGGACTAACTACAAGGGAATCTTGGGATAATGTAATTGTAGCATTCCACCCTGCAAAGTACAAGAAAGAAAATTGAAGTGAAATTAGAAAGAATGTTGAGTGCAGTAATTTAGAGTATCTGCCACACCCTAAAGGGAACAGGAATTCTCCACATTACTCATCTGGACTCTGAGAGTTCAGACAAGAGGGTGCTCCCCGGCGGTGGAGGAAGAACAGCGTCTGGACCAGCGAGGCAGGCTGGGAGTTAGATAAGGAGTCTTTGCAGCAGGAAACCCCATTAGAACGGGTTGGTACCTGAGGGCTCCTAAGATAACCGCACCTAGGGGTCACTGTAGGTGTTTCTTTGTGGCAGTGGAGGGTAGTTGTTGACAGTACAGACTCTGGAGCCAGAGTGCTGGGTTTGAATCCTAGTTCCCCCTCACTAGCTATGTGACCTTAGCTTTTCTGTATATATGATACATACTTTATATATTACATCAAATGTCAACTATTATATACGTTAATATTACATATATGATATATAATGTTAGTACAGTATATAATGGTTTTTAGATATATATATACATAAAGGCTAATCTATGTGCCAAGCTAATTTATGTGTCAACTTGAATAGGCATGGGGTATCCAGGTCAAACATTTTCTCTGGGTGGGTCTACTGGGTGTTTCCAGATGAGAATAGCATTTGAATTGGTGAACTTAGTAAATCTGATGGTCCTTCCCAATGCGGGTGGCATCATTTAATCTGTTGAGGGCCTGAGAGAATAAAAGGTGAAGAAAGGAGGATTTTACTCCTTTTTTCTCCTGCCCTCATACTGGGATCTACGTCATCCTCTGCCCAGTCATAGTCCTTCAGGCTTGGACTGAATTACATCAGCAGCTCTCCTGAGTTTCCAGCCTGCAGATGGGAGATCATGGGACTCCTCAGCCTCCACAGTCAGGTGAGCCAATTCTTCTTCATCTCTCTGTCTCCAAACACACACACACACACACACACACACACACACACACACACTCTAATACAATACAGACATGCACATGTGCGGTGGGTACATGAGTGTTTTTCCCCCTTTCCCTTCTTCCCAAGCCTTTGGCAGGTCCAGCTCCACCTGGGGGTGGGTCTGTGTCGGTGCCAGGGTGGTGATGGTTGAAGAGAAGAAAGGGAGGAGCAGCACTCCCTATATAAGATTCTCAGCTATAAGAAATAACGGTGATATAGAATCTCTTATGTTCTCCTGGAGAGAGTTGGAACCCATTCTACTAAGTGAAGTATCCCAAGAATGGAAAAACAAGCACCACATGTACTCACCAGCAAATTGGTTTCCCTGATCATCAGCTAAGTGCACATTTGGGAATAACACCAACTGGGTGTCGGGCAGATGTGTCGGGGGGGGGGGGGAGGGGATGGGTGCATACCTACATAATGAGTGCGATGCGCACTGTCTGGGGAATGGACACGCTTGAAGCTCAGACTCGGGAGGTGGGGTGGGGGAGCATGGGCAATATACATAAACTAAACTTTTGTACCCCCATAATAAGCTGAAATAAAAATAAATAAATAAATAAATAAACAAACAGTATTTGCGCACACACACACACAAAGATTCTCCCTCCTCTACTAACCTTGGAAGTTCAGGGTATTCTTTTATCACACAAGTAAGCAACTTTCCTAACAGGAAGTCTAACTCTGCATGAGGAACAAGGGAACAATGCAGAGGAATGATAAAGGATTCCCTTAAGCAAATAAGCTTCTGTAACATAATTACAGATTAAAAGATTATGACAGGGTGCATGAATTATCTATTACTGCCCAACAAATCACCCCAAAACTTAGTGTCTTAAAACAATAATGGCTTATTATTT
Source organism: Eulemur rufifrons (assembly GCF_041146395.1). Taxonomy (NCBI): domain Eukaryota; kingdom Metazoa; phylum Chordata; class Mammalia; order Primates; family Lemuridae; genus Eulemur; species Eulemur rufifrons. Next base: position 88,175,047 of record NC_090999.1, on the reverse strand, counting down.
CTCACACTTCTGTGAGTTGGCTGGGCAGTTTCCATGCTGGTTTTGCCTGTGCTTACTCACATAGCTCCATGCAGTTGGAAGGTTATCCGGCTGGAAGGCTAAGACAGCCTCACTCCCATATCTGGCAGTTGGTGCTGGCTGGGGTGCCTCGGTTCTCCTCCATGTGCACCCAGTCTCGTGCAGGCTAGCCCAGCTTCCTTACACCGCAGTCCCAGAGCAGTGCTCCAAGAGGTGAAGGCAGCACTTGCGAGGCTACTTGATGCCTAGGCTCAGGAACACAAACAACCTCACTTCTACCACATTCTATTGGTCAGAGCAAACAAGGTCTGCTAAAATTCAAGGGGCTGATGAAATGGACACCACTTCTGGATAGGTTGAGAAGCAAAGTCACATTACAAAAAGGAGTGCATAATGGGGTTGGAAAGGGGAGGAGGGGATTTGGGGTCATTAAACAATTTACCACATGGGTAAATTCAGAGCTGATACAATTAAACATTTAGTGATTGCTATGGTCTGAATGTATCTCCTCAAATTCATATGTTGAAACTTAATCCCCAATATGATAGCATCAAGAGGTGGGACCTTTTGGAAGTGATTAAGTCCCTCATGAATGGGATCAATGACCTTATAAAAGAGGTATGGGGAGGGGGGTATGGAGTTAAAGTGTAGAATTTTTTAGTCTGTCTGTCCTTCCTTCCTTCCTTCCTTCCTTCCTTCCTTCCTTCCACCCTTCCTCCCTCCCTTCCTTCTCTTCCTTATCTTCCTTCCTTTTTTCCTTCCTTCCTTCCTTCCCTCCCTCCCTCTCTCTCTCTTTCTCTCTTTTTTTCTTTCTTTTCCTTACAATCAAAGTTAGGTTGTCATCTGTTTAATATAACTTGCTATAACTATAAGATCTTTTTGTAAGCCTCATGGTAACCACAAAGCAAAAACCTATAATACATACACCAAAAATAAAAAGCAAGGAATTAAAACATACTGTAATACAAGAAAAATCACTTAACCACAAAGGAAGACAGTAATAAAGGAAGAGAGAAGTTACAAATCAACTGGAAAACAAGTAACAAAATGGCAATAGTAAGTTTTTACCTATCAAAATAACATTGAATTTAAATGACTAAAGTCTCCAATTAAAAGACATAGAGTGGCTGAATGGATTAATAAACAATATGCAACTATATGCTGCCTACAAGAAACTTACTTCACCTATAAAGATACACATAGACTGAAAGTAAAGGGGTAGAAAAATATATCCCAGGCAAATGGAAACCAAAAAAAGAGCAAGAGTAGCTATACTTATAGCAGATAAAATAGATTTCAAGTCAAAAATGGTAAAAAGAGATAAAGAAGGTCACTATATAATGATAAAAGGGTCAATTCAGCAAGAGGATTAGCAATTTATATATATAATACAATTTATATATACACACAATTTATATATATACAATGTACATAAATACAATTTATATATACAATGTATACAAATATAATTTATATATATATACACATATATATACCCCCCAATACTAGAGTACTCAAATAGATAAAGCAAATATTAATAAATCTGAAGGCAGAGACAGACTGCAATATAATACTAGTAGGGGACTTCAACACCTCTACTTTCACTAATGGACAGATCATCCAGACAGAAAATCAACAAAAAAAGAAAAGACATAAAGGGCATCCAAATTGGAAAGGAAGAAGCCAAATTATCCTTGTTTGCAGATGATATGATCTTATATTTAGAAAAATGTAAAGACTCCACCAAAGATGTCTTAGAATTTATAAATGCATTCAGTAAAGTTGTATGATCCAAAACCAACATACAAAAATCAGTAGCATTTATATAAACAAATAGCTTATATAAATCAAGAAAAAGAAATAAAAAAGCAATCTCATTTATAATAGCTACCCCAAAATACCTAGTTTTACATTTAATCAAAAAGTGAAAGATCTCTACAAAGAAAACTAACACACTGATGAAAGAAATGGAAAAGAACACAAAAAATGGAAAGATATCCTATGCTTATGGATGGGACGAATTAATATTGTTAAAAATGTCCATAGTACCCAAAGCGATCTACAGATTCAATACAATCCCTATCAAAATACCAGGGACATTCTTCACAGAAATAGGAAAAAAAAAATCCTAAGATTCATATGGAGCCACAAAAGACCCCAAATAGCCAATGCAATCCTGAGAAAAAAGAACAAATCTGAAGGCATCACATCATCTGACTTCAAAGTATACTACAAAGTCATAGTAACCAGAACAGCATGGTTGTGGTATAAAAGCTGATATGTAGACCAATGGAACAGAGTAGAGAACCCAGAAATAAATTCACACATTTACAGCCAAATGATTTTCAACAAAGGCACCAAGAACATACTTTATGGAAGCACAGTTTGTCCAATACATGGTGCTGGGAAAACTGGGTTCGCCATATGTAGAAGAATGAAACTAGGACCTTATCTATTACCATATATAAAAATTAGATCAAAATGGATTAAAGACTTAAATGTAAGACCTGAAAGTATGAAACTACTAGAAGAATACATTGGGGAAATGCTTCAGGACATTGTTCTAGTCAAAGAAGTTTTGGGCAAGACTTCAAAAGCACAGGCAGCAAAAGCAAAAATAGACAAACGGGATTACATCAAGCTAAAAAGCTTCTTCACAGCAAAGGAAACAACGTGAAGAGACAACGTACAGAATGGGAGTAAATATTTGCAAACTATCCATCTGCCAAAGAATTAATAATCAAAATATATAAGGAACTCAAACAACTCAATGGCAAAAACCCACAAGTAATCCACATAAAAAATAAGCAAAAGATCTCAATAGATATTCCTGAAAAGAAGACATATGAATGGCCAACAAGTATATGAAAAAAATGTTCAATATCACTTAACATCAGGGAAATGCAAATCAAAAACACAATGAGATATCATCTCACCTCAGTTAAAATGGCTACTACTAAAAAGACAAAAAATAACAAATTCCAGCAAGGATGCGGAGAAAGGGGAACCCTCCTGTCCCGTTGGCAGAAATGTAAATTAGTACAGCCACTGTGGAAAACAGTATGGAGGTTCCTCAAAAATCTAGAAGTAGAACTACCTACCATATGATCCAGTAGTTCCATCACTGGGTATTTATCCTAGCAATCCCCCTGCTGGGTATATATTCAAAAGAGAGGAAATCAGTATATCAAAAGATATCTGCACCCCCATGTTTATTACAGCACTATTCACAACAGCCAAAGTACAGAATTAACCTAAGTGGCCATCAATGGATGAATGGATAAAAAAATGTGGTACATATACACAATGTAATATTGTTCAGCCATAAAAAAGAATGAAATCCTGTCATCTGCAGTGACATGTATGGAACTGGAGGACATTATGTTAAGTGAAATCAGCCAGGCATAGAAAGCCAAATATCACATGTTCTCACTCACATGTGGGAGCTAAAAAAATTGATCTCATTGAGGTAAAGGGTAGGATGATGATGACTAGAAGCTGGGAAGGGTGGGGTGGGGCAAAGAGAGGTTGGTTAATGGGCACAAAAATGCAGTTAGAGAGAAGGAATAAGTTCTAAGGTTCAATAGCAGAGTAGGGTGACTACGGTTAACAACAATATATTATATGTATCAAAGTAGCTAGAAGAGAGGACTTGGATTGTTCCCAACACATAGAAATGACAGTCAAGGTGATGGATACTCCAAATACCCAGGCTTAATCATTACACATTCTGTGCATGTAACAAAATATCACGCATAGCACAGAAATATGTACAACTATTACATATCAATATTTTAAAAAGCTAAATATAAGAAAGGAAAAAAAAGAGGTACAAGGGAGCTCCTCACCCCTTTTGCCTCCCTCTACCATGTGAAGATGCAGCTAGAAGACCAAGCCCTCACCAGACACCAAATTGGCTGTCACCCTTATCTTGGACTTCCCAGCCTCCAGAACAGTGAGAAATAAATTTCTATGATTTATAAATTACCCAGTCTAAGGTATTTTGTTATAGCAGCAAGAACACGGTAAGTGATGATACAGAAATTCGATGTTCAATACCATCTTCTAATCAAGGCAAACACAATCATCATAGTGACTAATAATTTCTCACTGTTGTTTTGGAATTCAATTCAGAAAAATTAAAAACTATTTCTGCAGTAATTGTAGTTGAAGGCAGGAATGTTTAGTAACCTCTTGGTGATGGAATTAATACCTCTTTGGTTTTGTTATTCTTTTTAACTGTAGCTTAAAAGTCTTTAACAAAACATCACCTTTCTAATGCCCCTTCCAGCCCCAAGAGTCTAGAATTCTGGAATTTATATCAAGCCTTGAAGGAGCAGCAGGACTTCATTAGGTCTTATTGTTGAAAACTTTAGTTTTTAAGGTTCTCTGGCATGTTCCTTCATTGAATGGAAAATTTGGAGGCTTTTCAGAATCATTTAAATGGGTTTCTGATATGCCCTTGGTAGAAAGGGAGATAGAAATCCTCTTCCTCCTCTATTTAAAATCTTTCCTCTGGCCTTATCCTTGAACACAGGCTGACTTTGGGCCCACCGCTGCTCTCGGCAGTCCCCTGCAGGCAGCAGAGCCATCTGGGAGGAGAGGTGGAGAAGTGGCCCCGGTTCTCCCTCAGATGCCTGGGGAGGGAGGGCTGCTGCCTGGTGACAGCACCAGCCCTGCATTGTGTTGTTTTACTTCCCTGGACCTCCGCATTCTTATCTGTTAAGTGAGAGGCGCTGGACTAAAGCCCTTCCTGCTCTGATATCGTGAGGCTCTAGAAGCAGGGCAGATGGGCAGGGCATCCCTGCCACGTTCCTCTCAGGGCCTGGCTGGCTGCAGCGCCCTGTGCAGGGCAACACAGAGGACAGCACTGAGGTCTATAGGGAGCCAAGCGGCCCTACGGCAGGTGGGGGACCTTGGTGCTCACCCCAGGAAGTGACTGACTCTTCAGACCCTTGCCCATCAAGGCTGGAGTTTTTACTTCTCCCTGCTACCTCTTCAAATTCAATTTTTAGTTCCCACACTTGAAAACTACTGTGCGCTGTTCACAAGATTTGAAAATCTTTGCTTTTGAACAATTTTGTTACTGCTGTTGCAGGAGAGATGGCACTTAAGCATTTTTCCTTTCCATTTTATGTCTTCCAAAAACATGTCTTAAACTCATAATTTACGCATCATCGTAAAAGACATCCCAGAGCATTATATTAATTGTATTCAGTGAAAAAATAAAATACAAATTTGGATGAGCAGAATAACTGGAAGGAAAAACACCAAAATATTAACAGTATTTACTCTGGGGGATTGGGATTGGATTTTTTCCCCCTGAAAGTTAACCTTTTTTATTTTATTTTTTAAAAAATGTTGTACAGGAAAAATTAATTTGCTCAAAAATACTTTTTATAATAATCCCAGACCTAGAGCTACATGCTCAAGGAAAGTTAAGAATTTTTTTTTCACTCCTAAAATAACATAATTAGTTTGTTTGTACAGATCGATGTGAAAACAGTGGCTTGCAGTTTATCTTACATTTGACTCTAATTTTACGGCCGTGGATTAGGCCTGTGATAGTGAATACAGGCTAGATTTACAATACCAGTGTCTCCTCTCTCCAAGGAAAGCATGTTAAACTGTCACTCTAGTTCCCGGGCCACCTCAACCTGAAAGCCCAGTAGCTGTTAGACCTTCACAAGCTCCTTTAAATAGGAAAAAAACAAGCAAGCAACAACAACACAACACAAGAAGGGAAGGAATGCTTTCTGTGACGATCTCAAATGGGTACTATCAGCTCGCTTTCTGGAGCAGAGCTCGCCACCAGAATCCTAGGAGCCACTCGCTTATCAGTTGATGGAGGAAAGATATTCAAGGAGAAATCCACACAGACACTGTTAGCCAGTGGCCAGCACCAAACACACAAAATGATAAGAATGTCAATGTTTAAAAGAGCTGGAACTTTTTGAAACAGAGAAGTACATGGACTTTGTCAATCTGATGTTTTAACGAGGAGACAGATGCCACCATTTTGCTTTGCCAACCTTTTTTTTTTAGTAGGGGGCGGAGGGGTTGCCTGTTTCTGAGGATACTAATTATATCTCAAGTTGCAGTCAAGAAAAAATTTCCCTCTAGACTACTGTTGCTACCAGCAATTGGGCTCAGAATTAAGTACTTTCATAAAATAATAATGCTGGAAGTATTTTAATGTCACTTAAAATGCAAATATTTTGAGCTTTCCTAAATTTCCAACTTTTAAAGAAAATTCCTTCAGGCAATTTCTCTTAACAAGAATGCAAATGACATAGATGTGTTTAAACTGGAATTTCTCTCTTCTAAAACAGTAGGATTTTCTCAAACACAGTGCGGAATCATTACCAATAAATGAGAGTCAATTTGTATTTTACCTTTTAAGCTAAACATTATATACAGCATGATTCAGTCCAACAAAACATGTTTTGAAGTAGGTAAATCTGTTCATAGCAACTTCACAAATGTTCCTTTGACTTTGGATTTATTATTTCAACTGTCTCTGGTGAGGGCATTTCATATGCTTATAAATCTCTTTAGTTTCTTTTTGTGTTTTAGTGCTTCATGTTAATGGACTCCATAACTGTTACATAAAACACATCTATCAGCAAAGGTTTGGGAACAAACATTTATACCAAGACTGTTTAAAAGTTGGCAGCCTCGGTGAGCAGTAAATAACAGTGAATAGGACAGAACATAAATACACAGATCAATTTAATAACAGATTGTCTCCAAAGTATTAAAAACAGTGTTGCCTGAACTGTCAAGGAAGACACATCCAGCACTCAGATCAATGCAGCATGAAGTAGGAATCATCAGGGTTTCACGGCACTAGATTTTAGTTCTCTTGCATAAATAAATTTTCCTTAATTTTTGGAATATAATCAATGTTTAATCCATCTCCTTCACAAGTTGCAAGAACCGTATTTACTTGTTCTTCTCGTCACTTCCAAATTATCATGCTGGAATAACCTGTGCTTCCATGTTCCCTAAATTAACCATTTTTGACCACTGACTTTAAGTTAGATGTTTGTATAGTCTCCACGACACTTGAATATCACAGAAACAGGCATATTAAAGTTTCTGATAAACTTCAATTCCTCAGTTTTCTTGGTTTCTAACAATACCTTCCTCCCAGAGTTAAAGAGCACATTGCATGCAAGATCCTTTGTACATAGTAAGTACTTGATGAAGGTTAGATTTCCCTTCTGCAATCTTTCTCCATGGGCTGAAAAATATTCCTTTACATAGTCTTAAACCTGTCCATGTGCACAGCCTACCTGTGAAATGCCTTGGGGCATCTTCGTTTTGTGTCGGGCGCCCATTCTGGGTCAGGTCAACGCTGCTGCTTCTGTTCTGGCTGGTGGGAAAGGAGCTCAGGGAGGGTGAGAGCAGTGTGACTTCATGACACCTGTCTAGAAGAGTGTTTGTCAGTTTTGTCCAGGTTGGCAAATAAAAAGCAAGATTAGTTTTTAATCCTTTGAAGAGTTTGTCACCGAAAGTTTGGCAGGGGCACTCATGAAGGGGAGAACACGACCAGCTCCAGAACATGCTATGCATGTTAACGACAAGACGTGAGAGCCCAGCAATCTCCCCCCTGCTGTCAAGTTCTAGCCAGGAGGCTCCAGCACCTCCTGAGGATCTTAGGGGACTTCATGCTTCCCTTATCCTAACACTTGAAGGAAATTTCCCAGGCAAAAACTCATCATGCAAACAGCTAGTAATGAACAAAGGCCTCCTTAGGCATTTATTTGCAAAAAGTGAATTTAATGTTAAAAAGGCATTTGTGCCAGTTCCATTGTAGTTTGAGGCGAAAAGTAATATTTGACTGAACTAAGATGTCATTTACATAAATGAAGGAAAAAGTTAATACACTTAACAAAAAATAAAGGGTTTTAAAGACATTGAAATGTAGTTTTGAGAGCCACATTTTATAAGTAGCTGAAATCTAAAACTTGCTTCTGATATGCTGGGAACAAAACCCACTAAATATGGATAAAACTGTACTCTTTGGTACTCATAAATGATTAACAAATGAAACATAAGCAGTCTGTTTCTGTGATGAATCAAAACTACAACAACAAAAGAGGCAAACTGAAAACATGAGACTGTTATTATTTATTTTGATATTATAAAATATAACTGCCAAAAGATTAGCTAATCTTTTTATAAGTCATACATGTGATACTAGGGTTTCATTTCATAGCCTTACATTTTATCTACAATTTTAATTGTACAATTTTACACTATGATTATATCACTTCAAATATTTTTTGCATGTGAAAGAGACCATACAGGAATGCCCACAAGTGACAGTAATTGTATTAGGGTAGTAAGATTGATTGTAAGTGACTTTTGAAGAATTCGTGACTAAGAATTTTCCAAAATTGTTAAGAGACATCAAGTCACAGAATCAAAAAACTCTATGAATCCCAAGTAGGATAAATACATTAAAAAAAATCTACTTACACAAATTCTTTAAAACTGCTTAAAAAACAAAATATATGGAGAAAAATGTTAAAAGCATTTAGATAAAAAAAAAAACAGATACCTTCAAGGGAGCAATAATTAGACTAACAGATTTCTCAATAGAAATAATAGAAGTCAAAAGAAATGACACAGTCATATCGCTGAAAGAAAATAATTTTATACTGGGCAAAAGTATCCTCAGGAACGAAGACATTTTCAGGTAAACAAAAATAAAATGATTTGTCACTAGCCGACTAGCACTTAAGTAAATACCAAATGGAATTCTTCAGGCAGAAGATAAATGATCACAAGTATAAAGTCTGAAATACAGGAAGTAATGAACAGCAATGATAATGTGTGGATGAATCTAAGTGTATATGAGTTTATTAGGCAATAATAATGTGTTATGGGGGTAAAATTAAATACATGACACCATTGCATAAAATTCCACAGAGGGCAAAAGGAGCTAAAGTATCCCGAGGTTCTGCCATTACTCAGAAAGAGAATAAAAGTAAAAAGTAATGTTAGGCTTTGAAAAATCAATAATACATGCTGTAATCTCCAGTATAAGTACTTAAGAATAATACAAGAATATATAACTATCAATGCCGTGTGTCGGAGGGAATATAGAATATTAAAGTCTGTCACACCACATGAGAATAAAGCAAGAAAGGGGAAAAAGGAGGACATAAAACAGGAAACCAATAGAAAGAAAACAGATGTTAGTTTTAAATTCAAATATGTAAGTGAAAATATTAAATGTCAATGGACTACATGTTCTATTTAAGATTATTAAACTTCATTTAAAAACCAATTTATGCTACTTAAAAGAGATATATTAAAACATAAGGACAGAAAGAATGAAAGTAGAATCATAGAAAAAGATAAACCAGGCTGGGTGCGGTGGCTCATGCCTGTAATCCTAGCACTCTGGGAGGCCGAGGAGGGTGGATCACTTGAGGTCAGGAGTTCGAGACCAGCCTGAGCAAGATCGAGACCCCCATCTCTACTAAAAAATAAAAAGAAATTACCTGGCCAACTAAAAATGTATATAGAAAAAATTAGCCGGGCATGGTGGCACATGCCTGTAGTCCCAGCTACTCGGGAGGCTGAGGCAGGAGGATCACTCAAGCCCAGGAGTTTGAGGTTGCTGTGAGCTAGGCTGACGCCACGGCACTCTATCTAGCCAGGGCAACAGAGTGAGACTCTGTCTCATTAAAAAAAAAAAAAAAAAAAAAGAAAAAGATAAACCAAAAGAGAGTCATATTAATATCAGACTTTAAGGCAAAAAGCATCACTAGAAATAAAGAATGATATAATAACAAAAATTTATCAAAAGTTTAGATTTGTTTGCATTCAATAAAATTGCCTTAAAATATATAAAGAAACATATATAAAGAAAAAATTTACAGACCTACAAGGAGAAATAGACAATCTACAGTCATAATGAGATACATTTTTAACACACTTCTCTCAGGAACTCTCATAACAAGCAGATAAAAAGTCAGTGAGAATACAGACATGAATGCAGGGCCGACAGACGATCTAATGGACACGTATCAATCCATAGAATACTAAACCCAACAAGGGCAGGATCCAAAAAATTATTCAGATCCTCTGTGAAAAGGAAGTCTCTACATATTTGAAAACAATGAAATAATACAGAATATGTTCTCTGACCACAATATAACTTAAGCTTGAAATCACTAACAAAAAGATTTTTTATAAGTCATCCTTTGGAAATAAAGTACTATACTTCTACAATATGGGTCAAAAAAGAAATAAAAATGTAAAGTAGAAAATATTTTTAGCTGAATGATAATCAAAACTTGAGGGAAGCAGCTGAATCTGTGCTTATCAAGGGAAACTTTTATAATTTTCATTGCATTAAAAAAGGCATAAAGATTGATGAACTAAGAGTCTATCTCGAGAAGATAGAAAAATAACAGTAAATTGAACTCAAAGAAGTAATAAAGTTAGAAAATAAATTAATAAAATAAAAAAAATTAATATTATATTCACCAGCTTCCGTGGTGAAAGTGCCCAAGGAAAATGAGAAAATAAATAACCAATGTCAGGAATAAAAAAGAAGGTATCACTATAAGTCCTTACTATATGTCTGTGTTTTATAGACATTACTATAAAATCATAAAAAGATATTTTAAACTTTAAATCAATTTTAAAATATAAATGAAATGGATATATTCCTTGAAAAATACATGTAAAAATTGACAGAAGGATAGAAAATTTGAATAACCCTTCAACTATTAAAAAAATTAAATATATGATTTAGAACTTTACAATATGGAAAACTCCAGGCCCAGGTGGCTTTAAACAAACATTTAAGGAAGAAACAGCAATTTTACACAAATGCTTTAAGAGTATAGGAAAAACAGCTACCATTTGCCATTTCATGGTAAGGGATATAAAAATTGACAGGACATTCCAAGAAAGGAAAAAATTTCAGGCTAGTCTCATTCATGAATTTAGATGCAAATATCCTGAAAATAGTATTAGCAAATTTACCCACTAACATCAAAATAGCCTGTGGGTGATCAACTCAGTCTGCCCTGGAAAGCCAGGGCCACGCTTACCTACTGTTTTCTCCTGAACTTTAGGAGAAAGCCTTTTTTGTTTGTTTGTTTATTTTTGGTGAGTTTTAAAAAAAAAAAAAATTAGCAAATCTCATCTAGTAATATATAAAAAGGCCAATACATGTTGGCTGTATTCCAGAATGCAAGCTTGGGTTAAGATTTGAAAATCAATGCAATTCATCACATTAACAGAATAAGAGAAAATCATATAATTATTTCAATTGATTTCAATAGATGTTAATAAAATTCAAATCAAACATATGATAACAAAAAACTCCTAGCAAACTAGGACTAGAAAGGAATTTTATTAATCTGAAAAAAGATATTCCCCAAAAGAACCTTCAGCAAACATTATACTTCATGGTGAAACATTAAAAGCTTTTCTTCTGGGACTGGGCACAAGACCAGTGTATGAGCTTCCTAGGGCTGCCGTAACAACCACAAACCAGGTTGCTTTAAAAGAGAAATTTATTGGCTCACAGTTCTGGAGGCTAGTAGCCTAAATCAAGGTGTCGGCAGGGCCAGGCTCTCTTTGAAGGCTCGAGGGGAAGATCCTTCCTTGCCTCTTCCTAGCCTGATGGTTGGCCAGTGATCTTTCGCATCCCTTGGCTTGCACGTTCAGCACTGCAGTCTCTGTCTCCATCTTCACAGGGTGTTCTGTGTGTGTGTGTCTGTGTCTCTTCTCTTCTTTTTATAAGGACACCAGTCCTAGCAGAGTAGGGCACACTCTACTTCAGTATGATCTCATCTCAACTTGATTATGTCTACATACCCTCTATTTCCAAATAAGGTCACATTCACAGATACTGGGTTTAGGACTTCAATATCTTTTGGGGGAACAATTCAATCTACAACACAAGGACTCCCAGTGTTGCCACTTCTTTTTGTACTACAGGTCCTAGCCAGTACAATAAGGCAAAAAAAAAAAAAAAAAAAAGAAAGAACTAAAAGGCATGATGAAATAAATAATCCTTATTCATAAATGATAGAATTGTCTATAGAGAAAATCCTAAATAATCCACAGATAAATTATTAGAATAAATAAGTAAGCTTAACAAGGTTGGTACATAAAAAGTTAATATATAAAATTAATTTTACTACAATATAATAGCAACAAACAAAATAAATGCTTAAAATAGCATAAAAAACCAAATACTTGGAAATCAATCTAATAAAATATGTGTAAGCCCTCTGGGCAGAAAGCTATAAAATCTTATTGAGAGAAATTAAAGGAGACCTAAATATGCCATGTTCATGAGTTAGAAGACTCAAAATTGTAAATTTGCCAAGTCTTAAATGATCTATAGATACAAGGCAATCCCAATCAAAATCCCTGTATGTGGAAACTGACAAGCTGACTCTCAAGTTGATATGGACATGGAAAAGGTCAAGAATAGCCAAGAATTTGTTGAACAAAGTTGAGAGGACATGCAGTACTGAATATGAAGACTTATTACAAAGCTATTTTAATTAAGATGGTGGGGTATTGGCACACAGACAAAGGGGCCAATGGGACAGAGTGCCCACAAACAGACACATGCATATAACGACACTTGCTCCATGACAGAAATAGCACTAAAGAGCAGTGAGAAGAGACTTTTCAATAAATTGTGCTATAACAAGTGGATATTAATATGGGGAAAAATGAATTTGTTCCCTACCTTATGCTATGCACCAAAATAGCTACATGCAAAAATATGGATGAATTTTCCACACATAAGTTAAGCAGTAGCAACAAAATACTGTAATATTTCATTCATACAAAGTGAAAACAAAACTAAACTATAAGAGGTCAGGATTGCAGTTAATTTGGAGAGGAAAAAGTGTTAATTGGCAGGAGCTATAAGAGGAATTTCTGGAAAGCTGGTGAATATTTCATTTCTTTGCCTTGGAGTGGGGTGGGGAAGTGGTGGTATAAAAAGTAGGTAGGCACATTCATTCATTCAACAACTATTTATAGAGAAATCACTATATACCAGGCATTCATTGTACTATATCAGGGTCATCAAAAGGCATGATTCCTGCTCTGGTGGTGCTTTCCTCTGATAGCAGAGACAGACAAAAATAATTGCAGTAATGAACACAGATAGATATATACAATCACCTAGTGGGGAAAGTGCTCTGAGAGTTACCCTTAGCTTGCTATACAACTTGGACTCTTTATTGGGGGTGGGGCTGAAGAGGAAAGCCATTAAGTCCTTCACTGGACTGAATCATAAAACTAGTTCAGAAGTGTTCTGCCTCCCCTAAAAAGCAGTAGTTACTCCTTTTATCTATAATAAATGGTTCCAATGACATTTTAGATCTACACTTAGTTACCCTTAGGTATCCCATCCGTTTATCCAAGGAAAATCTTGGCTTGAAAGTCATGACACCAGCCCCTAAAAAAACCAAGAGAATATCATTAATTTTTAGTTAAGTTTAGGGTTCTTACTCTAAAATCCAAAAGTGTTTTTGAAATCCTAATTCAAAAAGCATTGAGTATTAAAGCAACATGTTCCAGATTATGAAATACTTACATGCTCATGGTAGAACACCTGGGAAATCAGAAAATTACAAAGAAAACAAAAATCCATAATTCTATCACCATAGCTTCTGCAAATGTGGTGCATCTCTTTCAATTTTTGAAATGCCTGTATATATTAATTTTCACAATTGAGAACGGAATTTCTATGTGGTTTTGCAACCTGAGTTTTCCATTTAAAAATATAATGTCTCCAGTCATTAAATAATCTTCCTAAACATAATTCTTAAGTTTGTAAAAAGTCCATCCTATAAATATACCTAAAAGTCAGTTTGTCTACGTTGTTTTCATAGGAAAGAATTCTATCGACCATGGTTGTGGGCCTGTGTAGGTAAACGCTGCCCTGTAATCAGCGTAGGTTAAGATCACAGGATCACCCTCCAAATAAAGTACTTAAAACCAATTTAAAAGTTTTTCCAAGGCAAAGGGAATACTGTGAATCCAGCAATTTCCAGTTCTCCCCCAAACGTGAATCATCTCAGTGAGAGGCCATCCAGGGATCGCCGAAGTTCTGAGAAGCGTCGCTGACGGTTCTGGTGGCCAGTGACTCGCAGGCGCGCGGAGCTGGCCCGAGGCGGCTGCAGCCGCAGACCCCGCCCGGGCCGCAGAGGTCCCCGCCCCGCGGCGCGCGGGGTGCCGGAGTCCCGGGAGCCCCGACTTTCCGTGCGGGTTTATCCGCGCCTACCCCATGGATTCCCGGGACGCTCCCGCCGCACCTGCTCCGAGCCGGGGTCCGCGCCGCTCCGGCGCCGCGCGCGGGCAGCGGGGGCTCCCTCCCGGCCCTGGAGTCCGGGGCACCCGCCGCAGACGCAGAGGTCGGACCCGGCGGCGCCGTCCGCGCGCGCTGCTCCGTGTCCCAAATTCTGGTCGCGCAGCTGAACTTGGGAGGAACACGCTCGGAGTCCCCGCCCTGTCCGGACTGCCGGATCCCCACCCCGCCGCCACCAGGAGCGCGCAGGCGCAGGCGCGGCCGGCCGGGAGTCCCGCCAACGCTGCGGGAGCCAGTGGTCGCTCCCGTGCGGTTCCCGCCGCTGCCACCGCTCGCCATGGGCCCGAGGCCCCGGCTGCTGATACCTCTCGTGCTGTGCGTGGGGCTCGGCGCGCTCGTGCCTTCCTCGGAGGCCTCAGGCGTTCGCAAGCGAGGCCCCCTGGTGACAGCCAAGGTGACCGAGGGGCGGGCAGCAACTTCCCCTTATGTGGGCTCGGGTGCCTTGGGCACTGGGACCTCTGTGGCAGGGCCGGCGAGGAGGGGGCTTCCCTGGCGGGGCGGGGACGGGAGGCCGCCGCGGGGCTAGGTGGGAGGGGGCCGCCCTCGGGGTAGGGGCTGACGCTCTCCCGGGAGACTCTGGGGGTTCTGGGCTGCGTCCAGCCCGCCCCCGGCTGTTCGGACTCAGTCTCCCGGGTCGGTGGTCCGAAGTCACCAACCTGGGGACTGGAGAGGCTTCCGGAATCGGCGGGCCGGTTCTCCAGGAAGGAGACTGACCAAGTACTTCCTTCGGCGTGGCCTGGACTCGGGAGCAGAGCTGGACGAATACGGGAGGGACTGGGACGCGCAGAGAGGAAGCGCTCGGAGCAGAGGGCTGGCAGCCGGGCCACCCGCTGCGGACGTCACCAGGTGCTGTTAGAGCTGCGGGGCAGGCGTTAAGTGCCTCGCTTAAGAGAGAGGCTATCCTCCTCCTCTGTTTAGGAATCGTCATTCCCCCCCCCCCTCCCAGGAGAGGTTCGCTTTTAGACTAAGGGCTGGTGGGCACGCAAAGACAGCACCTGTCGAATTGGGGACAGCTTCGATGGGGAGGTGGGGGTGGGGGTGGCAATCTGCTGGCCACTGCGTCCTTAAGGCTTCTTCGTACTTCGCTTCAATTCTTTTTTTCAGCGTATTTACCCAAGGATAGAAGATAATGGGAGGGTGCAGGGAGAGAGATGAAGGGAATAATTTGGTGCCCATGATCACTACTTCTAGAAAACCCTCCGGCAGTAGCGTCTTGGAAACTACAGAGGGGAGGCTGAAAGTGGTCTTAACAATCAGGCTGGGGTTTGCCAGTGGAAATTATACTGTTGAACCCGTAGAATACTTAAATCCTCTGCAGCGAGGAGCGCGAGGAGGAAAAGGGGTGGCCAGAGGGGTGTTCAGCATCTGGTGCAGCAGAAGAGAGAACGTAATGGCCAAGCGGCGCTGCGGGTGCAGTTGGAACTCAGCCTGATTGTTTTGAGAAGCACAGACTCTATTCTCAGCCCTTGATCTTTTAGGCATATGTTAACGTTGGGAAATGGCTTGTGCAAGGCCACAGAGCTGAACAGGGGTCCCTTGGGATAGAGCCATGAACATAAAATTAATAAAATTATGAAATGGTGATGGATGTAAACCCTAATATAGATTAGGTGACATTTAAAAACACCTGAAAGTTGAGTAAAACCAACCTGGTGAAAATTCAGGAGGCAAAGGGAACTGCACCTGGAAAGGTCTCCAGACAGGAAAAAGCTTGTGCGCTCAGAGGATGCAGAGAGCTGACAGTGGCTTCAGCGCAGGATGAGAAGAGAGTGACTTGAAATGAGGTTGAAGGAGTGAGCAGCAAGATCATGCAGGGCCTCAGGCCACAGGTAGGCATGTGGGTATTGAGGCAAGTATTCTTATAATTTGAGGTCTTATCCTAGGTGCAGTTAGAGCCACTGAAGGGTTTTAAGCATGGGAATGACATCATCTCATGTATGCTTTTAAGAAATGACCATGGCCGCTCAGTGGAGAGTGAACTGGGAGGTCATTTGGAGCTCCAAGACGGAGTCCAGATAGTGGCTTGTGTTAGTGTGGTAATCGTGGAAATGGGGAGCAGCTAAAATACAGCATGCTCAGTTAGATGTGAATTTCAGATGAACAGTGAATAATTTTTTAGTGACTATATCCCCTGCAGTATTTTGTGAACAGGTTTCACCTGGGAAGCATTTGAAATCTGATGGAGAGACCCGTCCCAGAGCAAGTCAATTACAATCATGGGGTGGGGCCTAGTCTCAGACCTTTTAGAAGCTTTCTGGTGATTCTGACCCTGAGCTGGAAACCAGTGGGGGAGACAGCTAAGGGAGGAGGAAGCTGGGGGGGCTGCAGGAGAGGAAGAGCTGGGGTATCCTAACCCCTAGCCCAGGGCACTGTCACTAAGGGAGAGTTTTCGTGTACTCTCCTCTCAAAACTGTCACTTAACATATTTTTCCCCACCAAATTTATCATTAAGTTCTAAAAGCTAACTGTGTAGGCGAGTCTTAAACAGATTCAACTCTGTTGAATTATTATACATTTTCAGTGAACTTTTATTTTTTTTAATTTTTTTATTTTAATTTTTTTAGTGAACTTTTTAAATAACTAAATCTATGGGAAAATGAAGACATTAAAAGTGATTTCTCTGACTGCAGAAAAATAGTTTAATTGGCCATTGCTCTAGTGTGTCGTTTGCCTCAGCAGTCTTTTTGATTACCTCGGATTTCATTTAAAAACAGGAATCTGTAAATAAGAGAGGTGCCACGGGGCCTGTTAGTGGCTCTAACTTCCTCCATGGATCCTGCTGCAGGGCCGGCCTGGCGGCTTCCTGCCCCAGCCATAGAGGCTCAGGTGGGGCTCTGGTTCACTTGTCTGCGATTTTGCAGCCCTGCATTTTCCAGCCAGCGCCGTGGGGTCTGTGCAGGGCCCAGCACTGAGAGTGCACAAAGTAGTGGTGCCATCCTTTGAGCTGCATGCACAAGCGCCCACTTGTGAGCACAGTAGCATGTAGTGGCCAAGAGGCTACGGCTGACCTTGGCAAGTTATCCAATGTCCAAGGCTCAGTTTCCTCCTCTGTAAAATGGGGGTGGAAATAATACCTACCTGGGAGGGTTTTGCACTAGATATGATCAAGCAAATGTCTTCGTCTGTGTTGCTATAAAGGAATATCCGAAGCTGGATAATTTATAAAGAAAAGAGGTTTATTTAGCCCATGCTTCTGCTGGAAGGTTTAAGACTGGGCATCTGGTGAAAACGTCAGGCTGCCTCCACTCCTGGTGGAAGGCGAAGGGAAGCTGGGGCTGGTGTGGGCAGAGATCACACCAGTGAGGGAGGAAGCAAGGGGGCAGGTGCCAGCCTCCTTTTAACAACCAGCTTTCCTGGGAACTAATAGAAAATTCCCTCCCTCCACTCACTGCCTGGAGAATGGCCCCAAGCTGCTCATGAGGAATCACCCCATGACCTAAACACCTCCCATTGGGCCCCACCCCCAACATTGGGGCTCAAATTTCAACATGACGTTTCGAGGAGGGACAAACATCCAAACCATAGAAGATGAAGTGCTTAGTCCACACTGAACCCCTGTAACATTTCCTAACTGCTTGTCCTGACGTTGTGCCAGGCACTGGGGCAACTAACACTTTCTACCCCTTAGGGGTTCCCTGCCTAGACTGGGAGAGCCCTGTTAATGATAGATCACAGTTTAACTGGAGGCAGCCTGGGATTGAGATTCCAGCTCTCACATCACTTAACCGCCCTCATTCCCACTTTTCTCATCTGTAAATTAATGATAATAGTTCCTGCCCCGCCCCAGGGTGTGGTGAGGATTAATTATATAAGATATTCATGTCTGTTTCCTTCCCTCTTTCTCCCTCCTCCTCCAGTTTCTCCCCCTTTATTTAAATGCCCCCCTCCCCCCAACCCCATATAGTCCCTCAGCCCCCACCCTAGTGCAGGCCATCCTGACCTTAGAGTAAGAGCCTCCAGATCTTCTTTCTCCCCACTGGGGTAACATTCCCAAAGCCTCCCATGGCCCTATTCTTTCCCTTCCCTCTGTTGCCTAATAAAACGCGTTCTCTCCTCTGCCTTCGGGAACTGGTGGGTGGCTCCCACTCAGTCCCCGTAACCCCTGTTGTGGTCCGCAGGGCTGCACTGCTTGTCTGAACACAGACCACACTCCCTGCCCTGGTGCTTTGGTCCCAGAAAGAACTCTGCAGGGCGGGGCCTGTGCCCGTCTTGTACTTGGAAACTACTCCCCTCCTCCCAGACCAGCGTCCTATCATGCCTCCTCCAGGCCGCCCGCCCTTCCTCAGCCTGGGTGTGCAGTGTTCTCGGGCCCTGGTCACCTGCTGCCTGGTACTGTGGTTACGCGTTTACTTATCCTGTCTCTTTATTTTAAACTACCTCAGGACAGGGATTTCCTTGTGCAGTTTGTGCCCTCACGTTGCCTTTTACATAGATCTTTAATAAATACTTGTTGACTAAATAAGATTTTATTTTATCCTTTACAGTAAAGTTGGGAAAACTGTATTTTCTTGCATTCACTCATGAAGTTGAAGAATACTGCAATTTGGGGGAAAAAAATCATATTAGTATGTATGCTAGGCTGTGTGTAAAAAAATAAAGATTTTTATTGAAGATTTCTGCTGGGTAACAGGTTGTTTTCCTTCATCTTCTCTTGCTGCTCTCCCAGATTTATTCTCTCTGCTTTACTTTAAAAGTCTGGGCCGGGCGCGGTGGCTCACGCCTGTAATCCTAGCACTCTGGGAGGCTGAGGTGGGTGGATCGCTCAAGGTCAGGAGTTTGAGACCAGCTCTGAGCAAGAGCGAGACCCTGTCTCTACTAAAAAAATAGAAAGAAATTATATGGACAACTAAAAATATATATAGAAAAAATTAGCCGGGCATGGTGGCGCATGCCTGTAGTCCCAGCTACTCGGGAGGCTGAGGCAGGAGGATCGCTTGAGCCCAGGAGTTTGAGGTTGCTGTGAGCTAGGCTGACGCCATGGCACTCACTCTAGCCTGGGCAACAGAGTGAGACTCTGTCTCAAAAATAAATAAATAAAAATAAAAGTCTGGGAGGCTTTTCTGATGTCTTATATGATGCTTCTTTTAAGATTATGTTCCTGATTCTCTTTCTGGTGCTGCTTTATTTTTGCCGGTTATTGAGTTTTCACCTTGGCATGGAAGTCCCTTTGGAGACACTGCTTCTCTTCGACACCAGCTCTGCACCGACCCGGCTCACACGTGTGTGGACGCGGCTTCCTATCCCCCGGCCACACTGGGTTGCTTTCTCCTGCGTGCCTCGTCTCCCGGGCAGGGCCTTTTTTATGCATTCTATAAAGCGCTTCTGTATAAATAATAATAAAAGCTTTGCTGCTATGGCCATGTAAAAATTTTAAAATGCCACATAGAACACTAAATACCACATCACCCAGTGACAGGCGTACCGATGTATTGGCAGAAACTCTTGTCTTGAACTAAAGCTTGACAGTCTTTACTTAGCGATTTTTCTAAATTGTAAGACATCTTTTTTCTTTGACAACCCTTCTTATATTTTTTAAAGCCATCTCTTGAATGTCTTTTTTTACCCATTCAAACAGTAAATTGGTTCATATAATCTAAACTCGCTAATAGAACGCCCTTCGACTCCATGGCCTTTTCAGCATTCTCAGAATCATCGTAACACGGTGGTTTGTAAAGCAAAATGTGTATAATTTCATTTCAGATGAAATAGCTGAAAAAAGAGAACTTCTAAGGTTTAATCTGCAAAAAGTGACACACTCACTTCTAGATACATGTTTTCTTTTCTCTGTTCTAAAACATTGTGGTAAAGAAAGAATAAATTCTTCTTGGGTAACTTTGGGAACATGAGGACCAAATCCAGCGTCTAAGTTTGCAGGGTGAATGGCTTTGTCAGGACCCGAACGTAACTTTTGCTGTCCTTTGGATGAGGCTGGGTACTGGTGCCGTACTGTGCCCATACTCGAGTGGCAGGCCATCTGGAGGACCACGGTGTGTTTCATCCCTTTTCACAGTTTCTTGGATAGCAGACGTCTATTGAGAACTCATTGGGTTTGGCACTGTTTGAAATTACAAAACAATAAATCTGGATGGTTAGCCCTTTTCTCTCCTCACTGTTTTTTTTCTCCTGCCAGATTAGAGAGCACTACCTTTTAAGAGACACATTTTCCACTCTGATCTTCATCCACAAAGCCGGGAAACAGGAAGTAGCAGCAGTATTTGTTTGGGGTTGAGGGGAGAAGAATTCTGGAACACTTTGTTGGCTGACTCCAACAGCATTGGATAAGACTTCAAATTCAGTACCTAGAACAGTGCCTAGCCCATGGGTGGTGCTCAGTAAATGTTTGTTGAGTGAATATCTGTGAGTGAAATGCACCTACACAATGGTTTTAGAGTACCTTTAATTGATACCATGCTCCTTCATGATTCCTTTATAAAATAGTGGTGGACAGGGCCTTTGTATTTGGATCAATTCTCAGATTTTAATTTTGACGTGCCTTGTACTTGTGGCTTTTCTACATTATAACCTTCCACTCTGCCTTTCAATCGCACACAGGTCTTTTTTGACGTGAGGATTGGAGACAAGGATGTTGGCAGAATTGTGATTGGCCTCTTTGGAAAAGTGGTGCCCAAGACTGTGGGAAATTTTGTTGCTCTCGCAACGGGAGAGGTAGGTCTTGGTTTTATTTCCTTTAACTGTGCACAAAATTGGATCTTCTTTCTTTTAAGCAGAATATAAAGAAGTCTTCTGGGAAAATAAGTATTAAATTAGTATGTCAGATGAACCTGTGACATCTTATCATATTTTGCTTTATTTTCCTATAAAATCTGTACAATTCAGGCACTCAGTGCCCTGAGGCTTCTAGAAATTGGGGGGAAATAATGATCAAGTGAAAATGCACTTTGCTCTCTTTTTACTTATTCACGTTGATACTTCTGTAGTTTGTTTATTTGTTGGTCAGCTAATAATAAAATTTTCCCAGTAAATCGTTGCTGGGACCTAATCAAGTCCTATAGATATTTAATTTTCTCATTTTGTTCTTATTTTTTTGTAGAGATGGGGCTCTCACTGTGTCATTCCCAGATAAACACTGGGTTTATCTTTCAGTATGTGTTGTATCTGCTTGTGTATTTAATGGAAATAATCTCTTTAGAGAGGCTATGGATATAAAGGAAGCCAGTTTCATCGCGTCATCAAGGACTTCATGATTCAAGGAGGCGACTTCACCGCTGGAGATGGCACTGGCGGTAATGTCCGTCTTCCCCTTTCTCCTTTCCCACTTGCCAGACTGAAACCTAAGATTAAGCCAATATATTAACCCAGTATGTTAAAATCCCAAGTTTAAGGAACAAAGTCATGAAGACAACTCTAATTCGTTAAGAAGGATAGAGTTTTGAGGGCCTTATCTACCAGAATCTCGGTAGGTGTGAATGAGCAAGGAGTCCGGATTTGAAGCGGGATTGTTTGGTGTTCATTGTCTTTCCGGGTGGAGGTATGTTCATCTGGCAGGATGCTTTGCAGTTACTGAAGTGCTAGACTGCTGGCCTGCAGCCACAGGGAGCAGCGGTGGAGAACTTGAAGCGTGTGCTCCGGGGCGGCAGAGCTGCCGAGGCAGGTGTTGGGGGAGGACCGAGGGGGAGACTGGCGTTTGGGGCAGGATCACGGTGCTTTTCCCGCCTTCTTTCAAAAGTCCTTCATTTTATTGTCAGCTTTTTTAGTAATTAAAAAAAAAATTACAGTAATAGCTGAGTTGTCAAAATTACAGTATGAACTAATTCTTATAAACAAAGTTTGAGTTTAATAAAGTACAAACAATTAAATGTCTTGAGTTCCAAGTCTCCCTCAGCCTGTTTCTCAGTGAGGATTACAGCTCCCAGCTCCAGGGAGCGTTTTCGCTCACAAATGCCGTGATTTCTTCCCCCGAACACGCACTGTATGTGAGCTACACCGAATTTAAATTGACTTCAGGTTTCAGATTTTCGATTCAGCAAATACTTACTGGTTTTGGTGGATATTAGTTGTCAATTTTTAAAGAAACACTTAGGCCATTTCCAGGCACTATTTCTAATTTTGTATTTATTGCCATGGTTTCTTCATTTATGTTAATAACAAAAAATGGCTACCATTAAATGCTTTGGTTTGTCACACACTTTGGGAAGATTAGTTTTAGTTCTTGCCAAAGTGCTGCAGCGTACAGGGATGTCGAATGGAGCAGAGAACCGTGTTCAGGTCGCTCCGGGCAACGGGGTTTGCTGGGAGGGCTCAGGCAAGCACCCCCAGCTGCTGCACGGCCAGCTCTCCCGGCAAACCCTGCCGCCCTGGGCCTGTGCTGGCATCCCACCTTCCCACCCAGGGCCAGCAGGAGTGCGGACCGCGCTTTACTCTTTCTGCTGTTGTTCTCCTCTCGCTACCTTCCCTGCCCAGCGTGGGCATGTCTTGAGTTAAAAGTCTGCGAATTTTGGAGAGAGGAACTTGTAGAGCATCTAAATTTAGCCTGGACCCCTCTGTGGGAGAGCTCTCCTACCAGGACGCCTTAATTGCCACTGACCAACCAGTTATAAATTGCTTTTCTTTGAGATCCACTTCTGGGTCTTGTCACCGAGCCAGGATTTTGAGGTTGGCAACTGATGGATAAGGAGCTCCGCAGAAGGGGAGGTGTTGGAAAGCGGGTGGACACTTCTCATGGTCTATGGGCAAAGGTCTGCTCTGCCCGCGGCTTTGCTAGAACTCCAGACCACATGCCTCCCTGGGTTGTTCTGTTCAAGGTTGATCACTGGGTGCCCCCACTTGCCATCACCCTCTGTGTCGTGATGAGCCCAGAAGTCGTTGTACCTAACGACTCCAGACTAGCTGCTGTTGCTCTTGGTGCTGAGGCAAGAAAAAGCACCAGCTTTAGAGTCAGAAAGTCAGATGTTCAAATTCTGCTCTGCCAGTTTCAAGTTTTCTAACCTCTTTTTCCCATTGTAAAATGGGACTGAGAATACCTGTTCCTCAGGGTGGTTATGGGAATTAGCTAAGGGCGTATCGTGAGTGCTTGGAACACCCAGGTTGGGTGGTGAGGTAGGAGTGGCCCAGGACAAGTAACCTCAGCCTCGGGACAGAAACAGAGCCACTGGGGTGGCTCACCCACCTTTCCATCTGGCTTTAGGAGGCCGTCCTGCCCTTTAGTTCCTTCTCATTCCAGAGTGAGATCATTGACCTGCTTGATCACGGTTTGGCCCTTGGTTTGTGGCCAGAGGGCACCCTGACATCCTGTGCCACAGTCGGAGCTTTCTGTTTGTTTGTTTTAGGCCCTGGTGCCCTCATTCCTTAAGGAGTTAATTTCATCCCCTCCTTCACTTCTTGTGTTTGACCACCTTCTCCCGTCCCTACCCCCTGCAGGGGTCTACTAACTGATTCCACCAAAGCCTTACATTTCCCGTTGCAGAGTTTACTCTTGTGTGACATCTGTTGACTCTGCTCCTCCGCCTTTTGTCCCACACAGGTGTGAGCATTTATGGCGAGACGTTTCCAGACGAGAACTTCAAGCTGAAGCATTACGGCATCGGGTGGGTCAGCATGGCCAATGCTGGGCCGGACACCAATGGCTCTCAGTTCTTCATCACCTTGACCAAGCCCACCTGGCTGGATGGCAAACACGTGGTATTTGGAAAAGTCATCGATGGGATGGTAAGTTGGTATGTTTTTTCCCTTTCAAGCTTTATGTTTTTAATGAGAGTACTGGTAGTGATTTATTTTAATCTTAAAATGTGCTTGTTAGAGACCCATTATTAAACCTGGCTTCTTCAAAGGTGAATAAATTATGTATGGTATGGCATTTTAATTGTTGGGGGAACTGGAGCAGCAGCGAGGGACTTGACAAGGAGAAGTTAAATACTTAATTTATTTCACCTCTTGATATAAATAGAAAGCCCCTTTTAATGGAATCAAATAAAACCAGGGCGCCATATATACACACAATGAACTATTATTCAGTCTGAAAAAGAAAGGAAACTCTGACACATGCCATGACATGGAGGAACCTTGAGGACATTATGCTAAATGGAATAAGCCAGTCATAAAAAGACAAACACTGTATGGTTCCACTTATATGAGGTATCTAAAGAAGTCACATTCGTAGAAACAGAAAGTATAATGGAAGCTGCTGGCTGGGGACGGGGTAAGTGGGAAGTTGTGTTTAATGGGTACGGAGTTTAAGTTTTACAAGATGAAAAAGCTCTGGAGATTGGCTGCATAACAATGTGGATGCACTTAACATTAATGAACTGTACCCTTAAAATGAATAAGATGATACATTTTATGTGTCTCTTACTACAATGAAGCATGAAATATTAAAAAACAGAACCCCATGTGGTTCAGTGCAGACACCAAGTCACCTCCAAAGACACACAGATAGCAACCAAAAATTAAAGAGAATTCAAATCTATACTGTGAGGTCTCAACAAATGTCAGAGGGGTCCAATTCATAACCCACAGGAATACTCCTTAAAATCCTCATTATCTTTTACTCTCAACATTTCTCCTTAGCAACAGCCTGAAGTGGCTGTCTCCGCTCCTAAACTGGCCCCTGCGCGGTCTGCCTGACCCAGCCCCGGACCATCCTCGGCTCCCTTGCCCAGTTCTGTGTTTCTTCCACAACTCTCTAGCTGTTATTCTCATTTTGTCCAGCAGAAGTCCGGGAACGGAGCCAGTAGACTCACCCTGTTTGAGAAACTCATCAAAAGCCTACTTTGTTGGTCCTTGACCAGTCCTCACCTCCTTCAGGGTGAAACCCTTGTGAAGCCCTCCAGGGCAGAGCAAAGG
Source organism: Eulemur rufifrons (assembly GCF_041146395.1). Lineage (NCBI taxonomy): Eukaryota > Metazoa > Chordata > Mammalia > Primates > Lemuridae > Eulemur > Eulemur rufifrons. The sequence goes on along the minus strand of NC_090999.1, from coordinate 88,149,855 downwards.
GCCTTTCCACCACTGTGAGTTTGGGGTGACATTAGTATTTGGACCCAACCTGTAGATTAATGGCCTGGGGTCTCCTTTAAAATGGGCAAACCCAGAAGTAGGTCCACTTCTAAATTTTCTTTCTGGCCTATTTCTTATGCCTAGAACTGTCATAGGTTAGAGCTAGAACTGACTCAAACTCCATGTTAACTCTTATATTAAGTAGTAGCAGATGGATAGAAATACCTTTTATTAGAGCTAGGTGTTTACAAAAATATCTAATTTTTTAATATAAAATGCTTATTAAAAAAGAAGGGAGGAAATAGACCAATATATTCTCTGAGTGACAAGGTAGTGAATGAATTTTATTTTGCGATGTATACATTTTCTGCATATTCTAAGTTTTCCACAGTTAGCTTGCATGGTTTTTGTAGTCATTAAGAAAAATTATTTCACGCTTGGGTTTTTTAGTTAGCATTGATTTTACCTGTGGATTGCCATAGCTGCTGGTCAGAATTGAGCCACGTGTCTGCTTTTCTCTCACCAGACAGTGGTGCACTCCATAGAGCTCCAAGCCACCGATGGGCACGACCGTCCGCTCACCAACTGCTCCATTGTCAACAGTGGCAAGATAGACGTGAAAACGCCCTTTGTGGTTGAGGTCGCTGACTGGTGACACAACTAGCAGAAAACAAGGAACATACTTTGGCAGGGGGATGTGTGTATGTGTGTGTGTGTGTCTATGTCTGTCTTTGTCTTTCAATTCCTCAGTTACTGTTTTGCTTTGTTTTTTCACTTTCTTTTAATATTTTACCCCAGATCACAAGAGTTATAAAAATCAACCAATCAGTGTTGAGTCTGCATGAATTTTGGTAAATTTATTTGCTTAGGGTGATTTGAACTTAGACATATCCCCTTCCTCCAATGGTGCTATTTTTAAACTAGAAAATTTTGTATTGGCTTTTTTTTTTTTTTAAGAACATGGTAAATTTTTATTGCTGAATTCATTATGATCCCCAAGTTGAGCAATGCTGAAGATCTGTCTGAAACAGATGAGGACATGAAGTTTATTATTTTGTATTCAAACAGAAATTCAGGTAAAGCTAAATTTGATTAGTATAATCTGATATATATTACAGGGATTTTTACCTGATAAAAAGGTGCTTTGGTGTTCTCTATATTAAATACTTTTTATATGGATCAACTCTTTTTGCAAGATTTTTTTTAAATTTAAAGTTCTTTAAAAAATATACAAAAATACATGCACCCTAATGTTAACAATGAACAGATTAAAGAGAGTTCTATAAAGCAAAATACTAATGCATTGGATAATTTGGGATGGGAATGCAGAGAAATTATGCCTGTCCATATTCCAGAGATGTAAGCTAATTATTCACTAATTTTTACTCAGTGTTACATTTGCATAAAGCTCCCTTGACTCCAGTTGCAATAGAAAGGAATCTTTTTGTCACTTACATAATGGGGATTAAGATTCAGGCTGTATTTAGACTAGATGGGAAGTAACATCCTGCCTGGCCCTGCAGCATACCTGGCTGTGACTGAGGGTGCCTGATCTCTGTCTGGCTGGGAAGCTTGACCTGTTGGAACCGGGTACCATGGCCTCTCCTCCGGGACTCACGCAGTGAGGACACAAAAGGACTCATCTCTGGAGTTGCATTCAAAGAAAATTGCCTCAGTAAGAGATGAAATGCATGTTTCTTTTTTTTTTTTTTTTTTTTTTTTTTTTTGAGACAGAGTCTCACTCTGTTGCCCAGGCTAGAGTGAGTGCCATGGCGTCAGCCTAGCTCACAGCAACGTCAAACTCCTGAGCTCAAGCGATCCTCCTGTCTCAGCCTCCCAAGTAGCTGGGACTACAGGCATGCACCACCATGCCCGGCTAATTTTTTCTATATATATTTTTAGCTGTCCGTATAATTTCCTTCTATTTTTAGTAGAGATGGGGTCTCGCTCTTGCTCAGGCTGGTCTCGAACTCCTGAGCTCAAACGATCCGCCCACCTCGGCCTCCCAGAGTGCTAGGATTACAGGCGTGAGCCACCGCGCCCGGCCGAAATGCATGTTTCTACTGTTGATTTATAAATTAGAGGGCAATTTGTTAATTTTTTTTCCAACCAATATTTATTGAGGGTCTTTGACATGCCAGGTTCTAGTTTGAGTTCTGGGGACACAACAACAGACAGAGAGAAAAGGGTCTCATGGGTTTTACATGGGAAAGAAGAGAACAAACAGGAAACAAATAGTAAAGAGTGGTGAGGGAGGTGAAGAAGATACGGCTGTGTTTACTGGAGAGGCTGGAAGAGGAGCATCCTTACAGTGGCCAAGGAAGGCCTCTTGTGGGATGACATCTGCGCCAAGGCCTGAGGGAAGGACCTTCCAGGAGGAAGAGAAAATAGGAGAGTCCTGAGGTCAGAATGAGTGGATTCCACGCAGAAGAGAAAGCCAGTGTGCTGGGGCCGGGTGTGCGGAGGGAGTGTGACGGTCAGAGAGGTGAGGCTGAGACCAGACCAGTTCCGGCCTGGGCACTGGGGAGAGGAGTTCTTTTATTCACAGTACGATGGGGAGCTACCAGTGTTAAGTTAGGGAGAGGTGTGATGTGATCTGCATTTAAGAAACATTATCTTCTACAAGGAGAATTTTTATAGTGGCTACAGTGGAAGCAGTACTTATCAGGAAGCTCAAACCTTCACATCCTTTGGGTTCCCACTCCTGGGATTTGCTTTGGAAAGTGATCTGAGGTTGTAACGGACATCCGGGTTTTGGGCAGCCCAGCATCCAGTCCCCTTTTTCTGGTGATGCCTGTGCTATTTCTTATTTTTTCTTTGGAGAATCACATCATTCACTCAACCATCTCTTGTCCTTCAAGTGGGCTGACTCTGCAGATGGGTACACACTTGGCTTGGCAGCCTCATTCATTAGCTCACTTGATGCATATTAATTGAGTGTGGGATGGAGCTGCAAACAGTGTTGCCCCTCATGGTTCCCGTGAAGGTGACACATCATACTGCATGAATATATAATAGAGCGTCAGGTGGTAATAAGTCTGTGAATTAAAAAAGACCAGGGGGAGAGAATAGAGTGTGAAGAGTGGCCCGGGAAGGCCTGTGAGTGGGAGCAAGGGAGCAGCAGGCCCTGGGGATCCTGGGGCAGAGTGTGGAGGGGCAAGAGCAGTGGGCTCAGGGAACAGCAGAGAGGGCCAGGTGTGCAGAGTGAGGGAGGTTGGGGAGGGGCAGGGCTGTCTTGTGGGCCAACCAGAATATTCCCTTGCTGGCCCCAGTGACTGGCTCAGGCCCAGGTGTTTGACCTCAGTCATGTTAATGAGCTTCCCTCCTTGGACTTCTGCTGGAATTACTGGGAATTACTGGGAAAGGGTAGCTGTCTTTCTAGAAGACGATGTAACAGAGCAGGCCTGAGGATGAAGCCAGCGCAGAAGGAAGCTGCTCCAGAAGAGAGAAAGATGGATTCCTGAGGCCGTCATTTAGCCCCTGTGTCCAGCCACGCCTGAAGCTAATCCACTCCTAGCTTTTTGCTATGTAAACCAAAACATTTTCTTAAGCCAGAATGATTTGCTTTGACTTGCCACCTAAAGTCTTTCTCTAATGAGGCAATACTGAAAAATTTTTATGTATAAAGATGTGAATTGCAGAATATTTATGATAACAAAATACTGGAAGCAACTTGAATGTCCCAAAATGGCTATAAAACATACATCCCATAATAGAACAGTATGCATTAAGACTGATGTTACAGAACTTAGAGTAACATGAGAAAATGATCTAAAGAAAAAAGTAGAAATTCTGTATGCAGCGTGATCTCTGTTATGTCAATACATTCTCCTAAAGCAAATGCAGCAAAATGTAAATTCACACAAAGTAAATGCAAATGGTGGGAGTTTTTTTTTCACTCTTTTTATGTTCTTTTTTCAGTCTTTTTTCTCTAGGGTGCATTTCTTTTTAATAATTAGAAAAATAAAAGTTAAAAAATTTTAAATAAAGGTAACATGGGAGGAATTTGGAAACAAATGAGCTCTTACACATGCGAAGTGCCTCATGTCTCCAATGTCAGACAGCACATAGCCACCGCTACCCCTGTGCATAAGGACATACACTTTACCCCGTATTTGCTACCTAGTGTTTCACTGGTGTGAGCATAAATGACATCTCTCTAGTCATAAAGCAAAAAGTGGTTCATTGTCGAAGTGCTGCAATTCTGAGACCACTAGGGCCCAGGTGGTCAGTGACCATATTACCTGTTATGCCAGATGACTGATGAGTGAAGGACACACCCCTGCTAAAAAACAGCTTATTTCTTGTTCGCCAAGAGAGTCCGGCCTCATACCAAAAACATCAGCAAACTGACGACTATGAAAATACAAACTGTTACTTTTTATAGTCTAATGTTTTCTGCAAAAGCTTTTGAAATAGTTCACTATTTTGCTGATCATGTTACCAAAAGCACACATTTGTAGCTGTGGGCTGGTGTGGAATCAGGAAAATTTACACTGGCTAACACCACCAAGCCCGAATTATTATAATTTAGTCTCGAATCACTTTAATAAACAATTTAAAACGTTTTGGTATTCTTAGCCATAATCTATTTTTTTCTCTTACAAGTGTTATTTAGCAATTTTCTGGATCATCAAATGAGAATTCAGTAAAATTTATTTTGGGGTCAGATTAGTTGGAATGACACTTTTGGAATTATCGACTACTTCATTTCTGATGAATTTTTAGGTTTTGAACAGGACTCACCAGCCTCATTTCTCAGTTCAGCCATTTTGAGTCACATAAAGACAAAAGCATGGCAAGGATTTTATAGTAGGAAAAGGATTTGTTTTTGTTTTTCAGCATTCCTATAATTCAGACAGCGCAAGAAATCTTTGATCTAGAAGGCTTGGAAATTCAAAGCCCCCTCAAGGCAACTTTTTTTTTTTTTTTTTTCAAATTAAGGAAGAGTAAAAACAGAATTTGTAATGGAAAATTTTGGTGCCGTTAAGTACATAACGGCTTTTAGTTAAGTCTGTAATTCATCTTGTGGATTTAAGATTTTGGCCAAGAGTAAGTTTTAGGTGTGATATAACATAACCTCCTCCAAGATTTGCTAGTGTTACTGACATTCTAGAGTGGTGGGGAAACAACTGGCATTAATGCAGAATTAGACTTAGTCACAGGAGTTGTGTCAGAAAACAAAGATCCATCTGACAAATACTGAGTTAAAACAAAATACATTTTAAAAATCCCAGCAGTCGTTAGAATGCTTAGGAGTCACAAATTTGGAGGATTTGGAGGACTCAACATCGTGAAACACCTTCTAGTACCCACTTTTGAAGTTTTATTAGGAGTCATGTTAAGTTTCCACACCTAGTCATTTTTCAGAGCGTGAAGGTCTTTCTTCCTGGAGCACACTGGGCCTTGTAAGGGCTGTTTCAGCCGTGGTCACCATCTGTCCTGCGTGGTAATATTAGGTCCTATTATTTGGATAGATATCTCTGTTTGAAATTTTTTTTTTTTTTTTTTTTTTTTTTTTTTTTTTTTTTGAGACAGAGTCTTGCTTTGTTGCCCTGGCTACAGTGAGTGCCATGGCGTCAGCCTAGCTCACAGCAACCTCAAACTCCTGGGCTTAAGCAATCCTACTGCCTCAGCCTCCTGAGTAGCTGGGACTACAGGCATGTGCCACCCTGCCCGGCTAATTTTTTCTATATATATTTTAGTTGGCCAGATAATTTCTTTCTATTTTTTAGTAGAGACGGGGTCTCGCTCTTGCTCAGGCTGGTCTCGAACGCCTGACCTTGAGCGATCCACCCGCCTCGGCCTCCCAGAGTGCTAGGATTACAGGCGTGAGCCACCGCGCCCGGCCTGCTTGAAAATTTGAACCTTCTTCTTCCACTGGTCTCGAAGACAAGTCTGCGTCTCTTCCGGACCGCAGAAGCCACGCTCCGACAGCCCTGAGGAGCGGAGGAAGCGCCACCGGCCAGCCTGGAGCAGAGAAACTCCCTTGGCTTAACCCTGCCGGCCTTAAAGTGTCTGGCAAAGACCTGGGAGCTCCTGAATCGGAGCCTCCTGCAAGGTGCTCTCCCTGCCTGCTCCTGGGCGTCCTTCGGGACTCAGGGCTGGCTCCCCTGGGGAGCTTCTAGATGCTTCCACATCCCAGTTACAAGTGCAAACTGCCGCGGTGTCTCCCCTCCCCCTGGCCTGGACGCCCCTCTGGGCAAGGATTGGGTCTTCCTCCTAATCCACCCTCAGACGGTGTTTCACCCGATGCTCACTAGGTATGTTCTGAATAAATGACCCCCCAAATGCCTAAATTTATACTAGGAGGTACTTAGCTCTCAAGCCAGCAAGATTGCCAAACATTGGGTTCATCTTTCAACTGTTTCCACTATTTTTCAAAGGACTGTTATCTTTAAAAAAAATAAATAAATAAACTTCTCCTCTTTATTTTCAGAGTTGAGGTTCTTAGGGCGTGACAGAAACAGAGCGGGAGGCCCAGGGGAGGCGAGCGCAGGCGGCGGAGTCTGTGGGACGGGGGCGCTCCGGCGTCACACCTGTCACAGCGTGGCTGTGAGTGTGGCGCTGCCCGCCCGGCCCAGGAGCCGAGCGGTTTGGGTTTGACCTGACAGGCGGTGAGGAAGCCTCTCCCTGGAGTCTCAGGCACCGTGGACACGGGGTCCACCCTGGAAACCTCCACATTGGAACCCCCATGTGTCAGGCGATTCCGTGGTCCCCCGAGCCCCACGAGCCACACCGCGCACCGCCGGTACATTCAGGCAGCGATGTGACGCGCTTCCACTGAGGTCTAAGTCACAGGTTTGAGCTCTGTGCTTGGCTTTTGCTCCGGGCTACAGAGCCCGATCCTGACCCTAGTGAACAGGGGAAAAGTTGGAGATGGTTCAGCACAGATCTGTCTCCACGATGGAAAGAATCTCGGCTCGTTTCCCGCCGCCGGCGGGTCAGTGTTGCATCTAGCTTCGCCTTCGAGCAGCTGCAGACATCCTAGCAAGCGGGGCTCGGAGTGCCTGAACTGGAGGAGGGAACGAGGCCTGGGGAAGGACTTCTCCAGCCACGCGGAGCTCCCCGAAGATGGGGTCCCCACCTTGCGGCTCCCATCAATGAATGGCACCAACCTCTACCCAACTGTTCAAGGCAAAAACCCACCGTTTACCTCCCACATCCAAGTCCACCAGCGAGCTCACCGGGAGCCCTGCAGCGACCCCTGAATGTCCGTATCTCATCCTCTGCACCGCTGCCACCCTAACCAGAGGGGGCACCTCTCAGCTGGACTACTCGGTGGCTTCCTAATGGCCTCTCTGCTTCAGATCCTGCACCTGCCCGTTCCATTCTCCACCAGCAGCCAGAGCGAGCTTTCCAAAACACACCAGATCAACTGCGATCCATTATGTACCTTATCCTAAGCTGCATAGTGTTTACTGATGCCCGTGAGCTATTTGGAGGATTTTTTAAAATCATGTTTTTAAAACTTTCACACCTACTAAAAATACATGAATGTAAAAAAAGTTAAATAATTCAGATCATGTCCCTCCTGTGTTAAACCTGTCAGTGGCTTCCCACCGCCCACAGGCTATGAGCCAAACTCCACCACCCCCTCCTGAGGAGGGCGCTGTGGGATCCTGTCCCTGCCCACCTCACAGCCCAGCCCCTCCCTATCCTCCAGCTCACAGGCTTTCCTTCAGGACCCTGACTAGCGTCTTGATTTCTCTTCCCCAGGGCTTTGCCTGGCTAGTGCCTCCAGCATCCTTCAGGTCTCAATTTCAAAGTCACTAGCTCAGAGAAGGTTTTTGGCCCGTCCAAATCTAAACTGGGTATCTTCCCTGCATATAAGCAAACCTTATCTTTCCTCATAACACTTAACGTACACTTTTTAAATTTTTTATTAAATTTTTTTTTTTTTTTTTTTGGGGGGACAAGGTCTCACTCTGTCACCCAGGCTAGAGGGCAGTGACACAATCATGGGTCACTGAAGCCTTGAACTCCTGCACTTAAGCAATCCTCCCAAGTAGCTGGGACTACAGGTGTGTGCCACCATATCCAGTTAATTTAAAAATTTTTTGTAAAAATAGGGTCTTGCTATGTTGCCCAGGCTGGTCTTGAACTCCTGGCCTCAAGTGATCCTCCCACTTCGACCTCCCAAAGCGCTGGCATTACAGGTGTGAGCCACTATGCCTGGCTTTAACACACACTTTATAATTACAAGTTGTTTCGGTATTTATCGAGCCAATATCACATCATTCTGTAAATTTCATGAGGGCAAGGATTCTAGTTTACTCAAATTCAAATTTAGGAAGATACCAAGGATTTAGAAAGACAGTGTGTTGCCTGCTGTGATGAGAAAAAATTACTATAAATAGATATAAAAGTTAATGCAAAGATGACAATTTCTAAGTGTATAATATCTTTTCTTTTTTACTGCTTTTAAGATACCTTATTAGTTTTGTTCAATCATCCATTTGCTTGAGTTGCCGAAGCGTTGGACTGCCGTCTGAAATGTATCACCAGCCTCTCCTAGTAGCTGTCCTGGCATTCTCTTTGAATTTGAGCCAGCTCCCCCTAGAAATATTGAGGTGGGTTTGGGGTGTTTTTGTGTTCTTTTTTAATTAGACAGTTTAAAACGTCTAAAAATGTGTAACATGAAAATAATTTGAAATGCCCTAGGATTGTGGTTCTCAAACTTGGTTGTGCGTTAGAATCACCTGCAGGGCCTGTCGGATTTCTGGGCCTGACTTTCAGAGTGTCTGATTCAGCAGGTCTGGGGCAGGACATGGGCAATGCCAATGTCGCTGGTCTAGGGACACACTTTGCAAACCACTGCCGAGGGTGTCGCAAAACCAGGGTTTGTAATTGGAAGTAGCTTAGTTATTTGTAAAGGAGAATAGACATAGGAGAGATCATCCAAATATGTAGTTACATAACCCATTAACCACTCTGTGAATCAAGTTGGTGAGTGAACTATAGAAAGTCACTGTTTTCAGAACAATCAGGACGTAACAAACCACTGTGGGAATCTGGGAAGATGTTAACGAATCTTATTTCAAGGCCGTTTAATCAATGGACAGTTCTGAAGCCCCTGCTCTGAAGTGCACAGCCAGCGTTGACCTGGGGGCCAGGAACGTGGGCTGCCACACACATTCAACAGTGGTCCTTAACATCAACTCTGGGCCCCGCACTGGAGAAAGCACCAAGTTAGATGCTGCTGTGACAGGTGGCAACAGGTGACAAATAAACAGGACAACTTCAGGTGGTGCTAACTGCTAGGAAGGAAGCAACAATCTGCCACGATAGACTAATGGTGTGGAGTAGGAACTAGGGTGCTATATTAGATGGGGTGACCAAGAAGGGACTCTTGAGGGGGTGACATTTAAGCTGATACCTAAAAAGTGAGAATGAGCCAGGCTACTCAAGGTGGTGAACAGGGTGTTTCAGACAGAGACTAGCAGGTCCAAAGGGCGTGAGAGACCAAGGTTGGCACATCCTGGGAACTGAAAGGCTGTCTGCAGTGAGTGCTGGCCAGAGGAGTGCACCAAGAACCTGGAGGGGGTGGCAGGAACTCAAATTTCATTCTCAGTGGGAATGGACACTACTGGAGGATTTTGAGCGAGAGAGTGACATGATCTGATGAACATTTTAAAAAGATCACTCTGGCTCTTGTGCTGAGAACGGACTGTACTAGCAGTGGAAGCAGACAGACCTGGGAGGAGGCTGCTGCCCGCAGGGAGCTTGGTTTAGTCAAGTAAGATGGGAAAGCACTTTGCAATTTATAACGCGGTACAGAAACATTAACAGCTGGTATAATACTAGTTCTTTCTGATTTGCGTGTTCATGTCTGCTTCAAAAATGCATATAAATACAGTTCTACTGTCAAGCTGATTGGGGGAGAGTTTTGTAGAGGAAATGTTTAAATCCTGATCCCTTTTATTAACTGGTGGCCACAGTCCAGTTATTTCACCTCATTTTTCTCACTGTAAAGTGGAATAAGAATCCATATCTGATTAAAGATGTTGTGAGGCTTCAATGGAATAATCTGTGAACAGGATTTAGCCCAGTGCCTCTAGGCCCCCAAATTAGTGCTCAATCATATTAGCTACTTTTTATTATCATTAGTCTCTCTGATCTTCATTTTCCTCTTCAATAAAATAAGGGCACTAAAAACTACTTTGTAAGGAACTTAACAGGATAATATATGCAAAATCCTAGTCCAACAACACATAACATCCAGTAGAAACTCAGTATGTAGCAGAATCTAAATGACATAGAATATCATAGCTAGGGCACAGGCAATTATGGCAAAACTAGACAACTGGGATTATATTAAGCTAAAAACCTTCTGCACAGCAAAGGAAACAATCCACAAAGTGAAGAGACAACCCAACAAATGGGAGAAAATATTTGCAATTATACATCTGACAAAAGATTAATAAACAGAATATATAAGGAGCTCAAACAACCCAATAGTGGAAAAAAAAAAACCTATTAAAAATGAGCTAAAGATCCAAACATACATTTCGCAAAAGAAGACATACAAGAGGCCAACTGGTATATGAAAAACTGCTCAACATTACTAACCAGAGAAATGCAAACCAAAATCACAATGCAATATCCTCTCACCCCAGTTAAAAGGGCTTGAATCAAAAATAGAGGCAATAACGAATGCTGGTGAGGATGTGGGGCGAGGGGGACTCTTGTACACTCTTGGTGCGAAGGTAAATTAGCACAGCAACTATGGAGAACAGTATGGAGGTTCCTCAAAAACTAAAAATAAAACTAGCATATGAACCCAGCAAGCCCACTGCTGAGTAACGTACCCAAAAGAAGGAAATCCATATATCAAAGAGATACCAGCACCCCATGTTTATTGCAGCACTATTCACAATAGCCAAAATATAGAATCAACCTAAGTGCCCATCAACAGATGAATGGATAAAGACAATGTGGTGTATAAACACAATGGAATATTATTCAGCCTTAAAAAAGAATGAAATCCTGTAATTTGCTGCAACATGGATGGACCTGGGAGGCAGTATGTTAAGTGAAATAAGCCAGGCACAGAAAGACAAATATCACATGCTCTCACTCATACGTGGGGGCTAAAAAGAGTATATCTCATGAAGACAGAAAGTAGACTGGTGGTTAGCAGAGGCTAGGAAGGTGAGCAGGGGAAAGGGGATGAAGGAAAATATATAAATGTGTTTATTACCCCTGAACTGTACACCTAAAAATGGTAAAGATAGTAAATTATACATATGTATTTTACCTAAATAAAAATAAATTAGTAAATAAGCTAATAGAAACCAGAAACAAAAGACCACAAATACACACATAAAAGAATATCATAGCTGGGAACACCAATGATGTCACTATAACTGCTGTTACGAGTAATGAAGACAGAAAATGGTTCCCATTTTCTATGTCAGATCTACGACTACACTCTTAGGACACAAAACAAAATTCCTCTCCAGTACATTACATGCACTCCACTGGCTTACCATAGTTAATACACCCTCCCTCCCTTCATACAAAAATAAATGCCCCTTTACCCTCATCAGAAGCCAGTCTGTCACTGTGTGTTTGCATGGACAGAAAACACTAATGTTTCGGAATCTCAGGTTTGAGTCAGCACCTGCTACTTCCCTGGGTTTCCATTGCTGAATTCAAAATCTATAATTATCATCAAGGATGAAAACCAAGACAAAGCCAAGATGAAAACGATTACTTGCAAGCAGAGTAGAGACTGGAGAAGACAGCCTTAACCACTGAACTCTATGTCTAACCCAGTAAAATGGAGAGATGCTCCCTAGCAATGGCCAAAAATTCCAAAAAACAAGGATTACGTCTTTATTCCTTAGGTGATTAATAAAGTGCTTTTATCTGGGGTGGGCGGGGAATGCAAACTCAAATACATTCATTGAACAAATGGGTGAATGAATGAATATGTATCAATAACTTCCCAATTACACATAGGGTGTCAACCGAGACCACTGCTCAAACTTGTCACCCTTCCTGCTGCTTCAGAGTCCCTTCCTGTGGTCTCACGCAGTATCCTGAGAGTTGAGCAGATGTTCTCTTCAATCGCTGGTTACCAGAGGCTGGGAAGTGGAGTGGGGGTGGGGGAGGTGATGAAGGCAAAAAACTAAATGTATTTATATTTTAAATTAAAAATACATTTATTGGCCGGGCGCGGTGGCTCACGCCTGTAATCCTAGCACTCTGGGAGGCCGAGGTGGGCGGATCGTTTGAGCTCAGGAGTTCGAGACCAGCCTGAGCAAGAGCGAGACCCCACCTCTACTAAAAATAGAAAGAAATTATATGGACAGCTAAAAATATATATAGAAAAAATTAGCCGGGCATGGTGGCGCATGCCTGTAGTCCCAGCTACTCGGGAGGCTGAGACAGGAGGATCGCTTGAGCTCAGGAGTTTGAGGTTGCTGTGAGCTAGGCTGACGCCACGGCACTCACTCTAGCCCGGGCAACAGAGTGAGACTCTGTCTCAAAAAAAAAAAAAAAAAAAAATACATTTATTTATTTTCAATAAAAAATACATTTATTTTTCCTTCATCACCTCCATCCCCTCTCAGCTGGGGAAGATAAAAGTTCTGGAGATGGGGAGCTGGAAGGGTAAGAGGCAGCCTTGGCTAGCAAGGAGGGGCTGGACTGGAAGTCGGGAAATTACATGATTCTCAGTAGAGGATGTAATGAATAGAAGCTATTTGTAATTAAAGAATTCTTAATAAAAATTCCTAGAACCTCCGTATCTTCTGGCAGCTCATGTAGGTAAGAAACCCCCTCTTTGGGGGAAGCTAGAGCCCACCAGCATCGGCCTCCTTTGGCTCCCATGCACAAGCAGGAGCAGAGCAAGGCTCCGGGGTCTGAGCCTCGCTCTGAAACGGGACTGCCGGCTTCCCGCAGCCTGCCAGCGGTGCTCCTGCAGCTGACGCTTCTCCTTGATGAACCGGAGGGGACTCTGGCCGTCCTCCGAGCCAGTGCAGTTCAAATCCTCCCACGGGTCAGGTGAGGCACCACGCAGGGTGGGGAGGGTACCGGGAGCTGAGTGGGCAGAGTCCTGGGGCCCCTCTGCCACTTCCACCGGGACAGCTCCGCTTTCACAAAAGCGTCCCGGTTTAGATAGAAGAAAACCCTGAGCTAGAGCCACAGCTTTGAGGCGTTAAGTCTCAGTGATGAAGCAACTGGCTGCAGGTCATTCAGCCAGCTGGTGGCCAAGCCTGGGGTAGAATCCAAATCTTGGGGTTTTGTGTGCATGCGTATCTCAAATAATGATGCTCAAATAATACATTTTGAAAAAGCAAGCATGAAATGTCCACAAAAGCAGACACAAGATTATCTATTGCCAACGGCCCTACAAGACAAAGATACCATCACACCCAGCCTGAAAATGGACTGTTCTCGCTCCTCCACCACAGGTGAAGATAAACAAGGCCAACTCCTGGTAGAGTCAGCTAGTTAATAACTTTGTTCTCTGGGTCTTTCTTTAATAGCAGTTCCTCCTCCTCTTCAGCATCTCTTTCCACTGTCCAAACAGGGAGGAGGCTGCCACCAATAATTTTGCCTGTGGCTCAGTTGACCGATCACCTTTACATTGTGAATAAATGTTTTCAGCATGCTAGAAAAAAAAGTTCTAGAGATGGATGGTGGTGGTGGTTGCCCAACAATCTAAATGTACTTAACGTCACAGTATTGTACACTAAAAAATGATTAAAATGATAAATTTTTTTAATGTATATTTTACCACCATAAAAAACCAAACCAAAACAAAGAAGGATTTTAAGTGAGTATATGCTCATTGAGCAAGATGTAGGAATCAACCAGCGCTACCTGCCCTGGGTGCGGAGAAGTTTGGGCACACACAGCAGTTGCTGGGTTCACATTCTTCAGTGGATTGCGAAGGAGGCATAAACATCAGTAAATCATTCAAGGAGATGCTAAAGGGTAGTTCATAGACTCTCTCTCTGAAACAGTGAGCCCGAACACTGTTGGTATCAGAATCAACTGGGCGGTGTTTCTAACTACCCAACGACAGGCTCCAGCCCAGACTTACTACTGATTCTGATGCGTATCTCTGGTTTAGAACCACTGTTTTGGCACCTTAGAGTTTGCCGGGAATGTGAAAGTAGCCCCTGGTGTGTGCGCCCAAACTCCTCCCGCACCCAAGGCAGACAGTGCTAACTGATTACTACCGAGCGCATACTCACTCAAAAAAATTTTTTGTTGTTGTTGTTGTCTTTTTTATGGTGGTAAAATATACATAACAAAATTTATCATTTTAATCATTTTTAGTGTACAATACTGTGGCATTAAGTACATTTAGATTGTTGAGCAAAGACCACCACCATTCATCTCCAGAACTTTTTTTATCTTCCCAACTGAAACCTATTAAACCCTAATTCCCCATTCCCCCTTTTCCCCAAGCCCTGACAACCATGATTCTACTTTGGTCTCTATAAATTTGACTATCTCTATGTATCTCATGTAAATGGAATCATAAAGTTTTTGCCCTTTAGTTTTTGGGTTATTTTTTTTCTTTTCTTTTTTTGAGATGGAGTCTTGCTCTGCCACCTGGGCTAGAGTGCTGTGGCATCAGCCTAGCTCACAGCAACCTCACACTCCTGGGCTCAAGGGATCCTCCTGCCTCAGCCTCCCAGGCAGCTGAGACTGCAGGTGCATGCCACCATGTTTGGCTAATTTTTCTATTTTTAGTAGAGATGAGATCTCACTCTTGCTCAGGCTGGTCTTGAACTCTTGATCTCAACAGAGCCTTCTGCCTTGGCCTCCCAGAGTGCTAGGCTTACAGGTGTGAACCACCATGCCCAGACCAGTTTTTGCCCTTTTGTGACTGGCCTATGTAGTATGTCACTTAACATATTGTCTTCAAGGTTCATCTGCGTTGTACCTTCTTTTTTATCTGTCCATCCATTAATGAAATCATTATTGACTTGGATTGTTTCTACTTTTTGGCTATTATGAATAATGCTTTTATGAACATGGGTATATAAATATCTGTCTGAGTCCCTGCTTTCACTTCTTTTACGTATCTATCCACAAATGGAATTGCTGGATCATATAGTAATTCTGTGTTTTAATTGTTTGAAGAATCGTCATACTATTTCCCAGAGGCTGCAACCATTTTACATTTCCACCAGCAATGTATAGTTACAAGCATTCTAATTTCTCCAATCCTCTCCAACACTGGTTATTTTCTGTTTTGATAGTAGTCATCTTCACGGGTGTGTAGCACTTCAGGCTGCTGTTATCAATTGATCAAAGCTGACAAGTGAAATGAAAGCTGTTTATTTCTAAAGTGTGATCATGATATTTCTCTAAACTCTTTATGAGATTTCGACATCTTTCAAAGGGAGCTTATATAACTGTAGGATTTACCAGGTGGTGATAGTCATTGTGTTACTGGGCTTGTAGACATCTGACTGCTGGAAATGGAGGGAAGAGAAAGGACACCAGGGCAGCCAGTATGCAGAGTGGCCGGGCGAGGGGGGTGGAGTCTGAGAGAGGCGCTGCACAAAGCCACCCCGGGAACAGTCCAGGCAAAACACCAAGTTCAGCATAGGAGAGCGGGGGCTGTCCCCACATCCTGGCTTAAGTGGTAATGGGATTTCTTTTCCTTTTCTTCTGGTTTCTTCCTTCTACCCTTTACTTCTCTATTGTCTATGAATCCATGCTTTGAATAATCTAGTTTTCTTTATATTTCCCCAAATGCAGGGCTCCGAGCATGAATCAGGAAATACCATTCACACTGCGGTCCATGTGAATGACACTGCTTGGACTCATGCAGTGCACAACCTGCACGGCAATATGGGGCAGCCATGCCCAGTGAAATAGTATAGATGTGCATTTACATATCTGACAGTTTTTTAATAAAAGTTTTTGCTCTTTTGGCTTTATAGTTTTATGCAAATTATTAATAAAATGTGATGATACATATATACACACAAAAAAGTTATTGTCTATAGCATTCTTATAGAAAAATGAAAACAAATGCCCATTACTATGGTACTGGTTACATCAAGTATAGCAAATGCATGCAGCTGTAAAAAAAAAAGAGGAACATACGTTATGTACTACTATGGAAAGGTTGCCAAGATACACTGTTAAATAAAAATAGGTAGAAAACAATGAGTACTGGCCGGGCGCGGTGGCTCACGCCTGTAATCCTAGCACTCTGGGAGGCCGAGGTGGGCGGATCGTTTGAGCTCAGAAGTTCGAGACCAGCCTGAGCAAGAGCGAGACCCCATCTCTACTAAAAATAGAAAGAAATTATATGAACAGCTAAAAATATATATAGAAAAAAAATTAGCTGGGCATGGTGGTGCATGCCTGTAGTCCCAGCTACTCGGGGGGCTGAGACAGGAGGATCGCTTGAGCTCAGGAGTTTGAGGTTGCTGTGAGCTAGGCTGACGCCACAGCACTCACTCTAGCCTGGGCAACAGAGTGAGACTCTGTCTCAAAAAAAAAAAAAAAGAAAGAAAACAATGAGTACTGCATGCTACCATTTTTGTAAGAGGGAAATGGAATATATGTACATCAAATGTATAATATTTGCTTGCATGTAGATGAAATATCTCTGAAAATATTAATACAAAAGGTACAGTAGTTGCCTATGGGAGGGGAATTGGGTATATAGATGAGATGGGAGAAGAATTTCCTTTATATGTATGTTTACATGAATATTTTTTAAATTAAATTTTCAACCATGGAAATATATTCCATCATCTTTCCAATGTGCATTCCTGAGCTGCAGAGACTAGAAGGCCACCAGCTTCTTCCCAGGCTCCACTGCAGCTAGGGATTGAGAGTAAGTTTCTACAAACTGGATGTACTTTGAAGGGAGATATGGAGCCGGAGGTGGGAGTGGGCGAATACTATCTTCCTGCGGCTTTGGGCTGTGGTTGCTGGCGAGCAGGTCTGTGGGTGCTGAGAGGCAACTATGACATAGGGGGTGGCAGCTGGACACTTTGTTCCAGTGCTCGGTCGCCAGCTTCCTGTGTGCTGCTATGAGGCAGCACCTTGTGGAATATCTCTGTGATGTCTCCTGTATCTCCCTGTCTCATGCAGATAACAGGTACTTCCTGATCCTACTTGCTGATCCCGGATCGCAGCTATGGTGCTGTTTTTTATCTCAAGAGCTGCACTTGCAGCCTCCTGACTCCCTGAACTCCTGCTCAGGGCACAGGTTGCAGCTCCCCTGGCAGGTTGGTGCTGGAGGTTGCTGTGGCGTCCTGGAGTCCATTTCTGGACACCCACCAGTGGTTCACGTCTCTCACCCTTCCAAAAGATTCTGTAAGCATTCAGTTTCTGATGTTATAGCCCTTTCTACTTAAAAGACTTACAGTGGTTTCTAGTTCCTACAATAGGCCTGACTGATAAAATTACATATTAAAAACTTAAATATAAAAAAAGAAAATCATCATTAAAAAAATTAAT
This sequence comes from Eulemur rufifrons, assembly GCF_041146395.1. Classification (NCBI taxonomy): domain Eukaryota; kingdom Metazoa; phylum Chordata; class Mammalia; order Primates; family Lemuridae; genus Eulemur; species Eulemur rufifrons. The sequence goes on along the minus strand of NC_090999.1, from coordinate 88,132,398 downwards.
TCTCCAAAAAGATTTCTTGAGCAGTGTACCATAATAGATGCTTGGTCTTTTAAAAAACTTGTCTTTTATACCATGGAGTACTATTCAGCTATAAGAAACAATGGTGATATAACACCTCTTGTATTTTCCTGGATAGAGCTGGAACCCATTCTACTAAGTGAAGTATCCCAAGAATGGAAAAATAAGCACCACATGTACTCACCATCAGACTGGTTTCACTGATCATCACCTAAGAGCACATTTAGGAATAACATTGATCGGGTGTCGGGCAGATGTGGGGGAGGGGATGGGTGTATACATACATAATGAGTGAGATGTGCACGGTCTAGGGGATGGACACGTTTGAAGCTCTGACTGGGAGGGGAGGGCAAGGGCAATATACGTAACCTAAAGTTTTGTACTCCCACAATATGTTGGGAAAAAAAAAAAAGAAATGAACACATGTAATTGGTAAAATGCTTTTGAAATTTTTATTTTTGATTTTATATTTAATTTCACTGAGAAAAGTTTAATTTAACTTAAATTAATTAATTTCTAAATGAGAAAATGAAGGCATGGGATAGTCATTATTGTTCCAGATATCACACAGTGGGTAAATAAAAAAAAAAATAAAAAAATAAAAAACTTACCTTGGTGAATCATTAAATATTTAATAAGTATCTATGGGCTTAATAATAGATGAGGTAATTTAATAAATTATCCTGTCAGATTAGAAATAAATGTCTATGTGCATATGTGAAAGGTTTTTTTTGTGTGTGTGTACATTTGTACGTGTAAAGAGACAAACACAATTTGTGTTTCCAATAAAATCCTAGGAGCAGAAGACAAACTCAAATATTTCTTGTTCTTTATTTTTATTTAACTCAAAATAGCTAATAACATAAAAACATTTTAAAAATATCTCCAAAGTTTGACTAGTCAGTTAATTTTGGTTGATGACACTTGATTATTTAGCTCTTCCTTGTTTCCAACATGTATTAATAGTAGCAGAATCTATCATAAAACATATCTTTAACAGTTTGCAGTAGGCTTTAAACCTTTATGTTGAGATCTGAATCAAAAACCATGACTGAGTTATTAGTTTTGATTTTAAATATTTTTCTCCCACACAGAAACGTATTAAAACTAATAACCATAAATAGGCTAGATATTAATTGGTTTGCAATGAAATGTCCACATACAGCACATACATACAGGCAGTATATATGCGTTTACCCTTTGCTATTCAAAATGTGGATGTCTGATGTACAGTGGAGTTGTATCATACACGCATTTAACTTGCATTAAATACATGAGGTCAGGAAAAAAGAGGCCATGAGGAAACTAACACGCTCCTGCGGCGACACTGTGGGTTTGACGAACGCAGGCCTTGGGCGGAGCCCAGACGCTGCTGTCCACCTGCTGGCCCCTCGCTCGCCGTCAGTTCGCGTCTTCCTCTCACGGGGCAGGCATCTCGCAGGGCCGAGCGTTACCGTGTTCAAAGGTATGTGCTTTCTATACAAAATGGCCCCTACACGCCCACGACTTCGTCTGGTCTTCAGACGAAGAAACGCTCTTTTCTTCCAACACCGGAGTGAGAGCTGGCGGAGATGGACGCACAGATTTCCACCATGGCGCCTTTCTAAAGGCTTCCAAGAATCATCCTAACAGCCCGTTTTAGCTTCCGCGCTGCTGTTAGAAGCTAACCCTGGGTATAATGCAACTCCACTGTCACGCAAATTAAAATGCCCTAAGATTATCATTATAATTTAATTTCCAGTTTAGTTCCTTCCTCACATTGAGCGTGGTGTGTTTCTGGGACAGTCTCCTGGTGCCGGCACTTCAGAATGTACTATCGCTGGCTGAGAAAACGTCCTGGTGAGATTAGTGTGTCATAAGATCTGAACAAAAAAGCTACCGAAGTTGATCAGTCTCAGCATGATTCAGGATGTGACTTTCAATTAGCAAATGGTGTGACTGAAGCAGAGGGTGACTTTGTTTTGCTGGCCCAGCGCTCCCAGCAATCTACTGTGGCCTCCTTTCCGTGGTTTCTAAGTCAGCAGCTACATTCTACTTCTTAAACAGTCGGCCTTAACCTGACCACTGCCCTGGTTTAGTTTCTATTTTTAAAAGCACCATTCTAATGGAAAGGGCCCTGCCCTGAATTAAGCCAGGACTGTGAATTTTACCACTAGCTAGAGCCATCATGTCATAGGTTTAGGTTAATTTGGTAGGCATCGATTTCCTTGGCCGTGACTTCGAAACTTGCTTCAGCTTCTTGTAGCCATGTAGGATTTCTACCTGGGCTGCAGATGAGGGTAAAATATCCCATGGAGAACTCCCTCAATAACCACATTTGGAAAATCTGAAAAACAAGAGGAAAAACTGCTTTCCTTATGCGCCACAATCAAATATAACTGCGTTTCGTAGAATTTAGCAGGGCGAGGCCCACGGCACACGGCAGGAACCGCAGCTCTGTGCAGATGCCTGGGAGGAGCCATCAGTCACGCCGCCCGGCCTCCGCTCAGCACACCGCCGGGCGGTAGGAATGCGCGCCCAGATTTGTAGCTTATTGATTTAAGGGATGTTCTAATGGTTAATGCTGCTGGGCCCCAGCTCTTTATCTGAATGTTTTCTCACAAGGAAGATGGATTACACTGGCAATTCAATTTCTAACAAAATCTCAATATACTTGAAGGAATTCCAAGATTTCTACTGGGAATACTTCGCTGCAGTTTTCCATCATGGTTTACAGCGGCGTTTAGTCCACGTGGTCCTGAGTATACTTGTTCTATTACACTAGCTTCTAGAGAGCAGTGAGATGGGGGCCTGTCTTCCGAACTTACAAGGGCAACTTTCTGACAAAAGCCATCCTGCCGAACTGGAACAATCAGCTACATTACTGCAGGGGATACAAAGGAAACCCAGAGGTGTGGAGTACACGGCACTGCATTCCAGCTAGGAGAGCAGGTAAATATGAATGGGCGACTTGAATGTGAGAAGCAATCTGTCTCATGGTTCAGAAGTTTGGTTTCTGAACTTCAATCTGTACATAATTATGTCCAGGAATTATGCTAAAGCTGAGCTTTTTAAATAAATACAGTTACCATATAAGAAAATTAAGTGGTGCAACATTTTAAGAACAAAGTAATGTGTCCGTCCATCCAGCCTCTGCAGAGCACCTACTATGTGAAACCGCTAGAAGAGGAGCGGGCCTCGTCAGGGAAGGTGGGAAGGCAGGGAGGCAGGGAGGCAGGGAGGCAGGATGGCAGGGAGGCTCTGGGAGGCGGGGAGGTGGGGATGGCGGGGATGGCGGGGATGGCAGGGATGGCGGGGAGGCAGGATGGCAGGGAGGCAGGGAGGCAGGGAGGCAGGATGGCAGGGAGGCAGGGAGGCAGGGAGGCAGGATGGCAGGGAGGCAGGGAGGCAGGATGGCAGGGAGGCAGGGAGGCAGGGAGGCAGGATGGCAGGGAGGCAGGGAGGCAGGGAGGCAGGATGGCAGGGAGGCAGGGAGGCTCTGGGAGGCGCAGGCAGAGGGAGCTGACCGGGTGGGAGCCTGCGGCAGGAGGGGACCTGGAGGCTCCAGAGACCTAAATGGAGGCCAGTGCAGCAAGAGCAGGCTGAGGGCACAGGTGCCAAGTCATGTCTGAGAAGAATGGACAGGAATTCTGGCTTTCTCTAAAACGCAATGAGAAGCTATTGAGGGATTTTAAAGCAGAGTGAGACAGGGCGGAATTGTGTTCTGAAAAGATGATTCTGGCTGTCAGCTGGAGAACGGACTGGACCAAGTTCAACGTGGACACAGGGAGATCAGCTCAGAGTCCCTGGCAGAGGGAGACCCGGCGGCCTGTGCAAGATCGTGATGGGGGGAGAGAGGGAGTTGAAGGGCTTTTCCAGAAACGAAGGACGTGACCTGGTGACAGATTAGACGCGGCTAGTGAGGGAAAAAGAGAAGTCAAGAGCGCCTGCTGGGTTTCTAGCTTCAGCACCACGAAAAGCGAAAAGCGGGGAGAAGACACGGAACGGGAGTAAAACCGAAGACGGTCAGTGCAGTCTGGGACTTGCTGAGTTTGAGGTACCCTCGAGACTCGCCTGAGGGGAAGCAAGTGAGTGGCTGGACACAGTGACAAGTCTCCCTCAGCAAATAGTTACTGAGAGGCCTCTGTGTCCTAGATCAGCCACTTAATAACTGTGTGACCTTAGGCGAGTTATTTAACTTCTCTGTGCCTCCCTCTGCTCAACCGGGAAATGGATCCCATGATCGTAGCTACCTTAGAGGCGACCGTAAAGATTGCTGAGTGGAACAAAGTGCTCAGATCCGGGCTTGGCCCACAGTGAGTACCAGCTATTATTCCATAGCAAACACTGGAAATACAAGCAAGTAACTGTCCTTGCCCCTGCCAGGGGACACATCGTATGCCAGCCGGGGAGACAAGCAGATGAACAAAATATGTTTTGGTTTTTTTTTTTTGAGACAGAGTCTTGCTTTGTTGCCCGGGCTAGAGTGAGTGCCGTGGCATCAGCTTAGCTCACAGCAACCTCAAACTCCTGGGCTCAAGCGATCCTCCTGTCTCAGCCTCCCTAGTAGCTGGGACTACAGGCATGCGCCACCATGCCCGGCTAATTTTTTCTATATATATATTTTAGTTGGCCAGATAATTTCTTTCTATTTTTAGTAGAGACAGGGTCTCGCTCTTGCTCAGGCTGGTCTCAAACTCCTGACCTTGAGCGATCCTCCTGCCTCGGCCTCCCAGAGTGCTAGGATTACAGGCGTGAGCCACCGCGCCCGGTCCAAAATATGTTTTAAAAACAGCTCTAATACATGAGTATCCAGTTACTTTTGGTTGCTGACACTTGATTTCCTAGTGTATGCCTTTCTTCAACATGAAGTAACATAGTTTTTCATAAAACGTGTCTTTAAAAGCGTGCAATAGGTCTTACACCTGCATATTTCAAAGCCAATCAAAAACAATGATTTGGCTAAGTTAATTTTAATTTTAAATGTATTTCTCCCACATAGACGCATATTAAAATCAATAGCCATGAATAGAGCTGTTGATTAATTTTCAATAAAATCCCCAATAGGACACATTACATTCAAGGAGCGCACATGCCTGTATCCTTTGCCATCCGAAATGCAAAAGTCTGCTTGAAGGTCGGTGAAGTTACATCATAAGCACATTTAGCTTAAATGGATTTGACGAAATAAGTTCAGCAAAAAAGGACAAAACGGAGAATAACATTAAATACTATGGGTAATTCTACAGCACTGGTAATATGTCAAGCGGTGACGAGGGAAAGGCAAGGAAAATAAAGGCGGGGCATAGGGCTAGGGAGGGGCAGGGTGGGACAGTGAGGGAACAGCCTGTGTGAAGGTGCGTCTGGGCAGAGACTTGAATGCAGTGACATCGCAGATGACCGGGCGGGTGGCTGGGAGGAGGGTGTTCCCAGCAGAGGGAACAGCAAGTGCTAAGGCCCTGAATTTACTGTCTGCCAAGGGCTGAGCATATGCTAGACGCTGGGGATTCAGAGGGTAAATATGAGACAGAGAGAGAGAGAGAGAGAGGGGAACAAAGACAAACAGTCTGTGACCATTCCTATGAAGGAAGCACACAGGACGTTCCGATAAAAAGTGAATGGGATGGAGGTATTTGATAACCAGCTAGGGATCAACAAAAAGATGAGCAAGGCTTTGGGCTTTTCTCCTCACCTTTTCCATCCCACTTTAAACTTTGCATTTTGGCCTCATTATATGCATGATTTAATTCAATGTCCATTATGATCTGAATTAGTCAGGAAACTGTCCTTGCCTCTGATTCCCATTAAGAGGCGATGAGAAGGAACACGACGCAGGATAGGCTCCGTTGTTATTTTTGTTGGTTTCTATTTATTTAATAAACATCTACTGTGAACGGGTGGAGGGGCTCACAGAGGCCACTTGAGGGGGAGTGCTGGCCAAAGCTGCGGCATCTAACACGAGACCCAGCAGGGCAGAGAGCCCCCGTCAGCGGAAACAGGGCGGTTCCAGGCGGGGGAACAGCAGGGCCCCAGGGTTGAGGGGAGAGGTTAGCACATGGAAGCCCAGAAGGAATTCCAGCGTGGCCGGGGCAGAGTGTGTGGAGTCCCGGTTGAAACAGGAGCCCGGGGCAGGCCACAGAGGGATTTGGAAATGACAGTAAGAGTCTGGCGCTGGCAGGGGAGGGTTGGGATGGAAATACAACATTGTGACTCAGCTGTATCCCTGGGTAGTCACAGAGCAAGGAGGAGATTGTTCCAAAGAAACACAGTGAGAAGAGGAGAGTGTCTCTGAGAGCCCTCAGGGGAGCGGCCAGAGATCGGAAGAGAAGTGAGAAAGCCCAGGGGAGACGGTGCTTGAAGGAGGGAAAGTGGTCAACACGTCTAAAGCTGATGAGAGGCCCAGGGAGACGAGGACTGAAAAATGTCCATGGGTCTGGCCAGAGTGAAGTCACTAAGGACATCGGCAAGAATTGTTTTAAATTTCCCAGAAAGATTAGAACAAAGACCAAAAAGCATACGCTTTTCTCCTGACTTCTGATATTAATAGCTAAGAGGATAATGTTCGATTATTAGCATTTTACAAGAGGAAGATGTTTAATTCTCAGATCTTTAAAGACAACCACTCCTCTGACTTTGTGGTGGTCAGTATATTCGTGAAGATATTTCCATATTCAGTATTCTCTGGAATAATAACTTCAACATCTTCCTACGGGGCTTCATAATACAAAAAAGTGATGCAAGTAAAGTTTCTCTTCAAATTAAATGTTAAAGATTTGCAAGAATATATCATTATGTAACATTTCTAAGACAACAGGAATCTGATTCATGAAAGTGGGTTGGTCAAAATTCCAAGAAAATAGATAAGGTGACTGGCCCTCCTATACCTGTTCCGTCCTATCCATCAAACCCATGATTGCCATTTACTGTCACACAGGAATCCCCTTATTTTACAAGTCTTCATCCACACTCCATGCTACCAATGAACGATACCTGCTCTCACTCTTTCTAGCTCAAGACATTTACTTCTGATATTACTTCCCAGGAAGTTCCTCCTGTTCTTTGTTGCAAGCCAGGTGCGGTGCACACGGTAGGTGCTGCTCACTAAGCTGGGGGAATTGGATTTAAGGGTCACGAAACATCTTCCCTCTTCCATCAAGTATCCTGGCTGTTCTCGTCTACGGTGATCACTGCACTCTCTGTACGTCGGCAGGAATTTCAATCAGATGCATGAAGTATCTCCATTTTTAAAAGATAATAATTTACAAAACACTGCCTATTTAATCTAGACTAGGTTGCATCATGAATATTTGTTAAATATAACACTTTAACACAACATCAACTAATATAACATGCATATTAGTTAAACATGGCGAGCATATGTTACCACTGCAAGGATCTTACAGGAAAAACACTGTGAACAAATATTGCTATATAGTAAAGGTAGCCCTCTCTGATCAGGGCGCTGAAAGGTTCCTCAACAGCGGAGGGCTGTGTCCTGACCAGCCTTCTTTAAACTGGCCGCTAAGTGGGTGATCTGACTACTTACATCCTTGCCACAGAGAACAGGCCCCTTTCTCTTGCTGGTGATGAAGTTTTATTGTCAGAAAGTAGGAATGGTTTCAGTGGATCATCTATCCATTGCCAGTTAGTGACTCTCAAAATCAAAGGCTGAAAATTCACTATATGCAAAGAGCACAGAAGGAGAACTCAGGCTACAAGGACTGGACAAGTCAGGGATCTGCCTGAGCCCTAATTTTCTCATTCAGCCAGGGGTAATACCTGCCCTGGCTAGTTCATAAAGTTGTTAAGAAAATTAATTGAGAAAATGTCTGAGAACATACTCAGAAAGAGCTGCACAAGAGGACACGTTGAGAGGGACTTGGAGAAGTTTGAATTTCTTGGCACAGAGAAAGGCCTCAGGCTAAAATATTGATTACAGTTACAGTCAAATCAATTAATTGTATTTAAAATACACAACTTTTAAAAATATATAGCTGACCATCAAAGACACTGTAATCTAAATGGAAACAGAGACGCACCGGCAATGTGCATATACCGCTTTTGGAAAGGGGCTTTTTAAAAAAAGATTAGAGGCTTGAATTTGAATTCTGCCATCTGGACAAAAACAAGCAGAGGCCAAAATAACACTACAAAAAAATTAAAGACCATAAATACCTTTCCCCCTTATTACTCTAATTCAAAATAGCCCAGTAAGAGAGAAAGAAAAATTACATTTCCTCCTGAAAGCCTGGCCCCAATTAAAATTCTAAATGTCTCTTACACCAAGAGCACTGGTTTATTGGCAGATTATTAAGCCCTGGACCAATGTCACTCTGTTAGACCTGTATTAAAAACGTGGTTTATGTGGTGCAGGGTCAGATCAGTAAAGAGCTGTTAGCAGATGACAGGTTTGATTACCGCTGGCTGCAGGCAAGACGTATGGATCCCTGAGGAACAGCAGCACGGGCTGGTGGGACAGTTTGCTGGAAAGGTCAAGAACAGGCATGTCAGCATCAGGGGACGACGGTAAACAGAAAACACTACAAACTAGCTTTGAGGGGATCAAACTGCTGTGCGGGGACGTCTCAAGGTTTATGCATCTTACAGGGAGGGTGAATGAGAGAGTAACAGCAAACAGAGTCAGAGCACACTAGCCCCGCACCCCCCTCCCAAACCCCTCTTTGTGGAGTTTGAAGCAGATATACTATCTAGACAATAAATCATCGCTGAAAAGTGCTTTCTTAAAAATCTTATAATACGATTACGGATAAAACATTCTTATTACTCGTATGGATCAAGGTAGGGCTCTAACTCCTTCCCTCCTAATTATAACCGGTTACTCCTGTAAGGGCCTTTCAAATACTTATAATTTTAAAACTAATTTCGTAACAAAGGTTTTCAAGAAAAACACGACCTGAAACACTTCCACGGTGGGTGCCTGAACATCTCACAAGACCACAGTCCTCTCCCTGGTCCGTACAACCCCCGAGCGACTAGTGTTAGTTCTTACCTTGACTCTTCAGACTCTGTCTCATCAAAAGATCTAGGATTTTTGTAAAAGGGGGAAAAAAAAGAAAAAGATCACATAAGCTGGGTCAATGTTTATGCCAACAAAGGAAAACAAAGCCAGTATTCTTAGAGCAATGAATTGGGAAACATTAGGAAAAAAAAAAAAAAAAAAAAGAGTTGTGAGTTTTCATGGAGCCACAGAATGGCTGATGTCTCACCCTAGGGAATCTTCAGACTGGGATATTCTTGGATTTCCATTTTCCTGAAGATCACTTAAAAATCCCAATGTTTTATTACTACTTTTGGGCTTGTATAGTGGAGAAAAGATTTCGCTCCCTGCCATTGCTTATATTTCTTCTAAAAAACACAAACACATACGAAGCCTGACCTCCCAGTAAACGCAGACAAGTAGGAACAGAACACACTGAGCACACAGATCATTTAGGAAGTGTGGTGCATAATTCATAATTCTGGGGTGAGCGGGACGTCGTGGCCCTGAGTCAGCAGCACCGGTGCGGAGCTGACAGGTGTTCTCGGCCCCTCATCCAGCAGACAGTGGGGTTTAACGTGACTTTGCGTGTGGTCTGCAGGATGCTCTTGTAGTCAGTGTGGGTCCTTCAGGCAGGTGTGGAGGCAGCGAGAAAATAGGTAAAACTCTCTGCCCTGTTTGGGTTTTCAGAGAGTTTGTGATGACTTGTTTTTCTGCAGATGGGTTTACTATGCCAAGGATGCTGTTGACAACGACCTCTGAGGCTAGCTCAGCCCAAGTCATGTGCCCATCACTGGGCAAGTGGCTTGTTTCAGACTTAATTCTTTGGGTGGTCTTTTCCCAATTGCTGGCGATATCAAACCTCTGGTTCCTTGGTAGATAGAGGTTTGGATCTGCCACCCTGGCATTAGAAGTTCCTGGGGGAGGAGAGGCAGTGGAGGGAGACGGCTCTTGTTGGAAGGCCTGGGTTCTGCCAGCTACAAGGCAAGAGATCTTAGGAAAGGTTCTTAATTCTTGTGTCTTTCTTTGCTCAGCTACAAAATGAGGGGAGTTGGAGCAAATAATTTCTAAGGTCATTTATAGATTTAAAATTATATGACTATGTATGCCAAGAGGATATGGACTTTGTTCGAGCATCCACAAATAAACAAATTAGGCCATAAACAGGCTCTCTAGATTCATAATTCGAACCATGTAACATCACTCTATGTAACAGCATAATTTAAACAGTCGATTCCTTAAGTCTAACCATGAGTTACTGAGCCTTGGCCACCTGGCCAAGACAGGGATGAGGACTTCCTTTGGGCACAAGCAGGGGGCGAGCAAGGGCTGTCCCAAGTCAAAAGAATGGGCATGGCCAGGCGGCCCCTCTGGCCCCACTCTGGGCTACTTGTTAGGCCAACTGGTACTTGGTTATTGAAGAGTGACTTAAAATATGCATCCAATATGTAAACGACAGTTCTTACCCACAACTTTCTGCCTTTGGTAGAGAGGGCAAGTGTCGCACGTTTAGAAAATCAAGGAACAGTTTGGGAAGTTCTTCATTTTCTAAAATGACAGCCTGTGAAAGCAGAAAACAGAATTAGAAACTGGAGTGAAGTTTGCTAGGTGATCAATCAAACAAACTATTTCAAAAAGTCATAACCGTCCATCAAAGTTCTTGCCAGCAACATTCCTCACGATCAGTATGAGGAGTGGTCCCCATGTCACCCACCAAGGATTCGGGCTGACAGCAAGGTGTGCAGCGCTAGCAAACGCTGCATTTTATCTCTTCTTCCATTCAACCAGCACTTACAGAGCACCTACTGCATGCCCGATGCTGACTAGGGGACAAGACAGTGGGGAACCAGTTAGATTTGGTCCCTGCCTTCATGGAGATTCTAAGCCAGAGTGAATGTTTCAAAACCTGGAGACAGCAGCAACGCTGCTAAGACATGTAAATCAAATTTTCCCTACTGAGTGATGAAGTGGTCTGGGTGTGTGTGTGTGCATGTGTGTGTGTATATCTCCACAGGAGACCACTGCTGATTAGGAAATACGATAAATGGTTTTTCTAACTGAAAGATTTAGTCAAGACCCCTCAGCTATCACCCGTTTCGGCATTAGGATCAACTGACATTTATTGCCATTTGGACAGCTCCACTTAAAGGGTCACTAACAACTTTACTGCCAAAGTGCAAATCAGTGTATATACTGAAAAAAATCTATAGAGTTCTTCCATTTAGGGAGCTCTGCTAAGTAGCTGGCATAATGGCACAACCACGTCAGTACTCAGAGATCCAAATTGAGCAGTTTGAAGGAGAAATCTGACGGAGAGCTACAGAGTCCATTTTCGTACCTATGTATTTTCACAGATCTGGCCCAGTGTGCGAAATGACTACACATTTGCCATCCCCTCGCCCCTTTTTTCCAAAGACAACATGAGAAAAGCATCAAAGATTATATAATGACCCCTGAAATCAATATAACTATTCTTAAGGGTCATTTTTTTTTATAACTTAACATGGTGTAAGTTTTGTTCAATGAGTGCACATGTTGTTTGAAGAACAGTGAGAAGTGAATGTGAAATCCCATTCACACGGCTGTTCAGGAACATTGCAAGCTCATGCACAAGATACGTAACTAGTAACAAAAGCAATGTTGAATGACGTGTATCTTGTGTATACTTGGCTCTATATAACATCCTGTTTTTAGCCATAGTTTACATACCGAGTTGCCCTATTTCTCGCCAGGTTTTGGAATATTGTCACCTGGTTCAGGACATATAAACGGGGTGAGTGACTGTCCAGGCTGCCAGTCCTCCCAGGCTGCCCTCTGTTCCACACTAGCGCACAACCCTCTTGCCCTTCTGTCCTGGGGAGGGTCATCCCGACAGCCAGCTCTACAGGGGGCTGCTACTATTCCTGACGTAGCCCACTGTGTCTACTGAAGCTTCAGCAATAAAAGTGGGGGTTACACATTATTCATTAAATAAATATTTACTGAGCATCTATTATGTTAGGCACTGGGATATGGCGGTGAATACAACTGGTCCACTGGAACATGGGCTGGTGGAGAAAACTAGTGATAAACAAGTTAAATATACACACAAAACAACAACTTGAACTTGCCTTAGAATACAGTGATATAGATATATGCATTCTCTAAGTGTTTTTCCATCCATCCAACCATCCCTCCCTCCCTGTGTGTATATGTGTGTTTACTTTTTTCCTGATTATAAAAATAGAAAAATGGAAAGTTTAGAAAATAAAGAGAAAACAAATGCCTCCTCCCAGGCATTTCAGTTAAATTACTATTTCTATTACTATTACTATTTCAGTTAAGTTTCCTTCAATCATTTCATCTTCATCTAAATTTTTACCTACCCAAGGAAATTTTTGGGTGACCAGAGGTCATGATTTCAGTGCCCAGAACTCAGAAAGTTCTAAGAATCATCAGACATATAAAACTCCAAGGTATTTTTATTTTTTACTATGACACAAGTTTCAGTGATTACCTAGTTTTTCTAGATATCTGTTCAAGGGGATGATATAATACTTATTTGAATAATAAAGCTTAATGTTGTAACAAATATAGATCTGTTCCCCCAGGCAATAGTTTTAATTATCTGTACAAGTGGTAGCTTTCAGATTAAAAAAAAAATTGGGGGAGGGTGTAACATTCTTATCTCCACCCCCACCTTTTTAAAATAAATTAAATCAATAACAAGTGAGGGACACTTTTAATGACCTGAACTACTTAATTTCCAGGATCTTTAGGCATGTCATCCATCACGGCAGTATGGAGGAAGACATCTCTTGAGTGTTCAGGGGGTTACTTTGGTTTTATTAATGCAAGATTTAGGGAATTTTAACAAGGTGAATTGTTTATTTGCCTTGACAGATTGGCTTACAATGCACTGGCTACAGCTACGGCATGATCATTAATGACAAAAGACAGGCAAAAAGCTGTTTACACTGCAACACAGGGACAGGAATTAATCCTGCTCAGCCTCCCCAAACAGAGTTCTCCAAATAGATGATCACATTGCTTTACGTAAGCTACAGGGGCAAAAAGGAATATAAAAAACTCCAGAAATTTATATTATTTTGTTAAATTTTCACTGAATATTCTCAAATAATATTTTTCATAAAACAATGACCAATATGTGCTTTTAAGACTGAATTATAAAGAAGGCAGCACTTGGGGTTAAGCCTCCAGTTATGTGGACAGGACTATTTCCCAAACTCTCTTTAAAAGCTTATAAGAAAAGAATTAATACTGCAGTCCAAGCAGAGATGAAGTGTAATATAGCAGAATTTACCTATGTTAATAGATTATGTACAGTGAAATGACTGTCATCACTTAGGGCAGACGTACAAAAGAGGAATTAAATCAGCTCAACCAAATCCTTCTGTTCATAAACACATGACCTCACTCGCGAGACACTGAGCAGTGTAGCGGGGCCTCACAACGTTTCAGCTTCTCGAAAAGCTTTTGCTCCGGAGGAACTTCCCTTTCTTGCGGCTGCACCCTGGCTCACCTCATGTACTTTGGACCCTACTCCGGTTCAAATCACCTAACTTTATTCAACAGATGAGCTCTTAATTTTTAAAAACAAACCACAGTTTTGAATATCAAATCCTACTTCCCCATGGTTTTAGATTGTTTATTTTTGATCAGTCTTCAATAGTTAATCATTTTCATTCTTCAGAGAGGCTCTGTGGTGTAGGAGGCATGTGAGCTTTAGAGAAAGACCTGGGTTTGGATCCCTTCTCTGTCTACCTTAAGGGGTTGTTGTGAGGATTAAATGAGTCTCCAAGAGTCTCCGACATACAATTAGCATTCAATAGGTGTTAATTCTCTTTCCTTTGAGTATTTTTGTTATATCAATTCCCAACAATCTATTTCATTCATTTTGGAAGTTTAGATTTTTGTCCATCTGGTGAACAGAGCTTCTTAGCCCTCCACAATTCAGGGATTCTTTTGAAAATCAGATAAAAGCTGAGTATCGTGCTTGCCAGAAAATACACCTACATATAATTGTGCTTTCAGTGGCAGGAGGTTCAGTGGCCCCTGACAGCCCAGCCCAGGACACCTGCTTTTGGCTCGGCCGATGCAGCAACACTGCTGGGCCCACTGTCCTCTGGCCCGGAGCCTCGTGCACTGCGGGGTTCGCGCTGTACGCCAGCTCCGCAAAGGACACGCTGGCCTCCTCGTTTCCCTCTCCCTCCTTGTCAATTAGCACCCGCTGGGGGTGCACTGCCTCACTATTAGAATCCATCAATGCTTTCAGCTCTGGGCTGAGGTTGAAAATACTTGTCTGGCAGTGACACTACCACGGTAAAGGATTCTATCTGATTAGACCAAAATCTGCTGCGCCGATTCTAAAAAGTAATTCATATTCATGGCTTCTGTGTCCTCTATGTATCACTTGAAAAAGCAACAATCAGTGGTGTGGAGGGTTCCCAAAGCCAACAAAATATTGGGGAAAGCTCTATGGCTGCTGGGTCAGAGTCGAGCTGGCGGAGCTGGCGGAGCTCTCGTGTGCTGCACCCGGCACGAGGGGCACTTTGGACCGCAGGGTGGCCATGGGCCCCAGCCCCGGTGCTTCCTGACTGACGCCTGCCGACTGGTGGTCCAGTTCTGGCACTGCTTGTCCCATTCCTGGACGCAAGTGGCACACGTGGCCCAGCAACTGGTTTATGCAGGAAAACGTCTGAATTCAAAAGGAAAGTGGTGAGTTGGAGAAAGAGCTAGAAATAAATCTCATTACATTTTACAGGTGTATGGACTGAGTGAAACACTGTAAGAGGCAGAATCATCCAGATGCAAGATGCAGAGTTGCTGCTTACTACAAGGTTGGGGTTTCAAGTGGTAGGTCAGCAAGAAGTGCTGCTTCCACCAGGTGTCAAATAAGCTGAACAATCCCCTCACTCCGCTCACTGCAATGTTAGCAAGCCCCGCCCCCAGCCCCTCCCCCCCAAAAGAGAAATAAGAATAAACCTAGGAAGAGCTAGAGGCAAGCAAAGAAAATAATTAAAAGATTTCAAAATAGTTTCCATAAAAAGAGGTCATCCAACAGCGGGTACCAAGCATGGAGTGCGGCAGTGGAGGGCCAAGGGGACAGTGATCTTTAAGTTAACTAACGGTTCTGTTAAGGAAGGTGGTGGCTGGTTAGCCAGCATTTTCAAAGCTGCTGGAATAAGAAGAAAGTACTGTCATAACCAGCAGGGAAGGAGTCTATCTCTAAATTAAAGCCTGTGCAATAAAGCTAGCAAAAGTGGCGCAGGTCTGGGAGGAGTAGGCATCAAAGAATGTCTACATATCCTGTGCTCTTTAATACACACGCAGACTGGAGATGCTATAGAATTAATAGAAAAATGCACTAAAGAAATTTCCACCCAACTGGTCACTTAACAATGTATGTAGAGTAGGCCAGCGCGGTGGCTCACACCTGTAATCCTAGCACTCTGGGAGGCCAAGGCAGGAGGATTGCTTGAAGCCAGGAGTTCGAGACCAGCCTGAGCAACAGTGAGACCCTGTCACTATCAAAAATAGAAAAATTAGCCTGGCCTCGTGGCATGCACCTATAGTTCCAGCTACTCGGGAGGCTGAGACAGCAGGATCCCTTGAGCCAGGAGTTTGAGGTTGCTGTGAGCTATGATGACACCACTGTACTCTACCCAGGGCAATAGAGTGAGATTCTGTCTCAAAAAACCAAACAAACAAACAAACAAAAAAAAAAACCCAGGGAAATTGAACCTCACTCCCCGCTACTTATTAAAAAACAAAAAGAGAGAGATAAAAAAGAAAAAGAATGAATGTAGACTAAAAATCAGGTTATTATTAAGATGCACAAAGGAAATGGGGTTAAATCAAAGAACCATAATAAGTGTGTGGTATATTGTGTGACCTACTTTGATATTACTACATCCAACTATGATAAATATTAAAACTGAGTGACTGATGTATTTTATAAAAAACAAAAAAAATTATTTTTCTTTATACAATGTTACTCATAAGAATAAATGATTTCCCTTAAAATAGACCCAATAGTCCTTCAGAAATATTCTAAAAGACGAATGGGAAAATCTTACACTCTACGAAAGCATTTACAAAAAATTGCCTGAATGGGGCAGAACAACAACAGCATTGCTACCAGCAGCCCCTGCAAGCTCAATGTTTACTCCAGGAGAAATGTCTTTTTTATTGAAAAGGTGCAATTATCATCATGTAACACAAATCACAAAATCCCAATTTTTCTACCTTATCAGCTTTATAAAATCATGTTCCCAAAGGATACCATTGATTAGTTGCACATGTTCTTTCTGTGACATCCCAAATACTTAATTGTCAGTTATCTTTTCTTCTTCAGGAAGTAAAATGTAGTCACAAAATTACAGAGGGACTTGTTCTGCCTTAACCTTCGCAAGATGCCATCATGCAGTAGAAAACACTGGTAAAATATCACAGGATAACGCTGTCCGACAAGGGAGACATATAAACACTGTAATGATTTCCCACGAGTTTCCATTTTAGAAAATTGTCACTAAGGCGAGCATAAACGGTGACACATCTCCACCGAGGACACGGTGAAATCGAACGCTGGCATTCTAGTTAGGTCCAAACCTACTCGGCAGCCAATTATAACAGGAATGGAACATCTTGTTGAAAACTTGGACAAGACCACTTTGCTAACCTTCCAAGATCACTGCACAAAGCTGTGTTGTTTTCGCTGATTTGATCCTTTTATTCCCTTTTCAAGACATTACACACCCACATATTTCTTCCCATTGTCTATCAAGGTTGCTTTAAACTGTAGGGAACTTCTCTGTCCCAAAAGCCACGGTACTGAACTAAGTCAGGAGGTTTACAAGAGTCCTTTAAGCCCTTTTCCCATTCCATCTGGTTTGGTTTGAAATGTCCAATTGTTAAGGTGACAGAGTTCACCACGACAGTTTTTCCTCTCTTCACCAGGAAAGACGCTTCCTACCATATCCACTTCAGAGGTACAGCTAAGCACGGGGAGGGAGGAAAATCAATACCTCCTCACTGCAGTGAGTGGGCCACAGTGTCACTATCCTCTGGGACCCAAATCCACTGGCTCACAGATGCTTTGCAGTCCTGTCTTCTCCTTACCCACTTCCCTGCACTTGGTCACAATTTTACAAAATGAGCCACGGTCAGGTTAGTAAAGGAACACATTAAAAAAAAAAAAAAAAGGCAGCCAGTAAACAGATCCAAGAAGGATCATGATCACCTGAAAAATAAAAATCAGATGTGCTTCTGAAGAACCCACCGCACCATGCAACCTTCTTTCCACATGTGACACCATTCCTAAGACCTGTCCACCCTGTGCCTTGGTAAAAACTGCAATACTCACGGAATTTAAACAGACATCTGTTATGGTTCCACGGGGCTTTATAGACTATCTTGCAACAAATCCAAGGACCTGCACTAAAAGCTGAATGTGAAATGGGTCTATTTAAAACAGCAAAGAATCTGTGCAAAGTAACAATATAATTTGACTTAAGCAGATTTGAAAAAAAAGGAGTATCATTTCTGATAATGTAGGTAAAAGGGCAAAACTAACCATAGAACAAAAGAAACTAGAAAATCAATCATCCTTGGAGCTATTTTAATGTCAAAACTTATGTTCTGTGTTTTCCTGGACCGTCTATTTATATAAAAATATTTTTTCAGCACCTACTAAGTACAAGCATGGTACTAGGGACACAATGGTTAGCCAAAGAAACATGGTCCTGCCCACTGGGCCTTATGGTCTAGTGGGAAAGATAGATGCTATTCAAATAATTACAGTAATGATATAAAATTATAAACTGAATTAGTACTTTGAAGGCAAGTGGCTAGCTTCCCTGATCGTTAGTAACAAAGCATCCTATTAACCTGTGGGATGAAGGAAAGCTGCCCTGGGGAAGTGACCCTTGAGGTGGGAGTTGAATGAGTGAGTTAACGTAAATGGAGTAGGATATTCCAAACACAAAGCACAGCTTGTTCAAAGGCCTAAGAAAGGTAGAAGCACGACATTAGAAGAACTGATAGAAGGCCAGAGAAAATAATGAAGCTAAGCGGTAAGATGGGAGAACCTGAGCTGGAGAGGTCGGGCAGGGCTCCAGGGCCACGTGAAGGAGTTTGTTTTTTCTCTTCTGAGGATTTCAGGGGCCATGATGTGATCTTCTGTGAGTGGATGGTAGGTGGGTATCTAGGTGTACGTGACATGATCCTATTTGTATGTTGACTGTAACTGGAACAGCAGTAGTGTTCCTCAGATGGGGGGACCATGCATTAAAGCCTCTCTTTGGCTGTCTCTAAAATGCTTCTTAACTAACCCATCAAGTTAATTTTAATGACTATACTTTTTATTTCATATTTCGTTCCTTTTCAAATCTGCCTGTTCTATTTTTCTTAGATTCTTGATCTTATGTCTTCAATTATTTTAAACATTTTTATATTTTGTTTCCCATTAAATTGTTCTTTTATTAATACCTGAAGTTCTTAGGATCTAATCCTACTGTTTTTTGAGTCTACTGACTCTCACTCATAGCTGTTTACTTTCTTCTGTGTTTTGTAGTTTTTGGTTCATAAGCTCGTCTTCGGCAGGACTTTAGATAGGTTTTTGCCCCTCCCCTTTTACCCCCTCCTCCCTGCTTGATTTCCACTGAGTTTACTTTCCCTAAACCCTCAAGTTGGGTTTTGGTGAATAACAGAATCATTTTATGTGATGTAATGATTAATATTGAGTTGAATCACTATCAGAGAAATGCAAATTAAAACCACAATGAGATACTATCTTACTCTAATCAGAATGGCCATTATTAAAAACTCAAAAAACAGCAGATGTTGACATGGATACAGTGAAAAGGGAACACTTGTACACTGTTGGTGGGAATGTAAATTAGTACAACCTCTATGGAAATCAGTATGGAGATTTCTCAAAGAACTAAAAGTAGATCTACCACTCAGTCCTGCAATCCCACTATTGGTGTCTACCCAAAGAAAAAGAAATCATTATATCAAAAAGACACCTACAGTCCTATGTTTATCACAGCACAATTCACAATCACAAGGATATGGAATCAACCTAAGTGCCCAGCAACCAATGAGTGGATAAAGAAAATGTAGGATATATATACCATGGAATACCACTCAGCCATAAAAAAGAATGAAATAATATCTTTTGCAGCAACTTGGATGGAACTGGAGGCCATTATCCTAAGTGAAATAAGTGAGGAATGGAAAACCAAATACTGCATGTCCTCACTTATAAGTGGGAGCTAGGCTATGGCTACCCGTGGTCACACAGAGTGGTATAATGGACAGTGGCGACTCAAAAGTGGGGAGGGGGGAAGAGAAGTGAGGGATGCAAAGTTACCTAGTGGGTACAGCGTGCACTATTTGCATGATAGGTACACTAACAGCCCAGACTTCACTACTATACCATATATCCATGTAACAAAACTCCATTTGTACCCCCTAAATCTATTGAAATAAAAAAAAATAATAAATAAAATGTAAAAAATACTAGGTTAAGTCATATTAACTTTCAACAATTTTAGTCTACCAAATATGGCAATTTTCATGTGATTTATAACAACAATAACAATAATATTTACTTAATGTCTACAGTATGCCAGGCTATCTTATTTAATTCTCATAATACCATGAGATATCATTATCAAAATTTTATATATTAGGAATTTGGGGCTCAGAAAGGCTAAATCACCTGTGCAAAGTTTCTAAGAAGATAAGGGAACATGTGGGATTGGAACCCAGGTATCTCTAGTTTCAAAACTGCTATTCGGGCCATGGCTCACGGCTGTAGTCCTAGCACTCTGGGAGGCCGAGCCGGGCGGATCATTTGAGCTCAGGAGTTTGAGACCAGCCTGAGCAAGAGCGAGACCCTGTCTCTACTAAAAAAGTAGAAAGAAATTAGCTGGACAATTAAAAAATTAAAAATAAACTAAAAAAACAAAAAACCCCCCTGCTATTTGGATGATGTGTTGATTCACTGATTCATTCCTTCATTCCCTAAATATTTATTGACATTTACTACATGCCCAATAGCACTTTGCTGCATAGTTTAGTTTTCTTCTTATTGAATTTTATTGGAATCTTCTATATTTCCCAATATATATTTTTCAATTTTATTTATAAGCTTAATTTATTCCAGAGATGAATTTAAAGAAGTCATTGAAATTGGTTATCTTAAAATACATTCCTCATTTTCCTTGGATTTAACATTTAAAATTTAAAATTATTAACCTCAGAACTAATTCTTACAAGTATACAACGATTTCCAGAAGAATAAATTCTATCAATTTCTCTATTATATTTTTAAAAACCTGAAAATAAAACAAAACCATAAACAAAAGGATCTGGCCTTGTAACATTTCAAAATCTGTTTGACAACTTCTGACCAACTCAATTCTTTTCAGCAAATGATTGGGTAAAATTACTTTAAAGTCACATATTATACACATCTGATCCATTTAAATTACCCGTGTGTTGAATAAAAATGTGCCTTATATGTAACACCAAAATTTATGAGGTATTTTCTTGATGATCCAATAGAAAAAAACCCAAACAAACAAATTCTAAAAGCAATGATAAATTAGCTATTAATACTTACCTGTAAGTCAAACCTAAGATCAGGGGACTAACCCATTTGAATATTAGCGCATCACAGCAAAGCAAACCAAAACTGATTTAATAATTCAAATAAAGTGGTAAGGCACTAAATTAAATACAAATTATAGAATATGCTTATGGAAGCATATTCTTATTACTTTAAAGAAGAAATATTAATCACAACTAGGCTTGTAAGATGTTGCCTAGAGATGGCCTCAGGAGACCGGTTTTTAATGAAAGATTTACAATTAGCATAGCCCATGCGTGTTGATGAATTGATGTTTTTAAAGTGTTTAAAGCACTTAAAAACAATTTGCTCTCTCAAGTCCCTTACACATTCCCCCAACTACCTAGTTTATTCCTCTAGTTCATTTAGCATTCTCTTTCTTTATATACTGCACACTTGGACCTAGCTCCAGCACAGCTGGGTTTCAGCGGGTGTAGTTGAGAGCAATGAGGCCTTCCCAGGCACACACATTCTTACTGAACTATAGTTAAGACATAGCGTACTGAACTAACATCATTTCTTTTAAAATGGAGACTTCCAACACCATTTTATATTTGTCCAGTTACACGCCCTGTGAGTCGCCTGTTTAAATGCTACAGTAGTGCAATTAATGTTTTATATGAATTTAGGAATGCTCAATGAGCAAAGTTCAAAGTGCACAGTACTTAGTGGGAAGACAATGGGAAACAGCTACAGAGTGTAACAACAGACTTATTTCAGGATGCATAACTAGTCCTCAGAGACACAACACAAAGAATGAACAGAGGCACTTGTGGAGATGGCTTATGGGTCTAAAGTTAAAAACAAATCTATCAAGATAGGTAGGAGGAGGCGCTTGGCCTCTAGACTACAACAGAAAACGCAACCAATGAAACTGTTCACATAAAACACACAGGTAAGTAGCAGTAGCCAAAGGGGACAACACCTAGGGAGACAGAACACAATGGCAAGAAAGATGAGAAATTAGGCCTATATATCCATGACTGGTCATGACTGCACAGTAAGTCCAAGTTGGGACCTGTTCTCTGAGTTCACAGAAAGAAGGACATATCTACTCTAGCCCACATCTAACACCGAAATAAATCGTCCCATAACTTAAATTATAGACATTTTTTGGCCCTATACTGAACAATGGACATGGATCTTTCCCTGTGAGTTTTCTGGATTGTATGAGCCTTTTTCTGATTGGCTCCCAGGTATCCTCAGGAGGGAGGAACAGAACAAATGCATGGAAAGCTGCTCCACGCGTGAGCGTCAACACCCACTGCCTGCCGCCTGCCACTGGAGGCTGTGGCACAGACTGCCAGTTGTCCACCAAAGAGCCATTCTCCCCTTCCTCCTTACTAATGGAACACCAATGTTGTTGGGGTGCATGGCAAGTTTCCAAGCTAAAAAACAAAAAAAGCAAACAACTGTAACAAAAACCAATGAAAATAACAATACTTGCCCCTCACAACACTTCGCCACAAAACCCCATCCCAGCATTGTCCCTTGGCATGTGACACAGATCTCGCCAGTAAGATGTCAATGGAAGTCATTGGATGGGACTTCCTCAAAGTGGATGGATGGTCAGGCTACACTGGCCCTCATCCTTTTGCTCATCTCTCCACCCCTTTCCTCCGTCCTCTTGCCTGGACCATGGGTAAGATCTTTGAGCTTAGCTGTCATTTTGTGACTATGAGGGAAAGGCCAAAAGAATCAAAGAGATGTAATCGCTGATAACCTTGAGCCAGTGAACCAAACCCACAATTACTTACCACTGTACTTCTCAGTGCTTGAGAAAGATGAACCATAATTTTAGTTAAGTCCTTGTATTTGGGTTGTTATCTGTGGTAGAACACAAAGCCCTACTGATACAGACCTCTTGCCTCTGCAGATTGTAAAGTCCTATTTTTGGCCCATAGAACAGAGTACTGAATAGACTACTTTCTAAAAAGAGAGAAAGAAAGAAGAAAAGGAAAAAAAAAGCAATTTTAATATTCTTTTTTGTAAAAATTAGAGATAGAAAGAAAGAAAGAAAACAGGGAGGGAAGGGAAAGAAGGAAAGGAGGGAGGGAGGGAGGACGGATGGACAGACAGACATGGTGTCTTGCTATGCTGTCCAGGCTGGAGTGCCTTGGCTATTCATAGGCACGGTCGCTGTGCACTATAGCCTTGAACTCCTGGGCTCAAGTGATCCTCCCACTTCAGCCTCCTGAGTAGCTGGACCTACAGGTGTGCGCCACCCTGCTTGACTCTGATAGTCTGTCTTTAATTTATGACCTTAGTACTGGGTAGAATACTTGGGGGGAAAAAAAATAATCCTGATATGATACTTTTAATTTACTACTTTTAAAAAGTCCATAACGTAAAGAATAGCATATGAAAAATGAAAAATCAATTAGGTTCACACAGACATTGCACAGTCTATAAAAAGCAAGGAACAATACATGGAAAACTTACACACCTAACACAGCAGGTAAGAACACTGATCACGAGGCAGTAAAGAAATCAAGCATACAGGTAACAAGATGAGACTAAACACAGAAAAATGTAAGCTGATTATTTGGAAAATTTCCTCCTCAATTGGGTCTTTTAAATAAATCATAGACAGTATCGCCATGGAAATGGCGTGTTTCATTAAACTTACTTTACAAAGGATTGTCTGAATCACTGTGGAATGAGCTATGGGCAGTAATTTAGCATTGGATGGTGGAAGAAAATACAATGCTACTTTAATAGATCTTTTTAATCACAAATTTTATGATCTTTTAAAAGCTTTCTATGAAGAGCAATTAATGGGAGATAGCAAGGATTTACATTAATATTCTAGCAAGTTAAAATGACTGCATACATCTTTAAGCAGAGGTTTTCCATTTTGAAGATCTTAGCTAAGTTTGAAGGAGAAACACTAATTTATTTTTTAAAAGGAAAATAAAAAAGAAGCTGGAAGACGTGCCTCTGGCATCTCCGGATAACATATTTGGATTCATTTCTCCTCCCTGCCCATGGCTGTCCCTGGGTGCACAGCCAACTGAGGGGCGACACATCACTGGGCCTGGGCAGAGGCTCAGGAGATGCACAAAGACACCACCCCCTACGATGGAGAGACCCATCCCTGACAATGTAGACAGCTTGTCGGGTCTGCACACCAACCACTCCAGTCGGCAGACGAGCCAGGCCAGGCAGTAGTCTACTCAACCACCCTCACACCCAGCCTGTCCCAACCCAGAGAGCAGGCTAGGGAGGCCCTGACAGGTGTGCTCCTCCTTCCTGCCAACACGCTTCGCTATGTAACTGTATCTCTCTGAGGCTCAGCTGGGTGAGATCACTCTGGGACAGCCAGAGATTTCATAGTTAACTGAGAAGTGATAGGCAGGTAGTTCTGGTTTATAAAAATTGTATGCATTTTTGAACATTTACTTACTTAAATTGTTTGGAATTAAATTTTAGTCCCATTTGGTAGGTCCTCTGTGCTTCAATTTCCTCATTTATAAATAAGGGTCAATAATGGTATCTATTCAGAGGTTACAGTCATGATAAAATGAGACTCACGCTTATGAACTTGCTACAGTGCCTGGTATGTAGTAGTGATCTAGTAAATATAGATTACTTATAAATAAATACATTTAAAAATAATAAATGAATGCCTGGTATATCTAATAAATATAAGTTATTATTAGTACTATTAGATAAAAAATAATCTATTACAGAAGCTATTTAAATAGCTGATTTAAAGAAAGAGAACACTTTCTTACACGGTTTGACTTATATCATTATTAGCTTTGCTTTAAAATGCTTGTGATTTGTATGTAATCCAATTATGTTGTAACTTCCTGGCCCCTTAATGCATGCACACAGGCCAAAGAAAGTATTTGTTCCATACACTTTGTACACAGAGTCCATTTAGCCAGATCTTCAAAGCACTACCTCTGCGGGCCAGTAGGTTCAGACATGACCTAGCTCTGCCATACAAAGCCCCTGTGTGCAATGGTGTTGGCCCTCGATTATCAGCGAGACCTCTGATACCCTGACCCAGTACTTTCTCACTCCCATTAGCCCTCTGACTTTTCTGCCCTCCCTGCCCAGTTTAACATTCCCCGAGCTACCACTGGAATCCACCCCCTGAAACACCTCCAATCCCACCTGCGTGGCTCCCTCTGCTGTACTCAGGACAGCCCAGGGCTGGCTGCGCCTCAACTCAAGCAGCCCAGCACCATGAGAAAACCACAAAGTACAAACAAGCTGGTTTCACTTAAGATTCAAGCTCTTATCCTCAAAATAGCGTCCAGTAATCTTGTTAGTTTTCTCTAGAACAGTGGTTCTCAAACTGTAGTCAGTATCAGAAGCACCTAAAGGGCCTGTTAAGACACAATTCGCTGGGTTTCTGAGCTAGCTGGTCTTTGGTGGGGCTTAAAAGTTTGCATTTCAAAGAAGTTACCAAATTTCCAGTTAATGCTGAAGCTAATGGTCCAGGAACTACACTTTGAAAACCACTGCTGGAGAAGAATCCATCTTTACTCATTTCATATCTTCTCTTCTCCTTTTATCTCCCCCACCCCTTCCTCCACTCTCCCACCGGACCGGATCTTCCGCCCCCTCACTGCACTGACCCTACCTACGCTCCACCTCCACCAACCTTCTCCTTCCCCTGCTGCGGGGGGGGCTCCTCCTGTCAGAAGCCGATTCCAGCAGCTCAGCTCTGGCTCTCAGCAACCCCCTGGCCTTTCTCAAATATTTATTTTTTTAGTTATTGCTCTTCACTCTCTTGCCTGTTCACTAAGTATATCCATCCATCCGTTCACCTATCTACCTCCCATCTTCCCATCACCTCTGCTGAATCCATTCCTATCAGCATGTAAACACGCACTAGAATCTCTCATTATAAAACAACAGACAAAACAAACCAACCAAAAACTCCCTCAGAGGCTATAGCCCATTTTCCTGCTCTTCCTGGCAAAAGTTCTCAAGAGATGCTCTTTCCCCTTCTCAGGTCCAGTCCCTTCATTCTTCTGCAAACTGGCTTCAGTTTCCACCATCCTCCGCCTGTCAGGGTCACAGGTCTCTCTCATCTTGCTGAATTCAATGGCCATTTCTATCCTCACCTTACTCAACTTCTGCACAGCCGTTACCCAACCAGACAACCACCCCCTTCCTAAAATACTCATTTGTTTTTTCTATGACTCTTCTAAGCTTCCTCCTATCACAGTCGCACCCTCCTTTGTTGCCTCTTCCTTTTCTACCAAAACGGGATTTTCAAGGCTTGGCTGGTGCCCTCACCTCTGCCCACACTCCCTCTCTCCCTGAGGGCACTGATCGCTGTGGGTTTCCCAGCCTTAACACTGATGAGGTTTGAATTCACCTCTCCAGGCTGCCCGTCTCATCTGGGTCTGAATCTCTTGTAGACATCTCTAATTCAAAAGGTCTAATGCAGAACTCAGTATTTCCTTCAACAACAACAAACCCCTTCCCCTCCAGCCCCACCACTTTCCTCACCTCGGCAAATGAATGCACCGTCCACCCAGCTTCCTCTCCCTACCTTCCCACGCAGGCCACCAACAGCCCCGCCTGCAGCTTCTCCCCACGTGTGCACAGAATTGCAGCCACAGTGGGCTCCAGACCCCCCGCTGCGCCCCCATCTGCCCACAGCCTCTGCACGTGCTCCGCGGGCCGCCTTCCCACACCTCACACGGATCACACTCCTCCTTCTTAGGTCTCAGCCTAAATGCCACCGCAGAGGTGCCTGCCCTGACGACCTGAACTCAAGCAACGGTTCTTACTCTGATAACCTTTGTTCACTTCCTCACTTGTTTCCTTTATAGCCCCAGTAAATATCGTATTGATATGTTTACGTGGTTTCTGTGTACTCAGCTCCAGCTCCACGAGGGCAGGACTGAGTCTGCCTCACTCACCGCTGGACCTCACACCCAAGACAGGGCTTTGAATGCATGAGGAGTATTCTAGAAGCAGAATCAGGGCCAAAAAGGGCAAATACTGAGAAGGCAAATTTTGGCTTACTAGAAAGAGAAACTTTATAACCGAAGCCTTCTGATGGAATGTTCTGCTTGGAAGGTAACAAGTACCGCCGCAGCAAGTATTTGAGCAAAAGCAGCTGGAAGTTCGGTCCATAAGAATGCTGTGGCAAGGATTTACAGACAGGTAGGAAACGATGCAAGGAATTTGCTAAGAAAAAAATAATAATATCTAATATCTGCATAATGTTTTTTGTCTTGCTAAGTGGCCTCACATATACTAGGTCACTTAATCCTCACAACCACCTTTGAGGTAGATAAGCTCAAAAGTATTTTATGGATGAAAAACTGCCTCTGAGATGTTAAAAGATCTGCCGTCCTTCTTAATAAAACCAAGCCCAGATCCTCCAAGATGGACAACGTCTGCCCCTTGAGTCAGGAGTGTTAGGGATCCAGTCTCACACTTGCTCCCTGAAGTGCTCTTCAGGGTCCTTCTCTCCCCAGCTCTGGTCCTTCAGGGGCCAGCCCCTCCCGCTTCACCCTCAGGCCACAGGGGCACCCGCGGCTGCTTTCTTAAGCTCTGGAGCAGGGCCAGGCTGTGGCTGACTCAACCAAGGAGGCTGCCAGAGGGAAATAAACAAAGAGGGCCATGACACTAGGATGTGGCTTACAAATCACCAACAAGATAAGCCACTGCTCATCTAAATCTTGGGAAAAATAAACCAAACAGAACAGTGATGCTTTCATTTGGTGTTAAATGTACCCTGCTACCCAAAGTCGCTTTTTGAGCCCTTTGTTACAGCTCATTACAATCTGAACTTTAATAAGGATAAAAGGGGAAATTGGAAACAGCTTTGTTCAGTATACTTTTTAATGCATGTGGAAAAATGCAGGTTGAAAATTGACTAGCTTAATTTCTTTTTAATTTTTAAATCTTATTATCATAAATGTTAAAAATTTAGCGTTACATTTTCAAATATTTTCTAATTTGTTTTACACAGCCCACCATGTCTTCATTTCTGGAAGAGGAAAACAGCTACTTGCTAGAGCAATCTGTCTTCAGTACAGAAAATAACTGAGTCAGACAGCAGCTTGGACTCTTTTAAAACACACGTCCGAATAATGCAGTGAGAGGAAGCTTCCCAACTGTGATAACTTTTCTTGTTTTGTCTCACTGATATTTCCTTGTGAGGGTTTTTGGGTCAGAGTAAACTCCTGAGGACTGGTCTGACATTCCCTTTGAAACTAATTACGTTAAACAGCAGGTGCCCACTTCAAGTTGGAGCAGAAGAATGCAAGACGTTCAGGGAATTCAGCGCACTTGGGGTTAATGCTCTCATTTTTTTTTTTAGGATCTTCTCTAAGCTTAGATATCCCCAGCTAACTGTGTCATTTGTGTAAAGATACAAGAAGGATCAATCTGATAAATCGAAATGGAAAGTTATAAAATACAACTTTTTGGGTGTATTGTAGCTGCTCGAAGGAAACACTCTGAAATGCTTAAGTACTTACAAAACAAACTGGCTAATCATATCTTCAGGGAAAAACTGCTATTCAAGTAATAACTTTCAGCAGATTGCTGTGATGATCATACAGCACAAAGGAACAAGCTGCAGAGGGAAGGGTGATGGATCTGTGTCTGTGTTCGGACTCTCCACCAGGAAGCCCAGTTTTGATAGAGTAGGCATTTCTCCACTAACTAATACAAACAGGTATTACTCGAAAAAACATTGATACTGATGTTCTACCCAACCAATAGAGCTCCATGATTTTTCAGTGGCCTTCTGTTATTAATTTGGTGAATGACTACCACAATAATATGAATATTTAGCAAATCCAAAAGTATGCCTTTTCAAATATATGAATTTCACTCTAAATAGAAATAGAAGTGATACATTCATAGTTTATAAAGAACTGCTCATTATTTTGTTTCTTATATTTGAACACTCTTGAGAAAGTCTGGATAGCCAGTAATTCTAATAATATAATATAATATTATAATATAAACTAACTCCTGGCCTTGGCCTGACAGTCTGCCCTGATGAGTGGCTCCAAAAGAGTTGATTTTGACTTGAAAGGAGTCTAGGGTAAGTGGTTTATATTATGTGGTATAGCTAAATATCCAAAAATGCTTAAAAACCACAGGTTCTAATTGTTTTAAGGCAAAGAACAAAAGAGAAGAGGAATTTTAAGATACCATGTAGTTATGCAAAGTAAACAAGGATATGTAAAATTTAATATTTAAGAGAAAAAGAAAGGAATGGAAGTGAAAGAATAATCAAAATACAACCTAAATTTTTGTACTTGCAAACAATAATGTCAGAAAAGTTCACTTGAGAATGGATATGGGTCTCGTTTATTTCTATCTTTGGGACTAATTTTATTATTACTTTATTCTCATAAGTATTGAGAAGAAAATATTTCAGACTGAAAATAGAACCATTAGTCTGATTTCCTTAATTTTACAGTGAAGCAGACAGGCAAATTTTGGAAGTAAATATTTAAAATTCTATTTGGAGAAGCAGATCAGTAAGTAGTGATACCTTGTATCATTATTATTATCACCACTACCACTACTGTTGAACAGGTTTTTAAAAAAATTACCATTTTTCCAAATGAAGTATCTGATGTTTAGGCAATACTTAACATATTATCCATGATAGTTAATATAAGAAAATCTCCTATGCATGGACTGAACCTTTATTATTCTTACTTTTAAATTTAATATCAGTTTTTATTCTACTAAAGCACTAGGCTAAAAGCTAAGTAACTTCTCTGAACCACTCATGCAATGAACCAGACTGATCTCCCTTTAGTATCTGTGTATCACTGTACACATTTCTTTCAAACATACAAATGACACTGTAGAGTTTGTTTAGATATCTGAATGGTCGACCTAAATTCCTCAAAGGCAAGGATTATGTGTTAACAAGTTATGCCAGCCACCTTCCGCAGATTTCTCAGTATCTATTGAACGCTGGCATCTTTTTCTTAGTTTGTTGACAGCATGTTCCACATTTTGGTAACTACAAAATTTTACCCCATAAGAAATGCTTTTAGTAGAAGTTATCATTTTAGATTACCCACAGGTCCCCTTTTTGTCCACTAGCACAAATAATTGTCTATAAGTCTAAATTTTTGTAGTACATGAAATAGTTTAATTTGCCACAAAATACTACATTTTACATGCTGAATGGAATATGATTAAACATGTGTTAAAAGAATTTCCCAAAACAAAGGGTGAATAAGTAACAGTGGAAGGTCGTACAACGGCCCCCGCAGTTTAATTCAACCCCACATAGGAAGCACCGACAAGCCCTTAAAATATAGCAGGTGCTCAACAAACTTAAGTTCCCATTCCTTTTCCCCCTGGCATCCGCTACTATAGGGCAGTCAGGGATGAAATTAACTCGGAAAAGGTTTCCATTATCTACCAGGCATTCTTCCCTGGACAACAAACATGTGAGCCACAGGAAGTGACTAAAGCAGAAATGGAATGAAGGTGAAATTACTTTCCTCCTGCCTCTCCTTTTCTCCACTTCCTGCCTTCTATCTCTTTCTCTTTACTATCTGGAATGCAGGTTCCAAGAGCCACATTTTAAGACAGAGGCAGAACCTTTCAAGGTAGCCTACATTTCAAGGACCAGTCTTCCAAACCAGAAACGGACTAGTGAGTAGAGACTCAAACACTAATGGATAAGAAAAGGGAGGCACCAACAATTAACATGCATTTACTTTTTTAAATTTCAAGTTTATAATAAAAACCACTCAAATTACACAGGCAAAAAAGTAGATCCTGTGGACGTGATGCACATGTTGAGGGTGTCATAAATATTCTAACACTGTATTGTGCTGACGGTCACACAATTCTGTAAATTTACTAAAAATGATTTAATTGTATACTTATAATGTGAATTTTATGGTATGTAAACTGTACCTCAGTAAAGCTGTTAAAAAAAAAAAGTACATCTTTTTCTCTTTTCACTCCCCTGTAGCTGATATTCAGAGTCTAATTGTCAGATGATTTGGCTAAGTAAATCCTAGAAGATGCTGATCAAGTTTTTCCTGGGTCAGCAGAAAGATTGTTAAGTATGGCTGATACTCAGTGTCCGGTGTTACCAAGAGCATAAGGAGGAATTTTGTTTGCCTAATAAAAACTAATTCAGCTCACCACTTTTTATGTATCTAATGTATGTCAAAGTAGAAGTACTGCTTATCTACTACAAACATACTGAATTTGCACAAATGACATATACTTTGCCTGAATTAGGGTAAGTCCTAACCTTAATAATTCTACTTTAGTTTTTTCACAATCGACGCATGGGCATGCAAATAGGATGTCGGTAGCTTGGTTCTAAAGCATTTAAATATCTGCTCTCTGACATCATCTGACCTTCAGCTTGCTGACTACCTTTTGACCTCACGGACACTCCTCTTGTTGGTTTGGGCCATGGCATGAGCACTGCCAATCCCAGGGGCCCTGCCCTGACTCCCTGTTCCCACACTGGTCCTCCTCCCCCACCCATGGCAACCAGCGGAGGGGAAGACTTCCCTCTTCTAAACTTCCTTTTGATTCTGACAAGCCTGATGTCTTACCTTCCTATCTTGGAAATGAGAGCTTATATTTCAGGGGCAAAACACTGAGAAGGTATTGTCTGCGTCATACCGGATCCCGGAAGGGGCGCCGAATAAGTAAACCAGTCAGGGCGCTCACCCTCAACTCGACACACAGCACTCCAAGTGTGCCTCCTTCTCCTAAATCCCTTCTGCTCTCCAAGTTTGTCTCTTGTGTGAAAGGTTTGAGAAATGAGTTGGGTTTTCTAGTATTAGAAGAGAAGAGAAAGAAATATGAAGTCCAACTCCCTTTTGTTACAGAAGCAAAGAAATTAAATCTCACCCCCAGACCCGTTATTGCCAGGGTTAGGGGTGGAGGTTGGGAAGAGACAGATCTAACATTTTACTTAGACTCAGCAAAGTGAACTTGCCTTTTTCCTCCACAAACAGGAAAATGTCAAATAATAAAATGCTGCCATTATAAGGAATAACACCAGTTACAGAAACGCTTTTAGAACAATTATTTGTTACAACAGTTTGTGAAAAAGAACCCAGAGAGGCAGACCTGAAAAATTCTACTATTACAGGCAAACAGCTTCATTATAAGTTTTCTCTTAATATTTTGCTTACATTTAAAATTATAAATTGCAAAAAAGTTGAAGTTAGCTAAACATGACTAATGTGTGTATAACTGCATTAGAAAATACGTGTTTTGTTATGTAAATGTACTTACTATTTGTTCATATTGTTTTTGACAAGAGGCTTTCTGTATTCAAAGAGTCTGGAAGGGGAAGAAAAAAACCCCACAATTGGTAGGTTAGCCTATCCTTAGTTTTTGAGGTATAAAGTCATTGTTGGACACAGCTTCAAGGAAAATGTTTATAAATTCAACATCTGCAACTACCTATTATGGAAAGACATTTCAAAACCAAATGTGACTGCTGACAAAGGATGTGGGTGGACTGTTGAATAAATGGAGATGGCACAACTGGTAAATGAGAGGTGGCTGTTAGCAGAACTTGTGTGTTCCCTTTTGTTTAAGGCCAGAAGGCTCAGTGGTGGGCATTACATGGTATATCTGAAGATTGCCTAATTTTACCCCAAAGGCAGGAGGAAAGGTTTTCTTCAAATATCACATGCTTAAAATTAGTATTCTGTGATTATTACTCTATTTGTTATTCACTGGAGACATGTGCATAAGTGAGGACCACAAATGTTCTTTCTTTAAAAGCACCAGCACATAAAGTGGCCCTATCACATCTAATTAATTCAAGTTTTCATGTAAGTAGATATGCATGGTTTCCAAGTAAGATTTTATTTTTCCTTAGGATTTTGGGGTGGGCCCATCAGTCCTTCTTGTCTTCTGCCCTGGTCCCCAAATCCACACCCCTTTTCACAATGCGGTGGGCATGCCGGGCTGCAGGCTGCTCCTTAACTATGGAAGCAAATCAATAGCAGCTGAATGCCATCTGCTTCGGCCGCAGAACAGAACCAAAGTGTAAGCCATGCATCTTCCCTTATTGAAAGGTTATTTTATGCAAGTAAACAATTCATCGTCCTCTTGCACGCTTGATGCTCATTTACCACTTTGATCAATAAAATATGCAAAACAACAAAAAAAATTGAATCCTAAGAGTAGTTCTGATGCCAGCGTGATAGTTAATCAATACCCGGCCTCTGTCACGAGGGCAGGTGGTGGGGGTACTCCCACTGTAACCTGTGCAATCCAGAGTGGTGGATGTAGCTCTTTCAGAATAGACTGTTTTAGAAAGGAGATATATTACATTTACCCTGTAGATTACACAGAACACATTCTCACTGAATTGAATCAAAAACTAACATCAACAGGCTTGAATGTTACTGATTCAAGCCAGAACTTCCCAAAGCTCAAGAAAAAGTAATTTTGGTTTGTATGCCTTTTAGAATCTCAAAGACAAATATTGGATGAGATCACTGACACGGGCCTTTGGACAGCAACCAAAGGCTCTTTCTCTGCTCTGCCTTATTAAGTCTTGGTTTTCAATGTATTCATGTTTCAGGTGAACTCAGTTTTTCTTCTAAAAACAAACTGCTGTGGGAATTTCTTGTGCACGGTGCTTCTTTCAGTCATACCACACGCTGCCTTATTATATTAAACCTCTTGACAATTGATTCAGGCAGAATACTTTTCTCCCAACAAAGAAAACTATATCATCTCACAGATGCTACCATATAAAAGCCCTCAACTGAAGACTGTTTCCTGGCAGAATGCAAAGCACTGAAAAAGCCGGAAATTTTTCCATTTTAACCTGATCTCTCTAGCTGAGCTGTGAATTTTAGCATAGCACAGGAATAAAAAATAAGATAAAATAAATTAGATATCTTTCTAGAAAGTCTAACAAGCAGTTTGACAGAAAAATATTGCCGTGTGAGATAAGAACTGCCCCTGAGAAGATGGCTTTTCTCTTAGTATGCTTTCAGATTTTCTGTATGCTATAAAAGTCACCAGAGTGACCTATTAATCAAATTCTCTTTAGTTTTCCAGATAGCTTTTACAGCACCCTTTAAAAACCTAATCTTTTTATTCATTACCCTGATCTACTGAATTTATCATACTTGTAAATATTTTTCTAATCATTAGATATAATTTGTTACTCAATAGACATTTTGTCTTATTATGTCACATGTATAAACAAAGTGCAATAAGGATCTTAATGACACATGGAGAAAAGTAATGCTATTTGTTAGGTAGAAGGAAGGAAAATAAAGAAGGAAAAAGTCTTAATAGGATATCTTTAATATGAAGGAAAAAACAATGAAAAATCCCACCAAATTCTTATCAATACATATTCATATGTCATTTCACAAAGACTGTTAAAATATTTTTCTTTACAAAGTATTTAGCTGAGATTAAAATTTCCCCCAAAGTCCTCCATTATGAAACAAGCTAAATTTGATGGCACTGATTGTGGGAAGTAATTTCCTTACGATATTCCTGGCATCACGAGAACTCAAACAATAGAACTCTCTCTTTCTTGCTATTATTTTAAAATCATCATTCTAGAACTGTAGCTAACTCATCTACTCTGACTTTTAAAACACTACATATACATAACAACTTAAATATTTACTTAAGTCAAATAACTGTGATGAAATTAACAACAGCATGACTACAGAAGTGCAGGAGGTTTGAGTCAATGACCCAACCAGCAGCAAGGGGATAATTTAAAGGCAGAAATTTCCAGTGCATGCACCGTTAGCCACAGTGAACCTGTTACTGCTCTAAAGGGAATTGTTTGCCTCTTATTAGATTTTCTACAGCACAGCCATAAGTGATAAATGTACTGCTGTACTCAGTGTCAAGTTAATCAATGCTGCCAAAGTTTTGTTGACCTAACAGTAATCCATAAAGTGAGCAGCATTTTCTCTATCCCTATGACATCTCAGTCCACAGAAGGGCTACGAATCCAAAAGTAGCTTCGTATAAGAAAGAGTCTGTGTGGCAGGGGGCTGGGTGGGGGGAGGGGGTTAGAGCAAGAGAGGGTTGATAGAATAGACAGATTGGGTGATTTTCAAAATTAGCAGGTATTATGGGTCCCCTATCCTGACGAAAAAGCATTTACGATCACAGCCACAAGTAAAAATCACTTGTGATGTTTAAAACCCTAATAAATGAGTAACTTTCCTAATAAAAGATGATTCCTTCCACAACCTCCCCCACTGCTTACTTCAAAGCAAAATAAAGTATATCAGACCAAACCTTCAAGAATCTCAAAGCAAAATAGCCATTTCCAGTGTATGGTCTATGCCTGTCTACAGTTCGATGCACTGATCAAAGCCAGTACAGGGCACCAGTAATAAGAATGGTAATGTGGACAAGAAAAAAAAATCCAAATTTTGCTCCACTGTAGCCTCAGAGCATGTGAAAAACATGACCATTAGAAATGAGAGAAGGAAGGAAACAACAGGAGAGGAAAGGCTGCCCTGCAGACAAACCGCGGCCGTGCTTTCACAAGCAATTATAGACATATGAAATATGAATTGCAATTGATTTTTCTTCCTGGGGTCACTGTGCTCTGTGTTTTACGCATTCTAGGCATTTATTTGGGCAGCAAACTGACAAGTTTTTGTAGAATGACCCGAGCAGTGTAATCTTTGCTCAATCACCGGTACTTCATTGTGGCTTCTCTTCCTTGACACTTGTCCCTCCCAAAAACTCACTGGCAAGGGATGCCTTGATAAAGACGTGGAACAATGCAATTACTGGAATAAAGGGCTGGCAGGACCTGACCAGGGGATGCTCAGTGGCAACCTTTTGTGTGCCAATGAAAAATAAATAGCAGCAATCTGGAAGAGTGACTTTCATCCTCGAATTTCTACAGCAAATTCTCTTATTTGGCCTAGGATGATACAGCCGGGTTACTAAACATGATTTGTCTTGCTAATCCAAAAAACAACAATAGAAAGTTGTGGTTATGAGAATAAATACTACAGATTTCTTAGACTTAAGCAAGGCTTTAAAAAAAACTCCAACCATAAAAAGATAAAAACATAAGATTGATTTGCCTGTTTTTTATGAATCTGACTGAGTATGAGATTTTCCTGTATTTTGGTCTTCACAGACCTTCAAATTGTGAATGTTAACTGATCAGAAAACATTATTTTTTTTTTAAAAAAAAAAGTCTCTGGAAAACTTTCCATAATTCTTTCTATATTGGGCCATAGGTTTTGGACATCTTTCCCTATCAGAATACATAAACTTATAGCATTATTTTGAACGGCTATGGAGTATTTTATAAATCTTTCCACTGTGTGGATATTCCAATATATTTTTAACCAAATTCCCTCTTATTGGACAATTTTTATAATTATATTGCAATGAAAATGCTTTAATACAGCAGAGTCTAATTATGTAAGAATAATTTTAGGATAAATTTATAGAGAGAGAATTGCCAAATTGCTTCCCCAAAAGGTTGCCATAATTTGCAGTTTACCTCATGGGAATGCTTGTTTCTTTGTACCCTTACCAACGATGGGTTACAAATGTTTTGTTTTAATCTTTTCAGATCTAAAAGTAAATATATTACCTCATTCTAATTTACCATTTCTGATTAATAATGAAGTATCTTTTCCCTTGTTTACTTAGCATTTGTAATTATTTTTTAATGAATGAATTCTGCCAATTTTCTGATTGGATTGTCTTCTTCCTAGTAGGCTGTAAAAGCTTTTTGCATATCATGGGAATTAGACCTTTGTCATATGTATCGTACATATTTTTTTCAGTCTATTTGTTTTATGATTTGAATTTGTAGTGGCTTGTTTGCTGTATAGAATTTTAAAATTTTTATGTGGCCAAATTTTAAAAGTTGCACCTATCAAGTAATACAGAAATACCCCTATCAACTCAATATAATACACTGAAATACAACATAATAAAATCATGTAGACATGACTAATTTGAATCAAAGATTGTATTCCAGGCTATCAAACAGGAACAAAAATATACAAATTCATTCTCAGCAAACAAAAGGAAGGGTTACAATGATATTAAATTGCAGCCTTGGGACGCAATCAACAGGGGTTGAGGCCAGGCACAGTGGCTGATGCCTGTAATCCTAGCACTATGGGAGGCCAAGGTGGGAGGAGTGCTTGAGGCCAGGAGTTTGAGATCAGCCTGAGCAAGAGTAAGACTCTGTCTCTACAAAAAATAGAAAAAATTAGCTGGGTGCAATGGTGTATGCCTGTAGTCCCAGCTACTCAGGAGACTGAGGCAGGAGGATCCCTTGAGCCCAGGAGTTTGAGGTTGCTGTGAGTGTGAGCTACAATGATACCACTGCACTCTAGCCCAGGTAACAGAGTGAGACCCTGTCTCAAAAAAAAAAAGAGGGGTTGAGCTCTCAAGTTGGAAGACAGAAGACACTGGGGGAAGCCCAGATAGGTGACATGATGCAGGAGGGCCAGTAACCTGGTGTGGAGAAGTCAGACCAACACCCTGAGAGCTATAACCAAACGTAAAATGTGATGGGATGACAGTCAAGTAAAGTGCATTAGGGTTAAGAACAGCACTTCTGGGTGTGGAGAATCAAAAAAGGTCCCACGAAAGAGGGAGTACTGGAAATGAACCTTGTGATGTGCTTTGGTAAACAGAGATGAGAAAAGAGGAGGTACCAGGTACCTGGGTATGATAAATAGATGAGCCAAGCCCAGGGGACAGTTAGTAAGATGGGGTGGCTGCCACATGAGATCCATGTGGAATAAGGCTGGAATTCTGAACACCTGGTCAAAGAATATCACAATTTTATAGTTGACAAAGAGCCATGAAAGAGTTTTTTGGTAGGTAGTTTTCATGATTAGAGATAAAGTTGAAAAGGAATTTTTACCCAGAAACTGAGGGTGAATTAAAGTAGCCAGAGCTAATGAGGAAACTACCGCGACGATCTTACAGGAACAAAGCACCTAGAGATGATAATGGCAGTGGGAATGACGAACAAGGAAAGCATTCCTTTGACTAATCATGAATAGCGTCCAGGGCACAGCGATGGGTCTATTTTTAGTGAAGAGAGTGATTTTTATAAAAGAACCTAAGAAGGGCCCAGATTTTTCCAAAACAGTATAAGAGAGGCCTGTGAAGAAAGTCTCCAACAGAGGGAGGTGACGAGACAAAGAACAGTAATACCTGAAATAAGCAAGCCCAGGCAGCAGCAGCCTGGGTAGATGATGCTGAATTTGGTAACATATGTCAAACATAAAGAAAATCTCAATGGGGTATGAGTCCAGAGTGGGTTTCCTATTGTGAATGGTTTAACACAATAACAGAGACAGATTATTAGAGTTTCAACATCACATGATGTCCTTGCCCTACCTCTCCTGCCCAGGTGTATGAGGGATAAAAAGAGAAAAGTTGACTTATTTGTGTATCCGCCACACGAAAGGCACCCTGGGACGAGAGACAATAACAAGTCATCCCGAATCCGGGCGAGGGCTGGGGAACAGAGGAAGTGGAATGCAAGCCACAATTGCCACTGAGGACGCAAGCATCCTCTGTGGAAAAAGTAAGAATTTTTTGAAAACCAATACCCATTCTGTAAATTTCTGTAAATGGGGACAAGAAAAAGTAGAGAAGGCAAAGCCAGGGAATGCTTTGGAAAGTACTAGCTGTTCAGACCTTAACCCCATTGCCACAATTAGAATTTACTCTGGATTCAGGCGTGTGCAAGCGAGGCCCTTCTTCTCTCTTGAAAATAACCCACCACTTACACCCTACAAGCAAGTTTGCCACTTTTTGAATGGGAAAGGACTTTTAGGATAAAGATTCTTTTTTGGAAATAGAGCACCTTAATGAATAAATTATAAACAAGCACCCCAGGAAGAATATCTTTAAATAAAAAAAGTCCTAAACGCACTGCCACTATACTATTTTACTTACTTAAAACCCATCGGCATGAATGGAGCAGGGGTTTTCATTCAAGACAGAGCCGTCTTAGGTCAGTGTTTCCCAAACATTTTTCATCGTACACCTCCCAAATGAAAAAGGGTTGAGTCCTCACCCTAACAGATATACATTTATTTAATTATACCTGATATAATGGTACTACTGTGTAAATTATGTACCACATAAAGCATAAACAAAAAGACATGTTAAAATTAAATAAAATGAAATAATATTTAAAACAAATTTTATTTTACCATATTTATTAATGGTACAAAGAAGCTTGCTGTTCTTATTTAGAAATGAAAAATGATATTTTAACATGTGAGTACTGTGACTGAATATGCTGTTAGGTTGGAACACAGTGATTGCTGTTCATTGTGTCATGAGTGACTGAAAATTTGGCTGATTTCATAAATGCTTGGTTTTAGTGACGGCCATTATTGAAAACAACAACGCACAAAGACAAGTAGATCCAACAGCTGCACTTACGAATCATACTCTTTTTTTCAACTCCATCCACCTACAATGCAAAGACTTTCTGATGAGATTTGGCCAGGAAATTCCCTTTTCTTGATGTCACACAGTTGTTGCTTATAGAACAACTAGAAAATGTTGCATTTTTAAATTTTGGGGGGCAGAGACCCACTGAAAGTCTTCCCATAAAAGATTTTTGAGCAGGCTTAAAAGTTCTGCTTCCAAGTTTCAAAAGAAGTAGAGAGCGTTTTATAGGTTATACACATTCATTCTGGCAACAAAATCCCATAATGACAGAAACTTTTTCAAACATTCATGTTCTGAATGTTCTCTCCGAGACTTGTGTTCTTTTAAAAGCCACCTACTTTCCTACTTGGTGTTCAAAGGCCCTTTACTCCGAAGGGTCGGACTGAGTGACGGTGCAGGGAACTTGCAGCAGGAGCCCAGCGGCGCTGGCACGGGGGCTGCCGCCACTCAGCGCGCTCCCATTTCCTGCCTTTACCTCCAGTCTGGGGTTTCACGGCAGGACTCCCGCTGAGCCACGTGTGCCTTCTGTGCGCTTGAGTTGAACGCAGATAACAGAGCCCATAAGCCCACTTAAACAGGCCCCTGAATTGCAGCAGGCTGGAATGAACAACCGAGTCAGGCCCCTGTTGAGGGGACAACCACATCCCATGTGACCTCAGGGGGTCTAACACTTGGACTCGTGAAAGTGGTGATATCAGTTTGAACAGTAATACTAATAAAGCTTAATTCACTTCATTAGAAGATAAAAACAGGCAAGTTTTCTGACTGCTTCCTGCAGCCTCATGGGTCATTGTACATGCTCTACCTCGGGGACCCCCCCCCCCCCCAGTGAGAGGGCTGCAGGCGCCCTCCCCAGATCAGGTGCCCTGACCACGAAGGTCTCAAAGAAGGTCAAGACCATGTGCACGCAGGTTGCCACCATGTTGTCTACTGAGGAAAATGGAGGGACTTCACAGACAGGCTTACTTATGCCTGTTGTCCTGAGCAAAACGGTGCACACTTAGGAGGACTGACTCAAGTCCCGGATGAGGTCACTGAACCAGGGCCGTGGTGACAACTGCGAGGGAGCAAACGTAAAGCACCCTGCAGAGAGTCTGGCCCAGAAC
Source organism: Eulemur rufifrons (assembly GCF_041146395.1). Classification (NCBI taxonomy): domain Eukaryota; kingdom Metazoa; phylum Chordata; class Mammalia; order Primates; family Lemuridae; genus Eulemur; species Eulemur rufifrons. Next base: position 88,092,242 of record NC_090999.1, on the reverse strand, counting down.
AGGTCCTTAAAAGATGTCCATTTTGTGACTTAATGAATAAATGAGAGAATGGATATAAGATTCCATCAGAACTTTTTAGTCAGGGCCGCACATGGTGACTCACGCCTGTAATCCCAGCACTCTGGGAAGCCAAGGCGGGAGGATCGCTTGAGCTCAGGAGTTCGAGACCAGCCTAAGCAAAAACAAGACTCCATCACTACCAAAAATAGAAAAAATTAGCCGGGTGTGTGGTGGGAGCCTGTAGGCCCCGCCACTGTGGAGGCTGAGGCAGGACTCAGCCCAGGACTTGGAGGCTGTAGTGAGCTATGATGATACCACTGCACTCTGCCCGGGGTGACAGAGAGAGACTCTGTCTCCAAAGAAAACACAATAAACTTTCTAGTCACAACATTCTGCATTATCTTTAAAATTTCCGCCTTGTATAATCCCAAATAGCATTTTAAATTAGTCATCGTTTCAGTTGAATTGGTAAAATGGTTCCTGAAAGAACATTTTCTGATTTTATTTTCATGTGTAAATAATTATGATTAGGCTAAGGAGTCCTAGGGATATTCTGGGATTTGGGGAAATTGAGGACAAAACATACATGCCAAATACAGCCCAGATTCAGGAAAAAAATGTATGCCTATTATATTTCAGGAACTGGCTGGTGTTTCATGTATTTTCACTCATTTAGGCATCATCAACAACTCTATGAGGTGTGTCTTTTTATCCCTCTATTATAGAAAAGGTAACTAGTGCTCAGAGAGATTCAGTAACTACCCTCCTTTGTACGGCACAGAGTGGAGGCTCAGGGCTCTGAACTCACATCCACCTCATGCCAGGCCATGCTCTTCCATGCCAGCCCTTAGTGTAGCCTCTCTGCCCAATCTTGGGTCAACTATAGCCCAAGAGCCAAATTTGGCCTGCTGCTGCCTTTGCAAATAAAGTTTTACTGCAACAAAGCCCTTTTCCTTTCTTTACTTCTCATCTGTGGTAGCTTTCATTGCAATGGCAGAATTCAGTAACTGTGACAGAGCCATAGGGCTTGCATAGCCTAAAATATTTACTATCTGATCTTTTACAAAGAAGTTTGCTGACTTCTGCCTTGTCTAGAAGTCCTTGTGTTTGCAAGTCTATCCCTGCCTATCAGAGGAACAATACACACTTCTCTTTTAATTAAATCACTTCCTCTTTTCCAAATTCAAGGGTCAACTTTGATTTAGAATATATCAAACATCCTTCTTATATAACTGGAGATTTTGGAAAGCAAATGGTTTTTGGTACTAAAAATCATAAGCAATACGATAACATTTAATCAACTTTCTTTTTCGATTAGCCAGAGGGAAAAGTGACACAGTTACCATGCCAAAAACTGCCAGATTCATTAATAATGTTGGTTCACATTCTCTATTATAAGAAATCTGGAACTAATTGCTCTCAATTAATCTGCTCCACTCTTTGATAGCTTATTTATCAGATTGGGAAAGATAGATTTAATAGTGCTTGCTTGAAACAGGTTCTTTAATTGGAAACATCACAGCATTTAGCTCACTTTGTACTCGAGCAATTAAGAACAATTTGGAAAAGTGTTGTTGATTTTTTTTACACTATTGTCTCCTTGATTAGATTTCCGAAGATCCAGACAAAACAAATGACAATACTAGCTAGCACTATTGGTACAAATAAAAGCCCAACAGCCAAATTACTTACTATGAGAAATGCGAGCCATTGCCATCCATTTCGTCAGTGTCTTACATTTATTTCCCCGTATCCTTGTCTCTTGTGTAGGTAAGTGGCAATACCTCTTATAAAAGGCATCATTTTGCACCTACCTTTACACAATTATCTTTTCTCCAAATAAGCCAAATCAACAGAAGAAATTATTTTTCTTGATTAAGCACCCGCATTTCTCTTGGGAGGGAACAAAACAAACAATTAATCTTTCCTTATTTGTTCTCAGAAGTCGCTGCCTCTTTAAACTCAGGCTATCCAGGTACCTGTGGCAGCCAGTCGGCAGCAATTAGGCCTGAGCGGAAAATGAATGCACTCCAGGCTGCGAGCCCGACCTGCTGAGAGTCTGTGCAGAGGGCAAGGTTACACCAGGAAAATTCCCTTGTTGTCGGAACACCGTTCAAAATTACTACCTGACTTCAGCATAATTAACCAGGCTTGGGAATTTATATGAACTAAGTAATTGGAAAGAATTAGCAAGAGATATGTACATTAATCTTTACCAGTTACACAGTGTTTAATGAAATTAAGGGTCCTGTGCTTATTCTTGCCTTGCTTAGTTTGCACACTTTCTGCTTCACCTGTAGAACAAGGAGAATACGCTATATGAAGATTAAAAAAAAAAACAAAAAAAATTCTGGACGTAAAACTAGAAACAATTCAACAGCAGGCTCTTAGTTAAATAAAGTATTCACAGGGTAGACTATTATGGGGCCTTTATTAAAATTGTTTTACAAAATAATCTTATTATAAAAAATTTATTAGGGATATGTACTTGAATATTTATGGATAAAAATATGACATCTGGGAGTTTCTTCAAAATAATAAGGGGGGGGAGTGGGTAAGTGTGGGGAATACAGGTGAGATTTCCCCTGAGCTGATAATTGTTGAAGCCCGATGATGGGAACCTGAGACTTAATTATATTATTTTTATGCTTCTTATATGTTGAAAATTTGCATAATAGCAAAGTTAAGAAATTTTTTAAAACTTTGTCTAAGAAGAGTATTTAATACATGGTAAATGTTTATGATGTACTTTTAAATTAAAAGAATAGTTTATAAAGCATTATAGATGACATAACATTTTAAAATATATTATTATAAACATACACAAGAAAAAGACAAAGAAAGCACATCACAATTTTGACATGCCTTAAGTCAGGGTTCTCACCTTTGCCACTATTGACATTTTGGGCCCAAACTGTTTATTTCTGGGGGCCTTCCTGTGCATTTTGGGGGGTTTAGCAGCATACCTCTACCTATTGGATGCTAGTAGCACCCCATCCTCAGCTGTGAGAACCAAAAATATCTGTAGACTCTGCCAAATGTCCCTTGTGAGGCAAAAGCTTCCTTTTGTTCATAACTATCAGTCTAGGAGTAGATGAATTACAGAAAATTATTTTTGTTCTTTGTTTTCCAAAGTTCTTGAATATGCACACATATGTATAATCAGAACAATAACAAAAAAATACTTTTATTAAAATATATTAACCTGCAAGGAGAGAACTCTTAATATCTGTGAAGAAATAGACTCTCAAAGTCTGTGAAGAAATAAACTACTTATATTAGAAAATAAATGACTATGGAACTGATATGTAGTGATCCTCCTTTGATTAAATTGGAGTCATCAAGCTAAAAGTGAACCTCATTACAAAAGCTAGTTCTTTTAAAGCTTACAATTCCATCACACACAAATCTGATAAAATACTAATCAAAAGTATCTCAAGAATAATGTCTGACTTTCTACAATCTTCTCTGAATGGAAAATTGCAATATTGAAGAGATGAAAGCCCATAGCCACTTTCAAGGGACTGATATTCACAGAAATAAAATGCTAACTTGGGACATTAAGTTTTTATCAGACAAAACCATCTACTTTTTAAGATAAGTTTGCAAGTGAAGCAAAGGTATTACAGTATGTGGTCTTTCTCGCCATATATACGAAACGACACCACCCACTATCTATTTCTAGAAGGGGCTTTGAGCTGCCTTTCCAGTAATGAGTACAGGTCTGTGCGATGTCACCACACACCCCTCCAGTCCTCTTCCTAGAAATGTCACGCAGCCATGAGCCCACCAACCAGCACAGCCAGTTCCAGAGGAGCATTTAACCTACTCAGTAATATGGGGCTCCAGCTTAGGGCCCTGAACCTTAATTAATGACTATTGAGGATTTTTTTCAATCAGTACACACAGCCAAACAGGTGGTTGACATTTGATAATTCATCGGTTTAAAAGTCCCAGAGTTTTAAGTTTTAAGCCCAAAGTTTTAGGGCCACAAAGCACTGGAGTTTCATATTTCTGTTTCATTCTCTTCTCTCACATGAATTCCTCTCCATTAAATAATAAACATTTTTGAGAATCCAAAGCTTTTCAAACTGCCATTACTGATGGTACCTCCACTGACCTATTATCTCTGCAGGCTCATTATCTACAGCTTGGTAGGCTTGGCTTCCACCATGCTTGTCCACCCCAGGTGAGCAAGAATGCATTATTGGAATTTTAAAAATACTAGTTTAATTTATGTCCTTGAAAAGGGAGTGTACTGTTTTCCCTTAAAGAAAAAATATATATGGCTGGTTACAGAAATTTAAAAAACTGGTCTGCACTAAAAATTATTTTAAATGAAGTATAAAGTATACTTCAAAATAATGAAGTATAAATGACCTCCGTTTTGAGATCAGTGGACAGAAAGCATGCAAATCACTGGGAAAAATAAAATGTATTTGAAATTAAGTAACACAGTTCTCTATAGTTAAAATGCAAGCCTTTAAAATATGTATAGAGAAGAAGTATCATATATTGTCCTAAGAAATTATTTGTGGCCTTCAGAAAGTATTTTCAGCTTAGTACAAAAAAGTCTTATAGAACTACCATAAAACCTACGAATCTATAGGTCACTGCCTATTAAAACTAAGTTTACAAAATAAAGACTTCTAAAGGTTTTTTTCTTTCTCATATTTTGTCAGTCATTTCACCCAATTATGATGACAAACTTGTCTGCCAAATCATAGATAAGTGGTTAGAGTTTTTCTGTATGAAAAACCAACCACTGAAACAAGGTTATAGGATTTCTAGCCAGGCACAACAGAAACAAGTATGCACAACAGAATCCGAAAACACTTGCTAGCAATGATAGATTTAAGTTATTAACAGATCAAAAAGAGATGGATGGTGGTTTGCTTTTCTTAATCTACATCATCATCTAGATCTATTTAAAGATATGTGGTACACTAACAAACTTGGTTAAGGTTTCGATAAAATCAGTAAAAATAATCTGCCCCCGTTACACTGAGTCTGTATCAATCAATAAAATCACTTGTACAAGGAAGGTACTGTTAAGTACTGACAATGCCAGCCATTAATATTATTTAACACACTGTTCACAATCTTTAACAAGAACAAAGAACAGTTTGTCTCATGTTATAAGCAGGATCTTCATAGATACTTCCACAGGCTTTTATGGTGATTTTATAATGTTCAAACTATACGTCCCTCTTTTACCAACCCCCACCCGCTCCTAAATACATAAGGTCTTGTTCTTTTCTTCAGCTGCAGTTTAAAGGAAATCCTTGGCAAGAACCAAAGATGCCATTACAAATCACTTCTTAATCTAGGAATTAAACTCAAAATGCTAAGAACCTAGCTGTCAGGGTTAGGGTGGCAGCAGAGACAGACAACACAGGGCTTCCCTGCTATACTCAGACTCTACTCAGCTTCAGCAATGCCTTTACCTTGTCAAGGGTGGATTAAACGAGAAACTTTCAATGAATCCTTAGGGAGAGTTGGATGGCTGGGAACAGATATGCACATGTTGGCTTAAGACCAGAAAAATGGAAGGTGAAGAAAAAGAAAGGGTAAAAATATTTTACATAGGAAATTTTTTTATCTATACAGACACCTATATGCATGATAATAATGAGAAAATTTAAGAATTAAAACTTAGAAATAATAATTCTCTGATATTCATTAGAAATCTGTTCTAAACTTAACCTTTGAAGTTCTGACTACTCAAAATCCTAGCAGTTTATGATATGTAGTGATTTCCAATTTTGCTAAGATAAGTAAGAGGGAGCCCCTTCTCTGGTAAGTGGACCTTGAAAATTTTAAAGACCTGAATCTCAGTTCTGTCTAATTTAGTCCATTGTTCTCAGCTCAATTATGTGTACTTTACAATTCTCATGGAGTGATTTATCAAACAAACAAAAATGTTGGGGGTCTCCACAGGACTTGAAGAAAAGGCCCCTCCAAAGAACATTAATTGCTAGTACTACTTAAAGAAATGAGGAAAATGTGGAAATATGTACTAAAAATGGCTCTTAGCCATAAAATAGATATTTTAGGCTATTTAAGAATAAAATGCCAAATATATATAAGTGGTTTACGGTCATGACAAGTAAGTCCATGAATACATTCCAGTGGTTCACAAAATACTGTAAGGGCATGTCCCAACTCGTACAAAAGCTGCTTATGAAGTGAAAGCGAACACCAGAGAACACGGCACGGCGGCACAAGACATGCTCTGCCTGACACACATCATTAATGACCACATCACTCTGGAGGCAGATGGGACGTCGTTTAAGCATTTTCATGAAGCAACAGGTGATAATGGTAGCAGAGAAGCTACTGACTCAACAAATTTTCAAAATAAAAAAATGATTCCATCATTTTAGAAGCAGTTTTCACTGCATCATAGGGAAGGGGATCAAGTTGCCACAGAATATTTTCTTTAGGAAAACACGGGAGTTTGAGGAGAAGAAAGATAGACAGAAAACACATCCAGTGTGGGGGAAGGCAGCCTACTTTGGAAGAAAATGTCTAAGGCACAGGGGCTGGTTGAAAAGGGTCAAAGGCAGACACAGAGACTCTACTATTTCATACCCCATGATATTAAGCCTATAGATAAGCTGTGCAATTCAAAAAACTGTTTAGGTCCTGATGCAGCCCCTGCTGGGACTATCTCGTGGGAATGTCGAAGGTTTATTTCCCACCACATGTGTGCAAGTCTGACAGGCTGCATTTTATATAGAAGCATGTCACACTAGGGCCTGCGTTCAAATGCACTGTCTATATGACCAGCCACTTGCTGCCACCGTTGGACCCCGTACCCCCAGGTTCCTGTGCAACCACGATCCCACCTCCTATATTCCCATTCTTGAATGAATAGGGTTTGAACTCCATTTCGTGTGGTGGGATACAGCATCTCTTGGAATTTTGATTTGGAAAGCAAACATTGCCAAACAAAATTTTAAGGTCAGTAAAATAATTCTTTTTTCAAAACCTCTCCATGTTTGAGGAGTGTATCATCGGAGAGCGTGGACGTCACTGCTCAGAGAAGCGCAGTGTTCAGATTTTCTTGGAAAGGAATTCTTAGGTTCCTAAAAATGCTGTTTTTTTTTTTTTGTTGTTGTTTTTTAATAAAGAAAAGAAAACATATCACTGACCTGGTAAGAAAGTAAGGAATCTGCAGCACCCTTGCACTGCATATAAACAGAAATCCTGATGGACAAGCAAGAGCTACAGCCGGCTCTGTCTTTCAGGCCTGTTGTAAACCCTGTGACACTGAGCGGCCACTTTGGGAGCCGAGAGTGGGCACAGGGAATGTAGATAAAGACAGACATTTGCTGGAGTTGGGTGGGGGTGGAGATCTCAAAGGCAACCTCCAAATAAAGCTGGTGCCTTAAAGGGATGCATCCCAGGGGAGGAAGGGGCAATAAACGGGAAATAAATACACCGTGAAGAATGGCCTGAGTGTGGCACTGTGAAGTGAAGGCGGAGAGGATAAATACCCTTTGAGAACTCAAAACTACAAGCTGGCTCCCTGACAGGACTGTAACCTACATTAATGCCATTAGTGTGGTCAAACAAACAAAAACCCCAAAAGCACCAAAAATAAAACAAACCAAACAAACCTCCCTAAAAACCCCCTTCAGCTAAGAAGTCCCTGTTGATAGTGCTCCCAGATTTTTGGCAAAAGCAAATGAAAATTCTGTGTAAATTCAGTTCAGTCCTGGCCATAAATTCTAAAGATAAAAATCCCAGGAACTTGATTACCAGCCAAATACATAAAAACAAACAAAGAAATCATACATATGTACTATGAGGAAACAAAGCATCATGAGCAAGAACCAGCAGAATCAAGAGATACTCAACTTAGACCTGTGGCGGCATAAGTTATTACAGTTATCAGACTCAAAATAGAAAATAGAACAGAAAATGAAGAAGAGAAAACATTCAAAGATATGATACCTGAGCATTTTCTAGAAATGTTCTGGGCATAAAAAACGATCCTCAAAACTACAAATTTTTAAAAATCCACAACTAGATATGAAACAACTATAACAATGAAGTTCTAGAGTAAAACTGAAGAACACCAAAGATAAAAAGAAGATCCTAGAAAAATGGCACATTATTTTCAAAAGGCAGAGAATTAAGCAGTCCTATTCATAAAAATTAATCTTTTATGAGTTTATGCTTTCTTAGATGTCTTCCAAGAATAAAGAGAATATTTACATAGCTTCTAAAAATAGAATAAAATTCATTCTATCCTACGATTACCATATGGATCCGCTGAAATTTTTCTAAAAATACATTTTGGAATCTTAACGATCTTATTTTTTCCTAAGACCTTGAAACACTTAACTTCTTCATCATCCTAAGAATCATTTCATCATTACTCACCAATTATTCCCAATGCTAAGACTAAAATAATAAGAATATTGAAGAACCACAGAATCATCTAGAAGGATAATGAAATAAATCATAATTATTACCTCACCCTTCAGTTTTCTTGCTATGTTGCTCAAAGTACTCATCATCTTTCAAAGAGGTCTACAGACATCATTGCTGAAGTTTTCCTTAAGCTTTCTTTGAACACAGTTATAATTTCAGAAATTTTTCTTTTCCACTTAAAATTGTAAAGAAAAAAGTTGATAGAGGAAAGTGTTTCACAATTATTAGAAGACTCAGATGATGACTGCAGAGACAGACAGCAAATACTCTAGAGCTATCAGCAACGTATTTTTCAAGACACACCATATGTTAGGCCACAAATTAAGTCTCAATAGATTTTAAAAGGTAGATATAAAATATCTTCTTTAATCACAACAGGATGAAGTTAGAAATCAGTAATAGAAGGAAAACTGAAAAATTCAAAAATTTGTGGAAATAAAATAATACACTACTAATAAACTAATGGATCAAAGAGGAAGTCACAAGGGAAATTAGAAAATGCTTAGAAATGAATGAAAAGGAAAACACAACATACCAAAACTTAAGGGACATAGTAAACAAAGTGCTCTGGAGGGAAATACACTAAATGCTTATATTAAAAAACAAAAAGATCCTGCCGACACAGTGGTGCACACCTATAATCCCAGCTACTTGGGAGGCTGAGATGAGAGGATCACTTGAGCCCAGGAGTTCAAGGCCAGTCGGGGCAACATAGCGAGATCTTGTCTCGAAAAAAAAAAAAAAAAAAAATTAAATTAAAAAAACCCAGAATGATCTCAAATCAGCAACCTAACGTAACAACATAAGGAACTATTAATAGAAAAGGAATAACAAACTAAACCCAAAGCTAGCAGAAGGAAGGACATAAAGATTACAGCAGAGATAAATGGAATAGTAAAAAAAAAAAAAAAAATCAATGAAACTAAAAGTTGGTTTTTTGAAAATATCAACAAAATTGACAAACCTTTAGATGAGCTAAGAAAAAAAATGAGAAGAGTCAAATTACTAAAATGAGAATTAAAGTGGGGACATTGCTACCAATTTTACAGAAATAAAAATAATTACAAGAGAGCAGTATGAGCAATTCTATGCCAACAAATTGTATAACATAGATGAAATGGGCAAGCGGAAAACTGTCCATTCTCGGAAGAACCACAAAACCTAACAAGACTAAGCCATGAAGAAATAGAAAATCTGAACAGGCCTATAACTAGTAACAGATTAAATCAGTAATCAAAAATCTCCTGACAAAGAAAAGCCCCGGCCCTGATGGTTTCACTGGTGAATTCCATCAAATATTTAAAGAATTAACACTAATCCTTCTGAAACTTTTCCAAAACTTGAAAAGGAGGGAATACTTTCTAACTAATTCTGCGAGTCTAGCACTAACCTGATACCAAAATCAGACAAAGACGCTCCATGAAAAAACTACAGACCAAAATCCCTTATGAATGTTGATGCAAAAATCTTCAACAAAATACCAGAAATCAAATTCAACAGCATATTAAAAAGATTATACACTATGACCAAGTGAGATTTATTCTTGAAATGCAAGGATTGTTCAACATATAAATATCAATGAATGCAATATACCACAGTAACAGAATGAAGGGAAGCAAACCACATGATCATTTAATTGATGCAGAAAAAGCGTTTGGCAAAATTCAATATCCCTTCATGAAAAAAACATTCAACAAAATGGAATAGAAAAAGGCTACCTCAATATAATATAGGTTATATATGAAAAATTCACAGTAAACATTGTACTCAATGGTGAAAGACTGAAAGTTTTCCTTCTAAGATGAGGAACAAAGTAAGAATGTCTGCTTTCCCCACTTCTATTAAACATGGGTGTGAAGTCTTAGCCAGAGCAATTAGGCAAGAAAAAGAAATAAAAGCCATCCTAATTGGAGTAGAAGAAGCAAAATTATCTGTTTGCATATGATATGATCTTACATGTAGAAAACCTTAAAGATTCCACAAAAAAACTGTTATAACTAATAAACAAATTCACCAAAGTAGCTGATACAAAGTCAAAATACAAAAATCAGTTGAATTTTGATACACTAACAATGAACAATCAAAAAAGGAAATTAAGAAATCATTTTCATTTACAATAACGTCAAAATGAATGAAATACTTAGGAATTAACCTAACCAAGGAGGTGAAAGATTTGCAGAATGAAAACATTTCTGAAAGTAATGAAAGAAGACACAAATAAATGGAAAGATATCCCATGTTCATAGACTAGGAGACTTGAAATTGTTAAGATGTTAATATTACCCAAAGTAACCTAGAGATTTAAGGCAATGCCTATCAAAATCCCAATGAGGTTTCTTGAAGAAATATAAAAATCCATTCTAAAATTCATATGAAATCTCAAGGGGACCACCAAATAGCCAAAACAATCCTGAAAAAGAAAAACAAAGCTGGAAAATCACAGTTCCTGATTTCAAAACTTACTACAAAGCTACAGTAATCAAAGCGATATGGTACTGACATAAGGTAGACAAATAGACCAATGTTATAGCATAAAGAGTCCAGAAACAAATCTTCTCATATATGGTCCAGTAATTTTGGATAAGGGTGCCAAGACCATCCAATGTGGGAAAGACAGTCTTTTCAACAAATAGTGCTGGAAAACTGGATATTCACACGTGAAACAATGGAGTCTTACCTAAGATCATATACAAAAATTAACTCAAAATGGATCCATGGCCTAAATATAAGACCTAAAACTACTGAACTCTTAGAAGAAAATAAAGGATAAAAGCTTCATGACACTGGATTTGGCAATAATTTCTTGGATATGACACCAAAGGCACAGGCAACAAAAGACAAAACATAGAAATAGGACTTCATGAAAATTTGAAAATTTTCTGCATCAAAAAGACATTATCAACATAAAAAGGTAATATGCAGAATGGGAGAATATATTTGCAAACCATATTATATGATAAAGGATTGATATCAAGAATATACACAGAACTCTTAAAACTCAACATGAAAAAAACCAAATACCCAATTAAAAAATGGCAAAGGACTTGAATAGACATTTCTCCAAAAAAGATATACAAATGGCCAATAAGCACATGAAAAGATACTCAACATCACCAATCATTAAAAAAATGCAAATTGAAACTATAATGAGATACCACTTCACACCAATCAGGATGGTCATTATAAAAAAACAAAACCCAGAAAATATAATGGATGTAGAGAAACTGGAACCCTTGTGCATTGTTGGTGGGAATGTAAAATGATACAGCCATTATGGATAATACTAATAGTATGGGAGTTCCTCAAAAAATTAAAAAAAGAATTACATAATCCAGCAATTCCACTTCTGGGTATACACCCAACAGAGTTGAAAGCAGGGGGCCTCAAAGAGCTATTTGTACATTTATGTTCATAGCAGCATTATTCACAAAAGCTAAAATGTGGAAGCAACCCAAGTTTCCATCAATGAATGAATGGATAAGTAAAATGTAGTATATACATACAGTGAAATATTATTTTGCTTTTAAAAAAGGAAATTCTAACATATACTACAACATGGATGAAACCTGAGGACATTATACTAAGTGAAATAAGCCAGTCACAAAGACAAATACCATGTGATTTCCCTTATATGAGGTATTTAGAGTAGTGAGAAATCACAGAGACAGAAGGTAGAATGTTGGTTGCCAGAGGCTGGAGGGAGGGGGAAATGAAGAGCTATTGTTCAATGGGTATAGTGTTTCAGCTTCAGATGTACTTTTCCCTATTCATCCTGCTGATAAGTTCAACTAAAAATCCTGGACATTATATACCAAACATAAGCAGATTATGAAAGGCCAAGGAAAGAAGACAGACCTGTCAGGGATACCAGGACTTGAGGAATGACCTGAAGACTGCTATGGTTTGAATGTCACCTCCAAAACTCAGTTTGAAATTTAATTGCAATATGACGGCATTAAGAGATAGGACCTTTAAGAGGTGATTAGGTCATGAGGGCTCTGCCCTCACAAATGAACTAATGTTGTTATCATGGGAGTGGATTAGTTATCATGGGAGTAGGCTACTGATAAAAGGATAACTTTGCCCACCCTCCATTTTCTCTCTGTCTCTCTTGCCATGTGATACCTTCTGTCATGTTATGACACAGCAAGAAGGCCCTCACCAGATGCAGCCCCTCAATCTTGGACTTCCCAGCCTCTAAAACCATAAGTCAAATAATCCTCTTTTCTTTATAAATTACCCAGTCTGTGGTATTCTGTAATAGCAGCAGAAAATGGACTAAGATACACACAAAATGATGAATTTTATCTTCCCTGGATTTTTGTTTTGCCCCATATATTGCAAACTTGGAGTCAAAAAAAATGGCAATCAGGAAATACCCAGAGATGCTGATAAATAAAGCCCCACCAAAAGCCTACTTTCTCTAGCCAAAGGACAAACAAAAGGGCAGCCTAGCAAGACAGAAAACTTTTAGACACTAACCACTCTATTCCAGCCAAACACCACAGAAGAAACTGTGGCTCCCACCTCCACTCATGGCAGCAAAGTCATAGTGGCCTAGACTTCCACCTTTATGAGGGTATAATGAGGTGCCCAAGGTTAGGGTGGGATCAGAGATAGCAAAGTAAGGAGCCAAGACTTTCTCCACGACCTGGTACTGTACCCCCCTCTTATGCTATCACTGGAGACTATGTGGGGAGCCTGGATTTCCATAGCTACCTGGCAGTAACATGGTACTCTTCCCCCACTCTGCAAGGACGGCATCAGATGAGTCCGAGTGGAGAGTAAGGACCTTTTGCGTGTTAGCAGTAATGAGGAGCACCCTCCACACCCAGCTGTCAATGAAGGCCAAGTGGGGAACCTGATCTTCTACCTTCACCTACCTGGCAGAAGCAAGGCGATATCCTCCATACCCCATCGACCCCTGATGGAGCTGTTAGAGAAAGCCAGCTAAAATAGAAGGTTTAAATAAGATCCAGAGTCTCATAATACAAAAATGTATAAGGTTCAATCAGAATCATTCATCCTACCAAGCACCAGAAAGATCTCAACTGAATGGAAAAGATAATCAATAGATGCCAACACTAAGATGACCGAGATGCTGGAATTACTGGACAATGATTTTAAGGCAGCTACAATAAAAATGTTTCAATGAGTAATTATGAACACATTTGAAACAAAACCCCAGGGAGAAAAACTCAGTGAAGAAATATGAAGTCCCAACAAAGAAGTAAAAGCTATAAAGAACCAAATGGAAATTTTAGAACTGAAAAATATAATAACCAAAATAAAAAGCTCAGTGTATGGGCTCAGCAGCAGAATGGAAGGAATGAAGGAACGAATCAGTGAACTGGGAGACAGGACAACAGAAATTATCCAACCTGACCAATGGAGGAACAGCAGTGTGAACACAATAGGGTCTCAGGGCCTTAAGGGCCTGTAATAAAAAATCTAACATTCCTGTTATCAGAGTACTGGCAGGAGAGGAGAAAGAAAGAGCTGAGAGTGCACTCATGAGATAATGGCTAAAAACTCCCAAATCAGGCAAGAGACATTAACCTACACATTCAAGAAACTGAGAGGACTTAAATGGGAAAAACTCAAAGAAATACACACCAAGACACACCACAATTAAATTTCTGAAAATTAATGACAAGGATAAAATCTTGAAAGCAGCATTTTAAAACAACATGTATACAGGGGGAAAATAACCATACAAGGGAAAAACGATATGACAGCTGATTTTTTTTTTTTAATCAGAAACCACGGAGGCCACAAGGAAGTGGCATGATATTTTCCAAGTGCTGAAAAAAAAAGAACTCTCAACCCAGAATCGTACATCCAGAGTGATCAGAGTTAAAACATTTTAAGGTCCTTGTAAGGTTCAGGAGGAAAATAAAGATAACAGGTAATTAATAAAAGAATAAACTAACCAGGGGGGAAAAGTAGAAAAATGAAAAAAATCTGTCACTAATCCAAAAGCAAGCAAAAAAAAAAAAAAAAAACAAAACTCATAGAAAAATATGGAGTGATAGCACAGACGGTTGAATTAAGCACAATTATATCAATAATCATAGTAAATTTAAGTGCAAAATTTTAACACATCTTTCTTCTTATAGATCAAGTGGCTAAGCTTAGAAGAGCTTACACAGCTTGGTTAACAACTTTGATCTGATTATATATAGTTCACTACACTCAAGAATTAGAGAATACACAACATTTTTAAGCACATCTGGCCAATTTTAGTAAATGTCTCATGTACAACTAGAAAAGTTAAAAATACAATACTCTTTGACCCATTGTGGGCTACTTTCCCAATGGAACATAACTTATTGTGAAATTTAAAGAATGAATGAAGGGCAGGCTAGTCAAGTAACAGGGTCTTGTAAAGACAGTAACCTGCATCTACTACTGTTTAGCAAACCAGTCCCACTCCAGCTTCAGAACTATTCTCTTCAAATGAACTTTTTTAAAAAAGACTTATATTATTAGTTACATTATTCTTAGTCCTGAATTCTTTGAGCCATTTCTGTTTAGTTCCCAACACCCACTGTACATTTAATTATTGTTCATTCTTTATAAAGATGAAAATATAAATAAGAACTGTTATTCTCAAATAAAGAATAATATATAATAGTAATATTCTCAGAAAGATATATTTCATGTTATTGCAACTAATGGAACAAATAAGTACGCATAATTCTTCTGAAAAACTTTTGTCTGGAAATTACGCCAGTTTACCATTTAATGTTGCCCCTGAAGAAAGCAGGGATGAGCCCACTAAAGCAGCCTCAAAGGAGGAGAAGAAGCCATGACGGAAACTCAACCTTGCCCACCATTTTTTTCACTTTCTGGAAGATTGTGCATTTTATCTCCAATGTACTGAAATTTTACTGGGCGTGCCTAGGCATTAGAGCTTCTGGCAGTCTTTGTTCTCCGCCCTTCGAGCACCTTTTCTATGTAAATGCTCATATTCTCCAGCTTAGGGAAGTTTTCAACTATTTATTCTTTTTTATTTTAATTTATTTTATTTTATTTTTTTTGAGACAGAGTCTCACTCTGTTTCCCGGGCTAGAGTGCCGTGGCATCAGCCTAGCTCATAGCAACCTCAAACTCCTGGGCTCAAGCGATCCTTCTGCCTCAGCCTCCCTAGTAGCTGGGACTACAGGCATGCACCACCACGCTTGGCTAATTTTATTTATTCTTTGATTATGCCCTTCCCTACTTGTGTATTTTGCCCTCTTCTTTCCTTCTGGGACTCCAGAAAGAAGTAGGACATTAGACCTGGATTGGTCCTCTGTGTCTTTTGCCTTTTGCTTGAGAGTCTTTCTGTCTGTATTTTGTGGAACAGTTTCCCAACTGAGCATCTACTGAATGTTTTCAATTGGACAACACATTTAATTCTAAGAATTCTTGTATGTTCTCAGATTGTTCCTTTTACACAGCATCCTATTGTAATCATTTGGCTATAATACCTTTGTGAAGCTCTCTGGATTTATTACATCAATTTTTAAGACATATTTTGTGTTCTGAATTTTCTCTTTCCTGAAGAGTCAGTATTTTAGTTCATCTTTGTCTTTTTGTTCATGCTACTTGTTTTCTTCAAATGCCTGGTCATCAGATCACACTGAAGAAAGCTGCCTGGGTGGTTTCCTCTGCCAGCATGTCAGCAGGAGGGCTTGGCCAGGCCCCTGCCTGAGTGGAAAGACAGTGCCATGAGCACGTAGTCAGGCAGGCTCCTCCTTTGGGTAAGTAAGTGGGCAGGGGGTCACCAATTTGGAGGCCCTAAGAGCCACATTAGAGGCCTTACCTCTACGCAGCCATTCTGTTTAACTTTTTGTTGTTTTATTGTTTTGTTTTTAAGAGACAAGTCTTTTTAAAAAAATTAGGTCATAAACATTAGGCTGCATGTATTCTGTATAGAATGAGTGGCCCGGGCAGCTGCTCCATGCAAATACAGGTTGAGCATCTCATCTGAAATGCACGGGAGCAGAAGTGCTTTGTATATCATATTTTTTTAGATTTTGGACTATCTACTTATACATAATGAGATATCTTGGGGATGGGAGCCAAGTCTAAACACGAAATTCATTTATGTTTCTTATATACCTTACACACATAGCTTGAAAGTAATTTAATACAATACTTTTAATAATTTTGTGCATGAAACAAAGTGTATGTTAAGTACTTATGCATGGAATTTTCTACTTGTGGCATCATGTCAGCACTTGGAATGCTTCAGACTCTGGAGTACTTCAGCTTTCAGATTTTCTCATTAAGATACTCAACCTGCACCCCTAACAGACCCACTTGTGCTCAGCCTCACTGCTCAGCCCTGCTATGCCAGCCTCTCCTGCACCACCGTGCACAGGCGGCCTCACGCCTCCACTGCAGGCCCTCTGGCTGAGCCTGGACCGCGGGTTCTCCCCTCTGTCATGTCCATTCACACGCTCCCAGCACATCCTATCTCCCAGAAAGTTGTCCAGATTTTTCTTCCTTTAACAATCCCCTCTTTTCTTTGCCTATCTACTATTGAACTGTTGGGTTTATTCCTTCTTAAGTTTCTCAACTTTTATTTCAGTGGGAGATCTCAGGAAAGACAGCAAGTCATCTCAAATCAAGAAGCAAACCTACCATATAAATCGTATTTGATGGTCACATAGATTTGGGAAACTGCAATTATTAATAATTTATTCTTAAGATTTTTGCTTCTTCTCAGAAACTGGTAAACACTATGAGATGCTAAATTCATTAATGTTCTAGCTTATAACTTCATTGGTAATAAAAATTTTAGATCTAAAAGTAATTACATTAGCTAATGAGAATTATTATTTTATATTTTTAAAAACAAAAATGAAGGGAAGAAACACCTCTAGGCTTTAAATCAAAAGTCAAGGATACTCATAACTAAATTTTTAAAGAAATTTTATCTATCTAGGAAAGAGCCTTGAATTCTAGTCTGAGGAAAGTCCCTACCTTTACATAACCTTCGACAATTCACTCGGATTTTGGGGGCACCATCGTTTTTTGCAGTGGGAATTTGCTGATTGCCTTCCACTTCCTCACCCACGCTCAGAATATGCCTTTTCTTTTACCAAGAATACCCTAGTTATTCCTTAGGGAAATCACCCTCAGCTTCAGGAGCAGGCCTTGATTCACTAACTCAGTGAGTGACCTCTGGCCACAGTGAGGCTCAGGGGGGAGCGTGTACACAAATATAAACCAATGAGATGAGGGAAGACATCTGCTGGGACCCCTAGGAAAAGACCTTTCTTCTTTCTTCTGTGATGTCTACCGAAAGAGACCCTACTCTTCCCCTGTACTCTGGTATATGGTGCGAGTAGGTGAGGTCTGGACCTGCCGCAGCCCTTTTGTACCATCAGGGGGCCAGATGAAGCTCACACCATAGACAGTGAAAAAGCAAGATGGATAAAATAGCTACAGTAATTTAATTTGGGCTATGGCTCAAGGTTTCTCTGAAGCGTCTGCCTCAAACACCACAGGTGTTTGAAGAATGCTTATCATTAAGCAAAACTATATACAAACATACATTTATTGGTCAGTTAATATCAAATATTAACTTGTTTTTACCTTCAAGTTAGTATAAAACATCCCCTGAAGTAGATGAATTTCTAGTTTATATAACTTGGAAAATAAAAGTTTGTTACTAGAAAAAAATTTTTATTTGGCATATTTTGTTGGGATGAAAACCAATTAACTTCCTTCCATTCACGTAGAAAGATACTGTTTTGCTTAATTCTACCTTTATAGATGATCAATTCCCTCATTCATCAAACCTCAGGGAGTTTTCCTGGGGTGTATTATCTAAGGAGGAGAAGATAAGAAAACATGACAAGTAACCGCTACTTGATTCCCTATTCAACAAGTAGAAAATGATCCTAGAAATGAAATTAAAGTTCGCTGTTCATCAGGTGGACTGCCACAGTTCAAATTACTCAAATGCAAAGTGTAACTTTTATCCTCTTCTTGGTTATTTCTAGACTTGGATTCTAAGATGTTGTACTTACTTAGACATTTAGTAAATTTTGTTTTAGAATTTGCTTCAAACCAAAATCATTTGGAAATTTAAGTAGGAAAGTAATAACGGTTCAGAAATATACTTAAAAAGTAAACACTCACTCATGGAGCCTCCATACTACCTTTAAAAAAAAAAAAAAAAAAATCTCCAGGCAAGTAATACTAAATAGCACTAGCTGTAGTTGCTATTAACATATTGTTACAATGTGCGAAAATGACCATTTGGAAATTTCTAAGCTGGAAAAAGTTTTTGAAGGTATTATAAATTCACTGATTAGAACCTATCCACTATCAGACTGAGGTGGGGGGTGGGGGAGGGGATGGGGGTATGCCTACACAATGAGTGCATTGCGCACCGTTTGGGGAATGGTAAGGCTTGAAGGTGCTGACTCGGGAAGGGGGGGGTGGGGAAGGGAGGGATATATACCTACATGATGGGTGCAACGCACACTACCTGGGGAACAGACACGCCTGGAGCTCTGACTTGGGGGGAAAGGCGGTACATGGACAACGTAGGTAACCTGCAATTCTGTATCCCCCATAACAATAAGATGAAATAAAAAAAAAAAAGAACCTATCCACGATGCTGCAAGGCTACTATTTGTACTGTGGCATTTCCACACTAGTTCTATCTAGCTCCTATTGTCTGCAAATAGCATCAGGTGGAAAAGGGACAGGAGAAAGCTCCCTTGAGCTCCTCGGGGAATTAAGTAACAACAAATTGACCACTAAATGCACAACAGGAAGGAAGCCCTCTCGGCCCTTCACCCACATCGTTCAAGCCCTAGTTCTGAGAATAGAAAATCCTAAGCTCAATTGGAGTGTCACTATAAACTCCTCTCTGTGCCAGATGATTTTATGCACATATTTATATCCAAAGTACAAACAACTTAAAATGTTTACACTGAGTAGTAATGGAAGTCATGTGTCAAATACAATGAGGGGAAGAGAGTAAAGCTTTATTCAGAACTAAAGCCTGAAGATATACAATATCTGTGGAAAATCTGGCTTACAAATAAAAATGCATTGTTTACCTATTCCATTTAATTATAGAGAACATACATTTTTATTCTTTGCGTGCAATTTCTGAAGCCTCATTTTTTGGTTTTCCAGTTTGTGTTTTGCTCTGCAGTGTTGCCTGAGGCCATGGAAGTGCCATAGCTCTTCTTACAGAGTCTCAAAAACCAGGGCCACACACGCTCCTGTGGTTTGTGATCTCCGTTTCCTTCAAGCTCTGAGCCCCGGGGACAGGCAGTGAAGGATTCTTCCACCAAGCCCAGAAGCAGAAGAGCAAAAAGAGCAAACAGAGCCCTCCTCAGACGTCTCAGGGGCCTCTGGCCGTCAGCGGTCCTGTTTGAGCATCATAAAGACCAGGAAAACTACAGGAGGCCAGCAACAGCCTTCCGGCATCTTTCTACTGAGAGAGTCCTCAGAATCTGTCACTGAGCACAACCTGAGGAGTCAGCCTCTCCTCAGCTTTTAATCCCCAGTGATTCACGAGCTCAGTAGGAAACGGCACCCTGGCTCCACACTGTCCCCAGCTTCCCTCATACACAGAATCCACCGGGGTTAAGGGGCTGCGGAGGTACCAAAGGGAGACACAGTCACGCCTGCCCAGTTCTTGGCTGTAACGTATCTTAAAGGGGTCAGGCACAAAAATTCAGAACTCTTAGGTGAGGTCCAGCTCTTCTTTTTTGAGACCCCAGATTCCCCCGCCCCTGGCCATGTTCCCCTCCGCGAGCTCGTGCATCACCGCTCAAGCGGACCCAGATGCTCGAGTGCACCCCCCACCCGCCCCAAGGCCAGCCCGTCCCGGCACCTGCCACGAATATCCACTGGGGGCTCCTAGGCCTTTTTGTTTTAAAACTCAGAGAAGCTGATACTGCTCAACCTCCTCCTTTCGCTTTTTCTGTCACTTGGTGGAGAGACTGCCTTTGTCTCATCTCAGTTAGACTGTGCTGCCTGCTCCTCTCTGCTGCAGAAAAGAGCATCCTAACGCATTCTTTCTAAACACACATTTTCAAAGAAGTTGGCACTTCATCACAGGCAATTTGTATACACTCATTTTCAATTTGATTCCATAGATACACTAGCCAGGCCCACTGAAAATTCAGTTTCTTGCCGCACTCCAACCAGCCCCCCAAAACCCAAAACCTAAAGGCTGGGATTGCTATGAGGAAGTAAAAGTCCTGGAGGGAAAACAAAAAACAAAAACAAAGTAATCTGTAGAGTTGGATTAAAAAATGGACAGATCCTCTCTATACTAGTTTCCACCTTTGTAATAAAATTTCACTTAACCAATGCATATAACCAATTTTAAATGGAACCTAATTAAAGCTAAAAGAACCAGTTAACGACATATTTATAATTTTGAACTTCCTTTAATTTAGAATCTTTGCCTGATTGATATATTTTGCATCACACCCATACAGCCTAAGAAAAAATAGACACATGATTATTTAAGCTACATTATATTAATTGGGGATCTAAACATATCTTACCTGTAAATATGTTTCCAAACCTTGTCGTCGTTGTTCCAACACTTTTGGGACCCAGTTCCTAACATGTTTAGAAGGGATTTCTGGAGTTTTTATACATTTCTTAAGCTATAAAGACATAACAGGAAAAAAAACAGAGATGTCTGTTAATTATAATGATATTATTTGGGAAAAAAAGGCCAATAAAAGAAAGTGAACCACTGTTGTCCCCAATAAAAAATAGAGGAAAATATAATTATACTGAAATTTTGTCAAAAAATTATTTATTTAAGTGTCCTAATTGTTCAGGTTTCAAGATAAGGGTTTTATGTTTTGGTAGATGTTATTGTGGATATTTCAGATTGTAATTTTCCCCCCAAAATAAAAAGTCCACCAAATGAGTTAAAAAGAAAGTAAATTTAGTTTCAAAAATCAATTAACACAACAAAATTTTGCTTGGAGTAAGTACTTTTATGATAAAAAGTCTTTCTACATATTTTTCCCAGAAAGCAAAACAAAATGTTATTGTTCATAACCATTGTCCCTAGAAATGCCATATGAACAAGACCACATCATTTGGAAAGGGAGCTAAAAATCATAGAGACCAATCTTTCCAACGTTCCTAACAATTAGGCTTGCTCTGTTGTCCTGGCTAGACTGCAGTGGCATCATCATGGGTCACTGCAACCTAGAACACCTAGGCTCAAGCGATCACTCCTGCCTCAGTCTCCCCAGTGGCTGGGACTTCAGGTATGCACCATACACCCGGTTTAGATTCAAATTCTGTTCATGAAAACAGAATGATTGTTTTTAGCTAGGTTTTTTCTGGCAGTAGTTTTAGGGGACAAAAGAAAAATTCTATTGGAATTTAAACTAGAGCTGCCTGTGGTAGGCAGAATAATCTCCCTCACCCAAAGATGTCCAAATCCTAAACCTGTGAATGTTACCTTACATGGCAAAAGGGACTTTGCAGATTTGATTAAATTAGTGATCTTAAAATGGGGAGATTATACTGGATTGTCCGGATGGGCTCCATGTAATCACAAGGATCCTTAGAAGAGGGAGGCAGCAGGGTCAGAGTCAGAAAGAGATCAGAAGACTCTGACTTTGACAAAGGAGGAAGGCAAGTTCCTAGAAGCTGGAAAGGGTAGGGAATGGATTCTGCCCTAGGGCCTCCAAGAAGAATACAGTCCTGGTGACACCTCGATTTTAGCCCAAACTCATTTTGGACTTGGGACCTCACGAAGTATAAGATAATAAATTTGTGTTTCTTAAAGCCGCTAAGTTTAAGGTAATTTATTACAGCAGCAACAGCAAAGTAATACAGGGCCCCTAAAAATGGAATGAATCTTAATGTTCTAATTAAAAACTTGGAAAAATCTACCAAGGTTGCTCCTTTACTACACATGCAAAGAAACAGCATAACAATACGAAAATGCATAAAATGAAACCTGGGCAGCCAAATCTGTAATAAGAGATTCTTCCCATATGTAAGAATTAAGAATACATTCACCATGAACCATGCTAGGCTGAAATTTGTCATACAGCATGAAGAAAAAGGAGCCTGTGAAATGGCTGGAGCTGCAGCAGCCACCATTGTCCCTGAGGTAGAAACCTCACGGTGAAAAAGGCAAAGCAACAAGAGCCTGGGTCCCTTATGATCATGAAACTGCCACACCAGCCCTAGACATTTATGTGAGAGAGGAACAAGGTTGTACCTGTTAATGTCACCATTATTTTGGTTTTAGAGTCACTTGTAGCCAAATCTAATCCCACATGAATAATGGATGTGGCTGGCACTGCTAGCTGCCTACCCAATATTCATTCCCTCCTTTTTCTTGGAGGACCCCCCCCCAACAAAATTCCAATGTTATTCAGAGGGCCAACATGCTGAGCTAAAAACCTTGGTTTCTCAGGTTCCCTTGTAATTAGGGTGACCACGTGACAGAGTTAATGAAATGTAGTACAAGTAAACTGGGTAGGGCTCCTGTTTTCCAAAAAAAAAAAAAAAAAAAAGGCTCTTCTTCCTGCCAGAAATGCAGAAACAATGCCTCCAGGGATGGCAACTATGTCATAACCAGAAGGGTGAATATCACTTGCTAAGGTGAGGATGGTGAAGCAGGAAGACAGGAGGAGTCTGGAACATGGATGTTGTGAGATTCCTGCACCACCCTGGACTGCCTGCCTTTAGTTTTCCTATAATGTGAGAGTAATAAATCTCTTACTGAAGAAACCTAGTTAAGTGTCTATTATATGCAACCAAAGAGAGCCCTAACATAAGGAATCAATTGTTCTGTTCTGAGGATTTTAAGTCAGAGATGCCCAATAGGATCCAAGTGGAGATCGTGGGTAGGCAGCTGAATATGAGTCTGCGAATCTGGGAGTCAGCATATAGTAAGTGGTATTTAGAGCCATAGAACTAGAGGAGGTGACACTGGGATTTAGGTGTGGATGGAGAAGCAGGGCTGTGGTGGGCAGAATCCCAAAATGGTCCCCTGGGGTACATGCCCTATGTGATCCCCTCCTCTAGAG
This sequence comes from Eulemur rufifrons, assembly GCF_041146395.1. Lineage (NCBI taxonomy): Eukaryota > Metazoa > Chordata > Mammalia > Primates > Lemuridae > Eulemur > Eulemur rufifrons. The sequence goes on along the minus strand of NC_090999.1, from coordinate 88,068,750 downwards.
CATGGGCAGGACCTGAGAATATGGTGGGATAGTCACTCCCAGGATTATGCTGTGTTATATATGACTTAGTCCCAGCAGACTGCCAGCTTTGAAGAAGTAAGCTGTCATGCAACCAGGGGGCCACATGGCGAGGACCTGAGAGCTGCCCCCAGCCTCCAGTTGGCAAGAAAAAGGGACTTCAGTCCTGCAACTGCAAGCCACTGAATTCTGCCTGAATGAGTGTGGAAGAGGACCCCGAGCCTCAGATGACATCACAGCCTTGGCAGACACCTTGATTTCAGCCAGGGGAGACCCTGAGCAGAAAACCAGTAAACCTGTGCCCAGACTCCTGACTCCCAGAAACTCTGAGGTAACAAATATGTTGCTTTTACTTGCTACGTTTGTGGTAATTCGTTAGGCTGCAGTAGACAACTAATACAAGGGCCAAGGTCCGAGACATCCAACTCTGACAGGCAGGGAGGAGAAACGGGGCAATCAGTGAGGAGGGCGTGGAAAGTAACTTCCGTCAGGAAAGTGTTTCAAGGAGGCGGGTGTGATCAGATCGTGCCAGGTCATGATGGGAAGTCAGTAACTCAATAACGGGGGTGCAAAGAGAAGGGGAGCGGGGAAGCAGAGGCTCTTCTAGGAAGGAATTCTACTAAAAGAGAAGGAGTGCAATGGGACCAACGTGGAAGGGAAGCACGGGGCCAACGTGGGCTTTATTTTGTTAAACAGGAACTACTGTAACAGGCTCGTTGAGGGACGAGACTGAGTCAGTACTGAGGGGGAAACTGGCAATGCAAGAGAGAGGAGGAGGGGAATTCATGATTGCCTGCAAAGGAGTAAATATGTATCTCATCTCTACACCGCTGGAGGTATTTCTCAACAGGAACAAGGCCAAAATGCTAAGTTATTCTGTGGTAATAAGCTTATTAAGTTTCCATTTAAACACAACCTAACTTGCTTTAAAATTATCGAATCACAACATATCTTATGTTTCAGAATAGAAAATCAACTCCATTACCTTTCTTTAAAAAAAAAAAACAAAAACCTTGAAGATACAACACTGAAAACATATTTCCTTTTTATTTATGTCAGGAGTACCAAGGAAGCGGATCGTCATAGCTGGTAGGGTCCGTGACAGCATTTGTAGGTGAGTAATGAATTGCTTTAGATGAGAGACAAACCCAAGACAATCTGTTTCCAGTAAGGCTCAGCTGCTTGCAAGATAAATACTCCTCTGCTGCTTCCGCCGATGATTAACTGTCCTGGCCACGCTGTGTCCAGGCAAACGGCCTTTCTGATCCACGCAGATAAGCAGCAGATCCCACGATACCACCAACACAATCCCCTCGTCCTGGTGTGACCACTCCCTTTCCTGTTTATACTGCTAAGAGAATTCACACAGAACGTAACCCCATATAGACCTGTCATCACATACATTGGTCATGGCAGCCGTCTTCCACAGGAAGGATCGGAAATACTTTTCTCAAGCACGTGAATAAAAAGAAGGAAAAAGAAAAAAAAAAAGGTTAAAGAAGTAGGGGACATTTGGGGGTAAAATCTAATCTTTCTCCCCATTCTGTCACCCCTGTTTCCTCAGGGTCCCCTTCAGAGCCCCTGCACAGGGTGCTGCACTACTGCTTTGACACCATATGGCAGTTTTCTGGTTCTTCTGAAACGTGTACTTCACTGAACTAAATATAAGACAATGAAATATTTTACTCAAGCCCAAAGTACGCAATAACAAAAGTGAGGACAGTTAATTTAAACCTGAACCAGCACCATCACTGCCTGAAACCTCTGTGAATAAACGGGTGGGCTGCAATTGACACAAAACAGCTGGGACAGCGTGTAAAATAAAATACGCTCAGCAGTCTGCAACGCAGGGAAGGCTTTTCTGCCCAGACATGTGAGTTTGGGCCCAGGAAAGTAAGGCTCTTTTCAACACCACCATTTAGAATGGTAGATTATTTGGCTGTAGTGGGGCATGGACAGGGCCAGCTAGAGCACAGGGGAAGCACTTCCAAGCCTGGAGGCTCACCCTGTCACCAGAGCCTCCCCTGAGCTGTCACTAGGGGCAGGACAGGGGTTTGTTTTGTTTCAGTGTGGTGGTGGTGTCTTTCCCACCTCGTACCAGCAGAGCAGGAGCTACAAAGAAACGAGGGCCAAGTGTAACCTGCGGTCACATTTCACACTGAATGTAAAGCCCCACAGTAGAAACTCTTCTTCCCAAACAAAATGTTCCTGCAGTAATTCATAAATATGCATAATGTTCTCCAAATATCCCATTTGCCAAATATTTATTGAATAAAGTCTAATAGGTGCCTAACACTCTAACAGTGTGGAAGACGTTACGAGAGATAAGACATGGTCCCTACTTAAAAAAAGTCTCTTCTAATTAGACAAAATTTAGGGATAACTGAAGTGCAAGTACCTCTTAAATGTTTCTAATGTTCAAGTAGAGATCTCTATTCTAAATGGAATAGGAGGTCCAAGAACAAAAAGATTAGGGAGTAAAGGGAGCTAACACAGAAGAAAGAGAACTTGAAATAAAGTCTTGGTTTGGCTGGAGCCGATCAGTGCACACAGGGAAGGACTTTCAGCACGGCAGAGGCAGACGGGCAGTGATTTTCACCGCATGTAATGGGGTCAGGGGGGAGACTGGCTCGGCTGTCACTGAAGATTTCCTAGCAGAAGGAGTGAGATATAAGGTTGGCCAGTTAAGGGGTTAGTAGTAGACAGAATAATGGTTCCTCAAAGATGTCCAAGTCCCAATCCCCTGAGTCTATATTAGCTTACCTGGGAAAGGGGCTCTGCAGATGTGATTAAATTAAGGATCTTGAGATGGGGGGATTATTCTGGATTATCTGGATGGGCCCAGTGTCATCCCAGGGGGAAGAAGGACGTGTGATGACAGGAGATGTTAGGATGGAAGCAGAGGGTGGCGTGAGGTGACTGCTGCCTTTGAAGATGGAAGAGGGCCGTGAGTCGCGGAGTGCGGGCAGGGCAGCCTCTAGAACCCGGAGAAGGCAAGGACACAGATCCGCTCCTAGAGTCCCCCAGAAGCAACACAGCCCCACTGACCCCGGTTTGAGCAAGATAATAAATCTGTGTTGTTTGAAGCCACTGGGTTTTTGGCGATTCGTTACAGCAGCAATAGGAAGCTAATACAGGGTTTAAGATTATTGGCCTTGGGAGTCAATGTCTATGACGTGGGAGATAACAAAGACCTAGTTCAGCGTATTTGAGTGAAGATGAAAATGGTGCTTTAGGAAAACCTGTCTGCAGCAGAGAACAGATAAGAAGATGGGAATCCGAAATGGCTAAAGCACCCCTAACACAAAGTGGTAAGATGTGGACTGGGATGGTAGGAGCAGAAAATGAAAAGTGGTGCATATTACAGAAATTTGGAAGAATAAACCAACAGGACTTAGTGACATTCTGAATAAAGCAGGGTAACAGAAAGGTAGAAGGACCTTCAAGGTTTAAAACCTTGAGATGCATGGTTCTAAACCTGTGGTTTCAGTGCGTGTGAGGGGGATGGGGTGGCAAGGGGCATGTCTAAGTGATGCCTTTAAAAATATAACCACACAACAGGAATTCCCAACCTTCAACAGGCATTAAGAGCATCCGAGCTCCCGTCGCAAAGATTCTGATTCAGTATGTCTGAGGGGGTGCCCAGGAATCTGCCCTTAACACTCAGACTTTGAAAAAGACCAATCTAGAAAAACTAAAAGAAAATGGAATCAAATACTCATCATAGCTCTCGAAGAAATGACTAATTTTAGAAAAAATCTGAAAGGGTAAAAATTGACATATTAGGCAACATAAAAATTTAAAACTTTTATAAATTAAGATAAATACCATAATCAAAATAAAAAGGCCTTTGGTAAAAAATACTTTCAGCAAATGGCTAGTATTTCTTTAACAGGCCACACAAACTAGTAAGTAAAAACAACCAAGACCGCAGCAGATAAATGAGAAAGCCCATAAATAGATAATTCAAAAAAAAGGGACTACAACTCCTAAAGAAACTTAAGAAATAGCAATTAAAACAAGGTGGGGGGAGGCGTGGTGGCTCACACCTATAATCCCAGCACTTTGGGAGGCTCAGGCAGGAGGACAGTTTGAGGCCAGGAGTTCCAGACCAACCTGGGCAACATAGTGAGACCATGTCTCTACGAAAATAAAAAATAAAAAAAATTAGCCAGGAACAATGATGTGCACGTATGATCTCAGCTCCTTGGGAGGCTGAGGCAGGAGGAGGATCACTTGAGCCCAGAGTTCAAGGTTGCAGTGAGCTATGATTGTGCCACTGCACCCTAGCCCAGGTGACAGAGCAAGATCCTGTCTTAAAACAACAATAAGGCAACATACATGCTTGCTAAATAAACAAATATAATTTTTGGAGGGGTAACACAGTTGAATATTTCAAGAAAATTAAATAATAGATTTAACTGCACTGAAAGGGAAAATATTTTATGTTAAAATATAACATTCAAAGCATGTCACAAAATTCAAATATGGAAATTGAAGATACCAAAATTGCAATGAAAAGATAACGTTGCACAATGGGGCGGCAACAGTCAGTGAAGCTTGTGTATTCTGATTAAATTTTTACCTGTTTTAATCCTTCTTAGCACACGATTTTACAGTCATGATTACCCATTTTTGTTTATTTTTACACTCTTACCGTTACTTGTATTCAATTGCATTTAATTGCCTTTTAGAGTTACCTTTTTGTCAACTCTAATACAATCACATTGGGCAAGTGAAAAAGACTTCAAGCTTCCCCTCTATAATACGTAGATCAGATAGTGTATCTCCACTAAAACTCTGCCCCACAAAGCTATTTTTATCTCCATGACCCTGTAAGGATGTCTCTAACATTTTACCAAGGCTGCTAGAAATATGCAAAATTGAGAGATTTCAGAATTTCTACTTTATTAACTCTGGTAGGCCTCATTATATAACTACAAGACTAGCTAATATTATTAATAGAACTGCCGAAATTGAGAGAAGAGCGAGTCCCAGAAGATCTAGGAATTCTTCCTGACCACGAATAGCTAAGAACTGCCTACGATCACGGGGGAGTGGGTCCTCTTCTGCAGGAGGAAATAAATCGTATTAGAGAGGACGGGGTGAAGGAGCCTCCACTCAAGAAGCTTGGGCAGCTCAGGGCGGGCCTAATTGGCAGTCATCCAGCTGTGCCTCGAGTGGAGTTGGTCCCCGAGTACCTGGAGAGGACAGCTGAGCTGTGTCGGGGTCATGGAGTGCTAGGTGCTGACCCGGGAAGTTAGGAAGGGGCCTGCATGTGACAGGCTGCCTAGTCCAGCCTGGCCAGCAGAGGCTGGGACAGGAGGAGAGCTCTGGCTTTGATCTCAGTCGTAGGGACTTATTTCATCAGGTCATGGCAGAGACCTCTCTAGAATCCGTTTCCTCCAAAAACACACAAACAAAAACAGAATTCCACGAGAAGGAAGTGAGACCCAGATTCTGGGTTTGTTTCTCTTTGAGGCCCTCAGGATTGGTGCCTTTGTAAAGTCTATGGGCAACACCTGGTCTAAACTGTATTCACTTGTATTGTTTCTTCTGCAAGTAACCTGGATTTAACAAAATGCTAATTGGAGAACTAATGTGAATCCCATGCCATCCTAACAAACAGTGTGCAGACAACTTACAGCCCCCTTTAGAAGAAAACGGAGGGAAATAGTCTTGACAATCTCTCAATAATATCCTGTTAAAATTTATACTGAATTCTCTATTCTCTTGATTAAAAAAAAGTGAAACAGCAAATTAATTTTAAAAAATGCTAAAAAAAATTTTAATAGAGTTAGCACACTGTCACATCATTTATGCACTGACATTTCCCAGAAAATTTAAGTTTTTAATGAAATTGAAATAGACACTTTCTTACATACTTAACATACTTAGTATCTAACCATCTAACTTCTTACCTAACAAAGTGAAGAAACTGAATTGTCATTCACTGTGTGTGTATATGTATGTGCATGTACATATATAATTCATTATATATGTGAAATAAAAATGGTAAAATTATACTGGCTGATACATGGTGATTTTCTGGACAATCTCATGAGGCATTTCTAGTTATTAAGATAATTTCAGCATCCCAATAATAATTTATCACCTGCAAAAAATTAAATTTGGGTAGAAAATAAAAAAGTGTTCATTCATTTATGCTTTACTGATCATTTCTCCCCCCCAAACTCAGCTATTCCTTTTGCATTTCTGTTTCTTTTATCTAAGACTTTAAATGAAGTGGATCAGGAATTGAAACATCAGTTTTGTAAAGTGGCCCTTTACAATTCAAAAGAAGGCTATGAGCCTCTTTCCATGTGTTCCCAGTCGTTGAATACACATGTACATATATGTATGATCTTTTCTAGGTCCATGTAAGTATAAGTTGAATTTAATAAATTTTTTCCTGTAAAATGATCATTTGCTTTTTTTTCCTTTTTGTAAAAAACATTAAGTATATTTCATAGACAAAATAGGGCCTGGGCCTTATTCTTTCTGAACCTATAACATCCAGTGTAGCACACTGCAAACAGCTTGCAGCCTCAGATTTTTATATGCAACTCTTTATTTTTTTGATACTCACTTTACAAATGAGAAGTAGACAATCTTAAAAGAAATCCCACCTACTCAAAAAGCACACCTTTAAGGGACTGAGTAATTTATTTTAAAAGGAAATTTGTTTCATGATAAAAGAAACCGTACATACATAAGAAATATTAACACTTAGAACCACAGAAGAGCCTTAATGTTATACCATCTGCCATATAGAGAAACGGAAAGAAAAAAAAAAGGTTACCTTTTTGTGCAAAGCATGAAATTCGCTGTACCTTTTTTCAACAAAATGTTTTCTTCCATTCATTAGCACTTCTATCTTAAACACCTAGAGGAAAAAATTAAAAAGATTAATTTTACTAGTCCAAAACCTTCAATTGTCTGATCTGGTAAGTTTGTGACCATGATATATTTCATCCCTTTAATTACAGTAGCTGATTCCCCCAAAACCCAGAAGGCTCAGGAGACCCTGGCCCAACAGCACTGATTAATGAGCACTCGAACCAAACGCTCACTAACAAACTACAGTATTCTCTAAAAACATGTCTAAAAACAAGGGAAACTGGAATCCATTAAAACGCCACTTAATATGTTAACCAGAAAATATTTTTTGCTTAAAATGATTTCACCAAATAAATATGATGGTATTGAAATAGAAGTGAGATGCAACAACACCACTCGGGTAAAAATCTCAGGCACACAGCGCTCCATTACAGGCATTTCCACGAAGGCAGTACTATGTCATCTAAAAGACAATCATGCAAACAGTAGTGCATTTTAGGTTAATTTCTTCCTAACCTGCATATTCATCTCCAGTCTCAGCTGGGCTTATTCTGCTGTTTGCAAAACAGGGAAAAATGTAGTAAAGGCTCATTTTCCCTGCATGATACGAATGACAGCTTGTGCTCCTACCTCCAGAAGGTTGAAAGGCCAGATGAAAAGGCTCTCTGGGTGCACTAATTAGTAGGCACTAACATGACATTTTCTTGATTCTTGGGTCAGTGGGTCAAGACTGGGAACAAGGGATGAGAAATATTGTGAAATGCTCATGAAAATACAATGCTAAGGTCGGGTAGGGAGGGTTGGTTGGCAGGAACTAAAGAGAAGGTGCTCTGTCATTCCAAGAGTTTGTATTTGACCCTTGTTTTGCTAAGTGAGAGTCAGTAAACACCAAGATGAAGGAATATTGTTCAATTACGCAATAAGCCTAATTTTCTATTTCAATTGCCCTTCTGGAAAAAAAAACAAAAAACAAACCTAAACTACAGTGAGGTCATATAACACTAAAGAGTGCTTAAAGTATGCTTACTTTAAGCCTAAAAAAAAGAACTACTTAAATTTAGCATGAGATACAAAGTCACATACTTTCAATATGAAAATAGATCCCTATGTTTATATTTCTGCCTTATATGTAAATATGACTGTTTTAGAAAGCCAGGAATTATGTCATCAAACATAAAATCTGTTTGCATTTTTTGTGCTTCTTTGAATCGGAAACAAAATCTTCTGTTGCATGGCTCAGTTTAAGAAACTCGCTTTTATTAAGTGGTAAATTTTTAGTAACATTTTGTTTGTTCAAGAAATTCCCATAAATAAATAGTTTTCTTTGTTAAGTTAGTAAAAGTAGTTTCTTCTAAAAACACATGCATATGTTTCAAACTCTCCAATATATGTACACTATTTTTTTAAATTGTTTACTAATTCAACAAAGAAAATTATTCTTCAAAGACCCTGCCAGAAATAGAATCAGGAAAATACTCCAAGAACACAAACACAGCTTTAACTTGGGGGCTTGGTTAATAGGCTACAGAGCTCCCTTTTTAGTGTCTGGTCCCAGATTGAAATCAGGACAATGTGGTAGAAATGAAAGTCGTTTCCACCTGCTGAGCTGTATGAAATGAATAAAATTACGTTCTGGCTCTAGTTACTTAAGGCTTCATCACAAAAACCACCACCTAAATTGGCACGTTTGCCACAGAATCTATAGAACAGGGAGAAGGCTGACGACTCAGTAAGGCTCAACCTACTGGGTCACCCCTCCGATTGCCCCCTCTTGAAGGCCAGGGATAAGACAAGTTACACAGAGTCTGCTTCACGGAACATCATCCCGTCTACTGATCAGACGGTTCCGTTACCGAGTTGCACAGTTATTTTCACAAGCACTAAATTCACAGTGAGGGCTGGTGCTGGGAGGGGCAAGGTGGATGCACACATACACACACACGGGAAAGTCTGTAATAAACTTTAATTCTAATATTTATGTCACTCCTGAAAAAGTACACAGTATACCTAATACCATTATGACTTTTTTCTTCTAAATTTTGGGAAAACATCTTGAAAAGGAAGTTGGTTAATAAGGATTTTCATGACTAAGTGAAGCAAGGAATGGAGTCAATTTAATAAATCCTATTTTCCTGACTACCATACCAGACCTCTTTTTTTTTTTTTTTTTTAAGTCTTTCTGCGTTTCTTACATATGTTGTCCCCTTTCTTGCTTTGCTCTCCTTGCAAACTAGTTATAATGTACCTGGCATCACAGGACAGTGTAAAGCACTCAGCACGGTATCTGGCATGCATTTGTTTATTGAACAGATATTCACTGAGGGCCTATGATATGCCCAGCAGTTGTTCCAGGCTCTGGGATTCAGCAATGAACACAACAGACGAGAGGCCAGCCTTTGTGGTGCCTGTATCCCATCCAGTGAGGGAGGCTGACTATAAAAACATGAGCAAATATCATGATTTCAGAAATCATCAGTCCTCTGGCGAACAATATAGCAGCTGAAGAGGGTGCAGAGAGCTTGTCAGAGAAGATCTCCCTGAGTGGGGCAGGGTGAGGGGAGCTGGACCTGGGGGAGACACGGAGAAAAGGGAATGCAAGAGTTCAGTGTGGCCGCCTCCGGAATTTCATACTGGCAGTGGGTGAACAAGGACTATTTTTACTCCTATTTTTTAAAAAAATTTCTTTTAAAGTTAAAGCCCAAGGCATTTGTGGCCCAGATGGAGTAACAGGGAGCAGGTTTACCTTCTCACTAGAAACAACTAACTGCACAAAATAACGTGGGAAAAATGGTTCTCAAGACATTGGGCCTGACACAGTGGTTCATGCCTGTAATCCTAGCATTCTGGGAGGCCAAGGAGGGTGGATCATTTGAGCTCAGGAGTTCGAGAACAGCCTGAGCAAGAGCGAGACCCCGTCTCTACTAAAAATGGAAAGAAATTATATGGACAACTAAAAGTATATATAGATAAAATTAGCCGGGCATGGTGGCGCATGCCTGTAGTCCCAGCTACTCGGGAAGCTGAGTCAAGAGGATCACTTGAGCCCAGGAGTTTGAGGTTGCTGTGAGCTAGGCTGACGCCACGGCACTCTAGGCCGGGAAAGAGAGTGAGACTCTGTCTCAAAAAAAAAAAAAAAAAAAAGAAATACTATAAGTAACCAAGCTTATGAGAGTGATTCAATGCTCATATACTTAAAGTTATGTTTTTAAATTAATAGAAATATGTTCTATGTAAAGTACCATGTATAAAATAAAAATGTACAATTTTAAGGCCAGTTAAAATTTTAATCATTATTTTAAAAGTATTTATTCTTCTCAGTCGAATAACAATAATAGCAAGGTAACAAAAAGACTTTCATAGCAATTATTATATGCAGGCACTGTTTCAACCTCTCACTCATAGTTATGACTCACTTAAATTTCACAAACAAACCTGTAAGATGGGTACTATTACTCCCATTTTGCAGGTAAGGAACCTGAGATCAAGTAAGGAAATGGAGAGATTATGTAATTTGACCATGGTAGCACTGCATTTTGAATCCATCAGTTTGGCTCAGAATCTGTCTTCTTGACCCCTGCACAATACTGACCCCCAGTGAATAGACCCCCTTAAATATAGTCTTACTCGTTGGGAAACTAAACACTTGGAAGTGAGAGAAACACAAAAAAATCCTGGAGTGATGACGGTATCTTCTATCCATTCTCTCAAGCTTCTGCCCTTTGAAAGGGGCTTTGCAGGAACACAGAACCTGGAAGCAGAGGAGGCATGAGGTCTTTGTCCCCAGCTACTTCGAGCCTGTGCCCCTCTCACTCCCCTGAGAAAGGTAACAGGGACACGAAAGAACCAGACATAGGTCTATATAAAAAGCACACAACTCTGTAGAGCAGAAGGCTGCTTTTTCCTATTACCTCTTCCTGGCAGGGTCTGTATCCTCCCCACCCTCTGAATCTCCTTACATTGTGGTTCCAAATCTTAGCTTGTATGGCTTTTACTATAAAAATAATATGTAGTTATGAAAAAAATTCAAAAAGCACAAAAGAATATAAACTGAAAAGTTTAAGTCTCCTATATAAGAGACTTGTGTAAGTCATTGCCAACTCAAGAGGTATCTTAAATATCCTTTCAAAAATTGTCTATACACATATAACTCTGTATGTACAAATGTATATTGAAGTTACTTAATTTTCTTACACAACTGGAGACATACCATACGGTTCCACCACTTTATTTTTTCATTTAATACATCTTGGACATCTTTATTTATTGGTATGTTGTGACGTACAGTACCTCATTATTTAATGGCTACATAGTACTCCTATGTATGGTATAATTATATATAATATTCTTATGTATGATATTATTGTATCATAATTTATCTAATTAGGATTTTAAGGTGAACATTAAATCACTTACAGTATTATTTATTTATTTTTATTTCAGAATATTATGGGGGTACACACATTTTAGTTACATGATTTGCTTTTGTACAGTTGGAGTCAAAGTTGTAAGGGTACCCTTCACCCAGTTAGTGTGCATTGTACACGTTAGGTGTGAATTTGCCCATCCCCTCCTCCTCCCTCCCACCTACTTGATTTCCCTTGGGTTTTACTTCCATATGTGCACGTAAGTGTTGATTGATTATTTCCAATTTAGTCCTGAGTACATGTGGTATTTATGGTACATTGAGTATTCATCTGATACTTCAGTAAGAAGAATGGTTTTCAGTTTCATCCAGGTTGTTACAAAAGATACTAGATCACCATTTTTTTTGTGGCTGAGTAGTGCTCCATGGTATACATATACCACATTTTATTAATACACTCATGTATTAACGGGCACTTGGGTTGTTTCCACATCTTTGCAATTGTGAATTGTGCTGCTATAAACATTTGAGTGCAAGTGTCTTTTTTATAAAATGTCTTTTTTTCCCTTTGGGTAAATACTTAGTAATGGAATTTCTGGATCAAATTGTAGGTCTACTTTTAGATCGTTGGGGTATCTTCATACTACTTTCCATAGAGGTTGTACTAGTTTACAGTCTCACCAACAGTGTATAAGTGTTCCATTCTCTCTGCACCCTTGCCAGCATCTCACTGTGGTTTTGATTTGCATTTCCTTGATGATTAGAGACAGGAGCATTTTTTCATGTGTTTGTTGGATCAAAACAGAGAATCCAGATATGAATCCATCCTCATATAGCCATCTGATCTTTGACAAAGCAGACAAAAACATACACTGGGGTAAAGAATCCTGATTCAATAAATGGTGCTGGGAAAATTGGATAAACACATGTAGAAGGCTGAAACAGGACCTGCACCTCTCACCACTCACAAAAATTAATTCTCGATGGATAACAGACTTAAACCTAAGGCATGAAACTGTAAGAATCATAGAAGAAAATGTTGGAAAAACTCTTATAGATATCAGCGTAGGCAAAGAATTTATGAAGACCTCAAAAGCCATCACAGCAACAACAAAAATAAATAAATGGGACCTGATCAAATTAAAAAGCTTCTGCTCAGCCAAGAACACAATCAATAGAGCAAACAGACAACCTACAGAATGGGAGAAAATATTTGCATGCTATACATCCGATAAAGGGCTGATAACCAGAATTTACAAAGAATTCAAGCAAATCAGCAAGAAAAAAATCAAACAACCCCATTAAAAAGTAGATAAAACATATTTATAGTCTTATGCTATAATATAAAAAGAGAATATCCTTGTACCTGTGCATGTACATACATACATACATACATAGGATAAATTACCAAAAATTTAGCCAGATTCCCCCCCACTTAATGTACTAAGTTACACTGTCACCAGTAGAATGTGGAATGTCCAGCCCATCCTGATCAACATTGGCTATTAGTCACTTTGGCCATTCTGGTGAGTGAAATGAGATTTAATTGGGTATATTTTAATAAGTATGCAAACTTATGTTGGCATATGTTTCCATTCCAACTATCTCCCATAAAATTACACAGAAGCCCAACCTACCTGTTATGCTTTCTTCTCCTAGAGATATCTTTCCCTCAGAGATTTCTAGAAATCCCTCTGTATAAAGCAAGGGAAGCTGCATTTAATTAAATAAATGTACTAAGGATTCCATTTAAGTTTGCTTAACAAAACACAAATTATTTTGTTACTCTGACTAAATTTTTGCCACAGTTCTAGAAACATTAAGTCAATAGAATTTAAAAAGAAAAACAAATGCCATTACTTTAAACGGAAGATTCTGATTCCTCAGTATGGTTTTTATTAAATGTCAGAGCCAATTTTTTTCCTTTGTGATAATATCTCTGAACTTATACTGGAAGTCAATGATAAAATATTTCAAAATGTGGGTTTATACCTGATTTTTCAGGAATATACTTAAGAAATAAAATAAACTTCACCTAAGGAAGGGCTTAACCTATATATTCCAGGTTAAATGGTCTCTCTCTTTCCAGATTCTTATATCTTACAATATTATTCACTTCTAATCAAAGCAGCAAAAAAAAAAAAAAAAAAAGCTTTCCTTATAACAGATTAAAAGTGTCTAATAAGTAACTCAAGTGCCTGCCAAATACAGATGGGGATTCTATATACAAATAAAGTGTTAAGCTCCAGTGTTCCACACTAGCTTAGGTCAGTATATTGTTAAACTAGGAATCTGAGATATATTAATACACAAAGGACTACTATCTGCTAAGAATATGACTTTTCATATATACATTAGAACAAGATGCACCAAATATTAACTCCAGGCTTGAAATCAACATACTCTCCTTCCTGAGTAGAAATAAGCAATAAAGATAAAATAAAATAAAGAAGGTTGTTATTCTGCGATAAAAAGTTAAATCTCTAAAAGAGCTATTTATGGTTTCCCTGTTATGAGCCAGATTCTCAACAAGGTATTCACAATGCATACAGTTTTTATGTGGGAATGTGGGTAAGAAACCCTTTAATTGTAAAGAATTAGTATGATGTTTGATTACTAAGTATATTTACAGTTAAAAAAATTAGTGTAAAAATTTGATTGTTTCTACTCTGAGCCTTAAATCACATTTCCTCTATTCTAAGAAACAACTTAGGAAGAAAATGGTGAGTGGGGAACCTAAAATGGCAGCTTTGAAGCCTTAAAAGCATTTGAATTAGAATAAGAAGCCAGGGGCTCCAAGAAGAATGCCTTCAAATACCAATTATAATTTGTAAGATTTTAGTGATAGTGTCAAAGCATTTATCTTTCTCTATCAAGAAAAAAAAGGTGCTTAAAATTTTCGAGGAAAACAAACAAAACTGCAAATATTATAAAGGTCCAAATATAAAGCAAACTAAATATAACATGATTTGGTACAGTTTCTAGAATAATAAGAAGAGTGTCCATTGTCATAATTTTTGAAATATTTTCCATTGAGCTTTACAGATTCAATAATTTGTAAGGGAATATTTCCTTCTCTACAGTTCTAAACACACTTGTTGATTATATAGTGAAAATATAAATACATATACACACATACATATAACTATACTATTGGAAACATTAATTATGGTGCTCAGTTTTTAGATTCAACCTATATAGCACAGAAGACAATTATTTTTACAGAACAGACTGTAAATATTTTAAAAACCTGTCAATATAAAAAAACATGGCACGCTGAGAAGATATGAGATGAACTGGGGAGGGAATGGGTGAAAAGAATTGAACGGGGTGCATTTTCTCATCTTAATAATTGGTAGTCAAAAGATACTACCAATAAAAGTTGGTGGGTGAAGAAAGATTCAAGCTGCAAAGCAACCAATAGAAAAAATTATAATGTCAATTTTTTAAAAAAACTGATATTAAAATCATATACAAAGTGAAAATTGAGTGTGGAGGGAAAGTGAATACATGGGTAGGTGAGTTAAATTCACCTTTCAAAGTGGAAGGACAATGGAGATATTCGAAGATTCAGACATCAAGAAATGGAAATATAGATACGTTATTTATAGTTATTGTGCTTTAAACAAACCAGCAACTTTTCAACTAACTTCCGGTTCTGGAAGGTCTAGACATACTTTATTTTTTTCCTTTTACATGTTTATGTAGTGTTGGAATTTTTTCCACACACATATATTACTTTCAGACATCCTAATAATAATGTAATCTCTGCAAAATGTTTTAAATCTTTCTGGTTATAAATAAAATATTTTCTTGAGTTTACTGATATTTATTGGGTTATAGGATTACAGATATTTATAGGATTCCAAGTTTCAAGTCTAAACCCTAGGACTGACTAATTTTAGCTATAGCTCCTTGACTAATTATTTGAGTGTGAAAAGTCTTCATTTTTCTCCTCTTAAGCTGTATCAATATGACAAAAAACCAATCAATCAATTCAGTGTGAGGGAAAAAATGCACTAAAATACATCAGGTCATACATGCTGATTGGCTACCTAGTTTTTCGTTTGTTTCAATGTCATATAATGTTGACTTAGATTTTTCTATAAAATGTGAATACTGATGGTTCTTTGCTTACCTGAGCTGTGACAATAAATCATGTTAAACAATGAAACATTCTGGAAGACAGCTGCTATCATATAGCTTTATTTTTTTCCTTTACATCCTGCTTTGAAAGAATGTAAACAGATAAATAAATTTTATCTCCACTATGTACTAATTTGGGCAAATCTCTAAATATCTTTTGAGTCATAGTATCTTCATTAATAAAAATAAGAAAGAATGACAAAACAAGGTCTACTGTACCAGATTGCTGGATAATAAATGTCTTGGTGCTTTGTAAGATACTTTGAAATGGCAGGAATAATCATTGCAAATTATGCAGAGGTCAACAAAGTCTCCAGAAGGAAACAGAGAACGGCTTTCATGGGCATTTCAGGACAGACTTCCTCACAGGCTGCTTAAAGAAGGGATTTGTGGTTGAAATAGCCTGTCATATAGAGGAACAAAATAATCCATCTTTTTTCTCTCAAAACTATTTAGCCATAGATTGTACCTCCTTATCACAAGCCCATGGCTTCAGCAAAAAAGACCAACTCTTCCACTTGCTTCCAAAATCCTCCAGAATGTGCTCCAACCCATCGACACATTCTTGTGTTCCACAGCTCTCCTGGAGGAGCCGGCCACAGCCAACTCCTTCCTGAATCCTCCCCGCTCTGGGCACCACCCGCACAGAGCTGGCCCACCTTCCTCAGGCCCAGGACTCCTACCCTGCCCTCCTTTCCACGATCAAGTGAAATTCCACCTCCATTCCAGAGCCTTCTGGAACGTCAGGCATCAATGTCTTCCTCCCCTTTAAACAGAAGCACCTAAATGGAAATTCACATATGCATTTCCACAGATATTTACTGCGCTGTGTGCCAGGCACTTTGCTACGCTCTGTATTAACAATGACAGAAGCAGCAGCTAACATTACACCTTATAATTATGAATTGTTTTTATAAGTATCTTAATATCTCTTAGTTTCTAGTCTATAAGCACCATGAAGGCTAAGACTATGGATTTGCTATAAGGAACTGTGAGTATGTCATAAAGGAGAAGTATAAGAAGCTACCTGACCTACACTCAATATAAAATGCTTGTTTTTAAAACACTGTTTGAATGTGTAAGACAGGACAGATGTGCTCTCCAGAGTCCAAGATGTTTTCCCTCAGGAGCTGATGCTTCCAAATAGACCTACAGTAAAAGCGGACAAAGAGGAGGGGCAAGCATTGCAGACAGAACAGGTACCAAGACCCTGAAGCAGCAGGTGAGGGGTGGAGGAAGCTGAGTGTAGTACAGCCAGCCAGCGAGGACAGCATCTCTGCAGGAGGCTGGAGAGGGAGGAAAAGTCTAATTGCACAAAACAGCTCAACAAGTATTAATTGCCTATCACATGCCATGCTCAGATCTAGCCACAGGAGATACAACAGCAAACATAGAAAAAAATCCCTAACAGAGCTTACTTACATTTTATTGGGCTGGGGTGGGGGAGGGTGTTAAAGACAATCACACAAATGAATGCATATGAGCTGATGATAAGTGCTATAGAGAAAAATAAACCAGGACAATGGGGACAGAGAGGGCCTGGATGAGAGAGTGTATGACTATTATATGGAGTAGTCAGGGAAGGTCTTGAAGGTAAAATAATATTTGAGAAGAGACCTTGCATAGTTTCCCATTCCTTCTGTAATAAACACAACGCCCGTTTATTATCTCACAGTTTTATAGGTCAGAAGTCCAGTGTGTTTAACTAATTTTCCCGTTCAAGTCTCCCCAGGCTAAACTCAAGGTGCTGGCAGGGCTGTGTTCCCTTCTGAGGTTCCTGTAGTAGGGTCCTTGCAGTTGTAAGACTGAGGTCCCCATTTTCTTGCGGGCTGTTTCCAGGTCCTTGGAGGCCACCTGCATTCCTTGACTCCCGGCCCCTTTCTCCATCTTCCAAGCCAACAACAGCAGCTCGAGTCCTTCTCTAACCTACTCTCCTACTTTCCTCTTCTATTCTGAAGGATCCATGTGATTACACTGGGCCCACCCAGATAATCCAGGATAATCTCCCTTATCTCAAGGTCCTTAACCTTAATCACATTTACAAAGTCCCTTCTTTTATTATATATATAAATATAATATCTTATATTCAAGGTAACATATTCAGAGGTTCTGGGGATCAGGGTGTAGACAGTGGTGAAGGTCCATTATTCCACGCACCACAGATGGGAAGGACATGAGTGGGAGTCCTGAGACTGGGGCAGGAGGCGGGTGGTCCGGCAGAAGGAAGAGCGATTGCTTGGCATGTCTATGCTCCTCGAGTGATCAAGAGAGAGAACGGTGAGAAGGTCTGAGTGGTCATGGGGACAGGTGAGTGAAAGTAGAACCAACAGGACAGGCTGATGACTGGATATGGGGTTGGGAAAAATGAATGAGAGAGAGACAGGAATCAAATGCAATGGTGATGGTTTTGGCTTGAGCAAGCGGCAGGATGGTGGTGCTTCCATCACTGCTCAATTGGGGAAGACAGCATCGACCAGGTATGGGCAAATAAGAGCTCAGCATTGGCCATGCTAAGTTTGAGATGCATATTAGACATCAAGTGGAGATGCTGGGTAGGACAAGTCTGGGGATAAGAGGCGAAGTCTCAGCTAGAGACAGAAATTTAGGAGTCATCAGAGTGTGAATGAAGACTAGATCCGATCACCTAGAAAGAGAAGTTTATTTAGAGGTCTTTAGATCATATTAGGGTTTGTGGTTTTATCATTTCAGCAACGAGAAGCCTTTGCTTCATTTTAAATGCCTTAATGCCTTCCTCTTTCAAATTAAACCTTCTAGCTCCTACAGCTGTCCTTCTGATCACATGGTTTTCAGGTCGTGCACTGCAACTCCTGGAATAAAATACAGTTTTTCAATGTTGTCCCTAAAATGTTGAATCCAGGACTCCATGAAATACTGGTATTTCCCAATAAGGAACAGATCATGTCCCCAAAATCCGTTTTTCAGGTAGTTTAAAATTCAGTACACATTTTCCGATAGAATCAGTACAAAAGATAGTTAGGTTTAATGTCAACCTTTAAAAAAATATAATATGCAAATATATATGTTTGTATACAATATATTGTATATGGTATACAATATATACAATATACAAATATACATAAATTACAATACTGATATTATTTCACCCATCAGATTTGCAGTATTAATCACAGTGGTTTAGAGTTTTAGCTCTTGAATCAAACTGCCTGGGTTTGAATTTTGTGTCTTCTACTACTCTCTTCTGGGCTCTGCTAGTACTCTATGATTTGGGGCAAGTTTACAAGCCTCAATTTCCTCACCTGTAACATGGAGCTTATAGTGGTGCTTATCATATAGGTTTGTGGCAAGGATTAAATGTAATTATCCACGTAAATCCTTACAACACTGTGTGGCATTTAGCAAGAGTCCAAACAACATTACCTGTTCATATCATCATTGACATCTAACCACAGCTACAACTATTTCTTTAGCAGTGGGGGTGGGGGGAGCCGTTGATAGATGGAGAGAGGGAAAAACGATCATGAGAGGAATTTGCTGACCACGTTCACCCGAGGGGGCTGACCCGCAGTGCACACTGTGTGGCCTCTGCACGCACCTCGGCCAACGCCCACGCATAGCCCTGGACTCCTGAGTGGAGCCGTGGCTGCCCTCAGTCTTAGCTTCTGCGTTCACCTAAATGTTATGGAAACCATATCTCAATGTCAGCTCATGATGCCTCTGAGGTCAAATAAAACCCCCAGGTCTTCCCCAAGGGTTCCTGAATAGGTAATTTTCAGATCTGAGGTCAGGCTCTATAAATGACCTGTTAACTACTATCATGTTAATTTTTTTTTTTTTTTTTTTTTTGAGACAGAGTCTCTCTCTGTTGCCCAGGCTAGAGTGAGTGCCGTGGTGTCAGCCTAGCTCACAGCAACCTCAAACTACTGAGCTCAAGCGATCCTCCTGTCTCAGCCTCCCGAGTAGCTGGGACTACAGGCATGCACCACCATGCCCGGCTAATTTTTTCTATATATATTTTTAGCTGTCCATATAATTTCTTTCTATTTTTAGTAGAGATGGGGTCTCGCTCTTGCTCAGGCTGGTCTCGAACTCCTGAGCTCAAACGATCCACCCACCTCGGCCTCCCAGAGTGCTAGGATTACAGGCGTGAGCCACCACGCCCGGCCTATCATGTTAATTTTGATCCATTATATAAGACTGTTGAAACTTTTCTGAAAATTGATTCTGTCATCCAAAACATGAGTCAGTATCTTTGCCAAGCTGTGTGTCATCTGTAAATCTGAAGTACCTGCCTTCTGTGCTCTCACCCAGGCCCGAGTGCTCACTCTGCAGCCTCCCAGCTGGTCTCCCTGCCCACTCTTGCCCTGTGGCAATCAATCCACACTTCACAGCAGCCACAGGGGCCCTTTTCAGTCTTGTATCAGATCCTCCTTCACTTCCTGACACGCACCCCTCACTCACCTGGCACAGCCACACCAGCCTCCTCGCTCACTGTCAACCATAACAAGCACATTCCCAACTATAGGCTTTTGCGGTGCTTTTTCCTCTACCTCTGCTGTCCCCAACCCCTGGCCGGTGGACTAGTACTGGTCCGTGGCCTGTTAGGCATCAGGCCACACAGCAGGCGGTGAGCAACGGGCAAGTGAGGGAAACCTCATCTGTATCACTGGCATCACCACATAAGCTCCGTCTCCTGTCAGATCAGCTGTGGCATTAGATTCTCATAGGAGCAGGAACACTATTGTAAACTGCGCTTGTGAGGGGTGTAGGTTGTGGCTCCTCATGCAAAGCTAATGCCTGATGATCTGAGGTGGAGCTGAGGCGGTGATGCTAGCACTGGGGAGCGGCTGCAAATACAGATTATCATTAGCAGAGAGGTTTGACTGCACAATAAATATAATGACTTGAATCATCCTGAAACCACACCCCCGCCCCATGGAAAAATTGTCTTCCATGAAACCGGTCCCTGATGCCAAAAAGATTGGGGACTGCTGATCTACCTAGAAAGCTTCCCCATCATTTCGTTCAATTGCTGTTCCAAGTCATCTCAGAGAGGTGTTATCTAACCCCCCTTCTAAAACAGCAACTAGCTCCTCTCTATCCCTAGCCCTGGCTTTACTTTTCTTCTGTGCATTTACCATTTACCACGGTCTGGCATAAACACACACACACAATGTTTGCTGGCTGGCTGGCTAGTTTATTATCGGTTTGTTCATTAAATTATAAGCCCCATTAGGACAGGAATTTCATCTGTTTTGTTCACTGTTATATCCCCACGGCCTTAAGCAGCACCTGGCAATAAAGCAGGTTGAATCCATGAGATAAGGGAGGAGGGGAAGAAACGGTGAGCAGGTAACCGAGAGCTGGACGACAAATTGGGAAGAACACGACTACGCCTCTGTCCAGCTTAGCTATTTTATCGCGAAAAAAGTAAAATGATTCAGTTTTGTTAGAAAGAAGAACCGATAAGTTAGATATGATAGAGGCAGATTGTGCAGTATAAGATGGTTTCTTATAGGAAGGTGGTTGTAGTTGGTCAAAAGAGTACTGTTAATGAGGGCCTGAAAGTTATGAAAACAAAGAGCTTTTATTATTATGAAAAGAAACTGTCAGTCTTAATAATTTGTACTATAAGCTAGTGACATGGTAGAAAGAGCACCAGCCTGGAGTTAGACACACCTGACACCCAGATCTGCCACCTCCTGGCTGTACTTCCTTATCGATGTTGCTAATCCACTCTGAGCCTCAGTTTTCACATCTGTAAAATGGAGATGATAATGCCTGCTTTCCTAGGGCTGGTGATGAAGTAAATAAATAAGACAAGGTATATAGAGCCCTTAGCACAGGGTCTCGCACATGTTTGGTGCTTAATACATTCTCGTATCTCCCTGAATACAGTAGGTGCCTCCTCCCCCACTTATCCGTGGTTTCAGTTATCCATGGCCAACTACATCTGAAAATATGAAATGAAAAATCCCACAAATAAACAATTTCTAAGTTTTAAATCGCATGCTTTTTTGAGTAGAGGGATGAAATCTCACACTGTCCCACACCATCCTGTCCTGTCTCACCCTTTGTCCACTGTGCCCACGCTGCCGATACTAACCGCCTAGTAGTCACGTAGGAGCCATCTCAGTTACCAGACTGACTGTCATGATATGTGCTCGTGTTCAATTAACCCTTATTTTACTTAATAATGGCCCCAAAGTACAAGAATAGTGATGATGGCATATTGTTATAATTGTTCTATTTTATTATGTTATTGCTGTTAATCTCTTACTGTGCCTAATTTATAACTTAAACTTTATCATAGGTATATATGTATAAGAAAAAACATAGTATACATAAGAGTTTGGTATTAGCCAGGATTTCAGGCATCAACTGGGGGACTTGGAATGGATCACCCGAAGATAAGAGGGGACCTACTGTATTGTTGGGTTTCTCATAAATCTAAATGGAATCTAAAGCTATCAGTAGCCTTTATTTCTCTAAAACACCATGAAGTACTATGATGTGCTATGCTTATTTCTGAAAAGGGACATTCTCATTAAAATCCTACGTAATTCAAAAGATCAAAAACCGTACAGTGTCCTCTCTTTCTCTCACACACTTAAATATACATGCATATGTGTGTGGATGGATAGATAGATAGTTATTTCTTTAACCAAAAGAGGTGCAAAGCATAAGCTTGGGTGGCTGAGAATTATTTGTTTCATTCATGATGCATCACGCTCCTTTTTCTGGGCATCTGGAAGAGGAGATCCAAGATACTCTTGTGTTCTCCCAAGGCTAAGCTTATCGTCTTTACCGGATCCCAGAAGGGGAAGGTTGCTTGAGAACAGCAGTGTGCAATACGGCTGCCAGCTTCAAAGCTCTGCGCTGGGCTGTGAAAGGCGGGTTGAGAGCAGGTCGAGAGGGACAAGCTTCGTGCACACAGGCCATTTCCTAAGGCCCACAATCGCGGCCCCTCCTCATGAAGAGGGACCCTGTTCCTGTTGAAGGAAAAGCTTTTTCTGTCCTATGGATCGGTGTTAGAGAGCATCCATTCATGGTTTTTATTTTATTTTATTTTTTGGCCTACCTTTTTTATTTTATTTTATTCATTTTTAAGTTAATTCCCTAAAAATGCCCTAATATGCAGCTTTAAATGTTAAATACTAAGCTTATCGAATAAACAATTTACAACTAAATTTCTGAATTAGAGCAATGACTACCTCTTCTGCAACTATATATAACCAACATCCATGTCAAAGACTTTCAGAGAGAAGTTCGGAGTCTAACAAGGCTGGGCCTCAGCATGAATCACTGTCATTGCTCATGTAGAATCAGCATTTCTAAACCCATATGTAAGGAACTGCTAAAGTGAGAGAGAGGAAAAGGCCGTTCCAAGAGCTTCTTGTATTGATTTCTTTTACCCCAAACAAAGAGATCCTCCTAGTTACATGATATATCATAATCACTTAATTTGTCTGACTACTGTAAAGAAAGAACAATGGATTCAAGAAAAGGTGTTGACTTGCAAAACTATAATCATTTTGCAAGTTTTTTTGCTGCTGGTATGGGTTGCTTTCCCTTAGTAATATGACATGTGTGGTCTCTACAGAAAAACTGAAAATGCAAGGCTCTAATTCATGCCATTCCCAAGAGTCTGAGCTAAATCTAAAGCAGCCAACATTTGAAAACTCTTACATTGCTCCTGAGGGTAGGAAGGATAAAGCTTTTCTCAAGCCTTATCACTAGGTTTAATATATTAGACATTCACAATTAAATCACCTGAATATGAATATTTCTTTCTTTCTCTCTGCAGTGTTTCTGTACAGACGGTACAGCTGTGAATCTCTGCCGACCATTTCGCCACAGGCCAGGACACACACACTTAAAGGAAACTTTTTGATGAAGTCCTTTCCTAGGCAAAAACAGTTCACAAGACAGGGAACTAATACCTCCAACCATGATTAATGTCTGTATGTTCCAAATATTTGCTCTCTAAGTGACCAACCACTCTATCCCTCACCATGGCTTTGCCAAAGCTATCCTTGTGTAAACCACAATTCTCAATGTCACTGTAACATGGACACATAAAAACATTTGCAGAGAGATGAGCTTCTTGGCCCTCGGGGATTAACTGTGCATCCAATTTAAATATAGTTGAGAGTAGGAAAGGCCAGTTATATCAGTTTTAGCATGTAGCTTTTCATGGGAGGTATAAGAATAAATTATCTGAAAAGATACCTATGAAGACTAGAAAATGTGTAAGGGTGATTTCTCAACTAACAGATGAACATGTAATGCACAGATAAGAATTATTTGTTTAACACAGTGGCACTAACCTGAAATGAAAATATGACTTTTAAAAGTAAAAAAGCATATTTATAATTATAAAAAATGATAAACCTAATATTTTACTAAAGAATCGATTGATAAATGGTTGCATATTCATATCATTTCTCACAAGATTTATTAACATGAAATGATAGGATTACTCTTATTAAATTTTTTTAAAAAATAAAAGCTGTCTACAGAGAGTACACCTTAGTTTCATTCAGTAAATGTATATTCATAATAGTGTATGTATACGTATGTGTATATTCTTTATAAAAGAAGCAGGGGGAAAAAATATCAATGTTTTGGAGGGATTATAGACACTTTTTTTCTTCTTTGTACTTTTCAGTTTTTCCCTGTACTTTTTCTACATTGGACATGTATATCTCATATCATTTTTTTAAATTTTGAGTGAAAACATTCTATGAGGAGAAAAAATAGCTGTGAATCAAAAATCCTGAGTTCCAGGTCCCTCTTTGACCCTTCTTGGCCACACAGACAGAAAAGTCATTTCTCGGCCCTGTGCCTGCTCATCTATAACACGAGGGGGTGACCCAGTGCTTTCTAGCATCTTAATATTTTACTTGTTCATAACAACTGTGTATTGCTTTGTCATGTGTATGGCTCAAGTCCACTCTAAGGTAGAGACTGTGCCACGGTTTACACACTGCACAGGACAAATCAATGCTAGCACACTTACAACTAACCATGCATGTTCACCTTACCATTCAAATCACTGTCTTCAGGATCAGATTCTGTTCAGTTAGTTGTCTTAGTCTGTATCTCTCAAATAGCAAATTCAGTTCTCAAGGCAGGACAAATCTATCCCATACCCTACATACCCCACTCTGCTTCTCCATCCATTGTGCAATTTCTGGTTATGGAATCAGAGAGCTCTACCAAATGTCAGCCCCAGGTTAATCTGGGCCAGAAGTTAGTTCTCAAAAAGGCTTGACCACACACCCTCTGCTCATTTTTCGTGCTTTCTCATCCTACCAGCTTTTCCAAAATCCTTACCCCTCTCTCTCCCTTGGCCTGAAAAGCAATGCAATAAAGCCTGCATGTTGCTATCCACCTGGACTCTCTTGTTTCTAGATGTTTTCGTTTGCCTTGGAGGGACACAGAAAACATTCTACTGCTATAGGCTTTAAGCAAACACTTGCCTTAATTCTCAGGAAGAGATGGACTTGGCCAACGAGTCGCTATTAAAAAATTCAGCTAGGATGTCCATGATAATGCGACACATAAATCAGACCCTTTTAAAGGCATTTTTCTGAAGTTGTTATAACCATGGGCCTCGCTACAGTATGGGAAGGGTTAGTCAGGCCCTGGTGCCGGTGACCTGTGCAGCCAGAGTCTGGGTTGGGAGAGGAGCTCCATCAGCAGGCTACTCGGCCTGTCTCTCGGCTTACTGTGCAAAAACACACCGTCCCGGCCGGGCGCGGTGGCTCACGCCTGTAATCCTAGCACTCTGGGATGCCGAGGCAGGAGGATCATTTGAGCTCAAGAGTTCAAGACCAGCCTGAGCAAGAGCAAGACCCCGTCTCTACTAAAAAAATAGAAAGAAATTATCTGGACAACTAAAAATATATAGAAAAAAAAAAATTAGCCTGGCATGGTGGCTCATGCCTGTAGTCCCAGCTACTCGGGAGGCTGAGGCAGGAGGATCGCTTGAGCCCAGGAGTTTGAGGTTGCTGTGAGCTAAGCTGACGCCACAGCACTCTAGCCCGGGCAACAGAGTGAGACTCTGTCTCCAAAAAAAAAAAAAAACCACACTGTCCCTCTGACAGGTGAAAAAGAGGTTTTTTTGGTTTCAATTAAATCATTACATCTTGTATTAATTATTTTCCTAATATCTAAAAAATCCCGAGTTAACCTACTATCAGGATCTCTTTAAAACAGTTTCTGAAATACAGTAAAACTAAAATTACTAACAGCCAAAGTACTACACCAAACACCACCAGAGCAAGTCAAATGAAGCCCTCTCACCATTTTCCTGCACAGGTTTCTTTTTGATTGCATGATATGACCCCCAAACGAGTCCCGTACTTTTTTTTAACTCAAAGATATTCCCACTTCATTAACACAATTCTTTATTTTCTACTTCTTTGTTATTACCAAAGAGAAATTCCAGGCTTTAAAAGATTCAAATGACTTGTACCTAAATCAGACCTGGACTCGCGCCTCCCCACATGCCGATTTACATGAAATCTCTTAGAGTTTCTCTGCTTCCACGAAATACGGACGCCACTGCCCATCAGGTCCAGGCCTGCCTCTCTGCACAAACAGTCCAAAACAGTTTTCCTGATCTGTTTCAACTTGAAGTGTTGTCAATATATGGATTGTCTTGCTTTCTAATTCAGTGAAAAATCTAGTTTTCCATTAGTCTCTGCCTTTCTAATTTTCGATACAGCTTTACTAAATGTAATTATTAAAGGCAGATTCAAGAAAGCAATTACTGAGCTACTGGTTTGTATCTCTGAAGTCTTAATAAGCGGCAAAAAGTTGTAATTGCACTAAGAGTATAAAATAAATTTTTGTATAGATTAGACATATACACCCTTAAATTTGCATATGGGGAGACATATTTAAAACAGTATATATAAAGGCATCCACCCTTAAATCACACTTTTTAACCCTCATTTAAACTATTCAAAGGCAGTGCAATATGTTTTCACAAAGGCCACATTCTGTTCTTTCTCTAGGAGTCTGTGACTTTGGTAAACCACTTAACTTCTCTGGATCTCCTTTTTCTTTCATCTGTAAATATGTGAGAATGTTAAACTAGATGGTCACCACATACTCTTTCAGCTCTAAAAATCTATGAAATATTTATTAAATTCCTAAGCTATGCTAGGCTCTGTACTAGACACAAGATAGAGTAAGATATTATATAAATTCTAATCCTCTTAAACTTTAAGAGGCTTAAAATTTAATAAAGAAGACATGTAAACATAGTTAATTATAAAGCAATATGTAAAACTGCCACCCCAATGATATAAACCGAATTCTCTCTCCAAAATGTCTTAAGCAGTAGCTGTACATGCAAACAGGGGATACAAATTTATTGGTAGTCATCCAGATTATGTAATTTGGCTTTCTAACTATAGGCAAATAGGAGATTATTCATTATATGGTCACTTAACGCTGGTCTTGGGCAAGCTACAAACCCTGTGCACAGAGCCGCTGCCCTGTTCCGGGCTATGCATGCCCCCCTCCCCCCCCCCCCTCCCCCCACCTTTATATGGAGAAGCTCTAACCCCCACGTGACTGTATTTAGATAGGGCCTTTAAGGAGGTAATTACAGGCAATTATGGTTAAATAAAGTCACAAGGGTGGGGCCCTAACCCTATAGGACTAGGTGTTCTCCTATAAGAAGAGACACCAGAGATCTCTCTCTTTCTAAGTGCAAACACAGCAAAGGCCCTATGAGGACAGAGTGGGAAGGCAGCATCTGCAAGCTGGGAAGAGAGACCTCGCCAGACGCCAACCCTGAGGGCACCTTGATCTTGGACTTCCAGCTTCTAGAACTGTGAGAAATTCCTGTTGTTTAAGTCTTTTCCACCTTGTTAGGGCAGCCCAAGCTAACTACTACAGTCCCTAAACCAAGATGCCTCTGGAACATGTAATAGCCACGTAGCAATCACTTAATCATGCTTATCGCAGTTTTGTGATATTATTTACCAGCTCATGAGAGGCGGCAGGAGCAGGTTATTATCATCGTCTTACAGCAGAGAGAAGATCACATGGGGATTAGAAAAGTAAATGACTTCTCAAAAGCCTCACAATGGACCCGGTAGTCTGTCTTCCAGGATACTATGGGCGGGCCTTTCTGCAAAATTAACTATCGCATAAGGCCAAAGGAGGCTTCATCCTTGCGACCTTTCTGGTCCCATTAAAACCTTCACTGCCCTCGGCCATGTCCCTTGGTTTGTCAGCATCATTCAAAATAGTACCTAGTATTTACCTTGAACACCATGAAGCTACTGCAACCATTTCTAATTCTATCTTACGTTTATTTAGTTGACATGTGAAGAACACAGCTTCATGTTTTCTGTGCTATTAGATTTGGGGCACGGTCCTCACACCAAGGCCTGAAAGTTTATGGTGAGCACCACCACCACCACCATGGTTTGAAGATACACCTGCAAACTGAAAGCCAAACCACAGAGGTTGTCTTCACATCTTCCTTCCTGAATGTGTGACAACCGAATTTGAAGAAGAAGGGAAGAATGGGGCGGCGGGGGACAGACATAAGCAAGCAAACAACATGCTTATTTATTTAATTCTACCGCAAAGCTAAAACCTATACACTGGGTCCACACAGAACCACCTTCTAAAGGTGCATTGTGCTCAGGTCTGGATGACACATTTTAAGAAGGTCATTGTCAAATGAGATAGAGTCTTTTTCATGGAGAAGCTACAGCAGGGCCAGAGGTCTTCCCTATGGCATCTGAAGAGCGGGGAGAGATGTTTACCCCAGGGAGCAGTCTTCAAGCACTTTCAGAGCAAATGAGTTGAGGGACTGTAGTGAGGTTTTATAGATCCCAATAACAGAATTAAGGCCAGCTAGTAAATTTTCTGTACGGTCTAGAGATGAGAAAAAAGATCACAACAGAGTATGCCTTGCAAGCATAATGAGCCCATATCCCAAATCGCCCACCAGATAAGGCTGAGCTGACAATCTGCAGGAAGGTTATGTGGGGAAGGATTACTATTCAACCCAGTCTCTGGTCAGAGTATGTATTTTGGGAAACAGACTACATGTTACTCTTAAGTAAACAGCCTCTTTCTTCAAAGTCAATCAACAAGGGCCAGGGCGACATTAACTATAGAAATAACACAGAATTTGGGATGCAGAAAGTTAAAAATAAAGGCCCCACACTGACTATTTAAACATAAGGAAGCATCATGATCAAGGCTCAGAATAAAGGTAAAATACAAAAGCACAAAATATTATAAACATAAAACCTGAAACAGTCACTTTAAAGAATTAAAAAAAGAGAAATATTCAAGTTCTGGCTTTCTGATGCCAATGGAATAAAGCAGGCCCCCGGTGATGGACCTTAAGAGGGGACACAGGAAATGTACCAGAAGACACTAACTCCACGGAAGGGCTGGGAACAAAAAGCAGAGATCCAGGTTTCCCTGGAAACAAAGTCAGAGACACATTTCCCTCACGCAATCGAATGAGCAAGTCACATATGTGGACCCGGACTGCTAATAAAGAAACAAAAACCAGATACAGCAGAAAGTGCTGTGGGTTTTGTCCTAATTCTGATATTAAGTGGCCATGCTATCCTGGATACATCATTTACTCTCGCTTCTGGCTATAGCGACTTTTATTTATTTATTCGGTAAAAATTTATTGATGACTTTTACGTGTGAACGTGTGCTAGATGCTGGGAATACAGTGAACTAAGGGCACAATGAATCACTGCAGAGAGCACGAAACAAGAGAGGCTGGTCAGGGCTGAGCCTCTGCGGAGGTGATGATGGAACTGAGGTCTGAAGCCTGAGGAGGAATTGAGGGGGAGTTGAGGGTGGAGGTGAGGACAAGGCAAAGAGGGAAGGCAGTTTAACAAACAAACAGATTCACGTGAAGAACTGAGACTGTGAACCTGGAGCTTGAGGGGGCTGAGGGATCAAGAACAGCTAAGGTAGGGAGAGGCCAGATGACACTGGGGATTACAGGCCACAGCAAGGACTGGGGAGCAAGGAGAAGCCTCCCGACGACTGCACGTGGGGACTGGCCCAGTGTGACGGGCGTGGGTGCTGCGGAGTCAGAGCAGGAGGGGCAGGTGGAGTAGGAGGTTAGCACAGTAGTCCAGGGAGAGATGAGGGAGACAGCGTGGGTGAAAGTAGGCGGATTTTAAAAGGTGATTAGGTGGGAGAGTCCCCAGGACTTGGTGTTGGGGCTTAGACGTGGAGGTTGGCAGAAAGGGAGGAGACCAGGGTGACTCCCCAGTTCGGGGCTTGAAAGCTGGGTGTGTAGTGGTGGCTGTAGAGAAGGAAATGTGAAGAAAGACTAAAATAAAGAGATTAAACCCTCTAAAGTCTTCTCCAAAGTTCCCTTCCATCTCAAAAATATTGTTTCTAGTGTTTCACAGAAGCATTTTATAATTACACCGTTATCAACTAAAAAGTGCAGTCAGTCATGTAACAATTAGAAAGCTGGGTCTTTAGAAGTTCAAAAAGAAAGTGGGGCCGGGCGCGGTGGCTCACGCCTGTAATCCTGGCACTCTGGGAGGCCGAGGCGGGTGGATTGTTTGAGCTCAGGAGTTCAAGACCAGCCTGAGCAAGAGCGAGACCCTGTCTCTACCAAAAATAGAAACAAATTATATGAACAGCTAAAAATATATATAGAGAAAAATTAGCCAGGCATGGTGGCACATGCCAGTAGTCCCAGCTACTCGGGAGGCTGAGGCAGGAGGACTGCTTGAGCCCAGGAGTTTGAGGTTGCTGTGAGCTAGGCTGACGCCACGGCACTCTAGCCCAGGCAACAGAATGAGGCTCTGTCTCAAAAAAAAAAAAAGTGGATAGTTGGCATTTTAAACATGAAGTCACCAGGACCTTTTAAGAACTTTCTCCCAAAAGGCTGTTCTCACTTCTCCCTCCGTGCGAGACCAAGAGGAGGCTGCTCTGCCAGTTGAGATGTGCGAGAAAAACCCCTGCCAGTCTGCAAGGCACAGTCCCAGGCGGGAAGAGCCGGCCAGTGGTCCTCTGCCTCCGCTGCAGCATGTGGAGCCCCCTCGAGGGCAAAGAGGGCAGTGCAACGTCCGCGGTTTGCAGGTGTGCCCAGAGGAAAGGAAACAAACCAGGGAAGAGCGGATTGGGGGCTGGGGGTGGAATACCAGAGTAACCATTGAGGTAATTAATCCATGGGGGGAACTGGATTTTGAAAGAGAAGTAGAACGTTTTGAGTTGTCCTATGAGGAAAGAATACTGCAAGAGAGACCTTTGAGGTCTCCAGATTAACTGTACATGTCAAGTGTCCTGATGATAATGATTCAGATAAAGATGGACCAGATCTACAGTATCTGGGTTAGTGTCCATCAGGAGGAAACAATGTATCCTATTTATGACTGGGATTATGTGTGACAACAACTTTGGGTTCCAGTCAACCATGTAATGACCAGGCTGGTGACATAATTTTCAAGTATCAGAGATAAGTACCAATGAGAGGTCTCGTTCTCCATCCAGCACATGAATGGGAGAAGGGGACAAGGGCACACGGGAGCACATGCACCTGTAGCCTATTCATGCATTGCAGGAAGCACCGTGAAAGTGTATGTGAGGACAGAGAAGGTACTTTAAGCCAATCTTAGGGAAAGGTGTGGGTGGGGAACAAAAGGATAATATCCAGAGCACAGTTTTTTGTGTACAGATTGAGTATCCCTAATCCAAAAATTCAAACTGAAATGCTCCAAAATCTGAAACTTTTTGAGTGTCCACATGATGCTCAAAGGAAATGCTCATCGGAGCATTTCAGATTCAGCTTTTCAGATTTGGGATACTCAACTGGTAAGTATAATGCAAATATTCCAAAATCAAAAAAAAAAAAAAAAAATCTGAAATCCAAAACACTCTGGGCCCAAGCATTTCTGATAAGGGACACTCAACCAGTACCTATCAGTAGCATCCCCTCCCACCTCCACCTCACCTGGATCAAAGGAAAAATGGTCAGGAATCATCCACTCTGGAGTTTCCATCCTCAACAGAGCCACCCCCTACCTAAATTCCTTCTTCCCTCTCCCTCCTCCCTCTGTCCTCTCTACCTCACTCATCAAAGCCTGTCTTCCAGCAGGCTGGGCCTGGAGGAGCAGTACGGATGACCGTAATTTTGAACTCTTCCCCATATTTTTATAACCTTAGTCTTGAAATGAACAGGTAAAGAACTTCAAAAGTAAAAATGAAAACAAAAGGCAACAGAAATGGGGATGGTTGTGAACAGAGAAGTCGCCTGGGCTGCAGACCAGGGAATTAGCCTAGGAGAGGGGAGGTCTCAGGACATCCCCACTCAAAGCAAACACTGAATACTGAACACTGACATCACAGTGGTAGGATTAAAGTTCTACCACAACTTTGTTCCGCTGGATTTTTTTCAATTAAGTTTCCCATTCTCAAAGTAAACTTTATCTTTGGTGATTTTCTCAACTTCCTAATCTTCTCTCTTTACAGCTATACTCCTAATACTGAAGTGATGGTTCACTATTTATAGAATAAACTGATATCTTTCTGCCTTGAACCTACAAGCTCTCAATCTGCTTTGGCTTCAAAATTGCATTCCTCATTAGTGAAAAGCATGCACTAGAATTATTCCATTAGGTAGTTTTGGAAGATAATCATCCCAACGTAATGCAACCTTGTCATTACCACAGGATCAGTCTGTAGTAATGGAATCATTCCTTCAGCAAGTATTAAGTACCTTCCCTGGGCCAGACTCTGAGCTGGAATATAGTGGGCAGTCTGTCCCCCATGGAACTCAGGGAGGAGATAAATTAACCAATTATAAGCACATAATTATGACTAAAATAGGTGCTAAAAGGAAACGTAGATGGTGGCAAAAATCATTTTAATAGGGAAGCCCGGCAATGAAGGACCACCCCAGAGATTTAGCACTGTGCTCTACTCTTGATGGCATGGCCAGGCTAAGGCAACTGTCCTCACATGTAGACACATGCTCAAGTGTCTGCGCCTGTCACTTGCAGCTCAGATCCTGGCCTCTGGAGATTGAAAACCTGGGTTCAAATTTTAGCTTTCCTACTTACCAGCCTGTATGACCTACAGTAAATTATTTAAACTCTGAGGCCGGGCATGGTGGCTCATGCCTGTAACCCTAGCACTCTGGGAGGCAGAGGCATGTGGATCGCTCGAGGTCAGGAGTTCGAGACCAGCCTGAGCAAGAGCGAGACCTTGTCTCTACTAAAATAGAAAGAAATTATCTGGCCAACTAAGAATATATATAGAAAAAATTAGCCGGGCATGGTGGCGCATGCCTGCAGTCCCAGCTACTCGGGAGGCTGAGGCAGAGGATTGCTTAAGCCCAGGAGTTTGAGGTTGCTGTGAGCTAGGCTGATGCCATAGCACTCACTCTAGCCCAGGCAACAAAGCGAGACTCTGTCTCAAAAAAAAAAAGAAAAGAAAAAATTAAAATTAAACTCTGAGCATCATTTTTTTTTGTCTTTTAAATAGAAACAATAACACTACCTTCTCTGCAAGGATTTAAATAAGTTCACATTTATGAAGCACAGAGTATGGAGTCTAGCATAAGGTAAGCACTCAATCAAAAATAGGTATTATAACTTTCATGATCTAAGTGTCCCTGAATTTTTGTCAATGACAAAATGACATTAAAATCATTTAAACCAGGATTTAATGAGAAATCATAACCCCTCATTTTAATATTTCGGAATGCCTTTTTCTAGCTTTGGTAATGAAGAATCTAACCAGAGTGCTCTTGGGATATGTGTCCTTTGGTAATATGGCAATACTGGATTTTTTTCCAAGTATTTAAGACAATTTCATATATGGAATAAATAAATATCTTTTTATAATTTAACATTTTGAATAGGTAATAGAGTCATAGGGTTTAAAAATGGGGAAAAAAAGACATACAGTAAAAAGTCTCCCTTGCGACCCGACCACTCTCTGACCAGGTCCCACGCTTCAGTCCCCGCCTCCCAGCGCTCACTGGTAGCAGATCCTTTCAGCCTTGCTACGTGCACATTTGAACGAGAGTCTCATGTCCTTCCCTTGTACACAAAAGGCAGCACATTACACATGCCGTTCTACCTCTTGCTTTTTCACACAGCAGTGGACCTTGACAATCTCCCCATAACATCAAGACCTTCCTTTTATTGCTACATAATATTCTGTTGCATGAATACTGTTATAATGAATGTCTTACATATATTACGTATATAAATGGCTACATCACTTTCTGGACTGATAAACTTTCCTAATTATAGTTTTGGCAGTGGGTAATGGAAAAAATGGGTAGAAACATAATATTTTCACTTGCCTTAGTTGTTCTTAGTCAAAAAACTAACGGCAACTAATTATTTTTGGTATATTTTACACGATCTATACAATCACTATGCTACAGTTTACAAGAATAGTTTTTCCCTTCTATTATTTTAAAACATCTGCTCTGTATTTTACACATAACAGGATCATTTTCCTCCGTGTTTACATGGGAAAAGTGCCGGCTGCTCCAGTATCCAATCAGTTACCCCGAGGAGATGTCAGCTGTCAACCACGTCCACTGCAGCGATTTCCCTCTCCTCTCTCCCTTCCCACTCCGGGTGAGCTGTCAAGTTTCTAGTTTCTGACGTGCATTTACATCACTCAATGACATCTGACAGCGGTGAAAGGCCACAGAAAACTGCTTATTGATCAGAGCAAAACTAGTTGACGGAACAGATGAGGTTGTATCACAGAAATGCAGCCACATTCAGGTGATGACATTTTGCTCCCCGTACACAAGAGCTTAATGGAATACAACTTCATTATATCATGCCACTTGTGCTTACAGCACCAAACCCATCTCCTGACTGTTTTGTCTATGTGGTGATGAGGACAATCCATTTGTGCTGGTTTCAATGTATTACTAACCTGATTTGTTCATGAACACTTGCAAACTACTTGTGAATCTGTCCTGACAAATATACCAAGAGACACTGAAGTCTCAATCTTACCAAAATCTAATTGTGCTGTCCTTTAAAAAAAAAAAAAAGAATCACCATTTAGTGAACTATAACTGCTCGGTTATACTTTTAAGTTAAACTTTTATACCACTGTGTTAAGAAGTTTAAATGGGTATTTCTTTGATTATTGTGCCATTGTCAGGAAAACAAAAAATTGATAACTTGAGATATAGTCAAAATTTACTTATAAATGGGAGAATTTGGCTGTTTCTAAGAACTAATATACCATATGAAGGCCCTCTGCATACAAATTATTCATTATCCCTTTCAGTTTTAAAGATAACAATTTCCACCACTTTCCATTTCCATTGCCAATGCAGATAGATGACTGTAAAGTTATAAATCAGTACATGTCTGGAACAGGGATCATTAAGTCAGACAGACTCTTAATATTTTGCCATGTGACTTCTCAACTGTAAGAAAAGGAAAAGGCAGCAAATGAGACAGAATTACCAGCCCTCTGACTCCTAGGTGAAAGAATGCTAAAACTTTACCCTGCTGGTTGTCTGGCTTTTATCTCTGCTCCTTAATTCCTCCCTTGAGGAGGGAGTATTCTCCCAGATCACGAATTCCCACACTACCTTCACAACTTGGCCACATCTGCATCCTATCTAGACTTAATATTTTTCTTTCCACAGACTTTTTACTTCAATAAGATTTAAAGAAAACTTTATGTCACAAATAGATAAGGGAAGCCAATAGAATGTGCCAAAAATAGAAGGTGACTATAAAAATAAATATTCATTGTTAAATTACAGTTCTTACAGAAGGTTCTAAGCCTGAAGCTGCTCTCCTTTGCTTAGAAAGAGAGATTTGCAAACTAAAGCCAAGTTAAAGCTTTTGGAGAATTTTTTAGGGAGTTGGGGGAAATGACATAGGAATAAAAAATAAATAAATAAAAAGGGAGTATCTTTCTCCCTTGTGAAATCCATGTTATCCAATGTCCAGGCGCCACTTAACGCACCTCCTGCAGCACCAGCTGGCCTGTATCCAAACCCAGAGAACATGAGCGTAGTGTGCTGAAGTCACGAGCTGGATTCACGCTGCTAGGGTCAAATCCTGTCCCTCCCGTTTACCATGCGGCCTCCCCCACAAGTTATTGAGCCTCCTTGTGCCTCACTTGCCTCTCATCTATAGGAGAGACTAACAGCATATGAACCCTAAAGAACTGCTCTGAGAAGAAAATGAGATTATGCATACAAAGTGCTTAGCATAGTATCTGAAACTAAGAAAATGTTCAACAAGTGTTAGCCATTCATTATTATTCATTTCTTCCCAATCTCCATATATAGACTTTCATTTATCAAAGAAAGAAAGAAAGGACAGAGGACAGAAGACACTGAGACCCCCGTCAGCAGCCTCCCGAAGCTTTCCCGTCGGACCCCACCCAAGCCCTGCCCCTTGCTTTCCTCCCAGCTCCTGCAACACCGCTCAAGCGCACTTCCCTGTTTTATGTGGGGGCCTCTCCCTCAGCCCTGACGCTCCTCGAAGACAGAAGCCAGGTCTCCCCGCAAGTCCTCAGGGCCCAGCACAGCGCCCGGGTCCAGCACGCATTGAGTGGAGTTGGCTAAATCAACAAACACCTGGTCATCCCCCTTCTGAAGGCCACACCAGCATGGCCAGGCCACATGGGGAGGTTTACGTGGATCTGAATAAGGGATGGTCTGACATGGCTTCTGACTTTGTTTTTTTCTTTTTTCTTTTTTTTTTTTTTGAGACAGAGTCTCGCTCTGTTGCCTGGGCTAGAGTGCTGTGGCGTCAGCCTAGCTCACAGCAACCTCAGACTCCTGGGCTCAAGCAATCCTTCTGCCTCAGCCACCCGAGTAGCTGGGACTACAGGCATGCGCCACCATGCCTGGCTAATTTTTTTTCTATATATTTTTAGCTGTCCAGCTAATTTCTTTCTATTTTTTAGTAGAGACGGGGTCTCGTTCTTGCTCAGACTGGTCTTGAACTCCTGACCTCAAGCGATTCTCCCACCTTGGCTTCCTACAGTGCTAGGATTACACGTGTGAGCCAGCGCGCCTGGCCCTGACATTGCTTCTGACTTTTTTTCTTTTTTTATTGTTTAAAGGCTGGTCAAGTGAAGCAGTAGGAGTGGAGAAGGAACAAAGGAATCTGTGGCTGGTTGTGATCAATTAGTATGACTCTTTTCTTATAGCACCAGCTTGAATAATGAAAATAAAAGTAACTGAAAAACAGAAAGGTGCTAAATGTCTTTATTTCAAAATGTGAGATTTTTCAAGAAATACTATGAGTTTTGCCATTTCACAAATCATACCGTAGAAAATGCTTCAGCTTCATTTTTTGTATTTTGAAGTTACCAGAATTAAAAATCTTCCTTTTTAATCACCCAGACCAAAACGTAGGCCTTAGAGTTGCAGTCCCCAACCCCCAGGCCACGGACCGCGCTGCAGAGCTCTGCTGCCACCCCGACCCCACCCCTACCCCTACTGCCCCGTCCGTGGAAAAACTGTCTTGCATGAAAGTTAGGAAGGGGGCGTACACAGCAGGCGGTGAGTAGTGGGTGAGCCAGTGAAGCTTCATCTGCATTTGCAGCCGCTCCCCTTCACTCTCAGCATCCCCAGCGCTGCCTGAGCTCTGCCTCCCCCTCACAACACTCCCCTATCCCCCAACCATGGAAAAACTGTCTTCCATGAAACTGGTCCCTGGTGCCAAAGCTGGATTGACCAATTGGCACCAGCGACCAGTTTCATGGAAGACAGTTTTTCCACCGACTGGGGGTGGGGGAGGGGCATCCCGGATGGCTTCCAGAGGATTCAAGGGCATCACGTTTATTGTGCAGTCAAACCTCTCTGCTAATCTGTATTTGCAGCCGCTCCCCAGTGCTAGCATCACCGCCTCAGCTCCACCTCAGATCATCAGGCATTGGATTCTCATAAGGAGCCGCAACCTAGATCCCTGCAAGTGCGGTTTACAGTAGGGTTCGTGCTCCTGTGAGAATCTAATGCCGCCACTGATATGACAGGAGGCGGAGCTTAGGCGGTGATGCGAGTGACGGGGAGCGGCTGTACATACAGATGAAGCTTTGCTCACTTGCCTGCTGCTCACCTCCTGCCGTACAGCCTGGTTCCTAACAGGCCATGGACCAGTACCTGTCTGTGGCCCAGGGGTTGGGGACCACAGCCTTAGAGCACTCATAAATGCAGGGCTTCGGAACTATGGGCCACATGTTATTTTCCAAATACTTTTACTTCACATTCTTTGTGTTCTAGGCCTATCTGGAAATAAAAAATTGACTCAAATCAGACCCACTATGCTGTACTCACAATTAACAAGGCTCATGACAACCATTAAATATAATCTTGTAGGAGAAGGACAGAATAGAGATAACACAACCATTAGTTTTTAAACATCCTGAAGTTAGGTACCTAGAGGATGTCCAGAGGCAGACAACCTGTGAGAAGTCAGTCAGGGCCACTGCAGAGGAGGATCCTAGGACCAGATATCTGCTAGGCATCGTATTTACCCCCGAGGCCAAGGTCAAACAGAACAAGAACATGTGTTCAAGACATATCCAGGGGAGAGGATGGAGGGTCCAGATCCTGTGTGATGAATTTGTGAAGTCCAAGGGGCAATGACAGAAGATAAATTCAAAACTGTCCAAGGCCAGGTAAACGTCAAATTGGAGTATGGAACACAGGCAGCAGCGGAGCGTGAGGTCCTGGACTTGGCAGTAAAAGGCGCTGGGACGCCCAAATGCCTTCTGTGTGCCAGCCCCTCTGGACCAAGTTGATAGTCCCTAAATTCCTAGAAGACTTCTTATCTCTGTATTTTGCCCCTAACCATACAGTAGTTTTCATTGTTGTTCAACTGCAATCTCTTTAAATAGCCTGCAAATTCCTATGAGAAAGGTATTACATGTTATAAATCTTCTACATCCTACTTATTGTCCCCATAATACAAGGCATAAAGTAGGAACACAATAAATGCTTACTAAATGAAAAGAAAACAAGCTGTATTTTCAGAAATTCAAAACTTAGGTAGGATGCAATAGTTCTTCATCATAAATACTATTTTATCTTTTTAAAATATATAAATCATTTTCCCTCTCAAACAGCATTACTTATATTGGTAAACAAATAAAAATTTGGCTCTTAAGTCTCTAAAAAGATTTTATTGCACTTATGTTTTCTATGGTACATAATACCATTTCCATACACCACACGGAACTGAAACTTGAACTTACTTTCTAATGCATAGACCTGCATGTTCTGTTCTTAATTTTTTAAAAAAGTATATATTGCATTTTAAAAATTTCTTCTACACACACACAAAATCAAAACCATGTGAGGTGATGCATATGTTAATTCATTTGATTGTGGAAATCATTTCACAGTGTATACCTGTATCAAAAACATCACCTTGTGCACCTTAAATATATACAATAATTATTTGTCAATTATACCTCAATAAAGCTGGCAAAAAGGGAGGAATCGAGATTTTAAAAATTGCTTGTACTCAAGCTATTGGTTTACTCACCTGTGAGTTAATCAGTCCTACCAAGAAAAACTGTCCCCTACTCTGCTATGAAAATTATCCCCACAAGAACACGTGCTGCCCTTGAAGATTAAGAGCTCACAGAATTCCTTCATCACCGTAAGATAAGTACCTAGCAAAGAGTCAAGTAAGTGCTCAAGTAAGTGCTGAAGGAACTTTATATTATTCAACAGAAGCATTACCAACAGACTGGATGTTAAGCTATTTTTTTTTCTGGAGCAAACGGTAAATTCCTATTGCTTCAGCAATGGCTGAAGACATATGTTCACTCACACTACTGCTGCTACTGCCGATGCCAACCTCCCCTTAGAACATCTGTTGCCAGAACCCTACCAACAGCGAGAGACTTACTACTCTACCTCCAGAGCCACCATCACTCCCAGCCAGGTATATGCTGAAGACCACAGGAGTGAAGAGCAGAAGAGGCTGGGCTCTTCAGGTGTGGCAGAGATCTCATCTCTCTCCCACCAACCACAGTTGGCTGGCTTGCTTAGGAATAAGACGCCATGTACACCAATGATTCTCAATCTGGCTGCACGTTAGCTACCTGCAGGATGTTTTGAAAATACCAGTGCCCAGGCCTTCACCCAGACCAATTACATCAGTCACTGGCAGAAAACAGTATGAACAGACACATCTACCCATCATCAAGATTTAACAGATATTTATGTTTTTCCACATTATTTTGATTTCACTTTTTCTTTTTCTTTGAAGAAACGAAATGTGATTGATTCAGCTAAAGCCCCATGTTTTACCTACACAACAACACTTGTCCTCCTTTCCCAGATTAGGAAACTCAAAGCTGGAGAAAATCTGAGCTCTGCCCATAAACTCCCAACTTGGAGTGCTGCTGTAGCAGCTGAAGCTCTGGCCATCTGACCCCAAGGCACCTGGCTCACTGCACAGTACCACACTGCCTGCAGGAACTCGGATGGGCAAGAGTTTTTACTCTAAATATTATTAATTTAAAAAGTTATGAATGGAAAGAAATTTTGAGTAGGCCCCATTGCGTTTCAATTGCTATCCGTAGTATGTCTTGCAGCCAATTTTCCTCTTGCCACCAGTTAGGACATATCTGTAAGTTTATTGTGCATATCAGGGATAATAGGGTTGAAGGCGATTTCACACTGACTCTGTAGGAATGCATCAATGCCCTAAAGTTTCGCACAGGTCCTCTCAGTCACCATGAATCTTCCTCGAGTCACTCTTCATGAAAATAATATCAACCTTCTTCTGAATGGAAAAATCACACGTAAGTATTTCAGACAACAGATCACGATTTCAACACCACCACAGCCCCCACATACACACAAACACAGCTTTCCAGAACATTGGTACAACCTCAGTTTGTATTGCTAAACTGAAGAAAGCATTCTACAATGCTACTAATCTGAACAGTTAAAGCCTTGTAACAGAATAAGTGAGCATCTTACTATTTCCCCCCAAAAAGCAACACAAGACATAAAGTCAAATGCTTTTATATTTTTTAAGCGGTAAACAGGACAGTGAACCCATAGAGAAAAGACTCAGAGATTTAGACAATGAAGTCCCACTAATATTACTACATACAAAACTTGATCAGTTAGGACTATGAAATATGATAAGATAGGAAACAGTTTCTTTTGTTTCAGAAGTTTCTGAAAT
Source organism: Eulemur rufifrons (assembly GCF_041146395.1). NCBI lineage: Eukaryota > Metazoa > Chordata > Mammalia > Primates > Lemuridae > Eulemur > Eulemur rufifrons. Next base: position 88,028,208 of record NC_090999.1, on the reverse strand, counting down.
AAAATTTTCTTCTGTTACACAAAAACTAAAGAATCTGAAGAAAATGGAGTACCTAAAAATACTTGTTAAAAAAATCCTCAGGCAGCAAACATGCATGTGCTTGCACACATGTGTATTTATTCACTGCATGTTAGGTTTCTAAAAGTACTCTTGTACTGACATAAATAAATATTTGGAAAACACATGGAAAAATATTTGGAAAAATTGATGAAATCTCCACAACCCCTCAAAAAAAGATGTCTAGCAACACACTTCTACAAAGGAAGAGTGACATACACAAGCACAAAATGATCCATTCCTTCAAGTTAACATACTAGTCTCTATGTTGTCTTTTGATTCTTATGAACACGCTCAAACATTTTCATATGTACCTAAGAGCTCATATAAGGTAGAGGACTGGGGAGAGAAAGAATGAAGTTATGTTTTCTTAAAATAGCCTGAGAAAGTTTTAAAAACAAAAAAGGCATAAATATTCTTGCTTACTGTTGGGAACTCTGTTTTTGAAAAAACTGCAATGATATACTTAATTTTGGAAATTCCTTTAATGACAACTTTGATTTCCATTTAATGTACACAGTGACACCTACTGGCATACAGATGAGGCAATGCAGACGAGATGTGAAAATTCATACATAGGCAGAGGACTCTGAAATAGATATGTTTATATGCCTCCTGTAACATGACACGTTAGTTAAGTACAATATTCTAGAACACTGTACTGACCTAATACTAGAAAGAAGCAAGGGAAAAGCCCACGTCTGTTTTCAGTTTCAAGTTACTGACACCACCGGACTGACACACACAGGGTTTGGAGACTTGACTTTAGCATTCAGTTCACATTTTCCAAAAGCCGTAAGCATTTATGTTTGGCGGTTAGAGTTAAACCTCAGACCTCACTGAGATCAATATGCTTGGTTGAGGGCAGTCACATAACGTGATAATTTTTAAAAATCATATAAACCAAGAAAATAGTAGTTGGGGGAGTCAGCTGCTTTATAAATAAGCTGTGGCCTATTATAAATAAGCTGTGGTCTATCACCGAAACAAGACAAGACTCATAAGACTTTTTTTTCTGACCATACATATGCTATTGTTGAATTTGGCTGGAGGGAAAGAAATAAATTCAAGATGAAGCAGCTGGAAAAATATGGGCAAGTAAGCAGAGCATCCATCAGAAATCTGGTCAAGTATAGGTAGTCTCACTTTAAACTAGAAAAAGAAGAGTCTGGAGCTGAACACGACAGAAGGTTCCAGAGATGGCAGGAATGGTGGCTGCCACAGGGGCTGCCACTGTAGGAGATCCTTAGCCAGCTGCAACTAAGTTGGCCTCGGGCCGGACCAGATAGAATGACATGAACATATGCATGATAAGTTCTGTCTGTGAAGCCAACCTGTTGGCAAAATTGAATTACCTTAAGAATAGGTATGCAACTTGCATGCAAAGCTGCTTGACTATCATGGCTACACTGTACTGCTCTGATTTCCAAGGTAGAATCAATAGAAGAGAGTGCTGGGATCAATTAGCAATGTCTGCCATGGGCATGGTGAAGGGAAATTACAATGCATGTGCCAACGACTTGCAACATCATTACCCTAAGATTAAAAACAAACAAACAAAACTCTGCTTCATAAACTCACCCATTTCTATACTGCTGCATTTTTTCTTCATGTATTTGGTCTTTCCCTTTGTTTCCAAGTGAAATCTAGTTTGAAAACAGCCCTATCATGGCTCAATAAGCAGAAGGGGGGTTTTATTTGGATAGCTGGAGAGGCACGGTGAAGGTGGCGGAGACGATTGCTCATGCAGGGCGCACTGGCCTGGAAAGCAGTGGCCGGTGGAGCTCATGGAACACGCTTTGCAGAAGTCCCCCCTGCCAGGGTGACGTTGCATCCCCCTAGCTGAGGGCCTCTAGCACAATCTCACCCTTCCACCAGAAAAGAGCCTAAGTGAGGCTCTGGGTCAAGTCACCAGGATCCAAGGTTGCCTACACCCTTGGCCCAAGTTGTGGGATATGAGATGGTGGGAATTATCACAGGTGGGCTGACTTCTAAATCTGAACAGTAGTGAACTCTCCGCTAGTACATCACTGGCCTTTTGAACCTGGTTCTAATGTATTCCATTAGAAATGACAACATGTTAAAATTAAGACATGTTTTCCCTAAAATTAATGAAATTGGGTAAGCTAATCAATGGCTAAGTTAATGATTTAAACTTTCCCCTAAGTTTATTCTCTCTTCTTTTCTGTCTTATAACTTTTCTTTTAAAAATACATATTAATTTTTTAAAACTGTGAGTGGGCTATGCAAGCCATGTTTGTGTTTACCGTGTAAGAAGGAAAGTTAGATATGAAGTTTTAAAACAGACAAAATAAAAAACAGACTATTTTGGATGAATAATACTGATATGAGAAAGATTTTCCTAACTGTATTTTACCTTTAGAAAGTGCTGTTAAACTAAAATGAAGTGATACACTGAAACTTAATACTTGTAGTTAAATAAATGTATTAAATGCAGATTTACTAAAGACTATTTAATTTAAAAGGTTTTGTTCTATTTTGGAAGCTAGTCTACAGCATAATAGTTCCTTCCTATATATTTATCTCATCTTGTTTTTATGAGAATGTGCATTTGATACTCAAAAATCACTTAGAATTCAGATTATACTTAACCACTAGGTACTAGGCTACTTCTCTTCCTAGCCATCGTCCTTCTAAAACTATCCCTCCACTAGAGGGCTTCCCTCCACTTCAGGGGCAGAGAAAGTATACCTTATTCTTCACCGTATCACCAAGCAGTACTAAGACAATGCCTTTTCTATAACAAATGTTCACTTAACAAATTGGCTGAGGTTGGGTGCAGTGGCTCAGCCTATAACCCTAACACTTTGGGAGGTCAAGGTGGGAGGATTGTTTGAGCCTAGGAGTTCAAGACCAGTCTGACCAACATAGAGATCCCATCTCTACAAAAAATAAAACAAATAGGCCAAGCATAGTGGTGCATGCCTGTGATCCCAGCTACTCAAGAGGCTGAGGTAGGTGGATCACTTGAGCCCAGGAGTTTGAGGTTACAGTGAGCTATGATGATGCCACTGAACTCTAGCCTGGGTGACAGAAGGAGACTTTGTCTTTAAAAAAAAAAAAAAAAAAAAAAAAATGGCTGAGGGCATTATTTGTAAGAGAAAAATACTAAAAACAACCCAAATGCTCATTCAAAGGAGACTAGTTGGATAAACTATGGTTAAACTATGGTACAGTCATACAATGAAGTACCATGTAGCTACTAAAAATGAGGAAGATTCTTACAAACTCATATGGAGTCTTTTCTAGGATATATTGTCTGAAAAAATAATCAAGAAAGAAAAGATTATATATAGTATGATATTATTTAAGAAAGTAAAAATAAAGGATTGAGATATAATAAGAGATGGAGATAGATTATATTAGGGATAAAGAGTATGTGTGCGTACAAAAAAAGAAACACAGGAGGTATAAACTAGAACCTAATAAAAATGATTATTTATAGACATGGGCATAGGATGGAAGGGGAACAAGACTTTTTCAAAAATACCTTCATACAGTTTTGGGTTTTGAACCAAATAAATGTTTTATATATTCATAAATTTAAGTGAAAAGAAAGGGGAAAAAACCCACAAATGGAATATAAGCAGGAAAAAAAGAGCCTTACTGTATATAAAATTGATTACATAACAATATATGGCAAATAATTTAAGTAACTTTTGAACACAGTACTCTGACTGCATAAACCTAATGGGGTATATTTTAAGACAAAAAGAACTGCATAAAAATCTTAAATTCTGTTTAGTAGGTTTACTGTTAAAATAGCTTTGTCTTTTTTTTTTTTTTTTATTTCATCTTATTATGGGGGATACAGAATTTCAGGTTACATACGTTGCCCATGTACCACCTGTCCCCCCAGCTTTGTCTTAAAATGCTGGAATTATTATGTATGAGGAAAAAAGATATAAAATTAAATGTAGTCATAGCTTAAAATATGTGTATATTCTCATACTTTAAAATATACAAAGCTATAAATTGTTATGTATAACTATATATTATAAATGTATGTATATATTACATATACACACATATATAATAAGCATATGAAAGGATCTAGAAGCAATGATAAACCACAGCACATCTACCACCCAGATCTTGGTTTCTGCATATCATTCCCCACTAAAAGGAAACAGAGGTCCTTGGAAAAATCTAGAACTGTGAAAGTACAAGCTGAACCTACATATCATTCTGGACAGAAAGCAGGAAATGGTAATCAAAGACAAATGGGATCGTGTCAAAAGAACACAAGAGCCAACTTAAAGGAGATCCCGTGAGACAAATCTGAAACAATTTGGGCACTGAAATGAATCATGACAATAGTAGAAAACACTTTTAATTTGAAAAGGAAAGGCAGGAGTGTATAGAGATACAAGGAAGGAAGAAGGAAGGGGAGAAGTGCCTCTTTACAGAAGAATGCCAGCTAATAAATGCAGAAGAAATGATAGAATTAGAAAAGTACTATTTTGCAACTACCCATGTAATAGCTTATTCAAGCAAAGACCATTACTCTAGTTAATCACTTGGTCAAAGGGATGAAATGTTGTAATTTAGGGGTGAAAGTAAAAGTACAACTTACTTTCCAAAAGGTTCATCCAAAAAATATAAATACATAAAATGTGTGTGTGTGTATAAAGAGAGACTAAGAGAGAAAAATAATATAAAGTGAACATGACAAAAGGTTAACAGGTGAATCTGAGTGAATAAAAATGATCCTTGTATTATGCTTTCAATATTCCTTGAGCTTTAAATTTTTCAAAATTAATCATTGGTGGGAAAACCAAAAAGAAGTCTGCAGTGAGAACTCTCCCAGTTTGAAGGACCTCACTGTGCTACACACTTATGCCTTTGACCTTACAACTCTCCCATATTCTGACACTTTCAACTCCTATTTCACTGAGAGAAGCTCCCTTTCGGTCACTAGACAGTCTCCAACGTAACACACATATTTTATTCTTACATGTTTGTTCATAAGTCAACATCTAACAACACATTTCTTCACAGAAACATTAATTTTCCTGGCCAGTCCAAAAAGCCTAGTCAATGAATAATACAGCTGAACATACTAACAAGGTTTTGAGAAAAGATCAGTCTATACAAAAATAAATCAGACCAGAGTCAATTTAATTTTTAATAAAACTTGAAGATCCAGGGATACTTCTTCAGAATAATAAGAGGCCTTCTTTGTGAGTATGCATGATTGCTGGAAGGGCGGTCAGTGTGGGAAAAGACAACTGAAAATTGTGCGAGGTAATAATGAAGAATTTATACTTTTAAAAAATAGATTTTATTTTTAAAAATGAATACATTATCACCATTAAAAAAAAAAGCAAATAAAACCAAGTGAAAATTCTCCCATTTTACCTCCTGTAAAACAGCATTTTCCTTAGGTAACCATGATTATCAACTTGGAGTGTGTGTACCAATAGAAACAGAATTCATTGGTATTTTTTCCCACGAACAGTCTCATATTGTACATACCATTTTGTAAATAGCTTTTCTTATTTAATGCTTAGCCTTAGAGAGTTCTTAAAGTTACCTACCAATCAGTACTTTTTAAAATAGAATATGTTAATATTAAAATAAATAAGGTAAGCATTTTATTTTCATTTATTTATTTATTTTTGATACAAGAGTCTCGCTTTGTGGCCTGGGCTAGAATGAGTGCCATGGCGTCAGCCTAGCTCACAGCAACCTCAGACTCCTGGGCTCAAGCTATCCTGCTGCCTCAGCCTCCCGAGTAGCTGGGACTAATTTTTTGTTTCTATTTTTAGTTACCCAGCTATTTTTTTTCTATTTTTAGTAGAGATAGGGTCTTGCTCTAGTTCAGGCTGGTCTTGAACTCCTGACCTCAAGGGATCCTCCCACCTTGGCTTCCCAGAGTGCTATGATTACAGGCATGAGCCACCATGCCAGCCAAGATAAGCATTTTAAAGTCAACACTCTTAATTTCAACAAAGAAAATAAAATCCTTTGGTAAAAAATGTTAGGTAAAGTTTCATAAAGTCAAAAATATTTGATATGTAAATTCTCAATTTGAAAAAGCAATCTGCAGAATAATTACATATAATTTCACTTTTGTCTAAAAGGCTGTATACCAAACTATTACCCCTTGAGAGGTGAGACATGGAAGAAAAGAGGCTTTTAGTTTTTACTTCATATACTTATGTATTCTTTAAATTTTACTTTATAATCCTTGCAGGGAAATCTTATAAGCATAAAAGTTTTAACTAATAATTATTATTTCTGAAAAGCTACAAAAGGATTACAGTTAAATTCATTATTCAATTACAACTCATTTTCTCAAAATAATCAGTTATGGAAAATTATAAAAAGGAAATTATCAGTTATAAAAAGGAAGCCAAAAGGAATATTGAAATATTGAGGACTTAATTGTCAAAATAGGGGCTATAAGTTCATGCTTTAAAAATCCCCTCTGAATGGAAACCTCTTCCTCACAGAGAAGAGATGATGGAATTAGAAAGTTACCATTTTGCCAACAACAGAGAAAAAACTTATTCAGGCAAGAATCATCACATTTACAGATTCAGAAAGGAAAACATCTGATGAGGAACAAATGTTTTATATTTATATAATGTCAAAGTGTCTCCCCCCAAATGTTACTTACTAATTACAAAAGGAAAAATACTAATCATACAACAGAGAAAACCAACAAAACTTATCCAAGTGGTCAAAAATAGCATCACTAGTAGGGGCGAACAGATACCATGTGCCTCTGGATGTGATAATCTAAAAAGGACACAGTATCACTCATAGAGTCGTCCAGCCCCAAATGCACCATCTAAAGCTATCTATGAGGAACCATCAGATGAAGCCAAACTGAAGGACAGTCTAAAATAACTGACCTGTCTCTTACAAAATGACAATGTATGGAAGACAAAGAAAGGCTGAGAGTTCTAGATTAAAGGGAACTAAAAAGACATGACATCTAAACATAATGCATTATTTGAATCCTGTACCAGGAAAAAAATGTTATAAAAGACATTTTGAGAAAACTGACAAATTTGTAATACAGACTAGAAAGTATTGTGTCAATGTTAAATTTTCTGATTTGACAGTTTTACTGTGGTTATGTTAAGGAAATAACCTTGTCCTTAGGTATTATGAAATGATGAGGGATAAACAGGCATAATATATACAATCTACTCTCAAATGGTTCAGAAAAATAAATTACGTACACACACACACACACACACACACACCCCACACATATACATGCATATACACAGGTTGAGTATCCCCTATCTGAAATGCTTGAGACCAGAAATGTTTGGATTTTTGGACTTTGAAATATATTTATATTATACACACTGATTGAGCATCCTTAATCCAAAATCCAAAATGCTCCAATGAGCATTTCCTTTGTTTGAGCTTTTTGTCGGCACTTAAAAGTTTTGCATTTTAGAGCATTTCAGGTTTTGGATTAGGGATACTCAACTGTATATATTTATACAGATAGATTAGATATGGGGGGTGTGTGTGTGTGTGTGTGTGTATATATATATATATAAAACAGAGAGAGACAGGAGAGAAATGATAAAAGAGGGGAGAAATGTAGCAAGATGTTAAAAATTGATGAACGTGGGTATACAGAAATGAGAATTCCTTTTATTATTCTTGCAACTCTTTTGTACATTTGAAATTATTTCAAAATAAAGTTATAAAATAAAGTTGTCCCATTATATCTACAACGAACCAGATGCAGGCAGAGGGGGCTGGGAATTCATTTTCCATAGTGTAATGGGGAATAAAAGTCCATTTTGAGGGAATAGAGTTGGGAGTAGAGTTTCACCCACTGCTTGAAATTGGGGAATGTTACAGCCACCCAGGGCTGTGCCTTAAATAAAGCTGCATATCGGAGGCAGCAGGAGATAGCTGACACAGCCAAGAAACGAGGTATTGTGCAAAAATCCTGTTGGCTCATTCTGGATCTGCAATATTCCCAAAATATTAGAATTTATTGAGTGAGTATTATGAGCCACACACACTTCTGAGCAATAACTCACTGAATCATCAAAATAATAGATTAACTTAGATACCACCATTATCCTCATTTGACAGACGAGGAACTGAGGAATGGAAATGTTGAACAATATGCTCAGGATAACACACAAGTAATCTGTAGTACCAAGATGTGAGCTCAAGCTATCAGTTTGCAGAGGCTGTACTCTTAGCAACTGTGCTATACTATCTCTCTCTCTAAGTGGTAGGAGCCCAGCCTAAACTAGAGACCAGGAGGCTGGGGCAGGACAGAGGGGATGGACGTCCACCAAACCACCAGACAAGGATAACACAAGGGGTAGAGGGAGGGAGGACTCACATTCAAAATAAGCCTGTAGACTAAAATTCCAAACCACATGAGAATAGTCAACAAACAGTAATTGGAAAAAACTGCAAATAATAGAACTGAAAAATTTAAAGAACATTGGATCAGCTCAAAGGGATAAAGAAATGAAGAAAGAAATGACATTCATTAGAAAGGATAAAAAAACAAAAGCAAGTCAAATGAAACATATATAGGTAGGTATGAAAAGAAATCAAATATAAATCTTATACATATGAAAAATATAGTCACTGAAATCAAGACTTACTGGTTCAGTTAAACAATAAATTAGACAAGGCTAAAGAGAAAACTGGTGAAGTAGAAGAGAAATCCTGTAAAATTACCCAGAACACAGCGAGAGACCAGGACATAAACAATATAAAAGAGTAATGAAAGGGAATGAGAAGACTCTACATGCATCTAAAAGTATTTCCAAAAGCTGATAATTTCCCAGAACTCAATAAAGACCTGAGTCCTCAGATTTAAAAAGCACACAGAATGATAAAAAAGAAAAATTAAAAAAAAATTCCCTCCTGGACATACTATAGTGAAAATGTATAACAGCAAAGATAAAGAAAAAAGGCTTAAAAGCTGTTTGAGAGAAAATCAGATTACTTACTGACAAATGACAATTAGGCTGACAGTAGACCTTCTATCAGCAACAAAAGATGCCAGAAGATGAAGTAATATAGTCAAGGTGCCGATAAAATATAACTGTCAATCCAGACTTGTGAATGAAGCTAAACTATCACCCCAGTTATGGGCAAAATTATGATTGACTACATATTTATTTATTTAATTAATTTTTTAACGTTTATCACCCAGAGACCTTTGCTTAAAATTAAATGAACTTCAGCAAAAAAATATAAGACCAGAGGGAAACAATGGGATGCAGGAGAAAATAGTGAATATGGATAGTGATAAATTATTTGTTAAAATAGCTTTTTTTAATTTAAAAAACTAAACGAAAATTCTATATTCCTACATAAAAAGAAAAATCGATTGGGGGGAGTACAGTAGTTAAGGTGTGTTAAGGTTTTTGCCTTGCTCAGGAGAAATCTGAAAATAATGATTCATTTTAAATGTTATTGGAAACACACACAACAAAAGATAAATGTAAAAATTTCATATTAAGGCCCAGGCGCAGTGGCTCACGCCTGTAATCCTAACACTCTAGGAGGCTGAGGCAGGTGGATTGTTTGAGCTCAGGAGTTCGAGACCAGCCTGAGCAAGAGCGAGACCCCGTCTCTACTAAAAATAGAAAGAAATTAGCTGGACAACTAAAAATATATAGAAAAAATTAGCTGGGCATGGTGGCACATGCCTGTAGTCCCAGCTACTCAGGAGGCTGAGGCAGGAGGATTGCTTGAGCCCAGGAGTTTGAGGTTGCTGTGAGCCAGGCTGATGCCATGGCACTCTAGCCCAGGCAACAGAGCAAGACTCTGTCTCAAAAAAAAAAAAAAAATTTTTCAGTATTAAATATTCTAAAATTTATAGTTTCCAAAATGGCTGGCAAAGTATGTGGAAAGGAGAAACAAAGAAAACTATCTGCCTAATAGAAGACAAGGGAAGAGAGAAAGAGGGAGGAATTAAGACTGATAAAAAACACAAATTATAAGATGATAGAAACGTATCAGTAATCTAACCAAATGGACAGCTTTATTAAAATTTGTATTTTCTTCTATAAAGTATTCCATAGGCATTTATAAAGTAATTAATAAAAATGAATTCTTTCCCACTATCAAGAATCAATTCAGTATCTTTAGTCTTCCACCCCCAAGTCCAAGCCATCACCGCGAAGCTCTAGCGTCTCCTGCACTCTCGCCACCCACCGTCCTGCTCCCGGCACTTCAGAGGCCAGCCCTGTCCTTTAGCACACACTGTACTTGGTTCTGCTCCAGCACCTCTGCTCTCATTTTTCCCAAACCCAGACCCCTCCAAACCTCTGTCCTTACCCAAAATCCACGGATTCCTGACCCTTTCCTGCCTGCTCATCCGCGGAAGTGAGGGCGCACAGGAACGGAGGAGCCGCGCCGGGCAAGGTGACGCTGGCGGACTGGGTGTAGGCTGTAGGCTGCCCCGTCTGCCCCAAATTCCTTAGAAATGACTATCTCAAAATAACAAATTCACAACCACATTACAAAAAAGAAAGGATGCTCTCAGTACGTCATAAACTGTCGCAGACGATAAGGCATTGGAAGGGGTGAAGGAGGAGGCCACAGTTCTCAGAGCACGCACAAAAGAGCATGATACAAAAGCTGGGAGGGGAGGCAGGGGTCCCAAACCCGTGAAGACCCGGCCACAGAGGGCCCTGGGCCACCGGACAGTGCGTCCCACCGTGGGCCAGGCTGTGAGCAACAGGCGGGGGCTCTAGCTGGAACAGAATGAGCGTGGGGAGGAGGCAAGCTAGGGAGGCACGCAGGAAAGCAACACCCAAGAAAAATGCGGAGCCCCCAACATAGGGGCCCGGCTACTGACACACCCCAGCCCACCTACACGACAGCCTCTTCTCTTCCTTCCATTCTCACAGAAGGGGGCCCTTCCCCCGTTCAAGTCCAGCCCTGCACCTGTGCTTTTTTAAAGCTGTTTGACTTGTTTACTTCTAAACTGCTTATACCACTTTCATTTCAATGTCTCCTTTTCCACAAAACCATTCTTCGGAAATGGCCAGTGGGTCTCTAAGAATGTATGTGCCAACCTGGTACAACAGTCAGATGCAGAAGTGTTGATACAAATGTTTTCTGCAGTGGATGCATTCTTCTGAGAAGCTAAGTATAAGTTGAGCTCTCCATTCAGAGACTACACACCTTCTGCTAGAACAGAGACCCCCTCACGGAGATGTGCTCCGCTCTGGGCAACCACACAGCACCCCCAGCCCCTGACACCCGCTCTTCCAGCCCCCACCCCCACTCTTCGTCAGAACCTTCCTCTTAATCCTCACCAGACACACTTACAGTCTCTACTGCTTATTCCCTGTTATTAAAGTTTAAGGTGAGTCCACTGCAGTCGGGGCTGTAATTATTGAGGGCAGATTTCATTGAGAGAAACTGATTGTCTGACATATGTTTTGTCAGATAAAGAAACGACTGGGGGTAATTCAATATAGCAAGAAGCAAAGAAAAGATCCCGAATTCAAATCAGACCAACTCACTCTTATAGGAACCCAAGAAAAAGTTAGAAAGTGTGTTTCACATCTGAGACTTCCACATTCTAAATTCATAAGTTAAAATGCACATTTATATATTCAATTAAATAAATCAAATAGTGTTAGTCAACGCTGCCCCTAAATCTGTTTCCTCTATGGAACCAATGAGATTATCACAGAAAATATTAGTATTTATCAGTCTACCCATGCAAAGTTCTATTATATATAAGATAAGAATCAATGATGTGACAAATCCTGAGTAATAAACTTGTGACAGTTTTGGAAGCTTACTGGTTGCATTAACAGCTCAGTGAAATACACAAACATTATAGAGGTTCACAGAGTTATGGCAGAAGCTAACCATCACTAAAGCAACCAATTCATCAAGTAGGTTTAAAATCTGAAAAGAATGTAATGGTAATATTTAGGTAGGTATGCCATTTGTTCCTTTCAAGACACATTAAGAGATTTCATTAAATATAATCACATATGAACAAATACAGAAAATGCTATTATATTAGTAACAGTGATTAACAAAGAAGAGAGTCCTTAAATATAGAGAAATACAACTATAGAGAACGGTTTTGGCTTTTGCAGAAATCCCAGTTGGAGTAGTGATGTGCAGTGATTCTGAACCTTTCCTGGGGTCATAGATCCGAAAACTGAAAGACCTCTGTGGATACATGAGGATTCATGCAAGATTCTGCATGTAGTTTCAGGAATAGGAACCTGTGGCAAAGAGCAGTTGCCACCCACCTTTAGAAACACTGGCAAGCAGTTGGCCAATACTGAACACACCCCTGCAGCTGAGTTGATCGTCCGCTGGGCCTGGACACCCCCTTGCTCTGTATTCCACTTCTGGGTTCTTTGTTCCTCATTCCCTCAGATCGGCTCCATCCGTCCCTACACCTGATCCCTTCTGCCTCTCTGCCCAGCTTTCCCCAGTTCCTCACCTACTCCCATGTCTCCCTAGGGATATACCCTCCCACTCCCACTTCCTTAACTGGTCCCGATATGAAAATAAATCTTATAATTGGGTGACCTAATTAACTAAATTTTTATGTTATTATTCATAATTTTAAAAGCCAGTGTGCTGAAAATTTACGTTTGCAGACAGAGACTGAGAGAAAACAAGATTTCCAAGAAAAGAGACTGCACTCCTGCCTGTGGCAATTAGGAGGTCTCAGGGACATAGACAGCCCCAAGTATACACAGCGGGTCCAGAACAGAGGGCACAGAGACAAGGACAGGGCTTTATCCATGCTAGGCCAAGGCCAGGAGGCCTGGAGGGCTCTGACTCTGGAACCTGGCCGAGGCCGAGATGGCACCAGTCCAATCTCCAAGAGTCCGCAGGTGCATTTGAGACACCTCTCCAGGTAGCCAGCATGTTCCACGGCTCCACCACATACTCTAAATCATGACAGAACAATGCTGTAGGACAAAGGTCAACAAGTCATGTGATTACGTGGGAGGGGACAGAGGCATCTGAACACAAAACACAGTCGGCTAAAGTTCACCTATAAAATTCACAACCCCTGTATCCTGGGAATTATTTGCAGGTGAATTATTTCACAATTAGACAAATTTTAATGTTCTTAAGGCAAAATCCATGGAACCACCACTATATACTATTTTTAATTTATTGTATGCTTTCCCTATGTCAGACACTGTATATATAGAGGTATCTTTATACCTCCATCTATATATACATAATTTTATTTAATCCTCAAAATAACCACGATATAGTTACTATAATCCCCATTCTGTAGATCAGGAATCTGAAGCTTAACACCACCGACCAAACTGCCCAAAGTCAAACATACTAAGTCAGAGAGATGGAATTTCCACACAAATCTCTGACTCCAGAGCCTGTGCTCTAACCCCGAGGTCCTCAGCTGCTCAAACTTTCAAGTATTAACACATGTGAATCCCCTGGAGCTCTGGTGAGCCTACAAACTCCGATTTGTGGGCCTAGGGCAGGGCCTGAGAGTCTGCATTTCTAACACACTCCCACATACGCTGCGGATTCACGGACCAAGGTTTAAGCAGCAAGGAGCTAAATAAACTATTATATTAGACTGACTCTATACTTAAAGCAATAACTTCTGAAAGTTGAGTGTGCTGCTAGCAATACATCTCTAAAAAAGCAACTACTTTAAAAATAAAAACAAACAATATGTTTTATAGATATTAAACTGTGCAATAAATTTTTTTTAAATCAGAAAACACAACTCTATAGCCTAAAACCAATTTTTAATGAAATAAAAATGAATCTTCAATTTTTCTGCACACATTCCTGTTGTCTTCAGCCAGAAGAGTCTCCCGTGTCCTATGTCCAAACCAGATGCATTCTGTGTTTCTACAAGGAAACCATCAGAATCTATTAAAATTACTGTACACTGATAGCAGCAGGGACATGACAAATCGCAGGCCAAGAGTCAGATACCACAGAATGTGTTTCAGGGCTTTGGGGGCAGGCCCATTTGCAACCAAATGATATTGTGTGAGGCCGGCATGTTCAGTGCATGACAAACTGATGCAATTTCAGTGCTGTCTGCGGGCCAGGGGAGATTTCTCTGATGCTGGTTGTGGTTAGTTTACAGAATTGTGCAGAGTTCCCAGATTTGAATCACTTGGGGCTTGAAAGGGCTTCACTTGACAAGCTACAAATAATTACACTCTACTCTTTCCATTGTACTCTATTATTTTGCCCCCCTTATCTCTAGAATTTGAGCTTTTGTGAACAAGCAAGGTCGGCTTCTATTTTGACCACAACACAACAAAACATTGTTCTTTTCTGATATGATAAATAAAATGAGGCCTTGCAGACTAAACATTTTTATCAGGTCCATTTTCCATTTTTATAGGCAAAAATCAACTTTGGACTCAGAAGGGTTGAGCAGGATATAAGCAGGCAGGGCCGGTTCATGAATCCTCACTTAGTGATGTGATCCAGCTATCTGGTTATTGTAAAAGCTCATTTGAAAAATGGGGCATTGACTAACAGATAAAGGGCATATGGACAGTGGCTTTTACAAGGTTTCTGCTCCCCTTGTTCCCCTCTCCCCCACTCCCACCTCCATTCTAATAGCCTCTTCATTCAGATATTCTTAACGAAAAAGTTTTCCAATTTGGGATGCAATTAGAACGAAGCTGCCTTATGTCAGTGGCACACTTCTCAGAAACACCAGCATCTCAGATTCAAGTTTGCCTTGCATCTGTGAAAGGTTTTAAAGAGTGTATTCCCCACTCTAAGGCAGTTCCTAAGAAGAATATATCGATTATTGCTCCGTATATTTTAATTTAGTAAACAAGAAACCTTGTCTATGTTCTGATATTTCCCCAAAGAAAACACCAGATTAGGCTGGGCATAGTGGCTCACGCCTGTTATCCTAGCACGCTGGAAGGCTGAGGGGGGGAGAATTGCTTGAGCTCATGAGTTCGAGAGCAGCCTGAGCAGGAGCAAGACCTCTACTAAAAATAGAAAAATTAGCTGGGCACACTGTTTATGCCTGTAGTCCCAGCTACTTGGGAGGCTGAGGTAGAAGGATTGCTTGAGCCCAGGAGTTTGAAGTTGCTGTGAGCTAGGCTGATGCCATGGCAATCTAGCCTGGGCAACAGAGCAAGACTGTCTCAAATAAAAAAAAAAAGAAAGAAAGAAAGAAAGAAAACACAAGATTGAAGGAGGCAGTTTTTGTGTAAGCTCCATTTTCAACATTTCATAAAATTCTAGTCCCTAAAAATTTATTTTTGAAAAAAATCTAATGATGATTAACATTGATTCAAATAAAGTAGTCTAAATGTTTTCTTTTTAAATTTATTTAAGTCTTAACTGTGGGTCAGGCAGTGTTCTAAACCAACTATATTTAATTTTTGCAACAACTTTATAATATAAGTATACAGTTCCATTTAATTAAACTTTCTTATCACTACCCCCATTTTAGAAATAAGGAAACTGGGGCACAGAGAGGTAAAGTAATCTGCCCAAAGTCTCACACCTCATGAGTTGCAAAGATGGGGATTGAGCCCAAAGCGTTTCCCGTGAGCCCCCTTCAACACTGCTTCTTAGTTCCACAGCTCCATTCACTTAAGGACAAGGTGACAAGAACAATAAGCCTCACCTGTGCTGCAGCCAAGAGCTGCAGAGAACTCACGTTGACAGTGTAGACAAGTGGTAGTGAGATTACATTCTCAATAGGAGCTGCAGATGATAAAGCTTGAGATTTCAGCTCCTGAAACCAAATACTATTATTCCCGCCTCACTGCATGCTTTGCTGTAAGCTGGACCCTTCCTGTTCTCTAAATCTTCCTCATCCAACACAGTGGCACTCGCCACATGTTGCTCTCTAGCATTTGAAGTGTGGCTCAGTCCAAACAGGCATGTCCTGTAAGTGTAAAACCCACCAAATTTCAAAAAATTACTACAAAAATAACATGAACTATCTCACTAATAATGCTTACACTGATTATATGATAAAATAATATTCTGGATTTATTGGGTTAAATCAAATATATCCTAACGATTCATTTCACCTGTTTCTTTTTTAATGTGGCTACAAAAAACATCTAAAATCCCTATGTAGCTCACATTTGTGGTTCACATTACATTTCTATCAGACAATGCTGCTCTAAACTCACCCCTTAATCCCAAACTTTGCATGGCTGAATCATCAGCTCAAATCTGTAATCCTGACAAGAAAAACAACTCCAAGGACGGCAGTTCGCCTCCTGGGAAGCTTCATTCCCACTCACAGGCTCTCTCCCTTCCCAGCTCTCAGGCTCTTGCACCACTGCCTCCTGTCCGTGACCTTGAAGTACTCACCATCTTTGGTCTAAGTTACAAAGAGCCTTCACCTGACCTACCCCGCTTTCCCTCCTTGCTGCTATGATTTCTCTCCCTCTTTTCATAGGCAAAGCATCTGCTAGGCCCCTCACTCTCCCCCCAACTCCCTCAATGCAGTGCAATCGGACTCCATCCCCCATAGGCCCCGTCTCCACCTGGTTCTCCTGACCTTTCTAGAACAGCAGCTGGTTCCCTAGAACCACACAGCAGGCTTCAACGGACCTGAACACCAACCAGGCACTTCGAAGGAAGGACAGAAACTTATTTACTAAATTCTGTGAACAAAAAAAAGGAGTGGCACTAACCTTCCCAGCCCATTCTCCCACCCCTGGTGCCAAAGAGGATGTCCTCTCATTACCTGGGCATTCTTTGGCTCAAGGCAGATGTGGCTCACTGCAGCTGTGCTATTCATGGAACCTCCTGGGTCAGCCACAGTTCTGTTGTGTGGGCTTGTCCCCCACCCCACGCCATTCCTGTCCAGGAAAAGCTGGAGTCAGGCTGAGTCCCAGGCATCATCTGAACAGAGTGGACATCCCGCCCCACGTAGCAGCCACCTTTCAGAGCATGGCCTGAGGGCTCCCGTCCATTGAAGCAGGGCCACCAAGAAGGGGTCCAGTGGGGAATTATCACTCATTGGCATATAGGATTGAAGACAGGGTCAATGGAGTAAGGAGCAAACTCTGGGGCAAAAGTGGAAATCCCACCATTGGCTACGAGGAGGAAGTGAAACTGGAACTAGCGTGGAAAGGCAGAATGCAAGTTAGCCAACTTCGGTAGCGGGAAGAGACAGGCAGAAGATCATGGGACCCAAAGCATGAGCACCCCAGGCCCTCCAGCAACTGAGGGTGGGCGGGGGCAGTTCAGGAGTGCAGGGCAGGAAGTGTTGAGTAGACAGTGAGTAGAGATGAGATAGAGGATACTAAATTTTATTTTTTTCATTTACCTTTTTCTTTAAGCTACCAACTCTAGATAGTTTCTAAAGCCTACTGACACTCTCTTAAGAATTTCATGTCCACCCTATGCCACTGGCCCAGCCCAGACCATCATCCTGGGACTCCATAGCTGATTTCAGTCAATCTTCTTTGGAAACATTCTATACACCAAGGTAAGTTTAATCAGCATGATTTCTACATTTTCATATCACCATGCTGTTCAGAAACATTCTACACAGCGCTGTTTATTTGTGCAAAGGTATTGGATTTCAGAGGTTCTGCTCTTACCCTTACCTGGTGCACAGCTGCCAGAAACATCCTTGGTGGTCCTGATACGACTTGAACAGTGCCAGTGATGGGGCATTCTCTCTTCTCCACCCCTCCCCCCAAAGCAACCAATGTATTCCCCCTATTGGAATGTGTCCCCCTCTCCCTACGCCCCATCAAAAGTGGACTGGACTCTAATACCTTCAACACTGGTCACTGTCCACCCTCCAAGAGCACACAGAACAAAGGCAGTGCTCCTCACGGACCTCTGCAAGGTGCTCTGCTCAGGGATCCAAAATATTTCCATTCTCTACCCACCACGCACTCCTGCACGTAGGACACTGCTCGCTTCCCATTCCCCGTGATACAATGTTCATTTATATCTTTCTGACTTTACTGGGGATGGGCTCCTTCACAAAGCCCTATCCTTTCCTGTGCTTATCTAAATCCTTCCTAGCCTTCAAAACGAAGCTTACCACCTCTTTCAGGAAGTCTTCCAGGTATTGTACTCCACTCCTCACTGATTTCATTCTCAAAATCTCCATGCAAAATAATTTATTACCATAAGCATTCATTATCATTTCATGGGAATTGTATCATTTTGTGCAGAGCCAAACTACAAACTCCTTATCTTATAGACTCCTTACCTCCTAGACTCATACCTTATAGTAGTCAACTGCCTGTAGCTGGCACAACACAGGCACTCAAATACTTGATTTACTGAATTATATTAATTAATTATGCTACTTTGTAATACATAAATGCTCTGCTTTCATGGTATGTTGCAACTAAGAGCACAAGAGGTTAAACAGCATTGATTTTAATAATCCCCATCTATTTTTTATGAAACTTTTTCTTAAAATTAACTGTCTTACAATGTTACAAATATATTAAACAATCAGTTCAAAGTATGTTCAGGTGCTTTCAAAGACTAATATTCCTCCTTTTCATAAACTGACATTATTAATGGCCAATGAAAATGAATGTATCTCTAACATAAAGCAGATATGCTTTTTAAAAACCCTCCAAATCTAAAAAATTGTAAAATAAATATATACTTTCAAAATGACAGTGTGGCCAACTCAAAAACCCAGTGCCTACCCATACTCATTTAAGAAAGTCTGTATATCACTTGAAAAAACCAATGAAACTGAGCATAAATGCTTAAAAACAAAATGGTCCACAAGAAATTCAGGAGGAAAGTTCCTAGTCTTACAATACTCCCTTGTACAAGGAGGTGCTTTTTGCATGGACCCAGACTACCCAAAAGGGAGCAAAAACTGGACAAATCATACAAGAGAAGTGTTTAAGGCCACCTTTCAGATAATCTAACTTTAAAAACACACACACACACACACACACACAAATACAACACAAGATTTCAAATCATTTTTCATCATTATTATTTAATAAGCCAGTCCTGGCACTTCTGGTTCTGCATCCATTTTTTATGTGAAAATGTTTCCTATATACTAACTCTACACATTACTGGACATTTAACCTTACAAAACACTTCCTCAGATTACCAAAACTCACTCTACCATGGACCATGCCAAGCACTGAGTTTCTGTTTTAAGTTCCTTGCCAGTGCTTAATGACAATTCTGGAAAACTCTCTTTTGTTGCCTGAATTAATTCCCGCATTTCACATCTGACGTCCAAATCCCTTGCATGCCCAGCAACTTCCCCATCAGGCACTAGCATGACCCTCGCACCAGGACCAGGCTGGCAACAGCAAAGCCAGAGCCCTTGGGACCCTGGTTCAGGTGGGATCCTCATTGCTGGGGCTGCTGGCACTTTGGTCCAGTCAAGAGTAACTCTGCCTCTCAGAGCACCAGAAACACAGCAGTCCTCCTCCTTTATACTCTCCATAGCAGAAAGGACACCACATGCAATCTACCGGGCAGGCTAAGCTGCTTGCACTTTCCTCTCATGCAGTGCAAATCCCAAGAGATTCCGCCCCTAAGCAGGTAGCACTCGGAGAACGGGATGCCCCAGGCCAGAGGTAGAGATGGCACAAGAAAATGTAAAATCGGTGCTCTTCATATCCTGCTTGCAATGAAGAGAACCTACAATTCTCCTCCTGCTTTTTAGACCCAGGATGATGCTAACTATTTGTTAGTACATGCCTGGCACTGTACTAGGTGCTTTTCGTTCATTATCTCCATCACGCATTTATCCTGACAAGGTTCGGTGATAGCATTGCCCCCTACAAATGCGGGGCCTGAGGCGTGTGCAGGCGCGATAGGTGAGAACCCAGGTCTGGCCTGCCTTCTGCTCTGCCGCACTCCTCCCAGACTGCATGGGCCCCAGGTAAATAAATGATGGCGAAACATTGAAAGAGGGTTTCTTCACAAGTGCTTATTTGCATGGTCTACCCATAAGACTTACATACGTTTTCCCCATAAAAATGAAGTCTTAATATTTGGGCTCTGGGGAGTTCTGGATAATCCTTTTTCATGGCATCGTATTTTCCATTTGTTGAAACTATATCATTAACTGGTTTTAATAGAGTGTCTCTGCTGGGCACAAGAAACAATTCTAAATAGTTCATGCATAAAATGAACTCAGGTGAAATTCCAATCCAACTTCACGAACCCAAAATCCCTTTGCCATACTGAAATGTCTATCAAAAGTTTACTTGAGGCCGGGCGCAGTGGCTCACGCCTGTAATCCTAGCACTCTGGGAGGCCGAGGCGGGTGGATTGCTCAAGGTCAGGAGTTCGAGACCAGCCTGAGCGAGACCCCGTCTCTACTAAAAATAGAAAGACATTATATGGACAACTAAAAATCTATATAGAAAAAATTAGCCGGGCATAGTGGCGCATGCCTGTAGTCCCAGCTACTCGGGAGGCTGAGGCAGTAGGATCGCTTAAGCCGAGGAGTCTGAGGTTGCTGTGAGCTAAGCTGACGCCACGGCACTCACTCTAGCCTGGGCAACAAAGTGAGACTCTGTCTCAACAAAAAAAAAAAAAAAAAAAAAAGTTTACTTGAAAGCATTATTTGTGTTGTTTTTGTTTAGGTCTAGAGGTAAAGTGAAGGAACAGGGGAGGGGTTTACGGGATTAACTGTCCTCAGATCAGAAATCCCACACAAGTCTAACTCTCTGTAGAAACCCAGTGTAAAGATTTTAACTTTTAGAAACAAATGCCAACACTAGCTATTATAGGACCGATTATGTGTTAGGTCCCTGACACCTATCATTTCATGTGATTAAAACCGTTCCTGTTGGCTATGAAGCCGTTACCGTCACCCCCGCCGAAGGAAGCCGGGCTCAGAGCGGTTACGCGCCGGTTACCGTTCACCACATGGCTGGGCAGCGCCAGGGCCGGGCCTGTCCAGGCTCCATCGGTTCCCAAGTTCACTCTTCAACTGCTTTGTTACTTCGCTCCTCACAGAACCCCTCCCACAAAGGTCAAGTTTACAGAATAAATATAAGCCTAGCTTCTTTGTGATTCACAAGAGCTGGCTCTCGTGCCGGGGGTCCAGTCTCAGAGCGAGGAAAACATGCTGCTCACTGGTCAGCACCCAAGGCATGCACATCCGTTTCCCTCTACTTGAATAATCCCACCTGTTTAATGCCCCGCCCTGGTTTGCCAATATGTTAGAAACCGAGGAAACCTATTTAGACACCCCTCCCTCGGGCTCTCTGACCCAGCTGCTTTCCTGTCTTTCACAGAACTTTCTTGACTGTCCAGGACCTGGCCTGCAGGGAAGGCCCCAGCCAAGGTGCTGAAGGCTGAGACAGGCCTAACAATAGCAGCTGATCCCGCCGAGCTGACTGCAGTCCGAGGCAGCCACCTTGCCAGACATTTCGCACGCATTATTCAAGTTCGGCAATGACCCTATGCGGTTAGGTACTGCTGTTAAGGAAAGTGAGGTTACCAGTGTTCACATTAAGCTCACTGACGCAACTGTATTTACATGTTGGCTCTCCAGGGAGCAACACAAGGTGAGTTAACTGCAGCTCTGGTGTAGACTGTGTTCACAAACAGGAAGAATCCCTTTGAGAGCGAGCTCTGGAATTTCGTGAGGGTCTTAGAAAGAAAACTACTGAGAGTGATGGCAGCACCAGAGCCCAGCACAGCGCCTGGTACACGGCAGACCTTCAGGGATCATCGGTTGTATAAATGAGTCTAAGTAAACACCAGGGCTGACAAAATTGTGCCTCACACCCGACATCTCTGTGCTCTCACCCAGCGCTCACCCCCTGCCACTCTCACAGCTCTGGCGTGGCACCGCTGCCTGCCCCCGCCAGCCCTCTCTTCAGGCCCTGCCAAGCACCAGCATATCTCATCAACTCTGAGCTAAACTTCCAATAAACAGGCCGCCAGCATCCCCACCAGGCATTTAGAATTCTCTGGGCCACAGCAAGATGAGCTCCACAGAACCTTTCTAGACCCAGAACTCACTGAGGGGGCACACCCTGACTGCAAAAACAGCTTCAGAAACAAAACTCTAGGTTAAAATCACGATCGTTGAAACTGGCCTCATCTGAACCTGGCTGGACCTGAACACTGAGAAGTCAGGAGTCCAAATGTCTACTGCTGCTCAGAGCAAAGCTCACAGGCACGGGCCTGGGTGGGAGGTGGCCCCACTCCACTGCCAGGCTACAGCCATAGGCCAAGGGACCACTGGCCCTCAGTATCTGCGGGTTCCACATTCACAGATTCAAGCAACCGTGGATAGAAAATATTAGGACACAAAAATTCCGAACATGTACAGACTTTCTCGGTCATTATTCCTAAACAATACAGTACAACAACTATTTACATAGCATTTGCATTGTATTAGGTATTACAAGTACTCCAGAGATGATTTAAAGCATACAGGAGGATGTACGTAGGTTATTTGCAAATACTATGCCATTTTATAGCAGGGACTCGAGCATCTGTGGATTTTGGTATCTGTAGGGGCTATCTCTCTGGCTTCTTCTAAAAAGACCTTCTTATAAATGGAGAAAGTAAGGAACCAATACAAGGGTTTTTCCTGAGAATATTTTTAGGAGCCTTAAGTACAGAAAGGTAGTTGAAGTATTCCGTGATCAATAAATAGCTGTTAATAATTGCTTGTTTAACCACAGAATCAGGGTTCTTCATTCACTCTTACATATGAAGTGACTGGGACACTTCTGATGTCGTTCTCTAATTGAAAAGCACTTCAAGGATCTTTCGATATTGCTTTTTTAAAAACTTCATTTAAAGGAGTGAGTTAAATATGGAATCATTCAAAAGTGAGAAACAAGATAAATTCTCACACTAGATGAAAGGGAGGTAAAATATATGATGATACATTAACTCCAACTGGCAAAAAGTTCACTAGAAGTATTGGAAATAACAACAGCTGCCCCACGTAGTGAGTTCCTACTTTGTTCTTGGTGCTTGCCCTTGACCCGTAGGAGAAAACCAAGACAGGCATTTCAGGGAAATGAAGCTCGGGGAGGTTAAATGACTTGCACAAGTTCCCTAACTGGTCATAATGCTAGAATGTGGAACCAGGTCTGTCTGGCTCCAAAGCTCAATAATGACACTCCTTAGTAGTTCCTCAAACAGGCTGAGGTCAGAAAAGTTTTTCTTAGGTTTATAAGCCAGTCCTAGATGCACATTTCCTGAATCAGAATATGAACAAGTTCGATAAAGCTTTAAAAGAAAGCTGATGTTTCTCCTTCATGCTAAAGATACACTCTATACGGCATCTTTTCCAAAACAGGGAAGCCACCCATCCCATAGTTTGCACGCTTAGCTACAAATTAAAATCACTGGAGAGCTGTTAAACAGTACCACAGCTGGAGCTCCAATTACATGATAATCTCTGGGGACAAAAGCCTTAAAATCTATTTTCAAATGTTCGCCAAGAAACACTGATCTACCTCATTAAGATGTGTTGGGGCAAGTAACCTGCCTTAATCATCTCCACATGTATCTTGGGGGACATATTTAGTGCAGGAGTTCTCACCTTTGATGGCTCATTAGAATCATTTAAAAATTCTGATGCTCAGATGGCTCAGCCCAGACCTGGCGGAGGGAGGTCCTGGGCAGAGGTCACGACATTGTCTTCAGTGGAGATGGGATGATTAGAATCATCAACTGTAGTTGAACAGCAATTTCCTGAAGCTGAGAACCCACCCTTCAAAAGCTCTGTATTTCTGCTTATTCTGAGGACGATGGCATTTTTCAGACAGTAGTCTCCATCCTCCTCCTTTGCTGGCAAAGCAATAAACTTCTCTTTCCTTCTTCTCAGAAAAAAATTCTCACGCTCAATCCATATCCCAGAACCAGCAGATTCTCTGAGGGTGGGACCCAGGCATTAGTAGTGTGTAAAGCTCTCCGGGTGATGCCAGTGTGCAGCAAGGGATGAGCACCGTGGCTTCAGCACCTAGCGGTGTGCACTAGAAGCCCCAACCTTCTCTGGATGGTGTTCCAATGCGCTGCCCACCGGCAGCACTGTCGCACCAATGATTAGCCTCCTCTCAAATTCCCTGCCTTCTCCCCTAGCGTCAGGCCCCCAAACTTGGTACTCACACCCAAAAAGCCTTTCCATTTGTCAATCACGTGGCCCAACTCCTTGCACATATGCATGCCTGCTTCAGAGAAACGCTGCATGACTCTCCCTTCTGTCCCCCAGAATCATTCCCACTATTAGATGATTCATTCCACATGCAAAGTTTGTCATTCTACCACCACTTTCAATTTTATCATCTCCACTTCCTTTTCTCTCTTAGTAGCATTTTCAACACTGTCACTTCTTTTGCCCTCATGAACAATATGAGTTAATACTGTTCTGGACACATTAAACTTAGGCACAAAGCTACAGGCTAAGGAACCACAGTGTGGCTGAAACTAAGCTGACATCCCAGGACTGCCGCTGTTCTCTAAATGCGGGCAGAGTTGAGGTCCATTTTACTCTGGAGGGTAGCTCTGTTTACATCTATAAAAGTTCATACTGGAAAGTTTTGAAGTAGAGGAGCTTAGTGCTGCCTTTTGATTACATGCAGCTCGTAAAGATGCAAAGCTCAAAAGGTTATCGTGAATTCCCGAAAGACACATTTGATTAACAACAAAGATCTTCATGGTTGAAAAGAATGAAAACCTTTATACGTTTCCATTCTAAACTTTTGAATTACATAAACATTCTTACATGGGGCAGTAATGAAAAATATTTTAAACTGAAACCAAAATGCTTTTTTTTTTCCTTCTGGAGGAAGGAAGAGCCTGGGTCTCACTCTGTTGCCCAGGCTGGAGTGCAATGGTGCACTCATAGCTCACTGCAAACTCGAACTCCTGGGCTCAAGTGATCCTCCTGCATCAGCCTCCTGAGTAGCTAGGACTACAGGTGTGTGCCACCACACTCAGCTAATTTGTCTATTTCTTGTCACCCAGGCTAGTCTCAAACTCCTGGGCTCAAGCGATCCTCCACCCTGCCCTCCCAAAGCACTGGGATTACAGTACATGAGCCAAGGCACTGGCCACAAAATGCTTTTTATCCAACAATATTTAAAGGCAAAAGCAGCAGCATTCAGGGTGAAGATATTCTCTCAAAAAGGAAATCAGGTGTTGATTAAAGCTTCCCTAAAGCATATACCACTTTGGACTACTAATGAATGACTGACAAAATTAATCCACATCCTCACCCTGCACACAGTCCTCCTTCACATATGCACAACATCAGTGAAAAAGCTCATGGCACTAAGAAAGTGCATTTGCTTGATAAGAGTACTTCCTGTACTAGGTAAGACTTTGTCCGTTACGGTGCTTTTCTCAATGCTATCTCAGATTATTTCTGCAAAACTATCAACGGAAAAATCACAGACGATGAATTCAGAGTTGGTGATGGAAAAAGCAGATCTGATTCCCATACAAATTATGAGAGAAAATGTAGCAATAATATATTCCAGTAATTTTTATAGGAAAGCTCAAGTTTATTGACATTTAAAATAAGGTCTCCACTAATGTCCTAAGTTAATTTCAATTTTGTTCCTAATAGTTGGTACTTAAGAAGGAATTTTAGGATAATATTTAAAAGTTAATTAAAAACAGTGTAAGCATTCATGTCAGTCAAACATGACCTCTGCTCTACAACGCATTTAAATGCATGTCACCTTGACCTGTAACAGAGCAATGTAAAAAATTTTGGTCAATATAAATCAAATGCACACTAATTTATTCAGCAGATTTCCTAGTATCTGAATCAACATCAGAAATCTAACCAGTATTTGTTATTCTGTTATTGACAAAAGGAAGCATATTTAAATAACAAGTACTCATGGGTGTCATTTGGAAGTTAAATTGTTCCCTAAGGACAGCCTCCATAAACAGCTACATTTAAAGGTCATTTACCACCAAATTATGAACAACTGTTGCATTCATTAGCACGGGCTCAATAGTTGGGAAGCTGCAGTCATCAATTTTTTACTGACAATGAGATCTAATTGTTCACTGATAAACAAGGAAAACAGACCTTTTCTATAAACTTTTATCCTGAACTGTATTTACATTTTAAAAACTGGGATGCTAGCTTTTGATTTAAAGTGAGAAAGAAAAAAGAAAATGAAAACTGGGATGCAAACTGTCCATAGGTATGTGCTGAAGAAAAACCTCCCAACTGCAGGAAGGACTAAACAAGTTTAAAAGAAATAGCAAATAATAAAATATAAAAACTTGTTTTTTTCATATTATGTTCATCTGAACTGAAACAAAATGGAGGAAAACACTACAATGTTTATTTACACGAGTGAAGAGTGTATTTCACATTAGAAAGGGAATGCGATGGTTAATTTTATGTGTCAGAGTGAATGAGCCATTGGGTGCCCAGATATGCAGACAAACGTCACTCTGGTGTCTCTGTGAGAGTATTTTTAGATGAGATTTATATTTAAATCTGTAGACTAAGGCAGATTACCTTCCATAATGCGGCAGACCTCTGAATTTTGGAGGCAACATGTTCCTCATTTGGATGTGTTACGTCAGCCCGTTTACCAAGTGATTTGAAAAGCTGCTAGTTTTGAGTGAGGCCCAGAAAAAGGGAAGGTTCTGCAACAGGTCCAGGCTGCTGTGCAAGCTGCTCTGCCACTTGGGCCACACGATCCAGCACGTAGATAGCACCGGAAGTGTCGGTGACAGACAGGGTTGCTGTTCGGAGCCGCTGGCAAGTTGCTATAGGCGAATTGCAACGCAGGTCCTTACAGTTTTGGAGCAAAGCTCTGCCATCCTCTGTGGATAACTACACTCCTTTTGAGAAACAGCTCTTAGCCTGCTACTGGTCCTGAGAGAATGCATGCTTAATCATGGGCCACCAAGTTACCATGTCACCTGAGCTGGCCATCACAAACAGGGTGTTATCTGACCCACCAAGCTATAAAGTTGAGCATGAACAGCAGCACTCCATCATCAAACGGAAGTGGTATATATGAGATCAGTCCAAGCAGGTCCTGAAGGCACGAGTTCCACGAAGAAGTGGCCCAAATGCCCCTGGTGCCCACTCCTGCTGCACTGCCTTCTCCCTCCCAGCCTCATGGGGGGTGCCCTACGATCATTTTGACAGAGGTAGAGAAGACTAGGACCTGGTTTACAGATGGTTCTGCTTTATTTGCAAGCACGACCCCAAAGCAGACAGCTGTAGCACTCCAGCCCCTTTCTGGGACATCCCTGAAGGACAGTAGTGAGAGGAGATCCTCCCTGTGGGCAGCGCCTCAAGCAGTGCACCTACCTGGCTGTACGCTTTCCCTGGAGGGAGAAATGGCTAGATTTGTGAGTATACACTTATTCATGCAATGGTTTGGCTGGATGGTCAGGGACTTGGAAGGAATATGACTGGAAAACTGGTGACAAAGAAATTTGAGGAAGAGGTATGTGGTATCTGAATAGACAAACAGTGTGAAAGTATTTATAGCCCATGTGAATTCACTGGTCTTACCGTATTTCCCAGCATCCTGAAGCAGGTGGATTGATGAATGATAGATGGCCTTTTGAAGACTAGTGACAGTGCCAGCTAGGTGGCTAGTCCTTGCAGGGCTGGGCAAGGTTCTCCAGAAGGCTGTATATGCTCTGAATCAGCCTCTGATACATGGTGCTGTTTTTCCCATGGCCAGGATTGACAGGGCCAGGAATCAATGGGTGAAGATGGGAGTGGCACCATTCACTCTCACCCCTAGTGATTCACCAGCAGAATTCCTGTTTCCTGTCCCAAGACTGCATGCTCTGGTGGCCTAGAGGTCTCGGTTCTAAAGAAAGGAATGCTTCCACTAGGAGACACAACAATAGTTTCATTGAAATGGAAGCTAAGGCTACAGCCTGGCCATTTTATACTCCTCATGTCTTAATTGACAAGAAAAGAAGGGAGTTACTGTGCTGTGTATTGCCATGCTATGTACTCGCTGGGGTGGCAGATCCTGACTACCAAGGGCAAACTGGACTACTCCTCCACCATGGAGGTAAGGAAGAACACGTCTGGAACACAGGAGATCCCTTGTGACTAAAGTCAATGAAAAAACTACAGCAACCCAATTCAGGCAGGGCTACTAACAGCCCAGATCCTTCAGGAATGAAAATCTGGGTCACACACCAGGTAAAGAAATATGATGAGCTAAGGTGCTTCCTGAAAGCAGAGGGAATATGGAATGATGGTGGCAGTCATAAATACCAGCTCTGACCACACAACCAGTCACAGAAATGAAGACTGTCATTATCGTATTCCCTCCTTATTTTGTTAGGAATATGTTTGTTTGTGTGTGTATTAACCAAATATCGTTTTCTTCCCTCTTTTTTCCTCTTATGTGTTACGAGGGCTATCAAGGAGAAGAGCAAGCATCACTCAAGGACCTTATCTCCTGGGGAAGGGATTAGTTGATTTTTGGTTGTATTCCGGTTAGTTGTGTTGTGTCAAGTGGAATTGTGACCTTGCTATTAAGTGTGGTTTAGGAGGCCGGGCGTGGTGGCTCACGCCTGTAATCCTAGCACTCTGGGAGGCCGAGGCGGGTGGATCGCTCAAGGTCAGGAGTTCGAGACCAGCCTGAGCAAGAGCGAGACCCCCGTCTCTACTAAAAAAAATAGAAAGAAATTATCTGGCCAAGTAAAAATATATATAGAAAAAATTAGCCGGGCATGGTGGCACATGCCTGTAGTCCCAGCTACTCAGGAGGCTGAGGCGGGGGGGATCGCTTGAGCCCAGGAGTTTGAGGTTGCTGTGAGCTAAGCTGACGCCACGGCATTCACTCTAGCCAGGGCAACAAAGCAACACTCTGTCTTAAAAAAAAAAAAAAAAAAAAAAAGTGTGGTTTAGGGAGACATGTATGGGTGTCAAGTTGACAAGGGGTAGACTTGTGATGGTTAATTTTATGTATCAACTTGATTGAGCCACAGAGTACCCAGATATTTGGTCAAACATTTTAAATAAAGCATGTCCAAAAATGGTACTTCTGATCTTGTTCCCAAAACCTGCTCTACCCACATTCTTCCACTTCTCAGTAAACCGCACCATCATTCCTTCCTTTGCTCAGGCTAAAAACCTAGGGGTCACCCTCGTTCCTCACTTTTTCTCACACCATAAATCAAATCCATCAGTGGGTCCTATTGGTGCCCTCATCAAAATCTATCCCAAATCCAACCATCTTCCACCATTTCCTCCTACAGAACTGTTCTAAACCATCATCATCTTTTATTACTTGGGATTCTATAACAGCTTCCTAACTGAGCTTTCTGCCTACACCACCCTTCCTATAGCGTATTCTCTACACCAAAGTAAGAATGTGATCCTTTTAAGACATAACTCATGTAACTAACAGGTAAGCTCCAAAAGGGCAGGGATTTTCATCTGGTTTCTTCACTGCCGTGTCCTTGGCATCTAGAGCAGTGCCTGGCACACAGCTGCCAATGAATAAATACTTACTGAATCACACCACTCCTCTGCTTCCCATCTCTCAGAGTGAAAGCCAACGCCTTATCATCGCCTACCAGACCCACTGGCTGCCCTCCCTACCCCACCACTCCACTTCCCCTTGGCCCCCTCCATACCACGTACAACCTCACCTCCTACTGCTCTCTGTTCTCTTACTCTATTACAACCTCACTGGACTCCTTTCTATTCCTAAAACACACTGAGCACACCCGCACCTCATGTCCCTTGCACATGCTGTTCCCTCTGCCTAGAACACTCTTCCCTTGATAACCTCATGACTCACCTCTGCCTCTTTCAGGTCTCAGTTCCAAGGTCACCTTCCAGGGAGGGCTCCTCTGATGATCTCCCAGCACCCTCTGTCTCCCTCCCTTTGTTTACTGTTCACCTTAGTGCTCACTACTGCCTGGGATACTATATAGAATGTAATTATCGTGTTGATTTCTGCCCTCCCACCTTCAACCTGAATTTGAGCTCCCTGAGGATAGACTTTTGATTGTTTTGTTCACGGCTGTATCCCCAGCAGGCAGATTAGTGCCAGTCACTTAACAGGCAGTCAATAAGTATTTGTTAAATAAGTAAATGGATTGTTTCCATTTTCTCTAGATATTATAAACAATGCTACAATGAACAATTTTTGTATGGATATCCTTGTGCATCTGCAGATATAGACTAAATAGTGGGAAGGCTGGGTCAAAGGGTAAATATCTTATTTATTAATATTGCCAAATCAACCTCTAAAACAGACCTTCCAACTTTCAGTCTCATCAATAGTGTGTTAGAGAACTGTCTCCCTTCATCTCCATCCTCATCAGTATTGGTTTTTATCAATCTGTTTCATTTTGCCTATTAAATTAAAAAAAACACAAACTCTGTTTTTACTTTGACTTTAATTACCAGTGAAATTGACTATCTTTTCTTTTTTTGGTCATTTGTAACTCTGATGTCTCTCCCTTAAAACACAAAAACAAACAGAAAACTCCTCTCTACTTGTAGATGCTTCCAGGCCATCCTTTTAGCTGGGGAGCTATATAGTCCCACTGCAACCACTCAACCTGAATCTTCAAACTCCAGTCCCACTCCCATCATCTACCCTTCCATACCAACCATCCATATTTCTTGGCCTTCCCCAAGCCCTTCCTTGAACCTGAAATGATCTCTTTCCCCTTCTCAAAATGTCAAACTTCCACTCACCCTTCCAGAACAAGTTTCCATGTCAGCTACTCTTGCACCCACGATCCTAACACAGTGCCTAGGAGTGGGGATGCAAAACATAAATAACCATAGCAATGAATTTTTGCTCTACCCACTTATGTAATCTCAATAATACAACAGATTTCCATTAGCAATACGGAGGAGAGAAGGGGTGTAGAAGAGAGAGCTTATAGTTTCTAAAGTGATCCCTAGATTCCTAAATTCATCTAAATTCGAAGAACTAAAAAAAGGCAGTTGGTGAGACTTAATTCACACATTGGTTCTTCCTTAGAATGAGAATGATAAAATCAATAAGAGCCAGGTGCAGTGGCTCATGCTTGTAATCCCAGGAATTTGGGAGGATGAGGCATGAGGATCACTTGAGGCCAGGAGTTCCAGACCAGCCTGGACAACATAGTGAAACCCCTGTCTCTAAAAAAAAATTTAAAAATTAGCTGAGCATGGTGGTACATGCCTATCATCCCAGCTACTCAGGAGGCTGAGGCAGGAGGATCATCTGAGCCTAGGAGTCTGAGGTTATAGTGAGCTATGATCATGCCACTGAATTCCAGTAGCAGAGCGAGACCCAGTCTCTAAAAAGAAATAAAATACAATCAATAAGAAGAGGACAACAGCATATTTTAAATACCTACCCTACTGTCATCAAAAAAGAAAAGGCTCTAGAAAAGGACACTCGCATGTTTCAAATATGCCCAATCTAGTAATCAGATTTAGCCAGCTAATTACATGGGATCTGAGAGGGCTTTTAGCTATATGAAAGGTTATCTGCTCCTTCTAAAGATTTCGGGACGATTAAAAAAATCCTCTCAGAGTTTTCCCAAATCATTAATTGCGTTTACTTATTAGATTGGGAACATAAGAGGAAGTGGCAAAAAGACCCCACCCGACTGAAACGAGGTGACATTTTCCTAGCATGACAGATAATTCAGCTTTTAAAAATTATTCTTTCAGTCTTTTCAAACTGTTAGAAATATATACCCCTGTAAATGCCCTTCCATTTCCTACAGGGCTAATCTGGTTCCATGAATGAAAAAAATAGAGTCAGCTTTCTTTCAATGTTCACAGGGGGCTGAAGATAACAAGCTCAGCCTCTGAGCCAGGACAGTGAGGGGGGAAGTGCTTAGGGAACTTTCACAGGTGAAGCATATCAGTGGTGAGTCTGCGCCTCCGAGGTGAGCCATATCTATCCATTCATTTGTTCAAGTGCAAATGATGACAATATCCATGCGTGCTTCTTAGAAATCAATGGCATTAAAACAGACCTGGTCCTTGCCTTCGGGGAGCTACAGTGACTACCAAATGTTTCTGCATTACCTCACTGCCTACTTTCAAAGCAGAAATTCATAAATATACACAAGTTAGACATCTCTTTGTCCCTATTTTCCTGAACCAACTATTGGCCTTCATTTTGCCAAATGAACCATTATTACTCTATGTTTCCCTAGAATATGGAACAATCAAAAAAGAAATGTTTTGAAAAATTTAGTGACTATCTGAAAGCTTATGTATTTTACAGTTTTTAGTACCTTATAGCTCACAGGTGATAATATTTGTATTTCATCTGCAAGCATTATGATCTCAAAGCAGACAACTCCAAACTTACCAGGCAGACTTTAGGAGTAGAATGATTCTTTTATCTGATTAGTACACAAACTAGAACTTGACATTTTGGGAAAGTTTCCCTTCAGCTACCTGAGGTTTTGTGTACTGCAGTCAATTCACAAAGCTGGAGTGTGTGAGCATGCAAGTTACTCCTGAAGACACAGATGTTTCCACCAAAAACCCTTAGGCTTCACAACTGAATGGAATACCTCGGTACTAAATGTAATTTTTAGTATGAAGCTTAGCACATCATCAATAAATCACTAGGTTACCCCAAACCCATGGTCTGACCTGTGTTTTATCTTTTCTGTCAGGAACCTCAATGAAAACTAGATTCAAATATAGAACCCTTCACGGTGGGAATCTTGCTTTAGAAATGCATGCTTTTGGCCATTTACACCTATAATCCTAGCACTTTGGGAGGCCAAGATGGGGAGGATCGCTTGAGGCCAGGAGTTCAAGAACTGTGAAATGCATGCTTTTACTAGTTCAATTTATGAATAAATACTCTAGGAACAGGATAAAACAGCCACCTTTACTAACTAGCCTAGCCTTATATAAAATATTTTTGAGGATATTTTATTTTCACTTTCCTTATTTATGGAGCTATCTTGTGCACATAAATGTGTCAGGATAAAATTATTAATATTATTTTAAGAGATATATTCTTACTCTGTCACCCAGGTTTGAGTGAAGTTGCACAATCATAGCTCACTGCAGCCTCCAACTCCTAGGCTCAAGCGACCCTCCAGCCTCAGCCTACCAAGTAGCTGGGACTACAGGCACATGCCACCACACCCAGCTAATTTTTCATATTTTTTGTAGAGACAGGGACTTGCTATATTGCCCAGGCTGGTCTTGATAAAATTATATTTGAGTGGTTAATGAAAGAAACGAACACTTCTCTTTTAATGGGATGTTTTGATTCACTATGAATCCCTGTGTACTGGTTTAATAAAATCTGAGTAATAGTAATTAGATAGAAGGTTGTCTGAAATAGTGAAAAGTTTAAAATAATAATTCTGTTTACTTATATTAAATAATATTCTTAATCATATGTTAATAAAATAATTTATTATTTATAATATATAAACTATCTTATTCACAGAAAGATAAATGCAAACAGTTCTTAATCATATAAAAAGATGCTCAACTTCATTCATAATTCAAGATGTGATGAATGACATTAAGAACTACACTGAGGCTGGGCGAGGTGGCTCACACCTGTAATCCTAGCACTTTGGGAGGCTCAAGTGGGAGGATCGCTTGAAGCCAGAAGTTGGAGACCAGCCTGAGCAAGAGTGAAACCCCGTCTCCACAAAAAATAGAAAAATTAGCCGAGCATGGTGGTGCACACCTGTAGTCCTAGCTACTTGGAAGGCTGAGGCAGGAGGATCACTTGGGCCCAGAAGCTTGAGGTTGCATGAGCTATGATGACACCACTGCACTCTACCTGGGGCCACAGAGTAAGACACTGTCTCAATAAATAAATAAATAAAAAGCAACAACAAAAAAACTACATTGCGATACCACTGCTCACCTATCAGGCTGGCAAAAAAAAGCCCAGAGCCTGAGAACACATTCAGCTGGCAAGCTTGTGAGTAAGCGTGCACACTCATAAATTGCTATGGTAATGCAAAAGTAGCACAATCCCTACGGACAGGAATTTAACAATATCTGGCAAACTTAACCATGCATTTACCTTTCGTCCAATAACCACTGCTAAAAATTTATTCTACAGATACACTCACAAAAATACAAAAAGACATACACACAAGGCTATTGATTGAAGCCAAACCATGGAGAACAAGTGTGCTTCACAGATATTGCATTTTTCACAAATTGAAGTTTTGTGGCAATTCTAGTCAATCAAGTCTACTGGCACCATTTTTCCAACAGCACG
Source organism: Eulemur rufifrons (assembly GCF_041146395.1). Classification (NCBI taxonomy): domain Eukaryota; kingdom Metazoa; phylum Chordata; class Mammalia; order Primates; family Lemuridae; genus Eulemur; species Eulemur rufifrons. Next base: position 87,993,994 of record NC_090999.1, on the reverse strand, counting down.
TGCTCACTTTGTGTCTCTGTGCCACATTTTGGCAATTTTCTCAACATTTCAAATGTTTTCATTATCATTATATCTGTCATGTTGATCTGTGATCTCTGATGTTACCACTGTAATTGTCTGAGGGAGTCACGAACTGCACCCACATGAGAGGAGAACTTCACAAATGTGTGTGTTCTGACTGCTCCACTGACTGGCTGTTTCCCCATCTCTCTCCCTCTCCTCCAGCCTCCCTACTCCCTGAGATACAACAATATAGAAATTAAGCACTTAATAACCCTACCATAGCCTCTAAGTGTTCAAGTAAAAGGAAGAGTCACACCATCTCTCCTTTAAATCAAAACCTAGACCTGAGTAAGCTTTAGTGAGGAAGGCATGTTGAAACCTTGATAGGCCAAAAGTTAGACCTCTTACACAAAACAATTAGCCAAGTTGTGAATGCAAAGAATAAGTTCTTGAAGGAAATGTAAATTGCTACTCCAGTGAACGTGAATGATGAGAAAGCAAAATAGCCTTATTTCTGACATGGAGAAGGTTTTAGTGGTCTGGATAGAGATCAAACCAGCCACAGCATTTTCTTAAGACAAAGCCTAATTCAGAGAAAGGCCCTTAACTCTTCAATTATATGAAGGCTGAGGGAGGTGAGGGAGCTGCAGAAAAACAAGTTGGAAGCTACCAGAGGGTGGTTCATGAGGTTTAAGGAAAGAGGCCATCTCCATAACAGAAAAGTGCAAGGTGAACCAGCAGGTGATGATGGAGGAGCTGCAGCAAGTTATCCAGAAGATCTAGCTAAGATCACTGATGGAGGTGGCGGCACTAAACAACAGATTTTCAATGTAGATGAAACATCCTTCCATTGGAAGAAGATGCCATCTAGAACTTTTATAACCAGAGAGAACTCAATGTCTGGCTTCAAAGCTTCAAAGGACAGGCAGATGCTCTTGTTAGGGGCTAATGCAGCTGGTGACTCTTAAGTTAAAGCCAATGCTCATTTACCATTCTGAAGATCCTAGGTCCCTTATGAATTATGCTAAATCTATAGGGTCCATAAGAATTATGCTAAATATAGAACACTCTGCCTGTGCTGTATAAATGGAACAACAAGGCCTACATGACAACACAGCTGTTTACAACATACTTTACTGAATATTTTAAGCCTTCTGTTGAGACCTACTGCTCAGGAAAAAAAAAGATTTCTTTCAAAATATTACTATTCATTGACAATGTACCTGGTCACCCAAGAACTCTGATGGAGAGTAATATTTTTTTCATGCTGGTTAACACAACATCCATGCTGCAGCCCATGAATCAAGGAGTCATTTCAACTTTCAAGTCTCATTATTTAAGCAATATATTTTATAAGGATATAGCTGCCATAGACAGTGATTCCTCTGATGAATCTAGGCAAAGTAAATTGAAAACCTGGAAAGGATTCACCATTCTACACATGATCTTAGCCAAAAGGCTGAGAAGTGATGGGATTCATCATCCTAGATGCCATTTAAGAAGATTTGTGAATCATAGGAGGTCGTCAAAATATCAACATTGATAGGAGTTTGGAAGAAGTTGATTTCAGTCTTCATGGATGACTTTGAGGGGTTCAAAACTTAAGTGGGAGAAGTAACTGCAGATGTGGTGGAAACAGCAAGAGAATGAGAATTGGAAGTGGAGCCTGAAGATGTGACTGAATTGCTGAAATCTCAGGATAAAACTTTCAATAGGCGAAGAGTTGCTTCTCATGGATGAGAAAAGAAAGTGGTTTCTTGAGATGGAATCTACTTCTGGTGATATGCTGTGAACGTTGTTGAAATGCCAACAAAAGATTTATAATAGTACATAAAATTAATTGATAAAGCAGCAGCAGGGTTTGAGAGAACTGACTCCAATTTTGAAAGAAGTTCTACTATGTGTAAAATGCTATCCAACAGCATCACATATTACACAGGCATCTTTTGTAGAAGGAAGAGTCAATCGATGCAGAAAATTTCATTGTTATCTTATTTTTAAAAATTGTCACAGCCAGCCGGGCGTGGTGGCTCACGCCTGTAATCCTAGCACTCTGGGAGGCTGAGGCAGGTGGATCGTTTGACCTCAGGAGTTCAAGACCAGCCTGAGCAAGAGTGAGACCCCCATCTCCACTAAAAATAGAAAGAAATTAGCTGGACAAGAAAATATATATATATATGTGTGTGTGTGTGTGTGTATATATATATATATATATAAAACTAGCCAGGCATGGTGGCACATGCTTGTAGTCCCAGCTACTTGGGAGGCTGAGACAGAACGATTGCTTGAGCCCAGGAGTTTGAGGTTGCTGTGAGCTAAGCTGACGCCATGGCACTGTAGCCCAGGCAACAGAGTGAGACTCTGTCTCAAAAAAATAAAAAAAATAAAAAATTGTCACAGCCACCCCAACCTTTAGCAACCACCACCCTGACTAGTAGCCATCAATGCTGAGGCAGGTAAAAAGATTCTGACTCACTGAAGCCTCAGATATTCATTAGCATTTTTTAAGCAATAGAGTATTTTTTAAATTAAGGTAAATACATTGGGGTTTTTTAGACCTAATGCTATCACACACTGAACAGACTACAGTCTAGCCTAAATATAACTTTTATGTGCACTGGGAAACCAAAAAATTCATGTGACTTGCTTTATTGCTATATTTACTTTATTGCAGGGTCTGGAACCAAAGCAGCAATATCTATGAGGTATGCCTGTATAGAAAGGAATGATGCTTCTGCAACACATGCTTCTGTGTAGTGATCTCCAGGATATACTGTTAAGGTACAAAAAAGCAAGGTAGAAGAAAATGTTTTAGTATACTATTGTTTATCTAAGAAAAGAAGTGGGGGCTACAAATATATTAGTATTTTTTAATATATTTTTTAAACTAAAGGATAACTCGTAACTTTTTTCTTTACATAGGAAACACTTTACTGATTTTTTTTACATTCCTTCTTTTGCTCCCATAATCTGCTAGCAGTGAGTTCTTCTGTACACAGAAGAAAAAATAGTTCCTCATTATCAGTGGAGTGTGGTGACAGTCTCATATCTTTTTTTTTTTTTTAAGACAGGGTCTCACTCTGCCACCCAACAGGCTGGTGTGCACTGGTGTGATCATAGCTCACTGTACCCTTGAACTCCTGGCCTCAAGTGATCCCCTTGCCTTGGCCTCCCAAAGTGCTGGGATTACAGGCATGAGCCACCATGTCTGGCCACAACGTTTGTTTTTGTTTTTTTTTTCAATAATGGTAACCAATGGGGGGAGGGGAACAAGGCGAGGAGGACATAAACGGACGCTGAATTTTAGCAGACAAACCTGATGTCGTGTAATTCATTTAGAATTATGTATGTATCTTACACAAGTCTAAAACAAAATTAGTTCTTAAAAAAATTCCTAAAAATACAAAATGAGATTGGGTAGCCAGTTGGTGTTATAAGCAGAGAAGAACTAATCCAATAGATTTAAAACACCTAGTAGAATAGGTCTAAGAATCAAAGAACTTGTTTTTTTTTTTTTTAATTGTAAGCTGTGTTCAGTAATCATGTTGTTGATGGTAGTACTGGTATTATAATTAAGACATATTTATGCTTATAAGAGAATGCAAATTGCTAATCATGTGATATGCAAATTCTATCAGTTTCAGCAACTCAAGAACCAAGATTCTCACTGTGGGAGAAAGAAGTCACTGTTGAAGACTGAAGACAGTGTAAAATTAAGCAATTCAAACTTAAAACTGTTGGGAACTTTAAATTATTCCGAACCTTGAGAAAAATGTGGCTATGCAGCCTGAGTCACCTGGCATGCAGCTGCAACTTCTGCCTTTTTTTCTGTAAATAATCGGGAAGACCAAGCAGCTCCAGAGATAAGACCCCCTCAGATCTTTATCCCTCCTCAGGAGTAATAAAGTGATCTTCCTTGGAATGTAGTAATCTGTAAGCAATCAAATCCCTGTAATGTATGCACTAGTCCTGTATGAAAATGTAATTCTGCTAAAACTTCTCAGGCTCTGCCTGTGTAACTGGAACCTTAGCTCCCCACTCATTTGCAGCTGACCCCATTCATTTGGAGTGTGTGTTTCCCAAGTGGCTGTCCTCAAGCTTTGCATTTGAATAAACTCTATACTTAATAATTTTCTGAATCTCATTATTTAAGGTTGAAAAGAGTAAGAAAAAAATCCTGATATCCTCAATTTATCATGTATTTTCTCTTAAAAAAAATCCTACATTTGATCACTGAAAAGATCTAGAAATCTTCACAAACTAGTCCACACCTTGTGCCCAGATTGTGGTTTCTAAATATCATTTCCCGCTAAAAGCAATCAGGGATCTTTAGAGAAATGGCTAATCCCAGATCTGGAGTGGGAAAGTAAAAGAAGTATCAGGAATATCTTGTTATACGAAAAGCAAGGAAGTTATCAAAGACTACTAAGGTTGTATCAAGGGCATAGCACCCAAGTTGAAAAGGCCAAATTTGAAAATGAACAAAACTGGCATAAAAAGTCATAAAAATGGTAAAAGCAACGGACTGAACTATATCAAATATACTATATCCTCAAATTCATAATGAATTTATGTAAAAATAGACTGGTATTTGTGATATTGCTCATTTTTAAGTGAATGATATTATAGCAATATTTTAAAGGGGGAATCTGTTTTTTAGACATACAATATAAATATCTGAAAATATTTACAGATAGGTCTGAGATTTGCTTCCGAATGGAATGAGGAAGGATGTGCAAGGAGAAGTGGGAAAGAATAGGACATGGGTCCTGAGTCTAATTTTCAAATCTGGGTAAAGGGGTCATTATTCTCCCTACTGCTGCATAAGTTGAAATTTTCCATAGTAAATAGTTAGTTTTAAAAGAGCAAGAGGGAGTAAGACAACAGTAAAAAATAACACGGTAAACACATATACAAAGACAAAATAACAGAAAATTTCATTAAAAATCTAAATGGGCCGGGCATGTTGGCTCCTACCTATAATCCTAGCACTCTGGGAGGCCAAGGTGGGAGGATTGCTTGAGTTCAAGAGTTCGAGACCAGCCTGAGCAAGAGCGAGACCCTGTCTCTACTAAAAATAGAAAGAAATTAGCTGCACAACTAAAAATATATAGAAAAAATTAGCCGGGCATGGTGGCACATGCCTGTAATCCCAGCTACTCGGGAGGCTGAGGCAGTAGGATCGCTTAAGCCCAGGAGTTTGAGGTTGCTGTGAGCTAGGCTGACGCCACGGCACTCACTCTAGCCCAGGCAACAGAGTGAGACTCTGTCTCAAAAAAAAAAAAAAAAAAATCTAAATGTTTCTAAACCAGATTAAGAATGCAAAGCATGAACCTGACAGTTCCTTTGTTTTGAAGGGGCAGAGTGGGGCCCAGAAAAGAATGAAGACTGGAAATATCTCCATGACCTCTGTACTATATCCTAATCATATGTGTAAATATATTGGCCTGAATGATCATGAGAGAAAAAAGCACGGATAGTAAACAAGGCGATAAAATGGAACCTTAACTGAGTACACACTTTGAAAGTTGTAGTAAGAATACCAGTTGCTTATATGTCATTGTTGTTTCTAAAGTACTGTATATCAAATTATTTGCATAGAGTTTTTTTATAACATAAATATTTCACCTGGACTTTTGTTTACATTATTAATTTACATTAAAGAGCTTTAAAAAAATCAGTAAACTTCAAAGCAGACCCTACTTGAAATAATGATAAATTACAAACATAGGTAGAACATTCCTGGCCCTTTGTAAACATTATCTCGTTGAATTCTCAAGCCAGACCTATAAGGTAGGTACTCTTTTACAGATTGTCCTCTTTTGTAGACAAGGAAAATAAGGCACAAGGAGATTAAGTAGCTTGATCTCTTCATCAGTGCTGGAGGCAGCTTCGAACGCAGACAGCGCGAGACCACAGCCGTGCCCTTCACCATCAGGCAACGTGAGCTTCCACCATGCACGGGTGGAATATTATAAACAAGCTCACAGGCAAAAATCACCCAGGAAGCATGTGAAATAACCAAAATTCAATGTGATCTGTGCAGGTTCATCTATTAATAATATACCTGTCTCGTTTTCAAGTCACAGTGTGCCACAATTCGGACAACACACTTAGAATCGGATCAAAGCAAACTAAAGTAAATGCAATGTGGTATCCCGGAATGGATCCTGGAACGGAAAAGGACATTAGTAGAAAAGCTGGTGAACTTCAAATAAAGTCTGGAGTTTAGTTAATAGTAACGAACCAATGTTAGCTTCCTTGTTCCAACAAACGTACCATGGTAATGTGGTACGTTAACAATGGGGGGAACTGGGCGAGGGGTACACAGGAACTCTGTGTACTAACTTCCCATCTTTTCTGCAAACCTAAAATTATAAGTTTCTTAAAAAGAATACATAAATTTGGAAATAACTACGAAAAGATTAAAACATATTTCTAGCTCAGTGAAAACAAACTTAATTCTGCCCCCAAATTCCTAAACACTACATTTTCAAAACTCAACCTTCTTGTACCTATTTTGACTTTTAAATGAATGTACTGTTCTAAGTTTGTTAATAGTCAAGAAGAATGTTTTCAAGCTGTATTTCTTGTCCTTCGGGGTAAGGAACATATCTTACACATGCTTGATTTAATCATTCAACAAATATTTAATGTGGGCTTCTGCTATGAGCTTACCACAAATGAGGCACCGTGCCAGCTACATCCTTGTTACACAAAGGCCGCCTTCATCACACGTGCTGGTAACGGATGACTGAAGGACGTTGCTGTGGACACTGTGGTCTCACTGACACCCTGCGGCCCTTCTCCCACCGTGGTGCCTGGGGCGTTAGGTGGCAGGAACGCACTGATCCATTCCCAGCTCCAGAGGTGCCGCCGAACTATTTTAACTCCACCTGGTTAACCTACCCTTCTTCCCATGGTGGTGGGTTCAGATAACCCTGGCCTCAGCAAACTGGCATACAGAATTCCTCTGAATTCCCCTGGCAGGAGGATTGTCTGAGAAACCAGCTAGGGATTATTTGCTCATGCCTCCTGGGTAAAAAGTGCCCTTCCTATGAAGAAATATCCTCTCTTCCTCTGGATGCTACAGTATATAAAATTTTTAAATAGGCTGTAATTTTGTCCATTTTGTCTTCAGGTGGAAGCTGCTCTGAGGATGAAAGCAAACAGAGATAAGAGGGCCACTTTCCAGTAGCCAGCCAGACACCCTCAACCTATGTTGCTATAAAATAGCAATAAGTCATTGTTAATTCCAAGGTAGTACTTTCACTGTAGTTATGTTAAAAAACAACAAAAACAACTGGGAATTGGACATTAAAGTATTGCTAATTTTATAGTAATATTTACATTCTGGTTATGGTTTTCAAAAGTCTTTAACTGTCAGATATTCAGTGAAATATTTACAGGTAAAATACTCCAGAATTTAAAAAAAAAAAAGACAGAGAATAAGGGACGGCAAATGAAATATTAATAATAATTATAAAATACCGAAAGTCAGTAAGGGGTAAATGGTGGTCTGTTATATTGTTCAATTTTTGTATTTTAATCCATAAAAACTTTAAAACAACATATATCACAATATTATGATCCTGTATATATGTACATCTAGAGCTGCCTTATGTACTGAAGAGCATAATACATTTTCAGTGTATAACAAGTAAATTAGCCACAGGTTCCAGATCCCAAAAGGCTGTATCTGTATAACCATAACACACATAGTCAGACATTCAGTTAAAATGGACTTCAATCTAATTCATGCTTTCATTTTTATAGCTATGAAAACTGAAATCTAACACATTCAAACTTTTGTATTGTTACCTAAGTAGTAATTCCAGTTTTGTTGATTTTACCAACAATATCTTTTTTTTTTTTTTTTTTTTTGAGACAGAGTCTCACTCTGTTGCCCAGGCTAGAGTGCCGTGGTGTCAGCCTAGCTCACAGCAACCTCAAACTCCTAGGCTCAAGCGATCCTCCCGCCTCAGCCTCCCAGAGTGCTAGGATTACAGGAGTGAGCCACCGTGCCCAGCCAACAATATCTTAAAATTGAAAATACTAGTCTAAGCTGGCATCTGAGACCTCATATTCTGGGTCTTAGACTGGGCTGTTCTCCGTCCTCACCTTGTAAGACCACTCAGCAACATTTGGTACTTTCTTGTAAAGCATCTCCCACCCTTCCTTTTTCCAGCCTCGCATCCCCCGGTTTCTTTCTCCTTCTGGATTCTGTGCTCAGACATCTTTGCTCATGCAAATCCTAGGATTTTACCCTTGCCCCTCCCTCTTTCCGCACTCTGCATGTGTTTGCTTGTTTTTTTTCCATCTTTTATGCTGAATGTCCCCTTAGAGCCATATTTCTAACCCAGAACTCCAAAATCAAATGCCTGCATCGATCACCAAAACTCAGCAGGTGCCCAAATGAACATCTCCCCTGCTTCAGTTCTTATCTTACCTGCATCCACAGGAGTCACCCTGCTGCCCTACATCTGGTCCCCAGGTACTGGAGATTCTTGTAGTCATCCTTTCCTTTCCGTGTTCAATGTAAAGCCTCAGTTCAGGCCCTCAACCTCTCCTTCCCGATCATTTGCAAGTGTCTCTTAAATGATGAGTGCTCCAGGGCCATTGCTATGGTCTGAATACCTGTGTCTCCTTCAAATTCACATGTTGAAATTCTAACCCCAAGGTGATGATATTAGAAGGTAGAGCCTTGTGGGAGGTGATTAGGTCACGAGGGCAGAGCCGTCATAAATGGGATTAATGCCCTTATAAAATAGGTCCAAGGGGGATGGATCTTAACCCTTCTCCCATGTGAGAAAACACAGAAGCAGGCACCATCTATAAACCAGGAAATGGGCCCTCACCAGACACAATCTGCTAGCACCTTGATCTTGGATTTCCCAGCCTCCAGAACTGTGAGATATAAATTTCTGTTGTTTATAAACTACCTAGAAGGCTGAACTAAGATAGTCATCTTTCTAACTGCAAAGCTAATCATGTTATTTTCTTCCTTCCTTCCAACTTCTCACCCTATCTGAGGTTAAAGTCCATATTCCCTTTATAGCTCTCAAGGCTAGTGAGCCAGTCTCTCCCCCATCTCTCTCTGGAATCACTTTGCACAATCCCTGCTACTTACTCAAAATTTCAGTTTGCAGCCTGACCCCCACATAACCCACTGAGCTGCTTCATGCCTCAAGATCACTGCTCTTCTGATTTTCTCCTCTCACAAAGATCTAATCACTATTTATTCAACAGACGTGTACTGAATTCTTACTATGTGATAGGCTCTGTACTAGGTGCAACAGGGGAGATGAACACTATTCTTAGCCTTAAGGAGTATATAGCCTAGCAGGAAAACAGATATTAAACAAGTAAACTACTGGCATATGGAGTGGGGCAGGAGGAGGACAAAGAAGAGAATAACTTTCCCAGGAAGCAATAACATTTGACTTCATCACATTTTGTTACAATATCCTTTCCTACTTCTTTGTAAAGGAAACTGACTGAGAAGTGCCTCCCCGAACACCCCCCCCCTTTTGGTGTATCTGAGTTTTAAAATGCCTTTCTTCTGAGATGACATTTTGCCCTGCATTTCCTCTTTCTAAAATTTACAATCCTAGCAAAAACCTAACCAGATTTCAAAGTCAGCATTCCTAAGCACCCCAACCCCCACCCTGCAGAGCAGAACTGACCTCTCACTCCCTCAGGCCCCTGAGTACCCTAACCCTGCCCTGCCTTGCTCTGAACAGCTCCCTAGATGGGCCGAAAATCCCTAAGGACAGGAACAAAACCTTTCCTTCCTTTAAATCCCCACCAACACAGTGCAAGCCCACAGCAAATCTTTAAATGCTTGAAGGGCAAAAATTTACTCTTTAAAATTAAATAAATTTGTACCTTGGGCATAAATTTGTATAAACTTTTTGAATAACAATTGCACATTATCTATAAAAGCTTTAAAAGGCATGGAAGTACCACTTCTAGTTAATGTTCTACAGAAATCTCAGTAGTTGCCATAAAAAAGTATGGACAATGTCGTCTTGTTTCAACATAGATATAGTTGCTAACAATTAGAAACAAATGTCAGTGGCCATCAACAGAGACCTGGGTAAACAAATTATGGTACACCATACTGTGGAAGAGTCCTTCACTAGTAGTTAGAAAGAGGCGGCAGACCTCTTCATATCAACAATGAATGACGTCCATAGTTGTAGAATGACAGCTGTAGTAAAATCTTGCCACCTATTTTTTAAGAAAGAAAAAAATATATGTCTTCACAGTATAGGGAAAAAAATCTCTAAGACATACCCCTACACTTTATCTCTGGGGGCATGCGACTAGAAGCAGAAAGGAGAAACTATCTGTTTCTAGTTTAAACATCCTATCATTGAATTTGTTAGAATGAGATGTAATGCTTTTTAAATTTAAAACACAAACATAATCACTAAAGTAAAAAGGTGGGGTTTTTTGTTTGTTTGTTTGTTTTTACAAAGGTATACATTATCTTACCAGTTTCTTACTTAGGAAACTGAGATTATATTTTTAAATTCTAGGGCTTTTTTTAAGCTGAAATATTCACTGCAATATTCCCAGCACCTAGAATAGAGATTTACGGCAGGTGCTCAGTTAATATTTGTTGAATGAATCAACTGCTGTACAAGTATAAAATCAGTTGCTCAGTGGGAAAAGGTATTAACTGCTTCACAAACTCATAGAGGAAAAAAATCACTTCAGAATGCATTTTAACAGTTTGGCTCCCAATCTAAATGAGTTAGGATTTTTTTTTTTAAAGTAAACTTTTAAAGAGCACAGATCCTCCAGCAGAAGAAAATCAATAATAGGCAAAGAGCCTTAATTATGATCTATTTCAAAGTGCTTAATTCTGCAGGTAATTAACTTTTAGCTTGGACTACTGAAACCAACTTCATCTTCTCTCTGAAAACCAAGGCCCCTAACAATCGGCCTTTTTACCTTCAGACCCTAAAAGAAAGCCCCCAAAATGGTAGACTCTCCACGACTGTTGAGGATGCTGATGAGAGAAGTGAGATCCCTGGAAAAATGAATCAAGGTTTTAGGCTTAGGAGACTTGGATAAAACCTCCAAGAAAAAAAGTCTTGAATGGATTCAAGTTTAAGTTCAATTTTTTAAAAAAGAAGATATAGAATATTTAACCAGGCTGGGCGAGGTGGCTCACGCCTGTAATCCTAGCACTCTGGGAGGCCGAGGCGGGTGGATCGCTTGAGGTCAGGAGTTCGAGACCAGCCTGAGCAAGAGCGAGACCCCGTCTCTACTAAAAATAGAAAGAAATTATCTGGCCAACTAAAATATATATAGAAAAATGTTAGCTGGGCATGGTGGCGTATGCCTGTAGTCCCAGCTACTCGGGAGGCTGAGGCAGGAGGATCACTTAAGCCCAGGAGTTTGAGGTTGCTGTGAGCTAGGCTGATGCCACGGCACTCACTCTAGCCCGGGCAACAAAGCAAGACTCTGTCTCAAAAAAAAAAAAAAAAAAAAAAAAAAAAAAGAATATTTAACCAAATGTTAATGCACTGAAAAGGGTTATTTGTATAAATAACCGCCACTATATAGCACACCTCCCCTCTCCCTGCAGTTTCCTCCCATGGAAAGCACTTTCAGTAAGCACTTGTCTCAGGACACTTGGACCCAACAGTCTACTGAATTCTAAAAACCTACATACTTGCTGGACTTTTATTTTTCAATCACTGCTTTTGATTCTAAATCTTCCTTTGACAGGGCGATTTAGTCCTTGCTATGAAAACACAAGGACCCAAAAGACTGTCACCAAATTCCAATAATATTTAGAGGAGGGGAGATGGGTTAAAATACTTCTCTTCCAAATTCATGTAACTGGTGTTTAGCAAGATAGTGAATTTGCCGTAAATAAAATAATCCTTTCAGACGGCTCTCTACAGTCTCTCTCCAACCCTACCCATTCTTTAACAACTGGAAAATTCTTCCAAGGTTTACCCACACCCTCTGACATCTCCCCCACTGGCAAGAATGCTTAAATTCATGGAGAAATCACCACCAACAGTTCACTCAATAAACTTGTTACCCCAAAGAGCCCACGCCCTGGTCTCTGCCCTCCCCTTCACTCCTGAGAGCAGGGGTTTAGTTTCACATTTCTGGGCGACCACAGTCCTATGTATGAAACAGGTGCTCAGTAAGTACTGATTTTGCCATTTCATGGCACCGCATAACTGGAAAAGAAGAAAAAAACAAACTTTGGAAACCCTCTAAAATCGACACATGTGTTTACTTTGGCTAATAAACAACTACAAATGATGATTTTTTTTTTTTAAAGTACCATGTTTTCTAGCTGCACGAATCGTACAGCACTTGGAAGCCAGCAAGAACCTGCCGCGAAGCTGCTTCAGTCTGGACTAAGGGGGCAGCTGCGCTCGGAGCGAACGCAGCCCACCCCGGCTCCAGAGGGCGGGCGGCGGGGAGAACGGCGAGCGCCGCGTCCCAGCTCCGGGCGCCCGGCGCTCCTGCCCAGGCCGGGAGCAGGAAGGGATGGAACCGGGGGGCCTGGGGGCGCCCGCAGCCGTCGCGCCAGGGAGGGGCGCCCGTTTCCTTGGCAACCGTGGCAGGGCACAGCCCTTCCTCTGGGCCGGGGGAGGGGAGAGGAGCGAGGCGACCCCCGCGCAGGGGCGGCGGCGGCCTGGGGCACCTCCCGGGGCGCAGCGCCGCAGGCCCGGCTCGCGGGGCCCTGTCCCGCTGCGGCCCGCGCCTACCGTGTATCCCCGCTCCAGGTCACTCTCCTCGTAGCGAAAGGACGGGATGTAGACCTCCATGGCCGCGCCGGTCGGCCGGCGGAGGGCGAGCGGGGGGCGGGCTCACGGCCGCGGCCGCCCCGCCTCCGGGGCCCTGCGCCCGCCGAGGCTGCGCGGCCGGGACCCGGGTCCGCACGCCGCGCCCGCCGCGCTCTGGGCGTGCCCGGGGCCGGGGCCGGGCCGGGAGACCGGGGCGGAGGGCGCAGGGCTTCAGGCGCCCGAGTCTCGGGCCTAGTGGGCGGCGGAGATCAGCTGGGCCCGCAGGAGGCGGGGCCTGCAAACCTGAGTCTGCAGAAAAGGGGCGCGCGCCCCCGCGCCCGCACCCGGCCGCACCCGGCGCTCCCTGCCCTGGGGCTCCGGCGGCGCTCGGAGTGCAGTTCGCGAGGCAGAAAGGAATGGAATAGGGTGAAGCTTTTTAATTTTGTTTCGGTTGGCTGAGTTTTTGTTTTTACCCTTGAAGGGCACGGACAGCTGTGAACCCTCCAACTTTCACCAAGACTCTCGTGTTTCCCTTCGATTCGAAGGTCAGGGTCTCCTGGGTTGGCCGTGGACGCTGGCAACGGTGTTGGGCTACAGAGCCCGAAAGCGAGCGCGAAAGTTGGCGGGGCCCTGGGATGAGCCCTCCTGCTTCAGGCTCCACTTGTAAAACGCTGCCTCTAACTGTAAGGAGATTTTTAACAATGAGAGAAAGTAGAAGACGCAATAAAAGGTAGGGACTAGTAGCTTGAAAGTACCTCAAAGATTAAGTGTCCCAGCTGAGGACATTATTTTCTTTTTTTGTTTTCTGTTGCTCAGGCTGGAGTGCGGTGGCGTGATCATAGCTCACTGCAGCCTAGAACTCCTGTCCTCATGGATCTTCCCGCCCCATCCTTCCCTAGGTTTACAGGCGAAAGCCACCACACCTGGCCATGATAAGACTTTTTAAAATGGCACTTGCCCTAAAACCTAGTCGGTAAGGCAGATAAATCACACAATACACTGTGATAGTCACTAGAGGCTTAAGGTAACCTATGAGCTGGGCTCTAAACTCACAGCAGAGAGTCCACAGAGCTGTTTAGTTCATCAGGAGGTGCTGGCCAGAACAAACAAGGAATGGTGGTCTAGTCTCAGGCCACAGCGAAAAGTAGGGAGTTTTGAGAGGAGGGCACATCTTGGAGCTGCCAGTGTGTGAGTGCTGGGCTAGGAGGATGGATCCTCAGATGAGGTTAATGTAGAGGGCTTTCCAGGCGAGTTCTGAAAGCAAGAAGCCCAGTTATTTCTCTGTCCCGTGACTCAGAGTTCCATCATAAACTCTACAGTTTGCTAAGCTGAAATGCCCCCTACTCTCAAGGACAAACTGAATTAAAAGCAGCTGCAGTCCAAGAAGCTCACTGGCAGGTCACCTTTTTTCCTGGCTAATTGAGGTCACTTCTCAGTGACCCACAAGTCACCTCCAAAAGAGCAGTTTCAATTCTGCACTGTGCTCTAACCTAAGGAAGGAAACTCAGGGCTTACTTGAGTAACTTGATAATCAAGTTTCCTCAGCTGGGACCCTGTGCGGTAGCGCATACTTGCGATCCCAGCACTTTAGGAGGCTGAGGCAGGAGGATTGCCTGAGCCCAGGAGTTTGAGGCTGCAATGAATTATGACCACCCACTGCACTCCAGTCTGGGTGACAGAGTGAGACCCTGTCCCCCCAAAACAATAATAGTAATAATAATAAACTTTGTAATGATCCCATGAGGAAGTGTTATGTACAATAAGATGCAATACGACTTTCAAGGGCTAGGAAGCAGTATTTGTTTTTTATTTTTAAAATAATAACAGTGATGATGGCAGAAGACCGCCCAAACAACTTCAAGATTGGTTGAAACAGGTAATATAACCCAGGATCATGTAGTCATGAAATCTTTGAGCCACAGATTACTGATCAAGCTTTTATTTATTTATCTATTTATTTTTTGAGACAGACTCACTCTGTCACCTGGGCCACAATGCGGTGGCACCATTATAGCTCATAGCAACCTCAAACTCCTGGGCTCCAGTGATCCTACTGCCTCAGCCTGCCGAGTAGCTGGGACTACAGGCCTGTGCCATTAGCCCCAGCTAATATTTTCTATTTTTAGTAGAGATGGTATCTCACTCTTGCTTAGGCTGGTCTCGAACTCTTTTACCCTACAAAAGATTAGGGTAACATAAGGTCTCAAAAAATATACTTTCTATGCGTTCATGTACAGAAACCTATCCTGTATATCCACCAAAATGAGGGACTAAGTCAAGAAAGAGGAAAATATGGGTATAGAAAGTAGAAGATACAACCCAGGGAAGCAGTGAGGGGAATCTTCAGGATCACCACGTGCAACGGGCTTAACAAGGTAACCAGTCCAGACTAGAGCAACATGACTCAAGAGGTAGGTATTTTGAGAGCTGTTTTCACAATGCTTTCTGCCATATCTTCTTTTTAATCTAAAGAAACTATTGGAAAATATACATCACCAACACAAGAAAATAAACCAAAAAAAAAAAAAAAAAGAAAGAAAGAAAGTGGCCTGAGTCCCAGTAGAGAATACATCCCAGGAGAATGGCAAAGGCAATTCCAAAGTTGAGAGCAAGAGAAGTCCAAGGGTAACTCTACAGCAAGCCCGGAGAGCACTAGCCCCAGAGAGAATATTACTTTCCAGGAGGACTCTAAGGAAAACAACTGGAATGGTCAGATTACCTGATGTGAATGGTCTTACAGGAAAATGCACTGTGACACTATGGGAAGACATGGAGAAAATTACCAATAGATTAAGAAAAAAAAGCACCAACCAAATTAAAAAAAAAGTTAAAGTATGTTTTACCTCAGAAAAAAATAGCAAGTTCATTGAAAACAAGGAAAGCCTGAGAAACTGTCACAACCAAGAGAAGCAGAAGGAGACATGACAACTATAAGAAACGTATCCTGGATGTGGTGTCCTGCAAGGGATCCTAGAACATAAAAAACATATTAAACAAAAACTAGGGAAATCTGAATAAACTACAGACTTTAGTTGGTAATAATGTATCAATATTTATTAGTTGTAGCAAATGTAGTATACTAATGCAAGATGCACACTTCAGTTAAAACATATCAATATTTATTAGTTGTAACAAATGTACTAAACTAATGCAAGAAGTAGACTTTAGTTAATAAAAATGTATCAGTATTTTTTAGTTGTAACAAATGTACTACACTAATTCAAGATGTCAGTGGGAGAAACTGAGTGCAGGGTATATGAGAACCCTGTATGTCCTAACTTCACAATTTTTCTGTAAATCTAAAACTTCTAAAAAATAAAGTTAATTTTTTTTGAATAAAGATAATCATTGACTATACTACAACTTTCCGCTGTGAGCAGTATTTCTGTAGGCACAATAATGCAGATACTGATTTAACCAAAAATTGTAACATAACTGCACTGGAAGGGTGGGGGACAAGTGGGTAAAGCAGAGCGGTGGCAGAGCAAGTGACCTAGACTCTTACTTACCATAAAAAAGACAAGTAGATGATGTCCAAAATTGATGTTTGATAGCAGTGTAGGCCTGTTATTCAGAAATGGGAAGGTGGCAGAAGAAACAGCTAAGAGTAGAAAGAGCTCTGAGGAAGAGGACTGGGGAAACCGGGGCCCTGTGGGGCAAAGAACCACTGTATTTCATTGGCCTTGCCAATGCTAAAGTTTTCAGATTTTTGTGCATGTATTAATTTAATAAAATAAACATTAAAAAATCAGAAGACTGCAGTAGATTTTTACATATTGACAAACAAAAACTTCTAAGACACTGGCAAATCAAAAAGCAAATTCTAGGAATGCCACAGAAATAACCCCAATGGCCTAGACAGTTGTTTGCCATATTAAAGTCATTCTTTTAAAAAAAGTGCCAAATGCATTAAAACTTAATGTTGATTCTGAAACTTAAGTTCCTGCCTTTGACTTTCTCCTCCTTTTCTTTCTTTCTTTCTTTTTTTTTTTTTTTTTTTGAGACAGAGTCTCCCTCTGTTGCCCCGGCTAGAGTGAGTGCCGTGGCGTCAGCCTAGCTCACAGCAACCTCAAACTCCTGGGCTCAAGTGATCCTCCTGCCTCAGCCTCCCGAGTAGCTGGGACTACAGGCACGTGCCACCATGCCTGGCTAATTTTTTCTATATACATTTTTAGTTGGCCAGATAGTATCTTTCTATTTTTAGTGGAGACGGGGGTCTTACTCTTGTTCAGGCTGGTCTCGAACTCCTGACCTCAAGCAATCCGCCCACCTTGGCCTCCCAGAGTGCTAGGATTACAGGCGTGAGCCACCGCACCCGGGCTCTCCTCCTTTTCTATTCCCTCATTACCAGAAAAGCTGCTTTCACTTCATCACATCCCAACCCTCCAGTTCCTAACTGTATTCTCTCTCTTGCCTTCATTTTGCTCAATGTAACCTTAGTCTTTTAAATTCATATCTCAAAGTCTCTTCCCCTCCCGCCCCCATGTTCCCTCAAACCCACCACCAATCCCCAGTATTAAGTCCATCAATTTGCTTAGATCCTGCTGTCTGATGGCTGAAGAAATGGATACTTTCTTCCATTGGCTTTATTTGTAAATTCGTGATTTCCAAACTGATTTGAAAATTAGCACTCATCTCTATTTCTTTTTTCTAAACATTTACTGTTCTTTTTTTGGCCTCCAATCTCCTTTGGCCTTCCTGCTGACATCGCCCCCTGATGATGGCTTAATTTCTTACTTCATCAAGAAAATAAAAACTTTCAGGCTTAAAACTCATACAGCTTTTCTTTTTCACCTCCAAATATACTCATTCTACCCTTTCCTTTTGTTGAAAGTAAGAAATATCCCCACTTTTCTGAGATTCTATCTACCTGATTTTTTTCCTCCATTCTTCCCTTAGATATTAGTTTTACCCAGGATTTTGAAATCCGCATGCCGATCTCTAAATAAATCTCTAATAAATGAGTGACTAAGTGAAACCTGCCATCTTTATTTCCATTCCCCTAAATTATCTCACTTCCACAGCAGTGGTTCAGGTGCCCGCATCATTTGGCTGGACGGCTGCCACTCCATCAATTGTTCTCATGAAATTCTCACTCTCCATCTTTCTTCCCAGATTACTATTTCCCTTAGTCTACTACATATTGAGGGCTGTTACACAAATGTGTATGAAAATAAATTTCTTGTTCCCAAAGCAATTACCACATTTCTATTTCGCCCTTCCTTTTTAGCCTCCAGTCTTCTTTAAAGGTCTCTGACATTTACCAACAACACTCATTTAACTGTAGTAGAATATCTCCGTGGTGGGGGGAGTTTTAAGCTTTTGTTTGCTGAATATTAATGGATTTTGACTGTAAGCTTTCCTCCCCTCCCCATCTGATCTTCAGCCCCTGGACTCTCAGAGTAGATCTCCTTGGGGTAGACTGTTCTGGGAGGGAACCTTTTTGGTAAGCCTATTTAGGCCCTAGGCAAGCATCAACCTGTTACTTTGAAGAAGCCTTAAAGAGGACTGGTGAAATAATCGAAACGCAGGTGCTTTGTTCATACTGAGATGTTCCGTGTTCTGCAAACATTTATTGGATGTATAATAGCTAATACTTGTTAAGCACTTGCTAAGAAATCCATATCAGTTATCTTAATGCCCTTAAGGAGCATGTGAAGGAGTACTTTCCATTGTCCAGATAAGGAAACTTAGGTTCTAGAGAAAAATAACTTGCTCATGGTCAATACTGTAGGTTCTTGAGCCAAGATTCAAACCAGTGGGCTGAATGCATAACTGTGTTCTTAAGCACTCCATTACACTGTCTTGACTGTAACACACTAAGTTCTACAAGAAATAATAAGGACATGGTCATTTCCCAAGAAACATACAGACCAGTCAAGGAAGTAAGGCCAGGTAACTATAATACAAGACAGATCTCAGTAAGTACAATCTGAAAGAAACTTTTTATTAGAATGATATGGAGGGATCAAGAGATTCCTTCCCTCCTTCCTTCCTTTTAGCTAGGGAACTGACAAGGACGTGGACTTTAAATTTGGCTTTAAAGTTTAAAGGATGGGTAGGATTTAAACAATTGCTGTTAAAAGGGAAAGGTAACTCAGACAAGGTGTATCATTAACAAAAACACTGAACCAGGAAGGAACAGGGTATGCTCACAAGCCAGGAACCTCATTTGATTAAAGCAAAAGATGGGTGAAGGTAAGGGGTAAGAATCAAGACAGGAAAAGTAGTTTGAGACCAGATCACGGAGCATCTGGACTTTATCTGTAGGATGCAGGGAGTCTATTGGAGATTTCTGAGCACAGTGCTGTGACAAGAATTCTTTAGGAAGATCAATTTAACAGCAGGTTGTAAGAGTAGCAGAGTAGGGAGAGACTACAAGAATAGCCTTTCATAGGAGATTTAAGATAGTTCTGGTAAATGGTAACAAGATCTTGACCCTGGTTCTGGCTGGGGACTGGAGGGTGGGCAGGTGGTTTAAGATCCTGACCAAGGGAGAGAAACAGGAGAAATGAGAAGGGCAGAGATTTCAGAAATACAATCAACTCAAGTTGGTCTTGGTAAAATTATGACGCCTAAGAAATGTAACTTTGAAAACATAAGCTTTTGGTTTTACGTCTCAGTTACAGAAGGCTGGGAAGCATTTTTAACTTAAACGTAGAAACTAAGTTTGGTTTAAAAGCCTACTGTCACGTGCACACACACGTTTCCACACACACAAATACACACACACTGTATACACATGTATAGTGAGAACACTTGAAATAGAGATCTAGAAAATAAAATACAGGTTAAAATCAAGATACGACGACTATGAAGCAGTAAGAAGGCAATTTATTCTTTAAATAGTTTGTTAAGTTTTGTCTAACTTTAATTTTTATCAAACAGTTACATATATAAATTTAAAATAGAACTTTTTTCTCAAAATACTCTCTTAAAATGGTTTATCCCATTAACTGACCTTAAGAAAATAATTTGTGTATTAACAAATGGGCAGCTTCACCTTGATTGGCTTTAATTACAAAATTTCCATTTCACCCAGTTAAGAAATACTTAAAATTATTCAATCTTCAGAGACTTTTTAAAAAGTATGTGACAACAAGAGAAAGGAAGATGAGCATTTTTAATTACTTCATTAAAAAATTAGACAGAAAGCCACAACTTCCCTATCTTCTACAATCTTCTATTCTTAGCAGCTTCTGAAGCAACAGTTTGAAGAAATAAGTTCTCTGTATCCCAAAGGACTTCCTAGAATTCTATATATAAATGATTAGAACAGGAATCTTGAAAAACTTATCATACATTTTCAAAGAATGTTCACACATGATTAAGACACAAATGTAAGAGGAAAAATCAGTTCAATCATCATTTAAGCCCTGAATCTGCTATTTTATCTGTAAGATGAAGAGGTCAAGAGACAGTCTGTAAGTTTCCTTCTGGCAACACAATGCTACAATTTATTCATAGCAGATATTGAGTATCCACTACTTGCAAAACATTATGCTACAAAGTTTTATACCTAAATTGTATTTGCCCCTTAAAAGCACCAAGTAGGAGTCCTTTATTCAGCTTTGATTTCTTCACTGGGTTCAGGATGGTAAATAAACTAGCTGTTGGACTTACTTTCCATTTTCACTTCCACAGGCGTTGCCTAAACCATTGCTGTCCAATATCATAGCCACTAGCCACGTGTTACAACTAATCTCTTAAAATGTAGCTAGTATGAATGGAGATGTAATGAAACTGTAAAATACACATGGATATCAAAGATTTAATACAAAAAACAATGTAAAATATCTCATAAGTTTTAGTACATTGGAACCACTGGATTTAATATTAAATCTTTTTTTTTGGAGACAGTCTTGCTGTGTTGCTCCAGCTAGAGTGCAGTGACGTCATCAGCCCATTATAACCTCAAACTCCTGGGTTCAAGCGATCCTCTTACCTCAGCCTCCGCAGTAGCTAGGACTACAGGCAAGCACCACCACACCTGGCTAATTTTTTCTATTTTTAGTAGAGACAGGGTCTCACTCCTGCTCAAGGCTGGTCTCGAACTCTTATGCTCAAGGGATCCTCCCACCTCGCCCTCCCAGAGTGCTAGGATTACAGGCGTGAGCCACCACGGCTGGCCTTGTTTCTTTCTACTTCTAAAAATTTGGCTATAGAAACTTTAAAAATTATGTATGTGGCTCACATTATATTTCTATTTGGTGTAAAAGTTTGGCTTGTTTAGAGACAGGGCCTCACTCTGTTGCCCAGGCTGGAATGCACTGGTGTCATCATAGCTAAATGCAGCCTTGAACTCCTGGGCCTAAGCCATCCTCCCGTCTCAGCCTCCAGAGTAGCTACGACTACACGTGTGTGCCATTACACCCAGCTAGTTTTATTTTTTGTAGAGACTGGGTTTTGAACTCCTGGCCTCAAATGATCTTCCCGCCGTGGCCTCCCAAAGTGCTGGTATATAGGTGGGAGCCACTGCACCTGGCCTTTCTTCATCTAAACTCTTAAGGCCGGGCGCGGTGGCTCACGCCTGTAATCCTAGCACTCTGGGAGGCCGAGGCGGGTGGATCGCTCAAGGTCAGGAGTTCGAGACCAGCCTGAGCAAGAGCGAGACCCTGTCTCTACTAAAAATAGAAAGAAATTATATGGACAACTAAAAATATATATATAGAAAAATTAGCCGGGCATAGTGGTGCATGCCTGTAGTCCCAGCTACTCGGGAGGCTGAGGCAGGAGGATCGCTTGAGCCCAGGAGTTTGAGGTTGCTGTGAGCTAGGCTGACGCCACGGCACTCACTCTAGCCTGGGCAACAAAGTGAGACTCTGTCTCAAAATAAATAAATAAATAAATAAATAAACTCTTAAGGACCTCATCCAGATTAACATGACCTCTCCCCATTGCCCTGATCACAAAGGCAGGGTAATGAACAATTAATTCACATCTCTCTCGTTGTGTCAAATGATTTCCTTTTCTTGTTATTTCCATGTCTGGCCCATGATCTACTTTCATTATTACTTGCAACCATATCCTTTACTGTGAGGGTTAGGAATGATACTTATTTTACTCTGAATTTTAGATGAGTAAGGGGATAGTGGTTCTATTCAGTCTTTCTTCAATACTTTGAAACAAGGAATATGTCATACACACACAGGTATCATAACATATACATTTCTTGACTAGTGAATGATACAGAAATGCCTCTAAGGTTCCTAAGCCAGTGACTGGACTTCCTTTTCACAAGTGTTATTTCCCTCCTCACTACCACAAACCCCTCCTTCCTTTAAAATAGAACTTTTAAAAATTTTCATTTTATTTTTTGGAGACTGCTCTCAAACTCCTGGGCTCAAGCGATATTCCCACCTCGGCCTCCTAAGCAGCTGGGACTACAGGCACCGGTCACCACTGTCAGCTAAATAGGATGACTTTGATCAGCCTGCCATTACTGTTATTGAATATCATCTGTTTCCCTAGTCACATGACTGCCCATGCAGGACCACGGCAGGAAAAGTGAAGTAGCCATTTAGCTTAGTCACATCCTTTAAGACAGAAAAATGGAAGTCTTTATAATTCCCTTAGACATTAAGATTAAGCATTTTTAAATGAATATACTTTCCTTCTCTACTTATTTGACTTTCTTCCTTTAAAGAAAGCTGATCATGTTAAGAGGCTTATTTATTTTATATATTCAAAACCACTCATGAAACAATTTGTACAGTGAACTTGAGAAACTTTACTAGATCTGGAGAAAAAGGAAAAAATTCAGTAGCAACAATGAAACAAGGGCATTTTGAGATTAATATAAATATATATGTATAAAACAAGTAGACTGTGGGTGGAGAAAAACAAGTAGAATAGTTGAATATAGTTCAGTAAAAACACAATAAAAAAAACTTACTCTTCTGTGTTAAAAATCACATTTTTACATTCATTTTGCTCTAGCATTGTTTTACATAATAGGAGGTAGTCTTTGATTAGAATTTGGTTTTCTAATAGAATATTTATATTGAAGTTTGATATTTTAAACAAAACATTTTAAAGCAGAAAGGCACTTCAAGAATAGATGTATTTTATAGATAAGAGATTTTATAGATTTTATAGATAAGAGATTTAAGTGACATGCGCAAAGTCCTACAGCTACTGAGAAGACTGAAGACATGTATGTTAGTTTAGCTTGTTCCACTATATTATGCTGCCTTAGCCCCTTTAACTTTCCATCTCATAAAAAAATACTTAAGTTCAGACCTACACAACTAAAAGATTATGTTATTAGCACTGTTAATGCTCTTGTTTTATTTGGAAGGAAAGCATTTTAGAAATATGAACAATAGAAATAAAGATTGATGGATTGAGTGTTGAAATAACTAAATCTTAAAATGTTGGTAGGTATCAGAGGTTCACATAATTTACTTGAAATTTCCAACACACTGCTTATCTTTTAGTAAACATGGGCAAGGGGAATGAAGTCTGGATCTGTTACTTTCTTGAGCTTAAGGCTAAAAATATTTATGTAATATTTTAATTGGAGGTACTGAATATTCTAATGAATGTACCACGTCTGAATCAAAGATTTTAATAATAAATAACTTGAATAAGTTATTATCCCATGTACAAACTATACCTTTGTAAGGAATATAACCATGGATATAATACTAGGACATCATTCTAGTAGAACTCTATTCCTGATAAACCTATTTTTTGCCCAATATTAATGAGACAATAAGGTAGTATCTGCTATATATTACCAATGAATTATTCATTTCTCAAAAGTATTTATAGTAGAAGCAAAGATTGCACTATTTCTGCTTCAGTTTCTTCTTAAAAGGGCAAACATTACTTTGTATCTCCTGAGATTTTTTTTCCCTGTTCAATTCACTGATTCGTTATTTTTTCTTAGAGACAGGGCTATGTTGCACAGGCTGGAGTGCAGTGGCTATTCACAGGCACAATCATTAAGCACTACAGCCTTGAACTCCTGTGCTCAAGCAATCCTCCTGCCTCAACCTCCCTAGCTAGGACTACAGGTACATGCCATTATGTGTGGCCCAAGTCTTTATAATAATAAAGTTATGTGCCATGCAGGCTTCTGGGGTATAAATATGAGTATAATATGAATATAAATATATGTATGAATATATATTTCATATTTATATGAAATATAAATATGGGATATATATAGTATAAATATAACACCTATAGTAGGCTTAACATTTCAACAGAAATAAGTGGAAGCAAACACATGCTGAGGATACTCTGATATATTATTAAATACTTCTATCCAGTAAGCCACAAGACGAGGGCTTAGTTACACATACCGTATCTTATTCCTCTGGAAGGGAGATGTGGTTGTTAAGCTCAAGAAAAGGTGTGTTTTTTAAGAATACTTTTTAAAAAACAAAAATAACTCTGATTCCAGTTATAACTTAAATTTTCATCAGCATTAAGGATAACAGCTGTCTAAGCAGCACACAGAATAGGTAAGAAGGCTACCAAAGACAGTTTCATTTTACTTCAAATTTGCTTCATGCTATCCTTGTTTATTCATCAAATAATGGTATATTTGGTACCACAAGGAATGGTACCATTCCTTGTCAATTATGACCATAGATGCCCTACTTTTACGTTTTTTTTAAAAAAGATAAGGAATAAATTAAATATATGCAAAGACTTAGATTTTGAAGGTAACGGAAGATGAGTAAAATCCATGGGACTTGTAACAGAAGCAAATACATTTTTTCCCTAATTCTTAGATTGGGCACTTATTATAGGGATGGATACAAACAAGTCAAGACAATTTATTCTCTTCTTTAACCCAAGACAACCAAGAGATAAATGTTCTTTGATTTATGATGGTTTCATAAGAAAACTTAAGCTTCAATTAGTCATTTAATAATGTAAGAGTTCATTTTTTTCTGTTAATTAAAGTAATTAAGGAATCATAGCATTACCCATAAACATCTAGAAGAAAAAGTTCCTTCCTATTAAAAATATCCCTGATATGTTTACATACCCAAATAATTTGTTACTAATACTTCACAAGGAATATCATTTTATTACTGTAATCACAAAATCATAATTTCTGTACAGGAATGTATAAGTGAACATTAATCAATGCATTGATAATTCACTTCATAAAGAGGGTAAACATACTACAGAACAAATTGTAAAGAAAAAAATATCGTCAAATTTTCTGGCCTTGCAGTGCACTTTTTAGTGCAAGTATTTAAGACACAATAGTGTTCAATTCAGCAAAGTATTGCAGAATGTCATGCCACAGTCCACTTAATTCAAAGAGGGTCAGGACATGCAGCTTGTAATAAAATGTCAGAGTGTGTGAAAGTGTGTGTGAGAGTGAGTGTGTGTGTGTGTGTGTGTGTCTATGTATATATAAAACCACATGTAATTCATAAAATATATAGTGGTTTATTTAGATGGTTTTAAATGATTTCACTGTGGAATTCAGCATAACTGGAACAAACATCCAAGGTCTTCTTAAGAGGAATAATCTTATTGCTAGGCAATGGCTTTGGCTTCAGGTAGGAATGCTTCCCAGTATTTTATCAGCTGTGGATGATAATAAAAATAAAAAACACTCTTATTACCTTTTTGTCATTTATATGCATATATCCTATATTGCATTAAACAAAAATCTACAGGAATAGCTAACAATGATTAACATTTACTAATGTCTGGCTTGCAAAGGGATCATTTTAACTTCCTTAACTGAAGTCTGTCAAAATAATTCACACATAAACTATTTAAAACACCAATTACTCCTAATTACAGTTTTTAATGTAAACAATATAATTTTTGAAAACTTATAATTTTTTGATTTATGCAAAATTGTATAGAGATTGTTACCACACATTAAAGATTACCTTAATACAACTGCAATTACTTTTTCCAACACAAAGTGATAACATCTCCTAATTCATAGGATATTCACATTTTATGTTACTGCTAGCCAAGAAGAATGAGATAAAACGAGGAAGAAAAGAAAATACTGAGCAAGAAAGGAAAAAAAGGGACAGGAAAGAATTAGCTATGTATGAGTCGCCCCCGGACAGTCCAGAGAATAGACTGAAGAATAAACTAAAGTTACCTTTAAAACAATTCCTTTAAAAATAAGCTTATATGACTTATTTGTATTCATATTTTAAAAAATTGAACTTTATGAATTATCTGATTAGAAACTAAATATATGCTGGGTGTGGTGGCTCACACTTGTAATCGCAGTGTTTTGGAAGGCCGAGACAGGATGATTGCTTGAGGCCAGGAGTTTGAGAACAGCCTGGCAAACATAGCAAGACCCCATCTCTAAAAAAAAGTTAAAACACTAGCTGGGTGAGGTGGCACATGCCTGTAGTCCTAGCTACTTGGGAGGCTGAGGCAGGAGGATCGCTTGAGCCTAGGAGTTCAAGGTTACAATGAGCTATGATCACGCCACTGAACTCCAGCCTCAGTGAATTTGAAGATACCATAATTACTTAATTCAAAAACATAACCTATTATATTTTATACAAACAAGTTTCTAGATCACATATTTTAAAACTAGAAGAAGAAATCCTTCTATTCAAGATATTAAATTATTTGATCTATTACTCAAATTTACATTAAAATATACACAAAACACTCTGCTATTATCTATCTTGTTACTGACTTTTACTTAACGTACCATTAAAACTCATGGTCTTCACTAGAGACAAATGCCACTTGCAGCAGGCAACCACCACCAACCCTCCAAAATAAAACAAAAACCAAAACAGTATAAATTTTTTTTAAAACTTAAAAAAAATAGAACTTAGTTTAAGTTCTATCTGTTAAGGAAGAATGTACTATGAAAATTTACTCAAACAGGTCTGAGCAACAAGGAAACAACGAGAAAGACAGAGGAAGGGAAAGTTGTCCATGAGGTTCCTTATGGCCTAAAATTGGGAAAAGTGTATCTCTGCTACTGTATGGTAGAGGCAAAAAGGACTTGAGATAGTTTCCAATTACTTTAACTACCATTTATCCCTTTGCTGTCACTGGCTTTCTCTCTCCATTTTTTATTCTTCCTTGAGTTTAAAAGCCTATTTCATTAATCATCTTCTTTAAAATAAAAAAAGTATACCAAAAACAAATTCTAAAAGTTTCTGTATTAAAAAAAAAAAAAAAAATCAGCTTACCTGTTGTTGTGTTTGTACTAATGATTCTAAGTACTTGATGATAACAGTTTTAAAATCCTTCACTCTTTCTTTCTATTAAAGTACAATATATAAAAAAAGTCCATTAGTAGAAAACTAAATTTTACCACAAAATTGCAGCAAAATGTGACCATGCTATTACGAAAAGTGCAAAATTATTATACATGCCTCAAATCTTCCCACTTCTTTTCGAATTGTTTTAGAGATCTGTTCAAAATCTCTTTCTCCTTGTTGCACTTTTGCCTCCCACTAATAAAAACAAACAAAAAAAGAAACAAATATTTTATTCCTGTCTGGAAAAAAAAACTGTAGTACTAGCTGTTATGACCACTCTTTTAATTTAAATATAATGCCTGGAAACCCTGAGAAAGCTCAATATTGGCAAAGCCCAATCTAGCATTATTCAAACTTGTACCTAACTTTCTAGTGACAGAAATGTATGTCAGTTTAATTTCCATTAATATTTCACTGCCAGATTTGCTCAAGATTAGAATATTCCAATACTGTATTTAATGAACTACAATATCCAAAGCTTAATTAAATATAACTAAGAGGAAAGATTTTGGGTATAAAATTCACTATCAAATAAATGAGCAGTGTTACAGTGTAATTTTCTCATTTCTTTTTTTTATCATTATTTCAGAATATATCAACAATATTGTTCACTTCAAGAATATGTGTTCAACGCAATTTATATGCCCATGGAAATATTTTAAACTAGAAATTGTATGACCAACATTAAAAAAACATTTTTGCAATGGTGAAATGACCAGATTCTTTTAAAAAGTGGAATTATGGTATACAGAAGACCCATCATCAGTAAACATTAAATTCAGTACAGAAACAACAAAATGTTGTGATTAGTGACCAATGGAACAGCTAAAATAAAATAACTGAAGATTTTTAAGCAATGAAATGATATTTTTCCCACTATGTAACCAAAACACTGGTACATACTCTTCAAAGAGCAGGTACATTTATTTTTAGTAATATAAAGGTTGTCCTACCTCTTCAATTTCCTTATTGAAGCATGGCAAAAAAAGTGTATAAATTGTAATAAACTTATACAGATTTACTAAAATACCATATATAATACATATATATGAGGGATAATGTTGCCTTTACAGCTAAATGTGGGTTAGGTCTCTCTCTAAAACCATTTTTAGACACAAAATAATTATCTGAAATAAAATTAAACACCTAAAAAGAAATGTGTAATTATCAATGTAAACACTAATTTTAGGTCTTTTCCTTGTATCCTTCTTTATTTAGGCCATAATCATGTGGAGGTAACAAAGGGTTCTAGAGATTTTAATGATGATCAAAATGTTAACATAATTCTAACATAGTTCATAAAAATATGGAAAAATAGCTAAGTGCTGAATGGTTCAGAAAAAAATTTATGAAAAATTATATATGAATGATTCATGAAAATTTTGAGTAAAGAGATAAAGCATTTAGTAATCACCTCTCTTATTTCATTTTTAGCTTGCTGTATTTTATCTGGTTTGTTAGCAACCGTCATTTTTGCCTCAGTTTCACGTTTTTTGAGCAAAGTAATCTGAGCATCTTCCCACTTCTGCCAGCACTTCATTCGATGGTCAAACACACCCTGTGAGTGAATGACATAATGTTATCAAGTAAGAGTAACACTGTAAAATACTTTTATAACACTAGAAGTGCTATAATACTGAAAGCAATAAAACCAAGTATTTATGTGCCATTCTAACATACTAAGATACTGAAAATATGCAGACCAATGTCAAAGAAAAACAATTTCCATATTCTTACTTAAAACAAAAAACCCTGGCACTGGATGAAAAATGAGCACTCAGAATCAAAAAATGACATGCAAAATACATTTCACCAGTTGTTAGGGTTTTAAATGTGGTTTATAATAAGATTTCTAACAGAGTTTTAGGCTTTGAAGAAAGATGTCTTTAAGAGGAAAATGATGGTGTCATATCTACATTGGAAATTTTCCTACTAAGTAATATTAAAAGCAGATTTAAGTATTGGAAACACATCAGAAATTGAATAAATAAAATGGGAAAAACTCATAAGATAACAGAAGTTAAATAAAAATGGGGTGGAAGAGATTACAATAGCAAATTTAAAAAGGCAGAGCAATTAAAAAGGTATAACTAAATGAAAAAAAAGTCCTACACAAGATAAAAAAGGCAAAAGATAAAAAGATGAATACACACACACACACAATGTAAAACTAAATGAAATAAGCAAAAGACCCTACACAACAAATCAATCAAACTCAACCAAATCTAGGACTTCTCTCAATGGGTCTGGCAGAGCAAGAGCAAGTGAATAGAGATTAGAAATGAAACATGAACGGAGAATACCTAGAAGTTTCATGAAAAAACTGATGGGTACGATGGGAGAATCCACTAACCATCCCTCTTCTAGCTTGATGTTGGGGATATATTAGTATTATTTTAGTATTTAGTAACTGAACATTCATCAAGCAAACATTAATAACCAGAAAGCACTAAACCAGAGTTACTTTATTCCAAATAAAAAACTTTTTGAATAAAGAAGCAGTAAATAAATATATATTCCTACAGGGACCTGCTGAAGAGAAAAATACATAGTGTATTTTTAAACAGTAGGCTTTGGAACAAAACAAATTTGGGTTCTAATATTAGTTTTGTCACTGTATAACTATGGGTAAATTCATTCAATTTCTCCATAATTCTGCCAAATATAAAAGGGGGGAATGTCTACATTTGTGAATTATAAATAACATGACAAGTATATTATTGCACAGTGACATAACCTACAAGATGCTTAATAATTAGTAGGTGTTACTATTATGGATTACTTCTAAGTAACATACATATTTAAATATAGTTGATTAATTCTAGCTGTCTACTAAAAGTACAAATAACAATATTTTTAAAAAGCACAGGCTGGGCGCTGTGGCTCACGCCTGTAATCCCAGCACTCTGGGAGGCCGAGGCGGACAGATTGTTTGAGCTCAGGAGTTCGAGACCAGCCTGAGCAAGAGCGAGACCCTGTCTCTACTAAAAATAGAAAGAAATTATATGGACAACTAAAAATATATATAGAAAAATTAGCCGGGCATGGTGGCACATGCCTGTAGTCCCAGCTACTCGGGAGGCTGAGGCAGAAGGATTGCTTGAGCCCAGGAGTTTGCGGCTGAGCTGATGCCACGACACTCTAGCCCGGGCAACAGAGTGAGACTCTGTCTCAAAAAACAAAAAACAAAGCACAATTGGGCAATATTTATATCATATTGCATATTTAAAAGTGTGGGCATTATTAGCATTAAGAAATCCAATCAACCAGAAAGGAAAGTATTTTTTTCCCAAAGAGTTCTTAAAGATCGTGGACATTTTAAATTAACCAGAACAACCGATACCCTGAGCAAACTAGTAAGTCAAAACACCTTATCTAGGCCGGGCGCGGTGGCTCACGCCTGTAATCCTAGCACTCTGGGAGGCTGAGGCGGGTGGATCGCTCGAGGTCAGGAGTTCGAGACCAGCCTGAGCAAGAGCGAGACCCCGTCTCTACTAAAAATAGAAAGACATTATATGGACAACTAAAAATCTATACAGAAAAAATTAGCCGGGCATAGTGGCGCATGCCTGTAGTCCCAGCTACTCGGGAGGCTGAGGCAGTAGGATCGCTTAAGTCCAGGAGTTTGAGGTTGCTGTGAGCTAAGCTGACGCCACGGCACTCACTCTAGCCTGGGCAACAAAGTGAGACTCTGTCTCAACAACAAAAAAAAAAAAACAAAAAAAAAACCACCTTATCCACAGGTATTTAAACCCACCTTACTATATTTGTCATCTCATTTCTCTTCTTACACATATATTAGTAAGTGCATCTTACTGTCCCCTTTTGCTTTTCTTACATTTACAAAACCACATTTCCCCCCCTAAAACATTCCTTAGAAATTAACTTTGCTTCAGTCAAATTAATTTGGGCCAAATTCACAAAAAGTAACACACTAAACACAAATAGATTTCAGAAAAAGTCACCATAACGTAAAACAAACAATCCTTGTCCCTCACCTCCTATATAAGCACCCCCCCAACCCCACCAAAAAGTAATCTAAGATTTTAGGCCTAGCCTTTCTTCAGGGGAACACAGCCATCTCAGCTCTTCACTTATAAATTCCTCTGTTTGATTAACAATTTTAGCACTTAAAATATGTATCAACACAGGGCAAAAGTTAGCCAAAATCCCCTTTAAGTTCAATATTTGCTTAAGTTCTTAATATACATCAACTGGCTTTTTCATTGATATGCTAAATCTAAACTAATTTGGTTCTTGTCCAATTTATTATCTCATAATATTGCAGAATAATCACATGTTTATTGTGGTACAGATGCAGAAGCTATGGTAAAGTCAGGTTAATTCAGAAAAATAAATTAATCTTAAATATGCAAATTAACTTTTTCATTTGTTTTCCTGCCCTTGTAATATAAGAATAGAAAGCAAAAGAAAAAAAGAATCAGAACTGTACTCAAACTCCTAATAACATTATCTTAAATTAATTACATCATAACTTAATGTTTTCCTTTATATGTCCAGATACTAATCCACTCTAGTAGAACCAACCTTTTCTATAAGAGGGATAAGTTTACACTGATCATGCGCTTAGGACCTCTATTTCCCTGCCAATTTGTTGCACATGCAAGCTAGTCTAGGTTAGACAAGGTTGCAGATGTAGAATAGTTTTCCTAGCCTACCAGGAAATTTGACACTGCAATTTTAATGATTATAATATTCTAATTCAGTGAATCTGAAAGTATGCTGCCCAGCTTCCTGGGGTTTTGAAGGGGTGCTGAGTATTTATAGCTAAATAATAAAGGTTTTAAACTCTTTGGGGAACTTATCTATTAGTTTTTTAAAAAATATATTTTATGTATTTTTTAAAGTGGGGGCTCCCTATAAGAATTCTTTATGAAGAGTTTCAGTGCTAAAAACATTAAAAATCATTGCCCTCAATCCCTGACCCTACTATAGTGGTTCACATTAGCCCAATACATGACAACACTTATAATGATCCTAGCTAAAATTTGTAGTCCTAAATGTCAGAGGCCATGTACGGTACAAAAAAAAAGGGGGTGGGGGAGTTTCTTGGATACAAGGCCAGGCCTAGGTAATGTTTTGAAATGGGTAAAATTCATGTCTTTCTTTAGGGCCCCATTTTCTGAATCTTAGCTCCCCACTATGGCTCTACATTCTAATCCCCAAAGTATTCCTAGTTTCAAAATTATCAGAAAAGCACTCTCAATATGGATAAAACAAAAGGCCAATTAGTATTAAGCTGCTATTAGAAATAGACAAGATAAAAAGCAAACTGGGCAAAGGACATGAATAGTTCATTCATAGCAAAAGAAATATAAATGGCTTAT
Source organism: Eulemur rufifrons (assembly GCF_041146395.1). Lineage (NCBI taxonomy): Eukaryota > Metazoa > Chordata > Mammalia > Primates > Lemuridae > Eulemur > Eulemur rufifrons. The sequence continues at coordinate 87,961,639 of NC_090999.1, read as the reverse complement.
CATTTGTAAAGATGCTGAAATTCATCCTAAGTAAAAAAATTACAACTCATACCAAAAAAATGCCTTCATCACTGGGTGGAAGAAAAAAGGAACATATGTATTGGTGAGAGTATGAAGTACAATCTCTTTGAACAGTAATTTGGTAATATTTATCAAAATTTAAAATGCACATACCCTTGGGTCAACAATTCTACTTCTAAGAATTTTAAGCCCAAAGAGTTGTTAACAAAATATTTGATATTCTTTAAGACTGGACTGGTTAAATAACTCAAGGTAAATTTATGTTATATGATGGAATGCCATGCTACCATTAAAAAGAATGTAACATATTTACCTATATTGATATGGAGACCTCTCTCAAATGGAGCACATGAAAAAAGCAGACAAAGAATAGTGCATATAGGCTGGGCCTGGTAGCTCATGCCTGTAATCCCAGCACTTTGCAAGGCTGAGGGGGGAGGATCACTTGAGGCCAGGAGTTCAAGATCAGCCTGGGCAACATGGTAAGATTCTGTCTCTACAAATAAATAAGGAAAAATTAGCTGGGCATGGTGGCATATACCTCAGTCTCAGCTACTTGGGAGACTGAAGGAGGAGGACTGTTTGAGCCCAGGAGTTTGAGATTGCAGTGAGCTATGACTGTGTCACTGCACTCCAGTCTGGGCAACAGAGCAAGAACCTCTCTTAAAAAAAAAAAAAAAGAATAGCACAATATATATAGTATGTTCCTTTATGAGAAAGCAAGGAAGAGAGGGATATGGAAGAAACACAGAGGGAGATGGAAGGAAGACAGAGAGCAGAACTGGGGGGGGCGGAGAGAGAGAATAATAGCTTCATATACATGCATAGCTAATTCTATGCAGACACGTAAAAATCTAATAGTTTATGACTGAGGTCAGAGAGACTAGAGGTTTTAGTTCTGTAGAAGGGAAATTTACCTTTTAGGGGGCTGACAAAGTTGTCATGTGAATGTATTACTTTTTCATACACAAGTGAATTAGTTTGTTTATTTATTTATGTATTTTTGAGCTGGGGTCTTGCTACATCTCCCAGACAGGTCTTCAGCTCCTGGCCTCAAGCAATCATCCCGCCTCAGCCTTCAGAGTAGCTGGGAATATAGACAAGAGCCACCATGCCCAGCTTGAATTAGTTTAAACAAAAAACAAAAAAAAAGCAAACACCATAAATATTACCTATCACCCTCTTCTATAATTTCTCAACTCCTTTATGCAGCTGACCTGGGCTAGGTTTCAATAAAAAAAAAAAATCTGAAAGAGCTTAATTTGCCTCAAGGTATAACTTGACCATAGCTCTTTAGTTGTCTTTTAAGTTAATGGACCATTAATTCAGTATTTCCCAAAGCGTGTTCCATATATTAGGACAGATACTAAATGGAAAAGAATTCCTGCTCATATGAATTTGGAAGCCTCTGAATTAAACAAAGTTAGACAACTTACTTTCTGACTCCTAGACAGTTCTGGCCTTTTTAAATGCATTATGAATCACCAAAGCCGGGATACTATATACATTATTCCCCAAACTCAGTTGACTATGGTCTACTTTTGGTACCAGTGTTCTGAAGAAAATATTTTAGAAAACGTGAATGTAACTATAATTTCATGCAATGTAAAAATATAGCAAAAAAGACTTAGGCAGCATGAGGAAAGCTATTTTTGAGGGATCAATATCCTTTACATGGGCAGGCCATCCCTGCTTTTCCCAGGTTAGCTCTTCTCTGCAGGTATGCCTTCTTAAAGACACTGTCCAATTCCCCTTTTTTGAACTCCAGGTTTTTCTGAAATGTCATACTTTTTACAACAGCCAGTGGGAGCTCTGGAATGAGGTGAGAGTAGGTGCGACACAAATATGAATTGTCATCGGTAAGCTGGATTTCTGTATATCACAAGTTACCTATATATAATTAAGTATATTCTGATAACTGCTGCCTATATTAACATCTCTAAATAGCTGAAAAGAAAAACTAATCACCAAGAACACAAAGAGTTAACATTTAATTTTCCCAGCACCATTTACAGAATAGGGCTTCTTTTCCCCATTGTACATTGCTGTCTGCTTTCTCAAAGATCAGTTGGTTGTAGGTAGATGGTTTTACATCTGGGTTCTCTGTTCTGTTCCATTGGTCTATGTCTCTATTTTTGTATCAATACCATGCTGTTTTGGTTACTATAACCTTGTAGTATAGTTTGAAATTTGGTAATGTTATGCCTCCAAATTTGTTCTTTGCTTAAGATTGCTTTGGTTATTTGGGCTCTTTTCTGGTTCTAAACAAAGTGTAGAATTATATTTTTTCTAGATCTGTGAAGTGTGACTTTGGTAACTTGATGGGGATTGTACTGAATCTGTAAATCACTTTGGGTAGTATGGACATTTTAACAATGTTGATTCTACCTACCCATGAACATGGTATGTTTTTCCATTTGTTTGAATCCTCTGTGATTTCTTTCCTCAAAGCTTCATAGTTCTCCTTGTAGAGATCTTTCACCTCCTTGGTTAAGTACATTGCTAGGTATTTTATTTTCTTTGTAGCTATCCTGAATGTTATTGAGTCTTTGATCTGACTCTCAGCTAGACTGGTATTAGTACATAAAAATACTACTGATTTATGGATAATGATTTTGTATCCTGAGACTTTGCTGAATTTATTTATCAATTCCAAGAGACTATTGGTGGAATCTTTGGGTTTTTCTACGTACAAGATCATACTGTCAGCAAAGAGTGATAGTTTGACCTCCTCTTTCCTGATGTGGATACCCTTAATATGCAGAAGAATGAAACGGGACCCTACCTCTCACCACTCACAAAAATTAATTTAAGATAGATAAACGACTTAGATTTAAGGCATGAAACCATAAGGATTCTAGAGGAAAATATGGGAAAAACTCTTATAGGTATCAGCCTAGGCAAATAATTTATGAAAAAGACCCCAATGGCAATCCCTAAAAATTAGTATGTGGGATTTGATTAAACTAAAAAGCTTCTTCACACCTAAGGAAACAATCGACAGAATAGACAACCTATGGAACAAGAGAAAATATTCACAAGCTACACATATAAGGGCTAACAACCAGAATTTACAAAGAACTCAGGCAAATGAGCAAGTAAAAACAAATTCTATTAAAAAGTGGGCAAAAGACATGAACAGATGTTTCTGACAAGAAGAAAGACAAATGGCCAATAAATGTATGAAAAAATGCTCAATGTCACAAATCATCAGGGAAATGCAAATTAAAACCAAAATGAGGTATCACCTTATCCCAGTTAGAATGGCTTTTATTAAAATGTCCAAAAACAATAGATGCTAGTGCAGATGCAGAGAAAAAGGAGCACTTACACACAGTTGGTGGGACTGCAAATTAGTATAACTTCTATGGAAAACGTATGGAGACTCCTCAAAGAACTAAAGGTAGACCTACCATTTGATCCAGCAATTTCACTACTGGGTATTTACCCAGAGGAAAAGAAGTCAATTTATCAAAAAGACACCTGTACTCAAATGTTTATGACAGCACCTTCATAATTGCAAAGATATGGAATCAATCCAAGTGCTCATCAATATACCGGATTATTAAAATGCGGTATATGTTTACCATGGAGTACTCAGCCATAAGAAAAGATGAATTAATAGCTTTTGCAACAATCTGGATGGAACTGGAGACCATTCTCCTAACTGAAGTATCGTAAGAATGGAAAAACGAACAACACATGTACTCAATATTAAACTGGAACTGATGGGCACACAAGTGCACAGAGGGAAATAAAACTCAGTGAACAGCAACCCGGAGGAGGAGTGCAGAGAGGAGGGGAATAAGCCAACCTAATGGGTACTCTGAACAGTATTTGGGTGACCGGCACACCTATAGCCAGGATTGAAGCATTGCAAAAATGATCCATGGAACCTAAAGCATTTGTATCCCCTAATATTTTGAAATAAAAAATAAATATCCATTGTATAGGAAAAAAAAAAGAGTAACATTTAAAAGAATAAATACTAGTAATACTGGTAATTTTACCAAATGTAGGAAAACACCATTCTGAAGTACTAAACGGCCCTGTAGTAATAACTGTCACCAATTGCTTGGAGAACAGAACCATGAATAAATACAATATATATCCATGTTCTGACTGTAGATGAATACTGTAATAGTTGGGTCACAGACTTTAGCTGATAAAAATTTGTGTAAGAAAGCAAGGAACAAGGTCTCATTAACTTTCTAGATGTTTAAACTCAAGGTAAAATGCAAATACCCATTACCCCCCAGCCAATGATAACTAATATTTGTAACAATAATTCAAAGATGCCATAAGATCTTAAAGTATCTTCTGAAATATATGATAGATTAAATAATATTCAGTTAACTGTCCGAATATTGGAGATATCTGTAGAATACTAATTTTTATTAACTGGATTACTTTCTCAACTATTCAGAAATTAGGCTATTTATATTTAAACACTACCATTAGATGGCACAACTTATGATCTATTCTAGTCCTACCTCATCTATAAAAACTTGGTGACTACACATTTGGGTATACACACAGAAAGTCCAAATTCATGCTAAAGACCTCCTTAAAACATATTTAGTGCAGTAATCATTTTTGGTTTTATCCTACTTTGTATTACCCAGTCAGCTTTACTAACGATAATAGAGTCTAGTGCATAGTTTCAGTTAGTACTAGAATGAGCAAATAAATGCTATCAGTTAGTTGCAAACTTGTACATTAAATATACAAGTAAATGTGTAATGTTTTGTATATTATTTAGCATTCCTTAGACCTCTTAAAAACATTAATTCTCTCTAATGTACTGTCCAAGTCAAAGGAGAAGAAAATATTTAGTTATGAATACCCATCTTAAAGCCATTTCATATATACTAGTATAGTAAGGAATTTACACACTTAAATACATGCCTAATAGGATGCAAAATTCTTTTTAAAGCAAACCACTGAAGTGAGAAGAATGCAACAAAGACTGTAAAATAGGGCTTACTTTCACTGCAGCAATAAGACGAATGTAGTCACTAAGTAATTCTGAAAACATATAAAAGTCAGCAAAAGCTTGCTCTTGATGTAACTGGTCTATCTTCTCCTCAACTTCTGCAAGCTGAGACAAAGCTCTAGATAAAGCAGTATGATCCTCAGAATTGCCTAACATGGCAGCACTTTTAGCAAAGGCAGCTGTGTTGGATGAAAGTTCTGAAATAAAAAAGTATTCACTTTTAGTGTTCACTAGAAAAATTTTAAATTATTGTACTATCTTTCTACTTTTCTCTAAATTTTACCTATTCACAAACTGTACAAGCAGTATTTTAAAGTAATTAACATAAAATAATTAGTCATTAAAATGCCTTGGGCACAAATGCCAAGTCCTCAGAAATCTACTGAAAATTAAAAAGAACTACTGCCTATATTCCCAGGGGATGAACTATATTTAAATAATGTAATACAATAATCTGCCTCTTGTTTCTCTGCCAAAGTGCTCATTCTTTCTCTGTCCTTTCCTAAAGAAATATATTTTTAATATGAGAAGCATTGGGAACACTCAAAATTGATTTATACTACATTTTGGGCCTTTAAACATTTGTCATTGAAAATAATATCTATGATTTTAATGAGAATATTATTTAGCTAACAGGAGAGAAACAAGGTAAAATTGCACATACAATTCGTATAAATCTTACTGCTTTTTTCTGGTGTAACAGCACTCAGTAAAATATTAGAATTTCTAAAAATATTTTTGAACATGACCATATTAGATATTTTAAATAAATAAAAGTAGATGTTGATAGCCTAGATGCTGTCAATGACTAACAATCACATTGCCTGGAAATTGTTCTGTTGCTCTACATTATGTAAAGTCCTCCAAAAGAGCCATGAAGCCCATTCCCTAAGAGATATATAACCCAAATGGCAAATGCTGTCATAAACTATCCTCAATAATAAATGTATTAATAGGCTTCTGTAATTATCTTAATGAAATGTATTGCTGGTAATGTCACATATTAATTACGTATTACATATTTTGGAAAATTGATATTAAAAGCCTTGGACTCTTTAAAAAAAACCAAACAAACAACAACAAAAAAAAAACCCCAAAAATCCCCAAAAAAACCAAATCCCTTATTGTGGACTAAAATTTTACAACTCAAATTTTCTAGGAATTTTTACTAAAAATGTCCCAGATTTTTAAATACCGTGGTTCAAAAATGAAGAAAATATTTCAAAGAGTTTTCCAAGAAATAGAGGCACAAAACAAATACTTTCAAGAAAATTTTCAAATCCCAACTTTTGAATCTCAAGTTTTTTATTATAATCAAAGTTATTAGAGGCCAGGCGCGGTGGCTCACGCCTGTAATCCTAGCACTCTGGGAGGCCGAGGTGGGCGGATAGTTTGAGCTCAGGAGTTTGAGACCAGCCTGAGCAACAGTGAGACCCCATCTCTACTAAAAAATAAAAAGAAATTAGCTGGACAACTAAAAATATATAGAAAAAATTAGCCGGGCATGGTGGCACATGCCTGTAGTCCCAGCTACTTGGGAGGCTGAGGCAGGAGGATCGCTTGAGCCCAGGAGTTTGAGGTTGCTGTGAGCTAGGCTGATGCCACAGCACTCTAGCCTGGACAACAGAGTGAGACTCTGTCTAAAAAAAAAAAAAAGTCACTAATTGAGAAGATATCTTCATCTGTTCACTTGTAAATACACCTAACAAAGAATTGGTCAAGTGATCAACAGTTTTAATCCAAAATTCAAATATAGTTTTATAAGCTCAGGATTTTTCTACTTCTAAACAAGATTTTAGATCAAAATAGAACAGAAAATTTTAAATAATGAAGTTGAAATGGAAAACATTCTCTTAAACTATTGTTTTCTCTTTTCTACAATAACTTCAGAGTGTTTATTTTAATAAAATTTAAATAAAATATTTTAATTAGCTTTATGGTGCTAAACATACAAATAACAAGGCAAACAAACCTTTTCTATGACAGACCAAGGCTTCAACACTGGCATGAAGTTTCCTAAGTTGCTGATCCAGATTCTCAAATTGCTGCTGCTTTTCTTCAAACCACTAAGAACAAAAATGAAAAATGGAGCTAATTTAGGAAGAACAAACCATTGTAAATTAGGTTACCAATAGTAAGCCACATTCCTTGTTTTAAAGCAACAAATTAACCATGTATAACCATGGTGGTCAACTGATGTGGCTGAGAACTAAACTCAATAAGCAAATTAATATCCTATTTTCTACTTGTACAGCTTTAAAATGCAATTGTTGGGCTCATTAATTCATCTCATTATTCAAGTCGAAAAATCAGCTCTTACTGCATCCGATTCATTCATCTTGATTGTCATTTTGTTGACAGCGTCGGCAGCCTTGTTCACCATCCTCAATATTCCTGCTCCACTCAGAGCCTGTGTATTAACTGCTCTAGGCAGCTGGAATTGAATGACAAATAAGGGCAAACAAACCAGTTAAAAGCTTGGAGGTTTAACTGGGCACAAATGCAACCCCCCCCTTCTCCCAAAATAAAAAATAAAAAAGAAAGAAAAGGAGGTTGTATTTTCTTCACTCTCATACATTTCAATAGTGAGATCTAATTTCTCAAATATACTACTTGTACATTCTCAAAGGAAAACTTAAAAAATAGACTTTCCATTTGCTTTTCTTCTGCACGTTTACATTTAGATGGAACAAACACCTTGTATGTCAAAATATATTAAGAAATTGCCAAGCACCCTAACACTGGCCACCTGTTCGCCAACAGAAATAAACTATTTAGAAGGAAAGAAGAAAGTCCTGAGAAAAATCTTATGCTCAGTTAGGATTGTGTGGTTTTAAGTTTTTAAAAAATTCTGGGACTCAAGTAAATTTAAAACAAAATCTCAAACTAGAACTCTAAACTGTTCTAAAGAGCCCATTATGTACCAAACATCTCAAATATAAAGAGCATCATGGTTACAATTTATGCTCTTTCAAGTCACAAATTTGCATTTTAAAACCTTAATAAAGATATCAGATAGATGTAGATACACACATTCAACTTTCTGTAAAATGAGGTTGAATAACTTATTTCAACATGATGCCTAAGCAAGAACTTAGGGCATTCAGAGTTAGACTATTCACAAATCATTTTCTTTAAACACGGTTTTAAATTTTCAAGAAAGGGACAGAACATCTGACTGATATCAATGCAAAGATCAATGCTAGTGATTTAGTTAAGTAATTAAAGCACTAAGCAAAATGAAAAAAAAATGCTTTATTCCATCTATTAATCCAATTTGTACTGTGTATCTAGTCATATAAATTATTACAATGACAAATGAGAAAATTTATATACAAAAATTCAAAGTAGAAATAATACCTCTGAGCTTTCCAAGAACTGCCTTAAATCAGGATCCTGCAGTAAAATTGGATGTTTTACTGTTCTTTGAAGATACCTAGATTTAAGAGTAAAATTGCTCCTTTATCAGTAGCATTTTATTTTAAATTCTATTTCAACAAAATAATAAAAAACAAAATAACTAGGTAAAAAGGTGTTCTCAATCTGCCTCCTATTTGTTTGCCGTCAGTGTAATTATTTAGAATCTTATAGCAATTTAATAATTAAAAAGCTTTCTGTTCAACTTTTGAAAATTGATATGCTACCCCCTTTCATAATTACATATAAAGAGAAATGGCACGTGGGTGGGGATGGGAATGGGGAGAGTTAAATAACTTACCAAACTTCTCTCTGCAAAATATTAAATTTGTAAAAGGGTATATGAGCCTATTGAATAATTTTATCTTCAGGTGGAGTATGTTCCCAGTTATAAATTTAGAGTTCTAAGACACACATTACTACATATATTCCACTTAAAAAAATTTTAAATTGCTTTTATCACCAAAATGGGGAAGAGCCTAGCAATTTTCTTGTTTGTCAGCAGATTGAAATGATCATAATCAGCTTTGGTCCTCATTTGACAAGGACTAAATTTTCTTCAATACGTCTTTTCTTTTTTCCCCACACCTCTTCAAAGCTATTTCTTGAATATTTCTATTATTAAGATTTTTCTACTTTTGGTAAATGTCTTATCTAAATATGATACCACATAAAATAAAAATGAAAATGTAAAGAAAAACATCATCATGAAATCACTATTTGTCCAACTTCAGTCATTTTCCTTTACTAGAAAAGCTCATATTTGCCTGTCATCCATAATAAATCACCAATCATGATTCCATAAAAGGAAATAAGGTAACTATTAATATTTGATGATTCTCGATTATTTGTCTAATCCCATTTTTTAAAAAATTATGTTATCTTTCCCCACATTAATGACTATGCAAAATATTTCAATTGTTCTACCTTACAATTTTTTTTTTTCTTTTGAGGCAGAGTCCTGCTCTGTCACCCTGGCTAGAGTGCCGTGGTGTCAGCCTAGCTCACAGCAACCTCAAACTCCTGGGCTCAAGCGATCCTCCTGCCTCAGCCTCCCAAGTAGCTGGGACTACAGGCATGCGCCACCATGCCCAGCTAATTTTTTCTATATATTTTTAGTTGTCCAGCTAATTTTTTTTTTATTTTTTAGTAGAGATGGGGTCTCACTGTTGCTCAGGCTGGTTTCAAACTCCTGAGCTCCAACTATCCGCCCACCTCGGCCTCCCAGAGTGCTAGGATTACAGGGGTGAGCCACCGCACCCAGTCTTACCTTACAATTAATATACATTTATTCTGTTTCTTTAGAATATACACAGTAAATTCTTGTACCTTTTTACAAGATTATAAGATATGCCTAAAATTAACAAAGTATCTGAAAAAAACTGATAAACTTCTCTAAAGTCGAATTTTATACAATGGTCAAAATGACTATTAATGTTTAAATGTTAACTTCTGTTTTTATACATTTAAATAAAATATACCATATTAAACTTCATTTTAAGTCAGTAGTCCCTATAAGAAGTCCTTACACTAAGAAAGAGTGTTTAATAGATATGTGCAATACAATGTATGCTGTGGTTTAAAACAATATTTGCTGCCTCTACTATGAAGCCAAAAATGAGATGCAGCAAGAACGCTAATTCTGTAAGCTTGAGAAATGGTGGTATTTTCCCACTGGAATTTGACTTATGATTTTAACAATGAAATCTCCCAACACTATTAGGTAATTAGTGTTTTGGATTAGTTTTTGCAGAATATTAGTCTCATGTAATATTCCATGAAAAGAATGATTCTATAATAAAGAAAGTTTGAAATATATTATACGGATATTACTCTAAGATTCTTTTTTTTTTTTTTTTTTTGAGACAGGGTCTCACTCTGTTGCCCAGACTGGAGAACAATGGCTCACTTGGTAAGATTCAAACTGAACAGCATCATATTAAGTGCTGTGAGAAGTCCTACAGGAAATATACCTAGTTTAACTTTGTTAAACCCTTTGTTAACAAAACTCAACTGACTTGGCCGGGCACGATGGCTCACACCTGTAATCCTGGCACTCTGGGAGGCCAAGGAGGGAGGATCACTCGAGGTCAGGAGTTCGAGACCAGTCTGAGCAAGAGCGAGCCCCGTCTCTACTAAAAATAGAAAGAAGGCCGGCCGCGGTGGCTCATGCCTGTAATCCTAGCACTCTGGGAGGCCGAGGTGGGCGGATCGTTTGAGCTCAGGAGTTCGAGACCAGCCTGAGCAAGAGCGAGACCCCATCTCTACTAAAAATAGAAAGAAATTATATAGACAGCTAAAAATATATACAGAAAAAATTAGTCGGGCATGGTGGCCCATGCCTATAGTCCCAGCTACTCAGGAGGCTGAGATGGGAGGATCCTTTGAGCTCAGGAGTTTGAGGTTGCTGTGAGCTAGGCTGACGCCACGGCACTCACTCTAGCCTGGGCAACAAAGTGAGACTCTGTCTCAAAAAAAATAAAAAAATAAAAAAATAAATAAAAATAGAAAGAAATTATCTAGCCAACTAAAAATATATATAGAAAAAATTAGCTGGGCATGGCGGCACATGCCTATAGTCCCAGCTACTCGGGAGGCTGAGGCAGAAGGATTGCTTGAGCCCAGGACTTTGAGGTTGCTGTGAGCTAGGCTGATGCCACAGAACTCTAGTCCGGGCAACAGAGTGAGACTCTGTCTCAAAAAAAAAAAAAAAAAAAAAAAACAACAACAACAAAAAAAACACCTCAATTGACTAGAGATTCCTTTTTTACCCAACCACATATTTAGCATTCTGAGGAATCAATTTTGAAAAATGATATTGTATTAACAGACAGTAAAACTTTCCTTCTTAACGTTTACATGGAAGAGCAACTAATTATTTTTTTTCTAGAGACAGAGTCTTGCTCTGTTGCACAGGCTGGAATGTAGTGGTGTAATCACAGCTCTCTGTAACCTCAAACTCTTGGGCTCAAGCGATCCTCCCACGTCATCCTCCCGAGTGGCCGGGACTATTGGCTCAAGCCATCAGGCCTGGCTAATGTTCTTTTTTATAATATTTTTGGTAGAGATGGAAGCTTGCTATATTGCCTAGGCTGGTCACAAACTTCTGGCCTCAAGCAATCCTCCTGTCTTGGCCTCCCAAAATGCTGAGATTACAGGTGTGAGCCACTGCACCTGGCCAAGAGCAACTAATTAAAAAAAATATATATATATATATATATATATATGTATACACGCACATACACATATATGTGTCTTACATAATGTTAAAATTAAGAACAGAAACATAAAATGGATTTTATAACAAGAAATATTTATAAATACACACTAATTCCGAATTAAGAACACAGACGGTAATAGATATATAAAGGAAGGATACGAAAAAAAAAGTGAAAGGAGCATAGGAAGAAGACATAACAAGAGAAACTGAAACACTGAAGTAAGACATAAATGAAAGACACAATGGAATTGATGAAAGTATCACACACAGTAAGAGGTGGTCAGTAGTTGAGCTTCCTCAGATTTGCTCCAAGTAAAAGTTACTGATAAATTGAGAATAATCATTTAGGGCTTTCAAATTTCTGTTTACTTACCAAAACCAAAACAAAAGAAAGCAGGTTATATAAAACATTTGAGAGCAACAAAGTTAAAAAATATTTCTCTTGCTTGAAACTCAAATACACGTGCTCAGAATGAGAGAACAGAAAGGCAGAGTGAGCCCAGGTACTAGATGACATTCATTTGTTCATTTAACAAATATTTACTGAGCTCTTTATATGTACCAGTTATTGTTTTGAGTACTTGAAACACATCAGTGAGCAAAACAGACCAAGATCCCGTCCCAGGTGGAGCTTATATTTTAGTACAAGAGGATAAACAATAAACTATAAATAATAAACACATAAATTATGTGACAAAAGTAGCAAGTGCTATGGGAAAAAAAAAAAGAAAGGACAGAACAATAGGGTAAATGGGACCAAGTGTTTAAGATGTGGTTGGTGGCAATTTAAACAGAATAGGTCAGAATTAAGCCAATGATAAGAATGGGCTTGACTGGAAAGGTGATATTTGAACATTTGAACTTTAAAAAGGAATGAGAGCCATGCAGATACCTGGGAACAAAGCATTCTTTCTAGGCAGAGAGAGCAGCCGGTGAAAAGATTCTAAGGTAGGAAAATGCCTGGGATGTTTGAGAAACAGCAGAAGGATCTGTGTGGCCCAGGGTAGAGTGAGTGATCAAGAAGGATATGAGATCAAATGGGTAGCAGTAAGAGGTGCTGGTCATGTAGAGTTTTGTAGTCCATTATATGGATTCTGGCTTTTATTAAGTAAAATGGGGGGTTAATATGATCTGATTTATGTTTTAAAAGGATAACTCTAGCTGCTACACTAAAAATGAGAAGTGCCAAGAATGTAAGCATGAGGACCAATTAGGAGGCTACTGCAGTTAATTAAGGCCTTTGGACTAGTAGTCAGTAGGCTGGTAAGAGAAATGGTTATATTTCAGATAAAAGAATGAAGCAATAGAATTTTCTGATGAATTAGATAATCCTGAACAGCTTCTTACCTTAAAACTGATTGACTGAAAGAGTGGATTAATTAATTTACATGAAGTGTTTAAGGTCTGTCAATTGAGTTTTTAGATTGAAATGAACACAATCCTAACTGATATACTCTAAAGAATGTATTTCAGTAACTTGCTCAAGGCCACCCAGGTAGTGTGTAGTGTGGTGTACTGTAGCGAAGGCTGCAACTGAAATCTTGTACACCATTATCACGCTCCTCTAAATTTCTCATTTTATATTTGCAGAAGTGTATCCTTACCTATAAAATAAACTCAATAAGATTTTAAGATGTGAAGCACTCCCAAGAAAACCAAGTAAGTGATGTTAGGGATACTCAATAGAAGTAGTCTCTGTTTACTTTACTGAATGAGGCACAGGAGAGTACCTGTGTAACCACTCCCTTTCTCTTCTTAGCTTTTAATCCCAGATGTTATCCTTTCATGCAAGATAGTCATCTGGATTCAAATAAATATGTAAACAAATATTAGACTATTAAATAAAGCTATACAAAGAGAAATACTTCCTTGACCCACCAGATCCAACTAGGTCAGGTATCCCACAGATACACCTGTTGTAATGTTTTAAGTTGAAAAAAACGCCACAGAAAAATCACTTCAGAAAAGTGGGCTATATGAAAGGGTAAGAAAATTGCAGTTTTAAAACCCTGTACATAGCCTAGGCAACACAGTGAGACCCATTCTCTACAAAAAATAAAAATAAAAAATTAGCCAGGTGTGGTGGCACGCACCTGTAATCCTAGCTATTTGGGAGGATAAGGCAGGTTGCTTGAGCCCAGGAATTCATGGATATGGTGAGCTATGATTGCACCACTGCACTCCAGCCTGGGCAACAGAGCAAGATCCTCTCTCTAAAAAAAAAAAAAAAAAGAAATTTTTTTTTTTTTTTAAATAAAATCTTGTACAGATTTTAAAAAATCTGCACAGGAACTGATTAAAATTGTCTGAGAAGGGAGAATTAGGATTAGATTAAAACTAAAGAAATTATTCCAGTTGCTTTGCTTCTTATACTCTCATGCCTGTATTTGCTTTAGTCATTTTTTCTAACTGAAAATGAATTTTCCCTCATTACCATATTGTTCTTTTTTTCCTCACTAACATTTATCAGTAAAGAAACTATTTTTACATACACACTGGGTCAGGTTTCAATATTCCCATAAAATTCTCCTTAGCATTTCATACTACATGAAGGTATGGTAAGTACTATGCAATGCAGTCAAGTTAGAAGAAAGGTGAACGTAGAATCAAATTATATGTCCTTGGTACAATAAATCTTCATTAGGTTTCTTATCAAGCATGCCATCTGAAATATTTCAAATTTACTCATAGAAAAATAAGACCTGAAAGGTCTCTCAAAGGGTCATGGTTACATTTTCAGGAAGGACTTAAGCGAAATCAAGGCAGAACATTATCTACTTTTATTCTTAAAAATATTCAGTCTATGACCACTCTTACAACAGAATCAATTCAAATGCCTAACCTAAACTTCTCTTCATGCAATTTAAATCCTTTGCTGATTCTCATAGACATAATCCCATCTTATAAGTAGTCTCTAAAATAAGATTTTAAACTGCATATTCTTTACCTTTTCTTACTGCATATTAGTCAAATCTGGCTTTACTGTGGCATTTTCTTAAAATTTAAACAATTTACTACTAAAAAGAAGAAATAAGTTGCCTTTAAAATAGTTTTTGAAAATAATTTGCACCTGGAGAAATATATACCACCCCCAAAACCTGTCTTACCCACCCCAATCACTGTATTTAAGCCCAAGAGAAAATAAAGAGCAAACAAACAAAAAAACTATGAAACTAGAAAATATTTCAAGCCTAGGCAATTACCAACTTATGTTCTAAGTTCTGGGCTGTTAAGAAAGTTTCAAATTTGTTTTCTCATATTTTCAGCATTAGCAAGGAAGGAATAGATGTTAAGATTCTGGGAATGGGATTCCTTCCGTGCACTCCCCTTTTAGTCTGCTATAATGAAGACAAGTGTTCAAAGATATAGGAAATGTATAGAGTCAAGTACTCTAACGGAACATAGAGCACATATATTAGTCCGTAAGTACAACTGCCCCTCGGTATCTGTTCAGGATTTGTTCCAGGACCTCCTGGGGATGCCAAAATCTGAGGATGCTCAAGTCCCTGATATAAAATGGTCTAGTATTTGCACATAAACCATGTACATCCTCCCGTATACTTTAAATCACCTCTAGACCACTTATAATACCTAGCCTAGTACAATGTAAATGCTATGCATTAATAAATAGTTGTTAAACTGTATTGTTTAGGGAATAATGATAAGCAAAAAAGTCTGCGCATGTTCAGTACAATTTTTTTTTCAAATATTTTCCACCCATGGATGTGAAACCCACAGATATAGACGTCTGACTGTATACGGTCAACTCAAGCAATGACTAATATCTTGCACATTCAAGTCAAAATCAATTATATAAAAATGAGGAGATAAAAACTGCATTTTTCATTGTATTTAGTATTGTTCTTACAAAGTAATAACTCAAAAATTAATTTAGATGAACTATAATTAGCTATATTATCATTGCAGTACATGAATATGGTATAACTTCCTAAAAACTTAAAAATATCAAAGTGGGATTGTTTTTATCCAAATATTTTTATCAACTCTTTCCCTCCATTCACAACCTGTTTCCCTTTTATAAGCCTAGCAATTTCTTAGTGTTCTTGGTGACTACATCTCTGATATAATTCTATCCCCAAATAACTCAAGCCTTTATAGTCCTGCTTGTAGCATGTGATATGTAAATAGGTATTATTTTGTTAGACAGACTATTAATTAGGATTAAAAAACAGAACAAGGATATAGCATTGTGTTGCTGAAAGAAGCAATTTTCTTAATGAAAGTTTAAAGCACTCTTAAGGGTTATCAAGTGGTACTTTCAAAATAATTTAATTATTAAAACATAGTTGTACCATATAATGGAATTAGATTTACTGAAGTACAAACATGAGAGTAATAAAGTATAGTTGTCTAGAATTACCTTTCAAGAGCTGCTCTCCGTTTTTCAACAAACTCAGTGGATGATGAATCTTCTTTACCCACTTTGACCTTGGTCATGCCTTTAAAGAAGTTGAATGACATTCATGATGATTTTATATCATTGTGCAATAGTCTTCTATAACTGTTTCTTCATAATTTAGAATATACTTTGAATTTGACCTTGACAAAAAAAACTCCTAAACTTGTTACTGATATCTTACTTAGAAAGCAAAAACTTTTGAGGAATTAAATCTCATGATATGTTAACAACTCTACTTGGTAAATTCTGACAACACGAGACAAGAGAAAAAAAAAAGAAAAGTTGAGCTGTATTTGTAGTTTTCTGACCCACACTGTTTGTTTAAATAAAAGCTTACATTAAAAGATCCCTTGTCTGTTACATTTCACATTCATCGTAAATTAAAATGTTTGTATTTCAATACACATAATTCCAAATCAGTAAACTTGAGTTAACAATTTCATTTCTTATGAGTAATAATTAAGGTTCTTTACTTTGGGGGACAAAAATAAAAATACATGTAACCTATGAATTTGCTAAATGTTTTCCCTCTTGCGGATTTTCTAACAGCATGCTCTTGTTTATTTATCATAGCTGGTTTTATAACAGTTTTAAGAAAAAGCTCTTTCACACTTGTTTACAACATTTCAAATTTAAAAAATAAAAGTCATGTTAATCATTTCCATATTGGCAATTGCGATTTTAGACTGCAGATTTTTTTATTTCATTCCCCTGTTCTTTTTCCATTCAAATGTGTATTGCTTCCAGCACTTGAAGGTTCCACAAAAAAAAAAAAAAATGTATTCTCTGGAAATAAAGTACTGATACATGCTACAACATAAAAAAAAAACCTTGAAAATATAATGCTAAATGGAACAAGCCTGACACAAAGGACCACATACTACATCACTCCCTTTATATGAAATGTCCAGAATAGGCAAGTCTATAGAGAAAGAAAGTAAATTCATGATTGCCTAGGGCTGGAGAGGATGGGGAAGTTAGGAGATAATGGCTAAGGAGTACTGGATTCCTTTATGGGATAATAAAAATATTCTAAAATTGACTGTGTTAATGTACGCATAACTCTGAATACCCTAAAAGCCACTGAATTATATACTTTAAATGGAGGAATTATAAAGTATATGAATTATATCTCAATAGAGCCTTTAAAAAACATTATGTAAAACCTTGCAATTCTTCAGGTTGGTAAAGTTGGTAAATAATTAACCTATTAATCACTTATTCATGTTTTGTTTAACAAAATTCCATTGAAATACATGGTTTGAAAAGGAAGACTCAGACACCTAAAATTACCTACCCTGACTAAACTACTGAATCACTGGATGTGGGATGTGAATCACTTCACATACTGTTTACCTGAAAAAAGTCTTACCACTATGTAGTTATTCACTTCTTTTTTTTTTTCACTCATGCTACTTCCTAGAGGTACCCATTATGGGACACCAGGAGAACACTAACAATTAAAAAAAAAAAACAAAACCCATCTTGTGTAGCCGAGCAGCAGTAATAAAAAGAATTAAAAAATTAAAACAAAAAAAAACAAAAAAAAACCCCAAAACAATTTACCCTAGCCAGTTCACTTTTAAAACTTTTCAACTTTGTTCTTTTCTAATAATTTACATGGAATAGTGTTTTTAAGTCAACTAAGGTCCTACTAAAGTAGTAATAGCTATATGCTTGCTAATGAAGACTCCTCTTCCTTTAGAGGCAGTTATAGTATCCCAGCAAAGAGAAGTTAACTATCCTCATTCCGCCACCCTACTATAAGCGTATGTTACTTGAAAACTACCAGATATGTAATTAAAACAGCCTCTCATGTTTTTTTCTTAAATGAATTTAAAAAATTTATGAATATGAAATTTATAAATGATTGCTTCTCTACCTGGTTGGCTGCCAAGAAGTTCAAAGATCAATTTGTCACCCATCTTTAATAATTGTTCAAGACTTTATGCACATATTTTGAGGAAATTGTTTTGCTTGGGTTCACCTTACTGTTTGCCTATATTTATTTTTCCTGCTAATTTCTTTATATGTAGACACATATACGCGCACATACGCACACACACACACATATATATAATATCTGTATTACATGTAGTTGCCTCAAATCCTTTTTGGAATGGTAGTATATAAATAATTTTTTTTTTTTTTTTGAGACAGAGTCTCACTTTGTTGCCCGGGCTAGAGTGAGTGCCATGACGTCAGCCTAGCTCACAGCAACCTCAAACTCCTGGGCTCAAGGGATCCTACTGCCTCAGCCTCCCGAGTAGCTAGGACTACAGGCATGCGCCACCATGCCCGGCTAATTTTTTCTATATATATTTTAGTTGCCCATATAATTTCTTTCTAATTTTAGTAGAGACGGGGTCTCGCTCTTGCTCAGGCTGGTCTCGAACTCCTGACCTTGAGCGATCCACCCGCCTCGGCCTCCCAGAGTGCTAGGATTACAGGCGTGAGCCACCGCGCCCGGCCTATAAATAATTTTTAAATAATTTACTTTAAATGTATTTTAGACAATTCTACAATAACAGCATTAAGTTATTTTTAAAAACTGGAATATTTTCTATTTTAGATGAAAAAAAATACAAGCAAACTATAATTGCATTGAAATAACCAGGAGGCAGAATAAAATAGTGGTTAAGAGTACAAGCTATGGACTAAGAGAGCCTGTATTCGAAGTGCAGCTCTGCTAATTAGTAGTTGTACGACTTGGGGCATGTTACATAACCTTGATTAATCTTAGTTTTCTGGTCTATTAAAGATAAACGATAAGTTAATCTCATAAAGTTGTTGTGAGAATTAAACAAGAGAATGTACATAAAGCACTTACCACGGTGCATTAGCACAATAGGCATTCAGTGATTGTTAGTTATTCCTAAAATTTAATACACAGTTTTATAATTCCATGGGCTAGGCTGGTAATGTACATGGATAATATAACTGTGTCACTATTCTTCATTATCATTTGGAGCCTGTCAGAATCACTAACAGAAAAGGATGCTCTTAGGATTTAGTTTCTACTTCTACTTTGAATTTACATGTGCTAATTATACTATATTACAATAATTTGTGGGAAGTTGAAGATTATTAAGACAAAAAAAAAACAGTTGGAAACATAATGATCTTGAGCATGAGAATTTAGGTTTTAAGTATTTTTTTGTCGATGTGTAAGAATTAGACTAGCATATCTAGCCACCAAAATGAGAAAAAGTAATGTTTTATTTTACCTTTTGGTATATAAAAATAGTTGCATGACAAAGTCAAAGAAAAATGATGTTAATAATAAATGGTTTAGGATAAATGAAACTTAAGTTCCCTATACGGACAATAGGATACCAAAAGATACTACTGCAATACTTTATAGAGAACTCAGATTATTAACTAGATCAGCAGTTCTTAATATGGTTCAGAATACCTGGAAGGTTTCAGGGAGGGGACACAGTCTACTTTAACAATCACACCAAGGTATTATTTGTCTTTTTTCTCTCATGATTTCATGAGTGTTCAGTGGAGTTTTACAAAGGTTGTATAATGCATTGTATCACGACAAATTGAGTGCAGAAACAGATATAAGAACACAGTTATCTTCTATTGAGCCAGAGATTAAACAGATTTAGAAAAATGTAAAAGAAAAAAAGAGCAAGCCACTTGTACCATTAAATATTTTTGTCTTACAGAAATTAGTTTTCATAAAAATTTTAACATATATAATGAGTTTACTGTTATTTTTAAATGAATTAATAAGTAAAATTTTAAAAATGTTTTCAAATATACTAAATGTCAATAGATATAGCCCACATTAGCAAAAGCTCTTTAGGGTCTTCAATAAATTTTAAGAATACAAAGGAGTTTTGGACTGAAAAGTTAAAGAACCACTCAAATAGATTTTTGAATTTAAAAAAAGGAAAATAATAAACTGATCTAAATACATTAGGTTTCAAAATTATAACAGGTACCAATAAAATTGCTTCCCAAACCAAATGTTTAAAAAAGAAAAACCAATAATTTAAAAATTAGCAAAATTTATCTTAAAAATCTCTCAGAATAATAATCTAAGTATTAAGAAAAGTAAATAAAGTAAGGTAAATAAAAACCAATGACTAAAAAAGATTGAAAAAAATACTACAAAATTTTAAGAGATGAGAGATGTCTTTTAATGGTGAGACAATGAAGGTATTCCTGCTGTTTTGTAATTTTCTGCATTTTCTTAACTCAGCCTTTATTGCTTGTAAAAGTAGAAAAGTTTTTAAACATTAAATTGAGGTACGAAATAAACTAAGATGAATTTAAATAAGTGTTATGTGAGATGAGGCTAGATCCAATTTTCTTTTCAGACAATGGATAGCTGAGGGTCAAACATCGCCATCCCTTAGAAAAATGTTACTATATTAATAATATGAAGTAGTCTCGGAATGTGACTCAGTAAACCAGTATTCTAATGACCCTAAAAGGTTAGGGTTTCCAACTGCTTTGAACTTGGTAAATTTCAACCCAATATTTAACATCACAGTATCATACAAATCAAACTCCTCAGATGTTAGAAAATAAAACTGTTAGCTACATATTCTTCAAGCAATGCACAATTAACATAAATGGGATAAACTTAGTATCTCTAGACATTATGAAATGGTAATATGATTATGGAATCCACAAGTCCATACAGTTAAAACTGAACTAGCAACAGCAACAAATTTTAATTTTTTAAAAATTTGTGCTTACCTACTATGCTCTTTTCTGGAGCTGGTGGCACAATATAACCGACATGTAAATACTTGCTTGCCAATTTGCTGTGCAAACCAAGAAAGTCACTGAATCTTCTTTTCACTGAAAATTCACTCTTACTGAACATGGAAAGAGAAGTCTGCAAGTGAAGAAAAGGTACTTGAAATTTTGAACATTAGAAGTTAATTTATACATAATTTCGAATACACAGATGTTATCTACTTTGCAAAAGAATGCCAAGTATCTAACTAACATGGTATATAGATTTCTAAGAAAAACCTAGAATTGCTTTATTCTATGCTTGACTCATCTCATCCATTCTACTTATGCTAATAATTTTAAATCTTTACTTCCGGCCTAGATCTCCTTCTGAGCTTCAGTCCAATATATCCAAATGCCCAAGGGACACCCCCCACTTAATCTCTTGGGCTCTTCAAATTCACCGTATTTTCCCCTGCTGGAACATAAGTTGTCTATATTGTTTACTACTATACCTCAGTGCTTGCAACAGAGCCTGACACCATAGTAGGTATTTAATAAATATTTGTCCAATGAATTAACAAATCCCACCCCTATCCTGTGTTCCCTCCCCATGTTGCCCTTCTCCATCGGATCACTTCCCCAACTATGAAATTCCTTTAGTCAGTAACTTAAGTATCCCTTTCCTTCCTCATCCCTTACAACCAAGTCCTGTTGATTCTACCTCCTATATAACACAAGAAGCCATTTATTTTGCTCATCTCCAGAACCACTTCCTTAGTGTAAAGTATTACTTTTCACAGCTAGGATTGCTGCAATAGACTCTCTCTCCCTTTTAAAATTCAAAGCCCTACAATCCTTTAATAATTGCAGTGGCCTCTTTTTTTTTTTCTTTTTTTCCTCACTCTGTTGCGTAAAACAGAGTACAGTGGCGTCATCATAGCTCACTGCAACCTCAAACTCCCAAGTAGCTGGGATTACCCGCATGTGCCACCACATTTGGCTAATTTTTGTATTTTTTGTAGAGACAGGGTCTTGCTATGTTGCTCACACTGGTTTTGAACTCGAGGTCTCAAGTGATCCTCCTGTCTCGGCCTCCCAAAATGCTGAGATTACAGGCGTGAGCCACCATGTCCGGCCTGCAGTAGCCTCTTAACTGGAAATCCTGACCTCTTTGACCCTCTCAATTCATATTGAAGCCAAGGAGATCTTTCTAAAACAAGAATCCAGTTGTGCTACATTCTTGTTTGAATCTCTTTAATGGCTCTCCAACATACTTAGGATAAAGCTCAAACTCCTTAATGTGGCTGTCATTAATTCACAGAACCTTACTGCCAAACAATTCAATCATGTATCACTTCTTACACCTCCTAGAAAGCACAATGCTTTCTTGACTCTTGTCTTTTGCATAAATAAATCCCTTTGCCTGGAACAAGTATTCTTTTCCTTCCTTCTCATCCTCCCCCGATCACTTCATTCTCCTTTGTCATGGCTTAGATACTGCTTTCCCCAGGAAGCCTTTCCTGACCCCTCAGGTTTAGATTAGGTCCCTTCCTGAATACTCACAGAACATGCTACTTTTAAGTATCAAACCACTCATTTTAACTACCTCTTGGCAATCTTTACTAGGTGGTAACCTTTACGAAGAAAGGGATTACTTCCACCTTAATCATAGTCATATCCTCATGCCACACATAGTAAGTGCTCAATATTTTTTTAAAGAAGCAAAAGGCGGCCGGGCGCGGTGGCTCACGCCTGTAATCCTAGCACTTAGGGAGGCCGAGGCGGGTGGATTGTTTGAGCTCAGGAGTTCGAGACCAGCCTGAGCAAGAGAGAGACCCTGTCTCTACTAAAAATAGAAAGAAATGATCTGGACAGCTAAAAATATACAGAAAAAAATTAGCCGAGCATGGTGGCACACGCCTGTAGTCCCAGCTACTTGGGAGGCTGAGGCAGGAGGATTGCTTGAGCTCAGGAGTTTGAGGTTGCTGTGAGCTAGGCTGACGCCACGGCACTCACTCTAGCCCGGGCAACAGAGGGAGACTCTGTCTCAAAAAAAAAAAAAAAAGAAGCAAAAGGCTCACCTTTGTTGTTACTCTGTATGCCATGTAAGCATTCATGCCATCACCTATAAGAAAAGTCAGACAATACTATTAAAAATCACATGTTTAAAAATAAAACTCTACTGTCTGTTGTGATTGGGTGGGTTAAAAAATAAAACTAATTTTAATACCATATTGATGCATTTAGTAAAGAAAAACACCATAGAGCTAAACTAATAAAAAAGGAGTACAAAATACAATAAATAGTGACTTACCAACTTTCTCTGGATCAGATACACCAATTTCTATATCAAAAATGTCTCCATTTGCTTCTTCCTCAATCTAGAAAGTATAGTATTTTTGGTGTTAACAAAGATTCCAATTTATATTATTGTCATAACACTACAAACTATAATTTTATCATCATTTTCTATTAGAGTCACTGTCAAAATGAATAACGTAAAAGCCACTCAGCACTCCGTTTCTGAAAAATAAAAGCTTTCACATTTCCTCACTATGTAAAAAGAAAATACACAAAGACAACAGGAAAAAGATCACTTGGAGAAGATAGAAAATCTTGTGTTCTTATAACTCCTCAGGTGTCTTCTGCATAAATATAAATATTGTGGAATTCTTTTTGTTCTACACATTGAATCTTCAGACTCAGATTAAAATAATTATCTCCTTCATTAATTTTAATAGCTCTTTTCAAAGTTGTATCTCTGTTTAATAACCAGGAGGTAGTCATTACTTTCACCAACAGAATCTTAAATACCAGCAGAAATGATGATACTTAAGAGCAACTTTACTATCATGATTTCTCTAATTACCTAATAAACACATGTTCTTCTTGAAGTCAATGAAAGAACTATAAAGCTCATGAAAAAAGACAGTTAAGTGGGAAAAATGATAATCCTATGAGACTACAGAGGAACCCTTTTTAATGCCATTATAAATAATTCAAACAGCAGCTCTGCAGGAAAGCCTTGTTATTCTTAAGAAAAAAGGTCAGAGATTATTAAACTTTGCAAATTTTTCAAGGCAATATTAATAGTCTTGATTATAAAAAACAAAAGTTTTTCTAATCATAATGTTTTTTTTCAAGGTTGCCTTCTTGTACAGATTTTTTAAAGTAAACCTTTTTTGAATCATCACTTACAGAAAAGCATGTAAATTATAAGTGTACAGCTCAACAAACTTTCAAAAAGTGAACACACCTTTGTAACCAGAACCTAGATCAGCAACACGACCCATCATTACAGCCTAGAAGGCCCTCTTACCCTTTCCCTCCAGTCACAACCCATCCTTCACCCACCAACATAATCACTATTCTGACTTCTACCACTGCACGTTAGTTTTTCCTGTTTTTAACGTTCCTATGTTAGAATTGTATGGTAAGTACTCTTTTATGTTTTGCTTCTCTCCCTTAATATTATGTTTGTGAGATTATTCATGTTTTTACATGTGGTTGTTATTTAATCATAATTATTTTAATAATCTATTTCTATATGAATGAATTTAAAATATACAATTTTGCTATTAAAATAACCTCCATATCATTTTCTCTTTTCCAAATTCACTTTATCAGAAATTACTGCCAAGTCATGACAATGTATCTTTAACTGATATACCTTCCTTCCTTTAAAAAATAAAGGCAAGATAGCAATGGCTATGTATCAACAGTATTTATTACAAATTTCACTTTATTAAATAAAATTACTCAAAATACCACTTTGCTGTGATTAACAGTTTTTGAAGCACATTTATACATCATCTTATCTGATCAACATAAGAACACTGAGAGGCACAAATTATCATCATAAGACCACAAATGACAAACTCTTTGACTTAAGAAGGTAAATGATACACCCAGGTCACGGGGTAGAGTGGTAAAGATAAAATAAGTAGTCGGATCCCCTAACTTCTTTAGTCCAATGTTCTTTTCCCAAAATACCTGAAAGGCTTGACTAGGAACAAGTAACAGAAAAGTGATACTAGATATGGAACTAAAGACATATGTTTACATATAAATTTAAAATACAAACATTTTCTTATACCTCTTCCCTGGATCTATCGAAGATCACAGGAGCAGACATACTCTTCGATTCAATTCTAGGAGCAATGAGTGCAGTGGGGGTGACAGGTGTGACTGCAGGAGAAGGTTCCGAGGAGAGGATAGGTTCCCTTTCTGGGCTGTCCAAAGAAACTTCCTCTGTAGCTTCTAGATACAAATTAAACAAGTTAGTTAATACCTGGCAGCAAACCCCTAATGTTCTCTGTAGCAGTTAAGGAATTATAAAAAATATTTTTATAATATTCACAAATACCAAAATAATATTTTAAAATAATCATTACAAAAGAATTTAATGAATCCTTCCTTAGTTGTTTATTATAACCTTAAAACAGTTATTTGTTGGTTTTAGGAAGAACCCTATTAAGTCAGCTTAATTACCTACACTACTGGTAGGGATAAGGTTAGGAGAAAACATTCCACATTTGCGCTTGGATCTGTAATACATCTTATGCTTGTGATAACTGAACTTCCAAATATTTTATTCAGGCTAATACTATGATTATTTTATACATATGAAAACAAATCTTATGGTGGAAGGCTACCCAGAACTATTCTAACTGGAATTAAAAGCTGGTTATGGAAAAGCCACAAGTTAGTAATTTAAAGCAATTAACTGCCACAGATTACTGGATACCAGTAGATACACAAATATGACACAAAGCAAATAGGTGTTTAGGTTTTAATTTAAAATGCACATTCACTTAAAAAATCTATAACTAAACACATTTTTAAAAAATCAAACCAAATAAAAAAAGTGACTGTCTATAGGGTACATAATATTGTGCTAAGGGCAATGAAGAAATGTAAAGAAATGCAAAATATCATATCTGCCCTCAGGGAGTTTACAATCTAGTTGGGGAAAACAAAACATAAGCATGTGAAATGTTAAATAATAATATTAACAAAAGACAAAACAGCCAAGAGAACAGTAAAAAGAATGTTAAAATGTTCCTAATTGCTACAGGAACTATAGAACAAACACTACAATTTGAGTTGAGACAGGAGACAACAACTTAGGGCTGTGGAAAACCAAGAGTAGTTTATGAAACTGATCTAAGAAGATTTAGACAGGTAGAGAAAAGACCAAGAAATAATTCCATGAAAATAGAATAACAGCGTAAGCGAAGGCTAAGCCAGGAAAGTGAAAATTACAATCAATGACCATAATGTAAATCATAGCTTTGCTGGTCTGTAGAACTGATAACAGGAAAGGGAAGGCAGGACTATAAGGGAAACACAGGATCCGACTAGTGGTTTCTAATCTGAGGTTTAGACTGCTAGAGGTTTGGGACAGTAGTAATGAATGGTTTAATTTTAATACTTTAAAAGTATAGCAGTAATAGCATATTTACCTGAAATAACATTTTATTAAGCTATTCTTACTGGTTATCTCATGTTGATGAGATCTTTACTTGGCATAGACCTCCTTATATTTTTATATTAAAAGTAGAAACTATTAATAACTAAAATCTTTCAAACTATGGTAATGAGGAAGGAAAATGGACCATAGATGTTGAAATAGATTATAGATGACCATAAAATAAAAAAAAAAAAGCTTATATGCAACTCAGGCTGTGAAGATTTCCGGTATTTATAATCCTTTTTTTAAAGAAATGAAACCAGTGAGCAACATAAAAAAAATAAAAAAGCAGTGTTATCAAAGCTAGGAGCAATTAACTGCCAATAAGCAAACACCAAACAAGCAGCAAACAAAACAAAAAAATCCCCAAGTATCTGTGAAAGAGGCGCTGTTATTGGCAACAGATCCACAGACAAATACATTGTGAAAGAGATAGTAATGTTATTGGGAAATCAGTACAGATAAAGTCATTTTAACTTTAAAAAAAAATTTTTTTAGAGATGGGGTCTCAGTCTGTCACCTGGGCTGGAGTGCAGTGGTGTGATCTTTGTTCACTGCACCCTCAATCTCAGGGGCTCAAGCGATCCTTCTGCCTCAGCCTCCCAAGTAGCTCTGGGATTAGAGGCATGAGCCACCACTCCCAGCTAAATTTTTTTTTTTTTTTTTGGTAGAGACAGGGGTCTTCGCTTTGTTGCCCCAGCTGGTTTTGAACTCCTGGGCTCAGGCTATACTCCATTTTGGCCTCCCAAAGTGCTAGGATTACAGGTATGAGCCACCATGTCCCGCCCGTTTTGACTTTTCAATCATATTTTACTTCACTGATACCAGGTTTTGTGTTCTTTACAATGAGTAACAGGCTGCTTCATAAACGGTAGAATTTATTTATTTACTAACAGTAAACAGTCTGCCTTAAATTCTTTGCATGACTTCTTTTAGCTTAAGTAAACTAACATTATAGATTCACAAGTTTTAATTTAAACCAGATCTAAAAGGTTCAGGAAGATGCCCCACAGGTACTAACTATAAAGATTAACTTTTCCCTGGAGACATACTCTGGGACAAGTATAAATGGATTATGTCATTATCAGCTAAGTAATACTTCACTTATTTGATAGATATCACAGATTTTTTTAAACAACGGAATACTCACTAAACTTACAACAAGCATAACCTGCTGAACAGCATAAGTGAAATAAGCCAGGTACTCTGGCAGAAACAGGTTCTAAAGGTCTAGGACAATTTCAGGATTGGTAATTTGCTCATATTTGCCTTCCCCTAGGATAGTTTCCTGAGGTATGCTCAGTGAAGCATTAGTGTCA
Source organism: Eulemur rufifrons (assembly GCF_041146395.1). NCBI lineage: Eukaryota > Metazoa > Chordata > Mammalia > Primates > Lemuridae > Eulemur > Eulemur rufifrons. Next base: position 87,934,069 of record NC_090999.1, on the reverse strand, counting down.
GTTGTAACAAATAATGGAGGAGAGGAGTTCTATAGTTACCTATTAATATATTAACATTCGGTAAACACACTACGTAAGCTAATAACTGCAATATATGTCACAGTTCAATTTTTTCTGGTACCACTTCTGACATACACTATTTGAAATGCTACCAAAAACATATTAGCACATGTACCAATATAATATAACCTCCTTATGGTTTTAAAGTCCAAATGGCTAGGTCACTAGAATAGTATCTATATTCTATCCTCTGGTAGAGGAGAAACAAATCAAGTACATGTTCTCATTACTGGACAAGAGTTTTCACCATGTTGGTAACATATACTATGGTTTCCTAGAACCACACACTTGCATAGAAGGAGAAATGATATAGCTGCTTAAACGTATTATAAATAAGAAACAAGTGTAGTATTAATTCATTCATATAAAAATAATCAGATGTCTCAGATCACCTAAATGATGTCATTATAAAATACAGCTGAGTTTAAGATAAACGATAAAGCATAGAAAGTATTTATTGCTGGACGTTGTGGCTCACTTCTGTAATCCCAGCACTTTGGGAGGCCTAGATGGGATGACTACCTGAGGCTGGGATTTCCAGACCAGCCTGAGCAACACAGCGTGACCCGAGACCTGAGACCCATCTCTACCAAAAATAAAAAAAACAATTAGCCGGGTGTGGTGGCGCAGTCCAGTAGTCCCAGTTACTTGGAGGCTGAGGCAGGAGGATCACTTGAGCTCAGGAGTTTGAGATTGCAGTGAGCTATGATAATACCACTGCACTCTAGCCCAGTCAACAGAGTGAGACCCTGTCAAAACATAAAAAAAGTGTTTATATTTGTAGGTTAACAAAGCAAACAGATGACTATTGTTCTTTAGTCCCCATCTCTCTCTTTTTTAAAACAAAAACTGACATTGACAATATTTGAATCACAGAATTTAGCACAGGCTGCTATGTAGACTAAAACACTATAAAGGTTTTATAAATTGAACTAAGTGGGCAAATATCATTGTATAGTCCTCACTTGGCTAATTGTCTGATCAGCTGTGCATACTGTAAAAAAAAAAAAAAAAACCCTTTCCTTGCACACACATACATACACACAAAGTTCTGTTGCTAGAGTAAGGTTTTAGCACACTCCTTTATATAGAATTCTGAGACTATAAGGTGAAAGAGTCTTTAACAAAATGGATAATCCAAAACCTCTATGAATGATCCTATACTGCTGGAGGAATTCACACAATTTTAGATTAGTACTTGCTTAGTAGAGAAAGGTCTTATGTCATCTTTCAGCTTAACACACAAATGCCCTGAAAGAAGTTTCAAAGACTGCCTGGAAAAAAGTCCAAAAAAGGCAACAAAAAGGAGTACTGGAATATTATAACTTGGGTTAACTGTGATTTTGACTTTAAGTTGTTAGGTGGCCAAAAAAAAACCCCAAAAAACCCCAAAACCAAAAAACTCCTATATGATTGGTATTTTAGTATTTGGTATCATACTTAAATTTTCTGACATGATAAGAGACATGAATTCATCTGTGGTGAAAACTTTTCATGGAACTAAGCGAGTTGGAAATGATATGGACCTCTGGGAAGGGAGGACTGGAAGACTGTTATCTTCAAATATATTTGTACGAAAAATACAGAATGGTCTGAATACTGAACCACTATGAAAGTTGAGAGCATAGTATTAAATTTTTTTTCTATTTTTTTACCTTTTCCAAGTCAGATGGGTAATGTGCCAACACTGGAACAAGGTTTGAGGGAGACACATCTCACACATTAGTGTGAAAATCCAGTCATCACAGTTATGAATCACAAAAGGACCCAACCATATTATTAAATTTTAACTCAATGAAAGCCAATTCAGGTACATTAAGCTGTTAAACAAATGAAGATTGACTATTTTAATTTTTTGTATCTCTAAGAGCAAGGAATATTTTGCTTTTTAATATTAAAACACTAATTTGTACATTAAATTTAATCTTAAAGTAGATACTTGCTTGAGTCTAATTATTTTATTTTATTTTTATTTATTTATTTTTTTTTTTTGAGACAGAGTCTCACCTGTTGCCCAGGCTAGAGTGAGTGCTGTGGTGTCAGCCTACCTCACAGCAACCTCAAACTCCTGGGATCAGGAGATCCTCCTGTCTCAGCCTCCCGAGTAGCTGGGACTACAGGCATGTGCCACCATGCCCGGCTAATTTTTTCTATATATATTTTTAGCTGTCTATATAATTTCTTTCTATTTTTAGTAGAGATGAGGTCTCGCTCTTGCTCAGGCTGGTCTTGAACTCCTGAGCTCAAACGATCAGCCCACCTCGGCCTCCCAGAGTGCTAGGATTACAGGCGTGAGCCACCGCGCTCGGCCGAGTCTAATTATTTTAAAGTTATGATGTGTTGGGCGCAGTGGCTCACGCCTGTAATCTTAGCACTCTGGGAGGCCAAGGGGGGATGGATCGTTTGAGCTCAGGAGTTCGAGACCAGCCTGAGCAAGAGCGAGACCCCACCTCTACTAAAAATAGAAAGAAATTAGCTGGACAACTAGAAATATATAGAAAAAATTAGCTGGGCATGGTGGCGCATGCCTGTAGTTCCAGCTACCCGGGAGGCTGAGGCAGAATGATCGCTTGAGCCCAGGAGTTTGAGGTTGCTGTGAGCTAGGCTGACGCCATGGCACTCTAGCCCAGGCAACAGAGTGAGACTCTGTCTCAAAAAAAATAAAAATAAAAAAATAAAGTTAAGGATAGACTACACCAAATCCTGCCCTTGTATCAAAAATACATTTCTCAAGCATCAATTTACTCACCTAAAAGTGAATCAAAATGGAAAAGGTGGTGCAGCAATTTATTAAAACAAATGTCAAACATAAATGGAATAGAAATAGATTCTTAAATCCATAGCTTAATTTTGCTTTGTGACAATCTGTATGTAATAAAAAGTACAATCAGTGCTATTTCTTAAAGTATGAATGCCACAACCATTAGCATTTAAGTCTAAGTACTGACGAAAATAATCCAATTATAACATGGAATTTACTTTCAAATGCTTAAAACCAGAAAGGACCACATTTTTGCTTCTCTCAACAGTCTGTCTATATTTTTCATAGAATGAGCTAACTGGGAATTCCCTATCCTTCTAAGTTTTTACAAGAAGAGCTACTACTAACACACTTTACACAGAATTTCAGTTTTGTTTTAGCGAATATTTTCTATCTAACAGAATATGTACTACTATTGGTCATTATTTAAAAATAAAGATACAACAATTACCTGCAAAAAGATCTTCTCTGTCATCATCTAGTACAACTTCTGCAGGTTTGGGGCCATTGGAGTTTGCACTAATATCTTCTGCAGGAAGACTAGCTGGTTCTGGAGATGATGGACTTGACTGTTAAAAAGAACAATAACAGATAATGGATTGGCATGTTTATCTGTTGTAATTTTTCTTGATAAGAAAGGAGGAAAGAACAAGAACAGCTATTTATATTTCCTCTTCTCAGGGTAACAATGAACCAAAAACACACTTTTGCTCATCTTCTCCTTTCTTAACAAAAAGTCACTTAAGATTTAATAAAGAAAGCCTTTTCTAGCATTCTTTTAGAGATACTAGTCTATCATGTTGACTTATAATTAACAAAAACCAAATTTAATGTTTTACATAGTCATATACAATAGAACTGAAATCAGATCAAGTCCCTTGATTTTTAAGAATCAGTGCTTTGGTTTAGGTTATTGCCATGTTTCCCACCGCCTCCCCCACCCCTCCACGTGGGAGCAGATGTACCCAAAAATGGAAATTCCATGCAACAGATCTTGAAAACATGTTCTATGTGCAAGAAGTAAGAAGTTGAAAGCATTGACTATAAGAAGAAGGCTTACTACTAGTTGAATTAAGACTATAATTACTCTAAGCCTGAGCAAGAGCGAGACCCCATCTCTACTAAAAATAGAAAGAAATTATATGGACAGCTAAAAATATATATAGAAAAAATTAGCCGGGCATGGTGGCACATGCCTGTAGTCCCAGCTACTCGGGAGGCTGAGACAGGAGGATCGCTTGAGCTCAGGAGTTTGAGGTTGCTGTGAGCTAGGCTAACGCCACGGCACTCACTCTAGCCTGGGCAACAGAGTGAGACTCTGTCTCAAAAAAAAAAAAAAAAAAAAAGACTATAATTACTCTAAAACTTATATAGTTTCCAAATAAAAATATGCCTTCTTTCAAAACATTTACATTTCAACTAAGCCAAGGACTATTTTTGTACTTTTTAATCTGAAAGTATAATGATCAATATAATGGGAACTAGGCTGTGTAGCTTTTCGTTTTATTGTAGTTTTTTTTTTTAGTAGTAGTTAAAACCAAGACTTAAAAAAAATTTTAGTGAGGCATAACCCACACACACAATTATATATCTCAAAGTTTACAGCTAGATATTTTCAAAAACTCAACATACTGTTAAACCAGCACCCTCCAGAAGCTCCACTTACGTTCCCTCCCATTCTTTACCATGCAGGCTTCTACCAACATGGATTAGTTTTTCCTGGTTTTGCTCTTCATAAAAATGGAATATTAAGTATACATTTTCTCGGCGGGGCGCAGTGGTGCATGCCTGTAGTCCCAGCTACTCAGGAGGCTGAGGCAGGATGATTGCTTGAGCCCAGAGGTCTGAGGTTGCTGTGAGCTAGGCTGATGCCACAGCATTCTAGCCTGGACAACTGAGAGAGACTCTGCCTCAAAAAAAAAAAAAAAAAAAAATATATATATATTCTTTTGTGTTGGTTTTTGTTCTTGATGTTATATACATGAGATTCTTCTATATTGTTCTGTGTAGCAGGTCATTTATTCTCATTGATGCATAACATTCCATTGTGTGAATACCATAGGTGATTCATTCTACTGTTGAGGGCATTTGCATAGTCGTAAGTTTTTTACTACTACCAATAGTGCAACTATGAACCTTTTAGTTTATCTTTTAGGTTATATGGTATATATCTTGGAGTGGAATAGCTGAATCATAGGGTAGATGAATATTCAGCTTTAGGAGGTATTAGTAAACAATCTTCTGAAGTGGTACATGCCACCATGCCCAGATATTTTTTGTAGGGACGGGGTCTCACTCTTGCTCAAGCTAATCTCGAACTCCTAGCCTCGAGCAGTACTCCCTCCTTAGCCTCCCAAAATGCTAGGATTACAGGTGTGAGCTACTGCACCCAGTCCAATTACTTATTTTTGACAACCGCATCATTTTTGTGTAGGATGTTAGCTGAACTCCTATAATATTTCTGCAACTTTTCTATAAATCTACAATTATTTCAAAATTAAAGATTTTAGAAATTGCAAATGAATTACAGTTGTTTTAAGTTAAAATGCTTAAGGTATACAAAAATACAATCAGATTTAACAACTTTTTTGATTATCTGACCAATTACTACTCTCAGCTATACTGTCTACTATTACATGAGAGTAATTCTAATTTTCAAAGAAAGTAAAAATTCACAAAACACAAGTCTCGTCTCTCTCTCTTACACACACATACACAACACACTAAACTTTATTAGCAATCAGAGAAATATAAAGTTGACCCTTTAACAACACTGGTTTTAACTGCAAGAGTTCATTTATACATGGGTTGTTTTTTTTTTCCCAATAAATATACTGGAAAATTTTTTGGAGACTTGCAACAATTTCAAAAACTTTCAGATGAACCATGTAGTCTAGAAATATCAAAAAAATAAGAAGTCAGGTATGTCATGAATCCATAAAATATATATACATACTAGTCTATGGGGTAATAGACTGTTTATGTTATCAGTAAGGCTTCTGGTCAACAGCACGCTGTTAGTAAAGCTTTGAGGGGAGTCAAAAGTTATACTTGGATTTTCAACTGCATAAGGGGGTAGGTTCCCCTAACCCCCTCATTGTTCAAGGGCCAACTGCACATGAAAACAAAATATAAAATTTTGCCTATAGGCCAGGCGCGGTGGCTCACGCCTGTAATCCTAGCACTCTGGGAGGCCGAGGCGGGAGGATCGCTTGAGGACAGGAGTTCGAGACCAGCCTGAGCAAGAGCAAGACCCCATCTCTACTAAAAATAGGAAGAAATTAGCCGGACAACTAAAAATATATATAGAAAATATTAGCCGGGCATGGTGGCGCATGCCTGTAGTCCCAGCTACCCGGGAGACTTGAGCCCGGGAGTTTGAGGTTGCTGTGAGCTAGGCTGAAGCCATGGCACTCACTCTAGCCTGGGCAACAAAGCGAGACTCTACCTTAAAAAAAAAAAAGAAATTTGCCTATAAAATAAGCAAAGATTTAAAAACATTTAATATGCAATTTTAACAAACTTATTGAGATTGCCAACTTAGATACTACTAACAAATGTATAAATCAGTTCTGTTTTTCTGAAAAGCCAAAAAGCACTAAAGTCTTTTTAAAATTTCTGCTGTGGATCTATCTAGTCTTAGGAAATAGAGATACAGACCAAAAGTTAGGATTAAGGATATTTATTGTATATGCTAAAAATATCCACTTATCTAATGAGAGGAGAATGGTTGAAAATTAAATTCTATTAAAACTCATGAAGAAACATTATACAGACATTTTTAAAAGCATTGTTGCCAACATTACTTAACAATATGGGAAAATATGCTTTAAAGGTAAATGGAAAGAAGTACCATATAGTATACAGGGGAACCCTGAACAACACAGGTGTGAACTGTGTGGGTCCACTTATATATATGTGTGTGTGTGCATGCATGTGTGAGAAAGAAAACAAATAGTCTGTTTATTTTGGGTTTCTAAAAGTTGTTAGGCTGTGAGGAAGGTTACCTTTGGAGATCAAGTCACAGAGCATAACCTCGTAATTACTGACCTGGTGTTATAGATTAATCTCCTTCCTTATTTTCTTGTTCCTGGCTCAGACCAGATGGTGCCTGAGATAAAAGACTGCTTGACTATTACACCTTTAATGTGGAATGTAAAATATACCCTTCCCCCAAAAGAAACATTCCCTTTAACCTATCAAATTCTGTAACTATGCACTAACCTTGTATGGAAAATGTTGAACTTTCCCGGATCTTGCCTATATAGATGACCCTCAAACCTCTCTACTTCAGAGCACTGGCTCCATCTTTTTGGAGTTTGTATCCTCCCAGGTGGCCATGCTCAAACTTTGCACTCAAATAAACTCAATACTTAATCATATTGCCTCAATCTTGTTATTAAGGTTGATATTTTCAACCAAATGCAGATAAAAACTACAGTATGCGGGTGGATCACCCACATTATATAGAAATTCAACTTTTTACATATGTGGGTTTGCAGGGCCCATCGAAGGACTTAAACATGCACTGCATGGATTTTGGTATTCATGCGTGGTCCTGGAACCAATGCTCCCAACCCCCATAGAGGGATGAGGGACAATTGTATACTAAATTCATTCCCTATTTTACACAAAAAAGTATGCTACAAAAAAAAAAGAGGAAAACTGTGTAACAGTGATCATCTCTATCTCTACATGGTTGAATGTGGTGATTTTAATTTTTTTTCTTCCTATCTTTATTTTCTAAGAGTTGAAGTAAAGAATTACGAGGAGATAGATGATGAAGGGTCTTGTAAAGCTTGCTACAGATTTTAGACTTTACTGTGAAAAAAATGAGGAGCTACAGAAGGCTTTGTAAGGAGAAAATTATACCGGATTTTAAAAGAACATTCTAGAAGCAGCACTGAGATTAGAACGGAAGCTAGCAAATGTGTGGGAATTAAAACAGATTAGCAAACTATTAATCTAGATAAACTGTGAAGGAACAGTAGTGGGAATGGATTCAAGAGCTATGAATTAAAGAGCTTCACAAATACATTAAAATTGAAGGAAATCAAAGAATCTGCACTTTAGTTACAACAATCATGAGCTACAGTAAGGCTGAACAAACCAGTGAGTTTACTTGGACTCTGAACAAATCAAGTTTAGTTTCCTTATTTATGAGTAGATTAAATGATCCCTGAGGTTCAATTCTAATCTCTACCTTCTACAACACCCTGATTCCAAGTAGCCATTCCCTTCTGACTACTACATTCTCATGTTAAAGAAAAAGCACATTTGCTGTTTTACATCATGAGCTTGAAAGAAAAAAAAAGGTTAAAAAGCACAAATTCAAAGACCATGAAATTATGGGTATTAGTTTCAATTACGGGTATAAAAAATAGATATTATATTTAATCAGCATTAATAGTCACATATTATTATGTCAAATCTGTTAGAAAGATAATGTGACCATTCAATTGCTCATTTGGAAACTTTTTTGTTGTTGTTTGAAACAGTCTCACTCTCTTGCCCTGGGTAGAGTGCAATGGCATCATCATAGCTCACTACAACCTTAAACTCCTAGGCTCAAGCGATCCTCCTGCCTCAGCCTCCCGTAGCTAGCATTACAGGCTCTCACCATGACACCCGGCTAATTTTTCTATTTTTAGTGGAGATGGGGTCTTGCTCTTGTTCAGGCTGGTCTTGAACTCCTGAGTTCAAGCAATCTTCCACCTTGGTCTCCCAGAGTGCTAGGATTACAGGCATGAGCCACTGTACTTGGCATCATTTGTAAATGATGGCTTCCATCTTGGGTAGTCCTGTGCTTGCCCTTTCTGTCCGACAACTCAGTCTGGGAGAAAACTGGTTGCCAGACACTGAGCAGTCTATAGAGAGGCCTAGGTGGAAAGGATCTGAAGGTTTCCTCAATAGCCATGTGAGTGAGCTTAGAAGTAGATCTTCCCCAGCCTTCAGATGACTGCAGACCTGCCTGAAATCTTGACTATGAGTATATGAAGAATCGTCAACTAGAATACATAGATAAGCTGCTCCTGGATTCTCCAACCCTTAAAAACAGTGTGAGATATGTCTCTTGTTTTAAGTTGCTAAGTTTTGGAGCAATTTGTTACACAGCAACAGATAACTAATACATGTGGTAAGTCCACTAGAGTCTTTCTTTCCCTCTGATTACAGCTAAAGCCTACAGACAAAATATAAAAATCACTAAGGAATCTGAAAAGCAAACAAATCAAACAGACTGTAAAGAGCAGTGAGTCTATTTTTTTCCTCTTTTCTCTAATAGTTTTGTCCTAAAAGTAGGCCACAGTCACAGACCTGCCCAATGGTGTAGTGGCACAGGCAGCTAAAAACTCTATTAGAAACATCATCTTTATGGCCAGATGACTCAGATAAAGGTGTCCTGTGAGCTGAACAGTATGGGTGTATGAATAAATTCCTGTTTTTTCCCCTTTTCTCCTGTGGATTTGCTAAGAGCAAACACCAGGCATGGAGCTGCACTACAGGAGCAACAGCACAGGTAGATAAAACTCCAAAATAAACCCAATCTTTCTGGCCACAGGATCTCAGAAAAGGGGGTCTTATAGCCTGAGGAATGTGGAGAAAATCCCAGAGAAAAAACTATGAGAAGGGGATCCCCTAATTCTGTGAATGAATGTGTGCACGTCTCAGGCTCAACTCTGAGCACCATATGTGCAGCGATAGGCCCAAACAGCATAGCAATTCTCAAAGACTTTTGAGAGCTGAACTGATATTTAGGTCATTGCCAAAGTCCCAGACTAAGCTTTGAGTGGTGAGCAGTGCATGCACAGGACAGACTTTGAAAACTGAACTGAGATTAGAACTACTGACTACAGAAGGCAAAACAGAATTTGTAGTCTGAACCTAAGCAAATTGATTGCCTGACAAAACAAAAAATAAACAAAAAAAACCCCAACATGCTCCAGAGGATTATAATAGGATGCAGAGTCTACATAATATTGTACTTGAAATGTCTAAGATACAGTCCAAAATTATTTGTCATAAAAAAGAACCCAGAAAATGTGATCAAATTTTAAGGGAAAAAAACAATCAACAGGTGCCACCCCCAAAATAATCCAGATGTTGGATGTATTAGCAAAAACAACAAAAAACTTTTAAAAGCATTTCTAACTATATTTTATGAAGTAAAGGTAAACATGCTTGAAATGAATGAAAAGACAGCTATCAGAAAAGAAACAGAAGCTACCAAAAAAATAAAAAAAAACCTGAAAATCTTAGAACTGAAAAAAATAATCAGAAATAAAAAGTTCACAGGATGAGCTCAATAAGAGAATGAAGATGAAAGAATCTGTGAACTTGAAACTAAATCCATTGAAAATATCCAATCTGAATAATAAAGATAACTTCTGAGAAAAGAAGTTGAAAAAAAATGAACAAAGCCTTAGGCACCTAAGCGACAATATCAAAAAGTCTAACATTCATGTCACTGGAGTTCCAGAAGGAAGGATGAAAAACTGCTGCGGAAGTATTTAAAGAAACAGTGGCTGAAATTCCCCAAATTTGGTGAAAGACATAAATTTATAGATTCAAGAAGCTCAGCAAACTCCAATAAAGATAGTATCAAGAATACTATGCCTACACACAGTATCAACAAACTGCTGAAAATGAAAGATACAGGGGAAAAAAAGTAAGCAGCTAGAGAAAAAGAATCTATTTTTATAGGGGAATACCAATTCAAATGACTGTGGATTTCTCATCAGAAATCATGAAGGCTATAAAACAGTGGCAGAACACTTTCAAAATGCTGAAAGAAAGATCTATTGACCCAGAAATCTATAAATAGCAAAAGTATCCTTCAGGAATGAAGGTGAGATAAAGTTTTCAGATGGAAATACAAGTAAGAGCACTCATCACCAACAGATCAACTCTAAAAGAAATGCTAAAGGAAATTATTTATGTTGAAGAGAAATAAGAGGGAAGCTTGAATGAAAGAAAAGCAACAAAAATAGTAATATCTGAATAACTAAAAGAGACTATTTTTCCCTCTTAAATTCTTTAAAATAGATATGACTGTTGAAGTAAAGACTGCGATACAGAACCCAGCTATTATACAAGTAAACTATCTGCAATCTATAATGTATTATTATAACTGAATGTTCATATTATGCTAATATCATAGTGTTCTGACACCAGAATTAGAGAAAGAAAAACTAACATGTTTATATAACAAAACCCTTTTGCCTCACAGATCAGAGCTCAAGAGTAGAGTGTAGAATGGGAATGACATGGGTAGCGGGCAACTTCGGTAGAGGCTGCTGGGATAGCACTCATACCACTACAGAGAGGCTACGAGGAATACACTTCCTTTGGGTGTCCATCTATCAACAGCTTGGAGTGCTGTGCCTTACTGCTCAGCAGTCATTCACTAAAGGCTGTAAGGACCTACTTATCTCTGTCCCTGCCTTTCCATGTTTTCCAGGTTCCTTGTGAGTACAAGAAGAGCTGTCTTCCAAGGGATGGAAAGAAGTGTGGAGAGTGACCAGCAAAGGAGAAAGGTATGGTGGAAAGGAACAATGATAGCTTCTGTGCCTGGAGTACAGGTTGTGTCATCACAAGCACAATTGTCCAAGATACGCAACTGAAGGCCAGGCACATAGCTCATGCCTGTAATCCTAGCACTCTGTGATGCCAAGGTGGGAGGATTGCTTGAGCTCAGGAGTTTAAGACCAGGCTGAGCAAGAGGAAGACCCCGTCTCTACTAAAAATAGAAAAATTAGCCAGGTGTCATGGCGTGCACCTGTAGTCCCAGCTACTCAGGAGGCTGAGGCAGGAGATCGCTTGAGCCCAGAAGTTGGGCTACGATGACGCCACTGCACACTACCCAAAGCAGGAGAGCAAAACTGTGTCTCTAAAAAAACAAATCAAAACAAAAAAAAAAAAAACTTGTCTTAAAAAAAAGTATGCAACTGAGAAGACATTGGTATTCTTAATAAATGAATATTCTTTTATTCCCCCACACCTTGCACACACAGTAGTGTGCAAGAGGTTTTTTTCTTAATGAAATATTTTAAGGTTTTCAATTAAAAAGTTGTGCTTTGGATTCCAACCAAAATCAAAAAGGCCCACTACAGTTTCTCTCTCTCTTGCTCTCACTCTCTCTCTTTCACTAACAGACACTAAAAACTCTGGCTGGATAGAATACAAAAAGCAACAACATAAAAGTAAATAACAGCAGGCAGATTGGAGAGGGAGCCAAAATGTGAAAAATGATCCTTACAAGGATCTGTTTTGCCATTTTTGTTTGTTTGTTTTGTTTTCTGTTTCAGCTTTTCCTAAGGATGGTGCCAACTGCAGGACTACGTACAACTACAGATGTGGGCAGCAATAACTCCAAAAAAACTCTTGTCTTTCTGGCCATAACTTTGGGGCCTCTGTAACCTAGAAAATATGGGTGGAAAATCCTTTCCCCTTTTCTTTCTTTCCTGGCCCTGCCCGGAAGCCAGATCCAGTGGCTTCACTGCATGACAGAGGCAGTGATGAAAATGCTGACATCAAAAACCCCAAGAAAGGGAAGTGTCCTTTCTTCTTTTCTGCTGTAGGCCCAGCTGGTTGCTGTTGAAATAGGCAAATTTACGAAACCCAGGAAAATGATGCTGATCCTAGCTGGATGCTACTCTGGATGCAAAACTGTCATTGTGAAGAACACTGATGATGGCACCTCAGACCACCCCTACAGCCATACTCTGGTAGCTGGATTGATCACTACCCCCACAAAGTGACAGCTGCCAGGGGCAAGAAGATGATCACCAAGTGGTCAAAGTTCAAGTCTTTTGGGAAAGTTTATAACTACAATCACCTCATGCCCACAAGGTACTCTGTAGATATCCCCTTGGACAAAACTGTCATCAACAAGGATGTCTTCAGAGATCCTGCTCTTAAACACAAGGCACAATGGGAGGCCAAGGTCAAGCCTGAAGAGAGGTACAAGTGGGCAGTAACAAGTGGTTCTTCCAGAAGCTGTGGTTTTTAGATATTTTTTGTTTCGGTAATTAAATACTAAAGAAAAAAAAAAAAACAAGAGAAAATCTAATTCTCTAGGCAATTGAACGAGGAAAGGGAGACCAGTAGTCTGAAGAGAAAGGGGTAGAAATCCTCATTAGTATTTTCTTTTCTTTCTTTTACTGCTTTTCTGCAAGACTGGCTCAAGCTGGCAAAATCACGTGATGGTACAGGCAGCTACAACTCTGAGAGAAGCTTATGTTTCTAGCCAGAGGAACTGGAAAGAGAGGTCCCTGGGAGGTGAAGAATCCACCTCCCCTGGAAGGTGGGAAGTGGGGAATCCTGGAGAAGAGACAAACAGAGAAGAGGATTTCTTAATCCTATAAATGAATCTACAAAAATCATGGGCTTATTACCTAGGCTGCACGTTAACATAGAAGAGACTCAAAAGGTATATAAATTTTCCACGGGTTTCTCATGTTTTAGTACATATTGCAAGCAGAGACATTTACTCTCTTATTCTAGACTATCTTCATGAATGATTACTATGGTGAACAACCTTGGGAGAGAGAGGTAAGTGTCTCTTTTTCAAGCAAAGACTAGGTTTGTTTACTGTGCAGTATAATAAAGATAATGTCTCCCCGCCAGTGCAAAGAATAGGGAGACAATATCTACTATAAATGACTTCGGTTCCCTAGGCTTGGGTTCCTCAGCTGTGACACAAATCAAACACAGGTGCAACATCCACCTGGGCCCATTCACCTCAACCCTCTGGGATATGAGGGGCAAGGGAAACTGGCACAAACATGATACTCATGCTGCTCGCTGTGCTCTGAGGAATACAGTCCTTTATCATGTCTTCTAGCAACCATAAAACAAGTTAATTTGTTAGTGTACAAAAAGGGTAAAATTTCAACCCTCTGCAGTTCTTGAGACAAGTCAGTAAACTTGTAGATCAACAGAAAGTATTCAATCTGAATAACAATGAAAAAAATTGGAAAAAAAATAAAACCTCAGGGACCTATAAAACAATATAAAAAAGTTTAACATTCATCTCATTGGAGTCCTAGAAACAGAGGCAGAAAGAGAGCAGTGCGGAAAAAATGAAAACATATTTCAAGAAATGATGGGTAGGTCCGGTGCGGTGGCTCACGCCTGTAATCCTAACACTCTGGGAGGCTGAGGCGGGAGGATCACTTGAGGACAGGAGTTCGAGACCAGCCTGAGCAAGAGCAAGACCCCATCTCTACTAAAAATAGGAAGAAATTAGCCAGACAACTAAAAATATATATAGAAAATATTAGCCGGGCATGGTGGTGCATGCCTGTAGTCCCAGCTACTCCAGAGGCTGAGGCAGGAGGATTACTTAAGGCCAGGAGTTTGAGGTTGCTGTGAGCTGGGCTGACGCCATGGCACGCTGGTCCAGGCAACAGAGCGAGACTCTGTCTCAAAAAAAAAAAATAATACTATGGAAAGAAAGTCCCAAATCAATGATCCAGGCTTATACTATAAGAAACTAAAGAGCAAATTAAACACAAAGCAAGCAAAAGAAAGGAAATAGAGTAGAAATCAATGAAATTCAAAACAGAAAAAACAGGAAAAAAAAAAAATCAATGAAAGCAAAAATTGATTCTTTGAAAAGATCCTAACAAAATACACCTCTAGCCAGATTAATATATAAACAAACAAACAAAAGACCTAAATTACCAATATCAGGAATGAAAAAGGAAGAGTATCACCACAGATTCCACAAACATAAAATAGGATGATAAATGAGTATTATGAAAAATCTTATGCCCGTTAATTTCGTAACTGAGACTGAATGGACAAATACCTTAAAAGATACATGCTACCAAAGTTCATTAAGAAGAAATAATCCTGTACCTATTTAAAAAATTGTCACGCCTGTAATCCTAGCACTCTGGGAGGCCGAGGTGGGAGGATAGCTTGAGCTCAGGAGTTCAAGACCAGCCTGAGCAAGAGCGAGACCCCATCTCTACTACAAACAGAAAAAAATCAGCCAGTCATGGTGGCATTTGCCTGTAGTCACAGCTACTCAGGAGGCTGAGGTTGCTGTGAGCTAGGCTGATGCCACGGCATTCACCCAGGCAAGAGTGAGACTATCTCAAAAAATAAAACAAAATAAAACAAACAAAAAAACAACTAAATTTAAATAAATAAATAAGTAAATACATAAATAATTGACTTTATAGTTAAAAGTCTTTCAAAAAACAAAACTACAGTTCAGATGACTTCACTAGTAAACCCCATCAACATTTCAGGAAGACATAAGACTAATTCCATACAACCTCTTCAAGAATGTGGAAGGGGCAGAAACACTCCCCAAATCATTTAATGAAGCCAGCATTTCTGTTACCAAAACCAGACAAAGACATTACAAGAAAAAGAAAACTACACACACGTCTGTCATGAACACAGACACAACAGCCTAAACAAAATGCTACCAAATTAAGTCCAGCAATATATATAAAAAGGATAAATACATTATAACTGTGTGGGGTTTATCCCAGGAATGCATGGTTGATTCAACATTTGTAAAATCAATCAATATAATCTACCTTATCAATAAACTAAAGAAGAAAACTATATGATCATATAGATGCAGAAAAAGCACCTATCAAAATTAATACCAATTCATGGATAAAAGCTCTCAGAAAACTAGAAGAGAACTTCTTTAATCTGATGAAGTTTATCCAGCAAGAAAAACCTTATATGTAACATCATATACAAAAGATATCATTTGTGGAATTGGGTTGTAAAAAAAAGAAAAAAATAAGAAAAGAGATAAAGATTAAATTTTTTAATTTAGAAAAAAAATTAAAAAAAGAGAAAATATTTTTCTCCTATGATCATGAAAAAGGAAAGGAAATTCACTATCACCATATCTATTCAATATTATACTACTGGTCCTGGCTAGTGCATTAAAGCAAATGAAAAAATGCATAAAAATTGGAAAGAGAAGCAAGAGGATAGTTTGAGCCCCGAAGTGTAAGGCTGCAGTGAGCTATGATTGGGCCACTGCACTCTAGCCTGGGCAAAAAAGCAAGACTCTGTCTCAAAAAACAAAACAAGAAGAAGAAGAAAGAAAAAGGAAGAAAGGAAAAAAGGAAAGAAAGGAAGAGGTCGGGGTGTAGTGGCTCAGACCTGTAATCCTAGCATCTTGGAAGGCCAAGGCAGGAGCATCACTTAAGGCCAGGAGTTAGAGACTAACCCGAGGAGGAATGAGACTCCATCTCTGCAAAAAAATGGAAAAAAATAGCCAGGTGTGGTGACAGGCACCTGTAGTTTCAGCTATTCCAGAGGCTGAGGCAGAAGGATTACTTTAGCCTAGGAGTTTGAGGCTGCAGTGAGCTATGATTATACTACTGCACTCTGGCCTGAGTGACATAGAGAGACTATCCCTTTAAAAAAAAAAAAAAAAGGATAACTTTACCAAAATTATAAACTTCTGCTCTGTGAAAGACAGAACAAAAGGACAAGTCACACACTGAGAAAAAATATTCAGAATTCATGAAGAATTCTCGAAAGTCAATTTTTTAAATGGGCAAAAGATGTGAAATGACACCTCACCAAAAAAGATAATATTCAGAGGGTGAATATGTACATGAAAACATATTCAGTATCATTAATCATCAGGGAATATATATATATATTAGAACCACAATGAGATAACAATATACACCTGTTAGAATGGCTAAAAATCCGTGGTGAGCTGGTAAATGTTCAACAACCAGATCTGTGGGAAAGAGACCCAGATTTTTAGCTTTTGCTGATTTCTTTCATATAATCACATCTTCCATGTGGAAGATGGAGAATTGTGGAGTTGGGAAGACATGTACTTTCCACCACATAGACACAAGAGACATAAATAACCTCAAGAGCAGAGATAATAGTAACATGTAATAAAGGAATTAGGACGTAATGAATTTTAAATATTACCTTTTTTTTTTTTTTTTGAGACAGAGTCTCACTCTGTTGCCTGGACTAGAGTGCCGTCCTGGGCTTAAGTGATCCTACTGCCTCAGCCTCCCGAGTAGCTGGGACTACAGGCATGCGCCACCATGCCCAGCTAATTTTTTGTATATATATTTTTATTTGGCCAGATAATTTCTTTCTATTTTTAGTAGAGATGGGGTCTCGCTCTTGCTCAGGCTGGTCTCGAACTCCTGACCTTGAGCGATCCACCCACCTTGGGCTCCCAGAGTGCTAGGATTACAGGCGTGAGCCACCGCACCCAGACGGTACAGCCACTTTGGAAAATAGTTTGGCAGTTTCTTACAAAGTGAAGCTTATATTTGCCATACAACCCAGCCACCGTACTTCTAAGTATTTATCACCCAAATTGAAAACTTGTGCTCATGCAAAAGCCTACAAGTAAACGTTTATATTACTACATTCACAAATACCAAAAACTGGAAATAACTGAAATGTCCCTCAACTGATGAAGAGATAAACAATTGTTATATATACACAGTGGAATACTAAATTAAGCAATAAAAAGGAATGTATTCATGATACATGAAACAACCTTCAAGAATCTCAAATGCTTTATGCTAAGTTAAAGAAGTCAAACTCAAAGTTTCATAATGTATGATTTCATTTATATGACATTCTGGAAAAGACAAAACTATAGGCAAGAAATAGGTCAGCGGTGTCAGAGGCTGGGAATGAGAGAGGTTAACTACAAAGGGCAACATGAGAGAATTAGCTGGGGTAATGGAAGCAAGTTCTGTATCTTGACTGAGACAGTAGCGAACTTTACTAAATTAAACTAAATTTTATATCAACCAAAAACTATGAGAGGAAAGAAACACAGGTGTCCAATTTCATAGGAAAGTGGATATTTGTAAAATTAACATTAAAGATGGCAGGGTGCAGTGGCTCATGCCTGTAATCCCAGCACTAGGGATCATAGTGCTGGGCGGGAGGATCACTTCAGGTCAGGAGTTCAAGAGCAGCCCGGACAACACAGTGAAACTCCACCTCTACAAAAAAAATAAAAGACTAAGCTGGGCATGGTGGCTTGCACCTGGAGTCCTAGCTACTCAGGAAGCAGAAACAGGAGGATTGACTGCTTGAGCCCAGGAGTTCAAGGTTACAGTGAGCTATGATTGCACCACCACACTCCAGCCTGGGCAATAGAGCAAGACCTTTCTCAAAATAATAAAAAAACAGGCTGGGCGTGGTGGCTCACGCCTGTAATCCTAGTACTCTGGAAGGCCGAGGTGGAAGGATCCCTTGAGCTCAGGAGTTCAAGACCAGCCTGAGCAAGAGCAAGACCCCATCTCTGCTAAAAAGAGAAAAAATTAGCCAGGCATGGTGGCACACGCCTATAGTTCTAGCTACTCGGGAGGCTGAGGTAGGAGGATCCCTTAAGCCCAGGAGTCTGAGGTTGCTGTGAGCTAGGCTGACGCCACAGCACTCTAGCCCAGGCAACAGAGCAAGATTCTGTCTCCAAAAAAACAAAAAAAAAGACAAGTTTTGTTCAAGAAAAAAAAACTTCAAAAAAAGTTGAGAATCCCTGTCTCAAGTAACTTCAAAAAATAACATATTTTTATAGGATCTAAAGATCATTCATTCTAAAATTCTTAAACTTAATGATTTCAAGGGAAAGTCGTCAACTAGAGTTATGCTTTTTCATGAATCTTTCTAGTAATTTCCCATGTTTATTGCCTTTAAATACCTGTTCACAAAATCTTTTTTTCCCTCTGAAACATGGGTAATTCATAACGAAATTTTTAAAAAGTTAGTACATTTAAAGTTCAAGGCCTACCTAAAGATTAGAAAATAGAATTAAGGCTGGGCATGGTGGCTGGCTCACACCTGTAATCACAGCACTTTGGGAGGCCAAGGCAGGAGGATCACTTGAGCCCAGGAATTCAAGACCAGCCTGGGCAATATAGCAAGACCTTGACTGTACAAAAAATTAAAAAAAAAAAAAACCAAACAAACAAACTAGTCAGGAGTGGTGGTGTGCTCCTGTAGTCCCAGCTACATCACAGGCTGAGCCACGAGGATCGCCTGAGCTGGGGAGCTGGAGGCTGTAGTGAACTATGACAGCACCACTGCACTCCAGTCTGGGTGACAGAGCGAGACCCTGCCTCAAAAAAAAAAAAAAGGAAAGAAAGAAAAAAACAGAATTAAAAAAACAATGATATACACTCACTTCTTGTGTTGGAACTTGTTTTCAGTTCCTCTTTATCAAAAGCGTCTTGTCTTGTTCTACTTACTCTCACTTGATAATGTCAACCACTTTCGGCAAACATCATCTCTATGCAATTAAATCACTCCAGTCTTCTATACTATTTCTGCACCTTGTGCATATTTCAATCACACATATATCAACTGGTATCGCAGGTATGATCTGTTCACACAGTTTTATTATATTGACTTCTGTTGGTTCATACACTCCACGAAGGTAGGGACTAGATAGATTTCCACAGAGCCTGGTTAAGCATTATCATTAAATAAGTTTATGACAGACTCCTAAATCTACATTTCTAACCCATCCAGCATTCCTAGCTGCCTGATCTTATCTTCAGTAATATATCCCCAAATGAAATAAAACTGTAATTCCTTCCGCTGAGAATCACCTGAAGAGACAGTTAAGTCTACAAATGCTATCTTTTAATCTAGTATTACATTAATTCTCTTCGCTCTTCTCTCCTTTATTATTTGCACTTTTCTTCTTCAGGTCTTTAACCTCAGACTGTTAAAAGAGCAAGCAACTCATCAATTATGAAACCACTGTGCTAAGTGAAACAAACCAGTCAAAAAAACCACATGACATGATTCCATTCATATAAAGTCCAGAATACGAAAATCTATAGAGACAGAAATTAGATTAACAGTTGCTCAGATTTGGGGGCAGATGGGATGGGGAAACGGGCAGGGAGTGATTGCTAAAGAATAGAGCATTTCTTTTTGAGGCGATGAAAATGTTCTAAAACTGTGGTGATGGTTGTGTATCTGTGAATATACTAAAAACCATTAAATTGTACACATTAAATGGGCAACCTGTGGCATGTGAATTATATCTCAATAAAGCTGTTTTTAAAAAATAACCAGGTCTATAATAAAAATTCCTGACTTTTTTTTTTTTTTTTAAAGGTGCTGTGTACTAGTTCATTGAAAAAGGTGCTTAAAAGTCAAGCACCTTTAAGTATAGGGTCATATCATTTAAGGAAAAAAAAACAGTATTCACAAATAATTTAAAGCCTTATCTCTCAGGTACCATCAAAGAACAAGCTTTGGCCAGATTCTCTCCCTTCTCATTCCCTTCCCTGCCCCCAGCCCAGACCACTTTCTTGTTTCATAGTCACAACAGAAACATACAGTTGTGGGTTTGAAATATGTTTTATTTACTGAATATAGATTTATATGACTGTTACTAATTTTGAAAGGAAAAGTGTTTAATGTTGGGATAAAAATGTATACACACAAGAAGAAAAATGCTCAATATCCTAATCATCAGGGAAATGCAAATCAAAACCACAATGGGATACCATCTCACCCAAGTTAGAATGGCTATTATCAAGAAGACAAGGCCGGGCGCGGTGGCTCATGCCTGTAATCCTAGCACTCTGGGAGGCCGAGGTGGGCGGATCGTTTGAGCTCAGGAGTTCGAGACCAGCCTGAGCAAGAGCGAGACCCCATCTCTACTAAAAATAGAAAGAAATTATATGGACAGCTAAAAATATATATAGAAAAAAATTAGCCGGGCATGGTGGTGCATGCCTGTAGTCCCAGCTACTCGGGAGGCTGAGACAGGAGGATTGCTTGAGCCCAGGAGTTTGAGGTTGCTGTGAGCTAGGCTGACGCCATGGCACTCACTCTAGCCTGGGCAACAGAGTGAGACTCTGTCTCAAAAAAAAAAAAAAAAAAAAAAAAAAAGACAAAAAATAACAAATGCTAGCAAGGATGTGGAAAAAGTGGAACTCTTACATGCTGTTGGTGGGAATGGAATTAGTACAGCAATTATGGAAAACAGTATGGAGGTTCCTCAAAAAACTAAAAATAGAACTACCATATGATCCAGCAATTCCACTAGTGGGTATATACCCAAAGGAAATCAGGATACTGGAGATATCTGCACTTCCATGTTTATTGCAGCAATATTCACAATAGCCAAGATATAGAATTAACTAAGTGTCTCTCAACAGTTGAATGGCTAAAGAAAATGTGGTATACATACACAATGGAATACTATTCAGCCATAAAAAAGAACAAAATCCTGTCATCAGTGGCAACATGGATGAGCTTGGAGGACATTATGTTAAGAGAAATAAGCCAGGCTGGGCGTGGTGGCTCACGCCTGTAATTTTAGCACTCTTGGAGGCTGAAGCCGGAAGACTGCTCAAGGTCAGGAGTTCATGACCAGCCTGAACAAGAGTGAGACCCCATCTCTACTTAAAATAGAAAGAAATTAGAGGGACAACTAAAAATATATGGAAAAAAAATTAGCCGAGCATAGTGGCACATGCCTGTAGTCCCAGCTACTCGGGAGGCTGAGGCAGAAGGATTGCTTGAGCCCAGGAGTTTGAGGCTGCTGTGAGCTAGGCTGAGGCTACGCCACTCTAGCCCAGGCAATAGAGCAAGACTCTG
This sequence comes from Eulemur rufifrons, assembly GCF_041146395.1. Classification (NCBI taxonomy): domain Eukaryota; kingdom Metazoa; phylum Chordata; class Mammalia; order Primates; family Lemuridae; genus Eulemur; species Eulemur rufifrons. The sequence goes on along the minus strand of NC_090999.1, from coordinate 87,912,645 downwards.
TTTCAAAAAAAAAAAAGTGAAATAAGCCAGGCACATGAAGACAAATCTTGTATGTTCTCACTCATATATAGAAGCTAAAAAAGTTGATCTAATAGAAGTAGAGAGTAGAATAGTGATTACCAGAGGCTGTGAAGGGTAGGGGGATGGCCAGAGGTTAGTGGATACAAAATTAAAGCTAGATAGGAAGAAAAAGTTCTAGTGTTCTAGAACACCTTAGGGTGACTATAATTAACAACAATTTATTGTATATTTTCAAACAGTTAGATGAGCAGACTTTGAATATTACCAACACAAAGAAATGATAAATGTTTGAGGTGATGGATAAGCTAATTACTCTGATTTGATCATTACACATTGTAAACACGTATGAAAATTTCACACTGTACCTCATATGTACATCATGTGACAATTAAAAATAATAGAAGCAAAAAAAATTAGACATAAGCATGCAGATATACTAATGCCTAGGCATTACAAGCTTAACAATTATGCCATTGAAATATTTATAATTTGATTTTCACTTAGATATATTTTAATTGATCCCCCAAATAAAATGCCCTCAAATGAAAAAGTTTCTATGTGAATAATATAATAAAACAAACTCTGGCTTACTTTTGATAAAACACACTCATTTGTATGTCTTCTTTCAATTTATGGTTTAGGTAATAAATATTTTTCTAGGTAATAAATATTTAAGACAGGTGACCTACAACAGAATCACCTAGGGCTTGCAGCTCAGTGTTGTTCACAGACCACAAGCACTGTCCTCAGGAAAGCTTGTTAAAAATGCAGACTATTGGCTGGGCGCAGTAGTTCATACCTGTAATCCTAGCACTCTGGGAGGCTGAGGAGAAGGACTACTTGAGCCCAGAAGTTCAAGACCAGCGTGGGCAAGAGCAGACCCTGTCTCTACAAAAAAATTAAAAAAAAAAGTAGCTGGGTATGGTGGTGCACGCCTGTAGTCCCAGCTACTCAGGAGGCTGAGGCAAGAGGATCATTTGAGCTCAGGAGTTTGAGACTGCAGTGAACTGTGATGATGCCACTGCATTCTAGCCCAGGTGACAAAGGGAGACCCTATCTCAAGAAAAATTAATACATAAAACAATGAGCTCATAGATTCCAGTGACACACAGGCATTTCCATTTTAAAGATGAATACTGTGTGGATTCTCCCGCACACTGAAGTTTGAGAAGCACTGTTTAAAGGAAAAGCAGAGAACTGAAGGAGCATTTTTTTAGAGAAGTTTTGGTATACTAGAAAATACTGCTATATATCCTTCTCCAGTTTGGAAAAAAAAAACATTTTGAATTTACAAATCTCACACCCATACCACCTTCTTAAAATTAATAACCAGAATAACTACATGAAATAACGGGTTTAGAAGAACAACCAAAAAAAACCTGTATTTATAACTTTCACAGTCATTAACTAAGATAACTTTAAAGTATTCATAATCAAACTTTGCAGACTTTTACTATAAAAAGGTCAAACACCATATTTTTTTAAAAAGTTCCATCCACATTGAAAATACACATTATAGTTCCTTTTACTCAACTCTAGATGAACTCAACTGAACAGAACGCTTAGTGTTCACAGTATTCTAGTTCACACTAGGGTCAATCAAGTTTGTTCTGATTCTTGCTACCAGAAAACCTGTTACCCCCAAAGAGAATACAGGTGTTAGGATCCTGAGGACTCTAACTTTCAACACATGTTACGGTACTGTACGTATAAAGGAATAAAAGCACAGTAACCTCCCAAAATATATTCTGAAAAATAATTTTTTACTACTTTTGAGGATGTGCCGGTTTTGACAATCCAACATTTACTAAACGCAGATGCTAAAGATTTTGTGAGAAACACAAAGGTGATCAAAACACTAGCCCCAGGAAGCCTACAACCTGAGGGGTGGTGAGTTTTGGCTGGGACATTGCACGTGCAATTAATAGAATGTGGTCAGTGTGCTGAAAATGGTTCCCAAAGTTCCCAGTTTCAGGTAACTGAATTTCAGACAATGGATATTTTACAGTAATTTCTAATTGATTTGGTGTAGAGTTGAACAAGCTAAGAAAGCTTATTAAAAAGTATTTTATAAGGAAGTACAGCCTGAGGTAAACAAACCTCTGGGAAATTTGCTACATTTTCAATATACCTAAACACACTTAAAATTAGAGTATGAAGTGTGTGTGCTCTCATCAAATGCAAAGCAATTCAAACATGAACTGGATATAGGAGGACCCAATAAAGTTATGTTCATAGAGGGTGTTTCCTTTGACAAAAACAGGAACACTCAGCTTCAGAGATCGCTGACCATGCGAGAAAAGAGGAAAAAGGAGAGATCTGCTTCTATTTCTACTCCGGCAACTTACACACACACACACACACACACACACGCAGTTTCCTGGACTACTCCCTGCTTCAACTTTGTATTTCAAAACACTATGACCCCTAAAAAGTCTAGGAACTAAAGACAGTCAAGAACAGGCAAATGTATTTATCTACTTAACGGTTCAAAACAGAAGCACCTCCCTTAAGGGGAACTAGGCGTCCACGAAGGGCCATGACTGGGAAAAGTGCATTCACAGGCTCCTGGCAGACTCTCACCTCAGCCACTCAGCGCTCACTTCATTGCTCTCCCCGTTCAGGAGCACACCCTCCCATGGGAAGGGGAAAGCAAGTACCTCTCCAGAGGAGCCACGAAGCCCCAGGGGAGGGCGGTGGAGGTTTACCGGGATCCAGGGCAAGATCTTTCCTAGACTGGAAGAAGAGGTGCAACAGAAACCGAGGAAGGCCAGCTAAACAGGGAAAGGGCGCTGCGATGCTCCGTCTGGTCCCGGTCCCTCGGAGAATTAGGCCGGCCCCCCCCCCCAGGCCCGCAGGCTGCTCTCTTCAGGAGGCCTTGCCGCCCATGCCAACCCTTAACCTACTGACGGGCACCCGAGGTGGGGCCCGCGTGACAGGTGTCACCCAGAGCAGGTCCTTGCAAACCCGGGGGGTGGGGAGGGACGAGTCGCGGCAGGGGAAAGGCACCTCAAGATGAGAGGCGCGGCAGCGGCGCGGCGCAGCGCAGCACCCACAGCGACGCGGTCTCACCTCTAGGGTGGAGACAGTGCTGGTGAACAGGTCCTCTCCGTCCTCCAGCTCCTCAAAGTCGGTAGGTTTCCCGTCCCCCAGCGGAGGAGGTTCCCTCTCGGCCGCCATCTTCGCTTGCCCTGACGACTGCGCGAGCTGGGCCTCGCGGACCTGTCACGTGAGCACGCACGGCTGGGCTGGCGCGCGGACCCGCAGACGCCCCGCCTCCCCAGCCAGCCTCCCACGGCCCCGCCCACCGCGCTCGGCCCCGCCCCCGGCCTCGTGATCGCCCCTCCTCTCACCTTCTTGTCTGGGGCCCCGCCTCTTTTTCACCGCCGACTGGCTGACCTGACGTGTGGAAGAATCTTGGACTTTTATTACCACGTCAACTTCTTAGCAGAACTAGGTCAAATGTTTATGTTGGCCCTGCGAGTTTTAAAATCTTCTTTAGGAAGTGGAAGTAGCTTGGGAACCAGTCTTTGGCCTTGATTACACACACACTGAGGGCAAGATTGAATATTGGTGAAAGAGACACATACTCTTTCTTCTAGAACAGTCCGATAGAACTTTCTTTTCTTTTCTTTTCTTTTTCTTTTTTTTTGTGACAGAGTCTCACTCTGTTGCCCGGGCTAGAGTGTCTTGGTGTCAGCTTAGCTCACAGCAACCTCAAACTCCTGGGCTCAAGCGATTCTTCTGCCTCAGCCTCCCAAGTAGCTGGGACTGCAGGCATGCGCCACCATGCCCGGCTAATGTTTTCTATATATTTTTTAGTTGACCAGCTAATTTTCTTTCTATTTTTCGTAGAAACGGAGTCTTGCTCTTGCTCAGGCTGATCTCGAACTCCTGAGCTGAAACAATCCACCCGCTCAGTAGAACTTTCTGACATGATGGAAATGTACTGTGCTGTCCAATACAGTAGCCACTGGCCACTTGTGACTACTGAGCACTTGAAATGTGACTAGTGTGAGGAATAGACTTTTTAATTTTATTTAATGTTAATTAATTTAAATCTAAATAGCCACATGTGGCCAGTTAGCTACCTATTAGACATTGCAACTCTAGATAACAAAAGGGCCCTAATAATTTGTTGTCTGTAGTTTACTACAGCTTCATCATGAGCCACACAATTTTTCTTCAGTAATGTAAGGGTCAAAAAGGCTGGGAAGATGGCAGGAAAATCAATGGTTGATAACAGCACCATACTCACATTCCCTGGCCTGCACTCCACCACCTGTGGACAGTCTGGGATCTGTCATGGGTCAGAATCTTCAACCTCTTAATCCTCACAGCCTGGGTTGAGGTGATTCTTCTCTGTATCCTTAATTTTTACCTATGCCTCTATTTATTGCTTACTACATCTGTCTTGTGCTATGGTCATTTATATTCCCAGCTTATCTTTTAGTGCATATCTGATTTAGTTGAGATATAGGTGCTGTTGCTTATAACAGAGACCCACGTTAAAAGTGGCTTGGAAAATGGGCAAGTTTAATTACGCCTAATGTAGGACCAGGGCTGGTATGAAGGAAGGCTCCATGAGATCATCCAGGGATATAGGCTCCTTCTGTTGTTCTGCTCTCCCTGAGATGTAATCTCTTCCCCATGATTCAAGTTGGCTCACACCCCTAATTACACCACATCCCAGCTGGCAGAAAAGGAGTAAAAAGGAAACAATGATATGGCTTTTTTTTTTTTAAGGGTACATTCCAGAAGTTACACACATCCCTTCTGTCCATATCCTCTTGACCAGCTTATTAGTTACTTGGCCATCTCTAGCTACAAGAGAGACTGTGAAATGCAGTTATTATTTCCCCCCTAAAAATTCAGGATTCATTTACCCTAGAAGAATGTAGGCATTCTTAGCTGGATTTCCTTCTGGGTAACCATCCCTCTTCCACCCTCAGCTGTGAGTTTTCTGCAACTCAGCAATAGAGGGCACAGCCTAGGCTTAAACCAAGTAACATTGACTCCCCTAATCCCAGTGATTGGTAGGAGATCAGAATCAGCTGCATTTTCCCTAAATTCTCAGGGGCTCTGGCTGTCTTTCTTTTCCTATTCAGCCTAAATTCTATGAACTAGGACTGCAAGAATTGTCTTATTATTTTTGTCAGCTCTCCGTCTTCCTGGGTTTCTTGCTTTTCTGTTTTATCTTCTCTAAAATCCCAAATTCAGCCACAGCTTCTCTAATCTTATATCCAGATTGCTAAAAGCATTTGAAAAATAAAGCCCAACCCCAGATTGAAGATCCTATACATCTGTGATCTCAAATCTCAACTCCACACTGCCTAGATACCATCATTTGTTTCCTTTCCAATTTCTTGAACTCTTCTTCCCAGCAGAGGTTCTAAAAATTCATTCTTTCCTTATGTCTCCTAAAACCTTTTTCTTCTCATTTTCATCAAATGATTTAGCCTCCTTGTCCAATGACAAAATAAAATCCACTGAGTAAATCCTTCAACTTTCAGGTATGATTGAAATGCTCTTTGCTTTGTCTCCAATCAGTTGCTATGTACATTTTTGTAACACGTATCATATTATACTGTGATCATGGTCACTTTTCTATCATCCCTAATAACTAGAGGATCACTGATCTCAGGGACCATTTCTTATTTGACTTTGGATCTGGAGTAGCCGTGTATTAGTTATCTATTATTGTAAAACAAATTACACAAAAACTTAGCAGCATAAAACCGTAAATATTTATTGTCTCATGGTTTCTGTGAATCAAGAATCCAGTTGCAATTTCGCTGGGTGTCTCTGATCCAGAGTCTCCCACAAGGCTGCAATCAAAGTATCAATTAGGGCTGCAATCATCTCGAGACTCAGCTGCAGAGGATCTGCTTCCAAACTCACCCAGGTGGCTGGTGGCAGGACTCAAGTTCTTGCTGACTATAGGCTGGAGACCTGAGTTCTTTGCCACACAAGCCTCACCATACGGCTTCTCACACAACATGTCCCAGAGCAAAGACAGAGACAACCCCAAGAGAAGGCAAGAGAGGGTAAGAAAGAAGCCAGAGTCTTTTTGTAACCTAATCTCAGAAGTAATGTCTCATTGCTTATGCTGTATTCTATTCATTGGAAGCCCACACTCAAAGGGAGGGGTAAAACAAAGGTGTGAATAATAGGAGGCAGGGTTCTTGGGGGACATTTTAGAAGTTGCCACAAGACTCCACAGTGTTTAGCACTCAGTAAAATAGATACCCTATTAATACCCTCACTGAATGAATGAATGAGTGAAGCTCAGAAGAGAGGCTAAGTGGAAGAGAAGGATCTGGTAGTTGAAGCCACTGGTACATGAAGGGGCCCAGGTAGTCTGGGAAGTACAACCCTAAGGATCGTTCAAGAAGCAGGGGAAGGGAGAGGTGCCATAAAGAATCCTGAAACACAGCAGTCAGAGAGATAAGGAAGCAATCTAGGAGAGAAGGCTATAAAGAAAGCAAAAGGACAAAGAAAAAAGCATTTTCAGTATCAAATGCCTTGAGTAGATTAATAAAATAACATCTGAAAAGGGTAAATTGCTCATAGCTACAAAAAATGGATATGGGACTCTTATCATAAAAAAAAATGGATATGGCAAGTTGTATTGGTTAATTTTATGTATCTGCTTGGCTAGGCCATGGTGCCCAGATACTTGGTCAAACATTATTCTGGATGTTTCTGTGAAGATTTTTTTCGATAAAATTAACATTGAAATTGGTAAACTTTGAGTAAACTGGATTAACCTCCATAATATGGATGTCATCTAATTAATTAAAGGCCATAACAGAACAAAGATTGATCTCCCTTGAGCAAGAAAAATTCTATCAGCAAGCTGGGTATGGTGTATCACACTTGTAATCCTAACACTTTGGGAAGCAGGAGGATTGCTTGAGCCTAGGAGTTTGAGACCAGCCGGTGCAAGAGCTAGACTCCGTCTCTACAAAAAACAGATATCCTGTTGGTTCTGCTTTCTCTGGAGAACCCTAGCAAATACACAAGTATAGATTATCTTTTCAAGGAATAAAATGAAAAAAAATGACAAATAGGTAAATAACTTGCCAAAGACACAGGTTTATTTTGTTGTGTGTTTGTTTTATCTTAATGGGAGAGATTTGAACATGTTTATATGTAAGGGAAAGAGGTCAAAAGAGAGCAAGAGGGTGAAAATACCATATAGAGAGAAGTTATCAAAGGGATAAGATCTGAAATAGAGGAATGGGATAAAGAGCAAGTAGAGCAATTTGCTTTAAAAAAGAGAAGGAGCAGCTACTCTAGAGGGTGAGGCAGAAAGATTGCTGGAGGCCAAGAGTTCAAGACCGGCCTGGGCAGGCAACATAACAAGACCTTGTTTCTTGAAAAAAAACAAAAAAGAAGGGATACATCTTCCTCTGAGAGTAGAGCGGTAAGAGTGACAGTTTGTGTTAGTTAGCTATCATTACATGACAGACCATTCCAAAACTTAGTGGTTGAAAACAACCATTTATTATTTCTCATGAGTCTGCAAGTTAGCTAGACAGTTCTGCTGGACCAGATTTGGCAGATCTTGTCTTTAGGCTTGTTCATGCACTGTGGTCAGCTGATGGATTGGCTGGGTGCTGGTCTTGGCTAGGACAATTCAGCTCTGCTCCATGTGCTCTCATCTTCCAGTAGGCTATCGTGGGCTTCTGTGCAAGGCCCTGCCAGACTTCCAAATAGAAGGTGGAGACGTGCAAGTACTTCTTCAAGCCTCCACAAAAGGAAGTTACATGGCCAAGCTCAGGGTCAGAATGGGAAGGGACTCCAAAATTTCAGGGAAAAGGGAATGGAAAAGGGAGGCCATTAATGCAATCAGTTTATCCCAAGTGGATATATTTATAGACTTGTTTGTAAATATTGTAAATATAAGGGCAAGAAAATAGAAAAAGTCAACACTCGAGATAAATATTTTTTTGGGGGGGAAGAAAATTTAATTGCTATGAGAAAAGAGGTCAGCATGAGCATAGGTGGCCTGAGGGAGTTGAAGAATATCTTCAGTGATTGGGTGTGGAATTAGAACATTCACCAGGGATATAAAAGGGATTAACAAGTAGTACTGAAAGCCTAAATGAGGTGGAGGCTGTATGTTTCTGATAGAAATAATCCCCACATTTGTGTGATTTTCTCCAATAGCCTAGCAATGTTGGTGCAGAAATGGAGGTGGATGATTGGTTGATTCAAGGTCAGGCTTTTTTTAGGATGATCTTGCTGGAGGAACAAGGGGGCAAAGATTTTGAAGCCTCTCAGTAGGGAGGAGTGGCCAGAAATAGGTGGCTTCCAGTAACAAGGAGTGATAGCAGAGGTGGCATCATCTCAAAGAAGGAATATTTTCAAGGGTGTTAAAAAGTGATGGCATAAAATGATATTTAGAGCCCAACATGAGCTGTATTTTGGAGGGGAAAGTGACATATTACTCAAGGCATGAAGGTTGAGGGAACTTCCTGGGAAGAACCAGATAATGTAAGAACATTTGTTTGTATGGGAATTGGGGCTCTGGAAGGCAGAGTGAAAAGGGTGAACAAGGAATTCAGCTATGGATTGAAGAATACGTAGGAGGTGGGGGGAACACCTGGGAGGTACATTAGCTCCTGGTGAGTGAGGTGAGATATAGGGCAGCAGCTTTGAACAAATAAGAATTCATTATGACCTTCTTTGCAATTATATTGAGAAAAATAATCATTTGGTTGCTTAAACAAATATGATTGGTTATCATTAAGTGAAAATGTTTAAGCTCCTTATTGGGAGATATTAAAGGGCTTCATATTTGTTAAAAAAGAAAGAAAGGGGCTGGGTGCCGTGGCTCACGCATATAATCCTAGCACCCTGGGAGGCCAAGGCGGAAGGATTGCTTGAGGTCAGGAGTTCAAGACCAGCCTGAGCAATACGGAGACCCCCATCTCTACTAAAAATAGAAAAAATTAGCCGGGCATGATGGCATGTGCCTGTAGTCCCAGCTACTTGGGATGTTGAGGCAGGAGGATTGCTTGAGCCCAGGAAAATTGCTGTGAGCTGGGCTGATGCCATGGCACTCTAGCCTGGAAGAGAGGAAAGAGAAGGAAGAAATGAAGGGAGGAAAGAAGAAAGGGACGTATGGAGGCTGGGAGGAAAGGAGGGAGGGAGAAAGACAAGCATAGTGTTTTTTTCCACAAGCTGTAAATGGAAACAAATAAACTATGATTACTATAAAAGTGTCAGCCAACCCTTAATCAGTGACATTACTAATAGCTGTGAAGTGCTTATACAATCGACCCTTGAATAGCACAAGTTTGAACTCTGTTCATCCATTTATAGGCAGATTTTCTTTGGCCTCTGTCACCCCTGAGACACCAAGACCAACCCCTCCTCATCCTCCTCCTCCTCAGCCTACTCAATGTGAAGACAATCATGAGGATAAAGACTTTTGTGATGATCCACTTCCACTTAATAAATGGTAAATATATTTTCTCTTCCTTATGATGTTCCTAATAAACACTTTCTTTTCTCTAGCTTGATTGTAAAAACACAGTATATAATACATATATCATACAAACTTTGTGTTAATCACCTATTTATGTTATCAGTAAGGCTTCTACTCAACAGTAGGCTATTAGTCAAGTTTTTGGGAAGTCAAAATTAATATGCCAATTTTTGACTGCGTGAGGGGTAAGTACCCCTAACCCCTTGCATTGTTCAAAAGTCGGCTATATAGTGTGACCCCTATGTCTCAGTCCCTGTATGTCAGCAGAGTCCTACAAACTAAAACATCCTTTCATAATTGTTTCTTCACTTTTATTTCTTGAACATCATAAAGGGGGACATGCAGTTCACAGCAAGACTTGAAAAAAAAACAAACAAGAAAACCCTTATATTTTCGCCTGCATTAAAAACAAAAACCAAAAGACTCATACGTAAACTACCCCTGTGCCTCTCTTACCCGTAAGTGCCCCAGAAACAAAAACTTCACCCTACGTCTCTGAGCCATGTTTTCCTACTGCCCACCTGCTCCCCACTCCCCTGGCCAGGAGTGTCCTGAGTTCCACCACTACAGTCACGGCTGGCTTCATGGGCATAAGACCTGTGCCCACACTCAGAAGCACTCCACGCTTAGTTTATTGCTCCACTGTCACCGTCTTGAAATGCTTAATAATTTTGAACACGAGGCCTCACATTTTCATTTACTGGGGCCTGCAAATTATGGATCTGGTCCTGGTCATGCCAGTTATGACAACATGAAAGGACAGCTGAAGGACTGGGTGACTCATCGCCCCAGGGCAGGGAAAGACTTCTATTCTAACAGCTTTTCCTAAGAGAATTGACAAGGTGACTTTGGTCTACTTCACCCATAGCTCTCACCTCTTTACTTCTGGGAGGAGCAGGAGTGAAGGTTGTAGACATTTACATATTAATAATGTTTGTCCCGTTGCACATCCTTTAGAGGACAATAAGTCAAGGTCACACATACATTATTACATGTGTGTGCCTATGCTTAACTTTACAAGAACTAGCTCATATAAAGAAAAGCTTAAAATAATTTTTCTATAGAGTAGAATATTAACAACAAATAAAGAAAAGAATATTTGATATTTCTGAGAGATAACAATGAATACAGAATTCTAGGGACAGAGTTATTTACTTGAGTGAGCTAAAATGGGAATGGAAACTATTAAACATTGATAAAAGACCTGAGGAAATAAGAGACAGTATTTTGGGTCAGGTAAAGAAATGGAACTAAAAACAAAACAAAATAAAGCAAACTACAAAACAGCTTACTGCAACCTCTTTCTTTTTTTTCTTTCCCCTATTCTAGTCATGAACCCTGTCTCCTACATCAGAGACTTTCTTGTTCCAGTGAAAGATTGTATCTTTCTGTCCTTCATCACCCTTGACATGGTACCTTATACATTGTAGCCCTCAATCGATATTTGTTGTTTGATTGAAAATAGTAAATCTAAAAAAGAAACAGTGCCAATTCTTTTAGATCAAAGGAAGCATGAGGGCTTGACACAGATGGGTTTTGTTTGGCCTGCACTAGTTTTTTATATTTTAATCAGCTAGCAATATTTAAGAATCAGGAAATCTCACATAAAAATCTAGATTTCTGGTTTCTTTTTAAAAAATTCAAAGACCTGGCTACATATGGCCCAGACCTCTGTGAGCAATCCAGTCCACCCTGTTGTCCATCCAAAACAAATGCATTTTTCTTTCCTATGGCAGAGACTGAGTCCCCCAAATCCAGCCCTACCCCATTCTTTCTTAATAATAAACACCCAGGTTTCAGCAGGCATCATGGCAACCCAGAACAAGAACTTCTCTTCCCTTACAGCCAGGGATAGCCATGTACATAAGTTCTACCCTGCCTGTTTAATGCAAACAAAGTTGTACGTGCAATGTCTTGGAAATGTCCTTTAAAAGAGGGACCTTCCCCCAATTTCTCCTTCTGCAGGCTTCTGGAGCTTCAGCAGCCATCTTGGACCATAAAGTAAACTTGGAACTTATATGGCAATAAAGTAGGGGGGCCTGAATCCCTGGCTCTGAGATTCTGCTCTATCAGCCCAGAGTTGTCTATCTCAGGCTTTTACATAACACTGAACAAACTTCCATCTTGATTAAGCCACCACTGTTTAGAGATTTTTGTCACATGTAGCCAAATCTAATGCTAAATAATACAATTACAAATCATCTCTGAGTAACTGAATACTTCATTATCATGGCTACCATTATTAATGTTTAAAATGTAAATATGATGAAAAATAATAGTCTTTAGAAAGAAGCATGTATACACTAGATCCCATAGTTTGAAACTGTAGTTGTACATTCTATGAATACAAATGGGTTGGAGCTCCTTTATCTCTGGTAATATTGGATGGTGGAAAAGCATGTAGGCTTTGGAGTTTCTAAATATGTCTGTGACTCAATCTAAGAGGAGAATAATAAAAATAGTAGCTTCCTTAATAGATTCGTGGGAAGGTTAGACAAGATAATGTGCATAACCAAATAGAAAGGTCTCAGTCCTTAAATTCTGAGCAGATGAGACAGAATGGTGGCCTGGAGGTGGTCAGGCATATGGAGCTAAAGAGAGGTACATTTCATTTTCTGCTTAATCTGCTCTTCCTACATCAAGAAATATTAAATAGGGTGAAAGAAAAGTGGAAATATTTTCATTATATCATGAAAGAGCTCAGTATGTTATTTCAAGCCAGCATATATAGACATATTGGAAAGTTAAGACTAACAAGGGAATCTCAAATCTTACCACTTTTACATCACACTTAAATTATCTCTAAAATCAGTGAATCTGATGGCATTTCTTTCTTTCTTTCTTTCATTTTTTTTTTTTTTTAGACAAGGTCTTGCTCTTTTGCCTGGGTTAGCCTGCAGTGGTGGCATCATAGCTCACTGCAACCTCAAACTCTTGGGCTCAAAGGATCCTTCTTCTTCACCCCCCCCCCCCAGTAGCTGGGACTACAGGTATGTACCACCATGTCCGGCTAATTTTTTTTTTTTTTTTTTTTTTTTGTAGAGATGGGGTCTCCCTCTTGCTTAGGCTGGTCTCAAAATCCTGAGCTCAAGCGATTGTCTGGCCTTGTCCTCCCGAAGTGCTGGGATTACAGGTGTGAGCCACTGCACCCGGCTTGTTTTTTGTTTTTTTTTTTTTGTTAGAGAAATTAATTGTTGGAGAAAAGGCACACAAATTTCATGTGTACATGAAGAGAATGGCAAAGGGATTACCTCTCTGATGGCATTTGATTGGGTATGTATTTTCTTTCAAGCCACCATTATTAGACAAATATAAATTTTCAAAATAGCCCTGAGTTTACCAAGAAACTTAATTTCTGGTGTTGGAGTGAGCTCCTGGTCACAACAGGGCTCATGAAATAAGAATAATGCATATTTAAAACATAGACATTTCACCTTTTATTAATAGAACAATTTCCACACATTTGCATAACTTTTTCTTTTTTGAAACCAATGAGCCAGCAAACTACAATTAGAGAGAAATTCCATCCATTGGGTAGAGTTGTTATAAAATTAAAAAAAAATTTTCCTCAGCCAATATCTAACTCTTTCCTAAAATAATCTCCAACAAAGCCTAAAACAGGGGTAGGGAACCTTTTCATGTTGGAAGGCCTCATTAATTTAGCCATGATGAGATAAGGCTACATAAGAAACTTCAATTAAATGTACTTAAAAATGTACGTTATTTTGTAAAAATCTAACTACTAGGGACTTAATAATTTCAAAAAATGAAAAATATTTGTTAATTTTAAAGTTAACTAACCTTTTAATGATTTTGTTGTGCCAGCTTTTTGTTGGAAAGCATTTGAATATCTGGTTGCAGCATGGAAGTCCAAAGTTTCAGTTGATCCTCTAGATGGATATCAGTCATTTATGACTTTAAGGAAGTCTTGATTTGGGTTGGGTAGGCGAATGTAGATTCACAGCAACAAGTAGTTGAAAAGCAAGAAAGCATTTTTTCAGGCATGTTGCCAAAGGCATGGGTACTCTGCATTTTCCATATTTCAATTGGGTCTTTTTTAACCATCAAACAATGACTTTAAAATATCACCTACTGAGATCTCAACCAATTCCATCTGTAGTTCTTTAGGTGCCTGGGTGATATCAACTAGGTGAGGCTGAAATGCTAATTTGAGTGTGATGTGATGATTCTGAAAGTCAGTGAACCTCTCATTCTATTCTCCAATTAATAGGTTTATAACAACTGCCCGTTCTTCAAATGATTTGCATATACGATCCTGCTCATCAATGACCTTTGCTAACTGGGAAGAATGTTCATCTGAAATATCCTTTTGAAGAAGTGTTTTGAAAGAAGATAGCTGTCTTGAAATGCTTGGATTTTTTGCCACATATTGTATATAGACTTAGTTTTACCTTGTAAAAAAAATATTCAAGTCATTTTTGATTTGACATGGTATCACACAGAAATGCTGCATTGCTATGGAAATCTTTCAACAATTCACATTGCTGATTCTGTTCTTCATAAAATTTAATTATCTGTTCTCACAGATAAAAATTTGGTTAACACTTGTCTCTGCAATAGCCAACGCACTTTAGAATGGCACTGCAAATCCACACTGAATACCTCATTGTTTCAAATGTAGCATGTTTCAAGACTGACAATGCTGTGTTACATTTGCAGAAATATAGTTAAAAATACTTATAACTTGTTGCAAAGTGTCACTTGAAATAGCTTTAGCACCAAGTTTTGCTGATGCAAGATACAATGAAAAGAAATGGGAGCATCTGGATCTGTTAATACTTTTTATATCCAGGCAAAAAACTCTTCATGTTTTCCTGTCATGGAAGGTGCACTGTCTATACGTACACTTACTACATTTACCAAATTCAATCCAACTTCACAACATTAATTTTGAAAGTTGTTGAAGATACCTGTTCCCTGTGTTCTGTTCATAAGAATGCCCAAAGTGAGTGACTCTTCATAGCAAAGAAAATCTCCTGTTATGACCCCAATGAAATATAAAACCTGTGCCAAGTTAGTAGTATCAGTTGATTTGTCCAAAGCAATTGAATAATATGTATTTTCCTTTTGAAGTATTGCATGAAGTTGTTCTGTTAAGTTGAAGGCCAATTCATGCTGCCAATCAGTTACGGTTCTCTTTGAAAGAGGCAATTTGTAGTTTGAAACATTGTCAGGGGCTGGGCGCGGTGGCTCACTCCTGTAATCCTAGCACTCTGGGAGGCCAAGGTGGAAGGATCCCTTGAGCTCGGGAGTTCAAGACCAGCCAGAGCAAGAGTGAGACCCCATGTCTACTAAAAAATGGAAAAAATTAGCCAGTCATGGTGGCACACACCTATAGTCCCAGCTACATGGGAGGCTGAGGCAGGAGGATTGTTTGAGCCCAGGAGTTTGAGGTTACTATGAGCTAGGCTGATGCCACGGCACTCTAGCCTAGGCAACAGAGTGAGACCCTGTCTCAAAAAAAAAAAAAAAAAAGAAAAAAAATTATCAGGGTCTAAGTGTCCTACAACTTGGATAATGCATTCTTTTACAATTTCTACATCATTGAATGGCTTTCCCTTTCCCCCCTGAGTATATAAGCTACTTTATAAGTTGCTTTAGTGGCATTATTTCTAGGTCTTATTGCTGCTTGAAAGAACCGTCTTTGCTTTGGGTTTCACCTTTTAATTTCTGCAATACAAACTTTTGTGCCTCTCCCTCTAATTTAAAATATTTGTGGTCCTTCTGAGTGTTATAATGCTGATGAGCATTGAATTTCTTTAACGATGATATTGCAATATCACAAAGCAAGCAAATCATCTTCTCTTTAGCAGACAAAAGATAATATTGCAATTCCCAATCCTCATTTAAAAATGTTTTCTTCCTTCAGTTCTCTTGGTCTTCTTTGACATGATGGGCTGTTAAGCAGACAGAATTAAAAAATACTGTCAAGCTGTGCAACTATTGACAAATTCCACTTCAAGCAGAAATACAGTACACTGTTGTCAAAGGCTAATAACAGACTGGTGTACTCAACACCCGTAAACTCTCTCCAACCAGCCTCATGCAGTAGTGGCACCAGTCAGGCAGGGGCGTTGGGGGAGGCGGGTGTACTTAGAACTAAATTATGAGTAGTCAATTTAGCCATATGGCTTACTGATGTTCTAATCGTGCCAGTCAATCTGGGAGGGTTATTTTGTTCAAACTTACTCTATTCTTTGGTATTTTAAATATGTTCATCTTAAAAATAAAATAAAAATATAAAAGGTGAACAAGCATGTATTAATAAAAATAAAATGATTTGTTCTGTAAAATTTGGATTCAGTCCAGGGGCACCTGCCTGCCAACATCTACAGTCATACCACCCTGAACATGCCCAGTCTTGTCTGATCTTGGAAACTAAGCAGGTTAGGGCCTGGTTAGTACCCAGATGGGAGACTGCCTGGGAATACTGGGTGCTGTAGGCTTTTAAAAAGAAGAAAAAAAATTTGGATTCAGTCCAAAGGCCTCACTTCAGGACTCACGAGGCCACATGTGGCCTTAAGGCCGCAGGTTCCCCACTCTGGGCCTAAAACTTCAAAAATATCTTTAGTTGGAAGTAAATAGAGGGTTTGGCCCAGTGTGGTGGCTCACACCTGTAATCCTAGCACTCTGGGACAGATGGTTTGAGCTCAGGAGTTTGAAACCAGCTTGAGCAAGAGCGAGACCCTGTCTCTACTACAAATAGAAAGACATTACCTGGACAACTAAACATATATAAGAAAAATTAGCTGGGCATGGTGGCACATGCCTGTAGTCCCAGCTACTTGGGAGGCTGAGTCAGAAGGCTTGCTTGAGCCCAGGAGTTTGAGGTTGCTGTGAGCTAGGCTATGCCATGGCACTCTAGCCTGGGCAACAGGGTGAGATTCTGTCTCAAAAAAAAAAAAAAAAAAAGTAGTAAAAACAGGATTTAGAAGAAATAAATAAGATGGTGTCACTTTAAGGAAATATGTTAAAAATGGTTCTATTAAGCTCTGTATTTCTGCTTATTATTAGGATGATGCATTTCAGATAGGAGTCTCCATCATCCTGCTTTGCCAGCAAAGTAATAAAACTTCTCTTTCCTTCTCCTCAAAAAAAAAAAAAAAAAAAAAAAGATTTATTTTGGCAAATAGAGCATAAATAGAAAAAATCTGCATAAATGGAAAATGAATATTTTACTTAGAGTAAATATGTTATTTACATAGAGTTAGATTGTGACATTTTTGTTCATTATTCATATTGTCCATAGTGAGAACATCTTATTCTTCAGTATACTTTTGTATAAGTCATCATTTTACCAATGAAGAAATAGCCTTTACATATCATTTCCTGGTTGCCCTTCATATTTAAAGGCATATTCTAATTTAATTATGATGTAATGTTTAATGAACAAATCACACAAAATAGTGCTAAGATCTGAGCAATCATATTGTAATTGGTAGAGATTATACTAGTAATTTTTTTTCCAATTTTTAAAAACTCTATGAAGTTGTAATCGTGGAATGTTCTTCTATTATATATATAGTTGTCAGTTTCCTTTTTTGAGAATTTTCTAGGATAATTACTTTGGATTTACCAGGGCCCCTCCAGGTAAATAGCAAATATGATGAGACTTTCTATTTTTGATGCTAGACTCTCCCTTAAAGTATTTAAAGCCATACCCTTTAGATATAAATCATGCTGATAGACTTTGATTAAATGGAACAGTTTAAGTTTAGGCACCAATGTTCTTTTAAATTGTTAGTGTGTGATATACTTTAAAAGACTTGGAGAGTCCCTCTTGCCTTTCAGCCCTTCCCTGAACGCTTGATTTCCTTTGATGTGACTGGGCAGTGCTGCCAGTGTCCTGCCCTGTCACTGAGAGGACCACAGCCAGCCAGCCCAATGGCAGGGAGGGCCCAATGACCTTCTCCCTGGGACAGCATAACACAAAGGAGCACACACCCAGTTAGCTGTCAGCTAATTTGTGTTGACCTTGTTTGTTGGAGCAAGGTCAAGCTCAATTTCCCTGAAGACTTGTTGGCGGTAGAAATGCCTCCACCCACCCATCTCCTCCACTTGTCCAGACTGGGAGAGAAATTAACCCTCAGCCTCTTCTTTGCTAAGGATCCTTGGGAAGATGACAATCTGTTGATGCTCTCCCCACACTCTGTGGGACTGTGTCTTCGTGTAAAAGTCAATTTATGGTGAGCAGTGATTCTGAAACTTTAGTGTGCATCAGACACTCCTGCAGGGCTTGAGAAAATACAGATTTCTGGCTCTATCTCCAGCATTTCTGATACAAATAGTCTGGGGTGGGGCCAAAAATTTACTTTTCTAAAAAGGTCTCCATAATGTTGGTGCTATTGGTTGGGGTATCACATTTTGAGAACCACTGATCAAGAGGAGAAAACAGTTCATTTTTGGCTTTGCCTCTGGAACTAGAAAGTTAGTTTTTAAATCAGCTGATATGTAGTTTTATGTCTTCTGGATCTTTGGGTATATAAGTATCATTTTGTTTGTTTTTATCATATACATTGTATGAGTTCTTATTGTGTAAATAACACAACCCATTTAAATAAAATAGGTGTTCACTGAAAAGGTTCAAAACCTAAAGCTCTAGATTGAGACCTGTCTATAAAACCAACCTCCTTGGCTCACAGCTTATTGAAACAGTTATTCTATTTTACAGAATGGAGTGTTGACCAATTCTAGAATCGCAAGTAAAGCCAATTAAGATCTTTAAACTAAATTTTGTAATTTTGTCTTTTGACAGCTTAAATCCAGTTGAATTTATAGGCTTGAGTAAGACATACTCTTTTTTTTTTTTTTTAAGATGATTCCTGGGCTCATGATTAGATTTATGCACAAAATTCCATTCAAGCTGCTGGTATTTTTTCCTTTGAACTTGCCTATGGAATAGTAGATTTGACTACCTTTTGCTTTCAAATCTCTAGAGGAAGATCTCTTTTGCTATTCTCATGCTTCTTTTTACTCTGTGGTCATAACAAAAGAAGAAAACAAAGCAAAACACACACATGCACATGCGTGCGTCTTTCCAATCTACCTTCATCTGCACATGTCCTTTCTTCTTGTTACAGTGGAAAATGGGAGAAATGTTTCTCCTCCTACCTAAATTTAATCTCGCTCCTATGTGCTGGGATCCATCCCCTTCCACCTGTTGAGATTTAAATAATCGTGGTGGGTCCTTGTGGAGGAAAACTTCATAGGCAACAAATAGTTATTTGTAGAAAACTATTGACATGAGACAATGTTCACAATATATTTCTAAATGAAAAAAAAAATCAGGCTATACAATAATATGAATAGTAGAATAGCATTTAAAATAGATAAGATATGCACATAGATATACAAATAGAAATAGGAAAGACTGAGAGAATGTATATATTAGTAGTGATTATTCCTCAATAGCAGGATGTGGGTGGGAAGGTGTGTGTATGGGGGGTGTGTGTCTGTATTTTCTAATTTGTATGCACAGAGTTTAATTATGTTTGTAAATTAATTATTTAAATAGTTATTATTTTCAGGTAAGTCCGAAAAAAAGTGGTACAAAAGGGAAGCCAGTTGTACGGGGAAGGCATGCCATAAGAGCCAGTACATTTTCCAGAGGGGACCTGCCAATTAATCCCTGATCTTTTTAGCAGCCAATGCAGAGGAAACAATTAACTACTGATTTAGAAGGTCCATGAGATAAAAACATCTCAGTTTATTAATATATTATTAGTCCTATTTTTCAAGTAGAGAAACAGAGGCATTAATGCCACTGTACCTGGCAAAAGCTTCATAATTTTAATAAATTTGTGTTAAAATCCTACTGAGTGGAAAAGTATGCTATGAATTTTTACTCAGGTAAGCACTTGGGTGAGAAATACCAGTTCTCTTAGTTCTTTTTTTTTTTTTTTTTTGAGACAGAGTCTCACTCTGTTGCCCGGGCTAGAGTGAGTGCCGTGGTATCAGCCTAGCTCACAGCAACCTCAAACTCCTGAGCTCAAGCAATCCTCCTGCCTCAGCCTCCCAAGTAGCTGGGACTACAGGCATCCACCACCATGGCTGGCTTATTTTTTCTATATATTTTTAGTTGTTCAGCTAATTTCTTTCTATATTTTTAGTAGAGACAGGGTCTCACTCTTGCTCAGGCTGGTCTTGAACTCCTGAGCTCAAATGATCCACCCACCTCAGCCTCCCAGAGTGCTAGGATTACAGGCGTGAGCCACCGCGCCCGGCCTCGGTTCTCTTAGTTCTAACTCCATCCTGGCTATTTGCTGTGGGTACGCCATCATTTGTAGTTTGCTGTAACTCTCCCTAGCGAAGAAAGGTGATCTCTTTCATTTTGTCAAAAAGAAATTTGAAAAATTGCTGCAGTTGCTACTCAATCACAATGTGAAGCCCTGGGCATGTTGGCTGAGCTATTGGCTGTCAGCCCATGTTGTCAGGCCCCATGTCACTTCTGGGGAGATGGTATGATTGCTTGGCCTCCTTAGGCTCAGGACTCTAGGGCACCTGTGTTCTTCTTCACCTTTCCGCAAAGGGAAACTCACCTTGAGCCCCACGAGCCAGCTTTCTGTGTCATTCCTGCAGCCATTTTCCAGGGCCTGGGCCCTGATTTACCTCTTCCACACAGTTTTTTCCCCACTGACTTCCCGGGCTCTGCTTGACCTTCGGCCATCCCCACTGCAAACCCCTGGAGCTGTACCTCTTATCTGATCCTAGATCAGGCCCTCCTACTCCCTGCTCTTCCATCAGCGTCCTGGTGACCTCCCTGCCTTGAAATTTCTCCGACCACTCCCAAATGCAGGCCAAATAACCATTAGGAAACAAGCCCTGAAGCATAACCTTAGAAACTCAAACTTACAAAAAAGAGCAAAAATATGAGACACATCAAAACTGTGGAGCAGCACGCAACAAACAGGAGCTGTTATGTTACCATGACCGGGGCTCTATTCAGAAGTATGGAGAGCAGTGTAGCAATGTAGGAAATACAAAACTGATGTGTATGTTCTTGAGTTGCATCAGAGATGAAGATTAAAATCTTTATGTTTAGGCAAAATTCAGTCTATTCACATCAATATTTAATGACAAAGGAAAGCAAACATACTCACCTGGTTTGTATAACATGTTTCCCTGATGATTTCTTCTTTCTGTAGATAGCATCTATGTTACTGGCTTATTTGACTTTATAATTACTGGTTTTCAAGTGTAAACATGTGGGATAAGTAGCTGGTTAAAAGGTCTTTAATGACATTGTGATTCTTTAATGACATTAAGCTTTTCAAATGTAGTAATGGAAAATCAAAATCAACCAACAGATATTCGTGCAAAACGTAGAAACAGTTTCTTAATTTATTTATACCAATCCTGCCAATACTCAACTAAATTAACTTTTATTTCCTGACAAAAGGTTTATGTTTGACATGTAGAAATGAGGAAAGTATCATAAATCATTATATTTAAATATCACTAATTTAAAATGATATGGATGTAATCAATTAAATGTAAAAGGTTACTGTGTTTAGTAGGTACTTGAGATAAACCAATAATTAAAACATATGGTTCTTGCCCTCAAGGAATTGGCAATATGAAATTTATGATATGTGAAGACTTAAACAGAAGTATGAAAATGTTGGAGGTGCTGGAAAGTCGGCTTGATGAGCTAAAGGCTTCAGGACAGGAAATGATGGTGGGTGCTGGGAGGAGCAGTCGGCAAAGACCTTCAGGGAGACGAGAGAGAAATGATGAACGTGAACTCATATTAGCCAGTAAAAGATAGTAGATAAGCAGGCAAGAGCTAGTTAATATGTATTCATCCAGAAGTCACGAGGTCCGGGGGCTTATATGTAGGCAAGATTAGGAATTTTGAAAGAGCTCAAAGGTCAAAGAAAGGGGCAAAGAAAGGGGACAGCCTTTCTGAGGCATTTCCTGGTATCCAGAAAATATGTTATATTCTACCTCGTTAAGTTCTGTAAACAACTGGATGTTAGAACTACAACTATGACTGATCAGAGTATTCAATCAGGATTTTATAATGATTACGTTGATAGTATTTTTAAAATTTTAAAGTAAAGAAAGGAAGTGCAAATTTTATCTAGCCATTTTCTCACATCATCTCTGGTGGGATAAAGAAACAAGCGAAAGGCAAATATAGACGCCTCTGCCATCAATAGATGTGTTTCTAAGTGGACCTCTTGTGGGGAATGAATGCAGAAAGGGTTCTAGATGTTCTAGATGTTCTCTGTAAGGGGTGACTGCTCCCTCCCATTCATTGCTCACTGTGTGTCCCTCACAGATAGAACTGGCAACTGGACCCTAACTCAGGGTCTCCTGTTCTTGAAAGACTGAGGGGAGGAGGTTGGAACCTCGCGCCCTGATTATCTTAATACACGGCAGCTTACTCCCTCTGCCTCTTCTCTCATTCTTTTTTTAGGGTCGGGGCAGGGGAAAGCATCCCATATGTAAATAGCTTATAATTTTCTTCACAGTTCAGGTTCTTGTCTTCGTCAAATCTGACCTCTTAAATTGGCAAGGTCAGTATGTACCGCCAAGGTTGTTCCTGAAGGGGATGACAGTGAGGGAAAGGCACCCCTGATCCTTGCGGTCTCTATACAGCAGTGACAGACTTCACCTCATTCCCATTGGTCCCACTCCATTGGCAAGATTTAGTCACATGGCCCCGTCTAGTAGAAGCGAGGGGGCTTGGAAACGAGGTCCCTGGACACCTTCCCCCTCAGACGCTGGGAGCATCCTGTGTGAGGGCATTTCTCTGAATGCAGTTAGGCTGTGGGCTGCACTGGGCCTCAGACAGATTTTATTTGGCCTATGTAGTGTTGGCCAGGACAATATTTAAAATACTTTTCAATGTGTTGTCAATATTTTTAAAAAGGGAATTTTTTTTACACTTTAAAAAAATCTTCATTTTGGGTTTTTCTCAACAAAGTCAGACTGTCTGGCAACAAATACTAGGCTTGTACTTCATGGCAGTGGCTGGAGCTGGTACTATTCTCCGGTTTGCCTCGGTCCCCTCTAATAATCCTGTCTAGTCCGTCTAGCGAGGTTCGCTCCTTTGGGTGACCTGCTTGGTCACTGCTGGCGTTTGAGCTTGTGATTTTGGAGCAGAAACCCAAATTATGGCCTGTCTTTTTTAGGGCTGAGGGTGGAGGAAAGCTTATTGTTTTGTCATATGTGCTAGTATGCTGGCATTGCTGTGCCAAAGAACCACTCACTGGGCGACTTCATCAACAGAAGTTAGTATTCTCACAGTCCTGGAGGCTAGAAATCTCAGATCAGGGTGTTGGAGGGGTTAGTTCTTCCTGAAGTCTGTGAGGGAAGGATCTGTCCCAGGCCCCTGTCCGTGGCTATAGAGGGCCATCTTCATGTTCAGATGACGTTCTCCCTGTGTGTGTATCTGTGTCCACATTGTCCCTTTGTATAAGGACACCAGTCAGGCTGCATTAGGGCCCACCCTAATGAGCTCGTTTGAACTTTATTACCTGTGTAAAGCCCCTATCTTCAAATAAGATCCCATTTGAGGACCTAGGGGTTAGGACTCCAACATATGAACTTTGGGGGAGACATAATTCAACTGGTAACACCATATTAACTCACTTGGTCTTACATGTATTTCATAATTATAATACATAGAGATGGGAAAAAACTCAAAGTGTTCTGAAGTAGAAAGCTGATCATTTTACCGTTGTAGTAAAAAAAACTGGACATATTTTACATGAAAGGTGAGATCCAATTTCAAAATGAATCTTCTTTCTTGGCAAGGAATGCTATGTTCTTGGTTTTAAACTGTGCAGCTGGGACCAAGTATAGTGGCTCTCGCTTATAATCCTAGCACTTTAGAAGGCCGAATGGGGAGGATCACTTGAGGTCAGGAGTTTAAGACCAGCCTGGGCCAGGCGCGGTGGCGCACGCCTGTAATCCTAGCACTCTTGGGAGGCAGAGGCGGGAGGATCGCTTGAGGTCAGGAGTTTGAGACCAGCCTGAGCAAGAGCGAGACCCCATCTCTACTAAAAAATAGAAAGAAATTAACTAGACAACTAAAAATATATAGAAAAAATTAGCTGGGCATGGTGGTGCATGCCTGTAATCCCAGCTACTTGGGAGGCTGAGGCAGGAGGATCACTTGAGCCCAAGAGTTTGAGGTTACTGTGAGCTAGGCTGATGCCATGGCACTCTAGCCCTGGGCAACAGAGTGAGACTCTGTCTCAAAAAAAAAAAAAAAAAAACCAGGCTGGGCAACAGAGTGAGACCCCTTCTCTACAAGCATGGTGGCCCCTGTCTGTAGTCCCAGCTATTCAGGGGCTGAGGCAGGAGGATTGCTTGAGCCCAGGAGTTTGAGGTTGCAGTGAGCTATGATCAGGCCACTGAATTCTAGCCTGGGCAACAAAGTGAGACTCAAAACAAAACAAAACAAAACTGTGTAGCTTGCATGGCCTATACTGAGGCCAAGAAGAATCTCACCACTTTGCGGGGAAAGGTGTCTTCATATAAGAAGGGGCAATGCAGAGGATGTTGTGTTCCTTGACAAAGAACAAAGCAAACTCATTACATAGTTCTGCTCAGTCTTGCATGTGCTTTTCTTCTCTCCCAGGCAGAGATTCATGTAATTGTTCATCTACATCCTCCACCCCCAGAGCAGTCATGAAACTACACCCATATTCGGTGGGCTGTTGAGTCTGTCAGTAGCAGGAATTGCCCCACAAAGCAAGCTATAAAATGTTGCCAAAGTTTAAGTTGTGGTAAATTTAACTGTTTACCAAGGGGAAGAGCAACTAACTGCTATTCACATTTTTTCAATTCCTTTCACTAAGCTTTCACAGACTTTTCTGTGGGGCAGTGGAAGCTTTTCTAGGTGAGGATACTTGCTAGGGACGGCCAGGACGGGCCCTGCCGGGATCTCCCAGCAGCCAGGGGAGTGGCATGAAACACAGCACCCTCTTCCTCTTTTGCATCTCATTACTAACAAAACACCTACTGAAAGGGGAAAATAAAAATAAATATAGTAATAGTACTTCTTAAAAATCTGTTTTATGACTGGTGTGGTGATATGTGTTTATAGTCCCAGCTACTTGGGAGGCTGAGGCAGGAGGATTGCTTGAGCCCAGGAGTTTGAGGCTGCAGTGAGCTATGATGACACTACTGCAGTCCAGCCTGGGCAAAAGAGTGAGACTCTGTCTCTTAAAAAAAAAAAAAAAAAAAAAAAAATGTCTGTTTTATAGATAGTTGGGGGCTCAAACTACCAAACTCAAATGGCCTGGTTCAGAGACAAAGGGCTAATGAATTATTATTAAAAGTGGAAAATAAGGCCCAATTTTTGAGTCTTCAGGATGACAAGTAGTCAGTTTAACTGTTTCCATTTATCTTTTAGCCAGCAATTTGACTGAGTTCATCAAACCAATCAGATGTTTGGGGCCACGTGAGCATAGCCCCACATAAAACACTATTTAAAAATCTTTAAATAAAGTCAAACCAGAGGGTTACAAAGGCAAACAAATAACTCTGATGAAAAATTAGCAAAACATTCCACTTAATTAGGAAGACCCAAATTCAAAATTCTTGGGGCTGTTGCGATAACTGAAGAGAACTTGGTGCTAGAACAGTCAAATGATTCATTTCCTCCCTCAGGACAGGAGAGGCTGAAACCTTCTTTTGTTAGCACTGGTTGAAAAAGAGGATCTAGAAGTCCTTCCCCGGTTGCTGAGGTGCTGAATAGCTGAATGTAACTGTGTAGAATTCTATAACTCAGCACAAATTCGATACTCCATGTCTTTTAGGAACAGCAACAAAATAAAACATTATCTCTTCTCTGCTTTTTTCTTTACTTCATCTATTGTTAAGAAGTAGACTTTCCTTAAAACCATGTGGCTGGGTGTGGTGGCTCATGCCTGTAATTCTAGCACTCTGGGAGGCTGAGGCAGGAAGATTGCTTGAGCTCAGGAGTTTAAGACCAGCCTGAACAAGAGTGAGATCCCGTCACTACAAAAAATAGAAATATCAGCTGAGCATCGTGGCATGTGCCTGCAGTCCTAACTACTCGGGAGGCTGAGGCAGGAGGATCTCTTGAGCCTAAGAGGTTGCAGTGAGCTATGATGATGTCAATGCAATCTAGCCTGGGTGACAGAGTGAGACTGTGTCTCAAAAAAAAAAAAAAAAAAAAGCATGTGGCTACATCCTCCTTTAACCCAAGCATCTGCTGCCTGGGGGTTCCCAAGCTCTCCATCCTTGTGAGTTACTCTTTCCTTTAATATCCAAACAACATGGCCTGGGTCCCCACCCCAACTCTCTGCAGCCAGAGCCCTCGCTAATAAGCTCAGGGAATGCAGGGGATGGGAGAGCTGGGCCACATCTGCATCAGCTCACGCTGTTGCCTGCTTCTACAGAGTGTCCTGGTTCCTCACGTAACTCTTGGTTTCCCCAGTTGTCATACTTTTATGTTTTAAAAACAAGAGTATCATACTCCTGCTGAAGGCAGGGAGACAACAGGGTAACAATGGGGTAATCACAGCACAGAATATTAGACATTCCTGTCCTAAAATTCCTCAGCTGCTTTGACCATATAACATTTCTTGCACAACTTTCTCTCTGGGCTCTGTGTGCCACTATATTACTCGGGCCTGTCTCTCTTTTATGTTACCCTAAACAACCCTCCTTCAGCTGCCACTAAGGCAACAGCAGCTGATTCTCTTGATACAGTGTCTATAAAATTGGGCTTAGCTTGTCACTCACCGTTACGAGAGAAATTGTTCTGGGTGTTTCTAATTCTAGATCTCAAACCCTGGCCAAAAACTCTTGTTGGTATGCAATTCCATATGGCTAAGAAAATATTTCCCCAAACTTACTCTAGAAAGCAAGTCCCAAATTATATTTGTTTGACATAATTTTTCCTTTAGTGAGTGGGTGTATTTTTAGTTCTGGGAAGATTTGATCAAATATAGAAATGATGAAGTAAATAAAATCTATATTATTAATATATTTTTTGTTAAAGACTAATCTGTATTTAGATGTATATAATGTTTTAGATAATTTGGCCTATTAGAAGGGCCCATGGTTCCAATTTAAAATGAGCAATTGAATAATTATTTTATATTTGTGATTTTAAGTTCAAATTTAACTAAGTTTATGGAGTATTAGAATGATTAAGAGAATTTAAGATTTACCTTGTCTATAAACATAACTTACTTGATTTTATAAGAATCACTTGACTAAGAAGTGAGAGATTTCTTTGTGAGGTGATGAAAATTTTAGAAAATTGATTTTGATGATGGTTGCATATCTCTATGGATATACTAAAGTTACTGAATTGTATATTTTAAATTGTACACTTCAATTTTATAATTTAAATGGGTGAATTGTGTGTCATGTGAATCATATCTCAATAAAAACAATTACTTGAGTTCTTCAGAAGGGCTGTGGGTCAAGTATAATGCTGAAGAAATAAAAGAAAATGAAGTACACTTTTAAATTCAGCTTAAAAATATTTATTTATTTATTTTTTTCCAAGACAGAATCTCACTCTGTGTCCCGGGCTACAGTGCCGTGGCGTCAGCCTAGCTCACAGCAACCTCAAACTCCTGGGCTCAAGCCATCATTCTGCCTCAGCCTCCTGAGTAGCTGGGACTACAGGCATGGCCACCATGCCCAGCTAATTTTTTCTATATATTTTTAGTTGTCCGGCTAATTTCTTTATATTTTTAGTAGAGACAGGGTCTCGCTCTTGCTTAGGTTGGTCTCGAACTCCTGAGCTCAACAATCCACCTGCCTCGGCCTCCCAAGAGTGCTAGGATTACAGGCGTGAGCCACCTCGCCTGGCCTAAACTCAGTTTAAAAATATTTAAAAGCATTAGATTAGCTAATTTGTAAAAGCTCCCTTAAGAGTGAATGATAGAGCCGGGTGTGGTGGCTCACACCTGTAATCCTAGCACTCTGGGAGGCCGAAGCAGGAGGACTGCCAAGAGCTCAGAGTTGGAGAGCAGCCTGAGCAAGAGACTCTGTCTCTACTAAAAATAGAAAAAGTTATCCGGGCGTGTTGGTGCACACCTGTAGTCCCAGCTACTCGGGAGGCTGAGGCCGGAGGATTGCTTGAGCCCAGGAGTTTGAGGTTGCTGTGAGCTAGGCTGACACCACGGCACTCTAGTCCCGGGCAACCTAGCGAGACTCTGTCTCAAAAAAAAAAAAGTGAGTGTAATAAATTGAATAATAATAAAAAATAAAATACATCATGCTTGCTAGAACTCTTGTACAGAATAAGAAGATAAGATTTATGCTATATGATTAGTCATTACAATATAAGTTAGCAGTACAGGGGTCACTGTCTGATGGAAGATTTCTGTCTTCCCAGTTAGACTACCGGAGATTGCATGAGTGAAGAGATAATGATTTTTCTTTTTTTTTGTAGTTACTAGTGCATATCTCATTTGTCTTTTGCTGCTTTCTTGCACTGAGTGAAAACCACAAATAATCTCAAAAATATTTTCTATTAGAATAGTTTTAATCTTTATCCCATAAAATCATTACTAGTAGAATAGTAGTCAATTAGCAGGAAACACAAATTTGTTGTGCTTCATCCCTATTTATTAAAGAGTTAACTTCAGCAACAGAAAGGAAGAAAGGGGAAAAAAAGGGAGCAGTGGACAGGATTTTCTGCACGACTGATCAAGAAAAACTAACAAAAATTCCAGTAAAATTTTACTTAAGTTAGCAAAATTGGGGTTGAAAATCTAGTAGTTCTGCAGTTAGAGTCAACACCTTTAACCAGATCCAGCTCTAGTCAGTCATATTTTACAGGACGGAAGCTGGCAAAATGACAGCTTTATCTATCTTCCTTATGTAAAATAGAGAAAGAAAATTATCTACCTCCTAGGATTGTTGTGAGGATTAAATAAGACAATACATATAAATTGCTGAGTTACTTGCACAGAGAAGGGGCTAAATATTAAATAAATGTTATCTATCATTGTTAGCTGGTCAATGATAGTGAACATACTAGGTAAATTCATAGAGTGGACACTTGATGCTCTTGGTGTTGTTGTTTTGGCCACTTCACATCCGTTCCCCCTTCCCAAGCCTTGATTTCCTTTTCCAGGAGTTACTTATTTCTCAATGTGCATTCCCCTTGTATGTCAAGGTGCTTGTCCTCATGGGTAGGCAAGTAATCCAAGCTAGACTAACTGAGTCCCCACCCCTGGGGACTTTGATTCTTGGGTCAGATGGTGTAAGAAGGAAAATATTTTCTAATCCGAGATGCGGGCTGTGTTAGTCCACAGACAAGCATTGCATGGTGAGCCTGGGGCCACAGCTGGTCAGCAGTGCCAACAGTCAGCAGATGAGCAGGACAGAGCACAGAGGACAGAGCAGACAAGCTGAGACCTGCTGGGCAGCCCTGCATCTGTCTGTGAGTGTATCTGACAACCTCGCAAGAATCACGGCTGCTGCTTGCTCTGCCTTCCAAATGTCCAAACAAGTTCTTTGCCCAACTCTAACTTGGAACAGTACAGACAGAGTAGGGGATTCTGAGAAAGAGAGCTTCCAAATAAATCAAGTTGACAACTGCACATTCCAGCACAGTTTTTAAGAAAATAAATGGAGATGATATATATGAATATACCAGCACAGGGCCTGGCCTACCGTCAGTGTTTACTAAAAGCTCATTTATTTATCATAGTGTGCATAAATCAAGTGACCTGTGCTAATAGTATTTAGACTTGAAGTCATTGTTTATGACCATTTTAAACATGTGAATTGCTGACACACATTTTGTTAGAGTGAATAGTATTGCCAGTCCACTGTATCTCTGCCTATGAATATATTTGGAAACTGTTTACTGGATAAGATAACTGTTAATTTGGTTAAACATCAAAAACGATAAATATAATTTTTGCATTTTTTGTATTTAGATTTCCTTTCACTAGCCTTGAAATGTATCTTTAGCTTTAAATATAAGGATAATGATCTTTTTACTCATTTCCCTATCTAACTTTTTTCTTTTTTTTTTTTTGTAGAGACAGAGTCTTGTTATGCTGCTCAGGCTGGTCTCGAACTCCTGGCTTCAAGTGATCTTCCTGCCTCGGCCTCCCAGAGTGCTATGATTACAGCCCTGAGCCACTGCACCAGGCTCTATCAAACTTTTGACTAGTATTTGTTAGCACAAGATCCATCCTTCCTTCCTTCCTTCCTTCCTCCCTCCCTTTCTTTCTTTTTCTTTCTTTTTTTTTTTTTTAGACAAGATTTTGCTCTGTGGCTCCTGCTAGAATGCAGTGGCATCATCACAGATCACTGCAACCTCAGACTCCTGGGCTCAATCAATCCTCCTGTCTCAGCCTCCCAAGTGGTTGGGGCTCCATGCTATGCCAACATGCCTGGCTAAGTTTTCTAATTTTATTTTATTTTATTTTTTTTTTAATTTTTTTTTTTTGAGACAGAGTCTCACTCTGTTGCCCAGGCTAGAGTGAGTGCCGTGGCGTCAGCCTAGCTCACAGCAACCTCAAACTCCTGGGCTTCAAGCGATCCTCCTGCCTCAGCCTCCCGAGTAGCTGGGACTACAGGCATGCGCCACTATGCCCGGCTAATTTTTTCTATATATATATTTTTAGTTGTCCATATAATTTCTTTCTATTTTTAGTAGAGACGGGGTCTCGCTCTTGCTCAGGCTGGTCTCGAACTCCTGACCTTGAGCGATCCACCCGCTTTGGCCTCCCAGAGTGCTAGGATTACAGGCGTGAGCCACCGCGCCCGGCCAAAGTTTTCTAATTTTAGTAGAGATGGGGTCTCCATCTTGCTCAGGCTGGTCTCAAACTCCTGAGCTCAAGATCCTCCTACTTCGGCCTCCCAGAGTGCTCGGACTACAAGCCTGAGCCACCGCACCCGGCTGAGATCTTTTTCTTATGATATACTTTCTTCAACCTAATTTCTTTCTTTCAGCTTTCTAGCATTATTCATTAAACTATGTGAATTTGCCACCTGTGTTATTCCTGCCTGTACGTTTCTTACAAAAGCAGTAACTTACTAGCTTTCATGAGACTCTCTGTAATTGCATCAGAAGGGTTCGGGCAGGAAACAAGGCGTGCTCAGTGGGGATCTTGAGAATTTAATGAAGGTGTAGGTAAGGCTAACAGGACCAACAGGGAATGCTGAGGCACCCAGGGGCTAGCAAGAATTCGAAGTTATCACTGCCCCTAGGCCTGAAGGGAGGGGGAAGAAAGGCCTGGTAGGTGCTGAGTCAGCAGGAGGGGTTGCCTAGCAGGAACTGTAGTTGTGAAGAGCCGGAGTTTTCACCAGAAACTTCCACTGAAAGAGGGCAGGAGTGAAGGAAGAAACGGTCCATGTTTTTCTCCTCCTCACTGATCTCCTGCCAATGAACACAACCAGCCAGAGGGCAAGGGGGTGTGTGTGTGTGGCGGGTGGGGGGTGACGCGGTCTCTGGAGGGCAGCTCCGCTGAGAGCAGAGGACCCACGTATGTGCAGTTGTGTCTGTGTGAATGCTAGGCAGGTTCTCTGGGTGTCCCCTGGGACCGTGTCAGAGAAGCTCCAGCATGGGGAGAAAGAGGTACTTAAGACAGGCTGAGGTGAGATACTATTCCCGACAGGCCGAGCATGAAGCCCGTAGAACTCGTCCCTGGTCACAAAAGCTGTGGCGGGATTAAGAGGCAGGCTAGGAAGGGGCGCACAGGAGGTGTCTGATGCAATTCTGTAACAGCGCTGATCGTAGGTCTTTCTTCCCAGTTAGACTACTGGAGATTGTTGTTAGTGCATATCCCACTTGTCTTTTGATGATTTCTTGCACTGAGTGAAAATGATCTCAAAAAATACTTTCTATTAGAATAGTTTTAACCTTTGCCCCATAAAATCATTTTTACTAGCATACTAGTTACTTGGCAGGAAACACAAATTTGTTGTGCTTCATCCCCAGTTACTAAAGAGTTAACCTCAGCACCAGAAAGGAAGAAGGGGGGAGGGGAAGCAATGGACAGGATGTCTGCACAACTGATTAATAAACAGAAAAGTTGACAGTTATCTTTTTATAATTTTTAGCCAAACCAGTTGTGTTTCTTGTATTTATTAATCTCATAAATGTTTATGGAGCAGATTTTAGGGTTTTTTGTTCTTAAAATCACTTTATTTTGGAGTAACTTTTTTTTTTCTTCTCCAACCACAATTATTTCTAATCTGTGAAACAGAATTTCCTTACAAATTAGGTAGTTTTTACAGTCGTGATAGTTATTGATGTGATCTGTTTGTTTAATATGACTGTAGTGTATTTCTCCTAAGTTTTGTTATCTAATTCATTGATTTTTCTGCCATATTCAACCTGCTTTTAACTGTCTATATTTGTAGGCAGAATAGCATCAGTGGTTAAAAGACCAGGCTCTGAGTCATACTGCTTTGGATTAAATTCAAGGTGAACCACCTCCTAGTGTGTATCTTGGGCAAGATACTGAACCTGATACATGGTTAAATTTATCGTGCACAGCCTGAGGAGAAAATGGAGAACATAGCATGCCTAACCTATAAGGTAGTTGAAAGGATTAAGTGAGCTAACAAATGTAAAGAGCTAAGTGCACTGACTGACATATGGAAAGCCCTTGATAAATGGTTGATGCTATTATAACAGGACTTTAAAATCAGCTTTGATAACTTTAATTTCCACCCTTTTTATTTATCAAGTCAATACATGCTTAAAAATGAAAACCTGGGAAACAGAGAAGGGGGAAAAACCTGACTCCAAATCATAACACTCAGAAAAAATTACTGTTAATAGTTTGGTGTGATTCATATGTAACAAAAGATTATTACACTTTTCATAGTGCTTTATGACCTACTTTTTATTTTTATTTTTATTTTATTTTATTTTCTGAGACAGCATCTTGCTCCGTCACCTGGACTAGAGTATAGTGGTGACATCTTAGTTCACTGCAACCTCAAACTCCTGGGCTTAAGTGATCCTCCTGGCTTAGCCTTTGAAGTAGCTGGGACTACAGGTGCCCGACACCATGCCAGGCTAATTTTTGTGTTTTTAGTGGAGATAGGGTCTTGCTCTTGCTCAGGCTGGTCTTGAACTCCTGACCTCAAGCAACCCTCCCACCTCAGCCTCCCAGAGTGGTAGGATTACAGGGATGAGCCACTGTGCCCAGCCTATGCTACTTTTAAATGTAGTGTTATATCATGAACATTTACAAATACACATTATTCCACACAATTATGTTTAATGGCTAAACAATATTCTAAATAATAACTAAACCACATAATTATTTTTAATGATTACCTATACAGAAACACAATAATTCTCTCCTAATCAGGTCTCTGATTTGGGACATTTTGGCTCTATTCAATTTCCCCCTCTTATAGACCATTGTGGTGAGTAGCAGGAACATAATGAATACGTTTGCACCCATGTTTGCCTATTTTTTCATGATACGTTTCAAGAAACTGGGTTGTTCTTTCAGACTATCAAAATTTAATGGTACATATTTTAAAATTATTACTGTTAAAATGTCTTTCATATGAGATATATCTTAACAGCTTAGCATGTAAGCTCCATGAAGGCAGGAATTCTGGACTGTTTTGTTCACACTTGTGTGCTAAGGGTATAGAACTATGTGAATGAGAAAAACTACTTGTCAATGAAGAAAACAAATGAAATATTGAGAATATATATTAGTATGAACTAAGATTAGCTGGACGACTTTGAAGACCTCTGCTAACAATACAGAAATTTATTGAGGAAAAAAGTGAAGTAGTTTTTTTTAAAAGAGACTATGACATCCTAATTTTTTTTAGCAAAATATTCCTAAATTCTAATAGGGCAATCAAGAATATTGCTAAAAATTTAATTGTAACTAACATTTTCATTATAATTCAAGATTTAGGAAGGCTATGCTTTTACTTGTGCTGTAGATGCTGTTGACTGCCTACCCAACAACTAATCCCCCTTCCTTCCTTTTCATAAAATCCTCATTTTGTTCTGTCGACCTTGTCTTCCACTTGACCCCTATTCTGCATCCGGGCAGGTGTGGGAGTACAGCAATCCTGATTGGTCTGTATCACTGATGGCAGTCCCATCCCCATTGCCAATGATTGGTTTAGGAAAAGCATGTGACACAATTCTGGCCAATGAGACTTGAGAAGTCTGCTGGATGTGCGAATGGTGGATCCTGGGAAAGTTTTCCTTGGTTTTAAAAAAACATCCAGGGCCGGGCGCAGTGGCTCACGCCTGTAATCCTAGCACTCTGGGAGGCCAAGGCGGGTGGATGGCTCAAGGTCAGGAGTTTGAGACCAGCCTGAGCAAGAGTGAGACCCCCGTCTCTACTAAAAATAGAAAGAAATTATCTGGCCAACTAAAATATATATAGAAAGACAAAAAAAAAAAAAAAAAAAAAATAGCCGGGCATGGTGGCACATGCCTGTAGTCCCAGCTACTCGGGAGGCTGAGGCAGGAGGATCGCTTGAGCCCAGGAGTTTGAGGTTGCTGTGAGCTAGGCTGACGCCATGGCACTCACTCTAGCCTGGGCAACAAAGTGAGACTCTGTCTCAAAAAAAAAAAAAAAAAAGATCCAGGAAAGAAGATGGCCCCCCCCCCCCCCCCCCGTTTCCTTTTGTTCTCTGAACATTGTATTAATTCCTGGAATTATCCATGGCAGGGGCAGGGATAGGTAGGTAATCTGAGGATGAGGCTGATACACCTAGGAGACAGAACAGAACGATAGAAAGAACGAGGGTTCTTGGAAATATCATTGGGCTGCTGAATTTACCAGCCCTGAACCCACCCTACCTCCCTCATGACTTCTTATCATGTGGGACTATTTTCCTTGTTTCAGCCAGTTAAGACACGGCTTTCTGTTCCTACCAGCTGAATGCATTCTAACCAATAAAATGTACCACAGGCATCATTTCAAATATTTTGAAGTGAGCCATGTGTGTAGTACACGTACAGTCATTTGATAATTCTTAGAGCATGGCTTTACATAACAACAGAGGTAGATATTACATATTTAGCATTTACGGCATATAGTTGGTTAAAAACATTTATAAAACACGTGATGTGCCAGGTACTAGTCTTAGCTTTGCAGACCCAAAGCTAAATAAAACATGGCACACCTTCTGGAAGAAAAACATGATTGTTTTACAATAATTTTATTTTTATCATATGTTTCCAGGAATGAAAAAATGAGCTTTGTTCAATATCTGTTTATGCTGTTTCTTTCTTTAATATCTTCAAAGAATCATTACAAAAATTATGCTATTTTAAAACCCTAGGAAGAGAACCAGAGGCATGTGTGAAAGGCTCAAGAACAAACCATTATTTATGAAAACTGCCATACGTATATATGTATTTTGTGCAGTTCTGTACTAGAATGCTACTTTTGAAAAGACCAAAGGAAGCATATTGTTTTGAATCCATAGCTCATCCCACTAGGGAGATAAGTGTATGCTAATGTCCTAATAAATTTTTTAGCACATATTTTATGTGAAAGGTGAAATATTATAATATTTTTGACAGCTAATCAATAAGATAGGCATTTAGTTTTACTACTTTCCAGGTTATTAGGCTGTTGAGTGAAAGGAATATAGCTAGTTAAAGGAGGTATCCATTTAATAAAAGACATGTAGAATGCGAATTGGTCTTTAAGATATATGCCATGTTCCTAGTTGCCCTGTCTGATTTCCTCAGCTTGACATTTAAAAAATTAAGTTCCACAGTTCTCAGGCATCTTTCTCCTTCCTTTATTGATCTTCTTTAAATCTGTCACTGACCAACATTTAAACAGAACACATAAATCATACATATAAAGTTATAACTCTAAAAGAGTAATATAAGAAGTAACAAGCTAAACCTGTGAGGCCCTGGTTAAAGCCCTCTTTATCTGAGGGAGGAGTTTGCCAGTGACCAGTGCTCTATCGAAGGCCCAGCCCAGGAATTCACACCCATGGCATTTTACCACAAGGCATGTTGCCATAGGAACTGGATATTTTATCAGCGCACCATTCCCATGCATGCCACCCTTTGTCTCTCTCATAGAGGACTGTATTGGCAACTTCTGGTTAGCATACCAATGAGCAAAAAATATTTCAGAGGTCTTTCAGGGTTTTACTCTTAATCCTGCTCGGGGTGATGTCACACATGTCTCACTGCAAGATTCCTCCCTTCCAGGCTAGTTCCTGGTCCTTCAGACTCAGGACTCATGGCAGTTGCTGCAGTGAAGCTATGATTGCTTCCACATAGGTGACAAATTCGCCTGAGGTTCTGCCCAGCTGTTTGGAGATAGGCTAGTAGACCTCGCAGGTGTAACTTGTGTATGTACAGAGTACATACCAAGTCAATTGGTGAAAGGTGCTCTGAGGGATAAAAGAAGTAGGAGACCCAGTTCCTGCTTTCAGTGGGTGAGCTGGATAGCTTCCCTGCACCGTGCCAGGTTCCTGCCATATCCTTCTCCAACCTGCTGTCTGCTCCAGGAAAGAGTTCCTGTGGTTTCTGGCTTCTGATTGGGCTTAGCCATTGGGTTGTTCTGGCAAGAAATTAAAAGAAGAGAAAAAAATGAGGCCAGAATATTTATGATCCTGGTGACCCATCTGGGAGGTTACCTGAAGCTGGCTGTTACAGAAGGTCATGGCTCTTCGCAAGGAAGCCCGCTATCCAGCTCTCTCTGGTCTGGTAACCTCTTCCACTCCCTGTGTCTAAGGTGATGACAATATTCCTTGGCTCTCCCAGGAGTCCTCGGCTACCTCTTGTTTCCCCTGTCCACATCTGTGTCACAATTTGATTGTAAATTATCCTGATGTGTGTGTGCCATCTTTTTAGTGTTGGGACCCTGACTCTTACAGTGCGCTTGTAAGGCATACATAAAGAGATCGTAAAGAAAGAATCCATGTTGCAGATAAACCAGTATAACAGGGTTCCATAGAGAGAAGCAATGCATGCTACCGTTGGGTAATGGAGGAGCTTTCTTTGAGGAGGGAAACTTGGACAAGGTGCAGCACTGATCTCTATTTATCTTGATCATGTTTGAACACAGGTCTCTACCCACTGTGCACATTTTGAAAAAAGAGTGGAAGATAAGACAAAGTGTTAAAGATAGTAATAGCCAAATATATTTATCAAGCACCTAATTTAATGTGGGAAGTGTGGTGATAGGCATTCCTTTTCATATTAACAAATTCTTATCTTCACTATTCCATATATTACCTGAAAGGTGCTACAAAACATTTTTTTGCTCTTCTGCTATTTTCTACAAACTTGTTCCCTGTTCCTAAGAGGGATGGGAATAAGTTGTAGCCATTAGTTCTTTAGCTGTCTCATTATTTTACAAGTTGTGAATTCATACATCTCTAATTCTCACTTGCTTCAGTTAGAAAATCTGTGACTGTCCTCTAGACAAATAATCATAATTACAGAGCTATTAAAAATGCTCATTTGAATGTTTGCACAATTAATTTATTCTTTTATTCAACAAATACTTTACAGATATTTACTAGGCACAGAGAAGTGAACCAACATGAAAAAAAATCCCTGTCCTCAGGAAGCTCACATTTAAGTGGGGCGAGACTGACAGTAAACAAAATAAGTAAATAAAATATATAGAATGCTAATGCCATGGAGAAAAAGTAGCACAGGAGAGAATGACAGTGAGTGCTGGAGACAGGGTTGCAACTTTAGACTGAGTGATCATGGCAGTGGTGGTGGCTTTGTAATGTGTAACTTGACTAGACTGAATTGTTTCTCTTCCCTGTGTGTTTTTTGTGTACTATTTGGAGGGAAGACGTGAAGCAGCCACTATTTCATGTTTTATACTTGGAAGGCCAGGACAGGTGTTACTGTAGCTCATCTGCTGGCTCACTTCATTACCATGGGGCTGCAAATACTCCACTTTCCCCTGCATTCTCCCTCAGCATCTCCGACTCCTGCGCCAGGTGTGTGTTCAATTCCGTGATGAAGCGGGCTGGCTTCTCTTGTAGGACAACCACATCATCCCGTTGGAGGCAGTGAGAACTGATGTGGGTTCTCATGCCCTGTTAGATGCCAGCTTACCCATGCTCTCCCATCGATCCTCCTACTTTATATCCATCTTTCCTTTCTATCTTCTGATCTGTGGACTTCAAGCTCCAGCAGCAAATGCAAAGAAAACAGCCTTGCAGAGACTGCTTGATGAGTTCCTACAACTGGTAAAGTCAAATCCACTAACAAAAATTATCTGAATAATTTTCATATCACATGTAACAAAAATTACATGAACAATTCTTTCTCCCTACAACTAATTCTGCTTCTTTGATTGAACCATGTCTAAAACATAAGTCCTGACTGAAAAGGTGCTGTGTGAGCAAAGATCTAAGGGCAGTGAGGCAGAAGCTATGCAGACAGAGATCTGGCAGAGAAGAGCAAAGGCAGAGGCCCCGAAGCAGGAGCAGGCCTCCTGTGCCTGAGGGACAGCGAGGGAGCCAGGGAGGCCAGATCACGCCCAGGGTGGGGAGAGGAGTTGGAGGTGAGCTCAGAGAGGTAAAGTGGGTGGCGGGGGGCAACTCTACACCGTGTGGATCCTGGTAGGCCACTGAGTGGACTGACTTTTACTGTGCATGAGATGGGGAGCTATCAGAGGATTTTGCAGCAGAGGAGAGAACTATTTGGCTGACATTTTAGCAGGATGCCTGTGGTGGCTGTGTGGAGAATCGACTGTAAGGGAGAGAGAGTGAAGCAGAGAGACCAGAGGGTATTGTAGGATTCAGGCAAGCAATAGTGGTGGTCTGGAGTGGTGGGAGCGCTGATGGTGATGAGAAGTGTTGGGTTTGGGATATTATTTGAAGGGGGAGTCAACAGCATTTGCTGATGAATTTTTTTGAAGAATGGAAGGTAAAGAGAACAGTTAAGGATGATCTTTGATTTTTGGCCTGAGCTGCTAGGTGAATGGTAGGATGGGGGAACAGTCAGTCGTGGAGGAGAGTTTGTGGGAGAATATTGAGGACTCAGTTCTGGGTATAATTCTGAAACATCTATTTTACATTCAAATGAATGCGCTGGAGTTCAGCTGAGGAAAGATCCAGGCTGGAAACATACACCTGTGAGATGCTGCAATGAAATATAAACCACGGGGCACACTGAGATTACGTGGGGAGTTGATGACCCTGACAAGAGCTGTTTCAGTGGAGTTGGGAGGATCGAAGCCTACTGGGCATGGACTCAGGAGAAAAGGAGGGAAGAGGAATTGAAGAGAGCAAACCCAGACAACGCTCTTGAGGTTTCCTGCTATCAATATCAATTTATAGCCCCAGTCAAAGCACACTTGAAACACTGCCAATCATTTGTATCTTACAGATGGTTTCATTAGGGAATCAAAATGACGTTTCATTTAATATTTGCTCACATGTATGTCTTTCCCACTAGCCAACCAGCTCCCAGAGAGAATAATCTGTGTTTTTCTCATCTCTCTATTCTTGCCAAGCACAATGCATGAAATAGATGTTTATTGAATAACAACCACCTTTTATTAAGCGCTTCGTCAAGTTAACTGTTTTGTCTATCTCTATAAAGTTCTTGGAAATATTTAAGAGCTCAACTGGGCATGGTTTTCATATATTCACAGTAGTCAAAAAACACATCGGCATCTAGGGACTAGGATAAAAGCCTGTTCATTTTCTTTATAAACACTGCTAGTCACAGATGAGAAATAGGTAATGGCTCTTTCAAAAATATATATTTATATATATACTTTCACATCAGAATAAGGGAGCAGAAGAATTCAGAAAGTGAAGGGGGTTACTAGATTGCATAATCTTTTTGAAGTTAAAAATTTCTTTAATTATATATTTAACCTACTTTTATCTTGCACTGTAAGGCAATGCTTGTAAGTATCACTTGGATATTCTGACAGCTTATTTACTTAATCAAAGATTTGAAGATTTAAGAAACATGAAAATAACTGAATTGTGTTACTAGAAATCTGAGGAACTTAGGAAAACATGGTAATAATTATTAGAAGAGAGATCCGAATGAGACTCTTTATTAAGATGGATAGAGAACACCAAGGAAACACAAAAATTAAAATGAGGGAAACATCAAGACATTACAGGCCAAGGAAGTAATAGCACTGCTATCATAACTGTAGCTGTGTCTAACATAGAGAGCTTTTGCTACAACTGTTAGTACCACAATGCTATGTGTTGGAGATGCTATCCACTGAGGGGTCTTCTTAAAATTCATATGTTGAAACCCTAACCCGCAATGTGACTGTATTTGGATATAGACCATTTAGGAGGTAATTAAGGTTAAATAAGGTCATGAGGGTGGAGCCTTGCTCCCTTTGATTGGTATTTTTATAAGAGGAGACACCAGAGACCTTTGATTGGTGTTTTTATAAGAGAAGGAGACATCAGAGAGCTCCCTTTCTCTGCCATGTGAGGAGAAGGCAAGAAGAAAGCTGACTGCAAGGCAGGAAGAGAGCCCTCATCAGAAACTGAACTCTTCTAGAAGCTTCATTTTGGACTTTCCAGCCTCCAGAACTGGGAGAAAATTAATTTCTGTTCAAGCTACCCAATGTTTAGGTTTTTTGTTTGTTTGTTTTGTTTTTTAATGGCAGCCTAAGTAGACTAAGACAGGGGACAGCAGTTAAAAATTGAAAAAGCCATACTATTTTATTTATTTATTTATTTATTTATTTTTTTTTTTTTTGAGACAGAGTCTCACTCTATTGCCCAGGCTAGAGTGAGTGCCGTGGCGTTAGCCTAGCTCACAGCAACCTCAAACTCCTGAGCTCAAGCGATCCTCCTGTCTCAGCCTCCCGAGTAGCTGGGACTACAGGCATGCACCACCATGCCCGGCTAATTTTTTCTATATATATTTTTAGCTGTCCATATAATTTCTTTCTATTTTTAGTAGAGATGGGGTCTCACTCTTGCTCAGGCTGGTCTCGAACTCCTGAGCTCAAACGATCCGCCCACCTCCCAGAGTGCTAGGATTACAGGCGTGAGCCACCGCGCCCGGCCTTTATTTATTTTTTGAGACAGGGTTTTACTCTGTCACCTGGAGTAGAGTTCAGTGGCCTAATTGCTACAACTTCAACCTCCTGAGCTCAAGGGATTCTCCTGGCTTATTCTTCCAAGTAGCTAAGACTATAGGTGTGCACCACCACATCTGGCTAATTAAAACAAGTTTTCTTTTGTAGAGATGGGGTTTCGCTATGTTGCCCAGTCTGGTCTCGAACTCCTGAGCTAAAGTGATCTTCCCACTTCAGTCTCCCAAAGTGCTGGGATCACAGGTGTGAGCCACCACGACCAGCCTATTTTATTAATACATGAAGGAAACCCAGAGCCCTTAGAATGGAATGTGTACATTATGCCAGGTATGTTTATTCCTCAGAATAATTCACTGAGATAGGATTATGAGTCCCATTTTAGTGAGGTTCAGAGAAATTAAGTAATTTATTCAAGATGACACAGCTAGTAAGTGAAGGAGTGAGGCTGTGTACTTACCTCAATTTGATATCAAAGGCCATCTTCTTAGCCATCCATTTAGTAATCCTTCAAAAAGTACTGAGTCTCTATCTACCATCTGGAAGTTACTGAAATGGGTGTAGTCACGACTTCCTCCTGTTCCCTGCCTTCAATGGGTTCGCAACCTGAGGTGCTAGGATCTAGGCCAGGGTATGATATCCTGAAAGCCTGGGCCAGGTATGAGGGCAGCACCTACCTGAGGGCTGGAGGACATGGAGCCAAGGAGGAAACATCTCAGAGGGTCAGATGCAAACCCCAAATAGGTCAGATTTAAAGTGAAAGGTGAGCATTGGAATCTGAAGCACTTGTGTGTTCTAGAGCAGTACTTTCCACAATACACTGGAGATCTTGTTAAATACAGTTTCTGATGCAGCAGGGGTGGAGTGGTACCTGAGAGTCCCTTTCTAGCAAACTCCCAGGAAATATGGTAGCTATGAGTCGAGGGACCACACTCGAAGTGGCAAGAGATCTGAGAACAGCAGCAAGTGGTGTTCATCACATAACGCCACCTTCCAGCCCAGAGAGAACACAGATAGACACTGGTCCTTTGTGGACACACATCACACATAATCTGGTTCACTGAGGGGCTAGAAAACAGGGTCCCTTTGTTAAGAAAACGTGTTCTTTTATGGAACTATTCCTTATTGAGCACCATGGTTTAATTGAATTGAGTTTTATGGTTCTATAAACCCCCAAGTGATCAGTTAGACAGAATTTTAAATTTCACAACTTGTGCTTTTACTTTCATAGAGGGCTAGATTTTAACTCCTTTATTTGAAGTCATTACCACATCCCTATTGCAGAAGGTATAGAAAGAAAACAAATTCCCCAAACAAAAGCATTGTATATACAGTGAAGAGTTTTTATATGTTCCAAACAGCCAGTCATGTAAATTAACTTTATTTTAGTTATGCACACTGAAACTTGATACATTTCCTCTTTCTTAACCCCCGATTTAATGACAAATCATATCTGAGGCTGACCAACAAGATGAATTTTTTTCCCCATGAGCCACAAATAGCCAGGAAACTCCGTTCTATTTTGGGATAAAAATACAACCTTTTAATAGCAAGGGGTTGATAAAAAAATTTCTGTGATGATGTCTTCTGAGGCTTTCCACTCCCTAAGACAATGTTTTATTCTTCTTCATGAACGATTTCGAGTTTTAAAATTGCTGATGTTTTCATCTAAGAAAGCCTGAGAAGATATAAACATTTTAAATAGCCTTCCAAAGTTGGCTCTGAGACCTTTCGTTTCAGTCAAATATAAATACTTTTAAAATGTGAGGATTAAAGGGCCGGGTGCGGTGGCTCACGCCTGCAATCCTAGCACTCTGGGAGGCCGAGGTGGGAGGGATCACTTGAGGTCAGGGTTTTGACACCAGCCTGAGCAAGAGCAAGACCCCATCTTTACTAAAAATAGAAAAAATTAGCCCAGAGTGGTGGTGGGAGTCTGTAGTCCCAGCTACTAGGGAGGCCGAGGCAGGAGGCTCGCTTGAACCCAGGAGTTGGAGGTTGCAGTGAGCTTTGGTGATGCCACTGCACTCTACCCAGGGTGACAGAGTGAGACTCTGTCTCAAAGAAAAAAAAAGTGAAGATTAAAAATAGTTATAAGAAATTAAAGTCTTTGCCTTCTTTTGTGATCCCTGATTTATCCTCATGATAATTATCCCTTGATATTTACACAGTGGCTTTCTCCAAGTTTCTCAACACGTGTCACACACTTTGAAATATTATTAAAATATTCCTGTGTGAAATACAGATTGGAAGGAACAGTAAAAGCCACTATTATCTTCTTGCGCTTCCCTCTTCAGCATCCTTAAAAATAAATCTTAAACTCTAAGAACAAAAACTTTTGTAAAGGTTAGAGAAATTTGAGTTGAAACAATTAAGAAATACACCCAAAGGCAGAAGTAAAGTGTTACCCCAAGGAGGGAAGTTACACAGGAAATAGTGGCGATGTCACAGGAAGCCACTGCAGATTATTGTAGGATGTGGCCGCCCACCAGTTTGGGATTTTTCTTTCCTTTCTAGTTTCACTGCCATTTCCCTACAAGAGACTATTATCACCATTCCGCCCAGGCTTTTGCAATTGGCTCCAGATTGGATGTTCCTGCTTTCCCCACCCCTCCCTAGCATCCCAGTCCACCTTTTCTCCTGCCACAGACTCCTCTAAGTTCATGAACGTGTAAAACCACAGCTGTGGAACCTTCTTTTCACCCAACTCAGCTAAAAATTCTGTGCAGTGCCCCTTTGGGTCCTTCTAGGTAATGCTAAATGCTGTGACTGGTCCCAAACTGTCAGTGGCTTAAAACTGTGGAGATTTTAAAAACGTATTCAGAACTAGAAAGAGTAGCAAAATGAACTCCCAAAACGCCATCAGCCAGTATCAACAATTTTCAACTTTTTGCCAATCTTGCTTTATCTAGCCTCCCAACTACTTGTTAGTCTTGTTGGATTATTTTAAAACAAATCTCAGACATCAAAACACTTCAGCTGTAAATATTTCAACCTATAACCATAAGAAGTAAGGACATTAAACACACCCACCCACATGCCATTATCCTACTGAACATGCCTAACAATAATTCCTTTTTTTTTTTTTTTTTTTTGAGAAAGTTACTCTGTAGTCCTGGGTAGAGTGCAGTGGGCTCATCCTAGCTCACTGCAACCTCACACTCCTGGGCTCAAGCAATCTTCCTGCTTCAGCCTCCCAAGTAGCTGGGACTACAGGTGTGCACCACCATGCCCAGCTAATTTTTTCTATTTTTGGTAGAGATGGGGGTCTCGCTCTTGCTCAGGCTAGTCTTGAATTCCTGACCTCAAGTGATCCTCCCACCTTGGCTTCCCAGCGTGCTAAGATTACAGGCATGAGCCACCAT
Organism: Eulemur rufifrons; assembly: GCF_041146395.1. NCBI lineage: Eukaryota > Metazoa > Chordata > Mammalia > Primates > Lemuridae > Eulemur > Eulemur rufifrons. Next base: position 87,868,750 of record NC_090999.1, on the reverse strand, counting down.
GGCTGGTCAACAATTCCTTAGTATAATCTAATACCTAGTCCTTAAAATTTTCACAACCATACAGAAAAAGTCTTTTTACAACTGGTTTGTTTGAATCATTATCATTTGGTTGTTACATCTCTTAAATGTCTTTTACTTTGTAACTGTTCCCCACCTTTCCCCCTCATGCCATTTATTGGTTGAGGAAATTGATCTTGCTCTTTAAATTGTCCCACATTGAGGAAGTAACTGATTGTTTTCCTTTCCCTGTGGTGTTTTTTAATTTGTTCTTCTACCTATTCCTTATCCCTCCCGTATTTGCTGTAAATTGGTAGTTAGACCTAGAGTTTTGATTAGTTCTGGAATGATTTTTTTATAGGGGAGGGAGAAGAACACATTATAGGATTGCTTTCCATTTGTGGTAGCCAGTCTCCAAGATGGCCCCAATAATCCTCACTTTCTTGTATTCATGCCTTTGTGTAGTCCCTTCCCATAATGAACAGGAGGACTGACTCGTAAACCAATAGGACATGGCAGAAATGTTAATATGGGACTTATGAGGCAGAGTTATAGAAGATATTGTGGCTTCTTCATCTCTTCCTCTTGGAACACTCAATGTGGGAGAAGCCAGATGTCAGGACAGCTGCAAACTCAAGCAGCCCTGTGGAGAAGGTCATGTGGTAAAGAACTGAGGCCCTTTGCTGACAGCCATATGGGTGACCCATCTTGGAAGTGAATCCTCCAGCCCCAGTCAAGCCCTGAGATGACTGTAACCTTAGCTGACACCTCAACTGCAACCTCATGAGATTCCCTGAGTTAGAATCACCAGCTATACCACTCCTGAATTCCTAATATGGAGAAACTGTGTGAAATGATAAATGTTCACTGTTGTTTTAAGCCACTCAGGTTTGGAGTAATTTGTTATGCAGCAATAGATAAAAAAATTACCAGTATATGACATACAGTTTGCTTGACATACTTTTAATCATGCTGAGATCGATCAATGTGTTCAGGTGTTGTCAACCTGATACATCCATTATAAAGTTCTCCATGAACATTTCACCTAGTGGTATTAGCAGCCACTGATGCTCATTGACTAGATTTATGATTTCATTGGGGAGGTGTGTATAACTTCTTCTGCATTTATTAGTAGGGATTCTTCTATAAAGAGCAATGCTCAATCATGAACTACATGGATACCCTGAAATGCCATTTGTACAGGAAAAGTATGATAAATACCCCATTCAAAAGTTTCTTAATGACAAACGTAGAAAAATTACAAAGAACTAATTATTTGACATTGAAAAATACTTAAAGACTTGAAAGTTTTATGTAGGCTGAATTAAGAGAGACACTTTGAAAAATTTAATTTTTATATTATTATATCCCTCTTCATTGACTGGCCTAAATAAATTAAAAATCAGTATCCTCAAATCAGAACATTTTAAATTAAAATGACTTGGGTGTGGGGGAAGAGACATTTATGACATAATGCTAAATGGCTAGTCTAGCCTGTTTTTCAAGGATGTAACTAGCTGTTTTGATGTCCGGTGCTGAATGAGATGTGAGATTCAGAGAACGTGTTGCTGGGTTGGGTTGCTAGTGAGTGCTCTTTTACTGGAGGAGCAGGTCTAATATGACTACCAGCATTTTCTGTTCCATTCAGCTTTAAATAGTCTCCTGGGCTAAGTGTTTTGCCGAGCAGCAAACATTACTGCCCATGTAGTTCTTATTATAATCACTTTAACACGATTTTATGTAATCACTTCTGGGATACAAAGTGGTGCAATTCCCAGCACTATAAGGTCATCTAAAATCATAGCTAAAAATATACACAATAATTGCCCACAATTCTAGAAGTCATTCCTCAACCAGCTCTGGTTATGGAGGATGGAATTTTTCCCTCTCCTCAAATACATCACCTGCAACAGATTGTATTTTCTAAATAAGTGAATCTGTTAAAATATTTTATTTCGTAGGATCAGGAATCGTTAAGTGCCAGGATTTTGGTTTAAATGGTTTCCAACCATTTCCTCAGGGAAAGCTTTTATGTACATTTAAGATTTTATTCTACGTTTTGTGAGAACACTGTGTTTGGGGAGAGGAATCTCTGAGTTCTCACATTTTTAACGTGCACTGTTGAAGTTATATCCTTAACTCATGATTAGCTTTGTACCAGTTACCACCGTCATTAACTTATCTTTAGACTTTGCCCTCCATTCAATTCAGTTCTACTCACAAACATGTATTGAACATTTTCTAGAGGCAAAGCTTTACACTCAGAAGATACAAAAACTATTAAGGTTATAAATGTAAAACAGTAAGGATATAATACCCAATGTTCATCCAAACTGGCCAGGAAGTTTCATTTTATGAGCAAACTTTGTGACTGATTGACAGGGACTTCCAAAAGTACTATCTGGAGAAGAAATGTAGGACTGCACTCAAGGTCAGCAGGCATGACTGTCGCCGTCAAAGTGATATTGTTCATAGTCCAGAGAGTGGAAATTGGTGGTAAAATGGCAAATTTTAACCTGAAAATTGTGGGAAAATTTAGGAGAAAAGGTCCTTATGTCTAAGTTACATCACAGAGGAAGTAGCTATGAATTAGGCCTTGGAAAAGGAGAATTTAGACATCAGAGAATGAACAGGGGAAGGGATATTCCAGGCAACAGGCATTGGGAAGATCGAGGCATAGATGTAAGCAATCCAGATCAGCCAATGGATGAGGCCTGAGCAAAATCCGCATAGAAGGATGTTGTAAGGGATATTCCAGGCAACAGGCATTGGGAAGATCGAGGCATAGATGTAAGCAATCCAGATCAGCCAATAGATGAGGCCTGAGCAAAATCCGCATAGAAGGATGTTGTGGGAGACAAGTTTGGAAAGAATACACAGGGACTGAAAGAGGAACAAAATCGCTTTCTCATTAGGTATCAGAGTGGCTGGGCTTGACATCTTCTGTACTTGTATATCAGACCATAAGTACTTGTAAACCCAAATGACTCTACTTCTCATTTAAAAACACACAAATAACACTCAAAATGTCTCTTACGACTACTATACACTGTTGGAGGGAATTTATGGAAAACTGTGAGGTTTTCTCAAAGAAGTAAAAGTAGAACTACCATATGATCCAGCAATCCAACTACTGGGTATTTACCTAAAGGAAAGACAGTAAGTCTATCCAAGTGATACCTGTACCCCCATGTTTATTGCAGCAATATTCACAATGGCAAAGATATGGAATCAACCTAAGTATCAAACAACAGGGAAACACATAAAGAAAATGTGGTGTATATACACGATGGAATACTATTCAGCCATAAAAAAGAATGAAAACCTGTCATTTGTAGCAACATGGATGGAACTGGAGGTCATTACGTTAAGTGAAATAAGCAAGGCACAGAAAAACAAACATCACATATTCTCATTCATATATGAGAGCTAAAAAAGTTGATCTCATGGTGATAGTAGAATGATAATTATTAGCGGCTGGGAAGGGTGTGTATGTGTGGGAGGGATGAAAAGAGGTTGATTTATGGGCACAAACATACAGTGAGATTGAAGGAATTAATTCTAATGTCTGATAGCAGAGTAGGGTGACTATAGTTAACAATAATATATTGTATATTTCAAAATAGCTAGAAGAGAGGTCTTGAAATATTCCCAACACATAGAAATGATAAATGCTCAAAGTGGTGGATATCCTAAATACCAACTTGATCACTACACATTCTATGCATATAGCAAAATATCACATGTATGCCATCAATATGTACAAATATTATGTATCAATAAAAATGTCTCCTACTGACATCTTATAACAGTATATCATAGTAGGCTTTACTGCTGCCTAACATATATTCACACTCTTTCTAGTATCTTGAAGTTCCTTTGGGAAACCACCACCCTATGCTTTTCCATATTTTTATGGGATTGACTGTTTCCTCTGTTGCAGGGGAAAAGTGAGGAAACCTATTAGCATATCCCAGTCTTTTGCCCAAGTAATAGGGTCAGTGATGGGCCTCTAACCCAATCAGAGATGAGGAGACATTTGGAGACCTTGGCTGGGCTTCTGAGAAGGAAGAGCATTCCCACTTCTATAGAATCTAGTGGTGTAAGAAGGTGAGGCTTGACACTGCTATAGCCATCTTGGTGTCAGAAGGGGAGATAGCCTCAAGATGAACCCAAGACACAGAAAATGGCAAAATCAAGATTTGGATATTAACTGGGCTTGAATAACATTGCATAAGCCCTTGGGTCACGTTATGACTGAAGTTTAGCCCTTATGTCAATCTATTTCTTTTATTAATTAGGCCAGTTTGAGTTGGATTTTCCATCATTTGAAACAAAAAGAGTCTTAAATGAGAGAATTATTTTAAATCTTCACAGGTTTTAGTTTTTTGGAGTCCAATAAAATTTCTTTCTATGATGTAGAATGTTAATAAGGAATGTGTCCTTATTAACTTGCTCCTGAAACTTCTTTTGAGGTGGAGCTTGTAGGGAAACAGAACAGTTATTCTGTGACCCAGTGACTTTACATTTTTGTTTACTGATAGGTTTCTCCAAGTGTTCTTGGAAGTCCTTTTGACTTTTCTAATGAAGCTTAGTTTCAAATCCTCTTTTTGTTTGATTTTTGATGCACATTGTATCAGTTCTTGTTTAATAAAATTGTAGTCAGAACACAAAAGTTCAACTGAAGTTCAGTTTACAGGGAAATATGTTCACGTTTACTCCATATTTGAGCAATATTTATAAACATTCAAAAATCATGTTTACCTTTTTAACAAATAGCACCATGTCATGTATTATATTTTATCTGCTATCTCTTTTGATTCACAGCCAAACTTTTGGGAGTATCACAGGGATTTGAGTGAAGAGGGTACTTGGTTCATTATATCCGAAAGCTGGACATGGTTCCACCTATCTGTGTTTGGATTAGTAGGCCAGAGTGAGTCTCTCTGGGATCTGAAACTGGTTTCACTCAGGAGATATTGACTTTCTTTAAAGCATAGTCACAGTCTTTAACAACATCAAGAGATGGTCTTCAACAACTAAGGAAGAATGAAGAAAAATTATCCTATTTTTCAATCAAATGTCACTTTATTGTGGACATTTTTATGGGAACACTTACTATGAAACTTCTTTTTGAAGAACTGAAATGGTCTCATCCCTGTCTGAAAAATTTAACTCTTGTTATCTGGTAGTATAATGACCAGCGAAAAGTGTCATTTCAGCCGGTAAAAATAGCTTTATTATAAAACTTAATTGCTAAATATAATTATCTCCAGGATAACAATTTTTACTACCACTAATTTAAAGGAGCATTTATGGTTCCACTGAAAAAAGATACTTAAACATAGAAAATTAAATTTATAGGCCAGGCGCGGTGGCTCACGCCTGTAATCCTAGCACTCTGGGAGGCCGAGGCGGGTGGATCGCTCGAGGTCAGGAGTTCGAGACCAGCCTGAGCAAGAGCAAGACCCCGTCTCTACTAAAAATAGAAAGAAATTATCTGGCCAACTAAAATATATATAGAAAAAATTAGCCAGGCATGGTGGCGCATGCCTGTAGTCCCAGCTACCCGGGAGGCTGAGGTGGTAGGATCACTTAAGCCCAGGAGTTTGAGGTTGCTGTGAGCTAGGCTGACGCCACGGCACTCACTCTAGCCCAGGCAACAAAGTGACACTCTGTCTCAAAAAAAAAAAAAAAAAAAAAAAAGAAAATTAAATTTATAAAGCATCTCCAAATAGGTTAAAACAAGAAGCCTGGGCAAGCATAGGCATGCTCAAAAGCCTACTAAAAGTCATTAATTTTTCTCTTATGTACTGTTAACTGTTTAATCAGTCATTTTTAAGAACAATATGCTTGGATTTTACTGTGTGGACCTTAAAGGAATGGTGGGTGTAGGAACCTCTTCTTGGAGAAAAATAAGTGGTGGTCAACAATGTCACTGCTGAGAATGAGGACAGAGAAAAGGCCACACTGGGTTTGGTGCAAAGAGAGCACTAGAGCCCCCCAGGAGAGCAGATTCGGAGAGTGGCAAGGAGAGGACTGATGTTCAGGGAGTCTGGAGGAGGAAGTGATTGGTGAAATTTTGGCGGTGGAGGTGTTGTAGTCTTCACAGTGAAAAATGTAACACCAGAGCCAGATAATTAAAATTTTTGGGTCATTTTGAGAAATTAATTACTCTGAGCCTTAATTTCCTCACTCTGGTTATCTATCACTGAGGAACAAACCACCGAAAAGATAGTGGTGTAAAACAACAATAATTTATTTTGCTCACAAATCTGCAATTTGGGAAGGTCTCCATGTTAGTTTTCAATTGTTGCTGTAACAAATTACCAAAAATTTAGTGGCTTAAAAAAACACAGAATTGTTCTTAGAATTCTGTAGGCTAGAAATCTAACACAGTTCTCACTGGGCTAAAACCGAGGTGTCAGCAGGGATGTGTACCTTTCCGGAAGCTCCAGGGGAGGGTCTGTTTCCTTACCTTTTCCAGCTTCTAGAGGGCTGCCAGCATCGCTTGGCTCATGGCCCTTTTCTCCATCGTCAAAGCCAGCAACAGCTGGGCAAGTCATTCTCCTATCGAATCACTCTCATCTCCTCTGCTGCCTTTCTTTTCCTCTTTTAAGGACCTTTTGATTACATGGGGAAACATAGATAACCCAGGGTAATCTCCCTAGTCTAGGGTCAGCTGATTAACAAATTCTTTCTTTCTTTTTTTTTTTTTTTTGAGACAGAGTCTCACTCTGCTGCCCGGGCTAGAGTGCCATGTCATCAGCCTAGCTCACAATAACCTCAAACTCCTGGGCTCAAGTGATCCTCCTGCCTCAGCCTCCTGAGTAGCTGGGACTACAGGCATGCACCACTATGCCCGGCTAATTTTTTCTATATATATTTTTAGTTGTCCAGATAATTTCTTTCTATTTTTAGTAGAGACAGGGTCTCACTCTTGCTCAGGCTGCTCTCAAATTCCTGAGCTCAAACAATCTGCCCGCGTCGGCCTCCCAGAGTGCTAGGATTACAGGCGTGAGCCACCGCGCCCGGCCTGATTAACAATTTCATCTGCAACTTTAATTCTCCTTTTCCATGTAACAGAAAGATGGTCATAGGTTCTGGGGATTAGGATGTTTACACCTTCCCATTAATCTACCTACTGTAGGCTCACTGGGGATGATGACTCATCTCTACTCCACACAGCGTCTGCGGGGGCAGCTGGACTGGGTCTAAAGCATCCACCTCCAGGACAGCTTGCTCATGTGGCTGGCAGGTTGGTGCTTACTATGGGAGATCAGTTCCTCTCTCTGTCTGCGTCTTTGTGGGGCTGCTTTGGCTTCTTTACAACATAATGACTGGCGTGTAAGAGCTATTATTCCAAAGGACAGAAAATGGAAGATGTCTTTTAAGTCCTGGGCCTGAAAATTGACACAGTGTCATTTCCATCATATTCAGTTGGTCAAAGTAGTCACAGAGCCCATCTAGACTTAAGGGGAAGGGGCATAGCGCCCCTACTGTCTAGAGAAATGTCAAACAATCTGTGGACACCTTTAATTCTCCGTAGTCCTCATTGGTAAAAAATGGGATAATTTTTACTTGCAGTATTGCTGTCAGAATTAGAAATGATGCATGTAAGTGGCTAAAAACATCCTTCCTGTATGTATAGCAATACATGGAGAAAAAACAACTCTCAAGTGTCTGTTGCAAATTGGAATCTGTGTGAATACATGAATATTGTGGTTCTTGATATTTGCAGGTGTGGATGAATATTACAGTTCTCCTCCCCAGAAAACTTGTACGCATGTTCTTATGTACCTTCTTTGGTACATTTCAGGGCATTCCCAGGCCAGGGTAAGATCCTCAGTACTAAGGTAGCAAGTAACAGGGCATGAAAACCTTGCAGGGCTATTGTGCATGTGCTGTGGGGCAGAGTTTGGATTTATTTCCTTTTCAGACATGAGGCTGGGAGAGTTTTCATATCTGCCTCCAAGATGGTCTGCTTTGCTTTTTTTCTTAAGCAGGGATATGGGGAAAAGATGTTTTGTTACAAGTGTCTGGCTCTGTTGTTTTATTTTTTTCCTGCTTATGTAAAGAAAATGCTATCAGAAGGTAGTCATATTTAAGGAAAAAAGGGGCTGAATATTTTCATTATTCTTGTCAAAGCTCTTAATATTTTATAGTACTTTTTTTTTTTCATTTTCCCTCTGGCCTCATGAATATCTGAATAATTTTACTTTTATGCAATTAATCTTTAATTATTTCAACAGTTTTTTTTTTTACTTAAAAAAGCTTCATTTTTCCCCTAGTGATCAAAGTCTGAGAATTTAAACAATACAGAAATAAAATAGAAGAAGAAAGATCTTTCTAATGTGGAAGGATGACCACTGCTAATGGTCGGGAAGATGTCCTTCCAGACTTATTACCATGTTTATATACACACAAAACAAAACTGGAACCCGTTACAGATACCATGCCACAGGTTTCTTTTCCTCTTAAATATATAGGGCATAGCTTTCTATGTTAGTGCTTATCGGTCTACTTCACTCTTTTTGATGATTGGATAATCTTCCCATATGTGATGTATCAGAATATATTTTAGCAAATAATAAAAACCTTAGTTAGAAGACATAGGTGGGATGGGCCTATCGTAGTCCACTGAACACAGGGGAAAAGGACTTTGTTTTTCCCTCCCTCGCCTCCCCCCAATTCATCCTCATATTGGTTCAGTGAAAGACTCCACTGGGAAATATGCCTTGGTTTCCCCCTTGATCATGTATTTCTGTTGATAACTGCCACAGTCAGCGGTGGAAAGAGCCCTGGGAGTCCAGAGACCTGGGATCGAATGTGAATCTGTCACTCAGTGTGTAACTGGGCAACTTCCTTACTCCTCAGGTCTCCAGATTCGCCCTCTGCAAAAGAGAGAAGTGGATTAGGTGGTCTCTGCTTTTGCTCACCTCTGCTTTGATTTATTGAATTGATCATGTGCTAAGCATTGCACCAGGGGCTTTCCACGGTGTCCTCATACCAATTGCATTAGGTAGATAATATAATCCCCATTTTTCACAGAGAGAGAGTGAAGGCAGGGGGAATATAAGAACCCAGAAGGCAAGAAGAGAGACTGGCATTATTAGAACAGGACTGAGCAAGAACAAGGCAACTTTACCTAAGCTGAAAGCATGGGGTTCACCAGCATGGTGAACGGATCAGTCCTAAAGATAAATGTAAAAGCTGTAATGGAAGGAAGATAGTTTGAGAAAAGAAGATTCTAGAAGTTCATATTGACAAAGGCATGAAAGATGGCCAGAAGATAACATTCCATGGTGAAGGAGACCAAGAACCAGGACTAGAGCCAGGAGATACTATCATTGTGTTAGATCAGAAGGACCATGCTGTTTTCACTCCACGAGGAGAAGACCTTTTCGCGTGTATGGACATACAGCTGGTTGAAGCATTATGTGACTTCCAAAAGCCAATATCTACTCTTGACAACATAGTCATTACCTCTCATCCAGGTCAAATTGTCAAGCATGGAGATATCAAGTGTGTGCTAAATGAAGGCATGCCAATTTATCGTAGACCATATGAAAAGGGTCGCCTAATCATTGAACTTCAGGTAAATTTCCCTGAAAATGTCTTTCTTTCTCCTGATAAACTGTCTTTGCTGGAAAAAATCCTACCTGAGAGGAAGGAAGTAGAAGAGACTGATGAAATGGATCAAGTAGAACTGGTCGACTTTGATCCCAATCAGAAAAGACAGCGCCACTACAATGGAGAAACATATGAGGATGATGAACATCATCCCAGAGGTGGTGTTTGGTGTCAAACCTCTTAATGAGGCCAGTGAATGACACTCACTGCTGGCATTTTATGTGCAGTAGTGAATGAATGAAGGACTATAATCATAATATGGTCACTACTTGCTATTGTTTTTCTTTTAATGTTTAACTATAGTAGTGTTTTAAAAGTTAAATGAATAAATGCCAATATAAAAGCTCTGACGTTGCCCTGTATGTATGATGACTTCACTGTGCAAGGTGAAATTTAATACCTGTAAAAATTACTTAAAAAAAAAAGTTCCCCTAGAATTTGTTAGGCTAAACTTTGTAATTGATTTCAGCTATGTACGTGGACAAGCTCAGACTGAAACAATAGGTGTATGTATTGGCCTCATGTATGACCCTTCATTGTTAAGCTACGAAATTAAACCTCTGTATTTAACTGGCAATCAGAAAAAGAAAACTTAAATTTGTAGAGACCTGTTGGTCTGTATAGTTAATTTGTATTAGCTGGGATTCATTGTGATGCCTCTGGATTTATTTTGCCTCAACTGTTACTTGAAGATGGTATAGTATATAATTTAGCCTGCAGTATCAGTGATAGAAAAGATGCCTTTCAGAAGAAGGGGTTTATCATAATATGCTGCTTCTTGAGGGCTTGCACTTCTAGAATTGCATTCCCTCTGTACCATCCATATATAATATATCCATAGATATGTAACTTGACCAGTCCTGTTTTTTTTTTCCCCCCTTTTCTCTTTGGACCATGATAAGCCCCTGAGTAGTAACTTCCAGAAGTGGATAATTTAGAAGTGAAGAGACCTTTACATGGAGAAGTAATTTGCATGCATAATATAGGAAGGTTTTCCTTAGGTATGTTACAGGCTTTCTTTAAACCATTTGACTTATGCTACAAAGTAACTGTAATTTAATGTTGGTAGTATAGCAAATGATGAATAGTTTTGTTTTTTTTTTTTGAGACAGAGTCTCATTCTGTTGCCTGGGCTAGAGTGCCGTGGAGTCAGCTTAGCTCACAGCAACCTCAAATTCCTGGGCTCAAGCAATCCTACTGCCTCAGCCTCCCAAGTAGCTGGGACTACAGGCATGTGCCACCATGCCCGGCTAATTGTTTCTATATATTTTTTAGTTGTCCAGTTAATTTTCTTTCTAATTTTAGTAGAGATGGGGTCTCGCTCTTGCTCAGGCTGGTCTCGAACTCCTGAGCTCAAACGATCCACCCGCCTCGGCCTCCCAGAGTGCTAGAATTACAGGCATGAGCCACTGCACCCGGCCGATGAATAGATTTAATTGTATGTTTAAAAGTCTCATCGATGTGTTCACATGCTTAAATCTGGGTATCAGAATATAAGCAGTTCTTGAAATGTCAAAAAAAAAAAAAAAAAGATCATGTAGATAGGAAGTGGTATTAGAGAGAATTAATTTCTTGGTTAGCAAGTATCAAAATTGAACCTCTGACTCAATTCTGGTGATCATTTTGAGAGTTCAAATTGTATTACTTAAATTTCACGTGCTAGTTTCCCAATTATTATAGATATAGAAAAGGACCCTGAAACCCATAATGGAAAAGCATACATTAGGAAGGAGGTATTTTTAGGCATCAATATACATTTGCACATAGACTGTTCTGTCTTATGGTCTTATAATTCAGTTAAAATTTTATTTTATGACTATTTTATTCCCTCTTTTCTTCTTTTAATAATACTATACTTAGGAAACCAGCAATAAGAATATCCTTTAAAATGAGTTAGGACTCTGTCAAGTGGCAAATATTTGTCAAGCAAGTAAGAAGAAAAGGACATTTACCAATACTGTGAATATCTAGTTTTATTTCTGTTTGTGAACAATTGACAGCCTTCCCCTTCCACTCCCCAACCCCCCAACTCCATGAGAGATCATCTTGCTTCATGGGTATTTAAAATAAATACAAAGCACATTATTTAGACACACTCCCTAGTCTAGTAAAAGTCAATGTTTCTATTACAAGACTTTAACAGCTGCTTCTCACATTAATTTCATTTCCATAGTTGCCTTTCAGAAAAAAAGCTTCAACAGCTCAGTGTGGTGGCTCACTCCCGTGGACCCCATTACTTGGGAGGCTGGGGCAGGAGGATCGCTCGAGTCCAGGAGTTCTGGGCTGCAGTGTGCTACGCCAATTGGGTGTCCCCACTAAGTTCAGCATCGACCTCCTGGAAATGGGGGACGAGGTTGCCTAAGGAGGGGTGAACCAGCCCAGGTCAGAAATGGAACAGGTCAAAACTTCTGTGCTGATCAGTGCTAGAATTGTGCCTGTGAATAGCCACTGCCCTCCAGCCTGGGCAACTAAGTGAGACCCTGTCTCTGGTTTCAAAAAAAAAAAAATTAAAAAAAAAAAGAGAAAGCTTTGACATGTATAAAGCACACAGGAATTTCTTCTGATAAGACTATCAAATGGGCAAATGCTTACTCATTGTCCTAAAGTATCCCTTCTGGGCATTAGAACGTGAGTCTGCTTAGAAAACAGGCAAGAGACCTCTTAGGACCTATTCCATCTTTATGTGTAAACACCATGGCTACTTGGAATTGGTTTTATGATCTCACTTTTAAACTTGTACTTTTGTCCAGACCAGCTCTGGTTTCAATTACATACTTGGCTCGGCTCTTTGAAACAGCCTCCCGCCACGCCTCTCTCTCTTGGTAACAGTCTTGCTGCCCTTTCCTCCTTTCCCCCTTCGCTTAATCACTGGTCATTTCACAGACGTTTCCCTTGCCCTGCACTTCACACTATTTTCTCCAATTTCATAAAATACTCTTTTTCATTTCCAAGTATGTTGTTTCCTACCTCTATGCTCTTCTTATGCTGAAAGAAAAAAAAAAAAAATCACTCTTTGGCGCCTCAAACAAAGGGAAACTTTGCTGTTTGCCCAAGTGATTCTTGACTTCAGGGCTGTACTAGGTCCTTTTTGTATACAGGGCTACCTCAATTTGGGGGCAGAGGAAAGAATGGTAAGAATGGTAAGTATCTGGACTGATTATCTTTTTTTTTTTTTTTTTTTTTTGAGACAGGGTCTTGCTCTGTCACCCAGGTTGGAATGCATTGACATGATCAGAGCTCACTGAAGAACCTTGAGCTCCTGAGCTCAAGTGATCCTCTTGCCTCAGCCTCCTGAGTAGCTTGGACTACAGGCACATGCCATCATGCCTGGCTAATTTTTTTTTTTTTTTTAATTTTTTGTAGAGACAGGGTCTCACTAAGTTGCCTAGGTTGGTCTCAAACTGCTAGCCTCAAGCAATTCTCCCACATTGGCCTCCTGAAGTGCTAGGATTACAGGCATGAGCCACCACACCTGGCCTGGACTGATTATCTGATGGGTTCGTTCACCTGCAGTTCTAATGAGGTGTTGCCCAAAGACCACCAGAATGGCTAAAGAATGGAAAGGAGAACTTTATTGTGATATCACTTTTCACACTGGGAAGAGACAGTCTTCAGCATGTAACGGAGGTGCTCTCACTTTGAAGAGGGAAAGGGTAGGCTGGTTTCTATGCTTCACAGGGTCTGTGCTACAAGATAGAATCATACACATTCAGGAGGTTGGGGGAAAAGCTATACATATTTATGAGGGGGGTGGAGAGCATGCACAATGAATAAACAATATATGTAGCATACATCCCACTTTCACTTTGGGGTGAGGTGTTAGCATTAAAATGAGGTGGAGTTTGGCTCTGTATGTCAAAGGGTGAACCACAGGACACAAAGACAGTATGTGTGTAGTCTCTATAAGCTATCTGAAATTCGCTTGAAGTCTACAGTTGTTTATCAGGAAAGAATGTAAGGCCGGTCCAATCAGAGTTGTAGTGGTCTGGGTTGTAAATCAGAGTTAGCAAGGATCTGACAGTTTGCCTGATAGCTCCTATTGTTAGAGAGTTTAACAAGAGTGTGGTTTTTCTTCTAACCATAAGAATTTAGGAAATTGCCATGCTAGCTGAGCCCTGAACCCTCCACCCATAGGAAACTTTTATTTCCTTAACCTTAGGATCTACCTTAGTTGACAAAGGGGCATCTGATTTAGTCTCTCAGATCACAAGGAAATGTCAAGGGTTCTCGTATCAACATATATTTGCAATATTCTCCAAGATGGTTATGGACTCAGAGTTTGTTCTGGGTGTGAGTGTGAGCGAAGGCACAGTGGTCTCTAAACCTATGAGTGGGTTCCTTTCTCTTGGATCTCCCCAGGGTGACTGAATTTCCTGTTCTCTTTACTTATACTCTTTTTTAGTATTAGTTAAGATAGAGGTTTGGCCTCTGTAATATGTGCTCAAAATAACAGAAGATTTTTTTAAAAAAAATTCTTTTTGTTTTGTTTTTTCTTATTCTTTTCTTTTTTCCTGAGACAGGGTGTCACTCTGTAGTTCAGGCTTGAGTGCAATGGTGCTATCGTAGCTCACTGCAGCCTCTAACTCCTGGGCTCAAGGGATTCTCTTGCCTTAGCCTCCCTAGTAGCTAGGACTACAGGCATACACCACCATACCTGGCTAATTTAAACAATTCTTTTGTAGACATCGGGTCTCACTACATTGCTTGGGCTAGTCTTGAACTCCTGGCCTCAAGCAGTCCTCCTGCCTCAGCCTCCCAAAGTGCTGGGATTATAGACATGAGACACCATGCCTGGCCTTATTCTTAAATATTATCCCATAATAAGCAGTCCAGGGATAATTGTGGTTTCATAACGCTGGGATCCATGTTCCATTCATCTTGTTGCTGAGCCATTTTCAACATGTGGCTTCTATCCATCGTCCAAGATGACTGTTCTCACGATTGCACCATGTCCTCATCACAGCCAGCAGGAAGGATGAGAAGAGGAAAACAGATCATTTCCTTATCTTTAAGGGTGTAAGAATGAATTTAAACATCACTTCTGCTCATATGCTATTGGCCAGAACTTAGTCAAATGGCGCAAGCTGGCTGCAAAGGAGAGTGATGGCCACATGCCCAGCTGTAATTTGGGGACACTATTCCTAAAGGAAGATGGGGAGAAGAAATACTGAAGGATAACTAACAGTTAACAGTTAACAGTTGCCACAGTCAACTTCTTTAATGACCTAAATATCTGTGCACGTGCTTTTTCTCATAAATGAAGCATATTTATTTCCTTTTCTATTTTTTCTTTTTTTTTTGTTTTGAGACAGAGTCTCACTCTTGCCCGGGCTAGAGTGCCATGGCGTCAGCTTGGCTCACAACAACCTCAAACTCCTGGGCTCAAGCGATCCTCCTGCCTCAGCCTCCCTAGTAGCTGGGACTACAGGCATGTGACACCATGCCCAGCTAATCTTTTTTTCATATATTTTTAGTTGTCCAGCTAATTTCTTTTTATTTTTAGTAGAGACAAGGTCTCGCTCTTGCTCAGGCAAACTCCTGACCTCGAGCAATCCTCCTGCCTCGGCCTCCCAGAGTGCTAGGATTTTAGGCGTGAGCCACCGCGCCCAGCCTATTTCCTTTTCTGTTAAAGGGAAGATAACTCAGAGGTCCTATCGAATCACTGCATCTCAAGCAAAGTCTACGTGTAATCCTTTCTTTATGTCTGACTCTGGTTCCTTGTGGCCTAGCAACCTATGGATTGCAGGACATGTTATCTCTCCTCCACAACGTAGTAACCACAGTTAAAACTCCCATTTAGAAAAGAAAGGAGGCTGTCACGGGTCCAAATGAGCAGGAACTGCTAGGACTCCTTCTCTGGGAGTGAACTCTATTCTTTGCTGGGATCACATGGCAACATCTTTTTCTGTTTTCTGGGAGAAACTCTCTGTGAATCATCTTCCATGGCCTCATCTGTGGTGGACGTTGGAGAATAAACCTTCCTTGGAGACCATATAACTTTGTAGCCCATGTTCTTGCTGGTGTGGGTTTGGGTTTGTGTGGAATATTGTTTATTTGCTCCTCTAGATCAGTGATTTTTCTCCTTCCCCACACTGATCTTTTTCTGAGAGGCTGACCCATATGGACTAGATCAGTAGAGCTTCCCTGTTCTCTGTTTTCCCATCAAGTTCAGCCGGTGGGGAGCCCGGGAGAAAGATGAGAGGAAGGGAAGAAAGAGAGAAGTGGAGTATTGCTTCCTCAGCGCTGTCCTTGCAGGGTTGCCCACGGCTGGTGGTGTCCCTCAAGCATAGGTCACATCAGTCAGGCAGCTCTTTTTGTCCCCTAGTTTCAGTGACTGCTTCCTCTCCTCACTCTGAGGCTGAAGGGTGGCGATAGCACCCCGCTGTTCCGAGGCAAAAGGTTTCCCTACTCTGCCTTTCTGTCTCCTGCTTTTTCCCACAATTTATAAATAATTCCTTTATTAAACTCCCCTCAAATTACATATTTTGAGTATTTCCTTATGGGACCCTGACTAATGCAGGAGCAGAAGCCAAAAAACAGCAGGCTTATTGTTGCCTTGGAAATAAAATAACCCCCTCTGCCCGCCCCCCCCCCACGTTAGTTTTCTGGTTAACTTGCGTCATATCAGTTTCAGGTACAAGTAGCCACAAACATATGATAGATCTCACCCTGACACAGTCTGTGCAACTGAAATATCTGATCTGTCTGCTGGCCTCTGCACTCTGTCCATTTGCCTCTCAGTTTTATGGTGGCTGTCTTGAGGCCATTTGAAACAATAGATTAGGTTGGAAGGCCACAGCTGTCATCTGATATTTGGTGTTTTTTTAATTTTTTAAACCGTTTTGTTGAGGTATAATTGTTTTTTTAATCTATGGTTACAATTGTATGCATCTAAAACACACATTAGATCTCATAGACTGAAAATGTAAACAGATTTTTTTTTTTTTTTTTTGAGACAGAATCTCCGTCTGTGGCTTGGGCTAGAGTGTCGTGGCATCAGCCTAGCTCACAGCAACCTCAAACTCCTGGGCTCAAGCGATCCTCCTGCCTCAGCCTCCCGAGTAGCTGGGACTACAGGCATGCGCCACCATGCCTGGCTAATTTTTTCTGTATAAATTTTTAACTGTCCATATAATTTCTTTCTATTTTTAGTAGAGACGGGGTCTTGCTCTTGCTCATGCTGGTCTCGAACTCCTGAGCTCAAATGATCCTCCTGCCTCGGCCTCCCAGAGTGCTAGGATTACAGGCATGAGCCACCACGCCCAGCCTAGACAGATGTTTTAAAGCATCATTTTGTATGTGATATCTCTGTTTTTTCTTATTTTCCTATTTTATTTTCTTAAAATTATTAAATTTTTTAATTTCAGAATATTACAAGGGTATAAACACTTTGGTGACAGATATTTGAACTGAGCTGGCTCCTATTGTCTGTCAGGGACTTCTTTATCAGAGGTGCCCAAGAAAGGTTTGGAGGCCACATTCTAATTTCCTCTCACAGCTACCTTTGAGAGCTACCTCTTAGTCTTTCTTTAGTGTTTAGTAAAGAACAGTTGGCTTTTTCAACCTTTTGAGCACCCAAATTACTGTCCTTTCACTCATTTAAATTTTAAACAAGACAGAGAAAGCCTCTTTTCATGAAACTGAATTCTCCTCTTTTAGGGGAAACTATCTCTGACTTCATCCCTTTTGTAAGACTTGTTTTAAGTGGCAAGAAGCAGGCGACACACATCAAAATTCTGAGTTTTTTCCCCACTAGTTTCCAACTATAACTAGAATTATAGGCTCTGACAGTTTATGACTTACCTTCCAATGCATGGCCGGTAACAGCTTAACCAAGTATCAATTACGGCATAACAAGAGTCACCAGCTTTCCTCCCTGGATTGTCTGAGTGTTTGCTATTCCCTGTCCAATTACTACATCAGTATTACTTATATCTCTTTTTACCAAAGTCCTACATCCAGATATTAAGCTTATAATAGTTATAGGTTTAACTGCTATAACAAAGATCCCCAAATAACGGTAGCTTAAGAGAAACAGAAGCTAATTTCTTTCTCATGCTTCAACCTAAGTGCAAGCTGACCATACCTAACATGGCAGCTTCCTGGGGGTAAGGCTCAGGTCCCCTCTAGTGTGTTGCCTTTAACATGTGACTTCTTTAGCAAGTAACTTCCATGTTTTTGCCTAAGATGGTGTCAGCCATCAGGAAGAAGAAAAAGGGGAAGTGGTGAGCACAACCCATTTCTTTAAGAAAATAACTGAGAGTTATAAAAGTCACTTTTACTCATCTCATTGGCCAGAACTTGGTCACACTGTCACACCTAGCTTTAAAAGAACTTGGAAAGTATAGCTTTGCTCTGGGTGGCCATGTGCTCAGCTAAAAATTTAGGGCTCCACTAATTAAGAAAGAAGAAAATGGATATTGGAAAGAGCTAGCAATCTTTGCCACATTAAACTTGAATCTAAATCATATTTCTCTAAAAAGTATGATGCTATAACCCTACAGCAATGAGTTATATTGGTGGCTCAGTTTCTTCAGTGGGTCTGACATATTTTATCTCCCAAAATCCTGAGACTAGAGATCTAGCTAGCCCTTTGGAACTCTCTGAATGTTGAAAATAGTCCCTTAAAAAGAGGGCTTTTGTTACTCTCTACCAAGAATCACATAATTCAATATTTTGTTGAAATGGTAGATGGAGTCCTCCAGTCTCCGAGGGAACTTTATTTCTGATGTATGTGGAACTATAATAACAAAAAGGCCAGAAGTTAGCTGGGGAAATTACATCTGAGTTTGCCTCAGCCAAAGTTTAAAAATGGTCCTGTAAGACATTTTAATTTTTTTGAAATAACTTACTTTCTGGCAAGTATCTCCAAGTACTAGAATCAGAAAACGTCTCAAAATATAAGAAAAAGCCCATTTTAACTATAGAGTTAAAAATGTTCTTTTTAACTCTCTCTCATTCTGCACGAACAGAAAAAGGTTACTTGGAGAAGTGGCTGACACCAGAGCTGGAGCAAGGAAAGCACAAGATGAATTTGCAACAGCGTGCAATGCCAGAACGTAAGGAAGTACTTAAAAAGCAACGTGGAATCATATCAGAAGGACACGGGAGCCAAATGGAAGGAGTACCCAATGGGCAAATAGGGACAATAGAGCAAACAAAAAATTTTTAAAGCAATCAATTATAACCCATAAGATAAATATTCCTAAGTCCATGTTGATATAAATAAATAAATAAATAAATAGGAGAGTAGACAGTTCCTTCTCATAGTAAAATTCCAATTAACAAATTGTAGAAGAAGCCACGAAGGAAACAGAAAATCATCATTTGACAAACACCTCATTAATAATTATTATAGGTAAGAATCATTAAGGGATGCTTAAAATTAGTGAATGAAACTAATTTTTTTCTATAGATTTAGGGGCACAAGTGGTTTTTGGTTACATGGATGAATTGTGTAGTGGTAAAGTCTGGGTTTTTAGTGTACCTGTCACCTGAATAGTGTACATTGTACCCAATAGATAATTTTTCTTTTCTCGTCCCCCTCCACCCACTTATGAGCTTCCAATGTCCATTGTTCCACTCTGTATGCCCCTATCTGCCTAGCTTAGCTCTCACTTATAAGTGAGACCATGCAGTATTTGGTTTTCTATTCGTGAATTACTTCACTTAGGATAATGGCATCCAGTTGCATCCAAGTAGCTGCAAAAGACATTATTTCACTCTTTTTTATGGCTGAATAGTATTCCATGGGACATATATGTGTGTGTGTGTGTATATATATATATCACACATATATCACATATATCACATTTTCTTTATCAACTCATGGTTGATAGGTACTTAGGTTGATTCTATATCTTTGCAATTGTGAATTCTGCTGTGTCAAACATACAAGTTCAGGTATCTTTTTAATATAATGACTTTTTTTCCTTTAGGTAGAAACCCAGTAGTGGGATTGCTGGATTGGACGGTAGATCTCCTTTTAGTTCTCTGAGAAATCTCCATACCATTTTCCATAGGGGTTGTATTAATTTACATTCCCACTGACAGTATATAGAAGTGTTCATTGGATGAGACTTTAATGAGAAACAGGATATTTGCAGGAGCTCGAAGTATCCCTCCATGAAATACTTATTAATTAAAGTGAGGAATTATTACAGTGGGGAAACTTGGTAGACCTGACCTTAACTGAGAAATCAAAGTTATCATCAGTAGTGAGGCATATTTGACATCATGTTCCTCCAGATACTATGCACCAAGAAGGGCTTAATATAACTTCTGCAGTATTCTTGCCATAAGTGTGTAAGCTGAATTTAATCCTGAGGAAACAGCAACAAACTAAAATTAAGAGACATTTTACAAAAAACTAGCCAATACTCTTCAAAAATGTCAAGGTCAAGCAAGACAAAGAAAGGCTATAGAGCTGTCCAGATTGAAGGAGACAAAGGAGGTATGACAACTAAATGCAACGTGAGATCCTAGATTGGCTTCTGGAGCAGAAAAACAGGTATCAGTGGGAGAGTGAAATTTGAATAAGTACTATAAATTAGTTAATAGCATAATATCAATATTGATTACTTGTTTTTGATCATTTTATTACGATTGTGAGAGATATTAACATTTGGGGAAGCTGGGTGAAAGGTACACATGAAGTCTTTGTACTATTTTTCAGGTTTTTTTATGTCTAAAATTATTTCAAAATAAAACATTTTAAAAAGGAATAAAATGGTGATAAGGCTTGGGAGGTGATCACAGGCATTGTGTACGTTCTTCTTTCCCTCATAGATAACTGAGTTGGCCACTTGAAAGCATTCTGATTGTATTCATGTACTTTATTAGCAAAACTTATATATCACTAACTTTTTATTGACTCTTCTCTGGAAGTTTATTTCTCTTGACTCTATGTTACAGTTAAGTATAGTCTAGTTATATAAGCTCAGTCATACAATATGTTATAGTTTAGCAGCCAGCGCTGTATGCAGTGTTCCATAGATAGCAATACTGGAATGAGCTACTGTTTTGTATCAAACACCCTCTCCTGACAAAGCCTGCCATTTTGTTTACCTTTTGGTTATAGCACCACACTAGGTCTACACTTTTGGAGGTCTATAAAAAGTGACTTTTAAGATATAGTCTCCAGATCATGACAGAACAGACATTTAAAATGTTTGTTATAGAGAGCTTGGATGATCTGTGTCCTCTACACCATGGATTATCCCAATTTGCATGAATTTGTCTTCTGCATTTTTGTTTTCTGCATTTCTGATCATTAACAGAATCAGATAATTCCTCTGTAGTGCAGGAAATGCTTGAATCTGGCATCTCAGACATGGTTGGCTATCTGGTCAATAATAGGGTGAAAGCTATTTGCATGGAGGTTGAAGAGCTTCCTGGGAAAGGACTCGTGTAAGTCCTTACTTCGAGTTCAGACAAATCTGGGCATTTCCGACAATACGGTGGAGCAATCTTACAGAAAGCTGTTTGCAAAATTCCATGAAATGTCTCCCAGGAGAGAGAGTTCCTGTAGGTAAAGTTCCAGGCATGTGAGCATAACCCAGGAAACAGGTCTGAGATTTTGTGGGAGAGGAGGAGAGACAAATCTGAGTACTATCTGATGTCAGTCATCAGGATTCGACTTCTGTCAAAGCTCCATTAGTAGAGCAAGGAGATTTTGAGTAAAACAATTAAGAGCTGCCTTATTGAATTATGTCATACATATTTAACACCAAGGCATTGGAGTCCTTGCTTTAATGTAACACAAAAGTGTCGGGAGACACTCTTCTGTAGTTTAGAAGCTGAGAGCTAGAGGGTTGCTAGGGTCTGGACCTACCCAGGAATCTGGCCCAGGAATGAGGAAGATTGTGACACCCAGGAGGATGGCTCATACCGGAGGTTAAATAAAATAGATCTTTTCTCTAAGTTACTTCTCTCTTCAGTATCTGTTACCATACTCAGAGATGGCTCTTGATTACAAAATAATGTTTATTTTTCTTCAGCCAAGTGTTCAATAATTCTATCAGAATGTTTAGATGTGAAATTTCATACAGTGTGTCTCCTCTGTAGGCCATATTAGAAGTTTAAAATGAACCAGTAAGATTTTTATTTTTTAATATTACCTTTCTTTACCATTTTTTGTTTATAACAGTTGTTTCTGTCATTAACAAATATTTTCCTTCAAGTTTTTCAAAACTTATGAGCATATGTCATCTCTAAAGCACACTAATGTAAGTAAATAGAATTAGAACCTCATGCAGGTTATTTGCCATTTGGTCTAATATCTCTGACTTCAAAACAGTTTGTGAATAAAATTTTTTGTAAGCCTCCCTAAGTGGATTTTTGTTATCTCCTTTTTTGAAAAAAAATTCTTGAGCGTGACCACTGTATGCTATTAATTTACGTATGTTAGTATAGTCTTTTGAGGCATTAGTAGATCCATTTATTTTTATTATTTAGAGATGGGGTCATGATATGTTGCCCAGGCTGGTCTTGAATTTCTGGGCTCAAGCAATCCTCCCCCCTCAGCCTCCTGAGTAGCTGGGATTATAGGCATGTGCTACCACATCTGGTTGATCTATTTTTCAGATGAGAAAACTGAGATTTAAAAGAGGTTACATAAACCTAGAAAATTGCCACTTTGAACTTTGTCTATAAAATTTAGAGTTTCTGGTTATTCCAGTATATCCTCAAATCTTCAGGTAATTCCAGAAAATCCTTAACAGATTCTAGTTGGCTTTTGCTCTCTGATGCATTTATGTAACTTCTAGCAAATTGAATAGGGGTTCTGTTCCCTCAAGAATCAGATTTCTTTGAACATCAATCAAGACGGAGAGAAATGAAAAGAAAGTATACTCAACAGCTTTTTCTTTTAAAGGATAATTGATTAATTTCCATTAGGTCGTTGGTACAGCTCTTGGTCAGGAATTACTTTAGGCTTGAGTACATGCTTATTTTCATGTTTTCTAAAAGAGTCCTAAGTAGCCACTTCTAGATCCCAGTTTAACAAAATTGCAGCCAGCTGGGTCATGCCTGTAGTAATCCCAGCACCTTGAGTGGCTGAGGCAGGAAGATCACCTGAGGTCAGGAGTTGGAGACCAGCCTGAGCAACATAACGAGACTCCATCTTTACAAAAAATAGAAAAATTAGGCAGGCGTGGTGGCACGCACCTGTAGTCCCAGCTACTCCAGAGGCTGAGGCAGGAGGATCGCTTGTGCCCAGGAGCTTGAAGCTACAGCGAGCTATGATGATGCCACTGCACTTTAGCGCAGGGGCAACAGAGCCAGACCCTGTCTCAAAAAACAAAACAAAACAACCCCCCCCAACCCACCGAAAGCGCTTTCTTATCAACGAGGCTGCCCAGCGAGCTGCAGACGCAGAAAGGTAGATCTATGTGAAGACCCTAAGGGACAAGTCAAGAGCATTACCCCTGAGGTCAAGCCCAGTGACACCATCGACAACGTCAAAGCCAACATCCAAGGCAAGAGGGGCATCCCACCTGACCATTAGCGTCTGATATTTGCAGGCAAACAGCTGGAGGATGGCCGCGCTCTTCACAACATCCAGAAAGAGTCTACCCTACAGCTGGTGCTTCGCCTGTGAGGCTGCATCGTGAAGCCTTCCCTCCCCCAGATGCGACAACATGGTCTGCGGCAAATGTTATGCTCGCCTGCACCCCCATGCTGCCAGCTGCCGCAAGAAGGCGCGCGACCACACCAGCCACCTGCGCCCCAAGAGGAAGGTAATAAGGCCCCTCCCGGCTCCTCCTCCTTTCCCCTCGGGGCGCGTCTTGCCCAAACCCCTTGGCCCCGGGGCCTCAATAAAGTTTCCCATTCACTGGAGCAAGAAAAAAAAAAAAAAAAAAACCCTCAAAAACAAAAAACCAAATTGCATCTTTATTGATGCCCAATAAATAGTACTTTTTGAATCTCTACATACTGCCTGGAAATGGCAAAATTTTAACATCTTGGAGACCAAACTTCAAGACAGTTACCTTAGATTACAAATTAACAAGTTTTGCTTCTCTGATAGGTAATGTTTATAGGAGCTTTGGCTGCCGTTGATTTAACCTGATAATGTGAGTAAGGAATGAGGGGCTTCCGTAAGTTGCATGGGGTGGGGGGATCATTGGGGCAGGAAAGGTTTTCTATCAAGAATGGTGCTTTCCATTCCTGTATTTGGAGTTGTGCCACATGGAGCATATTTGTGGAATTTAATTTTGTTAAATAACTTTTCCCCAGTGGTCATGTATTATAGTATCTTTCTGTTTTATTCAATCTCTATACATCCTACAAGAGAGCTATTTATAGCATTTAAGGTAAAGAAGAATCTCAAAATAGTTTGGGGCAGAAATTATTATAATTCTTATCTAGAAGTTTTCAGTTATTAGCTTCACATTTGAAACAATATAATATGATCATAAAACACAGAGCATGGCATCCGTTTTTCTTTTGAAAGTGTCCAGTTTTCTCTGTTCTTATTTTCTAATCCACGGTAAGAAGTTGGACTTACATACTTTCTTTAAGGGAGCAAGCCCTACAGAGAGCTCTGCAAGAAAGAGAAATTATTCCCAGTTTGGTGAGACATGTGTCTGGCACTGGGAGACCTTTGGGAGCTCAGCCATGGGGTTTCTAACCTTCTATTCTGAACCCTGCTTAGAGTCATGTAAGAAGTAAATAGTGTATGCATGTAGCAGCAAATTCTTAACGACTCAAATCTGTAACACCCAACTCTAACAATTCAGACATTTTATTCTTATCTAAGTAAATTTGGTTTTATTGGTTGGTAATCTGTTACCAAGAGGAAGATTTTGTTAATTACTACTACCATTGTATTCATTGTACCTGATTCTTTTTGCATTGGCTTGGTTTCTAACATTTGTTAAAACCAAAAATATTGTAATAAAATTTGACTGGGATAGTAGAAGCTGAAGTTAAAGTACTGGAATATCTTAGATCTTTGGGGGGAAATATACTGTTGAACATTTTCCTTATACTATATTTTTTTTTATTTAAAGCCACAGCTTTAGCTAGGAAATAATTAGAAAATATCTAAAGTAAAACAAACAAAAATAGACTGAATCCAAAAGAAAGTAATTTATATTTAGCTTGAAAGTTGCTAATTTCCATTTTTGCTTTGGTTGTCTGTGTTTTTGAGGTCTTATTCAAGAAATCTTTGCCCAGACCAATGTCCTGGAGTGTTTCCCCAATGTTTTCTTCTAGTAATTTTATAAGTTTCAGGTCTTAGATTTAAGTCTTTAGTCCATTTTGATTTTATTTCTGTAGATCATGAGAGATAAAGGTCTAGTTTCATTCTTCTGCATGTGGATATCCAGTTTTCCCAACACTATTGATTGAAGACCTGTCCTTTCTCCAATGTATATTCCTGACACCTTTGTCAAAAATGAGTTGACTGTAAAGGCGTGGATTTATTTCTGGATTCTCTACTCTGTTATGTTGGTCTATGTGTCTGTTTTTTATGCCTGTACTATTCTGTTACTATAGCTTTGTAGTATAATTTGAAGTCAGGTAATGTGATTCCTGTAGCTTTGTTCTTTTTGCTCAGGATACCTTTGGCTATTCTGGGTCTTTTGTGATGCCATGCAAATTTTAGGGTTGTTTTTTCCATTTCTGTGACGAATGTCATTGATATTTTGATAAGGATTGCATTGAATGTGTAGATTGCTTTGGGTAGTATGGACATTTTAACAATATTGATTCTTCTAATCTGTGAACATGGAACATCTTTCCATTTTTCTGTGTCCTCTTCAATTTCTTTCATCAATGTTTTAAATTTTCACTGTAGAGATGTTTTACTTATTTGGTTAATGGGATCACATCAAGCTAAAAAGCTTCTGCACAGCAAGGCAAACAATCAACAATGTGAAGGGAGAACCCATATGATGGGAGAAAGTATTTGTAAATTACTCATCTGACAGGGATTAATAACTAGAATATATAAGGAGCTCAAAAAACTCAATGGGAATAAAACAAATAATCTAATTAAAAATGGGGAAAAGTTCTGAATAGACATTTTTCAGAAGACATACAAATGGCCAACTGGTATATGGAAAAAAAATGCTCATCATCACTAATCATCAGAAATCAAAGCTACATTGAGATATCATCTCACCCCAGTTAACATGGCTTTTATCCAAAAGAGAATGAGGATGTAGAAAAATGGGAACCATAGTACACTGTTGGTGAGAATGCAAATTAGTATAGCCACTATGGAGAACAGTATGGAGGCTCTTCAAAAAACTAAAAGTTGAACTACTGTATGATCCAGCAAACCCACTGCTGGGTATATGTCCAAAAGAAAAGAAATTAGTATTTTGAAGAGATATCTGCACTCCCATGGTTGTTGCAGCACTATTCACAATAGCCAAGATGGGGAATTCACCTAAGTGGCCATAAATGGAAGAATGGATTAAAAATATGTGGTACATATATACAATGGAATATTATTCAGCCATAAAAAAGAATGAAATCCTGTCATTTGCAACAACATGGATGGAACTGGAGAACATTATGTTAAGTGAAATAAACTAAGCATAGAAAAACAAATTTCACATGTTCTCACTCACATTCAGGAACCAAAAATTAAAATAATTTGTCTCATGGAGGTAGAGAGTAGAATGATGATTACCAGAGGGCGGGAGGACAGTGGGGAGGGGGGTGAGGATAAAGAAGGAATGGTTAATGCTACAAAAATACAGTTTGAAGAATAAATTCTGATGTTCAATGGTAGAGTAGGGTGACTATAGTTAACAATAATGTATTGTATATTTTTAAATAATTAAAAGAATGAAATTGGAATGTTCCTAACACAAAGAAGTGTTAAATGCTTGAGGTGATGGATATCCCAATCACCCTGATTTAATCATCACATGCTGTATGCCTGTATCAAAACATCACATGTACCCCATAAGTACATAGAACTATTATGTGTCCATGACAATTAAAAAAGTTATAAATTTCCTTTCAGGATTTCACCAGTTTTTATATTACTTAGATGATTTTCACTCTCCTTTTGAGAAATAGATATAACTCTTAGAGGAAAAAGACCAATTTGCTTTTCCCATATTTTTATTGCTAGAGTTAATAATTAAGGCAATCTGTTCATTATTAGAGATTATTCAGGTGCCACAGTCCTTGGGGCTTCTTTTAGAAAATTAAGAAAAATATTGTGATGTTATATACATTTAGAGTTTTATTTTAATAAACACTGTGTTAATATTTTTTTTCTGATCAGTACTATTTTTTTTAATCCAATAGGTAGAAATGATAATGGTTTGCTGGTCTTATTATAATTAATTCTATTGTGATAATTCTGTTATTTATGGAAACTTTATCAAATCCAGTGCTACAAAAATGGTCTATGTTTATAATGGAATCTTAAAGTTGGAAAGGACTTTAAAGTTCACCTCACCTTCCTTCTTAGTGTAGAATCTCTTCTACACTAGGCAGATTATCATGGACCATTTCACTGAATATCTCCTAAAAGGACTCGTCTTTTTCTAGAATCTCCTTGAGACTCCTAGAGAGCTCTAGCTTTTGCTGACCTCCCATGTCTTCTTCACCTCCTTGCAAACACATAAATGAAACACCTCTTAGTTACTTCTTCTCATTGGTCTTTTTCCTGTCTTCTAGTCTGGAGCATTTGTGATGAACTCTAATCAAGATTACTGAATACAGTCTAAACTTTGACAGATTTTTAAAAAGTATTTTGAAACCTTTTTCAATTTTCAGGGATTACAGACCTAGGGATTATGTCCTTACATAACAAATAAGTCAAATGAAAGAAGTTTGCAGGGAAAAAAATGTAAAGTTGAGTTCATTAATCTAGTAACATCCTTTGCTGTTTGCCGTAGGAATAGTTTTCCTTTAAATGAAACTGACCAGGAGGTGCAGAACTTTCAAGTCGGAAATGACCAGGGATTTGGAGTTCAAATTCTTCATTCTGTGGTTGGAGCAACTGTAGCCCAACTACATGTTGACGTTCCCCCAGTGCCCATGGATTCCTGGGGCCTCAGTGGCCTGTCAAATGGTCCACAGACGAGTGAAGGCTTCAGGGGGAAAAATGGAAAGAGTCTGTTCACATACATTTTGCAAACTTTGTAATTTAACATTATTTATTATTTTCACAGGCATTTTTATTTCTCAATAAGTATGATATTCTTAAAAGTGTGCACATGTATGATAAGGACTGTGCCGGTTAGTTCATCAGGTATCACATATTTACACATGATGTGCTTGTTATTTCCATGTATTAAATTAGCCTTTTTATAGTTATTGTATATTGTTATATGCTCAATGTACAAAAATGAATCAATGAATCAAAAGTGACAAACACAGCCATACAAAGCCTCCCACAACTCTGTGTTACTATAGAATTTGACTCTCATGGCCTGAGACAAATGAATTAGTAATTGTGATGATTTCGCAGGTGTGGCTGGATTAGATAGAAAAGGGTGGATCAGAAGTAAAAAGATTAAATATTTGAATATTGGATTTAATCAGACTGACAGTCCATTTGTTCCTAATTCCTGGGTGCATTGTCAGTTATGAAACTTTGATACAGTGGCATGAAGACATTGAAGCATTTGTGTAATTTTCAAACAAAGCAGTGATTTTGGTGGTAAGCCAATAAAATTTTCCAAGTATTAATACAATGGTAAAATAATGCTTTCCTGGACAAAATTGCTGGAGTTTAAGAAGAGGACAGGTAGACAAAGGCTTTATTCAAAGCTTCAACCCTTATAGAAAAATAAGTGTAAGTTTTACTACTGTTAAGAAAGTTATAAAGGCAGCTATGATAATAAAGATAATTATTATGATCAGAAGTAAAGCAGACAGAGGAACTGACAGAATTCCTTTGTCAACTGACAAGGTTTGATATCGTATAATAGCAGCAGCATACAACATGGAAGAACAGTTCCTGTCTAGAGTGCGCTGGCAGACATTTCACTTCATAAGCGAATGAAATGCCTTTCAGTATATGTGAGGGACATAAATGAACGGAGAAGTATTTGAGGTCTGCTTTTTTATTTATGCTAAAATATCAAGCTCCAGAGAAAGTTTTCTTCACTTACATGACAATGACGCTAACTGTTATAGAGAATGGAAAAAGTTCCTTGGTTTAGTACAGACAGAACTTTATGTGCAGCAGGGAGGGGCATTTGCAAAGTGAATAAAAGAACCCGTACATTGATTTTGTTATAGCAAATAGTAGGTGCTTGATTTAATGTTGAGGAAAACTGTGAAATATTGTGGATGTAACTAAATTATGGCTACTGAAATTGTATGCTTACATACAGAGAAATGGGAAGGAAGTAAAAGACTGCTTTTCTGGGGAAGATGCTCACACACATTGTTTAAAAGAATTCTACTCTTTCCTGGGAACTGATGATTTTCTTCACTCATCAGAAACAGAAATCAATGATGTATTTTGGGCATATTTAAAATTACATCCAAAATCTATGACAGATCATGAAAAGAGTGGACTACTAGAAGTAGGCCGTGGCAGATGCTGTTAATTGCTGTCCAACAGTTACTCTTTCCTTTCCCTTCACTCATGAAGCCACCATTTTGTTCAGGGCAGCCCCAGGGGATGAACGACTGTTAGAGGCGGAGTAACATACTCCTATACCGTTTGTGCACTGTGGCCATTTGCCCTTGCCCTGGGTCTAAGATAGCGACAGTAATTCCGTCCCCCTTTGCTTGCAGATAGGAATGGCCACGTGATATTGCTTTGGTGAGGAGATACAAGGTGAGGTGTTTCGAGGCCTCTGGGAAAGCCTAAGGACAAAAAGCTAACATGCTAAGGATAACAGAAGAAAGATAGTCAGCATTCTTGATAACATCCCGGAGCCACTGAACTAAGCCCAGAACAACCTATCGAAGGACTTCTTGTTATATGAGAAAAATAAACGTTTCTTTATGTAAGCCAATGTTTTTGAGTATTCTTTCCTTGTAGCCAAAAGCCTTTGTAACAGGTGCCTAAGCATACCAATCCTTTACGAGGAAAATACTTTTCTGACTATCTGAATATAGCAGCTACTAGCTATTGATGTTTTGATGATTTTACTCGCAGATTTTTCTGTACATATCATAGTATATAAAATTAGTTTCAGCCCATACTGACGTGCAGTGAGGTGCTGGGGACTGAAATGCAAACAGCAGGTCTGGCATCACTGTGTGGTAAATGGAGAAAGCACGTCCATGTGAAGTAATTCTGTTGTAAGGTCAGAGTCATTGGAGCAATCTTCCTTTTTTATTAGTAGTAAGGCAAGATTGTTTACACCGCTCTATCAAATATTTATAACAAGACATTTTTTTTCTCTTTTAGATTTTTCTCTCTTAGAAAATCTCTCAGCTGGACGAGGTGGCTCACGCCTGTAATCCTAGCACTCTGGGAGGCTGAGGTGGGAGGATCACTTGAGGTCAGGAGCTGGAGACCAGCCTGAGCAAGAGCGAGACCCCGTTTCTACTAAAAATAGAAGGAAATTATATGGACAGCTAAAATAATAAATATAGAAAAAATTAGCTGGACATGGTGGCGCATGCCTGTAGTCCCAGCTACTCAGGAGGCTGAGGCAGGAGGATCGCTTAAGCCCAGGAGTTTGAGGTTGCTGTGAGCTAGGCTGACAGGCACTCACTCTAGCCACGGCACTCACTCTAGCCCGGGCAACAGAGTGAGACTCTGTCTCAAAAAAAAAAAAAAAAAAAAAAAAGAGAAAAGAAAAGAAAAAGAAAACAAAGGAAGAAAGAAAGAAAAAGAAAGAAAAAGAAAATCTCCTTCCTAATAAATCCAGAGTATAAAGCATGTGGGAGAGAGTGTACTATTTTGCCTGAGGAGTGCAGAGGTTTCTAGAAGGGAGGTATCAAAACCCCAGCCTTTTTGCCTGAGATTTAAGTTAGGGAACCTATTAGGATGGACCGAGGTGACTCTGATGAAAGCCCAAAAGCCCATTTGAGAGGAAAGTTTACAAAGCCACTGGAATAAAGTGACCAGGTGCTTAAAATCAGAAGAACCCATGGCCGGGTCCAGAATTAAGTTGTAGGAAAGTCAAAGGGGATGGTGACAGGCCCCAAAACCTGTCCCTCCCATTCCTCTTGCGGGCTGACTTGTACCTTGGGTAGTAGTTGTATAACTGAAACAAAGTTTCTGTAATTTTGAGAACTCTGCCCAGGTTGGAGTGGGGCCATTCTGATCTAGCAAAACACTGCTGGGTGACTCCTCTCCCAGATTGTTAAAATGTTTTTCTATCTATTTAGATCTAAAGCTTTTGGTACAGGTTCATCTGCTAGCTAGATATATGACCTTGGATAATTTGATGAACTATTCTGGGTCTCTTTTTCTTCAACCTATCAAATGATGATCACTGAAGTTTCTTTTGAAATGTTGAGATGAGAAATGTAATGCGTTTAATATATGATGTTTTGATTGGAAAGTTCTAAAATATAATATCAGGATTGGGCTGTTGACTTGGTTAATGCATAGCGGGTTGCCATTTAAGGTTGAATAGCACACAACTGCTGCCAATTCCTACATTTAATATTTTAAAAAGTTCACAGTGCCTGCATAAACTAGTGTTTAAATTTTGCTTTTGTGTGATGAGACATAATTTAATTTTACATATTCTACACAGCCTCTATCTTTTTAAAGGATTTATATTTTTTTAAAGAGAAAGAATTATGCCTGGCCATAAGATTTGTGGTTGTCAATTCAACATTATAATGTAATTTTTATCCTAGTTCAGTCATTCCGGTACATACTCCCTCTAGTGGTTCAAGCTATTTAAAATATTTATTGAACATTTCAGACCAACTTCGTTTCTAGCTGTCCTGTATTAAGTTAATCCTTATATTTATTCTCTCATAGCCTTTCCTCATCTAGCCAGTACTAATATTTCGTTTTTTAAATGCATTACTTAAGATGAGAGTAAAAAAAATGGATGATTTTTTTCCCCATTTCAATTTGACATGAAAGGAAACAAGGTAATCAATGAACTCAAGTCAACAGAAATTTGTTGAACAGTATCTATACGTTAACAAGGGTAACCAAAGGATGGTCTCCATCCTCAGGGAGCTGGCAGTCTAGGTGGGGAAGTGTCATCTGTCTCCTCTGTGTGGCATGTAGCTTATGGATCATTGAAGATGTTTTGCGCTGGCATCGTGGTCACGGTTTTTAGCAGCTGGCTTCTATCCTCACTGGCATCCTCTGAGATGTTTGTGATTCCAGAGGATTTCTAGTCCCAAGGTCTGTGCTGTCTTCCACAGCTGAGTTCTTTCAACACAGCCGTGAGACCCCTGTGGACCTCCTGGTCTTCTCTCAGTACTTCCTTATCCCTCTGGGGGAAGGGAATGAGGAAATGAGAAACTTCCTGTTGCTTTACTGTGACACTCTGGGGCCCATAGGAAGCTCTGTTGGGTGGCCATGTCATCCTACTATGGCTTCGTTTCTACTTTACTGCTGTCTAAGGTCAGCCTAGATGGCTATTCCGTGTCTCCCTCCAGAGGGCTCCTGCACCTGGTCATCTTGACTTTCCCTGTAGATTTCTTTCCCTTTCCAACTCTGAGGACCACATCCAGGCAAGGGGTGGGCAATCACACTGTCTCTCTGCCAAGACTTTTGACTGAAAGGCCAAAGATTAGAGTGCCTGTCCCTAGTTTCTTCCTGACACTTCCTTCCTGCCCCTTGGAGCATGGTAGTCTCATATCTCATGGCCTGAATAGGAAAGGGTCATGGGAAACACACATCAGTTAATTCCGCCTTTGTCCCAAGACGATGGATGTCCCGGTAGGAGGGGTGTCAGCTTTGTCAAAGCTGCACAACCTTTAAGGAGAATGAGGGGGAAAATGGGAATTGGCCTTTCATTTAAAGATTAGGAGGCCACTGGTATCTTTCAGAAATAAATTTCAAGCCTCTGGGAATGGAGGAAGAGTGGCAAGAAGGCAAGGGGTGTAAGTAGTGTGTGAGGAGATCTACACTTCACATTTATTGAGCACTTACTATGTACTAAGCACTATTTTAAGTGCTTAGATGAATTAGCTCATTTGGTCCTCAAAACAACTCTATCACCCCCATCTCCCTTACAGATAAAGAAGCTGAGGTCCAGACAGGTTAAGTTATTTGTCCGAGGACACACAGCTAGTAAATGGAAGGGGCAGCCTGCCTCTCAGCCCCTACATGCTGCTGTGGAGGGTGAGGACCTGGTGGCAACACATCAGAGAGCACCAGCTCAAGAGGAGAGCAGAACCCAGAGATTTATGTTAGAATAAGGATACCTGAACAGCTGCAGAGAGTGAAGAAGGAACTGGTGGAGTGGCAGGAAAACCTACCTTAATAAACATTCATTCAATCACTGACACATAAGACAGAAAGAGAAGAAGAGATGGTAGAAGAAGCAGGCATGGGACAAGAACACAGTGAGGAGTTAACCCTGGGTAAGGCACACAGATGCCTCTCCTCCTGAGACAGCGGCAAGGCCAGGTCCTGGGGAAGGAGCTGAGCAACGCTGAGCTTTGAGAGGGTGTGGGGACCGCTGGAAACGGGGCGGGGGAGGGGCTAGGAACCACGCAGGGCTGATCTCAGTGTGTGGTGACCAAATCGGCTGAGAGTGAGAGGGAAGACTGGGGCTCTTGGGGCTGTAGAAGCTTTCTGGATTCTGGAGTAGCTTCTCTGAGCAACGCAATAAGGAGTCAAACAGAAAGAAAGGAAAAAAATGGCTGGGTCAAGCTGAAATTTTGATTCTTCTTATCATTATTATGTATCACACACTATACTATAGATACATTTTTTCCTAGTAGCCTTTCATGATTTATTACCCTCATTTAACCTTCAACGAAAGTGAGAAGCAGAGAATTTAAGTAATTTGCTCATGGTTACTCCGCTGGGAGTGGTGGGAGTTACACCCAAGTTGGGGTGTTACGAAGCTCAGGGGACTGTCCAGCCCAGCACAGGCAGCTGTGACATAGGGCTCCAAGAGATAATCCTTGAGGCTGTGATAATGGCTGGGATGGCCAGGGGGACCTGCAGAGAGGCTGGAGACGAGGGCCTGGCTGTCACCAAAGCCCGGGCTTGTCTCCTACCAATGGTAGAGTAGAATGAACCTGCAAGGCGCTGTCAGCACACTTATGTCTTTCTCACGAGAGTCTTGGCAATTTAAGGGAGGAAAAAATAGATGATCAGAGGTACCAGAATTCGGGACTGTTGCGGAGCTAATGGCCAGTGGGTAAGGCGTCCTGGAGGGAAGTCCTGGCAACTTCAGGCCCTCTTGAAGCATAGTAATGTCTTATGTCACTTCAAGTCAGTTTACTTTCAGCACCTTTGAAATTTAAACTTTTGGTCTAAATTTTTACGTTGCATAAAGGAATGTCTTGGCAATTTAGATTTCTCTCTCTGAATTTTCTTTTCTCTCTTTGAGATCATTCTGTGCAGCAGGAGACCATAGGTTTAGTAGCCATGTGTGTTCTTGGCAGAAAAGTCTGCGTCTTCGGAGTTGGTTGGGAGTATGTTTTTGTAAAAATTCTGTTGTTGATGTCTATTTTCTTCTCACGACCAAGTAGATGAATAAATTCACACCCTTTATTTTACCTTTCTAAACAAAATAAAATATGATATCTGTTCAAAAACATTTAATAAGGAAAAGGAAAAGCCAGTCTGAAAAAAGGTCAGCGAGACACAAGAAGTGTGATATTTGCTGAAAGCCCCTGTCAGAAGAGTCTGAGTAGCATGGACGGGCCCAGGGAAACAAGACACAATTAAGATGAAACTCATCTCCCACGTTTGTGAAAATGTGAGTTTATGAATCCTAAGAGGTGGGAGGCCAAATGAGATCTAATTGTGTCTTATTTAACTTGGCCTTTTCAATGGATAATCCTTGGCTCTCCCTGCAAATATCACACTTTTGTCAAACGGACCTTACTCTAATATGTTTTTCTTCTTGTAAATGCAAAGTATTTTTGATCATATAATGGTAACTCAACTAATAAAATTTTCAACTATAAATGTAGACTAAGCTCTAATGGAAACCACATATCAGTGGAAAGAGTCCCAATCTTTATTATCATATTCTAGCTCAAATAGTTCACACAGCAGGTTCTCTAAAGGGGCCCAGAAAAATAGCTAAAGAAATATTACTTTCTGCAAAGATTCACATACTCAGTTTAAATATACTGTAAAAATAGGAGACTGGCTTATGCAGATCAATAGATGTTCATAATTAGGAAAGAAAGTCTGAAATATGGGCAACTCCCAATTGTCTTCATGGGCAAGTTGAACAAAGAGTTGTATTAAAGAAAAATCCAAAACAGACATAGTTCTCAAGTTAATCGGCTTGTGGTTTATATTGAAATGTATAATATTTTCTGAAGGAGAATTAACTTCCAATTTTATTTTTTTGTCAGTGTCCATGAAGTTCTTGAGACTTTGGCTCAAGGGGACTAAGGTTCTAGTACAAACTCAGCCATCAGCTCACAATGTGTATTTAAGCAAATCACTTGTTCTCTCTCAACTTCATTACCCATCTGAAAATGAGTGTTTTCGACTAGATAATCACCAGGTTCTCTTCCAGCTCCAACCATATATAACTTTATTTGATTCTGAGCCTTTGTGAATAATCTAAAGTTGAGTTAAAGTTGGAAGGAGAATGTGGTTTCTTGATATCTTTAGTTTTGCTCTTTTTTTGGTTTTAAAAAAATCTCAGACCACCATTCCCTTAAGAAACCAACGTGTCGTGTCCTAGGAGAGCTGCAGTCTGACCTGGCTCCTTGTGGGAAATATTTCAGTGCTAGATGAAAGCAGAAGGGGAGAGAGGACCAAAATGAAGGCAGGAGGGACAGAGACGGCTGGGAGCTTTGGTTCTGAGGGTTTGTAATTGTCCTTAACTCACATGGACTGAATGTTTGTCTACCTGTCTTCCTGGGGCTTGTGTAAGAACATCTGCAGAAAAATTTTAACGGCGTGAGTGAACTTCACTGGGTTTAACGATTCATTGATTGTAAAAAACGTTTTACCTGGGATAACAATGAGTGTGTATTCCTGGAGCCTAAACCCACTGACCTGGAAGGAGGCCCCCAAAAGTGTGCTAAGTAGACAAGGGAAGCCTGGCTAGAGTTTATATTTATCTAACCAGATAATTGAGTGAACTAAAAGGTCTTTTATTATCCTTATGTGGATTACGTACTTTGTAGGGTATCCATGGTCATTATTAAAACCATGTGTCTCCCTGTCTCCCTTCTGAGCACCTTCTCTGGAAATCAATCCATACATGCTCAGGAATGCAAACCACACTCATTTTAGAGTCAGTGTAAACAAACATAATCAAGGAGGCACATTGACTTCATAAATTATCTAATGCCTTCTGCATTAAAATAGAAATGACTTTTGGCTGCTCCCATCTACCCGTGTGTATAACCGTTAAGTTCAGACGTGTTTTTCCTAGAAGAGCAAGTTTGAATCTCGACAGGCTCATTCTGGTCCCCTGTCTTCGCGTTCCCCATGGCGACAGGTAATTCATGGAGATCACCGTCCCAGCATTTTAAATATAACCTTCTTCAGACTGGAGTCAAGATAATCTCACACAGATAAGATTATAGGTAAAACCGACATTTAGAGAAGAGGTGCAGAACTGAGCAGAAACTCTCACAGGGCTTCTGAGTCACGAATATTCTTGTTATAGAGGAAAAAGGGACTTGCAGTTGTCCTCTTGATTATAAAGAAGAAAGAAATCAGAAAGCTTTGAAAATTCCCATTAGAACCTTATTTTAACATATTCTTGCCAAGACATAAGGATTTATATAAACTAAGTGAAATTTCTTGATTCTCACTCATTTGCATATTAGATCATCTAATTGTGCTCATTGCTCTTTCTTAAAGCTAAAAATGCCGTACTTGTTTTCATGCTGCTACAAAAATGTGAACCACAGTTTTTTGTGGTCCAAGACATTTTAGGTTGTAAATATTCTTTTAGAAATTATTAATAAATTGAAACTATAGAAGTGAAACATATGAAAGTATTTTTATGGAACAGCATTTTATGATAATTTAAGAATATCAAATATCTCTCTTTTAATAGTCATTCCTATTTATTAAATATTCTTGCTTATTCTTTTATAGGTATAAAAATTCAACATATGTCAGTGTCCTTTATATTTTACTTTAAAGTTGTTAAAATAATTAAAGTTAATTTTTGGTTATGTAAACAATAAGTGAATATATTCTTCTGGTAAAAATTAAAACTCTAAAGATCTAGATACAGTCCTTTTTGATTAGCATGTGAAATCCAGGCCTCCTTCCCAGATGATGTTGGTGCCGAGACCTGCGTACTGCACTTCCTCTCAGATCCCTGCCTATATATTAATATATATATATATATATCTCCTTGAAAAATATAGAGTGTTTTAAGGCATGTTAAATATAACTGGTATTAAATGGCTGCTATTCCATAGCTTGCTTTTTCATTTAATTATATGTTTTGAGGAGTTTTCCCTGTTACTACCTATAATTAACTTAATTATTTTAAACTGCTGCTTAGTACTTTATGATATAGCTATTAAAACATTTATTTTCTATTCTATTTTTGACAGATGTTTAGGTTGTTTCCATTTTTTTTACAATGACAAAAAGTTCTGCAATGAATTCTTGTATGCCTCCTTACGACTACGTCTGAACAGCATCCTAAGCAATTTTGTCAGTTTTACCTGAAGCTGTGACACCAGCCATTTCTAAGTCCCCTACGTGTTGCTTTTTACCCCAAGCCTCTTTTGAAGCATTTTCCCAAACAAAGACCATTCCCTCCTCAAGAGGCATTTTGAGGGGAACTGTTAAAATAATTTTAAAAATTCCCCTGTCATTTTGTTTATATTTTCAAATTCAGAAGAGCAAATAATTGATATTTGGTGAAGATTTTAGTTGAATGCATAAATGATATATTTGGGAAAAGAACATTGCCTTGGGAATGAGAGGGGCTATGCTTTTGTGAATTGGCTTTATGATCCTAGATATGGGAAAAATTGTTTCTGGCTTTTTTCCTCTTCAGGAGGTCGTCAACTAGGAGATTTCAAAGGTCATGTTCATTCCTCTATTTTGTGGTTCTATTTTGGGGGCAGTGGAGGTGGGTGGGGGGCTTTCCACAGTGCAGTACACATAGTACGTGCTAAAGAAACATTTGATTATGCCATAGTTTTATCTAATTTTCGCAGTATTGAAATGTAGCAAACATTTCAATATGTGTGTATAAATGGATTTTGAAAGTATGGGTAAAATGAAAAAGTCATAGTTTGAGGCAATTTGTCACAGTAAAAGAACATATGTTTGCATCTAGATGTTAATCTTAAATATTAAAGGCAGAAAATATAGATCTCTTGAGATCTAAGGGAAAAATCATTCTGGTGATCATTTTTTAGGGAGGTATTATGCTTTATAATAAGGAATTTGTCATTAAATTCCTATTGGTTTAAAGAAAAGAATATTCACATTGAACTTGAGGCAATAAATTATTTATTAGATGCTTAATTTATTCTATTAGACTCATATATTGTAGGTGACAACACTATCTTTTTTATAAAATGTCCTTGTATAATTGTTATTTACCAAGAGAATTCGTGACACTCTCTGTTTTGAGTAAGTAGAGTTCTTTTAGGATGGCTCTAAAATGCTCCCCAGAGCTGCAGCATAGGAACTAAATGCAGAATTATAAATCCTAAAGGGGAAAAAGGGATATGTATGTGTATATAAATGCTTCATATTTCCTAAATCTCTTTCCTACTTTTTTGTGAGAGGAGATGTCACAAAGAGGGAAGGTAGGCCTTGCACAAATTCTTTTATTGAAAGGAAAGGCTTCATAAATTTAAAAAAACAAGTAAAAGATGTACAAAACCCAAAATTCTCACATCATTGTGTAGCTAGGTAATTTACTTTTATGATTTAAAATATTTGAACCTTGAGCATGTTATAATAAATATTTTTACTTACATGAAACTCAATTATGTTTACTTAAATTACTATTTTCTTAAAGTCAATATGACTAATTAAATCACTAGAGTTTTATTTAAAACTGACTAGAGCTTTCCTAAAGATTTTATTTCTATATTTTTCTTAGATTACTATATTACTATTATTGCTCCAATAAAAAGTCTTTAAGAACTCTTATATAAGAGTAACATGCTAATTGTGTAAATACTCCTTACTATAGTGTTACTTTTCACTAAACTATTAGGCTTTAGCAATAGGCTCTCAAAGCTCTTTGAAAATATTAATTTAATAAACATCCCATAATCTCTGTAAAATGATAACTTTATTGATTTTAGAACTGGAAAACATGCAGAGAGATTCAGCTTATTTGTGTCGTTACCATGCTTTCATTGCAAAGGAAAAAATATATAATGATTTGTTTTTTCTTCTTGGTTATTTGAACAGTAGCTATAATTTATTGAGGGCTTACTAAGCGCCAGGACCAATGTTAAGGTAGGTTAAGCCACTGTAACAGGAGACTGAGCAATAATTAGTGGCTTAAGGCACGTAGAAATTTATTTTTCTCTCCGTCTGAGTGTGGGGTAGATATTCCAGTCACTCTGAGACTCAGACTCACAGTGGTCTGCCCGGTCTGCTAAGGTTGCTCTGGCTGCCATTCCAGCCAGCAGGAAGTGAAAAGCGAGTGCAGAGGATTGTGTGTGAAAGGTCTGCGGTCTTGGAAGTGTGATTTTGCTAGCACATTCTATTGGTTGGGGCTTGTCACATGGCTACACCTAGCTGCCAAGGAGACTTCGAAATGCAGTGTCTGGCTCGGCAGCTATTCCCCAAGTGCAACTCTATCACTATGGAGGAAGGGGAGCGCAGCTGGCAGATTCTGCCATGGTGTTTTACATATTATCCAATTGAATTACTACTCTTGACAAATAGGATTTTATAGAAAGGGTAACCAAGGCTCAGAGGCTAAGTACTTTTCCAAGGTCATAGGGCTTGTGAGAGGCAGAGTCAGAATTTGAACCTAGGCCTGTTTGGCTCCAAAGCCCGTTTTTAATCTGTATGCCACTTAGTATCACAAAAGTTGGAATGTAGCCCAAGCAATTGGGTTCAATGAATTGTAAATATTCATTTTCTTAAGACAGATTTCCCATAGATCCATAATACTTACCCCATACAAAGAAGGAATGATACAGTGTGTTTTTCGATTTGGCATTTAATCTTCAGGTCTCATTACAACCACGAATGCTGCTCTAAAAGAGTTAAGGGCCTTCTGGACATTTTCTAATTTAATGCGGTTACTTTCATTTCAAATGCATTTGTTGCAGACCATTTTGCTGAGTTGGGTTGGCTGCGTCCACACCTATTCCAATCATCTTCTTCCCTGCGTTTCTCTAACTCAGAAGCTAAAAAGCTTGACTTCTCTAGCCCATTTCATCCAGTGGTGGTCACCAGGTACAGTTCTGCCAGTGAGAGACAGAGAGAAGTCTCCTTAGCCTGGCTTCCTTGCACAAATAAAAAGACAAAAGGCCCGTTTCTATTTGCCTTATTTTTGCCTGGAACGTGGAGGTGATTTCTGGAGGTGCATCTGCCACCTCCAGATACTGAGGATGAAGGTCTGCCAAGGGTGCACAGTGGGAAGATAGAAAGTTTTTGGTGGACCTTGTTACATCCACCCTAATGAACTTACCTCTTGTGGTATTTTCTATTGCTTGCTTCAGAAAGCAGTCCATATACACTGAATGTCTTATCTCCCTTTTCCTCCCTCCCTCCCTTTCTTCCTTCTTCCCCCAGCCCTCTCTTATTCTTAGTTTTTGACTTCAGGCCATGGCAGCCTGAGATCGGTCCAGAACTTAGTGTTGGGATTTAACTGTGCTTAAAGTGCAGCAAGGATTTCAGTGGGCGGGAGCAAAGGGTGTTAGTGTGGGAGGGGAGGAAAGAGATTGCTCCTGTTCTCAGTTTCTTTCTCTGCGAGTCCCAGGGATTATAACCCTTATCTATCTGTCCATGATTGTATAATAATTTTAGCGGTGGAGGGCAAGTTTTTCATGTAAGTTCTAGTAATGGCAATAAAAAATGAGTCCTTCTGGTTGGTGGTGCAGCTTCCTTTCCTCACTGGAATTTCGCAAGTAGCTATTTAATTACTTTGTGGTAAACATGAAAAAAACAAGTCACCTACTGAGAGGATTTCTATTAAATGAAGTTGTCTCCATTTGAAAAGAAGGGCCATTTGAGTTTGTAAAGTTCATTTGGTTCCTTTTTTTTTTTTTTTTTAAGTGTCTTACTTTTTGTTTGTGAAGCTGTCCTTGAGGTCAGGGTTGAGAGGTAAGAGCAGCTAGAACTCGTGGGGGTGGGGGCTGGTTCCTCTGTGCTCTCAAGGCAGTTGTCCTTGTGTGTTTCTGCCAAGGAAAAGAGTCCTGCTCCAGCAGAAGGGAATGGCGCACCCTGGGTGTCCCTACTTTGGTTTGTTACGCGATGGAACCTGGACATTCCACCAGACCTACTTCTGGGAAGCCATTTTTGCAACTCTCTCAACACTGTTCGTTTCTTCCAGGCGACCCTGGAATAACGTTGAGGCTGGCAAACATGCAGGCTCTTTAACCCAAGAGACTGATTTGGTCCTGGGCCAGTGTATGGTCAGCTACTTGCATGAATATACTTTCATTCTTTTAGTGAAGATGGCTTGTCTCGGTTAAGGAAAATGTTTAAAAAGACACAGTACAGAAAGTGCTTTGGTTTTCTTATATAAACATTATAGGGTATTCCTATTTTGTACTTTAGATAACACATATTCATGTTTCTCTGCATACCTTTTGGATAGTGGAACAAAAAGGAATAAGAACAAATGGGCCTAAGCAGAGTGTAAGAATAATGTTAGCAAAGGGCCAGGGCTCTTATTTGACCTTGCAGGCTGTAGCTCGCATAACTGTAGGGGTGTCATTCCCATAGATTTTGATGTGCTTAATATTCCTTAGAGTTTTGCAACACAGTGGCCCTGCCACCACGTCAATAGCATTTACTGTGTGTCATGCACTATACTAAGAATATCCTTTTCAATGAATCTTTACCACAATCCTATGATGTAGAGCCTAATAGCCTATGAAGTAGACACTAATACCTTCATTTTACAAATAAGGAAGCCAGGATGCAAAAAAGTTCAAGGTCAAAGAAGTGGCAGAGCTGAGATTTGAGACCAAATCTGGTTTCAGAGTTGGGGCTCAGAGCCACCACACCGCACCACCCCTAATTCGTGAGATCAGATCCCAGGGACACATTCTGCATCCACTCATGTAACATCCCCAAATGATTTTGATTGCTCTGGGCATTGTGCTAGATGCTGGAGTAAAATGGTTCAACAACCCGGTTTTTGGCTCAGTTTAAACTAAGAACATCATAGGATTGTCTTTTCTTACGGTTTTAAACAGTGTCTTGTCATAAATTTCTGAGGTGACCTGAAGAAAGGAGATGGGCAGGCTAATTTGTCAGGGTCCTTTTGAGGTGCAGGAGCCATGCTGGGATACGATTCATGAAACTTTAAATACTCCTGCCTGCAAGACTAATATTCTCCTGGATTCCAAAGTGTAAAACCATGAATCTCACCTTTTTCCGTGTCCACTTCCTCCTCCTCCTCCTCTTCTAGTAGCTCCTCTCTCTCCTCCTTCTCCTCCCATCTCTCTCTCTGCTGATATATTTTCATCTTGTTGCCTGAATAGGAACTCAGAAGAAGGACCCAAATCTTCCCTACTAGAGAGAAATGTGTTGATCCACTGATCTCATTAAATTTATAAAAACCATGATAAATGAAATAAACATTTTACTTCTGAAGGTACAGACTCAAATTATGTTTTATTAAATAAATCGAATGACCTAAACTTACTTTTTTGTAGTCAAATAAGTCAAATTTGAGCCCCATGAACTCACAGAGGAGGCAGTGTAGGAAAAGAATGGAAACATTTAAACAGGCAAAAATCCATCTGTAATCACCATGTTCCTTGTGCGTTAGAGTCACAGGCCAAAGAACCTCCCAGCGAACATATTTTTCCTCTTAGGTTGATCTATATTGACAACCACCCGTGGACACTAATTTTTTAAGGGTAGACTGTGGCTGGAAGGAGGCAGAGGCAGCCCTGTACTATATTTCACTGAAGCACATTTGCCATGAAAATAACTGTTATTGCTGTTGCCACTCAATGGTCAATGCCTTGCAGTATGAACACGGGGAGTTACATAAGTTATGTTTGTACCAGGTTCCCTGAAACTGTGACAAGGTAGAGGCAGGGGGCGGGGAAACCCAGGTTGAATTATCCCCATGTTCTGTGGCGGTTGTGAGGGGGAGAAGCTGAACCGGCAGTGCACAGCAGGGTGCAAATGTAAGCAATGGTGAGCCCTGTCTGTTAATAACCAGCAAGGCTTGCTTGTGGGTGCCCCAGTAAGCCGTGCCTCATAAGCATCGTGGTTTCCAAAATTATTCCAAGTTAGGCACTGCTACAAGTAAAATATACTGCTGGCTGTGAAATAATGAGTGGGATAATAAATATATAAAACTTGGAATCTCCTGATGAAAAATGAAAGCGATTTTATGAACCCAACCAGTCAAACTCAGATGAAAACCCCCCAGTGTGCTCGCCATGATTGATGCCCTGGCCTTCCATGAGGGAAGCTCAGATTCAATTTCCTATTCTGGTATCTCGTTCTGGAGGCAGCTGTGGTGGGGATTATTGCAGAGATAGTGAGTTCATCGAGTGTTGGTAAATGT
This sequence comes from Eulemur rufifrons, assembly GCF_041146395.1. NCBI lineage: Eukaryota > Metazoa > Chordata > Mammalia > Primates > Lemuridae > Eulemur > Eulemur rufifrons. The sequence continues at coordinate 87,825,395 of NC_090999.1, read as the reverse complement.
GCGGCTCCAAGGTCCTGGTGGGAGAGATTGAAAGGTCAAAGCTGTGGTGTGTCAGCGCGCACCCAAGAGTGATGACCATGTGTCTCTACAGAACTGGGTGCAAATATTAGAGGGGACATTTAATGGCAGTAATATTGCACTTGGATATATCAATACAGAGTACTCTCGTTAATTACCTTTTTGCTCATCTGGTCTGCATCATGACCCCGGGGGTGGCAGTTCAATGGATCCTGTAAGACCATCTAACAGAGGAGGAGACAAAGGATTAGGGAGTCTTGCCTAAGGTCACATGATCGGTAGGTAAGTGGTGGAGCCCACGACAAAAGCCCGGTTCGACCGCTGGTGTAGAGCTCTTTCTGTTAATCTCTGCAGCGTTACCGTGTCCCTAACCTGCCGTTAAACACACATGCACATGTGCACACACGCTTACGCGTACACTCTGTGGGGGTGTGAACAAACCGGGCATCCTGTCTAAATTAATTTATTTCATGAGATCATTTCTCCACACTCCATTTCACATTGCCTGTGGAGACATAAACCTAGTCTTGACTAAAAGAATGAGGACTTGGGTCCCTAATTTGGCCCTAAATGTCATGCAGAAAATGTTTTCTTAACTCAACGTGAGGCCTGGAAGGCTTGTTTGCTTGACTTTCAAACTCTGCCAGCCAGAGGACACATCATTCTAAAAGGTTTTATAGAGAAGGCTGAGTCCTGATGGAACATTTAAGCCCAGGGGGATGTTATTGTACAGGAAAGATTTGGGGGTGCATAAAATTTGGCAAAAATTCTCCCTCAGCTGGAAACTCTGGCCCATGGATTCCCAAGCAAGCTTAATCTTGCAGATACTAGCTTTTATGAATTACCATAAGGGTTACCATAGGGTATGACCTCATCTCAGGTTTCTGAAGTAAAGGAATGTCTCTTAATTAACTATTAAGGAAAAAATAGAAGAATAAAGCAAGAGGAAAATTACATGTTTGTCTTATTCTAGATAATGTTTTAAGCTCTTTGACCCTGCTGCGCCCACAGAAAGCTGTCTGTGACACCAAAGAAGTAAAATAAATTGCCGGGTCATCACACCTTGCCCATACCAGACCTCCTTTCACGTTCAATAAATGATGTGTGATTAGAGGTGTGCCATTGACATCCCGAGGGAGGATGTTTTAGGAGATCTTTTTCTCTTTCTTCTGAACCTGGGGGCTGAGGCCGAGAGCCACAGTATTCCAATCTACCTGTCATCTCGCATCAAGCCAGACGTTTTGACGGCTTCTGAATGTGCCTTCAGAGGTCTTTGCCTAAAACTAGCTTCCCTGTCGTCACAGGGCAGTGGGAGCTGGTAGCCGCTATGTAGGATGCTTTGTGATACAGGGCGGGATACCTTCTGCCTACACAGAGATTCCTACAATTTTTCCATAGTCATGTTTTAAGAAAAAGATGTCAAAGACCCCTTTAAAAAGCAAACACAAAGTAACCCATTATCTCTCATTTACGTGCCACGATACTGTTTCTCAGTCTTTAGGGTGCACAAGAATTATCTGAAGAGCATGTGAAGGCCCAGATTACTACTCCTGACTCCCATAATTCATTAGGTTGGGGATGGGCAGGGAATTTGCATTTTTATATGTTCCCATGATATGCTGATGCTGCTGGTAGGGGACCTCTTACTGAGGAACACTGTTCTAGAATTAGACGTTCAGATTAACTTAGTGGGAATTTGAGGGAATGGGGAAGAGGATAGTAAGTTGTGATGCAGAAAGGAGAATGAAAAAAATTTCAGAGCATGGGAATCTGTATAGAGGTAAAATAGAACCGCAGGTTTCCCAGAGGAGAGCTCTGGGAAGCCTACGGGAGAAGAACAAAGAATGACGGAGGAAGGCAGGTGGAAGAGGACCCCATCAAAATGTCGTCTCTTCATACACTTAACCAAGGTGAACCCTGGGACTCCTGGTCATGGACCATGACCTTCCCGTTCCCCTCGCTTATGATTGGAAGCCTTTCAGAACATCAGGTACCATACACTTTGATCGTGAAGATAAACTTTAAAACTGGCAAAATAATAAGCAAGATATGAATCAAGTAAGGTATTGTTCTTGAATGACTAGGAAACCCTACCTGCCTTTAAAGTTGAATCTGTTGACATGAATAATGGAAAGAAATGGCAGGGGGAGATTTGTAGGGGCATAGGAGTCTGGGAGTGGTGTGGGCTGGGAGTTGAGATATTGTATATACTGTTTCTTTGAATTCATGGAAGAACCTCTGACATGCCTCTGCCTAGCGGGGGTCCTCAGTAAACTTTGATTGACCATATTGTCCACACTGACAAAAGTTCAGTGCTGCTCTTTGTTGCTTCAGAAATGAAAGGATTGAGAACAACTGCCAAGCCTTTGAAGCTTATGCCTCTGGGGCTGGGCCTCACAGCTGCTCAAACTGAGAATAATTATATCACCACTGCAATGACTCAGCTGGGGTTAGAACCTCACCAGATTGGGGCTTGACTATTTCTAATGCATGAATTTTAAAAATAGTTGAGAGGTGTAGCCCAGAATATAACCTGCCTAGAAAAATGTGTGACCTCCTGCAGTTTCTGGCAACCCAAGCCCTCCGTGGCAGCCCCCACACCTCCAGTCCTGTGTCCCAAGCAGCACCCAATTATTTAGACTCCTAATTTCTCCCCACTCTTCCCTCATCAAAAATTGTCTCCTACACCCTAACCACACACTACAGTAATAAGCGACTGTAGCTAGGTCATTCGATGAACACCATAGCGGGCTTTTGCTTGACTTTCGTGTCTTACTCACTAATCACCTTTTTGGAGAAACCCTCCCTGACCACTCAGTGTAAAGAAGCAGCCCTTCCTTTATCATCTCACACTGTTTTATTTTCTCTGCATCATTTACTGCTCCCTGAAATGAGCTTGTCAGTTATTTATTCACTAGTTCACAGCCTACCTTAGTATAAGCTCCGTGTACGCTGAGATCTTCTTACTTTTGTCCACTGCACTATCTCCAGTGCCTAGACCTGTGCTTGACACATAACAGGTGCTCAAAGATATTTGTGGGCTACATGAATGCATTCAAGCCAAGGTGAACATTGATAGTGTCTTATGGGTTAATGCTACCATATAAAATACATTTTAACAAGACCCTTAATTCTTTAACTCAAAGGAATGAAAATGTGGGAATTTTGGGTTCTTTGGGGGAAGCCATAGGGCGTTGATACCAGTTCATGTCTTGCTCTGGGGTGTCATGGAGGTGACTGGAGCGAGCTCTGGTTAGGCTGGCACGCTTCATCACAGAAAGCGCTTTCTGGCCAAAGGGTTAATTGGAGTCTCATGAATGTGATGGAAAGAGCTTGTTAGCCCAGATTCACCCTTCCCCATCTGATGAGTACCTCCCCGGAGGGAGTTTTATCTGACAGATTTTAGAGGGAAGTGACATATCATCTCAAAGTTTTGTACCGAGATAAAATGAGATATCAATTCCAGGTACATGAACTTCCTATGTTTTCGAAAAATGAGTCCTTATCCATCTTTTTAAAATTGAAAACCTGCATTGTCCTTTACTTTTCATGCCCTTTCTGTTCCCAAAAAAGACTAAAAAAGGGAAATAATAAAAGATTATAATTGTGATCTTTTCTAGGATTTGTGGTGATACCGAGTTTTTGCTGTTTGCTAGTACTCTCTGATGAGTTGGAGAAAAGAGAAAATCCCAGTTCTGAAAGATATTTATTTATCAATTATAGTACCTCCCCAAGAATATGGCCTAGAACAGTAATTAACAATGTGTGGTCCCAGGACCACACCATCAGGACCACTCGTGAACCCATTGGATGCACATTCTCGGGTTCCCCTCCAGAGTGAAGATATTGGGGAACGCTGGGCTTCCTCTGGAGGGTCAAGGGGAGAATCCATTTTTTGCCTCTTCAAGGTTCTGGTGGCTGCCAGCATTTCTTGACTTTTGGTTACGTCAGTTCAATCTCTGCTTTGTGGCCATGTGAATCAGAAACTTGGGTGGAGGCAGCAATTTGTGTTTTACCCAGTCCTTCAGGTGCCTCTGATGTATGCTGAAGTTTGAGTATCAATGTCTAGAACATTAGTACTCAGTATGTGATTTTATCTAACATCGATCTAGATCAACATCTAACAGCATCAGCGTCATCTGGGAGCTTATTAGACCTGCAAAGCTGCAGGCCCCACTCCAGACCTATTGAATCAGGATCAACAGTTTAACAAGATTCCCAAGGGATTATCATGAAAATTAAAGTCTCAGAAACACTTGATCTAGAATCTACATAGACTGTCATGTCCTGGTAATAGATGAGAAATATATAATATTCTGGTAATATATGAGAAAAAGAGGGTAACTAAATCATTGTATCTTGCTTTTGCACTACATTTTTAGGAGCTCACATTTTACTTTTCTTAATCTTACATGTTTTCATAATAAGAATAATCTAAATTTCTTTCTTCTGTGACAGTTTTTCTTAAAGTGTGGTTAGCAGGTGAATTCTCTGAAATATTAAAATTCATATTCCTCAACCATATTTTATTTCAACAAAATAAAAGATACACCCTAGAATCTGCATTTTAAAATAAATAAGCATCTTGGTCATTCTTAAACCCTTTAAAGATAAAGAGCTTTTTTCTTGGAGATAGTTTTTCTCTATTTTAAATCTTTGAATTTGCCCTTAAACATTAATACTTGTTAATGTTCTAATGAAGAAACTGCTACGAAAAATCAATGCTATTAAAAGAAAACGCTGAATAAATTTTATTATAAATTTTAAGTTTAATAACTGGAGATAGTTACTTAGAGATGTAGTCTCTTCTTTTGATATTTCTGACATTGGCAGATCTAATGCTAAAAAGGTAATGTTTTTGAGAAACATAGCAACCCAAAAAGGTCTTAGAGAAAAGGCTCTAACTTATGTTGGACGAGATCTCTTTTTATCATGTTATTATTTTCCTACCAAATTATTTTTCTATCAAAAATATAAAATGTTATGAAAAATTAAAAATGCAATTCAGGAGAACTCATCCCTTCATCCCTGCTCATGCTTTGCTCCTTCATTTTGTTGAGGTTGTGTGAGAGCTGCCAAGAAATCCACACTGGTTAACAAATGGCTAATTGACAGTCACCCATCTGTTGATGCAGAGTTGGCTGTTTTCAGATAGAGTCAATGATCATTAAGTTTTGTCTCCCCTCATGGGGGAAAGCTGTGACATACTGATTACTTGACAGTGTTAGAAAGATTTCTGACTTATTGCTTATGCATCCTAAACAAATTTTTCTTTAAGGTGAGTGGACCTAATCCTACATTCATTTTTTATCTAAATTCATGAAGTTTAATAATTTTTATAATGGCAAACAGGTATTGCAGGTTTTAATGGTAGTGGTGTATAAATTGTGGTTCATATTTTGAAATATGGCAGCAATAAGTAACTGACAAATCATGGTTTTCCCCGCTAAGCTGAAGCAATTTTTCCCCTCTGCATCCTATATTTTCTCTTATGCTTTGTGATCTTTCTGGTATATAAAATATACAACAAGCATTTTCAGAGTGAAAGGGGAAAGATGTAAGATGCTCTAATCTTTTCATGGTTGAAAGCCTTCACTAGACATGGCCCAGAGAGATTAGCCTTGAAGCAGTACCAAGCTCTGAGGCTCTGCATGAAGGTAATTTTTCCCTTTGGATAGTGACTCTGTTCCCTCAGTGTAGGTTATCAGACTCCCTGTGTGTCTCTATTCTTGTTTCTCTCCTCTGCCTTCTTGTACTTAACCAATGACCATCCCTTCTCCTTGAGAGGTTGGCCTCTTATTAAGGCTGTGTAGAAATCAGTCTACTTTTCAGTAATTTTATGTCTTTAGGAACAAACATATAGGTATTATCTAAGTCTTTACAGTGATTTGAGTTTATTTTAAACAGTCAGGACTCAAAGTAAGCAAAATCTGTCCTATAAACATTAAATTATCCTGTAATTAGAACCATACATTCAATGTGTTTATTGAATACCTACTATGTACCAGGAACTGTACTAATAAGTACAGGGGATAGCATGCTTAGTAAATCAGATATGGTCTTTGTTTCCATGTAGCTTAGATTATATGGGAGAGATGAGAATTAATCAAATGATCCTACAAATAAATATAAAGTTGTAATGTGAGGAGTATCAGGCTGGTTCAGGAAGGTTTCCTCAAAGAGATGTTTGAATTGAGATTTGAAGCAATAGTAGAAGTTAATTAGGTAAAGGGGAGAGGAAGAGCAATTCAGGTAGGATGAAAATAAAAATGGTGCTTTTTATGGAGAAAAGGAATACTATAGATCACCTACTTTTGGTGGGAGAGGATCATGAGTTGAATTTTGAACAGGTGGAATCTGAAATGCCTTGGGGCTACTTAAGATATGATGTGACCTCAGCAGATGTCTGGACTGTTAATACAGATTTGTGTCTCCATATGAATTTTAGGATTGTTTTTTTTCTATTTTTGTGAAAAATTCCATTGGAATTTTGATAGGGATTGCATTGAATCTGTAGACTGCTTAGGGGAAGTATGGAAATTTTAACAATATTAATCTATGAATTTTTCAATCTATGATCATGGGATACCTGTCCATTTATTTGTGTCTTCTTCAATTATTTTCATCAAAGTTTTATAGTTTTCAGTGTACAGATCTTTAACCTCCTTGATACAATTTCTTCCTCAGTATTTTACTTTTTTGATGCTATTATACATGGGATTTTTTTTCTTGATTTCTTCTTTGGTTAGTTCATTATTAGTGTATAGAAAGGCTATTGATTTTTGTATGTTGATTTTTTGTCCTGAGACTTTACTAAATTCATTTATTAGTTCTAACAGTTTTTTTTTGTGGAGTCTTTAGGGTTTCCTCTACATAAGACCATGTCATCTGGAAGAAGAGACAATTTAACTTCTTCCTTTCCAATTTGGATGCTTTTTTATTTCTTTTTCTTGCCTAATTGCTCTGGCCAGGACTTCTAGTACTATGTGGAATAGAAGTGGCAAGAGTGGACATCCTTGTCTTGTTCCTTATTTAGCATGTTAAATGGGTTCGTGAAGATGACAACTGAAATCACCAAGATGATAGGGAGCCTTGTATTGGGGAGGAAGATGGTGAACCAGAGCTGAAGCTCTGGTAATTGAGAAAGAATGACGAATGAAAGAAGTCGATGAGAATAGCAAAGATAGGAGTAGAGGATAAAACAGCCAAACACTACCAGCCTTAGAATTTTTTTTAACTGTGAGATTGGAGGAGAAGCAGTCTGAGAGAAGAAGTGTTCTCTCCTGAGATCCATGGTTAATTGAGGGCCAATGATACAGGGGCCCTGGGAAAAGAGATTTAGGATTTTGAAGTATTTGTTGTTTATGGAGTGTCATTCATTGAGAGGAAAACACAATAGATACTATTGTCTTTTTTCTTCTTAATAGATGAAGAAATAGAGGCTTACAAAGGATGAATGACTTCTCAAGTCTACCAAGCTAATTAGGCAGTGAAGCAAGAACAAGAATCATCTGATTTCTAGCTCAATTCTCTTTCCACTCCCTCATGAAGCATCAGAGCAAAGTTATCAAGCAGCAGAGCCAAGTTTTCTAAGCGTATGTGTCATCCAGTCTGTTCAAAGGCATTTGTTGTTTCATTTATTCTGATTAAAGTTTGTGATGACAGCATTTGTTTTGTTAACTAAAATCCTTTTTATAAATGTTTTGAGTGTCCCTAAATGATTCTCTGAATTTTGGCATCATTTATTTCGAACAAGCAAATTGGAAACCAAGAACTATAATACCTATGAGGCATGTCTTGGACAGGAAAGGAAAAAGAGCAATGAGGGTAATATTTTCCCACTGAAAGGTACTTAAATTCTCCTTATTCTAGGAGATCACGTGAACATGTGCTTAACAAATACTTTCAATGTAGCATACTCTCCCCTCTCCCCAAATGAAGAGTAAACCAAATTGTAGAGAAAATATAGGTAACTTAAATATTTTCTTAAGACCATTTATGGCTTATTTTTTTCTATCTCCAAGTACTAGATTTAAAATCTGTGCTTTCATTACCATCAATTTTATTTTACTAAAATGTATTTTGGGAAGAATATATGCATGTAAAATTTGGCATTAGATTTTTCTTTTCACACCTAATTAAATGGAATAGTCATTAAACTGGAAAATTTTAGAATGGGTTTGTCCCTGACTCAAGTTCTTAAGGTGCACATGTGTGTGTGTGTCCCAAAGTGCATGTTTCAGCACAGTGAAAACCGTCTGTGAAAATGTTTCCTACCCATTGATAATTAGTCATGAGTTACCTGATTTTGCACACTAAATTGGTCCGGGCCTATTTGAAGTAGTGATATTCACAGAGGCATTTGGTTTGTTGAGGCTATTTGAATGACTCAACTGCTTCCCTAGTAAATACATTACTGTGTGATTATTTTTAATAGGGTCCTGACATCCATCGAACAATGTAGCACATCACACTTTGAGGCAGAATACTCCAGACGGTATTTCAAATTTAATTCTCCAGCTGGAATGGAAATAAGAAACTACATTTGATACAAAGAAAGTATTGAGTTGTAAGGATTTCTGAAAAGTCCTCTTTATAGCTTGCTAGGCAAACTGGTAGTCTAACCTTCTGGAAAAGGAATTAGATAGCTCATTAGAGGTTCAATTGTACACTCATTGTTCACTCATAACTTGGCACGTTAGAATCTGTGCTGTGTGCAGCATTGAATATGAAATAGGTAGGAGAAACAGAACAAAGGTTTTCATTAAAAAAAAAACAACAACAAAAAACCACTGCCTGGTTTTATTTTAAACTTGTGGTTTGGAAGGAATACATATTTTAATTTTATTCTTTGTAAAAAGATAGTTCATTTCCTCTCTTTTAAAAGCTGAATCAAGTGGATAATTAAAAAAACCAGCAAATTTGTAATTGGCAAGATGATGAGTCATAAAGTAAACAACACAAAATCAAGACTATAAAAGATGTAAGAGGAACAACATGCAGAAGGTAGTGTGGGGTGAGTGTGACACCCACGTATATTTACAGAACTCAGCTTGGATTGATTTTTTATCTCTACAACAAAATCTCTACCCTACTGCTGAAAACTACTTTAAATTTTATAGATATGCATATTTACCACATAAAATGTATATTTAATTCCTGTATTAACATGTGTACACATCATCACACAAAACAAATACCCATGGTGCTTTATAAATGACCTGATTAAAAGTGGGTATATGAGAGTGTGTGTGTGTGTGTGTGTGTGTGTGTGTGTTTATTTATTCCTTTATTTGAAACCTATACTATATCTAGGGTATAAAAAATATTGAGTAATGTTAGTTATTTTAGCAACTTTTTAAAAGATTTTTTTGTCTCTTTAGTAACATTTTTGGCTTTTGAGGGATTTTTAATTTTTTTTAAATTTCAGCATATTATGGGGGTATATTGCCTTCCCCCCTACCCCCGGGATTTTTAATTTTTTTCTCTTTTGTATTTGATTTTTTCCTTATATTCATGTATACATATATATCATATGCTGTACTATTCTTATATTGGCTATAATTTAACTAGTTATTTACTCTTTTGGCTCTAGTTTTCTAACTGAATTTAGCAGAAGCTATAAAAGATGAAATTTACCTTGCTTGGTACCCTTCTGAAAAGTAGATATTATAACTCCCCTTAATATCTTACATTTTTGTTTAACAATTCTTACTCTCAGTAAATTCCTCTTCATTTCCTAACTAAATCTCAAATGGGAATCAACTTTGCCCATATATCAGTTATCTTCTCCAATTCTTTTGGTTTGTTTTCTTCCGTGGATTCTGTCCAAGGCAATCCTTTACTGAAAAGTGAAAGTAACTGACACAAATGCATGCAGAAGCATCACTGTCCAGTTCTTCAGTGTTCTCTTTCTCTCTGGCATAGCACAGACATGGAGTTCAAAGGGTGGGATCTGGGGTCAAATGGACTATATTCCCAATCCCAGCTTAGTCTCTTACTAGGTGGGTGATATGATTTTGTTTAGTATCAATTTTCTCCTCTCAAAAATGGTGGGAATAGGCCGGGCGCGGTGGCTCACGATTGTAATCCTAGAACTCTGGGAGGCCGAGGCGGGAGGATCCCTTGAGGTCAGGAGTTCGAGACCAGCCTGAGCAAGAGTGAGACCCTGTCTCTACTAAAAATAGAAAGAAATGATCTGGACAGCTAAAATCATACATATAGAAAAGAAATTAGCTGGGCATGGTGGCACATGCCTGTAGCCCCAGCTACTCGGGAGGCTGAGGCAGAAGGATTGCCTAAGCCCAGGAGTTTGAGGTTGCTGTGAGTTTGACACCATGGCACTCTAGCCTGGGCAACAGAGCAAGATTCTGTCTCAAAAAAAAAAAAAAAAAAAAAAAAAAATGGTGGGAATAATGATCACTCTCTCATTTGAACGTGGTAAGGATTATATGACACAATTCTTAACATACTACTTGGCACTATGTTAAGTGTTCGAAATAAATTATATAACAATTCTAGTCCAGATAGTGAAATAGTTAAAGTATATAATATTGAATATTTATTTTAGGCTGGGTATAAAATATCTGAGTAGAGAAATAAGAAGTTCTTATTTAATATGCCTATGTGCGAATAAATCGAATGTAGGGGATTTTAACTTGTTAGGTCATTTTCAAATAAAGCCTTTGCAAATGACTAGGACTTACAGAATAAAACAATATCGCACACAAAAAACTATACTCCACACATAAACTATATAATGCAGAAGTTACCCAGAAGTGATGTATAGAGATGTTTAATATTCTGGAGCTTATTTAACTAACACTGTAATGCTTCACAGAAGTTGAGTTCTCATTTCTGGGTAATAATACTTTCATTTATACAGCATTTTGCAAGGCCCTTTTACATACCTTAGTACAATTTATCATCACAAAAATCTTGCAAGACAGGTAGAGCATGTGTTATTACCCTGATTTTGCAGGTGAGGAAAACCAAACTTGGAGAAGGTAAGTAATTTGCCTAAGGCCACAGTATTTCTAAGGTGAAAGAGCTCCCTCTCTGTTACTATTAATAGTTCTGGGATTTTTTCCTCCCAGGGGGCCTCTGCCAGCCTCAGCAATGACAAGGTTCAGAGTTGAATGTAAGAGATCAGAGAAGGGAAGGTGTTTGTGTTTGTTCTTGCCGTCTTCCAGGCCCTGTGCTTGGAATGGGTCACAGGACAAACAACTCCTATGTACTCTCCATAGTTTCCTGCCCCCTGGACTCTACCTGTATATGGAAATGTCTCAAGATGGCACTATGAGACTGAAATGTGGGTGTTCGGAGGTAGGAAAGAGGGAACTAGATAGTTTCAACCTGGGGAAGGAGAGCCAGGGTTTGGAGTGGGGGAGATGAGAATAGGGAGAGCATGCCTGCCCTGCTGCTCCTGGCCGTGAGAGAACCTCTGTGCCTGCCAATTCTAAACATCGGCTATTTGCTAATGCAGACGGCAAGTAACAATGATCTGCTCTTTCTTGAAAGGTTGATTTTTCTCCAAGATCAGTGAGAGTAAACAAAATCTTTTAATAAAATCTTTATCCAACTCAACAATAAAAGGACAAGTAACCCAATCAAATAATGGTCAGAGATGTAAGTAGACATTTTCCTTAGAAGATACACAAAAGGCCAATAAGCAGATACTCAACATCAACAGTCATTAGAAAAATGCAAATCAAAACCACAATAATGAGATATCATTTCTCACTCATGAGGATGGCTAAAATAAAAAAGACAGACAATAACAAGCTTTGGTGAGGATGTGGAGAAATTGAGGTCCTAATGCTTTGCTGATGGGAATGTAAAATGATGCAACAGCTTTGGGAAACAGTTTGGTAGTTCTCCCAAAAGTTAAACATAGAGTTACCATTTGATCCTACAATTCCACCTCTAGGTGTATACCCAAGAGAATTGGAAACATACATCCACACAAAAACTTATACATCACTGTTCATAGCAGCATTATTCATAATAGCTGAAAGTGTAAACAACCCAAGTGTCCATCAACTGATCAATGAACAAAATGTATATGTTATTTAGCTATATAATGGAATATTATTCAGTCATAAAAATGAAAGAAGTACTGATGCATTTTACCATAGGGATGAACCATGACAACATTATACTAAGTAGAAGCCAGACAAAAAAGGCCATGTATTATATGATTCCACTTATCTAACTTGTCTAGAGGAGACAAATCTATAGAGACAAAAATAGATTAGTGGTTGACAGGGGCTGGGGGAGAAGAGGGAAGGGCCGTGTTAGTGGGTGTGGGGTTTCTTTCTGAGGTCATGACAAGGTCCTGGAATTAGTAGTGATGATGATTATACAACTTTATGAGTATACTAAAAGCTTTGAATCACACACTTAAATGGGTGAATTTTATGATACATGAATTGTTGTATATCTCAATAAAAAATCCTTATCTAAGACGATGGTAATAGCTAACATTTATTAAGAAATAATGCTAGAAACTGTGCTACGGGTTTTATGTATTATTTTATTTAATTTTTCCAGCAACCAGAAGGGCACATACTCATTATTATTATTATTATTATTTTTTATTTTTTGTTTGTTTTTCAGCTCATTATGGGGGTACAAAAGATCAGGCTATATACATGGCCCTTGCTCCCCATCCCCCTGAGTCTGGGCTTCAATTGTGTCCATTCCCTAGACAGTGCACATCACACTCATCATGTAGGTGTGCACCCCTCCCCTCCCCTCACCCCATCCCCCCCAGTCAGAACTTCAAGCGTGTCCATTCCCGAGGCAGTGCGCATCGCACTCATCACGTAGGTATACACCCATCCCTTCCACCCAGCCCCCACCTCTGTCCGATACCCAATTGGTGTTATTCCCAAATGTGCACTCAGGGAAACCAGTTTGCTGGTGAATACATGTGGTGCTTATTTTTCCATTCTTGGGATACTTCACTTAATAGAATGGGTTCCAGCTCTCTCCAGGAGAACCAAAGAGATGCCATATCGCCATTATTTCTAATAGCTGAGTAATACTCCATGGTGTACATATACCACATTTTGCTAATCCATTCATGACTTGATGGGCATTTGGGTTGTTTCCACATCTTTGCGATTGTGAATTGTGCTGCTATAAACATTCGGGTGCAGGTGTCTTTTTTATAGAATGACTTTTGTTCTTCTGGGTAGATGCCCAATAATGGGATTGCTGGATGAAATGGTAGGTCTACTTGAATCTGTTTAAGGTATCTCCACATTGCTTTCCACAGGGGCTGCACTAGTTTACAGTCCCACCAGCAGTGCACATACTCTTATTGTTTTCACTTTATGGAAGGGGAAACTGAGGCTTTCAGAGGCTCAATAATTTGCCCAAATCACATGAGGTTTGACACCAGACTCTGGTTTTTACCTCTATGATAAGCACCACTAGACCTTAAACAATGTCCTGTTCTCTCGGTATGGCTGTCACTGGGTTCAGCTTTGGTGTTTTTGGAGTTTTTAACATTTTGCTTTTTCAGAATTCTGTAATTGGGTGCTCTAGTGACCAGGAATAGGAATAGATCTGAGCAGTGGTCCACCCCTCACCACACACCTCAATAAAGGACTTTGTTCAAGGCTGACGCTAACCTTTGTTTGCTCAGATGTCCTTCTCTTAGAGCAGCCCTCTTGATACCCCAGTCTAAATGAAAGTCCCCCTTTCAGAGGCTCTCACTGAACCATGTACCTCTTTTTTATAGCACCCATTGCAGCCCAGTGGAGATGTGATTAATATGTGTCTTCCCCACTAGGCTACAAACTTCATGATGTCGGGGACCATGTCTGCTTTGCTCACCATTGTACACTCAGCAAGTAACACTGAGCACACAGTAGGCACTCAATAAGTATCAATTGAATGACTAAACACCAGCACAGTAAGAAAATTTCTGCACTCTTCACACCTCTCTACTGTCCCCCACTGTGTCCCCTTTTTAGAAATTTGTATATCACGTTTCTGGCTTCTGGGTGCAGCGTGTAAGCCCGGCCTGGGAGTGCCCCGGGGCCACGCTGGCCCGCGCTGTTGGAAAGTGATGCACTGGTGGAAAGCTTTGGCTGCAGTTCCAACCTCAGAGACCTCTCCAAATGTTTCCTATGTGTCGTGCTCCTCCACTCCAACTGGGATTTTGGCTGTCACCTCATTTCTTGCCTCCATTAGCTCTTATGACTACTCATAATGACATTTCCCATGAACTCCCCCGTGATCCTAAAAAATTTTACACCCAGCCAATCTCACACCACCACCTAAGTGGTTAAACATGTACATTGCAATACCCCTGGCATATAAACAAGCTGAAAAACCCAGAAATGTTAATTACCCCAGGTTATGCAGCAAATAACTGATAGAAACAGAATCAGAAACTAATAGATTGTAAACTCCTTAAGGCTTTTGTTTTATATGTTTAAATTTTCGTTGCCATGCCCAGCATAGCCTGGTAGATATTAAGAGCTCATTAAATATTTCTTTAACGAGAAACCCAAATTCTTTCTGAAAGGAGCTCACACTCTGTTCTGCATCAGCTAATTCCCACCCCTCTGCGAATATATTTCCCCTCAACTAACTTTCCTAAACTTTATGAATTTTTGGATATGATTGGAGTGCCCAAATTCCAAAGGTACCTAACCAAACGTGCCAAAATAGCCCCATTTTCTCATTTTTCATATCACTAATGTTAGCACCACCATTTTTTATCCACCCTGGTTGAAATCTGCCTTTTTAATTCTTCAATCTTATTACACACAGCCAGCAGTCAAGTCCTACAGATTCTCCTTGGACAGTACCTTTGTGTTTTCGTTTCAATTCTCACTGCCACACCCCAGTCCAGACTCACTACCATCCAACTCGACTTTCCCCACCTCTCCGCTCTCCCAGCTGTAATAGTGTCTGGATACTGTTTCCAGACTAATTTTTCTGATTGTGATATGTTTTTCTCAAACAGTTTCAGCAACTCCCTACACTGTTTTGTCCAAATTTAAATTTCATGGAATTCGAAGTCCTTCAAAAATGATTGCAACTTACATTTTTATCCTTATCTCTCCCTTCTATGGACACAATCCTCTGGGCAAACCAAAAGGTACTCCTCAGAATTCCCTGGACACCCCCCCATTTCCCCACGTCATGCTACCTGTGACTTCTTCCTTATGCTTAAACGTCTGTATCTTGGCCTGGATGTCTCCAATGAAAGCTCTTCCAGGATTTTTTTTTTTCTTGATTGCTGCCCCCAAAGGAAGTGTTGCCTGTTGCCATCTTTTGGCTCCTTTAGAATTAGGAGTCGAATTTTTGTGCCTGTCCTGTGGTTTGTGGTGTGGATAGCATCTCCCCTAGTAGACAATGAGAGCAGGGTCCATGACTTACACAATTTTGTGCCCTGTAGCACTAAGCTAGTGTCTTCTAAACAGTGGGCAATTTCGTAATTTAAATACCTTGTTTTTCTTCATTGTCCATTTCTTCCATTTATATACCAACCCCCCCCATTTCCTTTCATTTCAACATCTTATAAACTGATCTCATGTATCTAAGCCCATTGTTCAGCTCATTAATATAGTCCATGTATATGAAACAGTTTACTAGCTTCATGTAATTGAATAACATTTATGATTAGAAAATATTAACTTTTAAAGAAGGTATAGCATATGGTGACTAAAAGCTTTAGATAGTTATTCCTAGTTTCAATTAATTTTTAGTAGGAAAACTTAAAACATAACATTAAAGGCATGATGGAGGAGCCAAAAGTCTAGTCTTAGTATAGCCTATGGAATGCAAGTTTCTGGCTCTTAAAAATATTTACAGTTATCTTTTTGGCTGCTTTTGAGTGGCAGTAACTGGCATTAGTGGGATTCTCTTCTCTTGGGGATGAAAAATGAAGTCTGAAAGAATGTTCATTACCATCAGGGTATGTGTTGACCAAACTAATTTTTCATCTGCCAAAATGTGTATACTGGCTTCTGTCTCATCTAGAGACCTCTGGAACTAAAAGTAATTGATCAAATTAGCCCAACTATAACCCCCCACTAGTACTGTTATGATTGCAGCTTGTTAACCTTAGTACACTGTTTATTTAAACCATGTGGATGACATCATGAAAACCACCCCCACTTCATCAAAGCATGATGCAGACGATGAAAAACAAGTTGGTTTCAAACCACTCTGAGATAGGATCTTTTTTCCTTTCTTTCCTACGTTAAAAGATAAAATGTGAAACCTCTGTTCTTGGCCATTTGATTTTCACTCCAGCTGGCCCTTTCCCAGTGACATGGAAGCATTTTTATGCCATTTAGAATTAAGCAAACTAAAAATATTAAACAAGCATGCTTCAGTCCTGGAAAAGGAGAACTGACGACAGAAAATGTTCTTTTGATTTTCCTATTATCCTTCCTTTGCCAAGGTCACTTTTCCATGCTGTATAGTGGTTTCCTGCACCACAGCCTGGCAGACAATGCCCAGCAACATCTTTATGCTGGAACTGGCCACGAGACTAGCAAGCTATTTTCCCTAGGCTGTGATTATTTTCCTTCTTGGTGTCCTTCTTATATTCCCGTACAAGCTCGGATCTGCTTTGATTAGAAAGATTGGTGCATGTGTGTACCATTCTCACCTCCTGAAGCATGGTAAGCTCCTTGGCTCCCACGGTGTTCCTGCTGCCATGGTTCCAACATCATTCCACTGCCACAGTTTTCTTCTTAGTAAAAGTATTAGCATCTATGAAGCCTAATTTTTGGATATTAGTAAGAGATAAGTTGACAATTCACGAGGAGGTCATTGGTTTACTGGTGGCACCAATATGAGGTAACACTCCAAAAGGAAAAATGAAATTCAAAAAAGTAATGGAATAAATGCCATCTTTACTCAGTGGACACTTGCAATCTCTAGTACTTTTTAAGCCTATATTTCCTTGACATCTTGGATGAGAAGCTTATCTTTTAAATTGTAAGAATTCATTCAACTATCTCACCTTGCATGTATTAGTAAGCCTTGTTTTAGGCACCATAAGGGGTTAAGAAATGTATAAAGTCATGGTCATTGTCCACAAGAAATTGACACTCTAGTGTAGCATTTCTAAACTGTTTTCTTTGGAACACTAGTTCTTTTTTTTTTTTTTTTTCCCCTGAGATGGAGTCTTGCTCTGTTGCCTGGGTTAGAGTGCCGTGGTGTCAGCCTAGCTCACGGCAACCTCAAACTCCTGGGCTCAAGCAATCTTCCTGCTTCAGCCTCCCGAGTAGCTGGGACTACAGGCATGAGCCACCATGCCTGGCTAATTTTTTTTTCTTTTTCCTATTTTTAGTAGAGATGGGGTCTCGCTCTTGCTCAGGCTGGTCTCCAACTCCTGAGCTCAAGTGATCCTCCCGCCTTGGCCTTGGAGAGTGCTAGGATTACAGGCATGAGCCACCGTGCCTGGCTGGAACATTAGTTCTAATACAAGCTCTGTGAAAAAAGAATTTTATGTACAAAGAAGTTTGACTTCCCTCTTGGAAAGTTACAACATATTAAAGGACTTGAAAAATTCTGAAATGAAGAATTGTGTTTATAATTTGTTTAACCTAGAGCTTACCAAATTTATTTGATCATGAATTTTTTTTAATGTAATACCCAATGTTTATAACACCTCATGGAATATATTTTGGGGAATGCTGGCTCAGTCAGCTTTTTTTTACAGGGATTATTTACTTTATTTCCTTTGTATCACCCAGAGGAATACCCACAATAAGTTTTTGGAAATACTTGATTAAACAAATATACTGTCTAACCCAATAGTTAGAGCAGTGGCTCCCAAATTCCAGTCCATAGATGGGTGTGTGCTGTCTGCATTAGTATTTCTTGGAGAAGATGTTATAAATACAAATTCCTGGGATCTGAACCTGGAGTTTCCTATTCAGTGGGTTTGAAGTTGGGCCTGAGAATCTGTATTAAAACATCCCAGGTAATTCTTAGTCTTGGCTAGCTTAGGAATCACTGGTTGGTATACAAAAAAAATAAACAACGCCAAAGCTGAACATTTGGCAATCCTTGATTTAAGTTCTCCATTCCATGGTCACAGATTAAATTCTAACTTTAAAAACATATGTCCATTGTAATCCATCAAGAATGTGAATGTGCCTGATCGAGTCCAAAGCACTGGACCTGAAGATAGGTCAATAAAGTTATCTGTACATATAGAAAAAAGAATAGTGTACTTTGGTTTTACAAGTTTAGCATAAATCTATAATTTTGAAGGGCACAGAAGAAATTTGAAATATTTCTGGAACCGAGAGTGTTTTTTGGCCTGGTCTTTAGGATTGTTGCAATGATACTGCTGGCTCTGTGAATCCTTCTCAGACTATTAGAAGGTGGCTTTAAAACTTAGAAGATTGGTCTGGAAGTCTGATGGGACCATGAACTCAAACCTTGGGTGATAAGACAAGGCGGATAGGATGATTTTTTTCCTACATCAGCATTGTAAATACTATACAACAGCAATAAAAATTTTTATAAGACCATAAACTTTAGAATATCCCATGACAAGATTATATGTAGAAATACGTACTGAAATGGTTTCTATGTTTTATGCCACAAATATTTGAAATCAGTTCTGGTTTGGTTCTCCTCTTATTAAAATTCGTTTTAGAAATGGCTCTACTTCATGGTTATTTTTCATGTATTTCTGATTGAGAAAGATCTTATAGGTGGTAAAATCAGCCAAAACAAGTAGTACTACTTAAAAGATTTTGAAGAGCCTTAGATACTATTTATTAAGGATAAACCATCAGGAGCATTGTAAGGATTGTACATTAGGTTTTTTAAATTATTATTTAAACTCCCCCATCACTGCTTTAAAAAAAATCACTGTGTGCCTCCTTCTCTGTCTCTGCCTCTTCCCCATCCCTCCTCCTCCTCCTTTTCCATTTTTTTTTTTTTTTTTTTTGAGACAGAGTCTCACTCTGTTGCCCAGGCTAGCGTAAGTGCCGTGGCGTCAGCCTAGCTCACAGCAACCTCAAACTCCTGGGCTCAAGCAATCCACCTGCCTCAGCCTCCCAAGTAGCTGGGGCTACAGGCATGCGCCACCATGCCCGGCTAATTTTTTCTATATATATATTTAGCTGTCTATATAATTTCTTTCTATTTTTAGTAGAGATGGGGTGTCGCTCTTGCTCAGGCTGGTCTCGAACTCCTGAGCTCAAACGATCCGCCCACCTCGGCCTCCCAGAGTGCTAGGATTACAGGCGTGAGCCACCACGCCCGGCCCTCCTTTTCCTTTTGACACTAGTTTATGAAGCCAGCAAAAAACATTAAAGATTTAGTAGCAGGCTATACTTTTACTTTTTGGCTTAATAACCCTATCTTCATGATAAGATTATATTATGGAGTAAAGCCTCTAGAACTGTTTCCTTTGATCGGTTAAATAATTTGGTATATCCATGCAATTGAATGCTATGCAGTGATTAAAAGTAATTATGTAGTTCTATATTAATGTACATGAATATTCACTAAATATATGGGAAAGAAAAAGGTGCTCAAGGGAAATTGTTAAGTGAAAAAGCAAGCTACCAAACAGTATGATTCCAAATGCTTAGATTCCATGTATTTAATGTGTAATTTTAAAAAGGAAATAATAGCTAAAGTTTGTTAACCTGAGACCATGTGCCAGGCACTATTCCAAGCACTTTGTGTACATTGACCTATTTAATTCTCATAACCACCCATTAAGGTTCCTTCCCTTATAATTCTCTATCGCCTTCCCTTGAGAAACTAAAGCGCAAAGCCAATAAGTCACTTGCTCAAGGTCACAGACTAGTAACTGGCAGATGTGGGGTTTTTAACCCATGTACTTTGGTTTCCCAGCCTGCACTCTTAACCACGTGCTATAGGAAATGTATCAAAATGCTGATCCTATTTGAAGGTGGTATTGTGTTCATTTTTTATGCCTTTGTAATTTGTTACAATTCCTTTTTCAATCAGCCTTTACTACTTTCAAATTAGAAAGACAAAATTTTGGATGAAAACGAAGAACTCCTCCCTTACTTAACACAGTAATAAATGCAACAGAGCCTCGAATGACATCATATTATTTAGGGTTCAGTCTAGCAGTCTAAAAGAAACTCTTTAAGGATTACACATTATCTTAACATTACAGATAAGGATTAAAAACCTCTGAAATATAGTGAGTTCTCTAGTCAAAGATGAGTCAGTGGCAAAGAATTGGCAATATAATCCAGTATATCTAACGACTTGTAGATCCTATAATCCAGTATATCCAATTTTAAAAGTTGATAGTGCTGAATGGATATTTTTTTGCACAGCCACAACTTGGTATTCATAGGATACCAAAATCTAAGGATGCTCAAATCCCTTATATAAAATGGTGTAGTATTTGCACATAACCTACACATATCTTTCTGTATACTTTAAATCTTCTCTAGACGACTTATAATACCTAATGCAATGTAAATGCTATGTCAATAGTTGTTATATTGTATTGTTTAGGGAATAATGACAAGAAAAAAGACCTGTACATATTCAGTACAGATGCAACCATCCATTTTATTTTTCCAAATATTTTTGATCTGTAATTGGTTGAATCCACAGATCCAGGACCCCTAGGCAAGGAGAGCTGAATGCATTTATTATGTTAAAAAGTCAAGTCTACTAGTTGAACATGGCTGTGTTCTGCTCACATCCTGCACACCTGAAAACAGTGCCTTCCATCTGTCCCGCTTAGTGGGCTCGCAGTGGATGAGGAGAAAAAGGTCTTTAAGGGTAGTATTCTGAGCTCAAATCCGAGTCATGTCCCAACTCTGCTAAGAGGTTTTTATAAAAAGACCCCAAAAAATCACATTGTCATGCTTCATGATTGCTAAATAATGTAGAAAAACAATTGTCCTATCAGTCTGATGGCTTTGCTGTTTTATGAATTCCATCATTTTCAAATCAGAGAAATCCCTCCCCTTTGTATGTTAAACTCTGCTTTGTGTAAATCAATTAGATCTAGAAGAAACCTCAAGGAAATATAATTTGTTTCATTCTTTTGGATAACCCAACAACGGAGTCCTTTAACTGATATCAGATTATCACGTAGATGGCACTGGAGAGTTTCCAGGGTCCTTGTGATACTACGATTGAAGCAGTATTTGTTGAGTAAACACCGTATGTATTTCTAGCAGAACTGTGCTAGAAAGGGAAAGGAACTGGAAAAGGAAAAGAAACATAAATACCTGTCACTATTCTGTCACTCACATTGATTTCTTGTGTTCCACAAAGAAAGGGAACATTAGAAATTGCAATTTGGAAATTGAATATTTCCAATAGACAGAAAGGAATTGGTAGGGCAACAGTGATAATTTTGAGGTTTAGCATTAGGTTGACTTGTAGGTCATGTTGCTTGCTATTCCCAAAATTGGGGAAGAGAATGTCAGTAAGATACAGCTGAGATCTTTTTCTGAGTGTAAACATAATATGTACCCCACAAAAATTAAACTACACAGAATGGTAAAAGGAAAAAAAATCATACAAAATCTCACTGCCTAGAGTTAACTAATGTTCTTATTTTAGCATAACTCTATGTTTTGTTATGTACATTTCTTGCAAAAAAATGGGACCCAAACTGTTTTAAAACCCAGTTTTTCAATAATATACTTTGGAATTTTCCTATCAATAAATATAATTGTACATTTTTATTTTTTAATAGTTACTCATTTCATTGTGTGGTGTGTCATAATAAATTATTTAATTACTATAATCCTGTCTTTTTGGAGATTTAGTTTAAGTTTTTTGGATCCTTATATACAATGCTACCACCTACACACATACAAATACATGCATGTCTATGTTTCTGTTTATATTTACATAATAGGTGTATGTATACTTTTCTGATCATTAATTTGATTATTTCCTTAGGATTAATTCCTGGAATTGGAATTTGCAAAGGGCAGGCACATTTACATCTTGACACAGTATTGCCGAATTGCCTTCTAAAAACATAGTTTATATCCTGGGACACAAAATGGGAGTCCTTGTGCTGAGATCAATACCACCAACATTATGTGTCACCAGTTTTTAAATACTTGGGACTCTTCTAGGTCAAAAATTCTCTCCTCTTTCAAAATTAGTTTAATATCTTTTTCCATGCATAATGGACATTTTTATTCTTTCTTTGTGACTTGCCTGCTCATGGCCTTTGTCCATATTTCAATTGAGATATTTATCTTTTTCTTAGACATTTTACAATATTCTTTATGGATTTATCATATTACATGTTAATGTGTCATATATGTCACAAATTTTTTCCAGTTCATTTTATTCTTTACTTATGTATTTTTCTTTTCTTTGTTTTCCTTTTTTTCATAAAGAACTTTTAAATCTCTAATTTTTAGAGAATTTAAGTAAAGAAAAATTTTCCTGGGGAGCCCCTGTTTGTTACTTTTCTTTGTTGGTTCAATTTACAAAGAACAAATCTAATATAAGACTAGTAACAAAATATGGGAGTGCTTATCTCCATAGATTGAATAATAAATATATTCAGTATTTTGTAATTGAAAGCAGATTATATTTTCTACGTTTTTAGCCATTATTTAAAATTTGAACTAGAATGTTTTCCCTATTAATATGTATACTATAAAACACATACACTTTTATACTTTTCTAATTGGATTATAATTTAGTGTCTTTGTATATTTCTATATCTATTTCTATATATCTTTACATTTTAGGCACTTGTGTTATTCATGTGGAAACACATAAACAGACATTTAGTAACTTGGCAATTTATATATTTACATATATTCACACATATACATAAATTAGAGCTCAGCATTGTCAGAGAGCATTTATTGGGCTCACCGAATGTGTGTAGGAAAATATCACTCTCCTAATGTGGCTAATAGAAATGGAAGTTAGTTACACATAGTTACTACTAGCAGAACTTGCATCTGCATTTTTTTTTAAGTGTCATGAATCTAACCTTTCTATTTTGGCAACTGAAAGGTAGCAGGAAGGACAGTAATTCAGCTGTGGGACAATGTAAGGGGTTTTAGTGAATGTTGGCCAAATACCATTTGACATGCGCTTACTGGCAAAGCAAATAGTGATCTTGTTGCACAGCCCAGCTCCATGTGTTCAGTCAAATTTCCTCTGAAGAAATCATGAACTGAACTGCCACCCACAATTCAAGCTAGTTAAATGTTACCTCTGGCTTTTAATGAAAATGTAAAACCCATGGGTCCAATTCTCCTTACTTGGCTCTGTATGTGTAAAGGTTGAGTTGAATAGAAATAATTAAGGACAGACTGGGAACATTTGCAAAAATTAAATCAGGGATTAACTCAGATGCACTAAGAGTTGTTTAAGTTCTTTTTGACCTTGTCTTATAAACATAGTCTGTTTTAGTAACCTTGATTGCTTTGCAAAGTTGACTGGCTGACATAGCATCTCCCTGTGAGGTAGGCTCCTAAGCATTCAATCACACATGAGACTAAGAGATAGGAGTCATAGCATGTTTAATATTTGAATTATTACTTCAGGACATGCTATATAGACTCTTTAAAAGAAAAAGCGTTTTCACACTCACGTTTCTGATCCAGTCGGGGGCCATACTTTTATTGCCACATGGACTTTCAGAGACTCCAAGCTCATTTCGATTGCTGGTGCAAGGGTATAATATATTTTAGTAATTTGGCATTTGTTTATTATTATTGTCACTGAATCTGCACATTGGAAATTTATTTTTAGTTAATGAATGCTGTTGTACATGAGTGGGCCTCTAAGACGCCAATAGGATACACCAAGACCCCAGTGTCAATTAAGAGTTGAGTGATGGTTTCTGTACTTTATTTATCTTTGCTTTTTGGCAAATTTTATAGATTTTTGGGCAAATTCTTTCAGCATTCTAAGAGGTAATGCTTTTGATGGTATATGCAAGAAACCAGCAACTGGTAAAACATAAATAAATATAAATAAAATATAAGTAATTTTTTGGGTACAGTTTTGCTAGAGACTAGAATAACAGAGTCTTTTTACTTTACTATAAATTGATGTTTTAAGATTTTAAAAACAAAGTGTGATCTGTCAGTCAACAGAATCTGAATTTAAGGAATTTGAAGAAGGTGCTGATTCTGCATCAGTAGCTTCTTTAGTACGTGTGCTATTAGAAGACATTAGGTTTTCAATGGCACCTAAAGGAATTGTGCCCCGTGAGTGCTACCCACTGGTTATTATGCTTAAATCGGACCATGAAGATTTTGTATTTAATAAAATTACACATAATGTTTCCAGCATATTGCCTAGCTAGCATATAATAAGAGCTCAAGAAATGTTACTGCATCAAGTTAATAAGCCAGGCTTCCCTGATACTGGCACCCCCAGGAATTATCCTCATTTTACAGATGAAGAAATTGAGGTTTAGAAGCAGGCGGGAGGGAGCTTTCCCAATCCAGATGGTTAGTAAGTGATGGAACTAGGCTTAAACTCAGGCTTGCTGACCGCTATGATAGTCAACAGTATTCCCCAAACTTTGGCACGTTTACCTCTGGTACTATGTACAAAATTATTTTAGATGGAACCCAAACACATTTTTAAAACTGTAATATGTATGTATTTTTTTTTTAACTAGCCTCTCCACCCATTTTTTTCTGTGTTTTGTTTCTGTGGTATAATATCTGGAAAATTCTTATTCACAAAGAAAAGTAGTTGCCTTACAAATGAAATAAAATATTTGTAGTATTCCTGAAGCATCTTTAAAAACTTCTCTCGATTATTTTCTTTTTTAAAAATAGCAGGTTTATTGAGATATAATTCCCATACCATCCATTTCACCTTTTTAAAGTGTGCATGTGTTTTTAATATATTCATAAAACTGAACATGGATCACTACTGTCTAATTCCAGAACATTTTCATCACTTCAAAAAGAAATTCTATATACATTAAGCAGTCGCTCCCCATTCTCCTCTCCCCCGTCTTCTGACAACCACTAATCTACTTTCCGTCGCTATGGATTTACTTATTCTGCATATTCTTATAAATGGAATCATACAATATGTGGCCTTTCATGCTGGCTCCTTTTGCTTAGCATAATGTTTTCAAGGTTCATCTATTTTGTATCCTGTGTCAGTATTTCATTCCCTTTTATAGTCAAATAATATTCCATTGTGTGGATATACCACATTTTGTTTATCCATTCAGCAGTTGATGGACATTTGGGTTGTTTACACTTTTTTGATTATTATGCATCATGCTGCTATGAATATCCATGTACAAGTATCAGAGTCCTTATTTTCAAATCTTTTGAGTAATATACCTAGACGTAGGATTGCTGGTTCATATATTAGTAATAACCCCATGTTTAACTTTTTGTGAACCACCAACTGTTTTCCTCAGCAGCCACACCATTTTATGTTCCCATTAATGGTGTATGAGGGTTACAATTTCTCCATATCCTCACCAATACTGGCTATTTTCCATTTTACTGATTATAGCCATCCCAGTGGATGTGAAGTGGTATTTATTTTAATGTATATTTGAAGATATAATTACCCTGCGAAACTCATGGTAATGTTTGTTTTGCCTTTATGGCAGTGATAAGATTTCTTCTTCTTTTTTTTTCTTTTTTTTTTTTTTTTTTGAGACAGAGTTTCTCACTCTGTCCGCCTGGCTAGAGTGCAGTGGCATCATCGTAGCGCACTGCAACCTCAAACTCCTGGGCTCAAGCGATCCTCCTGCCTCAGCCTCCTGAGTAGCTGGGACTACAGGCATGCGCCACCATGCCTGGCTAACTTTTTCTATATATTTTTAGTTATCCAGCTAATTTCTTTCTATTTTTAGTAGAGACAGGGTCTCGCTCTTGCTCAGGCTGGTCTCGAACTCCCGACCTAGAGCAATCCGCCCGCCTCGGCCTCCCAGAGTGCTAGGATTACAGATGTGAGCCATCGTGCCCAGCAATAAAATACACTTTTATTTAAGGAGGAAAAAAGTGGATCACTTAAAAAAAGTGAATCACTTAAAGAAAATCAGTGGATAAATAATGTGTGACTGTAGATATGGTGAAATTCGTGAAGGTGTGGCCTTGGGCAAGTTACTTAATTTCTTTGAGCCTTAGTTTCCTCATCTGTAATAAAAGAGGACACTGGACTGTTATGAGGATTAAATGGGCTACCATTCATAAAATACATGGAACAGTGCCCGTAGAAGTGTGTGCTACGTAAGTAGAGAAAGTGGTGTTGAATGAGTCAGGTTTGAGAAACTCTTGCATAACTTATAGTATATCTCTTTATATTTATTAGCAGGGACTGGCTTTTTGTATAGGAGGCAGTCAGTCACTGTTTAATAAAGCAAATGGCCGAGTGAATGTCATGGTGATGTTGCATTTCTCTGTTCATTCTTGGCTTGTGTGATAAAGGTGCTGCAGAAAAGGAGAACTTTCTTGGGGTGGGGACGACCTGGCAACACAGGCACAGGCCAGTCACTGCTGATATTCTGCCACCCAGGCTACCCACCCGCACCAGCCACACTAAAGATGCTGGTCCCTGGAGGAGGATGTGGAAAACACCAGTCCTTTTCACTCCTGGCTTCTTGGCTTCTTTTCTTTTCCTTTCCTTTTTTTAAAAAATAACTTGAAAATTAATGAACGGGGCTAGATTTCAATTCTCCTTCCTTTTGGCCATAACACAAAGACAAATACACTATGACAAAAAAAGAAAAGATATTTCATGGAGTCTCTATAATGGGATTTGGCCGAGATGTTGTCTTGAAAGATCATGCTTGCAGTCAACAGTAGTCACTTGGCCTGCTGGGAAGTGAAGCATACATAACTCCCTTCGCTTATCAAATCTGTTCTCTCACTCTTGGACGTTAGAGTTTAAACATTCATAAATTAAATGGCCAAATAACAGTCATTGTTTTACATTTGATCAAACATAAAGAACTTACTTGAGTAAAGCAAGCGAGTTAATGAAGAAAAATAATTCACTGAAATGAAAAAAAAAGCGCTTTAATTTTCACTTACAGAATTATGAGCAGTGTAATGTTCTCTGCTCAGCAGTGCCACTGTTTCATGCGTGCTTACAGTTAATAACTTATTCTAGGTATTAAACCTGTCACATTCCTTTTACTTGGGCCTGCAATGAAGAATTTACAGCAGGAGACCCAGAACTGACCCAGCAATTTGAAAACATAACACAGATATGAATCCAATTATTCTCCATCTAAATGGTGACACTTATGCCCTGCATCGACATGTGACATCTGAACCAGTCATATTTAATATCTGACTCATCAAAGCCAACCCAGAAACAAAAGCAAAAAGATTATTTCACACCCACCTTCAGAACAGAGTTCATGAACGAAAGAAAAAGAGAGCGCGTTAGCCTGCTCTATGTAATTTAGATACTGACATAAAACATATTTTTTTCAAAGTTGTTCTCCCCCCTGGTGTGCTGGTCTTTTTCCCTTTCGCGACTACATTTGTGCTGAAAAAGAAAGAGTTGCTTGTACAAGTTCATAAAACAAAACAAATCACTTCTGCAGCAGGAATATATCAGTGGCTTGCTGCTCGGGTCTCAGGGTTCTTGCCAAATGCTCCGATCATTTCTGTTTTTATTCTTTGTAAAACCAGCAACTGGAGCCGCTTAAAATGTTTTTCATATAAAAATGTAACTGGATCAAACAGTGGCCTTGCAAAGAGAAGGGAGGGGTGAGTGGAGATTCCTTTGGAAAAAGACTGAAAATTTGGGGATTGTAGTATAAATAAAGATCACTTTTAATATATGTAAAAAGAGGTATTTTATTTTGTCCCTCTACAATAAGGGGAAGGGAGATATATTCTAGAACCAGCTAAAAAGGAATGGATAAAAAGATTGTGAATAAGTGCTTCAACTAATGGCAAAAGGAGCATTTTCTTGTCCTCAGTGTTGAAGAAAGCAAAAGGAAAGAGAAGATTAAGAGGTTAAGAGACTAAGATTCACTTGCTCATCAAGGGAGAGCGAGTGAGCCTGCCTGCTCAGCACACTCACTTCCTTTCGTAAAGATTAAAACAAAAGGTCAGGGCTTGGAAAGCAGGTTGGTCACAAGACCTAATTTCTTATATTTGATCAAAACTAGGCTCTATGTGGAGGAAAAAAAATAAAAACTTTTAAAGAACATTTTTGACTTCTAAAGGGTTATATGCTAACGAAGGGACAGACTATCCAGCAATCCCCAAGAGAAAATTCTGTAGTCATCTTTTTACATTGTATGAATTAGACTTTGGCTTTTTATTATGTTATTATTTGTTATGAGAGACTAATTCTCATTCTGCCATGGTCACAAAAGGCTACAATATAAAGCAACACAATATCTCTGGAACTTGAAGTAAAAACAAAAGAGAAAATTTCAATATCAAATCTCAAGGCGACAGCAAGAACGACCCTCTTCCACCAAACACACAAACTCTATTTGTATGTGTACATGTTTTAATCCGTAGAAAATATGGCTTGGAAGAGCACAGCCCAGATTCTTGGCAGTGATTACAATGAAGAGAATCAGTGGGACTGGAGGATGGGAAGGGGCTTTCAGATGTTACTTATATACCCTCTTTCACACACCGTATAGAAAGGAATGTAACAAGCATTCATGTACATGCCACTCCGATGTAACAACTGGTAGTATTTTGTGGTCTTTGCTTTAGATCTGCTTGGCTGCTAAAAGAGACCAAATGTGACAGGTGCCATGGTGCAGTGCTCTGTGTTTTCTGAAGATGACCTTGGAATCACTCTAGGCTGCTCAGGCAACAGTCCGGCTGGGATCAGGGGCGTCTCCTTCTCCCTGTTGAAGGGGCTACACCCCAGCTCCACTTCCCATGGCACTGGTGGTCCCCAGCTCCAGCAGCAGGATGGCAAATTTCCACAGGGTCCAAGGTCTTCAAGTGAAGGGCTGAAGATTTTCCCAGACAACGCTGTATACACAGCTGGTTTCCAAAATTCTGACCTTCTGGCACTTGTCGGTCTGGGAATACCTTCACTGACAAGGCAGTTTTCTCAGGCTTGTCCTATGAAAAGGTAGAAAAACAGGAGGGTAATGTCCCTCCACTGGCCTGTAGACCCGGATGTAGACTCACACCCTTTTGTGGGATGGTGAGGAGATGGAGACCCTGTGTCTTGTCTTCTCCAGGGGCCAGGAAAGACCCTGCTTTGCATAAGACAGAGTGTTCTTCTTTTTTGCACTCTTCTCACATCCCATTTCCACCTTGCCTGGAGCCAACCACTATCCTGAAGTAGATGTTTATTCATATTTTTGTACTTCTAAGTACGTATGAATGCATTTATACGCTACACATAAAATTGTTTTGTGAGTTTTAAAAATTTACATTAGAGTTTATTCTTTTTCTAAAACTTGCTGTTTTTACTTAACATTATATGTCTAAGATCTATCCATATTGGGTTTATATTTCACCCAATCTGGGAGTCTCTGTGTTTTAATAAGCAAATTTAATGTTGACAATTATTGAGGTTATTGATTTTTTTAATTATTATTGTTAATATGTTGGTGCTTTAAAATCCTTTTTCCTTTTTTTCTTTGCTTTACTTCTCTTTTTCTGCCTTAGTTTAAGTTTTCCCTATTCCCTTTTCTAGTCTCCTTTAGAAGCAATTCAAAACTTGTTCCTTTAGTGGCTACCTCTACATTGTTAAATGCTGACTTACTGACTCTAAGGTTGTTAATATAAAGACCTTAGACTCTGATGACCTCCCTCTCATTTTCCATGTATTGATATCTAGTATTCAGTGTCCCCTTTTATAAACAGTTAATATTTATTTATATTTGCCAGCATGTTACCCATTTTTTTTTATTCACTATTTCTTCTTGTAATCCATCCCTTTCTTCTCGGTTGAGTTTTTTTTTTCTTATCAAACTATAACTTTTAATAGATGAATTTTTAGTGTAAATCTGTGTATTAGTCAGGATTCTCCAGACAAATAGAACCAATGTTGGAGGGGGTGGGAGTGGGGGGGGGGCACGGATATTTTAAGGAATTGGCTCCTGTGGTTTGGAGGCAGGAAATCCAGTATCTACAGAGCAGGCCGGCTGGCTGGGAACCTAGGAGGGGCCGGCTGCTGGCAGAATTCCCTCACTTTTGGGGAGGTCAATTTTTTCTGTTAAGGACTTTGACTGATTGGATGAGACCCACCCACATTAGGGAGCATCACTTGCTTGACTTAAAGTCTGCTGATTTAAATAAATATTAATCTTAACTAACCTCAGAGACATATCTAAATAATGTTCCACCGAATATGGGTACCATGACCTAGCCAAATTGACACATAAAATTAACCATTGCAGTCTGCCAGTGGTACAATCTCTCAATCTTTGACTAAAAATGATTTATTTCACTTTTATTAATGAGTAATAGCCTAGTTCTTTATGTAATCCTGATTTGAAAATGTTTTCCTTCACTTCTGAAGATATTATTCTATCGTCTCTTGCTGCTGGTGCTGAGAATTCTTCTCTCAAACTGATTGCCGTTCTGTTGTATGTAATCTGTCTTTTCTTTCTCTCTTCAGATTTTTTTCTTTGATTTTCTGTAATTTATTTATGAGTGTAGAAATGTGTTTTGTTTTTATATGTTTCCTGGGACTTGCCATGTTCCCTCAGTGTGAGACCATGTCTTGCTTTAATCTGGAAAATCTTCAGCCCCTATCTGTCCAGATTGTCCTGCTCCCATTTCTCTCCTTTTGGAAATCCTCTTGAGGTTTCTCTTCCAGGCTTTATGTCTCTTATCTTCTCTTTCATATTTTGCATTCATTTATCTCCCTGTAATGCATGATGGTGGTTTTCTTCAAGCTCCATTTGTTCATTTACTAAATCTCTCTTCGGTTGCCTCCCTGTGGTTTACTGAGTTTTAATTTCAGAGGCCATTTTGTTTTAACTTCTAGAATGCCTATTTTTTTTCAAATCTGCTGTCTTTTTTTACTGAACTGTCCTGTTCTTGTCTCATAATTTCAAGAAAACCCCAGTCTAAGTTGGTCAGTTCTTTCACTTTACCTACTTCAAGTCTTTTATCTGGAAAACCAGATTATAATCGTTTTCTCTTTCTTTTTTTTTTTTAATTGCACTGACTCTTTACCCCGAAGGATTTTTTTCCCCCTCACATGTTTCCTGCTAAGTGTCTGTTCATTTTAATAGGCCATTATGATCAACAAGCTAATATGCAACAGTAGTCAGGATCTAACGTTCAATTTGGTGAATAACAAAGGAAGAACACAGTGGTGACACCCTAAGATCTTTAGAAAATATATACAACTTTGAGACAGTAGGGCAGAAACTTTTGCTTGTTTCCTTGAGACTGCACAAAATCCTTAACTGAAATTCCAATGATGTCCATTGAATTTTAAGGTGCTTTTTGTGTGTGTGTGTTGAGCAGAATTGTATTTAACTCATGTTTGTATTTAACTCATGTTTGTATTTCCCAGTGACATCTGGTTTATAGCTTATACTCAATATATTTGTGGACTTGAATCTCAGGTAAACAATTTCCCATCAAAATTGGGATTTTTTTTTTTTTTCCTCTATGACTCTGATCTTTATACAGAGATAGCTGTTTTAGGTAGTGAACGCATTAGCACTGATTTGTTCTTCATCAGTGGAATTCCAGCTTCACATTATCCCACTTAAAACAGGACAACTTCTTTTGAATAGTAGAAAGAGGAACTAGTTTACAATATAGTATAATATATAAAAATATATATGCCCTCTGTATTTGTCATTTTTGGCTGCCTGGGATTCATTTTCCGTTTCCTAATAACACCATAGTTTTCTGAGTGAACTCCTCTCTCCATTACTGTTGGGATTTGGGGGGGATATAATTGGCTTAAACCAGTCAACTATTTCCATCACCTGGGCCACAGTGAATAGTTATGAAGGGTATGTAACCCAGCCAGAGGCAGTGAGGTGGGAGAAATGTTTGCAGGAGTTTACGTTGGAACCTTTCCACATTGGCACGACCAGCAGTTCCCTGAGACAGGAACAGAATTTACCTAGTTATGTGTTTGCCTTTCCTTCAGCACCACTGTCTGGGGACTGACCCTGTTTGATCAGCTGGCACTGAATCACGTTACTACTGCATCGGATCAGGGGTCCCACTTTAAGGAAAAGAAGGTACATGCAGTGGGCCCATGACCATGGGATCCATTGGACCTATCACATTTTACACCACCTAGAAGCTGCTGGCCTGATAGAGTGTTAGAATGGCCTGGTGAGGGGAAAGCTGAAGGACCAGCGTGGAGCCAATACTTTACATGGATTGAGTACTGTCCCTCAGGACACAGTGTATACTTTGAAGATATTCTTATGATACTCCTCCTCCTCAATAGGAAGATGATGTATGTCTGGGAACCAAGGGTAGAACCAGGAGTAGTTCCACTTATATCACTCTCAGTGATATAAAATTTAGTGGCTTTATTAGATTCAAAAAATTGTACAACCATCACCACTATCTAATTACAGAACATTTTCATCATCCCTAAAAGAAACTCCATACCCACTGGGCGTCACCCCTCAATCCCCCTTGATCCCAGCCCCTGGCAACCACTGATGTACTTTCTGTCACTATAGTTTTCCCTATTCTGGATCTTCAATTAAGTGGAATCATGTGATGTGTGACCTGGCTTCTTTCACTTAGCATAATGTTTTCAAGGTTCATCCATGTTGAAGTATGTACCAGTATTTCATTCCTTTTCATGGCTGAACAATATGCAATTGTACAGATAATACTGTATTTTGTTTGCCCATCTATCAGTTGATGAACATTCAGATTGCTTCCACTTTTGGGCTATTACATTATTGATCCTTTTTTTTTTTTTTTTGGTAGAAATGAGGTCTCACTGTGTTTCCCATGCTAATCTCGAACTCCTGGCCTCAAGTGATCTTCCTGCTTCAGCCTCCCAAAGGGTTGGGATTACAGGCATGAGCCACCATGCCCAGCTCGGGCTATTATAAATAATGCTGCTGTGAACATTAGTGTATAAGTTTTTGTGAGTACATATGTTTTTAATTCTTTTGGTATATACCTGGGAATGGAACTCTTATGTTTTACTTTTTGAAGAACTGCCAAACTGTTTTTCAAACAGAAAAATGTTACAAAATATTTTTTTTTTATAATTGACTTGGACCATAATTATATTGTGGTCAGACAATATGTTCTTTGAATCTTGTTGTTTTATGATCTTGTATAGAAATTATTTTCACAAATATTCTATGTCTACTTGAGAAGAATGTGTATTTTCTAATTGTTGTATGTAAAGGTATCTATATATTCACTAGTTTATAGTCATATTCATATTGATATTTGTTCTGCTTGAATTATGAGTAATTGGGAGAAGTTGTGGATTTGACAACTTCTCCTTAAGTTGCATCAGTTTTGCTTTATGTATTTGAGGCTATTTTATTAGGTGCATATAATTTTAGAATGTAACATATATCTGGTGAATGGAACCTTTTTATCAAGATGCTGTGTCTTCACGCCTGTAATCCTAGCACTCTGGGAGGCTGAAGCAGGAGGATTGCTTGAGGTCAGGAGTTTGAGACAAGCCTCAGCAAGAGCAAGACCCCATCTCTATTAACAATAGAAAGAAATTAGCCAGGCAACTAAAATAGAAAAAATTAGCTGGGCATGATGGTGCACGCCTGTAGTCCCAGCTACTCGGGAGTCAGCTTCTGTTGCTAACACCTAACAAGTATGAAACTGATACAATGCACTATTTTTTATGCTTATATCAAAATGGTTTCACATTCACACAGTTACATAAACATTGTTGGAATTTTATAAAAACAAATCCCCATAATCACAGAGGAATGCCCTTCTGAAGTATTCTTTCCTGATGCAGAACACTGACTAAGCTAAAACTTTTCATTGAATCTCTGCAACCAGAAATTTGCTTGCCCCAAAATATCTATTTCATCTGGCTTCTGGGTAGCTTTTTTTTTTTAAAGTAGTAAGTTAATAATAAATATGACTAAAAATGATAAGAATTTAATTTTTAGGAAGTGGGATCACAACCATTCATCTTTTAGCTATCTTGCCCTCCTTCAAACATTAGTCTTTATGTACTTGCAAGTCATCAATAGGAAACCTACTCTTTGACTTTACTTTTCTGAGGACTTTCACCACCTTTTATTAATATTATAATAAAACATTCTATTTGATCAGGGCTGCCAACTTCCAGGATTTATGAAAAGCGATTACAGAAAATGAAGAAGAATATGTAGGTGTCTTTACTTAACATTAACTCATTCAATATGTATTGAGCACCCACTTCATAGTGGAATAGTACGAGGGGTTACAATGGTGAGTAGTAAGATGGTGTCTATATTCTTGGAATTTGTAGTTGATTGTGTGTGGTGGGGTGAGCAGATAAAACATTGATCAAATAATTACACAAATAAGTGAAAAATTTTAACCATGTTAACTGCAACCAAGAAGAGAGACATGGCACTAAAACTGTGTATGACAGAGAATTTGCTCTTGTCAGAGGGCTGGGAAAGGCTTCCTAGGAAGTGACAACTGAATTGGCAGCTGAAGGATGAACAAGAGCTTACCAAATGAAGCAAAATGGTAAATGGATACTAAGCAGAGAAACCACCAATAAGTGGGAACAGGGCACAAATAAGGAACTGAAAACGTTTTAAAGTGTCTGGAGCCAAGAATGCCAGAATGTGGTTGGTGAGTTGAGGCTAGAGAGCTAGTCAAGACCAAGCCACATGATGGAGTTTCGAATTCTCCTTAAGAGCAATAGGAAATCATACAGTTGTTTAACCCTTTAGTATGTGTGCATTTGCATTTAGAAAAGCATGGAAAATAGACTGAAGAGGGCAAAAGTGAATGCAGGTAGAAGAGTTGGGAGGCTATTGTAGCAGTAAAGGGTTGGGTGTCCTGTCACAACTTAGTTTAAAAATAAATTTATGCCACCCAAATCAGGTCTTTAGGCTCTTTTAACTGAACAAATGTTTCAAAGTTTGCAAAGTCATGTACATAAGTTTAGCTAAAACATTTTGTTTAAGAGAAGTTATGCTGGTTCTGCTCTGTCTGATCTAGATGCATCAAGTTCCCTTTATGTAATTGCTCTCTAATTCTGTTGTCTGTGTTCATCGAATTCATGTTCTAACCACCATGCACCGAGTTCTTTTGTTGTCCTTTGTAGACCTAGCACGTACACTTGGCTTACGTTTACCTTCACATCTGTCAAGGGAACATCCTTACTACCCAGTTCACTTGTCAGTTGTTCTAAAGGACAACGGAAGTGTTGTCTGCAGCAAATGTATGGATTAAGTGTGTAAGTGGATAAGATCATAGTTCTTTGACTTGAAGACACTATTTTTTATTGATACATATTAATTGCACATATTTATGGGGTACATGGGATATTTTGGTACAAGCACACAATGTGTAATGATCAAATCAGGGTAGTTAGAATATCCATTACCTCAAACATTTATCATTTCTTTGTATTGGGAACATTTCAAATCTTCTAGCTATTTTGAAATATGCAATAAATTATTAACTGGAGTCACCCTTCTGTGCTATCAAACAATAGAACTTATTCCTTCTCTCTAACTTCATTTTGTATCCATTAACCAATCTCCCTCTTCCCCTTCCGCTTCCCAGCCTCTGATAACCACAGCTCTACTCTCTACCGCCAGGAGATCCACTTTTTTAGCTCTCACATATGAGTGAGAACATGTGATATTTCTCTTTCTGTGCCTGGCTTATTTCACTTAACATAATGATCTCTGGTTCTATCCATGTTGTTGCAAACGACAGGATTTCATTCATTTTTTATGGCTGAATAGTAGTCCATTGAGCACACCACACTTTGTTTATCCATTCTTCCATTGATGGACACTTAGGATGATTCCATATCTTGGCTATTGTAAATAGTAATGCAATAAAACATGGGCATGCAGATATATTCTTTGATATACTGATTTTCCTTCTTTTGGATATATACCTAGCAGTGGGACTGTTAGATCATATGATAGATCTAGTTTTAGTTTTTTGAGAAACCTGCATATTGTTTTCCATAGTGCTTGTACTAATTTATATTCCCACCAGCAGTGTACTGCTATTTCCTTTTCTCCGCATCCTTGCCAGCCTTTGTTATTTATTGGCTTTTTGATAATAGCCATTCTAACAGGTATGAGGTGATATCTCATTGAGGTTTTGATTTGTGTTTCTCTGATGATTAGTGACGTTGAACATTTTTCATATACCTGTTGGCCACTTGTATGTCTTCTTTTGAGGGCCTGGGGTGAGTGTGCACAAGTAGCAGGTACAGTAGA
Organism: Eulemur rufifrons; assembly: GCF_041146395.1. Lineage (NCBI taxonomy): Eukaryota > Metazoa > Chordata > Mammalia > Primates > Lemuridae > Eulemur > Eulemur rufifrons. The sequence goes on along the minus strand of NC_090999.1, from coordinate 87,789,061 downwards.
GTGTGGGTGTGGGGACCCAGGGTTCCTGTGCCTTCACCCTGTTGGGGAGATTCTGTTTCCTTCAGAGTATGAAGGCAATGAAAATATTTTACCCCCAGATACAGCTTTTGACATATTTTGAATTAGCTCTAAAATGCTGTCTTTTTGGGGGGAAATTTCTCTCTATATATCTGTAGAATATCTTTATTAACACGGTCAGCCTCTCCTCCCCCTCACCCCTGCCTGGATAGAGAAAGGAATCATAGAATTTGAACCCTTTAAAGATGTAAAAATAACACAAAACAGAAAAACCACACCACACCACAACACAAGCTACCCTTTGTTCTCTCTGAGGGCTAGTATCTGGAAGATTTTATCTCTCAATACATGACAAGACCTCAGATCATTTGCCCATTTTTAAATTGGATTATTTGCTATTGAGTTATTTGAGTTCCTTATATACTTTGGTTATCAATCTCTTGTTGGGTGGATAATTTACAAATATTTTCTCTCACTCTGTAGATTGACTTTTTACCCTGTTGATTGCTTCTTTTGCTGTGCAGCACTTTTTAGCTTGATGTAATGCCATTTGTCTATTTTTGATTTTTTTGCCTCTGCTTTGAGATCTTACTTAAAAATCATTCCCCAGACCAATGTGCTGAAGAAGTGTTTCGCCATGTTTTTTCTAGTAGTTTCAGGTTTTACATTTAAATCTTTGATCCATTTTTATTTGATTTTGTATGGTGAGTGGTAGGAGTCTAGTTTCATTCTTCTGCATATAGATATCCAGCTTTCCCAGCATTTATTGAAGAGACTGTACTTTTTCCAACTGAATGTTCTTGGCACTTTTGATCAAAATCAGTTGGCTGTAAATGTATAGATTTATTTCTGGGTTCTCTATTTTGTTCCATTGATCTATGTGTCTGTTTTTATAGTAGTACCATGATGTTTTGGTTACTATAGCTTTGGAGTGTATTTTGAAGTCAGGTAGTGTGATGCCTCTAGCTTTGTTCTTTTTGTTCAGCATTGCTTTGGCTATTCAGGGTCTTCTGTAGTTCTACATGAATTTTAGAATTTTTAAAAATTTCTGTGAAGAATATCATTGGTATTTGGGATTACAGTGAATCTGTAGATCACTTTTGGTAGTGTGGTCATTTTCACAATATTAATTCTTCTGATCCATAAACATGAGATGTTTTCCATTTTTTGGAGTCCTCTTCGATTTCTTTCATAAGTGTTTTGTAGTTTTCCTTGTAGAGATAGTTTACTTTCTTACTTAAATTTATTATTAGGCATTTCACTTTCTTTTTTTCCCTTTTTTAGGTAATGAGCTTTTCCCCATTAACTATAATGTTAGCTGTGGGTTTGTCATATGTGGCCTGTATTATGTTGAGGTATGCTCCTTCTAAACCTAGTTTGTTGAGGATTTTTATCATGAAGGGATGTTGAATTTTATCAAATGCTTTTTCAGTGTTTATTGAAATGATTTTATGGCTTTTGTCCTTCATCCTCTTGATGTGATTATTATGTTTATTGATTTGCATATGTTGAACCATCCTTAAATCCCTGATATATATCCCACTTGATCATGGTGAATGCTTTTTTTGGTCAGATCATATTTATTTTTTTATTATTTTTATTTTTTAAATTTTTATTGACACATAATAATTGTACATATTCATGGAGTACATGTTATATTTTGATACAAGCATATAATATATAATGATGAATGCTTTTTTTTAACGTGCTTCTGTATTTGATTTGCTGGTACCATGTTGACGATTTTTGCGTCTATGTTCATAGGGCTATTGGCTTACAGTTTTCTTTTTTTATTGTTTTCTTGTCTGGTTTTGGTATAAAGGTAATGCTGGCCTTGTAGAATGAGTTTGGAAGAATTCCCTGCTCTTCAAATTCCTGAAAGAGCTTGAGAAGAATTGCTATTAGTTCTTCTTTTAATGTTTGGTAGAATGCAGCAGTGAAGTCATCAGGTTCTAGGCTTTTCTTTGATGGCAGACTTTTAATTACTGATTTAATTTGTTATTTGTAATGGGTCTATTCAAGTTTTATTTCTTCTTGGTTCACCTTAGTAGGCTGTATGTGTCCAGGAATTATCCATTTTCATTATGTTATCCAATTTGTTGGTGTATTAATAACAGTCTGTTCATAATAGCCTATAATAATTCTTAGTATTTCTGTGGTATCAGTTGTAATGTCTCCTTTTTTGTTTCTGATTTTATTTATTTGGGTCTTTTTTTTCTTGGTTAGTATAGCTAATGGTTGGTTGATTTTGCTTATCTTTTTTAAAAAATCTTTTCATTTCATTGATCTTTTGTATTTTTTTAAGTCTCAATTTTGTTTATTTCTGCTCTGATCTTGACTATTGCTTTCCTCCTACTAATTTTGGGTCTGGTTTGTTCTTGCTTTTCTAGCTCCTTGAGATACATCATTAGGCTTTTTATTTGAAATATTTATGCTTTTCTGATGTAGGCATTTATTGCTATAAGGTTTCCTCTTTTTTTTCTTTTTCTTTTCCTTTTCTTTTCTTTTTTTTAAGAGACAGCATCTTTCTCTGTCACGCAGGCTGGAGTGCAGTGGCATGATCATAGCTCACTACAGCCTTAAACTCCTGGGCTCAAGTGATCTTCCTGCTTCAGCCTGCCAAGTAGCTAGGACCACAGGCACATGCCACCATGCCTAGCTATTTTTTTTATTTTTTATAGAGATGGTGTCTTACTGTGTAGCCTAGGCCAGTCTAAAACCCTTGCTCTTAAACAATCCTCTTGTCTTAGCCTCCCAGAATGCTAGAATTATAGGCATGAGCAACTGCACCTGGCTGAACTTTCCTCTTAATATTCCTTTTAGTGTATTCCACAGATTTTTGGTATGGTGTGTTTCTGTTTTCATTTGTTTCAAAAAATTTTTATATTTCCTTCTTAATTTCTTCATTGACCCATTGGTCATTCAGGAGTGTGTGGTTTTATTTCCACGTATTTTTAGTTTCAAAGATACCTCGTGTTATTGATTTTTAGTTTTATTCCATTGTGGTCAGAAAACGATGGTTTACTTTTAATTGTTTTAAATTTCTTGAGACTTGTTATGTGTCCTAATATGTGATCTCCCCTGAAGAATGTTTCATGTGCTGATGAGAAGAATGTATATTCACAAATGTTGGATGAAATGTTCTATAAATGTCTGTTAAGTTCATTTAATCTAAAGTACAGTTTAAATCCAATGTTTCTTAGTTGAGTTTTTGTCTAGATGATCTGTCTAATGCTGAAAATGGGGCATTGAAGTCCGCAAATATTATTGTCTTGGGGTTTATCTTTCCCTTTAGATCTTAAAATATTTGCTTTATATATCTGGGTACTCTGGTGTTGGGTGCATATATATTTACAAATGTTATGTCCTTTTGTTGAATTGATTCCTTTATAATTATATAATTACCTTCTTTGTCTCTTTTTATAGTTTTTGACTTAAAGTCTGTTTTATCAGATATAAGTATGGCTATTCCTACTCACTTTTTATTTCTATTTATGTGGAATATCTTTTTCCATCCTTTCACTTTCAGTCTATATGTGTCTTTACAGATGGAGGGAATTTCTTGTAGGCAGCATATAGTATTTTTTTTTTAAAATTCATTCTGTTGGTCTATATCTTCTAAGTGGGGAATTTAATCTGTTTACATTCAAGGTCATTATTGATAGGTGAGGACTTACTCCTGTCATTTTGTTAATTATTTTCCAGTTTGTGCATATCCTTTGTTCCTTTCTTCCTCTCATCGTTTTTCATTGCAGTTTGTTAGTTTTCTGTAGTGATAAGTTTTGATTATTTTCTCTTTCTCCTTTAAGTATCTGCTGTACCAATGAGTTTTATACTTTTGTGTGTTTTCATGGTGGTGATTATAGTCTCTTTGCTTCCAGATATAAGACTCTTTTGAGCATTTCTTGTAAGGCTGGTCTAGTGGTGATAAATTCCTTCAGTTTTTGCTTGTCTAAGATTGAAGACACTATTGATTATAGGATTCACCATTATTTTATATACTACTAAGGAAAACATACTACTTGTTAAACTATTAATGCTGCTTTCTAATCACTTAGAATTTTTATTTTATGCTTATTTTAAGGGCTTTTACACTTATTTCTGTTCTTAAGTCTCTTTAGCACCTTTAACATTGACAGTATAATTCTGAAGCATATTAAAGAACCCTCAGCCTTTGTCAGCATTTCCTATTTGTCTAGACTTGGTTTTGTATTTTTATCATTTGAGTCATATGGCATCGTCACACACCAGCTTTTTCTCACTGTGTACAATTTTTTGAGTAATTCTCAATGATTGTTAATTTCTCTTAAATATATTACTTGCCATGTGATAGTCCTCTTGTACATATCTCAGGGATAAAATGTAGCACAGCTTCATGTACTTGTGACCATTCTTTCTCAGTCCTGTATTCTCAAGAAAATATGAAGTTATGGTCATTATGCTAATGGCGATTATTTGTTGCATCAATATCCAATATACACCTCACTGCTGTATTTCTGTGGTGTTCCACATCTATGATAACTTTTTGTTTCAATATTGAATCATGGTATAACCTTTTTGAAGAAATTTTAAAGTTAATATGAGAAATTCCAACAGTACATGTAACTCATTTGAAATGTTGATAATATGAGCAACAATGACCATGTTTGTGCATTCACAGCTTATGACCACTACACCATGTGCTACCATCTGGCTCACAGGGATTTTAAGATCTCATTGGTTTTTTTTAATTAATAAATTTTAGTTTTTAGAGAAGTTTTAGGTTCACACTAAAACTGAGCAGAACGTACAGAGTCTTCTCATCTTACTCCTTGTCCCCACATACAAACTTCCCCCCATCACTATCTGCACAAGGTTGGTACATTTGTTACAATCAATGAACCTACACTGACACATCATTGTTTCTCAAAGTCCATAATTTATAATAGGGTTCACTCTCGGTGGTGTGCATTCTGTGGATTTGGAGAAATGAATGACATGTACCTAGTATTATATCATCATACAAAACAGTTTCACTGCCCTAAATATCCTCTGAATTCTGTCTATTCTTCCCTCCCTACCCCCTAATCTCTGACAACCACTAATCATTTTACTGTCTTCATAGTTTTGCCTTTTTCAGAATATCATATAGTTGGGATCATACAGTATATAGTCTTTTCAGATTGACTTCTTTCTTTCTTTAAGGAACATGCATTTAAATTTCCTCCATGTCTTTTCATGGCTTACTATCTCATTTCTTTTTAGTGCCAAATAATATTCCATTGTCTGGATGTATCATAGTTTATTTTTCCATTCACCTACTGGAGGACATCTTGGTTGCATCAAAGTTTGGCAATTATGAGTAGAGCTGCAATAAACATCCATGTACAGATTTTTGTGTGGACATATGTCTTCATCTCCTTCAGGTAAATACCAAGGAGAGTGACTGTTGGATCATATGGTAAGAGAATGTCTAATTCTGGAAGAAACTGCTAGACTTAGGACAGATTAGAATGGACAAAAAAAGAACAAAGAAAAAAAAAAAAAGAAACTACCAGACTATCTTCCAAGTGGCTGTACCATGTTGCATTCCCATCAGCAATGAATGAAGGTTCCTGTTGCTCCACGTCTTCGCCAGAATTTGGTGTTGAAAGTGTTTTGAATTTTGGCCATTCTAATAGGCATATAGTGGTACTTCATTGTTGTTTTATTTGCAATTTCCTAATGGCATATAATTTTGAACATTTGTTCACATGTTTACTTGCCATCTTCATATCTTCTTTGGGGAGGTGTCTGTTTAGGTCTTTTGCTCATTTTTTAATTGAGTTGTTCATTTTATTAACGTTGAGTTTTAAGAATTCTTTGATAATAGTCCTTTATCAGATATGTCTTTTACAAGCATTTTTCCCAGTCTGTGGCTTGTCTTCTTATTCTCTTGAAGATCCCATTGATTTTAAGCCACAATTTCAAACAGGTAAAAAATTTTGAAAGATACTCATTTTAGATTTGGTGAAATATAATAATTCATGCAAAGATCTTAATGAATCAGCAGTGGCAACCAAGAAGGAGGGTTTAGGCTTTGGTTTATTATGGAAACTAGATGACACAAGGCTGAGTATATCGATTTGATCCCCTAAATTATAAATCTGGAATGATGAGTCAGATATAGTAGGAAGAAATGTAATAGGAATAAACATAAAATCCTGTACTTAGGCTCAAACAAAACAAAGCAAAACAACTCTAAAAATATAAGCTAGAACAGAACTGATTTACCATGTATATCTATGAAAAAAGTGTTGTTAAAAATTGGCTATAGATCCAATGATGTGAGGTGACTGCCAAAAAGAAAAAAATAGAGAAGAGTTGCCATCTCATATCAAAAGTCACAAAAGGAAAAAATTATCAAGTCAAAAGTATTTTGAAAATCTAGAATTTCCCATAAAGAACAGCAATATATTTAGGGGTGAGGCTAAAAAAAACAAAGTAATACACATCTTTAAACTCTCAAATAACACTTAGCCCTCAGTATAAAAAGTGTTAAATTATGACACATGAATGACCAGATTCACATTTCTCGTTTGATATTTACTCTGGGACATGTGTTCACCAAGTGGACGGTATCACTTTTTATTTATTTTTGCTGAAACATACAGTAGAATTAGTATAAATTAAATGCATGTATGATGTAGCTCCACCTATACTTTTAGACTTGATTAATATATGAATAACTTGAACAAGGCAGATGACTGTCCTCCGCTCTTCCATGCTAGTCATTCTACATCTGGAATACCCTGTTTGATCTGTGTGACACAGTTACAGAGAGTGCCTGACAAATGTGTAGAGGGGCAGTGTTACTAACAAAGAATAGTTCCGGTGATACAACATCTTGTTCTATTAAGAAGAGGGATACTTAGTTCAGAAAAGGCAGCTTGGAAGGTGTCTTTAAATATTGGAAAGGCTGGCATGTTGAAAATGGATTAGATTTAAGATGTTTCCTCCTGAAGTCAATACAATACTCCACATGAGGCAACTAGTGTGGAGCTCAGTGGGAAGATAACCTCCCTTTTTGGGGGAAACTGAAAATGTAACCAAAGATTGCAGTTGTTTTTTGGCAGATAAATTACATGATTGGCTTGTGTTGCACTTTCAATCAACAAAAAGTATAATTCTTTCCATAAGATCTGTTTTCAAAACAGATCTACCTAATTCTGTGCACGCAAAGTTAAATTTTGCACCTTAGTGAGAAGCTTATATTTCCCCTAATTAAATGAAGTTTAATTAGTTTTGCTCCTTAGTTTTTTTAATTTTAGTTTAGTGAGGTGGGTTTTTCTTGTAATACCAATTATCTGTATTTGCACTCCTGTTTTGCTTTTTGTAATCCACAAACAAGATATAATTGTTCTATACTTTTCATCTAGGATGATAAGGGGAAATGTTGGACAAGATGGGACTGTCTTGGTCCATTTGATGTTGCTTATAACAGAATAGCTAAAACCAGGTAATTTATAAAGGAAAGGAATTTGTTTCTAACAGTTATGGAGGCTGAGAAGTCTCAGGGCAGGACACGGTGAAAGCCTTCTTGCTGGTGGGGACTCTCTGAAGAGTCCTGAGGTGGCACAGGGAATCACATGGTGAAGGGGCTGAGTGTGCTAGCTCAGATCTCTCTTCCTCTTCTCATAAAGCCACCAGTCCCACTCCCATGATAACCCATTAATCCATTAACCCATTAATTGAGATTATTAATCCACTTATGAGGGATTAATCCATTCATGAGTCAATTACCTGTTGAAAGCCCACCTCTCAGGCCAGGAGTTCAAGACCAGCTTGGGCAACATATTGAGACCGGTCTCTACAAAGCAAAAAAATTAGCTGGGCATCTGTAGTCCTATCTACTTGGGTGGCTGAGGCAGGAGGATCGCTTGAGCCCAGGAGTTTGAGGCTACAGTTTGAAGTGGGTAAATATTTAAACCATAGCAGGAACTAAGTGCAAAATAGTGAAGGACTCCACTGAAAGCTCCCTCTAAAGTGATGTAATCCATAAATTCATGTTATTCTCCATTTCGTCTATTAGAATATCACAAAACTTAGATATACCATCTCTATGGCTTTTCTTCAAAAAAAAAAAAACGTGAAAAGTATGATAAAAAAATTAAATTAGCCTTATTTGTTATAAATTCTTCTTAGCACAACTATGCTGGCTAATTGCAATTATTTCCTGAAAACTTCAAAATTATTTAAATATGCTAAAATATTTTTGTTGCTAGATATTGGTGTTAAATTAAGTTCAAGGTTTTTAATTTCTGGAATACATCTTTATCTTTCTTTAGAGCATTGGTACTTTTCCCATTTCCCACTCTTCTGGCATCTCTCCCATTTTCTGTGATTCCTCAAGAATCTCTGGTTAACTTTGCACTAGTGCTCCTGCAGGGCCTTCCGTTACCACAGCTGTGATTTTTCTGACCTCAGGCACCTAAACTTCATGAAAACAGCTTAATTATTAGAGTGATTACGAATGAAGTTAATTTGTAGAGTCAGTGTGTAAAGTGAAAGTTGAGTAGAGTCAAAACTACTCTTGAAATCCTTTAAATTGCCCATACAAAACATGATTTGGGTGTACAGCTCTGCATGTATATGATATGAGAAGACATACAGTGTGCATAATGATATATAATATAAAATAAAGAGTTTCTATGAAAAACATACAGTGCAGACGCTCTGAGGGCACCCCGAGCTGAGACTCCCTGAGGAGCATCAAGCAAACTGCTGAGCTTGCGGTGAACTCAATGAATGAATAAACAAATAAATGAATAAATGTGGGCAAATTTGCCCACTTTTAATTTCTCTGACTCTGAGTTCATATTGTTGCATTTCCATGAATAAACTATTTAATGTGATTTCAGTGTAATATGCCCTCTATTTGGGGCTTCATTTCTTCCTCAAACGTGCCTTATTCTGTTCTGATGGAGTAGTATATATAATAAATCTCAAAGGATAGAAATTCAGAATATTTGATAACCTTAAGTCCAAAAAGAATTCTGCCTGTCATGTGTGGCAGATTTTATTTTCCATTGCTTTTCCCCCCTTAAATCTGTTAAGAATTTATTATGCGAAGGTGTCATAATTTCTCCATCATGTTGGTCTCTTCCCTGACACCGTATATCCCGTTATTCACACTCTAAATCCTTTCTATTAAAGGCATTTCCTCCAGCTGGAAGATAACATGAAAGAAGGACCTGTGTCCCCAATCTCTTACATTTCCTGGTGGTAGGGGTAAGTGATACAAAACAAAAATCCTGAAATTTTATTTAGAGGAAAGAGCCAAATGCTAGAAACTTCCAAATAGATTCAGAAGTAGAAGGCCCTGTATCAAATTCTATTTTAGCAAAGAAAAGTAAAACCTTGAGAGATTACACAAATAATTCAGATAAACACTCTTCTCCCCACCCCAAGCTAGTAATATTAAGAATAGTATTTAATAGTATTTAAAACCAAACCAGACCTGGACTGTTTGCATTTCCCCTATTCAGTGTTCACACTGAGTATTTGCACACTCAATTCTCATGCAGAGACGAAACAAAGCATGTGAACTGCCTGCCATGCACGCTGTCCGTGAGGTGCAAAGCAATATTGCATAAAGCAAAACCTGGACAGCACTAGTGAACGCTACACCAAGCTCAGTGTGGACTGCAGATGTATTTGATCTCCTCTGGCAAATGAGACACAGTGAAATTAAAGCCGGTTGTGTGTGGGGCTGGCGGGGACAGGGTGGCTGTGGCGGAGGTGAGCAGGAACACGTGTCGGCAAACCATCACTTTAAAAGGGTCAGTACCGCAGCAAAAAGGCAATAGAGAAAAACCTGCTGTGAAGTGTTTCATTTTTGTGATTCTCTAACAATTTATAGAAGGAATGGCACATAAGGGAAGTTTCCTTCTCTTTGGGGAATCATAAATAAAATAGTGGTGTAATCAAAGGACAGAAGAAAAAAGAGACTTCAGGTATTTAATTCTTATTTACCTCCTTCTCCATTATGTATGACTCCCAGGCAGGCGGGAGGGTTACGGGGAACAATAACTCAGCCTAGCCCCGTCTGCTGGAGCCTTCCAAATTTTGAGCCTGCTGCTCTAATTTATTGCTTTCTACTCAGTGAATAGAGAAGGGTTTGAAAAGGTCTTACGGAAAAAAAAAAGTGGTGAGGCTTCTGCTGGATTCGCTATCAGGGCTTGTTCATCTCTCTGATCGATAGTCCTCTCTGTAGTTTAGGGCTCCACCGTGGTCTCCAGAGAGCCTGAGCTTCTGCTAGGGGAACTTCCAGAAGCTTCTGCCTGCGGTGAGGGCTAGGAGTCAGGAATAGAGATGCTTAGACTGGCCTCCCTGCAGCCGTGGAGGTGTCAGGAGCATCAAGACAACCTTGTGATTGTGGTGATGCCTTTTTCCTCCCAGCCCCTGGCCCGGAGTCCTGGCTGTAACTGTCAGTTTCTTTAAGCCTGTAACTACTCTAGCCCCAGTCAGTGCAGAATAAATGCTCTGTGCTGGTATTTTAGCAGTGTTCACTGGACGTGCTGGGGAAGAATATAATGTGGTGAAAGGAAAGGTTAGCAGGTGGATTTTGCAGAAAAGGACAGAGGATTGGAGACTCAGAGATATCCAGAAACTAGAGACGGACAAGCCCTCTGGAGAGGTTGTCAGACCCTCTCCTCTGAACTGCGGTTCTAAATTCTTCCCTGAGGGAAAACAGCCCATTACTCCCCAATTTAGTTTTGTTGAAATGCTTCAGAAACAAACTTCTAAATGTTTCTCTCCACAGCGTCCTGTACTAATAAATCTGCAGTGCAGAGGGATCATAACTTACATTTGTGTCCCCGACCGGGTCTTATGCTTTGACTAAAAAGCAATGATGACTAATTATATAAGCAACTGCTAGAAGTTCCTTCTAGGCCCTTACAGTGATATTACCAATAAGTGTAATGCCATAATTTAGTAAGCATTATTGAAATAAGATACAATATTTTAGGAATTAGTCATATTTTCCAAATTCTCTCAATGCTATTTAACAACTTGTTACAACAAAAGATTTTATTTTTTCATAGACTCATCACTATTCAGGTAAAAAAAATAAAGTGCAGGATTGTCACTTGCCTGAGGTAATTCAGTGGTATATTTCAGCATTCAAGGTAAAGCAAAAATATTAATGAGTGAAAAAATTTGCCAGAATGTGGAGGGCTTTGAAAGCCGTGGTATTGTCATTTGTGTCAGTCACAATTAGTGATGGGGAGAAGTGATCATTAATCTTGTGGTCAAAGTTTCAGTTTTTGACATAGCCATACATTTTCCCTGAGTCATTAGGAAAACAGGATGATATGATAATTCAAGATATTTTCCATCCAACAATGAAGAAGAAATTTGTGTTAGTTAAATGGCATGAGTTTTCTGTCAATATGATATAGAGATTATTTTCTATAATTCTAGTCTGGAGTTAGAATTTGAAAAGAGAGCCATCAAGTATCATTATCCTTCAGTTGGATGGAGAGTTAGGAGGTAAGTATGTCCAGCTGCCTGTGATTGGACAAAATAACAGCTATTTGACTATGAACTTGGCGGATTGGCTGTTACTCCTGTTTCTGGAATGAGGGCGAGGCCAGTGAGGCATGTGGGATGCGAAGTGTATGTGCATTCCTGTGCCTCTGAGAACACTGGTTCCTAAGTTCTGCACCTTTGGCACCTCAGCTGCCTCCCCTCGGTCTCAGCCCTGGAAAGTAAGATTACTTATACAAGTTAAGTGTACTGTCTATGTTCAAGATTAATCATATGTCAGAGATCTGAAAGCTAAAACCATGCACAGTCCTGGAAATTATAATTAATTATTTTACTTTATTCTGCACTTGCGTTAAATTTTCTTCTCCACTATGTAAATAAAAATTCTCAGGTTAGGCCGGGCGCGGTGGCTCACGCCTGTAATCCTAGCACTCTGGGAGGCCGAGGTGGGCGGATCGTTTGAGCTCAGGAGTTCGAGACCAGCCTGAGCAAGAGCGAGACCCCATCTCTACTAAAAATAGAAAGAAATTATATGGACAGCTAAAAAATATATATAGAAAAAATTAGCCGGGCATGGTGGTGCATGCCTGTAGTCCCAACTACTTGGGAGGCTGAGACAGAAGGATCCCTTGAGCTCAGGAGTTTGAGGTTGCTGTGAGCTAGGCTGACGCCATGGCACTCACTCTAGCCTGGGCAACAAAGTGAGACTCTGTCTCAAAAAAAAAAAAAAAAAAAAAAAAAAAAAATTCTCAAGTTAAACAAACTAAATACTTAAGAAAAATAAAATAATGCTATTTGGGGACAATTGATGCAGAACCAATGGTAGTTAGGAACATGACTTTATGACGTGGCTGTATAATCTTTCTTCCAAAGAGCTGCTAATATTTTTTGTTGGCATTTCTCTAATGGTGACATATTCTGGTTAGGGAGCAAGTTGATTTCAAGTCACACTTTTGTAGGCAGAAATCTATTTAATTTGCTTTGTAAATTCTGACCTCAATAGTATAAGCAAGTTGGCTACTTATGAAATCATTTTTGAAGTGATTGAAAATTTCTTCCTAACATCATACGATGTTGGGATATAAGCTGATTAAGGAATCTCATTAATGCCTTTCCAGTGTTCTGAGAAGAAAAAAGTCAGATATGCATTATTTAATAGTGAAGAATTGATGAAAAACCTTTGAGGAGCTTTTGAAGGTGAAAAAAAATGTTTCTTTCAGATGGCTGATTTTGTAGTCACCAATTGCACCCACAGCTATATGCCAAAACTATATTGGCACAAGTGACTTATATCCATAAATTCTCTTTCATCAGCACAATTACCACAAAGTCCCTGGAGCACAAAAGATGCCGGCCCCAGTTTACAGATGCTCTCAGCATTTTCCTTTCCTTTCCTGATCTTCTTTCTTTGGGAGTACGTTTAGCCTTAAACCAAGGATTATCTTCTTTTCTTTGGAGCAGCAAAGATGTTTGCTATACAAGTTTTTTTAAAAAAAAATTCTAGGCTCAGCCCAAGTAGAATAGATACCTCTGATGATACCCTCTTAAAATAAATAATAAATTGGTAATCACAAAAGTTTTAAGGCAAATTACTTGAGTATAAGTTGCTAATTTCCTTTTCATGATGTTTACAAAGATTTTCTGCATCCTTCAAAGCCACAAAAGACGAGCTATGAATCTCTCTGTTTCAGTAAACCCAAAGCAAATTACAAATATTGTAACTACATGTAAGCAAACTGTTTCAATGTCAAAGGTTCAATAGATGGGGAAAGCAAAGTGCTGATGACAGCAATAATTCAAATAGCCAAGTGCGCTTGCCATCTCTTTTCTGCAGACAGATTTCTTCTGAGTCACCAGTGGGAGCTTCCCGGGGAGATGCGGCTTTATTCCCTCATGGCAGACAGGAGGAGGATGCTGCGAGGGAGCGGATGCCACCTGGCAGCGATGGTGGCACAGACTGCTGGAGAGGCACAGATTGGAACCCAAGCCTCATCAGACGGCAGCTGTGACAGAGGCATATTTCAAAAGTGTATTGCAAATTTCACACAAGGGGTCTTTAAAATAATTTGAAAGTCTCCATGGCTTTCACAGACTTTTAATTAAGAGAGAACACCTCTTCTTTGAAAACCAAACGCTATTTGCCGATTTTGTGTATCTAAAGGCAGATAGGAACTTACAGGTACCTTTTAAAAATCTGCAGTTGATTATGCTTTTTTTCAAATTTAATAAGCTAATATTAATAATTAGCTCTCTCTAACAAACAAAAAACAACAATAAAAGGCACTTTGACACCTCGCAATTGAAAGTTCAATGATGCTACCTCTGAAGACTTTGCCCTCCGAAGTCAGTTTTCTTAAATCTCTTGGAATCCTAGCAGCCAATCTGAGTATTCATCCTGTACTTGCCATGGGAGCAAATGAAAGGACAGTAATAATGGAAGAAGTGTATCTTTTGGGATCTAACATGCAAATTTGAGAACTAGCCATCTTTCTTGTTAACTGCAGAAGAAAGGGTCTAAACTTCTATTTCCTTAGTTGTCAACTTTTAGAGAGGGTTTCTGGGTCCAGGTTAATCCACAGTTGAGAAGAATCAATGGGGTAGGCTCTTTAGGCCACAGAATCACAGACAGAAGCTGAAACTTTGAGAAGCATCTAGTCTCTCTTTCAGCCTCTGTGTAAATATCTCTGAGAGATTAACATCAGTTATGGGCTCTGAGGCTTACTGGGGTAAGAACATCCACCTCTTTGCTCCAGTTTTTTTGCCACAGGTGGTCCAGGGTTTGTGGAACCCGAAGTTTACACCATTATGGGCCCTTCTTTAAGCAAAATACAATAGAATTACAAATAAAAAAATTAAGTCCAGGGACTTAATTAAGGTACTAAAGCTCAAGCTTCGTTAGCTTCATGGTAAATCCATCTCAGTGTCTACACAAATGTCCAAGTTCCAGTTCCGACAGGCAGTGTAGTGGGCCAGATTGAGTTTTCATATTATTGAGACTGTGTAGAGGGTTTGTCTGCATGAGATTCCTATGGCTTTCAGAAAGACAATGTGACTTCTTTACCACGGAAGGAAGTCTAAAGCCAACGAAGTCAACTTGTGGGGAAATGTAGAGTAGCTGATCAAATAGGATTAGATGACTAGACTTTTATTTATTTCCATAGTGTCTCTACAAAATGCAGAGTTTTGAAAAGTCTGTAAAGCCAAAGAAACATCATCCTGAATGGACATTTGACCCTTTTTAAATCAGTTCTGTGACCACATGCTTTATCCCTTCTGGTGTACTGACCAGCCACTCCAAACTGAAGGGTGATTCCCAATTTTAGCTATAAGGCTGGGAACTGAGTTTGAAGCATACGGTTAAAGTTGATCAGTACAGTTTGACAGTGTGTCTACAAATGGCTTCAATGGTCACTTCAGGAGAATACCATCTCCACACAGGGACCACAGGAGCCCAGTGTCACAGAAGGGAGTCTATGTCCCAGTGAGTGACAATAAGTCTATTGAGGGCATGACATACTTAGACACTATCTTAATCAATTCAAAATCACTATATCTAAAGTTTTCAGCTAGGGTTGACTCATAGTTCAAAAGTGACAATGTCTACCCAGAATCGGTAGCTATAGAGTATATTAAACTTCAGACAGGATGGGGTCAGTAGCAGGGCATTGTGTACACGAAGAAAGAGTCCTTTCTATTCGCCACCATTTAATCCGTTCCCTTGATGGCTCAGTGGAAGTTGACAGGTCTATGTTTTCAGTTCTTTCTTCCACACTTCCTGCCCCTTTGCTTCCTCTTAGGGGTTCTTTTACACAAACCTCTCTTAATCTCTTGCTCTTGCTTATAAAATAAATATTCAATAAAGTGTGTATAAATATTCCTTTAAAATATATCTCCTAGAAGAATAAAAACCCCACAGGAATTTTATCACTGCTCAGAACATTATTCACTAAGTACTGTATTGTAGCACTTTGCAGAGGAGATGGCCGGTACCAACTGGCTTGATTCAAAAATAAGATCAGGGCCATATGGATGGTAAGGGAAATTGAATTAACACTCTTATAATTTATAGAATGCTGTCAGAAATAAATCCTGGTTAATGTCAGAAGCTGGCCAGTGTTGAGATTATCCAGCAATATTTCAGTGCTTACCAGCCCTGGAACAGTGCAGGGAACAAAGCTGTATTTCACCGAATTAATGACTGGAGTTCAAGACCAGGAGGACAAAAGTAGGACAAGGTCAATTTGAATTTGTAGGATCCCTCTTACCTCACAGAATTGTTAAGGGTTGAGATTATCTATATAACTACCTTTTGTAAACTATAAATCCCTATTTAAAATTTAGACATTATAATTGTTTGAGGCTGGGACATGTTCTCCTTATGGGAGAAGGTAAAAGGAAGAACTGTCCTTAAACCTGAACCCCATTGTACTACTGATGTCTTCAAACAGAAGTTGATTTGTCTGTGGACAGGATCAGTTAGAAAACTTCTGCTGTGGTGGATTTGGGTGTTGAATAAGATGTAGGGTGAATTAAGCGGTGAGTTCTATAATCTGCTTTGGTGTGGATCTCACATATGGGTCTCACATGACTAATTCTTTGATTTATTTCAAGTAGACATTAAGGGCTTAGGGCAGGTATTTTACTAGCACAGGGCTAAGCGTACAGTGGGGGTACAGTGTTATATTTGTTAAACAAATGCAGATATATTTATAGTCCTGCCTGTTCTACTCTACAAGTAGGGAATAGTCTCAAAGAAGTCCAATAATTAAAACTAAACAAAATATTACTTAGAGGCAGATTTCTCTTCAATTAGAGACTGTCATAAGACCCTTAGCTTGGTTGAGGGAAAAAACACAGAAAGGGGTTTTGATATCATCTATGTATCTATTCATTCACTCCATAAATAGTTATTGAGCAATGGCTATCTCCCAGACTCTAAGCTATATTTGGAAGACACAAAGATGAATGAGGTTGGATTCCTACCCATTGTTACCCTCATAAAGTACATATTTGCGCTGCAGCCATCACTACTACTGTGATGAAGGCAGTAGGGAAGGAACATACAAGCTACTGAGCAGGCCTCATGCAGTCCCTGTTGGAGTTGACAGCTACAGTCTAACGCAATGGCCACACTCAACAGGGTGGTTAATTAAAGATATCAGGTGTGATGCAGGGTTTGACTTCAGATGTGAGTCTAATTGTAAAAAGAAAATATGTTCAAGTTACACATATGTGTGCACATACACACAATGTGAGAAAGGGTGGAGCAAAAACAGATAGAGATTAACCATTTCAGATTCATTCTCTGCCTTTCAATGTATGGACAGACAATAGAGAGAACCAGAGAGTGATGCCCTACACCTTTCACACTACTGTTCAGGCATCTCCTCTTGAAAGGATCTTAAATTTCACTGAGCATCTGTTGAAGAAAGATGATCCTTGTTAAATCATGGTTAGAAAGACATTATTTAGAACCACCAAGGTAGGTATAGGGATCAAAGGAATGGTCTTGCAGTGAGGGAGAGAGATTGGGCTCAACCCCATATACAGCATGGGCAAGTGGAAATCTATAGCCAAGGAGCAGGGTGAAGGTCAGTGCATGGAAAATTACTAAGAGGAAACATCAGAAGTAAGGTGGATTCTGGCTAAACTGATTCAGCAGGATTCCCACTGAAGACAAGCCAGGGTGATCTGACATCCCCTAGGGAGTGGAAGGAAATGAGGAACCCAATCAGATATCAAAAGTGATCAGATATTGAGGGTGGGGGTTCTTGCTAAATTGACTCAGCAGGGATGGCTAAAACTGTATTTTATAAGGAAGTACATAGATGGAAAAGGTTTGGAAGCCTGGCTAAAGTTTGGTCGTGAAAAGAATCTTTGTCACATCTTTGTCTACCTCCAAATTGGCATAGAATGTGTCACACGTGGTAGGCATTTCACTGTTTATACCACACAGCTTCATTCTGTTCTGTGCACTTTGTATATTATCAGCAGTCTCAGAACTGTACTGAGCAAGTTAAGGGTGTGTGTGTGCATGTGTGTGTGTGCACGTGTATGTGTGTGTGTACAGTTTTTCTTACTGAGTGATGAAAAATATTTCTTACTGGGTCAAGGTAAAAACAAATTGAAAGCCCTTGGTGTCCATCCTCCTGGTAAAGCCCCTAGAACAGGTCTGGGGCTCTGCTTTGCTGGTGTCTGGCCTCATGGTCTGGCAGTGCCAAAGCATGCTATAGTTGCTGCTGCAGGCTGTAGGCTGAGCATCATGTGATAGGAAACCTGACCTGAAGGTCATGTGACTGGGGCGCTGTGCAGACATTCTAATCACAACACTGGGAGCCCTTGAGAATTATGCTGTGAGATTTGAGCATTTTGTAAGGAGAGTAGGTGTGGCTGTCTTGGTCCATTTGTACTGCTATAACAGAATGTCACAGACCGAATAATTTATGATAAGCAGAAATGTATTAGCTCACAGTCCTGTAGGCTGGGAAATTCAATATCAAGGTGCTGGTATCTGGTGAGGGCCGTCTTGCTGCATCACATCATGGCAGAAGGGCAAAGAAAGGGTGAAAGAGAGAGCAAGAAGAGGCAAAAGCACTCCTGAGATAACGGCATTACTTCGTTCATGGGGGTGGAGCCCTCATGACCTAAACAATGTCACAATGACAATTAAATTTCAACATGAGTTTGGGAAGGGACAAATATTCAAACCATAGCAGTGGCCTTGACTTTTTGAGAATTGTGTTTTAATCAGGGACTGAAATGTGTGCATAGTAGTGCATGCCTCCTCTCACCCAGTTTCTCCTTTGCCATGCTGTGGGGGGACGGGCTAGTTCAGAGACGTCCTCAGGAATCAGCTGGTGGCTAAACCCTTCAGGAGCCAACTTTCTCGTCTGGTCCATGCCCCAGATTCCATGTCCTTGGGTTAATGCGTTGGATGGGAGTTTTCCTCTTAGTACATGAGTCGAAGTGGAGCCATTCAGGGTGACGACACACCCATTCCTTACATGAATTTTCCTGAGTTCAGATTCAGACACCTGTCTACAGGCAAAGAATTGGGTTTACCGGGAGGATCAAGCCAAAAAATGTTCTTTGTTTTCTAGCTTAGCAGTTAACCACTGTGTGTTAAGATTTATTTATTTTTGGTTAGAAACTATGATAAATGACTTTATCCTAGTAGACATGATGGGATGGAGAGGACAAAGGTAAAGGAAAGAACATAAGTTCCCTACCTCTACCCCTAACAATTTCTGCCCCGAGGAAGGTAGAATCCTTCAGTGCAGGCGCCCACAGCACATTCCTGTCAGTAACTGATACTTCTACAGACCTTCAGAGGCTCTCAGGGGCTCTCCCAGTATTATGCTTCCTTATACTATGTCATGTAAGCATTTCAAACCTGCTCTAAAAAGTAAGATTTGATAGATCTAAAAAGACTTCTTTCTTCTTACTCAGCCCCTTCCAAGGCACCCCAATAGTGCATTGAATTACATTACTCAAAAGTGCTGAGCTTAGTGGGGATAGAGTCAAATGTGAGGTCTCTGTAGAAATCATGGGAATACAAGATTCTATTAAGCAGAAATAGAATACTTTGTGAGTGCCTCGTGTGGGAGAGTTTCCTTTTATAGCTGTGAATACAGTTCACGCGTTTTGGTGAACTGGATCTGGCCTCGCAACTGTCCTCCTTCAGGCGCTTCCTTTTTGAAGGCAGCGTCTCTGTCTCATTTGACTTTATAATCCTGGCACACTTCCTGACACTAATGATTGAGGACTGAATGTTTCATCATCTCCAAGAGAAAAAAAATTTTGATTAGTCAATATGTGTTAAAGTAAAAATTATTACAACCTAAACAAGCCTCTATGTAATTAAAAGATTAACAGTCTCTTCTCTTATTTTTAGTTTAGATACATCATACAAATAATGAACATCTTAGAGTGCATTGTTGGGATGTGATTTGTTTTCTTTTTTTATTTATAAAAGAATACAGCTTTTCCAGATGCAACAAATGAAATAGGAAAAAGAAAAAAATGATCCACCCAAAGAAGTGAAGCTTTAACTTGTTAGTAATTTTGTGTACGTATACATGTGCATGTGTGTGTTTGTGTGTACATGTACATGAGAAAGGGTAAGGAAAAAAATTCAACAAATGGCTGAAAGGAGAGAGAAATAAGGAGACAGACAATGTCTCATTTACATCAAGCTGTGAGACCAGATATTTGTTATTGAATCCTTGGAATGAGAGCACAGCTCTTGTTTATTTACATTTGTTCTCAGTTTGAAAGACAGCCCAAGAGGTAAAATAAAATGAGAGTGCCTCAAATGCCTTCTAAATTTCCCCTTAAATTGAATTTCTTGTTTTATCAGGGAACAATACTTGCACTGATGCTAGGCAGACAGCTAAAAGGTCAACAAGTTCCCTTGGTTGCCTTTTGTCAAGGGTTTTTGACTTGTCTGTGAATAAAGATCTCCCAGGAGGAGGGCAGACCTGAATTTCCTGTCATCTAGAAGACAGCCATGAATTTGAAAATGTTACAAAAAGCATAAGGGACTTCAGGCACACCTTCAGACCCGCTGCGGATGCCAATCGCTGCCCGTGTAAACATGTACACAGAAATGTTTTGGATTTGTTCTGTCAACTTTTGGTTGTGAAACAAATTGTTCAACAGCAGCCCACCTTGAATACAGAATGAACCCGAGGGTTTTTGTTGTTGTTGCTACTGCCTCATGCCTAATGAGAAGACACCACGCTCTCTGCTCGCTCACAGCGCAAGAACATGCTCGTGAGGAGGAGCCGAGGGCTGCAGGGCGGCAAACTCCATTTTCCTTTTTGCTTTTCTGTTACTTGAAGCCCTGAAGATCTTCTTTTTTTTTATTTTTAATTTCTTTCTTTCTTATTTTTTTTTTTTTTTTTGAGACAGAGTCTCACTCTGTTGCCCAGGCTAAAGTGCCATGGCTGGCGTCAGCCTAGCTCACAGCAACCTCAAACTCCTGGGCTTAAGCGATCCTCCTGCCTCAGCCTCCCAAGTAGCTGGGACTACAGGCATGCGCCACCATGCCCGGCTAATTTTTTCTATATGTTTTTAGTTGTTCAGCTAATTTCTTTCTATTTTTAGTAGAGACGGGGTCTCCCTCTTGCTCAGGCTACTCTCGAACTCCTGACCTCGAGGGATCCTCCTGCCTCAGCCTCCCAGAGTGCTAGGATTACAGGTGTGAGCCACAGCCCCGGCCCAGATCTTCTGCATGTAATTTTCAGTGTCTGAGATTTCTGTATGTGTGTTAACAAGTAAGTCTTAACTGCTAGCATCTAGACAAAAATAAATGGATCTCTCCTGGTGTTGGTCATTTTTAATAATGAATGAGTTGTTATTTTGCCCCAAAACATTCCCAACAAGAAATATTTTCCCTGTATGTTTCTTCATGGAAGTTTGTTCTTAGAAAAGGTAAGGGGACTTTAGTCACTCTTCCAAGCTAGGAATTTATTGTTGTCTGCCCTAGGCCCCATTTAGGTCACTGGAAACAGCAACTGGGAAAGGAGAGTAGAGTGGTGGTGTATTTTCCCTTAGGCTATTAAGAAACCACATGGCTCACTTCCTACATTATTTCCAGAACAATTGCCAGTGGAGTAGAGAATTGTAATTCCTTATTTCAAAAGTCACTGATCAAAACGTACGCCTGCACATTCATTTGACAAACATTTATTGCATACCTTTCTGTGGAAGAGGTTGATCTGATGCTGTAGAGAAAACAACAAAGACAACTGGTATAATTTGAATGTGAACCCTGTGGTAAGCTATGTGCTGAGTATTTTATATATAGTCTCTTTTAATTCTCAGAAAAACCCTATAAAAAGAATTTTCTATGAGGAAATTGAGGCTTAGAAAGATGACTTATATGTTCCATGGTCACACAGCTAGAGAGCAATGGAGCTGTGATCAAAATCTAGGACTTTCTAAATCAAAACTCCCCCTGAATTAGTCAAGATTCTTATTACAAAGAAAGATTTAGTAATTTTAAGTTCATGTTTTACCATGGCTCACACAGAACTGCCAAGAATAAAAAGTTGAACTATATATTCCTGGTTGGGAAGATTCAACGTCATAAGCCTCAATTCCTCCCCTCTTCAGGTTTACCAAAAGGATGTTCTGCAATTTCAGTGAAAACAGTTCTATTGGAATTTAAGGGAGAATGAACAAAGGAATTGTGAATCTCATCTCAAAGAGTAAGCATATAGAAATGGCCAAGAAGTTAAAAAAAATGCAGTAATGATGGAATTATCTTATTTGATAATGAAATGTATTATAAAGATATGTTAGATAAAATTTATGGAGGGTCCTTGCTTTGGACTGAGCTTCTATACTAGGCCCCAACAGACCAACTAAAACAGAGTTAACTCATGTTAAGTGCCACGTAACCTTTAAAAAAACAGGAAAATTCTCTAACAGCACAGTTTTTACGAAAAAACCCAGGAGATTCAGAGTCACCAATTGGAAAGCAACCAGTCAACCTGGGCAGGCATGATAAGGAAGTCCTCCTCTGCTTTGCTTCTTGCGAGGAAAGTCAACTGAACTAACCTGATGTTACCAATCTGTTTTTTTTTATTATGCTGTTTCCTTGTTCCTGTTCAAGCTACCTTACAAAAACCAACTATTCTGCCATGCCCAATGAAACTCCTTCTGTTTTTTAGATGGAATGTTGCCCAAGTCATGAATCACTAACAAAAGCCAATTAGATCATTAAGCTAAATTTGTTGAAATTTTGTTTTTTAGCATCTATAATAAACTAGTCTTGTATTTTTATAAGATTAATCAGTGGAATAAACTCAGAAAGAGCTCCAAGAATAAACAAAATCTTAGGTGTGACAAACGTGACATTTCAAATCAGCAAAGAAATAATCCAGTTTTTGCTGAAACAGTTGCTTCACTGACTGGAAAAAAAATTAAGTTAAATCTTTCCCTCACATCTTATACCAAAATTAATTCCAGATGCATTCAAGAAGCTTTCCTTAATTTCTTTCAATAATATTTTATACCTTCTGTGTGTAGGACTCTTATATCTTTCACTATGTCTGTTTCTAGGTATCTAGGAATTTGATGGTATTATATATGATATCTTTAAATTTTTAAATTTTCTGTTTGTTCCTTTCTCACATAAATATAATTGCATTTCATATATTTATCTTATATCCAATGACATTGCAAACTTACTAATTCTAATATTTTATCTATTGATTTTTTTCTGTATATACAATTATGCTATCAGATTAAGGAAGCTTCCTTCTATTCCTAGTTTGTTAATAATTTTTATCATTAACAAAAGCTTTTCTGCATCCATGGAGATGCTTATATCATTTGTCTTCTTCGTTCTGTTAATGTGATGAGTTACACAGATTTATTTTCAAATTTTAAATCAACTTTTCATTCTTAAAATAAACTCGGTTATGTCATATTATATTAACCTTTTTATATATCACTCGGTTAATTTTGCTAACATTTAAGATTATTGTATATATTATTAGTGAGATGGGCCTACAATTGTCCTTTTTGAATTGTTCATGTTAAGTTTTGTAGAATGAAAATGAGTTAAAAAGTATTCCCTCTATTTTAATTCTCTGAATAGTTTGTGCAAGAATGGCATTCTTCCTTTAATATTTGGTACAATTAACTGGTGAAGTTCTCTGGGCCCAAGGTTTTGGTAGGAAGTTTTTAAATTACAAATTTAATTTTTAAAATAGTTATGTTATAGGACTATTCATACATTCTATTTCTCCTTATGTCAGTTTATGTAAGTTATGCTTTTCCATAATTTATTGGCATTGTAGTCATAATATTAATAATAAATTTATAATATTTTCCTAAATAAAGATTTTATTTTAGAATAGTTTAGATTGACAGAAAAGTTGAAAAGATAGTACAGCGATTTCTCGTAATACCCCATTCCCCATTTCCCATTTCCCCCATTGCTAACAACTTATGTTATTATGGTACATTTGTCATCACTAATGAACTAATATTGATACATTATATTATTAGCTAAACTCCATACTTCATGTGAATTCCATTAATTTTTCCCTAATGCCTTTTAAAAAATTGAAGTATAACTGATATACAAAAGATGTGCATATTTAATGTATACTGCTTGATGAGTTCAAAGATAAATATACGCCTGTAAAACTGTCACGATAAACAATGCCATAGACATAGCCATCATTTCTAAAAGTTTTCTCCCTCCTCCTCCTCTTCCTCCTCCTTCTTCTTATGGTAAGACATTTAACATAAGAGCTACTCTCTTCACAAAATTTTAAGTATTCAATACAGTATTGCTGACTCTATGTCTAATGCCTTTTTTCTGTTTTAGGGTTTCATCCAGAATATTACATTATATTTAGTTGCCATATCTCCACTTTTTTAGACTTTCCTTGTTTTTCATGACCTTGACAGTTTTGAGGACTGGTCAGGCATTTTGTAGAATGTCCCTCAGTTTGGATTTTCTAATGTTTTTCTCAAGGTTGGATTGAGGTTGTTTTTGAGACGAAGACCAGAGAGGTTAAGTGCCATTATCATCATATCATATCAAGGGGACAGCTATCCACTTTTAATTTTTGAAAATATCTGCAGGATCTATAATAATATCCTCTTTTTTCATTCCTTATATTGGTAATATTTTTCATTTTTTCTTGGTAGTTTTGGTAGAGATTTTTCAATTTTATTAGTTCATTGAAAAGATGAACGGACTTTTGGCTTTGCTAATTTCCTCTACTGTATGTTTGCTCTATAATTGATTTATTTACCTTGTCTTTATTATTTCCTTCCTTTTCCTGTCTTTAGGTTTAATTTCCTGCTCTTTTCCTAACTTCTTGGGATGAATCCTTAATTAATTGATTTTTAGAATTCCTTCTTTTCTAATACCTTTAATGTTCTAAACTTAGGATTATACATTTCTCTCTAAGCAATGTTTTTGCTGCATCTGCAAGTTTTTTTTTTTTTTTTTTGAGACAGAGTCTCACTTTGTTGCCCAGGCTAGAGTGAGTGCCGTGGCATCAGCCTAGCTCACAGCAACCTCAAACTCCTGGGCTCAAGCGATCCTCCTGCCTCAGCCTCCCGAGTAGCTGGGACTACAGAAATGCGCCACTATGCCCGGCTAATTTTTCTATATATATATTTTTAGTTGTCCATATAATTTCTTTCTATTTTTAGTAGAGACGGGGTCTCGCTCTTGCTCAGGCTGGTCTCGAACTCCTGACCTTGAGCGATCCACCCGCCTCGGCCTCCCAGAGTGCTAGGATTACAGGCGTGAGCCACCACGGCCTGCAAGTTTTGATATGTAGTATTTTATTACTATTCATTTAAAAATATCATACAATTTCTTTTGTGATTTCATCATTGACTCATTGATAATTTAGAAGTTGTTTTCTCATTACTAAAAAATATGAGGATTCAATAGTGGGGTGTGTGTGTGCGTGTGTGTGTGTGTGTGTGTGTGTGTGATAAATGTCTAGCTTCATTCTACTGTATCCAGAGAATATATTCTGCAAGATTAAATACTTTGAAATTCCTTGAGAGTTGTTTTATGGCCCAGCATATGGTCAGTGTTAGTTGATCCATGTATATTTGCAGCTATCTGCTTCATGTGACTGCATGCCATCTCCACTGGCCTTTTGTGGTTGTTAAAACTTTAGGCTCCTCCCAGAGCCCCCACGTCATAGTCCCCACTAGAGTCCTCTTCCAGTCTGATATCCTCCCTGGGCCTCCCCAGCGCCAGTTAAAATGACTGTGTTCCCTTTTCATTTCTAGTACACTGTGATTTCCCTTTTTATTCAATCTCAGCTATTCACGAAAAAAATGTTTTCTGTTCTGCTTTATGCAGAATTTCTATGTTCTTTTAGTGGAGAAGCTTCTTTCTATTTTACCACGGACTCCCCTCAACCCCAGTAAACATATTGTCATATATGAAAATATTAGTTTAAGCTGGATTTGGAAGTTTGGAGTCAGACTGAATGAAGTTTCACTATGCATATAAATGAAACAAACGCTACCTCCTCTAAAGTGCTTGGTGCCAGCAAAAGGACCCTTAATGTCAACACTTCTAAATTGACAGCTGAAAGTGTGAAATGAAACTGTGTCCGTTTTAAGTTCACAAATGTTCTTTCAAGCATCCCAGACAGGTACAGTACATTTCCCTAAAGGAAATGAAAATACGTAACAAAGAAAGCTAAAAGGGCAGATGCCTAAATAATAGATCTATATATCAAAATGAGTCTTCATATCAGCAGTAATGATAGCATTATTATTCCTAAAGGGCTTTGTAAACACTGTGCTAAGTGCCTTACTGGATTATTTTCCTCATTTCGCACAGCAGCCCGCCACAGGATGTTATATTGGAACGTATCCCTGAAATACCAAGAGGCAGTAGGTGCTACCTTTCAGCAGAGAGTATTAAAAGGAAAGAAGAGAGAGAATTGTGGGGGCAGATTTCTTTGGAGAGAGCCCAGTGCTGTGATTCCCCACCTTCCTAAGTTTCATGGAAGACAATTTTTCCACAGATGGGGGGCGAAACCCTGCGACCTGGTCCCTAACAGGCTGCTGACCTTACCGGTCTGTGGCCCAGGGGTTGGGGACAGCAGGAAGGAAGACCCTGAAGAGCTGACTATGTGTCCCTAGTAGTTGGGAGGGCGCAGTGGAGTGTTGCCTGACACAGCATGAGGAATTTAAGGGAAAACATCTGTGATCAGTGCCAGAGGTGGCAGAGGGAGAGGAAGGGGCCATGCTTTCACATGGTGGGCAGCAGGAATGCCTCAACTTTCCAGATACGGGCCAGGGGGAGAGCAAGCTGGACTGAAGCTCTTTTCCATCTGGTTTAAGAATTCTGCCTGGGAGTTAGAACCGCGGTTACCAGGAGCTTTGCGGGGGGTGGGGGTGGAGGTGAGCCCTGGGGACAGGTTGGTCAAGGACACAAAATCCCAGTGAGACAGGAGAGCTGAGATAGGAGATCCACCATACAACAGGTGACTACAGTTAATAACACCGAACTGTATACTTGAAAAGAGAGTAGATTTTAAATGTTCTCACCTCATGGTAAGTGTGTGAGGAAACAGATGTGCTGATTGGCTTGGTTGAGCCATTCCACAGGGTATACGTGTATCAAAACAGCATGTTGTGCACCATAAATATGTGTGACTTTTATTTGTCAGTTAAAAAGGTAAAAAGAATACAGCCTGGAAAAGCAATGGGCCTGGGTGGTCTGTGTGGGGTGGGTGCTGCGGCAGGGCGCGCCCAGGAAAGGAAAGCTCATCTTCAAGCACGTGAGGGGCAGATGGAGAATCTGCAGCGGGGCAATCAAGAAAGAACTTTCGTGCTCCCTTTACTAGCTCTCCTTCCAGTACTCAGACTACGCTGGGGTCCAAAATAATGTTTACTAAGACGGGGAAGAGAGGCAAGAGTGTAAGTCAGAGAATAAGGAAAGGACAACGTCCTTAACAAGTACACTAAAGGAAGTTTCCAGACATCCAGTTTTTGAGCTTTCAGATCGTCTGGAAGATACCATTTCTTCACGGGTGCAAACACACCCCGCCCACCACCAAATGTCTTCCTACCGTCCATCCTGTGCTCATCATCTCATATTAGGGACCCTACAGTTAAGGAGAATCATGAGCGTTCTCTGTTCCAGAATCAGTGGTTGCAATCCTGACCTAGGGCACTCACTTGACCCACTTGTTCGCTCCTATGTTCACTCCTAGACCCAGAGAATGTTCAATTCACCAAATATTAGTATTTATTGGTTGCCTACCACATACCAGACAATGGGGACCGACAGATGATTAACACAGTTTCTGAATTCAAGGAGCTCACAATTTAACAGGTGAAGCAGAGGTGTAGACTGTGCAGTGTGATGAAAGCTACTGGGTCAGATGAAAGTCGAGGCACAAGGGAGAAAATGGGTCCCTCTGTGAGGAAAGTTTAAGTAAACCCTCCTATGCTGCTCCTTAAAGGAGAGCAGAAGTTTGTGAGGCAGAGGGCCTTTCAAGGAAGGCTGTGCTGTGTACCGAACAAGGCATCAAATATTTCGGTCTGGCAGGAGCACTGGGTGCCAGATTGGAAGTGGTGGGAGATCTCATTGAAGAGATGTTGGAAACAGACAATGGAGCCTCTTGAACCAGGGCTTGGACTTCTCATTACAGATGTCAGGGAACCATGATTGTAAGGTTTCAAGAAGGGCATATGATTTTATCAGATATTTGTTTTAGGAAGATGGCTCTTCACAGCCTTTGTGAAGAATGGTTTGGGAAGTGGCCACTTCACATTGGCAGGTGGAAGCCAGATGAGAAATTCAGAGAGTTTGTTTATTTCCTATCACATTTCTAATACCAGTGGGAGTGCCACAGAAATTAGCCCAGCAATTACTAACACGCTGTTGTATTTCGGGTATAGATCTCTACACTATTCTGGGGTTGATCTAGCTTGTTACCTTAACTTTTGAGAACTATCTGAATACAGTTAACTCCCTATGCATAATGTGCTAGATGATTGCTCAATGACCTCTCAGGATTCTTAAACGAGATGAATTATGCTAGAGCCTAGAGATCCATAGGTCTTAAACATTTTTTGAGCATAGATTCATTTGAGAATTCTCAATAAATTTCACATGCATGAGTGTACACACACAGGCATGCACATGATTTTGTCTATATTTTTAGGAGTTCATAGACCTACTTAAAACTGTGTATTGAACTCCCAGGGATGACTATAGACCCCAGGTAAATGATGCTTTTTCTGAAACCACTGGACATTAAAATCTTGAATTGGTGATTAAGCTCAAAAGGGCTAAATTTCTTAGTTTATCTAGGAACTTTCATAGTACACCAGAAGTCTCCTTATAGCCCGGAGCTGAGAATAGCGGCCAGGCTTTATGTTTGGAAGATTTTTGTCTACTGACATCAGCTTTAAGAGTGTTGATATTACTTGCTTGGCTTTCTTCCTGCTACTTTGGGTACACAGCAGTCAGGACAGAACTGAGCCATGTTGAAAGCTTCCAAGGAAAGGCTGTGAACTCTGGACATAAATGCTCGAATGGAGGCTGGCCCTCTGTCGTAGCTGGGTGGCTAAGGTGGCAATACTAGTCATGACAGCTTACTGATGGGGAGCTCCTGAGAGATATTTTATCTGTGTTCTAGCAGTGCTGGCTTTGTGGACCATCTTTGTGTGAGACAAGCCAATCTGGTTCCCATATATTTTATTTTCTCATTTCATTATCACCAAAATTTTTATGGCCCCCAATATATATTACTGGACTCAAAAAAGAGTGATACTGAGCAGAAAACTAGAAAGGAAAACGTGTCTGATCTCATATTACTGCCTGCCTGTTATTTGAGACCTATGAACCACTGGAAACTCTGCTTAAAGTGTCTTGCTGAGTTACTCTGTAACTTAAATTTAATTTGTGTGTATTTTTGGCACAGTATTTGTTTTAGTAAGTGTTTTTGGCACCTTGGTTTTGGCACTTTAAAGTACAACTCATAGACCTTCATAAGTTTTCAAAGTTTGCTTTCCCACAGACTAGCTCTAAGTGGCTGCCTAAGAAATCCAGATGCAATGAACTTCTCCAAAGCATTGCAACAGCCAAAAGGCTGATGCTGTGTGTGCATGCTTTTGATGCTAGAAAATATCTAGCATCAATACAGTACATAGTTATTTTCTTGAGGACAGAGAAAAAGTGCATTTCTTTAAGTATACAAGTATATATCTCTTATGTCTCCAAAGATCTACAAAAAGAGAAACTTTTTTTTTTTTTTTTTTTTTTTTTTGTTGAGACACAGTCTCACTTTGTTGCCCAGGCTAGAGTGAGTGCCGTGGCGTCAGCTTAGCTCACAGCAACCTCAGACTCCTCGGCTTAAGCGATCCTATTGCCTCAGCCTCCCGAGTAGCTGGGACTACAGGCATGCGCCACTATGCCCGGCTAATTTTTTTCTATATAGATTTTTAGTTGTCCATATAATGTCTTTCTATTTTTAGTAGAGACGGGGTCTCGCTCAGGCTGGTATCGAACTCCTGACCTTGAGCAATCCACCCGCCTCGGCCTCCCAGAGTGCTAGGATTACAGGCGTGAGCCACCGCGCCCGGCCAAAAAAGAGAAACTTTTAAAAACAATTCTGCTGTTTTGGTAAATAATAATAATTGTAATGACAACAAAAAAGAATCTTGCCTGGATGCAATCTTTTCTGCTCAGGTAGCTAGATTTATTATATTAATATGTGCTGAGACTTTAGATAATAGTGATCTTCTGTAATCTAGTGAGACTTGATTTTATCATTGTGCCACTGTAGGGCCAGATGCAATGAGGCTCTGGAAAAAGTGCATCTCGCTTAAGCAGGAGCCAACTAGACTGTATCAAGACTATAAGACTGACATGACAGACTTTATCTACAACTTGTTCTATTTTTCTTTTAACGAGTGAAACTTGCCCAGAGAATGGGGAGGCCCCATGAGGCATATTTAATCGTTTGCGATGAAGGTTGCCTCTTGAGACCCACCATGTTCACAGAGTGATTCCTGTTATTGTGATGTGTCATAGCCCCATTTCTCTCACTTTCTAAGTTTTCATTTTGCTAAGAAATGCTATTTTTAAAAACTCATCATGGATACCAAAGTTTGTATTTACAAAAGCTTTGCCTGGATAAATCCTAAGTCTCTCTTAAGACTTAGTTCAGGCATTGCTTCCTCTAGAAAGTCATCTTTGACTGTCCTTGGGACAAGCATGTTTAGCATGTCATAAATATAGTGCATGGGTAATAATTTCAACAACCACTGTAGCAGGAAAGGATGACGCAAAGTTAAATAAGACATAGTTCGTAATCAAAACTCTTATATCCTTTTCACATTCCCTCTAGGTTTTCTAATTCTACAAAAGCATTCAATGTTACTTCTTAATGATGGCGCCATAGAATTTCGTGTAGAATATAATAATTCTGAAAGGAATTTTGAGAGTGGGTGAGAACATAGCTGTTGAGGACAGACTACCTGCGATTGACCCTTGACCCTTTGTTAATAGCTGTGTGATCTTGGGCAACTTTCATATATCCCTTAGCCTTGGTGCCCTTATTTATAAAATAGGACCACTAATACTTACTTCAAGGTTTGTTGTGAGGATTCAGTGCAATAATGTATATACAATTGTGTCTGGCACTGATTAAGTTCTCAAATAACTTTGGTTATTGCTATTATTTGCATTTTCACCACTGGCTGCCGAGGTCCCTATTGTCCCCTTCTCCTTTCATGGCTCTTCGTGTTTTTCCTGAAGCCCTATTGAAAAGGATTATCTCTTTATTCAGAAAAAAATACTATTTTTTCAGGAAGAACTGTGTTACCATTCACAATACTCAGCACCTTTAAATGACACAGAACGAATAAATGTGCTGCAGAGCGTTAAGTCCCGGTGGTGGCTGTCACCCGTACCTTAGTTTGAAACATCTGGGAGCCGTGTACTTTTCTTCCTTTGCATCAGGAGCCAAAGAGCTGAGACTGGCCTGCCAGCCGGGTGTTGGGTAGTGGAGGGCTGCATAGTGACCACTGTGTGCCTCTCATGGGGGTGGGGACGGGGATGGGGAGGGAGAATGGGGAAGGTGGACTCACACCCTCAGCACTGGCACAGAAGAAAGAAGGGAAAGAGAAGGCTTGGGTGGGGATCCGGCTTAAAGGGAGTGGTCATCATGATCTACCATCTGGGGACTGCAGCCAGGAAAGGAATGTTCCAGGACATATTCCAGTGCCCCCAGTAAACCCCCAGGGAGCCAGAACTGGGAGACTGCCCCATTTCCTCTCTAGGAAGTAGACATTAGCCAAGGGAGGAAAACTTGCTCTAATTGTGAAAATTAGAACAGCATGTCCCTCACTGTGCTCGCTCTATGAGTCATACTGACTGCTGACCCTAAGGAGTCACAGTTGGTGAGCTGCGTATGAGGAGAGCAGGCTCACATAAACTCAGGTTGTTCCATTATAAATTAAATATTTTGTTTTTCTTGGAGCTAATTGTCATATTTTTGTCCTCCTATCTGATTGATCCAAATCAGGAGATCTGTTGAGTGAAACTGTTGAGACATAAAGCAAGCTGCTAACATGAAGAAATGCTTCTTATCATAAGAGAAGATAAAATCCCTACACAAAGAAAAAGAAAGTCAGATTTGGAAACTAAAATGCTGGAAAATACTGATAGAAAAACCTTGAGTCCCTGTCTTCACTTTTGTTTTTACCGTTGCAAACGGCTTCATGTTGAAAACTGATTCTTATGGTCTTAAGGAACTGTTCAATAATTATTCGCATTAGCTGTACTTTTAAATTTGGTAATTCTTCTGTAAGGAAAGCCATGGGTCCTCTGATCACCGATCTGTAATTCTCATTGTTGGAAACCCAGCTTACAGAATCAGACTCTGCCATATACTCATGGAGTAACCTTAGACAGGTTACTTAAATGGTCTGGCCCTTAGACCCGTCAGCTGTGAAGCGAGGATAGCAAGGGTTAGAGTGAAGACTGAGATAATGTAGGCACAGGTAGAGAGCATGATGGCAAGCCCATCTTAGATGGTAGGTCTTTCTGCTGTCCATGTGTGCATTCCTCTTCCTCTACACATCAACAGAAAAGCACACGCATATGGGCCCTTGAGCGTTGGCATGTGCTCCTTCATTGGTTACGTAAGGATATTAAACCTTAGTTTAATCAAACACAGCATTTCAGATCTAGCCTCAAGAATTTTACCAGAGTCCTGATTTTGTAGAAAAGTATAAAAATGCCCATTTCCCCATGGGTTACAAAATAATAAGGTTTTTTCCCCTCCTTTGTTATCTTTTCAGTTAGTTATTTCAGCATATCACAGCATTAAAACACTTCCAAAGAAAAGGTCACTCTTTCTCCGATCAAAGTGTTTCTTTGCTGTTCTGTTCCCGGAGGTGCACATGGGAACAACAATCAATGAGAGAAGCTCCTGGAACATTTCAACTTACTTTTGAGGAATAGCCGTTAAGTCAACACGTTTCACTGTGGTTTCACCACCAATAATTTCTCTCGTAATGGAAGTTTCTAATCACTGGGTGAAAATAACTTCCTTTGCAATAATAGGGCTCCATCGGGATCTTTAAGATCTGTTTTAGAACTTTGACCTTAACAATTTTTTTTCCATTTTGGCATTTTTTTATTATGTAATGAAAACAATTCCTGATGTTTCATACTGAAGAGATAAAACATTTTTCATTATGATATCAGCTGCAAAATAATTAAGCATTGCTAATCCACATGTACTTTCTTATATTTTTTACTTTTTATATATTTTCAACTACAAATATGGTGAATGGAGATGCGTTCATTACTACACTTCCTCAAGACTTCGAATACTGCCTTTTGCTAGGGTTCGAAACCCAGAACACGTATAACTTCTACAAGTTTCCCATCTCATTGAGAAATAAAGATAGGTTTTAGTACCCTTCTTTTGAAGTAGAAGAAAATATATTTCAAAATAGAGCTAATGTGGGAATTTTAACAGCATGTAGACTGTCGATTGTTACCGTGTCTGTCTCCTTAGTCTGTGGGTTTGCACGCAAGCTCTGTGAAGTCCCTTAGGAAGATGAAGAACATGCTATAGAAGTCCCAGACGGGGATATGTGCAATTCCATTTGATATTTTAAGCATGACAATTTTAGAGAGTTCCTGTAAGCTTTATCAAGTAAATGTGACCCTTAAAAGAAGTTCACTGATAAGCTATGATAGATGTGAAAAAGGCCTATAAATAACATTGGCAAATTTAAAGCAAGCTTTGCAGATAAACTCTGAAATAGTACTGCGTGTTGCATCCGAATAGCATCTGCTCATGGTGCTCAGAAATTATCTATTAGGATTAGGCCCATATTTATGTGGTTTGGTTTGAACTCCACTGACCTTTGTTTTAAGTAAGATTGTTTCTGAAATTGAATTTTTTTAATGTTCCCTATGAAACTTGATGCTACTGAATTTTATTTTTTATCGTGTGATATTTCATACCTATAGGAGAATTTATGTAAACCATGAGGCATAGTAATAAAAGAAACACTAGCACAGCTACTACTCAACTGAAGACTAGGAACATTACTAATACTGTTTTTATTAATACTACTCAGGTGCTGCTCCCAGTCACAACCCCCAGCACTACAACAACTCCTGGAGGTAAATACGATCTTAAATTTTATTTTTGCATAATTTTGAACTTTATAGAAATAGTATTATATATGTAATATTTATGTGTGTATACTTTTTTACTATGACTCGTTTGTTAGTGCATGAAGGTAAGATTCGTTCATTTTCACTGCTTTATAATAATCCATTGTGTAAAATACCACAATTTATTCAATTTCCTATTAGTAGACATTTGAAGTATTTCCAGTTTGTGTTATTCCAAACGGCGCTGCCAGGATGGTTCTTGTACAGGCCTCTCGGTGCACAAAGGCAGCAGTGTCTCTACGGCACATGCCTGGGAGGAGAACTTCTGAGTCATGCAGATTCGAATGATGTGAAAGTAATGCCTAATTATTTTACAAGAGGTTCTACCAAGATACCCTCTCCAGGCGTGATAACACCGTCGTATTACTATCTGATAATAACGTGTAGGTGCTCTGGTACCTGCCTTACACTTCCTTGGGAGCAGCTTCACTTTTGCACTTTACTCAGATTCTATGGCTAAAAGAAAAAATAAAAACTTCTACATGGAGCTTCTTCCTGTAATCAGTGAGTAGAGGGAAGAAGTCTTTCAGGGAAAGGACCTACCACTGGCCCATATATAATCCAACAATCACAAAGAAGGCAAGGCCCCTGGACACCCATATGCTTGGGAACACCCCAACACCCCTCACGCAGCGAAGCCGGGCAGGATCCACTGAGAACCAGATGGGAGCCTAGTGGCGTTGTGGTAGTACCACATGCTTCTTTCTTAGACCAAACTACGTATTTAACATGGGACAACTTAAAGCCATCCATCAAAATCATAATTGTCCTACCTCGTAGGTACCCTGCTTCAGTAAATATGTCTAGAACCAGATCTCTAAATGTGTCTAGGTATCTAAGTTCTTTTTATAAAATCTTCATTCCTTGAGCACGTCTGTAGAGCTGTATCTTCTCAATACACAAGTCAACATGCTTGTGTTTAGTCTGGTCAAAACCTATTAGGACAGAGTTGATACTTTGATTGAAATTGAATTCATTTATGCCCATGTGAAACATGGCAAATAGCAACCCATAATAAATTTTCCTGTCCTTAACTGAATGAAAATAGGTTTTTATAATTGAATTTCTTTGATGTTTCTCACATTTGCATCCTGGGGAAAATGGAAAGATTTATTATAGGTGTGATATGAATCGCTCATCTGTAAAAAATATTTTAACAGAGGTTTCTACAATGGCTGGAAAGGATAGGGAGATAAGATTTGTCAGCCTTCCTTTATAATGAATTCAATTAAGAAAGTTATAACATTGGTTTTACGTAAAGATGGTATTTGCGGACATTTAAAGAAGTCTATAGGAATGGAATGAGCCCTTGGACTTGAGTCTGAATCTTTAGATGTACTTGATTTACCATGAAGGGTGCATCATATGTGAATAGAACCCAGAATCTTCCCATCTGCCTTGAAAACTTAGCAGGAGGTTTTATATGAACTCAAGGACTGAGGTTTGCAGTTGTAACTCTAACCCTCTTGACTATTTAGCTGGAATATTTGCCATCATGCTTGTCATTTTTCATAATGCTTGTGCATGGTAGGCATTCAATAAATATTTGTGGAAAGAATAAATGAATGTAACTAATTGCTCCATCCTTATCCTGCCACTACTGTGACGTATGATAGGAAGTTAAAGAAAATGTGCCAAAATGTCTGCAGAATTTTCTGCATAATCTTTTCTAGGATTGTACATATCCAATTTGCAGATATCTGATAATAGTGAAAACAACAACAGTGGGCATTTATTTAGTGCCTATGAATGTTCTAGGTACTGGATTAGACCTTTCTTACTTAATCTTTATAATGGGTGTATAAGGATCAGTATTTCTATTTTACAGATGAGTAAACTGATACTTGAGAGAAAAATGACAGACCAACTATGAAATCCAGATCCAATAAACTGGTCTGTACTTCTCCCATACAAAAACAGTGAGGATAGAATTTTAAAAGTGGCCTGGCGCGGTGGCTCACGCCTGTAATCCTAGCACTCTGGGAGACGGAGGTGGGAGGATTGCTCGGGGTCAGGAGTTCGAGACCAGCCTGAGCAAGAGCGAGCCCCTGTCTCTACTAAAAAATAGAAAAAATATTAAAAAAAAAAAAGAATTTTAAAAGTAATTATTGAAAAAAAAGTAATTATTGAAAAATTAAATATTTGTTTTTGATTCAAAGCAAAGACTACCTCGTAGATTTTATATATTACATGGAGCTTTTGAAGGTTCAGGCAGTCACCCTGAAATAAAATAGACATCAGAAATAAATATGTAGAAATATATATATATAGAAATAAATATATAGAAAAACTCAGAATATGCAGGGACAATACTACACTATGGCTGTGTGCTGGTGAAGACCATGTTGTCTGCCCAAGACATCCTGAAATATGTTTAAATTACTTAGTCCATGACTGAGCTGGAAGGCCACAGTGCTGTCTGGCCGACCACTGGCAGCGCTCTAGACGGAGCTGAGGACTTTGCACATGACAAGGACTTAGTAAACCCAGGGAGCTGGCTCTGTCTTATTCAGACTCACTGTCCATCCATCTAGTTCATGACATTTTCCCTCATTGAGAACAACACAACAAAAACACAACTTCCCACAATTCTCCTTTCGCTAGCTATCTTTAACATTCATGTATTTTTTTCTCTTATTTAAACATAGTTAATCTCTTCTTGGTATGGCCAACATCCTGTACTTTTTCCACGTTGGTTCGGGTGTGGGCCTTATTGAGACATGGCTAATTCCTGTTGGAATGTAAGCAGCTAGAAGTTCTGCTGCTGTTCAGCTCTGCCAGGGCAGCGTCCTCTAAAGACAATTGCCTAGCACGGTAATTACTCCACGAGGTTTGGCAGACACTGGCCCTTACCTTTGCCCCATAGGATTACATAGCCTGACATGCCGTACGTTTGTACCCTCCCTCCTCCAAATTGGTTCCATGCCTCATATCGGGGACCAGTAAATGGCAAAATAAAGGACAGATACAGGGTAACTTGATACTGCAGCAAAATTTAGCTTGCTATCTTGAAAATAGTCGTACTATTTTGGGATTTTACAGTAAACAAAATCCAGACAGCAGACCAGAGGGGCCATTTATGAGTTATAAAATTGCCTGGGTAAGATAAGGCAACTCATAAATGATTCAGTGAAGCTCACAGGATAAATCTTATTTCTCATACACACGAATCCAAGGAAGATTCTGGCATGTTCTTAGCCATTGATAATGTAAGAGAGGAACACATGTCACATTAAGAACCTGACGTGGCATTAGAGTGCTATAAAATGTTCAATTAAACATGGCAACTGCAGGACAAATGGTACCCAGGATACAGTTCTTTGTTTGCCTTTAAGAACTTTAATGTGTCTTATTTATTGAGGGCAAAGAACATAAGGATAGTAAAGTGACAGCCTCCAACCCATCTGAAAATATTTGTGTTGGTGTCAGGACAAATAATAAATGGGGCTGCCTCAGGATCTTAGCCTTTTCGTAAGATGGACAGAGTTGCGTTTGGTGGATTGCACCTTACGGAATTAGAGCCGACTTAAGGAAAACTGCTCCAGCATCTGTCTTCTTTCAAGCAGATTGTCAAGAGGAAAAAAAGACTGGGGGAGGGGGACACGCCAAGGGGGGTGGAGAGAACAGGAGGGAGGTGAGGGGGGAGGAGGAGGGAGAAGCAGGCAGGGACAGCTCGCATGTTTTAAACCCTCAAGATAAGCTGTCGCTTAGAACCTTGACGGCTCCAGAACTTGACACACGCTTGTGCTCTCTGGGGGACCCTTCTTGCTGCTCTGTGGGCAGATCACGGCCACTGAGCTGTGACGCCCCGGCACTTGCCTGACCTGACATAATGGGCAGCTATTTACTGCAAACAAGGTAGATGGAAGAACATAGGCTTAAATGATGCTCTGGTGTAAGCAGGAATCCACTGGGATCCCTTGCAAACCAGTCAATCTTCTGGGTTTCTCCCCCCTTCTCTCCGCCTGCCCTTCTTCTAGGTTGGGCCTATTTATTTCTTTCCCCCAGGACCAAACCACAGATGCCTGCCTCGGAGCAACGCTCCTCTTCCCTCCACCCCCCTCCACTTCCCACTCAAGATCAATAGAGTGGGTTAAAGAAGCAATTGCATGACAATAAATAAAAAAGAAAACTAAGTTTGGATACTACTACTTCCAAAACGACTGTTTCTGGGCTTGTTTTTATCCATTACTAAGGAGAAAAAAAAAAAAAAAAAAAAAAAAGAGCAGCCCCAGGAGGCTTCCTGGTTCTGCTGTCAGATCGCTTCAGTGAGAAACCCAATCAGACTTGATTTGTGAAGAGTGTCAAAAGCTGCAGCGAATCATGTACACATCCCCGTCTATTACCTGAGGCCGCTGCTTTGCAACCTGAAGGCTCCTCATGCGCATTTCTGAAACTAGTGCATGTTTAATTT
Organism: Eulemur rufifrons; assembly: GCF_041146395.1. Lineage (NCBI taxonomy): Eukaryota > Metazoa > Chordata > Mammalia > Primates > Lemuridae > Eulemur > Eulemur rufifrons. Next base: position 87,750,890 of record NC_090999.1, on the reverse strand, counting down.
TCCTTCATCTAACAACACACATTTGCACTCTCCATTTTCTGGTCACGGGAAACAGTCACAATGGGAAGCCTTGGGCCAGTGAATGTCAGTGAAACAGCAAAGGGGGTTTCAGCTGGTGCCTCTACCAAACCTCTCCAGACCTAAGCCCCTCACAGTAGAGAAAATTAGCTAAAGAGTCTTTCTTCCATGGCTTTTCCAAGGGCCAGCGGGATTTTATTCTATTATTGCATTTATTTCCTATTAACTGAGGTAAGAGAGGCAGGTGCACAAAACAGAACCTAAGGCTCCCTCGTCAAGGCCACGGTATCAAGAAGGAGCACAACGGTCTCTAAATTTTCTGCCTTCCAAATTGGTTCCTTTCTCCCGTCAAAAAGAGAAGGCAAATTCTTTTCTTAAATCTTATAAAGATTGAAACAGCACAAGTAAGATTAAAAACGTTAGTTTGTTTTCAGCCTCCAGAGACTCAATGCATGCCCTCTGTTTGCGCATTTCCTTATATAATGTAAGAAGCTCAAAACGAGAGGCTCTGTTCCTCGAATGTCTGACATGGAAGGAAGGCAGGTTCCTGCTGGAAACCAACACTGGGTTTTTCCTTGGGAGTAAAGCCTACATCAGCCATAGAGGAGAGAGACATTCTGTAATTTTATTATCAGATTCTAATGGCTTTGTTGGACCTTTATACCGTGTTAAGTATCAGGCCATACCTGGTTTTCAAACAAGTTTATAAACCAAGAAAATCATAACTCTGCCAATTCTCCTTTTTCATTCTTTTAGATGCTTTTGCAAAATGTTCCTGTCACTTAATAATTATTTGCAGTAAGGTGGAACAAGAGTGAAACAGACATTTGAAATCCGTAGTTGACCTCTACCCCTCAATTCAGGTGATCCTTTCCAACTTATCTTTCTCCAGAACTGTTAACTGGCATTGAAATTACTTTGCCTCAGTAAAATCTACTGTTCTTTCTCCTGAGGGCATCAGTGCAGGCTAGAGGCAGGGGATTGAAAAGGTTTTTATTTTTCTTCTCTTCCATATTTTATATCCCCCTTTAAAAATTTCTCTGTATCTGATTTCTTCTTGTGACGTTCAGCTGAGCTCTGAGAAGGCTAACCATGGTTTTGCAGAGGGGAGTGCAAGAGCCAATTCTGGTTCTTTTTTTAGTCTGCCAGGAATAATCTCATGTTCTGGACTACTTTCGTATTTTCAAATAAATTATTTCCAAGACTCTTATTCTCGTATCTACTCTGAGAAATTCCACTCTTGGCCATGAGAGTGATCTGTCAGCGGACTGGTCAGAGTCTATTTTCACAGCTACAGTTTTACCCTGGAGAAACGAAATAAAGACGACAGTGTTTGGGCAGGCACTGTGGTAGGAAAAAAATGGGGCTTTTATTATCCCCACCCATAACAACAACTTGACAAACAATGGTATTTTAAATTAGAGTGGCAACTTTGTGAAGAACGTGGTATGTGTTGTATAGAAAGGGACAGTTTTAGGCCATTTTCTCCCTTTCCTACAGAAATGTAGTCCTTCCTCAACCCTGCCTGCAGTCAATGAGAGCAAGGCATAGGGCATACATATCAACAGCTGGTAGACGAAGCAGGACTCCTGAGTATGTGTGGCACGCTGCCTTCGCCCGGTTCTCAATGTGCATGTGATTTATTTCAGAGACTATACACACTGAAATAAGAAATGAGCAAGGTTTGAAGGTAGGATTTGGGGTCCACAGTGCTCTCCAGATGTGCAGTGACATGCCACATGTGTTACCAGCTTCCCTAGGCTCGCCTTGCATTCTTTGATATAGAAAGAACTGCATTCTTTGAAATGTAAGTGATATTTTTCCATTTGACATAAAGCAAGGTTTCTCAACTTAAGCATCGACATGTTAAGCCAGATAATTCTTTTTAAAAAAATTTTTTATTTTTAATTATTATGAGTATATCATAGTTGTATATCTTTATAGGGTATATGTGATGCTTTGGTACAGGCATACAGTGTGCCATAATCAAATCAGGGTAATTGGGGTATGCAGCACCTCAGGCATTTATCATTTCTTTGTGTCAGGAACATTCCAATTCCACTTTTAGTTATTTTAAAATATCCCCTAACTTACTGTTGACTAAAGTCACTTTATTGTGCTGTCAAATATTTGTTCATTCTCTCTATCTATCTTTTTGCACCCATTAACCATCCCACTTTATCCCCAACTCCCTGCTACCCTTCCCAGCCTCTGGCAACCATAATTCTGTTCTCTGTCTCTATGAGATCAAGTGTTTTAATTTTTAGCTCCTACACATGAGTGAGAACAAGTGAGATTTGTCTGTCTGTGCTTGGCTTATTTCACTTCACATAATGTTCTCCAATCCCATTCATGTTTCTGCAGATAACAGATTTCATTCTTTTTTGTGGCTGAATTATATTCCACTGTGTGTAGGTACCACATTTTCTTTATCCTTTCATCCACTGATGGACGCTTAGGTTGATTCCAAATCTTGGCTGTTGTGAATGGTGCTGCAGTGAACGTGGGAGTGCAGACAGCTTTTTGAGATACGAGTGTCCTTTCTTTTGGATCCATACCCAGCAGTGGGCTTGCTGGGCCATGTGGTAGTTTTATTTTTACTTTGTTGAGGAACCTCCATACTGTTCTCCATAGTGGTTGTACTAGTTTATAACCCCACTGACAGTGTGTGAAGTTTCCCTATTCTCTACATCTTCGTCAGCATTTGTTAGTGCCTGGCTTTTTGATAAAAGCCACTTTAACTGGGGTGAGATGATATCTCACTGTAGTTTTGATTTGCATTTCTCTGATGACTGATGATGCTGAGCATTTTTTCATACACGTGTTTCAGCCAGATAATTCTTTGATTTGTTGTTGCAGAGGGCTGGGCTGTGCATCATCGGGTAATTAGCAGCATGTCTGGCTTCTAGTCACCAGGTGCCAGTGGTACCCTTCCCCTTAGTCTCCCCCGGCCACTGCGTCTCCCACTCCTACCAAACATGGCCATCAAAAATGTCTCCAGACATCACCAAATAGTCCCTGGGTGGGGGGCGGGCAAAATTGCCTGAGATTGAGAATCACTAAGGCAAAGTAACACCTGACATTCACTTTAAGGTTGGCTCTGCCCAGCAGACTGGTGCTGTAGGTCACTTTCACAAAGAAGTTCTGAAGCCACTATGTCAGCCATGGAGGTGAGCCGCTCAGCTCTCCCTCCAGACAGAATCTGCTGGGAGGAGTCTCCAGCAGCCCACAGCATGCTTGCTGAGGCTGTGCCCTCCTCAGGGTGCTCCTAGCTAATGACTCAGCACAGCAGGGGGCTGGAGCTGGAAAACTCCATCGTTCCTTTTTGGCCTGGCTCTAACATCTGTAGAGCTGCCCTGCCATATGAGGCTCTCTGTACCCAACCCTTCTTCCTTCTCCCTCTTCTTTCCCAGGTGTCAGACCTGCCTCATGGTCTGGGGATCTTGCAGCTTCACTTGCTTTCTCTCCCCTCTGTGTTTCACAGACATTTCCCAAATAAATCTCTTAAATCTCTTGCATTCCTTTTTTTTTTTTTTTTTTTTTTGAGACAGAGTCTCACTCTGTTGCCCAGGCTAGAGTGAGTGCCGTGGCGTCAGCCTAGCTCACAGCAACCTCAAACTCCTGGGCTCAAGGGATCCTCCTGTCTCAGCCTCCCGAGTAGCTGGGACTACAGGCATGCACCACCATGCCCGGCTAATTTTTTCTATATATATTTTTAGCTGTCCATATAATTTCTTTCTATTTTTAGTAGAGATGGGGTCTCGCTCTTGCTCAGGCTGGTCTCGAACTCCTGAGCTCAAACGATCTGCCCACCTCGGCCTCCCAGAGTGCTAGGATTACAGGCGTGAGCCACCGCGCCCGGCCTCTTGCATTCCTAATTTTGTCTTGGATCTGCTTCCTGGATTACCCAACCGGTTGCAGCTGCCATTAAGCATGTGCTATTCTCTCCCCTACTCCCCTGGCTCTATTCTACAATGTATGGTTTAATAAAAAGATATGGACTAAGTTGGGCATGTGATATGGGTTAAGGGTGGCAAATGGGGCAATTCCTGGCTCTGTTTCCAAGGCGTGCTCTTAGCCTTGTGCAGGTGGCGCAGAGCTGCTGGACTTGCAGATCCCGCGCTGTTCGTAAGCATGAAGGAGGAGGGAGGAAGGCGGAGAAGGCCCCCCAGCGGAAGATGCAAGATAGTCAGGTGAGGACCTCTTTGGTGTTACCTGCTTAGAATATTTACTTTTGTGTTATCCAAGTTTTGTCAAATATGAGCCAAATATGGATTAAGAAAAAAATTTCTTCACACAATTTCCTGTTCAGTTTTCTATTTGGAAAGCAGCTTACCTTTTAAGTGCATTTGCTAAGGCAAATGATTTTTCTTCCCCATTGAAAGATCAAGGGAAGGGTTAAACAAATTAAAAGAGCTTCAGGGACGCAGAAGAAGAGGAAGAGAGAAGTGAGGAGGTCAAACCCTTTGGTTCTCTTTCCCCAAGTTGTGAGTTACTCCCCTAAGATCCCTTTTTGTTGGAATGGAGCCATCATAAAAAAGAAGGAAGGTTGTCAATATGATAACTATAAAGGCTATTTATGGAACAATCAACCATTGCTTAGAGAGAAGAATGAACTATTTGGCGTAGGCCTTACATTCTTCATCTACTTAGCATTCACGAGCCATCTATGTGCTAAATCCATCTAAGTGTTGGTGATAGAGGGATGAAGAAAACAGAGTCTGTGCCCTTATGGCACTTACAGTCTAATGGAGAATAAAAACAAATAAAAAGAAAGTATAATTCACTTTGATAGGTGATCTTAAAGGGAGCTATAGGAGTCAACCGAGTAGGTACCAACAGCAAACGAGAGGGGTCCAGGAAGCAAATCCTTACACCTGGAGAACAGGTGGTTGTAGGGACGAAGGAGGACAGGGAAGAGATTTTGAAGTAGAGGAAACAGCTTGTATGGGGGCCTGGGTGAGAGTTCATGTCGCTGAAAGTGAAAATAATGACTGTGGCCAGAGTGCGTGTGGCGGAGCAGGACGTTCAGGGTAAAGGCCGGGAGAGCTGCACAAACAGTTTGTGCTTTGTTCTGAGGGCGACGCAGGAGTGAGGAAGCCTTTGGGTTTAGAAAAACTGCTCCACTTGCAAGGAGGGACAGGGCTGCAGGCGGCAAGAGTGGAGACGGGGCGGCCTGTCGGGAACTGTTACCGTGATCCGGGTAAGAGACGCTCGTGCCCAAACCAGATGTGTCTATGACGGGGACGCGGTTCCACTACCGGCAGGGAGTGTTGACAGTTTTGGTTGTAAGGAAATAAGGAGAAGGTGGCGCATGGGCTTCTGGCCTTGGCAAAGGGGACTGAGAACACAAGAGCAGGCACAGTGTTAAGAAAAGACGATGAGTTCAGCGTGTGCCAGGTTGGGATTTCGGGGCCTGTGGAACAACCAAGCCTATCTGGAGCCGGTGGAGAGATACGCGGGAGATGTGGGCTTGTGAGACGTCAGTGTAGACGGGGCTGGAGGCTGTGTGAGTGTGTTGGGAGGTGCGGAGAGAAGCCACCTGGGAGAGGCGTGGACCGAGAGGAAGAGTGGGCTGAAGGGGACGCCGGGCCACCCCCGCCGAAGGGCCGGCGAAGCAGGGCTTGCACAGGGGGCGAAGGAGCAGGTGGAGGGGAGTGAGGAAACCGCAGGGACTCGAGGGAGGCCAGGGGAGACGGGGCTGAAGGCGGCCTTTAACGGGGCACCAGCAGCATCCCCAGTGACCTCCCTGAGAACCGGTGGCGGCACTGGAGCCCGAGGGCAGTGGGCTGAGGAAGTGCGAAGACGTCAAGGGAGGCTGTGAAAGCAGGAGAGAGGGGAGAGTGATGTCAGAGAAGTGTTTTCTTAAGAGATGGCAGTGAATTGAGCGTATTTAAATACAGAGGGAAACAGGGAAGAGGAAGAGGTTAAAGGTATGGGGTGGGGAGAAAGCAAGACCTTCCCGGTGGGTGATCTTCTGAAAACTTCAAATCATGTCACTCTTCAAATTAAAAACAAAACAAAAAAAACACCCCCAAACATCTGCCACTAGCTTTTATTTGCATGTGAAATAGGAATCCCAGCTCCGTTACTTGGCCAACAAGGTGCTGTGTGAGCTGTCCCCTGCCTGCCCCTCTCATCTTGTTTCCTGCCGCATTCTCCCGGTGCTCACAGTGATGCAGCAACCCTGGCTTCCTGCTGGTCCCCAGATACTCTGAAACAGCAGTCACAGTTGTGCCTTTGCAACAGTGGGTTCTTTGTGAGACGGGCTTTTCGCTGCTTTCTTGCATAGCTGGTTCTGTCACTTGGGTCTCAAATGTTGTCCTTAGTGAAGCCTTTTCTGACACACAACTTAAAACAGCCTCTGGTTAGTGTCCATCACATCACCCAGTTTGATTTTCATCATAGCCTATTTTGTTGATCTTTTGAGTGTATCTGTTTCCCTCCTTTAGAATAAGCTCCTCATGGGTAGGGACCACGTGTGTCTTGTCCAGCATTGCATTTCTGCTGTCTACAACAGTGCCTGAAAAAATGGGAGGAAACTGGACTGCAAACCTCTGGGAGAGAGAGCTGACAAGAGGACAGCAGAATTGCCAGGCAGTCCTAAGACCTGGTCAGGAGAGGAAACGTTGGATATAAAGAGGAACCATTCTTCAGGGCTGAGTGATTTTCTCCTGCCAGGCCAGTGGCCTTAGGAGAGCAAGAAGGCTGACACTTAAGTCAATACAATGCCTGTGGTTTCCCAGAACAAGTAATGGAAGGACAACACACTGAGGGAGTTAATGCTCTTGCCAAGCGTGTGTTCACGGCGGCAGGCTAAGAACTTGAAGGTAAAAGCAGAGGTTCAGTAGGCTGGAGTTCTCCGTGAGTTGAAGAATGGGTGACATGGGAGCTCGATGGGAGAACTAGTAGGAAAGAAGGTTGGGATCAGAAAACAAAGCGCGAGTGTTTGATTTCGGAGGTGGAGAAGTTCTGGGTGATGATACGGCCTGGGTTGTGGCCAGGGGAGCAGATGGCAGAACAGACTGGCCCACTGAAGGTAAGGTCACTGGAGATGAGGAAGTGAAGGAGCCACAAGACCAAGAAGTGGGATGACGGTCTGTTTTCCTAGACACTGAAGTTACTTGAGCGGTGACTGGGCTTGGAGTGGAAAGTGAGAAGCTAAGCTAGACACGAAATCTACGGCGAATGAGACAAGCGATTGGTAGGTTAGGACAAGAAAGCAGGAAGAAGGGTACAGGGCGGTACAGCCACACTGCCACATCAAAGATGCAGGGCTTTATATGAGGGGGAAAGACTCCTGGGAAGTGAAGAGGATGCTCTCCCACCTCCTGGCCCTGAGATACATGGAGCGAGGAAATAAGTGGCTTTTCCTTGGAGCCACGAGCCTAGGAGAAGGCCAGGCTTCTGCTCAGACCAGCTGGGGACGGGACATTTGGGGAACTGACTGAAGATCTAGGAGCTCTTTGTTAACCATGGGACAGGGGTTCCTGAGGTTCCACAGAAAGACTGGATGAGGGTGTATAAGGACGGTCAACACAGAGCACCGTGGGTGAGGGTGCGGGCAAGGAAAGAGCTGGGGGAAGCTTTGTCTTGGGTAGTAAGAAGATAACAGGGGTGTGAGGCACATTGGTTTATCTGGGAAAATAGTCCCATATTCCCCTATAGGAGGCCCAGAAGTCAGTTTAAACCTGGTTGTGTTGCCTCTTCAAGAAAACTCCATCTCTTTGGAAAAAGCATGCTTTGGCTGGATCAATGGTCTGAACTCTGAAAAGAGACTCTTTGCCCCAGACTCTTGGAGCCAGGCTCCTGCGGGGCTGAAGGCCTGTGTCCCAAGGCTGGCTCAGCCGTGGGCCTGTGGTCAGAGGGCTGGTGTCCAGGAGATCAGGGTAGGACAAGCCTGCTCTTATTTCCAAGTCCACCTGGAGCCAACTTTCACAATCCGACCCCGGGGTGAGGCCACCTGGTGTCATATTGTTGGGTGCTGTGCAGCCCTGGCCAGTGGCGTGATGATGTAAGGTGATTCTTATGAGATTAGCCCCTTCTTCTACAAAATTTGTCATGAAATATTGACTTTAAACTAGTTGGTTCTCCCTGGTTTGGAGGAGATTCCCAGTCTGTTTCTTTACCAAAGATTTATATTTGGTTGTAAATGAATCATATACTTATCGAGAATACAAACTGTTTCACCGCATCGGACAAAGGGATAGAAAACACAGTTTCTGCCAGAACATACATAGGAATTGAGAAGTTATGTAGTAAAACCCCAATGAAACAGCATGTAGGAAATTTTAGCCGTGGTGTTGGAAAGAGGGACAGTGGAGAAGGATATTTGAAGGACAAACAGAAAATACATATCAGGGAAAGAATGATCACTGATGGGTGGGCAGCCTTTGGGCAGCTCCCAGGCCAGAAATGTGTCTTCTTTTGTTAAAGGCTAGGAGGATCTACAAAACTTTGCTTCCAGCTGGAAAGGAAATCAGATAAGTGGCTGGTCTTTGGCATGTGCAGGGACATGGGGCAGTCACATCTGCAGAACCTGAGAAGAGCCATCCTTCTGAGATATATATATATTTTTTGATAATAGCATAGATTTTTATAGCAGTAGTGAGAAGGTGTCATGGCTAATTAGATGAAGACCTCATAACAGAGATCGAACTTTGGTTAATTACAAACAGAGAGGTATAAAATTCCCAGCTGTTATAAGGAAGTGACCATGTTGATGTGGCTCCATACAAATCAGCATATCATGGGCTAGCCTGACACATAAAAGAGGATGTCACATGATCTGGACAAAGGTTAGTGACAGAAGGCAACATACGGCATTTTGCTTAGCCATATGTTTGGGAGATTTAGAATTGATATAACTACTCTGTTATGTTTATTTATTATTCCTGTCTATTTTGTGTATTGTGTGTGTGCACACGCATGTCCAACAGAATGAAGTAAAGTGATAGTGCCCAAGCTAAGCCCAGGCCTCCAGGGGCCTTGCTCCCTTAGACTCCTGCCTCCGCCATGTGAGTAAGCCCACCAGCCCTGCTGGAGGTTGAGGGCCCATGTGAACGAATCAGCCAGCTGTCCCCACGAAGCCCACAGAGATGTGAGAGAGCCCAGCGGACATCACTAGGTCCATCTACCTAACGCACACCTGACTGCTGTGAGTCCAGCTGAGAGCAACCAAACCTGGCCCAGATCAGCAGAACCACACACCTGACCTGCAGACTTGTGTAATGAAGAATGGTGGTCGTTTAAGCCAAATTTTGGGGTGGTTTTTATGTGGCAATAGGTAACTAATCACTATTCATGTGTGCTCCTTGCTAACTTTACAATCTTGTTGGGTGGATCAAATAAACACAGTAAAAGATATAATTCCGACCAGGAAGGAGAAAGCAATTAGAGTGGACTGGGGTAGTGAAAGGATACACAAAGGAGACAAGGATTCCGGGGGTCCCTGGCCATCAGGCCCTAAGTTGGCAGGAAGATATGTGGGTAGGTGAAAGTCGTTCTAGGAAGAGGAAAAACACATGTAAATGTGGAGAGGGGAAGGAGAGCACAGTGTGGGGGTGGACAGTGACAAGATAGGCTTCCCCGGAATGGGTGGCTTCAGGAGAATACCCTGGTGGCACGTAAGGTGGGGTGTGCGTGTGTGTGGCAGAACAACTGAGCCTTGGCGAATCACACGCCAAACCATGCGCTTTGCTGTCAAAGGTGCACTGTAGATCTCATCTCTGTGGACAGTGTGTTCTGATCATTCGATCGCCTTCTGAAATGTCCTCGCAAGAGCACTTGGGAATGGTTGGTTCTGTACCTCCGGTTGGGCACATTTTCCTAGAGCTGTGTGAAGACTCAGGCCCAGCGCAGTGTCTCTCTCTCCCAGGTGGCCATGGCTCCCTGTACCAGGAGCGTCCCCACTGTGGGGTTTGCATTCATGTTTGTGTTTTTCAGGACCTAGTTGTAAGTCATAGATGACAGTCGTACTTCCATGTTCTGGTTTTCTGTACGGTTTCCAAGACCGAGGTGAGCAAAGGGCGGCCGGTGCTCACAAGCAGCTTCTCCACAAGGCGTCGGGACCTCCCGCTGCATCTCTCTGCGTTGTCACTGCCGTCGCCATGGCCAAGGTGCCAGCACTCGGTTACCGCCAAGGCTTGTTCCTCTGCCACTAGATCTTCTTTAGTAGCATCTTGGTAACAAGGAGCCCAGAAAAAGTCTAACTCCTTACATTATTTTTTGAAAACAAAGTGTTTTGTTCTCTAGTGGTATTGAGAACATAGTCTAAGACGGCTGTGGTGTTTGTCTAATCTGAGTATTTTTCCAAATTGACATTAATGTAGAGAGTCAACATTTTCCAATAGTAAGAATTCATTTTGCTCCAAACATAAACGAGGAGAGCTGAGAGATTGTCAATCTAAAATTCTCCTAACCACAAACTTCCTACACCATTCCTTTCACCCATTTTTTTTTGTTTTGTTTTGCCTCTTACTATAGTAGGTGTTTTTCAGGAACCTGTGGGAAAGGCAGCCTTCAGACTTTTGCCATTATTTTGACAACTTATTACCACTACTCTGAGATCTCAAAAACAAAATAACAAATGGGTACTAAGGAGGTGAGTTTGGTGGATGAGGACAAAATACCCACAAGGTGTCTGTATTCAGAGCTGTTGCTGCAGTTTGCTCTGGGCCCTGCCTACCCCACCTGCAGCTCAGCTCCCCATCCACCCCCCCCCCCCCCCGGTATTGCAGCCACTCTGGGTTGCTGGAATTCCTAGAGCTGCCCTGGTCCCTCCCGCCGTGTGTGCATGACTGAAACATTCTCCCCCCTCTCCCTGCCCTTCCTACCTATCGAGTGTAACTCATTTTTGTCCTCAGATATGAGCTTAGTCATTACTCCTGTAGTTAATCCTTCCTTGAACTCTCAGCTAGGGTAAAATTTCCTGACTATAAACTCTCATAGTGCCAGTTCCTGCTCACCCAGAGCACTTACCACATTTTCAATTTTAAATTTATTTGGGTTTATCATCAAATTAATGTCTTTATCTGGTTGCTGTCTCTGTCTTACATTAGACCGAATGACTCACGAGGGCAGAGCCGCTGCTGTGTGTTTTGCTCTTTGTTGCATTCACAGAGCTGGCCGCGGAGCAGGTGCTCAATGAGGTATGTGGATGAATACACAAATGAATGAATTCAAGGATTTTCTCTGAGAAAGGGCATGAGACACCACTGTAACTGGATCTTCTAGAGAGTTCTCCTGTATACAATACTTGCCTGTCTGCTAATACTTGAAAAATAATATGGGCATCTGGATTTATGGAAAACTGGGTTTCATTTTTTGCTCGGGATATATGTGGAAATTCCTCTGTGATGAGGTTTATCAAATGCTTTTTTGACATATTTGTAGAAAAAAAGTAAAGTCTGGGCTTATATCTTTTTTGAATTGAGCATTTAGCTACTGATTTTTTCCTTGAGGATTTGGATAATGGAAATTTTCCTTCAATCCTTGTCCCAACACTAATACACTGCTGGTGGGACTGCAAACTAGTGCAACCCCTGTGGAAAGCATTATGGAGGTATCTTAAACAGGTTCAAGTAGACCTGCCATTTGACCCAGCAATCCCATTACTGGGCATATACCCAAAGGAAAAAAGGTCATTCTGTAACAAAGGCACTTGTACCCAAATGTTTATAGCAGCACAATTCACAATAGCAAAGATGTGGAAACAACCCAAATGCCCATCAATACATGATTGGATTAGTAAACTGTGGTATATGTATACCATGGAATATTACTCAGCTATAAGGAATGATGAAGATACGACATCTCTATGGTTCTCCTGGAGAGAGTTGGAACCCATTATATTAAGTGAAGTATCCCAAGAATGGAAAAACAAGCATCACATGTACTCACCAGAAAATTGGTTTCCCTGATCATCACCTAAATACAAATCTGGAAATGACACCAATTGGACATCAGACTGAGGTGGGGGGTGGGGGAGGGGATGGGGGTATGCCTACACAATGAGTGCATTGCGCACCGTTTGGGGAGTGGTAACACTTGAAGGTGCTGACTCGGGAAAGGGGAGGTGGGGAAAAAAATATGAAACTATTGTTTTTAACTTGCACTGTTCACTTAATAATTTATCATGAATATTTCCCATATTATTTCATATCATTGTACAAGAAATAATGTATACATTATGAGGACATACTGTATCTAACAAGATATACTGTTAGACTCTTTGATTCTGTAAAATTAAATTGAAAAAAAAAAAAAATCCTTGTTCCAGCCCTCCCTGTAAATTTCATAATATTGATCGATGCAATTCAAGATCTAAGTGCCAAACAATAGAAATTAGAGAAAGCATTTGAAAAAGGAAGAATGAACTCCATACACTAATAAAATTGTTTTAAAGGAGTTTTTCTAGTGTGATTGAAACACTTTTGTACCGTGAATTTAGGATGTTAAGCTTAGACAATGCAAGGTAACTTAAACACCAGAGATGGTCCAAGTATGACTCAAGATGATTTTTCGTGACTCCAGCTAACTCAAATGAAATACAGATTATATTCTCTTAACCTTCAGGCAGACTTTTGCAGACCAGAAAAAAAAAAAAAAAAAAAAAGGACTCCTTAGTCTACATCCTCTTTTTGCTCTCTTTCTAAGTATTAGAGGTCTTTTCTGACTGTGTCTGTCGTGAGTAGTCAAAGTCATTGCAGCCCTGGCACTGCCTTGTTAAGCCATGTGGCCCACGCTAACGCATCATTGCCACTGTCACTGACTCTGAAAAATGAGCATCCTAAAACCTATAGCTCCCTTAGCCTGAATAATTTGGCAGTTTTGGGCCCAGGGTGCTCCAATACTGGTAGGTTTTCCTCAGTTTTCTTCCCTGGCACTTAAACACTTAGGACTTCATGAAAACTCTCAGAATTATTTACTGCTCTGAGGAAATGATTAAAAAATTAGGGCAGAACCTCCTTGAATGCCACAGGTCAAGAGGAGTCAATGTCAAGTTCAAAGCTGGGAGCTTGTCTCTGACTAAATGCACACCCCCAGTACTACCTTGGCACCTGGCGCAGAAAACCCAACGCCCCTCCTCTGCCAGGTACCTCTCCCAGGTAAGCCGCCTCGTTATCTCCTCTCCTTTTGTTCTGTCTGGTTGCTGTTCGCTCCTTGCACAAACAAGTGCTTATGCTAATACCAAGATATAACCCAACCTTAAAAAGGGTGTAGTGATCAGTATCCATCATCTTTCCAACTGCCTTGTCACTACATCAATTAATACAATTGAGCAAAAAATGTCACGGGCCCGGTGGAAAAACCTTTTCACAGCCTTTCAGGGGGAAGTTTACTTCCAGCTTTTTTTCCTTGCATTAGCTCCTGTCATCTACAAAACAACAGAACCCAGTGGTGTCAATTATATTTGATTGACTGAGTAAAGCACACACACAAATAAGCGAAAACAATGGACACAAAAATCTATATATGACTCCCCTTGTCAGAGAGAATGCTTGTCTTCTCCATTTTCATGCGGCACGGTGTCCTGCTGCTCCTGGCTTAAATGTTTCCTTCAGCCCCCAAACTATCACCAATTAAGTTAGCAGGGTCTTCAAAGGTGTCAAACGACTCCCTAGGCAATCGGCTCTAACTGCTGTTCAATAAATGAGGTCTAATTTATCAGTTTAACTTCACTTCTAAAAACCTAATGCTTCACAGTGCAGGGCTCCATTCACCTACCGTGTGAGGCGCTGCTGCCGACAGCGTGGAGGGTGCAAGTTACGGCCCATCTCCCAACAACCGGCACACTTTGTTGGGTGCATTTTTTTTTTTTTCATTTTCTAATTTCAATGTGTACTTTCCAATGTTGTACTTTTTTCCACTTACTTTGCACACGTGTGTGTGCAAAATCTGCATGGGCCAAGAGAAAGCTGAGTTGGGACTACCCAGGGCCGAGTTTTAATAATGGTCCAGGAGAAGCATAACCCTTCTCTCTCTGTCATGTTATGTCTTTGTGTTGTCACTACGTGGAGACTCACATTTTGAAAAACTCTGGGACTTTAACTTTGGCAGCAGAACGGGAGTTAATGTGTGCTCAGATTCCTCAATAGACATGAATGTATAGGCTCTGGTTACTAAATAAATTAAACAGGTACAGATTTGGCAAAGGGACCAGTTAAGTAGAAAGTCTTACAAATAAACGAACCGGAAATTTTAACTAACAGTTTGGGAGTGGAAATCATTCAAATCCGTCGGCGAGACAAAAAAAGCTATAATTTAAAGCTCAAACATACTAACCACATTAGTATTGCTCCTAATTAATACATATTAATATCAAATAAGGACAATGAGTAAGATAGACAAAATATTTTTTGATAGATTTGGACAGAGTTAGGTGGAGACTTAATGAGACACACACACACACACACATACACAAACCAACAAAAACCAAACCAAACCAAACCGAACCAAACAGAAAAACCCTAGTAAGGATATTTGTTTATATGTAGAGTAGGCTGCATGTAAAATTTGGGCTGAGGTGGATGGGTAGTGTGTCGTTTCTTAAGCAAGATAGCTGCTGTGTGCCTGAGTATATGGAGACTATGGAGATGTTTGCATTTTAATGGGAAGACATAACATTTGCAAATATGCCTAAATTTGCAGCTCTATCTTGGCCAAGCATTAACTAGAATTTGGATAAAAATCACATTTGTAAGTAAATTTACATCCCTAGGGGGCTCGGCATTTTTCCATGACCCTGAGATATTTCTTAGAGACATTCACTCCACACATGGTACGTACAGGGGGCAGTATTTTATTATTAACTTGTTTTCTCTGTTGCCTCTGTGAGCACACTAACTTTGCCCTAATCCACCTAAGGAATCCATCTGCCTAGAGGAAAATTAGGATTTGGTTACAGAAAGAAAGCCAGTAGAAAGAACATATTCTTTAGCTCCTGACATGCACAACAGAGTTTTACAGTGGAAGATAATCACATACACCAGGCTTGGGATGGTATTTTACAGATTTTGTTGTTTCCCCTTTAGCATATCCACAACCAGGAGAATCTGGCTCACTAAGTTCTGCCACGTGTAGAGAAGATTCCTGCCTCCCTGATGGCTAGAAATGTTCTATGGTAGCATGCGTAGGAGAAGACAAGAGTACATTCCTCTCTCTGTCTGTCTGTCTGTCTCTCATTAGAGAAACTGTGGGAGAAAGAGAGAACCTGAAAAGAGAGGAATTGAATTTCGCACTCCATGCTTTGGCCAGGAGAGGGGGAGGCATGTGGGATGAGAGAGGACTGTGTGAGGGAAGAGGGGCAAGGGCACAAGTTAAACTGGGGGGGACGGCTTGGCCAGCTGTCTGGACTTTTAGTTCTTTCAAGCTGCCCTCACTTCCCAGCTCCAGTCCCACATCCGCCATTTAGACCTCCCTGGTTGCTCTACGCTGTGAAGATTCCCTCTACTCCCTCCCGCCTCCGGCTCCTCTTGCCCTCATAGTCAGTGTGTACAGTATGGGGCTGGGTTACTTTCCATTTGCTTTGTCTATGCTTGTCTTGAATCTTTAGCTAGACTGCTAATTTATTGAATTCAGGGATCATATTTTATTCTTTTATGTAAAAGCACAAACTAAGGGGTCAAACAGACCTCTTTTTGACTACATACTCTGCTACTTGTTAGCTGTGAAACTTTAGATGATTTCCTCATCTAAAAATTGGGATAATACTTATCCTATAGAATTGTTTTGAGAATCAAGAGAATTAATTTATGGGCTTAATTACTTAATTAAGTAATGGGCTTGATCCCGAAATTGATACTTTTCCTGTTTCAAAAAATATCTGATGGCTTCCCATTCACTCACAGGAAAGAAATCCGAAGACATTAACATGTGTGGTCTAGCCCCTGCCTACCTCTCCAGTACCGCCTGCCTCTCCTTACAAAACTAAACCTCAAGCACATTGAACTTCCCACAGGTCTATAAATATGACATTCTGTTTTGCACCTCCATTCTTTTCTGATTATTCTTCCTCTGCCTGGAAAAACCTCTAAGTATTGCCTCTATGAAGCTGCAGTCTCCTCAAGACAGAGTTGATCTTCTGACTTGGGAGCATTTCTGTAGCCTAGTAAATGCTCCATAGAACTTTATCACATTCCTTTTATTGACATGCTTTGTTCTTGCAGGCTGTAAACTCTTTGAGGGCAGGAACAATGTCTTACTCATCTTTGCATCCTGAGAACACAATATCTAGCACATAGTAGGTTTGCCATATAAAAATGATAATTCCCCATAGCTATAGCACCCAGGACATAGTAAATTCTCAATTAATATTTGATTGAGAGGCAGGTATAATCCTTCTTATTAAACTTGGAACTGAGCTGTGTAATCACAGATATATAATCTGACAATTTGTAACATGCCAAATTTCAATTTCTTAATATTTACCATCTACCAGTATTTTAAGAACCTGTACTTCACTCCTCCATAGATTACCTTGTATTATTTGAGTAATTTTTTATAGAAACATGCTTGTTAATCAAACATGTCATTCATTCGGAATTTTGATTTAGTGTCAGCATTAATAATTTTTGGAGCTATAGTTCTCTGCATCCTATCTCTATGGAAAGACCATTGGTTAGCATTGGACTATGAACTGTGAAGGACAAAACAAAGCTGTTACCAATTTTCATGCCTTTCTTCAATGACTTGAGATCATGTCTTCCATTTCATAAAGGGTAGAGCAGCTAACATGGAATTTTAGACAAATAGCTGTCCTCAGAAATCTTTTGCAAGTTTCATAGCATGTTCCTGCTGCAAGACCACTGGAAACCAACTATGAATGATCCTGTTGGAGACAAAGTTTGGAGAAGGTCCATGTTGGCGTTAGGGACTTTGGCAGGCAGGCAGTGGGGCCCAACAGCTCAGCTTTAAGGTCAAGCCTCCGTTCTTTCTCTCGTAGAACAACTGGGTGGGACCTGATCCTGAAGAGTTTCAAGAACTGGACAGATTTTCAGGCAGACTCTAGCTCAGAGGAACGTGGTGAGGATTGACTTGTAAAAATCCACTTAGAGGCTGTCAAAGATGATGAGATAGAGCAGAGCTCCCCAAACTTTAATGTGCATACAAATACTGTGTGGATCTTGTTAAAAACGCATATTCTAATTCAGTAGTGGGTGAGACGCAAGACTTTGTATTACTCACAAGGCACCAGTGATTCAGGTGATGCCAATGCTCCATTGAGGAGCAGGAAGGTAGAGGATCACTAAGCATTCTAAGTAGTCTTTCTCTGACCTTCTGATACACAATTTGCATCAAATAAATCAGGTTTCCCCAACCTGCAGCATGGGTTCTACTTCTTGCCTTTCTTTGATGAGAGAGTAAGGTTCAATGGAAGAGAGAACTTGCTGCAGGTTCTTTCTGTGTGTTAGTGGCAAGGCGAACTGTATGCGGAGCTTTCCCTAAGGATAGATTCTCCTAGACGGACAAGTGTCAGAACTGTAGGGGTGAATATTTATATAGCTCCATACATAACTGAGGGTCAGCCAGGCTGTACCAGCTGAGACCCACTGGAATTGGAGACAGCTGGAGCTAATGCCTTGGTCACTGTGCTAGGAAAAAAGGATGCGGCTAGAGAAGGAGTTTGGTGTTTTAGTGTTTATTCTGTAATTTTACTTTATGCACACTACCATTTAATGTCTGCAAAATAATTATTGTAACATTTGGATTTTATTGGGCTTTAAGAATTAGTTTTGCTGGTTTTCCTTTAGCCCTTGGTCGGTGTGTGTGCATGCCATAATCTCACTCATGTCCAATTTTCAGTCCTAGCAAAAAGACATTGGAAACTTCTGATTCATAGCTTAAGTGAACATTTCAAAAACTTAAAACTTACCTCACCAAAACTCTTTAAAGAAGAAACAACTGATTTAAAGAAGCCTAAGACAAAAGCATGATATGTCTTGTTTATTACCTGCTACTTGCTCCCATTAAGTCCAGACTTATTTCGTGGAACATAATTGAGCAGTAATTGAATAAAAATAAGCCCTTTTCCTCTGTGGGAGAAGGTTATGTGAACTGAGGATAAGTTGGGATTCAGGAGTTGTTTTTTCAGGACTTTTCTTTATGAAGCTATTACTCAATTTTTCACATTAAAAGACATCCCCTAGACAGAATCAGCAGAGACAGGAAAAGACGAAGAAAAATGACACCACAGTTCTTGAAGAAAACAAAACCCGATTCCAAATGCTGCCCATCAGCTCACGCCATTCATCATCTCTGCACTTTCATGTCATCTTATTTTATTCCAGTCGAAAATCTCCCAGGCAGGGATATACCTTCTGAGGGATCTGGGTAGCACCCTGGACCCAACTGCTGATGGGTGCTTCTGAGCACTGAGAATCTTAATAAAACTGAAGGAAAAGGAAGCTCCAAAAAGGGATGGGAATTAGGAGAAATGTCACCAGCTGGTTACTGGAAAAAATAGACACAGTAGTTAGGGCAAGAAAAAGAAGTAGACAGAAGTTATGTTACTTTTGAATTATTAGAAGATCAAGATATTTATATTTTTATCCAGAGATGTGATGCATTTCAAATATTAAATTTTAGTTCTTCAGTCAAAATTCAGGTGAAAACTCTTTAGAACACACTGGGTATATAAAATCTATAGTTATCAATCAAATAAATTGAAGGAGACACTGCTCTTTTATTCTCAACTTAAATCGAGAACTCTAAGGGTAGTTTTAAGAATTAAACTAGGTGTATATGGCACTTAGCATGGCCACTGGCTCAGAGCAGATTCTCTGTAATCACTAGTTATTATCAAAGCTATTTAGAGAGCCTGCTTCAGCCAGGTGTGATGGCTCATGCCTGTAATCCTAGCACTCTGGGAGACTGAGGTGGGAGGATCACTTGAGTTCAGGAGTTCAAGAACCACCTCAGCAAGAGTGAGACCCCCATCTCTAATAAAAATAGAAACAAATTAATTGGCTGGGCAACTAAAAATAGAAAAAAGTAGCAAGACGTGGTGGTGCATGCCTGTAGTCCCAGCTACTCAGGAGGCTGAGGCAGGAGGATGGCTTGAGCCCAGGAGTTTGAGGTTGCTGTGAGCTAGGCTGACGCCATGGCACTCTAGCATGGGCAACAGAGCAAGACCCTGTCTCAAACAACAAAAAAAAAGATGCTTCAATGCACAAAAACAGCAAAATCTTAAGTTAAATTGTGAGCGTTCTCAGTACACTAATGTATTACTATACAAAAATATACTCTTAAATGTTTAGGATCTAAGGAGCAAAATTGTAAATTTATAGACAATTATTCATTCTTCATTCAACTGGTATTTTGAGTACATTTTGAGTACGTGTTATTTCATGTAGTTCCTATTCAAAAATGCATTGCGTTCACCTAATATAATGCCCTGTGAGTGAGACAGGTTATTAAACTAAGACCTAATGCAAAAGGGGATAAAAGCAAGGATAGAGCTATGTATAAGAAGATTGGTAGCATCGAGATGGGGCATCTTACTCAAATATTTCTTCATGGAGATAAAGTTTAAACCAAATAAAGTCTTCTCAGGAAGAAAACTTACAGGCTGAAGAATCAACATGTAGAAAACCCATAAGCATTAAATGCACGGTGCGTTCCAGGGAGCAAAGTCATGGAGCCCTTGAAGGGAAGGTTGTACGCTGAGTAATACTGGGAAAGCAGGAAGCAGTGGGCTCTTCAAGCAATGAGATTCCTGACTCAAGCTAAGGTGCTTGATGCCTTTAATTACAAAAATGGCACGTTCAGCTTTGCATTTTGGTAAGATCACCTTGTTGGAGGATGGGTTGGTGATGTCAGTCTCTGGTACAGGAACAGATAATTATGTATCTGTGAATTGCCATATGTTTGTATCGTGGTTCAATACTATAAATAAGAATGAATGTTTCCAAGTTGATTCTTCAGCAATATGCCTGAAGAGATACAGATAATCTGTCTGAATTCAGTTGTATTTGGGTAAGAATGTAGTGTTTGGGTAGAAGTTTGAGGAAATTCTTACCTGATAGAAATTCTTCTGTTCTCTGAGATGGAGTCGGCAAGGTCGTTTATTAAGAGTGAGGCGGGTGGAGTTTGGGTTCTTATTTCAAGGTTTAAAAATCTGACTAGGTCACTGAATTAATCTGACCAGAAAGTGTTCTGTCACCCACGGTAACATAGAATTATTGAGGACTTCAGTGACCATTATGTCAGGTTATTTTGGGGACCTCTGAGGACAGCCTGATCCCTAAGGCTTTTAGGAGCACCAAGGGCTCCCCAACTATGACGTTTCTACTGTGTGACAATGAAAATGCCCATGAACGTATTCTTCACTTCAATATTACGTTGAATTATAATTTTGACATATTTTAACTTCAAAACTGGCATTTTTATATGGTTCAGCCTAATAATGTTTTATGTATGTTGACGGCCTCAGATATTTTGAAAAACGGATTTGGAGGCAAATTCATACTGAGAGGTAGCTGCAGACTGTCTCCTCAGCGGGACCAGGCAGGGGTTACTGTCCTTCCAGTGTCCCCTCCTTCTGAGACTGCTGAGGATGGAGCTGCCATTTGAAGAAAGGCAGCCCAGCCCAGCCAGAAGCCTCCAGACCCCACGCCCCCTCCTCCCAGCTCGCCGGGGTGAAGACCACAGGGGTCCTTCTTAGTTGCTCCCTGCTGTCAGCTACCACCTCCGCACTGTGGCACTCAGAACCAACTGCAGGTTTATGTGCCTCCCGCCTGCCGCAGGCTGGACCCTCTCAGGCCTGAGACTCTCCCCCACATCATCGGGACCAAATCCAGTCTGCTGCTGATACCGTGCCCACAGCTGACTGCGTGCCTCCCAGGTCATTTCCCAAACTCTCAGCCCCTCGCATCTCTGCCCTTCCTCTCTGGTAGTCCTCGCCCCTCTCCTGCCCTCCCTTCGAAACCCTTCACGGTGCTCTTGGGAACGCCCTCTCAGAGCAGCCACATGACAGGTGAGTGGGCAAGTCGGTCCAATTCAGGGTGTGCAGAGCTTTAAGCAACCTCACCGTGGCTGTAGATCCAAGCTGCATTTCCCAGTCCAGCTGTATCAGGAGCTATTCTGCTATTCGAGGTCTATTTCTGGGTTCTCCCTGTAGGAGAAGGGTTATGGATGGCACTTCAGGGACTCCAACAAAAACAGCCTGCCTCTTGTCATCCGTCTGTCCTGCCATATCCTCTCTACCCTAAACCCCTTAAGACTTCACTTCCCTTCTCGTTCTGCTTCAAGTCCATGGTACATCATTATGTTCCCTGTATGTAAATACCCTTGAAATATCCTTGCATTAAAAATATAATTTGATCAAAATGATAAATCTATTATTACCCAGCTAAGGAAAGATTAAATCTAGGAATCCAATTTCGCCCTTGTTTGGAGAAAAAGAGAAATGGGCAGACAGACAATTAGAGACACAGTGGTAGCTGAAGAGTAACTTTTTCTGCCAGAGTCCTGTATTTTCAGATAACATTCTCCATCTTCACACCATCTACTTAACGGGGTGGTTTCACAATTTCCTGTAGTATTGCCTTTCAGCTACATACCAAGCCCTGCAGCCAAGCCTTGCTTTCTTCTTTCCCAATGGTTTCTCTACTTTCAAAGTCGTTTGTGGCTAAGTCAGGGATCACCTTCCAGAATGAGGAAAAAAGTAGAAGCACAACTTAAATTGGTTTTGGTTCCAAAGGCCCCAATGTCTAGAGTTCCTAAAACTCTCTGTGGTTGAAAATTTTGCTCCTTGCAAATCACTTGCCAAGGTGTATAAGGGTTTTCAAATGGAAAATTCTAGGAAGCCTATGGTTTCCAGGGTACTGTATAGGTTACAGGGAATGGATATGTCATATTCAGGCTAAAGATTTTTCTCTAATGCTATCACAAGGCCAGTATGCCTTCAGCTGGTCCCTTTTACTAAAGCATTAGACATAAAGGACTGGCCACAGAAGAGTAACTCTCTGCCCCTTGTTCTTCTTGTCAGCTCTGTAAGGAACTGGGGATACTGTTGGCATGAGGCAGAGACGGCAGGGCGGCTGTTTCACAGGACTTTTCCCTTCTTGATCTTACTTCTACTGTGCTGCCAGTCTGGGGCAGAATTTGTGTAACTAGAAATTGGATCTGAAGCAGAGAATGCTAGCTGTTTATCAGAATTCATGCTTTTCTTTCCTTCCCAGCTAGAACCCCTTTCCCAGACTTGCTTGGGGTTGGGTGTGGCCATGAGTTTGAGTTCCAGCAGTAAAGTCAGAGGATAAGGTGTGCTGTTTCTGGGCCACGGCTTGTTAAGAAGAACCTTTGCTCCTCCAGTCTTTCTCCCTTTTCACCAGCTGGATGCAACCGATGGGAAGTCCCTGCAGAAAGGTGGAGCCACGGTGCGCGGGAACATCCCACCAGCCAGGAGAACCTGCTTGGATTCTTCCAAGAGCAAGAAATCAACTTGTATGTTTGTCCTTACACATTTTCTTTTGTTTATTTGGCCTACTTACCCTGACCCTTCAATATGTTGACAGATTCACTTAGCTCCTTATAAAAGGTTTACCAGATCTCTTGTATTTACTCGAGTATTTTGTCCAGTTGAATAAAACACTGGCTCATCTGTATGGGATAACATTTTAAGATTCCGGTTCTTGCTATTCTAGTATTGCCATTGATAGCACTCATGCTGGACTATGCTTCTGCACAGCCATGCTCGTTTTAAAAGCTCAGAGTTCATGGTCAGCCTTCTAGTCCTTATTTCAGATTTACTTAGTCCTTTCAGTTGCTGAACCTGTTTAGGTGTTCTAATCCTAAAAGGGTAAACATTAGTGTAACCATGGTGCATATTATCTTTTCTAGATATGGCCTCTTCAGCCAAAGCCAGAGTGTATGTAATGCCTTAATTCTTGTCAACTGCCTAATCACCATCTTTTATTTGTATTTGATTTGGTGAATTTTGAGGGGTCAGAGAAGGCAGAAATATGAAAGCTACAAAACCCAAATCAGAATCCCCTTTACTCAACTGCAAAGGCCATGGAAACTTCTTGCCATAACTTTGTAATAGTATTAGACTTTTTGCTCAGAACATGGGCTAGGCTAATGAATGTGTTACTAGTAATGACTAAATTTGCAAAGCACTTTATAGCTTATATGATTGTACTTGATCTTCACAACAACCCTGGGAGATGGTGTGGAGGGTATTTTGATTCTGGGATTCCATTTGAGGAAATGGAAGGTACAGGTAAAATAAGAGATGTGCCTGAGGAATTGGCACTATGACACAGGTGGCCTGAGTCCATATCCCATGCTTTTTGCATTATACAGTGTGGTGATTCTCAGCCTCCAAGGACACCATTTACTTTTATGTCCTCTGGCATCATTTTCTCTAAGGTGCGGGATCTGTATGAGCTGATTTCCAAGGTTCCTTCAGTTTGCATGTTTTATGACTACATTCTGCTATCTGCTTTCACATTAAAAAAAAGTTTCTAGGCTTCCATTATGCTGAAGACCTAGAATTTTTGTCTTTTGCTAGTTCTGTCTTCACAGTGGGGAAAATGATTCGAGTTTTATTTACTGAGACTCCCTTCTTCCTTTCTCTTCACTCAATATCGATTCCATGTCCTTAAATACATTACGTTTGAAGCAGTGATTTTTTTTCCCCTTGGAACCAAGTCAGGAATGAAGTTAATCTCAGCCCATTACACTGCTAATGCTTATCTTCACCTCGGGATGCTTTCCAAAGTACTTAGAAGTCATTATCCCTTATAGGACCTAGCACTTTACTGAGTTCCCACTTTGTTTAAAATTAGCATGACCACATAATTTATTATTTTAATCAGGACATGTTTCGTGGGAAAGGAGGCTCTATTAATAATTATGCTGGAACAACTGGCATTAACTGAGACTGTCCCAATCAAACAGGCACATGTGTTCATCTAGTTAAGAGGCATCTCCTGTCGGGGGACGGGGTGTGCTTTGGCTCTGCAATCTAACACGAATCCTCCCCTTGCTGCTTTCTAGTTTAGCATCCAAGTATTAGTTCTCATATCTCTTAGCTTGATGTATAAGAACACATTTATCTATATACTTTAAAAATATCTGTATCCCATACTAGACTCTTCATTCCGTAAAGTAGGATCTAACACCTAGCACAGCATTTCACACATAGTAGGTGCTCAATAAGGGGTTGTCAGATGAAGAAATAAATAGACAAATGAGCCTGCTACTCAAAGGCATCTGATTGATTCTTCAAGAACATCCCAAAATAAATAAGCTTTTTTTTTTTTTGTAAAGGAAAGAACATGTCAGAGATTGTGCTACTTTGGTGCATTTCAGGCCTAAACACAGCCACTTTGTACTTTTGGTATCTGGAGTAAATCCTACCATTTTCCTCACCAAAATGGCATAGCAGTAGGTTTTGTGCTGAGAAACATTCAGTTGTAATGGCATGATGAAGTGTGCTCATAGTGAATGCACAGGGTGCCATGATGTTTTTGTTTCTTCAAGTGGAATGGGGCCCAAGGGTGGTTTTCTGGCTGCTCCTGGGGCCCCTCATAGAGTGGGCTTTGGATGCAGCAGAAAGTTTTAGGAGCTGCTCGTCACATGCATATGATCAGCAATGAAATTCTACCAGATTGCTGTCTTGGTCAGGTTTTAGAGAACAGACTCATGCAAATCAAACTCAGAAGAGACTGATTAGTGCCCTGGAGTGATAACTTTAAAATTTATAAAAATGTTTAGGCCAATCATGCCCACAATGCTCATGGCTATTGGTCAGCACAGTCTCTCCCATTGAGAAGTATGACTTAGTGCCAAACGCTGCTTAGGAATAGAGACTGCAAGTGGGTAGTTACGTGATCTCAACACCATTGGAATCAAGCTTTGAGAGTGTGGAGTGCTCAGTTCCTGCAGGGATGTACATAATATCAGGTACTTGGAAATTCACCTTACACAAGTACTCCGTTGCTCTTTGGAACCCCTTTTCCCCGTACAGTGCTGGGTAAGTACAGATGTTTATAATTTTAATAAGTGATTTAAAATTATCTGTAATAATATATACAATAAACTATGATAAGATTTTAAAAAATTTTAAATGAAAAAATGGGATCCAAGAAGAAAAAAGGGGAAAATAACTTGATGTTTGCATGGAAAATACATGTCTGTGAGATCCTGTCTGCTTGACAGGAGGTTGGTCATAAATTTGAGCTTCAGCTTTCCGGTCGCCACGGTGGAAAGTGCAACTGATCAATTTTTCCTCTCTGATTCCCATTTATCATCTCTTCATGCCTGACACGTTACCAAATAACTGGGTAATTAAGTTATGTCCTGGTTTCAGAGATTGCAATGTATTGGAAGACAACCTAATTTTTCCAGACACAGATCTACATATCATCTCCCAAGGATGATACTTCTATTAATACATGTGGATGATACTTCTATTAGTACATTAATCTTTACTTCAATTCAGAGTGCTTGCTTCTTAGACCCACTTCCAAACTCTGTAAGGTGTGCCCTACTTGGAACTGTAGAGCCCGGGATCTGAGTCCAAAAAAATCACTTAATTGTAATTGTAAAGACATGGTGTATTCTTAGGTGAAGTACAATCAACTAAGCTTTCTGCTATGCAAACCGCAAATTTTTTTTTAAAGGAAATACTTTTTTCCCCTTTGCCATATATATTATTTTTTACTAGAATGAAGAAATAGCCTGACTTTGACTTATTTTCTTTTCTTTTTTTTTTAGCATGGTAATAGAGAGAACTTCCGTCCATGATTAGCTAATACCTTAAGTTCCTTTCTAAAACATAATATGGACCACAGGAAAATATCATTTTGCTACTGAGTAGTGACTCTCAACAGTGACACCCCCTCTCTTTTCTACTATCTTCCAGCCAGATGAGAATCGCTGCTGTGATGTTGGGCATATGTCATACACCTCAGGTGTGTTGGGTTGCAAATGGTTGAAAATCATTGCCATAGAGAACTCTGTTTAGGCAAAGACTGAAATTTTTAATAATGAAATCACCTTGACTCAGACATGGGCCGGGACTTGGTAATATTTTTGTTTTAGTGACTTTGTTGTTGGAACCATACTTATTTTGTTGTGATCTAAACTATGTTTGGAAAGATAATTACCAAAAATTCACATTTGTCCAAACTTTAAGATATTGAGTTTTATAGCTGTATATTACATATACGGACAGAGAACACAAGGATCCTTATGTCCGGCAGCAAGACAAAGAAAACCCTATGGCATAGACACATTTTAAAAATATAATAATATCATGTAGGTGACATAATTGCTAACTTCCCCAGCCAAGGATGGATGACAATCTTCCTAATGTTCAGGGATTGCATTCAATTAGGCATCCGATAATTCCTTCCCTCATTAGAGATAATCAGTGTCTAGAAACTAGATTGATAGATGTTTCTAAAATTTTGGCTAGCAGTATATAGAAGAAATCATTCTGGAATTACAGAAAAATCATGAAGAAATTATTTAGTAAAACATTCTCAACAAGCTTGCAAGTAAAAATCTCTCTTCCTCCCTTACTCTAGGATTCGGTCTTATTTATGAGGATTTTTTGACTCTATTACACATTGTTACTGGGGGAAAAATGTAAAAAGCTCTTATTTATAAAGAATATAACCAACTCATGGGCCCAAAGAGTTTTTTACAAGTTTAATATCCTGCTTTAGCAAATGATGACATTAAAGCTGCTAAGAGATGGAGCTTGGAATTTAAATCTCTAAAGCCTAAGCTCTGAACTGTTCTGTTATGACTGTAGTAAACACAGAAGTGTGTGTGTGTGTGTGTGTGTGTGCACGTGAGTGTGTTTTCCTAGGACTAGGGTCCTTGGCTTGCATCATATCCTCACAAGGATTTGTTAGTTTCAAAAGGTTAAGATTTGTTGTTTACTGGCCAATTTTGAAATGTGTAAATAGCCACAGGGTTGATAGGATGAGATGAGAATAAGACAAATACAATTAAAATTTACAGGCTTAGTTTACTAGTAATAGAGGAAGATGCTTATTGTATAAAGAAGAAAGCACAGCACAGACTTGGAAAAGCAAATAAAGCTTAACAGGAAGTCCTTGGTAACAATGTCATTATGGCAAAACAAGAAATGAATGAGAATTAATTGCCGAATTTTCAAGATTCAGAGTAAAGAATTGTAGGGATTAATTGGTGACTACAAGTTGGCTATACACCAAGCTTTCTCGCAGTTTGTAAAGTTTCGGTTCATGACAATGTTTAGCATTACTCTTGTTTAGATTGGGATTTGCATGTATCCTTATTGCACCTGGGTAAATATTATGAAATCAAGACACAGCAACCTATCAACTTATCTCTTTCAGGGTCTTATTTGAATCATTTGGAACTCAAAAATCTGAAAATATATATTGGTCTGTCATTTATATCCCCTATACTAGGACTAAGGTTTTCAGACCCATTTCTGTAAGTGAAGAGTCACTGCATTTACACTGTTCTGCATACGCAGCATTTGGCCTTGCTGATGAAATTAGGTGCTATAGAAATTAGGCCTCAAATGTGGATTCACTATGCCTTTGATCAGTAGACTCATACCCCAACCTCTTTTGGTCTTTAGATATAAGTGGAATTAGATAGGAGCTGAGTGTGACTTGGGCAGTAAGCTTTGGCTATCTAATCACACCGTGGGACAGGAACAGAGTTGAAACTAGAATTCCATGTCTTGGCTCTTGTACTGGTAACTCATCCTCATGGTGGTCATGTTCCTGCTCGTAGACACAAGGGGCCCCAAAGAGATTGATGTATTACAGTTCACAACGACGAAAGACAGCATGATGTGGTCATCTGATGGCTGATGCTGTGGGAACAAGACCCTCACACAGGAACTTGTGGGCCATTCTGACACTGTATGAATACAGCATCCAATCAGTTTTCCTAACCAAGACTTTCTATTTCTAGCCCACAGGAATCTGCAGTGTTCTGCCTCCCTTACCCTGCAGGGCTTCCCTCTTTAGGGAGTGAAAAGTAGACCTTCTAGGAAAATGAAAAAGGCTGAGACCCATGACGGAAAATGAGACTTATAGAAAGGAAGGTTGGCAGGTGGGGGTGGGGAGGAGGAAGCACTTGTGTGTGTGTGTGTGTGTGTGTGTGTGTGTGTATAGACATTGCCCGTGATGAATTGTATAGCTATGGAAATAAATAAGTACAATACATGACAATATAATACAATACAATAAGTACAATACATGAATTTATAACTTTTTAAATGATCTTATTTCATGAAAATTGAAGCCTATCTTTTAATTCTGATTTTTTTTCTGAAAGCTTTTTCATTTTATAGCTTTAATTCTAGCATTTCTGAGGGATTTCTTTGTTCATTATTTACCATAAAGGTAAAGCTGAAAAATGGCATTTAGCTAATTGTGTGTTTTATCAAACTCATCTGATACACTTTTAACAAGCAATTTTACACATATGTAGAGCAATAAGCAAACTGAATTTTTTATCTCCAAAATTTTAAACAAACATCATTTCAAATAGTAATGAAAATAGCCACCCGGACTAATTGGTGCATCCCTGTAGTGCCAGCTACGTGGGAGGCTGAGACAGGAGGGTCACTTGAGCCCTGGAGATTGAGGCTGTGATTAGCCACTACACTCCAGCCTGGGCAACATAACAAGACCTTATCTCTATTAAAAAAAAAAAAAGAAAATGAAATCCTTTTCTCTTCACCCTAACTTAGTGTGAGTGATGTATTTGCTTCTGGCTGTGGTTACTCCTGGCCCAGGTGAGAGCTGCCCTGGTTTTCATCTCACAGAGCTACATTGTAGTCCTTTGATATTTACATGTATAAACAAGGTGCTGACTATTGGTAAAGGAACAGTGTTATGTTTTAAAATTGAATCTATTTGAATCACAAAATTTTGTGTGATTTTTTTTTTTAGGACCTCAATGAGAAAATAAAGATAAAATGAATTTATGCCACCTATAGGCATACTTGGAAATATTGTGGGTTTGGTTCCAGACCACTGCAATAAAGCAAATATCACAATAAAGTGAGTCACACAATTGTTTGGTTTCCCAGTGCGTATAAAAATTACGTTGACACTACACTGTAGTCTATTGAGAGTACAATAGCATTATGTCTAAAAAGCAACGTACATGTCTTAATTAAAATACTTTATTGCTAAAAAAAATGCTAACGATCATCTGAGCCTTCAGTGAGTGGGAATCTTTTTGTTGTTGGAAGGTCTTACTTTAATGTTAACGGCTGCTGACTGATCAGGGTGGTGGTTGCTGAAGGTTGGGGTGTGTAACAATTTCTAAAAATAAGACAATAGTGATGTTTGTTGCCTCAATTGACTCTTTCTTTCACAAAAGATTCCTCTGTAACGTTTGATGCTGTTTGGTATCATTTTACCTGCAGAAATTCTTCCAAAATTGGAGCCAACTCTAAAGCCATGCTGCTGCTTTATAAACCTAGTTTATGTAATATTCTAAATGCTTTGCTATCATTTCAACAATATTCACAACTTCTTCACCAGGAGTGGATTCCATCTCAAGAAACTACTTTCTTTGCTCATCCATAAAAAGAGATTGCTCACCCACTGAAGTTTTATCAAGTGATTGCAGCAATTTAGTCCCATCTTCAGGCTCCACTTCTAATTCTAGTTCTCTTGCTATTTGTACCACATTTGCAGTTACTGCTTCCACAGGAGTCTTGAGCCCCTTGAAGTTGTTGCTGACGGTGGGAATCAACTTCTTCCCAATGCTTGTTAATGTTGGTCTTTTGACCTCCTCCTATGAATCACAAATGTTCTTAACGGCATCTAGAGTGGTGAATCCTTTCCCGAGATTTTTAGTTTTCTTTGCCAGATTCATCAGAGGAATCACTATCTATGGGAACTATAGCCTTACAAAATTTCTTTCTTAAATAATAAGTTGAAGTTGAAATTACTCCTTGATCCATGGGTGGCAGAGTGGATGTTGTGTTAGCAGGCATGAAAACAACATTAACCTCCTTGTAAATCTTCATCAGAGCTCTTGAGTGACCAGGTGCATTGTCAATGAACAGTGATATTTTGAAAGGATTTTTTTTTTTTCTGAGGAGTATGTCTCAATACTGGGCTTAAAATATTCAGTAAACCATGCTGTAAACAGATGTGCTGTCTTCAGCCTTTGCTGTTCCATTTATAAAGCATGGACAGAGTAGATTTAGCATAATTCTTAAGGATCCTAGGATTTTCAGAATGATATATGAGCACTGGCTTTGACCTCAAGACTCCAGGTGTATTAGCTTCTAACAAGAGAGTCTGTCCTTTAAATCTTTGAAGTCAGGCATTGACTTCTTCCCTCTAGTTATGAAAGTCCTAGATGGCATCTTCTTCCAATAGAAAGCTGTTTTGTTAATATTGAAAATCTGTTGTTCAGCCACTTTCATCGATGGTCTTAGCTAGATCTTCTGGATAACCTGCTGCAGTGTCTATATTAGCACTTACTGCTTCACCTGGCACTTTTATTTTATGGAGGCAGCTTCTTTTCTTAAACCTCATGAACCCATCTCTGCTAGCTTCCACCTTTTCTTCTTCAGCTTTCTCAGCCCTCTCAGCTTTCATGGATTTGAAGAGAGTTAGAGCCCTGCTTTAGATTCGACTTTGGCTTAAGGGAATGTTGTGGTTGGTTAGATCTTCTATCCAGACCACTGAAACTTTCTCCATATCAACAACAAGTCTGTTTCACTTTCTTATCATTTGTGTGTTCACTGGAGTTGTAGTTTTCATTTTTTCCACAAAACTTTCCTTTGCATTTACAACTTGGCCAACTGTTTGATGCAAGACACCTAGCTTTCAGCCTATTCCAGCTTTCAACATGCCTTCCTCACTAAGCTTAATCAATCTAGGTTTTGATTTAAAGTAAAAAACATGCATGCCACTCTTTCTTTCACTTGAACACTTAGAGGCCATTCTAGGGTTATTAATGGGCCGAATTTCAATATGGTTGTGTCTCAAGGAATAGGGAGGCTTGAAGAAAGGGAGACGGACAGGGGAATGGCTGGTTGGTGGAGCAGTCAGAGCACATACATTTAGTGATTAGTTCACTGTCTTACATGGGATTGGTTCATGGCATCCCAAAACAATTACAATAGTAGCATCTAAGATCACCAATCACAGATCACCGTAACAGATATAATGATAATTAAAAAGTCTGAAATATTGTGAGAGTTACCAAAATATCACAGAAGGACACAAAATGAGCACGTGCCAATAGACTTGTTCCATATAGGGTTGCCACAGACCTTCAATTGGTAAAAAACACAATATCCACAAAGCACAGCACAGTGAAACACAATAAAATGAGGTATGCATGTATGCACTGGTAGATTTATAGAATAAAATTAGTAAGGATGTAGTGAAATAATCATCACAGTGCTGACACGTCTATTACAGATCAGATGACTAAATTCAGTTTTCTATTACAGGCACTTTAAAACAATTACAATTTCCTGCAAAAACATGTAGGACATTAATATAATTTCATTGGCCGGGCGCGGTGGCTCACGCCTGTAATCCTAGCACTCTGGGAGGCCGAGGCGGGTGGATTGCTCAAGGTCAGGAGTTCGAGACCAGCCTGAGCGAGACCCCGTCTCTACTAAAAATAGAAAGACATTATATGGACAACTAAAAATCTATATAGAAAAAATTAGCCGGGCATAGTGGCGCATGCCTGTAGTCCCAGCTACTCGGGAGGCTGAGGCAGTAGGATCGCTTAAGCCGAGGAGTCTGAGGTTGCTGTGAGCTAAGCTGACGCCACGGCACTCACTCTAGCCTGGGCAACAAAGTGAGACTCTGTCTCAACAAAAAAAAAAAAAAAAAAAAAAAAAAAAAAAAAAAAAATAAATATAATTTCATGCCTCAAAGGATAAAATAAGGTCTGAATTTAAGGTTACTCTTCCTAGGAGATAAGATTAACCATTTTTATTTTAAAAAACAGGAAACTCAAGAGAGTTTGTCATCCTTCTCAGCAAACAGAATAACTGAAGATCAAATTTGAGGTTCATTTGGTGATACAATATAAAATCTGTTCAGATCTAACTTAAACAGAACTGTCTTCTCACCTGGCTAATGTTCTTTCATCTTTGTGCTTTTAAATGGTCACCAAACTTTGATCTTGTATTTACAAAAAGGTTACTTACTAACTAGCCCAGTGTTTTGGCATTGTCAAAGTGTTTAAGTTTCTCAAGGTTGTTCATTAAATGCTACGGTGGCTTGGGTAGAGGGTTTTACATATAATTTTAACCCAGTTTTACTCAAGATATTTAAGGTTCATAATTCTTGTTTTTGTTTTTTTCACCATCTACCTTATAGTAACCTCACAGACTAGGAGCAAGTCCTTAGGTGATATTGGCCGTTTTAGTACAAAATCTGCCATATGAAGCCTGGCTTATCAGAAGTTTGAAAGTACTTAACAGTGATGAAGTTGTGTTCGTTTTCTTTTGCTGCTGTAACAGATTACCACGAATTGGGTGGCTTCAAACAATGCAGATTTATTATTTTGTAATTCTGGAAGGCAGAGGTCCAAAATAGGTTTCACTTGGCTAAATCTAGGTGTGCGCGGGCTTGCTTGAGGAGACTCTAGGTGAGAATCTTTTCTCTTGCCTTTTCCGGCTTCTAAAGGTCTCTTGATGTCTTGGCTCATGGCCCCTTCATCTTCCAAGCCAGCAGCGCAGCATCTTCACACCTCTGGCTGACTCTCCAGCCTTCCTCTTTCACTTTTAAGGACCCAGGTGATTACACTGGAAAATCCAGGATAACCTTTGCATCTCAAGATCCTTAATTTAGTCACACCTGGAAAGTCCTTTTTGCCAGGTTAGGTAATATTCACAGTTTTCAGAATTAGGACACGGACATTTCTGGGGGGTCATTATGCCCACAGGAGTGTTGACAATGTTTTGTTATTTTTTTTAATTAAAATAAATGTGTCTTGGCCGGGCATGGTGGCTCACACCTATAATCCTAGCCCTCTGGGAGGCTGAGGTGGGAGGCTTTCTTGAGGTCAGGAGTTCAAGACCAGCTTAAGCAAGGGCAAGACCCTGTTTCTACTAAAAATAAACAGAAATTAGCTGGAGAACTAAAAATATATATAGAAAAAATTAGCCGGGCATGGTGGTGCATGCCTGTAGTCCCAACTACTCGGGAGGCTGAGACAGGAGGATTGCTTGAGCCCAGGAGTTTGAGGTTGCTGTGAGCTAGGCTGACGCCACGGCACTCTAGCCCAGAAATAGAGCGAGACTCTGTCTCTAAAAAATAAATAAATAAATAAAAATAAGAAATAAATAAATGTGTCTTTAACTGTACAAATAATACATAAATACATTCACTTATGTAAGACTACAGATAAATCTAATGTCCCTCTTTCACTCTCTCTCACCATTCCAGTCTCCCCAGAAGTAACTATTATTGCTCATTCAGTTTACGGCCTTTGTTATTTTTTTATGTATCTGTATGTATTTATATGTAGCTAAGGAATTACAGTTTTATTTTTCCTTCCTTCCCTTCACAAATGCTTTTATAATTTGATGTGACTACTTGGTTAAAGATGAGTTCCCTAGTGACAATAACACTTTTATAATATTTAATCTTCCCATCCTGGAATGTGGTTTTTGTTTTATTTTTAATTGACAAGTAAAAATTGTATATATTTATTGTGTACAACATGGTGTTTTGATATATGTATACATTGTGGAATGGTTCAATTGGGCTAATTAACATATGCTTTACCTCATATACTTAGCATTTTTTTGTGGTAAGAACACTTAAAATCTACTGGCAGCTATTTTCAAAATACAATACATTGTTATTAACTATAGTCACCATGTGGTACAATAGATCTCTGGAACTTGTGCCTCCTATCTAACCGAAATTTCCTATTCTTTGACCAACATCTCCCCAGTCCTTGAAAACCTCCATTCTACTCTCTACTTCTGAGTTCAACTTTTTTACATTCTACATGTAAGTGAGATCATGTAGTATTTGTCTTTCTGTGGTTGGCTTATTTCATTTAACATAATATCCTTGGAACATGGTTTATTATTCCATTTTTTCAGGTTTTATTTTAAGGACCTTAATAATAGGTTTTTTTGAGGTCTTTATAGTTTTGCTAACAGATTTTTTGATTGTTGATATGGTAAATGTAATTATTTTTTTCTATTGTATTTTCTAATGGATTATTACTGAATTACAGAAAAGCTATTTTTTGTATGTTGTTTTTATATCTAGCCCTCTTGATGTACTCCATAGGTTCTAAATTCTATCAATTTATTTTTGTAGGTATTCTATAGAGCTAATAAATTTATTTGAAAATGATGAGAATTTTACCATTAATCACCCTTTACCAGAACTATGTTCTTAATCAATGCTTCTAAGACTACAAATTTACCTCTGAGTGTCATATTAGTTGCATCTCATGGTTTTTGATATGTAGTACTTGATTATTGTTCAATTCTAAATATCACAATATACTTTTAACTATGGTAAGAACAGATAACATGACATCTATCCTCTTAACAAATTTTAAAGTGTACAGTATGGTTTTGTTAACAATAAATACAATGTTGCATAGAAAATCTCTAAAATTTATTCATTTTGCATAATGAAAACTTTATACCTGTTGAACAGCAACTCCCTATTTTTTCTTTCCCCAACCCAGGCCCTACAAACCACCATTCTACTCTCTGCCTCTATGATTTTGAACTATTTTAGATACCTCATATAAGTGGAATCATACAGTGTATGAACTTCTGTAACAAGTTTATTTACTTAGCATATGTTCTCCAGGTTCATCCATGTTGTCTCAAATGTAAGGATTTCTTTCTTTTTTATGGCTGAATAATATTCCATTGTGTGTATATACCACATTTTCTTTATCCATTCATCTGTTGACAGATATTTATGTTGTTTCCACATCTTGGCTATTGTGAATAATGTTGCAATAAACATGAAAATGCATATATCTCTTCAAGATGCTGATTTCAATTCTTTTGGATGAATACTCAGAAGTGGGATTGCCGGATCACATAATTCCATTTTAAATATTATAAGGAATCTCCATACTATTTTCCATAGCAACTGTACCATTTTACATTCCCACCAACAATGCACAAGTGTTCCAATTTCTCTACATCTTCACCAACACTTGTTATTTTACTTCATTTTATTTTTTGGATAATAGACATCTTAACAGGAATGAGATCACATCTCATTGTGATTGAGACTTGCACTTTCCTGATAATTAGTGATGTTGAGCATCTTTTATATACCTGTTGGCAATTTATATGTCTTCTTTGGATAAATAGCTGTTCAAGTCATTTGCTCATTGTTTAGTTGGGTTATTGCTATTGAGCTCTTTTGAGTTCCTTACATATTTTTGATATTAACCCTTTATGAGATGTATGATTTGCCAATATTTTCTCCAATTCTGTAGGTCACCTTTTTACTCTGTTGACTGTTTCTTTTAAAGAGCAGAAGATTTTTAGCTTGATATAGTCCCACTTGTCTACTTTTGCTTTTGTTTCAATCTACTTTTGAATGAGATCTCTTTCTCTGTCTCTCTCTCGTCTCTGTTAATTATTCCTCCCTATACCCATTAGATTTATGTTTGCTTTTTCCTGGCCCTTTAGGGTTCACAGTTTAGAAACAAGTAGTGTTTCAGGATTCTTTTCTGTGATGACATTGAAACTATCAAAGGTATCACTTACTCAGTAATTCCTGTTTCTTGGAGTATGTCCTTGTCCTCCCATGGCCATAGTTGTAGCTCCAGACAGGGCACTTCAATCCCCTTGCCTCTTCACGGGAGCCCCATGATAACCCCTGATTTCAAGGAGTGAACTGAGTTTTAATCACATGGAAAACTTTTAGTTCCTGGGACCTCATAGAAGCTGAACTCCTTGTCATCTCTGTTTAATTTTGGATTTGGACACCAGCAGGCCTGCAATGTCAGCCTGCTAAATGCTATGTTTCTGATCCATAGAGTTGTTAATCTTGTTACATTAAGATAAAACCTTTTCCCTCTGCTTCTCTTGGTCAGAGACTGCTCTTCCTGAATATCTTGGTGGCTTTCTTGCTCATTATGTCATCATTACTATGTACCTTCAGAGAGGTCCTTGTTTTGCCCTTACTTTGCAAGGTTTACTCTCCGACTCTCTACCATCACTTCTAAACCCAGTTCTTTCTGCTGCTCTGAGATTTGCTCTGTCAGTTATCCCTGGATCTTTGAGCTCTCCTTTTCTGCTGCTTTCCATTCTGAATGAAAACATGCTACAGGCCTCCTTTTCATAAGAAAAAACAAACAAAAAGTCATTTCATTAAACCTGCTACTCTCTTGTAAGATAATGGTTCCTTATTTCTCTTTAGCATTAAACTTTTTGGAGAATATTACATGGTAGCTAAGTCCTTTGAAGCCCACCTTAGCTGCAACCTCATTGATAAGAGTCAGGAGAGATGTCCACCCCTGCCTCCAGCTGCCTGTTAATAACCAGCCCAAGGACACTTCAGATTCTGCCTTATACATAGTCCGCCATTTATACAGTCATTGATTTTTTAGTCTTGCCTCCTGTACTAGATTGTAATTTACCTTAGGACAAGAAGTTTTAAATTTTAAAACTCACTTGGCTCTTTCCCTTATACAAAGGGTTTCCAGGAGAGGATGCTCAGTAAAATATTTTGTATAATAAGCATTGTGTGTATATTGCTTATAGCTTTGAAATTCCTTGAAACTAGAGAAAATTATGATAATCATACTTTAATAATTATTTTAATTTCATATTTATTATATATACATCACATATGTATATATAATATAAAATTGTGGAAGATATGTAGAAATATACATATATGTATCCATATACACACACACTTGCGTATGTGTGTGTGTGTAAACTCCATGGGTTAATCAATGGCTCCTTTTTTATTTAAGGAGCCAGTTGGGCCATATGTCCAAGGGCCCGTGGATGGTGCTTCTGTTTCGGTGAGTCAGCAATGCTGCATCCTATGTTCAGAGGGCATATTTGCAGCCCTAATTTTCAAGGATGTTGATGTTCCATAAAGAACTTCCAGACAATTCATGGCATTCTGACTCTCTGTGGTCGCAGAGGCTTCTTCAGAGAAGAAACGTAGAGCCTTATTAACTACTAGGTGAAAAATCACTTTGGCAGTACATTTGATTGCATCTGTACCTTAGGAATTAAGTTTTGCTTCTTTAAAAAAAAATATAATCAATGTTGAGTTACATTTAATGCACAACCCATAGTTATTTTAGCATAGTGTAATAAAAATCACTTGGCTTGCCACCAGAAAATATCATTTTTGAGGAACCCGTGGTACTCATCTTTGATTCTCTCATTTTTTTCCTACCAATATATAAATGAAAATAAGCTCAAAGTGGCTGCCTGAATCCCCAAAGTCTCTCAGAAAAAAATGAAATCTTCTTTTCCCAGCCCACAGTGTAGTGAAATAAATTAGTATAATGATTTATGTTTACTGTTTTAGTCAATTCTGATAGAGATTATAGAGACAAAATGACAAACTGCCTTCGCGGTAAACTTAAATCATGTCAGCCAATCTTTAGTTTTTCCTTACCCTAATTGCCCCTCCTGTTCATTTATCTTCCCAGGCAATCTTTGGAAGAAATACTAGTTCAATCAGTGCATGTGCAAACCACCCGAGATAAAAAAGTTTAGTCTAATTTGTCTCACTAAATTGTAATGCCTCCAGTAAACAAATCTTGGTTTGAAAGGAGACTAAAGAAATTGGAATAATTATTTGTGTAAAATATTCTCTTTTTGCATTTCTGAAGATGCCATTTATATATAGGTTTCTCCTCTCTCCACTCTTACCTCTATATTTCTTTTCCTTATTGTTTTGAAGATGCGCCCTATTTCCAAATTAGAATCCAGAATTGCATGCAATATTTTTATTCACATAGTTCAGGACCTGTTCACTATAAAAGCAAAAGATAAAGACTTTTTAAAGGAAAAAGCCCAGGAGGGTTGTATCATGAAAAGAGGTATGTTGAGAACTGGCTTTTATAGGGATAATAAGTGATAATTTAAAAGGAAGGATAATAAGTGATAATTTCACAGGAAGAAGACTTTGATGAATATAAGCTTTTAGGTGATGAAAACAGTGTTAAGAGTGTGTTTTTTATTTTATCCTCAAAACTTTATAATGGATTTACCGTGTGCCGTAAACTGTGCTGATTTCTGGCTACATTACTTTTCATTTAGGAGGGGGCAGGGATCCAGGTAAATTGGCTTTTATTAAGTTTCTTTGTGCTTTTATTGAAAAGTACAGAATATCATTTCCATGTTAGAAAACATATTAAGCCAGAGTGATTATGATTAAAGTCCTTTAATCATTTTTTTCCTCCAAACCCAGCACAAGCTTGACTTCTTCATGACTTCTCTCTGCAGCTGTCAGAGAGGAGATTCTGAATCTGAGCTGCTAAGTGATGCCA
Source organism: Eulemur rufifrons (assembly GCF_041146395.1). Lineage (NCBI taxonomy): Eukaryota > Metazoa > Chordata > Mammalia > Primates > Lemuridae > Eulemur > Eulemur rufifrons. Next base: position 87,712,388 of record NC_090999.1, on the reverse strand, counting down.
GAGACAAGCTGGGTGGCCTTGTCAGCAACAGTGGGGTGGAAATTAGTAGATTCGGCAGCCCCTATCACTCTTGCTTGCACGAGGAGAAAGTCTCTAAGGCCCTTGGTGGTCTGTGGAAGCCACAGCACTCACTCGCTGCCCACCGCAGAAGTGTCGGGTCTGATTCCCTAGGAGTTTCGGGTAAGGGCACCTTGTCAGGCCAAGCTAGCAGCATTCCTCAAATGCACAAGATGGATTTTCATGCTTGTCATAAAGTGTTAGAACTACGGGATCTTAGAAACCGTCTCTAAAATCTGAGACTTGGATATAAGGGAGACATTGTGGTCTAGAAAGGAAAAGGATTTTCTTAAGGTCATATGGAAAACAAGGTAGAGAGCCGGGGTGGGGCCTTGAGTTGCACAAGACCAGGAGGACTGACTCTAGACTCTGTAGACACATCCTTAGGGTGGAATAAAAATGACGCAAACCTGGGAAATGCACGTAAAGAAAGAGAAGGCTTGGATGTTAAAGCAAACTTAACTCTTTCCTGGTTAGAAGAGTCACTTCTACATCCTAACACACTTGCTTTGAGTCTTCTCATTTAGAGGAGTGATAGGGCAATTAATTAATCCCTGTGTACAAATCACTGTGCTAGGAGCTTTGTGAAAAACAGAGACCATGGCATGCCTTCTAGGAGCTTACAGTCTCGTGGATGAAATGGATGCAAAAATGACTAGCCACAGTGCAAAGTAGAATGAAACAAGCCACAAGGGGGCTATTTATAGTTAAAGACGTATTTGTAAGATAGATTATTTGGACATCAAATTTATCTTCATTAGTGAATCTTAATTGTGCAGGCAAAAAAATTAAAATGGATTATATATTGAGGAGTAACACTTCCAAGCTGAGGTGATGCAATTCAAGTGACACAGTCAGTTGAGTTACACAAGTATTTGCCTTGATCTTTTCTAACTCAAAAGAAAAAAGAATATATGCAGACAAGAAACAAATATGCCCATGATTTGCTTATATTTTACAATATAAGTGACCAATTTAATATATGTGCAATAGTTTTGTTATATTTCTCCTTGTGGAACTTTGCAGGAAGATGTCCCTGCCAGTGCAATATTTATGGGGGCAATGGGGATCTAACATGGATCAAATACTACTACGTTCCAGGCATTGTCTTGGGTATTTGATATATTCTATCTCATGTACCCATCACAGCAGTCCTATAAACAATTGTTACTACCCCAATTTTATAGATGAGAAAATTGGACCTTAGAGGGGTTAAGTAACGTGCCCAAGATCCTATAGCTAGTAAGTAGCAGAGCCAGAATTTTAACTAGATCTGAAGACCCAGTATCCATGCTCTCCTTCATCCCATCGCTAGAGCAGAGTGCCACAGAGAACAGAGATGGAAATGATTAGTTTCAATCAAAGAGAAGAGACATTTCACAGAAGTGGGAACAGCTTAAGTCAGCACACAGAAGAAAGAAGGAGGGAAGAGTGTGGCACTCGGAGGCACAGACACGAACTGTGACCATGCTCCTCTGGCCATCGCTCTCCGCCAAGGCCCCTGTGCCAGAGAGGCATTTGCTACCTGAGAGTAACGGTGAATGAGAGTGGATTTGAACCCTTTCCTTCTGCAGACTGGAGCAGGAGGAGAGGAGCTTGAGGGATAGGTTTGAGTTAGAATCCACATTTGTGTGCAAGCTGAGGGCTTCGGCAGTGAGGCCAGAGGAAACGTCCCTCCTGTGTGCTGGGGCTGGCTACAGGCAGAGGGAAGGGGCAGCCGGGAATCTTCACTTATGCAAAATACATTGCTGATGCCCATGTTAGATGGCAACTTTTGCTTGTGTGCTATTTCAGTAACAAAGTGTTTCTATTAAAGGAAAACAACGTCAATATTTAATAGGGAATGTTATCTTTTATTAAAAACTCTATCAACAACAACAAAATGAACAAAATAACAAAAAAACTCACTTGATAACAAGAAAAGGATCTTAGAGCAAGGTATTTGGTCTCAGGTAACAGTCACAAAATGTTTTGTGAACTCTCTGTTTAGATAGGAATTTTTTTTTGTAATTAAGAAATTAAAGATAAGAGAGTCATCACTTCTGTATGAACGAGGACATAACTCATGCCAAACCCCTGAATTCTTATCACTTTCCCATTATACTCATTTATCATGGCCATCTATCTGCTTATCAGGCCTGTGCCAGGTAAAACATCAAAAAGCACAAGCAATCTCGAGCCCTTGAAGAAACTGTGAATTTGGGCGTGACCCTTCAAAAAGCATCATCATCAAACAGAAGCTATGTCAACTCTCACATGGCAGGAGGTTATAATGTCAAAGATTAAAGACTTGATGTTACAGGGAAAACAGGAAAACTACATAAAAAAAGATAAATTTTCTTTATTTTTTTTCTCAGCTCATTTCATGATTGTTTTCTGTAATCCACTTTTTACAGAACTGCTCGGCAGCAGTTTTATGAAGGAAAAAAAGCTGAAGGGAAAATATGTTGTTGATTTTGTGTTATTTTATCTAGGATTTCGTAAGCCTATCTGCATAGCTGCAATGCTAAACTTCGATAACACTGGAAAGAGAGGAGGCTGGGGACTTGGTCAGCAGGAAGGTGTGGACATAGGATTCTACACGGCTTGACTGGATACATCATAATATTAATATTTCAAAGCCTCAAGCCAGTCCCAGTGTCAGTGCATTGCACAGAAGCCAATAAGTTATTGGCTGTTATTCTCAGCTTTCCTTGCAGGGAACACTTACCTAAGGTTATCTGTGTACAACCCAGATGGTCACTGAGTAGAGAGTAATTCAGCAGCCACATTTGAGCTCTTGCTACCAAGAAAGTGTTCTGCAATATTATGCAGGAAGTACAACGGTATTCATAGATCTATCCTTAGCTTCTGATCTCAGCAGAGGTTACCCCCCTCAGCAGAGTTATCAAATCTTCTCCCTTTATCCTGGCCAGTGGAGCAACTCTCATCTCACAGTGAGAAGTGGTGGGCACAGCCTTGCAGATGGGAGGGCCAGAGATTGACAGCGGCACAGCTCAGCCACATTTGCAGTCCCCATTGGAAGGAATCCTAGCTTCGGTGCATAACATCTGGAGGAACTGAGATACGTCTTGACCATGTGCACAAGCAGGGTGCAGAGTAAGAAACAGAAGGTAGGGAGACCCAACAGTGGAGGACATATAGAAGGGTCCAGATGGAACTGGACTAACCAAGAACTATCCAGTTAGACACATTAGGTAAAGGTTAATCTGCAGGTTCTTTAGTGAGAGTAAAGGGAATCTAACAGCAGAACTTATGTGTCCTTTTTAGAGAATGGGCCCACTCCTGAGACTTGTGAAGCTTGGGTTTCTCAGATGCTCTCAGGGACACTAGGAACCTTTGGAAACTGTTTTAAACTGTTTTGATGTTGTATAAAGGTATATTTTCTTCTAGGGAAAGGATTCTCTCATGTTTCCAGAACCCAAAAAAGGTTGACTACTGTTTTAGTACTTAACGTATATATGGGTAAGTACATTGCTCTTAGGCAGGACGGGTTAGTCATAGCTCAGTAAGTCATTCTCAGCATGTATTTTATTGTCTTTTCCATAAAGTCTTGTATGTTTTACCACATTGCCATATGAAACAGGGCAGGTTCTGCCTTGTGCTGAGCACCAACAGTTCAATTCTGAGTATGGTTAAGGCCACGTGAGCAGCCCCTTTACTGAACTGATCTAATGAGGTTTGATCCCATCTGGAGATGCAAGAAATTATAGCCAAAAGTTGCAAACTCAGATGCCTAGAGGGCCAGGCGGCTTAGAGGAGTGAGTGAACAGGTCAAGGCATAAAATGATAAAGGACAATGAAAATTCACCTTCATCTTTTTTTTTTCTTTTCTTTTTTACAAGAAGATTCAGAAGAGGCCGGGAACTGTGGCTCACACCTGTAATCCTAGCACTCTGAGAGGCCGAGGCTGGAGGATCGTTTGAGCTCAGGAGTTCGAGACCAGCCTGAGCAAGAGGGAGACCCCGTCTCTACTAAAAATAGAAAGAAATTATCTGAACAACTAAAAATATATAGAAAAAATTAGCTGGGCATGGTGGTGCATGCCTGTAGTCACAGCTACTCCAGAGGCTGAGGCAGAAGGATCTCTTGAGCCCAGGAGTTTGAGGTTGCTGTGAGCTACGCTGATGCCACAGCACTCTAGTCCAGGTGACCCATCGAGACTCTGTCTCAAAAAAACAAAAAACCAAGAAGATTCAGAAGAGATCACCTGTTTTGGGGAGACTACAAGGAACAGTAGAACACACGACAGGGAACACCCATGACTCAGTTCCAGCTGGCAGTGACCATGATAGAATACCTGTTCAGTGTTGCAAGACTTTCCAGATTTTCTAGAAGACCTAGAGATCTGAATTTTTACACAAAATTTCTATTAGGTTAAGAATATCCAGAAAAAGTACTATAAGATGTATGGATCTTTATCTACTGAATTCATGCTGAGCCATAAATCTTAGTTTGTGATGACATGGGTTAAATGCTTTTAAAAGTTTTCTAAAATGTACATTTTATAAAACTAACATTTTTTTACCTTAAAATGATAATATGTAAGAATAGGTGGGCATTTAGAAACTCATTGCTCTTTGAAGATGTAGTTGATCATATCATCCACATAATATCAGTAGGAAGGAGCCCAAGAGGAGCAGCCCTTCAGATGTCTGAGGAGATGTGAACTCATCCATACTGTTTGCTGTGGACAGATGTAACCTGTGATATTACTAAACCTAAAGAGTAGAGTAGCTGGTATTTTTAGAAAGGAAATCTCACTGTACATGACCAGAGAAAGGAGGCAGCAAAGAAGGGATGAAAAGGGAAAGAAACTGCATAGAGCCCAAGCTGTAGGTCTGTTCCTTCCCTGAGACGGGGCGGGTGGAGTATGGAAGCCGGAGCAGTGGCAGACAGAGGGAGGGCTAGAGACTGGGTGAGCAGAAAGCACAGGCTGCTCAGATGGACCATAGAGACACCTCTATTAAACCTAAGACGCAAGTTTCTAGCTTGCCCTGGGACACATACCAAGCCTAGAGACTCAGATATTCCAAACCCGACTCAGCCACACCCAGGAGGCACTTTCTCTCCCAAGCCCAGTGGCCAACAGGCAGGGTTGGAGGAGATCCCCAAGGCATTGTGGGAGGTTTGCGTTCCATTCTTACGGAAATTCAATGCTTTCAAAAGGGACGGTTTCACAGTTGCCTAACTTGTACTCCCTTTGCCTTAGTTCCAAGCAGAAGAGTCAGTGTGTGTTTAGTGTGTTCTGAAAAGCTTATCTTTATGGCAAGAATTATGGCAACATTTTACATTCATTAGGCCGCTATTCTTAAGGCTGACGATGCTATGGTGATGTCTGTCATGAGGGCCACACCTAACAGAAGGTTACTCACTAAGGCTACTGCAGACCACTGTGAAATAACTGGTAAAAGCTCATCTTTTAACTTAAATTTGTCAGCTTTTAAGTAGCTTTTAAAATAAATTTATTTGTAAATAAAAGGTTAATCTCTAGTGATAGGTAAAAATGTAATATAACTTAGATATGGAGTCACGGATTATGTAGTATAAGACATTTAATATGCAAAAAAGAAGTTTCTTTTCCTTAAACTTTTTTCAGAGATACGAAATTGTTCCTTAATTAAGAGTCAAATTTTTAAACCAGTGCTAATTAAGCCAACGCTGTTATTGAGAAAGATTGCAAATCCCGATGCATCGATTCACACAAAGTAATAGCCATTATTACACTGAATTCAAACCTTCTGGGAAAGCTGAACACAAACCCTGAACTTAAATAAGATTCAGAGTTGTTCTAAAAATGGTGTAAGTCAATATTTAATCAATCAGAACAAATCTGTTTTTGTATAAAAATTTAAACACACAAAATGAACACCTTGAGACACTTTTGGAATATATACAGCAAAGAATTTCCAAATAAACACAGTCTTAGCTTGTGAGTAAAGTCCTCCGTTGTTGTGGGCTGCGGAACAGCAGCACAGTATAGACAAAGCATGATAGGGCCATAGATCACAGTAATAACATTTGCAATAAACAATAACAGAACAAAGCAGACATCTATAAGAATCCCATGAGGAAGTTACGTTATCCATAATTTTTCTTTACATTTGAGAAACTATGGCAGGAAAGGCCATTACATTCAATGGCACCAATTAATTTCTGCAACTTTTAATGACATCTTTCTGAGTAAAAACCTCACATAATGCCCTAAGCACATGATTGATAGCAGTTTATGTTTGATTTGTACTGGATTCCTGATTTTTTTTTTTTTAGTATTTTTAAAGAGTCCCTCTGCAGCCAATCAAGCAATCAACGTGAAATACTCAGATCCTCTCTTGAAAAGTACAAGAAAACAGAAAAGACAATGTGGCTTCCTTCCCTGCCGATAGACGATTGGTGATGTTCTTTAAGTAGTTTTCCAGATGATGGATTACAGAGATTTTTATTCCAAGAGAAAATGACAGTCAAAGAAAATCACTTAATTCTTGTTCTATTCAGGATATCAGTGTATAACACTACCCTTAAATACGGGTTTGTAATACACAATTTCCCTTTGACTTTCCTAGACTTTAGCAAAAAGTATTTCTCCATATCCTAAAAATGTCCCGAGTTTATATCATCAATGAGAGGATTTAAACTGAATGAATAGGACCACACAAGAACTCACGTATGTTTTTAGTGGGCATGACCATGGGAAATGAATCCTTGATTAGCATGGGATTTGGTTGGAGCTTCTCTTTTCTTTAACCATAAAAGCTCCAGTCAAAATTTGGTTGAGTAGTTTACAAAAATAAGTCTGCAAGCTAAAATAGTAAATATATTCAGTAGTATGCTGGTAAGCACAAGATTCTGACCCTCGAGATATTTACTGTTTAGAAGGGTCTCCTGAATGGAAAACTGAACAGCTTAGCAAAAAGCTATGTAGCATTTGTGCAAGTGACACCCTGCAAAGCAAAAATGGCCCAGTGGAGACCCAAAACTGCCCAGAACCAGTTATCAATGATGACCATGAGGAGAATATGGTGTCTAGGAGGTACAAAATGTTCATTTGTTCCATAAATATTTATTGAGTATCTAGTATAGTCCATATATTGTGCTAAATTCTTGTCCTTATGGAATTATAGATTACAATGGGGCAACTTTAGAAAGGCTAAATGCTTGCCCAAGGACACAGTAGGTAGCCAAGTTGGGATTATCCAATTCACTCCAAAATCCTGGTTTGTAAATAATATGTTTTGGTCCATCATGAAAATAATACAAACAAAAGGGCTTTGGATTTTATGAGTTAGTGAATTGAAATGAAAATTAGTGAAAAATTCTCTTATTAATTGGTGGTATAGATATTTCTGGACTATTTCAACCATAGATTTTAATAGTATCAGAAGATCATAATTCTTGTCAAAGAAGTTCTATTTCACTGGTAGCAGCCTTATGTTCAGTTAAAGAAGAATCAATGCCTAGATACTTGAGAAATAAAATGCACCCCTGCCTTTAAATTCTCACAACTTTCCTAGAATTATCCAGGGTTCCTGCTATATTCACCAAGAATTCCAGATTACCAAGAAATCACTCAAAGCCCACAGCCTCTGCTGACAAACAAGGTTTTGGATGATAGAGAGCTACATTAGAGATGATAAAATTCAGGTTTTTCCATGATTGTCAATATTGTTACAAAATTGTTGTGTGATTTTATATGAGAGCAAGTCATGGGCTACATTCTAATATGTACATTTTACATGATCGCTTAGTCCACAGAAAACTACATGAAATGGAATAATTTTTTCAATGAACTCATCAATTTTTCTACATTGCTTTTACTTACAAGATTGCTGCCTAATTCTTTACTTCTAAAATGTTATCCTAGTAGATAGCTACTGAAGATCATTGCATGTTAAAGGGGATGCCAGAACTGAAAGTGACTTCAAGATAATAACTCTAATCTCCTCATTTTACAAATCCATAAATTGAAGTGTTGAAAGTCAAATGACTTGACCAAAACCATTGAGAAAGTGTGTGGTCAGCCAGGATAGCACCCTAGTGGCCAGACAGCTGGTAAAATACTGTGATGTTCCCTGATCGCTCTGTCTATAACATCGAAATTGGGGTAACAAGAAATGGCATTGTGCTGTCTTCCTTAAAACATTCCATGAGCACAGTTAGAGACTGGAATATTCTTTCTCCTCTTAAGGAGATGCAAATTAAATCTTGCCCAGAAAGATCAAGATCAAACTTAAAATTATTCTTCCAAGTATTATCTGGACAGTCAATTGTTGGTTATTGTCATTCCCTTTAGCAGAGACTGAGGGTCTTATTAATTGCCATCTGCCTTTTTTTCCTGTAAGAACAATGTACACATCGTACTTGGAAAGTTTAGTTGTTTATTCAACTAAAGCAAGCATAAGAAATGCGGAGGGGAGTGTTGAGAAGTCCAAAAGAGAAAGAAAAGAGGTGAAATGAGGGAAGAACAGTAAAGAGTGAGATGTTTAACTGAGAGTACTGAGGAACCACTCTACACCCATTTTTGGATAATCAATATTATCAAAAAAACAGAAAATAACAAGTGTTGGCAAGGATGTGGACAAATTGGAATGCTTGTGCACTGTTGGTGGGAACATAAAATGGTGTAGCCACTGTAGAAAATGGCATGGCGAGTTTTCAAAAAAGTAAATGTAGAATAACCCTGTGATCTGGCAATTGTACTTTTGGGTATATATCCCCAAAAAAATGAAATCAGGTATTCGAACAGATATTTATGCACCCTTGATCATAGCAACGTTATTCACAATAGCTGAAAGGTGGAGGCAACACAAGTGTTCATTGGCAGAAGAATGGATAAATGAAATGTAATATGTACATACAATAGATTATTATTAAGGTGTAAAAAAGAGGACAATGCTGACATTAGCTACATTAAGAATAAACCTTCAAGACATTATGCTAAGTGAAATAAGCTAGTCACAAAAAATACTTACTGTATTATATGAGGTACTTAGGGTAGTCAAATTCAGAGACAGAAAGTATAACAGAACTGTGGTCACTGGGGACTGGGTAGAGGGGAAAATAGAAAGTGACAGCATTTCAGTTGACAGGCAGCGTTTTAGTTGGAAAAGATAAAAAATTTCTGGAGATGGTTAGCGGTGATGGTTGCACAACAATGTGACTGTATTTAATACCACAGAACTGTACACTGAAGAATGCTTAAAATGGTATATTTTATGTTATGTATATTTTATCACAATTGAACAAAAAGAGTACTGGGGGAAATGTATGAAATGCAAAAATATAAATGGCCTTTATACTTCAGCATCTACTAAAAAAACAACTCACTTAACTAATATTCATTATTTTCAGCAAAGGTATTATTTTTGTTTCAAAACAAGCAATTGTTTCTCAAAGACAAGTGACTTGGGGATGTCCACTTTCTTTCTCCGTTGGCGGTACTCACTAGAAGGTTAGCTCGTGTACTCTTTCTAGCTTAGCAAATGTATCAAGGATTTCAGAATTACACACTAAGGAGCCAAGAAATTTTTTTCCTTGAGCAGTACAATATATGCTTTGATTATTTGTATTTGAAAATGAATAGCCAAGTCTTTATTTTTGCAATATTCCTTCTGATCGATCCAAAGGCACAGGAATGAAATATTTGTCCTTTCTACTGCTTTACAGTTAGTTTTTCTTTAATTACAGGAAACTCTCATTATAAATATGCTCTGTGTTATCAGGCAGCATCAGCTATTGGATACTTAGCCTGGCTGCCAAGTTTATTTTAGTCTTTACAGCTTCTACCTTGCAAGGGCATTCCAATTTCTCTGATATCCTTTTAGAGACTGGTTAATGGCCAAGCTGCAAAGGATCATTATTTATTAAATGATAGAATATCTTCCCATGAGCATAGATAATATGAAGCAACTAATTTAAGATACTTAAAATAGTACTCTCTTTTATTGGCAAAATATATAGTATCTTGAGATGAATGTTTGCTTAGTCATCACTGTGAGAATATCATGTAATGTAATTATTACTCTTAGAGATTTTAGGAAGCTGCTATGGTGTGCTAGGTCATATATTATGCTGCTATGATACACAGGGCCAGCAGATAAGACCCTTGCCCCAGAGGATCTCACTACTTATCAGAACTACTATATGAATAAGTCTTTATTAACTTTTTTGCAGAATTTTGTGATTGGAACAGTTCAGGAGCAGTTCTGCCCCCAATATTGCCTGAAAATGTGTCCTTTTTATGTATCTCTATCTATTGTGGTGTGAGAATTGAAGCCATCTCCGCCCCCCCCCCCACTGCCCAGCTTACTGTCTCTATTAACATGACGTTACTATTCCATTGTCTTCAAAAGCATAACTTTACTATTTCAAGAGTCTCTTGTCCAGGTCAATAGCTTGATTGCTTATTACAGGAATTTTCTGAAAGATCTATCAACTCTTCAATAGGAAGCATCAATAGGCAAATCACATTTAAGACTCTCTTATCTCAAAATTCTTGCCATTTCTACAAATCCTAAACTATTAAATTCTGATCCTCACCCAGTCCTACTGAAGTCTCCACTTTGAAAGACCAACCTTAAACCTATACTTCAAAGTTCCAATAAACCAAGCCTTGCCCTTCTCAAGTCTGTGGTATTCACCGTAGCCAGAAGGTGAAAACAAACAAACCCCAAACCCCAAATGTCCATCAACAGAAGAATGATTAAGCAAAATGTGGTATATCCATATAATGAAATATACTATTCAGCCACAAAAGGAAAGGAATGAAGTGCTAATATATACAACAACATAGATGAACCTTGAAAACATTATGCTGAGTGAAAGGATCCAGACATAAAGTATCACACATTGTAGGGCTCCATTTATATGAAATATCCAGAATAGGTGAATCTATAGACATGGAAGCAGATTAGTGGTTGCCAGGGGTTTGGGTGATATTGGTAGGAAAATGGGTAGTGACTCTTTGATAGTTACGGGATTTCCTTTGGGGATGATGAAACGCTTCGGAACTACAATAGAGGTGATGTTTGCACAACATTGTGAATGAACTAAATGCTACTGAATTGCATACTTCGAAATGGTTTGCTCTATGTTATGTGAATTTCACATCAACTTAGAGACACTTTTTAGAAGTCTGTGGAGTTGATGTTCTCTTTTACATTGGTAAGCACTAAACTTAGTTTTGTCTTATTAACAGGTTGCCCTACTTGATATTTGGGTGGCTAGCATTCAACAGCTATAATTTAAGACAGAGATCACAGTCCTATTTAAGTTTTGAAAATAGATCACGGTCCCCTAGGTTGTGACTCTTGATGGCTTCCAAAGCTGGACTTGTTTCCTGTTTCCTCCCCCTGTGAGTGAATGGTAGCTTTTTCCCCACCATGTTTTATCCTTGTGTATCTTCCTATACTTCAGTGACCTCTTAAGTTGCTATTGGTTTTGAGGCACTCTTATTTACAAATCCTAATCCCTGTTTGGCCAGCTCTTCATTTCTTTCTCATAGTCAGCTTTTTTTTTTTTTTTTTTGAGACAGAGTCTCCCTTTGTTGCCCGGGCTAGAGTGAGTACCGTGGCATCAGCCTAGCTAACAGCAACCTCAAACTCCTGGGCTCAAGCGATCCTACTGCCTCAGCCTCCTGGGTAGCTGGGACTACAGGCATGTGCCACCATGCCTGGCTAATTTTTTCTATATATATTTTAGTTGGCCAGATAATTTCTTTCTATTTTTAGTAGAGATGGGGTCTCGCTCTTGCTCAGGCTGGTCTCGAACTCCTGACCTCAAGCGATCCACCCGCCTCGGCCTCCCAGAGTGCTAGGATTACAGGCGTGAGCCACCGCGCCCGGCCTCATAGTCAGCTTTTGATTATGATTGGCCCTTAAAATGGAGTATTTATAAATAATCAGTTTTTGGTTTGATTTGCTTGTTTGTAACATTTTTTATTAAAGTGAAGTTCCTATGTTGAAAGTACAGAGCCCCTTTCAAGTCACCTTGAACAAAGAGCTCTATGGTGAGGACCGTGTATTTAGGTGAACTGGAACCAGGCTGGAGTGGTCTTATGGCATCTGGGCTGGTCTCACTCTGTTTTCCCAAGTGAAGGTATGAACAGTGTGAGCACGTCAAAAAATAACTCCTCATTCCTGTCTCATTTGTGCAATGTTTTCTTTCCGCTCAGATGTCTTGTCCTGACTGACTCTTCTTCCAATTTTTTCATGATATCTTCTCAATTTGATCAAAGCATAACACAGTCAGACACAAGTTATTGGAACAAATGTAGTGTGAAGATGCCTCGTGCTTTGCCATTCTATCTTCCATTCCTTCCCACGTTGCAAAATATGCTCAGATCTAAACATGTTCTAAGTTGTGAGTAATTCGTATAAGTATGTGTCTGCTTTGTTCAAAGACAACTGTTTCATCCTAAAGCTCAATTCAGTAGATTTATCTTCAACAATTACGGAGCTTTGATCACCCTAGAATAGGTGGTGTCATGTGGTCTGTAGCTGTCCTTTCCCAGTGCACTTTCCTTATCAGGATACATGTCTGTTGATTTGTGGGAAGCTGGCTGTTTTTCGTTCCTGACAAACTCCAGTGATTAAAATGTAGTGGCTTGCTCTTGTTCCCCTGATAAAGGTGACAGCTGCAGAGTTTCCAGTGGTGGTGGATATCGTCCATGCAGATTGCTTTTTAATGAAAGCAATATATTATCTTACCTAGAGACCCTGAAGCCTTACCTTGTTAATGTATTCTAGCTTGGCACCACATTTATCTATAAATTAGTTGTATTAAACACACTCCTTACTATTTATCCAGGCTTTAAAGAGTTTTTCTAGTGAGAGGATTTTTGCCCTCTTTCTTCACCTTAAATATTATTATACTCAATGACAAACCCACCAATATTTTAAAGTGTGGTTTTGTATAAAACATTCCTACGCTGAAAGAATACTACGACAACTACCTCTCTACTCAATAACTTGATAACCCTTTGCCATGTTTAACCATTAAAATAAGAGCAAAAAGATGGAACTGATTAGAGCACTAGCCTTTCAGTTGAGTCTCCTGAAAGTATGCAATAATTTTGAAAGCAAAGCCCACTAAATATTGTAGTATGGTTCAATAAATCAAAGAGAAGAGATCGATTTAAAATTTAGCCTGTAAAGGTTTGAAATTTGAGATTATAGGAAAGTTCCTATCCATATATAGGAAAAACATTCTGTCATAGTTTAAAACTCAAATATAAGAATCCCCCAATGTGCAACTTTTGGTTGTCTTTCTATCTCCCTTGGGGTGCATGTAACAGCATAGCATCAGGTCTACTGAGAGTGGTCACAATTCTGTGGGGAGTGAATGGCATCTATTGTACTCTTGCAGTAAGACTCCACAGTGAGCTGCAAACTTCATGCTGTGGCTCTGGAAATAACTACAGCCCCAAGGCCTTGTAATGATCCATGAACCAAAATTGGAAACAAACAACTATTTTGCTGAATGTGTCCTCTCTGACCTAAACCTAATATTAAACTTTTTACAGTACTATAAATCAAAACCATTAAAAACAAAAAACTCAGTGAACCAGTCTGAACTAAATCCAAACCTACGTATTTTCTAAAACAACTGAACTGTAACAAAACTAAAACATCAAAATATTCTCCAACTTGAATCGATATTTCATTTGGTTCAGGTCTCTGAACCATATTTTCTATTACAGGACAGGATTATAGTTAAGTGTTAACCATCACTTTAAGAGGAAAGGAAATTTCCTCTTTAGAAAGGAAGTTAGTGCCATATTTATTGTAGGACTGAGTGTAAATGAGAAAACTCTACCGTAAACTGTGTGAAAAATATCCATTTTATAAATAATTTAAGTAAATATGCAAGTATTCAAAGAGAAGCAAGAAAAATTGTCAGAAAAAATAATCAAATTTGTGAAGAGTTGAGAAGACGCGGGGAGCAGGTTTCATGGCTGAGGAAATGTGCAGGCAAATGTGCATCCAGTGTTGTTAGCACCAACTTACACTTTGGATTCCAGAGAACTATATTCACCCTTGTTAGAATTATCCTTATTTGCTGATTATTTTTTGTTGATTATAAATGGTAGAGAAGAAGTGGAGAACAGAAAATAATTTCAGGATGACTTTTGGTCTATAAAATTCTGAAGTATATTATTTGAATTTTTTTTTTTATTTATTTTTATTTTTTTGAGACAGAGCCTCACTCTGTTGCCCAGGCTAGAGTGAGTGCCGTGGTGTCAGCCTAGCTCACAGCAACCTCAAACTCCTGGGCTCAAGCGATCCTCCTGCCTCAGCCTCCCGAGTAGCTGGGACTACAGGCATGCGCCACCATGCCCGGCTAATTTTTTCTATATATATTTTTAGCTGTCCATATAATTTCTTTCTATTTTTAGTAGAGATGGGGTCTCGCTCTTGCTCAGGCTGGTCTCGAACTCCTGAGCTCAAACGATCTGCCCACCTCGGCCTCCCAGAGTGCTAGGATTACAGGCGTGAGCCACCGCGCCCGGCCTGAATTTTTAAATTATTCCATGCATTAAAAATGTTTATGGTTTCCAAAACCAATTTATATTTAAGGAAATGATTCTCCAACATCCAAAATTTTGTACATTGTCTTTTTGTGATACAAAAACATGAATATGCCACTAGAAATAACTGGAACACATTTACACATTATATTTACCTAGGCTCTGGTATGTACATACCTATGTACGTACACATACACATACACACGCACGTACCTAAAGAAGCCTAGCTTCTCCTCAATGGCCTATTATTAGGGAGGTGGTCACAGGGTATAAAGCCTGCTGCTCCATGATTTTTTTCGTACAATTTCAAATAAACCAGGACTCTTGATAAGAATAGTGACATATTCAATCTCTCTCTTAAGGCTGTGATGAGAAGTTAGAAGTTTGACCTGTGTTCCAAATACTTGTAAAATAGTGAAATTACTCTTCATTTCTAGAAATTTCTGTTAAAGAAATAATCATGAATGTGAGAAGGTTTACCCACAAGCAATAGTCACAACCCCATTTCCTCATCTTCCAGAACACACAGCAAATGTACATTTCCTAGCCTCCGTCATAGTTAGAGGTGGCCATCTGACTCAGTTCTACCCAGCAGAATGTGAGCAGATGTGATTTGCGATGTGTGCCACTTCCAGTCTCAGTGGGGATTGTTTGTGCTTTTTGCCTTTCCATGGTGCCCTTGGAAGCCACATGTTAAAGATGGCGGAACCATAATATGAAAAGATCTTGCATCCCTGAATCACTGTTTGAAAGAAAGCTACCTGGTGACCAGGAGCACTGGTTTGAACTGTACATGAGCAATAAGTAAAGTTCTACTGTGTTAACTTATTGAGATTGTAAGGGTTTATCTGTTACAGTGTTACCCTAATATACAACTTTTCTTTAAAATAGCAAAAAATTGGAAACAGTCTAAATACCTAACAAAGTAGCAGTGATTATTCTGTTATGGTGGAGATCATTGATAATTTCAATTTCCTTCCGTATATTGTTCTGCATAGTCTTCATTTTCTATAACACATATGTGTAATGCATAATTAATACATAAACATTAATTTTAATTTTATAAAAATCAAATTAAATATTTATAATCTGATGATATACAGTGTTGATGGCACCCAGAAATGAGGAATGCTTTTACTAGAAGAAAATATTTTATGCTTATAAAATGTATTAAGTAGTTATATGGAAGAAAAAATATCCTTTTTCATTTTCTTTGCTGTTTAATTCGATTGTATTTAATGGAAAACTGGTGATTTTATGGGGAAGGAATGGTATAGGTTGACTCCTGCATACTCATTCTTTGAAGTCTTTATGTCAGTATCTGTGTTGTGATATATAATAGTAATCAATTTGAGACTTGACCAAGCAAATGACCATGGCATGAATGGATTCTTAATAAAAATCATATTGAATGGTTGCCTAATTGCCCTGGAAAATACTAAGAATGAGTTATTATTAGAAGACTAATCTAAGGATAGAAGAGAATATCAAATTTTCTTTTATATTCACTAACTTTTATTTTGGAACCAACCATGGTAGTGATTTCCCTCTCTCATGATGGTCATTATTTGTATTAAGTAATCAACTTTAACTCATTTGCTTTTATTAAAGCTAGATAGATATTGCCCCTTATTTGTGTAGTATATGCTCTATTGACTGGCTTGTACATAACCAATTTAACCAGAATAAACATGCTCTGACTTTATTACTTCTGGCACTGCAAGCAGTTGGAGTATCAGCATATTGCATCAGTTTCTATTCTCAGTCTCATGGGAGTGATGTGATGGGCCATGATGGATGCTACAAATGCATATTGCAGCCGAGGAGCAGAGGACTTAGGGAATCTGCTTCTCTTATAGCAAGCAGTAAGCAAGCCTACTCTTTGTTTAGGAAGAGATGTTACCTCCTCTCCCAAAGTCGCTGCAAAAGTGGCCCCAAGAAATGGCCTGAATGAAAGAGCACTTAGAGTCTTGCAGTCTTGGCATAACAAATTGTTAAAAAACATTGCTCTCAAATATAGTCTGAGCAAGGTAATTATGAAAGATGCAAAAATATTTCATATTTCATAAAAATCTAGATGGATCTTGCACTAAGACTACATCACAAATTCTTAAAACTCTCACTGAATTTTAAGGAAACTGGAAATAGAAATCACAGATGATGCATACTGGGCCTGGTATGTGAAATAAACTCAACAAAGAATTGCAATTAGTACATACACACTCAACATAAATGAATGGCATGAAATGAAGAAATTGACAAATCCAAATATATCTGTCAAGTTAAAAAAATATTTAAGGAAGGTATATGTATAAGCATTTCTGACTCAGCACTTTAATCCACTTTTTTGATTAATTATAGTTCTCAATACTCTACTTTTCTTCCTTTTCAAGAGCTGTTTATCATCAAATGATAATATTGAGGCTATTGATAGACTTACTAGTGGTCTAGAACTAGACTTTCTCCGTATTTTCCAAAGAGTGTGCTTCAGCAAAGAGTGTCACAGCTACATGATGTCCAGAGCCACATTACTCAATTTTTAAAGCGATTTGCTTTCATAGACCATTTTTTCTTTCCCTCAGGGAAAAAACACCTTTCAGGTTGTTGCAGATCACACCACACCTAGCTACCTCCTTAAAATCTAGTTTCCAGGTTACGAATCACTCATAAGAAGACTTTTGTTGACAACCTAACAATTTCCAAATACAAAGTCCACTACAAAATTAAGAAGAAAGAAAGGATATGGCAGTTACAGTATGTATCATAATGCAATTACGTATGGGGTGCTTTTCCCAGAGCTCTTTAGGAAGCACCAGCTGCTTTTAACTGGGTGGCTGCTTTTTCCTAGGACAGTTGACATTGAGGCTCACACCTATGCTTGTGTGTAGCACAAGGGCTGGAGTTGACGCAAGGGCACGTGGATGGCCTCACGCGAAGAGTTTCTAACCACAGGCGTCGGTAGTATTGCATTTATGAGCGTCTCAGCTGTGGCAAAGTGTACTTTTATTTTATAAGCCTGGAGGTTCTTATAACAGGGCAGTAGGCCCGTAAACACAGTGACACATTCACACTAACCAAGTTCAAAGATTTAAAAACCTATCTGAAGTACCACATGGACGTGACTTGGAAATATCTTGCTCTCAATTCTTATTGAAAGCAAACTGTGTTGAAAATGCTACAACCCAATCCAAGTTTGGCAAATTAGTGCTTTGACCTGAATTAATATTTCATTAAGAAATATTAGGAAATAAAAGGACTTTGTGAGAAACAAAAACTGGTCGTGAATTTTCTAACAACTACAGAGTTCCATAGGACATATGCAAACAAGCCTTGGAGAGCTCTGACCAGCCTATTTTTCCTGTGCTCGTATTCCTGTCCTGCTTTGTAAACTCCTAACCTGCTGGGACCCTCCTCACCTCTTGTTCGGGCTCAGTTCCTGGTGCATCTAGATAATTTGACTGACAAAAATGACCTCCTGAGGCAAAAAAAAGGTGAATATTTCCAGATTTAGATTACTAGGGAAAAGAAGAAGATTATCAAAGATCTAAATAATGCAACCAATAGCAAAACATCCTAGTAAATCATACCAACCCAGCTAAATTAGATAACACTGTCCATATACAATTACACTGTTTGGCTCCCATGACAGCCTTTAAATGTGACATGTTATTTGACATGTTTGCAATTAGGGCTTAGAAAAAAATCAATTTTTTTCTATTCCACTTAAAATAAAAAATGTACTGTTTTCCAATGAAATGCACCTTTTTAAAAATTCAAGACAGACAAAAAAGTAATACCAGAACAAACATATCACAGTTGCATTATGAATATAGACATTTAAAGTCCAATTTTATTAGATTTTTATGAAAGGGCAGAACCTAGGAGTAATTACCAGCATGTTGTATTTACTTTCCCATCATTTCCTTATTCACTTTGCCCCTAGACTTTGAGCAGGCAGTGAGGTGGGTAGTAACCTGGTGGGCCAGGGGAGCTTCTGTAGCAGCTGTGTGGGGATTGCATCTGTTCCCCCTCACACAGGGGCCGAGCGCCTCCTTCCATCAGCTCGAGACCCTCTAGAGGACCAGAGAAAGGCAGCCCCATCCCTCCACCTTCTGCTTGCCTGGCCATGATGCTTCCCTGAATAATCCACATACACTGCACCTGGATAAATGCTCCAAGGAGAGATTCCTAACAGAATAAAATGCTTCCAACATTTTGTCATTCTTCTTCTCTCATAGTTTCTTATTGTTTCTTGTATCCCGTTAAAATATGTAATACATTTTTGATTTTTTTTTTCTGTCTTTGGAAGACATTTTGACCTTTGCATACTTTGCCCCATCTCTACATATATAAGAGATATATGATAGTAATAATAAGAATAGTACTAATAACAACTTAGAATGGAAAGTATGAATGTAAAATAAATAAATAAATAAATAAAAATAAGAAAACTAACAACAATAAACTAACATTTGTTTAGTTTATATGCATTAGGCATTGTTCTAAGTGATTTATATGAATTGTCTCTGATGATCTTCACAAAGACTCTCTAGCTGCCATTAGATTAACGGATTCCTTTAATAGTTCCTAAGTAAATCATTATAATTCTTGTTAGTTACTTTAATGCAAAGAGAGGGTTTATGATATGTAAATACACTTTGAGGTCAATTTCAGATAAAACAAATCAACCATTTTGGTAAATGGAATAATGGCCATGCAAAGACGTCCGTGTGTTCATCCCCCAAACTGTGCCTATGTTACCTTACATGGCAGATGGGATAAAGTTAAGAATCTTGAGATGGGAATATGATCCTGTATTACCTGGATGGGCCCAATGTAATTGCAAGGATCCTTTTAAGGGGGTGGCAGGAGCGTCAGAATAGGAGGGAGATTTGAAGATGCTGCGCTTCTGGCTTTGAGGAAGGAGGAAGGGGCTACAAGCCAAGGAATGGGGGTAACCTTCTAGAAGCTGCAAAAGGGAAAGGACAGATTCTCCCTTATGGCTTCTAGAAGGAGGCCAGCCCTGCTGATACCTTGATTTTAACTCAGTAGAACCCATTTTGAAATTCTGAATTCCAGAACTGTAAAGTAAGAAATGTATTTTGTTTTAAGCCACTAAATGTGACAGTTCATTACAGCAGCAATAGGAAACCAATATAAGCATGATTCCTGATGGAATATGTTAAATGATATTACGTGGTATGAGAAAGTATGAGGCTCCAGAGGAGGGGCCTGGCGGACTCAGGGGAGTCTCTTTAGAGGAGTCAGCTGTGAGGTTGGAGGGAGACAGTCCACACAAGACCATCCTTACTTCTGACACTCCCTGCAAGTTCAGGGGGTTCTCAAATCCACCCTTAGTTTTGATAATTTTCTAGAAGGATTCACAGAACTCACCGAAAGCTGTTATACTCTCAGTTACAGTTTATTACAGGAAAAGGATACAGATTGAAACCAGCAAGGGAGGAAGTAGGCAGAGCAAAGTCTGGGGTAGAAATTCCACTGTTCTCTCCCTACTGAGGCACGGACAGCCTGACTGTCCCGGCACAGATGTGTGACAACATTGATGTGTGGCATGGAATATCGCCAGTTAGGGAGGCCCAGCAGAGTTTTTACTGGGGCTCCGTCATGTGGGCATAATTAACTGATTGATTGCCTGTATGGTTGATCTCAGTTCCCAAGTCAACTGGTACCATGTGGCTCAAAGACCCCACCCTACCTTGTATTGCTCGCCTTTCCGGTCAGTCCCCACTCTAAACACTATCTGGTGTTGCCAGCCTACACCCTAAATCACAAGGTTAGACTATCTTGCATAACTCAAGGCGCCCAGACGAACAAAGATACTCCTACCAGGCATGACACTCCCAGGTCCCGGAGACTATCTCCTAGAAGCTGAAGGCAAAGGCCAGACTTTCTCCCTGGGCAAGGTTAAATTCTTCATATCACACACACACACACACACACACACACTCACACTTGGGTTTAAATGGTGAATGGTTTAAATGGGACTTTTGCAAGTAGAGCAAAGGAAAAGGAGAACAGGGCCTCTAAGACTTAGACAGCAACATGAACAAAGGCACAAACTTTTGTGGCATTTCCAAAGAAAAAGCTGGTAATGGTGCGACTTGAATACGGGGTACTGGGCACTGAAAGACAGGAGCAGCTGGAGATAATCGTGGCTGCGAGGGCCCTAATGCTGTATCAGGGAGTTCTGTATCAAGAGCAATGGGCATTTGGAAGATTTTTCATAAGGAACTGATTTGAACAAAAAATCCTTTTGTAATGCGAATAGTCATGTCCTGCTTCATTTTTTGCGAGTTCGTGCTTTAGTCTATTGAATTTATTTTTTAATAGGGCAATTTGTATTTCTAAGGGAAAAGGAAATTCTCTTTTTGTCTAATAATGCTGACAGCAGAGTTAGACAATCTGCTCAGACCAGATCAGGCCAAGGCCCGGGGTGCTGGACAGAAAGTCTGGCGGGGGTGCAACCGCAGGGCTGCTTCCCCTGACTTCTTCACACCCTCTGGAAAACGCAGGGGAACTGGTAGGAACCTCAAAGGTGCCAGGACAGAGCTGGCCTGGGAGTGGACTCCTGGCAAATATCCCAGTCAGTGTATGGCTGGAACTAAAGGAAACTTATCTTAAAGTCAGTTGTTCAATCTGTATTTTATTCCCCACCAGGGCCCCCAGCGACAACGCTGCAATGGTCAAGACTTAGAGACAACCAGAAACTCATCACTTTTCTCCCTTCAGCTTAGAAATGCCCTTGGGACCTCCCACACAAAGGAACACTTTTGTCTGTCATTTTCTTTTACCAACAGTGTTGTTAGAAGCACCTGAGGGCATTCTCATTGAAATTGAGAAATTATATTCTGTGCTTCCTGTGGAGAGGAAGGACTGCAGGATTTCAGCTACTCAGAGCATGGCATAAATACTTGGTTCTCCTTTTGTGTGATCTTGGGCATATCACCTATTTCACTGTAACCTGTAAAATGGAGTAACAATAACTTGCCTTTCTATGGGGACTCACATCACAGAGTTTTCTGAGGACCAAGGTATATCGAATGTAGTTGTAAACGATTGTACACATATGAATTTTCCTCTACATGACACTAAACATTGCCCTTATTTCCTGGGAGGTTTATGGGCCTGCTGGAACTGTCCGGAGATTCCTCTTTCAAGTGGTTAGAAAGCACTACTCCATAAAGAGCTTCTGGGGAAAAAAGAATTATAAGACTTGGGGCCTGTATTCTCAAGGACCTGGTGATCTAGTTGATGAGACAAGTTACACAGGCACAAAGATGACCCCAGAAGTAGGTTGCTGATTTAGCAGATAAAAATATAGGATTCTCACTCCCGCCACCCTGTGCTAATTCACCAGAAATCCTGACGTGAAGGGGCAGGGCCAGGTGCTGTGGTTCAGGACACGAATGTGGCTGCAGTGTCTGTCCCTAGAACCACGTGGAAAGTGGGGGAGAAACCAAGTTTGGAATGGATGAAAAAAAATTCTTCCAGTCATCAAAAATGTAAAACTGGGCCGGGCGCGGTGGCTCACGCCTGTAATCCTAGCACTCTGGGAGGCCGAGGTGGGCGGATCGTTTGAGCTCAGGAGTTCGAGACCAGCCTGAGCAAGAGCGAGACCCCACCTCTACTAAAAATAGAAAGAAATTATATGGACAGCTAAAAATCTATATAGAAAAAATTAGCCGGGCATGGTGGCGCATGCCTGTAGTCCCAGCTACTCGGGAGGCTGAGACAGGAGGATCGCTTGAGCTCAGGAGTTTGAGGTTGCTGTGAGCTAGGCTGACGCCACGGCACTCACTCTAGCCTGGGCAACAGAGTGAGACTCTATCTCAAAAAAAAAAAAAAAAAAAGACAAAAATGTAAAACTGTAAGCAGAGAGTTAGGTTCCTATTTTTGCCTGTTCAAAATGAAAGATCTCTCCTGTAGGAAAATAGTAGGTGGTACATGTATATAGTTGCAAAGAAATCATGTTTCTTTCTCTTGATAGGATGAGTAAAATAAAATTTTCAGAATTAAAAAAATATAAAATTCTCAGTTACATTTGAATTTAATGTAATCAGTGAATGATTTTCTTTAGTATATCTCAAATATTGTATGGAACATACTTGTACTCTATAAAAATCAGTCATTGTTTATTTGAAATTCAAATTTAACTGGATATACTTATGCCAAAGAAAAATCATTCATTGATTATATTAAATTCAAATTTAACTGAGGGTCTGTATTTTATCTGGCAACCCTACTCATAAGCCAAATCAGAAAATTAGCTCTCTTGGGATTCAAAAGTGGAAATGTATCCGTGGTTTCTCAAGAAAGCAGAGACTGAGGCACAGATAGGAGGGCAGAAGGTTCACCGCGCAGTAAGAGCGTGAAAGGAAATGGAGGCAGTAGGGTGGGACGGGGGTAGCTGGCAGATGGTGATGCCAGTCAGGAGCTCCGAGCAAAGACTGCCCATCAGAAGTGTCCACGCTGGGTAGAAACAGCCAGATTTTTGCACCATTGGGTTCAGTTTTCTCCTACTCCTGCCCAAAGCAGTTTCCTTCTCGGCCAGCCACTGTTGCCAAAAATTCTACCATTAAAAAGCCATTGCTGCACAACCGCAGAGAATTAGTGAAATTCTCTACCTTTTTACATTGTTATAATGCTTCCACTAAATGTAATGTGTAGAAAAATATTTACTAAAATGGCTTAAAACTTGGGTTACAAAACAATAAGTAGAGTGTGATTTCATTTTGTTAACACATGTGTTTGAATCCATGTTTATATACACATATGCACACACACATACATGGGGATGAAGGGAGGGGACAGAGAGAGAGAAAGAAACTAATGGATATGCACTAAAATATTAACAATATTTGTATCTGGGTGATGTGATTACAGGAGATTTTTATTGTGTTGGTGTTAAACAATATTTTTCTAAATTTTCTAAAATGAGTAAGTGTTATATTTGTATTACAAAGTATATGTTATTATGATATTTAAAAACCACTGTTACACTTTTTGGTCTTTCCTTCCCTTCTCAGAAGAATTAAATATTTTTCTACACATTATTAAAAGCATATTTAATATATTTAAAGCATACTTGGAACTCACCATAGGAAAAGTTGTTGCTACTCACTTCATTCTACTAAAGAAAGTGATCTAAGCACTTTCCTGGGCTTCTCCTTTTTAAAGCCCTATATATCGTTGCAGTGAAGCAGGAAAACCTGATAGATGCTGGTGGTCACAATAGAGATGATCTTGGCTTTTTTCTTCTTTAGAAGGTGGAAGAGGGAAGGAAACGGCAGCTTCCTTGTTACTACCTTTGCTCTTCTATTTTTAACAGTTAATCTCATCTTCATTCTGGGGAACAAAAAGATCACTTTACTATTTCAACACCTTGCCTTTGTCAAGAAAACCTTTGGATTAGAGAGCTAGATGTGGAATTTAAAAGCTTGTAAAAGTTTTATTTATCAGGAATGTGGATGGCTAGTTTATAAAATATGAAAACATCTGTATTTACCTTGAAGATGTGTTGTGGTTTTCTTTGTCCATTTAAAATCCTGTCTTCAGCAACATTATAAGATGGAATTAAGTACTCTTGAGAAAGGAAGAGAGACAACAAGATCTTATTTGTTTTGAATTTTTGGAGTGACTTCCTTGTTACCATGAATCCTGTGATTTTTTTTTTTTTCTCATTTTAGGAAGAAGGCATAAAATAAGACAAAGTTGGGGCGAAAAGTTAAGCGGAGCCAGAAAACACCTGAATCATTCATGAATGATGTCTCCATTGGAGAAACCAGTAAAAGGGAATTGAAAATTTTGTAAAACAGAGAAACGCGCCTGTGTCCTATATCCCTGGCAGAGAGGGTGTGTCTTCCCCGGGGCCCAAAGTGAAACTTCTCCACCTACCTACTTCGGATTCGAATTAGGCTGACAATCATGTTCTGGTTTCCCAAAACCATAGCTTCCAAATTTGCTTATAAAATTTTGGACATTTATTCCATTTAATCACACGCTGAACAATTACTGTGTGTCAGGCCCCGAGGTGCTAAGGATATTGACTGGAAGATGCTCACTTTAGAGGAGGAGTGGGTGTTAAGAGAGATTATAGGATTGCCGAGGTTCCTTCCAGCTTCAATTTCTGTAAAACATAATTTCTTCAAAGCAATCAGAACTAGAAAGTAGTGAAAATCAAAGCTAGCTTTGTTTCGGCAAATCTGAAGAAAAAGTAAGCAAATAGCACAGAGGCGTGGAGAAAGCTTCCCGGGGAGGGAACCACTTAGCTGAGTCTGGAAGGACAAGGAGGAGGTGGACAAAGAAGAGCAGGCGTTGCCATGCAGAAGGGCCACGCAGCAGCGCAGGGGTCGCTGGGGAGTTTGAGGAGCTGCAAATAGCTCGGTGTGGCTGGAGAGCAGAGGGGGGTCTCAGAGATTGACGTGGAAATGGGGTAGGGAAGGAGCAGATGGCTTGGCACAGCAAATTAGGGAATTTGGGGAACTGGTGGAAGGTTTTCAGGAAAACAGTAGCTTGATCAGATTTGCATTTTAGAAAATGACTCTGATAGCAGCTCATGGAGTGGGTTTGAGGCTGACGATTGGTAGAAAGGAGGGGCAGAAGCAAAGAGAGTAATGGGGCCCATTTGATGGCCTGAACTGAGGCTATTGGGGTAAAGCGAGATGACGATGCTTTGAACTGAATGTGTCCCTCACAAAGCATGTGTTGGAAACAGTTTCCAATGCAACAGTGGTGAGAGGTGGGGCCTAATGAGAGGCGGTTAGGCCACAGGGACCGAGTGAATGGACTGATGCCATTATTGCAGGAGTGGGTTTGCCATAAAAGGGGAGCTCACTTTAACACACATATACACTCTGTGTGTGTCTCTGTCACCCTCGCTTGCCCTTCTGCCTTTCTCCATGGGATGACACGCCAAGAAGGCCCTCAGTGTCAGACTTCCCAACCTCCAGAACTGTCAGAAATAAATTTCTGTTCGTTATAATTTACCCAGTCTGCGTTATTTTGTTATAGCAGCACAAAATGGATTAAGACATATGGGTCCAGATATAGTTAGAAGGCAAAACTGGAAGAATTGGGTAATACATTAAGTGGGCTTGGAGGAGGTTTTGGTGTCATCAGGTAGGGCAGGATTCTATACTGACCCCCAAGTTTCTGGCTCAAGCAACTGAGGGATAATGGCATTACCCCTAATAGTAAAAAAAAATAATATTGCCTAAATGATAATGGGCATGATTCACTAAGGTAAACAATAAGGAGAAGGCAGATTTGGGAGGCAGAAAAGATGATGGTTTGAGGTTTGAACATACTGAGTTTCAGATGTGTGGTGGATTGTATTTTCCATGGATGGTTCCAATCTTATCTTGCCTCACACCTTCTCTTCTTACAATGTGACTTTGGCATGTCTACCATGAGAGATGGGGATCTACTATCCTTCCCTTTGAACCTGGGTGGGTCTGTGTGACTGTCTTGACCAACAGAATATGATGGAATTGATGCTATGTGACCTCTAAGGCTAGATCATAAAAATTCCATGCACTTCTCCCTTGCTCTCTTGGGACACTTGCTCTCAGAACAGTTACTGTATTGTGAGGAAGTTGAAACTGGCCCAGGTGCTGAGAACAAGTGCAGGTCTTCCAGCCAAATACCCCAGCTGACGTCTCAGCCAATGGGAGCATCAACCATCCGACATGTGAACGAAGGTACAGCCATTTGATTCCACTTCCATACTCTCAAATTTGCACTTTGAATCCTTCCAGCTGAAGACCTAGACATAGTGTATTACAGAGATCTCTGTTGTGTCCTCTGTGAAATTCTGATGCACAGAATCCGTGAGCGTAAGAAAATGGTTGTTTTATACCACTGAGCTTAGGGATTTGCTGTACAGCAACAGTACCTGGAGCAGGATGCACAGAGGACAGTCACGCGAACACGTCCAACACAGACTTGGCTTTATGAATCTGCAGCTCACGATAGAGGTCTGGGCTGGAAATGTCAAACTGGAAGTCACCAGCACACAGGTGACAACTGAAGCCATGGGTAGAAGTGATATCCCAGGAAGTGTCTTAAGTCGGAAGATAAGAAGGGTGGATCTGGAATCCACAAGGAGCATCTAGAAGAAAAGAAGCTTGCAGAGGAAGTTAAGAATAACACCCATCAGTGCTCAGAATGGAAACCAGAAATAACTTAAAGTGTTTCAAACAGAGATTTAGGTGCTTACAGAGTTATTGGAAAGGCGAGGCATGTGCTACCCGCTCTCAGGTTCGCCGCCACAGCTGTAGTACAGAGTCAGAGAGGAGCTGCCACCACCCAGGGGACAGGGATCTGCAGGAAACTGGCTCCAATCTCACAGACCCTCCTCAGCATGGAGGTTGCTGCAAAAAGTCTTCTCTCTGGTCAGTGCGAGCCTCTGCTGCCAAGGCTGAAGGGAGAAGAATAGCTTCCACTTTCCAACCTAATACAATGTATCTAACTGTGCCCAGAATGCAAATTTTATCCAGAACCCTGGAGCAAGGGAGGATAAGGAAATGTATTCCAGTGTTCTTTCAGGAGAAAGGGTAAAAAGCGGGTGAGGATGATCGCTGATTACAAAAACCAAGTCAACCTAAACCACAGAATAGCCCAGTGACTTTCCAGAAAAATGGGGTGGCTTGAGGCACAGAAGTGAAATTGAGGGGGGAAAGGGCAGTGGATGTTGGAGTCCAACAATCGTGAGTTCAGATCCTCAACTCAGTCACTTACGTGCAGGCCACACCACCATTCAGACTTCCGTTTCCTCACCTGCCAACCAGGGATGACAATACAAACATCGCAGGGCATGGCGGGGAGTTGAAAACAGTATGTGTTGGGTGCTGAGCTCAGAGATGGGCACACGGAGGCAGACGCATGTGGTGGCATTTATTATCCCCAAGGTGGGAAGTGAGGCTCGACTCAATCCCGCCCCCCAGGGAGCTTCCACGCACCTCGCTGAAGAGCAAGAGTCGCAAGTGCTTTGGTGGAGCAGAAACTTTCTGAATGGCATTTTGTCAGACGTTATTTAGTAGCACTCGACTTAACTGCTTCCTTAGAGATCTTCTGATAGTTGTTATATCCTCTTACAGAGTTAAGGCTGCTAAGGGCTTGGTTTACAGCAGCTCATTCCAAACTGCAAGTTCCAAAGCTGACCCCACTGCTCCTTACAGCCTGTTCTGACCCTAGGGGAGGCTCGCTTAGCTTAGAACGTCTTGTGAGTGCCAGTCTGTCTCCCCTTCCAACTTGGTTATTTGCATTGCTAAGTTACAGTCCCAGACTGGAACCGTTGAAACACAGTATGCTATGTCATTAAGAATGGGTAAATGGAAGGAAATTCTGTCATTTGGGCAACGTGGATGAACCTGGAGGATGTGTGCTCAGTGAAATAGGCATGCATAGAAGAGTGAATGCCACAGGACCTCACTTACCTGTGGAATCCGAAACAGGCAAACTCACAGAAGCAGAGAGTACAAGGTGGTCACAGAGGCTGGGGCGGGGAGGGGGATGGGTAGGGAAAAGGGAGATGTTCCTCAGAGGGTACAAAGTCTCAGATAGGAGAAATCAACTTTAGTGGTCCATTGCACAGAATGGTGGCTATAATAAACACAAATACATTGTATATTTCAAAATAATAAAAAGAATGCTTAGTAGAATGTGGTAGAAAGATGGAATCTGGATTTTAATCCAGATTCTGCAATTTTTGAGCTGGGTCATCATAAGTAAATTCTGAACCTCTTTGAGCCTCAGTTGACCCATTTATATAATAGACAAAAATGTACTAACTACCTTGCAGGATTGCTGTGACGATTCCATGAAATTAGTAAACCATGATAGCTGCCATTTATTGGCACATGTCAGATGCTGCGCTGAGCTCTTCACGTACATTTACTTAACCTTCACAATCATCCTGCGAGGATTTATTACCCCTTATCTATAAATAAGAAAACTGAGGTTTAAAGAGTTTAAGTGACTTGCCCCAAATCGCACAGATACTACAGGTGCTGCAGAGGCAGGATTTGAAGCCCCGCTGATGGGAGGACCCTGTAGGGGGTCTGCCGTGGAGGGAGGACTCGGTAAATGGAAAATTCCATTTTTCACTAGTCCAGTCCCCAGCCTCCCCATTCCACAGACCCTAACTTGATTACCAAGAGCCACTTGCCAAGGGGTACTGCCGGGGTTAAAACCGAATCTCCTGACTCTGAGTCTGGCGCTTTTAACCTTACCCTAAACTGTCTGGTCCCAAATCCCAGTCTGGGAGGACTAACTTGAAGCTCGGGCAGGCTGGGCAGGAAAATCACACTCGCGTGACAACAGCGCCCTCTGCTGGCACCTCGGAGACGCGAGCGGGGCCATCGGGCAGTCCCTCCTTCCAATGGTTTATTTACCCTTAACTTTTCTGTCTCAGCAGCCTTTGAGCCCAGCCTTCCCTTTTAAAATGGGAACCTTTGTGTCCTTAAGTCTTTTATTTATATTTTCCTTTGAAAACCTTGTGACTCTGCCCAGGAGGTAGTGGACCCAGCCTTAGGGGGTTTCTCTGAGCCTCCAGGACCCCTCCTCTAAGATTCCAGCATGCTCCTCCCCATCCCCCACCCTCACCGAGGGTCATTACCCTGGTGAGGACCACGGTGGATGCCATGAACTTTGGGTGTGCTAGTGAGTGCAAGGAGCACAATCGTACAGAGATACCGCATGGTGCCAGTCCCTATTCTGTCTCTGCGCTGCTGAAGTCATGTGGGAGACCCAGCACGAGCTGCAACCCTGCATCTGATGGAGTTGGCCTCAGTGTCTTTGGCTCTGTGGCAGCAAAAGCCCAAATTTAAATCCAAGTACAATTTTAGAAAGGATTTTCTTAGCATTAATTAAATGCTAAATTAATTGAACAGCTTCAAAAAGCACTCACCACTTCTACTCCCGTATGGCCACCCCCAACCCCATAGCCCAGATATTAGGTATAGACAGTAGAAAAGTTTAAAGGGGTTTGTTTAAAACGTATCCATGGGTTAAAAAAGGGTTTCTAGAAAAATGTTTGGCAACCCACACTGTAGGGAAAAACCCAGAATCTCTTGGCATCTAACTCCAGAGGTCAAACATACGGGCCTACAGTGATCATGACATATTCAGTTACTAATATTTTGAGCAAATGTTGGTGTTTCTAAATGATGAACACATTGATAATTGAATCCTTGCTCGCACTGAGGATTTAAGAAGACAGTGCGTGTGATGTGCATTGCATGGTGCCTGGTACACAGGAAATATTTAATAATTAATAAAGAATTGCTAGAACAAAACAAAACAAAGTGCAGCCACTCCATTTCCAGGATCAGCACAAGCTCTCTAATCTCCCCAATTCCTTCCGCACACAGATTGGGCATCGGCAGGCTTCTGGAATGAGGATCTGTTTGCAGGGCGTTCCATGCCCAGCGCCAATCACCTGACCTAGGTAGTGCTGGAACATGTCAGTCCCTGGCATGGGAAGCAGGCTCGGGATTTGAAATATCCTCCCCTTCAACCTTCCGGTAATTACCAAGTGAGTTTGCTTTTCTGTCCTTTATTTTCAAATTAGAGAAAATTCACCAAAACTTTTCCTTTGATAGCTAACTTCCTGAAAACAGAGACGGTGGGACTCTGAGGACAAAAAGACCTCAATTACAGCAGTGACAGAATCTGCCAATACTGACGTGGAGGTGGTTTTCTGTTTTATTTAGGTGGCATTTTCACCAGTAGGAACCAGGCAAAGTCTTAGTGATGTATACAATTCGACAGGTGTTTCTGTGACTACTCAGGGCTGACTGTATTTGTACAATCATTTAATTTAAAGAGGTCAGTTGGTTAATAGCTCAGAATAAGACTTTCTGGGCTCAAATCCATGTCAGTCACCTGCCCACTAGGCAATCTTGGATGATTTGTTAACTTCTTTGCATTCTTCAGCCCTAAAATGGGGATAATAATAGCAGACTCTCTCCTGGCAGCTCTTGGGGGGGTCGTAGAAGATGATGTGTGGAAACTGCTGGTCTCTGTGCCTGGCACAGAGCAAGCCCTCAACTTGTTCACTTATTCAACACTCACTGATTGAGCACCTACTATGTACCAGGCACTGACCCATGTTCCGGGGGGTTAGCAGTGAATGAAAGAGCCCAACTCCAGGCTCTCAGAAAGCCCACAGTCTAGTTGGGGGAGACCAAGAACAAACTTGTAAAATGTAATGTATCTAGAGCTATGTGCTGCGAAGAAAAATAAGTATGGGATGGACAGTGGTGCTATTTTTGACAAAGGGAACGCTTTTCTTTTTTGTCAGAAAAAGTTTCTTTTTTTTCTTTGCCTCTTTAGCTGGAAAAAAAAAAGTTTCTTTTTTTGTCAGGAAAATGGCATTTGGAAAGATTCCTGAGTGAAGGACAGGAGACAAGCCATGGGGCTGCCCATAGAAAGAGTGTTCCAAACAGAAAGATCCGGAGTGAGGGGCCAGGCAGAGAAGGCAGAGAGGTGGCTGGGAGCCAGCCCGTGTGTGGCGGGACCTGGGAGGCCATGGGAAGGGCCGGTCAGTGGGTGGCAAAGGCGTGTAGACCAAAGAACAGTACGAGGCCACTGAGGAAGAGCTTTCTCCTTCCTGGGCTCCTCCTCATCCTCCCTTCTTTGCACCTGGCATAGTCATAGGCAGACAACTGCGTCCAGTACCAACCTTGGAAATCATTCCATTTTAGGATCATCCTTTCACCTCTTCTTGATTACAAGAGAGCTTAAAGACTCATGAGAACTGAAACTTGAGAAATCCAGTTTAGAGAAGGCATTTTTTTTTTGTTTGTTTGTTTTGTTTTTAGAGACAGGATGCCACTCTGTTGCCCAGGCTGGAGTGAAGTGGTGAGATCTGATCTTAGCTCACTGCATCCTTGGATTCCTGGGCTCAAGCCATCCTCCTACCTCAGCCTCCGGAGCAGCTGGACTACAGGTGTGCGCCACCACACCAGGCTTCGAAAGACATTTGAATAAACTCCTTCCCAGCACTCACTTGTTCTGCCTTCTCTGTTCAGTACTATTAATAATATTAATGTTATTAAGCATTTCCTAACAATACATTGACTTTTGTTACTGCCTGGGAAGGTTTTACATTTGTACATTTGTTTAGCATTCCTGAAAATGAACCCAGACTGTTTGGTTATTCAACAAATATGAGGGTCACATTTACCTTTTTCAGGAACAAAAACTAAAGTTATTGATTGCCTGTTTCCTTCAGGACGCAGAGGTAAATGCTTTATTTTCAAACACCAGACATAACACAAAGCAGAAAATCTACTTGAAAACGTAAGCCTGTCTATCAAGAATGCGTGCGATGACATAGAGCAGACTGATGCAGCTGCAGTAGCCATCTTCTCTTGGCAGGGGCAGAGTCTTGTTTTGGAGGATGCTAAGCTGTGCCTGGATTCCTGACTCCCAGAGTCTCTGAGATAGTATTTGTTGTTTTGTGCCCCTAAACTTTGTGGATAATTTGTTACTCAGTAATTGAGAACTAATACATAGCCCATAGATGAATTTTTTTCTTTTAGCCTTTCCTCAATATCCTAGTGCAAAGAAACACTTTAGGAATAGAATGCTTACTAAAAGCACTGGGTTTGCAATATGAGATGACTCCAGAAATGTAAGCTTGAAACTGAAGACCTGGATTCTCTTACTATAGATATTGAAAAGCAAGTAAATAGTGAAAACACTTTGAACTGAAATAAAAAAGCAAGTGCTTTAGAATTCTTCTCACTATAATATTCTTCCCTGATCTGAAACATATTAGAACATAAGGAATACATTCCGTGCCACGCATGTTGGCTCTTACACCACGTGCCAGCCTGTGGCTAGGTGCAGAGGATGTGGTGTGCATGGCCCTGCCTCTATCAGCTTGCAGTAGCTCGAGGTTGTCACTATCAACTGTTTATTTCCACAGTGTTCACACTACCACTTCACAAGTTCTTGATTTCCTATAGAAAGTTTTTTCAGTTTGAATGAAAATGTCATCTATTTTGATGTTGGCATTTGCTCTTATAAAAATTTAGATAAGTGGGTGGCGAACCATGAATTGAACTAGAATTTGGATCTGAAGCAAAACGAGGACTGATAAATCATCCCTCCCATTTACCTGAAAAATTTCACCAGGTGCAAAGGAGTTATAAATGTTGTTTAAGATTCCAGAGCTACGTAATTATATAGGACTACGGAGAATGGTTTACTCCAGGGCAGGCACTTGCGTACTGATAAACAGCTTGAGGGGAAACAAAACAATATCCCCTGAAACATTGAAATGGCAGCAAAGCAAATAGCTCTGTTTATGGAGGGATGAGGGCCCCGAATAAACATATAAATAAACCAAAAATAAGAAGCATTGACATAATGTGAGCACTTTTCACATAAAAAGAACTGGATTTCTGCAAACTATACTTATTTAGTCAGATGTGACTGCAATATTGCCAAAGTTTATCTGAATAGTCAGGAAAGACGCAAGACTAAAATTAAACCAGATATGTAGGCTAGGATGCCTTTAAAACTTGCTTGCAGAGTCATAAAAATTGTTTGGAAAACCAATGCTCATAATAAGTATTTGTTTATCTCTGGCTTCAGCTCCTAGGCTGTGATGTACGTGCACGCCCTCCGTGTGCAGTCACGGCCTTCCCTGGAACATTTGCTGTTCTACACAGTCATCCTTCCTACTCTCTAAACCGTGAGCGCCGTGAAAGCAGTCCCATTCGTTGTT
Organism: Eulemur rufifrons; assembly: GCF_041146395.1. Taxonomy (NCBI): domain Eukaryota; kingdom Metazoa; phylum Chordata; class Mammalia; order Primates; family Lemuridae; genus Eulemur; species Eulemur rufifrons. The sequence goes on along the minus strand of NC_090999.1, from coordinate 87,679,047 downwards.
TTTTCTTTTATAAATCCCCAACTAGTGCAATTTCTGGCACATAACAGATGATCAAAAACTGCTAATTGAATGAGTAAATTATGAAGTGGAGGAGCTTGAAGGAGAACTTGTGGGAGCCTCAATACCATAATTCTCTATCAGACGATGGGCTCATTGGACCTTCATCTGTCCCTAAGAACCACCACCCACAATGTGAACTGAAGGGGCTTCCTCCTGGGATGGGAGCCCCCGTTCTGTGAATACTATGAATCCCATCCTGTGAATCCTGTCTCACGAATCGGAAAAAGCATTTGCATTAAGGAGCCTTTTATAATAAGCTCCAGGCTCTTGACTTAGAGAATATATCAAAAATAATAACTTAAAGGTGAAAATTAAGAAGAAATAAACAAGGGAATCAACAGATAGTTTTTGAAATAGTTGAAAAACATAGTCAAAGTCCCAGTAGTTTTGGGGAGTGATCTTACCAAACATGTAATTGAAAAACCACTCCAGAGCAAAAGAAAAATGGAAAACTCTCCACCTCATTCCATGAGGCTAGAAGATTCCTGATACTAAACTGGAGAAGAGAGTAACACAAACAAGAAAACAACAGCAAAACTAAAACCAACAATAGAGTTTCTACAAATTTCACCTTCCACCTTCCTGAGCGCTTGGTTTAACGCTTCAGGGCATAGTGCAGTCACGGAGCTCACAGAGCCTGCTTGGAGATTTGGTGGTCCTGGGGTGGGGGTGGGGGATGCAACGCTGATGAAAGGGAAGCGAGATCAGAGCTCAGCTGGCATCTCTGACCATAGAGAAAATAAGTAGTTATTATTTTAACAGGGAAAGTTAACCTCTGCCAGGGAAAGAATTCAATTGCTGGTAGAAGGGGCCCCCTTTCCCCAACAGGAATTAGCTCAAGAGACCAGATAAGACTTTTACATGTAATAAGAGCTACATTTATTTACATAATGAGCTGAAATTAAAAAAATAAAATAAAATAAAATAAAATGCTTAGAAATGCAAATATTTATTGAATAAATAAAATGTTTATTAAATAAGATAAAATTAGATTAACTAGGTGTTTCAAAAATTGTTTTTCATAAGATTATGGCTTGAGTGTTAAATAAAACAATGAAGATTTTATGCAAATTATAGCTTATCATTTTTGATGATTGTGAGGCTACATTGCTGCAGGCATTTTAATCTTGTGGCAGTACTCTACCCTTGAATTTGATGATGAAGGACTTGCAAAAAGGCCTGTCTTGAAACAAATAGAAATGTGGCCATAGACAACAAGTCACCAGCCCAAGATCTGAGATATATGATGAATTTGGGCATGAATTAAGATGAATGGGGGGTGAAAATTTGGCCTTTATTCTATTCCTGGATGTTCACCTGAGTCTAATGTTTAGTGATCAAGGTCATTGTCATTGGATTTGTATGTATTTACATTCATCAAATTAGGTGACAATGCTGTAGGACTCCTATGTGTTATCCTTCTTTGGAGTTCCTGTGGCATTTGTGGCACAATCATGTAGAAACGTTTGAAGTGTAGAACCTCTTTAGTGTTACCCAAAGGGACACTGTCACCTTAGGCCTGAAGCCATCTCGTTGATCCACTGTTGAAGCTCCATTCTGTTTGGCTTAAGCCACACTTTTACCTTTAATGTCACATATTTTCCAACTGTCACTTTCTCACTCAATACTCTCCCTTGCCCCAGAAGAAATGCATACATTCTTTTTTTTCACTGATACAAAATATTTTACATATTTATGGGGTACAGGTGATATTTTGTTACATGCATAGAATGTGTAATGATCAAGTCAGGATATTGGGGGTATCCATCACCTCAAGTATTTATGATTTCTATGTATATGTTGGGAACATTTCAAGTCCTCTCTTCTAGCTACTTTGAAATATACAATACATTGTTGTTAAATGTAGTCACCCTACTCTGCTATCAAACATTAGAACTTATTCCTTCTATCTAATTGTATGTTTGTACTCATTAACCAAGCTCTCTTCATCCCCCCTCCCACCCACACACGACCTCTGGTATCTACCATTTTACCCTCTACCTTCATGAAATCAACTTTTTAGTTTTCACATGGGTGAGAACATGCAATATTTGTCTTTCTGTGCCTGGCTAATATCACTTAACATAACATGTCCCAGTTCCATCCATGTTGTTGCAAATGACCAGATTTCATTCTTTTTTATGGCTGAATGGTTTCATTGTGTATATAGACAACATTTTCTCTATCCATTCATCCATCTGATGGACTCTTCGGTTGATTTCATATCTTGGCTATTGTTAATAGTGCTGCAATAAACATGCTAGTTCAGATATCCCTTTGATATACTGATTTCTTTTCCTTTGGGCACTCAGTAGTGGGATTGTTGGATTATATGATAGTTCTATTTTTAATTTTTTGAGGAATCCGCATATTGTTTTCCATAATGGCTGCAACTTAACAGTGTATAAGAGTTCCCTTTTCTCTGCATCCTGGCCAACATCTATTATTATTTGTCTTTTTAATAACTGTCATTCTAACCGGAATAAAATGATATGTGGTTTTCATTTGCATTTCCCTGATGATTAGTGATGTTGAGCATTTTTTCATATACCTCCTGGCCATTTGTATGTTTTCTTTTGAGAAATTTCTATTCATGTATTTTGCCCGCTTTTTAATGGGATTTTTTTTTTTTTTACTGTTGAGTTGTTTGAGTTCCTGTATATTCTGAACATTAGTCCCTCGTCAGATGAATAATTTGCAAATATTTTCTCCTATTCAATAGGTTGTCTCCTCATTCTCTTGATTATTTCCTTTGCTGTGCAGCATCTTTTTAGCTTCATCCATTCCTATTTGTCTATTTTTGTTTTTGTTACGTCTGTTTTTGAGGTCTTAGCCATAAAATTGTGGCCCAGACCAATGTCCCAAACTGTTTTCCCTATGTTTTCTTCTGGTAGTTTCATAGTTTTGGGTCTTATGTTTAAATCTTTAATCCATCTTCAGTTGATGTTTGTATAGGGTGACAGATAGGGGTCCAGTTTCATTCTTCTGCATATGGATAGCCAATTTTCCCAGCACCATTTATTGATGTGGGTATCCTTTCCCCAATGTGTGTTCTTGGCACCATTGTCAAAAATCAGTTGGCTGTATGTGGATTTATTTTGGGGTTCTTTATTCTGTTCTAGTGGTCTGTATGTCTGTTTTTATACCAATGCCATGATGTTTTGACCACTATAACCTTGTGATATATTTTGAAGTCAGGTAATATGATGTATTCTTTATTCTTTTTGCTCAGGATTGCTTTGGCTACTTGAGTTTCCTTTTTTTTTTTAATGTGAATTTTGGATTGTTTTTTCTGTTTCTGTGAAAAATGACAGTGGTATTTTGATAAAGATTTCACTGAATCTGTAGATTGTTTCAGGCAGTATGGTCATTTGAATAATATTAATTCTTTCAATCCATGAGCACAGAGTGTTCTTTCATTTGTTTGTGTCCTCTTTAATTTCTTTTGTCAGTGTTTTGTAGTTTTCCTTGTGACATCGTTCACCTCCTTGGTTATATTTATTCCTAGGTATTTTTTTTTTTGTAGCTATTGCAAATAGGAATGCCATCTTGATTTCTTTCTCAACTAGTTCATTATTGGTGTACAGAAATTTTTCTGATTTTGTATCTTGCAACTTTACTGAATTTATCAGATCTAAGAGTTTTTTTGGTAGAGTCTTTAGGTTTTTCTAGAAATAAGATCATTTTCTTCTGCAAAAGGAAACAATTTGACTTCTTTTTCAATTGGATGCCTTTTATTTCTTTCCTTGGCCTGATTGCTCTGGATAGGACTTCTAGTACTATGTTGAATAGAAGTAGTGAAAGTTGGCCTCTTTTTCTTTTTCTAGCTTTTAGAGGAAAGGCTTTCAGCTTTTTCCCTTTTGGTCTGATGTTAGCTGTAATTTTTGGCCATTATTATGTTGAAGTATCTTCCTTCTTTGCTTAGTTTTTTGAGAGTTTTCATCATGAAGGGATGTTAAATTTTTTTGAATGCTTTTCCTGCATCTATTGAGAAGGTCATATGATTTTTGTTCTTCATTCTGTTGATATGATGTATCACATTTATTGATTTGCATATGTTGAACCATCCTTGCATCCGTGGGATAAATCCCACTTGATCGTGATCTTTTTGATGGAAATGCACACACTCTTAATTGCAATTTTGTGATCACATATTTTGAATACTGCAGAAATGAAATATACACAAAGGACAAATAGTCTCAAGCAACTTAAAACGTGTCTCAAGATGTTGTCATACATATTCATAAACAATTGTTTTTTTCACATGGCAAAATTAGTATTAACTGAACCATCTATTTACAGGAAAGAATTTTTGAGCCACTCATGTAATTTTAAATACAGGGACTTCAACTGAAGACACTTACAACTGTTGAATCCGTTTCCCCAGTATTTTAATCCTATTCCATCAAGACTGACTAGACCAGAGTGAATTGTGCTCGTCCCATCAACCTTCACCATCTACTACAGAGAGGTTCCTTTGCACAGAGGGTTGGGTGGGCCTGCTGAAGGAGTGGTAGGTGAAGTGACCTCACTCCTCTGGCCACAACTGTTTAAATCAGAGGTTAACACTTGACTCAAACCGGGCCAGATTCTCAGTTTGGGGAAACTGGATTTGGAACATAGTGACAGTCAGGACCTTGAGTTCAAAGGAAAGGTAGGTTTGTTTGGGGCCACCATTTTCTGCCACATACACAGTGAGGCAGATAGAGCTGATCTGCAGAAAGAGAAGCAGATGTGTAGTGGGAAGAAGACAGACCATTTGGCAAGGGGGTAAGCAGTTGGGGGCGGCGAGGTCAAGGTTGCTTTACCTCCTCACTGCTTTTCTGTCCCATTCTCAGGCCTTCTAGAAGGCTAGTGACATTTCCCACCTTTGATTCCATAAAAGATCTTTGAGTCTTTCCAGTATACTCTCCTCCCTCACCCTTAGCCTAGGTTGAGTGGGTTTTTATTATTTTTAATCAAACATTTCCTGACCAGGACAAGTGGGTAGGCAAAAAATAGTGAGGGGAAGAACAAGTAGATCAATTACTGCCATGGTACTTTATGGTGGTGTTTGGTTGATTGGGTCCTGCTCTTGCAAACCTGTCTTCTTATCTGGGATATCTGGTGGTTTAACAGAGATTGGCCTTTCTGTTTAGGTGTGAGTTTTCTGTTGAGGAAACCAGGTAATCACAAATCTGTCATTCATTAACCAGTTGGATAAATACTTAGTGAGCACCTTACTCATGCTAAAGCACTCTGAGAAGGTTCGGAGATATGACTGAGTTAATAAAATCAAGTCCCTCCTTGGTAGGAGCTCAGTGTCTGTCAGCAGCCTAACCATCTTCTTTTTCTTTTTCTTTGTTTTCTTTTTTGTTGCAAGCAGTTCTAGCAGACTAGCTATCTTCTTTAATCAAATCTGTGACTCAAGAGCAAATTTTATTTTAATTCTATTAATTTTTAAAAATACTTTTCCTTCTGATTGTGTGGCAAATATTCTAATGAGAAGCCTTAAGACAGTTTAAAATCCAAAAGCTAGATAATCAGTTCTTAAAAAAAAGATTTTTGATGATATGAGAATAGTTTCACATCTGTTATTTTTTATTTTTATCTTGTTTTTTTGAGACAGGGTCTTGCTCTGTCAGCCAGGCTGGAGTGCAGTGGCATGATCATAGCTCACTGCGGCCTCGAGCTCCTGGACTCGAGGGATCCTCCTGTCTCAGCCTCGCAAGTGGTTAAGACTACAGGTGTGTGCTGTCATGCCCCCCTAATTTTTTAAATTTTCTTGTAGCAATGGAGTCTATGCTGTGTTGCCCAGCGTGGTCTTCCAATCCCTGGGCCCAAGTGATCCTCCTGTCTCAATCTCCTAAAGTGCCGGGATTACAGGTGTGCGCCACCATGCCCAATGCACATCTTTTAGAGAACATTTTGATACTTAAAAATACAATTTGAAATTTTGTGGCAAAAGTATACAGATTAACTCCACATCAAACTCTCCTTTGCCTTGGCAATGTTCCATCTCTTCCCTTAAAAAAATATATTTATATAATGTTGCCTTTGCGTCTCTGTCAAGTACCCCAGAATCTGACACAAGAGTTATAAAAACTCTGATTATTCATTTTTTTTTTTTTTTTTTTTTTTTAACTCAGAAAGCTATGTGTTTTCCCAGACCTCAGAGGCCGAGGCTCTGGGCAGAGGGAGGAGATTTTCCTCATGCTTTCTTCTTTGCATCGCCTACTCCGATAAGGTAGCTTCTTACCACTCAGAAACAAAGGAAGAGGACGGGAGTGGGGGAAGGAGGAGAAGAAGAGGAAGAGAGAGAAGAAGAGGAAGGAGAAGCAGCAGTAGCAGAAATTAAACCAAAACAAAGGATCCACCTGTAGTTTTCCTCCAGGCTCTGCGCTTTGCTGAATCAGACGCTGAAAGACCAGAGCCTGCGATGTCTCAAGCTCTGTCTCCCTCTGGTGACCAGTCTTACTATTTCTGGACGCCAGCACAGGCTATGGCCCTCCCTGCTTTTCTGAGAAGCTAAAGCCTCCATTGATTTTTAAAAAAGAAAACAGTTCACTCTTTCCCTTTGAAAACGCTAAGTTCACTCTTTCCCCCTTCGGCTGGGGCAGTAGGATGACACCATTCACAGCACCTGCCCCGTGTCCGGCTGCCTGGGTCTGCGTGCCAGCTCCACCGTGCTGCTTATGGGGAAGCACTCGGTGCACCATCAAAGCCCTCTGTGCCTGTTTCCTCATCTGCAACATGAGGAGGAGAGTGCACGGACCTCAGAGGTTGCTGGGAGGAACGAACAAGATACTCCATGTCTGCACATTGCGTCCTGCCTGGCAGACAGAGTGCACATCCCCGCACGGTGGTTCTGCTTTGTGCCTTCTCAGGAGCACAAACATAGGAGGGCTCTGGAACTGGGATCCACAGTCCTAAACATTAGAAAGCACAGCGTTTCCAATAAGACAAAGGCACGCGGAAATGAGGAAATGAGATATTAGCTAAGAAAGGATGGGTTGTGTACTTTAGGAGTCAGTTTCCATGTAGGAATTCACAGCTCATATTTTCAAACCAGATCCTAGAAGGTACAAAACATAAGAAAAACATAAAATGTTTTCCATGTCCTGGTTACCAGAGGAATTTAGAAGTTTCTTTCTTAGGGAGATTCTAGAGTCTGACTCTTTGGGTCAAATTCTGATTCTACCACTTTTCAGCTGTTTGACTTTGGGAACATTATTTGGCTCTTCTGAGCCTTTGTCCCCTGCCCCTGGAAAATGGGAATGAGAATTGCTTTCCCTGCCAATGTTCATAGTGAGACCATCCACAGGAGACACCCAGCAAACCTTTGCTCAGAGGAAGCCCCTATGTATGTTACATATTATCAACTCCAGTGCAAGCTGAGCTTCTCACTCCCAGTAAAGTTGAGCCCAGTATCAAGGGAGAAAAGTTGCTAACAGTAATTTCTTCTGAAGCAAACGGGGTTAGCAGGAAATCCACTTCCCTTTACAAAAGAGGTTTTCAGAATTGGCTGGGTATTGGAATTGCCTGGGGAGCTTTAAAAAATGTCAAAGCCGGGGCCCCACCCTCCAAGGTTCTGATGTAATTGATCTGGGGTGTCCCTGGCACTGAATGTATAAAAACTCTCCAGATGGTGGTAAGAGCAGCCAAGGCTGGGAACCGCGGCCTTAAGAATACCTTTCTACACATTTGCATGATGTTAGATTTTTTTTTTTTCTGAACCTTCATGCAAATCTGCTAAGCTAGGCAAGCTGAAAAGCAATTTAAGAACAGAGTATATTTGAAATCAGAGCAGTTTGACGGGCTTTCAAGGGTGAGGAAAACAATGGGTAAGGACGTGGAAGTCCCAACAAGTGTTTTTGTAAGCTGTGATGTTCTTCCGAACCATGAGCCTGCCCCCCTTCTCTCCGAAAAGCCCTTCGTTTACACAGGGGGCGGACGTCCCCCGCGGTTCCTCAGAGATCCCAAGCCTGGGCCACTACACACACGTGTGTCCACATGAACCCCAGTCAACAGGCAGCACCAAGGGAGCCTTAAAGGGGAAGAGTCTTTCTGGGAAGATATGAAAGAACCTGTAGGAAAGGGGTGGGGTGGGCCGGGTCCGGGAGAGTCTGCCTCTATCTCTGTGGCGAGGGACTTCAGGAGGACGCCAGCGGTGGGACGCCCAGAGCCCTTGTGGGAACAACTTGCGGGGCAGCCAGCCCTGGGGACTGACGTTCTTGGGTGAGCGGGGCCTTGGGCGTGGTACCGGGGGAGTACGGCAGGGGGCGCAGGCGCACGGGAGGATGTCGTCCTGGGGGAGGGAGGTAGGACGTACCTAGCGAGTCTGGGGACAGCAGTCAGCAATTGGGTACAGAGAGCTTTCCAGGACAAGCCTGCGGTGCCCTCCTCTCATTTTCCCTCTGGAGCCTGACTAGCTGGTCTGAACCCCAACTTTGCCACTGTGTGACCTGGACATGCCACTTAACCCCTCAGTGCCTCGGTTTCCACACCTACCTTGGTGACAATAACAGTACTCACCTCACAGAGTTGTTGGAAGGCTTCAATGGCAATCAGTGTAATTAAATGTAATTATTCTCAAGGGCATTAATTCGTGCTTAGGACATACTAAGGACCACATTCAGTGTTAATATTATTATTATTTCTAATCTAGCACTGAAGAAATGTGTTTAGGTCTTAACAAAATTAAATCGTGTTTTAGTGACTGCCGTGAAAGTGGCTGTACAAGAAAACTAAAAGCGAGATCTTCTGTTTGGGCGAATTCTTATGCCGTGTGGACCCTCCGTTTACCTTCAGCGGTGGGAGTGTTGGCAGGAGGTGATGGCTGACACAAAGCTAGGAAAAGGATGCACCGTCAGGCCAAAGCCACCTGGTGTCCTTTGAGAGCAGGGACGCCTCAGGAAAAACGCAGGCGGAGCTGCAGCCCTTCTGCTCGGAGAAGAACCTTCGGTGTTCACTGGAGAATACTGGGCCACCCTGTGTTGCAGGGGTGACTAAAAATAGTTCTTTCCATTGTTAGGTCTTATGGTCCCTTTTCTGTGGACTGAGTTATTGACCAGCTGGTCCCTGAAGCACAAGGCCAAGCGACACGGGAGGCAGGGTGCTGCGTGGCACTGTCTTTGTGGGGGCGGCTCTGCGGCAGGGAGGGGTGTGCGTGGATTCTCAGGAGCAACTGCCACAGGGCTTGGGGGCTTTTGGAATGTGAGATAAGGTGAAGCCCTAAGGGCAGACCTGGGCCCTTGTCATCTGCGGCTGCAAACTCAGCCTCTGCGGCTCTTCTCACCCCGCTCGGGAAGGGCGCGGCGGGGACCCTGGGATTCCCAGGCTCAGACAGAACAGTCAGATGCAATATTTGGTCAGGGGTGTTAGAGTAGCCAATTCTGGGTCCAGCGAAGCTGTAATTTTACCCTTGAAATGTAAGAATTAATCAACTCCCCAAATAGCTTCAATGCAGACAAGATTCCAAAAACAGTAAGAATCAGATTCAAAGTTTAGCAGGATAAAAGGAAAAGCTATTAGGCTCTCTGTTAATGAGGACATCACCCAAAGTTTTCCCAGAAATGGTTTTTCAAAAGGCTTCAAAGTTTTAAAAATTAATTAACATTTTACATTTAGTGTCCCACGAATTTCACATCTGCTACTGATTTTCTTACTAATTAGAAAAGCTGTTGGTGGAGGAATGGTTAGGAGACAAAGTACAAACTAGGTCATAATTAGAAGGCAGGGGGTATGCTAATGAGCAGCAAGGCTGATAGCCCCGTGTTTACACCGACAGAGGACTCTCCTTCTCCTGGGTCTTTTAGAATCCCGTATGAGGGGTTAGAATCCCGTATGAGGATAGGTACAGATCCCATTCGACAGCTTGGTGGGAGTTATTTGAAACTATACAATCTCCAGAGAGAAGACTCACCCTCTGAAGTCTTTTAGCCTCAAAATCAAGTGGAGAATATTAGACCTACCTAATACCTGTTCTCAGGCATAACCAGCTGAGAACTTGTACCACTTCAATAATTATCCAAAAGTTACATTTTGTAATGCTGTGAGATATGCATCTGAAAGGGTCTCTTTTCTTTGTGGGACCCCCAGCCTGGCATGGGCCTAGAAGGTAGTCCTGGCTACCTTGGAGAACAAAGCAGGGGCCAAGGTCAGTACCATATGGCCCACCATTCTTGCTCAGCCATTTGTCTTCATGATCTTACTCAGGCACTGCAGACAGCCTGCTGCTCCAGTGTAAAACAGACAAGGAGTATGCGCTATGTAGTTAACACACATTAATATGTCAGAGAAGGTAACAGTGAAATTTAGGGCATTTTACCCACCACAAGAAAGTAACCACCTTATTGAAGAAAGAAAACATGCACGGAAAGCCAATACAAGACAGAATATGGGTGATGGATGCCCTAAATACCTTGAATTGATCATTGCATTTTCTACGCCTGTAATTAAATGTCACAAGTACCCCATAAGTATGCACAAATATAGTGTATCAAAATTTTTTTTTAATTTTAAAAATGAGGAAACCATGACGGTTTCTAAAGCTGGAGCCCCTCTCCCAGCCTCAAATTAGCAGTGACATTGATGAGAATCTGTAGCTCTTGAAACAATTAGACTCTCCTGTGAGATCCCTGCTGCCACGTGGTTCTGGTCCCTCTGCAGAAGAAAATCGCCAGGGCATGGCCTGTCAGAGGTCAGGACCTGTGGATCCCACATGATATTCATTGCCAGATCTTTCTGATTTTTCAAGAGAAATTGGAACACTGGATCTATACAGGAAACTTGTCAATCTAAAAAATGTTAACAACAAATTCAAAACTTTAAAAACCTGCAAGTCAAACAAAACACCACACCCCCAATACTCACTCATACTATTAATATAGTAATTTTACATGTGGCCTAGACTGAATCTGTCTTAGGCTGATGATCACAGTCTCAAGAGATACAGATAGAAAGTGCCAACAGAATTTAGAGATGGGTGATTTGGGGTGAGCTCAAAGAGTCATAGAAAACCGTAAGAAGAGGCACCATGATAATCTGCTGCTTTGTTCCAAAGACATGATCACTCTCATTCTTACTGTTCAAGAATTGGAGGTTTTTTCAAATTATGAAATATTTTTAATTATGAATATATTCGGTTAATATAGTCCCATATTAAGTCTATATGTTCCCAGAAAGCTGCTCCTGGCTGTTCGTGCTGCTATTTTATGATGTAATGTGTTGGGATAGAGGTAAATAAATCCCTCAGGCAAAGCAATTTTTAAAACTCAGGAATCCTAACACATGTCATTTTTTAGATTTAATAGAGCGATATTCCGCTAAAAGAACATTTACTCTCTGAAGACATATCTGCAGCTGAATGTTGCCTTAAGGAACTACAAGTGCCTCATTTTTACCAAGAGCATGTATATAAAATTAGATTACATTGACATTCCAGAGATAGTCACTAAATGTTCCATTTTGTATGATAGTGAGATGATGCTTCTATAATAACAAGCATCTTTTTTTTGTATAACATTTTTAAGGGAGAAAGTTACTTTTAAATTTTATAACGGTCACAATTACATATTAGAGAAAAGGGATTGATTTTTTTCTGGTACATTTAAATACTGTTTTACATTTTAAAAAATTAAGTTAATTTATATTCCATAAAAGTTACCCTGTTTAATGTACAATTTTGTGAATTTGGATAAACATATACAGTTGTGTAACCTCTGATGCCCTGTTTTGACATGAGAAGTAAAATATAGTCTCAAATCCAGATTCATTAATTGCTTCAGTTTATTCTTTGAATGCATTCAGACATTTCACGGCCTGTTAATGTTCCAGGCATTGGGAATACCAAAGAGTAAAGACACCGCCCTGTCTTCAGGAGCTCTCTGTTTTGACGAGGAGCCAAACACCTCAAGGTGAGAATACAGTCAGACAACTGCTCTAAAGGATATCTGCACAGATGCCACTCCCATTCATTTATTTCACGAATATAACCTGATCCACCCATCAACACCAGGCCTACTGCTGTGTATTCAGAGTCAAACTGCGGACAAGAGAGCCCAGCAAACGCCCAGCCCTGCCGGGGAACAAACAGGTGAGCCACTGCATACAGCAGAGGGAGGCAAGTTCTCTGCCAGGGAAGGACAGAGATCTGTGGGGACCTTGGGGCGGGGCCTGGACAAAGCTGCGGCTGCAAGCAGAGGGAGGCCTGCTAGGGAAGTTGGGAAGGCCCTTGAATTCCTTTCCCGGTTCCCTAGGCATAGCCCCATTCTGGAAGGAGTTGAGGAAAACTTCACAGAGTGGTAAGAAGGGTGCTTGGTAGAATGATTTATGACTGGTTAATGATGGAGAAAATGTGTGAGGGAGCATTTACACAAAACTACAATCCAAAGAAGCTTCTGTTTTTCATGCTCCAATCGAGCATAGAGAAATGGCTGTCCTGCCGACAGGGCATCTATTCTCCGCTGATCCATGCGGTGGCAGCGCCCGGAAAGCCATTTATTAGTAGGGGGAGGACACAGAACAGGCCTGGGTGTCTGGTACCAGCCGCCGCAGCCGGGGCCGGGGCCGCTGGCCCAGCTCCAGGTGCTGACAGCCAGAGACTGGGCCTTGATGAAGCAGACGTTGGCGGGGCCTGTTCCCGGCCAGCCAGCCGTGGGGTGCCCAGATAAGCGGCCCTAATGGGCTGCCTGGGCTGCCCTATCAATCTCAAGGCAGGCAGACGGTGGCGCGCAGAAGGCGGCCAGAGCAAAAGGCTCCCTGGATTGGAATGCTTGGTTTTGTCCAGATCCATTGGCCTGGACTTCTGTGTCCTTTGACCATGCTGGGTGGTGTTCACGGGCCATCAAAAGGGACACTTAATTTAGATGCTCAGGACTTTGCTGGCTTACATTTATGTCCCTGCTCCCTCCCCACCTCTCCATTACAAATTAGTGGAAATCTTCATCGCAAGCCAACGATTTGTCTTTGAGCCCCTTTGCCCCGGCCGCGCCTTCACAGCCTCATCTGTTGCCCTGTCTGTCCAGCTGCTGGCTGCCTTGCAGAGCAGAGTCAGCCCTAGAGTCAGACAGCCCGGGGTCCTGAGCCTCGGCACTGTTCACTTCTTGGCTTGCGTGCTTCCGTGTGGCGGGGGCTGCACTCCAGGCGTTGGGCAGCATCTGTAACCTTACCCGCTAGACGCCAGGAGTACCCCTCTAGTTGTGGCAGCCAACACTGTCGCCAGACCCTACCAACTGTCCCCCAGGGGATAGATTGCCCCTTGTTGAGAAACACTGAGCCAGGCCTGGGTTCTAATTCCACCTCTGCCACGGACCCAGTTACTTAGCTTCTCTGAGCCCCAATTTCCTTGTTCATAAAGTGTCTTCTATGGTTGTTATAAAAATCAGAAAAATGTCAACTTGGTTAATTCTCAGCATGTGGTATGCCATCCAAGTGCAGCTATTATTACCATTTTAGTATGCTGTGAATTTTCCTGGATAATTTTCAGATTTCTGGTGACCAAACTATTCAAGAAAGATTGTGGAATTGACAGAAATTTCCTTGGCTCTGTAGCCTGCCACCTAAGGAAGCTTGGCTTGGGTTGCATCACCTAAAAGTATAGTTTCTATCTGGGTCTTTCTCTGGGGAAGCCGCTGTTTTCAACATTCCTGCAAAGATCGGCTGCCTGATGAGCTTGAAGAGCCGTCTGCCTGTGACTGCCGGCTTCACTTCCCACTATGCTCATGTAGGTTACTCAGGGTTTTGGAGGCCAAGATTTGCATTCTCCAGCATTTGAGATGCAGGGCTTAGAACAGATCCAACCCAATTTCTTAGTAGAGTATTAAACGGTTTGAAAAGAGGGAGCTATTTCTTAAAATAAATTGTAATTTTCCAAAAAAATGGCCTTTGGGGTTGCTGATCAAGGTTTAAGGAATGTCTTCCTGCTATCTATGTGCCCTAACACATATGCTTTTCTCTTTCTCATTCTGAAAATATGCACAATTTTTTATAATTACACTGAAAAGTGTTTTCAAGAAATTACTGTTCTTCTTTTGGCTGATTTATAAAGAATACGGAAAGGGAAGAAGCATAGAATAGGAGATATATTTTGCAGTTTATTGAAAATGTGAGGTGACAAGCCACCCTTCTTCCTACTGTCCTCCCTCTTGCTCTCCCTCCCTCCTTTCGTATTTTTTCCTTCCTTCCTTCCTTCCTTTGTCTCTCTTTTTATCCTTCTATCCTTCTTTCTTTCCTTCCTTTCTCCCTCTCTCTCTTTCTTTTTCTCTCTTTCTATAAAAACCCTTTGTTTATTCTAGCACCTGCCAAGCATGATGATAGTGACAGAGTTAGGATATAAAAACTGAACTGAATAAGGATGACAAAATTAATTTTTCAGTTCTACTGGAGTGAGCACATGTCAAACATAAGTGCACACTTTAGTTGTACACAAATTTTGATCAAATCTTTACCCCTTTGGAAGAATAAGAGTGTTAAGTACCAAGGAACCAAAAAGGACTAAGACAGTCTCTATACACAGGAAGTAGAGAATCCAACATGGAGAGAATCAATAAGAGAGTTGTGAAGATTAAATTAGAAAACTGACTGAAAAGATATGAGAATATCTGCCCACATTGAGTAAGCGGTCAGTGCATTTCAGGAGAAAGGGGGAGTGGAAGGAAGGAGGAAGGAAGGAAGGAGGAAAGAGCTAAGGAAGAAGGAAGGAGGAAGGAAGAAGGAAGGAATTGGAACCGTATAGGATAATATGTTAAATGACAAATGAGGGGAACAGACAATTCTTTAGGAATTTAGGGAAGATTCCAGGGCATGGGTTAGTCAGAGCAAACTTCTCAATATAAACATGGAGAGACATCTAAAATGTCAAAGTAGTTGAGTAGAAACAGAGGCCGTAGTTTAGCCAATAACTTAAATATTTCTAAGTGATAAACATTCAACAGGCAACATTCTGTTAAAAATGACTTCTTTTGAATTGCTAGAATTCTCTTCTGAGCTCCTCAAAATATCAAGATAATGTAGAAAAATAAAAACCACTGGCTGTCAGTTTCTTAAACCACTATTTTCAGACCACGAAAGTTTAAGATTTTCCTATGTACTGGGCATTCCATGTCTCTGGTGTAGAGACCAAGACACATCTAGGAAAGGACACAGCTGTCCTCCTTGAAGGTAACCAGAAAGAGCTAGAGACATACCTTTATTTATCCACTCTAAATCGGTGATCGTGAATTTCTTTCAATGGGGGGTTGCAAGTTCTTTAAGTCACTGTCTGCTGTATAAGTAGTAATTTCTTACATTCCTAAGTTTACATCTTTTGGACACTCAGATTCATATCTAAATCCTTAAAATATTCTATTTCCATATGAGGAAAAAATATGTCCAATTCCATGTCTTTCATTTACCTGTTGGACAGCACCGTTGGTTCTTGCTCAAATATAGATTTAGGATCAACTAGGATTAAGTCTTCATTTGCATTTAGAGCAAGAACCTCCTGGATCTCGGCACATTTGAGAAAGTGAGATGATTGTAGGCCTGGACTCAGAAATAAGAGGCTCCATGTAAGGAGAACAACCTGGTATCCCTTCAAACTTATACATCATTTGTATATTTGTTTAACATTTATTTAGTAGGGGGGAGGAGATATTATTTTTTTATTAATAAAAGTTGTATACTTTCTTAATGCTCAAAATTTAGATATTACATGTAAAGTGTGAAATTATTTTTTTTCTTTTTACTTGTTTATAAAATTGTCTCAGAATTCTCCTTTTCTGGATTAATTTCTTGAACAGCATATTAAAGTATCCAAACCTTAGATAATAAAATAATCATATTTTTGGTAAATAGCACTCTGCCATGCATGAAAAAAACTTTTTTTTGTTGTTTTAGAAAACAATTAACTAGCTGGTTTCAACATTTGTACTGGGCAGATAGTGCTTTGTGATAAATGGTTTTTAGAGCTCCACTTGAGCTGTCCACTTTGTTGAAAGCAAGACCCACACATTTCAGCAGTGTGACCTGCAGTCTAGATGGAAACCCGAGTTAACAGGCGCCATGTTTCTAATTTACTCTGCCCAGTCAGGCTGCCATGGATCCAGCCCGGGGTGACAGTCCTGGGCACTGGCTCTGCAGGTCCCAGGGCCAGTTACCTGACCGCTCTTCTCTGACCGTTCCTTGGGGACTCACTACATGGGAATTGTTCATGAGTGACTGAACTTCCAGAGGCTTCTCTTTACAGATATGTAAGCATAAAATTGAATATACATTTATTGGCAAGGCATATTTAGGAACAGGATAAAGATAAGTCCACTAGGACCCTATCACATCTGCCATGGTTTTAAAAATTCCAGTTAAATCTCTCAATGTGTAGCTTTCCTTTCAAAATTTTATTAGTCATCTCATTCCTTTTGGAATTACTCTTCCTTCTCTCAATCTTCTCTTACTTTGCGGTCTATTTTATAATGTAAGATAATTGGGACTATATGATATAACGATAGACTTTGACTTCAGAAACTTAGGGTAGCTCTAAGTTACCTTTAAAACCCTCTGTGGAATGTGCTGGGTAAATTATACCTCTGGCCGTAGAAAACCACTTAAATTGTTCCTATGGTGGCTTTAAATTCCTACATCCCTAAATGATTTGTCACCAGATTATCTCTGACCTCACCTCGTATCACCCTGCCTCATTCACTGTTATTAGCTACAGTGGGTTTTGTTGTTCCTTAAATATGACACACTTATTCCCACCTCAGGGTTTTTGCATTTTTTCTTTCCTTAGTCTGTAACACTGTTTTGAGATTTCTACCTAGTTTATTCTCTCACGTCATTTAGATGTCTATTCAATTTTACCTCCTCAGAGAGGCCTTTTCTAACCACTCCATTTAAATAAGTCACCAGCCCAACTATCATTCTTTGTCACCTTACTTAACCTTTTCTTCATTTCTTATCACTATCTGATGTTATAATAGGTATTTATTTATTTTGTCAATCATTTTCTTCACTAGAATATAATAAGCTCATCTGGGCTAATTTTTATCTGTTATATATATATAATGTGTCTCTAGTATGGTATCTCTGGAGTCCAAAAGAGGAAAATTTAGGAACAATATGAGGAATTACTACTTACATAGAAAGAAGGTAGTGGCTTAATGAACTTACAATTCCGCGTTGAGAGAAATTGATGGCCACCAGCTTAGAGCAGGCAAGCAAGGGAGAGTGCAGTATTTAAGGGCAATCCTCTAGCTCTTTCTGATTCCTGGCTCACAGTAGGGGCTTACTAATATGTATTTTTGCTTCAAAATAAGAGTTGTGAATAGACAGTTTCCAACAATTTCTCTAGTTCTAAAATTTGGAATCCCTATACACCTAAAATTGTCATCAATTTAGTAAAATAGGAAAAACATGCCTTTGGAATTCCTATGAGATCCTAGACTAGGAAAATTCTGTCAATGTCCTATTGACAAGACGGAATGCTTAGAGACGTAATCTGCTTGTCTCTATTTTTCCTTTTTCACTGGAAGACATGAAAACAATCAGAATGTTTCACTAGTGGAACTGGACTGAATCGTGGCAGATGGGCTCTCCACTTTCCAAAGTGGTCCTGTTGGCAAAAATGTGGAGAAGTTTGAGAGTTAACAGCTGTCACCAGGGCCCAGGCTGAGCTGCAGAGAAGGTCAAGCTTGCATTCTGCAGTCCAGACACCCCCTTTCACTCCATTTATTGTCCTCCAGCTATTGAATTTCCTCATGCTGCCATTTGCCTTCTAAACTCTTTCCTTCTCCCTGACTGCTCTACTGATCTGCACGGAGATGTATCTTGTTTCTTCCTCGCTGAGCTAGAGCTCCAATCCTCTGAGTTTTTGTCTACTGCTTGTAGCCCAATTGATTAAAACGTTTATATTAAAGGATGAATGAGGCCTAAAGAAAAATTTGCAGTTTGAAAAAATGGTCCAATGTCTTACCTGTTCTTCTAAGACCTGAAATTCATAGAATTAGGATTGCTGTCTGTATATCTCCCTCTCTCTCTCTCTCTCTCTCTCTCACACATACAGACAGACACACACACACACACACACACACACACACACACATCATTTCCTTGTAAACTCAGCCCTGTAAACTAGGGGGCAGTAAACAAAGCCTTACTTTGGTGGAAATTATAAGTAAGCAATCAAGCAATCAAGGCCCTCTACGTGCTAAAGAGCCTCATGTACATCAGATATTCATGGGTTTGGTTGGAGGTACAATCGTTGACATTTTTCTAATCAGACCAAACTAACAAATGATGGTTTTCAGACAAAAGGATTTCTTAACCACTGCAATTTTTATGGTCTTATGGCACAGACTAGATAGAGAAAATGGATGCTGTGATTTAATAAAATAGTTAAATAGTAAGAATTCCTTAGAGTCACCTTGACCTGTAACCAGAGCAGAGATTCTCCTTCTCACTTTGCTATTAAAGGATTTTACGCTTAATCCTGGATTCAGGGGCAAGTCTGGGCTCCCACTCCCCTGACAAGCAGTGATGATGAGGAGGGCTGATTCCTGCATATATGTAGCCTTTCCTGGAGATTCTTGGGATTACTAAGGGGAGAGGACCCTAGAAAAAGTCTGGGCTTTCTGTTCATTTTTCTCAGAGCCCTCATAATTTGGTGTATAAATGTTGAGTGACATCATTTGTCCCTGAGCTGCTTAAATTTGAAAACGGCAGTTATTTCTAAAAGCAGGGCCAGTGTCCAATGGCAGCCCCAATCGCAAGGGAGAATTGAATTTCACCAAAGAGCCTTGCAGCAGTGACTCCAAATCTAGTGCAGTTGGGTGTGTGCAGTGAACATAGTACACTGTGCCTTTTGCTTGGGATTTAAAGAAGATCTAAGAAAAGACTTTCTAGGGATAGGGCCCAGGAATCTGTATTTTTAATGAACACCCCAGGTGATTGTAATGCACTGCCAGATATGAGATCACTGCCTGGAAGTACTTCTTTCAGTGGAGCAGACAGGGCTGGGGATGTGTGTGCTGATTCCCAGAATCGGAAAGGGCGCTGAATGAGCTTGCAGGTGGGGATTACAGCACGTGGATCTTACAGGGCTTTAGAAAATGTTTTAAAAAGTAAATTTCATTGAAGTATGATTTGCACGCAATCAAATGCATCAATTTTACTGTACAGTTTGTTGAGTTTAAAAAATATATATATATCTGTGTAACAATCACCCCAATCATGATATAGAACGTTTCCAACATACATAAAAGTTCCTGTATCCTACTTTGTAGTCAATCCTCCTACCACCATGACCCCTCACCAGGCAACCATTATTCCTGTTTCAATCAGTGTAGATTAGTCTTGTCTGTCCTTGAAATTGATAGAATGGTAACATACAGTATATATTCTTTTGTGTCAGGCTCCTTTTGCTCAGCATAATGATTTCAAGATTAATCTATGTATCAGTAGTTCATTCCTTTTTATTATGAGTAGTATTCTGTTGTACAAATGTATAAATATTTGTTTGACCATTCACCTACTAATGGACATTTGGGCTTTTTCCAGTTTTATGCTGTTATGAATAATGTTGCTATAAACAATTTTGTATGTGCTTTTTGTAGATAGATGTTTTCACTTCTCTTAAGTAAATACCTAACAGTAGAACTATTGAAGCATATGGTAGGTATATATT
Organism: Eulemur rufifrons; assembly: GCF_041146395.1. NCBI lineage: Eukaryota > Metazoa > Chordata > Mammalia > Primates > Lemuridae > Eulemur > Eulemur rufifrons. The sequence goes on along the minus strand of NC_090999.1, from coordinate 87,659,348 downwards.
TGACATTATAAGAAATTACCAAACAATTTTCTAAAGTGGCTGTACCATTTTGCATTCCCACCAGCAATGTAAGAGAGTTCTATATGCTTGACATACTTGACGACACCTAGTATTGTCAGTCTTTTCAATTTTTGCCATTCTAGTGACGTCTCATTTTGTTTTAATTTGCATTTCCCTCTAATGACTAATGATATTGAACATTTGCCATGTGTATATTTTTTTTGTGAAGTATCAGTTCAAATAGTTTGCCAATTTGTTCTGGGGGTTATTTCTCTTCTTACAATTGAGTAAGAGTTCTTTATATAGTCAGGATATAAATCCCTTATCAGAAATATGTATTGTGGATATTTTATGCTGTCTGTGACTTGCCTTTCATTTCTCAGTGGTGGTGTCTTTTTAAAGAGCAAACGTTTATTTTGCTTAAATCCAACTTACCATTTTTTCTCCTTTTTGCATCCTGTCTGTAAAAATCCTTGCTTACAATCCAGAGTCACAAGTATTTTTCTCATATGTTTTATTCTAGAAGTTTCATATATTTGGCTTTTATGTATATGTCCATGATTTTGAGTTAATTTTGAGTATAATTTAGCACTCAAGATTCTTTTACTCATTATATTAGGGTTATCCAGAAAAACAGAACCAACAGGCTGTATATAGACACACATGTATTGAGAGAGAGAGAGATTTATTAATATATTAGGGAATTGACTCACACAATGTAATGGTTGGCTTGCTAAGTCCCAAATCTGATGGTGTAGGCTGGTAGGCTGGAAACTCAGGGAAGAATTGCAATTCAAATCCAAAGGAAATCTGTTGGCAGAATTCCTTCTTGCCTGGGGAGGTCAATCTGTTTCTATTAAGGCCTTCAACTGATTGGACGAGGCCCACCCACTTTATGGCGGGCAATCTGCTTTGCTCATAGTTCACCAATTTAAATGTTAATCTCATTGAAAAAATATCCCCACAGAAACATCCAGAATAATGTTTGACCAAATGTAAAATTATCTGTCATACCCATACAGATATCTTATTGTTCTAGGGCCGCTTGTTGAAAAGGCAGCCCCTGTGCTTTTCCCACAGAATTATCTTGGAATCATTGTCAAAAATTAATTGACCATATATGTCTGGGTCTATTTTTGCAATCCTTATTTTGTTGATCTATTAATATACTTCTGTTCTTACGCCAATGGAACTGTCTTGATTTCTCTAGTTTTGTACAAATCTTAAATTCAAGGAGTGTAAATCCTCTAATTTTGTTCATTTCCAAAATTATTTTGGCTTCTCTATGTTCTTTGCAGTTCTGTAAACATTTTAGAATCAGCATACCAGTTTCTTAAATAATAAAATACTTCCAGGAATTTGACTGGGATTGTATTGAAGCTACAGATCGTTTTGGGAGCAATAGACATCTTAACTGTATTGGTTTTTTTTCAATCCACATACACAGTTTAATTCTCTGTTTTTTTTTTAGGCCATCTTCAATTTTTCTCAGCAATATTTTGTAGTTTTCAGTGTACAAGTCTTACACATATTTTGTTAAATTTGCTTTTAAGTTGTTTATTTTTTGTAATTGTAAAATATTTAAAAAATTTCACTTTCCACTTATTCATTGCTAATACATAGAAAGGCAATTTCTTTTTATTAACCTTGTATACTGAGACCTTGGAAAATTCACTATTAATTCTGGTAGCTCATTTTGTAAGATTCCTTAGGATTTTCTATGTACACAATCAGGCCATTTATGAGTAAAGACAATTTTACTACTTTTTTCCCAATCTTCAGGCTTTTTATTGCTTTTCTTTGCTTTACTTTACTGGCGAGGAGGACTTCCATTACAATTTGAATTGCAGTGGTGAGAAATGACATCTTGCCTTCTTTCTAATCTTAATCCTAATGTAATAGTAGGGAAGGCAGTTAAGTCTTTTGCTATTAGATAGGATGTATCTGTAGGCTTTTCTTAGATGTTCTTTACCATGTTAAGAATATTTTCTTTTTTCCTAGTTGGCTGAAAGTTTTTATTCATAAATGGGTACTAAGTTTTGTTAAATTCTTTTACTATATCTGTTAATATAATCATATAATTTTCTCCTTTATTGTCTTATTGCGGTGCATTACATTGATTGCTTTACAAATTGTAAAATCAACCTTCCATTCCTGGGATAAACTCTGAATGGTCATGATATATAATTCTCTCTATATATTGGTAGCTTCAGTTTGCTAAAGACTTTTGGCTTTTATTTTCATAAGAAATACTTACTTGTAATTTCCTTTTAATGTATTTGTCTGGTTTTAATATTAGCATAATAATATGAGTTAGAAAATATTCCCTACTGCTCTATTTTCTGAGTTTGTGTGGGATTAGAAAAAAAAATCATACAATCTATTTATTAAGTATAAGACTCTATTATACATACGGCTATTTAAATTTTTATTTCTTCTTATGTCAATTTTGATAATTTATGTTTTTCAAGGAATTTGTCTATTTCTTCTACATTGCCAAATTTATTATCACAGAATTGCTCATAATAGTATCTTTTTAAGTGGCCCTATAATCTATAGTAATAATGACTATTTCATTCCTGATATTGTTGTTTTATGTTTCTCCTTTGTTTTCCTCAATAAGCCTGGGGTTTACCAGTTTTATAGATTCTTTCAAATAACTAAATTTTGGTTTAATAGATTTTGCTCTATTGTTTGTTTTATTTTTCATTGATTTCCACTCTTATTTTCATTGTTTTTGATTTTACTTTAGGTTTAATTTGCTTCTTTTTTTATAGCTTCTTTATGTAAAAACATAATTGATTTTAAATGTTTATTCTTTTCTAATATAAGCAATAAAATCTCAAAGTTTGCTACTTAGCACTGCTTTAGCTGCATCCAAGAGTTTTGATATATTTTGTTTTCACTATCATTCTCTTCAAACTATTTTTAAGTTTTCTTTGTAATTTCTTCTGTGACTCAAAGATATACAGACATGTAAGGAAATGGAATAATACTTTCTTTGTATTTGTAACCTGCTTTTTAACTTAATAAATAATCAAGAACACTTTTCCACTAAATAATTTTGTGCAGCATGATATTAAGAAGTGTATAGTTTTGTACATTATGGATATATCATACAAAATTTATTTAAACCAAGTTTCTGTTGTTGTATAACTGGTTGTTTCCAATTTTTCAATTATAAATTATTGCAATAAATATCCTCATATATTAATTTTTGAGCAATTAAGAATTTTTCTCTTCGTATGATTTTCTATAAGTGGAATTGTTGGGTAAATTCTCTTTTTAAAGAGAATTTCCTACTGACTTCTTCTTGGCCTGAATCTACATTTTTACATGGTAAATTAAATTCACTTATTTTGCAAAATTGCCATTTATTTGATTTCCTGTAAGCCTTTTTATTTGTTAGTGAATGTTTTTTGCAAAAAATTCTTTATATTGACTATTCATATTGAATCAAATAAAGAGACCAAATGTTTGTATATTTATTGCTTTTTGAAAGATTCCCTCCCCCCCCAGAGATGATGTGGTCTGTGAGCTGCATCAGCCCCTAGGCATGGCTATTTGGCCTTCATAGTGATGATATTAAACTGCCAACATCTACAATTTTGGGGATATCACATATAACGTCTGGATTTTCAGGCTGTCTTGGAAAATTGAGAATCTGGCAACAATTGGTCAGGATTCCTAATGAGAATTAGTGCAAATGGAGTAATTACTCCTGTAATTGGCAAGCCCTTTCCATTTTGCCATAGTTCTTATTCAGCCAGTGTCACTTGATTAGAACACAGCCTGACTTTCCTAGGCATTTGGATTCACAACCCCTGATTTTGCAGAATAGAACCTATTAGAAGACTAATGCCGGCCGGGCGCGGTGGCTCACGCCTGTAATCCTAGCACTCTGGGAGGCCGAGGCGGGTGGATTGCTCAAGGTCAGGAGTTCGAGACCAGCCTGAGCGAGACCCCGTCTCTACTAAAAATAGAAAGACATTATATGGACACCTAAAAATCTATATAGAAAAAATTAGCCGGGCATAGTGGCGCATGCCTGTAGTCCCAGCTACTTGGGAGGCTGAGGCAGTAGGATCGCTTGAGCCCAGGAGTTTGAGGTTGCTGTGAGCTAAGCTGATGCCACGGCACTCACTGTAGCCTGGGCAACAAAGTGAGACTCTGTCTCAACAAAAAATAAAAAAAAAAAAAAAAAAAAAGACGACTAATGCCAGTCATGTATGGGCAATCCCTGAGTTACCATTCAAAACCAGGTGACAATGGTCTCTACATGCAGGCATGAATATTTTCCAGTGTCCATGGCTAGCATTCTGCCATGGGTCCTTCCCCTTCCTTTTCCAAGAAACTCTAGAAATTCCCTTTGGTGACCTACAAGATTTATACTTCCAAAAGGAAACTTGGCTCTTTTGAGATACAGAACAGAGATGTCCTTCTTTGTACTTTAATAAGTGTGAGTTTTTCTAGGCAAAGATTCATTATCTCTAGAACTGTGCAAGCAGCATGTATCCACATAATGTCCCCCAGATTTTTTAGGTCTCAATTTTAAGGGTACATTGAAGTTATAGCTCTTACCCCTCGGTAGTTTTTAATTCACCGCACAGTTAAATATGTAAGTTGGGATCAAATTATTAACGTGGGATGTTTGCCATCTATTCCCCTACCCTAGCCAGCCAAAGAGAATTCTCTAATTACCAGATCAATTTCCGGATTCTTTTTCTTCCTATCAACAGGGATTCTTTTCTGCTAGGAGAGAGGTAAGGTCAGTTGACACAATAAAGTGATACAGAAAAGAGAGGGTGAGGAAAGACAAAGAAAGGAGAACGACGTGTTGAGAGAAGTTATGGGGAATTGCGAATTAAAATGCTCTGGATTGGCAGCAAGTATAAGGGGGAAGGGTAGAAAACGAAAGGGGTTTTAATAAATATTGTTATGGTCTTTGAATTTGGATGCCCTTTATGATTCTTAAGAAGCATTAGGTAAGTGGTTTCAGTTGTTTTGAAATTACTTTGGCTATGGGAAGCTGTTGCTTGACTGCAACCCTGCTCTGAGATGGAACTGTGTCTGTCCCAGGTTTATAAAGGTTACACAGGCTTATGAATAGGTTTTCCTTGTTCATATCCTTCTTATTTTTTGCTATGATTACATTCATTTGCTGTTCATGATAGTAAGTGCTGAACACCTGTTTAAACAAATTTAAGGTTGTTCCTTCTGGCCTAGGGTTTGGTGTGTACCCTCTTTTAAAAAACCAAAGACCTCGGCAATTGAGACGTACAGTTCTGTTCTCCTTTTCTATTTATATTTCTCATCGTATGGCTTTTCTGAGGTGGGAGTCCAACAATAAAGGTCATACTGCTTCTGGCTCTAAGATTTGATTTCTTAAACACATCGCAGGTCAACTAGAGTGCTAGAGTTTATTACTTTTCAAAAACCAAGTCCCTGCCAAGTGAAAGGAGAGAAGGACATGTTTAGATGAAAGTGCTTGATGTTCAAATTCTGCAGTTGGTTGACATTTTATTGCTCAATACAATTTTTCCTACCCTTCGGGGCATTTGGCTTAATGATTTCCCAAGAACAGCACGATGAAGCTTCAAAGCCAGGGGCAGGTTTTAGCAACAGTGCTCTTATTCCAATTTATGTGGATCACATGTCCAAAACCCTGTATAAATCTGAGGTTTTTCCCATAAACACTTATGCCCAGAGAATATGGTAAGCTATGTTAACAAGCCATGTTAGATATCAAACATTAATATGGAGATAATCCAGGTAACTCTCATGTAATAGATCTGTGTGCGGGCTGAGGGGAGGAGAGAGGAATCTAAACTAGACTTCAGATGTGCAATACAAAATTCATTCAAAGGTATCTGTCACTAGCAGTCCGATAGTGCTGGTTGTTGGATATGAATTTGTTATGAAGAACTGGATACGTTGGTCTGATGTCTTAAACATTGAATTATGACAAATGTACAAACAAGATGATATATAACCCCAAGAAGTTTGTCCTTCATGGTTATTTATTCCATGGGTCAAGGGGAATATAAGTTCTTTATTAGCTTTAAAGTGGTTTTCACCTTATTGAACCACATACATACCAATAAAACATGGCTTTATAAGGGCATATATTCTAGTTCCTTTATGGTTAAAAAATGAGGTGTCAATTCTTACACTGGAAGGGCTATTCAGTCCCTCTCTCACTATTCTCTGCTTTTAGAATTGACTCCTCCCCCCTCTTTCTATATTTGTGCTGGCTTGGATACTTTTCATGGTCAAGCGAGTCAGTCCACACAGGAGCCTTTCTCTGCAGGCAGGCCCATAGCAACAGTTAGGCCTGGAGAAAGACTGCCTGGTGTTAATGGTTGGATCAACCTAAAAACATTATTGAGGATAGGAGAATCTTTTTCCCTGGAGGTTTAATAAAGAAAGTTCATGCTTTCCTGTGTCTGGAATTGTATGCATGTGCAGAAAGAACTGGGAGGCAGCTGATCCCTCAGGTATCTGCCCAGCATGAGATACTTACCCCACGCCCTGTGCTTATTACTGAAAAGCAGAAGAGAGGGCTTTCTTGACCTTACAATAAAATAAAATAACAGCAAGCAGTGTTGTAGAGTCACTTCATTGTAGACAGTTTCTAACAGTGTAACCTTCCAGAAACTAATGTCAGGCAAACCTGCCACCCCGCAGGGGTCCGAACTTGTGTTTAGGAAAATGTTAATACTTACTTGAAACTTCATCTGACAGCCATTCTGCAATACTCATTGCATAACAGAGGAAATTTTCAGCCCTGGTTTTTAATTTTCTTCTCTTTTGCGGGCTTGGGGATGGACCTCAATGTTATTTTAACTTAGTTTCCTCCAGGCAAGGAGATTTACTTAATTGGACAGCCAATCAAGAAATCCTGTTACTGAACATTTTGTATCGTGCGGGCTGTGCGCCCCGTATGGTCTGTGGTGTGTCTGGAAAACAAAAGGCGCTCGGGAGGGAAGCTCAGCCTTTCACACGTGTCTAGAAGGAGGCTGAAGGATATTCAAATAAAGTAACTATTTTTTAATATTACTTTATTTTATTTTATTTTATTGTTCAGTGCAATTTCCCCTACCCTTCAGGGCAAAATGGTTCTAAAATCAGAAGTGTGATTGTTCTCGGTCGTCAGAGTGCCAGTCTGCGGAGGAACAATGGCCAGGCATGCGCTGGGAAGGCGGCTATTGTACACACAGGCAGAAAAAAGGACTTTCTATTCTCTTCGTATTACTCTAAAGCTTAAGGATGAATAGCTTCCTGCTGGAGATTTCTTACAACCTGGCAGTTGTTGGGAGTGTGACATGAGGATTTTTCTCACAGATGTGTGTGCACATCAGACAGACACGAGGGTTTGCAGCCAAGATGCCAGTAATCCAGTCAGACGAGGCCCGCGTAGAAAGGTTCCCTTCTTCTTGAAGCCTTTGCAGGTTCTGGAAATTGGCTGCAACAGTAAGTCCTGCACATGGGCCAAAAAAGTAACTTCCCAATCTAACTTATGTTTACTCCCTGTGCCTACTATTTACTGCCTGTAACAAGTTTATTAACATTTTAAGTATGTTTATTTTTAAAAGCACATCTCTTTCAACGTAGGTGAATGTAAGGGCAATAAACGCTACCAACAATGATAGATAATTCTAGCAATATGCATGTATGTTCTTTGTGCTAAACTCAAGTAAATATGGAGAATGATGACATGAAGGAGAAGCTTAAGGCGAGAGAAGGGAAGTGTGAGTTATTCACCTGCCAAGAGCAAAATTTTTTGAATAAGGGACAAGAAACGCAAACACAAACAAAAATTAAAAGAGGAGGGAGCTTAATGTAAAGTAAAAGTTCTCTTCTACCTTTTATTGACCTTCCTTTTCTTTGCACTCAGGTAACACATTTTACCTGCTTTGTAGGGTGAGTTTTCCTCAATCACATGCCACCTCCCCAACCCCGCCAAGCCCTCTCCTCCTCCCACCACACCAGAACCTGGTCCTTGACTCTGGAACTTAATGGGGCGTAAGGGAAGAGAATGTGGCTTTGTAACATAACTCTGGTTTGGAATGCAAGTTAAGGCTCTTTCAGCATCAGTTACAGGACAGCGCATACTGGCACTCAGTCAATCTTTGCAGAGAGGCCTGCGCCCCTCCCTGCTCCCCCCATAGGATCCTAAGCACCGTCCCCAGCCCACCCCACCACCCTCCCTAGCAGGGAAGGAGAGAAAGTGGAGAGAAGAGAGGAGGCTGACCCTGGGAAGAGGGGGCAGGGTAAGAGGACGAGGGTCATCTGAGCCACAGCCACCAGATGGGATGAGGTGTGTGGGGATTTATTAGAGGATGGTCCTGGGAAGGACGAAGGGGAAGGAGCAGGGGCAGGAGAGCCCCGGACACTGTGACAGGGGTCAGGAAGGAGGACCGGGTGTGAAGAGCCCCCAACTGCAGCACATTTCGGAAAAAAATTTAGCCAGGTCAAGGGGAGTCTCAGGCCGCAGTTGTCCCTTGGAAGAGTCCCAGGGCAGGAAGACAAGCCCTGGTGTGAATCCCTCTGCTGAGCTCAGCCACTGGTCTCAGCAGGCTCCCGGGAGAGCTCAGAGTGGGGTCTCCACAGCCACCACAGGGACCACAGGCACCACGGGCGTGGTCACAATGGAGTCTCGCAGGATTTAGGACTAAGGCCCTGAGTCAGGGTTGGAGCAAGGAGACAAACTGAATAAAACAGAGAACTCAGTTTTGAATCTCTGCCCACCTGTATGCAGGTTGGAAAATATTACTTGATCAAGTAAAGGACTGATTGAAGCTTTCCCAAGATTCTCCGGGTTTGACAAGTTACCAGTGAGGCCATTTGGCTGTGGACACGTAGTACGATGTTCGTAGCTGTGATTCTCATTTTGACAGTTAGTCACATTACCTGGGGGCCCGGGTAGCCGATCGCTGTATCTGAGCATGTATTTGTCTGCCTCTGTTAAATGCAGACCTTACGGGGCATCTGCCTGGCCTCAGCCGAACCAACAGTAATTTCTCCCTCCTCTCAGCAACACTGAGCTCCCACCAGTGACATAGTATTCTTTGTCTTGTACTTTACACAAGTGTATGTGATTTCTCCCATCCTCAGTAGTCAATAAGCAACTTGAAGGTAGCAATTGCTTACGCTTGGAATCAGCATTACCTTGTACACACAATTGGTGGGGGCTTCAATGTCAGTTAAATAAAATGCAGGAGCAGGATTGGGCAGGTAGGGGGTAAAGGGAAAAATGATGGAAACGTTTAGATTTATTTCAGCCTTCTCATTTTGAGAAGGTCTGGGGTGGCTTATAACAGAAGGCACAAATATGCTACAACCACCAAAAAGGATAAAAAAGTAAGAACAAAGGAAAGGGGTGGAGTTGGAGACAGAGCGGTGTACTAGAAAAAACTAGGCTAAGGACTGCTACTGAGATTAAATGCAAACTTTACTTTTGACCTTTTCCTGGCAGACAAGACAAAAAGGAAAACACAAGTTATATAAGGTTCTTATTAGCTAATAAAAAGAAGCATGCCAATTTTTCTATAGAAGTAGATTTTTTTTCTCTAGCACTAACTCTAAGAGGAATTTATTTTATGGCTCCTTATAGAGCCCTTGGCTTTTTAAACATATGATGGTTTCAATAACAGTTTTATAAAAAATATATAGAAACTTTTTTCTATATGGCTATTTCTAATATTGATTTTTGATAAATGCCACAGTTCAGAGATGATATTTCTGTGGAGACTTATGAGGTTGGGCCCATAGCGCCTGGAAGGACCCTGGGAATGGTACATTTCAATAATAATGACCACAAAATTATATTCAAATAGAATATGACTGTGGCTGCCTTTCTTTAAAATTTGGCTAAATAGTTCTGTACTGACATACACATTTTGTTTTGACACTGGGCCTTGGTGACAGTGGAATAATTTAAATTCCATGTATGTATAATGACTTAAAATTGATCCCAACACATCCCACACTGATATTAAGAGAAATAGCTCTGAGGGGCATGAAAAGTGTTCTAAAAGTCCTCTGGTTTACAAATCAGTTTAAGCACCAAACCCAATTACACAAGTTTCTTTTGTACTCTGGCACTTCTCCAAGACATGAACATGCCAATATGCCATCATAGGTTGGACACCCTGGTAAGTGGCCTCTGACCTGGAAGTTAATATGCAGGAAGTTCACTGCAGATGGCTTTTGGGGTCAACACCTATGGAAAGAAAGGGAAGGAAGCAGGATTAGGCGGGGAAGAAGTTGGGCCAAACCCATAGGAAGCTCTGGAGTTGGGATGGCTTTTTGGAGTTGTCCCAAGTTGGATGAGGGGCCGGGCGTATGTACCCCCACATTGGCAGATGCTGGACATAGGCTGCCCAGGGAAGGGGTGTGCTGGTGGCAAGGGTGGCTCTCCTCAGCCAAGGGCGGCTCTCCTCAGCCAAGGGCAATCCCTAGAGAAGGTTAACACCTGAGGGCTCTGGACCAGTGGTACTGCCAGCAGCTGGGGGAGTATGTCCTTTGTTTCTGAAGGTGGTACATCACAGTGGATCATAGGACTTTGTATGCACTGTTTACCAAAATAACTAGCAAAACATACTTTAATCCTGGAGCCCAGCCAAACATCCCCTAGACCTAGTGGTAAATAGAACACAATTTGTGGAGTCCTGCTTTAGGCTAATGACCTAGATGTATACTCTGTATTCTGTCAATTGAGCACAACAATTCGATTTTATATTTGGCTACTTCTACCGGAAGCCAGATATCAGTGATTTATCAATTAAGAGAGTTTATTTTATTCGATAAGTAACATGGGGTACAGTTCAGGGCTTATGCAGTGGCTGAGAGAACCAGGTTTCTTCCCCCCTCCCTTGTTTCCTTTTTTTGGCATGTGACTTTTGTCCTCATGGCTAAAGAGGTGCTGCTCTACCCCAAAGGGGCAAAAGGTGAGTGCCAGGCAAGCTTCTTCCTCTATAAAATTTTCTAAAGCGCCACTCTGTGGATTTTGCTTACCTCTCATTGGCCAGACTGAGTCACATGGCCATTCCTAGTTTCAGGGGCACCTGGGAAGGTAACATTTAACTAGGTTCCCTTACTTAGGAAGTAACGGAGACAGGGTATTGAGAAGGCAACTAGCATTTTCTACCACAAATAATAGAATTTAAATTCTTTCTTCATTGTTCCTAAGTGGCTGAAAAACTGTGAGGACAAATTTTACAGGAAAAAATAGATATAAAATATACAGACACATCCGACTACAACATCACAACAGATTGCCATATTTTTCAAATTTATCCTGTTTCAGACTTTCCACATTTCATCAAAAGCACTTCTTATGAATTTATGACCACTGATTTACTTCTACCAGTTGAGACAGAGCTGTGCCCATGATAGGCATTCAACGTGTGTGTGTATGTGTGTGTGTGTGTGTGGTATGTCAAAAAAATAACGAATTTGACGTACAATCTAACACCGTACTGAGCAATGAGGTCATCAAAGATCATGTATCTTGCCAGCATATCACAAAGAGCCCCTGAGTAGCAGCTGAAGAGTGGTACTGAAAGTGGGTTTTAGTCTTTGCTTTAACTTGGTCTTGGTTATGTCACTGGCAGATGGGTAATTTTCTAGTGATTTGACTTCTACCAACATAGACTTTAGGAAACTTAGGGAAATACTGTATAACAATTGAAGACCTAGCCACATTATAATTAAACATAAAAGTGCAATGACCCTATCCTGAATTGAAAAATTATTGTTCTGTCTTTTACTTCTCCCCTCCAGAAAAGAAGCTTCACTTTCTATACCTATATGATTTTAAAAATTTCCCACATATGAAATTATAGCATTTAGTATGATTTTCAAATTGTACACACATTACCTTAAAAACACCTACTAGGTTCTTCTCCACATCCTACCCCAAGTTTAGGGGTATATCACTCTTCTTCTCTCGTTGATGGCAGGGTTTTTTGTTGTTGTTGTTTTGGTTTTTTTTTTTTTTTTGGTCAAACTGTTCTTCTTAAATATTCTCAATAGACAGTTTAAAGCATCACAAAATTAAAAATGGAGGCCTCTGTGAATGTCTGAAGATTCTGCATTTCTAACATGCTTCCCAGCTGATGTCAATGCTGATGGTTCCTGACCACATTTTGGGTTAGCAAGGTGCTGGTTTTAAAACTTGGTTGCAGGCTTAAAGTGTGGGGGTTTTACAAACACTGATGCCTGGGTTCCACCCCAGAGAGCTGGATTTATTTGTTTGGTGTTCAGATTGGGCATCAGATTTTTAAAAGCTCCCCCAGGTGATTCTAATGTGCAGCAAAGTTTGAGAACCACTTCCATAAACTGATTGGAATAGTTTTTTTCTACAAGTCTCCCCAAATGCACAATTTGGTAGACTTATGTATCCTTGTACATCCCCACTATAGTCGATACCAACTTCTGGGTCTTTTTTATTGAAGTAGAGTGCCTAGCTTCACTCCTGGCATGGGCTCAATCATTGGTTGCATATATGAGCGTATGGAAAGATGCTTGTCCCACTCACATGGTCTGGCAAGGAAAGACAGGTGATTGACTTCTCACGGAAAACCTGGTCTAGCACATTTCTACTTACTGCAATTCCTTTGCCAGGCTTCTTCCAAGGAAGATCTTCTATACGGAGTTTAGAGCTCTTGTGAGCAGAAGGCAGAGAAGAGAGAACAAAAAAGGAGGGAATATGAGAGCAAAGAGGAAGGAGAGGGAGTAAGGAAAGGAAGGAAAGAGGGAGAAAAAGAGAGAAAGGAAAGGAGAGTGAGGAAGAGATGGAAGAAGAAGAATGGAGAAGAAATGAAAAGAAAGATGGTTTATTAGGGTGTTGAAAGAAAGTTTTAATAGGTATTTACTAACCTGCCATCTATGAAAGGTGATACAAAGATTCTGTTGAGATTAACAAATGTTTGGTCTCACAGGAATCAAGTGCTTGAAAAGTTACATAAAACTATGCAATCGTTAAAGAATAAAAGGAAATGATACCAGAGAAAACACAGGACATAATGACAGAACTATCAACAAGTGAGAGTTATGGGCTGTGGACAGCACGAACTCCATTTTTATGGGGAAATGGTACCAACCCTGTTGCAATAATCCTGTTCCTTCTGCTCTCTTAGCTCTGTGAAATTAACAGCAAGCAAAGAGGTGGCCACCGAAGAAAAAGCATTTAACACAGCTTGTATTAAAGAGTCTTTTAGGGAATTATTTAAATATTTACAGTTATTTCCTCTAGCCTGTACCATCATGTAGCTTATACTTATTCACTCTGAGAAAAAAAAATTAATTCTCAAAATCTTACTTGAAGATATCTTTTGAGAGTGCCATCTACATTCCCAATCCCATCATGCACATCTAGAACTTTCTTATTAGTGTTGAAGCCTTGATACTGTTTTATGAGAATAAATAATGGGAATTCAATCCATTCAGAGTGGTGACAGTTTGGTATCTTGTTATCTTTTCTAAGAAACATTCTTAATTTGCTGTGTTGAACTTTGGCAATACAAGTCCCTTTAGTGACATAAAAGAAGCCAGTCTTTAAAAGATGCTGACAGATGTGATTGTTTTTTACAATGGGGCTGAGTTTCCTGCCCTGCTGCATGTAATTAGGCATGCAGATAGAGCTTTACTCATTTTATTAGCTCAGTGGGAGGGAGCTGGGGGCCCCATAGCTCTGCTTACTAAAAGGAAACACTCTCTCTTTCTTTAACATGTAAATGTGTCTAGATTTCTATGGAAAAATAAGAATTTGTGTTTTCATTTTTAAAATGCTGCATAAAACTAAGTTTGTGGTAAGGAAAACATCATTTCTACTGATTTCAAGCAATCATAATTTATCCATTTCATCAGGAACTTGGACAGTAAAGATATGTACATGTATGGTTTAAGGGCCGGCATTTTTGGTATCCTAGCAACATCATTAAACATTGCCTTGCGGCCTTCCTGATCTGAATCTGCTCAACTTTCCTATTTGCCTTTTTTATTCTTTGCTCTTCTCTACTTAATATTGTGAGAGCTAAAATGCTAATATCACTAAACAATTCCATTGGCAGAGTTTCCTAGGTCAAGGTACCATCTCTCTCTTTTAAACTCTTGAAATTTTCTTTACTATGTTTAACTGGGAACTCTGGCTCGTGAAATCTCTGCAGAATGCCCACCCTCATTCATCTTTCCCGTTTAAAAACACTGTGTAAGAACAAACCTGGGGCCTCTGGGTGACGGAGAACACTCTTGGGGTCCTCTTTCTTTGAGGCCCCATTTTGGGTCAAATGTTGGCTTACTGTGTGAGTCTAGTGTCACCTCCTCTGCACCAAGCAGACAACCCAGGGATCCGCATTTCTCATGTCCTTGCCGCACAGTCTCCATTAGAATCTCAAGCAATAGGACACAGCACTGAAATGTGAAGAGACAATCAAAGAGGGCAGACAAGGCCAAGGGGACAAAAATTACAGACAGGGCATCTCATCTGAGGAAAAGGCCACCTGAGAAATGCAGAAGCACACATGGCCCCGGGTTCTAACAGCGGCAACTCATGGACCCAAGCAAGGACAGAGCGTACTAACTGAAATTCATAGATGTGTTGCTCTACAAGTTGAAAGAAACCTGGCTCCTAGACATGTAGGTGGGCCAGTCTGCCCCTCTGCAGATCTCTCAAGGAGGCGATGTCCCCTGCCTGAGACCAGAGCGTTGTCCAAAAGAAGAGCCGACACCAGAACTCAGCCTCCCTGCGTGCCAGTCCAGTGGCGAACGCACAAAGGAGACGGCAGAGCGTAGGAGCACTAGCGTATTGCGGATAATGAGTAAACTTGTTCCAGAGTCTAATTATGTTATTTACTGGTAGTGTTACCTTGGAAATAGGACTTAAACTTTCCAAAGTTTAATTTCCCTAATCTATAAAAGGGTAGTAATATCACCACCACTAGTTCATAAAAAGCACTCAGATATTAGCTCCTTCTTCTTTGCCTATAGCTGCCTTCTATACCTTGCATCTTATCCAGCCCAAGTCTGTCAGATGACACACATATGGGAGATAATCTCTTAATTCAGTAATTTGGTCTGCTTTGTGCACCAGAATACGAATGGCTCACACTTGACTGATCTGACTGCAGTGACATTGCTAGCAACTGTGGTAGCACATAGTGCTCCCTGTGACGGGTAAGAATACACTCTACTTGCAAACGAAAACTTGACAGGCCTCTTATAGGCCATGCCAACACTTTGAAAATAAAACTCTTGAAGTTTCACCAGAAATATATTTTCACATGATAGGAGGAAACCTTCTGGAACTTATTGCTTACATAAATTGAAAGAGCTGCATCAACAATAGGGCTGTTATGAACCCGGGCTCCACACTGTCTCCTAAACGGATTAGACAGGCCTCGTAATGTGTTAAAGGCAGAAAAAAGTGACCCAAGAAGTGGCTAAATCCTTAGTTGTCCTTAGTATTTTCCCATGTCAACGCTGCGACTTGAAAAGGCAGAAGGAATTGACTGACTTTATATACTTGTCTGATCCTTTCGTACTTAATGAAATATAGAATGTTTTATTTGATCCCTGTGGGAAAACAGCTAAACTGGGCAGTCTGTTCCTGACATCAAATATCAGCAATCAGAATATTTGCAAAGTCCCTTAAAAATCAGAACATCACAGATTTGTTAGAAAGTAGGTGCCCCAAGCTTATAGGTGGCTGTTAACATTGTTTTATTTCCTTTATACAAAAAGTAGAAATGACAGAAAAAACACTCTTGACAGAAAACAATACCATTGACCTGGTCTCACTGAGGAACTAAGCCAAATCTGCCCATATCGTGGGGAAAAGGAAGTTCAATCAACATTAGCAAATACTCATGCAACTGAGGAAATACAAATGGCATCAGTGGCTTAGTGAATGTGCTGTGGGTGGGTTGAATCAATCCAATCTTAAAAATCATACATTTGCCCAATCATGCTTTTAAACAGCATCTCTTTAAAAAAGCAAGTTGTATATACAGATATTACCCCAATGCATCTGATACAGTATACTACTATAAATTTAAGGCATCCTGATATTCTGTTGTTTTGCTGGTGAGGCATTGTTCTCATGGTTTTATTTCTACAGAGAATAGTCCAGAAATTTCCAATGGTGTCCAAAGGGCATCAGTGGGAGACAAAAACTGGATTTATAAGAAGAGTTCTTTAGACTCTGGCTCAGCAATGTGCTTTATGCTGTAGGATTTCTTCATTTCTCTATTGATGTCATTATGCCTAAGCAGAAGAGAAACCACAAGCCAAAATTAGATAAAACTATGGTCAAGTTACAAAACAATACCACTAAACAGCTCACCAAAAATGGAAATTATCTTCACACAAACCACACTGAAGACTTCATTCCAATAGGCAAATTATTCTTTTTTCATATAAACCACTCTTTAAACAATAAAAGCAATCATCATGTAATAACACACACTTGCTGAACATTTTTTAATTTGGTTATGGAAGTGCTTTCTCAGTCACACTGACTGAAATACACACATTCTGTAGTCAAGAAAATCTTATTAAAAGTCAAACAGATAGGAAGTATAGTATGACTTGGTCTAGTGGAAACAAAAAATATTTATATTTTATTTATATAGATTTACTGGTGACACTTTTTATTCTCCAAATAAGCTTGAGTGTTACAAGTTTGAAGAATGCTTTTTCTTTGTGATTACTGAGTAATAGCACATAGAAAGACCACAAGTAGGTAAATCTCTGGGAAAAAGAAGAAAGTAGGAGACAGTGATGCTGTTTTTCCCTCAATACTTGATACCTAGTAAGTCTGCAGAAAAACAGCACAAACTCAAACTGTGGAACAGCTTTGCTTTTTAACTGAATTTTCCTCTGGGCAGGTGTGTTCATTTTCATGAGATGTTAGTCTGATTCTGGGTATCAAATCTTCCAGAGAGCAGCTATGTTCTGCAGGTGGGCAAGACTATATATTACTAAATTACTTCTTGCTGCTACACCAGGCAAAAACAAACTGCTTCTTAACTGTACTTACTAACATGAGGCCACACATGGATGCAGGAGACCCCCACGTGTGGTTTGCTGGTCTCAAAACTGTGCTTGCCCACAAAGACTGTGTAGCCTATTTTTAGTGTTCTAGTATATATCGGATCATCATCTGAAAGTTATAGTTCTTATTTTTCCTCTGAATATAACTATAGAGAGTTGCTCATGGGCAAGAAAGGGAAAAGGAAAAAGGTGAAAGAAGAAAAACTACTTGGTCAAAAGATGTCCTAGGGATTCCCATTAAACATGATGGGTTGAATACACAAATTTATCATCTCTTTCTTGCAAAACAACACTAAAATGAAAATAAGGAAATAAAAAAGGCATACATCTATATGAATAAAGGAGATGGGAGAGGAGATGATAACAGACAAAATGAAAATAATATTTCAGAAGTAGGAAGGTGGATGAACATTAGAACTGATTTAGCAGGGCAGGAAAAGCAGAAACCTAAGCTCAAAGTCAGGGAACCCAACAGACTGATTTGCATTCAAGACCCAGAAATTAAGAGCACCATGTACTTCTGAAGGTGATAGCAACTATGGGAAAGAATGAAGTTTTCCATATACTAATACATACAGACCTCCAACATGGTAAGTGGAAAAAAGTGTGAGGCAAAACTGTGTGTACAGTATGCCACCTTTATTGTAAAAAGGAAGGAAAGATAAGGATATACATTTATATTTGTATATGACTATAAAAATTTAAATAAGATTTTCATATAAAATGCTATAAAAAAGGAATCAACAGAAAACCAATAAAGTACTATTGGAAATAAACATTCTTACAGCAGGAACAAAAAATTCAATAGAAAGATTGGAAGGTAAATTTCAGTAAATAGCCTAGAATGTCAAACTAGAAAAAGCCAAAGTATGAATAGAGAACGATAGTTAGAAAATTTGAAGATCAGCCTAGTGTGTCCAACTTTAGAATAAGAGGATTTCTAGAAAGAGTGAACAAAGAAATAGGAGGTGAGAACATTTTCAAAGAAATTATACCAAACATTTCTCAGAAATGAAGCACTTACGTTTCCAGACTGAAAAAGCCTGCTGAGTACCTGCAGCCCAGGAATGAAAACAAACCCATATATGGCAAAGCATCAAGAAATCAAAATATTGGGGCTAAAGAGAAAATCATAAAAGCTTCCAAAAGATCAGCAGAGAAGAATGGGACTTCTCAACAGACACACTGGAAGCAAAAGAAAATGAAATGATGTGTTCAAGATTCTGAGAGAAAATAATTTCTCACTTAGAATTCTATACCCAGCCAAACATTCCTAATTCAGTGAATTGAAGATACTTTCAGACATGCAAGGTCTCAAAAAATTTAGCACCTATTCACCTTCCTTGGGTGGGAAGATATATTTACTGAAGCATGAGAAGAAACCAAATAAAAGGAAAAGACAGATTCAGAAAATAGAGTATAGACGGGAGAAGCAAAGGGAATTCTCAGGATGGTGCACGTGGGAGACGCCAGGACGACAGTTGTGCAGCAGTGCCAGATGGCAGAATTGCAGATGGCGGCAGGAGGAAAAAGGGGCCTCCATGAACAGACAGAAACTGAGAGGCATCTGAGCTGTCTGAATGTGCTGAGAGATGGTTTTTGTCTTCGGCAGAGTGTTGAGAAATGAATTGTAAACTAAGAAATCAAAATTATTTCCAGAGGATACATAAAGTTGTATAAGAAAGAAAATGTAATATAGCACAACACAGAGAGTCACTGTTATTATTTAAATAATCATCATCATAATAAACACCAAATACTGATTTAACCCTAAAGAGTGATACAACCATTATGTATCACTGGAGGTAGGGGGAGGAAGAGGAAGTAGGGGTATGTGTGTGTGTGTGTGAGCAGTGCTGGATGCTAACATAGAACTAGATTAATTTGGTTCATTAAGTATATGGATTTAGGAGCCACAATGACTATGTTCAAATCCTGGCTCCACAATTTATGATCATCATTACTATGTAACTCTGGGCGAGATACACAATCATTCCATGCCTCAGTTTCCAATATGCAAAATTTGGATAATAATAATATCTGCCACATAGTGTCATTGTGAAGATTAAAATAGTAAATACGTGTAAAGTGCCTGAAATATTCTCTGGGACATTGTAAGTGCTTTATAATTGTTTATAAGTTCTATCATTATTTTTATCTTCATTAGTAGGATGCTAGTAGATAATAGGGGTAATGTCTGAAACTGAAAATCTGCATGAGCATGTTATTTAGAAATAGAGAATCCAAAAGGAAACATCTGAAGGGAAAGCAAATGGTTGATTCAGGAGAGTGAGGGTAGGCAAGGGAGTGGATTTGGCACAGGGGAAGCCAGTTTTTGTTAAAATGCTAATACTAGCATTTTAGTATACTAAATAGTATTACTAGTATAAGTACACTACTTTGACAAAAAATTAACATAAAAAGTTAAAAAGAAGTCTAAGGATAATGTAGTTTAGACTTTGAGGAGGCATTTCTGCTTTAACGTCAAGGATGCTGAAATAAAAAACACTTTGAGTACTCTTTCTGCAGGACAAAAGCTAGCGTGATTGCAGCTGAGTCTTTAGCAAGTAAAATGTTAACTTGAGGCATTTATCTGAATAATATCAGGATAATTCAATCCTCCCTGAGCCCTTCAATTATCTAGTACTGAATTACTAGTATTCAAAGAACAAAAGTGTTTGGGTGATTCTGGCATGAATTATTCAGATAATTTGCTGCTCCTCGATTTCAGTTTTGGATATGAAATCACATTCTGAGTGACCAAAATTGGAAAGCAGAAAAGACTTAAATTTAAATAACAGTTTTTGAAGCAATCTAGCTGCTGACTCATCTAGGCATGGATTCCACGTTTCCATAGCCCGTGGTGACCAGGCAGCAGCTCACGGAGCCGCGTAAGATGGCCCACAGCGGGCACTGCAGCTCCACTGGTAGCCGACGTAGGCAGATCTTGCTATTTTTGTGATCTCCCTCAGAGCTTTATTGAGAGCACTGCTATAAATCCCACCTACTGAAAAATGGGATTTTGGTTCAAAGTATGAAAACTTGTACTCGAAGTTCCCAAACTGAAACTCACTGTAGGTAGGTAGACTTGTGACCAGAAGGCCTAGATTGATAACAGACACACTATTTTCTCCCCACACTCCGGTGGGATGAGAGGCTCAGTCCTTTTTGTCTGTTTCTTATTTCTTTTTTCCTCTTCTTCTTCCTTTTCTTCTTTCTAGCTTTGCCTTTCCCTAAATATTTGTGAAGTTTCTGCCCTGCACCAGGCACCAAGTTAGACACTGGGGCTGCAAATGGACCTATAATGGTGCTATCCAGGGTCATTGCTCTCACCAAGCTCTCATACCTTCCACGGATCTTGCTAAGTTTTAATTGTATCCTCTTTTAATTCTCTCTTGATTATGATCTCCCTGAGGGAAGGGACCATGCATTATCTTCTCACAGCAAAACGAGAGGCGTAGAGCTGAAAGTGGTGTTGAAACGAACGGCCCGGCAATCCAGGGATATGGTGTTCAGGGAGATTACACACGTGTGGTGTTCAGGAAGGAAGAGCACCAAGGAGCACCCGGGCAGTGATGGTAGAAGGTACTGGAGGGTGGCCGTGGCTGTGTAAAGTCTCTATTTGGTATTTTTAAACCTTGACCAACCTATTGCATCTTTAAAACTCCAGATTTAAGTGTTTATAGACAGGCTCTGCTCTTTTAATGTACAAAGGTGCCCCAGTGGTGGCGGCCATGTGATGCAAATGTAACACCAACAGAACATGTATCTGCTTTGAGGTCACACAATTCAAAACTGGACCTTTGGGGAGCGAGGAAAGGAGGGTGGAGGTGAAGTGAATTGTTTGTTCTTGGGTTTTCTGACCCCCTGAAACTAGGCTTAGCGTGCTGAAAGAAGACGCTCTGGTGGGATGATTTTTGTTTCCAAGGCAGATCTCTTCTCTGTACCCTCCTACCATTGGTTCACGTGTGTTCACAAGTTCCACACGTTCATTTCCTGCCCTCCCAGGGCAGTGATTTAAGACAGTGCATGGGGTCTCCCTTGCAATAGCATTTTCTGTATCTCAACTTACCACAACCTGATACTCAACTTGGTTTCACTGTCTTCTTGTGGTGAAGCATGCTTTTTCCTTTTCCCAGAGTGCTTAAGGAGCTTATGAAAAGCAACTCCATTTGAAAAACTTTCATTAATCTTGGGAACTCTGCCAGCCTTTATAAAGAGTTTGCTAAGTTGTGCTTAGACATTGGAAGGATGACCATTTTAACTATTGCCCCAAACCTGGGCATTTTTCTCTACACACAACAATGTACCTTATTAGCAGATAATTCCCTGTAACTTACTACAGAAAGGCCAAAGATCATCCCAAACCTTGGCCTGTTTTTAAGAAGAAACTGTCACTTAATTCATGTGAAGAAATGGTTCTAGAGTGGAGTCTCCCCCTCTCCTCCAAGGTATAGGCACAAAGCTTTAGTATGAAGAGTTTTCCTTCTGAAACTAATTAAACCCTTGGGGAGGCTGAGGCGGGGGTGGGCAGGACAGGAGTTGTCCAGAGAGCACAGAACACCCGAGGAAGCCTGCGGGGAGGAGAACTGCAGCTCTAGGAGTGTCTGCCCCTGAGGCAATCCCCCTTCCCCCAGGGACCTGGCTGATTGGCCCGGGACTCCAGTGCCAGCAGGTTAGAAACAAAATACAGAAAAACATACTTTAGATCAGGGCTCGGAACTTGAAACTATGGATTCTGAGCCGAAACTCGAATGCCTGTTGTGTTAAGCACCAGCTACTTTATTGAATACCTTTTTAGTATCAGCACTTTAATACAATTTTCTGCACTGTTGAATTGGTAATATTCTGTCTACCTCTAGAATGAGGCACTCAACACATACCTGGATAGCATGGTAACGCACCTACACGGCTCAGTACTTATACCATGATCCCTTCAAGAGTCCAGTGTACAGGTTAACAATAAGGTTAACACTTTAAAGTCAAAAAATTAAGGCAAGATTAAAATGAGGTTATTTGATTATATACAGAAAAATTGTGGCAAGGACACATTTGTTCAGCAGCATCAGGGGCTCTTTTCTGTGCTGGCTGCATTTTCCCGTTATGATTCTGTAAATGCCATGCAGTGGGGCTGAGGATACACTCTGATTGGGACCAGGTTCCAGCCAGGGCCCCACACCTGCTTCCCAGCGTCTTCCACATCTTTGCTCATTCTTCTATTAAGTATGGTGTCCTGACAATAAGGAAATGTATGTTTGTGTGTGCTGGGGGCAGGGGAAGGGTATCCTAAACTCTGACCTTCTACTGGGCACAGCAGATGATTGTTGCCACAGTAGATGTCACCTCACCACAGGCTAAGCCGACCACTCTCTTTGAAGCGGCTGGTGAACCACCTTGAGATCTATGCAACATATTTGATAGTAGCTCTTGGCTCTGGATATATAATTCCCAGGGTGGCTAATTCCTCAGCAGTAAAACCCACACTAATGGTGTTTATTGCTTAATGTCTTTTTAAGGAGTCTATGCCAATGTTGGTGCCGGGATTAGAAGTTTCCTCGTGCTAACCCTCAGGCAACAGTGCCACTGTGGTCAGAGAGGTGTTACTGGTGGTGGCCGGGGGTTAACACCCTGTGCCTACCAGTAACTGCAGTCGGTGCTCACTTCATGTGTTACAGATCTCAAAAGGACTTAAACTCCGGGAAATGAATATTTCATTGGCATTTTAAGGCCAGTAATTGCAAACATTCCTTGGAGCTGTAATAACTTAAAACCAACTTGTCCTTTGTAAGATAGAGACAAATCTGCTAGTTATAAGCCAAGTTATCCTCTGCAGTTGAATCACAGTGGGAAAGCTGCTCAAAGTAATAGAGTTGAATCTAATTTTAAAGGGCATTGAAAAGAAATTTAGATTCTTTGCTATCAAGCTGTGACCAATTTGGAAAAATAAATGGCAAACAGAACCCCCTTCACAGAGCTGACATGCTTTAAAATGTTTTATTTATCGTCTCTACTTTTCCTTTAAAAGGAAAAATAAAAATTTCTTAGGAACTAAGATGGAATCCCAGTGTGTCCCTGGAACTGGGATCCTTGTTCCACTCCTTTTCCCAGGGCTATGCTGAAAGGGCCATTGAATGGCAACAATGTTTGGTGTCAACTCCAACCCAATGACTAACGTTAGCTTCAAAGTCATATGACCCTGGGCAATCCCTGCTACCTGAGAGGGACCGTTTGGCCTTCAAGCAAATGCTCAGGCCAAGATTTGAAGTCATTACTGACAGATGAATACTTGGGTTCCCTTCCTGCCTGCAGTGGGTGTCCCATAGGCAAAAGGAGGCAAGCAGTAAATTAGGTGGTTTTGGGGACCATATTCACCCTCCAGTCTTAATTTCTGAGAGGAATCTTTAAGAAATTTTTAACTAGAGAGATCCAACCTTGCTTTATCTACGGAGTGAACCAGGCCAGTCCTCTCTACCTCTGTATGATTATGAGTGAATCAGAGAAGCCTCTCTAGCATGAAGGAACTAGGGTTTCCACTTTCTATAGAAATACATGCCAAACAAAACCCGTGACAAAGTATAGGTTAATTTATGAGGTAGTGAGGGAAGGGGTCAAAATGCTTATTTAAATACACCGAATACTTTTACTTTGGGATTTCTAAGTGTGTATTGCTGAAATTAAACTCTATTATTCTAATAAGTAAAGCCAGTGAATCTGATAGGTTCAAAACTGAGCCTTTAGAAGGACTGTTCCTTAGGCTGAATGGGAAAGTGTTAACCTAGTGTCAGATAACTGAGTAGCCCCATGACCTCATTTTGTGCTCTGAGTTTTGTAATCCTATTACTGCAGAGTGCTCAGCTTCGTTCCCTTGCTAGAATCAAGTATTTCTGGCAGGGCAATCTACTGTGATACTAATTGTCTTGTTCCCAGTTGCTGTAGGAGCCTGGAAGAAAAGAGAGGGATTCTCCTTCTCCCTGTCAGGGAGTCTGCCAAATCTTTGTGCTTCCTTGCCTCAGGGTATGGCTGGTGACTTCTGTTTAAGAATAAAAGCAGAATTTTCCAGGGGCCAGAAGATATATAGGACCCAAGATGGGGACAGAGAATAGTATGGGTGGGGAACCTAAATTAGGAGAAACAGAAGTGGAAATACCAATGTCTGGGAGGGTTTTTTTTTTTCCCTATTCTCTTCCCACCCCAGGCATTGGGTACTCAGCACTGGCCAAGATTCTGCCCCAGGGTGGCCGGAAGCAGTCCAGACGCCTGGCTTCGGGCACATGTGAGCCTGACCCAAGCAGACCACTGGTGACCAGTAAATACTGAAGCTCCAAGGCTCTTCCTTTAACATACTGAATTAATGAGACCCCTAGGGACATCCCCGAAAATGACTGAGATTTAATTTCCCTGTAGCCTGAAAAAAGATCTAGAGCAGATTAAATTAGATTTGGGGGGGTGGTGGGGGAAGGAGAGTTACTTTTTTACGCCTTAGCATTCTCAACTAAAATTACCACCCACAACACATGCACCCACACCACCGCGCCCAAATTCTTTGGAGGATTTTGGTGCTGAATGACATGTCATGATTTTTCAGTTAGTTTAAATGACTTAGAAGCTGTTGTCTTGTAAAATGGGTTCGGGGGTTTACCTCTTCTGAAAAACACCAGTTAAGAGACACTGACTGCACTGACTCTCTTTGGCTGCTCCCGTTTTCCTCCTCCCGTTTCCTGCCTTGTCCCTGTCCGCAAACTGAGCATATTCTGGGGGGACGAAAGCTACGATGCGGGAGGACGGTGCCCACGGAGGTGCCCCAGTCACTGGGGACGTGATCCCTTCTCTTCTATGTACACGGTCCATGCATTTTGAATAGTAAACATTTAGTTTGAGAAAGGCCCTCGCTTTATTGGTGTGAACTCCTAAGACTGCTCAGAGCCTGGAATCGTGGTTCATAATGCTAAGCTAGAGAAATTCCAGGACAGCAGGCCCTTGCTTCTCCTGAGATCAGCAGAATGGTGACGAAAGGAGCTTTCAGTCTATAATCAGCACTGAAATAAAACTCCAGCTCTGTTTCAAAGTTCTGATTCTGACTGGAGGCTGACTCATTCCACCATGACAGGAAATTTGATTTCAATACTTACTTGGTACTTGACTCCAGCAAAACAAAGACTGAAAGCCAAAGTCAACTAGGACACGCAGCAAGTTTGCGTGCTGAGTGGCTTCTCCTGACTGACGCTGGAATAAAGCCCCCCCAGTGGAGGCCTTTCTAAGACCCAGTTACCCGTCTGTGCCTGTGCTGTTTGAGGGAAGAGTCGTAATTCTTCTTCCTTGGTGTCATCCCCTGCGGAAAGGTGTTCCGGGTCCGTAATGTAAAAGCTCATGCAACTGAAGGCAAAGGCTTGGCAGCGCCGCAAGACGCAGCCCCTAAGCCACGTACCGTGCGGAGTTACGCAGACGCTCCTCAGCCAGCGTGTTAGAGGAAAGATTGATGCAGCTGCTGTACATCTCCTAGAGAGGCGCAATTAAAAATCATCGGAAAACATGCAACAAGCTCAGCACATGCACAAGTCCCGATACACATGAAGCATGCAGGAAAGAGATTAGAGGACAGCAGCCTAGTGTATGCTTTAAGGAGCACGGGGACCTGTTGAGAGGATTCTTCTCTCACTACTGAGCGACAGGACCCATTAAGTTACTTGGAAAAGTTTTATTTGAGCAATTTAAGTTTTGACATATTTAACCCAAAAGGTCTGGTGTCTTCAGCTCAAGCATGCCTTCTCTTGATGAAACAAATACATGATAAAGTCCTTTATAACAAGGACAATTTACAGAGAAAATTGATGTATAATTTAAAATTGGTGTCCAATTATTTAGAGGAATGCTAACTAAAACTTGATACGGGTGCTGCGAAAAGAATGTGGACGGTTCTTAGACCTCACTGTAATGGGCTTTTAACATTATAGCGAGTAGTAAGTTATGAAGATCCTAACACTCCTCTGGGTGGTTTATCTAGATTGCGTGACACATGATCCCAGTCATTCCATTCCACAAAGAGTTTTTCATTTTGGCTTCTAGACCATTTTTTAATGGCATGGCAAGCATAGAGCATGCAGGAAACACTGCCTAAAAAGATGTTCCTATCTCTGATTCACTGGATGTAAGTCACAGATTATAGTGCATGGTTTTCCAGTGGATGCAATTATAATATAAAATGTAGTTCGTGGCACACTCTGCCATCCCCTGTGGACTGGCAAGCGCTTCAGACTCCTATAGGCTCCAACCAACACTCAGGGGTCTGTGTTATAAAATGCCCATGTGGAGGTCCCTGTGGTGTATTCATTTCAAAGGTCACTCCAAAGTTGAATAGCTAAGTCTTTAAAAATAGAATTTCTATTTATGTGCTTTTTAATTTGGGCCTGAAAATAAACTACCCAGTCACATGAAGAGAACAAACTCTTCCTAAGACAGAATCAGTGCCAACGAAGGACCTTGATTTTGCATTGATTGGTAGTTTCATCCTGTAGAAATGCCTCCCAGTCTAGGACCCCTAGCACCCAAGAATTAAGCCATTTAGGGAAATTTAGGGACCAGAATATAATCTATGATTTATTTACCTTTCTCAGAGTATTTGCTGAAGGAAGAGCAAGGGGCATATACTCTAACCTGACATGTCAGTAGCAACACACGGATCTGGCTTTCCATGCAGCCCTTTGGAATTTTTCTGGGGATTCCCTCAGGGTGGCACAGGTCACCGATCTGCAGGGTTAGGAACCACACGATCAATTCAAGGGAAGAAAAAGGATAATCCCCAAAGAGCACTCACTGCCTTGTTCTTTCCTTTGCCAGCGGAGCTCCCAGGGTTTCCCTTGGCGTCTGTCATCTTCCTTGCCAGCGAGGTTAGGGGCAGCGTGGAGGTCTTCAGCGGGCTGGCTGCCTGATAGTTATTGTTATTGTTCTGGTTGCCACTTAGTGTCTCCATGATGGAGCGAAAGGTTCCAAAGGGCCTTTTCAGTTGATCCCCTGACTCGCTACTCGTGGAGGCCCGGTAGGGAATCCTGCCCCTGTCTTTATCTTTTTCTCCGCTTAGTTCAAGGCCGGTCTGCTCCATTTGCACCACAGGCTCCTCAAAGGTAACTCTGAGTTTTAAGTTCTGAGACGTCCTGCGCTTGGAAGATGGAGACTTGAGGGCGCTCTTGGGACTCGTGGCAACTTTCTGGGCAGCCGCGCTGTCAGGGCTGGTCTGAGTGGGGTCCCCCGAGGGCTGGTTTGGGGGAGTGCTCCCCGAGCCTGCATACTGGGATTCTAGGTCCGGTTCGCTGCTCTCTGAGGTGGGAGATGGGCTATGGCCATCCGGGGATTTGGAGGCCTTGATGCTGAAGGGAAACCTGCGTCCGGATGTCAAGGTGTGTTTCTTGATCATCAGGTGTAAGCTCTCTGCGCCGTCCACGCTCTCCACGCTCTCTACGATGGGCTGCGGCCGGGGCCGGTCAGCCCTCCTCACAGGGGTGCTCTTGGGGTCCTCGGAGTTGGTGGAGTCTGTGTCAGACTCGCTCAGCGACCTCTGCATCAGCTGCCTCAGCCTGGCTAACTTCAGTTCCCTCTTCTCCAGAGGGATCTTTTTGGAATTTCTAGAGGAGGCCTGAACATCCTGGAATTCCAAGGACAGCTTTTCCTGGGTGCAGACATTCTCTGAGATTTCTTTTCCCAACAACTGGCGTAGGATTTTATCAGAATCTTCCTCTTTTGCTTTGGCCCTCGCCCTGCTGGACGCTGACAGGCTTCCAAGAACCTGGATCCCTTCTTGGACTCCTGCTTTGTGTTTGGCTATAGACTCATCGTCTGCATCCGGAGATTTCCACTGGGACTTTCTCGAAGCAGGTGAGGACGGTGAACTGAAAAGAGGATGAGAAACACGTGAGATGATTTCCTACTGTGCTAAAATGACACAGCCACAAGTCGCTGCATGGCCTTCACTGCCGTTACTAAATAACAAATAAGAATCGAATAACAATAATCAGTTAATGCTTTTTGAAAGCCATGTGCAGATACTCGATAGTAGCAGCCGTAACCAAAGTATAGCATGCCTCGTGCCTTACGCTACATAATACTATGACTGTTAAATCTGTCTATTGTTTTACACATCCATTATGCATGAATTTTCTTAATCCCATTTTCAACAACTTTATCAAGCTATATATCCTTGTTCCCATTTCATAGATGAGGAATCGAAGGACTCAGAAAGCGTAAGTGACTTATTTATAGAGGTGGAACAAAGAAACAGCAGAGCCAGCCATTAGCCCAGGCCTTCAGACCCTAGGTCCAGTGCCCATTGCATTGTGATTTCTCATTTTTATTCCTTTTTAGAAGAATAAAATGGTTTCTGCTGTCATCCTCTGGAAAGTTATTAAAGGAAATCCAAAAGAAGACTCAGAGATTTAAGATGGTTAAGAATTCTAAACACTGGTGCCTGGTATTACCTGGGTGAAGAAGGGAGTGATTTGCCTTCTGATTTCTGGGCTTCCAGAAGCTGTTGGAGTTGGTTCTGCAGCGTGACACGCTCCACTGTCTGCCTGGGGAACACAATCAAAACACATAAGCTCTCTGATACATAGCTATTGCTATACATTTGGAGGTATAATTTTTTCATAATAATTTGCAGTATGTTGCAATAAATTCAAAAGCTTTAAAATGTGCATAATCTTCATTCTTACAGTTCAGAAATTTTCCTAAGGACACAATCAACAATACACCCAAAAGATTATTGTTAATATCAGTGAAAAACTATAAGTAATCTAAATCCTTATCAATTAAGTCTGAGTAAGAAAATTATAATATTTGTATAATTATAGCTATCCAAATGACAATATGTTTGAATATCTATGGACATAGAAAAGGTTTCCCTAATATATGTGCATATGTATAAAGTATACTCATATATAAATATATAAGGTGTATACAAAGTATACTTTACTTTCTTTAAATAAAAAAGGAAATTACAAAATACTATGTGTAGTACACATACAGTCCCCAACTTATCATGGTTCAACTTACAATTTTTTGACTTTACAATGGTGTGAGAGAGATGCACATTCAGTAGAAACTGTATTTTGAGCACCTGTACAACCATTCTATGTTTCACACTCAGTATTCAATAAATTACAGGAGTTATTCAACATTTTATTATAAAATAGGTTTTGTGTTAGATGATTTTGCCCAACTGTGGGCTCATGTAAGTTTTCTGAGCATGTTTAAGGTAAGCTAGGCTAAGCTATGATGTCTGGTAGGTTAGGTGTATTAAATGTATTTTTGACTTATGATATTTTCAATTTACAATGGGTTTACTGGGACATAATCCCATCGTAAATTGAGAAGCATCTGTAATATCATTTTTAGGGAAACATGCTTTGTCTCTCTTATATATATATTAAACAATATATTTAAAAAATCTGGAAGGATTTTTAAAAATTGAATTTTTAAAAATTAAATTAAATTTACTTTTTATAGACAAGGTCTTGCTATGTTGCCAGGCTGGTCTCGAACTCCTGGCTTCAAGTGATCCTCCTGCCTCAGTCTCCCAAAATGCCAAGATTACAGGCCTGAGCCATGACACCTGGCCTCATATTTTATCTTGTCATTGGCCCAACTACAACTGTCTACAGCATTCTGCGTTGGAGACAACTGAAGGACTGTTGTCTATTAGCATATATGTGTACTTTATTCCAGGATCATCAAAAGAGAGAGATGCCAAAACCCTGAACTTGAACAGTTTACCAGTAAAATAGCTATTGTAGCTCATAAAAGCTTTTCAGCTTTCATGCTATGGAGACTGAGGAGAATGTTTTGTGACCTTTTCTCTGAGCATGAACCTTCAGAAAACACATTCTGTTGGATCATTTCAAAGCTCTTCTTTATGAATATGTCCGTACATTACTAGAAGGAGTGGACATTGGTACAGAATTTTTGGAAAGATACTAGCAAACATCTATCCATATTTTAAATATGCATGCCTTTTGTTCTATTATAGCAATTCCTTTTCTAGGAACTTATTTTTAGAAATATCTATACATATACATAAAGGTATATGCACAAGTATGTTCACTATCGAAAGATAACTTAGTTATTAATTTGTGTGCATTTTTCCTTCAATTACATTGAGACCTTTAAGCTCACCTAACTGATCTTACCTGGGGAAGTTTTGTGTGCAGAGGATTCTTGGTGGTAACCTGTTTATTTTTTAAGTTTTAAATTTTATTTATTTTTTCTAGTAAAAGTCTAAACTCATTAAAAAGATTATTGCAGGTATTGGCAGGGGGAAGAGATGGAGGGGCACAGAGAATTGTAGCTCTGAGAGAGATAAGAGAGGTTTCCCCAAACTTAGAGAAGAGACTGAGGGTCCAAGGCCTTATCATACTGTTGCTTGAATTATAATCGCTTAAGGCCTTTGACCCACCATAGGCTTTTTTACAGATGAGCTGTATTCAGTCATATAAAACTTGCATATATAAAACTTAAAGGTAAGACTTTATATTTTCCCTCTAAAATTTAATTTTTAAGGTTCCCCCTCCTAATCGGTCAACACTACTTTGAATATTGATTTCAATTTTTCAGGGACTCCTCCCCAACATGGCAACTGTAATTTAAATGGTGTGCTTTCCAAGGGCTGGTCTCGGTCCCCTCAGGCGGGCGTTAGATTCTTAATCCTTCAACTTGCCACAGACCTACTTGATAACTCTCATTTGGCTCCTTTTTCTCCAAGCGTACCATGACAATCTCCCAGAAATACTTCCCTGACATCCAGAAATGCACAGTGTAACAGTTTAATAATCTTATCAAGGAAAGAACTGACTTTAGTTAATCATAGAATGTTTTAAATAACTTCATGCTGACTGAACACTATTTTATGTTCTGAGGATTCATGAATCATCTGCTTAATTTTTTCTTTGTTTTTTTACAAGGCAAAAATTTAAGGAAAATTGGTCAGTGACTATGTCTAATCCACAGGGCTAGTTACATGGAATTGTGGTAGAAATTGAAAATAGAATAGCTACTGGAGTAAAGGGTTACGTATTATCATCATCTACTCATCTTCTTCCTTCAAAGAGTCCTTAGCGTATTTTTATTCTTCCCTTATATTTTTTGGAAAAGTTTCATGTCTTCCGTTAGTTAACTCACCAGCCCAGCTGAGTTCTAGTTCAAAAGCTTTACCCTTAACCTCATCGTGTGCTATGTACGTTATATTTGCCACTTCTTCAATAACATCACAGCAGGTCATTTCTTTCATCTGAAGCGTTTCTATTTCTGTCTTTGCAGCTTGCCTGGCTTTGCCAATGGTGCAGCCCCAGTCACTGTATGAAACACCTGATGGGTCAGCCCTGTGGAGCTGGGCATCGTCATTCACACTGCAAGACTCTAACGGGCAACTGCAGCCAAGAGGTCTAAAGCACTGTAGAATGTACATGCACGCATGTACGCGGCTACACCGTCTGCAAGACGTTTTAGTGGAATGTCACAGCCAAAGGTAGATCTAACGTTGAAAGCTTCTTCCCTTGCTATGTCTGCTAAAGAAAGTGCATTTGCCAATAAACCTGCTACCGCCATTCCAACATGCCGATCAACATTAAAAAGTCATTTGTTGGAATCCTCTTCATAAAGTTTGGAAAGGACTAATTTTTCTGCCCTAAAGACAACACCATCTTTACATCTTATTCCAGTAGCTGGACTATTATTTTCCACAGCCTTCATAGCATACTCAACTTGAAAAACTCTTCCTTCCAGAGAGAACGTAGAGGCTGACAGGTCATTCCCAGCATGACCAGGTCACTAAAACCAGTGCAACCTGTAGGGCTTCCAGGCCTAAAGCCATCTGCTTAATTTTTATAATAAATTTGCTAGTGATGGTCACCAGATTATTTATCCATAATTTCCCAAACACATTTTTCTTTTTGAGAAAACTAAGAAACTGGTCCATCTCTAGCCTTTCTCTCTCTCTCATGCTCTATGATTTCCTAGAATATTAGGGGCAGTGGTTTGGAGATGACGCCTGTGTGTGCTTTCAGCTCCCTGCCGTGTAATCGGGCCCTGGGAAGTGACACAGGGGAGACTCTCTTTCCCTGTGCCCCGTGGCCCACGTTCCCTGAGCAGGAGCTCTGCACTTTGTTGTTTGAGTATCATCTTGCCTCCGCAGAGATGGCACCTTCAGCATGAGCCCTGGCTGTGAGGACTTGGGCGGGAGGAAGAGAAGACGAGGAGAACGCCAGGAATTCCCTGTGCAACTGGAATGAAGGTGGCTTACCCCAGCACTTGGCTGAAACCAAAGCACAACACTGACAAGTCAGACTTTGTTCTCATGGGACCAACAGGCCACTTACTCCTTTAGCTGCTTGGTTAACTTCACCACCTGCGAGGCCAGCGACATGCAGGTCTCCACCACCACCAGGTACCTGGAGCACAGGGTGTGACCCTGCCGCTCGGCGCTCTGGGAGGGCTTTTCCCCGGCGTGGTTCTGCATGGTGACGTTTGCTCCATATTCAACTAAGGTCTGTCAGAAAACGCAGAGACGTGATTGTATCAGGACCTCCCTCTAAACACTATGTTTTAATGACTGTAACAGAACGTTGACTGGGACTTTTCTTGTTATTCCAAAACCAGTTATCAGAGCCCATGGTGTCGGGGGCTGGGCAGAGCAGCAGCACATACAAAAGAGCCACCAGTGACCCTCCGGAGGTGGTGGTATCAGACACCTCCCTTCAGAACCTGCAGAGACGTAGCGGAACCACGTCTGCCACTACCGATCCCCAGCCTGCCACTACCGATCCCCAGCCGAGGCCCACAGGAGGAGGGGCTGGCAAGGGGGGGGGTTCTGCTGTCTGTACCGTCCTTTTCTTTATCAGATATGCAGTGCAGACTTTGTGGGGGGGTGTTTTGTTCCTTTTGATGGTTGGGCTCCAAGGGAATCATTCACAAAGTCAGGGATGCCTGTAAGACAGGGAGAGTGGAATTTTACCTGTTCCTATTTGCTCGTGCGCTGGGCACTGCATTGGGAATGACGCTTGCTGATCTGTGGCCGAGCCCACCTGATCGGAGTGAACGGAACTGGAGAGCAATGACGTGGCAGAGAGCCAAGAGGCTGTGACGCAGCCCCCACCCCCGCTACGTGCCACGGCAAAGTATGTCCGTGGATCGAGCAGACTTTGTAGAAAGAAGCCTGGTGTGAGCTTGCTGGCAGCCCACTAACCAGGAGAGGGCTCTCCGGCAGCACCACGGGGGGGGGGGGGGGAGGAGGTGAAGCTGGGGCAGATCGCCCATGTCAGGTACCAGCGTGAGGCTCCAGAGAGCCCTCTGAACACCCTACCCTTGGCTCCCAGCAGACGGCACCTGGGGACTGCCACAGAGGGTAGCAGCAGCCACAGTCTGCCAAAGGAGCAGTGACAACTGTCAGAGAAGTGCCGTGCCTTTCCCAGTTAAGCAAAGAGGCATTTGACTTTCTCCCTTCATACCTCCTCTGTATCCCTGACACCACAGCCCAGAAGGAGGGGGCAACAGGAGCGAAAGTGTGTAAAAAACCGATCGTGCCTCACTGCCCACTCCAAGTCCCTTGAACCTGGAGTCTAATCTGGGTTGGGAAGAAGAATGTTTTGAATCAGAAATAACATTGAGATTTTAAACTGGTTTGGAGTAAATTTTAATTGTCATAAGCAAGCAGAAAGTTATAGAATCTGGCCAAGGTATCATCAGTAGAGGAGAGAGAGATTTGATAGAGCATTGTTGAATCAATAATTCAAAGAAAACCCAAACCACTTGTTTTGTGTTTATACTGCGATATCATTAGATTCCACAAAAAGTTGGTATGTCAGAATTAACCAACCGCCACAATCTGCTCTACTCTACTCTACCTACGGATTTATTTTGCTAGGGGGTAGCATTTTTCCCTACAAGCAATGTTTGTAGTAAATTCTTAGACTACTTAGACTCAGAGGTTGCCAAGAAGCTTCATTTCCCTTTTGTTTATGATCACTCCCCATGAAAGGTCACTTCACCATAAAGTCGCTGCCACCTACCTCACGGGAGTGTCGCAGAGACTGTGTCAGCACTGAGCTCTCGCGGTGCTCGAAGAGACGCAGTATAAACACAGGCTGCCATTACTCCCCCTCGACTCTGACCTCTGCAGTTTTCTTTCCATTGTTTTCCTTACTCAGCCCCCTCCTCATCTCATGGGGTCCCTTGCTCACTTCAGTCTCTTTTTATCTGTGTTTTTTAATCTTACACCCAGTGGACAGACCCTCTTTTGTGATTATCCAAGTTTTCACATGCGTGGCATCTAGTGCCAGAAGTTTCGTTTGTGTAAAGTGGAGTGATGAATGCCCTGGAAGGACAGACGGTCTTTCTTCACATAATAAAAAGAAAAATAACTAAAATCTCAAAGAGAATTAGTGATACCAGCTGGTTTTCTTTGCCTTTCAGTCATTTATTAGCTGATAAAAGGTTTATTTCAAGACTCTTAAATATTAGAGCGTTTTGTGAAATGGAAAAGTGTAGTTTTCAGTGTTTGTTCAGTTACGATTCCTCCACAAAAAAAAAAATAACGCTACTTCTTTAATCTTTCAGCAGACTCAGTGAAGAATTTAAATTTCTCTCCTTTATGTACTCTCTAATTTCCTATCATTCCTTTTAGAACTTGGTGCCTTAAATTGGAAGGTGCATGCTTTGCCAACAATAATAGGGCAACTTTCAGATACTTGGAATATTTCCTATCAAGTTAGCTCTCCAAAGAGTAGTTTCGTGTGAGAGAGATTTCTGCTGTGGCCTCTGCTTTTTGTTTTTATTAATCTCTTGCCTTTCATATGTACACTTTCCTCTTAGGTTCTCCTGGCCTTTCCTAAGTCCTCTCTGCCTGGCTGAGCAACGGGTTCTCCCTGTCCAGCTTTGTTTTAGATAGTCCACCTGGCCGCAGCAGGACTCAGCAAGTACCTGTCGTATAAACGAGCACACTGAGTTCGCCACGTAGGAAAACAGCACAGAGATATGGCTACAAAGAGTGCTGCTTTCTTGGACGTGGCAAATGTGTCACACGCTGTATGTTACATACACACTCATTTTGAACCGTATGAACTTGCTGAGGTAGAAGTATTTTCTCTGAACATGACCTTCAACCATATGTTGTCATTTCCCTTTCCTACATCTCACGCAGCTGTGGGAACAATCCATAGATGATGGGTCATTTTCAGTAAGAATGGATTTGTCTGATTCTGGTAGCTATGATTTATGTTTGGAAATAAAATTCCAGGCCAAGTCCAAGCTTCAACTTTATTTCTAATTCAAAGCCTCTCCTCTCCTCACACTGCCTCGCCCCTTCTCCCGGCTCCTTTCCTCCAGCGGGCCTCTCTCTTCTCCGGTGCTGAGCCCTTCACCGTTTTCTAGGTGAAAAGGTCTCTTTGCTTTTTATGTTCACACGCACCCCAAACTCTTCTGGAGACGCGCACCCCATTGGGCTCTCCCACCCCGTGCTGTTCAGATGGTGGCACTGCGTTTGGCTCTGTTCCGGGCAGCCCTGCATTTGGTGGAGGAGGAGACGCCGCCTCCTCTTCCCACAGGAGCCCCGCACTCTCTCCACCCCCTCTTGGAGTATCCCTGCTGCGGCTTGGGGCAGGGGCACAGCCTCTGTCCCCTCTCCTGTGGCTCTCCTCCCCGGCTTTTTGACATCATTGCACGCACTGGACACGACACTATCTGAAAGACAGGTTGGGCTACCCTGAGGCTGCTGGGTGGAGTGGTTGGACTACAAAGGCCCTGGCTGTGCTGCCCAAGCGCTGACAGGGTCAGCAGCTAAGCCTTGCCACCCTGGCCAGTTCTTGGCCTTTTTGAACACCTTTGAGAAACTCAATCCTACTACAGAAAAAGGGAGAAACCATAGTATTCTTTTCCTAGACTACCGCTCCCTACTAGAAAAACTCTTCTAATCCATTCATGAAAAATCTGTCCTTTTTTTCATATTCCTGGGAAGGAGAGATTGCCAGTGAGGGCGTGAACCGTCTGCCACCTGACAGGCTGAGAGACGTCCGTGTGGTTGTGGCTTCCCTGGTGTCTTGAGAACATGGGGGCATTTAATGTCTATTGTCTTCAGCATTGGGACTTCAGAGTAGTGTTTAGGGAGCAGGAAAAGTCCCTAACACTCTGCGACCCTCAAGGAGAAACTCTTAGGGCTACACATACCTACATTTGTGTGGCTTTCGAGAAATACAAATAAATCAATATAATTCCTTATTGTCTACTATAATATAAAAGGCGACTTAATACAGACATTCTCCCAGTGAACAAAAGTTCAACTCTTTTTTTTATTACTTGATACATGCAATTCTCTCTGCAAAGCAGCAGGGCCCGTGTACCTGTATGCACCCGAGGTAGCCATGCTGAGAGGCTACGTGAACCGCGCTGTTGCCGTCCTGGTCCACTTCGTCCAACGAGATGCCCTGTTCCTGCATAAACTGAAGAAGCCACAGAAGAATCTTTTCCTATAAACACAAACACAGTTGGAATTAACAGAATATCATGAGAGAAGTCAAATATAAAGACAGAGGAAAACAAAACTCTAACTTGTGAAGCTTAAAGCTTAAAGCTTCTCATAGCAAGAGAAAATTCCCAATCAGTATGAACTGAAAATCCACGACTCTTTGACTGAAATAAAAGGAGGAGTGAATTTTAAGAGCAGAAAGTTGCCTTGGAAGTGCTCTTGTTTTACTTATTCTATAGATGGGAAAATAAATTCACAGAAGGTTTGAATGCCTCCTCAAAGACACAGAGCTAGACAGATCCAAAGTTGGAATGGGAATCCCGGTCTTTTGATTCCAAGGCTCCCAAAGCAATGTTTTTGCTACTGTGTTATACTGCCTGTAGGCTTCAAGAATATTACCATAAAACTTAGACTATTGAGATAACTGGCCTCTACTTTTAAGTTCATAATTAAACATAAGGGATGCCTTCCCAATCCCATGGCTCCTGCAATCTGCAGGCTTACAAAAAGAGGCGATGCCTTACGTTGCTAAGTATAAGATAATTTCTCTGGAATAATACCAGGACCCTCTTGATTTTTCTGACCAAATGTTGGTGGCATTTTAAAGGTAAAGCTTTACCTTCCTTCATGTTAAAGGGAGGAAACCAAAAGCACTGAACACAAACTTTTCAAAAGCAAAGTCATATGTTTTGTCATAATCCGTTTGCGTTTTACCCACTGAGTGTTTGTGGTATTTTCATGTTATGCTTGGCCTTTGGAGAAGCAGGGGGATGGGATTTCACTATTTTAAAATAGAAGAATTAAACATAAAGTTAAAAAAATATGAGGGTGGTAAAAACAACAGCATGAAGTTTAGTGGGTGGAATTTGACATTTAAAAAGATGATCATGTGTTTGAAATAGCCTTGAACTTCTTTCTTCTTAGCCTTTTAAAGGATTTTTTTTTTCCAGTTATTTGCTCGAACTGGTCATGAACTTTTATACTTTTCTGGATTAAATTTGCCTTCATCTTCCGAACATGCCAACTAATCTGCTAAAGGAATGTTGGATAAAAACAGCCAACTCTTTAATGTTTCACCTCTGATGCTGGGGAACAGGGCGCTGTTTATAAAGGTATCTGAGACAGCAGGGACAGACTGAACATTCGCACCATACTTTTCCCAAATGAGCAAGCAAGGAGTAAGACCCCTAAAGAGCAGGAAGAGAAAAATGTAATCAATGCCTACAACCTACCAAGAATGCACCCGGGAAAGCAGGGCCAGTGTTAGCTGCAAAAGCAGACAGACTGTAAAAAATGAAACTCTCCAGGGTCCCGAGAGAGTGAGGTGGAACAGGGCCTGGAGGCTGGGGCTGGGAGTCACAAGTTAGGTACGGATAAGCTGAGGTGCTCAACCTTCTTCACGGGCAAACCTGGAGAAAGTTGATGCTGATATTTGGATCAGAGCAGGTGATACTTTCACATGCTTGAGGTAAAACCACTTCCTTTGTTTTTCCTAATTAGGTAGGAAAATATTGGATTACTTTTATTTGGAGATAGATGATTGTACCACGTGATTATTTATTTATTTATTTTTTTGGTAGAGACGAGGTCTTACTATGTTGCCCAGGCTGGTCTTGAACTCCTGGGCTCAAGCAATCCTTCTACTTTGGCTTTCTAAAGTTCTGAGATTACAGGCATGAGCCACCACATCCAGCCTCCATGATCCTAACTCTTTAAAAATCTGGATGAGTGAGAGTATCTCAGGATAAAAGATATAACCAACCAGTTTGAGGTTAATGCCTAAGACACATGGAAACTGGACTGGGGCAGGTTGCTGTACTTCTACCAGTGAAAAAGCTGGCCCTACCATATGGGGAACAAATCCTCTTCTATGGGTCATTCCCAAACTTATAGTGACTTGGTTTGCTCCATTATATTAAATCATGGCCTCTTAAAACTGCAGAGGGGAGAGATTTTAGGGAATCATCCAATGTAAACAGCCTTATTTTATAAATCAGAAAACTGAGGGAGAGGACAATGATATGCAATAAATGCCACTTAATGCCATCGATAGGTTCTTGGAAACTGTGACTTTAAGCGAAATGACATACAACAAGACCAATTTTACCAAAGGTTCATTGATATAAACAAGAGTTAAGTTCTAATGGCATATTTCTGGTCATAAAAACATCACTAAATATCTAAATAAAGATCAAACACTTTTCATATTAAACACTGAAATAAATGTCAGCTACATATACATTTAAGAAAGATTAATAAAAATAAGTAAGATAATTATTTACCTAATTATTCCAGTTTAGGGTAGTGGTGGTCAGAATCCATCCCAGCAGCTCAGGGCACAATGGCAGAAGCCACCGTGGACAGGAGGCCACCCCGTCACGGGTGCACTCACAGGCACACCCCACTCACTCACACTGGGGCCACTTAGACGTGCCTGTTCACCTAGCATGTACATCTTCGGGATGTGGGAGGAAACTGGAGCACCCAGAGAAAACCCACGCAGACATGGGGAGAATGTGCCAACTCCACACAGACAGATTCCAGCCATGAATCATATTGTTTTTCCTTTCTCATCAACGTTATAACAAAATGATATTGAACAAAATGACATCACTCAAGGACCTGCTGTATTCTCTGATATTCTAGAGGCTTCCTTCTTTAGCAAGGAAAGCTCAGAGGAGTTTAAGATATTTCAAAATGGTTTATAGGTACATTCTTGTTAGGTGTATTTCCATATATTTCAGACCAAATTAAATATTATGGTGGGAATATCTATTCCACATGCACAAAAAATGCACTTTACTAAGATCACAGTGCTTTGATTTTAGTAATGGGGTTATAGGCCATGGAGCACAAGACTAGGAATTTTCCCATTGTAGAAATCTGGGGGAGAATCTAGGGCCTCGGACTTTGCAGAGGCTTGATAATATGGGAAAACAAATCCCACAAGGCCTGTGTGAGGCAAGAGTTGCCTTGGCTCCTAACGGCTCTCCCAGTCAGGTTCAATCTGTGTTATTACAATAACCTACTTACTTTCTTTTCTTATAATGGCATGGATAGCTCTTCTTCCTTGCAATTAAAGATTCTACCCAACTCAATATGCAAGACTTACATAAAGGAAGAGTCATTATTTGATTGTTCAGAACAAGATGGGTTTTGCCCAGCACCTCAAATCCAGTTTTGTATTCTCTGCAGGACAATTTAAGAGTAAGAATTTAAAATAAGATGATATGAAATTGGCTTTTCCCATGAAACATGACACGGAAACATAAATCTCCCGTCATACGGTGCAGAGAAGTACCACCAATGGTGACCGGCTGGCTGTGCACCTGGTCTTCTAGCCACCAACACTTAGGATTTCTGAGATGAGTATGGAGATGTCTAAAACCTCTGGTTTTGGTAAAAGCCTATTTAACATGCACTTTGAGAAATTCTGCTGTGATTTTAGAGAACATGCCTGTGGAGACACACAGTCCTGTAATTCAAACAGTAATATATTTGACAAATACCTCATAAGGAGGACAAAACAAATATGGCCATTTTCTCCCACTAAGAAGGCTCTTACTAATGCAATGCATATTGGATACCTATGCAGTGGTGTGCACCTCCCCTCAGCCCTTTAGTGAGTGCTTTCCCTCTCCCGCTCTCTCTCTCCCTCTCTCTGTATCTGCAAGAAGATGTTAAAGGAAGAACGTAACTTCAGATTTTCATTTCCCCATAAGCACTGCTTTCGGAGAGCATCGAATGCAGTCACAACTGTGCGCAGCCCTCTGTACTACCTGTGTCACAGCGCGCCTCTCCATGTCATCCATCCACCCACATCCATCTAACCACTCAACTTCCATCT
This sequence comes from Eulemur rufifrons, assembly GCF_041146395.1. NCBI lineage: Eukaryota > Metazoa > Chordata > Mammalia > Primates > Lemuridae > Eulemur > Eulemur rufifrons. The sequence continues at coordinate 87,618,948 of NC_090999.1, read as the reverse complement.
ACTGACTGAAATGTCCCTCATGTACCAGTTTCCTCTTCTAGGGATTTTCTGCTGTTTCTGTAACCTGTTTTAATGTTGTATTTTATGTGTTCCTAAGGGCAACCAAAGTTGTTTAAAGAGGCAATTAATTGATCTAACCTATGAGATTGGCTAGACAAAGACTAATAAAAATGTAATTGAAAAGTATGTCACAGGTTTATTGCTGGTATCAATAAAATGTCTACAGTGTGTGGTATAACCGTAAGTTCTAACGCAGTCAGCTTTTTCTGTGATCATAGATGATCAAATATAACATGCCATCAATTACAAGACTCATTCCAGTTTTTGAGATGTTAAAATGTCAAAAAAATGGCCAACAATAATTTCATTGTGTCATTTATTATAAGACACATGTAGAATCCAGAGATGGTAAAATGTTTTAAACAATTACGTCTAGGAATTGATTAAATAGGTTATGACCTAAACAATTCTTCAGCAAATTTCTGTTATATTTTACTTATGGTAAAACAAGTAAGTTGAATAATACTGATAGCAATAAAAACAATAAATTGGAAGAGATCCAATAGTCATAATATCCAACATTTATCTAGTGACTGCCAAGCGCTGGGCAATGTGGCTTTTCTCAGTCCTCAGAATAACCCTGTGGGGAAGGTTCCATTATCCCCATTTTACAGATAGAGAAACTGAGGTCCAGGGAGACCTTTTCTTTTCTGTTTCTTTTTTAAAACACAAGTATCCAAGGCCATTGAGCTAGTAAATGGTAGGGTTAGGATTAAAACCAAGACAGCTTGACTTAGGAACTGATATTCTTCATAACTCTGTTTTCTCTCTTCTGAGCACGAATGTCCACAACTGCTCATTCTCCCACGACTGCTGACTCTGTAAACGACATGCTCCCTTTGTGCTGTCAAAGAAGTCACGATTAACTGCCTGTCCATCTGTGGGTTTGTGGAGCTGTGTCAGTTATGCTTTTCCAAGATCAGTACTTGGAGAACAGATGCATGCTCATACCAATCCAAGGTTTTTCTGTTTTGCTTTCATCCGCAATCAGCACTTTCAGCACTGTTCCCTTATTTCTGTCCCATCACTGTGAAACAATAAAGTCAAGGGAATATTTCTCCTTTTTCAAGTAAATTGTGGAAAAGCAACAACAGCAGCACAGCCTGTGGAAGCCCCCCCTCGCCAGCGTGCCTGTCACTGCTCATGACCATTCTTAGGAATTGCTGACGAGCCTTTTCATTCTTCAAAGAGTGTTCTTTAAAAAAATCCATATCAGGGTAAACATTTAAAATGTAGAATAAACACGGTGTAGGCAAAGGTGCTCTTAGTAAATGCTCAATGCTATGATGCAGGTTGTTTTTGTAAAAGAATCTCTTGACCAAAGTCATGTGAATGATTCAGAAACAAAAGTAGTCATAGATCTGATGTTTGATGTTGCAAGTAACACGGAGCCCACTGGACCAATGACCAGTGAACAACAGCCTGAAGCCGCTGAGCAGCTCAGGGCAGGGATTTGCTGTGAGAGCCTGGGAGAGACAAGCTGAGCCATCACGCTTGAACAGAACAGCCCAGGTTACACAAGCGGTAGCTTTGAATTGAGATAATTCTGTCCCAATTGTTTTGCCAGCAATGCCTTTCTCAAGGGACAGCAGAGCAGGCCTATCCAAGGACACCCCCGCGTGTTCCTGGGGTCTCTCTGAGGCTTCCACTGGCACACTGCCCGTGGCTCGTCCTGCTAGGTACAATCAGGCAATGAAATAATTGCCCCCGCTGAGACTTCATGTGTCAAGATGAGGAAAATCGATTCTTATCACCTAAAGATCTATCACTCCAGGAGACCACTAAAAACTGCTGGCTACCCCATGGTACTGGAGTCTTTAAAGGTAATTTTTACAAGAAAAAGAACACAAATTGGGAGTCAAATAGAACCCACTCTTTAGGAATCTATATGAAGGGCAGAGGGCAACTAAAATAAACCAAGAGAGGAATTTTCCTCTGTACTGTGATTTCCAGAGTTATTTACTGAAGAAACAAAGCCAGAACATACTCAAGTGCCTGCTTGATGTAGAAAAACTTGCATGTGCTGAATCCATTAAAAAACTGTTCAATAACAGTCTTCCTTGTGAAAATATTAGCCTTGTCATGGTTCCAAGTTCAGCATCTCTGCAGGTTATCTGTTGCATAAGTGGCTGTGTACTGTGGCGGATCAGAATTCACAGTTCTAATGGGCTTCTACATTTTCCACTTGGGCAGGATGCTCTCCTTAGGGTGCTGCTGGAGTGCCCCCCTCAAAGCTGTATTTTAGGTCATAAAAAATGCTTATCAGCTTGAAATAATAGCTTGAAGATTGATACTAGCAGGAAGCAAATGTTTGACACAGCTTTTCAAATAGGTCACAAATTTCCATATTTTCCTCTAGTCCAGCCAAGAAAATCACACCCTCACCCAACCAGTCCCAGAAAGGGCACTTTCTTTTTGTTCTGTCCAATAGTTTCAAAATTATGAGAAACCTGCTGTGAGAGCTGAATAAAGAAACTGGCATAAATAAGCAACATTTCCCAAGACAAAGAGTGCCGAATGCCCAATTGTTTACTTGAGGTCTCAGAACAGCCATGCAATCCTTTCCTCCCTTTCTTTGGCAAGCTCTACCAAAAGTACAGGCAGCCTTTGCACCAATATCTAAAATTCGTTAGGCTTTATATAAGCAAATGAAATCAAGGACATGAAACAATTATTTACGCAATTTAATAAAATTCTGTTTTATACGGAAGATGATATATGAAGATTAGAAGCGATCAAATTCTTCTGGTCATTTGAAAATTCTGTTTTCCCTTTTGCCAATACAGATGCTCCTCAACTTACAAAGAGACCTGATAATCCCAATGTAAGTGGAAACTATTGCTACATCAAAAATGCAGTCCCTACACTGTAGAGTACTGGTTGTCCACCCTCATGAGCACATGGCTGACCAGGAGCTGTGGTTTGCCGTTACTGCCTGGCATTGTGACAGAGTATCATACAGCGTATTGCTAGCCCAGGAAATGATCAAAGTTCAACATCTAAGGTATAGTTTCTACTGAATGTCTTTTTCTTTCACACCATCATAAAGTCAAAAAATCATAAGTCGAACCATGGTAAGTAGGGGACCATCTATATAAGCAAAGAATGGCATTCTTATGGACTGCTGCCTATGAACTAGGACTGTTAGTTTTTAGGACACTATGGATGGGGACTAGTAAGTACAATGCACAAAGAAAACAGAGTAATTATAATATTTCGAAGACAGCAGCTTTTACAAATTTTAAATGTTCTGTCTGCTCCTTTCTTCATTTCACATACTTAGTACAGTTGTTCATTCCTTCAGTGAGTTGTGTAAGGTACTACAAATACCACAATGTATTCTTAGATAAAACTGAAAAAAAGTCCTCAGTTAAATCAATGCCACTGTAAATAACCTGTACAAATTACCTATACAGATGGAGACAAAACAGAATCTGGCCCTGAAGTCAGAGGAGCTGAATTGAATTTTCATCTTTGCTCTTACTGGCCAGTAGATCATGGGCAAGTCATTTAACTTTCTATCTTCAGTCTCCTCATCTATAAAATAGAGATAAAAACAAGATCTCATAAAGTTTTTTTTTTTTTTTTGAGACAGAGACTTGCTCTGTTGCCCTAGGTAGAGTGCAGTGGTGTCATCATAGCTCACTGCAACCTCAAACTCCTGGGCTCAAGTGATTCTCCTGCCTCAGCCTCCCGAGTAGCTGGAACTACAGGTGCACGCTAGATGCCCAGCTAATTTTTCTATTTTTAGTATTGATGGGGTCTCACTCTTGCTCAGGCTGGCCTCAAACTCCTGAACTCAAGCAATCCTCCTGCCTCAGCCTCCCAGAGTGCTACGAGTATAGGCGTGAGGCACCACGCCCAAGCTCATAGGGTTGTTTTGAGGAATAAATCAGATAATTTACAAAAAAATCTAATGGCATGGTGGCTGGCACACATAGGCAACATGTTATATGTATACATAATATATACACTAACTGAAGTTACCAGGGCTAACATGACTCCCCCAAATTGTGGTATAACAGAGGTAAAGGCCTGAAAAAAGGGAAAATGTATTATAAATTGTCTCTTTACCCCCTATCCCCTACTCTTTTTGGAAATTAAAACCTGCATTCCTGCCCGAGGCCAGTAATCGGAGAGGCAGAGAAGTGTTTTCAGTTCTTTGTTTTCTAGTATCTTAGACCACAGGAGATGGCTCAACAGAATCATCCAGGCAGAGGTCATGGATCGTCTTCACTGGAGATAAGGTTGATCAGGACCACCAACCACAGTTAAACAGAAGTAGCCTGAAGCTGAAAACCCTCTTGAAAAGCTCTGTATTTCTGCTTAAAGTGTGTGTGTGTGTGGGGGGGGGGGGGGGGCGGTGATGCTTCTTTAAGGCAAGAGTCTGCCTCCTCATTTGCTGGCAAATTTTTATTAATAATAAACTTCTCTTTCCTTTTTCTCAAACCACTTGTCCTCATTCTTTGTTCAGCCTCGGAGACAAGTACCAAACTTTTGGTAACAGAATGCGGTGTCCCCAGGTAGGCCTATTTGCGCCTCAGTGGAATGACACCCTGTGACTGCTGCCGTAGCTGGAAGAGGTGGGGAGCAGCCCTGGGTCAAGCCCAGGTCTTCTCCAGTAGGAGCACCGGCTTTTCGGGGTGAGAGAGGGAGGGACCAACCACCCCAGCAGCTGCTGGAGCCTGTTTAGCTCCAGGGAACTCCCGTCTCTCCCTCCCCAAATTAGGTGCAACTCCTCACAACCTGAACCCTTTTGGTAAGTTCCATGGGGTGCACGCTGAGACCCATTTGGGGAGGTTGTGAACCTTCCGGCCCCGTGGTAGGGCATTTGTAGGCACCACGGGGGTGGAAGTCATAGTTGAGTAGAACTAGGGAACCTGGGGAATTCATCCCTTTTGGATTAGCAGAAGTCAGTTCTCATATTAGGAGCATTTGGTTCTCGTTTGTACGGTTCCCATTTGTTTGGTAAGGCCTTGACATTTGAGATCGTTTGCATTGGGAATTCCCTATATCGTCTACTTGTCAACTTGTGTTTGTTGTTGTTGTGAATTTTGTTTCAACATGAGAGGTTCTATTTTTAATCCATCTGAAACCCCCCTTGGGGAGAATCTTGGCTGAATGGTCAACTTATAGCCATAAGTCTATGCGTAAAAGGAGAATGATGTTACTGTAATACTGCTTGGCCAATGTGCATGGAGGAGTATGAGAAAGGGCCGTGGAATGGAACCTTAAATTTTTACACTATCTTACAACTGGAATTATTTTGTCAAAGGTCAGGTAAATGGGACAAGATACCATATGTACAATCTTTCATGCAATTGAATAATATAGAGGCTGAAAGGCCTGGGACAACATTAATGGTAAGGACAGTCAGATCCCGCTGATAAACTGGGAAGGAATTAACCAGGTTGGATTTCATGAGCCCGTTCAATCCAAACCTCACAGAACCCACTCCCTGGCCACCAGCTCCACACCTGGCGGCGAAGGTGCGCTTGGCCGTGCTTGAGCTTGTGCTGCTGGGGCCCCACTGCCCTGTCTGCCACGGCCTCCCACCCCCGCTGGAGCCCCATGACTGGCCAGGGAAGTTGACCCATGCAGAGTTAGGCCTGGGGCAACTGCCACCATCTGCCACCACTGCTGCCACTATCTTGGCACTGTGCTAGGGGCTGGGGTGGGTGTGACAGGAACTAACTCTTCAGTTCCACATCCACTGGGCTATGACTCAGGCATGGGAATGGTCTCTCCTTTCAAGACCTGGCAGGGAACTCAATTTGGCCAGAGGGTACCTGTAGCTGGGGCAGGGCAATTTCCACTACGGCAATACCAGACTAGGGGCTTCACAAAAAGCAAATGAAGATCTCTCTGAATTTTGGTGAATGCATCTATCAGGCATACTGGAAATACACAGATGTGGATTCAGAGGCCCCTGGAATATATGTGTGGTTAATATGAATTTTATAGGGCAGAGTGCTCCAGATATACGGAGGAAACTACAGCGTGTGGAAGGGGCAATTAGCATGAATCCCTTGTAGATTGTTGGTATCACCTTTAAAGTATATAACACTAGAGAAGAACAGACAGTCCAGGACTCAGATGATGGAGAAGGGGGCCCAGGGCTCTATGCCTCACTAGTGGCTCCAATCCAAATATCCCCACCAGCGCCCTGGGTCCGACTGATAGTGGGGACTCGATCAGTGGACTTTTTAATTGACACAGGAATGCCACCGCTGCCAAGCTGAGTGGGCAGAAGTGGTCCAGAGCCCCCCGTGGCTGCCACCTCGACCCCCTGGCACCAGCCACCATGCACGGCGCTCCGTGAGCCAGGCAGGGCACGGGGCAAGGCAGCTGCGAGGCAGCTCGAGGTGAAGTGGTGGCTGAGGAACCCATCACAGTGGGCCCAGGAGCCAGGCCCAGGGGAGCCACTACCAGAGTTGGCGCTGCTCCGTCATAGACTCTGGCAACCCTGATACTCTCGCTGGCTATGCTGGAGCTGGGCAAGCAGCAGGAGCACTGGGAGCTATTCCGAGGGTGCCGCCAAGCTCCTGCTGGCTTTGAACACCAGGGCCTGGTGAAGCACACAGGAGGCTGCCACTGTGGAGCAGTTCATTTTGAAGTTTGGGCCTCAGCAGACTTGCCCATCATTGGTTGCAAGAATAAGCAAGTTCTGTTCCTCCTGAAGTCTACCAAAAAGTAAGGTCATATGGGCTAATGGGACCCCAGGACATGCAGAAAGAATTTAAATTCTCCATACCAATGAGTATAGATTCATGCAAGATCCACATCCCTTTAATGATATTGTACAAGTGACTAGGAAGGGTACTCAGTCGCATTTGAATGGCACGATCCTGAGACTAGGATGACCTTACAGCATTGCTGGACCATGTTGCCTCAGGGGTTTAAAAACTCTCCTACCCTGTTTAGTGAGAGCTTAGACAGGGACTTGCAGAACCTGCAATTGGACCAAGGGATTCTGTTATAGAGTATCACCCAAAAATGCGCAGATTTCAAACAGCATGTTACTTATTTGGGATTCCAAATTAGCAAGGGAACCAGCGGACAACTGCACTAGTTCTTAGGAATGGCAGGGTTACTGATGCTGGGAGACATCCCACTGTCAGTGGCAGATCAGCCGATGCCAGAACCAGACTGGGATCTCTTCTAGTTATCCAGAGGAAAAAAGGTAACTTTTATGGTTGTGCATGCTCATGGTGTCATTTGGAAGGAAAGGGGGCTCCTGATGGCAGGAAATAAGGATATTAAGTATGCTCCTGAAATAATGGCCCTGATACAGGCTGTGGCTGAGCCCAAGCAGATGGCCATCATGCACTGTCCTGGCTAAAAAAGGAGGCCGCTAAAGGTGATCTGTTCCTTGGGACCTTGATACGCTGGTTAGATTTAGATCAATATAAACCTCACTACACTAATGAGGATGAAAAAAGAGCTAAAGACCAGGGCATTGACACTTGGGATTACACAGCTAAGTGGAGACAGAATTCTCATAGATTCATTCTTCTACCTGAAGCCTTGGTTCGGCCCCTTATGAGGCACCTACATGAATGCACACACTATGGGCATGATGCCTTAATGGATTTGGTGGGATATCATTTAAGAGGACCCCACTTGACAAATAACTCAGAGCTGCCCTTTATGTGCTTGAAACAATCCAAAGGCAGAAAAGCCACCTGCTGCAGAGGGAACCCAACATATGGGAACCCACCCTTTCGATGACTGACAAATCGATTTCACTCATATGGAAACTTCAAATACTTGCCTGTATTAGTAGATACCTTTTCTGGATGGGCAGAGGCTTATCCTACCCAAATGCAGAGAGCATCTGAAGTTACCAGAATCCTGAAGAAACTCATTCTGAGGTATAGGCTCCCTTCCTCCATACAGAGTGCTAATGGACCCTTCTTTACATTGGTGGTAACTCAGCACGTAAGCAAAGCCCTACATCTAGAATGGAAATTGCACGCATCCTGGAGACCTCAATCTACCAGAAAAATGGAGAAAATGAATTATACTTTAAAGAAAACCATAGCAACACTGATGCAGGAAACCCAGCTAAAGTGGGATAGAGTGTTGCCACTTGCCCTCCTCCGGATAAGGGCAGCCCCTAGAAGCAGGTGAATGTTAAGCACCTATCAAATAGTTTATGGGATACCCATCCTAGCACCCTGAGGTAAGTAGGGTAGTATAACTATAAATGAAAAAACAGAGTAAAGCAATATATCAGATACTAACCACTATGCATGAGTTTGCCTCTTTCAGGTTCCCGCCCCAGTTGGAAGCAGAGAAGTAGAAGGGACCCTACAAAGTGCCTCTAACAACTCGCACCTTGCTGAAATTGTCAGGAGTAAAACCTTGGGTCCATCATACCAGAGTAAAAAGGTGTCCCATGGCAGAAGAGGACCCACGCCCCTGGTGGATGAGCTAGCCTTTAGGCAATCTAAAGTATCTGTTTAAGAAGAAGGAAACATGAAAATGTTGATATTTTTGCTAACCTTTCTTTGGTTATTTGTTCTGTCCATAGGATGGAGAGACAACTCCATAGTGAGGATTTCCCAGACTGTCACCTCTTCTGCTGCTCTGTCTCACTGCTGGGTTTGTCATCCTAAACCTCGTTCGGTGCAAAGTAACAAACAGAAGCTGATCTCTCAGATCACCTACAGGGTGTGACTAATAGCTCTGTACTCAGAGGTCCCATGTGTCTTTCTTGCCCAGCCCTGTATCAGACATTGTGTGCAGGGTGACAGCAAGGACGCAGAGTCCTAACGGTGGCTTAGAACCAAGCGGGTAAAATCTCTTATCAGGTATCCCCCATTTCACCTTGTCAGTCCTCACAGTCGTAGTTGTTGCTTATGCCCCGTTTCACCTGGTAATCTGTTGCATTCTTTATTTTTGTAAATTGATTGCTAAAGTTCTGACAAACCAGAAAGATTAATGGCATAAAAAGTATAAACCTTCCATCTAAAACATCACCCCAGCTCAGCAGGATGTAGCTTGATGACTATGTCGCCCTCTTCCCATAGATAAGGAAGGATAAAATTGACAGTGAGAATATGTAACACAGGTAAAGGCCTGAAAAAGGGCAAAATGTATTACATGTTGTCTCTTTACCCACCTCCCGCTGCTCCACACTCTTTTTGGGAATTAAAACCTGCATTCCTGCCCAATGCCAGTAATCAGAGGGGCAGAGGAATGTTCTTTGTTCTTTGTTTTCTAGTATCTTAAACCACAGGAGATGGCTCAACAGAATTGTCTGGGCAAAAGTCATGGGATTTTCTTTACTGGAGATAAGGTCGACCAGCACCACCAACCATAGTTAAACAGAAATAGCCTGAAGCTGAAAACCCCCTTGAAAAGCTCTGTATTTCTGCTTGGGGGGCAGGCAATGGTTCTTTAAGACAGGAGTCTGCCATCCTCCTCATTTGCTGGCAGATTATTAATAATAATAAACTTCTCTTTCCTTTTTCTCAAACCACTTGTCCTCATTCTTCGTTTGGCCTCCGGGACAAGTACCAAATTTTTGGTAACAGTGGTAATATTCTTAAGCCCATATTTTGAACTTGAGATCATCACACTTGAAAAAGCAAAGCATAATTCTTGCTGATAATACCACAACTTACTTCCACTAGGGAAGTTTATGAAGCCAAAGGGGATATAGTTATATTCATGAGAAGCAATTTTCTTTGCCACAAATATGACTAAATTTATTTTAATACAGTGCTGACTTTATTATTTTTTAAGACTGAGACTGGAATTTTGTGGTTCCAATTTTTTTAAAAAGATAATTCACACCCATCCCCCTCAAAGGGAGGTAGTGATTTTTTTTTTATTATATACACTGGATTGTGATCTGTGTATACCAATTACTAACACTGGGACTTCCTGACAGGGAAGTGGGTTGTAACTGAGAGCCATGTAGTTTGTAGGCTTGCTCATCTTTAATTGAGCAAGGCTTGATTAATGTCTTATAAAGATTTTCTTCGTAACTTTGGGTTCAGGAAAATATGTCATTTTTCTTTTAGTTAATGTTAAATGTGTTTATTGTAGGAAATTTGGGAAATACTAAAAAATTAAAAAAAAATAGAAAATAAAAGCCACTTGTAATTCCACTCTGAGTGATAACTATTATAAACATGCTGTGACAGTTTTTTCTAGTCTTATTTACTATTTCTTTTTCTCTCTCTTCAAAATTCTAAGTTGGAAAAAAAAATTCTAAGTTGGTACTAATTTATAAGAACAGTTTTGTATCATATATTTTTATTTAATATTATGTAATGAACATTTTCCCATTAAATTCAATCAATAGATGTGGATTCATTATTTATCCAATATCCTACATCTTGGGATATTTAGGCTGTTTAAAACTTTTCTTCATTAAAAAATGCAACAATGAATATCATTGCTTATAAATCTTTGGATACATTGTTGATGATTTCTTATGTTTGGAAGTTGATGGACTAATAAAAAAAAGGAGGAAGATTACATGGCATACAAAGTGAAGATACTTAAAAACTCCATCATACCTGGCCGTAGCAACCCGCGTAATGAATAAGGCTTGGAAAATCCTTAGAACAACTCAGTTCTGCAATGGCTTCCGTTTCGCTCACCAGCCAGCGCACACACTCCAACTGACCATTCTAGATTTTAAAAAAGAAAGAAAGAGAAAGAAATTCAAAGTAATTCAGGTTTGAAAAATACTTCAAAGATGGTGATTTTGTCAAGAAAAGAAATCATATGAATTTTGTCTTTTATATCTGGCTTAATTTATTTACACTATAAATACATCATCTACTATATTATGTTCTTGATCTGTGGTTTTGGATCTAAGTAAATTGCAGAATTTTTACTTAAATACACTTAATATTTTTTGTCAGTTATTTAAAAATCACTTTAAGTTATAATTTGCATACTATAAAATGTACTCATTTTAAGTATACAGTTTGATGAATTTTTAACAAATATAAACACTCCTGTAACTACAACTTCAATCAAGATATTGAACATTTCCATCAACCCAAAAAGTTTTCTAGTATCCCTTGACTCTCATCTTCCTCACCTTTGCTCCAGGCAGCCACTGATAAAATTTCTGTCCCAATAGATTAGAGCATGCACTCTTGTGTCTGGCTTCTTTCATTCACCATGTCTTTGAAATGCAAACATGTTGCTGTTTATATCAGTAGTTTATTCCTTTTTTATTGCTGCAAAGTATATATTGTATGAATATACCATAGTTTGTTTATTCAATAATTTACTGATAGATATTTGGATTGTTTCCATTTGGGTGATAATGAAGTTGTTATGAATATTCTTTGTAAATATATACTTTTCTTTCTCCTGGGTAAATGCCTAGGACTGGAATTTCTGGGTCATATGGTAGTTGTATATTTGACTTAAAAAAAGTTACCAAACTGGTTGACCACTTTACACTAACACTAACAGCATATGAGCACTCTATTATTAGTTGTTCCAAATCCAACACTTGGTATTGTCAGTTTATTAGTTATTATTCTTTAATTAAAGTTTGTAAGATAGAGCAACTGATTTCCAAATCCCAAAGTATCATATTTGGTAGTGAAAAATTAACAAATTCATATTTGAAATAAAAAATTTCATTAAGTAAGTGAATATCTTAATCAGTAAAATATTTAAAAAATTAAAAAGGGAAATATTACTTATCACTTATCATGTATAAATGATAACACTATTGCTACAGACAGTAAAATAGCCACACTTTCACATTTTTTAGGACACCAACCCTCTTGAACATTAGGATCAAGAGGGATAGTAAAGTAAAAAAAGTAGGCAGAAAAAAAAAAGAGTAGGATTTTCTTGCAGTCCTTTGAAGGGTTTTATAAAGCCAGATATTCTCATAATTTTTAAAATTTAAACTTCTCTCCCTTCTTTAAACATTTATTGGGTTTTTACTCTCAGGAACTGTGAAAGTTCTAAAACATGATCAAAACATGTAAACTGTTAAAATATAGTCCATACATGTTATGGTAGAGAGTTTTCCATACACTTATATATTAATGAGTAATGTGATATATATTAATATAACCAACCTAGTGATTAAAACCCAGACTCAAGAATGGATTTAAATCCTTAATCTGCGAGTTACAAGACCTTGGGCAAGTTACTTTATCTTTCTGGTATTCAATTTTCTCATCTGTGAAACAGAAAGGATAATAGTAACTATCTCATAAAGTTACTGTGAAGACTAAATGAGATAAAACATGTAAACTCACTAAGCACACAATACTCGTTATCTTCTATTACTAGAACTCTCTTAGATTCTCACAATAACTCTTGTCAGACAAATGAAACATTCAACTGCCTTCCTGCTTTGTACAATGTGGAATTTTAGTGCAAGAGAAAAAAGCTACTGTGGGCAGGGAGCCAGAGGAGGCTTCAATGAGGGTAGCATTTGAACTAGTATAATAGGATTATTTTCTCTTTCTTTATTTTAGAATCCTAACATTTAACTTCTCAAGGGAAAAAGTCTATTCTAAAAGCAAGACAAGGAGGTAATCTGCTCATTCTTCATTTTATCCTATTTGGATAATGGAACTCCCAACTATTCACATGCAGATTCTACTCTCTTGAAGGTATTAATATTTAACTTGAGAGGCTGGTATGTATGGCTGGCTCCCTGGTCCCCTGGCTTCTGGCTGGTTTGGCTGACGGAGAGCAGTGGCAGGAGATCAGGAAAGGAGAGTGAATTTGAGGTCCTCTCTGCTCCTGGCTTCCCTTCTGTGGGGTTGCTATTGGCCAGGGGAGTCTCTCCACCAGTCAAAGGGCAAAAGTCATCCAGTCCTTTCTACTCAGCCCTCTCTGTCTCAGGTTCTTATCACCACTCCTTTCTCAGCCTCTTCAGGATTTGGGGCAGTAACTGTGCCCACTTGTTACAGTCCCCAGGACACTGCAATTTCCTTTGTGAACTCCCTCCCCCGCCATCCTTTTATGTATAATCCCTTAATTGTAGAATTTCCTTAAATTTCATGACTTGAGCATGCCAAATGTTTTCTACCAGGATTAAAAACAACAATCAAAACACTAATACAAGAAAGGAATGAGAACCACATTGATTATCTACTAGGCAAGATGATTTCTATAAACTGGTATTCACACAGAACACAGAAATGTGAGGCAATATTTCTGATTTTAGTAATACATCTTCTCTCTTGTTTTTTTTTTTTTTTTTTTTTTTTTTTTGGTCAGTTTAACTAAATTAAAGGTTTATCATTTCTTTTTATCTTTTCATAGAACCAAATTTTGTTTTGTTGATTTTCTCCATTACTTTTCTATTCTCTGTTTCATTTATTTTCCTTCTGATTTTTATTGTTTCTTTTCTTCTGCTTGCTTTGGATTTAGTTTGCTCTTCTTTTTCTAGTTTCCTAAGGTGAAAGGTTGGGCTACTGATTTGAAGTCTTTCTTCTCCCCCTTCTCCTCCTTTTATTGTAGTCATTTACAGCTATAACTCTCCCTCTAAGCATTGCCTTAGCTGCACCCTGTAAGTGTTGGTATGCTGTATTTTCATTTTCATTCATCTCCAAATATTTTCTAATTTCCCTTGTGATTTCTTCTTTGACACATTGATTATTTTGGAGTATAATTCCACATACGTATGAAACACCATAAATTGCTTTAGGTTATTGATTTCTAATTGCATTCTATTATGGTTGAAGGACATAATTGTGTATTTCAATCCTTTTAAATTTATTGAGACTTGTTTTGTAGCCTAACATATAGTCTATCCTGGAGAATGTTCCATGTGCTTTATAAGAATGTGTATTCTGCTATTGTTGGGTAGAGTGTTCTATTAGATGTCTGTTAGCTCTGGTTAGTCAAGGAGGCAACATTTAAAATAAATAAAATGCTGTCAGAAAGGCAGAAGGAAACATTGTATCACTACTATGACTTTGAAACCAATATCCCCTGCCATACTTCTAAATACCAAGAAAACAAACAAAAAAAATGTTATTAAATTCTAGCAGGAGATTTTTGCCTGCCAAAGTCTCTGAGCCTGGGGTCACTCACTTTATGTTAAAAAGTAATGTCAGTAAGTGTTTGAAGTCATGTTACCCCCAGATCAACACTTTGCTTTTGAGCTTAATCAGAAGGACTGAATGAGAAATGAAAGGGAATTGAAGTTATTTCATTCCAAATCTGTTTAGCTCCTAAAATAACTCCTCCTGCTGTCCCCATTTTAGAAAACAGACTGCTCTCACCTTTTAGAAATTTTTCTTTCCAATTACTTCGCTTAACCATTTCTAAAGGGCACTCAATAATACTCTGAACTCCCACGGTAGCTACTCTTGGGTCCCACAGAAGTACTCAATAAATTCTGTATGTAACTGGTAAAATGTATTATGTTCCATTTAAGGAGTTTAAGAGTGGGAGAGAGATGTTCTTAGCCCTGATATGACTTCAAAGCCCCTTTTCTCAGGTAATCTTTTCATTTGATATTTTATCTCTGACTCTGCTTCCTGTCAGCGAAGTCATATTATCTGAGCAACTTCTGCCCATTTGTACCAAGTTTGTTTGTCCTTAATGACAGCAGGGCTCTCAGAACTGTGTTTAATGAGGTGAAACACCACCAGTTGGTTACTGGTGTCAAAAACAAGATCCTAAAACAGAAGAATGATGACTTCTTAGCATTCGCTCAACTTCCTCAACAGCCATCAAAATACACTGAATGGACTGAGGCAGGACAGATTTCTAAAGAGGGTGGGACCTGTTATAAAATGTTTGTATTTACTGCTTTCGTAAATTCTAGATTGAATAAAGGAGTAGAAGACCATTTCCATTTCTCAAATCACTGTCCAGGAGTAAAGTATCAAAAGCCCGAGACCCCAAATCTATAACAGCTTTTGAGTTATATGGGTTTGAAATCTTTTTCATTCAAACAAATTAAAAAAATATTTGCTATTTGTTTGCACATTGATTATGTGATGACAATACTATGCTGACTGGAAGAGTTTAAGAATGAATTAACACATAATATGGACACCACAGAAGGTGTTCATGCTGAAGGTTGGCTTAATGATCACTAAGTTTCTCGGTACCTTCCTACTCAGAAATTTTTAGTCTATCAAAACAAGCATTTTTTCCTTTATATAAATAAAGAAAAAAAAATTTCCATCCAACTATACAGTTAGGAGATATTCAATAGTCCACCATTAGTCAGGAAGACTAATGAGAACTGTATTTTATAAACACTAAAACAGCAAGGCAAATCTCAACATTTATTGGCACTGTAAGAATATTTTATTCATCCCAGACACAGGCCCATTAATGGCCATACCCAACCCCTATCTTCCCACAGGACTATATCCTGCACTTGTACTGCTGACGACTTACCTGCCCTATTCATCAGCTATCAGCTCCTTAAGGGTGGGGGCTGTGTTTTATTCAAATTTGTATCGCCAGTGCCTAATGCAGTACCTGGTAAACTCGGTACACATTGAATTCAAGTATACTAAGCCTTGACTTCACATTTGACTTCTCTTTCTTTGTGATGACTTTCTGCAGCTTAGCGCTTAATTTGACATAGCATCATTCACAACCAAAGGAAAATTATATCCACCAGGGTTATAGATTTCTTATTTTATTAAAGAAAGTGTTATTTTCTACATTATTTTTGAAGTCAGATCTTACTAATTACTTTGCTTAATTGAACAAAATTAAATAAAATAGAAAATATTTTTTAATGTATAGAACTTTACTGAATGGCCAACAAATTTAAGATACAAAAATTTAGGTTTTCATAAAGTATCTATTAGGGGTAGAAAAGCAACTGAATGTTTTTCAAATAGGTAACATGTTCTTTAGTGAATTCACAAGTAGGTTTCTTTAATTAACAAGTTCCCCTGATCAATTTCAATATAATTCTATTTATAAAAATTGTGATTATTCAGCTTTTAGAAGACACAACGATTTTATAAAGCAAAGTACATATGCAGAAGCACAAGATGGATTATATTTCCCTGAACTTCACTTTTGGCTTTTTAATAAATATGACTGTATTTTACATTTATTTGCCAAAGATCTTAAAAGTAATTTTAGTTTAATAGCTAATCTTCTAGTGATGTATTATATTTTGCAGAGGCACTTACTGCAGTGCTATAAAAGTCCATATTTTTTTGTATCACAGTTTCGAGGGTTTAACTCTATCCCTGTCAGTATTAATGTGTGTAGCTTCTGACGGCACATTGGGCTCTCCAAAAGCTAGACTCAAACTCAGCACTGATACTCTAAACAACTCTTGAGACTGAAGACATTTAAACTTCAGATGTGATCCATTAAAGCTCACTTTATTATCTGAAATACTCCTGAGTGCTAGCGTCCCTTACAACACACCTTTTCCTCATTTGTCTTATTCATTATCCTCACACTGGGAAAAAATAGTCTCTCATCGATCCAGGTGCGGTTAAGATCTAAATTGCAGTCCTCTAAGAACAAAGGTTCTTAGAACCACAACATGTCATTTTCCCTCCTCTTTATTAGTTTGTTTGATGCTTACTCCCATTGGACAATAAATTGGAACGTAATCTCAAAATCTCAAAGCAGTTAGTGACTGAAATGATTACTCTTTTAAATGTAATGTGTTCACTTGCTTTTGCTCCATAAACCACTTTCCTCTCTTTCCCTTCTAACACCGTAGCTCACAAGGAATCTTCAAACACAGCAATGCCACTGCTTCGAGCTGTGGCGGGCCCAGCCCCCAAGCAGTCACCTTGATGGGCGGGCCCATCCCCCAAGCAGTCACCTTGATGGCCAGGCCCGCCGGGGTCAGCTTCTCCCAGTTGCGCTCGTTGAGGCAGTCTTCTCCCATCAGCGAGGTGAGGTGCTGCAGGCATTCTGCGTGCCCCTGTGACGCAGCGATGTGTAACAGATTGTTCCCATTTTCATCATGGATTTTGTCTAGATTGTCCGCAGCTAGGTGTGGCTGTACAAATAGTGAGATTAGAAAATTAAGTCAGTGAATCAGAACAAGATGCTGTGGGGTTTTGCTCTGGGCACTGGGGAGAAGGAATGAGCTTACGGCAGCTCTGGGGGCAGCTGTGGGGATCTAAGAAGTCAAGAGTTCCTTGCTGTTAGTCTTTGTTTTAATGTGCTTTAGAACGTGAGTTCTCAAGAGGCAGCTCTTCACGCGAGACATGGCAGCAGGGCCAGGGCCAACGAGCTGGGGGCACCAAGCTGGCTTGCTGAACAACTGTGATGGCATTTACGGTAACGGGCAGCTTCCCTGTCTGTCTCCCCCACATGGCTGCCAAGTCCTTGAGGGCTGGGCTGGGTTTTGTTCCCTGCTGTAGGTTTGTTGAATGAATGAACTAGTTGTCTCCACCTGCTTACTTGGCCTTGAGTTGTAGAGAACTGGCTTTGACTGCAAACTATATGACGACGACTGCTACTCTGCCGCTACTAGTGCTCTTACAGGTACCTCTGGACACTGTCATCACCCAGACTCTTGGGGCTATCTGGAGGCCACCTGGCCTTTGGTTTTCCCGCCTCTAGTGAAGTTTAGTCTCCTGAGTATGAACTCATTGCTAGACACTGTTGGGTGAACCAAGAGGTCTTAGCATTTGGCAAACATGAAAACATGGGAAGGACAAAAGAAAGGAATGAACCAAAGAGAATTAGAGGAGAAGAGCCAAGAAAATAGAAGAAACATTTTCAGGAGCAAAAAAAACCCTACTACTTTATTTGGTACAATTGTTCAATTATATTGTCCTATCACAACAGTATTTGTGATAATAGAACGAGTACATTGTACTTATCTATGTATGGCTTTATGCTAAGTAGACGCACACTGCCAAGATGCAATGATTTTCTTGAATGAGACTTTAATTAACATCATAGTATGAGCCCAGGCCTGCTACTGTTTGATCCAAGTCTGGAAGCCAGAAAAGAACAATGCAGGCAGATGGAGTGCTATTCAGTTCAGCTGTCTCTGAGCCTAAGCAGAACAGATTTTTCTTACATCATATTATTCTGTGTCTAGAGTCTTTGGAAAAGCGTCTTCGTGCTCCCTAGACATGCAGAGCTGGAACTAAGTAAAGACTCCATGTGGGTCAGAGGGCAATCAAGCTCTTGGGTAAGCTTCTATCTGCAAATGCTTTTCAAACATCCTGGTCCAACTCTTCTGAATAATGATCAGGATAAAACAGAAGACCCTCTGTTCACATAGCTGGCGGGTCCACCAGCAGCAAGGAACTGACATCCCACAAGTAACTGAGTGAGAGCACTGGGAACCATTTTAAAAGCAAAAAGAAAGACATTAAAATTCAAGTTAAAGAAAGTGCTGGGCTCTCCTTGTTTTGTTTTCATTTTAGATTGAGTCTTTTTCTTTTTCCAGCTGAATTCATACAAAGTTAAAATGAAATAACACTCCATCTGTAGCCATTTGTTTTCCATATATTAACCTCCTTTTTATTTTAAAACTCAAAAGGTCACATCTCCCAACTAAAGCCATGAGTAAAGATTAAATAAGAACCAAAACAAATGCATCATCATCTGTTCCTAGTGAAGGGAGGTGATAAAGATAGAGCCTCTAGATTATTAGTGTGTATATTGAACTAGATCGTACTTACCAGGAGAGAGATCTGTCCTTCCTTAACGATGTTCAAGATGCTTTTTACTTTTTTCACATACTCACTCCTTTCTTCTGGGACTTGGGAGCTGGTCCAGGCCAGGCCACTGACCTGCTCTTCTGGTGCGGGTTCTGCGGCTGCGGACTGCAGATGGAAGGCCCTGAGCTGGCAGTCTGGCATTGTCTTGTCAACTTTGCGACCATGCGGATCACTAAAGGTCTGGTTTTCAGGCTCATATGCAGAGCCACATTTAACCAGAGGAGGCGAACTCTGGGGTTCTTCAGTGGAGAGCTTGTGGGGGTCACGGATGACAGTTGGTACTTTTCTCAAGTGAGGGCTTTTCACGGGAGAAAGAACACAAAATGGTGCCATGTTGGATGGCGAGTTCTCGGAGCTTCCTGTAGAGCAGGCTTTGCCAGAAAGGCCATTGATGGTTGTGCATAAACCCAAAATTCTTTTTTCTGAAGTCACCTTGGTAAAAGAGGGAAGCTGTTGACTGGATTTAATGTAAGGCACATCCAGAATCTCATCCATGTCGAGGTCGTAATGCTCCAGTTCACCCAACGAAGTGCAGGGCTCGGAGCTCTTACCTGGCAGGGCACCCACGCCATCCTCGGGGCCTGGCTCCTCCGGCTGGGGGCCTGGGCCAGACTCATCCCCTTTCTGGTACTCCACTTTCTGGTTCTTTTGGTCATCATGTTCATTGTTCTCCAGAGTCTCTGGCTGATGTTTCAGTGGGGAAACCCGCTTCACTGGGCGGAACTTACTGTATACATCAGCGATTCCTGTGGGCTTTTGCGTGTTTGTAATGAGGGCTGAGACGCCACAATTCCAGCTAGAGCTAGAAACTGTTTAAAAAAAAAATTAAATTGGAATGTTGAACACATCTTGGCTACGCAGGCAGACACAGTCCATTCAAATTATGCTCAAATTAATCCCCCGTGTAGAGGTGACTTAGAGAGAACACATATCCACACAATAATTTATACTTACCACTGGAAAACAGTGAATGATAAAAGAAAGCTATGACATATTGACTCAAAATTAATGAAAGTAGTAGTAATGGTAAAAGCAGACAGCTAAGGATAGCAAACCCAGACAGATATTTAGGTTTATTCCCTGGATAGATCTACCTCTGTGGCAGTATCTGCCACCACCCTGAAGAACAGGATTAGAGGATAAGATTCTTTGTGTTAAATGAACTTCCAAATTAATTTAGGGAGAAAAGGGAGCTATACATACACATGCACACACATGAGTATGCCTGTGTATACATACACACCCCTAATGCCTAAGAATCCCCATATAAAGAGGGAGAAAATTACTAAGCAAACTCAAACTGTGCCCCATTGGGTGACTCACTAGGTACCCCTGAAGTGGATGAGGGGAAGAACAGAAAGGAATGACGTGGTCAGGAGTTGAAAGGACCATGGGAGACAAGGCATGGCTGAGTTAACCCCACCTGGGACAAAGTGTCCTAGTCAACCATCATGCAGAGGCGTTTTATGGCACCATATGACACAGCAACATAACACACTAACACATAACAAAAGAGCGTGTTCTTTAATGCTTTCCATTGTTGAGAAAGCTGAAAACAGAAGAAAGCTGTAAAGAGAGGACACGGTAGGCAGAGTAGTTTTTTTTTTTTTTTTAAATCTCATTTCTGTGCAAATCTCTTTCTGTGTAAAGTTTACATAAAGATTGTGTGTTCATTTGCATTTGAGTAAGGGTCTGGAGATGGCCTGGAAAGTGAAACAGCCAGACACGTCTGGAGGGGAGAGATAAGAAGCACCTCCTCTCCCAGTTCGCCTTGCATGAGCGGCCACCCGGCGCCTCCTCTTGGGCAGGCAGATGGGGCAACAGTCTCCTGGGTCGTGATGATACTGCTTCCTCTCTGGGACCCTTCCCTGCCAGACAACAGATGACCTGGCACCGTTAGAAACTTGCGGGCCACTGATTGATGGTTCCTACTCCCCTGCCACTTAGTTTGCACCACCCCTCTTCAAAGGAGTGCGATTTCAGAGCATGCCCTCCAACTAGGGACCTCCCATCTAGCTCTCCTCTTCTGAAACAACAACAGGTGGGAAGTATTTAATTCAAAAGTACGTGTATGTGTGTGTTCTTTGCTATTGGGCACAACCAAGGAATAAAAGAACATGAGATAAATGTGTACTCAGGTCTAAAACTTCTGCAACAGCCTCTGGCTATGACTGATTCTTGGTGTGAACGTGGGATAAATATTATTAAAGTTCCCTAAATTTAGGCTGCTGGTCCTTCTTCTTCCTGCTGGGATATGCTCTAAATGGAGTCAGAGAAGTTCTGGAACCAAGTTAAGGGTTCTGAGCCTGGATGCCATATAACTGTCAGTAAGTTCTTTCCCCCAGATCTACCACAATTTTGCCTGAGGTTTCAGAGGGTCTGCAGTATGCAGTCCACCTCTGAGGCCGTCCTGGCTCCGGCATTTTGGTATCTAAAAAGAGAATCCTGTGAGCTGTGGAAGGAAGGCTGGATTCTCTCCAATAAGCAACGTGTAACAGAGAATGTTCCAGAAGGTATGTAGATGGTCTTAGGCTGCTGCTTTTCTTTCCTTTTGTTGGCTCTAGTCCTTCATTGTACACAGTGCTTGGCACAGAGACGACAATTAACAAATCCTAGTATGTGAATTTGAATCTCACTTTGCACAGCACATTAAATCTTTAAAAAGGTACAAAGTGCATCCTTCTGAGGGATTTACAGTTTAATTTCACAGGGGACAAAAGTCCTGTTAATAAACTCAGAGGAGTGATAATCACCAGTAAGAGCTAGATTTTCTTAGGTTATTTATGAAATGTAAATATGCAAAGGCAAAGACTAATTCCAGTTGGTCCCTTATAAATTTAAACATTCTCTACCTTTTTTATGTCCTTTTCTCTCTAAAAATGTAAAGTCATGAAAAATTAATGTCTGCCAGAAATTTCTGCCAAGCCTTTCTCTCTTCCTTTCAATAACACATGGTTACTTACTTATTTAAAACAGCAGAGAGATAGTGGACATGGAGTTTATAAGGTGTAAATATGCCTTTAATTTTATTCATCAACTTTCTGAAAAGCTTTAAATACAGTGGGGAAAAAATATATATTCGTAGACACTTCTGAGATACATACTTATTATTAGGTATGATATTGCTAATATTTTGCCAATTACCTTGATTTCTTTGGAACTTCTAGAAAACGTGCATCTCAGAATGTAATAAAAAAATTTTAAGCCACATAACTTAGTGGGTCAATACAATGAGTGCATTGTACCAATATATTTATGCATTATTTAAGGTCGTGGGTTCAGAGGGCTACTCTTTTATGTTGGCTTTATTTACATGTGAAATTTTTTCCAAGTGATACAGGGAAATGGATACCATATGTTTCCCAGCTGTTTTGTTCTGACAGGAGCCGTTAAGAACGCTCTATGGAAATGAATTCTGTCTGAGTCTTAGGAAAACACTTCTTTCCACAGAAGGGTCTAGAAACTGAAGCAGGAGCATCAACATTTAGGCTTGTCATCCTTCACCTTACTCAAACCTATGACTCTTTTTGAGGCTGAGGGTGAAATCTATGCTTTCTAGTCTATGTCTTGACTGCCAAGAAAAAAAAAAAAAAATCCCGGTCATGAAAAATGGATTATTTAATGGGTCTTCATGAAAATGCTCTAATTTATTGCTATATCATATACTTGGATGAGAAGAAGGGCAATTTTATGCTATACACAAAGACAAAATTCAGTTAGTTTATTGCTCCTAAGTTTGGCAAAGGATATTTTAAGAATAACACAGAAAAAGGGCTATTAATGACTGTTAAGATTTTTGCTTCCAATTCTTTAAGTCTACTAAAAATTTCACTCATACTATTATTCTACCCCAATACTATAATAAATTTCTTATCATGCATGGAAACAAAGTTCAGACTACCTATGCTTCCTAGGAAGATTTTTGAGGCTAAATTTGCTTTCTGGAAATCATGAATAAAGTCTTCACATGTTAACAAAATTTAAATCCCCCCCAATTTTATCTATCTTAGATCTTTACCAGCTCCATGAGAACAGGGTCTGCGACTGATTTATCTCTCTATCCCTCAAAGTCACCCAGAAAATTGCTTTACGTAAGTAGGTTCTTAATGACTTTTTGATTGAATGGATTCATTTTTAACATCTTACAAAAGTAAACATGCCTAATATGCCTTAAATCTGTCTGATTGTGTCACAAATTTTCTAAAATGGTCAGTAGGTAAATGGACATGTAATTGATGCTGATGTATAGGCCACAATTATCTCTTTCAATCTAGCTGGCACTTGGAATGCCTCTGAGCTTTCTTTAGCAGGGTATTTCCACCCGCCTGCTGACCGTCCCTGCCCAGCAACTTATTGGACAAGCATTTCTTGCGGGCCTAGGGTGTGCAAGGACTCCTGACAGGCAGCATTTCCAGTGCAGGGGGCCTTGTCTCTCTCCACCCTTGCCAACTTCCTCCCCTGCCCCTCTTCCCCTAACACATCCCCACTCTACTCCTCTTCCCTAACCACATTCCTCATGGTCCTGGCCCGGATAACCACATGACCTCCGTGCACTCTCCCAAGCCAGCCATCTCCAGGGCATTCTGGATCCTTCTCTGTCCATGACTGTTGCCCAGCACCCCTCAGGCACTAAGTCTTGCGGTGGCCTCATCCTCAATCCCTCTTAAATCTGAACCCTTTTCTTCATCCTCATTAAACTGACTGGGTCACACTGGGACTCTCTCCCACAGTCTCAGCAAGGTTTCCCCTGCTTCCCTGGGTCTCCTTGTCCAGTCCTGAGTTATCCCTCTTCAGATAAGTCTGATTTTGTCACTCAAAATCAGCTCAAATACCTCTGGTGGCCCTGGACTGCCCATATGTCTGCAGTGTCCCTGCAGTATCTACGATGGCACACAGAAACCATGCATGCCAAAGACCCCTGATTTGTGGAGTGAGAACACTGTTCACCTATCAGTCCCCTTTCTTCCTCCTAATTAATTTAAGGAGTCTCGCGTTGGTGCTAGAGTGAACTGGACTTCTCTCCAAAACTTACAATGCCCCAACAGAACAATGGGACTGCAGGCCCCGGGCGCGGAGACTTTCATAAGTAAAGAATTAATAGGAATGTTTTATACTTGTCACATTCATCTTAATGATGACCTTGAATGTATTGCAAGTGACTTTGATTTTCTTTTTTTTTTTTTTTTTTTGAGACAGAGTCTCACTCTGTTGCCTGGGCTAGAGTGAGTGCCGTGGTGTCAGCCTAGCTCACAGCAACCTCAAACTCCTGGGCTCAAGCGATCCTCCTGCCTCAGCCTCCCGAGTAGCTGGGACTACAGGCATGCACCACCATGCCCGGCTAATTTTTTCTATATATATATTTTTAGCTGTCCATATAATTCTTTCTATTTTTAGTAGAGATGGGGTCTCGCTCTTGCTCAGGCTGGTCTCGAACTCCTGAGCTCAAACGATCCGCCCACCTCGGCCTCCCAGAGAGCTAGGATTACAGGCGTGAGCCACCTCGCCCGGCCTGATTTTCTATATATTAGTCACATAAAGTTTCTTTTAAAAACAAAGTTGTTTCTTTTAAAAGTAAGGTGTTTCAGAAAAGTAAATTAAATAAATAATAGTACAAGTGGTATACAGATAAGGCAAAAATAACAGAGGTAGACCTTGGACAGAACACACGTTGTGGAAATGATACTTTAATTACTAGGTTTGGGAAGCCCCGGACTTCAGGGTAATAGCTAATTTCTTTAGCATGGTATGTAGCAGTTCTTTTATTCATTTTAAAATTTACCTTCTGGTCTCATCATTCATGATTCCCAAGTCTCTAATTTTTCTCTGAACCTCCATTGCTGAATTCCCTGTTCCTGGATACACCATGCTCTCCCTTCCTTGTTCATGCCTTTGGGGTTTTTAGCCCTTTCCTACACTGCCCTGTTATCCTCTCTGCCTAGATTCAGGCGTAGCTCACAAGATTCCACTCAGGTATTACTTCCTAGGTGCATTTCCTCTAACCCTCCCAGGAAATAGTTGCTCTTTGCTTCTCAGTGTCCTAACAACATCTGCATGTACTCTGAGTTGGGCATTTCTGAAGTTCTGTTCCAACACCTCTCTCATGCATGTCTTCCCTTTTCTCCTGAGAGTTCCTCAGGGCAAAGATTGCCTGAGAACCAACTTGTGCCTATAACCAGCCTTTTTTCTAGCACAGTGCCTTGAAGATGTTGGGGATCTGTATCTTAATCTTTCAATGAATGAATGAAGGGAAGAGGGAGAGAGGGAGGAAGGAAGGAATATTTCAGAATATGCCAAGTATAGTAAATAAATATGAGTCTTGTCACAATGAGTCACTCTTGCCACATTTTGGGCATACTTACTGTGATGAATATTTTAAAGACAGTGCTAGCAAGCTGCTGAAGATGTTCAGACATGTGGAAGATGTGCTGCCTATTGAAATACTTTCAACTGTTTCCTACAATAAGTTCTAAGCCTCAGTTTCCTCATCTGTAAAATGAAGGATTTAGATCACACGATTGCTAAGACCCGATCCACTCCTAAATTTCTGGGACTGTATGGAATGTCTACAAATAACAGGGCTCTTTATTCCGAGTGACTCACTGTGAAACACTATAATTCCTCTGGATCGGTGTCTTTCACCA
Organism: Eulemur rufifrons; assembly: GCF_041146395.1. Classification (NCBI taxonomy): domain Eukaryota; kingdom Metazoa; phylum Chordata; class Mammalia; order Primates; family Lemuridae; genus Eulemur; species Eulemur rufifrons. The sequence continues at coordinate 87,593,603 of NC_090999.1, read as the reverse complement.
GATCCTCACAAATTTATAATTATGAGGCTGAGCTGATTGCTGACACAGAAAAACTCTTTGGCTCTTAGGACTGATAAATTAGTATTTTCTTAGGAAGATAATGTACAGTTTGCTGTTGCAACAGTAGATCCAATTTTCAAGACCGAATGTCAATGCTGGCTCCCAACATGTCTGTTTTACTTCTAAATATGGAGTTATGTGTCTATATTAGAAAAATTAGCTTGAAACATCAAGAAGAGAAAGAAAAGGGGCCATGCCTTTAGGATAAAATAGTGTTCTACTTTTTTTTTTTCCAAGTTAAATGGTTTCTATTTTCCATGAGAAACAAAGTGGTCGGCTTTAGTTGTAATTGCCTTAAAATGTATTTAACAATACACTTCACTTCCACAGCTACTGGACACCTTGGCACCTTCAAGGACACACCTTCCACGTTCTCCCACGTTCCATTTCCTTCCATTTTCACTTCAAAGGGAGGGACATAGTGAAAGATTAGGAGTATCAGTGTTAGAGACCTGCGTTTTCTCAATCCTCTGTAAACTGAAATCTGTAGTGGACCCACCTAGTGCCAACACCTCAGACTCTGTGAGAAGTGACGACAGGTGGCTCATACCATCTCCCGACAGCAGGAAGAAGGGCACGGGGGCTGAGCGGGGCTGCTTGCCGTGTGCTTTTCTGCAATGCCCTCAGAGGTGAGAGTGTAACCTGATCCAAGAAAGGGCTGAGTTAACTCTGGGTTTGGAGAACTGTGTTGGGAAGAGTGAAGTGAACGTGTGTTTGAGGAATGCATGTTTCTGGAATGTTCCCATGAGGTTGCTTGCTCATCCCTTTCATTGATGCCACAGACCCTTTAAGAAGGGTATTTTGAGGCCGAGGGGGAAATACAGACGACTTTATTATTATAAAAATTCCAGCCAATGATCTGTTCCCATCAGGACATTAAAATAAGGTGGGAAAAGATTCATTGATTTGGGTTCTAAACTTCCTGTCTTTCATGGCCACTGACCTCAAGCAGCTGCTGCCAAACCTGTCAGAGTCACCTGCTGTCATTCCTGCCCGGCACTGTCATGACCTGCTCACACGACTCTGTGCCCTCTCTGCCCCCGTTTTCTTTGTTCTGGGAAAACTCATTGAAATCCTCAAGCCCTATTACCCTGGACAGGGCAGATCCTCCTTCATCGAAGAGGCATATTCTATCATGAAATCAGACTCAATATTTTGACAACTTTAAACCTTTGGTCTTCAAAAGTACAGTTTCCATAGAATAGCAGTTGGTGAGTCTGTGGAAAGCACGTGGTATCCTGTCATCTGAAAAGTATGCTGACTTTCACTGACACAAGCAGAACCTTGTGAGTGGATTAAGTTTTGTGTCCATGCCAGGCCCGCTTGCCGGGGTTCCTTTCTTGCTTCCCTCCCTCTCTGTGCGGAAACGTAGAGACAGAGGGAGAGAGAGAGAGGGAGGGAGACAGACAGAGAGAGAGAGACACCGAGGGACAGTGAAAGACTCCCCAGCCCAGCGTGGGTTCCGGCCGTGCCGGCGCGCACTTCCCAGCTTTAACTGGAGGTGGCGACGTTTCACAGTCTGCTCCGCTGTCAAGGACAAAGGACCACGTTGAGAGAGGACCAGAGGCAGACGGAGCAGGCGGGTAGGCGGTTGGAAAATCCCTACCCTCTACTCCCCATCTCTAACCCAAGGCTGCCGAAATGCCTGTTTATTTTACTTCTAAATATGGATTATGTGTCCACACTAGAAAATTAGCTGTAGACACCAAGAGAAAAAAGAAAAAAATGTCTTCAGGGTACAAGAGTGTTCCCTACTTTTTTTTTTTTTGCTGAAAGTTAAATGCATTCTATTTTCCATGAGAAAGTAGTAAGTGAGTGAAACCTGGTTTTATTTTGAGAGGGATACACCGTAAGGTCACGAGGGAGGAGAGATGGAAGACCCAGTGCTGGCGTGCAGCCTGCTCTTGCTCCTGGCAGGCCTGGGTCCACCCTCTCAAGCTCCTCCTCGGTGGCCTGGGCCTGGGTGCAGGGCTGGGGCGAGCACAGGCAGGTGCAGCGGCACAAAGCAAAGCGGGAGGAAGAGCAGACAGCAGCTCTTCCCAGGACGGGCGAACAGCAGAGCCACTGTGCCTGCGTCTGCAGGGGCAGCTCAGGACACGCTTCGCAGGATCGCTATACAGAGTGGAAGGAAGGTTTAAATGTATTTTAAGAATTCCACAAAATGATATTTCTTAATCAGAATTTTCCTAAAGTGTCCTCTATTTGATACTTTAAAATTGCCAATGCATTTGTGTAAGGCTTTCTATGTTTCTCAGTACAAGGTATGATTTCATCGGAGATTTTCCCAGCTCTGGAGGATGGATAAGCAGTTCTGACGTATTCTCACTTGAAAATAAATGAGAACTCAGGGAATTTTAAGTGTAATGTGGAAAATTACATAGTATGCCGACTGTTCGACCAGGACTGAGGTTCCCTGACTCTAACTTTCCTTCCATAACACTGGAGGACTGCCTTATGGAAATTAAAATTATTCCCTAAAGATGTAATTCACATTTTTTCTATTTGGGTCACATATAGGCAATGGAATCCCAGAAACCAGAGGCAAAACCTGGTCATGCTCATTTCAGATTTACTTTAAGTTCCAAACTGCTCTCTGCCTAAATTTTGGTAACTATTTACTATGAATGTTCTATGTGGGAGCAAAGTTAAATTTTTTTTTTTCCGTTTTTTTTTTTTTTTTTTTTTTGAGACGCGGTCTTGCTCTGTCACCTAGGCTAGAGTGCAGTGTTACAATCATAGTTCACTGCAGCCTCAAACTCCTGGCCTCAAGCAATTCTCCTGTCTCAACCTCCCCAAGCGCTGGGATTACAGGTGAGAGCCACTGCACTCAACTGGAAAATGGAAATGGTTTTTGGTAACAACATTTCTTAAAAACAGTTGAGTGGAAGAATTTCCCTCCTGTTTATTTTTGGCATGAAATTTAGCCTAAATTTAGAGTCATCTTATCACTGAGAATCTTTTCTTCTAGCTGTCAGTTCCTTCAACAGGTTAGAGGTGGCGATTTGTTTTTTTAATGTAAGCAAGAAATGCAGGAATATAACAAAGTATAGTCAGTGTTAAAATAATTGGTAATTGGCAGAATGCTAAAGTGCCCTTATAGAGTTCATTCATTCAACACACATTTGATGAATGTTTTCTATGCACATGGTTCTAGGGGCGTAAGGGTGAAAGAAATGGACATAATCCTGCCCAAACAATAATGCAAGTACACCGAAGAATCAAAAATTACAAAATGCAAAGTGCTTTGAGGGTACTAGGATAGAGAACAGCTGAGAAATCTCATCAAGGAAGTGACATTTAAGCTAAGATCTGGGGGATTAGAAGAAGCCAATTATGTGAGGATCTGGGGGAAAATAAGACAGAAAAGATGATTTTGTGAAGAAGATTTTAGTAGAAGGAAGTACACTCATAATGTCTAAAGCAGAAGAGAATCTGGCAGGTTCCGTAGCTCTTCTTGCTAGAGCAGAGTGAGTTGGGGATCAAGGGGTCGAAGCTGAAGTTGCGGAGAGTTATCAGGGACCCACCCATTGGGGGGTTTTATTGGCTACAACTAAGAGTTTGGCTTTTATTTTAGCTGAAATAGGGCATCCCTGAGGGGGTGTCACAGAGGAGTTTGTCCACACATGGCAGAAGGAGCGAGGGAACTCTCTGGAGCTGCTTTTATAAAGGCAATAATTCCATTCATGAGGGCCCCACCCTCATGACCTAATCATCTCCCCAAAGACTCTGCCTCTGAATACCATCACCCTGAGGGTTAGGGTTCAACATAAGAGTTTTGGAGGCACCCAAACATTCAGTGTATAGCACAGGGATATACTTTGAGCACAGAAGACTCAGGACCTGGTGACGGAGTGTCGTGGAGCACGAGAGAGGGAAGAGTCTGGTTCAGCAACTGAGTGGATGTTTCAGTAAGCTGAGTGCTGTTTACTGCGAGGAGAGTCTGAGGAGGAACATGTTAGGGGTGGGGATTCAAGAATTCCTCGTTAGAATTCCATGAGACATCCAATGTTGACATTAAATGGGCCGTTAAGTAGGAGGCTGGAGTGTGGAGATTAGCAGCAGCACATAGATGGTCTTTGAAGCCGTGAGAATGGATGAGGTATCTGCTGAGAGGCTGAGGGGAGAGATGGAGGGTCCTATTGAATATGTAGTCCCATTGGGCTATTTAAAGGTCAGGTAGAGAAGGAGGAGGAGTTGTAAAAGAGACTAAGGAGATGTCAGAGTGTTAGGAGAAAAATGAGGAGACGGGTGGTCTCGCAAAGCCAAGAGAAGAAATTGTTTCCAGAAAGGAGTGGCCAATAGTCTCAAATAATGCTGAGAGGCCAAGAAAGATGGGAATAACGAAGTGCTGATGGATTTGACAACGTGGAAGTCACATTGGAGATGCTGAGGGTGGCTAGGAAGTGGGGAACAGGAGAAGGAGTTTTCCATAACTCTTTAGTGCAGGATGAGAGCTCCTAGAGCGGGTTTTGTTTGTTTTTAAGATGAGAGGGTAGAGAGCATTGGCATGATGAGGGTGACGGCCCCATAGAGAGGAAGAGATTAATGGTGCAGATGAAAGAGGAAATAACTGAAGGATCAGGGTGCCAAACCAAATGGAGGGAAGCAAAATACCAGCTGTCTCATACTTCCATGATGATACGAAACCCCAAGCAGCAAGGGTTCCTTTCACCTCTTTGCACGTTCATTTGTCCATGGACACCGCAGGTAGACAGTGAGCGCAGAGCCCAGGCACTGCAAATACCGCCATGAACAAACTCGCCCAAGCGAGTTTTTAGTCTACTAGGGAAAACTGATACTAAACCAATATCACATTATCGATATTTTTTAAAACACAGATATTTAAAGAGGGAAAGTACAGGGAGCTAGGAAATATTAAATAATGTGAGTTGTGGGGAGAGTGCTGATCTCCTCTGGGCCTGCAATGTCCAATGTAGGAGCCACTAGAAACCTGTGGCTATTAAGCACTTAAGATGTGGCTGGTGGTACTTGTCAAAATGTTAATAGTTTAGATTTATTGGGTTAAATAAAGTACATTATGAAGTTAACCCATCTATTTATAATTTTTTAAAAAAACTTTTAAGTTTCATATGTGGCTTGTATTATATTTCTATTGGACAGTGCTAGTCCAGAGAGTCAGGTAAAGGGGCCCTAATGAGGTGACTTCAGAGGTGAAAAGGGAAAGGGAAGGACGTCCCATGTGAAGGAACAGAGCACATCTGAAGAACTGGAGGAGGCTCCTTGCTGTGACTGGGGCAGAAGGCAGGGGGACAATGGCATGCAAGGATGCTTGCTGGTCCAGGAGATCACCCTGGGCCTTGAAGGTCATATAAGAGAGTTTCCCGTTGCATATCTTTTTTTTTTTTTTTTGAGACAGAGTCACTCTGTTGCCCAGGCTGGAGTGCCGTGGCATCAGCCTAGCTCACAGCAACCTCAAACTCCTAGGCTTAAGCAATCCTACTGCCTCAGCCTCCCGAGTAGCTGGGACTACAGGCACGCGCCACTATGCCCAGCTAATTTTTTTTTCGGTATATATTTTAAATTGTCCATCTAATTTCTTTCTATTTTTAGTAGAGACGGGGTCTCGCTCTTGCTCAGGCTGGTCTCAAACTCCTGAGCTCAAACGATCCACCCGCCTCGGCCTCCCATAGTGCTAGGATTACTGGTGTGAGCCACCGCGCCCGGCCCCCATTGCATATCTTGAGAACCAACCTGGGAAATCATTGCCTGATTCTGAGCAGAGAGTGACGTGATGAGATTTGCATTTTTGAAAAGATCACCACCATGTCTCATTAAGGATCATGGGTTAGCGTCTAGGCGACCTATGTCAGTGCTTCTCAAACTTGGATGGGCATAAATGAATCACCTGGGGATTGAGCCTGTTAAACTGCGGATTGTGATTCCAGAGTCTGAGGTGAGGCCTGAGAGTCTGCATTTCTCACAGCCACCCAGGTGATGCTGACAGTTTTGGCCCGGATCAGACTGTGAGACGCAAGGGCCTGAGCCAGTGAGGGTCACGGAAGGGACAGGCCTTTCGTGGATGACTCCTCACTCTCTCAGCGGGTCCTTCACCTGTGCAATTCTAGGATTTTGTTTCTACTACTTGAGTTTACTTTATGATTAAGGAAGTATGTGAACAGAGGGGTCATTTGAAATGGGAAGACAGAGCTCAGTTAATATTGGAAGGCAAAAGAACAAGGATCTGCTTTTGCTGAGAAGTGGGGTACTGTACGAGATGCTATGAAGCTCCCAAACCAGAAACTTCCCCCCCACACACTCATACTTCTGGCTTAGACGGGGAAGATAGGACAGGGGAAACTACTTCTCCCTGTGACAGGATCTAGGCTTCTGAGAGAGGAGTCACTGCGAAGCTACACCAGGTACAAGGCACTTTGCTTGGCTTCAGATTTTCCTGTCCCTATGCTTTGGTTCTTTCCCTCCCTGCCTAAATGATGCTTCTTTCTGGACTTCTGATTTCTCGTCCTTCCTTATTGCAGATTTCCTTAAACTCATTTCTACGAACAGGAAGTTTCTTTAATTATCAGTTTTGAGGGCAGAAGATATGTTTCTGGGAATCAAATAAAAATAAACCAAAAGCACAGGAGAGGACACTGTGAGTTTCTGCTCCTAAGTTTTCTTTCCCACTACTGACGCTCTTAATTCCACTGCTGTAAACCTTTTAGAAAAGCAGGTCGCTGCGGTGCTTATGCTTATGGTTAAGCAAAAAGAAGAAATGTTTAAGAGAAGAGAAGAAGGGGCAAAGATGCAACGTATTCAAGCTCTGCTACGTCTAGCCCCTTTTATCATTTTCAATACCACCGGAGTTTTATTTTCACTTTTCTGTCCCCCGCTACCCCCATCTTTACCCACACTGACTTAGGTCCTTCTTTTCAGAAACATAAACGGAGTGTTAATGGATTAAAGGTAGAGATGGTCTCTCCCTTTGGACAGAGCAGGCAGCTCTACTTTCATGGGTAAGTTCTGTGCTCCACTCAAAATGATGGTCATGCATATTCCGTAGCAACAAAAAAAAGCAGCAAAGTTGTCCTCACATTGTGATTACAACTGTACAAAATAATATGCCTCAGGGGAAAAAAAAATACTTGAAAGAGAAATGAAGTAATTTTGATTCGGTGGCAAGGTTATTGGCAGTTTTTAACTTTCCATTTTTTTTTATAATAGATTATATCACCTTTTAAATTATAATTTTGGTAAATAAATAATTGTTTTATTTCATAAACATTCTCTACTAGATGTTTTACCATTTGTAAATTTTTACTCTGGTGAAGTAAACTGAGATATTTTGTCATAAATGTTAGATTGTTTTGCTGTATCAAGTTGAAGTATTCATTTTCTCAATTGAGATGTTAGCAAACGTGTTTCCCTATTCTTTGGAGTCCAGTTTATATTGCATCATGTGAAATGGACTAATCAGCAGGCTTTTCCATTTAAACTGCCATGCCAACCTTCACTTTCATGCTTTCAGCATTAAACCTTAATATAAATTGAAAACAGGAGGTTTATATATTTAGCATCATCAACTATGTCACAGCAGTGTCCACAGGATAAATTTCATGACAACTTATTATTTTAGGTGCTGGCTGAAATCCTTCAAAATCTTAGAATACCATGTATTCTATTTTCATAGTTTCAGGGTTTGTCACAAAATTTGTATGCATAAGGTCTAAAAATATAGCAAATTTGCAGTGCTTTTAAACATACATCCAAAGTGACTTTTACCAGATATCAAGCTTAAAAAGTGTGGCTCCTTTACTCAATGTCACACAAGGAACATCTTATATTATTTATGCATAAAACTGCTTTCAGAATCTACTCTCAAACACATCACAGGGTCATTTGTTAAAATTACATAACTGAATATTCAAACCTCAGCACATATAAGCTTTCAGATGCAAAGCTGCTTTAATATTTATCTACCTTCTTTCATAAGAAAATTATACAATGAGCTTAGCAGATACATATTTTGAAAGAATCACAAGACATTTAAAGCACCATGAATTGAAACAAATGTGTATTTGAATGTCCAATTAATTTTTAAAAACTCTAAGTCAATGAAATTAAATATGGTTTGATTTGAATACCATATGTCACCATAAAGTATTTTTGGTCCTCATTTGAAGAAAACCATTGAGCTGAGTTAATATTGGCTGCCTTGTGCTGTCCTCTTTTCCCACAGGAGTAACAGGTATTGAACAGAGCATGTGTGCAAAGGTTTCACAAATAACTTACATTTTTAGGTGCAAAATTTTCACACATAACTTCCTTTGCTGCTAATTTTACCCCACACTAGTTGCTACATGTGGTTCCTTGGACTAAATTACTCCCTAACTGATTCAACTTCATGGGAGCTCTGGAGGCAACCTCAGTTTCCTTGTCAATAAAATAGGCCCAACAGTGGTCCTCCCTCAGAGGATTATTTTGAGGAGAAATAAGCTGCTCACAGAGAACCTGGCCCCATGCCTGGGACGCCGATTGCCTATGAAACAGCTCAGAAACCCCAATAGCACCTGCGCAGCTCCCAGCACGGGCAGTTTGTGCTTGGGCTTCCCATGCCTAGTCTTTCACTTCCCTCCCACATTCCTGTATCTCCAATTTCCTCGCACTTCCTTTCTTTCAAAACCACTATTTCTCACAAAAACTTGAAATGCAGTCCTAGTGCGGTAAAATTGATGGAGAATGGTTTAAAATATTATTCCCGTGAGGAACAGGAATTCAATGGGAATCAAAGCCTTTGGCTAAAGGAAGGGCACTCAGAGCGCGGGTGTGTGGGCCTTGGTGAGCAAGCGGCAGGTGCAGGGAGACGCTCCCAGGCCTCTGACAACAATTGGCCACCGGCCGTTCCTGGAGGCCGTTGCTGGAGCTGCCTCAGGGTGCAGAATGAAGTGAGGTGAGCCCTGGGGTATATGTCTCACAGAGGGGCTTCCAGAGGCCACCAGCAGGACTCAGTTTACACTTCTGCTCCTCCTGGGACACTTGGAAAGCAGGTAGAAAGGACAGGCCCACTTGGGAAGGCAGGAAAGGTTTGTGGCAAACCCTGGGGGCTGTTCCGTGGGGTGACAGTTTCTGACCAGACCATACGTGGAGTGACTTTGGGTTTGGTTCTGGGTCCTCCAATTTAAGAGGGATGCTGGTAAGCTGCAGTGCACCCACTAGAGAGCAAAAAGAATGAGCAGGGTACACTTCAAACTGTGGAGGGAAATGTTAAGCTGGAGAAGACAAGACCAGGAGGGACTGCTCCCTTCACACACTTAGTGGCACTCTTGTCGGGGAGGCATTGTCCTTCACCGTGGTTCCAAAGGAAGAACCAGGATTGACGGGTGGAAATTCTGGGGACGCTGATTTGGGCTGAACAACATTTATGGATGGCTGTCTCATAAGACTGTGCACTCCCTGTCACTGAAACGATGAAGTACGGGCAGGATGACCCCATGGTTGGGGTAAGGATCACTTTCAAAGATCTAATTGCTTTTGGACTACATGCATTTTTTTTTTTTTTGCCTTTTGAAATAAACTTTTTATTTATAAATAATTTTTAAGTTTTTCATTTATAAACGTTAACACAATAGTTGCAAAACCAAGACCAGTACAAAGAACAGCTGCACACTCTATCCACATTCATCAGTGGTCAACATTCTACCCGTTTGCTTCGTTATTTACACTGACTTGCACTTTCTCTCAGACTAGATGATTTTTAAGGGCCCTTCTCGTACTGAGAGTTATGATTCTACATGCTGAGGCTTCTTTCCAGGTCACAGGCTGTTAGGAAAAGTGGAATCCCACTGGCTGTGCTCTTCACTGCACTTAGCATAAAATCTGAACTCCTGGGAGTCTGATCATCCCTCTGCCCTCATCTCCTCCCACCCCTCACTGCTGATCATCGTGCTGCAGCTACACTGGTTTTCTTTCTCTTCCTCTTACTTGCTGAGCTCATTCCTGGCTCGGGGACTTTGTGCTTGCTAGCTCCTCTGCCTTTGACACTCTTGGGTAGGGCCGTCTTACATTTCTGACCCCTCAGCCTTCCCTCCCCAGTTCCCACAAGTTGATCCACCACCTCGCCTCCTGTCACCTCTTCTCACTCTCTGTAATGAGCATACCTATTTGTTTGCTTGCCTTGTGGCTCTCACCCCCACTAGCATATAAGCTCCATGAGCACAGGGGCTTCATCTGTCTTATTCTTTACCATGTTCCCAGCGCCTGGGTCAGAGAATACTCAACAGATATTGTTGAATAAATAAAGAAGAAAGCAAATGAGAACATCTGGTCAAAGACTTGTTAATACATATGAGGATGGATGTTGACATTTGCCAACCTATACAAAATAGAAAGTGCTTAATGTATTCTAGAAAGGCAAAGAGAAGTGGTGGGGTATATTCTAAGAGACAGAAGGTTTAGGGAAAAGTTTCCCTGGAGGGTGGCTCATCCCAAAGATGTGGACTTTTCTCAGAAGCCAAAGTGCATTCTGCTTTCAGCCCTTTGTAAGAATGGAAATTCGCTAGCATTTCTGGAGAGCGAACTCCCCTGTAGGTGGTTGATACAAGAAAGACAGGGTGGGGAGGGTTATTTGCACATCTGAGTGCCCATGGAACTGACTGAGCATGCCCCAATCCTTTCAGAAACTAGCTTTGAAAACTTCACCACGTTGGTATTTCTTTCAGAGGAGCCCACAGATAATTCTATGGCGATGCTGTGCACAGATGAATGTTTCCATGCCTTCCTTCTCCCAACATCACTCTCAATCTACCATAACGCGGTTTACCAGCCTCCAAATGGCCCATCGAATTGGAAATGTAAATGCACATGCAATCCCATTAAGAGGCCTGAGTCTTTCTCCCACAATCCATTTCCTGTCACGTCTAATTATTGCTGACGACCTTGAGCCCTGGGTCTTTGCTCTGGGTAAAGTCTAAAAGCTTCTGAACTTGAAACTGGCCTCCTCAACCACAGAAGAAAAGGCTAACACCACTTATTGTGGAAGGGGCTATAAGTTACAAGATCTAGAGAAAACTAAATGAACTAGCCCCAGGAAAAACAGTTGTTAAAAGTTTCTGTTTACTCATTTAATTCGGTAAGAGCACTCATTTAAAAGACGGAAAAAAGCTCACCACTTAATCAGGGAAAATACTAATTGTAAAAGTTTTAAGAGGATAATATCCTAAAATTAAATTATTGCCACTAAGTCCCAACTGTCTGAGAGGTAGTGTATGCAGTGGATAGGGTAACAGTCTCGTGGCAGACTCCCTGGGGTTGGGATCCTGGCTCTGCAGCTGAACTGCTGTGTGACTCCAGGCAAGATATTTAACTACTCATCTCTGTTGCTCAGTTTGCCCATCTGTAATATAACCATCCAAATAGACTTAACTCACAAGGATTTTAGGATTAATTGGGTTAATGTAAGTAGAGTACTTATAACAGTACCCAACACAATAAGCACTAATAACATATTTGCTATTATTTCATCTCTCTTATTTTCTACATCTAATTAAAGAAAAAAGAATCTTGTATCTGTGAAGTATCTTCAGATACATCATCCAACTTTGATCCTAACAACAGCCTGGAAACACTAGTGGAAGTTTCTTCCTCATTTTATAACTAGTCGCGGAATCGAGGTCATTTGGCTGATAAATGGCTGAACTCCGACTCGAACCCCGGTCTGGTGACTCTGAGGTTGGCAGACTCACCGCTGCAGTCTGCTGCCTGTGTCGCTGACCACAGTGATTGCTGAAACTTTGAAACAGGCACTGCTTTCTAAGGAGGCACATCCTTATAAGGCTTATAGCCAAAGCCTCTGTTAAACCCTATAGAAACTTGAGTGTTGCTGAAATAAAAAACTGAAGGTAAATGAAAACTTTTATTTGAACTTACAACTTATCTTCTGTGATGTTTCTGACCCAAACATTGAAGCATTACTTTCACTCTCACCAAAAACATGGAGATAAACAAACCTAGAAAGACATTATTTTCTCCATCTCATCTAAGCAAAATGTCAAAAGAAAACAAACAGTCCAGGGGAAAAGTAAATTAGTTTTGTTAAAGTCCTTTCAGTTAGAAAGGCCTAGAATTCTAGTAGCTGTATAGGTAAGGCACACTTATTTATTTTTAAACATGATATACGTAATTTGAGGATTATCTTAAGCCTTCCATCACCCATGGTTCTCAGAACTCTAGTTATTATCAGAGGAGGTCCAGCTTTGGCAAGGTTAATGGTGATGACTTAGAGTAATTACTTGGAAAAAATAATAAACATCATTTCATAGTTTAATACTATGGTATCATTCCCATCAATAACCTTTTTTATTTTCATTTTTGCCCATCACAGAGAGAAAAGCAGAGAGGCTTAATTTGATTTACAGACAGGAAAAAAAAACAAAAAACCCTGAATGTACTTTTTTTGGGTGGATAGGGCGAGGAGAAAAGGTTAACCAGCTGGTTTTCATCTATATGCCATAATTCTCTGTTTAGTTTACACTATTAAACTCCAAAGCTTTGCTTTAATCTTAACTGTTACAGTATGCCTTATTGCAGATTCTATCCTGTCGCATCCCTGATAGGGTTTCCGACTTTGGCAAAGCACCATCCCCCAAGCTGGTCCTTGCCATATGGGTAGTAAACGCATCCAACATTTTTTCATTGGCGCCTGCATCATTATGTTTTGTCACCAATGGTTTCTCGGGTTTTCAGTAAAGTGCTGCACATACTGTGGTTTGGAGATGGCGAGATGATCTCTTACACTATTTGTATACAGCTGAGTCCTCATTAGGGCCTCCCTGTGCTGTTGTCCTTTTTCGGATGACCTAACATCTGTTTGTTGAAGGTGGGGGTTGGGGAGGGTGTGAGTGGAGAAGCCATAAAGAGAAAAGAAAACAGAAAGCGGGAGCCACCACTGTGAGGGAAAACAGCCTTCCAGGAGCCCTTAACACTGACGCGGGGCTCGGAGCAGAGGTAAGGAGCAAAACCTACCTGATCGGTCGTCGGTTTGCGAATCACATCTTCGGCACAGTTCCGGGATGGTCTTGAGCGATGTGACTGAATACTGAATGGGAAGCCAGAGGAGAAAGGGCGTAAAATAACAATTCAAAATGAGAGCATTCACCCAAATAGGCCAGAAAAACCAAACACAAGAAGTGATACTTGGGCTCAGCATGTATATTCAGAAAGTTTACCTCGATTTACTCTAAACGCGGTGTTTGGTGACGTGGTGGCGCCCCAAGCTCCCCCTACAAGCATCTGAGCACACGCAGACTAAGAAGAGGCTGAATAGCACCTCTTTTACCCAAAGGGTGGGGTACAGCCAGCAGATACTCTACTCCCATTACTTCTGCCACTTGTAGAAGACAGAAGAATTGCCTGACCTGGAGAGTTTCCAGAAGATGCCTTAATATTTGCATTCGAAATCCTAATAGTCAGTTTCTGTGTGAAAAGCTGAGTGGGGGAGCAGCCGGCTTCCCGCCACACCCAGGGCAGTCAGGAGACGTATCTGTGCTCATGTACGAACCCCCAATGTTGCCCCTCACCACAGATTTTACTGCGTGGCATCTGTAATGAAAAATACATTCCATGGGAAATACAAAGATAATGTCATAAGAAGCAAGAGGAGCGTGGCTGTGTTTGGGAGCTCATCCGCTCCACATATAGAATTGGCTGAATTGAAAGAAACCACCTTCCAGGCTCAGGCCCAGCACCAACTCGGGGGCTGGTTATCAGGGTGACAAATTCTGACACAAGGGGGCATAAAATCAGAAGAGCTAAAACAAATGCAAAAATCAATAGCTATGATTTATGGGGACGACATTTGATGCCAATCAATCTTTCTTCAGAGTAGGGTGTTTTAAAACAAAATAAATAGGATGAACTCTTTCTTTAATCAACAGCCAAGTTAGGGACTGTCTTCAATCATGTTCACACATTAATTCATAAAATGCAGCTCCCTAAAAACATTCACTCTTTACCTCTAAGAACAATGGTCTTCTGTGAATGAGCATATGTCATAAATTATTTTGCCATTGCAAAATTTGGGGGCAGTGAGAAAAAACATTTAATCTAAACGAAAAATGACCACGGGAAACTCATTAGGACTGTCGTAGCATTACAAGTGAAGGATGCGTAATGAGGACACATTTATCGATAAGAAGGTACTTTAGTTAGCTTGATGTCGATAGACGAAGCAAAGCGTCCACGTCGAGAGTCCCTTGCGCTTTCCACAGGATATCAGGACAGCAAGACAGAGGGAGGGACAGTTGTGGATATTGTCAGTTTGCCAATTGTGTGTCACAAACAAATTACATTTCCAGTATTTCCAAGTGAAAAATGAAATCTCAAATGACTAATTAGAGACATTACTCTTACCTGCCTGATGCAATCATATCCTGTTTATGTCGGCCATTCCTCAGAGACTACAGGTGCTTCAGGAAATCCACGCCCATACTAGAGGCAGGATGACTGCCTCTTAAACCAAAATGAACCTCAGAGTATTTTTCCCTTTGCATTATTTTCTTTGGAGGTTAGGGGTAACTAGGTACAGAAAGCATTTTTCTTGGTACTAATAAGGTACCTTATGTTTCTAGCCAAGTACAAGCTCTCTAAGGAATCTGGTAGCTTCTGGAGACCAGCTGGTACAGGTTAAATAATTACACAGTCTATAATTCAATTAAAATCCGGCCTTTCGTTTTGGTTGCCATGCACCCCAGGAAACACCCTTCGGCAAAGTCTCGCCCTCTCTCCTTTTCTTTTGCTTTTCTTCCGAGGCAAAATTTTAGAAAGAGGAAATTTAAAATTGATTGTGTTTAAATATGGCTAATGATAAATTCAATAAGGTTTGTTCACTGGGCTTCATGCTATACATCTGATTAAAATGGGTGGATTTCTCTCTGCATTTGCAGACGCATGTATCCTAACTGCCACCTCCCACCCCAAAGTCAGAAACATCAGGATCTCTGATTTCATAGCCGTGGCTTCAACTCTTCCCATTTGCCCTCAAAGGCCCGTAGTGTGTAGTAAGTTTTCATTTGATGAGGTTTCAATTTGAGCAGCACCAGCACAGGCTGCCCGGCTGTGTGGGGACGAAGCCACAGGCAGAGACTCTCCTTGCTGAGCCGTGCCCACTGCCTCACCCTACATCAAACTGGCACTCTGCCTTTCCGCCCACAGTCACACAGGAAGTCACTTTTATGTATGGAGGCACACATTTTAATTCTTTGGGAATAATGACCTTAGGAAAAAGTCATGTGCTGCTTCTACGAATAGAAATAAAAAGTACAGCAATCTAAGAAAAGGATGATGTGTTAACCAGAAAATTAAAGTTTTAGATAATTTTAAGAGAGTATGGAATGTCAAATTCAATGGCTCCAGTCCGCACTGTGAACAAATCCATCAGTCTTTATAAAGACACAAGACAAAACCAATTTGTGGATTTGTTTCAGTAAGTACAGACACTGCTCTTTGGATGGAAGAGAAAGCGGAAGGGAATGCTGTGAAGACCGTTAAGTTCTTAAGTGAAGAAATGCACAGAAACACAACTCACAAAACCAACATGTTTCTGTATTTGCAAAATTTGCGATAAGCAAACGACCCGGGAAGTCTGCCTTGCAAGTCTGCCTTGTGCCATGTCGTCTGGGAGCTGGAACAGAAGGCTTCCCGGCCTTCATCCCAGTTCAAAGGGCAGATGGTCTTTTATAAGGAGCTGTCAGGTTGTCAACCCACCTCATTCTCAGGACAACAGCCAGCTCCCAAGGCAGTAACTACCGTTACTATCAGCACCAAAGCCCAGAGCATCTTCCCTGCCCCTTGCCCCTCAACCCACGCTTTTGTAGCCTGTTCCCTTCATTCCTATTGCCCTTGGGTGGTAAGAGAGGAGAGGAGGCTTGCAGTTAGTTGAGAAGCGTTATATTTCCTGTTGCTGTGTTGCCCTAATTTATTCCTTTTCTAGAATTCTTCCAGAGGTTATTCCCAGTGAAAATCGCCTTTTTGATCTAAATTTCTTTTGTAAACCTCTTTTCTACTTCACCACATCACAAGAACAGCTCCTGCCAAAGGCTGACCAGCTGCCTCAGCCTCTTCAACAGCCTTGTGCATCCGAAGTTTAGTTCACTGTTTGTTCCTTTACTCTGGGATCCCATTCACCGTAATGTCCTCCTCTAGTCCTGCAAATGCCACCATTGCACAAGCAAAGCCAGCTTGTGTCCTGCCTTCTCCATGAGGCCCTGGCTGATTGCTTCAGCCCTTCCTGACCTTTCTCTTTTCTTCCATTGGTAAATTTCTGCCTTGTCTTGTGCTCTGCTGTTTCCTATCTGTAAGTGTTGCCTCCCACAAGCACCTGACAGAAAGCATGATGTCTTTGACTTGTACATTTGCATGGCACACAGGGACTGAATAACTGTTTGACTAAAATACCAAGATGCACACACATTCGGCTAATCCCTGGGCATACTATTAGAGACATTTAGAGGTAATATATGGGACTTTCTTCCAAGCCTTCATACTGGCACAAAAATTAATTCACTTTCTGAAATGCGAATTTGACTAAGGTGTGTGTGTTTCAAATATTTCAGTGGCTCTGCACAGCATATTGGACAAAGATCACATGCCTTAGCACGGCACATGGAGCCTTCCATGAGCTCAGGCTCATCCCTTACCACTGTCCACTACTCTTTTGATTGTGCCAATCACAAATTCCTTGTGGTTCCCCTACCTATTGCTTTACCTGTCTGTACCTTTACATATGCTAGTCCATCTACCTGAAATGATATCCTACCCATTTCACTAGGCCAATGCCTTTTAATTCTTCAAGATTTGCCTGGATATAAGTTCTACAGTATCTTCTCTGATCCTCCCAGATGGAAGTAATGTCAGCTTTCAAAGTGTGGTCTCTGGACTAGTGGCACTGACACGATCCAGGCATTTGTTAGGAATTCACGTTCTTGGGCCCCATCCTGGACCTACTGAATGAGGAACTGTGCGGGTGGGGCCCAGAAATCTGTTTTTTCATAAGTTAGCCAGGTAATTCTGATGCACGATGAAGTTTGAGAACAACTGCTCTATCTTATTTCCTTGTCTTAGGCACACGGCCATTACAGAACTCCTCACATGACGTTTCATCTATATGTTTACATAACTGCTTTCTCTGCTTTCTGAGGGTGTGGACAATATTTTATTTAACTAAGACACTAGGCACTTATAGAATTAAATTAAATGAATTAAATAATTCCTCAAAATGAAATGAATTTTGGTAGCAGTGATACTAATGATAGCAGTTAACATTTCTATAGCATTAATCTTCTTAGCAAAACTCATAATTATAAGTCTAGCAATACAATCATGGCATATTCAAAAGAAACACTCTTCCTAGAGTAATATTAAATAATATGAGTACGGGCTGATGCCTTAGCCTTTGTATACAGCAACGGTCCCTAACCTTTCTGGCACCAGGGACTGGTTTCATGGAAGACGATTTTTCCATAGACGGGGTGGGTGGAGGGAGGAGGAGCTCAGTCTGTGATTCGAGCGCTCTTTCGAGTGAGCGATGGGGAGCAGCTGTAAATACAGATGAAGCCTCCCTTGCTCACGTGCCACCCATCTGCTGCTGTGCCCCCACTTCCTAAGTGTCACGGAAGGCAATTTTACTGCGGGTGGGGGAGGAGGACATTTATCAGTCTGTGACCTGGTGGTTGGGGACCGCAGGTATAAAGGACAATGGATTTGGAGCCAGAAGATCTGCATCCAAGTCCCAGCTCTGACATTTATTAACACTGCGGTTCTGGACAAATAATTCATTTCACGTCTCTGGGAGTCAGATAATTATGTGAGATAATGTAGTTGAAGTCATTTTGCAAACTGTAAAGTGCTGTTAAATGTTTTAGTCTCTTCTCTCTAACCTGTTTTCATGTGTGCTACTCAGCCCTTCCCTCCTGGTCTTCATTCCTGTCAGGACTTTAAGCTCAGCAGATGAAGATATGAGAACTAACAAGGCAGGAAACAGGGGCCGAGCTGGGACTAACTAGAAAGGAAAAGAAAGGTAGTTCCGTCCATCTCAGAACATTGCTTGGCTTCTCTTTGTTCTGTTCTCACCCAAGAGAGTCTGTGGCCAAGGGCTGACACTGAAACCTTAGTGTCACAAACTACAGAGTCGATATAGCACAAGACAATCCTACATATGCCAGCCTACACCATTCAGTTTTGTCACCCTGCTGTGCGAAACACTTGGAACATGCGTGCGATTCTTGACAGTGCATGATTTCTACATTGGGCTATGGGGATATCCGACCACCTAGATGTTTTCAGGACTGAAAAGCTTTGGCCCTTATTGCTTAAAATTGGAGCCAGTTGGGTGAACAAGTAGACGTGATTCAAATGGTAATGCGCCACAGAAAATGAAAGAACTAACATCCCAAGCACCTTTTCAAGCTAGAGACTTTTAAACAACTGAATTCCCATTAGTTTCCAAAAGAAATAATCAGGCTAGCCATCCAAACAACTGTGGCGAGATCCTCACAGGGCTCTCTAAAACTCAGGCAGGTATCTCCGCAGGCACACAATAAAAACGGTGACAGTAATGTGCCCAAGCAAAGTTGGGAGTAAAAGCAAAGACACATAGCTGAAGTGAGATTTTCAGAACATGTTTTTCTAAAACGTTGTCCACTTCTCCAAAGTTCTGCCCTTCCCATCCAGGAGGGATGTCCTGACTTCACGCCCTCCATGACACATCGCGCTCCGCGGCCCCCTCTGAGGGTGTGGCACTAACGGAGCACCCTTCACTGCCAGCGCTTCACCTGCACGCAGGTTTCCTCTTTCCCCATCTCCTCAGGACTCGTGTCCCGCCATCACCCTTTCCTCTCTCCTCCTCGTCAGCCACCCAGTATTGGCTTTCTTTTCTGACGCGATTCAAATAAACAAGCACCCCACCACCTCAGGACACTCTGCCCCCCGACTGAGTATGGGCTTCCCTGCTCTTGGGCTCCTCAGCCATCTTTGTTTGAAAGAACGTCTCTGTTCGTGTTGCTATTCCCTCATCTCTGCGTTTGCTCCTGCAGCCCCCATGACAGGGTTCTGCCCCACCACCCCTCAGACACGGTGCTTATTGGGGCCGTTAATGGGTCTTAACTGGAAAATCCAGTGGGTACTTTTCAACCCTTATCTTTATAATGATCTATTTGCTACTATTGACTACTCTCTTCTCTAAATTCCTTAACCCCTCCCTCCACCTTTTTGCTCCCTTAGTTTTCTTCCTAGGTCTCTGAAAACTTCTTTCCTGTTTCCTTTGTAGAAGCTTCTTTCCCCCCCACCACTTCTGCATAGTTCCTTCCTTGGAACATTCTTCTTTTTCCATGTTCCATATTTTTACAGGTGACCTTAACTACTCCCAGAGTTTCAACCATCATCTCTGTATAGTGCAGATACTTATGACCCATAATTTCATATAGCCATCCCACTCTGCTCTAAATACATTTCTTTCCACCATTTAGAACATTATTACTGTTAATCCTATTTTTAAATGCATTGGAATTTTGCTCTGGTTCCTTATTTTTTATATTTTCCAAGAGGTTTTTTAAAAAATTAATAATAATAAAATTCTTTTATGCTAAGACATTGTTTGTGGTTGTTATTTGGGAAAACTCAGTAATTCTTTTTTACCATTTTAAGAATATACCAAGAACTACTTTATTGCAATGCTAATGTAATTAATGTAATGTGTAGTCAGGCAAAAGACGAAGGTTCACACTGGTAAAGGTGGTGAGATCACAATATTGAATGACTTCCTTCTACTGTGAGAAGTGGACATGGGTGGGGAAGAGACCTAGGTGGACTAGGAAGGCCAGAGGTGACAAAGGGCCCAGAAGAAGTAACATTCAATGCAGTGGTTACAAACATGGATTCTAGAGCCAGACTGCCTGTATTATATCCTGACTTCACCATTTCCTAGCTTATCAATCTTAGTTAATTAACTTCTGTATGTCTGTTTCTTCACTGGTAAAACACGGTCATGACTGT
Organism: Eulemur rufifrons; assembly: GCF_041146395.1. Lineage (NCBI taxonomy): Eukaryota > Metazoa > Chordata > Mammalia > Primates > Lemuridae > Eulemur > Eulemur rufifrons. The sequence goes on along the minus strand of NC_090999.1, from coordinate 87,573,542 downwards.
ACGTATATCAGAGTGTGGCTGTGAAGATTATGAACTAATAATGTAAAACATGGGGAACAGTGTCTGATGCACAGTATTCAATAAATGTTAGCCATTATTATTAATTATAATTAAAAGTATCAAGATGAGCATTTAAAAATGAATACAATGTAATGATAATTACTGAAGCAAAACTTATAAATTACAAAAAAATTAAAACAAAAGTGTACCTTGCAGTTGGGGAGATGGCCAGTCATAAAGCTTGTTCAACTTCAATAATGGTCTAGTTTTAATTTGAGCCAAAAATCAATCACTGTCAAAATATAATGACTGTCAAGAATGGAGTTTAATGTAATTAAATGTGACCTACCACCAAGTTAACCTGACAACTCATAATGTGCTTAATTGTTAATATAGCACACTATAAACTCTATGAGAGCATAGACCAAGTCTGTGTCACTCACCCCAAGCGTAGAACCATGCCTGGAACGCTGTTAATGTTTAATAAATGCCTGCTGAGTAGACTGGTATAAAAGCTAATTGTGATGAAAAGGTAAACAGTTTGTATAAGTAACCTGCATAGTCAATCTAATAAATCCTATGACCATCAGGCAAGTTAAGAACTTCTAGGGCCATCTGCAGAGTAAGAGAAGGACAAATCCAAAAAATCTGGCAGTTGCTCATTTTTCTTGGAAATCACTTTATCCAGAAGGTTGCTCTCTACCTTCTCTGGCAGAAGTGTCCAGTCCAAGATTTGGAGCCCTGGCATGTGGGTTCTAGTCCTGGGGTCTAACCCCAGCTCTGGGACATCAACATATCATTCATCTTTTCTGGATTAGATGAGCCTTAATTCGTTTCCTGGTAGGTGTTAAGACAACAAGTTAACACATACGGCATATGATGCTAGAACACGGTGTGAGGTTTCTGATGATGCAGGGCTGGGGAAAGGAAGAATGAGAGGTAATTTAGACCCAAAGGCAGGATGTTACAAAAACAACACTGCAAAAAGGTGGGGCATTCTGAACAGATGCTAAAGGTAGATCATACTGAGAAATACCAAGAAAAATTTAATATAGATAGGAGCAGGGCGACTGCTAGGAAGAGCAGGGCTGATAGGGACAGTGAAGAAGGGACTGACGCACCCGAGGTCACATGGAAGTCTTGTGTCCTTTGAGGAGGAGCAGAAGAAAGTATAACAGGATCCATCTTACTCTCGTAGATTCCTCACCAGAGAGGAAGGGCAAGCCAGGTTCTCTGCACCTTGGATGTCTCTATACCCTTTTGCGCACCTAAAGTTAGGGCAAAGCTATATTCTTGGCCTGCCCTGACTCATTGCCTGAGCCCACTTGATGGACTCCTCATCCCCTTGCTCAAGGTCTCCCACTGCTGAGACGGGTCTTTGTCAACACACAGCAACATCTAGGGAAGTGTCCATGGACTGACCTGAGGAAAAGGTGGTGAATACATAAAGAGAAGATATTTTAGTGAAAATGATGTACAGTCTGTGGGATGGAAAATGTGAAAACTCACTGAAAGTGTGAGATTAATTTGCCATAAGAATTTTTCTGTCACTCAGTGGTTCAAGCACCTTAGGAAAATAAACCCACACAATTTTGTGCTATTACTGTAGGTTGCAAGGGCTGGGATCAAAGAGGATAGTAAAGTGGAAGGACGCTTTTTATCTTGATCTTGTTTGACCTGAACAAAAAATAGGTTATGCAATCGCCAAAAAGCAATGTCAACTGTCATTAAATTTGCAGTCAGAGTGATTCAGAAAAGCAACACAAATTCCTGTGCAGAGGAATAAAATATTTCACTGCTTCTATTTGTGTGTATGTGTATGTATGTGTATGTGTATATATTTGCATGGGTATGTGTACATATGCAGCTACATGTATATGAGAATTTATATGTATATGCACGTATACATATATATGTACATATGTTTATATATGTGTGTGTTTATATAATACATGTGTGTGTATATATACAAATTTTCATGTTTTCTCCATAAAATCCAGAATAATAAGTAGAGATGATTATTATCATTTAACAGATGGGTAAGATGAGGTACAGTAAAATGAAGAGATTTACTTAAATTCTCTTTGGCTGATTTTATTTTATATATTTACAACATATACCAACTCCCTTACTTCCAAACAGCAATTTGTAATTGCTTCAGTGCCAACTGGCGCTAGGGACGGGGGAGGTGACTGGTCCAGAGACGCTTCTACTCGACTACACTGCGTGGTCAAACCGTTCTCACTTCAGTCCGGGCCCTGACACTTACAACCTTGTGAACATCACGCAACCACCCTAAGCCTCAATTTTCTCATCTGCCAAACAATAACAGCAAAGCCTGCCTCACAGAGTTGATGTGAGGCTCGGGCAAGATCACGACCTGAAGAGTCCAGCTCAGCGTGGGCCCAGCCAGCACCTGACGGACAGGGCTGTGAGGGAAGCTCTCCTATAGATCCCGGGTCCCGCCTCTGCTTTACTCCGTCCTGTGTATGACACTGGTTTTGAGAATAGTCAGTTGGCCTCTCTTAACAACATAAATCCACCATAGCTCCTAAGAATTCCAGAAGGTTTTTGTTTTTGTTTTTGTTTTTTTTTTTTTGAGACAGAGTCTCACTTTGTTGCCCAGGCTAGAGTGAGTGCCGTGGCGTCAGCCTAGCTCACAGCAACCTCAAACTCCTGGGCTCAAGCGATCCTACTGCCTCAGCCTCCCGAGTAGCTAGGACTACAGGCATGCGCCACTATGCCCGGCTAATTTTTCTATATATATATATATTTTTAGTTGTCCATATAATTTCTTTCTATTTTTAGTAGAGACGGGGTCTCGCTCTTGCTCAGGCTGGTCTCGAACTCCTGACCTTGAGCGATCCACCCGCCTCGGCCTCCCAGAGTGCTAGGATTACAGGCGTGAGCCACCGCGCCCGGCCTGTTTTTGTTTTTAAGATAGAGGGATCTGGCTCCCACAGGAATAAGAGAGAGAATCTGTAAATGCACTTGCAGTGACAGAAAAGCGCTACTTCGACGTCTGTGTTTATGTGTCGTCATCTCTCTCTCCCTCGCAGCCCGCAGTCACTGTGCGATGGCCGGCCCTTTCCCATGGCAGCATTACAAGAATGTACAGTTTAAACTTCGCATTTTGCAAAGGACTTGCATCATTTTTGAGTCTGGGAAACTTCAAAATAATTCAGTTGCCGTGTTTTGTCTCGTTAGGTAAAGGCAAAAAATTTTAAGTTGTTTTTTTCTACCAATATACAGCTTGTGTTTTAATTAAAACAAGAACTAGACTCATGACCAGAGGGAAAAACCATGCAATAGAAAGCCTAGACTACGTAATAGGGCTACGGCTGGGGAGTAAGAAGAGGAGTTTTACACTCGGGCATCTTTTTTGTAAACATCTTTTTCAAATGCAATGTGCACTTTCCTCCCCGCTCCACCACTTAACCAGGAAAGAGGCTTAAGGGCTGTCAGAGATGAAGGTTTATGGAATCCTAAAAATAAAAGCATGTTCATGGGAAGCTACATTTCTTTTTATGCCAGTGAATTAGCACATTGAAAACATCTTCCTTTTTCAATTTTAGCATTTGAATAATCTCCATTTAATCCTTAAAGCAGCTGTAACATCCATGCTCCTAGTTTCCCTAAATAGGCCAGAACAATCATTTCAACATTTAGGAGGTTATCTCCAATTCTTTCTCCATGGAGTCATTAAGTAACAACAATATGATTCTGGCACGTTTAAAGCATTAAACATGCATCATACTGAAGAATTATAAAATGATCTACTATATTGCAAAGGTTGCCAGTCAACTGAGCTTCTTCAGTTTCAAGTGTATTGAAATAGACCAGGATTTCTCATCCTTCAGTACCACTGACATTTTGGGCTAGATAATTCTTTGTCATAGGGTATTGTCCTATGCATTGTTTGATGTTTAGAAGCATCTCTGGTCTCTACCCACTAGATGCTAGTAGTATCTCCCCAGTATGACAACAAAAAATGTCTCCAGGTATTGCCAAATATTTCCGGGGTAGAGGTAGGGCAGGTAAAATCACCTCTGATGTGAACCACTGCAATAAACTATATTCATCCTGGAGAGGCAGTCAAGAATTGAGGCTAAAAGTGGATATTCTGGAGCAGAGTACTCCTAACTAGCTGGGTGACCCTGGACAAGTTATGTAGGAACTTCATGCTCAGTTTCCTCATCTGTAAAATGAAGGTAATAACAGAACCTTTACAGGATTGTTGTGAAGATTAACCAAGATAGTTCCTGTCCCACAGCAAATGCTCAACAAACATTATTTACTGCACAATTAATTCTATGCAATTTCCTAGAATTTCAATGCTATACAATTTCAAAATCTGATTTAAGTTGAAATGCTCCAAACAATAGAAATGTGTGTAAGAGGGGACAGTTTGGGTGCTGTTACACAATTACAGATGGATAACTTTATGTTTCAGAGTGGTCAAGTTATAGTTCAACTATTGCATAATCCTATAGCCTAATTTGCTAAACAGCTTCAGTTATTGCTTAACATATTTTATTATCTTTCAAGTAGAGATTCCTAATTCATCAAAATTATGGGCTACTGCCAGATGATTCTTCTGTAAATACAACTGCTCTGTTGTATTTAAAAAAAAAAATCTTGACATTATGCCTGGTCTTTTCCCTCGAGTTCTTTCTTCACCACTGGTCGTATAAATATTACTGTATTATTCATTGAAATAATAACAAAAGCTACCATTTTTAAGAGCAACTTACTGTGTGCCAAGCTAAGTGTTTCTCATATATTATTTTTTCACTCAATCCTCAAAACAACCTTAAAAGTGAGATGGGTATCTCAGGGAGGTGAAGTTAATATGCTATCCAGCCAGGAAAGGTCAGAATAAGGTAGGAGCCCAGGTTGGCTACCTTCAAAGCCCATGTTCTTAAAACAACTTGATTATTAAAGCTCAGAGAGCCGCTCATAATCCTAATTCCAACACAGTTTCCCTTTCTACAACACCTTCCATCCTACCTACATGCCCCCACTGTATCATTTGCTTTCCTTACTTTCCCCAACTCCACTCAAAATACCTTGAGGGGAAGGGCCATAAAAGAACCATGCTCTGAACATTTTCAAGTCAAGCATAGTTATTTAGAGGGAAAGAGACAGATAGACAGATACCATGAGAAGAAGAAACTCACTTCATATTGGTCTTAATGAGGAGTAATAAAAATTATCTGGAAGCAAAAACAGAGAAGTGCTGAATTCACATTTCTCTGGTAGAAAAGAAAAGACTCATCCAAGGTTGTATAAAATGGGTGATTCATCAAACTCATCCCAGTAATTCAATTCTTGTGCATAGTATGCATATTGTACTTCAAGGTACGGAGTGAAATAGAGGAATAAAACTGCCGCCAGAGACATGTTAACATAAGCTCATCATTTTGAGACAGTTTCAAAGTGGTGACTTTGAGTGGTGACCCAAAGCTTCAGCCCTGAGAGATCAATGGCGTATGAGCCTGGATGTCCTGGGAGGAAAAGTTACGTGGCCAGTTCAGAAACAGCAGCCTTCTTACCACATACCTGAGAGTCAGCCAATTTTGCTGGGGCACTAGAGGCCAGCACGTGTGCTGGGATGGTAGAATTGTGTAGCCCAGGGTAAGTCACAAAACTCTAAGCAAGGCACACGTAGACAATTCATTCTGAGCAGGCTTGAGTTAAGCTGCAGGAAGTTTGTGAATGTTATGGGAACCCAGAGACTCATCAGCCCACAGCATTACAGAACTAAGTGGGACCTCAGAGGTCAGCTATAGTCCTCATCAATGCATGAATATTCCTCAATATTCCCGTGTCCGATCTGTGCTTTGATACCTACAGTGGCTGGAAGGATTCTCTTTATCATTCATCAATTATTAAGTGCCAACTCGGCTATTCTTTACTCTGTGTCCTTGTGGACTCTAGAGAATGCTGGGTGTGGAATAGCCAGCCATATAAAGGAACTGGGAATTAACCCTATGAAAGTGCCTACTGTATGCAGGCATTTTATAGTGTACTCAATCAATACTTCTGACAATGTTGGGACAGATTAGGAATGAACGGCTTGGTGAAGTTAAATGCCTGGCCTTCCCAAACTCACACACTTAGGTGGGATTCACTTCTTAGTCCAGGAGACCCCAAAAGCCACACTTGGACTGCCCCATAGGATTTCTGCTGTCATTTTCTAAATGTAGTTGGGAGATCTGAGGATGGAGAAAGCAGTCCATGAAGTTAAAGGCAGAATATCTTGAAAGTGTTGCTTGGAAGTAGTAATACTTACAGAAATGTCATCACTAAAGTCAATTTCATCCAAATCAAGATATTCAGGGGCTTCCATTATTCTTCTTTGCACATTTTGAGTAAAGTCAAATACTTATAAATTCCTAGACAAGACAGAAGCAGAAAAGAAAGGTAAAAAAGTTAGCTGTCTTATAACCGAAAATAGTATCTGTATTTAAACAAACAAAATGAAAAAGGTTATGGGTGCTCGTGTTGCCTTGGAGCACATTTCCTCTCTTTGAACGTCCCCAGCCAGGTTTTCCAGAAGCAGTGAGCACAGCAGCTCCATGGTCCTCAGCGAGCACCACGGTACTTCACTTTACTTGATTTGTGCCTGTTTGTCTGTGCCAGAGCAGTGACTGGGGTTAGAATTTCCCCCTACTATCGGTATTAGGATCCACACCCAATCCTCAGCAGAGCCTCAGAGCTGGAGAGCCAGCCTGGACATCGTAGGAAAACCATATTCCAATGTGTCCTGTGGGCATATCCTCGGTGCTGGGAATGGGGCAATTAATACTGCATCTCCGCAGGGATCATGAGACAGATACCAAATAACCAAGAGTAACGGATATTCTAGAATTTGTAGTACAACCTCCAGTTTACCCCTCAAAGAAAGAAAGAAAGAAAAAGAAAAAAGATCTAAGCACAAATTTAAACCACAGAGTTATTGCATTGCCCTCTGCTTCAAACAGCTTTGCCCGACTGTGCCCGAGTGACCTGCCGCAGGCCCCAGAATGTCTTCCGTCAGCCTGGCCTCGGGGCTGCCTGGGGCAATCCTTTCCACCTGTCACGGTAGGACACATCACCTCCCACTTCATTTTCTCCTCACTTATCATCATGCCCATTGGCGGTGGCAGCGGCACCTACAGATGTCAAGAACAGAAATACAGACCTCCTGACAGTGCCTTAGTGTGCAGTTATTGTCTGCCGAGCCAACTCTCAGATATCCAAGTAAGATTCCATTTCCTGCCACTTGTCTTTCTTATTATAAAAATTGTCCTATGTACCCACACTTGAGTATCTGGAATAATTCATTTTGCCCTCTTTGGGTTCCCTAATCGAGATGTGCCCTGCAGAACAGTAACACTACTGAAAAGCGAAAATACAGCATGCTGATGAAAATGAGCTTCCCAATGGAACATCAAGAGTGTAAAAAGACCTATTTTTTAAAAGAAAACTCTTATTCTGAAGGCATTGTTTTCTCATTTTGAGCTGTTTCTTTTTTTTAAGCTACACAAATAGTATAATTATGATAAACAGAAAAAAAAAATCACTCACCATACGATACCACAAACCCATCATCTGATTTAATTTTCCATGTTTCCTCTCGTTCCCTTCCCACATGTGTATACCATTTTTACATAGTCTTAATTAGAGTAGATACAGAGTCTATCAGAGAAAGGATTAAGATGCTAATTCCATGCTCAAATGAGATTATCCACTTAGAATAAACATTAAAAATTCCTCTAAAATCACAATAAGGTTTAAAATGAAAAGAAAACCAATTTGTAAAAAAATTTTAAAACCAGAAATCGTATTATTTATAAAAATATAAAAATAGGTTCTCAAGCAAATTGCTTGGTATAAAAATATGTCATTTTCCCTCTAATCCACACAGAGGTTTTCAGAGGAAAACATATACACTCATACTTGCAGATTACTCAAAATAACTTTCTCTTCCACTGATGGATTCAGAGCTAACCCACACTCTTTGGATTTCAACTCATCAGCTAACAGACTTTCTTCCAAGTCCATTTCTTTTCACTAAATCTGCATTCCACGATGAATAGTTGACGACTTACACGCTTTATTCCCTCCCGTGGCTTTGGTGAAAGACACAAAGATGGTGCTGGGTGTCAGGATGTGACAGAGACAAACAAAGTGTCAGCAGGAACATGGATACAACGGGAAATGAAGCAGAAAAACATTTATCAGAGGGGGGACTGAGTGGATCTTTAAATATTTGGAAATAGAAAATGTAGGAGAACACATCTCAACTAAGCAAATTAATAAGCAATCACTGACGCCCTGTTTGAGGTGCTGTGACAATACAGAGAGCAGTATCTACAGAGAGCTAGGCCCGGTTGAGTGCAGCCACTCTAACAGAACATAACCAATGGGTACTGTAGATCGTGACATTGAAGCAGAAAATATTAATATGTTAATATTAATATATTTGCACTTCGAGGATAGTAGTGAGATTCTTGATTCCATAGGCCAGAACACAACCATTACAACAGTTGCGGCCCATCACAGGAAGCCCTGGGCCACTGCTCATATTTATCTCTATGGGTTGGATGTACCTGGCCTTCCACTAAGGGGTCCAAGGCTTCTGGAGCTTTCCTTTACTTTCTAGTGGGCCTTCACATGCAACTATCTCCTTAAAGATGTCTTTTGCTATATATGAATATTCCTTTTGTCTGGTTTCAATGCTTCTCTCTTTCAAGGTGCCACTTTGAGAGTATTTATATTCTTACTTATAATGTGCAGTAATCCCCATGGTTCACCAATCCTGGCTGCATTCTCAACATTAACTGCTGCTGCTGCTGCTTCTTTTTTTTTTGTTGTTGTTTTTTTGAGACAGGGTCTCGCTATCCAGGCTGGAGTGCCATGGTGCAATCATAGCTCACTGCAGCCTTGAATTCCTGGGCTCAAGTGATCCTCCTGCCTCAGTCTCCTGAGCAGCTGGGACTAAAGGCATGCACCACCACACTCGGCTATTAATAGCTTCTTTATGGCCAAGGGTGAGTCCACAGTTGTCCCTGTGGCCATACAACGCCCCTTACTCATCTGCCCTTCCACGGAGCATTTGGTTTCCTCAGGCAGTCTCTTTTGAGGAATTAGGGACAAGATGGGAAGCATGAGGTCAGGTTAGAGCAGCTGCTACAAACAACCAAACGTGATAAGGAAACCGGTCACTTTTCTCATCCTGCTCTTCTGCCACCTCCCACCCCCCACACCAATCCACAGCGGAAACCGACGAGCCGCCGTTCAGAACGAGGTGCTCTGACAGAGGGCACAGCCACACAGGGCACACACCAGATGCCTGTGAGCTGAATCTGGCCCACAGATGTGATTTGTTTGGCTCTAGCAGTGTTTAAAAAAATCAGATCAATTGCCAGCTTGTAGACCTTGGGTGATTTCACATAAAATTCTGGATTTCTGACTTCACTTAAAAAGTATCTGAAGCTCTGGCAACACAGGTCTGCCTTCCCCATGGCAGCCACTGGCTGGAGCCGAGCGGTGGCTGCTCCTACCTGTCCGTGAGGCGTGTGCTCCCCAGGTCCCCAGGTGCCCTCCCAGGCTGCTCTGCTCATGGACGAGCCTTGCCCGGCTGTGGGGCATTAGAGTGTCTGGCCCTTCAGGGGAATTCGGCATTAAATAATAAGTCCAACACTCCCGCCCCATTTTTTATTGGTGCCTCCTGCCAAAAATGTTGACTTCATTTGTATTCTAAGATTGAATTTGTATCCTAAGATTGTTTTAAATTCTCATACCACGAGAGCAACAAAATAAAATTTCTTACAAATAAACTACCGACATGTCACAATTTGTGCTTTCACGGAGTCTCCATTCCATCTCGTAGCACTAGAAAAAGAAAACCTTCACAAACACAATAAAATATTACAAGGTGGGGATTATGTTTCCTTCACGTTACAACTGGAGGAAGGGTCCTTGCTTTGTTGTGATTAGTGTGGATTTACATGGTGACACTTCATTGCTGTGACTAGAGGGGAAGGTGTCCTCCATCTGGCCCAGACCAGCAGCTTGGAGGCAAGAGGGTCAACCCTACTCAGGCCAACAAGAGTGGGTTTACACCTAAGTAAAAATATTTGTCAGGTTCTCCAGAAAGAGCAGTCCAGCTTAAAATCCTCTGCATGAGATTTTTATTGCTAAGCATCATAGCTGGCCCTGGACCCTTCTGGATCTCAGGACCTAGTCATTCGTACATTTGTGCTTCACCCTCATGCCATCAGCCTTGACCCTACAAGCTGCAGTCACTTGTCCCAGGTTCTCTGAGGTCTCTGAAAGGCTTTCTTCTTTATTTAAACCCCTCTCTCCCAGTGCACCTCTCTCTTAAGGTCTTTCCACCTTAAGTACTGTCGACTGATTGAAATCATCCCATTTCAAGCTCAACTGGGCTTTAATTTCTCTTCACTGACATTGGCAATTTGTAATTTGTTGTTTACTTAGGCAGGTGTGTTGTGTGTTTAACTTTTTTTTTTTTTTTTTTGCAAGTGTGGAGAGGTGAGATGCAGGTTGGGCAGGGAGTGAGAGAGCACAGAAAGATAAAGGGAACAGTTTTCAATGATGTAGCTCTTCCAGTTTGGGTAGGAAAATTAACAGGGAGGGGAAGAAGAAAAATATTAGAATGTGGGGACACAGGGCCAGGTCGCTGAGACCTGTGTGCCGTGCGGAAGCTGCAGATGACACCCTGACCCCTTCTTTGCATGTGCCCTAGGCACTGGGAAAAACCTGCCCAGACCCCACATTGGTGCCCAGCTTTCAGAGATAAAGAACAAAAAATATGGTGTCAACTATACACCATGTTTATAGGACTTTTCCTTCTCTCACAGAGTTTTGATAAGCTGCCAAGAACAGAAGTCACTCCAGTGCCTATTGAACTGTGTGTGAGGGGCATATACCTCTAATGGGTCAATCAACACCATGTCACCTTCTCACGAGTGACCTCAGTGATGGCCTAACTGCTTCCTTCAAGGGAAGATGCAATTTGGGAAAGAACGCAAAGTAACTGAGAGTCAAATTGGATATTAAAAAGTAGATAAGCTATTTTAAAAATTGCCTCCCCTCACTCCAGTATTATGATTTTCAGGTGATATTTTTAATTTTTTTGTGTGTGACTTGAAAACTGACTTTGAAAATAATTCCAAATGAAGACTTCCAAAAATCTGTTGCATGATGGCAGCTTCCCTGGAAAAAGCTTAGAGTGGCCAACAAAATTTCTTTGGGAAACTACACTCATTTGAACATACACATTCTGGTGTGCTTGGCTCATAAAAGGCTCATTGATTTGTGACTACAGTCAAATATCACATAAATTGCTCTACTGAATTTTTTTATATGAATGTATTGCCTCACTCCATTTTACAAGGAGTCAGTGTGGACTCATTCTGAAGGCTCATGTTACACAGATTTCTCCTTTTCTGCCAAAGTCACTATATTTACGTTTACCAGTACATTATGAGGCCTGGTAATTAAAAATAAGCTGGACTTGTCAAATTAAATGAGCAGAGTATATTTGGTGACAAGATGACTTCAATAGACTTGCATTACAACTTATTTCTTTACTCTTTAATCCACCAACACTTGGGAAAGCCGCTACCTACACCCCTATACGCATGCATGTTCACGCGTGCATGCACAAAAACACACACACACACACACACACACACATACACACACACCTGCCCAATCTGTACCGGGATAAATTTTCAATTTGAAAGCCTGCACACAGATGCTGGGCTTACTTTCTTCAGTGTAAGAGCTCAAAATAATCACAAAGTAAGTCCTGGAAGGTTTGGGTGGAAATGTTGTCCCCAGTTGGCTCAGTAGCTTGGCTGGCAAGGAAGCAACTCATTCCAAATGTTGTTGGATTCAGTTTCTTTCACTCTTCGATTCAACAGTGGCCAGAAGCATGGCAGTCACTAAATGCCTAATCTTGAAGCAGAAAGATGATAGAGGCAAGAAATTTCTTACTGGAAAGGGGCAACGGAAGGAGAGCCAAGAAGTACACACAAGGAGAACGTGGCAAAGCCACAAGAAGCCCTGTAGATTTTATCCACTTCTTCACTTATGGAATATTCTGGATGTACATATGGGTTAAGACCTACAGTACTCTCCGTGCCAGTAGGGAACACACAGTACCAGGGGAGACGACAAGAAAACAAGCCATTACCATATCGTGTTATTGGCCAAGACAAATACACAGCAGCCCGGGACACCTACCCTAGACCCTGGGGTGGGGGCAGTCCGCCTGGTGACTGAGGGCACTTCAGGGGCAGGAGGGAGGTTCGGGCAGTGCCCGCAGCATAGGCAAGGATGGGAGGTGGAATTCTGAAGCAGAATGTCCAGAAAGAGGGATAACGTTGATTTAGCATCTATTGCTGTAATTTTGCATCTAAAGAGGAGTCCTAAAGGGTGAGGGCCAGGATGGGGTGATGAACAGGGGTGGTCTGGGGAGTATTTCCAAAGCCAGGTGTAAACAGAGCACATCTTTTTGGAATATCAACTTTCCGGGATGTGTGTAAAAATACACGTGAATGTTCGATATCAACCAAGAGACTTCAATCTAACATATGGAGCCTGCTCCAGTTCCCGGCGTGGGAACAGTTCCTACATTGTCTCCTTGCTGTCCTGAGGGAAACATCCACAGAAAAATCTGTGAAGAAAACTCTGAGCCAGGATTTAGGATTGGGTGCTATTACATATACTCTCTCACTTACTTTGTCTCACGAAGAACAAACGTCTTTATATTAGCCTTTGTGGAGATAAGGAAACCAAGGCTCAGAGAGGTTCTGTAATTGCCTCATAGACACACAGCCAGGGCTTCTAATTTTAAGTCTAGTACTCTCCCCTCTTACTTCAACTTGCCAAAACCTCAATGGTAAAGCAACACTATATTTGTGTCAAACATTTTATTTTTTCAAATCATCTTCGGTATTTTTTTTATCTAACTTTATTTATTACAACTGTGTGAGGGAGGTGGAGGGTACACATCATGACTTGTAATTTGCAATCATATCTTTCCTATATTAAGAGATGGCAAAACTCAGGAATATTCTGGCCGAGGTTATGCACTACTAAGTAGAAGCAAAGCCAGCTATCACAAATCACTTTCTGCTAACAGGTCTAGAGCTCTTCCGATTTGCCCTGGAGTGCTCTCAATCATGTGTATGTCTTTGAACCATTTAGGTCAAAATTCCATAGACATCCTTAATCCTGAATTGTATTGCTCAGGTGTTCATGAACCATAATTCCAAATGAATTACTCTTCTTTCCACCGGAATCTAAATAGAAATGGTAGGTATGATCATCATTAAAGAAAAGTATGTAGACCTTTGTGTACCTAATATAACTTACCCACAGGTATCCCTGAACTAGTCTATAAAACATTATATTTCATAGCCAGTTGGTTTAATATTTCAACTTTGTCTTCAAAGAAAACTCACTGCAACCTTAAACTCCTGGGCTCAAGCGATTCTCTTGCTTCAGCCTCCTGAGTAGCTGGGACTACAGGCGCCTACCACAACGTCTGGCTAATTTTTCTACTTCTTTGTAGAGGTGGGGTCTCGCTCTTGCTCAGGCTAGTCTTGAACTCCTGGCCTCATTTGTCTTATTAAAATAGTAAGGAAGATGGCAGTGTACTAGAAAATTTCATGCTAGAGATCAGGATTTCTTTGACAAATCTCTTTAAAGGGTTGATTCTTTTTGTAGTTTTGAGCCCTGATTTATAGTTTAAAATTCCTGCAAATGATTTGGGTGTCATTTCATGATTTCTGAAATCCAAATACTGAAAATGAACTCACACTACAACTTTAGAGCTTGATAAGACCTTAGTTTTTAAGCCTAGAGTGGATATAGATATTTTATATACTTTTTAATCTGTATCTGTGTGTGCATATGTGTGTGATTTAAAATGAGTTTAACATTTAAAATTCTTTTTTCAGAAGAAGGAAAGAATCCATGCTCACAGCAGCTATGCAAGAGAAGACAAAAGAATACATAACAGAAAAAAAAATACACGCAAACACACACGCGCACAGAAGTTATGTTGTGTTCAGTTCTGGGCTCCACTTCTTAAGAAGGCCACAGGTGAACTAGAATGTACCAAGACAGAGTCAGGAAGCCAAGACAGCCAGTGGCTGGGAAACTCCATCTAACGCAGAACAGCTAAAGAAGTATCTAACTTGCCAAAGAGAAAACTCACTTCTCTCTCTCTCTTTCTCTCTGAGAATCTAAAGATCCAGCAGGTAAAAGGAGAATTTGACTTCAGGGTAAATCTTGGAGGAAGTGTAAGGGATGTTAATCTCAGCAAAGACTTCCTAATAATGACATTTCAAATGGGCTTTAACAGAACGGGCTGCTTTGTGAGATCACGACCACTCCAGCAAGAAACTGCAAGAGAAGTTTGGAGGGATCCTCTGAGAGAGAAACATCAGAATCCTGCATTGTGAAGGAAGTTTAGATGATCTTCCGGCTCAAAAGATTCTGTGTGGTCTGAGGTGGCCTAGGAAACACTCCTGAAACCAGATCAGGACCCTGGCACAGTCCTGACCAACTCTTACCCCTCTTCAGGGTGCTACCATGCTCTGCTGAACCTCTTTTATCCTCTTTTCGTTTGCCATCCTGACCCCACCAGGAACTTGATTGAAATGTGGAGGTTAAGGGGGAGGAAAGGAGAGACAGAAAAAGAGTTAAAAATGAAAATATTTTAAAAAGAGAACTAGGATGTTGTTCATTCAGTGAACATATGATTTATTCTCTGTTGTAGATGAAAACTTATCAATTCCACAAGGACAAAACTATGACCTAATGAGATCCAAACAAAAAGAAAATATCTGGGAGGAAAAAGAAAACATTTCTAGCACTGGGAAGTTGAGCATGGGCTTAAGCCAACCGTATCTTGTACTGGCTTCTGGAAAGGAACTACGGAACAATCTGGGAACTGGATCCCTTACTTAGTTATGTACAGGAAACTGTCCAAATCCAAGTTCCAAATTTTTGGCGCACCTGAAGTGGTCATGCTTTATTTTTGATTTTTCAAAGATTATTTGATTTCTACAGGAGATTTGTTTGGCAATGATTATTGAGAATGTATGGAGCACAGATGACAATCCTGATTGTCATTTTAGAGAGAAGTAGACACAATAGCAACACGCATGGGAGCACTGAAGACTACATCTTGAGTCAGTTGTCTTGGCTTCATTATGCTCATTTGTGGGGATTAAACTTTGGAGCAATCCTAGACTAGTGGTTCTCAAACTATAGCACGCATGAGAATTACCCAGAAGGCTTATTAGAACAGACTGCTGGGTCCAACTTGCAGAGTTTCTGATCCAATAGGTCTGGGGTGGGGCCCAAGAATTTGCATCTCTAACAAGTTCCAAGGTGATGCTGATTCTGCTTGTCCCAGAACCACATTTGAGAACCACTACCTAAGATCAATGGCTATTCCCAGCTCTGGCTACATCTGCACTTAATTAAAAGATGGTGACCTCTTCCCCACATCCCCCAACTTCCCAGATGTTAACTTCATTATACAGGATCCATGCCTAGTGCCCTTCTGATTAAACTGCCTCAGTGGACTCAACTATGCATTTCCCATGAAGACCACCCAGAAATCTTAGAAGGTCTTAAGTCTGTCATTTTTTAAAAAAATTCCCTGTGCTATACAAGGGACAGTCATTGGCCCACAACTTTACAGAATATGGGCCTTGGTGACTTTAAAATTTCCTTTCTCCATAGTACTTCATGGCAACAAAGATGTTATAAGTCTCTTCTGCTAATGAGATCCAGGTTTATAATTTTCAGTGCAGCAGGAATCTCAATTTGGGGATATCCATTCACTAGAACTACGCTATAATAAATACTGGGTCTATTAATACAGAAGAAAAATTTAAAAAATACAAAACTCTAATAATTAGTTTAAAATTCAATAATTACACAAACATATGCATAGATATTTAAAATCATTACTCATTGCATCAGAAGCAGTCCAAATGGCTAAACTGGCTAACTGGGAAAAATAAAAACCTGACCATGTATTTTTAATTAGAATTATAACATGCTTATTTTTATTGATTCCAAATCCAGAAATCAAATGAAGGTTATATAAATTTTTCCAATATGTAAATGTGCCAATTTAATAACAAAATTCTCTATAAAATAAATGTCCTTTTTTATGAGGAAAAGAGTATATAGTTTGATATCTTTAAATGATTAAGGATAGTAGGCTGAATGTCTATAACAACCAAATATTTGCACATCTATACATATACATAGAGTATGACTTAGCAAGTACTAGTTCTTTAATCCAGTGCTTTCACTTAGCCCTAATTTACTAAAGACACTTACGATAAGGACAATGAACAAAATCTACTTTCCACCTTAGATTAAGTACTATTATTGTTAATAAAAGTGCAAAAACTTAACACCATACACCTACCTAATGCACTTCCAATATGTGTGGAAGCATTTCAAGAAAAACATAAGATGAAAACATAAGATTACTCATGTGTACCTTTAAAAATTCAGCTAGGAAGTGTTATCCTCAGTTTCAACAATATGTTGTTTTTTAACATAACATCTTGCACACAGTAAATACTTAATGTATTATTTATGTTGAGCTCATTTCCAGACTGTAAGCATTGTTGAGCTGCTTTAGAATTCCTACATTAAAAATCTTGGTATTGTCCTAAATAACAAGTGTCACGATGACTATTTTTCTTCAACTTATAATAACTTAGTGTTCATATATCTTCTTCTTGTACAGTTTCCTCAGAAGTCTATTTTTGGAGAGGAGTCAATTTTCTAGAGGCCCTTTCAGAAACTGTCTGTTGATGAGGGCTACGAAGACTTCAGCTGCACCTTCCAATAACAGGGCCTGTTTTCCAGTGATTAAAATTGAGTTCTTTGCCATTAAGCATATGGAGAAAGAACAACATTCGTAGGCCGTGGTGTGGGTTTTTCCTCTTTGGTACCACAGAAGGACACCAATTCCATTTTGTAATTAACTAAAATAAGCAGGAAAGGACTGAGAGCAGAGAAGCCTGAAGAGAGGGCTGTGAGAACAGCTGGAATAAAAATACATGCTGCCAAGTCTTTTAAGAAATAGACTAAGATAAAGTGAGAAATCCAAAGTGGAGTGATCAGCAACATTAATAAAACACTGAACTTGGCCCCTCTAAGGATTTCAATTTCTGAATCATCATCTCCAATCCAGATGTCACCATATGTCATCTTCTTTCTCTCCGAAAGGAGGAAAGATATCCAGAAACAGACAAAGACTAATGTGGCTAAGGGAAGAATATCAATCAGAACTAAAAAAAATTTCCCATAGTAAAACTCTACCTGCTTGTTTCCAAAGTCCATTAGGCAATCCATGTAAATCCTGTTAGTAGACAAGGGGTCTGTATCATTTCCTGCATTGAGGAATTCCAGTTTTCTAGTATAAATTAAAATGGGGATGTACACTGCCACACCAGACACCCAAAGTGCAGAAACCACCTTCAAGGAATGTTTCTGTTGGTCCAGGCGTGGATCCTCACTCAAGGGGTGCACAATTTGGTAAAGCTTCCAGGGGTAGAGCAATGCAAAATATAACGTGAGCCAGATGGCCAGTGAAGTTGTCAGGGCTGCTGTGAAGTGCAGAACTTTGCAGCCAGCTGAATCCAACATGATACCAGAAGAGTAAACAATTTTCATGACATTCACCACCAAGTTTTTAATAAGGTGGACCAATATAAGACTGAAAATTAGAAGAAAGGATGTCTGTAAACGTCCGGTGATACACTTCCTTGTAGAATAAAATAAACACGTGTTTCCAACAACACTCACGAGGATTAGAACGGTACAGGCGATGATCTCCAGCACGTCTGCAGAGGGCTTCATGATAAACGCCAAACTGGTTATCTCAAATGCCTTTTTCTCTTCAATTTAAGTCATTAGGCTTTCAGAAAACTTTTAAGAGGTCTTTAGTGAGGAGACTTGGGTTTTTTAAAAATCCACTATCTGTTACAAAGATCATCAATTGGTATCACCCTAACAGTTCAAAGTCTGTAACAGAATTCTGCTTACTCGAGTGATGAGCTGCTGAAAACAGAACTGCTTCCCAAGAGGATTCAGTTTTGTCATCTCCGGGGACTTAACCATGATGAGAAAGTTCTAGGTGTCATCACTTAATTAAAAGTTCTCAGAAATGTATTTATAGAACCATAATACAATTTCCTAGGGACAGTATGATACAGTTTTCAACAACCATAGGGGGAGAATAAAATTAAGTTTATGACAGCAAAAAGAAAAAAAAAAGGTGGCCAGAAATTGAAATTGCCCCATTCCACTCATGGAAAAAAATTAAGGAAGTAGGGGGTGTCTCCATAGCAATGAAGAATTCAAAATAACAAAATGACACATTAAGCATGAGGACAGATTTCTGCAAGTGGAGTGGTTTTCTAGCTTTCTATCGATTTTGCAAAGCAGCAATACTATTACCTATTCTGATCTCATGGGGTTGTTAGGAATGCAAATGAAGAAGACAGAAAATACTTGTGAAGGAAGTAGGGATGGGAATAAAGAAGGAAGGAGGAAGGAAGGGAGGGAGAGAAAGAAGATACTTTTATAAATACGGACACTATTTCCATGAGCAAATCTCTAAAAATAAGGTCAGTATTTGGTATCCACCAGCGCCTTCAGTAAGGGTATGGAAAACTCCTAGTGCTGCTTGTCAGATGAGAGGTTTATTATGGTGTAAGCAGGTAGAAAAGTTGGGCAGGAGGGACACGAGGATTGGAGGGTGACAGTTCCTATTAATCCCCTTTTCCCTAATTGGCTCCTAGGATAGTTAGCCAACGCAGGCCCACACAGTTTCCTTCCCTAAGAAACATCCATTGTCTCAGTGTCAATTATAATGAATCAAGTAGGCGTCTCTGTGCTTCTGATAATAATAATAGCACAATAACAAAGCTCAGATTGGCTGCTATTGAATACCGACTTGAGCCAGACACTGTGTTGATGTTTTGCTTCACAAATGTAATCTGATTTAATCCTTAATATCATTCTTGTTCCACTGACAAGAAAACAGAAGACCAGAGAGTAAAATAAATTGCTCAAAGCTACTGATTAATGGCAACAGGAATCAAAGCCAGGTATGACCGATTCCAAAATCACTGGTTCTCAGCCACTGCCTCTCCACACATGCTGTCAGATTGTAGATTTTCTGTGGACTTTCTTGATCTCCTCCTAATGATTTATAATTGGTACCTCCAACATATAGAGCCCACAAATGCACTCCTTTTAGAAGCACTTCCTTTAGTTTATAATATACCAGTCATATAGATTTTTGAATGGCAATTAGCCTTCCTTCTTCCTTCTGTTTCAATGGTAATAATAAATGTGGGTGTTTACACTTCTGTACCTGACAAAGATCTCCAAGCATTCTGGACACCAGCTCAAGATGATGTACTAACAGTGCCCCCCCCACCCCCGGACCCACCTTTTTGGCACCAGAGACTGGTGTCATGGGAGACAATTTTTCCACGGGAGGTGGGGGGACCGGAGCTGAGGCGGTGATGTGCAGCCCGGTTCCTAACAGGCCACAGACCAGAATCAGGCCACAGCCCGGGGCTTGGAGGTCCTTGAAATGGAAAAAGCCTGTTTTCAGCAGTAGTGAACCCCCTGCACTGGCAATAACTGCTTGAAGTAAATCTGCAGAGAAGAGAATGATCCTAAATGGCAGGCAACATATAGCCCACATTAATATGAGATTTTAATTTTGGAGTAATGAATTAAGAAATTGTTTATGTGATGCTATTTTTCAAATATACCCAAATAGTAACAATCTATCACAAATAATACTGATTTTTCACACACATGATAGGAGAACTAACTGTAAAAACATGTTTTGTAAAACTCCCCCTGAAAGGTTATGCAAACATTGGTTTTTTAAAGATAAGCAAACATGTATTAGGGCAAAGGTACAAAATATATGTGCCATCTTTTCCTTCAGAGTCATCTCTATACCAGAGAAAGAGCACACATTAAAATATAAGGAGAACAAAATTAATTTTTGTGGATATTTGCTTGACTGATGAGTAACACTTTCCTTTGTTAACCAGGAGACAGTGGGACACAGAGGTATGAACATTTGTAAAACTACATCTGTGGGCCCTAATCCCCAGGCTACAGAGCTTTGTCGCACACCCCAGCCACACCTCCCATGCGTGGAAAAATTGTTTTCTATGAAACTTGGTGGTGGTGATGGGGGTGGGGGGAGGTGCACAGCAGGTGGCGAGGGGGGGAGGGGAGTGAAGGAGGCTTCACCTGTGTTTACCACCTGAGCTCCGCCTCCTCACCTGCCCGCCCGCCCACCCTCGTTTGCCCAGCATGGATAGCCCAGATTTCAAGGACAATACGCAGGGGGTAAGCCATTGTCCTGGCCTGCTAGAGGCATAAAATCTAGTAGTAAGAACATGCTAGTGTATAATATATATGTCATATATGTTACATTGCATATATACATGTATAATAAATATGATAGTTATATGTCAATAAATAATATTTACTAATAATCAATAAAAATAATACAATTGTAATAAATTGTGTGGTCATGAGTACAAGAACAAAATGTTCAGAGGAGAGAGATCCATGTGGGTTGCATTATTTTTTTTGAGCATATACATTTTTTATATAATAGTTGGTCATATTCTGGGGGTACATGTGGTATTTTGATACCTGTATACAATGTGTAAGGATCAAATCAGGGTAATTGGGGTATCCATCACGGATCTCAAATATTTATCTTTTCTTTGCGTTAGGAACATGGCAATTCTTCTCTTCTAGCTATTTTGAAATCTACTGTACTATTTTTAATCTCCAGGTCACAGAAAAGGAAACTGAAGCTTGGAGAAGTAAAGCCACTTGCCCTCACCAGCAGGAAGAGGTGGCGCTGAACTCCCGGCTTCTTGCATTCAGCAGCTCTTGGGACGGGGAAAGGGAAGAGGAAAGACAAAGCCGACTGAACCGGGACGCGGAGGTGCTAAGAAACCTGGATGCCAACCCTGAGGAGCCCTGAGAACCCACTGATGGGCTCCCTGCAGCAGAAAGCCCCCGTCTCGGGGCACACACGGGGCCCAGAGCCCAGAGGGCTCAGGAAACAAGACTGCATCCTTCACCAAGGAAGGTGACTGTGATGCAGGCACTTCAAGGGGGAACAAAAAAAAAAAATCTCCCTTTGAAAACCAAACATTGGCTCTGCCAATCCAACTTCACCAAGGTCCTTTGAGAACTGAGGAGTTCAAAGGTTCTCTGCAGCTTCCATTTACTTTGGCATAAGATTTAACAGAAAAAGAACTAAGGGAGAACTTACACGGCCCAGGCTGTTTTCCAAATCGCAAACTGCTAAAAGTTATTTAGAATTTACTTTAACTTGCAATCGCATATGAAGTGGCTCAGATGTGAACGCTTTCCGCGTGGCTTAAGGCAATCTAGGCTTCCTCAAATGCACATGTGCAGTTCTAATATTAAGGATTTCGATTGGAAATCTCAAAGTACGTTGGGTTCCTCTTGATTAGAGACTGCTGTTACTTTACGGGACGTTGGGTCGGAGGAGAAGTGAAACACACTGCCTGCATTTGGGCATTGGGTTCTCACAGTAGCGCTAAGATAAACAAACTTTGCAGGCTGCGGGAAGGGCATTTACTCCTTTAAATTGAGTATGTAATATAAATAAATGTCTTCTAAGAAGGGATGCTGGAAACTTGATTCTGAGTCTGAACCTATCCGAGAGCACTAATTTATTTTCATGCAGATCAGTATCGAGCATGGGGGAGTGCTTGCCTTATTGAGAGCAGAGCCGGTCTGACCGAGGGTGATAATTCACTGACTCTCAGAAAGACGTTGCTTCAAACTCTCTGATTTGTTCACTGGCCAGGAGCAAATTGATATTTGCATTTTTATATAGAACAAAATGGAAGGAATTTCCAAATCTTTTATCATGTGATCAATGGCTGCCTAAAGTTATTTTCAATTCTCTCTGAGGCAGTGGTTTTGTGACCAGCCAGCGTAGGACTAAAAACCCCTAACCCGAAACCAGAAGTGAATGGAGAGGAACTTCAGGCTGGCTGGGGCCAGAGCAATTAATTAGGAACTGCCTTTCAGATATACTAATGCTGCTAATTATATTACTGTGCCAAGTGCTGGGAAATGTGGAGAAGAGCTCTAGGCCACTCTGGTGGGAGAAGGGAGCTGAGATTTATTAAGCCTGGCACTGAGCTGTATCCTTCACATAGGTTACCTCTCGAAATCCTTACAATAACTCTACGAGGTATTATTAGATTCAACAAGGCTCAGTGACTTGTTCGGTTAGTTCCAGCTGGTCTGTGACTGAGTCAGGAATCCCACCAGGTTTGTGTGGCTCCAAATAGCAGTGGGTTGGCAGGGCCTTGAATAGAAATGGGGAGAAATTTGTGATTTCTGGATATGCTGGATTCAAAAACTGGATGAAATTTGGTAGCAGAGAAAGATGAGAGGATTTGAGAACTAGGCCATGTTGAAAACATCTGCCAAGTATGAGAACTCCAGAGGCACCTTTCCTTGTTGTGTGTGGAAAGGAAGAGCCCCAGAGAGGACAGCTTTGTGGGCGGAAGCCGGGGAAGCCTTATGTCGGAACACAGGAGGCTGGGAGGGGAGGAGCATCCACGTAAGATGGACTCTGTGGTGCTCAAGAAAACCACTTCCTACCTGGAACACTAGAGGTGCCAGTGAGAGGCCTCCAGACTACCTGAGGCTGAAATGCCTAGTGAATCAGGAAGTAAAGGGCGGGGAGGGGCAGTGTCTATACATCTGACACTCTCTAGGCCAATCTGTCAGAATGACAGTCTGTTAAAGATGGCCCTAGGACTCCAAAGCCAGCAGATCTGGGTTAAATCACGTATGGATTATGAAAGGTTTAGCAAGTCCTATCTGCTCTGTGTCTCAGGTTCCCAACAAGGAGTTTCTCAGAGAATAAAATATACACAGGCACATGTGTGTGTACACTTGTATTTATGTATGTGTATGTGTTTGTATGTTTACATACACACAACTATGAGATGATCAAGGGGCTCAAGTGAAACTCTGGAGCTCAGCACAGTGGCTCACAACTGCAATCCCAGAGACTTAGGAGGCAGAGACAGGAAGATCACTTAAGCCCAGGAGTTTGAGGCTGCAGTAAGCTATGATGGCGTCACTACACTCCACCCTGGGCAACAGAGCAAGACCCTGTTTGTTAAAAAACAAACAAACAAACAAAAGTAACCTGTGAACCCATTTTGAAGGTTACAGAGTGCTATACAACTGCTAGTTTTTGCTACTGTTTATCTCCCAAAATCATACACACAATAGAGGTGCTTCCTGGTTATAACTGGAAGGTGTTACATGGGCTCTGTGCCAAAGACCGGAATGCTAAATGTGCTGTCTTTGCAGCATAAGCTCAGTTCCTTGGCAAGCAGCTGTGGGAAATTCTCCCAAGCTTCCCCAGGCCTGACTCCAGCCCTGAGACCTTGGTCTCTATCTCTACTATAACCTCTAAAGACTAAACTCATCTCTGGTTTTTTGCACCTGACCATGCGCATCCTCAAGTCTCACCAACCCTACAAATGAAATCCACTCCAATTTGGATTCCAATCCATCTTTTCTCCCCTCTCACCCATACTCTCAGAAGAGGTATCTACATTCACCATTGCCACCTTCTTATCTTCCTTTTACTTCCTACCCAGCACAATTTAGTTTCTTCTACCTTTTCCTCTGAAAATGATCTAGAATAAGATCATCTACTATCACTAAATCCAACCATGCCTCGACTTGTCTGACATTCTTTCCTTTGTTTTTTAGGGCTCTAAATATTTTTTGTTTCCTATGGTCAAAAGTCTTGGTCCACTTCTCTTCTCACTAAACTGCTGATACCTGGTATCTCCACCTGATGGCCCATAGGCTCCCCAGTGCAAACTCAACCTTAATTGGCAACACCACCATCCTCTGCTCAGCTAAGGTCAGAGACTTGGGTATTATCCCTGGCCCCTCCCTCTCCCTTACTGCACATCCAATCATCCTGTCAATTAAATTTTTATCCTTTTCAATCTTCCTACCATTTTCTTACTGCTGCTTCTCACTGCTCCTTGTTTGAATGAATTTGATAAGGATAAGACTAATGGCAAAGAAATTAGTAGATTTTTGCTTCTTCCAAATCATTCTCTAAATCTACACAACAGTCAAAGTGACCTAAAATACAAATATGCCCTTGCCACTTCCTTACTGAAAAACCCTTTAGTGTTTTTCCCCTGCTCATAGAGGAATGGCCACCTCCTGCAAATGCCACATGAAGCCTCCCATGTCAGGCCTGCCTACTCTTCATCTCCTATCAATCACTGGCTCACACTGGAAACTTTTATAACACAGAGATTCTGTGCATATATTTCATGTTGTTTCTTGTCCTGGTGTTTTGGCTTATACTGTCATACTGTTCTCCTGACCACACCAAGTCATCCAATCCCCTTTGGCTTTTCACTTGCCAATGAATGGTGCAATCATTTGCCTAGTTACTCGCAGGTCTATTCTCTTAGGAAACTGTATTTCCTAAGCTCCATTGCCAGTTAACTGGCTTCTAGGTAGGTCGGGCCAATAGCATACTCAGGCAGAAGACTGGAGGGCATGGAGAAGGGACTTAGTCTCTCTCTCTCTCTCTCTCTCTCACACACACACACACACACACACACACAGGATGCTCCTTGGTGGTCTAGTGGTTAGGATTTCATGCTCTCTCACACACACACTTGACTTGCCACAGAAAGTGTCTTCTAATGTCATCAGCTCTCATAAGGCAGCTACAGCATGATTCTAGCTTTGTAAGGCCCTAACTTGTGGATGATAATACATCTCTTTCTTTTGACCATAGTCACAGTGTCGCCTTATCTGGCTTATTTTGGTGATTCAGCTCTTTTGGTATTGGAGTAACTAATTTTCTATTTTAATTTGCCTCTCTTTGAAATATTTAGAGTGGTTTCTGTTCATTCTGATTTGACCCTAATTCACTAAAAATCAGTAGCATTTCTATATGCCAACAGTAAAAAAATCTGAAAAAGAAATCAAGAAAGTGATCCCATTTACAATAGCTACAAATAAAATAAAATACCTATGAATAAACTTAACCAAAAAAGTGAAAGATCTTTATAATAAAAACTATAAAATATTGATGAAAGAAACTGAAGAGGACACACACAAAAAAATGGAAAGATATTCCATGCTCATGGATTGGAAGAATCAGTATTTTTAAAATGTCCATACCACCCAAAGCAATGTACAGATTCAATGCAATCCCCATCTATTTTTCACAGAAATAGAAAAAACAATCCTAAAATTTACATGGAGACACAAAAGACCCAGAATAGCCAAAGCTATCCTGAGCAAAAAGAGCAGAATTGAGGCCGGTTGCGGTGGCTCACGCCTGTAATCCTAGCACTCCAGGAGGCCAAGGCGGGCGGATCCTTTAAGCTCAGGTGTTCCAGACCAGCCTGAGCAAGAGAGAGACCCCTGTCTCTACTAAAAATAGAAAGAAATTAGCTGGACAATTAAAAATATATAGAAAAACTTAGCCAGGCATGGTGGCACATGCCTGTAGTCCCAGCTACTCGGAAGCTGAGGCAGCAGGATCACTTGAGCCCAGGAGTTTGAGGTTGCTGTGAGCTAGGCAACAAAGTGAGACTCTGTCAAAAAAAAAAAAAAAAAAAAAAAAAAAAAGAGCAGAATTAGAGGAATCATATTACCTGCCTTAAAATTATACTGTAGTATAATTTTGTATACAGCTGTAGTAACCCAAAACAGCATGGTACTGGCATAAAAAGAGACACATGAACCAATGGAATAGAACAGAGAACCCAGAAATAAATCCATACATCTATAGTGAACTTATCTTCAACAAAGATGCCAGTAAATAAATAAATTTCTCTTGAATAAATGGTGCTGGGGAAACTGGATATCCATATGCAGAAGAATGAAACTAGACCCCTAACTCTCACCATATACAAAAATCAAATCAAAATAGATTAAAAACTTAAATCTAAGACTGAAACTATGAAATTACTAAAAGAAAACATTGGGGAAATGCTTCAGGACATTGGTCTGGGAAAGGATTTCTTGAGTAATACCCCCAAAGCACAGGCAACAAAAGCAAAATTGGACAAATAGGATCACATTAAGCTAAAAAGCTTCTGCACAGGAAAGGAAACAATCAACAAAGTCAAGAGACAACCCACAGAATGGGAGAAAATATTTGCAAACTACCCATCTCACAAGGGATAAATAACTAGAATATATAAGGAACTCCAACAACTCAGTAGGAAAAAAATCAAATAATCCAATTAAAAATGGGCAAAGGATCTCAATAGATATTTCTCAAAAGAAGACACACAAATGACCAACATTTGTATATGAAAATGCTCAACATCATTAGTCATTAGAGAAATGCAAATCAAAACTACAATGAGATATCATCTCATTCCAGTTAAAATGGCTTTTATTGAAAAAGGTAACCATGGAATGCTGATAAGCATGTGGAAAAAGGGGAACCCTCCTACACTGTTGGTGAGAATGTAAATTAGTGCAACCACTATGGAGAACAGTATAAAGTTTCCTCAAAAAATTAAAAATAGAACTACCCTATGACCCAGCAATCCCACTGCTGGGTATATATCCAAAGGGGGGCAATTTAGTATATCAAAAAATAGCAGCACTCCCATGTTTATTGCAGCACTATTCACAATAGCCAAGATTTGGAATCATCCTAAGTGTTTCATCAATGCATGCATGGATAGAGAAAATGTGATACATAGACACAATGGAATATTATTCAGCCACAAAATGAAATCTGTTATTTGCAGCAACATGAATGAAATTGGAGAACATTACATTAAGTGAAAGAAGTCAAGCACAGTAAGATAAATCTTGCATGTTCTCACTTGTATGTGGCAGCTAAATATTAAAGCAATTGATCTTATGGAGTCAGAGAGTAGAATGATGGTTACACAATTTTTGGAATATCCAGCTAAAGTCTCCCATCTATGTCTAATATCTGAACCACAAAAACTTGAAAATAAATGCTTATTTTTTAGATGCATTAAATGTGGTATGTTTAAGAAATTTCCCAGTTTCAAATTATTTTCAAATCAATCAAGAGATGTTTTTCTTAACTCCTCAGCAGTGTCTAACACTGTTCTAGGTGCTGTGGAAAATGAAGATTTTGTTTTCTTTCTTACTTTATCCTCAATATCTTAATTATTTTGGATCCTGAAATTAAACACACTTGTTTAAACACACTTCTAGTTCTACATCCATTTTCCTTTTTCCTGGGCCTAACTTGTCCAGGTGCCGTATGGCAAAAGGGGCCAACCTCAGGCACCAGGACCTTGGTCTATTCCAGTCACCTTACGCAGGGCCTTAGGAGAAGCAGCTCTGCCTCTTACTGTCCGAGTCCCTTTCAGGGAGCAATGCCAACTGGTAGAACAGACAAGACAACATGGGTATGTAACTACTGGAATCACTGGCACTGAGCACAATCAAGTCAGTGAGAAAAACAGAAGCCATGATACCTGCAAACTCAATGTTTTAAACATAGATTTTTTTGCCTTTTGATTGGATTTTTTGTCTGGAAATCAAGCCCCTATTAAACTTTCAACCTTCATCCCCCAAGGTGAAGCTGGCTGGAACACATGCTGTTGCACTATTTAATGCATTTGCATGTGTTGTTGTCATAATGTCATCATCAAGAGGGGCATTGCCAAGGCCACTGAGCATGGTTTATGCTCAGTTCAGCCTCAGTTGGACCTTCTGCTTTATTCAGTCAAACTCCAACTGAGTTCCTGGCTTGTTATCTAGTGAAATGTAGACATTCTCCATCTCCTTCCTCCCCCAGTTAATCTGATTCTGCACTTGGTAACTAGTACACATTCCTGTGCATTCTCTGACTTCAAACATCGCATTTCTACTGACAAGCCTTCAATTTTCCTTGTTCTCAAACCCACTATAATTCCCTTCAACCCAATACTGTAGAGATCCTCTGAATAGCTCCAAGCTTCACGGAGAAAACATGTGGCTCTTCACCATTATTACTTCCATTTGCTCTATTCCTGGGGTCAGAAACCACTCAGATTCCTAAATCCCCAATACTGTGGTGAGCCACAGTAACAATCTTTCTCTTTTTGGTACCTCAATGGGAAAAAACATCCACATTCATCCCACACTCTTGAGAGATTTCTACTCCATCACCCACCATTCACAGGCATTTAAGAGATGGGGACTCAGTGTCCTCATCTTCAAAATAGGCACAGTTTTACGTTTGAGGGTACTGTGAAGATTAAATAAGATAATGTAGGCAAAGTCCTTAGAATAGTGATGAATAAAGTAAGTGTTCCATCGATGTTGGTTGGTTAGTGTTTTTATTATTCTCATCATAGATTGACTATAATATTCTCATTAATTAGATGAGCATAATTACTCAATGTACCCAGGTCAGCATTGATTAGAAAATCAGGATTCTGCAGCTGAAATTTAGAATATTCACATACATCATCTTTCTTTTTTTCTTGTCCCCAAACTGAATCCATCCCTCAGGAGTAAAAAGTTACATAAATCATTCTTTCCTAATCATTACTGACCAATTTTATAGAGAGTTAAAGGTGATCACGCTGACATAGATTTCCTCCCTTTTTCTATGTCTAGCTTGTCATTAGGAAGTGGTGATGTGGAAGCACAGGATCAAATCATGCTGATGGAGAAGTTGTTCTGGAAAACCTAGGGGATGGCACGAGCAAACATGCTGGAAATGATCATGTTGGGGACCTTTAGGACAGTGATGCAGCTCTTCATTGGGGGATAACAGTAATTCCACACAGAAAGGCCTGATTATCCAACTTCCAACTGGAGTTTCAAGGTTGCATATGGATATAAAAGTCATCATGACATGAAAATATTCATGAACTGGCTGTTTTAAAAAAACACCTCTTCAAACATTCCAGCTTATAAGTAGTTTCTCTCTATGTCCATTAAATCAACATCTTTGGAACCTTACTGGTTGTGGGAGGTTTCAAACCCTCCTTTAATATGACACAAATGCAATTCAAGTAGGTTGGAAGAGAAATTGCAAAGCTTGCAAAAGATGCAGGATTTACAAAGTCACAGAAAGTGATGTTGAATAAGTGAAATACATACTAGGCCACTAGAAAAGTTGGAGCAGTTAATACTTTTGGAAAGACAACAACAAAGATAGTGGTGCAGTAAATGGTTCACAAGAGAATGATCTACTAAAAGATAAAGAGAGTTAGACATGAGGATCTTGTGACAAAGAAAAAGAAAAAAAACATAAGAAAAAAAAATAAAGAGAGGACTTGGGGTAAGTTGATAAAGCCCAAGGACTTTTTTTTTTTTTTTGCAACAATGACTCTCTCATTATGTACTGGAAAGCCAAAAATGAAAGATGTCGTGTAACATGACTGTATAATTTTGTTGAATGACTTGATTGCCAATTCATTCCAAAGATCTCACTTAAATTTCATTAAATATAGGCATTAATGGACTAATTTTCATAATTTCAGTTTAATGTTTCAAGACCAAGTTCCAATTAAGAGATTTTTTTACTATTTACTATGAAAATATGGTTCCAGTTTTTAGTGGCTTCATTTTTTAAGTGGTCTTTTTTCCCCCCTCTCCTGATTATTCACAGATGATGAGGATCTCTAGTATATATAATTGTACTTTTTCATATGGAATATACTTAGAGACATTATAAAATAAAATCCAAGCGCTAAGTGAATATAGTCCAAAACACCAGAGTTCTCCTCATCTGCAAGCAGAGCTCCAGCTAATGAATTTCATGACACTGAAGAGACAGTACTGCTTTTTGAGCAACTACCATGTGCCAGGCAGTTTACAAGCCTAACTTCTAAAACTGACAATGACTTTGCAAAGTTGATATTATCACACCCATTTTAGAGACAGGAAGACAGAGACATAGGCTAAGGGACATCCATTAATTCACAGAGCAAGTAGCTGGTGGAGAAAAGATTACAATGAATATGTGCCTAAAATCATTCCACCTTAGGCTGACAAGATAGCAGATGTGGGGCTGGATGCTGGCGTTGGTCAGAATCGGGAGTTTTCAGTTCGGTTGCTAATACAGCCCTATTCATTACCATCCACTGCAAGAGAGAAACTGAAGCATGTTTCCGGGGCAGGCTGTGCAGCCTGTGAGGAAGATACAAGATCCCCAGCTCCGACGTGGTTTCAGGCATTCTGTGCAACTGGTGTGGCTGCAGACATCTGAAGCACTTCCAAGCACTCTCACGTATTTGCTTGTCGTGGGAGATTCTTTTGAGCAGAAAGGCTGGCCATGTTACTAAATATTTAGGTTTCAATAGGCCAAAAGCAATTCTGACATCAAAATGTTAACAGAATCCAAAAAAGAATGCTGGGAAAGTGGTTTCAGGTGCTCCCTGGAATGATGTTTTTCTGTATGAGCGAGCCTCACCGCAAGCGCTGGTTAATCAACCCCGACTGCATAAAGAGGCTCCTAAAAGCCAGCAGGTTCTCTGGGCCACAGCATGTTCCATGCACAGGAATCCTTGCAGCATGACACTCTGCTCTTGAGGAGCTGAAGGCCTTACTGTTTGTGGCTAGTGATATGTGTTAGAGAACAAGATCTTTATCTCTAAGCCTATAGATTCATGGACTGCTTAGCACTCAGCTTTTAAAGACATATTATGCTTTACCTTTCCATTAAAATTAAAATTAATACAACTTTCCACTAATAGCTATTATATCTATCTCAATATCTTATTAAATAAAAGTGTTCACTAATTCATTAAACTTTCTGGAGAAAGGCATAGTGAATCTGCAAATTATACTTGTTTTATTCAAAGTCTAAAAATATCATGTTACTCAAGGGAATAAGAAATTAGACACGAAACTTAAAAATATAAATGCTTTGACATTATTTTGAAAGTTCAAATCTGATAAATTTCTAGAATCTAGACTTCAGAACATGATTTAGTAAATTATTCTGGGCTTAAATGATTTATTCATCTGTCTTAAAAATGACAAATTATTGTTTTTGAAACCATTCTTAATTGAAAGTGACTTTCATATCTACTTTACGGAATTTCTTATCTACACAATTGTATAAGAAGAATTGTTCTTTCAAAACCTTATATGAAGTATATTTAAAGGTTCCAGATTATAATTTAATTTAAAACATTAAATTATAAGAAATCATTAAAAAGCCAAGAATTAAACTTATTTTTTAATATATATGATTTGTTTCAGGGAAGACAAATTCTCATCCCTGCATTACCTTACTTCTTATTACATATATTCAGAAGTTTCTCTGAGTTCAAAAGTTCATAACAACAATTTATAAGGGTATCAGCTCTGAAGCAAGCCAGAGGGAAAGTGCTGTTTTTAATCAACACGGCTACAATGCTCACACAGCAGCAGACCTCGCCAGTCCGGCATGATATAGGATGCTGCAAGTTCAGACACTGTCAAGACTCATTTTAAAAGTATGATTTTTCATAAGGTAAATTTAGAAAAATAGCACAACCTGCAGCCACAAACATTCCATATTTCTAATTTTTGGAAATTGTACAGCCTTACTGTTGTCCACAGGAAAAAACTTGTGCATACATTGTGGACATAAAGGGAGAAAAAGGGTTTATCATGCTAACAGAGACCAGGAAAAATGTGCCTTTCTTCTGGAAGTCAGATAGGGACTTTACTTAGAGCATAGAGTTCCCAAAGTGAGGCCCTTAGGAGACGAGGTGAAAGACGGCAAATTCAGAGGCATTAGAAGGTATTCCATTACCTTCCATTCCATCAAGGTATTACCATGATTAAATATTTTCCCAAGTCTCCCTTTATATAATACATTAAGAAACAAATTTTTATTTCTTTAATCCTGGAGTTTAAGTCTATGTGAGAAGTATGGAAGGAGTAAGATGAATATTAAAGTGATGATGGCAATTCTTCCTGAAAAATATAAGGCTCTTGTTCATTCATTGACTCATCCATTCCACTCATACTCGCTGAGCACCATATATCAGACATAGCCACTGGATGTTCAGCAGTGAACGAGCCCAAGAGGCTCTCTCTCTCCTGGAACTCATACTGTGATGCAGCACTGTCCAACAGAACTTTCTGGCTCACAGAAATGTTCTGTATCTGTGCTGTCTAATATAGTGGCAACTAGACACATGGCGCTACTGAGCATTTGAAATGTGCCTAGTACAACTCAGGAAGTGAATTTTAAACTATTTCATTTTATTTTATTTAAATGTAAATAGCCACATGTGGTTAGTGGCTATCCTATGGGGTAGCACAGTTCTAACGGATTAATCAGACAATAAACACGTAAAATCTTTTCAGGCTTGGATTAGTGCAATAAAGAAAATAATTAGGCTTGGGGGAGGAAGGGGAGAAGACTGGGTCCCCTTAAATATGGTCGATTAAGAAAGTCCTCTTTAAAGAGGTGACATTAGAGCAGAGACCTCATTGACAAAAGAGACCAAGCCATGCAAAAATGAGGGTGAAGAAGAGTACAGGTAGAGGGCACTGGAAGGTCCTAAGGTCCCCATAGTGGGCATGAGCTTAGCAGATAGACACAGCAGGAAGGGGAGAGGGCAGGAGAATGGGAGAGTATCAGGAGACAGCCAGAGGTGGGCAGAAATGGGAGTGTGCTGGGCCCTATGACCCATGGAAAGGAGCTAGAAATTTACTCTGATGTACAGGGAAGCCAGTGAAAGGTTTCAAATGGAAGAGTTTTGAGCTGATTTACGTTTAATAAGATCAGACAAGGGGCAAGGTGGGGACTAGACTGGAAGAGTAGGAAAGTAAAAACAGCAGCCAGTTAGAAGGGCGCTGCACTGGCTGAAGCCCAGTGCTCTGGCAGGGCAATGTCAGTGGGCGGACTCAGAACGTATTATGAGGGTACAGTCAACAGGCCTTGGCGACAGATGACATATGGCAAGCATACGAGGGCTGTCTGGAAAGTACCCAGCGATGTAATATGAAAAATATATTAACAATGGCTCGATACTTTCCAGAAAACCCTAGCATATGTGCATGTGAGGAAGGAAAGGGAGGAGTTGAGGACGAGTCCAAGGTTAGTTGCGGAGCTTATCCCAGCGACAATGCCACTGGACACTGGGGAGGGACTGACCTTGGAACCAAGAAAAAGAAGGTGCTCAAATTCTCAGAAGCAGTCACACCAGAAAAGCCCTTATAAATACGTTAGGAAGCATGTGAGCACATATGTGTGCATGTATGTGTGTGTATGGATAAATAAAATTTTAGGTATAATGTGCCCAGTTAGTTCAGTCTGATTGAAAAGAATTTCTTTAATCTATATAAACTGGGTAATGATCTTTTAAAAGATCTAACTAACTACAAGAAACTAACTCTTGCAATATTATATTGTTGCCAAACTACACTTCAGCATAGTGTTAAATAATCTACATATATTTAAAAATGCATAAATGATATCCACCTTCAAAAACAGTTATTCTAAACCATAATCAGATGGTATCTAAAAGGAGAGTTGAGGTACAGACCACTTAATTCTCTCATCACAAGTGCTGTTTTCAAGTGTTTAACCTCAGAGTTGACAACATGTTTCCTGACTTGTATGCTGGTGTGTTACATGTGGAAAAACTTTATAGGGGCTTCCCAGATACAGTGCTGTCACTGCATGTGTGCATTTAACTGAAATCCAACTATACTGAGACAGGAAGAACAGAAAACAACTGGCCTAGTGTGGGAAATTCCGCTCGTCATTCCCCTCAACTTGTCTACGCCTGAGAATAAACACGGGAGGTAAGACAGCAAATCAGCTGTTCCCTCTGTTGATGTGGTTTTTCACTGATTTCACGGTATGGGATCTTACCATGCCGGGTACTTTTCTAGTGTTTAAGGAAAATGTACTTTTCCCTACAAGATGGCCCTACCTCATCTGATGCTCAAAGACAAAGTGGTATGTCCAATGCTAGAGGAAAATCTGGCAGTGTTGGGTTTATGGGGAGGTGGATTTTATGGGCAATTTAATAGGCTTTCAAGGGTCGTTTTGACTAGACATAATTTTTGCCTCATATACTGAGTTTATTACCTAATTGCCTTATGAGGGTTACTGGCACAGAGTTGCTTCTACTTTACTCAGAAGGAAAATCATGAAGGATCTTATATTAGTACTAACACATTTCAGTTTGAAAAATCTTGAAAATCAAGCTCTCTCATAAGATTTTTTGGGGGGAGGTCATCCTATATAGGAAGGACACTAACACAAAGCAAGAGGGAATATGCAAATTTCAAGGGGTTTGAACCTGTTAAATTTATGTCCCCTAAAATACTGTTTTAAATCTAAGTTGAATTTGTTATGTTTGTTTATATAACCTGTGGACAAGTAACAGGAAAGTCTTTGCACAGAATTTGCTTAACTCTCTAGAAATGTTTATGGTATGAGGCTAAACTCTTGAACAAAGAACACATGCACCCTCTCACACACAAACTTTTTTTTACTAAAGATTATATGATCTCAAAACCTAAACATTCTTTTGGAACATAAAACCAGAATTTATATCTTGGCACTTGCAGATTTGGGAGTGATGCCTAGAAAAACAAACATATTTTCTTTAATTAGTCCTAAAGGAAAAGAAATATAACTTGAAATTAATATTGTTGCTTAAAAAATGCAACACAAAACATGGTTCATATACTCTGAAGAAAATCTGAATTCATATTATGCTTTAATCTGAATAAAAAGTATAAAAATAAATAAAAGGCCAGTTGATCTGCTTTAAAAGGGTTGTTTCATTTACTGTTTTTGATTAGTTTGTGTTTTTGTTCATATTTAAACTCCTACTAGACTGATCATTGAAAATATCATATAACCCGAGTCACATAATATTAACATGATTACTTCACTATATATCTGCTCCAAGACAATCATCTCAGTCAGGGCAACTTTCCTTTCAATTGCCTTTGCTGAAAAGTTTGCATAAACATCCCAGGCCAGTTAATTCTTTCCCCGGGCTTTAAGCCTCATTGACATGCAGATGAGAGCCTGCTCAAATGACAAGCCTGGGAGCCAAGTGATGTGAATGAGTCCACTGCACACAAATGATGGGCACTCCAGCCTGAAAGCCCAGAGCAGCACTGAGCTAGAATTCTCCTGCTCTCAGCACAGGCTCTCTGGAAGGCCAGTGTCTCTCATAAAGAGTATTAAACTATACCCAATTCTCAAAACACTTTTCTTTCAACATAATGAAACTTGCAACAAGTTGAAGTAGGAAGGAAAGTCCAGTTTGTGCCTCAACAAAATGAAATATCTGGTATCTGAAACAGGAAGATTAATGGGAACCAAGGAAGTGCAAATGCAAATGCCTACTGGAGCCAGACAGGTCATGTAAGTGAGCCAGCCGGAAGACCTGAATTCTAAACTCTATGAGGTCAGCCTGGGTCCCTACTATGTTCCTTCCAGCATTCTGCATCATGTCTGGGACATGGTATGTGCTCAATATATAAGTATTAAATAAGTTAATAAATGTTGTCATCAAATAGCTGTGTAAGTTGGGGCAAATCAGTCTCTGGAGGGGCTCTTCTTTCCTCAGCTCAAAAATGCAGTGGTGGGGTTCGACCTGTGGTTTCCATACTGGCTCACCCCCACCCCAGTCCCATCTTGGGCCCTCCCTGCAATCCCTGACTGAACTACAGGGGCTGTCTTTTTTGTCCAATTATCTTATAACGTTTAATATTATTTTAAGTTTTTTGTTGAAAAGTATACAAATCATAATAGTTGTACAGCTTAATGAATT
The DNA here is from genome assembly GCF_041146395.1 of Eulemur rufifrons. NCBI lineage: Eukaryota > Metazoa > Chordata > Mammalia > Primates > Lemuridae > Eulemur > Eulemur rufifrons. The sequence continues at coordinate 87,537,627 of NC_090999.1, read as the reverse complement.
TTCGCAAATTAAAAGCCACGTCTCCCCTCCCCCATTCCAGTCAGTGTCCCTCTCCCCGACTACCTGAATAGCGGGTAAGCATTGCCCTGAATCGCAACACAATAGGTTGGTCTGTCTTGTTAACTTTACATAAATGGAATCACATAGCATATACGCTTGTGCCCCCCGCCCCGACTATTTTTGCTCATATAGTTTTTGGAAGACTCATCTGCACTGTTATAATTATTAATTCCTTCCAGCTCTAAAATTCTACTGATGTCAATTACTAACCCAACAAATGAGAAAAAATACTTTTGAAAATACCAGAGGCAATATAATCGGTCACAGTAATAAACAGGACCATAAACAGGTAGAGCTAGGCAATGTCGTCTTTGTCTATGTATGTTAAAGGATTTCTCATGTGGATGGCAAATCTGTGTTCGTGGCCATGAGTAACTAAAAACTGGTGATGGTTCCAGAACTGTCCTACTTAAAGTTCTCAAGAGTCTATGGTTCTAACGCATTGTTTGGTTAGAGCCACAGTATATTGACTATGGATTAACCCAAAATTTATTTGCAAAACAAGGTGGTTTCAAGTAGCCTATAACTCATTTGCATAAGATAAAAAATAAATATTTGTTGAATGAATGGACTAATACAAGAAACCCAAAGCTGTCTTCTGATGTGTTGTTTGCCCACAAGTGATGATTTGTTTTTTTCTTGGTTTGTATAATAACTGTGAGGATTAAAAAGCCTGATTCTTTTTACAAGGTTCATACTGGGAAAGAAAAATCTAAAATTTTAAAGATTATCAGAAATTTCAGACAAACAAAAATGCTCCAGGAACTTCTTTTGTAGTGGGGAACAATTTTCCTATCTCTATATAAAACCATGAAAAAAAAGGTTTTTAATGAAGATTTATGATATAATAGAACCATGCAAATAAAAAAAATTACTAGAATGCCATATTTGCAATTTGTTTTTCAGTAAGAGAAGTAGAAAACTCAGTAATCAGAGAAGATAACTTAGGCAAAGTGAATTTTAACCTTATTAATGAGAGCCCAGTAGAAACTCCAATAATATAAAAGAAACTGTTAAATCTATGAACATTTTAAAAAAGACTTAATAAAAACATATTGTTTTAAAAATCACTGGAAACTTTATAATTAATGACCTCTGAGATTTCTGTGCCAACACTGGTGTAATCTTTTTTGATAACATAAGGAACTCATTTTTCTGGGAGGGTTTAGGTGAAATTGGATAAGAGGAACAATGACAAAAACATAAGTGACTTTCACTGAAAATTCTACATATATCAATTTAATACATTTGTGAAAACCTCATTAACCAACACTGAGGGTCTAAGATTTTGAAAATTGCATTTTGCTGATTGTTCCTAAGCCTGGTTGCTTTCAACAGAGCCATTAAATGACTCAGACATGGCCTGCCTCCTAGAGGACATCAGTGGGTGAGATCAGACCATCCTGCTTTTTGAAGACAAGAGGCCATCATCGTTGGCAAACTCCTCCTTTTGAGCAAGACCATCATCTGGTCTTCTGGTATACAACCCAAATACTATATACAAACTCATTTGGTTTGGGTTAGAGTTGGCCAAATTCGCTAAGCAGCCAGCCTTCCCTGATGAGGTCAGCACAAACATCCCAGTTACAGCTGGTTCCAAACACAGGCAGGAGATGTTGCATGCTGCTGATTAGTACCCTTTGTTCAGGCCTGTCTGGGTCCTAATAATGTGAAATGCAAAACAAAAAAAGCTGCTTACCGGCTATGCTACCTACACAACTGCTACAGAAGAAATAACATGGCTTTAATCAATTCACGTTCTTAATCTTCCTCTACAATTAAATAAACACATCTATTAACTGGGGAGAGAAAATGTAAATTGAGGAGAAAAGATCATAAAACAGAATTTAACACGGTAGAAAAAGCATAAAAAGGGTAACACTTTTATATCTAAGAGAACATGAATTAAATATGCTGAATCAATAGAATAATGTTGGAGGTACAGTAGAGAGAGAGTAAAATGAGATCTGGGTTATAGTAACTTATGTGTCATACACATATCTTCTGTTTCTAACAATGGTCTTTAGCATTAAAGAAAGTCAACAGCATTCCACACTATCAGCAAGAGCAAATACTGAATGTCTTATCTATTACACAGTCTGCAGTGTTCTAGCTTCTGGTAAGCCTCCCTCTAAAGAAATCCCTTAGTGCCATCCTTGTCTATTTTCCTCACTTCACCAAGAACACACTCATCTCTTCTGTACCTTCCCTTTATTCCATCTTCCCACCTGAGCCCCTCCTTTTTGTCAGGCTTTGCTGCAAAGCCACCTGTGGGTATCCAACCCATAATCCCACCACACACAATTCTGTAATCTCCAGGCTTCCTTACGCATGTAAGCACAAAAAAACTAAATTAACATGGTTGTCATCCTAAAACACTTGCAAGTAAGGTTGGTCAGCAGTGAGCTGTGAGTCAGAGTTTACGCTAAAAACAGAAGAGTGATTTGTAAGAGTTTGTCTAGTCATCAACATTGATTTAAGCAAAACTCTCTAATCCTTGTAAACCTTTTGTGAAGCACTGTGTACAAAAGGAATGTACAAATTTGTACTATAATATCTACTCAGCATATACTGAAATTAATACTAAAAAATTATGTCACCTTAGTTTTTAAAAAGTCCATTAGTTAAAACTAATTCTAGGAAACAAGAAGGAAGAAATTATCTTCTGTATTTAGAAGAATCACTTCTGATCTTTCTTTCCTCTGAACATAAATATCAGAAAACTTATTTATGTATTTACAAATCTTTTCATCTGGGATGGACCCCTGGATTTAGATATTACCACACTTAACTTATTCCAAATGTGACATGACCAAGAAAATGCAATTCTTGAAATAAATCTGCATAAACTTTTATTACAGCTAAATGAAACTTTGAGATTCTCCCATTATGTCCTTTTCCATCATTCCCTAACTTAACAAGAACTTCCCTAGTGTCTATCTAGTATGAGCAAATCATAATATCCAGTAGGGAAGACAAAAATACAGCTGCTCTTTTCAGAGACCACTCAGCTGCTGGGAGCAAAGGCGTGGTCTTCAGACAGGTAGAGGGGCAGGTTAGCCACGGGCAAGGGAAGAGCCCCATCAAAAGCATCATGGCCCAGTGAAGCACCACAAGTTTAGGAAATAAAGAATAACATTTGTGTGGCTAGAGTAGAATGCACAATGGGCTGGGACAGCAGAAGAGATTAGGAAGCATGAGGTGTCAAGACTTTGCAGAGGTCCTGCCTGCCAGGTCCTCAACCTCTCAGAAACACAAACAGCACTATGACATTTTCTCTAAAGATAGGAAATAGCAGCAAAAACAAACTGAAGAAGTACCTAGTTCGAAATACAGAAATGAGTTGTATTGCATAAGAATTCTCTTTCTTGTCAATAATGATACAATACGCTGTCGTTTCTTTAACAGTTGATTTACGTAAGGAAAAATTTAGAAGTTTTAACATATTAAAACAGTGTGGATGAGAGGCAAATCACATCCATTTTCATTTCTTTAGTTGCAAAGCTAATTGCTGGAAGTTTTAATACTCTTTATAGGTGTATCAGTGGTGCTCACTAGAATCTCATGGGAAGCTTTAGAAAATAGTACGTTTCAGGCTCCATCCCCACCCCTGAGACTCTGATTTAATATGTTACAGCTTTCGGGAAGGTCTATGTGAGAAATGCTTTTCAAAGCTTGCTGGGTTAAAGTGGCGATCATAACATCTTTACCACAAAGAACATCTGTTTACCAGCTCTGCTTTCTCTGACCGGTTGTAGGAGTGCTTGAGGGAATGATTTCTTTTTTTCTCTTGACAGGCTTCTGTGCTCGAGGCCAGACTGCAAAGATAACAATAGTGTGTGAGTGTTTGTGTTTGTATGTGTGTATGTATGTGGGCACATGTGTAGAGCATGCTAAAATCATAAGCACAGCCATGTAAGAATGTGTTCTGTTTCTCCAGATGATTTGAAAGTCAGTCATTAGCACTTTCACATATATGTAGCTACCCTCAATGTGAAAAAAATTATTGATTTTCCTTTGTCTCTTTTTTAAGTTTTCAGTTTCTAGAAACTCTTTACATTTTTAACTAGAATAATGTATTTGATTCAAACAATTGTGCACCTTATTCAAACAATTCTGCCTGTGTTTTATTTATAGAATATTATAGAAAGAAGAATCTTTTTTTCATCTAAAATAGGATAAAACTTTTCATCTAAAAAAGTTTTTCAAGGGAAGGCAAAGCTGGATTTAGAAAATGTTCACCCTGATTTTTCCTCTGATGACATTTTTAATTTTTAAAAATCAAAAGTATTACTATTTCCCTTTCTTAACCCTTGAATATCCAACATCATCAAGCATAATATGAGCAAACCAAGCTATAAATACTTTGTTTTTACCTCTTAAATCAGCAATGGTTTTCAATGTCTAAAAAATTCTACAAATATTGACTATATTTAATTTTTTCTTAAATTAATGGGATTCCCCACCCCCCATTATTTCAGATTTCAAAGGACATTTATGTTTCATTCAAAATATTTTAACAATTGGGGTACAATTTGAAAATTTTTAATTCTCAAGTATTTTATATATCGCTTAAAGAAATGAAAAACATAGAAACAACTATTTATAAAGTTTATTCCTTCATATTTGTTAGGATATACTTGCTCATTAAAGGAAAAAGATATAAACCTGGCTTTCACTTTCTGGAACATGATAGTCTAGGTAATTACTATCGTTTATTACCTTGATGCTCTTGAGTAAGTAGTGTGGTAATAGGCCCCCTGCCCTCAACGTCTGAGCCCCTACAGTTCAGTGACAAGGTGAGTTGTCATAAAAGGAGCATATTCATTGATGAAATGACTGTTATAAAAGCAGTCTTCTTCTAAAACCCCATGAAGTTAATGTTTCTATTCATCAGTTTGGGGCTGATTATAAGATGCTTACAAAAGTGTAATGCAAAAAAAAAAAAAAAATACAATACCAGAAACACAGTGTACATACAGTCCATATAACAAAGAAAATTAATTTTAAAATTTCTTTAATTCAAAGAAATTGATGCTGAAAAAAGGCCTGAATCACATATAAATCCATTGATAAATGAGGAGCAAGCAGTAGACCAATGAACAATTGAAAATGAGAGAACAAAAATGGATGAGGACGTAAGTAAATGTTTTATATGAGAATTATTTCAGAATCAAACAAAAAGAAAATCTCTTAAGAAAATTGATGACTTTTTTAGTATCTTTGGAATAATATCTCTAGTTTAGGCTACACTGTTACGTGATTTTGCCCAAAAAATTTGTGTACTGAAAAATCAACATTTGATTGAGTCTCCAGTTTATAGCTGCAAGTATAGTTTAAACTTTGTGCCTTGTGATATAATTTTTAATGAACTTATTTAAGATAATACCGCAGTGTGATCTTTGTCACTATTTCTATGAAAAAGTGGATTGACCCTTTTCTGTTACCAATTATTCTCTAAGTAATGAAGACCTCTGGAATGAAGCCACAACTCTGAATTTTCCATCACCATTAATTATGAATAGAATGTGCCTCAGTTGATCCCTCATTTAAACCTCAAATTATTTATTTGTCTCTTTTCAGAATGTTTATTTAGCACAGTGATTCTCAACTCTGTTAACACATTAATATTATCTGAGGAGACTTCAAAAATACTGATGCTCAGGCCCCACCCCTAGAAAATTAAATCAGAGTCTCAGGGGTGGGGGTAGAGCCTGAAACATATTATTTTTTAAAGCTTTAGGGTATTAAGTATGAAATGTCCTATTTCCTTAAGTACTAAGTTTCACTTTGACATTTCACTTTGACACTTCTTGTTTTATGCTTTTTGTGAAGCTACAACCTCAGTCTTTCAAACGCATATTTTGGTTTGTGATTATCTTTCACGTTTTTTTTTAGAGCAATTTTTGTGAAACCATGGATAACTCAGAAATTTGTGCTACTTTCAAATATGAGTTCCATCATGGAACCAGTGCAGAGCAGACAGCTCAAAATATCAACAAAGTGTTTGGAAAGGATGTGGCTAATGAATGCACAAAACGTTGATAGTTTGAAAAGTTCTGTTCAGGTGATATTAATCTTGAAAATGAGCCACGTGGGCAACCTGAGACCAACGTGGATAATGATGAGCTGAAAGCTGTAGTGGAAGCGAATCCATCTCATCCTAGGGATGAATTAGCAGCAAGGTTTGACATTACTATTCCAACAATATTGGACCATTTGAAACAAATGGGCAAGGTAAAGAAGCTGGATAGATGGGTTCCGTGTGAATTAAACAAGCGTCAGAAGAGAAATAGTCTCGAAGCTTGCCTTTCTTTGCTCTCATGACATGAACGAGAAACATTCCTATACCCTATTGTTACGTGTGATGAAAAATGGATTCTTTTTGACAATTGCAAGCATTCGGCACAATGGCTGAATAAATGTGAAGTACACAGTCCAAAACTCAATATTCATCAAAAAAAGCTAATGGTGTCTATTTGGTGCTGGTATTATCCACTACAACTTCATGAAACCTGGTCAATTCATTACAGCAGATGTCTACCACAACCAACTGGACAAAATGATGAGGATGCTTGCGATTAAGTAGCCGAGATTGGCCAATAGAGACAGGCCAATCCTCTTGCAAGACAACACTCGACCACATGTCACACAATGTTGCTCAAACTATAGCAGCTAGACTTGAAAACTCTGTCATCCACCGCATTCCCCAGACCTTGCACCAGCTGACTACCACCTCTTTCCAGGCTCTGGACCACCTGCTTGCAAGGAAAAATATTCAATTCTCAACAAGCTGTGGAGAATGCCTTTAGCGATTTCATTGCCACTCACTCTCCAGGCTTCTTCACTGCTGGCATAAACAAGCTACCGTTAAGATGGCAAAACTATGTCAATGGTTTAGGTGCATACTTTGATTAATTGTACTGCTTCTTGTTTGAGATATAAGAAACTACACTTTTGATTTGAAATCAATATTATAGATGACAAAGAATTCATAGTCTATTTTTTTCAAATAATTTGTGGGTAAAATGAAGAAAGGCACATAACATTGGCTTCTTGAAGGTTCTACTGGAATATATGCTTTTTCCAGCTGCATTAAAATATTAGGTTATCTCTAATATAATGAAAAAAATTAGCTCACTCACATCTGGGATTTATTCCTGCAAAGCTGGCCTCAAATTCTGTTTTAATTACTTGATAATATAGTTGATATGACTGAAAAAAAAACTACACTATCCATTTACAACTGCTTTCGTTCATTATATCCATAATTATATCTATATCATTAGTGTCTTTTAGAACCTCACAGTTAAAATATCTCAGTAGTCAAAATTATTACTTTTATATGGCTAACAAAAAATTTTAAAATTGACTTCTTGGCTTTATACTACTGTGGACTGGACATGTCAAAAGACTTGCAAATGGATCATTGCAATCCTACTTTCATTTACTCAAAGTCCAATAAGTCATTAGGAATGAATGTGAGTCCTATTACTCAATGACTACAAGGAAGATATGTACTAAAAGGAAGATGTGGACTAAATGTCTGCTGATTCAGCGTCTAGGTTATCTCTCATTTTAGAACTCTAAAGCTCTATTAGTCTGTGAATCTATTCTTTACAATAGATAGGATTTAACTAAATATATTGGTAAAACTGCCTTCTGCTTGAACGACGAGAAAAGAGGAAGTTTTATTTTGACTTTGGAAAAATCATCAGCTATATGAGACAAGCTCTATTCCCTTATTGCTAACATTGGAATCCTACTTTTAACTTCATTTAGTGATGTTATTGTACTTAGAAAATATAAAGCCACATAGAAAAAATCATGGGATAAATCAAATACATTTTTGAGTTAAAAAAAAAAGTCTCTGAGGGGATGAATTCTCAAGAATAATAAAAATTCTACTAGCTGAACCATGCAGATTAAGGCATTGTGTTGGGTGTCCAAAAGTCACAGGAGCATAATTTCTTTGAGTAGCTAACATGTCCAGGAAGATCTGCGGCGATGGGCTGCACTGGCCCATCTCAAGGAAGAAAGCACTGGAGGACTTGCTTTCCTGAAGTGCAGGGCCGGAGCATATTCATCTTTGTATCCCCTGTTTCACCTATCATGATGTTTTGCACTCACTGGAAACTTACCATGTCTACTGACTGAACAAAATATTCTGTTATCAGACAGAATTTCAGGAAACGGCAGCCCTCCACTCTTTTCCCTCTTTCTTTACTTCCTGTCTCTTCCACTCATCTCATCATCATTACAAAATTATACAAAAAAACCCTGACTCCAGGTATTGAGCCCTGTTAGAATCCAGGAGGGAGAAGAGATTACATCATACCGCAAATGGAAGATGGGAATAACACTGCACGGAGGACTTGGGAGCTGTGTATCAAGCAGGGATCTACCACCAAGGTGCTGTGAGACTGGGGGAGTCAACTCCTCTCCAGGCCACAGCCAATAAAGAAATGGTACAGAATATTCACTTCGATTCTTCCAGTTGTGTAACTAATCTACAATAAACAGGTGCCCAACCCATGGCCTCAGGGCTGCCCTAGCCTCTTCAGGGCTTTGCATATTCCCCAGGAAGCAGGGACAGGGATAGGGAAGGAAAAAAAGAAATGACCACACAAAGCCAATATTCTTACTCATTATTTCGACCCTATGTTTAAAAGTAAGAAATATGATGTTCTTTGAAATAGCTCAATAGGCATTATAAATTAAGAAACACATGAGGGTACTCCAATCAAGCAATAACAATAAACTTGACACAAACATTTTTTGGATGTTAAATTGCCACAGCTCTTTTGTTGATGATACTAGGGAATTCCAGCATCTGCCTGTGATCGGATTGGTCATTCTTGCCACATAAAATTTCAGGGGTATTCAGGACACAGTCTGAAGGGGCTGCATTCTTTACCTTGCCAGTACACATGTCCATAATTTTTCAAGACCAAAACATTTGGTGGAATGTGTATCTTTATTATTTGCTAAGCTTAGAGCATTTTAGCCCAACCACTTCTGAGCCTTCCAAGTAAGCCAAGGATTTTGTGTTCCATTTTTATGATGAAATGCAGATTTTCTATTAAAGGCAATTACTTCAACTCAAAAGATTAAATGTGATGGTACTTGAAAATATTTGTAATGGGTTAAACTTGGGAAGCTGAAAAAATAAGTACAAACCAAGAAAAGCTTTAAAAATATAGAATAAAATGTTTGAATGGATGAATTGTTACTTACTTGAAATTCAAAACTCTTAAGTTGTTAGTTCTGTAACTCAAAACAGCATTCAAAGGAATAGTGTGCTTGTCTTTCTGTATCTTCCAGTGAAACTCCCTAATGATAGCCTTTTGCTTATTGATATATTTGCAACGGTTATATAAAAAATGTTGGTATTTTCCTACTGTTTTCTAGCTTCATGCTTTATCCGGGCTTTCTGTCCTCATCTCCTTACAGCTCAAAGCTTTCCCCTCTCTACAGGCATTGTTTGCTTGACATGAAAAACAGACCTTAGCAAAACTAATTACATGAAATGAGGGAAAAACCTAAATCTCAATTATGGAATAATTAATTATAAAACCATTAGGTAGAATTACCATTCTTTAAGCTGTGCTTCTTCAATAAAAATTCTCTCAACAATTTATTTTCGGCTACATTTGTGATCTTTAATATCCTCAATCTTTACCTTTCTACAGCAAGTATCTCTAAATAATTAATTGACTCATTTAGTCAACAATTACTCATGGATTGCAAATTATGTGCCAGGCATTGATCTATGCTCTGGGGTTATAGCACTGAACAAAAGAAAAATGTCCTGCCCTTGTGAAGCTTACATTTTAGTGGGGGAGGAAGGCAATAAACAAATACATAATTTCAGGTGGAGATGGGTGCTGGGAGCATGAGCAGAGTACAGCTGGTGAGGGCAACAGTCACAGCGTTGCGTTTGTTTTTTTTTTGAAACAGACTCTCGGTCTGTTGCCCAGGCTAGAGTGCCGTGGCATCAGCCTAGCTCACAGCAACCGCCAACTCCTGGGCTCAAGCAATCCTTCTGCCTCAGCCTCCTGAGTAGCTGGGACTATAGGCATGCGCCACCACGCCCAGCTAATTTTTCTATTTTTAGTAGAGATGGTGGTCTCGCTCTTGCTTAGGCTGGTCTTAAACTCCTGAGCTCAAGCAATCCTCCTGCCTTGGCCTTTCAGAGTGCTAGGATTATAGACATGAGCCACTGTGCCCAGCTAAGGTTGTATTATTTTTGAATACAGTGGTCATGGAAGGCCTGGTAAAATGACACTTGGCCAGAAGCGTCTGGAAAAAAGAAAAGAAAGAAAGGAAAAAAAAAAAAAAAAAAAAACACCTTGGCCTTAGACCTTAGCCACGTTCTCCACTTCAGCCTGGCCATCAACAGAGCCAGTATTTTGATGCCTGTCTAACTGTGGTTTCACATCTAGTTCAGAACCACAGAGCAATGGTTCTCAGCTGGGGGTGATTTTGTCTCTAGGGGACACTGGGCAATGTCTGGAGACATTTTTGATTATCACAGCTGGAGAGGAGGTTCCTACTTGCATCTAATGGATGGAGACCAGAAATACTGCTATATATTCTACAATGCACAGGAATAGCTCCCATAAAAACAAATGACCCAATCCAAAGTGACAGTAGGACTGAGGTTGAGAAACCCTGCCACAGAGATTGAGACATGACTGACCTTTCCAAAACCCTCCACACCTACCTAAGAGAAAACATAAACAACAAACTGTCATTCTTGAGCATCTACTCATAGCACTGATGATTTACTTATGAGACATTCTCGGTGATCCATTAAAGGCAGGATATAATTACTAATCTTCCATTACTTCAGTTTAGAAAACTACTTACATATAAAAGCCATACTGCTGTTATTTCAAACAAACTAAAATTTGTACTAATTTCAATAGTCTTCAGTCCAAATTATTAAATTTAAAAAAAATGTGTTCTAATGTGAATGGTCTGTTCTTATTTCAATGAAAGAATTAAGAAGGTAACAACTGTTAGGAAAAAAGTGAGGTGAAGGAGAAACCCTACTTAACAGGAAAGAGCAAATAAGCAAATATTTAGCTATCCACAATTAAGAGGTAAACAGAAAAGAGTTGATTCAGTTTGAAAGCTAAGTACCTAAGTAGGTTTCAACATTTAAAAGTTCAGCTTGTATTGTACCATTGGAAAATCTGGTTGGTATGAGGACTTCTTTAATTTTAACTCATGAACATATTTGCTAAAACTATTTTAAGATGCCATCTGCCCTGGAATCTTTTCCAATACAAGTGTAATCACATGTTTACAGGGAAAGGAAGAAAAAGACATTCTATTTTGTTTCTTACTTAAAGAAAATATGGAGATAGCATTTCATATATCATTTGCAGATATATTTTACAAACCATCTCTAAGAATGATATATTTTACACATTCTGTCACTGGGAAAAGAGCAACGCCTTCTTAAACACACTGTCACCATGAAAACAAGTGACAGAAAAAGGAAGCTAGTGTTGTGGGAAATACCATCCACACTGGTGAGTGAAGCAGGCAGCCGGGAGACACGGGCCGTGCTACAGACCTGGGCTCTGAGGCCAGAGCTGAGTCCTTTCACCACCACCCCCCTGGGCAAGTTCCTTACATTCCCTGGAAGGCCCCATTTCTTCACCTATGAATTGGGGACAAGGGACATCAAAGGTCCCCCTAGAACTATCCCTGAGGACTAAATGTACTCCCATTTCACCAGGTTCTCCAGAAGAACCTCAATACTGGCTGCATGTGGATTGAAATGGTCCTGGGTCGTCTTTGGTATACAAACCCATACCCAGTGATCTGAACCATGGTGAGGAGATACCAGGTTTGAGCTTGCAGGAGGCTTCTGGAAGCCTGCAGTGGTCATGCCTGTGGATATTACCCGAAGACCTGTGCACTGGGAGCAGTGACTCCCACTGGGGGGACAGAGCAGTGGCTGGTTCCACTCTTCCATTCCCCAGACTGCCCAGCTCTGCCCTCCAGCCTCTCCCCTTTGACCTAAGTAAGTGGGTGACAAGACAACTGTACACATAGGCCACTGAGAAGAAGAATAGAGGAAGAGGAAAGGAGAAACTAAAAAATTGTAATGTGGCTTGTATTAATACTGATATCTGGCAACTGGTAGCCTGACCAGCCTAAGAATGGGTAGCTGATGGGCAAACAGCTAAAATCTAAAACATCCTACACACCATCATCCACAGCAGCGTTAGTTCTAGTCTAGAGAGTGAGGTAGCTTGGAGACAAAAAGCATATTCTATTTACCTTTGCTACAGAAACTGCCTTTAAGTTTATTCTGTACTCCTTTAACTTCTGATTTTATGGCATAATCAAGAAGTGTATTTGTGAGGGACAAAGGGTTTTATAAGCAGCTAAATTCAGGATGGGGTATTGTTTATGTAAGTACTGGCTACTCCCACCACACCCCAAGTATCTCCTCCTATCCAACATTTCTAAGATATGAGGGGTGGATTTCACATGGTGGGAGCCTGCCCAGAGACAATGGAGTTTCCTACAGAACCCCCAGGGACAAAGGCTCCCACAGCTGAATTGAGGGGGCTCTGGAGGGGCTACAGGTTTAAACAGTGACAGGAGGCATGGAAAATCATACTGTTTTCCAATAAAAGTGCAAAATAAACTGAAAGTTCCCTATACTTGTCTGAATTTAGGCACAGTTCATTTAAAACCAGAGATTGAGTTAATTTCCAAAGGATTAAACCTGAGTCTTTAAATGGGTTTGCCTTTTTAACACACTAAAACAGCTGATAGGCTTACCAAAGCAGGAAATAACTTTTCTCTTTGGTAAAAGTAACATAACACTATTAAAAAAAATCATTGCTATGCATAATGTTAATTTTTATGTTTCAGAGTATGAACTTCTGATTTTTACGTATTAGCTAAAAAATACCAATGACTAATGTAGCTGATTCATTTAACTGACCACAGCGCTTTACTCTGACAACTGAAAACAACTTAAGAACTTAAGTTCCAAAATCTTCACCAAGCCAGGGAATTGCGATTGTTCAAACCTGTGAGCTCTGTATACTTCTCTTTCAACACTTTAAAAATGTACCATGTCAGTTTTAAGAGAGACAAGGTGCTGATTATCTTCACTGGTTAGCCAAGACATAAAATAGAAATTTCTGGCACTAGAGAGTCTAACTTTAAATATGTCCTTCCTTACGGTAAAGCAGGCTCTTGGGGTTGGAAGAAAGGGAGGGGTGGTGGGCGAGAAATGCGTTAAAAAACATTTTTCTTCCCTCTTCGTCCAGGATCTCTCGATTCAATTTATGAATGCCTAACCCCTGCTTAAGCTTAAATTCTAAGGTACTAAAGCTAATTTATGAAAGGGCTCATGTAAGCAGCCTGAAAATCAGCTTAATAAACAGGTATTACTCACCATCAGCAAGTGCCTAATAAATTCGTCTAGACACAGGTGATAAAGTAGTAAAACATACTTTAAAATTTCCATGGAATTGTTGTAGGATCATGTGCTTTCAAATAATTAAATCTAAATGTTCACATACTTTAACACAAGCAGTCACTGAAATGATCGTTTATGCACACAGGACAAAACAACAGTAAATACTGAGGACACTTCGCACAATTGACCATGCTAAGTTCAGGTCGACAGTCTAAGTTACTTTCATGCTGTAAATATTTTGAAAAACATTCATTTGCTTCAAGATGTCAATAGCTCTCAAGGTCTTTTACCTGGAGATTCTTCATATTATTGATGAAACAGAGGAACTGAAGCATTTCTGGTGAGGGAAGAGAGAGGTTTGTGTCAGAAGAAACTGGAATTTTTGGTCACTCCCTTCTATTTAATCACATTCCCGTCCACCACTTAATAATTCTTACCAGGTAACTTACTATAATAAATGAGGGGAAAATACGATGGTGCCCTGTGTTCACATACACAAGGAGGGACAGCACTACAGAGTACTGTTTACATTTGGCTCCGTAGTATTTAAAATAATTCAGTTCCATCTTGACCCCGCCTCATCCATCACATGTCCGGGAAGCGGAATTCCATGTTCTCTGCTGAACAACCAAAATGAAACTCAACACATGGAAAAAACGCCTCAGGTGCAACAGGGAAAAAGAATCTCCCTGCAGTTTCCAACGCTAAGTATGTTTTGTACAGTATCTTTTTCTCAACGGCGTGTAAGGGCAATTTATGAGCTCCTGATTACTATAACATATTGTGCTCTTAACAAGAAAAAGGTAATAGTAGTTTGGCTTCTTGTTGGCATTCCATTTTTTATAGATTATTATGTTGTCTTCAAGCTGAGTGGAGTCTGAAATTAATATAATTAAGCCCCTGCTCAGCTACACACTCACTCATCTATTTTCCATTCTCATTCATCTGCCCCCGAAGACAGACTTGGAAAGGAAGGAAACCTGCGTGCAGTGGTCTGACACTCACTGTTAGTTCCCAGACTTCTGTTCTAGGAGCTAGTATCAGTCGAATGTGAAAACAACTTGAGAAATCCCAAGAGACCCTTCACAGCCAGCCAGCTTGCGTTCCACAAACTGCACTTACATTTTCTGTTAAAAATGTTATAAAAACATATCAAGGATATCAGACAGACAAATGATCAGATAAAAACTGACCACAAAGGTTTGAATCAAAACAGGAAATCTCATACTGAGATATAAATGGGAAAGAGGAAATTCGGGGTCCGATTTTGGAACAATCAATAATAAAAGACAATATGCCAAATGAAATAGGATTCCAACTGCTCCACCTTTGGCCAAAATGTACATATACATAGCTTAAACTAAAAAACTGGAGGGTCACTTTATTTTTGACAGTTGAAGCAACCTATTCAAAGTTGGTTTTGAATCCATTTTGAAGACTCTGCTAAGATAATTATTTTCCTACTCAATGTATATTAAAATATATTGGCATCCCATGTATGCAAACTGGAAGGCAACCCAGGACTTCAGTCTCCTATTGACTCAGATCTGAACATGAACACTGGAGGCCTTTGAGCCACATGTAGCCCATATAAGGGATTGATTTGGCCCACTCAACATTCTAAAAATTAGGAAGTCTCACCAAAACATCTATAATTTTGTCTTATCTTGAAAATCAGAAGATACAGAGAAACTGACATTACATTCCCAAACGATCACAAAGCCGACTGCCTCTAGCCCCACACCATTCAATTTGCCAGTCTCTACCACTCCCCGCTGTATAATACCAGGTGTCCCCTCCTGGTACCCAAGAACCTTCCTGGCCTCTGTACAAACACAACTTTGGGATCCCTAGCCTAGAAGCAGAGGTGCATGTAAATCCTGCTATAAACTCTCATTTTTAGACCACAAAGAGTTTTAGGAAACGATCATTCCCTTAAAGATTTGGGCCAACAGACTCAAATGACACACACAACCTCTTCCAAATACTAGCAGATCTAAAACAACAATGAACCTGAAAGTCTTTATTAAGTCAATGTACAATATATATGAATTCTCAAGATGGTATAATAGTACTGGAGTTTTGATCTCATGTAATCACAAAAAGAAAACAAAAACAAAAAGAAAACTCAAAGGCATCCTTAATTTGGTTCTCGCTCATTCACAAATCTTTATAAATTGCTAGTATCAAGCATAACTTAATATTTGCATCTGTGGCTATGAAATGGTATTATAATAGTTCTCTAACCATTTTAATACCCTTTAACAATAAAAAAAATACTAAATTCTTAGTCTTTCATATAGCACTAATGGTATTAACCCAATTTATAGACCTTTAAAGTATATTGATAAATTGTGAATGTGTGTTTTTAAGCTGACATTTGGTTGTTAATGGACACACATGCATGTGTATGTATATGTGTTCGTGACACATTAAAATCTCCGTATCTCTCTTTCTGCATTTCAAAAGGCAAACATATTACCACCTGTTTTTATTAATAATGCTAACATGCCAAATAATTTACAATGCAGTTACACATTATATATAAGACACAGCGTTAATCATGCAGAAGTATCTGTCCTATTCAATTGTTTTTGAAATCCTTCATTAAATTAAGATTTGCACTGAAACCAGACATATAAATAAAGTAATAATTGCTAGAAAAAAGACATAAAAGACTTCAGATTAAGATTATGTGTTGTTTACTTCATTATATCAAAGGACATAAGTGACTGAAAATATTATAATGACTCTCCTTATTCTTTTTATTATAGAAGATGAAATATGATATAAAAATCTGACAAATGTCTTAAAGCCTCTTGAATTATTTGACACAAGCTGTACCCTATTAAAATAAACAAAGAAACGAGAACTTTTTTTACTTTGTCAAAAACAAGCCAGAGGACACAGACTGTCAGGGAGCAATGGAAATGTTGTATCACTTGTAACGTGATTCAACAGGGGGATCAGTCAACCTTATTCTCTCAGAGAAAGACACACATCGTTCAGGCATTCTAATCAAGACGCCCTTAAGAAGTTATTCTAATTTGAGGTTTAAATTTATTTCAAAATTCATTTATGTCACATACTTAAAGTGTATTAATATATGCTTATATTTTTCCAAATGGCCACTCAAATTATTTTTTTCAACTGGTTCCAGAATCTCCTCTTTATAAATAAAATGTAGGATCATTTAAAGTTTTTGTTTCTGTGCATGCAATATTTGTGTATATACAGGTTATTCCTTTTCTCATGTTAACCCCATTGGGAGAGGAACCAAGCATGGGATTTGGAATCAGTAGACCCATGTTCTCTTATTTTGCAATGTGGATTTCCTTTACTTGTTAATTCATCTACTGAATGGAAGCAGAAGTACAGGGAAGAAACCATCCCAGAATGGTCCTGTTTTCATAAGATGCTGGGCCTCTCTCATCAGCACTATAGTCCTGCTAAAGTGGAGGTAAAAATACTTGCCTTTTGACCAACCATGGCTGTGGCAAGAGTCAAACGAGATACACACTCAGTTTAGAAGTCAAATTTCTGAGGTCTATGAGGGCAAAAAGCTAGATATGATAACATTGTTAAAATGGGAACAGAAAGTTATCTATTGAAATGGAAAAATCTCCAGCTGAGATTCAAGGACTGGAACAAAGCAGCAGAGGACCAAGAAAAGGGCTCTGATTTGGGCAGGCTTGGCTAGAGTCATGACTATACCACTAACTAGCTGTATGATCTTGGACTAATCCCTTAATCTCTCTGAATCTGTTCACCTACCAGTAGAATTGGGACGACAGTACCTTCCTTACAAGAGAGTTGCAAACATTAAATTATAGAACACATGTTAAGGTCCTAATACAGTGCATAAGATTAAAAGTGGCGCATTCTATTTATCTATAACACACACACACACACATACTCTTGATAACCAGGATGTAACTAAATATATTAGTCCTTCCCTTTTTCTATGCAAAAAGGCTTATTCAAATAATAAAATTTCTCTTAGATTTATTTCGTCTGTAAAAGAAGGCCCCTGTGATAATACTATATATAATTTAAATGTCAACAATAATATATTATTTTTGATTATTTCCTTTTCTGTCTTAAAATTTCAAAATATTTCAGTCAGTCACTAGAGAGGGCACTGTACATATACTGCCCAGATTCTTTTTCAAGACTGAAGGACTTATTCCCTCCCACCCCCACTGCCCCAGGAAGGATGCTGCCTGGCAGCCCTCAGCTGTCAGCTCTGTGTAGGAACCGCCCCTGGCTAGAGAGAGCCACCTTCCTGGGGCAGCCTGTACCCAGTGACCGGATGGCATGCAGTTGTACAGGCCAGGCTCCCACGCTCCACTTGGGCCAATGCTGAAACGCCCTCCTAGCTTCAGAGCTCTCCGTGGCTTGGCCAAGGCCTTCGGTGAGACTACATCAGAGCCCGACTTCTCCTCTGCCAACTCCGATTCCTTCCCTTCCTTCCACAGATGCCGAGTCCCAGAGCAGTCCCTAATAAACTTCCCGCCCAGAATCTGTTTCCTGGACAACCTGACGTGCAACAGTTGTCCAGACAGACCTCCTGCCAAAACTTGGTGTGCTTCCTGTACCGTCATAACTGAACCCCTTGTATTTTTCATAAGCGCTAGGGTATCTGCTTGCTCTACAACTACAAACGCGCACTTTGGATTAAGTTGAGAGAGAAAAAAAATAAAAGCTTAACTCCATCTCTACCACAGTGTATATTCCATTTCCCATAACTTCTGACTTCTTATTGTCCATCTGCAAACATTTCAGCCCACTTAACCATGTGAACATACAAAGTATAATTTACTAGCATTGACAGTAGATTGCAATTTCTATCCTTCAAGGCACACAAAATATAGGACCACTGCTATCATGCACCCTGGTGCTTGTTCTTTCATAAATTATATAGTAAGCTCTGTCTTGGCTCAGTTTGACAGAGAGATACTATGATAGTTTAAGTGCTCAAGAGAAATGGTAGAACAATTAGAATATAAAGTAGTTTCAAATTAAATATAAACTCAAATTTTAAAGAGACCACCGCTTTTCTGTAAATGAAGTATGGTCTCTGCCAACAAAGTGCCTTTATTTCTACTTCATCTAACATCATCAGCAACAATATCAGCTCTGGTTTAAAGAGTTTCTGAGATTCTTCAGGCCTGTGTGAGGTAGAAAGGACTATATCTCTCTTTTGCAATAGCTACCGTGCATTGGCTATGCAAGGCAGGCAGCAGTAAAACCTGGTGGGAGTCAATAAACTGAGTAGACAGGACTCGGAAAATACCTAACCAACAAATAGGTTCCGTAATAATGTGACATTTTTATAGTCGCATTTTTTAACCAGAACAGCACTTGAATGGTAGGCATTATAGTATTTCAATTTAGTCATTTATCTAAAAATGAGTTTTATCTTGGCTCATAAATAAGCAGTGACATTCCAGCAATTTGAAAAGCTCAGCTTTACCTTTTGCTGGGAAGCTCATTTTACAATTACAGAAACATGTGCCTTTTTGTGCCATGTTGCTTAACCTATGATTTATGGCTTCTATCTTTGTGCTAACCTCTTTCTGCAAACTACACAAAGTTTGTACAAGCTCAGCTGTTTCATTCTTATTTCTAATCTTAATGGGTTATTTTCTCCATACTGGCCATGTCTCTCTACCAAATAGGTTAAGAGAAAGTATTCACTCTTTCAGTTCACCAAATATTATTTAGCGTTTGAGTGTGTTCTCAGAGTCTAAAATAAGCAATGCACTTCCCTAAAAGCCTGGCTGACCCTTCCAGGGAGACTTTCTTCTCTGTGCCGTGCTCCTCCCATTGCTTGCTCCAACGCACTTCACGGCCCCCAGGCCCCCCGGCCAGCAGGCTAGGGGGAAGGAAAATGAAACTGGTACATCGGAATGGTTTCTCCTCTACTTCCCTCTCACTTGCCTTTCAGTGGTGATACTTGGATGTTTACAGAGTCACTCTCAACTTGTCCCACAGCTTGCCTACAGCTCTAGGTGTGGTCACATAATTCAGGGAACACTGGCGATGTCTTTACGGCAGTGCCTTTAATCTGATGGAAATCTATGTCTTGCTCAAGGTCCAAGGAGATGAGGCAAGTGCAGGTTCTTATGCCTGTCTTCACCTGTGTCCAACATTACAGACTGAGCAGGTGTCCTCCAAGGTTTGTGCTCTGGGGTCGTTGCCAGTGACTTGTTTCATCACAGATGGATTTTCTTCACTGTTCTTCATTATTTCCGTTATTTTGTAAAGTGAGGCAAAATATAATTTTACTCCACCATTACTAGATGGAAGTCTTGATGCATAATTATGACATCAATATATGAAGGAAGAAAACATATCAAAATGTTAAATTACTGTCTCAGACTTAGAGAATGATTTTATTTTATTTTATTTTTTTTTTTTGGCCGGGCGCGGTGGCTCACGCCTGTAATCCTAGCACTCTGGGAGGCCGAGGTGGGCGGATCGTTTGAGCTCAGGAGTTCGAGACCAGCCTGAGCAAGAGCGAGACTCCATCTCTACTAAAAATAGAAAGAAATTATATGGACAACTAAAAATATATATAGAAAAAATTAGCTGGACATGGTGGTGCATGCCTGTAGTCCCAGCTACTCGGGAGGCTGAGACAGGAGGATCGCTTGAGCTCAGGAGTTTGAGGTTGCTGTGAGCTAGGCTGACGCCACGGCACTCACTCTAGCCTGGGCAACAGAGTGAGACTCTGTCTCAAAAAAAAAAAAAAAAAAAAATGATTTTAAATTTATTTATTGATATTTCTTTGAATTTTTCAATTTTTATGTTTTCAGTCAACAAGTGTTACATTTTAATCAGCAAACAATGTTTACAAGAACGCATTCACATGACAGCATTATCCGTTTAGGACTGTCTGCAAAGCACAGGTTTGTATCTGTACACTTATTCATTCAACAAATATTTACTAAATTTCTGCTATGGCCCAGACCTGGGCTAGGTTTGATGACTATAGCAGTGAACAAAGGAAAGTCCTGTACTTATCATCCAATATTCTGATGAGGGAGATAGATAGATGATAAACACATAAACATGGGATATGTTAAGCTGGGATAAGCATTATGATGGAAAAATAACACAAAGTAAAGTTACAGAGAACGTTAGGGGATTAAGAGGAGATGCTAAATGTGTTGCATCTGTATCAATCAAAGAAACCAAGGCAGGCAAAGAAGCTAAAAAAGTAAACAGAAAAGCCTCATTAGGTAAAAACCACAGGTGCTTATCATTCATTCAGTGTTTCTATCTCTTAGGGGGTGCTGTGGCCTGGATATTTGTGTCTCCCCTGAGTTCACATGTTGAAATCTAATGACCACTGTGATGTTATCTGGAGGTGGGGGCCTTTGGGAGGTAATGAGGTCTTGAGGGAGTAGCGACCTTATCAAAGAGGCCCCAGAGAGCTGCCTTGTCCCTTCCACCATGTGACGACACAGCAAGAAAATGGCCATCTACGAACCAGGAAATGGCCCTCACAAGACACCAAATCTGCTGGTGCCTTATTTTGGACTTCCCAGCCTCAAATAACTGTGAGAAATACATTTCTGTTATTCATAAGCTACCTGATTTATGGTATTTTATTACAGCAGTCTGAACAAACTAAGATAGGCAGTCATTAAATTAACAAATATTTGTTTTATTTCTAGGCAATTTTCATTAAGGACACAATACCTGTACCCTGAAATATGTAGAGACTGATCATATCTTCTGAGCATCTGGAAAACAGTGTATTTTAGGATTCTTCCTGTTAAGATGTTTTACTAAGTAGCTAAAATAATGAATAATAAAAGCGACTCCTTCAAACTAATGAGCTTGAGATTTCCCACCAAACAAGAATTAACTAGGGACCATATTTTAATATATTGCGTGCATTAAATGATGGTTTACCACTAACATCTGCTCATCTCAGTAACTTTTTTCATAAATTACATGGGAGAAGCAAATCCACTTAGACTGCACCCTCACAAACATGAACTTCCTTGAAGTAAATTTTAGTATGCAAAAATTGTGATTTTTAAGATAAAATAAGGCAAATCTTCTGTTATAACACACCTACAAAACATGAAACCAGTTGAAAATATAAGAAACTGCTCACTTTCTCACTATTGCTAAGGAATGAAGTTGTACACGGAGCTACACTCACACCTCACTGAGTGCTCAGCACGTCCCACTATTCTACAGTGGCACATGCTGTGCTTTTTCATTTAATCCTCAAAACACACCAACAAAGAAGGTCCCCCCATTTCTGAGGTCAAGCAGTTTGTCCCAGGTCCTCAGCTAGTAAATGGCTGAGCAAGAATTCAAACCGGGCACGCTGACCCCAGTCCACACTTGTAACCATTACTCTCTCCTGACCGCCGCTAAGCTTACAGTGACTCCACTTACAGCTTCATTTTTTTTTTTTTTTCTGGTGGATCTCAAAGAACTTTTATTTTTATTTTATTTTATTTTATTTTTATTTCAGCATATTATTGGGGGTACAAAAGTCTAGGTTACGTATATTTTTGATTAGAAGAATAAGTACATAACATACTGCCATACTTATTTGAACAATTAATTTTGAATCTAATTTAATAATTTTACATATACCTTTATAACTGTAAATATCTATTTTTAAAAGCCATGCCGTTCTACTCTGTCACGATATATCTGCTTTTTGCCTCTCAAGCTGTTTCTGCACTTGTATCAGATGGTTGCTCCTCTAATCCTAGTAAGTTTGTTTCACCAAAGTTATTAAGATTTGCAAGTTAAAGTAAGTTCCTCAGCAAGTTCTAAGGAACACAAGCTAGGCTCTCTATTCATTCACCCATCCATTCAATGTCTTTAGAAATCACTATAATAAATTCTCTCCGTTCGATTTCTATTGCCTCTACCCCAGTATAGATCTCTTTTAAATTCTCACTTGTTTTCCTGAAATACTGTCCTAACTGGACTCCCTATAACAAGTCTACTGCCCAATCTTCATATTTTTTTTTTTGCCACATTTTCTTTCCAGAGCATAGCTTGAATATTGTTTTTCCCCTTTAAAGGAGATAATGTGTGTAAATTAATTAGCACCTTGTCTGGTCTATAATAAGTGCTTACTAAACACTATTATTTTTGCTACAACTATATGCTGCACACGAAGCACAGGGAATATGGCAGACATGAATGAAACATGGTGCCTGGCATTGAAGAGCTTACAGTCTAATGGAGACAGAGAAAAGTAAATAACCAACACCACACAGTTGTGGAAACACTTGACCCAATTTGGGTAGAGGCAGAGGTCAGGAGAAATAAGCTGACAGGGTAAGAAGACTGGGAGGAGGAATAGAAACAGAAAATACCCAGCAGACTAACAGATTCTGGAAATTTTAGGGATCCTCAAATCATTCAATAAGGTTGGAGGAGGGTAGGGGTTTGGACATGGGTCCCATGAGGCCAGACAAGTGGGCAGGGCCAAAATCAAAAGAGCTAATATGTCATGCTAAGGAACTGGGATTTTATCCCAAAGCCACTGAGGACTTACTAAAAATTTCCTAGCAAAATCACTGACATGATCAATTTTAGAATAATCAAGGTGATAACAATGCAGGAACTGATCAGAAAGGTGTAGAACTGGGTTAAGAGACTGTTGCAGTAATCAAAGGAGAAAATGATGACAACTCGAAGAAAGATACTACTAGAAATGGGCATGGAAAGGAGACAGAAATGTTGAGAACAATTTAATAAATAAATAAGGTAAGACTTGTTGAGATACTGGGAGATATTGAGGAGTTCAAGTGAAGAGAGTACCACGGATAATTTCCTTGAGAGCTGGGGCCATTCACTAAACCAGGAAATTGAGACAGAGACAAGATTTTGCAGGAAAGGTGATGAATGTACTCTGAGCGTGCAGACTTTGTGAGAGCTGATAACCATCAAAATGCAGATGGTTGGAAGACAAAGAGGATCTCCAGCCCACAACTAGAAATAAAAATCTGGAAGCCACCAACACAGGTGACAGTATGAGCTTCAGAATGGATGACACAATCTATGTAGGATTATTTACTAATATTCACTGGAAAAGATATATAAGCTCTCTTTTTCTGCAGTGGAAAACAGATCAAGAGTTGGCTCAAACCATCCTTTTAGTATTATCTCCTGCCACTCCACACCATATATCTTACTGCGAAGTCACATCAAAATACTTAAAATTTCCCAAGTACTGTCAGACCTCAACGCTCTCCCCTAAATTTTCTGCCTGGTGAACACCCACTTGGCTTCTAACTCTAAATCAAATGTCACTTTTCCTGCGAAGCCTTTGATAATCTGACCATCTTCCTCCCCATTCCATGTAGAGTTCATTGCTCCCTCCCTCCTTCCTATAACATTTGGTCCATGCCTCTACTATTGATATACAAGTTTTTTTTCTCCACTAGATAGAAATATTCTAGAAGGAAAAGACTGCATCTACACAAGGTATCAAAGCATGTTTCTAGAATGACTGCATAAAGTAATGTGTCCTCCATCTGCAAACACCATCAATTACTCTAAAGACCCCGGACTACTTCTGTTTGGCAAGCAGCCAAAGAAGGTTCTTTGGTATAATGTGATATTTCCAGTATGATCCATTAAGAACTGTATTTTATTCCCACGTTACTGGTACTCCTGTCAACACAACTGATGTGGTGAAAACAGTGTAATCATTTAGAATAATAATTACTATGGATATACTAGTTCCCCTAAATGAAAATGTGACTGTGTTTCATTCAAGGCAAAAAATTAGAGGAGATGAAACCTAAACAGAAGTAGAAAGCTGGAACGAAGCAATAGGAGGTTTCACTAGGATTAACTGGTGATGTAGTATCTCCTCCGAAAAAGATAATTCAAAGACAATTAATAAATAAATAGTTGAGAGCGTTTATATTTGTTAAGTGCCCAATATATGAAAGCATAATTCTTTGTAAACACAGGACGCAGGACCCCTAACTGGGGTTGACCTTAAAGAAAGTGCTAAAGAAAAAAGAGACCCAAAGCATCAGCTCTTCTGGCAACAGGATATTTGTTTTTGCCTACTCAGCGCCTTGCACAGAAGAGACAATCTATAAATCTTTATTGGGGCTGACATCGCAAGACCTTCCAAATTGCTATTTCTCCCTTGACTCTATTTAATTGTGAAGAAAAAAAGAGACATTTTTGAAATTCTTTTTCTTTCTAGTTTGTTAGAGAATACTTGGACAATTTTTCCAAGACAATGAAAGATACATTTATGTGGTCTGAAATTTCAATAACTATGGCAAATTTATTATCAAGTGGAAAGAAGTTGTAGTATGTTTTGTTTTCCAAACTCACCACTACTTCTTTAGGGAATTTGTTAGTTTTCACTCTTGAAAAACAGGTTAATGAGTGTACTATAAGTTATAGACAAGATGACTCTAAATACTACCGTGATCTATTTTATGTGGCTCAAGAATGAGAACTCTAAGACAGAAGTCAGAAAAATGTGTATGGGCAGAAAATCTACTACAGAAGCATTAGAATACTGGTCTCCTATTCAATGTTGATCATAAATAAACAGATCTATCCTCATGAGCCTACAAGAAATTCAGTCCTATGGATCATCAGTCTTGAAATTACCAAGAGGACACAAATGTGAAAATGCTTAGCCCCAATTAAATTGAAGATGATGAGTAGTCTAAAATTCAACCCAATTATTATTTAGTGGTCACAGATAGGGTTTATTACTTGAGGCATATCCAATTACCCCAAGTAGGTTGTTTTAATTTACTAAATACTTTGAAGTTGCAACCTTCTTTTCTAGACATGTTCTGACTGTGTACCCTGTGCAAAGAAACAAGGTAGGAAATCCTTACTTTACCTTTTAGTTCTGCCACCGAAGCACTATGGGAGCTTAGCCCTGGACCTCTGTTTCACTTTTTCCATTTTTAACATTTGGCAACATAATAGCTGTTTTCTTCTCACCTTTTAAAAATGTCAACAATGCAGCAACAGTATTGCAAACCCAATGCTTTGTGAAAAGAAAAAGCTAACGATGATAATAATACTTTATGGACTGAATACTAGGAGCCAATCATTGTCCTAAACTCTACCTAAATCATGTCATTCTTACAGTGTCCTCTGAGACAGACAGTCACTTGTGTCAGGTTCCCAACAGAAAATGGGTGGCACACTCAAATGCAATTTGAGGGTTGTTTAATAAAAAGACCATATGCAAAGGTGTGGCCAGGGTTTGGAGAAACCACAAGAGATGGTGGGGTACCTTAAGCTGGTAAGAGTAAAGGGGAGAAATTATCAGCCTGAAGTGTCTGGGAAAGGGCACAGTTACCAGGACCCAGGCAGCAGGCTTAGAGAGACACTGCCTTCCAGCAGGTATGGCTTACCTTAGGGGGAGGTGACCTGGCAAGGAGGGAGCCCAGGGAATAAATAGCCCAAACTCTCCCCACCTGTTTGCCAATCTCCTGCTGATCCCTCCCATTGGCCAAAGGCAAGGAAAAGCCAGAACAAAGGAGCCAGCTATTCATTCCATAGGCTGGCCAGCCATCAGAGCACACAGAGCAGGTGGAGAAAAGTAGAATGGATCCGACATCGACTATTCCCATTCTGTCCTAAGTGTCCCAAACTTACCTTGAATAAATGAGGTAATCAATACATGTTTGTTACAGAAAAAAAGGAAGAAACCATATCAAAATACTGAGACGTTCAATAATCTGTCCCAAATCACACACACAGACGGCAGCTGAGTCGGGCCTTGCTCTGAGGTTCAAGTCCGTGCTCATCACCAGTGTGTTATTCTGCAGCACGGCCACCATCTTTATCCCCTGTCATATGCTGTTGGGTGTTTGAGGAGATAGTGGAAATGACTGGAATTAATACCCTTAAGACGCTTGTAATCCATGTGCTAGTTTTATCTTACTTTTCCATTTCATTATTGTCAAAAGCTCCAAATTGCCTACCCGCATCAAAAGTTCTATAAAAGCAGGTCTTAAACTTCTTACAATTCCATCACCTATCCAACTAAAGGCTGAGCAGTGAAAGCTTCCACCGCATAGCTTTTTGTCCATTTGTTCTATAGTACCTTGCCTCAGATTGTTCTGAGTGCAAATAACACAGGTAACGTGGTATCTTTTGCGAAGACGAGCCTACTGTTAACCACAATGAAGTAAGCCTAGGTCTTATGGTAGGAACATATTTACTTGCAAGACATGCTGAAGGATTCATTTATTCAGCCAAGATATATTGATCATATAGTACATACAAACTGTGCTAGATACTTGCAAAGATTGAGGAAACAATTCTTCCCAAGATCAACAACTGGTTTTCTACAGGAATTAGTCAATAATCATCCAGACGGCAAGTAAAAGTGTGCTAATTACAAAGAGAGGTCACGGCACACATGCCGGAGTACAGTCATGATCCTGGCCCCCAGTAGCATCCTTCCCTAATTCTACCCAAGTGGTTCTGAGTTTAGATATAGGATATAATCCTGTAATAAGCACAAGTCACCCTAACCCTGCTTTTGTTCCTTGAGACAAGTATTTTGCTATTAATATTTTTTCATCTCTTGGGCGGAGCACGGTGGCTCACGTGTGTAATCCTAGCACTCTAGGAGGCCGAGGCAGGTGGATCGTTTGAGCTCAGGAGTTCCAGACCAGCCTGAGCAAGAGCGAGACCCTGTCTCTACTGAAAATAGAAAGAAATATCTGGCCAACCAAAAATACATACAGAAAAAATTAGCCGGGCATGGTGGTGCATTCCTGTAGTCCCAGCTACTCGAGAGGTTGAGGCAGGAGGATCACTTGAGCCCAGGAGTTTGAGGTTGCTGTGAGCTAGGCTGACACCACAGCCCTCACTCTAGCCCGGGCAACAGAGCGAGACTCTGTGTTAAAAAAAAAAAAAAAAAAAAATTTCCATCTCTTAGGAAGGACCCCCACTTTGAAATACCAGTCCCTTTGTGCAAGGGCCTTCCTCACATAGATCAAATAGGAATTTGTCCCCGTGGGTTTTTTCTTAGTTCTGCTTTCGAGCTTGGGGAGGACACTCTTTCATGTTTGATCCTGACTGAAACAGCACATAGCAATCTTTCGTCTTTTTCAGAGACAAGGCAAGTGAGCTGGCATAGCTACTCCTTTTCATGCTGTGCAAACATCAACTTCACATTTTTAAAAACTATCGTATGATGTGTCATGCAGCAAGGTTTGGCAACGTGGGGGAAAAAAGAAAAGCAGAGTTGACCTCCTACATACAAGTTTTAATAATTTTGGAAAACCATCAAAGTGGACCAAATTTCTGTTCTAATTTGACAGTTTCCCACTAGTGGCAAGAATGCAAAATTATCAGTTAGCCTCATGATAATTAGATTTTAAAGAGCAATCTATTTTCTTGGTAATTCTAACAAATGGAAAAATGTATTTCACTAAAAACATAAATACTCACTTCATGATGCTTATTTCATTCGAGAGCCCTAGGTAAAAATCTCTCTTTCAAATATGCTCCTAATGTTTACTTAGGTGCACACACCTGTGCTTCCACTGCCAACAAAATCTCTGAGTGTACAGGACTTCTGCTGCACGAATGCATTTACATACATTACGTAAGAGAGAAGCAATGATCAAGTTGGTTACTGAGAGACACTCACATCATTCTTCTCACCAAATCAATTGGTAACTTTCAAAGAGCTTTGCTGTATTTCCTAGCAACACGGGTAAACATTGTACTACATCCAGTGTCTAAGATTTGTAACCATGTTAATCTGTGAGTACTCAACTTAATTAAAGATTAGGCTTTTAAATTGTATTTTTAGTGCACAACAGTACTGCTAAATTATGATTATCAGCATCTAAGTGTGCTTACGTCTGCAGAACTTGGGGAATGAAAATGAATCATTTATTTTCATCTTGATATGACTGCTCTTCTCTGAGGCGCTATTCTCCGAGTTCACAGGCCTTGGAGTTCATTGGAATTCTATGGTTAAAACACAGCTTGGAGACCTCATTTATGAAAATTCCTTTAAACCTTTCACCACTTTGACAAATCCAGTCCAAGTTCAGTGAGCCAATTCAAAAGTAGCTCTCAGTCTTTTTATAGGTTTTCAATTACACCAACACAGACCACCAGAGCCGTCACGTTTGAAGAAATATATTTTAGTTGCAGAGAGGCACACGTTCTTTTTTAAGAAACCCAATTGAAAGCAGCATTCCCCAAACTGCAGCCAACAGATGCAAAACTTTGTCTATCTTGAACTATCCTTGTCTTATTAAAGAGGAGATCATCAAATTACTTAAACGTGGCTAATGTTTGGCTATCTACTTATATGATGTATGTTATGATTTTTCTCTAAAGATTTGACTTTGCAAAAATATTGGCAAGCTACCTCACCTCCAAACTGTTCTGAATAGTTTTTTTGAGGAATTGTTCAAAACATTTTCTAGGCTTCATTCATCCTCCTAATACATAGTGTGTGACAGCAGGATTTATTTTTCGGTATGCGCTCACAAACAAAAACCCAAAGCAGGTCAAGGAGCTCTCCAGGTTGAAACTGGTAATCAACGTTAAGACTGAGATTAGACCTTATTCAACTTGCCATTTCAACGAACTGCTTAAGTGGGCCTGCCATTACCATACTCTTTTCTGAGACAAAAAAATAAAATCTCTTTGTAAAATGTTTATATGACTTCCAAGGCCAAACATTAGTATTTTCTTCCCCATTTTTAAACTTTGAACTTATATGAATATGTGGTTGGTATGGTTTTATGGGAGTACCCAATCTTTTAGGCTGAGTTGTATGAAGTATTTTAAGTGACATTTATCTTTGGGGGTAAAGTAGATAAGCAAACACATGCACATTCGTTGGTTAGAAGCAAAATTTAAATACTGTATGTGCAAAGGCAAATTGACTCAGGATATAAATCTCCTGTTCTCTCAGGAGTAGTGATGACTCTAAAACCACTGGAAACACAGAGAAAGCCCATTGTGATTACTCTAACAGCTCCCTGATGCAGGCTGGTCTTCCCCTGTATATTTAATGTTCTCTATGTCAGCTGGCCTTTTGTGGAATCTCAGGAGGAGGCTTGTTCAGTGGATGAGCTTTTGTGTTTGTGTTTGGTCTGTTCTGTTCCACCCCCCCCCATCCTATTAAGACTTACAATTTAACACACTAGACCACTTATGAATGCCTCTGGTATTTGATATTAGAAGAGGTGAAACCAAAAGCTAAACATGATGTGCACAGGCTCAGCTCAATTCTAGGTTAGAGCACTAGACTAGTGACTGGCGATGCCTCCTGTCCCTTCAGTCTGACTCAAATGTGGGTCTGTGGCACGGGACAGAGCTGGGAGACTGGAACGGGAGCTTCTGGAACCAGGCAGCAGAGCCAGTGAGCGGGGGCTGCAGGGACGAGCCTCCACGTAGCAAGCCCTTCAGCTCCTGCCTTCGTTCCTTAATGACTCACCTTGCACTAGTGCCAATTTTGGGCCTGCTAAGCATTGTATTCTACATGGAGGATAGGAAGGTGACAAAGATGCTTTCCCTAGCCTCATGAGCCCTGGTTCAATGACACCAACAGCCATGTACACCCCCAGTAGGGGCAACAACAGAAGTCTGAGCCCAGTGCTGTGGGAGGCTGAGGAGGCGATGGCTGAGTCTGTCCTGGGGCCTCCCAGAACCTTCCCAGAACCCAAGCCTGCAGTCCACTGCAGGGCCACTAGCCACCTGTGGCTACTGAGCATTGGAAATGTGGCTATTCTCAGTTAAGGTATGTATAAAATACACACCAAATTTCAAAGACTTAGTATGGAAAAAAAGAATGTAGCTGGTTAATGATTTTTTATATTGATTACATGTGGAAATGCTAATATTTTGGCTCTATTTGATTAAGTAAAATATATTCAGATTGATACCACCTGTTTCCTAATTTTACTTTTCTCAGTGTGCCTACTGGAAAATGTGAAATCACCTACATGGCTCACCTGCACCGATCCTATTACATCCCCAGCTGCCAGTGCAGGCTGGAGCAGTCACGACACTACACGCGGGCAGAAAACCTGGGGAGGCTGCCCCGGGGGCAGGTAGGCCCGTGGGGAGAAGAAACCGTGGAATGAGGACAAGAAAACACACAGGAGAACCCAGCAAGAGCTACAAAGAGGGAGCAGAGACTGATGGAGTATTTGCTTCCTGAGCAGTGCTTGCCTGTCGGATTCATTTGCAGCAAGAAGAGACCAGAATACAAAGGCCACGGGAATAACATCTCGAAGAAATTAGAAGCAGCTTGTGGTTTCCAGTGAGCAGTGCTCTACTGGGGAACAGACCAACAAGTTACCCCTGTCTTCACCCCGTCTGTGGTTAAGTCATTTGGTCACTCTTGCCTTCTCATCTGCAAAGAGGGGACTGAGATTAACTGGCTCTGCCTGTGACTCCATCAGCTAAGTCCCCAGAAACCCGAAGCATTCTAAACATCCTGGGGGAAGAAGGGGCTGCAGAAGGAGACCATGTTTTGTGACTGGAGTTTTGAAGCCTCAAAGAACAGAGAAACTCGAGTAGAATAAACCCTTTAGACTTCCTTTTTCATAAAACTTATCACACTTTATTTAAATTGTTTATTAGACTCCTTCCTGGCAAGATATAGGCTAGATATAAGTACCATGAGCTCAGGACACACATGTGTCTGCTCGCTGCTGTGACTGCAGCTCAGAGCCCAGCGCCCCGCATACAACAGGCCTCAGTAAGTATCTGTAGAAGGGGAGTCCCACGGAGGCTTTGCAGTCATTTCTGTCGTTGAGTAACTGTTGAGTGCAAGTTTCCAAGTGTGCAAACGGTAGTCGGAAATGAGGTAGGAACTCACCTAGAGATGACCAGACCAGTAGTGATGTCACACTAATGATGTCATCTGCCCTGTGTGTGAAAAAGCTGTGGCAGGGGAAGGAGGAGAGTGAGCAGAGACCTTCCCAGCCATCGACTGCTCCTGCACTGCAAACACTCCAG
This sequence comes from Eulemur rufifrons, assembly GCF_041146395.1. Lineage (NCBI taxonomy): Eukaryota > Metazoa > Chordata > Mammalia > Primates > Lemuridae > Eulemur > Eulemur rufifrons. The sequence goes on along the minus strand of NC_090999.1, from coordinate 87,506,111 downwards.
AAGGCTCTTGCAGCACAAGTAGCCACTCAACCTACTTTCAACAAGAGAAGTTGAAGGCCGAGGAAGATAGGACCAATAGAGGCTCCAAATTTCCCTGGCACAGGTCTTATGCCTCACTTGGTGGGACGAATGACATGAAGCAGCGTGAAGCAGCAGTGAGACAGACCTGGGTTCTGCGTTTAATTCCATTCTCACCACTTGCCAGCCGGGAGGCTCTGAGTAAGTTCCTTCTCTGAATCTCATTTCCCTCCGTAGCTTAAAACTAGGCTCACAGTGCATGTCTTAGAGGGGTGGTTAGCAGTAATGCACTGTTCAAAAAGGGCTGGTATGTGGTAAACACTTAATTGATGGTTATATGTGATACATGGTAAACACATAACAATGGCTATTATCTTCCTTCTGGGTCAGCTTTTAAACAGGGTTTTTTAACCTGGAGTCCATGGAGTCCCAGGAAATCCACAGATGGGATTCAATTGATCCTTGAAACCCCTCAAATTAAATACAAAGTGGTGTGTTTGTGCACATCTTTCTTCTCCAAGGAAAAAAGCCGTAGCTTTCGTCAGATCCTCAAAAGGTCTCAGACTGAAAACAGGTTAAGAACCATTGAGCTTCCATGGCTTCCAAAGTTTTTAGCTCCTTTTATGTATCTATGGAATAACTCTGTGAGTGACTCTCAAAACCAAGCTTTTTGTATGCCTGCTCAAGAGGCCTGCATTTTACACATAGCAGTACAACCCCCCGTAAGAGGCTTTTATTATCTGGCAGTAGCAGTATCACCGGAATACGATTGGAATTTCTAAAGCAGAAATTCACATTAATCTCAACTATAGTTCTGGAGCCTTTACCTCTTAAATACATCTTTTTCTATTGTCTTTTTGACACAGTCGATGGCCAAAGAAGGCAGCTAGAATATTTTATTCTTGAGAGGTGGTCACTTCATCCTAGAACAACAGCAATAAAAACCATAATAGATGAATTGGAAGAGCCCCATGGAAGCTGGATTCTATACCTCAACAACCCAGCTGAGTGTGTGCAGCTCTGCAGTCCCCAGCAAGAGGGAGCTGGGCAGCAAGCAGGCCGCTTCAGCTCTCTAAACCTTCACCTCCTCATTGCAGAAAAAGGGTAATAGTCACAGCACCTCCTTGCTAAGGCTGCTGTGAGAATTAAATAAGAAGGCAATTGTGAGGCATCTGGGAAGCACCCATAACAGAGCACCTCATAAATATTAACTATTAAATACCCTCTTTGAAGGCAGGAAGAAAAATCATTCCTCATCCGGTCTCTAAAATCTCTAAAACCACAGATTTTAGCCTAGAGATTTACTTTGGACCACAGATATTTTTCAGTCTCTTTCTTAAGGTAGTTACTAGTGACCAAGTAAACAACAAGCACACAGTTGGGAAAACTGTGGAAAAAGTATCTGAGCAGCAACTTCAGAGAAAACCTGTTGGACATGTTCATGTCCAATATTCTTAGATGCATATGTGAGAATCAAGTTAAAGGAAACAGGATACACTTAAAAGAAAATCACCTGAAAACCTAAAGATACAATGCTTCAGCACACACTTTTCATTCATTTAAAAATTATTGAGCACATACAGTGTGAGAGGCACCGTACTAAGCACAGGGCCATACAAAGATGAGAAAGCACAGTCCAGCCCCCAAGACATTTAGTCCAGAGAAGAGACAGACGCATCCACCCAAGGCTGTAGCACAGGGCAGAGTGTGATGCAGGGGATGTGGGAGGAGAGGTGCAGCGAAGGTCTCACGAAAGAGCAATACTTGGGTTGAGTTTGGATGGATAAGTAGATGTTCAGTAAGTCAAGAAAGAGGAACCAATACTCCACAAAGACAAAAGCACATGCAAAAGCATTAAAATAAGGGAGAAAATGGAATGTTTGGGGACTTTAATGTTATACAGGTCAGCCAAGCATGGGGATAGCGTGGGCAGCTAGACGGCTTTGCTGAACATGCCCGAGCCTACCCAGCCCCTGCGCCCACAGGAGGCAGGGCCCACAGCCGGGGATCCTTGGAATGCATGGTCAGGGGCTTGGACTTTTCCCCAGGGCTACCACAAGGTTTTGAATAGTTCTTATCAGGGAGCTACATGATTCGATTGTATCTATCTGGTCTTTAGAAAGAGCACTCTGGCAGTGGTGAGGAGGACAAATTGGAAGCGGAGAGACTGAAGGCAACATTTTCAGACGTGACTTGGGAAGAGTGAAACGTGGTCTAAATTAAGGAGGAAGAGAAGAAAGATTAAGAAGCAGTGTCCTGGTGACTGAGTAGGTGGAGGAGAAGGGGGAAGGCCAAGTCCAGATCATTTCCAGGTTTCTGGCCCAGGGGTATAGTGAGAGGATGATATGTTCTTCAGGGAAAACAGATGGAATAGTAGCTATCTGCTGTTCCTGCCTACACAGCATCCACCCTCTCTTCTTTTCAACATTTACTTTTTAAAAACCACCCCTTCCCTGCTCTCAAATCATACAGTTTAGGAGGGTTTTGCTGACCACTCTCCCATGCACCCATCCACCCCCCGCACCCCCACTCCTCACACATACCACCCTCCCCTTCCAACAGGCTCCAGGACTGGGCACATAATCAAAGCCAAATCTAATGGCATGGTCCAAATCTCTGGCCATAGGAACTGCTTCAGGCATGCACATGCGATCAAAGTGGTCAATTATAGTTAACCCCCATTCTCTTTTCCTGCAGGGGTTAAGCCTAAAGCAGCAGATGACAATTTTGCCACCATTGAAGATGAGAAGAAACCAGAACTTGACCCCTTCTGAACTTTTCCTTTACTGGAGAAAATACATGCCCCTTCCGACTCGAGCAAGTATAAAGCGGGTTTCTCTCACTTGCAACCAAGAGTCCTGACACATACAAGGACTAAAGACAAATGTGTTTCAGTAAGGAAACAAAGTTTATTTTTATGAGTAGTGGATTAAAAAGACCAAATTTACTGTGACAAGAGTGCCTTAAAACATTTAAGTCTACAAAAGGCACTTAGGGACTTTATAGCAAACTCTACCCTGAATAATGAAAAGCCAGACCAGACTGTTTTAGAAAATGTTACTGCATCAGATAATGGCACATCCACTCATTCAATTAACATTTATTGAGTATCTTCAGGGTTTTTAGGCTTGTGCAATAAAAACTATAAAAGTGTATTCTTGGGTTAGAGCTGGTCCATCCAAAGTTGATCTATAAAGAGCAGCTGTGTGTGCCGTTCAGGCTAATTGTGTGAAGTCAGAGAGGCCAGGTGTTTCTGTCTGGCCCACCAGCTGCACTTGGTGGTAAGGGCACCATCTGCATTTCAGTCTGGCCATCTATAAAATGTGGCTGGTGAAGCAGCACCTTGAATGAGCTTTTAGGTGAAAGACAGAGCAGAATGTGTTTAGAATTTCTCTCCCCTCCAATAAAACATCCACTAACATTTATGGAGGAGTCTGGATAAGGCATTGTGCCAGGCCCTCTCTTCTTTCTTTACTTTCCATGAGAAAACCCCACCTTACACATGGGTCCAACTGTTATTAATGCACCTCCATCTCTATGTAAATATGCCTAAATTGTTACCTTTTGCTCTATGTGCCTCCCATGGCTAGGCCCAAATAAATATTCATGTGTCCATCTGTGGTGAGCATTTCTTGGTCACCCTGTATCCATCCTCACTTCTTATGATAGCAGTGCACCAATGTCCTTTGAGGGAGCACCTACCGACTCCCCACTGTGAGCTGTCAATCAATGCTTCTGGCTCAGGGGTGTGTGTGCTTCCTTGTATTCTGTTGCCTTACAACTAAAGAAACTTAATTATATACGATAGTCCACTGAGATTTAAACAGTAAACGATAGCTAACATTAATAGCATACTCTGCAACCTATAAAGTACTCTCTGTCACATTCAATTTATCTCTTTTAATTACCATTTCTGGACCTGAATTTTTCTTCTCCCCCCAAATAAATCACTTCTTGATTTCTCTATTTCTCACAACAGCACAATCATTTGTTTAGTCAAATCTCAGAATAGTTTTGACTCTTTGCTTTCACTAACCCCCTATAATCTGTCATCTAATCCTAGTTATGGGATCTTCCAGATCAGTGCCTTCCTTTCCATTTTCCCTGTCTCCATGTTTGTCAGAGCCTTCCTCAGCACCCAACAATGCTCTCCTGACTCTGCCACCAGCCTACCATCTCCAAACAATCCCAATTCCACTGTCAGAAAGATGTGGCTAAAATTTTATTATCATTGTGTCACACCTCTTCTACCTGTGGTTTATAGAACAAAGATTACAGGACAATGATGTACAGGGAAATTTCTTGATTAACTTAAATTCTGGGCTGTCCATAAGCAGGCTCCAACTCTCTCCTAATTTACATTACATTATTCCCAGCAGAAAACATCTGCTAGAAACAAGTATCCTCAAACATGTAGTAGATTGCAAAAAATAGCTATAATTTTTTCTAGCTCCCTATCAGCATATATGAAGTCTTTCTGTACCCCTTGAATCTGGGGTGACCTTCTGATTTGATGTGGCTAATGGAAGGATAGCTAATGTGATACGAGTAGAGGTTTATAAGTTGTTTTTGCATTGGGGGTTGTTTTTTGCTCTTAAAACACTGTTTGACTGCTGTGTAAAGAAGCCCATGGTAGTATGTTGAAGAATCAGAGGTACATGTTCCAGTCACCTGTTAACCTGGCCAACAGCCTGACAACTGCCAGACATATGAGTGAAGCCAACCAAAATTATTCCATCAGCAGACTGAAGATGCCTGAGGGAATCCAACCAAGAATAGCAAAAGAACCATCTTGCTGAACCCAGCCCAGATTGCTGACCACCAGAATCATGAGTTGTAGTAGCTGTTTTAAGTAACTGCACTTTGGGGGATTTGTTATGCAGCATTGGATAACTGATATAACATCCAAACTGATTCTGTCACTTTCTCCTCAGAATTTTTTTTTCAATTACTATTTAGTGTCTTAGACACTCAATTATAAAATGTCTTCTTTAATGCCTTGCATCATTATTTAATTTTTCATGGGTCATATTTCCCCCTTAAATTTTCCTTGTGAAGAGACTATTCATTTTGTACTGTAATATTACACATATGCACAAAGTGAATACACAATAACTATTTAGGAATCAAGTACTTTTCCAGGGCCCAGCTATCAATCACATCAACTGACAATCATTATTTGAAACACATACTTTGATCCTTACTTTTAACAGCTTTAAAAAAGCTGGTAAGATGCAAACCATAAAATATAAAATCTAGTTATCTAACTTATATAAAGTACAAAATCATGAATAGTATATATTATATTAGCAACCAATTTATTAATTAATTTTCAGTAAATTGCTTCCTGCAAGTGAATCTGCATACCAATTAAAGGCGTACAAGAAAACCAAGTATATAAGAGTAAACGTTTCACAGAAGCAACTATTTGATTTTCACCAGGATATTATTTTTCTCCCAAGACACAAATTTCTCTTACGTGGTTTGCAACTGTAACCTGACAGACTGCCAAAAACAAAGCTTCTATTCTAAGAGTGTTACTGATTCTCTTGTTGCTGTTCAATTAGATTTTGCATTTAAAAGAGCGATTCCCTTGTGTTTCTTATAATGATGCACCTGCTCCTTGGGAGATTTCCTTTTTTGACAAGAAATGCCTTAAATTTGGCAAGAAAAACAGCTCCAGGCTTTTTCTGATACTATCAAAGATCATTTGTTTGTACTAGATGTTGTGTGGGTTTTCCTCCTCTTAAGAGCAATAAAGTACTGCTACAATTCCTTCCAAAACAACAGCACACACAAAGTTCTTGGCCTCTGTTCTGCATTTCCACTGTACACCTGCACCAGAACAACTGCCTGGAATTAGCAAAGCTGTGACATAGTAGACAGAAAAATTCATTTGCTTTAGTCACTTCCTTTTGGACATCAGAAAACGGTAAATGTCAAATTAATATATGTAGCATTATTTCAAATCTCCTATTTGTAACCTTTCTTCATGAAATGTTTCCTATGAAGAAAATGAAGTTTATATTCAAAATTATATCCTTTCTTTTTAAATCCCATTTTATATTTCATTTCTAATGGAGATGTCCAAAGATTCGCAAGAGAAGCACCATCTTTTTCTTTCTGATTCTAGACCTGGGAATGCATACATATTTGGCTATAGTAATCCTCAGTTAATACTCCCTTCCAGAGAGATTTCTGATCGGTACCAAAATGTCACACCTTTTCCAAATAGTTTTAAAGACACCTTAAAGATGTCTCCCTACACTCTAAGCATGCTGAATTAATTTAACACTGAGATGCATCAGAAATAGCAATAGACTTTCTCTCTCAGATGTGTGCACATCATCATACTGCTTTCCTACAGCACCTTCTCTTTGCCTTCTAAAACTCCAATATGTACAAATGAAATACAGATTTCAACCCATTCCCAACTGGGATGTCTGCTTCATAACAAGAAAAATAGATTTTTGCCTTCCTGCATATCCAGCAACGAAAGTAGTGCTTGAAAATTACGTGTTCAGAGTGACACCTTGGAGAACTGACATACTCTGCACACATGTAATCCTCATAAACCTCCCCAGACAGCCCTTATTTCATTTTGCAAACTGCACCCTGGCCGGGCTCCACGGCACGTGGTGTGTGGCGAGACTGTCCTGTAGTGGTTCTCCTTCCTCTGGGCTCTTTGATGGGCACTTGTCAGAAATAGCCAAAAGGAGTGGCGCCCAGCCCCCAGCAAGTGAAAAGGGGACGCCGACAGTAATGCTTCCTTAATTAACTTTCCCAAGGAAAGCAACGTCCCCACAGGAAAAAACAACACGTTTCCCCCCTCCTAGCGGTCCATTGAGAATGAGCAACAATGCTGTTGCCTTTTTGTTTCCTAAAGACTTTCTTCGCTGCAAGCAGTAGCGTGTTCCTCAAAGAATGCTAGTATTTCCTGTGGAAACTGTATGGCTGCCAGTAATGGCTCATAATTTTCCCTCTTTTCTTTTCGTAAAAATGAAATAAACAAAACGTGGCATTTGACAATAGCCAAAATTGCGTTCACCCCACTTACCACCTGCAGATGAAAGTCATCACCAAGAAGGAAGGCCAAGCGAGAAACAGTCCCCGCCGAAATTGACACGGACCAGCCCGGGACGCAGGACAGCCCCGGAGGGAGGCGGTGGGAGCCGGGCTGGACGGGGCAGCCAGGGGGCCGGTGCTGACGGGCGAGGGCTCCCCGGGGGCGGCAGCAGCACCAGGCGTCCCTCTTCAACCTTTACGATTATTGTTAGTGCTGTTGCTATTACTATTACTTCGCCCCTCCTTATCTCCGCTCTTAGGAGCCGCGCTGCCCATCCCTGCTTCCGACACGATCCCGGGTGGCAGCAGGGATAATAACCACATGAAGCGGGCAAATGAAAAGAACAATCCTCTGGAAACCGAGGCGGGGGCTGTTCCCCCTCCCCTCAGTGAAGCAGCCGCTTGGCAGTCCCTGCCGCCGCCACCGTTACTATAGAGACCTCCCCCTAAACCCTTTCGGCAGAGGCGCCGCTGCTGCCCGGAGCAGCGGGGACTCGCGGCACAAAAGGGGCCCGGGGCTTGGGGAGAGCAGGGGCGACACCCGCCGGGGTCGCCCGGTGCAAACTTGGAAAGGCTGAGCCGCCCGCGCCGCCGCCCCCCGCCTCCCCGCGGCGTCCGCTCGGGACCTGGACTCACCCGGGGTGGCGGGCGCGCCCGCGGCTCCGGAGCGCGAAAGGACCGACGGACCGACGGACGGACGGCGGCGGCGGCGGGAGCAGGAACAGCCGCGGCGGGAGCGGCGGGCGGCGGAGGCGCTGCCGCGGCCCCGCTACGTCACAATGCGGCCCGGCCGCGGGCGCCGCTCCCCCGGCCCCCCAACGGGCGCGCGCGGGCGGAGCAGCCCCGGGCGGCGGTGGCCTGGAGCCGGCGCCGGGGGACGCGGAGCGCGGCGCGGGCGCACTGCCGGGGACGGGGGCGCGGCCACTACTGCCAGGCTGCTGGGGCCGCCGCGCCCTCGGCTGCCGTGCGCCCCTGCGCCCGCCCCCCGGGCCCGCGAGCCCCGCTCGGCCTGACTGACAGCGACCCTCCCCGCGGCGCCCCCCGGCCCGGCCCACGCCCCTCCCTCGCCTCGTCCTTATCCCGCAGCCCCCCGGGCCGCCCGCCGGCTCCTGTCCACGAACCTGCTCTTTCTTCTTCACCTTTCGCTCTTCTACCTCTGCTGCCTTCGCTTTTCCCCAGCTGGGCTTCTCCCCTCCTCCCCGCCTACTTTTTGTCCCCGCTTCCCACTTCTCTTCCTGCCCACCCCCCTTGCTTTACAGTCTCTCCCCCTGGAAATGAAATCGCCCCCTCACCGCGACCCAAGCGTCAACCGCTGCCACCTCATTGGTCCCCAAACCATTCCAAGGTTCCAGCATAAGCCGGGAAGAGAGACTCCGGAAGGGGGAACACGGAAGGGGGTCATGGTCCTGAGAACTGTTGTGTCTGCGAAGCCTTTTGGCAGACTGTTCTGCCTTGGCCCCAGTCTTCACCCCCAACCCTCCCTCAGGTCGCCCACCCTCGAGGGCTTCGCCAAGGAGCGGAGAGCAAGGGGGCTTTGCCCGGAATGTTCTGTGCTTAAGTGTGGGTGCTGGATGGAGATTTTGGTCTGAAATAATGGCTTTTTAATTCAACGTTTTAATGTACCAGTGGTGCTACAGTAATATTTACTTTTTTGTCTCTTAATTGTTGGGGGGGGGGGCAGCTGATGGGTGAGACGTCAGCAACGCCTGCAGTGGTGACTGCCTCTTTCCTAGTTTCCGAAATGAAATCAGGGGGAGTGGAAGCATTTATGGTAACGTTGGCTCACGACCGTCTCGCTGTTGCCCTCTGGAAAGCTTTAAATGGTTTTTAAGAAATCTTTTTCCCAGGCGAGATGACTCGGAGAAGTTCACTCAGCAGAGCCATTGAGGACCACGTTCTTGTTCCAGGGGATGGCTGCTTGCCTGGAGCTGCCCCAGAGAAAAGTGTAAGGAAATAAGTCCTGGTCAATTTAGGGGCATCCTTGTGCCCTTGCTAGTTCCAGGGGACAAGAACGGCGCCAAGATCTTGGGGAACCCAGCACTATCTGGATAGTGGCAATGGCGATGTGTGTCTGGTGTGAGCCTTCCACCGAAAATATATTTCTAATAAGAAAGGGAGGACACGTGGTCGTTTAAAAACCTGGGTTCTCTGGGTGTCCAGTGTGACCGCAGGCAGCATCTATGGGTCGCAGGCTGCTCTGTTGGCATTTCAGGAAAAAGCCAATTGTAGAACAAGGAGGGCATGGCTCATTGTCCTGGACCTATCTGGACTAGGACCGTAGTCACTGAAATAAGGACTACCTAGAATGCCAGTAGAAGACATGTCAAATGCTTCTAATTCGGTTTCCTACTGAAACACGAAATTTCTCTCCTAGCTTTTGACATAAACAGCCAAGAGCATGTCCTACAGTGCTGTCATTTGTTTATTGTAATTTATCACGTATAAGACTTTAAGTACATACATGGAAAGTGGCTTCACGATTTTAAAAATACGCATTATCCCTTAGTAGAAAATAGAAAATCAGATGACATCATATGGAACTAAAAATACTTGAAAATATTGAGTTTAATTTGCTCACATCTGGATAAAATAAAACCTTTTTTTTCTTTTTCTTTTCTTTCCTTTTTTTTTTTTTGCTTAGTGTAAACTCTGAGAAAAGCAAGATGTGGATGGAATTGGTGTCACCCTCGACGTGATCTACAGAGAACATATTTTCATTCCCATCCTCTTAAATATTTTGACACCCTGGTTTTTGAAAATCACATTTTAATTTATTGATAGAATCATTTATTGAAGAATTAGAAATGGCTATCTCCTTTTAGCTGTCCTAAACATCCATTAGCTCTAACAAAGAGCCAGGTGTTAACACAGTAGAAATGATTCAACAAGAAGGGGTCTGATTATGTTGTATGAACAGAAAATGAGTTGTCCTGGAAAAGCAAGTTTTCTATTTTTGTATAGCCAAAAGAATAGCATGCCAGCGTATAAAAGAACAATCTTTGAGTTGTTGTAGATATTTTCCTCTATTTTTTATAGTTCTTTTGTTACGGTTTTTTTCTGTTTGGAACATGTTTTTGATTACATATTTACCATTGTTTCCGTGTGATTATTTTTACACTGTTTTAAATCTAGGCTTGTATACACTTTCCCACATAGGCTGTGAGTTTGCTTTTGTTTAGATTGTTTGTTGGTTTGCTTCTCCTGTGCAAACCCTTGCCAAATCCAAACCACAAATTGATATACCATCACGTGGAAGGAGTCTGTCAGTTGCTTCTTACTGACAACCAGTCTCTGACACTGTTTTCTAATCAAGCAGCTGCCTCTACGGGCTAGTCAGTACCAATGAAGTGGCTTAGCAGACACAGCCCAGGACTGTTTACCCTTTTTTAGAATAGCCCCCACCCATGCCTGCCACAGCATGGAGTGTGTTCCTCTTAGAGCACTTAGCAGATTTCTGCTTCTTGTCTGTTTCTAGTCCCATTCTATTCAATTGTCAGTTCCCATCATGATGACAGGGAGTACATATTACTCATACTTGGATCCTCAACATTGAACACATTTTAATACTCAGAGTTAGCTACTGAAAATAATTAGTACAGAAGTGCATTTCACTGTATATCATCTGCCAAAGAGCTGCCGTGTAATTGTTCATTCAATTATTACAATTAAACATCTGCCTCTTCTCTCCTTTTACCCGATTTCTATAATATATCTTTATAAAAATTGAATAAAACTACTGGATACTGCCAATGATCAGATAGAAAAGTATTCTTTATTTTTTCTTTTTTTTTAAATGTAGATTTTACTCAATGAAACATCCAACTCTGTAGTAAAGTCTCAGATTTTTTATTCTCATTGCTGAGCCTAAATCATTGAAGAGATCCCCCTGTTTGAGGTCCTTTCTGATTTCTGGTTGAGAACTGTAATTTGGTTGGGTCAGGCTACTCTTATTCTGGAGCCAGGTTTGTTTTATTTGCTTGGCTCCCACCATATATAAGTAATTATAAGTTATTTATGTCAAGAATCAGACCACATGTTTTATGCAAATGAAATTGTATCAGTCAGGATAGGTTAGGTTATGCTGTGGTAACAAGCAATCCCAAAACAGTAACCCAAACTTCTACAGATTAATAAAACTGTATCCCTTGCTTTCACTATACAACAATTCCAGGTGGGCTGGATCTTTGCTTCACATCTTTCTCACTTGAGACTCCACCCCAATGGAGCAGCCACTAACAGCAATATTGCTGGTCACTCTAGATAGGGGAAGAAATCTCTGGAATATCTTATACCAGGAATTAAATATTTCAGCTTAGAAGTAATACAGGTCTCTTCTGTTCATAACTCACTGGCCAGAACTAGTTGTGTGGCTCCACCCAACCATAAGAGGACAAGGAAGTGCAATCCCACAACGTACCCAGAATACTTGGGTAAATAATAATATGAAAAAATATGAGCATATTATACTTCATTGTAGATATTACAAAGCATGAGAAAATTCCCTGAGTATTTTACATAAAAGCCATAGAGCATATGCATGAAAATTGATTCTGAGGAGAAGTATAAATTCTATAGCAGTTTTAATTTCTGAAATAACCACCAAAACAAGCATAAAAAAATGTGGGCTTTGACAAAGAATGATTAGGAACCCAGTTTTTGAGTATTTTTCAGTTTCACAAAGGAAGGAATGATTATAGAAAAACATAGAATTACCCAGTTTTCTACCAGACATTAGGACATCCTCACCTTTTCCTCCCACCTCCTTTCCCCTAAACATACCTTCCTCATCTTATACTTCTTTAGACCAGAGCTCATCATGTGTCTTTATGCCACACTGGCCTGAGCCCAGTGTGATTAAGAATTTGACATTCCTCACCTGACTTGTTTTCTATGGTCATTTTTTTTTCACTTTTAAATGGTTAATTATTTTCCTTCAATATTCTTTTTTTCTTTCTTCTTGGGCCAAGTTTTGGCCTTTTGCTTCATCTTAGCACTTGCAGTAAAGTTATAACTGGGGAGAGAGATGAAATCCAGCAGTTTAGCTGCTTATAATATAGCAGCTTTAATAAAAGATTTGGTGTAGAAGGAATTTTATGGATTGTTAATCTGATTCCCTGAGATTATACTGGGATTTCAATTAATCCTATTACTTTGCTTTATATTTTCTTATATATCATTAAAAGTTTTGTTGTTGTCATTTTAAATGGAAACAATTAAACCATATGTAAAAATACAATCAGATCAATGTGTAATGCTATGTGTTATGAGGCAGCCCGGGGAAAACATACACACAGAATATCTTCAATGCACTAAGAGTTTTTCTGGAAATCATCTGACTGGGGAAAATGATCTGTCCCCATGCTCATTTTCCATCATGAGTTATCATGAGAGAGCACAGGTGAGTCTGTAATGCTGCTGGAATACAGAGAGAAACTATGAATTCCAAATTCCATACAGGCAGGAAATGTACAGGCTTCATGACTAGATCTAACTACACTGACTTTAACCCAATAGCTGGATTTTTTCAGCTGATCATTGAAGTTGTCTTGGGCTCACTCTTCACTTTGGCTCTGAGGAACTCTCTGCCCGTCCTCATTAAGCTTCATCTGTAAACCTTTAGTTTTGATTTAAAACTGGTATCTCTACAGCTACCTGAGCCCCAGTTGAGTGGTCTCTTTTCTCAGGGATGCTACCCACGTTGCTTTCAACAGGTTGCTTTTTCCTGGATACTTTTCCTGAAAAGCCTTTTCCCTCCCAAGGTGGCTTGTTGTTTTCAGGTCTATTTGAATGACTCCCCTTGGGTCACATCACCTCTCCCTATCTGCCCACTGAGTCTGAATCAGGTTGTCAGTGACAGTGGTGAAATCTACCTGTTCTTCCAGAAAACACTAATGTTTGAGAAATCTCCTCAACTTCTTTCTGTGTTCTGGGAAATGGCTCGTCACAAAGAGCCATCCTTGCTTATATGACTTAAATAAAACTCTCTGCCCACTCTTTCTCATGACTCTCAGAAGATTCACAGATGACTCCGTTGTTTACTTATGACAAGGACAAACACAGACTTTTTCCTTTTTGCCTGAACATGCTGATAAAACCAGACACAGACCCTCCAATTTCCCATTCTTTATCTCATGAATGATTAGCTGAGATTAAAACCATCCATCTGAAACTTACTAGACACAGAGATATTTCCTCTTCAGCTAACTGACCTAGACTTCCCCTGATTGCAAACAACGCTAACTGTAAATCATCCCACCTGTAACTTGTCTATTCCTCCCTAAAGGCAAAATCAACCTGCAGAAATGCTTTGATATTCAGATTTAGGGTGCTCTTCCTATTGTAAGAGCCTGAATAAGATCAATCTTGTCTGCCTTTTGTTTTTGACACCATCCTTTTCCCCCTTTGGATTCTATGGTTTCTTTTTCTTATTTTCATTAATAGCTACTTAAAGTCCCTCATGTGAATTGATATCATGGATCTGTTATTAAATCATAAAATAGTTATGTCTAAGCAAACTTATAGCTAACAGTTTTGTTTATAAGGGGAATACCTCATACTCAGCAATGATTGAGGAGTGTTTAAAATCCTTCAAATTGTAGAGCATTATTATTAAACTTTTTCTTACATTTGTATTTTCTATCAGTGAAATAAATAGCCCTCCAAATCAGAGTATTCTTCCTAGTGATAAATGAAAGTATTATACACTTGCTGAATGCTCACCTTATTTGCTTTAATAACATAACGTGTGTATAACAGTATTTCAGTTACTACATACTCTGCCAGATTGGATGCTATGCCATGGGATTAATACAACAAAGTTTCCAAATTAGTAATTCGCCTGCTGGGCTACACTATTTCCCAACTTGGGCCAATAGTACAGAAAGATCCTTGACCTAGGATGGGTGCTTTCAACAGGTGGTATATCTCACAGATTAAAGACCACATGGCAGGTGGAGATCCTCAGGGAGGGGTACCTGAAGTTTCCCTCCCAGAATGATCCTCTGATAAAACCAAACATCATCTGGGGCAGTCTGACCCTGACTGGAGATTTCCATCTTCAGGGGAAAAAGAAAAGGGAGAAAGTTCATTTAAGACTGAAAAACTGGGAAGTCTTATGAGATTCATATTTCATAAACATGTATTAATAGTACTCAGGCAAGGGCATGTTTAGGTACTAGAGATTTCGCGCGTGTGCATAAACACAGATTACATCTCTAACTGAAGGTTTTGGTATTTGAAATGAATTTGATTATGTTGTTTTAAAAAGGAATGCTGGTCAGCTGAGTGTGGTTAAATGATTTGAAGAGGAATGCAGGTCAACTTCTGAACACCATGCCACAGTCACGTGGACCTGCCTTAGCTGCAGACTATGACACCTATAAAAATGCATTCCATTGATTACTTATCAACTGTAACTGCATTGTATATTTAATTACATCTGGTTCTACAGGCAACTATGAAGTCTCCTCTCTTCATTTTGATAATTTTACTATAGCATATAATCAATGCTTTGATATCACTATGATATAAATCTGCCTCAGTTGGATTCTGAGTTTCTGTTGTCTTTACAAGTAATTCATATTTTTATTACCTATTCTAACTTAGGACCAAGGACATGCATTTGGAAATAATTAGATAGGTTGATGCACATGCCTATGAAATGGAAAAGGGGGATTTAGATCTTATGGGGATTAAAGCTATAACTGACTTTAGTCTCTGACTTTATCTTTAAGCAGCTTTTAGTGGGTTAATAGAATAGCGACTTTTTCCCCTTGGATAAGTTATACAAAGACATTAGAATTGGTTACCTCTAAGCAGCAGCAGAAAACTGTCAGTGAATGGAATGCTTAAGCAATTATAATCTCCACTATTCCAAAGCAGAATAAATTCTATTTCCAAACAGCTTTGGCAAAGAAAGACTAGTTCTGAAAATGAAGTAAGGTTTTCAGTTTTCCTTGATATGGCTGTTTTGTGAGTTTGACTTTCTTCTCCAAATTTATAGCTTCCAGTATCCAATTCCCTGGCCTGGGGACGTATGGTCCTCTTTAGAAAAAAGAAAGAATAAAAAAATAAAAAACAAGGAGAAAAATGCTAAATACATATTGAACTAGGTGAAAAAAAGCTGATGGCTCATAAAAAAATGTTCCTTGTAAATCATGGGGAATTTTTTAAAAGTCATTTGTGGCAATAGAGAAAGATATAATTGTTGGTAGAATAAATACTTTTAAATTCAAAGTCCAAGGTAGCCCTGTAGTGTAAAGGGGTTAACCATATTGACCTAAGAGTCATCCCTGGGTTCAAACCTCAGCTTTACTTCTTACTTTATCTTCAAGGTTATTTAATGTGACCAGGTTTTAGTTTCCTCAACTACAAAATGGGATGCTAACAGTCTCTGCTTCCAAAGATCATCATGAGAATTAAGTAAACTAATATTTTAAAAGAATTTACAATTAAACACATTAAAAGAATTGATGTGTTTGTTAGCTAAATAAACTCTACAAAGCCTATGGCAGGCACCTGGGTGAATTCATTGGCACTATGGACTCTGGAGCTGAGTGCCGGATAGCTGGCAGTAAATGTCTCTATTTCTCTACTTGTATCATGGCATTAAATAGAATAGAATTCTTTGCTCCTTAAACCACAATAGTAGTACATCTTGGATTCTTATGTGTTGTGTGTATAGTTGTTCACAACCCTACTTTTATTATAATCACTTGGATTATGTGAAATGTTATTTGAAAAACCTTTTAGTTCACGTGTAAGTATTGCCATTGGTTTTCTGGCAATTTAAGGCTTTTTAAAATTTGGATCCTCTCATTTGATACTTAACTTTGGTTTGTAAACAGCATTTAACATTCTACCCAGACCTCCAACAGTGATTAGACTAACAATTCAGGAATAGATATAAAGGAAGAATTTTAAAAAATAAAACATCTTTAATGAGAGGTGTATCATCAGCATTTTTAACTCTAGGACCGAATTTGTTAATCATATGATTTTGACATGTTTGCCATCAATGTGATATAACTGGAAAAATATGGTTTTTCGGAAAATACAAAGTACTTTGTTATGTATTTATTCAGCAAATATTCTTGAACACCTTCTGTGCACTGGGCACTCTGGTAATTGTTTAGAATACACCCAGGTGAACACAAGAGACCCAACACACTGCCCTTACGTATAATAAACAAGTATATTTCAGTTTTGCTAGGACCTATGAAGACAAAAACCAGAAAGCTGTGGCAGAAACTAAAGACAGGATCTAATATAACATTGGGTGTTTAGGGAAGACCTCTGAGTTTTGAAAAACCAGAAGAAGCCAATGATGTGAATGATAAACAGGAGTATTCCAGGGAGAGGAAGCAGCTTGTACTGCTGAATGTCTATCCACCAACCACTCGGAAGCCAAAAAGGTGTTCGGAGTAGTTCTCAAATAACTAAGGGATTTAAGGAGGGTCATATGCAATCTACCTCTTGGACTGGGAAACACACTTACAAAACCAGAAAGAATCGTCAACACCATCGCCGTTAACCATAGATACCAAAAACACGAGTGGAAATGTTGACATATTAAAGCGATTGCAAAACCTCTGTGCTATCAATGTCCCTGCATATTGCTCATCACTAGAAAGCAAGTCTTGAGAGAAAATAGAAACTCCTAAGACATTCTCCCTGGTGTGAGGATCAAGTAGTGCTATAAGAAATGTGTAGCCAAGGTACAAAGGAAATTAATTATCCCCAAATCTCGGATAATTGAGACTAGAACATGAAATAAACTTAACAGCAAGTCAGGTAGCAGCAAATCTTTAAGTGATGAAAAAGTCTATGAGAATCATAAATAATCAGGTAGATATTTTAAAATTTTTTCATTATCTAATATGGAATTTAACTTAAGAATTTTGACCTGGAAATTTGGAACACTTCTCCTCACCTCTAACATTCCACATTTTCTAAAATCTGTCATGACTTTTAAAATGGCTTTTAGTAGCTGTATTGACTAGGGAAAAGAACTTGGAATCTTGGTACTGATGTGAAGAAACAAGGATTTTTTGAAAAAATTGCCATGTTCACAGCATCCTGAACTACTCAGAACTCTGTAGTATTATGTAAAAGGACCATAAATCCATAGCAAAATACGTGAACTCTACAGAGTCCTTCTAGGGCTGCCCTGTTTAACACAGTAGCTACTAGCCACATATAGTTATGGAGCATTTGGAATTTAGCTATTCCAAGTTGAGATGTACTCTGAAGGTAATATATGCAATGGATTTCAGTGTCTTAGGAAAAATAATGTAAAATATCCCATAAATAATTGTATAATATTTAGATAAATTGAATTAAATAAAATATTTAAACTTAGTTTCACCTGTTATTTTTATTTTTTAAAAAATCTAGCCATTAGAAACCTTAAAATCACATATTTCACTCACATGGTATTTCTATTGGACAGCTCTGTTCTTGGGAACGTGAAAAATCATCCCCATCACACCTGCTCCCTTAACATCCATCCCAAACCGTTCTGTCAAAGTGATGGCAGTGTTGCTAAAAGGGGGAGAACGGGTGGATAACCATCTACAGGTTCACAGGGACAGTAACAGATGGAGGTGACAGTTACGCAGTATTGGAAAAATTGATGTTTAGTAGAAAACTCATCAATAAATGCCAGGAGGAAATTACTGATGTACTCTGTAGATGTTCCCAAAGAAGGAAACTGAGAATATTAAAAATAAAACAAAACCGAACTATATTATGCTTGTGCTCAGTCACTGAGGGACTGCAGAATATATTGTCCTTCCCATCTATTGTGTTTTTTTCAAATAGAAGGACAGAATGCACGATTCTCCAAACCTATACTCAACCTCTCTCTCTCTCTCTCTGTCTGAAACAACGAAGCAATCAGAAAACAAGCCTTTGCAGTCAGTGAGTTAAGCAGTGTGTATTTCACAAACTTCATAAAAATAGTCTCACTCCAAGTAGACTATGCAACAGATGTTGATGACACTTAACATGAGCTGAAGACAGCAAAAAATACCTATTGTATCTTAATACTCGGCTGGAGGAAAAATCTTTTCCCTTTAAAAGATCTGTGTAAATGTATGCCGTTAGCAAACTAGCTAATGTGTCAGGCTTCAAAGTGACCGGACTGTACACTTACTGTTTTACTAATCCTCTGGCTTCCCCTGTTTTGAGATGGTTACAGAAAAGTCCATTGGGGGATATTTTCCCCTTGGCTTTCACACTTGGCAGAGGAGTTTGCTGTCCTCTGCTCTTCCTCACATTAGTTATAAAGCTGTTTGTCATCTCTAGTATCCGGAACACCTGCTTTTTAAGAGACTGCTGGCTCAGGATAGAGAACATAAGTTATTTTTATGCAATAACTTGCCAGCTCAAGAGTTTTTAAAACCCTATCTGAAACAGTGTATTTTCTTCCCCTATAATCAAATAAGGTATCTTAAAATCAGAATTTTTCATTTTACCAGAATTTCCTTTTGAGATAAATCACTGAGAGGCAAGTGACAGGACAGTTGGGCAAACCAGAGAAAAGAGAGCCAGGCTTTTGCTCATAACAGGGTACACAAAGACAAAAAACCATGTCTTCCCATCCAGCGAGAGATTTTTAGAAGAAACTATAGAGACCCTAGCCAGGGAAACTTTCAAAACTTTAGGAAGACCAAGAAAATGAGGGTGGCTCCGTTACTCCTTCATATGAAATAAGACACATTCAAAATCCCAAGTTTAGTGTATATCTGTTGTTTTTGCTGACTTAGCAGACCACCTCCTTTCTTTGAAGGGCTAATATCTTTTTCTTATGGGAACTCCCCTTTCCCCCAAGTGATAGATGGATGGACCCCCCTCCCTCGCCATAGGGATGAGCACATGACCAAGACTAGCCAATCCAAGTCTCTCGTCCTCTTGGCCTGGTGATAGCACAGGGACAGGCCATTGGTCAGAGCTATTGAAGAAGAGGCATTCTTTCTTGTCTTAGGTTTGTTAGCTCAGAGTGCAATCTAAGTCTGAGGCAGCCCTGGTTGCCACCTGTGCTACCCTGAAGGGACAGCCTGGTTGAGAATGAAATCAATATAGAGACAAGTAGCACTGAGAGGTGGAAAAATAAAATCTTGAAAAAAAATTAAGCCCCTGGATTTCTTGATTATATGATCACAAAATTTCCACCCAGTTTCCCTTTTTGGCATAAACTAGTTTGAGTTGGGTTTCTGTCTCTTGTAATCAAAAGATTCATGACTAATACATAATGTTTGAGTGTAAATAAAAACTCTGATAAAAAGAGAAAGAAATGAAGGAAGAAAAAAGAATAAGAACTCCCAAAGTGGGGAACAAAAAGAAGAAAAGTAGAGATGATTCAATATTTTCTCTTCCTTTCTTTCAATGTGTTAGCAGAAACCACACACACACATAAACACACACACACACACACACACAGAAATTCTAAAGAGAAAATATCAATCTTAACTTATCCACTAGAATCGAACACAAATTAGTTACGATAAAATTAACTGCTCCTGGCCATGCAAGTGGTCTGCATACAGAAGTGCAAAGTTTTGAACTACACCTCTCAGCTCTTTCCATATTGTTTTTTCTATTTTACCATTTTCCCCTTTTTAAATAAAAAATTAATTGGCTATTTTTAAAAATTAATAAACTAATGTGTACTCATTTCTAAAAAATGTAAATAACAAAGAAGTCTATTCAATAAAAACTAAAAATCCTAACCTTTCTTTTATCCAGCCCATTCCTCAAGTGCATCCTTCAGCATACTCCTTTTCCTTGCATATATCAACACATATTTCTTTTTTAACAAAAAATGAAATCAAAATACACATCTTATTCCCAATTTAATTCTTTGTATTTTTAACAATTTAAGGTATCTTATGGACATCCTTTTATGCACAGACTTATAGACTGCCTCATTTTATTTAGTGACTGATTAATATTTCAATGTATTGATGGACATTTAGTCTGGCTCTAGTTTTATGTTTTCTTTTGTTACTGCTGTTAAACCCAGTGATATATAAATAAACAGCCTTCAATATATTCTTATACTTTTCTCTTTTTAAAAATTATGATTACTTATATTGTTGTTGTAACAGTTTTCTAACTGCAAACTGTGAACTAATGATTAAGACAAGGGCCAGTGCAAACCCTTCATCTTGCACACATCCTCATGCACTGGGTGTGATGAAACAGGCAACAGCCAGTGAGGCATGATTTGACATGTGACACGAGAAGAAGCAGCAACATAAATTATCTGACCCAGGATCAGTGAGTTCCACACCCACAGTCACACACACACAGCCACCTTCTCTTGTGTCTGTGTATAACATTCAAATCATGCTCCAGGCTTACAGGTCTTGGCAGATGAGTGACCTCCTAACCTACCTCTCTGGCATTTTCATTGTCAGCCGCTGTCAATTACCACACAAGACAGTTAGTAAAACAGTTCCTCACCTTCAGGCAGATGTCTGTTGTCCATTTATCTAGATCAAGTGGCTTACAAATACCTCTAATTCTGAATTCTGCAGTGCCGTTTGAGTCCTGGAAGGATTGACAATACAATTGCTGCTCTTTAATCAGCCTGGTGGACAGGATTCATTTATTTTACCTTCTTCCTGGAATTCCTTTCCTAGGAAACTTCTAGGGTGTTAAAATAGTTTGGTCTTTTCTTTTTTCTTTTTGTATCACTATTAAACCTGCCGGTGGGACCGGCCCTCTTTGGGGGTGGGGGTGGGGTGGAATATGACATTCAAGGTTACTGAAGCCTGACCCAGTTACCTTTAATATTTTCCTCTACCTTCTTCAGGCAAGAAAACTTGAAAAAAAAAAAAAATACCTTTGGGTGGTCACCTGGCTTAATTTTCTTTACACTCGCATTTTTAAGCCTGAAAGCAGTAAGACAAAATGTGCTGAGTGATATGCAGCCCTCTCCTTGTTTGTCCAGATAACCCAACTGGTACAGGATGTGCAGGTGACTGGCCCGTGACACCAGAGACACAGCAGGGCACACTTTCATTTCTGTTTCATTGTTTTTCTCAATTCTATTGAAAGTAAGAAAATAACATAATAACAGGAGACAGTTTTGTAATGAAATCTCCAAATATGACAGATTATTTGGCCAAAAAACACTGGCCAGTTACAGCACCAAGCCCTGTCTTTGTTGACAAGGAAGATAAACTCCTGACGACAGATTCCTGTTCAACACTGACATTCAGGAAAGAGTCAGAAGCCCACATCAGCCAGGCTTCTGTGACTTCTTCTATTTTACTTTGTTGGATAATCACACATGAGTCATAAATGGCTGCCACTAAAGCAAAGTCCCCTCAAGGCCAGCGCTTGACTGCAAATTTGTGGAGCAGGCAAAGTTTATGTTGGGTGCCAACCACCCCACTTCTCTTTTCGGTTGCCCTCTATCCCTCAAAGCAGGCCCTAAGCTCCCTGCCCCTAGAAACCCATGGTTCTCACCCTGGGCTGGGCTTCCCAGGCCCCCACTGTACTGTCTTTATTGTCAGAGCTGGGATGTGTGCCCTTCTCAGACTTTCCTGTCTCCCACCAACACTTGCCATCATCATATACTTGATAGGATGTGAAACCGAACTGATAAACATGTACGAGTTAAGGCCACTAGCGGGCACATCTCTCGGGCATCTCTTGGGTAAACTGTGCATAGTTAAGAGGCTCCTCCTGGGTCTGGTCAGGATCTCTCCTTTATGCAAAAGGAAGAAAAATCGTGGTGGGACTTTCAAGCACCTTCTTATGGAAGGTATCTGGTGACAGAGCTGCTTTCAGAACTACCCCCCGCCACACACACACACACACAATGGAGACAGCTCCCTTCCCACACCGACTGAGGCCTGGCCTTCTGCCATTTGACAGGAAACTTGACGGAATATCCTAACAAAGCTGCGACCCACCGTAGCCCAGCTGTCCTTAGCTCTCCTCCGCACAGCAAAGGAAAAGAGGTCTGCCAGGCAACCTTCTCCAGCATGAGGCAGCCTCTCGATGCCCCGCAAGAGAGGTAGTAAAAGATCTTGTGGTTTGAAGGGTGTGGATTTCAATGATTACTTTCCTCACGCTCATGTCTCATCTCCTTCCTGGCTAACTCGCCCTTGACTGGGTGACTAGGTGTGCTGACTGCTTCTCTGGAACCTCGTTTAAACGCCTGCCACATGTTCAAGGAGGGAGCTCAAAGAGACATGTGTTGGGTCAAGTTGGGATAAACAAGACAGCATCATTCCAGCTGACTCGGTTATTACTTTTGTCTCTTTTCACCTCCATCCTATTAGTACCTTTTCTGATACCTTCAAATTCTCCATTTTATACTATGATTGTTTTTTCTTTAAACAGAATAGATTGTATGTAGTATTTCAATCACATATTCCAAGCAGCTACTGAAACTGCAGTATGGATATAATTTTTGATTAAGATAATAGAGAAAAGAAATTAATCTAAGGTTTTTGTAAAGAAGGTTGTCCATTTCTCTGTATTCCTTAAATATATGTAAAAATTCATTTCACTGACTATAATAAATAAAATCCTCTAAATATTGATAATTAGCTCTCTGTCCAATCCCTGTAATTCCATTTGTGTCCTTTTATAGGGTCGTCAGGAATAGCCAATTAATATCCTATTACCAGGGGCATATTTTCCCAGCTACTTAACTATTTTGGACACCGTTCCATCTAAATACAGTGCTTTCTAATTTTTCCATAGGTAAAGATCTTTGTTCAGTTTACTTAGCTTTAGTACAACATAAAGAAAATTTATAGGTGCAACATTAGTTAATTTTATATTCAATGAAGTAGCTATTTAAAGGATTAAAGAATAATTGAAGACTTTGATTTGGATTGCAGTAAGCTCTCATAAATCAGTTATAAAAGGAAAATTTATTTACTTTTCACTCGCTTAATGAAATATGTATTTACCAGTCGTGCTCAGGAGAGAGGAATTAAACAGTGGGGGAAGATTTCACATCTCAAGAAATATAATAAAAATGAGATTGCAGTTATAAATCCCTAATCAGGAGATCTTAATGTTGATGACAGGACATTAGGAACAAGCTAATTAGGAATGTAAGAAAGACCTAGGGTACGAGGGAGATTTTCAAATCAATTGAGTAAACAATTGGCTGACATTGGACAGATAAGAGAAACTTGTTTCTTTTTTCTTTTCTTTTTTTTGAGACAGAGTCTTGCTTTGTTGCCCAGGCTAGAGTGAGTGCCGTGGCATCAGCCTGGCTCACATCAACCTCAAACTCCTGGGCTTAAGTGATCCTTCTGCCTCAGCCTCTCGAGTAGCTGGGACTACAGGCATGTGCCACCATGCCCGGCTAATTTTTTCTATATATATATTTTAGTTGGCCAGATAATTTCTTTCTATTTTTTTAGTAGAGACGGGGTCTTGCTCTTGCTCAGGCTGGTCTTGAACTCCTGACCTCGAGTGATCTACCCGCCCCAGCCTCCCAGAGTGTTAGGATTACAGGAGTGAGCCACCGTGCCCAGACAAGAAACTTGTTTCTGAAAGCTGTGTTTTCCCCTTGCTCTCAGTCTGGAAAAGGCAAGAGGTACAATTCGAAGTGACAAACAGAAATGAATCCAGGGATTTCAGGTTTTCAGCTTGAGGCTTTGCCATAGGTCTAAATCACCTGTATGGCCTCATCTTATCCTTCCCTCCTTTCTCCGTAAGCCATCTGTAAAGGCAGTAAAAACACCGGTCAGTTTAGTATGTTGAGGCAAAGATTTAGGAAGAAGATGGAATTCCTTTTGGGATTTTTTTTTTTTTTTTAAAGAAAATACCCTAATGGTCTGGGACTGCTTGGCTGTGAAAGTTGAGTCCCTTCCCTCCCAAAACCTGGCCTAAAAGCTTTCCCCATCTAGTAATGTAATTAACTCCTTCTTAGCCACAACACCTTCTGTAGATTTCTATTACACATATCAGTCTTGAGTTAATGGTAATTTGGCAAGTGATAAAAAAGAGGGTTTTGCTGTCGGTGTTGTTTTGTTTGTTGTTGTCTGCAGCTGCTATGTAGGTTAGGTCCAGGGACACCATTTACTCCAAGGTGTGCCCTGGAAGACAGATTCACATAGACTACAAAGGCAGTGCTGCCCCCTACTGTTGTGCAATGACATAAGCCTCAGTGATGCTCAGTAGGACACAGGAGAGGTGAAGGAAGGAGGCTGCACAGGCACAGGGATTCGGACAGAGACATGCTGATAAACAAATCCCTCTGGGAAATCTGTGAAAATACAGGGAAGGGCACTGGGACTGGGGTCCTGATCCAGTTTATCTGGATATTAAAGAAAGAGTGGCTCCAGAAGGCTGGCAACTCGGGGGCAATTCCAGGGCAGACATTTCAAATATGCCTCCACAAGTACACTTCGTTCTGCTTTCC
Source organism: Eulemur rufifrons (assembly GCF_041146395.1). Taxonomy (NCBI): domain Eukaryota; kingdom Metazoa; phylum Chordata; class Mammalia; order Primates; family Lemuridae; genus Eulemur; species Eulemur rufifrons. Next base: position 87,481,624 of record NC_090999.1, on the reverse strand, counting down.
CCGTCAAAATAGGTCACAGATCTGTGATTCTCAGAGAACCTACTCTGAGAAGAGCCTATCCAGAGCGAAGGGGACTCCACCTCTCTGAGCCTTGGAAAGGAAATCAGGAGGCTGTCCAAGAGTAGTCACTAATAAATCTGCTTTCCTTAAGTTCTCCCTCCCTTTCACTAATCTCAGCACAAAAAGCCAAAGAGTTGGTCCTGCTATGTAAGATCACAAGTCCAAGAACTGAACACTATATGGAGTTAATTCAAATGTGTATGTATTGAATTTTAGTTAAATATTTACACGCTCAGAAAAGGATTGAGGAATTAGGTGGAAGAATCAGTTGAACATATTTGGGCTTTCCACTGGCAATTGGTTTTTCTTTTTGGCATAATTTTTGAAAAACACTTTAGTTCTTTGTGTCTCACATATAAAACTGCCTAGACCCTGGAAACATAATATAATCAGAAAAAAAAAAGAATCACTGAACAATAAAGGTGATGACTTGGTATCAAACTGAGATTAAACATTTTTGACTCCTTTTTCCCTATAAGGAGCCCCTCCCTATTTCAACACAAGTAAACAAGTCTTTTTTATTTTAACTTGAAAGATTGGAGTTAAGGTAGTCCAAGCTAATGTGTGTCTGATTTCAAATATTTTGCATGTAATAGAGCCAAGTGAGAGAAGGGCTGGTTCAGCTGCAAGAATCATGTGACACCTGAAAAGCAGGCACTTCAGAGAAGGGAGTTTTTCATGGTGCAGCAAATAGGAAACAGCTGAGTCTCCAGCATTCCTCCGCATCCCTGACACTCCACGCCGGGAGCTGAAGTGCCACCTTTATGTGCATGGCGCAAGGGCTTATCTTTAAATAGTCTTTCTCTTGCATTCATCTTTCATCCATTAATAGGAATGCCCCCGCTCCGATTTTCAACCCCTAAACACACAAAAGGGGCTTAAGACTCACTGATGAAAGAAATAGTGGAGAACGCTTATTCTCTCGTGCTTGGATGACTAGGTGCCGGGACGTGCCTGACCCACCATGCAGAGGTATAGATCTATAAACTGTGAAAATACAAATCTGTTATAATATTGGATAAAAAACTAGGCAGTTCAAAAGCAAATGCCTTTGAAACAGGCAATGCGCCTAGTGAAGGGATTTTAGCACAAGCCAAAAGATCTGGAAAATTACATCAGGAGCTTGTCTCCAATAGTACCAGGATATAAATGAAAGGCCAAGCATGTTTTAAGCATAAGGAAAGTGCACAGGTCTGAGGAAATGGGAAGATGTTTTAGATATTGTGGTATTTGATCCTAAGTGTTAATATTGTTTGTTACGGCACAGATGTGTTAGCTGGTTGTCAACCATCTGTACATGCTGTACAGCGTTTAAGGAGAAGTGAGTGCAGGGACAGAGGACTTGAAGTTAGGTATTAGGTACAGTTCAGACAAGGAATACATTTTTATCCTATTTGTTGTCCAGCAGAAGTAACGTGGCAGCCTTATGTGACAGCAAATTGTGTATGGGCTTCCTCAAATGCTCCATCTGGCCTACCTACCCACTGCAACAGGATTTTTGGCATATATATGTAGACAGAGGCTTAATCTGTGTGAATTATGGTAAGCAGACTCGAAGAACAACTTGGGGACTTTGCCATTTATACTGACTGAGTACGACTCACAGAAGAAAATTTGTGCTCATTTGTGGCAAGAGTAGGGATGAGTCATTGTCTATCTTCCCCTCACACCCCCAGTTCACAACTGCCACATGGCCAGACCTATTGCATGCACTGTCCTATATATAGGAAAGTGGCCACAGAGAGATCACTCCAGCTTGGAGAGTGAGGACAGTCATGCAGACTTTCAACAGATTGCTTCCCACTTTTCAAGATAATGAGGTCCTGGATACTCTTCTCCCAGCAGTAGGGAAGGGGTGGGTCACACTGCAATTTGCAGGTCTACACAGGGTGGAATGGGGAATGAGGCAAGGACCTGCGGTTGCTATTGGCACTTGGGCCACGTGGTACCACCTCAGACACCTGCTCATTTAGGGACTGCTCATTGCTGCGTATCCTGGCAATTCATGTTCTCCTAGACGTGCCAAACAGTCCTAGTTCTGACATTACCCTAGTGATGAACAGCTTGGGTCATGAGTCTACCTGACAAAAACACATTTTGCAAAGCCAAATATTTCCATCAGTACAAAATGAACATGCTTGCCAAAAACTATAAACCTACAATTCCAATCTGTTAACACTTGTAAAAGATAGAGATCCTCCCAGAACAATCAGTTTCCTTGGATTCTTTAGTCTCCTATGTTGCCTTTACAACTGTTTTTAACTACCTTTCAGTTCCTTTTTGGACATCAAGGCAATGGCAGATTTTTAGGAGAAAACCTAAGTGGCAGGATAAAGAGCTACCAGTCTGGTTCTTGAGAGTAATTGTCAGGTATCTTGGTGTGGTGATTTGTCCAATGTGAGCAATTTATAATTTGAAACCAATGCTTTAAAATTTTGCACTCAATAATACTCAAGTAGCCATATAAACTTTCAAATAATTACAACTACAGCTATTCAAAGAAACTCGGCTTCCCAGGTTTCTATATTAAGTATTATGCAAGGAAGAAAACTCTGATCTCATACTCATGGTGTGACGCATATCAGAGGCCAGTTTATTCAGGTGAGTGAACTAGACCTTCACATGAAGGAGAAGACTCATACTGGATATTTTTGTGCTGTTTCTGGTATTTGACATTACCACATCAGCTTATAAACTATTGTTTTCTTTGGGGATTCTTCATCGTGGGACTGATTACTTGAGAAAATGTACATCCATTGTTTTTTTAATTCTGAGCAGAAAGAGTTTAGACATTTTGTTTATAAGGTTAACATGAAATCCACTCGTCAAGAGTTGAGGGTAAGCTCCGTGGGGCAATGTAGTAATTAAACTTGCCTGTGAAGTTGTGGGTTCCTGAATGGCATGTCTCCCAAGAAGTTCAGTCCTGCAATCTTGTGATTAGAAGAGCTTGCTTTGTGATCATCAAATGGGTAGGGGTGTGTGTGTGTGTGTGTGTGTGTGTGTAAGCAAATGACTCTTAAGTCTTCTATCTGCATGGCTGTTTGAAATACAGCTCATCAGGCTAAATTAAAAACACTCTTTGTTGATCTGCATATGTTTCTTTTTTTGAAATCTGCTGAGGGAAACAGGTCTATTATATAAAGTCACAATATCTCTAAGGAATTAGAGAGCAGGAATGGATATGAAGGTCACATATTTGTGTTCACATTTCAAGACCTTACATATTTTTTGTGTTACCCATTAGTCAAATTGGAGGTGGAATATCATGAAGTCCAGCTCTTTTAATGTTTAAAAAATTTTCAAGATTGAAGCCTGAGGTTTCAAAAATTATCTGAAGAAACTGATAATTCAATTATATTTAGGACTTTATCAACACTCACAAACCAAACATTGCTTTACAATTGTAGAACTCATTAAATTTAGTATTTGCTACTTTTTACTAAGATGAAATTACTTTCTAAGTTAATGGAAGCTGTTCTTAGAATTTCAAGGCAATTTAAGATCAGTTTTTCAATAGTCCATATGTGGTATGATCACCTTCCTTTATCACCCCTTCTACGGTCCCCTCTTCAACAATCTCACACACACACACAAACACACACACACACACACACATACACACACACACACACACACACACACAGCAGGGTGTCCAGTCTCGGGGGGAAATGAGAAAGAGATTTCAATTTATGAGCAGATACTTTACCTGACGTTTAGACTCTACTAAGTGTCTAATATGAAAGTATATATATGAACATGAAAAAAAAAGTCCCAAATCAACTAATATGCAAATGGAAAAATCCCAGCACCTTTCCTAAGCTCTTTGGAGGATTAATGATAAACATGTACCCTTAAATTATTTAGCAGCCTGAGCTTCACAAGGCACAAACAACCACAAACTGAAAGAAATTCACATCTAACAAATTCTCACACTGATTCTGGAAAAGATTAATTTTTTATAACACTGCCCTATGATTATGAGTATTAATTTCTCTTTTTCTTTATATACCACCTCTAAATCCCAGACTTCTCTGGTACAGTAAGGCCTCACTCAATGTCACCGATAGGTTCTTGGAAACTGGGACTTCAAGCAAAATGATGTGTGTATAACGAAACCAATATTAACAGGGGAAATTAGGCTAATGGATATACACAAGTGTTAAGTTCTTTTGGCATATTTCTCATCATAAAAACATCACCAAACCTTTAAATAAAGACCCCAAACACTTCTAATGTTAACCATTGAAATAAATGTGAGCTATACATACATTTAAGAAAGATTAATAAAAATAATTATTTACCCAGTTTTGGGGGAATCAGTGAGTGATGGCAGTTGTAGTGGCGGTGAGTTAAATCAAAGAATAAATGTTTGCAAAGTGAAAATTGTAGGGAGCACTTCCTCCCCGCACATAGCTCAAAACAATCACAAATATGGTGGGCTTGCTAAGCACTTTCATACAGTGTTTATTGTTCTGCATTTGGCTGATTATCATAAACTTTCTGAATTTTTATTTTGTAATAATTTGTATTTATTCATTTTCCAAACTGCCTATTCCAGTTCAGGTCACCAGTGGCCAGAGCCTATCCTGGCAGCTCAGGGGGCAAGGAAGGAACCCACCCTGGACAGGACACCATCCCATCACAGGGCACACTCACATGCACCCACGCCCTCTCACACCGGGAACCGGGAACCGTTAGACACACTGAGTCACCTAACAGGCACACCTTTGGGATGTGGGAGGAAACCAGAATACCTGGAGAAAACCCACACAGATATGGGGAGAGTGTGTGCAAATTCCACACAGATAGTGGCCCTGCCCAGGAATCGATTTTTTTTCTTTTTCTTTTTCTTTTTTTTTTTTTTTGAGACAGAGTCTCACTCTGTTGCCTGGGCTAGAGTGCCGTGGTGTCAGCCTAGCTCACAGCAACCTCAACTCCTGGGCCAAGCGATCCTTCTGCCTCAGCCTCCTGAGTAGCTGGGACCACAGGCATGTGCCACTATGCCCGGCTAATTTTTTCTATATATATTTTTAGCTGTCCATATAATTTCTTTCTATTTTTGGTAGAGACAGAGTCTCGCTCTTGCTCAGGCTGGTCTCGAACTCCTGACCTCGAGCGATCCTCCTGCCTCGGCCTCCCAGAGTGCTAGGATAATAGGCGTGAGCCACCGCGCCTGGCCATTTTTTTTTTCTTATAAATGTTATAATGAAATCATGTTGAGCAAAACAACGTTATTTGAGGACTTGTGCTTTAGTACTATCATCTTCAAACCCCAAGCCCACAGAATTCCTCCTTGTGAATAATTTCTTATTTGACTGCTACCCTTTGAGTCAACTTTCTCTCATTCTACCTTCATTGTCAATTAAAAATAATGAAATATATGTTTATTTAGGCACTTAAGATATCTGTAGTTCCTTAATTTCTATAAATGTTCCTTTATCTCTGCATCCACACCAGCATCTATTGTTTTTGGACTTTTTGATAAAAGTCATTCTAACTTGGGTAAGGTGATACCTCATTGTGGTTTTAATTTGCAGTTCCCTGATGATTAATGACGTTCAGCATTTTTTCATATGTTTATTGGCCATTTGTCTATCTTCTTTTGAAAAGCTTCTGTTCATGTCTTTTGCCAACTTTTTAATGGGGTTGTTTGTTTTTTTTCTTGCTAATTTGCTTGAGTTCTTTGTAGATTCTGGTTATTAGCTCTTTATTGGATATATACCTTGTGAATATTTTCTCCCATTCTGTAGGTTGTCTATTTGCTCTGTTGATTGTTTCCTTAGCTGTGCAGAAGCTTTTTAGTTTAATCAAGTCCCATTTATTTATTTTTGTTGTTTCTGTGATTGCCATTGGGGTCTTTTTCATAAATTCTTTGCCTAGACTGATATCTAGAAGAGTTCTTCCTACATTTTCTTCTAGAATTCTTATGGTTTCATGCCTTACATTTAAGTCTTTTATCTATCTTAAATTAATTTTTGTGAGTGGTGAGAGAAATGGATTTTATTTTATTCTTCTGCATGTGGCTATTCAATTTTCCCAGCACAATTTGTTGAATAGGGCTTCATTTCCCCAGTGTATATTATTGTCTACTTTTTCAAAAATCAGTTGGCTATATGTGGATGCTATTATATCTCGGTTCTCTCTTCCATTTCATTAGTCTGCATCTCTATTTTTGTGCCAATACCATGCTGTTTTGGTTACTATATCCTTGTAGTATAGTTTGAAGTCTGGTAATGTGATGCCTCCAGATTTGCTCTTTTTGCTTTGGCTATTCAGGCTCTTTTCTAGTTTCAAATAAAGCATAGAATTATTTTTTCTAGATCTATGAAATATGATATTGGTATTGTAATAGGGATTGCATTGAATCTGTAAATCACTTTGGGTACTATGGGGATTTTAGCAATGTTGATTCTACTGATCCATGAGCATGATATGTTTTTCCATTTGTTTGTGTCCTTTGCAATTTCATTCCTCAGTGTTTTGTAGTTCTCTTTGTAGAGATCTTTCACCTCTTTGGTTAAGTATATTGCTAGGTATTTTTTGTGTGTGTGTGTGTGTGTAGCTATTGTGAATGGTATTGAGTCTTTGATTTGACTCTCAGCTTGACTCTTATTGATATATAGGAATGCTACTGATTTGTGTACATTGATTTTGTAACCTGAGACATTGTTGAATTTGTTTATCAATTCTAGTAGTCTCATGGAAGAACCTTTGGGGTTTTTTATATATAAGATCATATCATCAGCAAAGAGAGATATTTTGACCTCTTCTGACCATCCCCATTTGGATGCCCTTGATTTGCTTCTTTTCTCTGATTGCTCTGGCTAGGACTTCCAGCACTATATTCAATAGAAGTGGTGACAGTGGACACACTTGTATTTTTCCAGTTCTTAGTGGGAATGCTTTCAATTTTTCCCCATTCAGTATGATGTTGGCTATGGGTTTGTCATATATGGCTTTTATAATTTTGAGATTTGTTCCTTCTGTGCCTCATTTGTTGAGGGTTTTTATCATCAAAGAGTGCTAAATTTTGTCTAATGCTTTTTCTGCATCTATTGAGATGATCATATGGTCTTTGTTTTTGCTTCTATTTATATGGTGAATCCCATTTATTGATTTACATATGTTGAACCATTCTAGCATCCCTGGTTGAAGTCCACTTGGTCATGGTGGATTATTTTTTTGATGTGCTGTTGAATTCAGTTTCCTAGTACTTTACTGAGAATTTTTGCATCTATATGCATAAGGTATATTGGTTTGAAGTTTTATTTTTCTGTTGTGTCCTTTCCTGACTTTGGTATCAAGGTGATACTGGCTTTGTAGAATGAGTTGGGGAGGATTCCCTCCTTCTCGATATTATGGAATAATTTCTGCAGTATGGTACTAGCTCTTCATTGGAGGTCTGGTAAAATTTGACTGTGAATCCATGTGGTCTGGGGCTTTTGTATTGTTTTTCTTAGAAGATTTTTTATTACTGTTTCAATCTCACTGCTCATAATTGTTCTGTTCAGGAGTTCTGTTTCTTCCTGATTGAATCTTGGGAGGTTTTGTGTTTCCAGGAATTTGCCCATTTCCTCTATGTGTTTTAATTTATTTGCATAGAGATTTTCATAATATTCACAGATGATATTTTGTATTTCTGTAGTATCAGTTATAATACCTTCTTTTTCATTTCTGAGTGAGCTTATTTGGGTCCTTTCTCTTCTGCTTCCACTTAATCTAGTAAGAGGTCTATCAATTTTGTGTATCTTTTCAAAGAACAAACCAACTTTTTGCTTCATCTATCCTTTGTATTTTTGTTGTTGTTATTTTCTTTTTGTTTAGTTCTGCTCTAACCTTAGTGATTTATTTTCTTCTACCTGCTTTTAGTTTGGTTAGCTCTTTCTTTTCTAGTTCCTTGAGATGTGCCATTGGATTGTTAATTTGTGATTATTATTTTTGTTGTAGGCATTTAAGGCTATAAATTTACTCCCAGGACTGCTTTTGCTGAATCCCATAGATTTTGATAGTTTGTATCTTCTTTGTCATTCAGTTTGGGGGAACTTTTGATTTCCATCTTAATTTCATTATTGACCCACTAATCATTCAGCAGCAGATTGTTTAATTTCTGTGACTTTGTGTAGAATTGAGTGTTTCTCTTGGAGTTGATTTTGGTTTTATTCCAGTCTGGTCTAAGAAGATACATGGTATGATTTCTATTTTTTTGAATTTTTTGAGACACACTTTATGGCCTAAGGTGATCAATCTTGGGAAATGTTCCATGTGCTGATGAGGAGAATGTATATTCAGTAGTTTTGGGGTAAAATGTTCTATAAATGTCTCATAGGTCCATTTCTTCTAGAATCCCATTTATTCCAGTGTTTAATTGTTTTATGCTTGGATAATCTGTTGAGTTCTGTCAGTGAGGTGCTGAAGTCCCCAGCAATTATGATCTATCTCTTTGCTTAGACCTAGTAGAATTTGCTTTATGAATCTTGGAGCTCCTGTCTTAGATGAATAAATATTTAGGACAGTTATGTCTTCTGGTTGAATTGTTCCCTTTGTACTATGGTATAATGACCACCTTTGTCTTTCTTTATCATAGTTGATTTAAAGTTAATTTTATCTGATATGAGAATGGCTACACCTACTTTTTTTTGGTTTCTGTTTGCACAGAATATTTTTCCCATCCTTCACCTTGAGTCTGTATGAGTCCTTGTGGGTTAGATGTGTTTCCTGGAGACAGAAGATACTTGAGTCGTATGTTTTCACCCATTCAGCCAGCCTCTGTTTTTTGAGTGGGACACACAGATCGTTCACGTTAATTGATAAAATTGATACTTGGGATGCTGTTCTCTTCATCCTGCTGGGTAGTACCTTATTCCATTGTTTTACCTCTTGTGCTATTTTATATGAGCTCTAAGCTTTAGCTGTTGGGTGGTTTTACACTGGTGGGTATCTATTGTGTTGATCCATGTATAATGCAGTTCTGAGTATTTCCTGCGTGGCAGGTCTGATCTTGACAAATTCCCTCAGTGTCTGCTTGTCTGGAAAAGTCTTTATTAATCCTTCATATATGAAACTTAGTTTTGCAGGATACAAAATTCTGGGCTGGCAATACTTTTTAAGAAGACTGAAGGTGGGGATCCAAACCCTTCTGACTTGTAATGTCTCATTTGAGAAGTTGGTAATTAGCCTGATGGGTTTTCCTTTGTAAGTTACTTGATGTTTTCACCTCATGGCTCACAGGGGTTCCTCTTTCATATTGACTAACCAAGTCATCCATCCAAAATCTAGATTACCACCAAAGCTCCCCAAGCAAGTCAAAAGTTCTTACCCAACATGTGCTACAGACACACACTTACCAGTGTGTGTGTGTGTGTGGAGGGGGGGAATCCCCATCTAAACAAAAGAAAATCCCAAAATAAGAAGCAACAGCTGCTCCAGATGTCAAGGAATCAGGGAAAGAACTACAGAAGTATGAAAAGTCAGAGTGAAAGAACATCCCCCAAAGTGAACATCAACCTCTTGCCATGGATACCAACCAAAATGAAAATATCAGAATGACAGATAAGGAATTTCACCCATGGGTTATAAGGGATCTCAATGAAAATGGAAAGCAAACTCAAAGAAACCAGAAAAAGAATTCAGGAAATGAATGAAAAAGTCACTAAAGAGATCAACATATTAAAAAAAATTAAACTTCTAGAAATGAAAAATTCATTTAAGGAAATGCAAAACACAGTGGAAAGTTTTAAGAATAGACTAGACCATGCAGAAGAAAGAATCTCAAAACTTGAAGACAAGTTTTTTCAAATTAACTCTGTCAGTCAAAAATAAAGAACAAAGAATTAAGAGGAATGAACAAAGCTTATAAGAAATATGGGATTACGTAAAATGGCCAAATACATGAATCATAGGTAGCCCTGAGGATGAAGAAGAAAATGCACAAGGGTTTAAAAACCTATTTGAATGAATAATTGAGGAAAACTTCCCTGGTCTTGCTAGAAACTTAGACATCCAGGTATAAGAAGCTCAATGAAAACCTGGGAGATTCATTGCAAAGAGGCAATCACCAAGTCACATGCAGTTTTAAGAAATAATACAGAGACATCTTCTGTACCCTTTACCCATTTTCTCTCCATGGTAGTATCTTCAAAACTATAGTACAATATCACAACTGGATGTTGGCATTGCTATAGGGAAGATACAGAATGGTTCCATCTTCACAAAGATCCTGTCTGTTGCCCTTTTATAGTCACACCCACCTACCTTCAATCCTGTGCAGTGGCAACCATTAATCTGTTCTCCATTTCCATAATTTTTTCCTTTTAAGAACATTATAAAAATTGAATCATACAGTATGAAACCTTTTAGGATTGGCTTTTTTCATTCACATTATTCCCCAGAGATTCATCCAAATTGTTGTAAGTATTTTTGTTATTGCTGATTGGTATTCTGTCATACGGATGTACCAATTTGTTTAACCATTCACCTGTTGAAGGACATGTCAGTTGTTTTCAGTATTCAGTTATTATGAAAAAAAATCCATTACAAATTTTTGTGTAAACATAAGTTTTCATTTCTCTAGGATTGTTCAAACATGCAATTACTGCATCATATGGTAGTTGCATGTTTAGTTTCATAAGAAAAATGACACACTGTTTTCCATAGTAGTGGTACCATTCTTCATTTCCACCAGCAATGTATGAGTGATTTGGTTTCTCTGCATCCCTGCCATCATGTGTATGCTATTTCTATTTTTTAGTCATTCTGATAGGTATATAGTGATGTCTTATTGTTGTTATCATTTGCATTTCCTGGCTGCAAATATAACTAGCTGGTATCTTTTCATATGCTTGTCAACTATATGCTCTTTGGTTAAATATCTGTTCGTGTCTTTTTCTATTCAGATTATTGATTTACTGTTGAGTTTTGAGTGTTCCCAGTATATTCTAGACACTACTTCTTTGTCAGACAGATGGTTTAAAAATGTTTTCTCCTAGTCTGTAGTTTGTTTTTTTATCTTCTGAAAAGGATCTTTCAGTAAGCAAAATATAAACACTTTTGATTAGGTCTAATTTATTAATTTTACCTTTTATGGATTGTAATTTTGATGTCAAGTCTAAGAACTCTTAGCTGGACCTAGATCTCAAAAATTTTCTTCTATTTTTTTTTCCTAAAAGTGTTATAGTTTTATTTTTTACATTTAAGTCTGTGACTTGTTTTGGATTAATTTTTGTATAAGTCCTGAGATTTATGCTCAAATTAATTTTTTTCCTGTGATGCTCCAGCACCATATATTGAAAAAAGCTACCCCTTCCTTCACTGAATTACTTTTGCATCTTTGTCAAATATCAATTATGCATATTTTGTATGAGTCTATTTCTGGGCTCTCTACTGTTTCCTTGGTCCTTATGTCTGTCTTTCCACCAATATATCACACTGTCTTGATTATACTATACCTACATAGTAAGCATGAATATTGGGTAGAGTGATTCCTTCTACCTTATTCCTTTCTCAAGATTGTTTTTAGCTATTCTAGGACCTATGCCTTTCCATGTAAATATTAGAATAAGCTTATCTTGTCCATGACTACAAAAAACTTTACTGGAATTTTTATAGGAATTATGTTAAACCTATAGATTAATTTGGGGAGAATTGACATGTTTACTATGTTGAGATTTCCAATCCATAAATGTAAATAGTATGTCTCTTTATTTATTTACATCTTTGATATCTGTCATCAGCATTTTGTAACCTTCAGCATACCAATACTGTATATGTTTTGTTAGGTTTATAAGTATTTCATTTTCTTTGGAAAGACTATTCATGGTAATATGATTTTAATTTTTGTTTCCACATGTTCTTTCTTTGTATATAGAAATGTGATAATTTTTGTGTGTTGACTTTGTGTCCTGCAACCTTGCTGACCTTACTTAATAGTTTTAGGAGCATTTTTTGAGGATTCGTCAGGATTTTCTATATAATCATGTCATCTGCAAATAGGGATAGCCTTATTTATTCCAGTCTAATATGTATGTATTTAATTTCTTTTTCTTTTTTGTCTTATTGAAGTGGCTAGAACATCAATTACTATGTTACTAGGAACATAGTTGCTATTATGACAGTGGTAAGAATGGACATTCTTGCCTTGAGTGTTTCACTACTAAGTACGATACTAACTGTAGGTGTTTTGTAGATGCATTTTTATCAACCTGAAGAAATTGCCCCTCTATTCCTAGTTTGCTGAGGATTTTTATTATGATTGAATTTTGGATTTTGTGAAATTTTTTTTCTGCATCAATTGATATGATCATATGATTTTTCTTCTTTAGCCTGGACATATGGTAGATTACTTTGATTAATTTTCAAATGTTGAACCAACCTTGCATACCTGGAATATATTCCACTTGGTTATGATATATAAAATAAGTTTTATATGTTGCTTGATTTGATTTGCTAATATTTTGTTAAGGATTTTTGCATCTAGGTTCGTGAGAGATATTTGCTTATAGTTTTCTTTTTTTGTTTTGTCTTTGTCTGATTTTGATATCAGGGTGGTATTGTTTTCATAAAATGATATTGGAAGTCTTGCTTCCTCTTCTGTTTTCTGGATGAGATTGTATAAAATTGATTTTAATTATTAAAATATTTGGTAGAATTCTGCAATGAAGCCATCTGTGCCTAGAGGGTTTTTTCAAGAGCTTTTTAATTCCTACTTCAATTTAGTGTCTGTAGGATAGTTTCATTTGCCTGTTTCATCTTGATTAACTTTTGGTAGTTTGTGGATTTTCAAGTTCATTTCTTCTGTGTTGTCAAACTGATGAGCATAAAGTTATTTGTAATATTACCTTATTATTCTTTTGATGTCCACAGGATCTATAGTGATAATTTCTGTTTTATTCCTGATATTGGTGATTTGTGCCTTCTTTTTTTCTTGTCAGTCTTGCTAGAGGTTTATCAATTTTATTGATTTTTTTCCCAAAGAACCAGCTTTTTGTTCCATTGATTTTTCTCTGTGGTTTTCCTGCTTTCAATTTCATTGATAAATGCTCTTATTTTTATTGTTTCTTTCTTTCTGTTTGATGATGTTAGAAGTCTATTTTCCTATATTTTTATTTTCATTTTGAAAGGTGATTATTTCTGAATTGATGTGATAGTTCATAAATATGATTTTAATTGTGTTAAATACTAAAAAATCCTTAAACTGGTAATAATGTTTCATATATAACCAGACATGGTAACTAAAAAAGGTTACATAGAAAATGAAAATCAGTTAATTGGCACATAAGTTAAAGTTGTACGTAAGTTTCCATTCGAAGAGATTCTGGGTATTTACAAGTATTAACTCTCAATCTAAAAAGTCCCATCTGAGAAAAAATTACAGCACATCTCTAAATCACTGTACTCAGGTATGTTGAGAGCTAAGAAAATTCTATAAAGGATCTTTCTTCCATGGAGAGACAGGGAAACTGCAGGGTAGAAAATAAACTGGAAAGAAATGAATTACCCACACAGGAAAGAAGGGATCTTTTAGCTGAAATATAGCTGGAAAATGTAGGTAGAGGTCTTAGACGAGAGAGGGGGAGAGGCAGAAATGTCTGAGTGAGAGAAAGATCGCTCCCTAAAGAGAAGTGAGTTGCCAAAAAGCGCAGGGGCTTGCAACTGAGCTACACTGTGAATAAATGTAGGGAGAAAAGAAGACCTTGCTTTAAAAAGCTTATATAAGTTTTTAAGGAAATAAAGAGCAGGATTCAAGGTAAAAATACTAGTTAATTAATCTTCAGGAATAGAGTCCCTGCCCTCTTAAAGCTTGCACTCTAGCCAGTTGATTCTGTTTTATTAAATTATGTTAAAATATGTTACACTTAGAAGTGTTCATATATCAGTTTATACTTTAATTGCTAAAAAGAGATAGTTTTTAGAATTATAACTTTTAAATTTATGTGAATCCCTGAAGTTTAGTCAATGTTTCTGCCTTAACTATTGGTCCCATTGAACTATATTGAGTTGGGTTTTTCTATAGACTGAAAAACGGATGAGAAGCTAGAGGCTCATTGTTTATGTCTCCTGGAATATAAGAGCAACCAATAGGTAGTTCTATTCCATTCTTAAAAATAGCTCTGAATATTAGTTTCTCCCAAGTCTCCGAAGATGCCCTATTTCTCTTTTATTCCTCTTCTGTATTTAGCCCTCTAAACGTAAACCTCCCTCGATGTTTTGTCTTCAGGTCGTTCCTCTCCTAATCTTAAATTCTACTACATCTCATTCTGAAATGTCCTTCTCTCCCCAAAACCAGCGCAGAAGTCACTGTCTCTAGAAAGTCATCCATTAACACGGGTTCCCTCCAGAAATCTTCCTAGTACTGTACATACTGCTTGTGCCACCAGCTACCACACCACATTGTGCTTTTACACTTGCCTTCCTAACTAGTCTTCACGGCAGAATTGGATCTTATGATTCTAGAATTCGAAGTCCCTAGCACAGGAAAAGTGCTTGATAATAAATGCCATTGAATAACGGAATACTTTTATATGCAAGCAAGCAATGGCTATTTATTAACTTTTCATTAAAATAGTTTTAACTCATCCACAAAAATACTTGCCTTTTTCAGAGTATTTGTCCTCTTCTTAAGTTATAAAAAATTAGTTTAAAGGCCATTTATAATAATTTATACACTTCCATGACATTGATTTAGTGCTAATCAATAAAGCTTAACTTTATGAAAGAATAAAATCTAAGCAAGAAATGATGACTTTTGCCTTGAAAAAATGACTATATGTCAAGAAAATGAGATTAGTCTCACATACTATGAGAAAATATTTGCAAAAGGCATATCTGGTAAAGGACTTTTATCAAAAATATACAAAGAACTCCTAAAATTCAACAATAAGAACATGATTAAAAAATGGGCAGAAGAAACAAAAACAGAACAGAAACCTCACAAAGAAGATATACAGATGCCAAATGAGCATATGAAAAACTATTTGACATCATATGTGATGAGGGAATTGCAAATTAAAACAACAATGAGTTACGACGTCACACCTATCAGAATTGCCAAAATCCAGAACACTCACAACACCAACTTCTGGTAAGGATGTGGAGCAACAGGAACTCTCAGTTACTGCTGGTGGGAATGCAAAATGGTACAGCCACTTTGTAAGATAGTTTGGCAGGTTTTTGTTTGTTTTACAAAAGTGAACATGTTCTTACCATACAAACTAGTAGTCATACTCCTTGGCATTTACTCAAATGAAATGAAAATTTATGTTCACACAAAATCTGCATGTGGATGTTTATAGCAGGTTTATTCATAATTTCCAAAACTTGGAAGCAATCAAGATATTTTTGACTAGGTGAATGGTATATCCAAACAATGGAATATTATTTAGTACTAAAAAGACATGAGTTATCATGCCACGAAAAGACATGGAGGAATCTTTAATGCATATTACTACATAAAAAAAGCAAATGTGAAAAGGCTGCATACTCTGCGATTCCAACTATATGACATTCTGGAAAAAGCAAAACTATGGAGACAGTAAAAAGATCAGTGGTTTCCAGGTTAGGTGGTAAGAAGGGATGAAGAGACAGCACAGAGAGGACTTTTAGGACAGTGAAACTATTCTGTTACAGGACAATGGTGGATACATGTCATTATACATTTGTCAACACCCACAGAGTGTATGACACCAAGAATGAACTCTAAAATAAACTGTGGACTTTGGGTGATAATGATGTGTCAATGGAGATTCATCAGTTGTAAGGAATGAGCCACCTGGTGCCAGATGTTGATAATGGGGTGGGGGTGGAGGGGGGGAGTGGAGGGGAGGCAGAAGGCCTATGGGAAACGTACTCAATTTTGCTGTGGACCTAAAACTGCTCTAAAATGCTTATTAAAAAAAACAATATCTGCCCTATCCTTTTTTAGTGTAAGTGATTAAAATAAAAAGACAGCACTGTCACATGGCACTGTGCAGGACCTTGGCACTTGAAGTGTGCCTGCGGACCAGCTGCAAGGACAGCACCGGGAGCTTGTCAGAAATACAGAAGCTCAGGTCCCTCCCCAGACCTACTGAACCACAGTCTGTGTTTTAAAAAGTTCCCCAGATATTTGTATGCACGTCGGGAGGTTAGAAGCACTGGTGTAGAAAACGAAGAATTAAACGAGAGCAAGAACCAGTTCCTTTTCTTACCTCATCCACTCACAGGTTGCTTAGCATTGGACAATGTACTGAAACTGCAGGTTTCTAGTCTGTAAAACAAGAGGGTTGGACCAGGTCAGAGGTCCTCAAGGGGGGTGTCTAGACTAGCAACATCAGCATCACCTGGGACAGAAGGAAACACAAATTCTACTGACTCAAAAACTCGATGGGTGAGCCCCTGATCTGCATTTTAGCAAGCCCTGCAGGTATTTCTGATGCAAGTTGAATGTAAGAACCACTGGATGACCCCTAAAGTCTTCTTCAATGTAAACATTTAGCGGTCATTTGAAAAAATTTGTGTCACAAGATCTTAAATACATATATATTTTTTACTTGAAACTGAATACTTACGCACTTTAAACAATGCACTGGCATCCTTTTCATTCTCAGATTGTGCCCTTATCTATTTAAAAATATTTCTTACAATTTTTAAAATATAAATTTCTATTTACACATAAATATATAAACTTCTATTAAATTTTTCAAGTAGCAAAAGCAGATTCTTTGGACACTGACACAGGACACTGACACAAAGAGAACAATTGATTTGAACACACCCTTCAGACAAAGAAACTCTGAGCTTTGTGCTTGTTAACAGATGAAGATTTTAATCTGACATAATAGAGGTTTTTTTTCCCCTTTGTAATTAGCAAACCACACATATTCAGTGCCAGGCTGGCTGGCTAGGGTCATTTTCATTATCTTAGTTCCCACTGAATGCTAAGGATTTTTCTTTCATCCAGTAAGAAAATCTAAAAAAGCAGACAAGGTAAACTTTAAATTGGGTTAATCACAGATGAGAATGCCGTGATCACATACTAAATTGTGAATCATGCAACAGCTGATAGGATTCAGTAAGAAAAGATGAAAGCAATAACTTCTTGTCTGGCTCAAGCAGGATGAGAGAATTTGGCGCATTTGAAATTCTGTCAAGAACAACACAGACAAGCACTATTTTTAACCCCTACTTGTACCATGAGAGAATTCACAGTGTAAGAATCAAACAGTTTGAATTTTGAAAGGGGGGAACAGTGGGTATATAATCTACTAGCTCAGTTTTCCTTATCAGACAGCTGTATTATTGTGGGGGGAACATCTACATTCCAAAGTTGTGAATGCACAGGGCCATGTTTACATTCACTCCATGAACAAAGCACCGTTAACGCGGCTCCAAGGGGCTTTTTCCCTTTTTCCAGATTCCCCTGGAGTCTGATGGTGAACTATTTACAAATATGATTAAACATATCGGGAGATGATGTGTTTGCATGCCTCAAGCATATTTTACTTTAACCACTTCGTTTCTGATACGTAAGTCGTGGTAACCCATCAGTACTATCAGTTGCTGACCCTGACATGTATCTAAACTATTAAGATAGCAGATGCAGCACTGGTGGGTTTTTTTCCTTCTTCTCTTAAAGATTTTCATTCTCTTGGTCTTTTGAGTCTTGATAAATCGAGCAATTCCATCAACATTTCTGGCTAGATTTTCAAAGGAACAGCATCCAATTTTATGAGAGCAAATTGGCTTTTTACCTCTTATTTTGCAGAAAACAATTTACTGGCTCTGAAAGAGGAGGGCCCTTGAAAATCTGGCCTATATGTGTTGCTGATGCTAATAAATCAGTAGGGTTTTGATTTTTCTGTAAGGCGTTTACCTCTGTAACCACGCTACCTCCCCAAAGCGCACGATGTGTTCGGGTTTCAAAGCGTCGGTATGGGCGTGTGTTGGGGCAAAGGATGTGACACTGAGGAGAGCTGCTGAAACAGGCCCTGCAGAGAGGCATCCATCCCAGAAGCATCCGTCCCAAAGCATCCCAAAAGATTACCCCAAACAGATGAGAGAGACAGGAGAAACAGAGAGAAGGGAGGGTATGAGAAAAGAAGGGTTGGGGAGGAGGAAATGGGCAAAATGGAGAAAGAAAAGGAGAAAAAAAGGAAGAAAACAACATGGGGAGGCCGGGCGTGGTGGCTCACGCCTGTAATCCTAGCACTCTGGGAGGCCGAGGTGGGCGGATCGTTTGAGCTCAGGAGTTCGAGACCAGCCTGAGCAAGAGCGAGACCCCGTCTCTACTAAAAATAGAAAGAAATTATATGGACAACTAAAAATATATGTAGAAAAAATGAGCCGGGCATGGTGGCACATGCCTGTAGTCCCAGCTACTTGGGAGGCTGAGGCAGAAGGATTGCTTGAGCCCAGGAGTTTGAGGTTGCTGTGAGCTAGGCTGACGCCATGGCACTCACTCTAGCCCGGGCAACAGAGCAAGACTCTGTCTCAAAAAAAAAAAAAAAAAGAAAACAACATGGGGAAAAGAACAAGAGAGAGAAGAAATGAAAAGGAGAGGAAGGAAATGGGGGTCTGAAGATGAGCCCCAGATAGAGAGAAGGCAGAGAAGAGAAGTGGTAAAAGGGAGAGGCTGAGGGGAAGGTGTATTTATCTCGGGAAGGTCCTCGTGGGTGTGGTCCTGGAGATTTTGTCTAACGAGGTTATGATAATTGCACATTAGACAGTCTGCGGAAGCTGCTCCCAGCATTTATCTGGCAAATGCATCACTGGCCTGGATGAAATTAGCTGAGAGCCAGGGCGGTTCTCCTGAGATAGGAAAAGTCACAAGGTGAAATTTCTTTGCTGTAGTCACTGGAAACCAGAAGTACAGTCAGAGGGAGGATTTCGCTGTAATATTGTCATGTCCCAATTAACCTAGAAAAATGCCTCGGCTGCTGTATAATTGTTTTCCCCATTACTCTGCTCATAATGGATTTTTGATCACTGCTGGAGGTGCACAGCAAGCTTTCCCTTGTTTAGGGCTTGCAGGAGTGCCCCTGAGGGGACACGGAGATACCTGTCACAGCCTTACTCATGGCGTTATGGTTTTTATTTAAAAATTTTAATTAAGATTTTTTATTTTAAAATATTTGACACATAAAGATGGTATGTATTCAAGGTGTACAATGTGATGATTTGATTTACATATAGATTATATAATGATGATCACAATCAGCTTTGTGTTTTCTACATGATATATGTAAATTGTATTTTTCTACTGTTTATTTTTAGGACATAGACCTAGTGAGAAATTTGGGGAAAGAAGTCCAAATATTTTCTTAGTTTTACCTATGGTGTAATAAAATTGAATTTACATCTGTTCAACCTGATCATAAAGTTTATGTCTTATGTATATACTAATCTCTGTTATGTTTGGGTTATACATAAGTTTATTAATAGTATATATAAGTTTATTAAAGTATATATAAGTTTATTAAAAACAATGGGGTTCATCATTTTATTATCAAATTATCATCATTTTATTATCAAATTTTTATTATCAAATTTCTTTCCCCAGCTATTTTATACTTGTTTAAAAGAAAGTCTTTTACTGTAATGAGCTAGCTATTGCCTCATGTAATAATATTTATTTAATATTTATATACATATAACATTTATTCCATAAATAAAAATATGCCTATTACTTTTCTTTTTTTACTGCCTTATAAACTCTCATTTAATATCACTGATTGCTTTTTAATAATTATAATATTCCATTATATTTTAACTTGTTTTCAGACATTTCTCCTGAAGTTCTAGAAAGTAAATGATTTCCAATAAACCACCCAGTTAAATAAGTCCTCAAAAGCCTTTGTTTGGTTTTTGTTAGAAGGTACTCCTACTTAGGCTATTTGGACCGTGCTCAACACAAGTGTGAATCATTGGTACATAATCTTTGAGAATATGTTGAAAGAAAAGTCTTTGCAGAAGAGAAAATATCTTAAAATAATCTTGTAACATCTGGTTCACACCTGGAAAAGTAAACTGTATAGTTTAGCACTGTGATCGTTTTAGAAATCTAATGTGAACTGTCCTTGATTTTATATTTCCTTTTTTCAGATTATTTCCATGACCCAAACTAGTTTGACTGTTTTGAGCCTTTTTGTGCACAACTAAGTACGTGAAATAAAAAGTTACAGAGAATTAATTAAATTACACTGTTCTCTCAAATACTAGCCAGAGTTAGCGTGTGTGAATGTGCAAGTATTTACATGTTACTGTGATGCTCAAAAGTTTGTCTTCACCCTCTTTAGCCTATGAAGTCTTTAACCTAAAAGCATGAACATACCTACTCTCACATTTGTATGTGAAGCCTATTTATGCATTGGAGTAATATATGGGGTGCTTTGTAAATAGTGCAAAAATGTTGCTGAAGGGCAGTATAGGATGGCTTTTTATTCTTTTTCTTTTTGTATTGTCATGATTCCTGAATGTGATTCTAATTTATCCCTTTATAACATCCAGCAGCCTTTTTTTTTCCTTGCATTCCCCTTTTGGCTCATCCGTTCTTTTTTGTGCATATGATAATTTTTTAAAAAGTGAGAAATGTCTATATAACAGCTAATATTTTCCAGATAATGTCACACAAACCTGCGTATCTAACTTCCACATTATCTTTATTGATGGAGCCCCTCCTCTCTGTCTCTCCTTCCCAAACTCCCTACTTATGTTTGTTCTGTCCGCTTGGTTCCCTCATGTGTGTTTGCTCACGTGAATGCTCCCAGCTTTGTCTCCCTGTACAAGCACGTGCTCTGGGCAGCATCTAATATTCTTTTTATCTTTTACAAATTATTTTTATAGAATATATGGACTTTAGAGAAAATTTTATGTCTTTATAATGAAAGCTCAATGTTTTCAAATAATTATAATGTAATTATAATGTCTTTTAAGTTAATATATTATTTTATTATCATTGTATTATTGGGATTAGTTCTGGGAGGCCATACTTTTTCTACTTAAATTTTTGCCTATATATGAAAAGCACTTTATGTAAATGTCTGGATTAGACTTCAGTTTATTAGTGTTAATTATTTGTATTTTAGCACTTGGACAACTTGCAAAACTTTGGTGCTGTTCTAATTCTCACTCCATTTTCTTAGCTGTGTGGCCAGAATCTGATTAATCCTGCTATTAATGGCTTTTTAATTGTTACCTATTCATTTCATAGCCAAGAGTTTTCATAATTCTATATGAAAACAAGAAAAGCTGTCAATGGAACAGAATACAGAGCCCAGAAACAAACTTAAACGTATATAGTCAACTGGTTTTCAACAAGGGCATCAAGAAGACACAATGATGTTGGGAAAACTGGATATTCACATGCAAAAGAATGAAATTAGATCTCTTACATCATGTACAAAAATCAATTCAAGGTGGATTAAAGACCTACACATAAGACCAGAACCCATAAAACTCCTAGAAAAAAACATGAAGGAAAAAGCTCCTTGTCATTGCCTTGACAATGACTTTAGACAGGACACAAAAACATAAAAGCAAAAATAAACAAGTGGGAAAACATCAAAATAAAAAGCATTTGCACAGCAAAGGAAACAATCAACAAAATGAAAGGACAGACTATAGATTGGGAGAAAATATTTGTGAACCATTTATCTGACAAGGGGTTAATCTTCAAAATGTATAAGAAACTCACACAAGACAGTGGCAATAAAAATAAATTGCCAAATTAAAAAATGGGCAAAAGACCTGAATAGACATTCCTCCAAAAGAAAACAAACAAACAAACAAACAAATAGCAACATAAAAATGGCCAAGAAGTATTTGAAAAGGTGCTTAACTTCACTAATCAATGAGGAAATGCAAATCAAAACTGAGGTGCAAATCACATGGGATATCACCTCCCACCTGTTAGGATGGCTATTAATCATAAAGAAAAGAAATAAATGTTGGCAAGAGTGTGAAGAAAAGGGACTCCTTGTAAACTGTTGAGAATGTAAATTAGTACAGCCATTATGGAAAACAACTCAAAAAATTAAAAAATAGGACTACCATATGGCCCAGCAATCCCTCTTATGGGTACATACCCAAAGGAAATGAAATCAGGACCTTGTAGAGGTATCTATAGTCCTATGTTCATTGCAGCATTATTCACAATAGCCAAGATATGTAAATAGCCTAAGTGTCCATCAACCAATAAATGTATCCAAAAATGACTGGATAGATTGTGGTATACAACATCTGGTATATGTACAATGGAATATTAACTCAGCCTTAAAACGAAGGTGATCCTGCTGTTTATAACAGGAGAATGTTATGATGAACCTGGAGGATGTTATGTTAAGCGAAATAAGCCAGACACAGAAATCAAATATTGCATGATCTCCCTCATACGTGGTGGAATCTAAAGAAAGCCAAATACATAGAAACAGAGAGTTACATGGTGGTTACCAGAGGCAAGGGTTGAGGGGTGAGAATGGGGAGATGTAGAGCACCACGTATTTCTGAATCTTCCTTAGTCCTACAGTCCATCAAAATGCATCTTTTTTTGTGTGTCACAGGGTCTTGCTCTTTGGTAGATGACAAGAGCAGTAATGAATTAATTACAAAACTACCCCATCGGTGTGAGAGTAAGGTAATGCAGCCACCTGTGCAGAGAGCATCAGGTTTTCCCAAGGTGTATGTCTCTTTCTTACCCTCTAAGACTCTATTCATGTGTCACCTCCTCCAAAAGACTTTCCCAGACCTCCCTCCTATATTCTCTACTCTACCACTGTTTATTTCCTTCACAGACTTTAAAACTTTGTATCAGAATATTTAGTGTCTACAGAAAAGTACATAAATCATGACTGGTCACCCTGATAGATTTCTACACAGTGACACAGCCCGGTGCCTCCAGGCAGATGCAGAGGTAGAACATGGGCAGCATCCTGAAGACCCACCTTGTTCCCCCTTTGGACCCTTCCTCCTGTTCTACTCAAAGGTAGCCGCTATCCTGACACCTGCACCACAGATAGTTTGCATGTTTTCGAACTTCGTGAAGTGGAACGTACTTTTTGTGTCTGACTTTTTTCATGCAGTATAGTTTGTGATATTCACTGATGCTGTTGCATGTAGTTGTGGTTCATTCATTTTCATTGCTGAACTTTATTTTACTGTATAAATATATTATATTTATTTATTTTAGTTTTGATGGAAAATTTGATTTTTTCCAATGTGGGACTATCACAAATAATACGGCTACAAACATTTTTGTCCATGTGTTTTGATACATGTATGTATGCATTTCCGTAGGCTATGTATCTAGAAATGAAATTACTCGTACATTAAACAAGAATTTTTCGAGTTTAATGAATACTGGAGATAAGTTTTACAAAGTGAAGGTACCAATTACATGTGTACCATCAAAGTATGAGAGTTCCACATCCATATCAACACTGTATATTGATAATCATTTTTAAAATTTTAGCTATTTTGGTGAATATTTTGTTATATCTCATTGTGGTTTTGACTTGTGTTTCCATAATGTCTAATAAAATTTAGCACATTTTCATGTTTATTGTGCATTTGGATATTCTCTTTTATAAAGTGCCTGCACAAATTTTTGTCCATTTTTCTACTGTGTGGCCTGTCTTTTTTCTTGCTGATTTGTAGAGTTCTTTATATACTCTGGATATGAATCCTTGCAAGATGTACATATCACAAATATCTGCCATAGTCTGACAATATTTCCCTCTGTTACTGATGTCTTTTGATAAACAGAGCTTAATTTTGATGTATTCTAATTCATAAATCTTTTTATTTATGGTTAGTGCTTTTATGTTCCATTTTTAAAATGTCTATTCATCCCTCAAAGTCAGAAAGGTATGTTCCCAAGCTATCTTCTAGAAGCACTGAGGCTCTGCCTTTCATATTTAGATCTAGAGTCCTCCTGGAGTTGATGTTTGGGTTTGATGTGAGGTTAGAATCAAGTTTCATTTATTTTCATATTTAGATAGCCAATTGACTCATCATCACTTATTGAAAAGACTGCCCTTTCCACACTTCTGGGCAAGACATTTTGTCATAAATCAAAGGTCCATTTGGGTGTGGGCCTATTTCTAAATTTTCTACAATGTTCCTTGATTCGTTTTTTCTTTTTTCAAATACCATATTGTTTTAATAATTGTAGATTTATGGTATGTCTAGATATCTCTGGTGTAAATCTTCTGACTTCATCCTTATGCAGTATTACTTTGGCCATTCTTGGCCTTTGGTGTTTCCACATACATTTTAGACTTAGCTCCTTCATTTACAAACACACACGCACATGCAAACACACACAGCGCCTGATGAGTTTTTTTTAATTGAGAATTCAAAACCTGACAATAGCATTATAATAATGAAAAAATGCATTTCATGAACAAATAGTCAAAAATCTAAAATAAAATTTGACAAACCACTTTGTCCAGCAGACTTCTATATAAAAATGTGGTCTCTGACTGACACTCACATACTTGGGCAGCCTGCCTAATGTTTCTGTGTCTCTATTCTGCATTTTGTAGTTCTCACTTATTACTGTTTTGTGAGGTTCACATGAAATAATGTGTATAAAGCACTTGTAAGACTGGCACATAGGGAGCCAGTGAAAGTTGGGCATTATAGTTATACTTCTGTCAGCTCTCCTTCACTGAATCTCCTACTATAATTCATGACTTTTATGTCTATTTCTCTTGCTAAATTAAAAGTTCTGTGGTGATACCGTCCTCGGCCCGAGCAAGAGGGGCCCATGACCCAGAATCCATGTTTTGGTGAGTCCCATGTATTACAAACACCAAAACTCTACACTTACTGAAGAACGCATGGGTACTTGAGATTCACCTCTGAACGTTGGCACTATGTAGCCTGTCGTCCTAAAACACCAGCTCTTGTGACTAAACTCTTCAGGTCCAGGGAAAGTCTAGTCCATATTTCTTGTCCTATGTCCTCAAACAAAACATAATTGCACTTGAATGTTGTAAAGGTTTGTTGTCTGTGCCACTGCCCATGCTAGAAGCAAAAGCTCCTCCGAAGTAAGACAAAGATCTGAGGGGCAGAAGTACTTAGGAAGAGAAAAGACAAAATTAATCACTGTCAATTTCTTCCTTTTATATAGCATGATTCTAACAGAATTGTATATAACAGAATCATTTCTCTGTAATGCCAAGAGTCTCTTTTCCTGCTTATTTTTGCATCCCAGTTTGTGGCTCTGGCAGTATGATATTCACAACAGTTGCCCATAGTGGTTGAGGGACATTTTTAAACATTAAACAATTCATATGTGTAGGTCCAGACATGACACGCATGGAGTATGTTACTAATTCTTTGTATTGGCAATGGAAGGTACACTCAATGCTAGAAATACAAATAGTTTTATTTTTATAGAAATATTTAGTGACATTTCATTGTTTTCAAAATTCAAATCTTTTTAGCTTGACAAATAATTTTGATTTTAAAAGTTAAATTGTAGCTTTTAAACATTTAGACACACAGTATTCGAGTTTCCATTTGTACTCTCAACAGGGTGCGGCCGACGTGAGGGGGGCCTCTTTCTGAAATCAAAGACCACGTCTTGTTCACCCCTCAAACCATCCGTAAACGCCAAACACGAAACTTGCCTACCGCCCCCGGATGTTTAATTAACAAATGTGTCGTTGAGTGAACTTATGGTGGGGCTATCAGGTATTTCAGAGCTGACGAGCCTTTTGCCATCTCTAAATTACAGCTTTAGATAAAAAGATACTCAGGCACTGTCTGCTCCAGCGCTGAGTAGTCCCTGCCTGCTCAGATACTCTGCCAAGAAGTGTGCTTCTTCCTCCTCACCCACTTCCTTCCCCCATAGCTCAGGCACTACTCAGAAACCCTGTCTTGGGGATATCAGATTAAACCGAGCAGGAAAACTGGTAGAAAGGTTAATACGACTGGATCCAAAACTTGGAATAGTTTAAATTCAAGGGTTTAGTTGCTAATTTTAGTCCCAGGGTAGGATGTTCAAAAAGTAGACTGTGCCTCTGTTTAAATAATCTTCCCTAATGATGATGTAAAACAACATAAATTAGTTTTAAAATGTCCTGGAGACAGACACATTTATGTTTTAGCTTTTTGGTTTGTGCTTATGCCCACTCAGACTAGGTAGAGAGGAGCGTAGCCACTTAGAGTTGCCAGTTTAGGAAAAATAGACAAATATAATCTTGGATTTATTACGAAATTTAAAAAGTAGGATATAGACCTCCCACTGAGTTGCTCTGAATCAACTTAAGCAATTTTTGCTAAACCACCGTGGCCCTCTCTTTCTGTAACCCTTCCCCTGCCTCCCTCTCTGCATCTCTCACCCAGAAAAACGTTTAAAAATAATATAAGAATAATAATAAATTTTATTCTAAATATCTTCATTTGTTTTAATGCTTTAGCCTAAATTCTTTATTCAGGTTCAACATATTCTTGCCATCTTGGCCCTATGGTATGACACTCATTTTGGAATTGTAAGCCTTATTTAGTTAAATTCTTTCATACACATAGCTCTACACGTGATATCTTCTTTTCTGAAGTAATTAAAAATTCACCCTGCATGGCTTCAGCTCTCAGAACATCTCCACTTTGGGGTTTTAATAGCCTTTCTGCTTTTCAGCAGCACAGCACCTTGTATTATGCAAGATGTGCTTTAAAAGCCAATAAATAAGAACAATAATTGGGTTCATGTTTATCAACTCAAACTCTTTCAGCCTTGTCTTCATCATGCATTTTGCCACTTAAGGCAAAATCAAGGACTCGCAGTTTGCTTATATTTATCCATCGCCTGCCAAATGGCCTCTGCACCGCAGCTCCCAGCCCCTGCAAACCAGGATAGGACAAGGAGTCTAAATTATTCTTATTTGATGACTTTATTTGGTTCTTTCATATTTCCAAGGCTTACTTTTCATCCATAAAATTAAAAATAGAAGTGAAAGTCATCTTTGTTTTTATAATTAAACCCTCATTTAATTAAATTGGATTTCACTGGCAGGACTTAAAGGCATAACCTTCTGCTTATTATCACCATTCTTTGTGATTCCTGCAGTCATTATTTCTGTGGCAGGTGATTGTGGTTTATGCTTTCTTGTTGTTTGTTTTTTAAATATATGCCCCTTGCTATTCTTTAGAAAGTGGTCATTGTTAACACAGAGGTTCTTCCATACTTCCAAGTTTATGTTTGCCAGATGCTTTAGAATATACGATTATTCAAAACATATTTGCATCATTTTCCTTTTTTCTTCCATAGCTTAAGCTTTGTATCCAAAAATCAATGAACTCAACATGTAATCTTCTTCTTATACATTTAAAAAATAATCATATTGCATATATGCAAGAGTCTTTTTTTTTCTATCTACAGACAATGCTACGGCCATTAACTCTACAACCCCAGGGAGGTCCCCAGTAACCTGATGGGGACGTAGGGCGTCATCAAAGTGTCTGAAGACAAGGGAGGGAAGCGTAAGGGGAATCGAGTCTCTGTGTCTATCATCACTATGGCAAGGCTAATGGCTAAACCTACACTTTAGGACTTTGGCTGCCTGCACCAATGGTCAACCCAATGTCCGACATCAAACAAATGTCACTATTTTGTAGTAAAAAGGGCTTGTTTACCATGCAGGTGCCTTTAAAAGGGAGATATTTTTGGTTAACAAAGCTCTATGTCTCTGGCAAAATTAAATGTATGTTGTTGTAATACTTTTCTTTATCAATAAACTTTTTTGTTCTCATAAATGTCTCTGTTATTGTAGCACTCTGTTTTCTTTGCAAGTGCTAGTAACTTTCAGGGAGGCATAGACAATCAAGGAAGACTGTGAAAAATACCTAGCCAGTGGGTGTCAATAGGAGCCAGGGAAGAGGTAGATAGTTACAGGTGCTGAGTACAGTGTGAAGGTCCAGTTGAGAAAGCTCCTAAAAGATAAGGTAACCCGAGTATGCAGTCAGGATTTCAGCAAGGGCCCACTGGAGATCACATCGTGGCTGACCCAACAGACAGAAATGTAAGGCAAGTCAGGTGCTTGTACGTATGTAAAAATGAAAGCAGAGCTACTGCTTTGGAATCTCCTGCTAGAGTCCCCAAAGCAATTTTGGCTCCTGGGGCAGAATGAAAGAAAGACACCCAAACCAATTGAAGCAAGAAGGAAGGTGTTCTTATTTTACACACACACACACACACACACACACATGTACACATGCATACACACATGTTTCTCTTACACAAAGCAGACTCTTGCTCTTGACCTTGATTTCCAGATTCCATTCTTCTTAGCAGAGCCAAGAGGGACTGGCAAAGGGCCTAGAGTTGGAGAGGGTATGTGAAACTTGAAAACATAAAAATTAAACATTAAAAAATGTTCATAACCCAAAGTGAATTCATATGGAGCCACAAAAATTGGCCTGTGACAGGTTCAGTGGCTTGGATCTTTAGATGGTGTTGGTGTTGAAAGCTGGAGCTAGGCTGTGTCTGCTGCCCAAGGTCATAGACCCACAGTAAGGAGGAAGAGCCACCATTGTGCACGTGGAAATCTAAGTTTTAAAACACTTTTTCTCCAAGAGACATCCTTAGCACCTTGCTCCTTTTGCTCTACAAATTATACTGGGTGACAGCGATAAAGTAAACATCCACAGCTCTTGAGTTTGCCCTTGACAGAGCACACTGTAAAGTCTCAAACAATAAAGGGTTTTCCGCACAATCCCAGCATGATTCAAAGTTGAATTGAGTAATCTTTGGTTCCAGAACAAGAAAAATAGCATTTAAGACAGCAAAAAAGCATTTTTTTCCCTCATGGAATAATGTAAAAACAGATTTAAGGTTTTATATTAGATGGTGGGGTAGAGAATTGAAGTATCTACCTTCTTTTAAGGTGAGGTAATACAGAGTCAAATTTTATTGATTTTGCTTTATTTAGCCCTAAATAGAAAAATAGTAGCATATAGAAATAAACCTGGAATAGTTGAAACTATATTTTAATATATTTCTAGTTTTAATAAAAATATGTAGCATATGGCTGGTTCAGTTCTTTACTTACTAGATAGGAATGTTATACAAATCCGCGCTTTTCAAAGTATGGTCTGTGGAATTGCAACATTAGCATCACCTGAGATCTTATGAGAAATGACACAGCTTGGGCCCCAACAGGGATGTAGTGAATCATAATCTGCATTTTATCAGATATCGAGGTGACTCACACACACATAAGAGTTCTCCAGGCACTGATCTCAGTTAACCATTCACCAAAGGCAACATCAAGTAGGCTTTGCAAAGCCACTCTTCCCTCCAGTGACCACGTAGAAACTTGCCATCAAAGTAAAAATTATGTTTGGTATGCAAATATAACTTCAAGACCAGTTCCCTAAAACTCTCCTCAAACATGCTAGAGCCACCACATATTTCTTTACTTCTGCACGTCTTTCTGTGAAACACTTCCTAGCGTAAATAACTTCACGTTTTGCATGTGATTCTTTTGCCTGTAACTTCAGAAGTTTGAATAACAGCTATGAAAGATAATGGAAATAAGTAATATTGAGAAGTTTGTATGAAAATTATATATATAAGTGAAAGACAAGGCAGAAACATAAAAGAACAAAAATAGCATAAAACAAATATCTGTATATTTTATTTATATTGAAAATAGATTTATTATCTAAATATAAAAATGATGCATGCTAATGGTTTTTCATAGTTTTTGCTAAGTAAAAAATAGAGGTAAATTCTCAAATAATACAAAAAAGTAGGGGAAAAACAGTATGTTAACAAACAACATCATGAAGGTATAAATTTCTTCTATACTTTTAGTAGCACAGTATCCACTTATCTTTTTCCAGGTAAGAATAGTGCCAGTTTTTCTTTAGGGATACTTCTCTTCCCCTTAGCCCACCCAGCTTTCAGGCCACATGCTATAGGAAACATCCTTTGTGGTTGGAGCATGTGACACAGCACCCAAGTCTAAGCCAATTAGGATCTTACATTCTCTAGAACACAGTGTTGATTTGGGTATGGGCACATGTCCCAAGGTAAGCCAGCCAGGCTCAATGAACCTAGAGCTTTCAACTGAATAATCAGGAAAAGATTTTCTCTCTTTCATGCTAGTGCTGAACTAGAAAGGAAGAGAGGCAGGGACTGTGGCAGCCATCTTGGCACCATGAGGCAAGATCCTGTTTTGAATATAGAGTCACCACAGAAAAAGCAGGACAGAGACTGGGAAACAAAGAGAAGCACTGGCTCATTTTGATGACCATGTTTGAAGCCCTGAAAAAGAGGTGCCTGAAAACCAATACTCTATACTTTTCAGTATCTGAGCCAAAAAGTTTTCTTTTTGCTTAAACTGGTTTGCATTGAGTTTCTGCCTCTTATAAGAGAAACATAACTGATACATGATTGTAAGAGTTTGTATATTTCTATGTGTACATATCCGTAGATGGATTTTATTATATATAATTTCATAATCATCATTCCTTATTTGCTATTTTTAAAAAGATTTTATTTTTTTAGAGCAGATTTAGGTTAACAGCAAAATTGAGAGAAGGTACAAAGATTTCATGTACTCCTGTTCCTACACAAGCATAGCCTCTCTCATTATCAATATACTCCACTAGAGTGAATTATTTTTTACAGTTGTTTTTTGTATAGGTAAATACTATGAAGGAAAATATTTGTTACAATTGAACATACAATGACACATGATTATTACCTAAAGTCTGTAGTTTATTTTAGGATTGACTTTTGGTGTTGTATTCTATAGGGCTGGACAAATGTATGATGACATATATCCAATATTGTAGTATTAATACAAAATAGTTTTTTTCCTCTAAAAATTCTTTTGTGCTCTGCCTCTTCATCTCTCTCTCTCTCCCCAACCCCTGGTAACCACTTTTATTTTTTTACCATCTCCATAGTTTTGTCTTTGTCAAGAATGTCATATAGTTGGACTCATATGGTATGGTACCTTTACAGATTGGCTTCTTTCACGTAATAATATGCATTTAAGTTTCCTCCATGTGTTTTCATGGCTTGACAGCTCATTTCTTGTTAGGATTGAATAATATTACATTGCCTGGATGTATCAGTTTGTCTATTCACCTACTGAAGGATACCTTGGTTGCCTTCAAGTTTTGACAACTCTAAATAAAGCTGCCATAAACATGTGTGTGCAGGTTTTTTGTGTGCACATCAGTTTTCAAATCTTTTGCATAATTATCAAAGAGAATGATTGCTGGAGTATATAGTAATGGAATGTTTAGTTTTATGAGAAACTGCCAAACTGTCTTCCAAAGTGTCTGTACCATTTTGCATTCCCACTAACAATGAGTGAGAGTTCCTACTGCTTTCACATCCTGTTGCCCCGCCACCCCCTCACCAGCCTTTGGTGTTGTCAGTGTTCTGGATTCTGGGCATTCTAATGGGTGTGGAGTGGTGTCTCCTTGTTGTTTTAGCTTGCAATTCCTTAATGACTCACGATGTTGAGCATCTTTTCATATATTTATTTGCTATTTGTACATCTTCTTTGGTTAGGTGCCTGCTCAGGTCTTTGGCTCATTTTTTTAAAAATCAGATTATTTTCTTATTGTTGAATTTGAGGAGTTCTTGATATATTTTAGATAATAGTCCTTTATCAGACATATCTTTTGCAAATATTTTCTCCCAGTCTGTAGCTTGTCTTTTCATTCTCTTGACAGCATCTTTTGAAAAGCAGAAAACTTTAATTTAATGAAGTCCTCTTATGATCAATTCTTTCTTTTATAGTCATGCCTTTGGTGTCATATCTAAAAAAGCCACCATCAAATACAAGGCCATCTGGATTTTCTCCTATTTTATCTTCTAGGAGTTTTATAGTTTTATATTTTACATTTATGTTTGTGCTCCATTTTGAGTTAATTTTTGTGAAAGGTGTAAGTAAGGTCTGTGTCTAGGTTAATTTTTTTGCATGTAGATGTCCAGTTGTTTCAGAGCCATTAGTTGAAAAGCCCGTCCTTGCTCCAATTGTATTGCCTTTGTTCCTTTGTCAAAGATCAGTTGACTATATTTATGTGGGGTACCTGCTATTTTCTAACCTGCTTTTCTCAAGCAAAAAATATGTCAAGAGCACCTTTTTGGATAATTATACTCAGATCTATACTGATATTTTATTAAATATATGATGCTCTATAATTTGTATCATAATTTATTGAATCAGTTCCATACTGAGAGACATTTATGGATTGCTTAAGTATACTAAAGAAAATCCTCATACAAATATATTAATTTAATCCATAAAATGATCTCCTCTGGCTAAATTTCTAAAAGGGGAGTTGTGAGGCCAAAAGGTATCTAATTTAAGATTTTATATACACTCCCACACTCTCCTTGAGAAATAGTCCATTGAATTGCATTCCTGCCAATAAGACTTAGGTGTTTCAGTGAGCCCTACAGTCACATAAACATCTACTAATTTCATGAGTGGAAAATGAATTATAATTTCTTTTCCATTTCCCTATTGATAAAAGTGACTATCTTTTCCACATGTTTTTCAAACCTTTTTATTTCTCCTTTTTTGAACTGCCTATTATTTTCTTTACCCATATTTCTGTTGGAGTGGTTGACTTTGTCTCACTGAATTGCTAGAACTCTTTACATATTAAGTCTATTAACTCTTTTTCATATATACCCCAGTTTGTATTTTGTTTGTGGGTTTACTTTAAAAGCTAATTTTATGGTTAGAAATTTTACATTATTATGTAACCAAACTTATCAAAGTTTGTCATGGATCCTGAGTTCCTTATACTGCTTAGAAACACTTTCCTGTTTTAAGATTATAAAATTATTCAACCATCTTTTTCTAGTATTTTATAGTTTCTTTCTTTTTTTCCTTTTCCTTTTTTTCTACACATTTGAATCTTTGATCCATCTGGAAGTTATTTTCCCATAAGGGATTCAGCTTTATTTTTCCCAAATGTCTAGCCAGTAATCTCAGTGTTATTTATTGAAAATTCAATTCATCTTCTTACCAATTTGAAATGCTATCTTTATCATATACTTAACTACCACATATCTTTGGATTTATTTCTAGCTCCTTTTTTTTTCTGTTTCAATTTAGATGATTTCTGTGCCTCTGTGGCAGTTCTGTTTTGGATATTGTAATTTATATGTTTCAATATCTAGTAGGACAAATATGCTTGTATTAACAGTTCCTTTTAAAAAAATTCTTCCAAATTTTCTTGGCTTTTTCATTGGTCTCTTTTCAAAATTAGTTTTAGGATAATTTACAAGTTCTTAAAGAAGTCTTGCTTTAATTTGAAATAAAATGCATAGATATTGTAGATTATTTTGAGGAAAATGAATAGAAGAATAGTCTTAAAATATTGAGATTTTGTAATCAAAGACATAACACACATTTTTATTTATTAAGTTACATTTAATGTTTGGTAGAATTCAGCTGTGAAGCCATCTGGTCCTGGAATTTTCTTTCTTAGAAGGTTTTTGGTCACTCTTTCAATCTCTTTATTTGTTATTGGTCTGTTCAGGTTTTTTATTCTTCTTGACTCAATTTTGGTAGTTTGTATTTTTCCAAGAATTTATCCATTTCATCTAGGTTGTCTAATTTGTTGACATGCAATTGTTCATAATAATCACTTACGATTCTTTTTATTTCTGAAATGTTTGTTGTAATTTCTTCACTTTCATTTCTCATTTTATTTTTTGAATGTTCTCTCTTTTTCTTTGCTACAGTAAGGATTTGTCAATTTTGTTTAAAAATCTACTCTTATTTTATTGATTCTTTCTATGGTTTTCCATTCTATATTTGATTTATTTCTGTTCTGATTTTTATTATTTCCTTCCTTCTGCTAATTTTGAGTTTAATTTGTTCTTTTCCTAGTTTATTGAGGCATAACATTAGACTATTAATTTGGAATCTTTCTTCATTTTAATGTAGGCATTTACTGCTATAAATTTCTCCCTTAAAACTGCCTCCAAAATGCTGCATCCCGTAGGTTTTGGTATGCTGTTTCCATTGTCATTTGTCTCCAGATAATTTTAAATTTCCCTTTTCATTTCTTCTTTGATCCATTGGTTGTTCAGGAGCATTGTTGTTTAATATCAGATATCTGTGAATTTTCAAGGTTCATCCTGTTATTGATTTCTAGTTTCATACCATTGTTGCCTGAAATAATGCCAGATATGATGTCAATATTCTTAAATTTATTATGACTAGTTTTATGGCCTAACATATGGTCTATCCCAGGGAATGTTCCATGTGTGCTAAAGAAAAATGTGTGTTCTTCTGCTGTTGGAAGGAAAGTTCTGTACATATCTGTTAGGTCCATTTGGTCAAAAGTGCAATTCAAGTCCAGCATTTTCTTACCAAATACTTTTCTGCCTAGTTTATCATTGAAAATGGGGTATTGAAGACTCCTACTATTAATATATTACTATCTATTTCACCCTTTATGTCCATTAATATTTGTTTTATGTATTAGGTGCTCCAATAGCGGGTGCATGCATATTTACAGTGATAACATCCTTATGATGAATTGACCCTTTTATCACCAAATAATGACCTTCATTGTCTCTTGCGACAGTTTTTGACTTGAAGGCTATTTCATCAGATATAAATAAAGCTAGCCACACTTGCTCTCTTTTGGTTACCATTTGCATGGAAAATCTTCTTTTATCATTTCACTTTCAGCTTGTGTGTGTCCTTAAAGCTTAAGTGAGTCTCTCGTAGGCAGCACATAGTTGGATCTTGTTATTTTTTTAATCCAGTCAGCCACTCTAAGTCTTTTGATTTGAAAATTTAATCCACTTATAGTCAAGGTTTTAATAGGTAAGGACTTACTACTGCCATTTTGTTATTTGTTTTGTGGTTGTTTTGTAGCGCTTTTGTTCCTTTCTTTCTCTGTTGTTGTTTACCTTTGTGATTTGATAATTTCCTGTAGTGCTAAACTTTGATTCCTTTCTTGTTATCATTTGTACATATGCTGCAGTTTTTTGTTTTGTGGTTATCTTGAGGCTTACATAAAACATCTTCTAGTTATAATCTGCTACTTTAAGCTGATAACAACTTAACTTCTATCACATGCAAAAACCCTAGACTTTTCTTCTCCCCACACAATTTATGTTTTTGATCTCACAATTTACATCTTTTTATATTTTGTATTCCTTAACAAACTATTGTAGTTTTAGTTATTTTTGACTGTTTTGACTTTCAACCTTCAAACTAGAGATATGTAAGATTTACATACCACCATTGCAGTACTGGAGTATTCTAGATTGGACTATATATTTGCCTCTACCAGTGAGTCTTATATTTTCATATGTATTTATGATAGTAATTATCATACTTTGATTTTTGCTTAAAGAACTTTCCTAAGCAATTCTTATAAGGCAGTTCTGATGGTAATGAATTCCCTCAGCTTTTGCTTGTCTGTAAAAGATTTTATTTCTCCTTCACTCTGAGCGCCGGCTTTGCTGGGTATGGTGTTCTTGGGCAAAGGTGCTTGGAGCAGCCGTGGAGCCAGGTTTCTGGGCTCAGGGTCTTGTGAAACTACTGTAGCACCTGAAACTCGAGGTGCAGGTTCGCTCTCCAAGGCAAAAGTCTATGTAGTTCTTCCACTAGCCGGGGTCTGTTGCTCTGAGGTGCGCCACAGCAGTGCAGTTCAGGGGGTGGGATGTAGCTGTGTTTCTGATCTGATACGCAGGGCACAGCACTGACATGGTTCTGGGGAAGAGGGGGTGCTCTGGAGGCTCAGGCCCTGGGGAGCAGGGCACCGCTGCAATTCCGGATCTGGAACCAACAGGGCACAGTGAAAGAACAGGCTTTGGGGCTGAGGGACCACATAGTGCTGACTCTGGCCCCTGGGATAGTAGGACAAGGCAGTAGTCCAGGCTGTGTGAGGCCAGGTGCAGCAGCAGCAAGGACTCAGGCATGGCAAGATGCTACTGTGGCTTGGGCTCTGGAGAGCGGGGAACAGTGCAGCAATGACCCACACCCCACAGAGGCAGGGTGCAGCTGGGACTGTGGGGAGCTAGTCCGGTTCCAGGTAGGTTGGGCACTGTGGCTATTAGATAGGCCTGGGAGGCCTAACACAGTACAGCTCAGCCAGGGCTCTGATTCACTGGGACACAAGGCGTCATGTCTGCTTAGCCCCAGAAAGCATGGCCACACAGGTCAGTGGAGACCCTAGATTTCTGGGGGTTAGGTGCAGTGTCAGCAGTGGTGCTGGAAGGTGCAACCGCTCTGGTATGCCGGAGACTCGGAACCCCAGGGCCTGGGGCGCTGCCTCCCCTGTGACATGGCAGGGCCTACTGCTCTGGTGTGCTGGTGGCCTGAGGTTGCTGGGGACCAGGTGCTGCCATAGCTGTAGTGCCTGGGACATGACTGCTTCAATACTTTGAGGATCCAGGTCCCCAGGAGCAGGGCACCACTTCGTCTCAGCCCTAAGGGGAGGGTGTACCAGCGACTGGCAGGGGCAGAATAGGGTGGCTGTGCAGTCACTTGGCCCTGGGGAGTAGGGCACAGCAGCAGCTCATAGCAGCAGCTTGGCTCAGAGGTGGCACCCGCTGGGTGAGCATGTGCAGTGTGGCCAATCCTCAGGGATGGAAGGATGCAGGGGCTACTTGCCCCCAGAGCAGAACACATGCTCGCAGTGGCTCTGTTTCCAAGATGGCGCAGAGCAGTAGCGGCACGGCCACAGGCGCAGCGTTGGCTCTGTCCTGGGGCAGCTCAGCACGTGCACTCTGGGGCTCTCCCTCAGCTGGGCTCAGCGCCCAGGAGGGCTGCAAGGGTCTGTAGTAGCGAGGACTGCAGGTGTCCACCGCGGGCACAGCGGATGCTGGGGTTCTCTCGCTTACCTTTCCCTGTGGGGAGAAGTCCCTCTTGGTTCTGAGCTGATCCCGACTTGGGGAGGTTGGGGGATGAAGGCAAAGTGTTCCCTTCCCTTATCTGTGTGGCCACCCTGGGTTTCTGTGCTCTATGGGATTTTGGCTTCTTTTTTGCTGTTCTCTGGTGCTCTCCTTTAGTATTTTGGTTGAAATGTAATTGTGTACTTGCTATTTTGGTGGTTTTGTGGGGAAGAAAAGCGCTAGGAGCTTCTAGGCAACCATCTTGCTGACATCTGACATCTCTTATGGTTATTTGTTTGTTTGTTTGTTTTTTGGTTTTTTTGAGACAGAGTCTCTCTCTGTCACCTGGGCTGGGCTAGAGTGCAGTGCTGTGATCATAGCTCACTGCAACTTCAAATTCCCCAGCTCAAGACACCTCCTGCCTCAGCCTCCTGAGTAACTGGGACTACAGGCCTGTGCCACCACGCCTGGCTAGTTTTTCTTTTTCTTTTTTTTTTTTTTTAGGGAGATGGGGTCTCACTCAGGCTTGTCTCCAACTCCTGGCCTCAACCAGTCTTCCTGCCTCTGCCTCTCAAGGATTATAGGTGTGAGACACTGTGCCCAGTCTCCTGTGGTTCTTAATATATTGATTTTTAGTCAAGGTATAGCTATTTCTCCTCATTTTGAGAAACTAGGAAATAAATATTAATTTTGGTAATCATAATTTTAGTTTCTAAGTGCTTACTCTCATCTCCCTTGTTTAAAACCTAAAAAGACTGAGGCACAGACTGTTTTGTTATTTTGTGATATGATTGTACCCCTAAGTTGGTGATCTAAGGAAATATCTATTATACTGCTAAAAATACAACCAAGGAACTAGCAGCCCACAATGATTGGTATAGGACACAAAATTTAAAACTTAAATCTCTAGTAGACCACTTTATTCCCTTACCTTGAATGACAACAGAGAGACTGTTTCAAAACTGAAAATGGTTAAAATGAAAGATCCACTTTTGAAATCCATCTCACCTTCAGTGACCTCAACTATTATATTTTAGTTTTCAATCTCCCTTCTCATTAAAATGCAAAAGAGGCAATAACTGTAGTCAGTCTAAGTCCTGCACGAACAACAGGAAACACACCCACTGGAGGACATGGCTCCACTCTGCTTTGGCAGTGGAAACTTGCCTCATATTGATTAGGCAATTATATAGCCTAATTTTTTTCTTATTTTTTGAATTATGGTATCGCTCATGGCATTATATTAAAAATTAGCCCATGGCAAGGGAATAAGGGAGGGGAATAGGAATGAAGTATATTTTCCCACTCACAGGAATTGCGGCCAACTGGCAGAAAATAGCAAACATGTCAGCATATCACCCTGCTCTCGCTCAGAAGGGAAGTAATAGCCTCCTTTCCCATCTAGTCCCCATGCACCAGAATGAATTCTGAGAATCACACCATTTTCTCCGCAGGTTTGCCTTTCTGGCAGTGTGTGTGTGTGTGTGTGTGTGTGTGTGTGTAACTCTCATGCACAGTCTCCAGCAGGCACGGAGTCTGCTGGACACGGGTTGTTTCAATCCCTCCTCTAACATGTGGTCATCAATCCCACTGTTTCCTTACAATGAATTTTGCAAAGTGAGCCTTTGCAGTGCCCGGCACGTGCTTTAATTAACCAAAGACCGAGGATCAGGAGACGCTAACTCTTCCCAGGACTTTCCCAGGGCGGTGTGGCAATGAGGTTAGCCTGGCAACAGAATGGTTTAGGAACTCTGCGCTGATTTTTCTCTCTGCTTTGGCAAATGAAAGTGTTGTTTTTCTTTATTTTTTTTTTCTGTTGCTGTTACATTTTATTAATAATGTATAAAGTATTAGAAATCTTTTGGATCTGATTATGATTTTGGTCCAGAAAATGTGTAATTCCCAATGAAGAATATATCAAAAAAAAGCCAACTCCTTTCCAAAACCGTATTAATCAGATGTTAGTATATGAATAGCTTATGGCTTGGCAAAGAAACTTGTCCCATCACCCAGCACCTTTTTACTTAAACCATACACTTTGAGAGGAATTGGTTTCCTTTATCCTGTCAGTCAGGGTCCTTGCAAGAAATAACTGGCACATTCAAATTAGCTAATTTGAAGATTGTATTTAAAAAGAGACCAGTTACAAAGGTGTGGACAAAACCACAAGGGATTAGTTGCAGTCCTTGGGGTAAATAATAGCAGAGAACCACTTCCACTCTAGGCCCGAGGGGACGAGGGGAGGAAATTGCTACTGGAACAGGGAGAAAGAGAAAACTGGGTGAAGGGGCCCCTCATGAGAACTGAAATCCTCATTTAAAGTCCATGGCCAGCCCACAGCAACCAGCAAAGAGGAAATGAAGGAAACAAATGTCCGGACCCCACGCTCCTCCTTCCCTGGGTCTCCTACTGGTGCTCCCATTGGTCAACTCTACTGAGTCTCAAAGGCAAGGGGCCCAATGATGCTGCACTTAAGTTGGCCTCCTGATGTGCAAAGCATGGTGGGAAGAACAAATGGAGCAACTGAAAGAGATCTAGCATGTTTCTACTACAATCAACTAATATTTCTTCAACGACATTTAAGGAATTTCTCATTTCCAAAATTTCATGATACACATGAATTGAAATTCAAGCGTCTCTAGGTTGTAAGGGACTGCTGTGATGAAGTGTAAATACCTTGAAATTCACTGCCATGAGATGTGTATTCCAATACTGGCTTCATCATGTATGAGTTGTATAGCTTTGAGTGACTCATTTCTGATCCCTGGTACTCAGAGGTATCTAACAGAATGGTGATGATAGTCACATCTTTTTTACTTTTGTCACAGAATTGTTGTTAGTATAAAACTATCTAGAGTATGTGAGAATACCCTATTAACTATAAGAAACTTTAATTTGCTTTGGAAAAATTTCTTTCAATCTATGATACTTTCAACTTCTTTACATGTCAAACTTTCTTCCTTGAAAAGGAAATATCATTGTCAAAGTTGTTCAGTCATTTAACTGTTTACAAATCTGTATTTTATGGAAGTAAATGAGTGCTCAGAGTGTATACAAGGACTTTCCCCAGGGAATTTCCAATTTCCTTCATCACAGCAAGTATATCTTACAAACAATGTCTCATAGAGAGAGACTGCTTTGCTCATCAATTACATGCAGTTACCTTCAGAGAGAGCGTCTGACTTGCCAAGTGTACTGCTGATCTGGCTTTAGCTAGGGAAGCAAAGAGATGATGCAACACGCATTGCATTGAGGACCTTTGGGTATTGTCTTCCTAGCTCTCTCACTCTGGAACTCTGAGCTGGTTCCAGAGGTTATGAAAAGTCATGGAAAGTGCAATGCATAGGTACTTTGGGATGCGTGTTCTGGGGCTATTCCAGCAATAGGAAAGGATTCTAATTTGAGAGACTTTAGCAAATCTCTCTCAGAAATACAAGTAGAAAAAAAAGTATGATCATATAGGGGATTTGGAAAAAAAATAATATGTTTAAACAGATATGCATTTATAAAAAGAACATTTTCTCAGGCACATAAGGTTCATGCACAATAATAGATCACATATTCAGCTAAAAATAAAATATCAATAAACTCAAAATATCAGAAACTATAATGTCACATCTTTAAACCAAAATGCAGTAAAATCAAATTTTAAAAACTCCTAAAGGATAAGTAAAAAGAGAGACACCAAGACAGGAAAATCAATCCATTTGAAAATTTGAAAACAAAAAATGATAACAATAAACAAAAACTGGATTAAAATTGTTTAATAAAATAAAAATTAAATCTAAATGAACTAAATAATATAAGCTAGACAAAGAATGAAAAAACACACCTCATAAATATAGATGATTCAAAGGATGATTCAAAGAATTTCCAAAACAGTAAAAGAACATTTCATACAAAGTAATTTTAAAAATCAAAATGATTGACTTTTCTAGAAAAATATAAATTAATGGGATTGTATCAAGAAATTAAAAACAGAATAGATCAGCACCACAGAGAAAATGTAAAATACAGTCAAAGGCCAGGCCCAGGGTATTTTATGAGTGAATTCTACAAAATCAAATCTGGATATGAAAAGAAGAGAACACAATAAACCTCTTCTAAAACTAGATGTAAAAACCCTAAATAAAGTATTAGCAATTTTAATGAAGAACTTCACTAAAAGAATAATATATATCATAATCAAAAAGAGTTTAACATGATACTATTAAATACCGGAAAAGTAATAAGCAAAAAGGAATAGTATAGATCATGCAGAAATGTGTGTTTATAAACAGATATGGTTTATATTAAAATAAGTCATTTCAAATTGGTGAGAAATTGACGGATTATGCAAAAAGTGGTAGCAGAACAATTGACTATTTTAAGAAAATTAGATTCCTACATCATACAATATTTTTTAAAAATTTACTTTATTGTGATAAGAGCAGTTAACATGAGATCTACCTTCTTAAATTTTTAAGTGTACAATATGGTATTGTTGACTATAGATACAATGTTATATAGCAGATCTCTAGAACTTATTCATCTTGCTTAACTGAAACTTTATGCTCATTGCTCTCCATCTCCCATCCCCTGGCAACCACTATTCCACTCTCTGATTCTGTGAATCTGACTATTTTAAATACGTCACATAAGTGGAATTATGCAGTGCAGCAGGTTCTCAAGTAATGTTATTTCATCCAATGTGGTTTCCTTATAATGTTGATGAGAAAAAAATCGATCCCCAGCTCGAGCCACTGTCTATATGGAGTTTGCATATTCTCTCCATGTCTGACTGTGTTTTCTCTGGGTACTGTGCTTTCCTCCCACATCTCAAAGATGTGCACTAATCCACAGGTCTAAATTGTCCCAGCAGGAGTGGCCGTGGGGGGTGTGTGTGAGTGTGCCTTGCGGTGGAATGGTGTCTGGTCCACGCTTGCTTCCTGCCTTGCACTACCAGCTGCCAGGGTAGGCTCTGGCCACTCTCAACTCTGGACAGGAGTAAACAGGTTGGAAAATGAATAAATGAATAAATACAAACTATTATAAGTTAAAAATTCATAGAGTCCACAATAATTATACAAATGCATCACAATAAATACTGCAGTACAAAAGCCCACCATATTTGTTATTGTTTTTGAACTGCAGGATGGGATGAGCTGTTCCCTACAATTTTTGCTTTGCAAACATTTATTCCTTGATTTAACCCACCACCACTGCAACTGCCATTACTCCTTGATTTACCAAAAATTGGGTAAATAATTATCTTACATGTTTTTATTAATCACTCTTACATATATGTATAGCTCACATTTATTTCAATGTTTAATATTGGAAGTGTTTTGGGACTTTATTTAGAAGTTTGGTGATGTTTTTGGGACCAGAAATATGCCATAGGAACTTAACTTGTTTATATCCATTGGCCTATGGAAAAATTGGTTTTGTTATACATTGTTTTGCTTAAAATTGAAGTTCCCAAGAATCTGTAGATGATACTAAGTGAGGACTTACTGTATTTGCCTTTCTGTGACTGACTTATTTCAATTAGCATAATGTCCTCAAGATTCATTTATATTATTGCATATTCCACAATTTCTTTCTTTTCAAAGGCTGAATAATATTCTATTTCATGTATCCACCATGTTTTTTCAATCCATTCATCAGTTCAAGGACATCTAGGTTATTTTCATATTTTTGCTATTGGTAGTAATATTATAATTAACATGAGAGTGCCAATATTTCTTTGAGATTCTGATTTCACTCTTTTAGGTAAATGCCCAGAAGTGGGATTCCTAGATCATATAATAGTTTTATTTTTACTTTTTTGAGAAACTTCCATATTTTCCCCCTAGCAGCTGCATCATTTGTAGTTTCCATCAATTGTATGCAAAGATTCCAGTTTCTCTTCATCCTCGTCAACACTTGTTGTCTTTTGTTTCTTGATAATAGTTATTCTGACAGGTATGAGGTGATATCTCACTGTGGTTTTAATTTACATTTCTCTAATGATTAGTGATGCTGAGAATTTTTCATATATTTCATTTATATCTCCATCTCCACTTATTTCCTAAGTGATTTTATCTGTCTCTTGGCTCTCTAATTTATAACTTTAACCCAGACTCTCCTCTGTATTCCAAATTCATATACCCAAACTTAGATGTAGTATAATAGGCATCTTATATTTAATTTGTTCAAAAACTAACTTTTGATCTTCCCCCAGCTCTTCTCCAAGTTCTCAACTCAAAATGGGCTTTTATTTACCCAGTTGCTCAGGCCAATATCCTGAGAGGTTTTTTATTTTTATTTTTTGAGCCTTCTCTTCTCTCAGAGCTCACATCCAAATCCAACCCATTGGTAAGTCTAGCCAGCTCTTTCTACAGTACAGAAAAAAAAAAAAAAAAAAAAAAAAAAAAAATTCTTTCCACTTTCACTACCATCAGCTTGGTCCAAGCCACCAACATTTCTCCATTTAACTACCTGCCATGGTCTCCTGGCTGGTCACCCTCTTCCACTCTTGTTTCTTTATAGTCTATATTCAAACAGGACATGGAAAGATTCCTTTAAAGTAAAAATGTGATCATATTTCTCCCTTGTTCAAAATCTGCCAATTGTTTCTCC
The DNA here is from genome assembly GCF_041146395.1 of Eulemur rufifrons. Lineage (NCBI taxonomy): Eukaryota > Metazoa > Chordata > Mammalia > Primates > Lemuridae > Eulemur > Eulemur rufifrons. The sequence goes on along the minus strand of NC_090999.1, from coordinate 87,438,147 downwards.
TCTCATTGCAAGAAAAGTCAAAGCCTTTACCATGGTCTGCAGGGTCCTGCCTAATCAGGTTCCCGGTTACCTCTTCCACCTCATCTCTTTTGTCCCTAGGCTTACCCCTTGCCAGACACCCTGGCCTTGTTGCAGTTCCGCAGCCGGGCCACACTAATTCCTGCCCTGGGACCTTTGCAATGGCTGCTCTCTGTGTCTCAAAGTCTTCTTCCCCAAGTCTTGAATGGCCTCCGTTCTCCTTTTTAAATTCTATGCTCAAATATCTCTTTTCAAGACATTTCTCTGACTACCCGATCTAAACCGAATGCTCAACATTCCCATCAGTCATTCCCTTATCCCATTTTGTTTTTCTTCACGGAAAAATATTTACTTTTATTTCCCCCTCCATCCCCTCAATGAAAGCCCCAAGAATTAGGGAATTTTGCATTTTTCATTTACTGCTGCATTCCCTCCCAGTGTCTAGACAGTGTCTGGAACATGGTAGGTCTCAATAAATACTTGTTTTCTGTTGGTTTAACACCAGCACTATTTATTTTCTAAAGAGAATTATGTAGGGCACTCTCAAATATGTGATATCCGTCCTGTGGCAGGATTATAGATGCTGCCCATGGGATTCAGGCTCAGCTGTGACACCCTGTCTAGGAAGAAGCTTTAGGAGCCTGGGCGTGGTTCACCACGTCTTGGCCCCTCTGCCACCATGACCAGCAACGTTCCAGACAGAGGCTGTTCTGTCAGCCTGTGCCCCAGAGAATGTTCTGGAGCAAAGCCACAGTGCATCACGGCATATGTAATAAATACGCTTTGCTGTATTAAGCCATTGAGGTTTGGGGACTGTTTGTTTTCACAGTATAACCTAATTTATCCTGACTGGTACAAACACCTAGGCAACCACGGTCAAAGGGAGGGCCCAAGAGTACCTAAGACATATTTGACATATTACGTAAGTTTGCCCGAACTGGCTCTTCCTTAACAATCTAGTGCTCCGTCACCACATTTTCTTTGCAAAATAGAAAAATTTTAAAAAGCACTAGGATATTTATTTTGGCATGATCACATTTTTTCATAAAAAAGCAATGTAGGAAAAAGTAACTAACGTATCTTATGGATTTAAAAACTGTTTACCAAACATGGCATATCTTAAAATCAAATGAGAGACATACAAACAACACTGATTCCAAAGATGTGTCTCAGACTGGCTGAACTTGAATCTCTGGGTCAATGTCTTCAAATCTGTATTAGCTGTAAAGTTCCCTACTGACTCTGCTGTAGTGGGTCCAAAAATCAGTAGTCGAGGTAAATATTTCTCTATGTAAGACTCTAGGAGACACAGTGATATACAGACCAGCAAGAGCCCCTTATCTATTCCACTTAAAAACTTATCCAAGTATATAACTTCTGACACTTCAAATTGTCAATGGAAACATTTACATATGTAGGACGACTTTCTATAGGAGAAAAATTTGCTTTAGTTTTAGCTGCAATTAAATGGGAATAACTTACTGTACACAAAATCCTTAAGGCGTATCACTTAGATGCCCCCTTGTAGAAATAGAACCAAGAATGCCATCACAATGCAATCCGACTGTTCTCTGTTTAGGCAATATGAGACTGACTGGGACCCAGCAGGGGAATTTCCTTCATTAATACAATATGAGGCAATTGCTTACATTATTTTACAAGAGGTAATTCAGATAAAGTAGTAGCAGTCACCAAGAATCCTACAGGAAACACCAGGATTTTATTGTTAGGTGCCAGAAATAGCCTGTGTTGGATGTAAAAAAAGAAATGGAACACTGTGGATAAATGCAGACAATATCGATAAAAACCTGCTTCTCACACGAAAAGGCCTTTTAGCCCCATTCATGCCTTGTCCAGGATTCCCTCCTTCACAGGGATGAAGACGTGCATGAAAAGAGCTCCGGCCTTTTGGACCTTTTATTTGATCTTGATGGCAGGGGGGAAGGTGTCATAAAGTTAAAATGTCGAAGGAGAGAGAAGTTCGAGAGTTAGAGAAAACACAATCATCTAACAATTGCTCTGAAAAGAAAGCAGAAGTTTTATACCAATTTGTAATGCATTTGCTTTTAGGAGCAAGAGGTGGTCATATTGAACAACCCTTGTCCAAAATGAGACGTGTAGTGAGGGTCACCAAGCCAGAAGCAATAGCTGGGAGCAGTGTGGTTTGCTGGGTAGCAGGGATCAGTTCTGTGTGCCTTGGCAGGAAGCCCGGGCCTCATGCAGATATACACGCAGCATTTGGGGGAAGCAGATAAACATCTACCATTGCCGACAGATGAAGAGAACCGGTCTACCACATCTTGGCTTCTTTGTCTTCATTTTTAGTAATGCAAACACAAATGAGATTTTTCTTTCCTATGAAGTAACTAATTACTAGGTAAGTTATTTCAAGTCCTAGCATTACTGCAAAGAAAAATAAATTCCTTCCTGGCACCACCTTAAAAGAGAATTTCAATTGGATTAAGTCCCTTTAATCTAGATGAACATAATAATACCTTCTTTTTTTCAGCCATCCCTCAGTCAAATCCTCCCTGTTCCATCTTTCCTTCATTCCCACTTGAAAATAAATTTACTCCTTGAATTGTATGACTATATCTTGCCAAATATAGGCATACGCATAGATTTTAGTAAATTATCTGCATAATTTGAAAGAATTCAAACATGAATGTCTGTTTGACAGATGGCAGAGAGGTGGAGCTCTGAAGCCCGGTCCCTAACAGGCCACGGACCGGTACCAGTCCGAAGCCCAGGGCTTGGGGACCGCAGCTCTAGAATGCCAGATGAATCTGTCTGCTTTGTACAATATTTTTTTTTCTGCTCATATCAACCCTGTGAGTTCAATGAAGTGAGAGTTGTCTAGAAAATGCAAGTTCCTGTTTTTCTGAAATTTTTATTTAAAATGTTTATAACTAATTATTAATTTATAGGTACTTTTCCCCTCTCATTATTTCAACTGGCTTATTTTAAATTTAATACTGAACAGATGAGGTGTTTATCATTGCAGGCTGGAGTCACCTAAATGTAGCCTAAAGTGGTGTCGAGAAGAAAGAGAAGATTCTTTCACGTCTTAAGTCTACCTTACTGTTTTAATAAGTGAAGTATGTCTCTTATTTTTCTCAGATTTCCCCCAGCTTCTAATTCCTACATGACAGCTGACAAACTTCAACTTCCCCTCAAAGATTGTCAGTGGAGCAATGTTTTCTTTCTCCAGAGAGATCTTCATGAAATCTTCCAAAAATCCACTTCGCCCAGGGGAAATGTTACTTTATTTTGGTAAAATTGTGAAGAATACATATTTTAGTTCTCAATTCTTGTTTACCTGCTAGATACAAGATCATATAAAAAAGAAAAGTAAAAAGAAGGAAAAGAGATCTTGATTTCTCAATTGTTCAAAAAGTTTCATAGTGTAGTTCTTTGTTAACCTTTGCTATTTTTGATATTTCAGAATTTTAAAAATCCACCATTATATGTTTTTATAGTATGCTTCATAGTATTTCATGGTATTTATTTTCTTCATAGTATTTATGACTTATTAAGTAATTTTTATATAATTATTTTTAATATTTTCTTTCCCATTAGCTTACAATTTCCGTAAAGACAGGTACTATGCCTTTCTTATTCACCTCTGTGAAAAATATTTTTAAAGTCAATGCATAAATTAATTTGAATAAATGAATGGATCAGAATGACTGGGCCAATCTATACAGTGGGAACAGAAGCAACTTTTATGTTCTTGATAAACACAAATTGTCCTAGCCTTTTACAGAGGCTGAATCCTTATTCAGTGGATTAAACATCTGATAACATTTAGAAAGTAATCCTAGGGTTGAATGCTTTTTTGTCAACTTTTAAGAAGTTTCCAGAAATCAGGATTCAAGCAGAATGCTGACTGAGTGCAGCTGTTGTTACACACCTGATAGGATGAGTTCCTGAGACCTCGAGAAAGCGGTGGGACATCATGAGCAGTTTGCTATGACATCACGGTGGTCAACACATAAGGAATGCCTGTCAGGGGGTTGGTACATTAGCAAGTCTCTTGAGATCATTTTAAATTTGGAACTACGTTTCCAGAACTGGGACAGGTCTAAACTTTTAACTTACTTACAAATAAGTTAGAGGGCCACAGTTTCATGGTTGCTGGCAAAAGACACAGGACTCCTGACCAGAGACCAGGAATGGTTCCTTACACCCAGCAGTAGCAGGAACAACATTTCTATGCTGGTCCCAGAGCTCCAGCTCCTCCAGGTCAATGTGAGGAGAGCCACGGTACACCTCCACTCACAGTGGGTTATGTTACAGGGCAGGAATCTCGAGCTCGGGGAACCTGAAGCTTTGCTAAAGGCAGTAAGCATGCCTGCCTTTTGCTCTAGAGAGAGACACGCTGTCTTCCATTGCATAAACTTTCTTTAAACTATGACCCAGAAAAAAGGACAATCAGTACATCTTTTGCAAGAAACATGAGATATTATACATGGAGAATTGTCCCCCAACATCATATCTCTTGAAAGTGTTTTTCAAGGGCTTTTATTAAGTCAATTGACACACAAAGCTGTGCACAAAGATATCCTCTAGCACTCTACATGGCTCCCATACGTGCTGACGACAGGAGGGTGGAATAAGCTGAGAGGAGGGCTGGCAAGCCAGTGTCCAGCTAAGAAACAGAGGGCAGGTGGTAAACACCCCTTCTATCAACCAGCTCTGTTGCATCTGATGGTCGTTAAAGATTGATGCAGCAATCAGGGGTAAGAAAGATCCCAAAAATGCCATTTCTCTCTCCTGTCAGAATATATTGTCATTTGGGGCAAACTAAATCATTTCTCTGTACTTTCATTTATTCTTATCTAGAGCTTATGAAAGCCAAAATAATCCTTTCAAAGGCTACTTAATCTCTGCTTAAACGGAGCGCCTTTGTTATCCTCAAAGGCCAGAGAAAACGCAAGAGCAAGAGTTCAGATATGTCAGGGGTTGCAGGGGTGAAGGAAAAAGAAGAAAAGCCATTTGTCACCTGTCATGCAAGGACCCAGCAGTACTGACATGGAAGTCCTGTGAACCTGGCTCACTCCTGTTTTTGCTAATGCATTTATGCTAAAAGTGAACAGTAGTTTCAAGGTACAGAATAGAAGAGAGCCTTTGTTGTGCAAGACAATTATGCTTTTTTTTTTTTTTTTTTTTAAATAAAAACATTCCCTGCCTTTGTTCTTTAGAGTGAGTATCTTCCCGTACAACAGGCCCTCAGGGCACACAGATAGGAAGTGGAAAGGTTCTTGCAAGGAATGATAAAAAGATCTTGAGGATTTATAAACTGTTTCATCTGTCAGAAACTACTTATGAAGATCTGGCACTTAGAATGAATTATTCTATTTAAGCAAAAATTGAGAAAATTGCTTAAGTCTCACCCTAAGGTACCTGCAGTCAATCAGATACTAAGACATTCTATAAACTATAAACTTAAGAGAAAAGAAATTGCATGTCAGCGTAGATGTCTGTAGTGAGATGAATGACTCCAAAGAGAATGTATTCCAGTTTTGTTCCCCAGGCTGCTTGTATTGGGTGATTTTTCCATTCTAAGCCTCTAAGGAACTTAGGGAGGACTTTTGCAAGGACTACATCGCAAGAATAGGTGCTCCTTTCATTCCTCCAGTGAGATCTCTCCCTGCACTATTTCTACCATCATCTAGCGCTGCAGTCCCCAACCCCTGAGCCACGGACCAGTATTGGTGGCCTGTTACCAATCAGGCCCAGGCTGCAGAGTTCCACTTCCCCACTCCCCAACTTAGTAACTGGCCACACAGCAGGAGGTTAGCAGCTGGCAGGGAGCAAAGCTTCATCTGTATTTACAGTCTCTCTCCATCGCTGACATCACCACCTGAGCTCTGCCCCCACCAACCCCCACCCTGCACATTGTCAGTGGAAAAATTGTCTTCCATGAAACTGGTCCTTGGTGCCAAAAAGTTTGGGGATCACTGAATTCTAGCACATGCAAATATATTTGAAAACTTTTTTTAGAGTGTCAGGTATTACACAGAGTACTCTACCTGAATTATTTTTATTAATTTCTAGCAACGATCCCATGAGATACTGTATTAACCTCATTGTACAGATGAAACTGAGGGGCGGGGAGATTAAGGAAGCTAGTCCAAGTTCCCTAGTCATAGTGATTGATAATGGGATGGAAACTCTGGCAGCCTGACTCTAAAACAGATTCTTCTAAACACTCCAAAATGCTACATTGTACCTCTGCCCTCAGAAGTCACGGGGTCACTGATTTAGTTGGAGTTACAAGGGAATTTTGCTAACCAGCCTTTTCTCATTGTGGCTACTCAGCACAGACTCAGTTCTCCTAATTTGCCCACTTACAAATTTTAGTCCTTTTTTCCCTTTGTCTCTTCTACTTTCCCCTCATCTCTCTGAATTCAGAAAGCCTCACCAGTTCTAATTCTTCATACATTTGCCAAATGCACCCCCTTGCAGTGCTTGGTACATGGCAGAGGCTTAAGAAATGTTTGTTGACTGAGCTTAGAAAGCAGATAATTCCCACCCTACTGGACTTTTTAGTGTTGAAACCATCCACTGCACACACTCTGCCTTAGGATGTTGCACCTTTGTTCTTTCCTTTGAATAAATAAATTCCCACATTTCTGCCTTAAGCATTTGCTCCATAGATCTGGGATCACCAATACAACATGCCAAGCTCACTTGAACCAATGGCCCTGTTATGAAAACATTTTGGAAGATTCACCTTTTTCCCAATGTTTTTATTTAATTGTTCAATCAACACTTCCAGAACTGCTCCAACTAAAATAATCATTTCCTGAGACTCCATTGACAACATTTATTAGATTTGCATGTAGTTTTTGTCAACTGAGCATTATAATAATAGCGATTGGCATGTAAGACATGATGTCCTGGTACTCCCAGGGACATTAGAACCATCTTTAAAACAACAGATAAGAAATCAAAATAAGGTTGGGAAGAAGGAAAATGTCTTCTCCTTAGTCTAGAGAAAAGGTCTTACATATTATATAGGTTGTGTCTGGAAAAGTCACCACGTCAAGCAATCAATAATGTTCATTGACCGATATTTTTCATGGCTGCTCATGTCTACTTAGCTCCTCTTGGCTGTCTGCCCTGGCTTCTGTTTCTCTCTCTCCCTCTCCTGACAGAACACTCCCGTCAGTTGGGTTTTAATTCTGTGGCCAGTGCTACCCCTGAATGCTAAGTCCTGACTGGCAAGAATGAGGCTGCTGTGTCAAGCTCTCCATGTGAGGATGAGCTCTTCTTTCCATCGCTCATTCCCGCACAACCCCAATTCTGTGTCGTGAAAGGTCACAAAACGTTAGGATTTTCTTCAAGAAACCGAGAATTTACTCTTAACCCTGGCTCCTCCTCCAAACTCATCTCTAGTCACATGATCCTACTTGAAGTAGAGCCAAGAAAGGAATTTCACTCCCTTTTGGTCATTAGCCTCGTAGCTCCCAGTCAGCGCTAAGTGGACTTGGAACTAGTAGACACATTCCAGGCGAACACTCTGGGGTCTAGACAGTGGAACTGCGCTCAAGTGCCCCGTAGACTGTCCAGCAGAATTCCTGAAAGCAATCTCTGCCTTTCCCAGTGCAGGATCTTTGCCTCTAATCCTCCACGCCATTCCCAAGCCCACTCCTCCCTGCACTGTCATTCCCCTCTTCAGAAGCCATTAGTAATCCTCTCTCTCTTTTTTTCTTCCTGCCCCAACAAGCCTAAGCTTTTCCTGGATTTTGTAACCTCCATAAATTTGTCTCCTCCTTACTGTCTGTTGCAGAGATTTTGAGGAAGGGATTTGCATGCAGGAAGTACTGAGCCCACTGTGGGAACTCATGGCTCTGGGGAAATGACAGAAGCAGGATTGGGCAGAGAGGGTTCAGGCTGTGATACGGTCACAACAGAGTCCTTCCATGATCCTGTGGGGAGCCCCGGGGCTGGGATGGTCCTGCAGAACTGTCCTTCCATTAAGGCACGAGGGTGCAGCCTTTATACTGTGGCATCAGTCAGTCATTGGATATGACTGCCAGGTGGCTCTCTTCAGCTCAGGACAATTTCTGGAGTGGTCACAGCTGAGAGACTTCAGCAGCCAACAGTCCCAGCTGCTGGGGGAATGAGGATTTTTTATCCTGAAGGGAAACTGTGAAAGCGAAACGCCACCATGGTGTCCACCATCCAATTATTTTTCTTTTCCTTCTCCAACACATGTTTTTCTTCCAATCTGGCCCTATTTCTTGAACATTTTAGTCTCATGTCTAGAATGCTGAGTCTTCACTTTTGCTGTTTCACTACTAACCTGGGTCTCTGTCTTTCACTAACCTATTGAGATATTATCACTTCTTCATGTCCCAGTTGTTTGCAGCCCTCTACGCACTCTGTCATTTGCATACCTTCCATCTGTGGCAACAGTTAGTATTTAAATACAGTGTCTCTTAGTTGAAGCAGCAATGTCACTGGTTTGTGTACCTGGAGATAGGAGTGGGCAAAGAAGAGATGGGTGTATTTGTCTCTTCATTTTGGATTATATTTTTCTTGAGGGCAAAAACCATGGTTTTAATTTCTTATGTTCTCTACAATTTATGCACAGTGCTGTGCATAATAAAAATGTGCAGCACCTTCACAAAAATATACATTTAGGCACTTACTTTGCGCCAAGCACTATTTTAGATACTGGGGTTTTAATAGTAAATAAGATAGATAGAGGCTCTTCTCTTAAAGGAGGTTACATTTTGGTTGTTAAGAACTAGAAGTCAGTCTACTACTTATTTTATCCTGACATATAGTTAGTCATTATCTAGAAATAACAATATTGTACATATAAAGAAACTGCCAAATCTTACATCTTCCTTACATAGTGAAACTAAGTTATGGTAATAAATTAGCTCTGAAATCTCAAATCTCAGTAACTTTACATAACAAAAGTTTATTTCATACCTGATATGGGTTGGGTGGCTCTCCTCCATCTTGGAGCTCCATCATTTGCAACATGTGGCCTCTGAATCCTCCTCATTAGGGAAAGAGAGAGCTCAAAGGCACTCTGGATTTTCTGGGTTTTTTTTTTTTTTTGTTGTTGTTGTTGTTTTTGAGGCAAGGTCTTGCTCCCTTACCCAAGCTGGAGTGCAATAGCAGCACAATTGTAGCTCACTGCAGCCTCAAACTCCTGGGCTCAAGTGATCTTCCTGCCTCAGCCTCCTGAGTAGCTGGGACTACAGGCAAGTGCCACCACGCCTGACTAATATTTTTATTTTTTTGTAGAGAGGGGGGTCTTGCTATACTGCCCAGACTGATCTCAAACTCCTGGCCTCAAGTGATCCTCCCATCTTGGCCTCCCAGAGGGCTGGAAATATAGATGTGAGCCACTGTGCCCGCCCACCATTCTGGCTCCTAACTGCTTCAGTCCTTCTGCTTCAGTTCATTCACTATAAATAGGACATGGCCTTGAACTAACTGTAAGGGAGGCTGAGAAATGTAAAAGAACAAATTAATAAGCAATGAGCACTAATTTTCTCTGTCAAAAGCCAATAGCTATTGAATACTTCCATGTGACAATACTGTTCTAAGTGCTTTACATCTATTACTCTCAACCCTATGAGGTTAATACTAATATTTATCCCATTTTACAGATAAAAACCTGAGGTACAAAAAGGATGAGTCGTTTACTCCAGATCCCATGGGTAGTAATTGGTGAAGGTGGAACTGTTAACTCAAGCTCTAAGCTCCGAAATCTATTCTGCTTCCACCAATAATACTTTAAAAATAAAATAAATTAAAGCCCTAATAGAAATGCCTGTCTTCTTTCTGGACAGATCTTTGAAAAACATCCTATAGAATCGTCTCTTGTTTTATTTTGGTGTGAATTAGAGTACTAAATCAACCTATCATAGAAGTTTCTCTCTTCCAAATTTTCCTTTTGAGTAGCACTTCGGTTCTCTCTCTGCTCTACATGAAAACACTTGAGATTTTTAAATTTTTTACTCTTTTAATGGTCATGAATAGCTCAAGGATTTCAGTGAGCTACCTTTGAACTATAAGCCATACCAGTCTTCTAAGAGCCTTATGATTAAACAGAAAGTTATTGATGATTAAAATTGTATTTCCTGTCCCCAACTAAAAAAAAAAAAATCCTTCTAATGGTTAACCTGGACAGAGGCTACTAAAACACACATGTTCTTTATAATAGGCATTTTCAGTGACTGGGAAAAGCAATGCCTTTCTCAGGGGCTCAGATTTTATGTACAAGCGTTCATTCCTCCTACTCCATTCTGACTCCTCCTACTCTTATTTCCCTGAGAACAAGGGGACCATAGATAATTGAAATTATGTTTGCCTTAATGATGGGTTAAGAAACATGATAACTTAAAATGCCTCAACAAGGAGGGAAGAGAAGGGCTTCTATTGCCCCCTGCTGGGCTCCACGTTTTCATCAGACTCTCTAGTTCACCATTTCTGATTCTGAATCTCTGGATCTAGCTTCTGTTGTAGGCTAACTAACCTCTGACGTTTGTCAATCTTTCAATTTCAGTTTGAATAAGAAAATGCTGATGAAAAAGGGTAAAAATTTTAGCTTTCAGCATCAGCTACTATATAAACTCATGCTAATTCATAAACAAGGATAATAACTAACCACTTCAGCATAGCACTCAGTTACTTACAAGTGTTCTTCATTCAACCTTCATAAAACACTCCCAGGATGAAATTTTAAAGGACTATTATTAATCATATGCTTTGATTAGTCTTACATAGTACAGTAGGTGAACAGGTGGAATAAAAATTATTTTTTTCTGAATATTCTTATTTTACAAGATGGATATTACCGAAGGTTTTGGTTTCCTTAAAAAAAGTGAGCTATGTGGAGTGATTTTCCAATTAGATATTGATTTGCAATGATGCTTGACATTTAATTTTTATATGACTTCGTATTTTAATGATCTGATTATAGAGGAAATATTGACATGAACATCTTCAGGGTCTAAGGCAAAACTTTTCAAATCTTTTCTAGAGCACTTAAGAGAATAAACAATTCGACAACATAGATTTAGCAAATGAACAGAAGCTCCTAGTAGTGAGAAAATTTTTGAATATAAAGTTTTTACTGGCTTCAAACTCTCTATTCCCCATGAATTTAGTGCCCCTCAAAGTTATCTGAGAAACACGTATGGCTGTAAAAAGGGAGATGCCAAGTGTCCCTCAAAAGGCAGAAAGTGTGAAAAAAGGTTGAATTATTGGTAAAACAAACAAATTAGCATGGGTGGGTGAACAGAATTAGGATTGGAGATTTATGATTTAAAATATAAATTGCATACTGTGTTCCTGAATGGAAAGAGTCTATATTGTAAAAATGCTGATTCTTCTTAACAGAATTTATCAATTTGATTCAATACAAATCAATATCTTCACATAATTATTTATGTTATTTGAGAAGCTTGATTCTAAAATTCGTCTAGAAGAAGAAATGAATAATAAGAGCCAAGAAAATTTTTGGAAAAGAAGTTAGCCTTTGCCATATAATATCAAAATATATTCTAGATATATGATCATGTAAGCAGTGTGATAATGCTGCAGACATAGGAAAATAGATCAACAGAACAGAAGGAAACATCCCAAAATAGACCTATTTAAATATAGAATAAACTGATTAATAAATGATACTGGAAAACTTCATTAGATCCCTATTATGCAATATATAATAATAAAATTTCAGGTGAATTAAGAGCTAAATATAAAAACTAAAAATTGTTAGAAAAAATTTAAGAGATTGTATTGTTTTGGGAGAGGGGTTGAACGAATGGCTCTTTAAGCTAGACATCATACTCAGAAAGCAGAAAGCAAAAGTCTAACATATTTCACTACAGTGAGGTGTGCAGCTGGCTATAGGACTTCTGATAAGATGACTTCTCTTCCAGACACAACGTTGCCTACGGTGGGATTTAAGGGAGGCCCACAAAGCTCCCTTGAATCCAGCACCACACTTTACAGCGCATCTAGAAAGGACATGACTGAGCAGCGACCAACTGCCCTGAACCTGGGTGAAGCCCCATGTGCTGCAGCGTGAGCCTCCCATTCTGGACCCACAGCGGAAGCGCTCCCGGGACGCTGCCTCTCCCCAGGCCCCCCTCCTCCCAGCCCCCCCATAAGCCCCCCCTTATGCCAGAAGGAAGCTTTAATTGGAACTGATGAACCATCATTCCCTACATAATTTGCTGGGCTTAGAGCAAAATGAAAATGCAGGGCCCTTTGCCCCAAAATTATGAAGAATTTCATGATTGTATCAGCAAAACATTAAAACAAATACTGGTCCTTCCAAGCGTGGAGCTCTGTGTGACGACACAGGTTATGCACCCATGAAGCTACCCTGCACCCTGTCTTCATTGCCTCATGGGCTGTTACCAGCAAAATCCCCTGTGTCCGCAACTTCGCTCAATGTTCAAAGGAATTCTGCTTAATCTCATTAAAACTTAGCTGTCCCCTGAGGGTGCTGTCAGATTCTCATGTTCCAGGTACCACAGTGCCTGGTGATGGAGTGGGTGTCCTCTTTATTCCTCACTGCTTTTCCTTTTTCTGAACTTTTTCTTTCTTCTCTGAAAATCCAGTTTCTTTCAAGCCCATGCCACCTTCCATATCACCTGGTCATCTACATGTCTCCCCATTGTCCAGCCAGCGCATGACACCTCATAGGTGCTCATTAAATATGTGTTGAGAAAGTTAATGAATGACTTGTACAATTATTTTTTTTTAAACTGGGTAAAATACTAACTCTACTTGCCGAACTGCCTAATAAGAGCAGGCATACTTTAAGCAAAATGCCTGCTTCGCCTAGATCAGTATATATTTTCTACTCGTAGTATCTAGATATTTGCACTCTATATTCTGTATAAGTTTTTCAGAAAACTAGCCAAACTGTGGGCTGTTAAGCCAAGTTGATATCTATATCTTAATATTTATGATTATTCCTTTAAAAAGTTGGAAGGGGGAAGATGAAAGAGTCACTTGATGTTTTCAGAGGTAAATACGTGTACCTTCTATATTTGATTCCACAATTAGGGGGGAAAAAAGGACAGAAAAAAAGAAAGAAAAAGAAAAAAGAGAACCCCGTCTGCCTGATAATGCTGTGCCTACACCAGGATGTCTACGCTCATTGCTTCCAAACACTGCCCTCTCCTGGCTGGAGAGCACCGACCAACAGAGCCGTCCGAAATGCGCCCGCTTATAAAAAGAGAAATGGAATAAATGGAGACAGAGAGGATATTGTGAAAGAATGAAAATCAGGAAAATAAAAATGGAATCAAAAATGGGAAAGGTGGATTTATAACCTTCCTAACCTTGATGCCCACTCATCCACGTCTTTCCTGTAGAGGTCATCCTGTCCAGCACCCCCCTGAGCAAACACAGGAAGCCATACAACTTGTCTGACTTGCTTCAGGGCCCACGGAAGGCTGGAGCTGGGAAGACATGAAGCCGTGACTGCCCTGACGTCCTCACTGTCAACAGCCGTCTCCTTCCCTGCACACGAATCCCGCTGCCGCCCTTTGACTTGCTCCAGCCGCTGCTCTGACGCGCCGGCCACCGGTGGTCTTGCAGACGACCTCCCACACACGGCGCCCTCTCGGACATGCTCCGGGAGCCTCCTCTGATTACCCCAGCTGTACATGGGGTCTCTTTCTACCCCTTGTTGCTAAAAAGGATATGGAATTGCTTTATCACCTTCTAGATCTGAGTTCTTCAACTCTCTGGAAAATACCACATTGGTGATAGAAGTTGAACAGATGTGTGTAAAAGAGAGAGGAAGTCAAACAGTAACTTTAGCAGAGCAAGTAACTAAAACATTAAATTTGTAACTTCTTTTAAGTGATCCACATGCAGCTGAGATCCCACTTCTAACACAGTCTCCTCCAAGGCAACTGTATCTTGTCCTCCCCATGGTCAATATCACTTACCAGCCTGTAGGCTATAGAGCTTCCCACTGTGGTTCTCTTCACAGCACATCTAGAAAGTGCTAATATTACACACTAGCGTTAACTAACGAGGCTGCTTATAGCCAGAGGTGACCACCATAGGCCCTGGAAGATGGCTGGAGAGCCCATCAATAGCACATCGATAATGGGCACATTGATTAGGAAACTGTGGTCTGGAAAATACAACAGATTGAGATAAAGTAACATGTCTTATCAAATTATTAGGAAATCCTGTGGACAAACCCCAAGGAGTACAAGGAAAAACAGGTCAATTAGAGTGGAAACAAAACATACCTGACTCTGCAGTTCTTGGAGTAGCCCACAGTTTCTGTGGGTTTCTTCCCTGAGGTGTCCTCAAGTGCTCCTGCTCCTCTGCCTTTTATCCTTTCAGGGCCAGCTTCAACTTCCCTCTGCCTTGAGGTTCTCCCAATGACTTCAGTCCTCCCCTCGGCTTTGGCTGTAGGAGTTCTAGCTTATACAATGCCATCTGGTGTAATTTACACTCAGTCTTGTGCTGTTTGCCGATGTTTTATTTGAGCATGTTTAACCATATATCCATGTTCTTTGGTATGTCCTGGGTTAGATACCCCTTTGCTGGCCAGAACTCAAGATCCAAACCCCTATTAGGTGACGTCAGGAATCCCAGTTCTCTCCTCAGATGATTCTGAGGATTACTGCGGAGCAGCAGTCCCCAACCTTTTTGGCACCAGGGACTGGTTTCATGGAAGACAAATTCTTCCACAGCTGAGGGGTGGGGCGGGGCAGTGAGGCAGAGTTCAGGCGGTGGTGTGAGCGACGGGAGCTGCTGTAATACAGATGAGGCTTCGCTCACTTGCCCACCACCACTTACCTCCTGCTGTGCGGCCTGGTTCCTAACAGGCCATGGACCGGTACCCGGGCTCGGGGACTTCAGCTATAGTGTATGCACCTGCCTTGGCTGTTGCCTGCCATCTCTGGCTTCTGCCATTTTGCATACTCTGTGAAGTTTCAATGGTTTCTTGATCTATTTGTCCACGTGTAGACATTAGCTCCCCTCTTAGTTCACAACTCACTCCATACCCCAGCACAGCTAGTAATAGGCCAGAGTGAATAATAAAACTTTACTCAGAGATGGAAGATTACATACAAAATTAGAATTAGAATGTGGGAAAGGAATGTTTAAAGCTTGGTAACTATGATCACTGCTCCTCAGTCTACTTATCCCTACATGCAGTCTCTCACCTCAGTCTGTCTTGCTGACATGTTGCTATGGTTTTAGTCCCTTCTCACATAGGTGGGAGTGTCCTTTGTCACATAGGTTGGAATTCCCCTTGACTTAGTGCTTAGTCCAAAGCCCCAGTTGCTTTTTTGGAAAAAACAGTTTATTAATACTCCATAATAATTACCCAGATTTGGAGCTCTGCCCGCTATAAAGGTGACCATTCTTTTGCAAAATGGTCTTTCAACTCTTTACCCCAATGACCCTTTTGAGACTAAACTCAAGACTAAACTTTGCACATGAAAAACACCCCTAAAATGTTTCCTCAAACAAATAAAAAGATTACTTCCTCAAAAAAAATCAATGATGTTGCTATTCCTAATATGTGAAAATGGCTGCAATTTTTTGAAGTTTCACCTTTTTTTGTCCTAATTTCCCAAACTTGTCTTCCTTGATGGCAAGAGCAATGTCTTGTCCTCCTGAATCTGTGCCCACATATTGTTGCTTTTCCACAAGAAAGAAAGTGGCCCCCTAACAAGAAGCCAGGAATAGATTTATGTTTGAGCTGCATGGCAGAGACTATCAATTGTTCCACCAAATCCCTGTTCATCTCTTCTTTTTGCCGCTGCAGTAAGAACACAATTCCCAGCCTTCCTTGCACTTAGGCACAGCCCTGTGGCTGAGATTTAGCCAATGAACATTAGTGGAATGACGAGCACTTCTTCCAGGTCTGGCCTGTGCAAACCTGACAAATGGATACCTTCTTGCTCTTTCTCCTTCAAGTTGGGCTGAAAGGAGAGGACCCTCACCCCCACCCTGAGGGCAAGTTTTGAGTCTCACATGTTGAATATTGAAAATGGCACAGGCTTCGTTTTCCTAGGGCCCTGAATGATTCAGTGAAAAAAGGATACCTCACTAAACTACTCACTTGCTCAGTGCTCTTTTTAGAGCAAGAAATAGTCCCCTGTCTTATTTAAGTCATTGTACTGTTGGGGTCTGTTTGTTACAGCAACTAGCTTACCTCAATACGAGCTGGAAATGAATACCTCATCAGTCTGAGATGCCCCTACTCAGACGTGGCGTTAGCAGAGGTCCGTGTGATGGGATGCGGGACACTAATGGTTAAGGAGAGGCCCACTTCCCACACCCTCTTGACCTCCATTGCAACAGTTGTCTAAAATTCTACCACATGGATTTCATTATTTTGGTTGAAGACATAATACTTCTAGGAATCCTCTTTTAAAATAATTATGGCACCTGAAAGAACACATTCAATCATGATCCTCCACAAACCCCTGAGCACGGATGAGTTTCTCAGATTTCTTTCCAAGGAAATACCTGGTGGAAAGTTGAGAAAAAGACACAGGTAGTGAAATGCTGTGGGGCAGACTGGGGGAAATGGAGGAGCATGTGGGTCATGGAGCACTTGAGGTTTTGCTCCAAGAGAAGCAGAAGTCTGGGCAGTGGTGGTGGAAGGTGGGAGTTGGATGGAGATTGTAGGAGAAAGCTTGATGGGGGACAGAGGGCAGGAGGCTCAAAGGGAGGAAAAGAGGGTATTGAAGGCAACTTTCTTGATTGGTAAATTAGCTGAATTTTGGTCCTTAAATCAGGCGCTTTCTGTCTGCCTTTTTTCTACCCTTTAAGCAAGTTATTTTGATGGTCTAGCCTACTTTTTAGGACACAGGGGTCCTCAGGAAAGCACTGGTGAAAATCGTAAGAGAATTTTGGAATTTGTTCAAGACATGTCTGCACTTTCAGAGTTTGGATGTGTTGGTTATTTTTCAGTCAGTCCCTTATTTAGAGGTTCCTATAACAACAACTACCTACCCTTTCAGGTTATGCAGTTATTTCCTTTCTGCAGCTCGTGGAAAGAAATATAACTTCCAGTACAGACAGACAGGTGGGGGCAGGGCAAGGCCATGGGGCTGCTGGTGCCAAAAATCAATCACCAAATAACTCAACTGCATTTGTCCATTTGTTATTATTTTTAAAACAAGTATGTACATATGACGGAATCGGTTTTATGGTTAAGAATGTCAAAGATAGTATTTTTCTTAGCGGAACATCAGAAATAGGCATCCAGAATTTATATATATTCTGGATACATATAAAATAGTTGTGTAAGCAAGGGTGGCAAGTCTTGGAGCCAGTTTTTCATAGGATCTCTTCCCCTACTGAATGCTGTCTGCTTGCTCTCTTGAGAGCTACACCTCTCGGATCAATAAATTTTATTGATCCTACCTTATGCCACATAGATGCATCTTGTATTAGTTGTCTGTTGTGGCCATAACAAATTACTACAAGCTTAGCGGCTTAAACAGCACAGACTTTCATATAGTTCTGTGGGGTCAGAAGTTCAGCCCTGGACTCACCTGATAGAAACAGTGTTGGCAGGGCTGCTTTCCAATTCTGGAGGCTATTGGGGGGCAACCTGTTTCCTTGCTCATTGATGTTGTTGGGGGAATGTAGTCACTTCTGTGCGGTGTGGGACGAAGCCCCAGTTTCCTTGCTGTCAGCTGAGGGCTACCTTCCGCTCCTAGGGCCCCTCTCGCTCCTTGCACAGAGCTTCCTGTATCTCAGCAACAGCAACAGGGTGCTAAAGCCTTCTGCTGCTGCCATCTCTCCCACCCACCTTTCTGCCTTCTTCTACTTTTAAGAACTCTTGTGATTAGATTGGGCCCACCTGGATAATCTGGGATTACCCCCATCTTAAGGTCTACAACCTTAATCACATCTTCAAAGTCTCTTTTGCTGTGTATAGTAACATTATTTTGTCTAACACATTCTCAACTAAAAGATATCTGAAAAACCTTGGCATTTAGAGTGTTCAGTGTGCATCAGTGATAGGGCCTACAGCCATGATGCCGAGGCCAGCTTTCACTTTTTTATCGCACTTGCAGTTAAGTTTATGTCCACGCTGGCTTCATTTCCTGTTTCCATAAATAGGACTGAAAGGTGTTGTCAGAGACACCCTGGAATCTTGGGATCTCAGCACCTCCCCCTGCCACCTCCATCATCCTTTTAACTCAAAAGAGTAGTAGCTGATATTTAAACCATTCAAATTCAACCTCAGTGAGATGCCAAGAACTAAGTTTACCTGGGTGTACACAACGTGAAACTTCATCATTCTTTTCTCTATGTCTATTTTATAACAAAATTGAAAAAGAACTAAGAATCAAGGTGTACCATCCCATGGTAACTTAGCGGTGTTTTTCCTGGTATATATTCTGTCTACACCACCCAGTTTGGCCTCTGTTGGACACTTGACTTCTTCTCATTAGTGCTGTTTCTTCCAAGTGCAGGAAAACCTTGTTTTTCATCGCTCGCCACAGCGCTCACAGACAGGGCCAGCAGAAACAGGCGCTGCAGTTTGCGCGGGCCAGACAGTGAGTCAGTATGAAAGTCATACATGATAAGGGAAGGTGGATCGTTGCCAGAGAGGGGAAAGGACCCCTCAGGAGGGGGGAAGGAAAGGGCTGAACTTCCTGCCCTGACCTGATATGGGATTCAGACCATACGAGTTGGCCTTAGACATGGAGTGTAAAGAAGAAATGCTGCTTATGTCAGAAGCAGACAAGCACCCAGACAGACTCTGCTGTTTTCAGGTTTTTAGGGGCAAGAGGACTTTGGATATCTGCCCTCTGTCTTTTCCTTGCTCACAAATGGCCGCAATTATCCACAGCAGCTTCTTTTTTGTAAAGAGGCTCAGACCAGTGTTCCCTAAATAAAGCAGTGCATCAGGGAGCCATCCTTGAGACCCCACCTAGAAATACTTACTGGAAAATACTGTGATGAAGCTGCCCGACGAGCCGGCATAATGGATTGAGAGATTCACATGCTCACTGACTGTGGGAGCTTCCTCCTCTCCTCGCCTCTGACTGGGATATGCTTTTCAGTCCCCTTCTGCTTGGACAAGCCCTGAAACTTTCATGTGAATTCAGTGTGCAGATGAGCATCAAGCACTCCTGGAATTCTTCCCATACCCTCAGAGGGGAATTCAATTAAAGTCTGTACAGCACCAGGTCACAGAGCAGTGAGGGAACTACACTGCTGTTGATGCCTGTGACAACGTTACATCCCATGCCAATAACTGCCTGGGTCAGTGTAGACTTCCAAGTACCTTCATCTAGGATCTGCTCTTCATCATCTATGGGAACCATTTTAAGGTTTGAATCCACAGCTCATAGAGGTGCCACGCATTGTTAAAGACATTATTTCCTTTTGCGAGTTACAAAGATCTGCACAGACGTGAACTCATTGTGGGGACGGCAGTTGTCAGAGGGCACTTGAGCTCTTTCTTATGAATGGTGAGACTTTGATAACATGCCGCGATAATGGACCAGAACTCTTGAATTGATGTCTTTAAAGCTGAGCTTGCTCCGGATTTAATTCCATGGAACATCTGCAGGCTGAGGTGGAGCCATAAGTGGAATCCTCCTAGTCAGCACCTGAAACACCTCAAGCTGCCTCACGGTTCTCTGTGGATGTGATGCTCTCTACAAGAGCTCTTCTTTGCAACCACTTCAGGAACTCACAGACTTAATGATTCATACACATAAAGATGTTGAGTTCTTTGGGATTTTTTTTTCATGCCCAAGGATCCCTTTTTATGACCTGAGTGGCAACTTATTTCATAGGTGAGGCCAAAACTTTTGCTTTATTTACCCTGCTATTTGATTTCTGAACATCATCAAAATGCAGAAGTGTCTTTTGAAACTCCTAAGACAATGCAGCTCAAACTTGTTTTCACCTCAGTATAAGATAAACTCAAACCAGCAGGAGAACTGCAAGCATGCTAAGATTCCTGTTTGCCTTACTTACCAGTGTATGAAAATTGTCATTTGCCAGATCATTTGTATTAGGATAGCTAAACTTATTTATTTATTTAGGAGACAGGGTCTTGGTTTGTTGCCTGAGCATAAGGGCAGTGACATGATCATGGCTCACTACAACCTCAAACTCCTGGGCTCAAGCAATCCTCCTGCCTCAGCCTCCTGAGTAGCTGGATTACAAGCATACACCACCACTCCCTGCTAATTTTTCTATTTTTAGTAGAGGTGGGGTCTTGCTCTTGCTCAGGCTGGTCTCAAACTCATGAGCTCAAGCAATCCTCATGCCTTGGTCTCCCAAAGTGCTAGGATTACAGGCCTGGACCACCATGCCTGGCCAGCTAATCTTATTAATGGTGATATCTGTCCTACAAATAGCAATGGATCACGTTGTGGATTTGGAAGCCCAACAGTCCTGAGTTTGTTTAGTTCCTCCATCCCTTAACTCAAGTTCAGCATGACCTAGAGTTAGCTAATTAGTCTAGGTATCAGTTCCTGATCTGTAAAGGGAGGATAATGATATCTGTTTGCAGGATTGATGTGAGATGTGTACAAACTGATGTATATGAAGTGCGTAGTACCCCCAGCATATATTAGCGGTTTTCGTTGTGTTTTGTTAATAAGATAAAAGAACTGAACCATCAGCAGAGAGTCATCAAAGGCCATGTCTTTTGCAAGATTCTTATTTGAGGATACCTAAAAACTTTTTTAAAAGTTCATCTCTTCCTTCCTTTGGAGCAGGCTGGAAAAACAGAATGATTAGCACAAGTATCCTAACCTAACCCTATATAATAAACAGATGTACGACCAAAATATTAGGTTGAATAAATTTGCCCGTATAATTCGGAGCTGACTGTGCCGTGTAAGGTCACTAATGTGAGGCTTGCAGGAACCCAGTGGACCCGAAGTGGCCCTGGAATTCAGCCATAAAATGAACAAAGATCTCAAGCAAAACCGCTGGGAGTCCAGGCGAAGCAGCGCGGCCTGGGGCAGCAGAATTTCCTGGGCAGAGCCCCTCCCTGGCCCTGACTTCCTCCCAGGGGAGCCCCGCCTCCATGAACACTTATTCAAGGACTCCAAACTACAGCGCAGTTTCACAGCCACTTACTGTGCTTGGACCTTGGACGGGGAGGCACGGAACTTCCTGGCAGCAACAATAAAACACCTATAACCCCCTATGAGGGCACCAGGAATTCGTGCTGGACTCTCCTAAGAAGGAAGGAGCTGGCCTCCGCCCATTCTGATGAATTATATTGCCGCAGTCTCCTGACACATGAGGCTGGCACTGGCTCAGAAATATCTCTGTAGCATTTCTTGCCATTAGAAAGGGAGTATGAGTTAGATATGGTTCCAGCACTTTAAGTCCTCAGAGCGTTTCTGAACGCCTCTCCTGTTGAATGACTTCATTTGACAGAAGAAAAGAACCGCCTTCTCCCATCAATAACTCAATTAAAAAATGTCCCCGGTTCAGAGGAAACAGGGAGTGGCGTAGTATTTCAGAAAGCACAGGGATAGGAAGGAATCCAGTTCTTCCTGGGGCTAAAGAGTTTCCTGAAGTTGCCTCCAAAGTCCCTGTAGGCTGAATAATTATCCTAATTGTGAGGTTCAAAATCTGGTTCAGGAAAGTAAAATGGAAGAAAAGTAGCAACAATTGGCTCCGTAATCTCTTTTAGGCAAAAATGCCAGCTCTGATGAGAAGCAGCCTGCTCGCACTGCTGCCTGACCAAAGTGTGAGCCGGTCCCCAGCGTGTCTGCACACATGCAGCTGCGTGTGAGAACCAGAGCGTGCGCCCCAGTGCACGGTGTGGGCCACCGCACCGCTGCCTGGGCCCGGCTTCCCCGCTCGGCCAGCCCTTGGCCAGGGCCAGCTGTCCTTGTTTCCTCCTCTCGCCCCCTTTTTCTCCCGCCCACTCTAGCCCAGTCTCTTTCAAAGGGATTAATTCCTGTAACACTTCAGTAGAGAGAAAAGGGCTTTACTTGGCAGCTTTGGGTCTACAAGAGCGTTGATGAACGATCAGTCTGTCTGGCAGGAAGGTACGCCCACAAATATTACAGGGAACCAACTGGCTCTGGGCACTTGTCCAAGCAGCTTCGTTTAAGGCATCGAGATCATAGAAACCTTTGGCTAGAAAGTTAAAGAGAACAAGGAAAAGGGAGGTGGGGGAGGAAAAATAAATAAAAAAGAAAGAAAAGGGAAAGAAAAAGGTAAAATAGATCAGTTTTTTATTCTGGAGAACCATATTCTACTTCTTATGGAAAATATTTTCAGGAAATACCTGTTGACTGAGGCTTTTAAACAAATTCATATCACTTTTGCCAAAAAAAAAAGGGGGGGGGGGCTGCTCATTCTTTCAAGGGTTGAATAAAGTTAGCTATGAACCGGAGACTTTTCACTCTGTGGATTTTAAAAAGGAGAGGACATTGTTTTATGTGTCATGATATGCAAATTATTCACTAATTATTAACATCTTTGCTTACACATTATTAGCTCACAAATACAACTTCTGACCTTGTTTCAGTTGACTCTAAATATAAGCTTACAAAGGGAAAAAAACATATATTTGTGTTTTTCTCTTCTGTAATCCTTCAGTGGGAATTTTTAGAGGCCCAAACTGACAGTTGAGAGTGAATTTAAGATGAATTATATCCTAAAAGTTTATCATCATTTCATGGTCATAAAATTGGAGATTCTTTAAGTAATTAAAATGAAGAATGCAAACAGAATAATCTGACAAAAAGAAATGTCTTTAAGAAAACAACAAAGACAGCTGAGAAATGTATAATCGTCATTGGCAGAGCATAGGGAAAAAGGGCATATGGCTTTATTTTAGAGAAACAATGTGGGATTTAGCTTTAATAAACCTTATTTAAATAGAATGAATTTAGTACATTAAATTGACTATGTCTTGGAATCACTCAAAAGAGGCCCCCAAAATGTAGCCAGGCACTCAAAAACATATTACTTAGTTTTTCTATCTAATAGTTCATGTGACTATAGTGAACCTTAGATTCCTTAACATGCCTGCTTCTAATAACTTTCTTTTTTTTTTTTTTTGGTCCACAGGAATGTAAACCCCAGCAAAATCTGGGGTTTTGAACAGAGCAAGTGTCACTTTCTCTGTAGAATATGAATGTGTATTTCAAGTGCTTCGAAAACTCTGTTGAGGAAAGAATGAGACTGACTTTTTTTGTTACTCATAGGAGTTTTACTACAGACTCAAATATTCCAGAGTAGTCATTGACATTCATCACATTTCCAAATATTTTTGCATATGCCTTTGACTTTGGATTGGGAGGAAGGGTTATTTGAACGCTATGAGTGAGTTATGACCACAGTGAGTCCATGGGGTAGAAGTTGTAATGTGAATTTTCTTTACCTAGCGAGGAAGGGCAACTTCAGAGATAAGAATAGCAGGGACCAAGTAGAAAATTGCAGAACAGTGCAGTTATAGGGCCTACATTTTCCATACATAAGCAATAATAGAATAGTGAATCCACCAAAACTTTCAAACCAGTCATGCCTCTCATTTTTTCTAGCCTTGTGATAATTATGCTCAAGCAGAGAAAGTGATAAAAATCAAAAGAAAAAGAAATAGATTTTGGCACCAAGTGAGAATTGCTCGGAAGAGAGTTTCAATGAGGTAAACAATCGCTTAGGTGGCAAATGCTCTAATTTCAATTAATGGATGTTTTTCATCTTGAGTTCTTTGCCCACCTATATGCAAAGTTCTCCTCTGAGCAAGGACTGTGAATAACTGGGATCTAGCAGCTTCTAGAATCTTATCATACAATCTAGATTCCACTCTGTGGGTTGTTATGAAACTCTCTTTGAGTCACATCTCTGAGTAGAGTGCTTTGGACAATTGACACTAAATGACCTCCAAGGTACCTTCCAGTGCTGCAAATATAGTTACGTAAGGAGAATGAGTGAATTGAAAGATACTCCTCTTAAGACCAAAATTTTCCTTTGAGGGGATTTAGGGGATCAACTGAGAAAATGACAATGGTAGAAATATGATAAGCAAGTCTGAGCTTGCATGGCAAAAATATTCTCTTAACTATTTTCACAGCCTAAGTGACTAAGGTCTGTGACAAAGCCACACATGGCAGTGTAGTTATGGTTTCATTTGGTTTGCACAGTGCTTTACAAACTATAACTGCAAAAATTAAAAAAAAATGAACATTTCATATAGATGTCTAGATTTCCAGTTTAGTTTCTATTATTGAAAGATATGACCACATTGGACTAAATTTCTTAATGATAACACCAGCTGCTGGGCAGCTGCTGTCTCCTTTGGAAAGAGCTGGTGCTCTCTAGCTCATTATATTCCCCCACTTCCCTTTTTTTCATGCATGACTCGGTTTATCCAGTTCTGTAACCTGCCTAGTGGTCTTTGTAAACATTTGAGTTTGTGCCTCTCCTCTATAAACACCAAGACACATTCATACTTGGAAATATGACTCTGCATGTCTCCAAAGGTTTTATTTATTTTTTTGAGACAGAGTCTCCCTCTGTTGCCCAGGCTAGAGTGAGTGCCATGGCGTCAGCCTAGCTCACAGCAACCTCAAACTCCTGGGCTCAAGCAATCCTCCTGCCTCAGCCTCCCAAGTAGCTGGGACTACAGGCATGTGCCACCATGCCTGGCTAATTTTTTCTATATATATATTTTAGTTGGCCAGATAATTTCTTTCTATTTTTAGTAGAGATGGGGTCTCCCTCTTGCTCAGGCTGGTCTCAAACTCCTGACCTCGAGCGATCCACCCGCCTCGGCCTTCCAGAGTGCTAGGATTACAGGCGTGAGCCACCACGCCCAGCCTAAAGGTTTTGTTTTTTAAGCTTCATGTTTTTAAAATACTATGTTTGATAATATATGAAAGTAACTTGTGGGAAATTCAGTAAATTCCAGTGAGTTCCTCTCATCTCTCATGCACAGTGTTGCCAGGACATACATAGTGTCTTTATGTCTCAGCAGCTGAAGACAACACTTGGAACAGACATTCCAGAACTTTTTTTCTTATTTGGCTATAGCCAGTGCAGCGAATATCGCCGATTTCCGTTTTTTGAACAAGTAAGAAAAGAACACCTCTACTCTTACAAGTTTAGAGAGAAAAGCTTCCCTTTACGCATGTAAATCTTTTTTCTAGGAACTTACCAGTTATGGTCCTGACTTCTGGTTTCTTAGGTTCTGGTCTCCTTAACTCTTTAGGCAACAAGTTGTTTTCATTATGCCATTTTTTCAGGCATTGTGGCTCATGGATGCTGATAGATTTTGTTCCATATTCACGACCACAAATGTAGCAAACAATTGTTGGTGGACGCCTTATCATTGTTGGCTGCTAGTAATATAAAATATCTGTTAGATAAAGTTTAGATTTGGAAGTTATATTTTAAAATTATAGTCCATTCAAATTAGCTGGAAAATTAATATGATTTTTTTAAAAAAAAATTCCAACCAGTCTGGTGAATTTAACCTTTTTAGCAATTAAGAGACCAAACTAGGTTATCTGAGTGATTGGGGTAGGGGCGGAGATGTGGGTTTGGGAGGAAACAAAGAAGAGCTAACCAGAATTCTCCATATTGGTACTGTATAAAATGTATTTTTCATTTAATAAATGTTGATTGCCTTCTGATTATTATATCCAAGTTACTATGCTGAGAGACTACAAAGATAAATCTGGCAGGAATCTTCCTCTCAGTAGCAGCAGGCTTTAGTACACCAATATATCTGAGAAACAAAGTAATAAATGTCATTGGAGAGTTTATAACAGACAGTATTATGCCTGCCCACATTCCCTCTTGTCAACAATTTTCTACTGCAAGCACCTGTAATCCTCTTCCTTTTTTTTTTTTTTTTTTTTTTCATCTGGAGTAGGCTCTACCCACAGGCAGGGCAGATAATCAATTACAGATGAGAAGTGCTACATAAATACTCCACTTCATCCCCAAGGTTGAGTCCATACAGTCTTCTCCACAAATCCTCAGTGGGATTGTACCACAGCTGCTCATTAACACATTATCTAGGCTTTCTTCCCGTCCCTGTGTCCCTTCCCATTCATGTACTGGGGTATCCTGGGATCATTTCCCAAATAAACCTTTTCTTAGTGTTCTTCATTTCTGGGGGAGCCAAATCTAAGGGAGAGTAAAGTATAAAATGAAATAGGGATTTTCTTTTTCTGTCTAGGATATAGAAAGGCACAAGAGACATTACTCCCACCCAAACAAAGAACAAATTGGATACCCTACAGAATTATAATTTTTGAGTCCATTGGAGACTTAAAGTTGCAAGGTAAATTAGTGAACTAAAAGGCCTGTGCTGTATGCATGTTTGGCCCCTGTAAATCTCACGTTGAAATTTGATCCCCAGTATTGAATGTGGGGCCTGGTGGGAGATGTTTGGGTCATGTGGGCAGATCTCTCAGAATGGCTTGGTTCCCTGTCTGCAGTAGAGTTCTTACTTTATTAGTTCATGCGAAAGCTGGTTGTTTAAAAAAGTCTGGCACCACCTTCTCTCCCTTGCTCCTCTCTCTCCATGTGACACACCTACTCCACCTTTACCTTCCACCCTGATTGGAAGCGCCCTGAAACCCTCACCAGAAGCACATGATGGTACTATGCTTCTTGTACAGTCTGTAGAACTGTGAGCCAAATAAACTTCTTTTCTTTATAAATTATCCAGCGCCTGGTATTTTCTTTATAACAACACAAATAGACTAATATAACCTGCTTAAGTTTGAGGATGGATAAACAGAAACAAGAAAAAACTCTCCCACACTCTATAATCAAAACCACAATGAGATATCACTTAACACCAGTGAGAATGGCTTTTATCAAAAAGTCCCAAAACAATAAATGTTGGCGTGGATGCGGAGAGACGGGAACACTCATACACTGCTGATGGGATTGCAAACTAGTGCAACCTCTGTGGAAAGCAATATGGAGACACCTCAAAGAGCTACAAGTAGAACTACCATTTGATCCAGCAATCACATTACTGGGCATCTACCCAAAAGAACAAAAGACATTCTATAAAAAAGACATCTGCACTAGAATGTTTATAGCAGCACAATTCACAATTGCAAAGATGTGGAAACAAGTGCCCATCAATACATGAGTGGATTAATAAAATGTGGTAAATGTTTACCATGGGGTACTACTCAGTCAGAAAAAACAATGGTGGTATAGCACCTCTTGTATTATCCTGGATAGAGCTGGAGCCCATTTTACTAAGTGAAGTATCACAAGAATGGAAAAACAAGCACCACATGTACTCACCATCAAATTGGTATTAATTAATCAACACTTATGTGCACATATGGTAGTAACATTCATCGGGTGTCGGCAGATGGGAGGGAGTAGGAGGGGATGGGTATATTCACACTTAATGGGTGCGGTGCACACCATCTGGGGGCTGGACATGGTTGAAGCTCTGAGTCAGGTGGGGCAAAGGCAATATGTATAAGCTAAACATTTGTACCCCCGTAATATGCTGAAATAAAGAAAAGAAGAAGAAATAGGAATATCATAAAATACAAAAAGCTCAATAAGTTAAAATAATCTTTTAAAAGATATTCCCAATTTATATATATATATATATATGAGTCTAAATCTTTTAGATTGTTGTTTTTATGAAGAAAAATAATCACAATATAGAATTTATAATTTACAGTATATGTTTGTAAAACAAATTATGGTCAATCAGAGCAGAAAGGGTGGAAAGCAAAACCTGGAAATAGATTGTCAAAGAATTCTTACAGTTTTTCAAGGACAGTTTTTTAGAGATAGAATGTGATGAGTTAAAGATGCATATTTTAATCTACCCAGTAATTACTAATGCACAAAGATATGCAGAGGCACGACTAAAAAATTAGTAGGGGTGACAGAATACTAAAACAAAATTTGATGAGTTAACCACCCTGAAAAGAAAGGTAGGAAAGGGGAAAGGAGGAGGACAAAAAGGCAGGGAGGGAGCAAATAGAATTAAATCCTCAAGATGATAGACTTAAATACAAATATATCAATAATTACAGTAAATATAAACAAACTAAAGAACACAATTAAAAAGCACAGATTGCCAGACTAATTGAATCACTGTTTAAAAAGTTAGATAAAAAGGCAAGACCTAACTATATGCTATTTACAAGAAACATGCTTTACGAACATTCAGACACAAACAGGTTAATAATAAAAGATGGAAAAAAAAAATATTCCATGATGTAAACACTAAGCAAAAGACACTAGCCATGGTTGGGATAATCATATCAGTAAAATGTAACTGAAAATTCAGAGTTTAGAAAGATTTTTTCCAATTGTGAAGATCAGGGAAAGCTTTAAGGATGTGTCATTTGAAGAATGGGTAGAATTTAAACCACAAGGATATTAGAGACTGAGGAAACATCATGAGTAAAACCTCTGGGCAGGGATCATAAGGAGAGAATAGAGAATAGCAAATAATGCAGTTTGCCTACTGTTGAGCCTAGCATCAAGAGCAAGAACCAGACAGGTAGGGGCAGCCATGCTGTGAACAAGCATGAATGCCATGCTATGATCTGGATTGCATTTTGGAAATAATAGAAAGCTATTAATCAGGAGAATAACCTGTAATTATGCTTTGAGAAAGTTAATCTGGCAGTATGGAGCTAGCAGGGCAGTATATTTATGAGCTTGAGCATTCATGGCTTTGGGGGTAGGAAAATCATGAGTCTAAGGAAACCTCAATGTCTTATTCTGGGTGACAGGGAAGATGGTGATGTCATTACGGAGAGGAAATCATACAAGGCAAATTAGGGAAGGAGAAAAACAGTGATGCTGTTCTGGACCTATTGAATTTGACATAATAGTAGAATTTAAATGTGATTAGGTCCAGCCAAAACAGAAAATATAGTCCTGCAATTCAGGATTAATGGATTTCAGAGCTAGTTACACAGAAAAAGATGTTTAAAACCATGAAAATTCTATAAAAAGGGAGTATACAGACAGTGTACGCAGAAAAATTCCTGGGAGACTGATCGTCACCTAAGTGCACATTTGGGAATAACACCAATTGGGTGTCGGGCAGATGTGGGGGGGGATGGGTGTATACCTACATAATGAATGCAATTTGCACTGTCTGGGGAATGGACACGCTTGAAGCTCTGACTCGGGGGGTTAGGGGGGCATGGGCAATATACATAACCTAAACTTCTGTACCTCCATAATGTGCTAAAATAAAAAAAAAAACTTAAAAAATAAATAAATATTATTTTAATAATATCAAAAAAAGAAAACCAGAAAAATTCCTGGAAGAATATCTATAATAAGGATATTGGACAATTGCAGCCAGAAAACATAGAAAAAGGTTCAAATTTGTAGTTAAAGAAACAGGGCATGGAGGAAAATAAAAGTCCATTCGGAATTCTGGAAATATTTCTGGTTTCCAGAAAGATGACGTTATCAAATTTGTCAGTACTACAGAGAGTAGCAAGTGGTTGAGAAAAGGCTATCAATTGAGTTACCAGTAGGTTACATATGAATGACTTTTGATAGTTTGGTTCCAATGGAGGGGTAGGGTAAAGACTAAGTTGTTAGAAGTTAAAAATTAGATCAAGGAAAAGAGGAATACACTTCCAAAAACCTGGCAGAAAAGAAACTTGAGACATAAGAAAAGTGAAATAAAGATTTGTTGTGTTGCCATTTATAGAATACCGGTGTCTTAGGCAGAGGATGAGAGTTTATAGGTCCAAGATAAAATGGGATGATCAATAGGAATAGGTCTCAGAGGAGGCGGGAGAAGATGGGATCAAAAGCCGAATTGGAGGTGTTAGCTTCTGTGGAAAGGGAAGGAAGAGGAAATAGATGAAGTTAAAGAAAGATGTTTGTAGAGAAGAAGTGAGGAGTTGATGGAGTTCACATGGATGAACTTAGTGTTCCAAATAAGAGGAAAAGTGATCTTCAGAGAGTGAAGAGATGTGGATTCTGGGAAGTTGAAGAGTGAAAGATTCTGGGATGAGGCACTGTGGGGAACGGAACAGTGATGCAATCAGGGAAGAATACTCACTGACTAATGGAAAAGACCCACTTAAGCGAAGGTGCAAAAAATGTTGATGGAATTAAATGATCTTTTTTCAGTCTGTTCTTTAGTAGCACCAGGTGGCATGAAAACAGAAGCAATTTAAGCCAATGCCATGGTCTCCTTTGGGGAAATAAAACTTGGTAAATGTGTATGTTTTAGAATCAACCTGCTTTTAATTATGACTAATTGGGGGTTACACCTTGCACAGAACAAGATGCAAATCAGAAGGAAGCACATTTATGATTTCCGCCTACCAGAAATAAAAACAGATTCTAGATGAATAAATCCACAGTTAGTACAGACCAAGCAAAATGGAAAAAGGAGTCACTCCCTGGATGATTGAAGTTTTTATTGAAGGGTATTATTTGAGGTAAAATATTTTTACTCTATTATTCTATATTAACTTATGCCAAGAGCCTAACTACGTTCATCAAAATAACCAAATAGTTATTTATCTTTCTTTTTTTTTTATTAGCCACGTAGCAGGTTCTAACAACTGAAAAGTGACTTTAAAGGTATTTAGGAAATTTCAAGACCTAAGAGAAAGTATAAAGCATAAGCAATAATTTTCAAGACATCTAAAAGTTCCTTACTATTTTTTACATATTTATTTACTTGAAAGGTTAATTAAATGCAGGTTTCTAGTTAAAAAATGGGAAGCTATTCTTTTTACTTTGAAAATAGTGAATTAAGATTCCACATGAAATGTATGAGCCAAATCTAGTATTTAACCAAGCATATAAGCAAAATAAAAGGCCTAGGTCATAAATGAGGACATTCATGTCACATTGTCAGAAGGTTTCCTTTGGAAGGAAAAGTTAGAAGAAAACCAGCAGACACAGAGGCCATAAGACACACAGAACAACTGAAAGGGATGTGGGAGAAGATTAATACCAGAAAAAGGCTAAGATGTTCTATATTACATTTTCCAAAGCTTCTCCCATGCTCTAAATTTGTGGCTGAACTTCAGTTGAACTTGCAACATACTCCATAGCCTTAGGTTTTGAACATCTTACTTCTAAGCCACGCTCTAGGGAAGTGCAAGCAACCCAGACATGGCTGAAGAGAAAAACACACCTCCATCGGTGTGAATGGAGATAAGTGAACTTATTCTATTTTTCGTTAATTTTATTAATGCAATTGTCAGTCTGAAACTTCCAGGGAAAGCTGAGCAAGCTCCAACCTGTGGTTATTGCCACTGTGCCAACTGCCAAGGTTTCCTGTTTGGCCTATTTCTCAGTGTTTTCAGATAGACATGGATATGGGGGGGAAGGGAATGGAGAGGAAGACGAGGTAGGGCTTTGGCAGAACCAGCAGAAGGCCCTCCCTAGCTCACGTGCAGCCCAAGGCAGCAGAAGGCCCTCCCTAGCTCACGTGCAGCCCAAGGCAGCAGAAGGCCCTCCCTAGCTCACGTGCAGCCCAAGGCAGCAGAAGGCCCTCCCTAGCTCACGTGCAGCCCAAGGCAGCAGAAGGCCCTCCCTAGCTCACGTGCAGCCCGCAGCTCTCAGAGACCTGGCGTAACAGAGCGAGGCAGGGGCAGTGGAAGGGTGGCCTCGGGGCTTATGCGAGGGCGAAGAGTCTTGTCTATGCGGGGCCTTGCCAGGTGAGCCAGCTCCCGACAAGTGTAATCGAAGGAAGGTAAAAGAGGAAGCTGGGAAGTCTGAAGTTTCTGCAGAGCAAAGGATTAGATCGTTTTCCTGTAACAGTTCAGATAACATTTTGATGATGTGGCATTGCTTTCCTAACATCAGAGTAAAAGACTTTTTATTTTTTTAAAGTTAAGCACTAGCTCTGTATGAGTGTTACTGTAGTGTGAACGGTGTTACGGGGCCAATGGAATGACCGTACACACACAAGTCTGTCAGGGCTCATCACGATTTTGCTTTTGCCCTTTTGGTTTCCTGGGAAAGTTGATGTAGGCTGGATATAGACAGAGGCACTTGAACACTTTGGGGGAAGCTTTCGTATGTGTGTATTTCTTTTAACTTGAATCCACTAACTTTTCACATGTTTTCAATCATTTCACTGGCCACTATGAGAATTGTCATATTATTTTCCACACAGCTTCTTTTTCTTTTTATTAATGCCTTTCTCTGTCAGGAGCACCTCATGTTCAGTGTTCTAGGCCAGGTCTGGGTAACACAAAGAAGAAAAGTGGATATTTAACAACTTTTCTCCTCATCAGTGTGTATGACCTATTATCCATTTATTTGTTGTTACAGGGTAAAATAAATACTCATAACATCACCACTAAAGCAAGGCAGAAAGGAAGAATAAGGACCAAGAATAGAGGTTGGTTTGGTGGAGAATCTTAAGGGAGGTATTGATAAAAGAGAAATGGGCATAATTGTTTCAGATAACCTAGACTAAGAAACTTATTTCAAATAGCTTCAAATATTTCTTGATGACCTTCCCAATAGCTCAGGCTAAAAGGAAACCACGGTGAAATATGCAACTAATAGAGTTTATAGAAGGAAGCATGAAAATTGGTCAGAAGGGAAAAAATATTCCTAGTGCTAATGTTGTTGCATGAATATTAATGAAAAAGATATTGAAAACTAAAATGGAAGTCATGACTAGCAGTTTTATAAAAGATCAGAAACACTCCACATTTGTTCCTTTCTTTTATTCATCGTGCAATAAATACTAAGTGACAACTTACAGTGTGAAAGCATAGTTGCATAATGCTATTTACAGGGGAGTTAATGGAACATGATCCAAGCATGCAGCTTTTTAGAGACTTGCTGAGAAATAGAAATTAGTAAGAAATGTTTCAAAGGGGCCATAGGTCCCTTGGAAAATCTGATAATGTTGTGGTCATCCCCTCAGAAAAACACGTACATGTATACAGAATTGTGGATATGATTTTGATTGATTGGTGGACTCCCTAAAACCCACCCCTTAGCCCCAGGAAGTGAGCTAACTACAGGACCTTTATCCAGAGCTAAATTTTTTCTTCAAATTGATAATTCTTTGCTTTTGCTTAAGAAGCCATTTGGCACCTAAATGCCCCCAAAGGTACTGAGTTGAAGCATGCAGGAACTTATAAAATACACTACCTCTGGCTTCACAGTGATTTTAAAGTATTGCATTGCCTAGGATAGCACTATTATACCTATTGTCTTGGCTAAGCATTAATAGCTTCTCTTTTGCTCTCTAAAGCAGTAGTCCCCAACCTTTTTGGCACCCGTTACTGGTTTCATGGAAGACAATTTTTCCACGGAGCAGGGGTTGGGGTGTGGTTTCAGGATGATTTAAGCACATTACATTTATTGTGCAGTCAAACCTCTCTGCTAATGATAATGTGTATTTGCAGCCACTCCCCAGCGCTAGCATCACGGCCTTAGCTCCACCTCAGATCATCAGGCATTAGCTTTTCATAACGAGTGCACAACCTAGATCCCTCACATGTGCAGTCTACAGTAGGGTTCTCACTCCTAGGGGAATCTAATGTCCCTGCTGATCTGACAGGAGGCGGAGCTTATGCGGTGATGTGAGTGATGGGGAGTAGCTGTAAGTACAGATGAAGCTTCCCTTGTTCACCTGCTGCTCACTCCTGCTTTGCAGCCGGCTGTTTCCTAACAGGCCACAGACTGGTACCAGCCCAGGGGTTGGGGACCGCAGCTCTAAAGTGTTCCTGTTTAGTTTGAGTCAATTCATTATATAGCCACCCTGTCTCTGATCCCCTTTGAAAATCACCAATTAATAGAATATAAGCAATCAAAAGATGAAACACCAACAACAAAAAACCTCAAAAATATAGAGGCTGTGACTAAGAGAGTGGCAATCAGTCCATTTAAACGTAGAAGGCAAAATAACTACAGAAATTGTAGAGAATGGAATGCAAAAGGAATGCCCCTTGACAAATAAAAATACTTTA
Organism: Eulemur rufifrons; assembly: GCF_041146395.1. Lineage (NCBI taxonomy): Eukaryota > Metazoa > Chordata > Mammalia > Primates > Lemuridae > Eulemur > Eulemur rufifrons. Next base: position 87,404,203 of record NC_090999.1, on the reverse strand, counting down.
ATATCAAAATTGGCAGGGGAAAGAGAAGTACAAAGAAGTTAACAATACTAAATTTCTCACCTTTCATGTCAGTCAATTAAAGCAGTGTAAAATTAAAATATGGAGTTTTTCCCCAAATCCTTTAATAATTTATCTTTATTTTTTTACTTTAGTGGGTCTTTTAAAATTTAATTTTTTAGTGAAGATATATTTTTCTAAAGTTCAGCAAAATCACTATTTTCGCTTTGGTTTATTTTTGTCAAATCCAAGTAAAATTAAATGTAATATATTTATTAAAATAACTTGTATGCAATGATCTCTCTTCTATGAAAAAATATGCACATCTACTTATATATGTCCATGTACATAAAGAGATGATGTCTGGAATGATATTCATTACCATCAAATTAAGGGGAGTCCGGGGTAAGTTTTATGCTAATTTTATACTTTCCTAATGGCTTGAATTTTTATAATGAACTTATATCATTTTTATAAGAATAATGTAGTAATAAAGTAATAAAAAAGAACATCAGCTCTAGAGTCAAAACTTAAGCTGGATCAGGTAATAAAATCAGTCCTAAAGGTAAAATCAAGTGTAGCTAAATTACCTTATGAAAATTTCTTAAATAACTCATAAAAGATATTCAAAGATTATGTATATAATAAAGTTTAGTATTATAATGAATTAAGAGTTGGAATCAGAGTTAATGTTAGGAATGAATACAGCTTTGCATAGCATAAAAGCACAATACTGTAGCATAATAAGAAATGCACATTTATTCTCTGCCCCCAGTTCCTGACACAGAGCTCCCAAAACCCTTGTAAATTCCTGAATGATAGGAGTGATAGGAGCTTTCCTTGGTTATGTTTGGTCTTAGTCCCTGCTTCCTGAAGCAGGAGCCTCTAAGACCCTTGGAATCTCTGGGAGTGTATGCTGATGAACGACTGGTGGCTGGGGTTCCTGGACAGCCTCAGGATGGGACTGGTTGCCATAAAGGCCAAGGCCTCCTCAGAGGGTTGGAAGTTTCAGCCCTGCCCTCTGACCTCTGAGGAAGGGAGAGGGACTGGGGTTTGAGTTAATCACCATGGCCAGTGATTTAATCAATCATCCCTACGTAATGGGGCCTCCATAAAGACTCTTTGACTTGGGGGGATGGGGGTGCATGGGCAACGTATGGAACCTGAACTTTTGTACCCCCCATAATAAGCTGAAATTTTAAAAAAAGACTCTAAATGAAGGGGTTTTAAGGAGTTTCTAGGTTGGTAAACACATCGAGGTGCTGGGGAGGTGGTTCACTCACAGATGGCATGGAAGCTCCATGCCACCCCCCACCCCCATACCTTGCCCTATATACCTCTTCATCTGGCTGTTCATTTGTATCCTTTATAATAAACCAGTAACATAAATAATATAGTAAAGTGTTTCCCTGTGTTTTGTGAGCCCTTATAGCAAATTATCAAACATGAATAGGGGGTCATGGGAAGCCCCAATTTTTAGCCAAGTTGCACAGAAGAATGAGTAGCCTGAGGACCCACTAGCTGTGACTGGCTTCTGCAGTAGGGGGCTTTCTTATGGGACTGAGCCCTCAACCTGTGGGGTCTGCACTAACTCCAGGTAATTTGTGTCACGATTGAATTATAGGACACCCAGTTGTCTGGAGAGTTAGAGAACTGGTTGACACACATTTGGAGTCAGAAGTGTAGTGAATAGAAAAAGTTTTTCTTTAAACTGCAAAGTGAAAATATGTACAGTATTTTAAATTACATTATTACAGCAATACTATTTTATTTTGCTGTTTATAGCTGAATACACATCGGTTAAATGCTTATATGATGAAACTTAATTGAAGTCCTAGATTGTACTCCATTGCTTTAAAAAGAAGTAACAATGGCCTACAAAAAAACCCGAAGACAGGATTTAGCATGAGACCATTTCCACCATAAGATAATCCTAAATACAGTTCTACATATTTTAATTTTGTTTAGGCTGTTTCCCTGGCCTAGTTTCAATAGTCCAGAAATGAACTCACAAATGACTAAATGGGTCTGCATGGTATTAGCCAGCGTATATGGCAGCCAGAAGAATAATGTAGAAGATGGATGGACCAAAACCATCCCTTGGGTCCTGTATTGTTCATTCTAGCTGGACAGACAAATCACTATATAATTGTCAGCTCCTCAACTATCTCCCTTCCCTCTGCACTTGACTCTGTTTTGTGCACACTTGGCCTGTCGACATGATTTCAGTAATTTTTGTGGTTCTCCATGGTTACATAATAAATTACAAACACTTCATGCTGACTTCAGTCATGACCAGCCGTAGCCCCAAGAAATAGATCTTCTAGCCACATCAAACTCAACCCCATCCCCCAAGGTGGAGGCCAAAGCCCCCAACTTTGCTGTCCCCATGCCTTCATTCATCTGTTCCCTTTGGCATTATGCATTTAACTGCACATAGCACCTTCCCTGTGCCTGACCCCTAGCTCTCCTTAGTTATGGAGATAAACATATAAGTTAAATCATAAGGCAAAATGTGTAAGTGCCATGACATGGGGACATAGTGCCATGGGACCCTGAAGTATGAAGAAAGGGAAGAGTTTTGACCAGAAGCCAATGAAGTGGATGACATTTGATGTGGGTTTGTTGAATGGGTAGAACTCCCTCAAGCAAACTGCTGAACAACCTTTTCGACAATTGTTTACTAGTACCGTAGTATGCTAACATGAAAGCTTTAAAGTCCATAATGAAAAGACTGGTTAGAGGAAGTGTACAAGTGACGATCTGTCTGCTCAATAAAGGGCTGAATCATGGGTCGTCAGACCTGAAGAACACAGTCAAAGGTTGGCAACTTTTCCAAGTGTCCCTCCCCTCCGCATGTCGGTCCTGATCCCAGACTCAATCCTCATGTCAGGAGCTGGCCATGCGTCAACAGTGGAACAGAGATTTGACAGATAATACTGGAATGTTAAGAGAGCTGCATCAGCCAAGTTAGGGTGTTGTGTTGTTGTGGAAGGCAGAGGCAAAACAACGAAAGAACATGATGAAAAGTGTTTTGGGATTGTGTTGAGCCCTGAATGCAAGAATAAGGACTTCATACCTTTGGGACAGAATCAGATTAAGAAATGGGCCAGATGGGACAATTTATAATTTATACTTTTTATATGCTAAAACATCTTCATTATCCTATATTGGAGAAATGCAGACTGGTTCTGCCTGCACTAAAGTAGACAATATTCCGAAGTCATAATAGAAACACAAATGCAACTGGAAACATCCATGAATAGATCAACAAAGTATAATACGGCCATTCAATTGACTATTACTCAGCAACAACAACAACAAAAGAACTACTGCTACTTGACGAAACTAAGAATCGTTATGCTGATAGAAGCCAGACACAGAAGAGTACACACTGCATGATTCCATTTATACACAATCCAAACTAATGTATAGTGGTCAAAAATAAAATAAGTGTCTGGAGGTGGAAGGCAGGACAAAGGAATGTGAGGAATTTGGGGCATGGTGAAAATGTTCTGTATCTTGGTTATGGTGGTGATATCACAGATATATAAAACCATCAAAACTCACTGGATTGTACATGTTTAATAGGTACAGTCTATTGTTTGTAAATTATTTCTCAATACAGCAGATTAGAAAACACTCATGCAGACATAGGTTAGTGGAGTATTTTTGCATTGTCATGCTCATGCAATATATTAACTCAAAGTACACATTGTCCAAAAAAAAAAAAATCCAAAATCAAGTAATGTATTTTAGAGTGATTTTTTTTGCCAGAAACTGAAATATTTTTTAATAATCTAGATTCTAAACCCTTTGACTTGTCTCCCAAGAAGTCCTCCAGTCCAAAATCACAAAATACATAACCATGAAAGAAAACAAAAACGAAAAAGACCTAAGGAATATCAGAAAATATTTTATTAGGTCTTTTCTTTCTCAGGTCATTCAATTTTTCTGCCAGAGAAAGTGCACTAGGAAGCAACTCCATTCACATAAAATTTCATCAAGAAAGGTCTAATTCTAGAGTGTCAGGACCTGAGCCCTGCAGCCAGGAGGAACAACATAAAAGCAGGACCCTTCTGTGCCCATACGCAGGGCATCTTGGCTGTATGAAACATAACTGACCGGTTTCTCATCTTCCCGTATGAGGAGCTTCAAGGTCCATCAGTGTGTAAGCGTGTGCATGTGCACAAAAAGTATGTAAGTTCAGTTAGTCACCATCTCCAGGCGATTTTAGGGATCCTGAAAGGTTCCCCTGGCCTCAAACTAGCTACTCCTTTATATTTTTCTTGCCCTTGCCGTGGTCCACCCTCCAGCCTACGATTATCTTCTTTAGAGTGATTCAGCTCAGGAAGGGAGGGCCGAGAACTTTGGCTCTAGAAGGTCACAAGAACAATTTCCCATCTGCTATAGGGCATAGAGGAAGCTGCCTGCATTCGTGCATTGGAAAGCTGTAGTTTGCTAGATTTATTTGTTGTTGTTGAAGCAGTTGACCTGTTCTTTTGATGAGGCCATTTTAGTGAGGCTTTGCCAAGGCAACCACATAAAAATGTAAAAAATGTCTTTTTTTATTACTAAATATGTATGTAAATTAAATACCTAAGTCCTTCCCTCGAGTAACATGCTTCATATATTACTTGGAAATATTTTTTTAATGCAGAAAGTTTAATGATTTTTTTTTGATGATGGGGTCGTGCTGTATCACCCAGGTTGGTCTTGAACGCCTGGGCTCCAGCGATCCTCCCACCTCAGGCTCCTGGAGTAGATGGGACTACAGACACACTCCACTGTGCCCAGCTTGCAGTCTCTTTTCTTTTTTCTTTTTTTTTCATAACATCGTTGCATCAAAACAGCCATATCAGTCATATTCCCTGTGTTCATTTGCGGTCATTCATTAGCCTAAGTGTCAAAGAGAATTCGGGGAACCCAGGGATGAGAGAACATCCCGAAAAGGAAAGAGCCCCTGTTAGCCTGAACCGTGATTTTGGACAAATTAGAAAAAGACGCTCCTTGTTCAGATACTTTCCAATCATATGGTTGTAAGCATTAATCTGTAGGGCTACAAGTCACAATGTGTAAAATAAAAAAAGAAAGGTGACCATGGAAGAGACAGACACGCCAATCCTTAGCCTGTCTCACGACGGGGCCGAGTGGGCCCTGTGCGTTGATGTGCACTTTGTCTCCCGGAGGCAGCGTGACTGGTAACAGCACAGTACGGCTAGTCTTTAAACAGCTGGGCTGAATAAGGTATTTTTCAATTTCACAAAAGCCAATGAAGCAATGGGACTCTAAATACTGGTCCTGCATTTGGGCTGTGAGACATCTGCCGAAAACAGCTGGGGCCGATGCAGGTGAGAACCGCGCTAGAGGGAGGCCGTCTGGAGGACAGGGCCATCTGTCACTCTGTCACTAGGGGATTCGACCGTTAGCCCAGTGCTGCTGCTCAGAAGGATTTTCGGATTCCAGGCGATGTGCAGGCCCAGGAACTGGCCCTTGGGAAGGACCATACGCCACTCACTACACCTTTATGTGCAAAATATTTTTTTACTTTTTCCTAAGCTCTATCTCTGGGGCAGGGTCAGGTTGACAGACCCCTGTTTGGCACGTGCAGAGCACATTCCACCTGCAAGTAGTCGAGAAACGGGGGTAGGATGAGAAGGGGACCTGCTGAGTGGAGAAAGCATTTTCTTGGCTTCTCTGCCCACTGGCATGTTTGAACGCGGACAGATCAGTTTTGAAAACTACTTTCCAGACGTGGAACCCCTCTACCATTCTGAGAATTTTGAAATTCTCAGGTTTGTCTCCTTAGGTGTGGGGTTCAGAAAAATGGCCTCCCTGTTCTGGAGACTCCAAACGGTGGTTGGTAGCTGGGGTGGGTTAGGCATGAAGTGTGCCTGCCCTGGTCCCTGCGTGCAGTGTCACAGGGCTCTGGGGATGCCTCCGGCGTTCACAGGTGTCTTCTCATAACCCAGGCTGTCGTCTTCCCGGCGCCCCACCCCGACTACCCCGTGGTACTACCTCCCCTTGGCTTCGCACTCTGGACCTCAGATTGTAAACTGATGGGCCAGCAGCCATTTCAGCCAACAGGCATGTTTTATTTGGCCAGCACAAAAGTTCTTAAAAGTTTTAAATGTGAATGTCTTTAGCTGGGACCTGCTCTCCAGGATACCACAGGCTCCACCCCTCCCTATTGTTCTCTATGCTCTGCCCCCAGAGCACTTGAGCTTGTGACTCTGAGCTGTCTATTTTCCCAACTTCTCTCCTCACTCATCTCCCCAGTAAAAGGCATTGCCTTGTAGCCCTTATATCTCATTTCTAGGAAATGGGCTAACTTCATAGTTAATTTGCATTAACGCACCGATGGCTAAAAAGAGTTAGTTACTTATCTAGGGAATCTTTGCCTGATGGCTGGGGTAGCCTATAAAGGCAGTGCTTTAACTCAAAGGAGTGAATCTCTGACTGTAAAATTAAAAAAAACTTGCCAGGTAGTAGGGGATGTATTTTACAGCCAAGAAACAGCAGTGACACGTTCAAGATTATCACGCCGAAGATTCCCAGCTTTCTTTGAATGTAAGCATGATGGCAATGACAACAGAACCTGACGGGAAGCTTACGCAAAACAGCTCTTACATTAAAGCGTGAGACTGATTTCCAAGACCACATGCACGCAGCAACGCAGGGTAATCTTCCAGTCCTTCACTCTCTGGAGGATTTTCGCATTCCCCACTAGCAGCTGGCCCCCAGGCTGTCTTGCCAGGGTCTGAAGGAATTATGTGATTGTGTAGCTGTTTGAATGGGTGTCATTCCATCAACGAGTGTTTCTCTTTTTGCATGATAAAATGAAACCAAGAATTTGGGCCTTAGCTTCTGTTTTAGATTTTCCGCACTCCTGATCCTTTCCACTAGGCTACAGAATTGAGATGTGTATGGTAAGTGCACAGGGCATATCATGGAATGCAGTTTGGATGGGGAAATAAGAGGGAAAGCTCCCCTCCCCCCACACTGAGGAGAAAGAGTAAAACCTCTTTTATAAATCCTTGTGTATATTGCATTATTAAAAATATTTGATCAAGTAGTATAGTAGCCGTTAACAATTACCCTGCATTCACTAAATAACAGGCTCTTTGCTAGGCACTTCACCTGCTTTATCTCATTTATCTTTATAAAAATCCTCCGGGCAAGACTCGCTGCCCTCATTTTACAAACCAGGAAACCGAGGCGCACAGCGATTCCTAAGTGCAAAAGCTGTCTTTCAGTCCAGACGAGGGGTCTTCTGAGCCAGCCTTTCACCACACGGCTGCTGGGAGGAGCGCAGGGAGCAGCTGAAAAACGAGGGTCTGTCCGGCTCCATCCCAGGTCCTTTGCAGGGGTTCTCTCACTTCAGCTTCTCACGGTGGGGAAACTGAGGTTTGGGGAGGTGAAGTGACTTGCTCAAAGATGTGATTTCATTATGCATCTGTGATGGGAACCCAGGTCTGTCTGATTCCTGCAGCTTCCAGAAACATGGGGGGCGGGGCCTCAGTGGCCAGTGGGGTGTCGTGCTCTGCCTTCCATGTCCACAGAGCGGCCGTCGGATGGGATTTGGGACAAACCAGCAAAACTCCTGCTTTTGGCCTCCCAACTGCCTCCAAAGTTCATCCCTTTGAGTGGAACATTGCCTTCTCCCCAGATCCTCTTTCAGAACGCAAATACGAGAGACATTTTTCCAGGAAGGAATGTATCAGATTCTCTGCCTCCGACACTATCACGGGGTGGGGGAGGTAGGGTGAGCAAGGAGATCAGAACATGAGGCCGCGCCACCAAAGACTCCTTTCCCAAAATCAGAATTTTGCCTTCAGCCATTTAAAACACAATTTCAACTAAATTAACTGAGTCTAAATGTATACAGTGAAGTTCCTGCTCCCTCAGGCATGTCCAACACACGCAGACAAAGTATAAATAGCATTTTAATATATAGGAATAACTGCATAGTTCAGTCTCAAACCTCAACAATTGCAAAGTTTGTCCAGAAACCACTGGTATTTCACATTGACTTCTGGTGTTTCCAAACAATTCTACCCAAATGTCACATCTGGAAGGATCGTTGTTTGAAATTAAATTGTTTTTGGAAATCACTGGATGCCACGTAAAGGAACTTTCCAATCCAGCCTGTCTATTGGCCGACTATAGAGTGTCTGTTACTTGTGATTTGGAGTTTTGTCTTGCTCCTTTTAAACAATAAGAAAGACTTGCCATGCATTTGGAAGTGCTGTTAATATTAAATATCTTCATGTACTTGATTTTTTAAAAAGAACTATTGGCATTTTAAATATACATTTAAATATACATTAATTGACATTTTAGTCATTTAATTGTTCATCCTGAGGTACAAGCCTGAAAAATATAAGGCAAATAACTAATTCCAAATTAGAGTCTACGTTTCTGGAAGGAATGCAGTTTCCTATTTGAAGTTTTTTTTTCTTTCTTCTTTTCACATTTGAGATAAAATAGTTTTTGGTTTTTGTTACTTTTTTTGTTCTGATACCTTAGAAGAACACTGGTTGGAAAGTGAAGTATTTGGGGTATTGATGAAGGCTCTTGCCAAAGTCTTGCCAGAAATAACTTTCCTTGAAGAAAATGGCGGGAGCGTGTTCCTGGTGTTTGGTGTCTGTGCTCCCTTTTGGGAAGAGGCCTGACCCTGGTGGTCGGGTAGCCTCTAGGTCTCAGGGTAAAATGAAGCAACAAGGGAGTGGAGGGGCACAGACAGAAAAAGCCCATAGGCTAAGCAGACATTCACTTTGTCCAGCGTCTATGGCTATAACAGGACAGCACAGACACTGTGTGACCTGAACTGGGAAGCTGAGTTGTTCCCAGTGACTGATTTGTCCACAGCTGACATGCTCTAGACACGGGGGAATGGCCAAGGAAAGGAGTTTTCCAAAAAAAAATCACCTTGGATAGGCTGTAAAGAATGCTAGCTTTGAAACTTTTTTTCCGTTTCCTATCAGAGTTGTTGACCCTAATCCCTCCCTGTCCTTGCTCTCTACCCTCTGCCTCCAATTTCCTGAAGCTTTAAACTGGGGCCAGTTTAGGATGCCTTAAGTTTTCACCGTCTCTGATTGAAAGTAGCCTGGGATGTGAGAACTTCTTGGGGGAACTTTAAAGATGGGGTCAGAGCAGGTGCTTGGAATGAGAATATTGGAAGCGTATTGAGTTCCTGGATTTTCTAGGCCCTTCTTCAAGTCATAGGTCATTTCTTTCTACACAAGACAACTTCACAGAGGTAAATGTTAGAAAGAGACAAGAGACCTGAAGAACAGGAGCATTACATAATATAAGAAGGAGAAAGAGATAGAGTCCTAAGTAAAATTCTCTCAATGCTCCACCTATTTATAAAGGTGAACTTGTGTCTCACACATTCAGCAGTGAGATTCTGTTCACGAGACAATCACTTCCGTTTCAATAAGGACTCCTTCCAGGATGCGCCGTTGCGCTACCTTTGGTGGAGTTCTAAGAACTTTGGGAGAGATTTTAGTTGTTTGCCTTGGAATTTGGATTTTTAAGAGCCATGTATGTCCATTCAGTCCTTATATGAAGATATACTCACACGGATCAATAGGAAATGGGGATGTCTGTGCGTTTGGGGCTGGGAGCAAGAAGATGAGGGTGACAGGGAGAGGCAAACTTAAGATACCGGAAATCAGTTAAGCTAGATTAACTTTTTGAGAGTATGACCATGTTATAGTTTTTGCTCATTTTTAGGCCTAAATAATTTTTGAATTTATAACATGTGATCCTCTCCTCTCACAGGAGTTATAATGGATGCTCTTCTTTCTAGAGATGCAGAGAGTCACACGTCGGAGGCCCCGTGCAAAGAGCATCTATTTTTGCTTCAGGCTTTGGGCTCTGGGACAGGTAGGTAGTTGAATCTATCACGGTCTCGCTACTCACCAGTATGTGATATCTAAGTCCAGGCTGATTTCTTTTAATAATTATGTTAGAATGTAATTTGTACAGGTGAGTATTATCCTTTAAATTTTTATGTTAGAAAGTTATACATCAATTTCACTGATGATACTATTTCTCAAAAATTTATAACTCCCCCAACCCCCAACACCCACATAGTCCGTACATGCAATATATATGCACAGATTCCTTTGAGTTGGCTTCTAGAACCAACAGTGTAGAAGAGAACCAGTCCTTTTACCTTAACGTTGTGCTTCGTAGAGCTGTGAGCCATGGGATCATAGAATGTTGCCTTGATATGCGGGCATGGTTGGCACCAAGGAAAGACGAAGAAATGGCACAAAAATCTGGACATTTGTAGTCCAGCTGTCAGCATCATCAAAGGGCAGTTTGTGAGGTCGAAGCTGGTTTTCGTGACATCAGCACAGCTGAGGAGGTGAACTAGGGCCACTAGAGATGATTAAAAGGGTAAGAACCTCAAGTAGGATCACATTGAATGTTTTATTGACCATCTCCAAAGAATTTCAAGTCATTTTCATGTTTGGGGATTGTAGGGGCAAATGGTTCTAGGAGCCTTATTCTTGATTTCAGGAACTCAGTTTAACAGATGGCCCAAAAAGACAAAGGATTAAGAAGGCTCCTAAAATTAGCTTCTTTTCTCTCTCTTTATACCTCACTCTTTCTCATCTGGTAGGATTGATAAGCTTGCCTGATATTTCATGGAGGAAATATAAGATACAGGCTAACAGATTGCAGCTCCGTCACCACCCCACTACCAACATGTAACCTTGCCTGCCTCTGCATTCAGCATCCTCCTGCAACAAGGCAGTCCCCCTCCTATCAGGGCCCTCCCCCAACACACTGGTGATCCCCTGCCCTGGCGTCTGTTTCTCCTTCAGGTTTTCCACTGGCCCTACCACCTTTCTTGCCTCTTCAACCTCCTCCTCTCCATAGAATCATTACCCTCAGCATTCAAACGTAGTTTAAAAGCTCCCATCTTTTAAAGAAGCCTCTCTTAACCCAAGATCTCTATTTCTATTTCTCTTCTAGTTTTCAAAGTCATACTTCTCAAAACACATCCTGTCTTTATCACTTGTACACTCTGCAGCCACCACCACGACACTGACTGTGTTCTTCCCAAGGTCAGCAACTGCACCCACATTGCCCGATTAAAGGGATGTTTTTAGTCCCCACTCTACTTAACCTCTCAGCATTGCACCGTTTTCTATACTCTTCTTTCTGACATTTTCTCTGATCTCAGATGTTATGGCATCATACTGTGTAGGTGTTTCTCCCACATCCCAGGCACTCATTCTCCAGCTTCTTCTCCTCTAGCCCCTAGATATTATAATGTCTCAGGGCTCAGCCCTGGGACTGTTATTCCAGCCCAGGATTCATTCTGATTACATTAAATATATGTTAATGATGCACAAAAGTATATCCCAGCTCAGTCCTCTTTTCTGAGTTCCAGACTCATATATCCAGCCTAACTTACTCACTTGAACATCTCAAAGCGTTTTAAATTTGATATGTCCAAAAGGAAACTATAGCTTTTAATCTCTCAAAGCCAACCGTTCCTCAAGTCTTTCTCATCTTAGAAAATGGCATAACTAGTGTAGTTGGTCGAGCTAGAAATCTGAAAGTCATCCTTGATCATCTTCCTCACCTCTCCACCTCTCAATTATTACCACTGTACCTTTCCTCCATCTCTGCCACCAACACCGCAGGCCGAGCCATAATCAGCTCTCACCTGGGTTCCTGCAATAGCCAAACTGATGTCCCTGTGTCCACAGAGCAGCTGCACGGAGCTATGCTACCTCTTCAGCCTCATCTTCACCCTCCCTAATGAGGCTCTGACTACATGTGGACTTTTTAGCTCCATTATCAGATCTTTCTTACCTCAGGGCCTTCACACATGCTGCCCTTGACCCGAATGTCTCCTCCTCCAGTCATTCCCTTCCCACATCTGTACTCTTGGGTAATGTGTCCACACCTTTCATGTCTTGGTTGAACTGTCTTCCTCCAAGAAGTTTTCTCTAACCAAGATCCTTAATGTCTATCTCCCACCATTTCACGCTGTCATACCATAATTTAGAATTGTACTTGTATTTTTAAATTTCATATAATTTCCTCAATAGAACTAAAAACTCCAAGAAATCAAGAACTGTGTCTATATTTTTTATGACTATATATTTAGGACTCAGTCCAATGCCTAAAAATAAATATTGGTGAACGCACAAACTTGTTTCTTTTTTTTTTTTTGTCTTATCTAACACTCACAGCTTGGCAGGGTAGCCATACCCCTTTGACCACCACCCCTATGCCTCTCTCATGGTGATGTAAAAAGTATGAGTCTCTGGAATCAGACAGACTTGGCTCTGATATCCACTTGTGAACCAACTATGTGTCTTTGGGCAAGTTGCTTAACTCAGTCTCCCAACCTGGAAAGTGGGAAAATAGTATCTATCATATGGTAATATTATGAAGATTAAAATAGGATCATGTATGTAGGGTTCTGATCATAAACTGCTATGGATCGAACGATGGTGTCCCCTCCAAAATTCACGGGCTGTGGATTTTGGGAAGTAATTATGTTATGAGGGCTCCACTCTCATGAGTAGGATTAACACCCTTATAAAAGGGCTTGAGGTTACAAAAGGGAGGACCTCCTTATCCTTCCATTTTTCTCTGCCATTTGAAGACATAACATTTCTCCCCTCTGGAGGATGCAGCAAAAGAGTGCCATCTCGGAGGCAGGCGACAGCCCTCACCAGACACTAATCCTGCTGATGTCTCGACAGTGGACTTCACAGCCCTCCAGAACTGTGGGAAATAAATTTCTGTTCTTTATGAATTACCCCGGCTCGGGTATTTTGTTATAGCAGCACAAACAGACTAAGACATAAAGGTACTCAGTAAAAGTTAGTTCCCTTTCTTTTGTAACTGCCTCTAAACTCCAAAATTGTCTCACGCAACAGATGCACATGCACATACAGAATCTGAAACTGTGGGAATGTCCACCCTGCCCTTCTGCCTCTTTCTGATTGGGACCTTCCCACTGCCTTTGAGATACTCAGCTGGGGAGCAGCACTTATAACTTCACATCAAACACACGCTAAGGAACTGGAGTTCGTATCATAAGGGCACCTTCTCAAATACATTTGAAGATAACACAAAGAGGAGAAAGGCAACACTGTATTTGACAGTGCAGAAGGCATTACTTTAAAAGAAAACACCAGATGGCAGCACCAGATGCTGGAGATGTGTCTGACGGGGCTTTAGCTCAAACCCGATCATCGAGGATGCCAAAAGTTGCTTAAAACTACCTTCAAAGACAGACAATCATTTATAGAAAAGATCATTTCCCTTAAGAAAAATAATACCTATTTTGCAATATAGGAGTGTTTCACATGATGCGAGCAAATTCCTATGAAAATAACCTCGAGCATTACTTAACTAATAAAAGGTTATTAGCCAAAGGCTTCATCTTGGTTTGCAGTTGTATTTAATTAACTCTGTCAACCTGTGTTCCCAGGAGCCTGAAGCTAAAGAATGAGTTATCATCAGCTTTTAGAAAAGGACAATATTTTTATCAAATATTAAATGTTAAAAGTTATTCATTCATATTAAAATAAGGAGCAATGATGACCTCTATCATTATATTTCTCAGCATAATTTAGAAAGTCACTTTGCTAAAGTAGATATCAAAGGATCTCATTAAATAGATGCAATATTAAAACTTAAAACAACAATCTGTGGTTTTCCCTATTATACATCAAAATTTCATCAGAAATTAACACCACTTTTAAAATCTTGCTAGATTGGATGTTCCTCATCCGGGCTGTTCTTTTAGAGGAAAGACAGAGCCTGGTGCTGCTCCTTACAGCAGGTAACGGGAAAGCAGCAGACCCGGACAGTCTGCCTTTTAAATAAAAATTCACATTGAGGATTTCATTCATTCCTCTTAAATCCTGCTTTAGTGTCCTTCACAGCTTTCCTGTGAGATTAGGAAGAGTGAATTTGGCCCGATATTTCGAGTGAGAAACAACGGGACAATTCAAGCCAGTGGGTGGTTAGAGGGCAGCGCAAAATGCCCCCTGCGATCATGGAGCAGGACTTGTCTAACTGGCGTCTGTGCTCAGATGTGGTTGAGGGACAACAGGAGCACCTGTGTCACAAGGGAACGGAGCCAGTCTGCGTTGCAGGCACGTTCCGAGGGAAGGTGATTTCACTCCGCCAGTGAAACAGCTCCTGTCGCCCAACTGCAGTGAATTGTTCTGGCATTATGGTCATGATTCTGAACACATTTCCCTCACCTGAATTCACTACAAGTGTGACTCCCTCGAGAACATCAGGCAATATAGCTGGCTCTAATCTGAAGTCAGATCAAGGATTCCAGAGGGAAATCATCTGAACTGTAAAAAGGAATGTATGCACGTCACAGGCTGCCAAAAGTCAACTGTCACGGATAGATGAAATTCTGAAGTCTACTAACGTAGAGGGTAGCGTTCTTTATGGAAAATGAGAGATTCAGCGCACTATCTAAAATTTAAATGACACAAAGAAAGAAAACCATTGACAGAATCAAATAGTAACTAAAAAAGAAAACTACGCTAGGAAGGAAAGGCTTTCTGCTGACAGCGCTGCAGAAGGGCCACTGTCTTCCCCAGGGAAGGGATAAAGGCCATTGCTTTGGAAGATCTTAAGCCTCTCTGAAGCCTAGGAGTTGTCTCCATTTTTATGAACCCACACATGTTGTAAGTCTGGCAGCTAAAGGGACCCTATCTTGGATGACCTTTCTGTGCTCTCCACTGAAGCCTGTGTGGTCCTCAAACAGGCCAGCACACATCTGACCGTGGTGAGGACAGTTTCCCAGAGACATGTGCGTTCTCAGGCCTGAGCAGGGTTTGGAGTGCTCTGACACAGCCCCGTCCTCTAGACGGCCTCCCCCTACTCTTACCTAAAGGCACAAGTCATTCAGGGACCACTGCTCTCCTCTCCTGACACTCTCCCCTCCAGACGACTGGGTGAGTCAGGAAGGTGTCTTCTTGGGACGCTGTGGGCCCAGGCCAGCCTCTTTTAGCAGTCGTGACGGAGTGAGAACATGCTGTGCCCAGCCTGTTGGCTCCCCTCTTGAGCACAAAGTATGTGTTACAACAACAAGCACAAGAATCCTGACCACACTCTTCCCTATCTCCAGATCTGTAATGAGAACGTTTGAAGTAAATGCATACAATCAAGAAACAGGGCTGCAAGTCAGAACGTTAGCAGAGTTCCTGATTTGTGGCCCTGAGACACACATTCTTTTGCTCTCTGAATCCAGACCCCACACGTTTTGGAAGAAAAGCAACAGTCAGAAGATGGGAAAAACAGATCATGTTTATGAGACCAGCCTGAAGACCATGCCACACTGAAGAGTTTGGTTTTTCATATGGCAAAGAAACTAGCGTTTTTTTCTTCAACATTCATTGGAAAACTTGCCCAGCATCTGTTAGTCTGACTCTTCGGCTTTAGAATCATTGTCTTGGAATCTCCTAAACCAGTAAGACCATAATCCTTTTATTTTAAACATGGATCTTGAGAAAAAGGCCTAGACAGTTCCCAAAGTACTAAAATAAAAAAAGTAAGAAATAAAAATGGAATTAAAAATAAAGGATACACCCTCCCCCACCAATCCCTCTGTTTCATCTTTTACAAATGCTGTGTAACCGTAGTTTTCCCAAGAGTTCATTTAAAGAATCCCTGCAGGCTGAGTGTGTCAAGTAGCAAGCCTGGGATTTGATATTCTGTAAGGGTCATACAGACACTGCATCTGGTAACTGGCTTTATGGCAGGACAAAGAGCCCGGACCATGCCCCATCTTGTAGGTAGCCACCCTCATAAGCATCCCTCCCCAGTCCTGGTTGATGAAGAAACTTCAGGTGAAAGCCCAACAACTCTTTACCATATAAGCTGGGGACCCTGGGATCATGCTTATTTAGAATGGCCCAAGCGGGAGGTCAGAGCCCTGTGTTCAGCCCAAACACAGGGCACAGAACAGCAGTGGGATTAAGCACTTCCCAGAACCATGAGCATAAATCTAGTTGCTAGGGTTAATTCCCTACTTACTATAATCATATAAGTGTTAATAGAAAACATGCTGTATTTACAGAGCATGTGTATTTCTGAAAGTGCTCCAGTATTTAACTGTTGCTAAAGTCATTTGGGGTCTTTGACACAGTTTCTATTTTAGTAAGATAAACTCAGCATGACCCAGCATTGCCAAAAATGAATTCCTAAGGTAGATGACTAAAATAAACCAGCAATAAATATTGGCTGTTGGAATGGGAATTATATCTCTGTAATGTAGACACAGCTTTAATGACTCATTTTCAAATTACAGTCTCTCCCAGGGATTACTGGTATGAAGGATCAGGGAAAAAAGAAAGTCCATCTCTCTTTCTTTTAGGCAGCAGAATTGAAGAGGAACATGAACCCATCAGGCAAGGTTGTTCTTATATCTATTTTGCCAAGAGAGCTATAGCTCCTAGAGTCCAACAGGGAGTCAACCTGCACAGGCTACACTGAGGCAGAAATAGGGCATTGAAAGAAAAGTTCCTAGGGGCTGAGGCGGCTGATTATGGGGAGAGTTTTCTCTCACTCCCTGGAGGCAGAAGGTACCACCAGGTCCACCTAATGCATCTCACGTAGCTTGAATTACCTTATCAGTTACACTGGGTTCTGCCATGGTCCTTTGCTGCTTGGGATTAGTGGGCTCCTTTAGGCCACCTTTACTCCCTAAGGTCAAATTCCGATCTTTTGGCCCACGAGGTTGAGCTTCACAACTTCTCTGATGTGCCAGGAGGCGGTCTGGGGCAAAGGTCCGGCCACAATTCGCGCAGGGTACAAGCTGAACTTGACTTGCTCCCTCTTGGCTCAACTGTCCCGCTGGAAGGGGCTGAGGCTTCCGTGGGAGTGGCCGGCGGAGCTCTCTGGGGAGCCGGTCATTTTCTATTTTCCACTTCTCCAGGCATTTGGGCTCATGAATCGGAAGAGACAGGGAGCCAAATTCCCTACCGCAAATGTAGCAGATAAGAGTTCTTGGTCGGGCTGAGATTCCCCTGGGAACTTTCTTGAGACCAGTAAGACCGTCAGACCTGTGGGGGTTTGGTGCTGTGGGGTCCTCACCCTTTGGCTTGCAGCTTCTCTGGTGAACAAGAAGACGGTCTGGCAAGAATGTGCGGCCACAGGAGTCGCAGGGCAGAAGCTGGGCCTGGGCACTCTGAAACGCGGCCTCGTTAGCTGCCTGGAGACTGTAGGATCCGCTGGCGCTGACGGGCTGCGGTTTGGAGGGCTCTGGCCTCCTCAGGTGCTTGGGCAACTTGCTGTTTTCAATGCGCCACTTCTCCAAGCACTGGGGCTCGTGGATGGCAAGAGACTGGGACCCGAATTCTCGGCCACAGACATAACACACCCGGAATCCAGGCCTGCGAGCCGGGATCACAGGGGGGCTCAGCTGGCTTCCCGACATGATTCTCCTACTTGCCCGTTTTGATAGTATCACAGTCCCAGGTCTATTTTTCTGAGCGTTCGTCTTTATTTTTTCACCAGGATTGGCACGCTCTGTTTCTGGCAAAAGGCTGGAATAGGGCTCACTGGCTAGGATAGCTTGGCTGATAAGGAAGGTGGGTTCTTTAGAATGGTGAAAAGTTTGTTGCAATTTATTGGAAACCCTTTTCTCCTTTCCTCTTTCCATTAACAAAGAAGTCTTTCTCCAGGGCCCGCTCTGACTTCAGGTCAGACTCATTCTGGGCTTTTGCTTAGAGTGAAGGTGAGCGCGGTTGGCTGTCCTGGGGTTCACTCCGCTGCCAGTACCTCAGTCCCAAAGCCGGTGACTCAGAGCTTCGTTGCAGGGCAGCAGTCTGGAATGTTGGAAAGTCCCCAGGAAGCCTCAGATGTCTCCAAAATCTGTGGGGGAGACACAAATCAAGAAGTTTTTATGTATAAATACACACACACACACACACACACACACACACACAGACACACACACCTCCCCTAGACTGTGAGCTGATAAAGGGCAGTGCGTTGTTTTTTTGACCTTGGTATCCCCTGTGGCTGGCATCGTAACCAGCACCAGAGGATTTGCTCAGTACACTTTGAAATAAGTATGAAGAAATTCTCCATCATGAATTGTATCGTTACCATAATGAAAGTAGTGTTCTGTCCACAGAAAAACTGACAATTACAGCACAACGTAGACACAGATGGCAGAAACTGACAGGCCAGGGTAGTGAGACCATAGAAGAAGAAACCGAAAACTGAAAATCAGATTAACGAAATCAGCAGGTCATATGAAAGACCTCCTGAAGCCCACAGAAACTTCCACCACCTCAGGAATTCTTAACTTTTTAGTTCCATGGATCCTTTAGACAGTTCTGTGAAGCCTATGGACTTCGTCTCAGAACAAATGCTTTTGAAAGCAAAGAATAAAATTTTTATTATTACAAGTCATTGAAACAATTTGTCAAATATTTTTAGTTGTGATATACATTTTAATTGAGATATAGTTGTCTCACAGACTTCTTGAGCTTCTATGGACCTGAAACTAAGAACCCCTGCAGAAGAAGTAATTTAATGCAATAGTGAATATTATTAATATAAGGATTATCAGGAAAACCCTCAGAGGGGTATAATTCACCATGTATCCACTTTTCTTTATTATGGGAAAGGGATATTAATAAAGTGTGGCCACAATTCTCAAGCAACGAATGCAACCTAGGCCTACACCCATGGGCATCTGGAGCTCTTCCATGGAATAAAGATGCTCAGATGCTACTTAATGCTCTTTATTTTAGGTATCCTACTTACTTTCTTGTTACATATATTATATATATCTTCCAAATATTTTTAAAAAAACAAGGCCACTGTATTTTCCACACAAACCAGAAGAGAGGGCTGATAATATCCCATTATGGGAGAAGCCTAAGTTTTTATCTTGGGAAAAATCACAGGTAAATTTTACCATGGATCTATAATCTAGCTCCAAAAATGATTGTTTTCATAAGCCTCAAGACCTTATTCATTCCCTGAATGATGACCCAGATCAGGGTTGGAGACTCTAGAGCACCCATCCTCAATCACTGAAGGAGCAAGCCCTACCTGATGTGAGGCTGGACCCTGCACACCATGCAAACACTCAAGTTCAGGCAGAACAAGGACAGCAGTGCTGGTAATATGGAAACATGGGGCATTGGGTGTGACAAGGGATGAGAAGAGCTGGAAGACCTGTGCCCAGTACCTGTACTTTGGTGCCAAGAAAGGTCTGAATCTTTGCCATGAAGAATATCGAATCAGGTCTGGCATGGAGAAGGAAGTTATTCTTCATTTTGACAGATCCTAAGACGGTAATATTAACACATGTGGCAAAAGTATGTGTTGGCCCCAGAGTGACCAGCACAGAAAATGAAGCTTAGGGAAATTTATCACTTGATCAGCACCATCCAAAAGAGAAAGTAGGTCTAGGAACACAGGAATGGGGTAAAAATATTTCATTAGGTTTTTATCGGCCCATGGGCAAAATCACCCTCAAACTACTCTGCTTCATCGGCTCTGCTTTCTTGTTCACAAAGGACCTTTAGTGTTTCATTTTCCTTGATACCAAGAAGTTGCACACTAACACTGCTTAAGGTGACATTACAAAAATTAATGCGATCAAGTAAATTTCCTTCCCCTGAACACCCCCTTTTTCATACATACACATACACATACACACGCGCGCGCACACACACACACACACACATTGTCAATTCTGTCCCCAGCCGATTAGAATACTGAGAAAGCCCCATGTCTTGCCCTGACAACTCCTCCATCTCCCTTCCGATAAGGTAAGAGAAGTAATATTTACTGAATGCTAACTACATACCAGATATTGCACTAATTTTTATAAACATAATTTTAGTTAATTTTCAAATGGTTATGAAGCAGGTATTATTATTTCAATTTTATAAATAAAGAAACTGTGACTCAGAAAAGAGAAGTCACTTGCCCAAGACAGTCCGTTTCTAAATGACAGGACTGGGAATCCTTTCCAGTTCTCTTTGGCGCCGATACTCAGCTCTTTCCATTATTCATTCGGCCTAAATTCCACCGGCAGAGCCTCTTCCCTTCAGTTTTCATCCCTGTTTTAATGTACTATTCATATGCCTCGTGGGAAGGTAACGAAGCTCCCACAGTCTTTAGCTTGCCTTTAGAGGAAAGAGGAAGCGAAAGGGAGGAGAGGGGACAGGGCACAGAAGGGAAACCCTGGAGATAGGAAAGCAGAAGGGGGACTGGATCACTGAAGGCAATGTTTTTCCTTAGGTGGCGGGGACCGTTTAATTTTACTATGTGTAAGTGGTTTTCTAGATGAAGGTTTTTCCTGAGTGATGCTCAGTGAAGATCATTTTTCTGATTGCACCAACATCTTAAGAAAAATAGAATCAGCCAGGGGTAGGGATGAGTGAGGAGCTTGGGGTGTGTCAGCAACGAATGGCGCATTTCATCTGTCTTTACAACAGGCGCAGGGTGACAGTGAGGGCTGCCCACAGAGGCCAGGCGGGGTTCAGTCTGCAGGGACTCCACTATTTGATTCGGGATGGATCTTGACCATACACAAACGTTGGTGTACTGCAAATATTTTCTCTGCAGCAAACATGATGAAACATCATACAATTCTCATTTGAATCTTCATCTTTTCTTTGTTCTACCACCCTTTTCCTCCTCCAATGTCCTCTTGAAATTTTTTGCTTATTGTGAGTGAAGGTGTCAAAGTATGAAAGAAGAGGTAGCTGGAAGCTAATGAAATTTGGGGGAACTGAGGTGCCTAATAGAGAAATTATGATGTTTCTGCTAGTGATTCTGCCAAGGCAATGTGCCATGGCCCAGCATGGTCAGCTGCTCTACCCTATAAGTTAGTTCTAAAAGAAAAAGTGCTGGAAAATACTAAATACATATACTTAAATCACTTAAAGAATTGGCCAGTCACCCAGACACATCGTAAAGCAATGTTGCTAGTCTATAAAGAGAACTACTTTGCAAAACCAGACAGTTTCACCCAAGCATCTCTGGAGAAATGTTCACTCCGTTGGCCTGAATTATTCATTTTGACCATATTTGCACATAGGACATGTAAAGAATGTCTTGGAAGGCATCACATTGTATCAATATGATGCCTTTTTCCCATCCCCTTTGGGGTTCATGGGAAGGCAGAGACAAAGTCACAAAGATGAATGCAGTAGCCATGGAAATCCAGAACCCCTCTTGGCATTAGAAGGTGTTTCTCTAAAAGAGATGAGGAAGAGCACAGCCAGAAGTATGGTTAAATCTTTTAAAAAATAATTTAGTCCTTTGAAACAAAATATAAATGGTCCATGATAGGACCCCTTCCCTGTTACTATAGAACCCAAATTCTTTAAATGGACGAAAATATAAATAAGGAAGATGGAGTTGGGGCTGATGCTGGCTGTGAGCAAAATTCTAAAATAGAAGAGTTTTGTCTTCAAGGTCCTGCATCCACCCCACTCAGCGGCCTCCACTCTCCCAGCCTACTTTCCTCATATACTCTCCAGTCTTCTTCCCTAGGAAATCTCATTTCAGAAAGGAGCTTGTGGACTGTTTCACACCAAGGCTTATGACTGATGAAGTAATATCCTTCCCAGCGTCTGGCAGAGACAGCTGGTTCTCTACCAATAACCATTCTGCCCAACCCCCTCAAATTAACAGAGTGCCAGTTTTTACCTGGACACAAGATTTCCCAGTTAAAAGTCTACAAGCTCATTTGTAGGTAGTGGAAGTATTGTGTGGAACTTGTAAGAGGATCCCAGTCTGCTTCTCTTCCTCTCCTTGGTACTGATGGTTAGAATATAGATGTGATGGCTGGAGCTCTAGCAGCCATATTAGAACAGATAACGTCTGCATAACCCTTGATATAACAGAGCAGAGACTTGAACGGACTTGGGTCCCTGATAATGTTGGAGCCACGATCTGAGCCCTGGACTGCCTTCCTTGGACTTTTATTCAGGTAAGAGAAATAAATGTTTATTTGTACTTTAGCCACTTTTTAAGGGTCCCTTACTCACATGAAAACCTAATACTAATTGAGATATATCTATATTTTAATAGTGGTCATTGGTTTAGCACAAATTAATTCTAATAGTGATATTTCAAATTTCAAGATCTTTTTTTCATTAGAGAATTTTTTTGAGGTAGCATGTGTTTTGGGGGAAATTTGACTTATTAAATATACACTTTTTCCTGAAAATCAGAAATAAAAATCTTGAGGCCAGGCCTGGTAGCTCATGCCTGTAATACCAGCACTTTGAGAGGCCAAGGTGGGAGGCTAGACATTCAAGACCAGCTTGGGCAATATAGTGAGACCCAGTCTCTAACAAAAAATTTAAAAATTAATCAGCCATGGTGGCATGCACCTGTAGTCCTACCTACTCAGGAGGCTGAGGCAGGAGGGTCACTTTTGCCCAGGAGTTTGAGGCTATAGTGAGCTATAATGATGCCACTGCACTCTAGCCTGGGCAACAGAGCTAGACCCCATCTCTTAAAAAAAAAAAAAAAAAACTATATATACCGAACCAATGGTTCTTAAGGAATTGATTCACAATACTTCCTTTCCTAGATATTTTATTTTTAGGAAAAAAATTTAATGATATATTTTTCTTATGGAAAATAAAAACCTATTTTTCTATGAGCTATGAGATATTAATGTTGTGTGGTTTTTAACCTATTGTCTCTATCCTCCCAACCTTCTTTTCTATACTCAGCTTTATGATGCTGGTACTGGGACTCTGTATGGCCCATTTCTGCTTTGCCAGTTGGCTCTGCATTATGCTTTGCCCACAAGTGTGCTGGAAGGAGAATCAGAACTGGGGAAGGAAGAGGGACTTACTCCTTTTGAAAGCATCAGCCCAGGGACACTGCTTTCCCCCTGCAGCAGCAGCGCCTTCCTGTAGCAGCAGCTGAATCCAGCTGAACTACAATTTTTCCAACATTTGTAAAACCAGACTAACTGACCCTCCCCCACAAAATGACACTACCAGCCAATCTGTGCTGCCTCCCCGGAGATCTGGTTTTCAACTCCATAGGGGACTTCTTCTAAGTTTTGAAGTTTTAATAATTCAAACTGATATATAACCACCTTCAGAATACAAGTAATAAAAATCTGTGATAGTTAAACTCCATATTAGTTATTACAATAAATATAAATGCAAATGAATTCTTTTAAAGCACCTTAGCAAATAGTAAGATGGAAATCTTAACATTTTAACCCTCAACTCATTCAGACCGCTGAAGTGCATTTGTGTAATTTGTACACCATCGTCATGTTTCCAGAGCTAGAAAGTGTTGCTCTTCCATTTGCCACTAACTGAACAAAATAATAAGGGGAAACCTGCCATTTTACATATGTTTATATTTTTCTAAGTTTTATATGACACCCCTTCCCCTGCTGACCACCCAGCCATAGGTTGCCACTGTCACACAGGGAGTCCAAGTAAAGTGACCCTAATGGGGACTGAGGATGACCAGGAGCTGGTCTGGCTCAGTCTGGCTGGTTCTGCACATTCCCTGCTGGGCAGCACCTGGGCCGACAGTGCCTGCTGTCCTCAGTGAATCCGATGTGAGTGGAAGAGGCCATGTGAGAGCAACCGGGAAATGGAAGCAGTATGGTTTAAGAAATACAGGAAGAGCCTTTGAAAGGCAAAAAATGGTAACACTTCCACAAAAGTCATTTAATCTGAGGCATGGCTTTGAGGGAATGTATTGTTCTTTCATTTTCATTCAATCTAACTGTCAGTCCTGGACATAATGGTCTATGGTGTTAGAAAAGCTACGAAAACAAAAAATGGGAGAAATGCACTCTTTATGCTTCAAAGTAGAGCCTTCTGCAAGGACATTTTACATTGTTAAGGCTTATAATATCACCCTGTGAGAGCTATTGTTACATCAAGACTATAATTTTCACTCTATATTGAGTATCTAAATCACAGAGTACCCAAGAGTCCTGAATGCCACACAGGTATGACTATGTAATTGTAATACTGACATTTAGTGGAAAACTGGTTATGGAAACCATTAGTATAATCACACTAGAGGCCTGTAATGTATAGAAATTCAAAGGATAAGCAAAAATCCCCAGCAAAACAAAAAACACAAACAAACAATAAAACCCTGGGGGAGGCAGGCAGTTTGATAACAAGTCTTCAAAGGAATTTCATATACAAATTTTCTCACATATTGGATAATTCTGCTCCAATAAAATAGCTCTATACCAACAGATCTTTGTCAAGACTTTAAAGCATTGCCTCAAAGGGCACATCTGGCCCATAGATACGTTCTTTCTAGTGTGCAAAGAGTTAAAAATGTTTGACTTTGTTGCCATTGTTTTAAAATTGAGAGATGTAACATAAAATAAGGGTTTTTTGTTTCTCTTGAAAAGGTGGAAGATCTGGGCAAGCAGAGCCCACGGTCCCACGTGGCAACATCCAGCTGAGCAACGGCTGTGCCTGCAGGTCAGACAGCCAAGTCTTCACTCTTCCAGAGTCTCTCACCAGCCTGCTTCACTCATTTTGGGTTCATGCTTCAGCTTCAAGGGCATTTCAGTCCGTGACCATTCGCAGCTCTTGCTTGAAAGTGTCTTTTCCATCATTTTCCCCTTAATTAAATAGGTGAAGATCACTTCAAGGAACTGGGAATTCCAGCCCTTTAGAAACTGGGAATTCAACTGAAGTATTTTCTACAGGCTTTAATTACTAAAAGCAGAACACATTTATTAGTAAACACTTAGAGAGGAATCTTCCTAATGAAGATAGACTGGGGCTGAAATGTTTGGTTCTAGGAAGGAAGAAAAAACACAAAGAGAAAAGAAAGAATCAGTGACCTGAGAAGAATTTTCGTAAGTTGCTGGAGGGTCATAGGAGATGATATATACAACTTCACAGAGAAAAAAAATATTAAGCAGCTCAGTGTTTAGAATAACTATAGGTGGGATAATAGAAGAAAAAAATGGAAAACAGACCAAAAAATGTATTTCGTGGATCATCTAAACTCTTTGGAGGCATTCCCATAATTATTATGTTATTATTTAATTATTGTATTATTAAATAATTATTATAATTATTTAATTGTCAATTGATGGAACAAAAGCTATTCTTCTGTTTAAGCCAGTGGACCTTGCTTTACCATTAAAAGACTCCCCAGATGAGGACTGTTGATGTCTTATGTTGTATTACCAGTCTAAAGAAAGGATCAGTCAATAACAAGAACTATGAACAAGATATTAGCAATATAGACTATTGTTGGGTTTTAAAAATTTGGTCTGGAAATACTTCATGAGAAAATTATGCTTCCTTGTGGGGATTACAGAATTTGGCGCACGCTTTTTCTTTCTGCCAAGTTGGCCTTTCTGTTAAGAAGTACCTATAAATGAGGTATGAGCCAAAAATTTATAAGAACAGTATAGTATTTTCTTCTCAACATAGAATGAGATCTATATCCATCAAGTCTCTAATGATGATGTATTATGATAAAAAACATTGGGGGAAAAAAGTACAGATACCCATGTTTTAGTATTTAAATTTAAAAAACTACAAATAGATGCACGTGCTTACCAGCCCCCACGAACTGATATACTTGCACACAGTGCCCGCTGTTTTCACACTCTTGATTTACTGTAACTGGGTGCAATGCTTTCGGCAAAGACTTCCAAGCCACAGGGTGGTGGTATCAGAAGTGTAATCACTGATCCAGTGTGTCCAGGTGGAAACAAACACAATGAAGAATACAGCTGCCCTTGAAGGGAGCTTTCTGGCAGGAGAGATTGGCATAAAAGAGATGGGCCCCAATGTATCCTGGGGGAACCTTTCAGCCACATCTCCCGCTTACAGTCTCAATGTTGTGTCTTAGCTTTATCCACCTCCAGGAGGCCAGTGCCTCCCGGAGCCTGGCTAACACTTAAATTGATCATCATTACCATTCATTACAGACATCAACACCTTTGTTAATAAAGCTCTCTCCACCCAAAGCTGTTTCTGAAGAAAATTCCTGGGAAGGGAGTCAAAAACAGCAGTGCCCATAAGGCGGTCTGAGTTTCTGCTGTGGGTATGGATGAATGCACCTCTATTTTCTGATACGCTCACCATGACTTCCCTGGTGCTGACTCCGGAGACGTGGTAGTTTATAAACACCCACACGCTAAGGCTGTTTCTCAACATGGGCTTTTTGTTGCTGTTTTCCCCACATCTCTCAACCTTCTGGGTGAATAAGTCATCAAAAAGCTATTGTCATTCCATTTGACATCACTGACTCTTGTAAACAAGACACTCTTTCAGAGGCCACAAGGTTAGAGTCACTGATTCATCAGAACCCTCAGTACTCCAACTTTTGATTTATCAGGAAAGCATACGTAAGATATCTTCTGCTGGAGAAAACCACGAGAATGAGTCTCCTGGTGTCTAGGAGAAACTTGTTCATTCTCTGTGTCCCCAGAGCCCAAGCAAGACTTGCAATGTGGTGACAGTTCTTTACTTGAAAACCTCTTTAGCTTACAGTTTAAATGTTCTGTGGCTTAAAATTTCCTGAAAGCCTCCTTTCACTGCATGCTCAATAACCACCACATAGCAAGGAAGTCGTGAGAGTATTAACTGCTTTGTCCTGTTTTCTTTTAGTAAACAAAAGGAAGATCCATGTGTATATTTTAAGTCACAAATAAGATTGGAAAGATTGGGATAGCTGACTGGAAGAATTTAATTTAAAATCAGCTTTGTGGATGCTGATTTTTCCTATCTTTCTTTTGTTTTCAACAGGTTCTCTTGCCACCTTCTGTGTTCTATTTCACTTTGTTTCATTGTTTTCATTGTCTGTCTCCACTTTAAGTCTAGGACAAATAAGGACAAGATGCCATTAGGAAGAGTGAAGAATATAGCATCCCATGGTGTCTGGGTTTTCCATGTGGTTGGAGGGATAAAGGCACTGCCAGCCAGTTCACTGCTAGAAAAATGTGGCTTATATTTTAACTCCATTATATTCTGGAAAAAGCAGGATTAGAGGTCATGGGCCCAGTCTAATCACATAAGTCCTCAAATGTGGACAACTTTTTCTCCAGCCAGGAGAGAGAAACGACAGCAGAAAATCTGAAATGTAAAAGGGGCTCAATTAGCTGTTGCTAACAGTAAAGACGGAGGAAGCAGCTATGAGTCGAAGAATGTGGGAATGCTCTAGAAGCTAGGAAGAGCAAGGAAACATTCTCCTGTAGCACTTCCAAACCAAAAAAAAAAAAAAAAAAACGGCCTTGCTGACACCCCAATTTTACTCCAGTAAGACCCATGTTGGACTTATGATTTATAGGGTTATAAGATAATAAATATGTGTTGTTTTAAGCCACTAATTTTATGGTAGTTTGCTACAGTAGTATTAGAACACCAAAATATCCCAAGAGAAAGAAATAATCTTTGTAAATGTAGCCTCTGACAGAGGTTGCTGAGCTAGTTTTGGCCACACCATGCCCTAGAATCTTAATAGTTGGGGCAGCGTTACCTGTCTGTATTAGAAACACCACCATGGAAAACGACTCCATCCCACAGGCCTTGCTGAGATGCTCATCCCTCTAGAATGAGAATTATAATACAATTCATCCTATAGTAACAAAAGCACAACCATTCACATAACATTATATGGTGGGTTCCAGTATCTCTCTCCAGCTCTGGTGAGAACACTCAACCAGAATTGGCAGAGGAAATAATCCGGTTAGATTTTGCATCCTTCTCAATGTGGCCAGTATGTCTTTCCTGCCCACACTTGGAGCTTGTTCGCCCCTTTTCCAATTGACTATACCCTTTGTTTTACATCTGCATATTTATATCAGACAGAGTCTTCATTAGCTGTTTTCTTCAGAAACTTCACCTAAATACACACTACTCCAGCCCAATTGATTCTATTTCTTGTTATTGAGAATGCTGTGTGCATAACAAAGTGTTACTTTTCTTCCTTCAACTATGTTCTCAGGAACACAATCAGCCTTCTTTAACAATTGGAGGTGGGTGTCTAAACTCTTCCTGGGTGGAAAGGATCATTTCCAGCTTGGATTCTGAGCACATTTCCATTTTGTTGAGTCATTTCCTACATGAAGTCCCAGAATAAAATGAATCCTCCAATGTGCTATGCCATGACACTTTCTGTGTGGCCCCGTTAAATGGCTCCTGGCATGAGTAGTTCTTGGGCATTACTGTTTATTCAGCGTGTACCCGATGCATATGCTCTACAGAAATGTGAGCAAAACAAAGACGGATTTGGAGTACACTGTAAAATAGCATAAGAACATCGGAGATACCTCCTGTAATGCCCAGAAAATAGATTTCAATTTAATTCATGGGTGAGACTGAGTATTTTTATCTGTAATTGAGTAGATTTAGAGATCTGAAACTTCTCCACAGGTAGAAGAGGGTCACACAAGGGCAAATTATTGCACTAACATGATGTAGCTGTCCTAAAAACAGGAAATCCCTTACTATTTTCACGCATGTATGCTTTCTCCTGAAGAAAGACATGCACAGTCATTCAGATTTAATTGCAGTTTACATTTTCCTAGGTATATTTCATTCTGTTTGGTTTTATCATATCATGATCCTTTAAAATGTATCTTGCCACCCAGATGTTAAGAATTAATATATTAATAAGGTTTGAGGCCTAATGATGACATTATAAACTATATTTTTAATTTCAATTTGTATTGAGATAATTGTAGATTCACATGCAGCTGAAAGGAATAAGACACAATCCTTTGTACACTTGCCCAGTTTCCCCCAATGGTAACATTTTGCAAACCTATAGTGTAATATCTCAACCAGGATATTGGAAAATTGTGGGACTTGGTTTGTGGCAGGAGGGATGGATGTATGTATGGTGTATGTGGGTTTGTCAGGGAGGAGCCCGAGTGTGTGTATGCATATGAGAAGATGGGAATGTGTGTGAGTGGATGGGTGTGGGTGTGCAATTAGGTGTGAGTAGATGGGTATGAGTGTGTCAGAAAGATGGGCATGAGTGGATGAGTGTGTCTGTGTATGGGTGTGTAGATGGGTATGATGAGTTGATGAGTCCTTGTGGATGGGTATGAGTAGATGGGTGAGATTATGAACATGTGTATTAATGCGTGTAGGTGAGTGTGAGTGTGTGGATGGATATGAATGGATGGGTGTGGTGGTGTGAGTGAATGGATGGGTGTGAGTGTGTAGATGGGTGTGAATTGTCGGATATGATATGCATATGGGTGTAAGTAGATATGAATGTGTAGATGGATGTGAGAGATTGAGGATGTGTGGACAGATATGAGTAGATGGGTGTGAGCCTGTAGGTATATGTGAATGTATAGATGGGTGTGAGTGAATGGGTATGAGTTTGTAGATATGAGTGGCTGTGTGGGTATGAGATATGAGTAAAATAAGATGGGAAAAAGAATGATGAATAACTGATATAAGTAACTGGAAAGATAAGTTGGAAATAAGTCATAAAAAGCCTTCCAGCTAATCTCAAAAATTTTCATTTCCCTATGGGAAATGGGAAACTTTTTTAGATTTTCTTAAAACATATATCACATAAGATTGAAAAAAGATCATGAGTAACAAATCTGGAGAACTTTAATATTTAACAGTTAAGGACTAGACAAAGGAAGTTCTTCTGTTTCCTAAATGGATGAATTGCAGACTTTCCTTTAAAAATCAAACTTCTACTAAGAAAACAGATTGCTCTGATTTACAAAAATGTAATTTGCCCTAACTTCTTAAGACTATGTGTACTACACAAAGCCAGACATGTATGGTATGTTCCTTCCAATTCTGAAATGTTTAATGTTGGTTCAAACAGTCACCTTTATGTCCCATTTTAAGTTACTAGTAGCTGACATATGTCTAAATATTTTTGTTTAAAATTTTGACAAATATTTCTGGACTAGAAATTGAGCTTCTACTATATAATTTTGCTTCCTTTAGACAGACCTTAAAGAATGAAATAATTTATTTTTAATGGTATGTCCCCTTTTAATGCCAAACCAATTCCTCATTCCTTTTTCTGTGTGAAATGGGATCAGTTCACTCAGGCCTTAATTTTGATTAAACTGTCACATCTGTGGGGAAAAAGTCCAAGGTCAAGCAAATTATAAAATACATTGATAAGGCCTATTCTAAGTAAAAGCAGAAAAAGTAACTTATAGCAAAGAATCAAGTAACTACTTTGCTAGTCCCCACCCCAAAGTTATCTTCGCACACCCTCCTGTAAACTCAGACCTAGGTTCAAACCCTAGCTCCAAAATGCCTATCAGCTGTGGAATCATGAGTGATACATGGAATTTCTCCCTGCCTAGGTTCATCATATGTTTGGTGGGATGATAATGTTCATCCTGCAGGATTGCTGTGATGATTAAAGTAAGATAAAATGCTTAGCACACTGGTAGGTGGTAAGTATGGTATCATCATGGCTATTGTATGGTTTTAAATCTGTCTTCTTTCATATATTTTCATAAATAATGCATCAGGCTGGAAAATTAAATTAGGAGGCTAACTAAGATTCTTGAAATTATTCTTCCTTTTACTAAAATATTCTGAGAGTTCCAAAGTTTACATTCTCTAGCTAATTTGAATCACATTTTATTCAGATCTTTTTTAAAGAGCTGTTTTAACCTTTAGTTCTGAAAAGGAAAAAAATGAAAAGTTATGAGAAATTGGAGTATATTTTCCAGAATTATCAAATCAGTATGAAATATTTTAATCATGCTGGTTGCCATACACGCAGCCCCCTGCTAAGGCGAATTGCCTGACCTTCTGGGCAGTGGGCCCAGGTGGTCATGCCCTGGAGCACATCAGTCAACCCTTGATCCCTGGCTGGAGCTGATTGGAACAGAGCTGGGCAATGACAAAAGGTCGGCTGGCACAGCTTAACTGTGGATAGTCCTCTTTCTCCACCCTTCTAAAGAGGGACGCAGGGTGGGGTCTCCAGCTCTGCTCAGATTTTTGAAACAATTGAAGAAAGAGACCTTAATGAGGATAAGGCCAAAAAAACCAGTGAGGGTGATTATAAACACTCTACTCAGCAGAAATAAAAATAACTTGGTTGAGAGGTTCCTTTGACTTTCCCCCTAGAATTCTCAAACTTTTGTGAAAAACGACTTATTAATTATTTTGGTGTCTGGACCAGAGAACAATGTCCATTCAACTCTTGGCTAGGAATTCCCCTAGGACAGGTAGTCCCTGTGCTGCCTGAGGCCTGGTTGTCAGAGTCCCCGGGTTTCCATGCACAGGTATCCTTATAATAAATGCCCCACTGGCTGGGGATACTGGAGCCAGGCAAGAAGGTCCTTCCTGGAACTGGGATTTCTGTAAGCATTAATCTAGCCCAGGATGCTGCCTCAGGTAATGGAACCCAGAACAGATATTTTGTGACATCATTTTTTTTTTTTATCACTGACAACACTTATTCATTAGAGATATTTCCAAATAACCCAATTCTTCCCCCATGAGTTAACAGGCTGATTATTATATTATGTTTACTTCAGTACTGTATCTGTGAGGATTGTGTGTCACTACAAATAAAGAAAATACCACTCCAGTCACTTAAAGAAATAGAGGAATATTTTTGTTGTTGTCAGAGTAAGAAGCAGCTTGCAGAGATGAACAGAAGCTCAACAATACCAATGCTTCAGTGACCGTCTTGGCCTTTCCGGCATGACTGCAACTACTGCACTATGACGACAACATAATTTAAACGATGTCCACTGGTTTCTGCTCCTTTCATACAGAGCAGATGGACCACTGCAAGTGTCTTAGTCTGGTTTATGCTGCCACAACAGAACACCAGAGACGGGGTAGCCTATAAAGAACAGAATCCTGTTTCTCACAGCTATGGAGGCTGGGCAGTGCGCGATGAAGGCAGCGGCGTGGGTCTGGTGAGGGCTTTCTTGCTGCAGCCCCACGTGGCACAAGTGGAAGGGCGAGCAAGCCTGCTGCGTGCTGCAGGAAGCCCTGTTTCAGAGCCTTAATTCCATTAATAAGAAAAGAGTCCTCATGGCCTAATCACCTCTTAAAGCCTAGTTTTAATGCTATAACACTGGCAACACCTGAATGTCGGAGAGAATTAGCGCAGGGACAAAAACATTCAAACCATAGCACCTAGGGTCCCCAATACTAGGGTCTAGTAGGGCTCTTCACTTGTGAGAGTTTTCTGTGATGGTTTGTGGTTAGCCCAGCTACCAGGTGAACCTTTCAGAGAATTCGCTCAACCCAGGGTCATGGGACACCAGCAGGCATCATGATACATCCTGTTCCTTTCACTCTCCTCCTTTACTTTTCTTGGCCACTCATGCCCAGAGTCCTATCTACAAAGACTAAATGGCAGTCCACTAAATGACAAATATGACAAATAACTCCTAACCTGCCTTAAAAGAGTTTTCCTTCTCTAGATAGAGAAATAATTAGTTCACCCTGGATCACAGAATGAGACTCTGCAGATGAGACGTACTTGGTCATGTCCTCATCAGCTTCCGGTGGGCTTTGACAGTTTTTTAATATTTTACTTTTGTTCAGCCACTGCTCTTTCTTACCAGAAGGGTTGTAAGCTGGTTTTCATTTACTTGTTCATACCATCAGGTTCCTTGTTTTCTAATTTTTCAAATACTAGGATCTTATAATACCATGATTATATGGAAAAAATACATACAATAGAATAATATCTCAAGACATTATGGAATCAATATTTAAAAATATATACATTTAGGATCTGTCCTATAAATACCATGTGGAAGAATGACAATTTTAGGCCACAAATCTTGATACTTTTTAGTTAATTATAAATGTATTGGTACAAAATTGACAATGAAACAAATTCAGTTATATTAAAGATTATTAAATTATTAGTGGGTGACAATAAAACCTATTTTATTTAAGCAAAGAATGAATAGTGCTCATTTAAGTAATTTTAGCTAAAACAGCATTCCTGTACTACTTCTACTGGAAATCTCTGTTGAAAACTTTATTTGGAAACTTCCTATCACCCATAAAGGCCTCAATAGTTAAAATAATCAAACTCCACTTGACATGGTGTTTTACATGAGAAATAGGTTAACTGAAGACAAAAATGTGGTTTTAATTTTTGTCAGTTGAAATGTCATGTGTTTCATGTATAAGATAGTTCAGTTGGAACTGAACAGAAAAAACCAATCCCAGATTTACCTTATTTTAATATTGCACAATAATTCAGTATTTTTGAAAGGAAATGCCATGAACTGATTCATGCAATGTTAGTAATTAGCTCTTTATTATGCATTTATGGTTTTTAAATGAAACATAATGTAAATTGTCTTTCATAAAATAAATATATGCATTTCCATCCTTTCAATGAATATATATATATATTTGTCAAGAAATTGGAATTTTATTAGTTTTATTTTTATTTACTTATTTTAGAAACAGGGTCTTGCTGTGTCACCCATGCTGGAGGGCAGTGGTGTGATCATAGCTCACTATAACCTTGAACTTTTGGGCTCAAGTGATCTCACCTCAGCATCCCAAGTAGCTGAGACTACTGGCATGTGCCATCCTGCTCAGCTAATTTTTATTTTTCTGTAGAGACAGGGTCTCACTATGTTGTCTAGGCTGGTCTTGAACTCCTGGCCTCAAGTGATTCTCTTGCCTCAGCTTCCCAAAGTGCTGGGATTACAGGCATGAGCCACCACATGTGGCCTGGTTATATTTATTATCACCTCACTGAGCACTCTGCTTCGTACATGTTAGTACACACACACACACACACACACCCCCTTACACATATCTCCACATTCCTTTCTAGGCCAAGGGAATATATTGATAACCATTGTTATAATCTTCATTTAGTAATTAATCCATGCCAGAATGCCAGTCCATCTAACACTTATTTGGTCATGATATGGGGGATTATAACTAGGTCAAATGGTACTAATAAGGAAAATTGTTGGCTGAGAATCTAACTGAAAATTGAGTTTTGGGGTTTTCCCAATTGCTTATTTCTTCTGTCCCCAGTCCTCACTACTTACCATTTTGTCCTTTGTTCATTTAACAGCAATATTACCAAAATAATATCGTCACCATATCTTCGAGCTTGGGAGAAGTCCCACTGGTGGTGGGGCCAGGCTGAGAAGGCAATGAGGTCGTGTTCCTTTGTCCCAGCTCTCCAGAGAGAGTCTCCCTCTTACGTGGACTTGCAGGATCAGGGAGAAGAGAGCAAGAGAAAGGTAAAGGGCACCAACAGACTCTCTAAAAACTATTTAGCATGTTTTTATTTCCTATATAATTGCCCACTAACCATTTAGCAGAAAAGAAAACATCTTATCCTACTCTAGTCACCTGTCATCTGCTTATACTTTCCTTCTGCTCCCCTTTTTGTTTTTTTCTGCTTTTTGCATCTTAATACGTCTCCTTTCTCATATTCTTTCATTCCTGTCTCCATTCTACCTTTTCGATGTTAGATAGCCTCTTGTGCCATTACATTAATTCACATAGAAGCACTGCCACGTGTCGCGTGACGTGGCTGGTTATTCCTTTTGGACGTTTTGGACGTACTGCCCGGCAGGTGGGTGGGGGTGTCTCACCACCTGGGGCTGTTTCAGCCTGTAGGTGAATAAACACTTCTACTATCACCCCTGCTAATCTGTTTGTCAGAGAAATCATATTCAATTCCTTAGATCGCAATCAGAATTCAGTCTCCCCTGACTAGACGCCCCATGGTTGACCCACTACTCTCAAAATAAAGTCCAAACTCTTGACCTTGACGGGCCTCCGTAACCTGGCACCTCCCTAAGTCTCTGCCTCGGCATCCTTTTACTCTCTTCTTTCTGAGCTCTGCTTCATCCATGTTCACCTCTCAGTTCCTCAGATAAGCCAAACTCTTTCTCATGCTGGGGCAGGTTGGGATGGGGGTGGGGGGGGCGGGGAGAGGCTTTGCGCATGCGCGTACCGTTGCCCGAGCCTCCCTCCAGCTCTTTGCTTGGCTTTCTCAGTTCGCCCTTCAGGTCTGTGTTTAAGCATCATCAACTCAGAGAGGTCTTTCCTGACTACTCTTTCTCAAATAATTTCTCTCTCTCTCTCTCAAACACCCCCCCCCACACACACACACGTCCACACATACACTGGCCCATACATGTGCATACATGTAACTGCTGCCACCACCACCATCACAGTTATGTTCGGTGATGTCACCATTTTACTTCACAGCACTTAGCATGCATATTTTTGTTTTGTGTGTTTGTTTGCATGTGTGATATTTATTCCTTCACTTGGATGTAAACCCCAAGACAACAGAGACTTATTTGCTGTCTACATAGTTATATCCCCAGCGTCTAGCCCAGTGCCAGGCACACTGTAGGTGCTAACAAAATGTGCTAAATGTTGACTAAGATAAGTGAGATGAGCTTGATTTTATATTCAATTTTTGAACAAAACTCAAGTTTATTATTTAAATAAAGGATTAGAAAACATAAGACAACTTTTGGAAAGGAAGGTTTAACAGCCAGTTTTGCAGTTTTCTCAAGTCTTAGGCATACCTGACCATTTAACTCTTGTTCATTCTTCTTTATAATACTCACTCAAGGAATTAGTATTATAACAGTGTAATATATAGCTTTAGAAGTGTAACTGTACTGAATCCAAGATATGTGAGAATCCAGCCCAGGACTGTGAACTGGACCAAGCACCGTACCTCATGGTAAAGGTTATTTGGGAAGTAAAAAGCAGTCAGAACAGGTGGCTGGAGCCCCCAGGAGAGTGGAGCTAGACAGGCACCAAGGGCGGCCGTACGGCCAGCCCCTCACATGCACGAGGGGCGCTGCGTGAATAGGTAGAAAGCTGACGGAGAATCGGGGAGCTTGGCTTTCCTGAGCTGACTTTATTCATACGTTGCCCCTCTTGACCATCTCAGTTGTGAGTGCTCATGACTCAAAATTTAATTCTCCTTGGAAGTCATATCTCTTTTGAACAGAGCCTGAAAGTACCAGATACTCAGAGGAGGAACAGTTTTAAGACCACAGGCTTTTAAATATCATTGTATGACTTTTGGAAGGTATTTTATCAGAATTCCTTGGACATTAGAACAAAGGCTAACAAACCATGGCCCACAGGCCAAATCTGGCCAGCTGTCCATTTCTTTTTGTAAATAAAGTTTTACTGAAACACATCCATGCTTAATCATTTATATATTTGTGTTTGACTACTTTTTTCCTACAATGGCAGAGTATATGACCTACAAGGCCTAAACGACTTACTACCTGGACATAGATAAGAAAAAATTCTAACCCTTGCACTATGGCTTACAAGTGAGACTTCATTTTAACAGTGAAACACCTAATTATTAATCAATGTGCATTTATAAAACAGCACTCAACACAACCAGAACCCTAACAAGTTTTGCTTGCACAGAATTCCATAAGGCTCTTCTTACTGTCTTCTCTCGGACAAATGCTTGGCTGCACTGCACCCTACACGTGCTATTTGCTCTTTGTTGTCACTTTTAACCTATTAACAAGTTACCTCCTTTACATTCTCCCTTTCTATTGTGCCCAACATGGTGTATCCCTATTGCCACACTTGTGTGCTGTGATATTTAGAAAATGCTTCTCTATGTTTATAGGACTCCACAGGAAACATCACTGCTCCCTCAGGAAGGGTGTTATGGAATTGTTCACATTCTTCACCATTTACAACTCACTACTAGAATTGCATATGCTCTGGAAAATGTATCATTCACCAGAGTCTGAGAAAATGATTTCACACAAATTACATATTCATTTAAATTATGTAGACTCAGAAAAGAAAAAGCCACAGTAAGGTCTAGTTTGTATAATAATACAAAAAGCCATAGTAAGGTCTAGTTTGTATAATAATAAATAAATTTCTCTTATAAATAATATATAAGATTCAAATTCTAAAATAAGCTGGAAAATGTAACTGATAGAAATGATACATTTTCAGGCTCAAAAGAAATGGAAATTTTATGGCAGTAGTAGCAAAATTTGGAAAGGCTGGGAAATATTTTTCCAAAGTAAACATTTGAGTATTGATAATTTCTGTCAATTCATAGGAATATGTGAAGACATTTAATCTGATGTTTATTTTACCAGGTATATATTTTTTCTGTAATTGTGAGAAATACATTATTAAATAGGCAACAGGGTATATGTCATACATTATGTTTTCTTGCAGAAATTGTGAACAAATAAATATTCTCCTCTTCTTTTCCCCTCTCTAGAACAGTGTCTGGAATACAGCAGACACTCAAATTATCGAATGAATGAATAAATGAAAATTAAGTTCAAGTCACATTCATATGAGTTTGAAAAATACATTTTTTATTGGGATTATGATTCTTGAATAAATGTATAACTATATTTTTGGCTTTTGCTCTTTACAGAATCAGGTTACTGGCTAGGGAAACATCTGGGCAACATGCAAGAAGGAATGCCCAACCTGATTCTAATTCTTGTGTATGGTTCCACTGGCAAGCAGTCCTGGAAGATCTTAACTTTCATATTTATTTTGAATAGCTGCTTCACTACCTACAAGCCAAGATAAGTTGGCTTATTAAAATTAATGATGCCAATAAGGATAGACAAAGAGATCCATGTAACAGAACAGAAAGTCCAGAAATGTATGATCAATTCACATAAGTGGTCAATTCATTGTTGACAAAGATGCCAAGACAATTCAATGAAGAGAGGAAAATATTTTTCAAAAATGATAGTGAAACAGCCAGATACATATAGGGAGAAAATTAATATCAATTCCCTACTTTCACCACACACAAAAGTTAACTCAAGATAGATCATAGAGCTAAATATAAAGCAAAAACTATAAAGCTTCTAGAAGAAAGCAAAGGAAAATATTTTCATATTTTCAAAGATTTCATAGACAATACAAAAACACTAAATATAAAAGAAATATAATAAATTACACTTCCTCTAAATTAGA
Organism: Eulemur rufifrons; assembly: GCF_041146395.1. Lineage (NCBI taxonomy): Eukaryota > Metazoa > Chordata > Mammalia > Primates > Lemuridae > Eulemur > Eulemur rufifrons. The sequence goes on along the minus strand of NC_090999.1, from coordinate 87,366,257 downwards.
AACTTCTGCTCATTATAAACACTATTTAGAAATTAAAAGATAAGCCATAGATTAGGAAGATATGTTTGCAAGACATGTATATGAAAAGAAATATATATGTATAAATGAAGACAAGTAACCATATTTTTTAAAATAGGCAAAATCTTTGAGTAGATTATTCATAGCAGAAAATGTATAGTCAAAAGTTCACGAAATAATACTCAACATTATTAGTTGTTAGTCATTAGGAAAATGCAAATAAAAATCACAGAGATACCACCAGACAAACATACTAGAAGGCTTAAATTTAAAAGACTGCCAATACAAATGGAAGATGTGGAAAAACTGGAACTGTCATACATGCCTGGTGGGAATGTGAAAGGTGAGAACCACTTTGGAAAATGGTTTAGTAGTTTCTCATACAGTTAAACCTACACCTACCCAAATGGTATTGGCATTCTAAATAATTACCTAAGAGAAATGAGAGTTTATGTCCACAGAAAGTCACATACAAATGTTTATAGAAGCTTTACTCATAGTAGTGAAAAACTGGAAACAACCTAAATATACATCAACAAATAAATGGATTAAAAATAATGGCATACCCGTACAATAGAATATGCTCCATTATAACAATGAACAAACTATTGATATACATAACATGGATCTCTCTGAAAATATGATGCTGAAAAAGTCAGATACAAAAGAGAATAAACTGGATCATTCCATTTTTATGAAATCCTAGAATAGGCAAACTAATCTGTAATGATGGAAAGTACATCAATGATTACTTGGTGGGTAAGTGAGTAGGTGGAGAATTGACTACAAAGTTTAATGGATGTGTTCTTACATTGATATCATTGGTGGTTACATGAATGTAATCATTTTTCAAAACTCATCAAATTATATGCTTAAAATGGGTGCATTTTATTGTATGTGGATTATACATCAATAAAAAGGATATAAAAAGAAAAATATTTTAAATGGACAAAAGATGTGAATAGATCATTAAAAAGAGATACAAATCTCCAACAAGCCCATGTAAAAGTGCTCAACTTCATTAGTCATCACAGAAATGCATATTATGATCATAGTGACATACCATTTCCTATTCATTATAAATATCTATCCTGTCACCCATCAATTTCGTTTCTAGTTCTGAATCCAGAATAAATGAAAACATATCCACTGAAAGACTTACGCAGATTGTTTTAGATTCTACATATAAATGAGATCATAAGTTTTTGTCTTTCTATTTCTGGCTTATTACACTTAGCATAATGTCCTCCAGGTTCATCCAGGTTGTTGAAAATGGCAGAATTTCCTTTATTTTTAAGGTTTAATAATATTCCATTTTATATGTATATATATATACCACATTTTCTTTATCCATTCATCTGTCAATGGACACTTCAGTCATTTCCATTACCTTGTCTATTGCAAATAATGCTGCAGTGTACAAGGTAGTGCAGATATTTCTTTGACACACTGATTTCATTTCCTTTGAATATATACTCAGCAGTGGGGTTGCTGGATCATTTAGTAGTTCTATGTTTAACTTTCTGAGGAACCTCCATTCTGTTTTCCATAATGGCTGTACCAGTTTACCTTCCTTCCCATCAACAGTGTACAAGGGTTGCCTTTTCTCCTCATCCTTGCCAACACTTGTTATCGTTCATCTTTTTGATAATAGCTCTTCTAACAGTGTGGTTTTTGTTTGCACATCCTAATGATTAGTGATGTTGAGCATCTTTTCATACACCTGTTAGCAATTTGAGTAGAATGGGGGTTACCAGGGGCTGGAGGATGGGGGTGAAGGGAGGATATTGGTCCAAAGGTATAAACTATCAGCCATGAGATGAATAAGTACTAGAGACCTAATGTACAGCATGGTGACTATAGTTAATAATAATGTATTTTATATTTAAATTTGCTAATATAGTAGAATCCAAGTGTTCTCACAACCAAAAATAAAAGATAACTATGTGAGGTGATGAATATTTTAATTAGGTTGACTGTGGTAACATTTCACAATGTATGTATATATATATATCAAAGCATCTCATTGTGCACGCTAAATATATACAATTTTTATTTGTCAATCATACCTAAATAAAACTGGAAAAAATTTAAAATAAAAAAAAATTGGGGAATAAAGACTTGTGCAAGTTTATAGCCACTTTAGTTATAGAAGGCCCAACTAGAAACAAACCAAACACCAATCAATAGAATAGATAAACAAATGTGTAATAATTAGATAATGCAATTATACTCACCTGTAAAAAGAATTGAGCTACTGATATACAAAGCAACATGGAAAAATTTGAAAAACATTCTGCTGGGCCAAGTCAGATATAAGAATATGTATTGTATGATTCCATTCATATAAAGTTTATGAATGGCTAAACTACTCTTTGGTGACAGAAATCAGAATGACAGTTACCTGGGGAGGGAAGACTGGCTGGAAAGGAAGTGAGGAAACTTTGTGGAGTGATAGAAATGTCCTATCCCTTGACTGAGGTGATGGTTACACGGTGTGTATCTATTAAACTCATTGATTTTAGGAACTTGAATTTAATAACTCAAAATTGGTTACACTTTGCTCCTTATAGATTTTATCCAATTAGTAAAACAAACAAACAAAAAACCCCCAGCCAAATCAATTGAGTAATTATAGCCTTTAATCACCCCTTTTCTTTCATGGATAATCTGGCTAATAAATACATAATGGATTAATGTTAAAAACGTACTTTATCTACTTTTCTTTGAAGAAAATTATTTTAAAAATCATCCCTTTAGGCCGGGCGCGGTGGCTCACGCCTGTAATCCTAGCACTCTGGGAGGCCGAGGTGGGCGGATCGTTTGAGCTCAGGAGTTCGAGACCAGCCTGAGCAAGAGCGAGACCCCATCTCTACTAAAAATAGAAAGAAATTATATGGACAGCTAAAAATATATATAGAAAAAAAAAATTAGCCGGGCATGGTGGTGCATGCCTGTAGTCCCAGCTACTCGGGAGGCTGAGACAGGAGGATCCCTTGAGCTCAGGAGTTTGAGGTTGCTGTGAGCTAGGCTGACGCCACGGCACTCACTCTAGCCTGGGCAACAGAGTGAGACTCTGTCTCAAAAAAAAAAAAAAAAAAAAAAAAAAAAAAATCATCCCTTTACATGGAATTTGATTATCTTTTAGCTATTAGAACATTTAATTCATAGTTCACTCATCATTGCCAGCATCGTCCAATGATGTAAAATGATATTTACTACTTTGCTTAGTAGTACTTGAGGTTTTTTACTTAAGGACTAATTATTTTTCCTTGGATTTATTTTCTATAGCAAGGAAATATTTACTGTATACCAGTGAGAAGGAAGTAGAAGAGATCAAAAATATCTAAAATAAACCGTCGTTATCAGTTGAAAGGAAAGATTTGAGATTTAAGCGTTACCAGACAAAAGAGCATACCTTCTGAGAGCCTTATCTTGTATCATTTGTTCCGTTCTTTGCCTTTCTATTTTGGTTATCATGGTATTCTGAGTGACTCTGAGTACTGAAGAAGGGGGCTGGTGGAAACAGAGGCAGAATAGCTGAAAGCTCCAAGTTTCACATCCCCTCTTGCAGGTGTTGGTATTAGTATGTGAAGCTGCTAGGTAACAGGAACCTCAGCCTTTGTCGCCTGGATGTATCCCGGCAACCTGTCAACAAAAGGGACCGGACTGAGTTGTCTAGTAACTGGGAAAATCCAAAACAAGGGGAGAAGGAACTCGGAAACAGACAGCAAAATAGGCATGGACCTCAGCTTTCTTTTAAATTGATTCCAGGAATTTTACCAATGGACTGAGTATCCGACGAGGAGAGGCAGATTAATTGAAGTCACAAGGCTCTTTTTGATGTGGAAACTCAACTATTTTTTAAGGAAGAAAAGAATATTTACTGATTATCTTACTGATCTTTTCTAGGGCCTTTTGAAGGTATCATCTAAATGGAAGAGTTTGGTCTCTTCTAAAATGGGGAGATGAATATTCTTCCTGATTCTCAAAGGGTGTCCTATGCTTTAGTCTAAAATGCAAGGAACTACAAGATGCTTCGTTTGTTTTTCTAATGTGTCCTAAGATATAGAAAACATTTTTAAAAACTAAGGTCAACATTTAAAAATATATCTGAAATAATAATTTTTTACACCTCATATTTAAAAATACTCTGAGATATTAAGATAATTGTGGTACGATTCCACAATGAAATACTCTGCAAGAGTTAAAGTTATGCGATGAAAGAGTTTATTAACATGGGGAAAGGTTCACAATATATTGCTAAATGAAAAAGAGAAATTAAAAACAGAAAATAATATGATCTCATTAACTCTGTGTGTATGTGTATGCACACACACGATTAACTCAGTGGACATATACCAAATTTTAACAGTGGTTACCTATGGGTGGTGAGATTAAGGAACATTTTATTGAGTGTTCCTTGGAGTTAAGGGTCAAAAAAACCTCATACAACCTCTAATATTTCAAGACCCTGCCGCTGGTCCCCAGATAATGGAGTTGGGATTGTTAATTCTGCTGAAGTGACTTCAGAGCACACAGCATGGAGATCCCCCTGTACGATAAAGTTCCACATCCTCACTTGCTATAGTGCTCTAAAGATGAACAGATACATGCTCCACAGAGATTTAAAGGTATCTCAATTAGACTATCACATAAAATAGTTCTAATTTTCTTCTGAAATCATTAAAAAGACACCATATAAAATAATAACACATGCCTAAAATGACGTAAGAGCTGCTGTGATGTCCGTGACTAAATATTGAGATGGGGTCAAGAAAACTCAGTTTTACCTGTGGCCTGTTACTAACTGTCGTGTCCCTATGTAGCACACTTCTCACTTTACACACACTGCCTGCGTGGTTGAACTTACTGCGACATTTCTCTAAAGAAATTGCTAACTAAATAAACAAACACTACGCCAATGCACACACGATATTCAGTCCAGTGGGGCCGGGTATTTGGTCCGGATGGCAGAGCAGACGGGAAGCGCTGACCTATGACAGGCGCACGACCCCAGGAAAACATCGCGAGAACTGGTATTTCCACGGAAAAGCAGGGAGAAGGGTTCCTTGTCCCAACCGTAGCAACTGCTGTCGGGAGGCCCAAGAATAACGGAGCTCGCAGCAGTTGTGAGCTGGGTGGCTAATGGTGCATTCACTCGTCTCTTCCTGGTGCGGTGGCGGGTTGCTGGCTGCTTTTCTGCGTTTGCCCAAGCTGCTTCGGAAACGGGCTGGGGAGGATCCTTCGTTTACTCCCAAATTCTGGACTCGTTTGAAATTCATGGGCTTGTAGTTTCAGCCTAAATTGAACTTCCTGGTGTTCAAATGTATTTCATCTTGGCAGAACAGGCTTTCCTAGGTTCTATCCTCTCTCTCTCTCTCTTCTTTTAAAGAAACCCAGACTTTAAGCTGCTTATATTTAAACACACACACACTCAGACAGCATCTTGGACATCAAATAGCTCTTACAACACACAACCTTTTGATGATTTGAGTGTAAATGAAGCAGAAACATATGGATTCTATTTCCCATAAATCACATGCGGTCCTAAAAAATCAAGGGGGAATGTACTTGGCATGATGTATTTTATCTGGTTGAACCCAAAACATCTGAAGAATACTTAGAGGCTAATGAATCCAAAATATTTACCCATCCCTATTTATAACGTTGTTGGGGAAGGGAAGCCCTTGATTTATGGCGACAGCTAAACTGCTCACATCTGTTGAGTGGGCAACAAGCAACCAGCGTGAGCTTCAAGATAACAGCGTCTTTCTTGTGTTCCGGCTCCAGGCAGTCAACTCAGCCTCGGATGAAAGACATTGAAGCCCTTACCTGAGCTGGTCTGGTTTGCTATTGCTTGAGCTTTTCTCACCTAGAACAATTGAGAGTTATTTGAAGTTATGTGATGTCCAATCATGCTTTTGTCACTGAGGGATGATGCCAGCCTCCACCAATAATCCAGATCTGACCCCTTGTGGCAGTAGCCCCACCACAAGGAATTCTGGCTTATTTTCTCTTCATAAAATCACAGCTGTTGTGCCTGCCCCTGACTTTCATTAAAGGAGTAAATCATGGTTATTTTTATGGAGCAGGAGGAATGCTTCTCCTTGCTGGTATCTCTGACCATGCACACGTCTCTTCATTGATGCAAAGCCCAAATCTTCGTAAGCTACTGATAATCGTTTTGAGTTTATTTAAACTTGGCAGGGACTACATTCTGTGTGCGAGGATTTTTTTTTTTTTTTTTTTTTTTTTTTTTTTTTTTTTACTGGCAGCAGCAGGAATCCAAACAGGATGTTTGTGAAGTCTGGCAAAATAGGTTCACTGGGCGCCTTGTTCTGTTCTACCCAATTATTTTTTACTTCATACTTATCGCCTAACTCAGAAACAGCCATGTGAAATCTTTTATCTCATCCTGTAACAATCCACGAGGTTAGGCATTAGTATCCTTGTTTGACAGGTGAGAAAACTGGGGCTCAGGGGCATTAAGCCCCTGATGGCAAGGCTAATCCAAAGCAAATCTGGATGGACATGTAGGTCTTTCTGCTGCCCAACAACTTTCCTTCCACTGCATTCTGCAAGATCTTGCTTCCAGATTGCCATATCAAATAGTCTGACATCAAAAAAGAGAGTCATTTTCTAAATGTGCCTTTTGTCACAGGAACAGCCTTTGCATAAATTGAGTTTTATATACTGTACTGTATTGAATTTAATAATGTCTAAATGTATGGCTAAGTACTACTCCATGGTATACATATACCACATCTTCTTAATCCACTCATGAATTATTTGGCACTTAGGTTGATTCCACATCTTTGCAATTGTGAATTGTACTGCAATAAACATTTGCGTGCAGGTGTCTTTTTGATAAAATGACTTCTTTTCCTTTGGGTAGATATCCAGTAGTGGGATTGCTGGATCTACATTTATTTCTTTGAAGAATCTTACTGTTTAATATTTTGAAAAAAAAAAAGGTCTAAATTTAAAATATTGTAAAACATGTCCTGTGGTAGATTAGAAAGAATGAGGAGGAGATACACTTTAAAGATGAACTTTAAAAAGTTTTAAAAAATTGATTGTATATCACTTACTTCCAGTGAGAATGGCCTTTATCAAAAAGTTCCAAAACAATAAATGTTGGCGTGGATGCGGAGAGATAGGAGCACTCATATACTGCTGGTGGGACTGCAAACTAGTACAACCTCTCTGGAAAGTAGTATGGAGATACCTCAAAGAGCTAAAAGTAGAACTACCATTTGATCCAGCAATCACATTACGGGGCATCTACCCAAAGGGAAATAAGACATTCTATAAAATGACATCTGCACTAGAATGTTTACAGCAGCACAGTTCACAACTGCAAAGATGTGGAAACAACCCAAGTGCCCATCAATGCATGAGTGGATTAATAAAATGTTGTCTATGTATATCACGGAGCTCTACTCAGCCACAAAAAACAATGGTGATCTAGCACCTCTTGTATTATCCTGGATAGAGGTGGAGCCTATTCTCCTAAGTGAAGTATCACAAGAATGGAAAAATAAGTACCACATGTACTCACCATCAAATTGGTGCTAACTGATCAACACTTAAGTGCACATACAGTAGTAACATTCACTGGGTGTTGGGCACATGGAAGGGGGGAGGGGGGTGGGTTTATTCACACCTAATGGGTGCAGTGCGCACCGTCTGGAGTATGGACATGCTTGAAGCTCTGACTTAGGTAGGGCAAAGGCAATATATGTAACCTAAACATTTGTAGCCCTGTAAAACGCGGAAATAAAAAAATAAAAATAAAAAAAAACCAAAAAAGTTGATTGTATTTGATGCATCAGAGTCCTGCCCACCAGATCTTAAAACCTCAAGGAGTCCTTGCCCTAAGGCAGTGTCTCCCAAACTGTTTTTATTATTGCTCCTCCCCCACGAAGACTTTTCAGGTTTATTTTCCTAATCCTCCCACATCCACCGTGAAATTCTAATACCACAGATTTACCTTATATCAGTTTATGTGCTGAGACCCTTTGGTGGGCCACAAAGCAATGTAATATCTAAGATTATGTCACTCCCAAAACCAATTTCCACTGCTCCTGTGGGGAATGCGTGCCGAGGGAGATGCATCCAAAGAGCTGACAAAGTTGTTGGCCTCAGGTGAGCTCATGGTCAAGTGGATGTGCAGAAAAAGTGGTCAGGAGGTCACAGACACCATGATAACCCTTCCTAAACTGCCAAAACATTACACTATAGTCAATTTTCCCTTAACTGTATTCAGGAGAAAAATGGACTTATTTGAAAAGGGGCAATAAATGTATTATATTTTCAATGCATTTGAGTGGTTTTATCATAAAACTACAACTCTTGCAGTTTAAGTGGACTTCAAAATATTAATAACGTCTAGTCCAGCCAACTGTCTTCAGGCAAAAAGATATTTTTGGTCTGACTTTTTCAAATCGATGAGGCGTTTAAGCAGAGGACATTCAGTTATTTGTTTATGTGGCACAGATTTAAATTCAGATTCCAATAAAAAGAAGTCAAAGGACTTCCTTGCTTTATCTTTGGCATGATAAAAACATTGCCAGGGCAGATAGAGGGTTTTCTTTCTTTGATCTTTCTTCCTGTGGACAGAGACTGTTTCTTCAGTATTATATCTAGTGTTCCACTAATAATAAAATATTTTCTATATACTGTATCATAAAACCTCCTGTTTCAAAGGCCCAAGATTCTAGGTTTTCAGTGTTTGCTGTGAGTCTGGGCAGCACATCACAGCCCTGGCTCTCCTGGCCGTGCTGGCTCAGTTCTGCCTCCTACTCCTCCACCGCTCTCCCTGCCTCCCCGCATCCCTGCAGCAAGTCTGAGCACCGCGCTTGTGCGGGGCAGGTGCTCCGTGTGTGTGTGCCCACTGTGCTGGACACCTCTCTTGTTAAGAGTGGTAATAGTGACCAGTTGGGTAGAGTAAGACTAGAGTTACAAGATATTAAGGCTAGGTTAGCACTTAGTTCAAGTTTTGTTCTTAATATAATGTAAACATTTTGAAATAATTTGGCCTCTTTTTGGAGATTTGAGATTTGGCAGAAGTCCAAAGCCTTTTGGCATGTGAACAATAAATATTCTAATAAATACTTAATCACTAGTTTATTACTCAAAGATCTCTAAAGCTGGTTTAAATTAGAGGGTTCATGGCTGATAACTAATATTTTACTTTTTCATGTGCATTTTTGTGAAGGGCATTTCAAGTCCTTAATTGAAGACAGTAAGTTATAAGGAAATTCTTTCTCATTCTCATTCTTTCCACCAGTCTCAGAGTAAGAGATGTTTCTTCTCCTGGGTAATCTGCTTCCCCAGTGAGCTCCTCCTTTCTAGCACCTTTAATTTCTCCTATTCCACTGGCTTCTGTCTTTCAACTTTTAAACAGATGGGGGTCCTCTGTCATAAAAAGCAAACAAAACAAAACAAAACAAAACTCTGTATTTGCTGTGTGTTCTGACTCTCTTCTGGAGTAAGAGTGATTTAAATCACTGGCTCCATTCTCGTATCTTTCTTCATTTTTACTCACTCTCTACGCCATCATTTGGGTTCTATCCCCCTCTCTCACTGAAGCGTCTTCTTAGAACATCATTGGTGCCTTCCAAATCAGCTCAGCCAAGAGCTTTTCCTGGTTTCTGTCAACCACAATGGCTTTGATAATTTTAGTGGTTGCCCTCCCATCCTCCCTGAACCACCTCATTGATGTTAGGGGGGGAAAGTACAGATTCCTCAGACTGACTTCAAGACCCGATACATATGAATATAATTCATCGGAGAAGAAGAGAGTCCAAAGCCTAAGTCTCAGCCATAGGTCCTGGTATGGAAGCTGTTTGTCGCCATTATGAGTGAGTAGAGGGAGAGATGGCAGCTCGTTCGTAGTGAGCACTGTATTCTGAGACCTAGAGAGAAAGAAGAAAGTTTATTCTTGTTGTATGCCAAGTCTCATGCCAGGCAATTTTCTGTTGGGATCTCCCTTTGCTATGATGGATGTAGTTTTCTGTCTCTCCTCACTTCTTAATCTCTGCAGATCTTTGCAACTGCAGAAACTTGGTTAGAGTAATAACCCATGACAGTTTTACCAAAGAGACCATCAATATCAGCAAAACTAGTTTGTTTGCCTTGGAGAGGCTCTCCTTGAACCCTGAAAACCTTCAGCTGACTCACATGGGGACTTGTGCCATGTCCCCCTTGCCCTCGCTGAGGACCTGATGAGGCCAGATTGAGGGCACATGGTGAGGGATGAGGATGCCAGGAAAGTCTGTATTTTCCACACACCCACCCTAGTCGACGCCATATGAACCAAAACGAAACTTGATGGGAAAACATTCTCTGGATCAGTGGTTCTCAACTGGTGGTGATTCCTCCACCCCCAGGGACATTTCACAATGTCTAGAGACATTTTTGGTTGTCACAGAGAGGGTGAAGGGGAGTGCTCCTAGTGGGTAGAGGCCAGGGATGCTGTTAAACCTCCTGAAAAGCCCAACTCAGCCCTCCCTAAAAAGAATTATCTGGTCCCAAATGCTAGTGGTACTAAGGTCTACCTTGTGCTCTGTTCTCTGTGTATAAAATGGGCTATGAGATATGCTTTTTTTTCTAGAATAGGCTGAGTCAACAGGCTCTTTCCAGACTCATGGTGCATAACTAAGAGGTTCCATCACAAATAAAGCAGCAGGGCCAGAGAGTCTCGGCAGCTTACTCATATTTCTATAGCCAGTAAGTGAGAACGTCTTCGAAATTGCACACAGGCCCTGCCTGACTCACTCCATGGCCCATGCTCTTTCCCACATCACCTGCCCCAAGTAGCTGAGCTGCAGACATCCAGTCATATATGACTAAGGGCAAAATCATTTCTGCAGTGCAAAAATTAGCTAGAGAAAGTGCAAGGACAGAGAACGGAGGCCAAGTCTTCCCCATGAAAGCTTCAATGGAATTAGAGGGGGCAAGAAGCTAGGAGCTGTCTGATGTGTAGGCAAGTGCAGACCCTGAGGTGTGAGGCCAGAGCCACGTTATAGGGAAGTAGGAAGACAAGGTCTAGTCCTGCTAGTCCAGGGCAGTTGCACAGAATCTGCTCCTAGATAAAGCAAAGACTGGCAGAGGCTCTTGTGAAGTGATGATCCCAGACAGGTGAACTTGGTCGTAACCAGATTCTATCCTAGCATGTGCCCCATTTGTTATATCCTGTGGGCCTTGACTCACTCAGCTCTCCTGTTCTCCCAGCTTCCAGCCCAAGCAACTTCTTCTTCTCCTCCTTCTCCCCTAAAGCTGCTTCTTGGAGTGGCTATTCAATAAACAACCAGTGAATTTTGACTTTTTGGCTAGTAAGATAATGCTTATGCTTTATACTGTTATTATTAACAATATATTATGGCTCCAACATCAGATTCAGAATGGAAAATTTTATTTCTGTTATAGTAGAGTCACTGATTTGAGAAATATTATCTATTTTTGCAGTTAAACTCTATTTTACCTTATTTTAGAAAAGAGGCATCTGGTTTTAGAAAACCATTTTAGAAAAGAGGGAGAAAATTATCTACCCAATTGAAAGTAGAGCCAATGAAGATACAGTTTTGCCCACTTTATTATTATATGTTTATATTTTCTGGAAAGGGCAATATGTATGTGTATATATGCACACAGATACATGTATACACACACACACACACACACACACACACATATATATATACACACACAGTACAAAATTGAAAAAAACGTAAATTCTTTTTCCACCCTGACTCACCAGGTTCCCACTCCAGGACTCTACCACAGCAGCAACTTCTTTTACCAATTTCTTGTGTATCCTTCCAGAAAAATCTATGCATTTACAGATGTGTATCTACGTGTGACTACGGACTCCTGATCTGTAGGCCAGGCCCCTTCCATCCTCTTTGTGGCCACCACGGCTCCTGTTGCTCAAGACAAGCCATGACAAAACAGATGACACATTTGTGCTGTTGAAGGAAAACTCAGTGACTCAGAGGGACACAAATTGTTCCATGCACCTTTCATCCTCATTACCAGGTAACTTTGCCAAGGTCAGGTGGTGACATTCTGATTTACCACTCAACCGAATGAATACAACTCACATTTGATGAGAATCTGAAATTCAAATACCAAAAAGAAAAAAAATATATTTTCCTAAGGTTTCCGGTTTCGTAATCAAACTTGCTTTTTTACTTTTTTGAGAATGTTATTTTCCCTTTAGTTCAATGAATACAATCTATGTGGAAAACTGCAAACAAGATTCCTCCCCCATCACCAATTAATCACCAAATCTTCAAATTTAAGAGCAGGTTCCACCACATTACTGAAATGTTCAGACAGAGTCTCAGAAAAAAGGACCCAGGAGCCTCACTGTTTTCTCTGACCAGATTAAGCTGAGCCCAAATCAGGCTCCAGATACAAAATGCAAACTGGGCTCCCTGTGGCTCTGCCATTTACAAGCACCTGTATTCGAATAAACCAGGAATACATTTCTCTTGGCTCATATAGAGCCCTTTAAATAGACTCCAGCCCTCCTAAGGTTTTTGTCCGGGTTGCCTGAAAGTGGACAATTTTCCCAAGTTTGCTTTGGCACCCATGGCATGGATTTTTATTGAAAGTCCCGGTTGTTTTAGTGGGCGCCAGTTTGCCAGCAGTTCTCTGTAGGGGCCACCCAGCCAATTCAATGAGAACTATGTGCACCTAAAACACGCCAAGTGATATAAGGGGTACCCTGTCCCCAACTCTTTGCTCTCTTTTGTATGACCACTGATGCATCTCCTCTTTCAATTTAAGGACACACTACTGAGTGTGTCTGCAGCACTTCCAAAGTCAAACAGCTGTTTCTAAATTGAAAACTCTTCTGCTTTTTCCCTGAAAACATATATGTTTCTCTGGGGTTAGATCCAATTCATTCTATTACATCACACCAAACTGGTAAGGCGACAATGAGATAGATTCATCAGGAAAATACACTTTCCATGGATAAAACAAAATAAGGATTTGGTTGGGAAAAGGTGGAAATGTAGCCCAAGACTGATTCTCAAAACAGCCTTTAATAACCAGTGGAAAACATCACTCATTTAGGAGGCTTGTAAATAAGTGTGCAGATGTATTTACATCACCACACGTAAATCATCATGTAATCACCAGGAAGTCAAACCAAGATTGGCTTAAATTGGAGTTTACAAGATCCTTGCCCCAAGATTAAGAAGCGTCCCACATTTTTCCTTTATTATTTTTTCTATATGCCATTTTCCCTTGTGTTTTATTACTTCGTATGATTGGAAAGCTTTTTACAATTTTACTTTATGAAACACTTAAGAAGACTTAGTTTATTAATGGCTCAACCATGAAACAGCAGAATTCTTATTTTTAAAATTAGATTAAAATTCTCTAAGCCAGTTATTTCTTATTTCATGTTCATATTATTTCATACAAATATAAACACCTTTCTTAGTAAGTTTTTTCAATAAGGCCAGAAAACTAACGCATAGCAGAGAAAAAAAAATGTGCTTGAGAACAGATTTTATTAGCTGTTCTAGTGAAAAAAAAATGTTTCATACCAACCAAAACTGAAAAGAAACCTGTTATTTTACAATCTTCGCCTTCCCTTCAATTATACCAGCTTTAATGTTTTTTCTTTGAATCCCTTTGGGTCAGACAGTACTCTTAAGCCTCAAGATTATAAAAACAAGAAACCTTTCCAAAATCACATGGGTAAGTCTCAACCTGCTGTTAAAAATACTACTGATGAGGCCAGTGGTTCATTCTCTGGGCAGCTTTCACAGGCTGTATGAACTCAGAGGGTCAGGGTGGACAACACCGAACCGTAGGGAGCATGGCATTCTGTACCACTCTGTCCCCAGAAAAATACTGTGGCCGACTCTGGGAATTGTCTACCCAACAGCCATTCCCTGCCTCATTTGCCCTTTCCTATATCCACTAAAGAGGCTGAAAAAGGAAGGTTACTTTCCCATTCTCCCTTCCAACTGGGGATAGCCCTGTTACCAAGTTCTGGCTAAAAAGACATAGGACATCTATTAGAGTAGTGCTTTTTAAGCTTTACTATGTGTAGGAATCACCTGGGGATCTTGTCAAAATGCAGAATCTGAATAGGTAATCATAGTAGGGCCTGGGATGTTACATTTTAATAAGTTCACAGATGATGGATGATGCTGTGATCTGAGGACCACAATTGGAGTAGCAAAGTATTAAAAGGCTTCTGGCAAGGGTTTTCCTCCTTGATTTGGACAGAGGCGTTGGAGGAGAAAGCTGCCTCTCTTCCTCTCCTCCAGCTTCCTGCTTTGGGATAGGATTGAAGATGGGCGTGAATGTGGGGCTGTGTCCACCATCTTACATCCAAGAGGCATGGAAGCCAACATGCTGAGAATAGCAAAGTAGAAGAATAGAATGTGTCTAGGTCTTTGAGGAAGTCATTATGTCACTGAAGTCAATTAATCTTGGGACCATTTACTTCTAGACTTCTTGTTTTAATGGGATAATAAATGTCATTATAGTATAAGTCACTGCTTGTCACGTTTTCTATTATATGCAGCCAAACAGTTCTTATCTTATTACAGGAACTAAGCTGATCCATTCAGAACTAGGTTTATAATCAATTAGACCCAGAGGCAAATTCTTCAGCTCAATAGCCTACAGAGAGTCACTGGGCCTGGGGGATGGTGATTCTATGGCTATGGGTCTTCTAAGAACAGAGAACATACCTTCATGTGCTGCTGGAAGAAAAATTTATTCTTAGGATTGTGGCAATTTGCTTTATGACAGCTGGCACAAGAGTGGGGGAAAGGGGAATGGAGAGAGGCAAAAGATTTTGAAGTGTTTCTTCTATTTTCTTATTTTTCTAATTAAAGTATTCTGAGGAATGAGAGAATAAGTGATTTCCCATGGGTAAGCTCATAAAGTGAAGTTAGCTGTTGAAACTTCTTGGCATCCATCCAAAGGCATCTTTTGACATTTAATACTGAGGGTACGGGTTGCAGAATTACAGGAAATTAACTAACATGTGTGATTTTGGAAAGGTGTAACACTTGCTTCTCCTAATATTAATATTAAATGAACACAGGGTGAATGTAACTTTGTCAATAAAAGCATTTTGAATTTCTTTGTTTTATCTTAAGTATATTTTATCCCCCAAAACTCTGATCTTTCCAGTTCTGTCTAAATCTTTGGTAGCTTTCTTTCTACCATCTCAATTTTCTCATTGTATTAATTAGGTTACAATCTTACCCGCTGTGAAAAACAACTGTAGCTTAAATTAAATATGAATTTATTTATGCCTCATTTAATAGTCGGAGTGTAAACAGTCCAAGACAATGAAGCTTAATGGTGTCAGGTCCTCACAATTCCACATTTTCTACTGGCTACTGAATGGGCGTGGTTTAAAGCCAAGTTCATTTGATTCCATCTTCCGCAGGCTAACACTTCCACCTGGAAGAGACACACATCACTTTCTTTTCCTTCCCATTGGCCAAAGGTAGTTACAACTTTAAGAAAGGTGGGGAATGACAAAAACAACCACATACTCAGGAGGAGAATCAGAATATGTCTAAAGGGCCAAATAACTGTCAAAGCACTTACATAGTGAATTGCAACTGCTATATGATACAACTGGAAATACTAGTTATAATGATTGCTAGAACCAAATCAAAATTAAAGACTCCACCTAATTTTGATGTCAACAACTGCATTAATCACTATACTCCCCACCTAGTGCAGTTCTTTATGACGTCCTCAGATACAGGATGTGCCTACTAATGCATGTCCTAATAGCCAAAAAGTTTAAAGGAAACCATTAATCTGTCGACCTATATTACATTGAGAAATTTTCCATGCAACGAAAAGGTATATCACATTTGGAGCTGTGCACAATGGCTCATGCCTGTGATCCTAGCACTCTGGGAGGCTGAGGTGGGAGGATTTCTTGAGCTCAGGAATTTGATACCAGCCTGAGCAAAAGCCAGACCCCCACCTCTATTTTTAAAAAAAAAGAAAAAAAAATTTAAAAAGTATCACATTTGATGTTCAAAAAAAGTTATGTTTCAAGGGTATTTTCCTCTAGAATGATTACTGTGGACAGAGGTAAGACTAAGAAAAATTGTGAAGAGGGTATGATTTGGAGGCATTTTATGATCTTTTAGAGGTAATACCTCTATTCTACTCTCTATCTCTACTTTCCAACTCTTTCGTGAGTCTTAATTCCCACACCTAAATTTTCACTTTCCAAGGAGGAACACTTATTAAGGACCATTTCTATCTCAAAAATTATAATCAAAATTTTACTATGATCCATTCTTTAAAGACACAGCTCTTTGCTAACCAAAATGAAAAAATCATTTATTAAAAAGTGTTCATGGCTGAAAGGAATGGAATATGTAATTATTCCCACTACTAAATTTACAAATTAACAAGGACTTTCTCGTTACACCAAAGCAGAAACAATAAGAATTTCAGTATTCAGGAAAAAGAAGTGTGAGAGATCTCTTTGAACAGAGCTGCCCTTGGGGATTTTCCTCAAATCACTCCATAGACCTTGAAATGATAGTTACAATCATATATCTTTTTATTATCTTGCTAAGAAAATAACATAAATTAACCATCAGATGCTGGTGAGGATGCCATTTAATTGACCATTTAAGACATTGGCTTGTATTGAAGTGGGATGACTTTTGTTGTAAAGGAAGCTTGGATTATCAACTAAATGGATAAATCAAGGATTGTTGCATTAAATACGATTGCTAATGAATGTTAGGCACAATGAAAAAGAAACGTTCAGTGTCCCTACGCACAATCCCCTCTCCAGGCACATACCTTCTTTAAGTTTGTCATATATACAATGCCCTCTTACTTTCATATGTCATTAGCTCTTCCAGAAATGCACTCATTCACCTTTCCCAATCCCACGCTACAGCTTTGATGATTAGGTTCTCATTTGTTAGGATTTATTTAAATGTTACTTTCTCAAAGCTCTAGTAGTAGGAGGCTCAGTCGCTCCTATATGTTTCCACAGGACCTCTACTTCCCCAAAGTAATGGTCACTCTGTAGACTCGTTTGCATCACTCATAATAAGGAGAACTCTGTCAGGTCAGAGTTGGTGGCTCCCTTGGTCCTGTGATCTGAATGTCTGTGCTCACCTCAAATTCATATGCTGAAATCCTAACCCCTAAGGTATTAGGAGCTGGAGCCTTTTGAGAGGGGATTAGGTCATGAGGGCAGATCTCTTGTGAATGTGATCAGTGCCCTTCTAAAACAGGCATGAGGAAGCTTGCTCGCCTCTTCCACCATGTGAGGACACAGCGAGAAGTCAGTAGTCTGCAATCTGAAAGAGGGCCCTCACCAGAACCAAAACATGCTGGCACCCTGATCTTGGACTTCCTAGCCTCAGAACTGTAAGAAATAAACTTCTGTTTTTTAAAAAGTTCCCCAGTTTATGGTGTTTTGTTATAGCATCCTGAATGAACTAAGATACTTGGTCATTGTTGCCTTCTTAGTGTGCCCAGAATAGAATCTGACATAGTGCTCAGAAAGCACATTTTGAATAAATTAATATATTTAACATTGTAGAAAATTGTCTCTTTCTAATCTACTTATTGGTTGTACACTTGCCTGATGTTAGAGTTTCAAAATTTAACTATTGTAGGAAAGTAATAATAAATAGATATAGGGAGATATACTGTACCAGATATGCATCTAGGTAGATTAATGGGTTATCTAGAAATATATAAATAGTCTCATTATTATATAAAACAAAATATATAAAAAGCTATAAGCACAAAGATTCTCCTAGCAGTCTTGTTTATCAGACTCAACTATCAAGTGTATTTCAAATGTTCACCAAGAGGGAAATGTTTAGATTAATGATAATGTAATGCCCAAATGGAATAGCATGTAGCCATTGAAAGGATGGTTATAAAAAAGAAGGGTTCAGGAGATTATGTCACAATATGGAAAAACTATAATAAAATGTTAATTGAATTCAAAATAAGATACTAAATTGTGTGGACATCATTATTATAACTATGTGAAAAACATGCATATGGAAAGAAATAATGATTGTATTTAAGTGGTGGATTATGGTTATTGTTTCTTTAGTCTATATTTTTATTCACATGGTTATGTTACTTTTATAATTAAAGTCAGTAATGAAGATATTTGTGACTTTAAAAGCCAATTAATCTGCATTATGGATGACAAAATAAGAGTTTGTCTAACCATTATGATCGAAAGTTTGCAAGATAAGAATGGAAACCAGTATTGACTGGATCAAAGTAGAGATTTTACCTAGTGTAATGAATTAATGGAAAATAAATTGCTAGTCCAATAACAAAATGCTTCTTTTGCAGAATTCTTTTTGCCAGACCGAACGCAGACAGCAGAACTGCTTCACATACAGGAAGGAAGGCACTGGGAAGGTGGCAATGCTGAGCACAACAGGAAGTGCTCCAGCATGTATAGTTCTCTGTTCTTTGTAGACAGAAATGCTAAGTGTTTACGAGGAACACCTAAATGATTGGGTGTCAAATGCAGAAGACATGTAAAGGTAGAATAAGCAAATGGTCAAGCAAGGGAGTATTTCAGAAAGAAAATATGTCAAGTCTTGGCTCAAAAGCAAACAATCTTTTCAAGAAGGGAAGTGTTCACATAATCTATTAAATGCATACTCAATCACAAGAATAAAACCCAGCTGTTTAAGATCAACATTTGTAAAAAAAAAATTTAAAGAAAGGAATGTAGAAAGCAAATATATATTGTAAAACAAAATCTACACTCTAGGGGAAGTAAAACTTCCCCTAAAGGAATTGCGGTGCTCCAAAGCTTATCCTTTACCCCAAATGAAACAGCAGTTAGACGCATGACACCACAACACCAGAGGCATATTCTGCTGTTTGAGAGGAATGAGTATTAAGCTGAAAATCAAGCAAATGATCCCTTAGTATACAATGCCAAACTTCCTTGAATGCAACTGACCAAAGAAAAATTATATAGCTGGAGTGGATTCTAAAATTTAGAATTAAATGATACATCATGGTTTCGTTATACTAAATTGTTTGGCTGCATTAGGAAGTTATTTGTCATGTGCTTCAACATAGAATCAAGATCTACTAATTGATATTTGTACTCTGGCATTAAATGAATGTATAAGCGTATGATTAAAAGAATGTATTTGAGAAAACAAAGGAGTAATAGAATACTGATGGCTACATTGAAGGGTTTTTTTTCTCCATGGCTAAGTTTTATGCACATGGATACAGACTATATTAGATATTTAGCAAGTGGGAAGAAAAAAAAACTGTTCTTTCTACTGAGAAAAACACTTTAATAGGTCTGTCTAGTTTGGAAGACATCACTTCTTAGTCCAAATTGGATGGTCTGCAGCTGTTCCACACAATATAATAAGCCCTAGCCACATATAGCTATTGAAACGTAAATATAAACTAATTAAAATTAAATGTGGAATTAAATTCATTTCAAGTGCTCAATAGTCACATGTAACTAATGGCTACCATATTGTGTAGTGCGGATGACAGATCATTTCCATCATCACAAAAAGTTCTGCTGGAGAGCACTGGTTTGGGTCAAGTTTGGGAGATAGAGAAACTAATCTACAGGGATCTTGGATTTCGGGGCCAGTAAAATGCTAAAAAAGGGGCAAGGGGAAAGAAGGGAAAGTTGCAGTGTGGAGAGAAGCTAGAACCTTATTAGAAAAGAGGGCCTGTTGGTTCCAGAAATGTCTGATGTATTCTTCCAAACACGAACACCTAATATTAAGTGTGAACTGCTCTACCCCATCCTGCTCACACCTTTTGTTACAAATCTTCAGGAAACTCTTAGAACAGAACAACACAGCAAAGGTTGCCACCTGGGCATCAGGAATAGAACACCACACCCAAAGGACTCAAACTGGTGGCCAGAGATAAGAACCTAGAGGCATCTCTCTGCCCAGCAGACTGGGCTCCCTGCTTTCTTGCCACTTTCTTTAAATAAACTATTCAAACATTTGTCTGTGAACTTAAAGTGACCCAGATTCTGCCAGTCATCTCTCTCTGTCTCTCTCTCCCTCTCTCCCTCTCTGCCTGACCCTTCATTCCTGCCTGGCATGACCCAGGGACAGAGGACTGCCCTCCCAACTCATTTTGCTTTCCCTGGCCAGGATCTATAAGTAAAAATCTTTGAACTTATTTCCCATTGTGGTGGTGTATTGAATTGGCGCTTTCCATCTGAACAACCAGGGGCCACCCCAGGCTGGGTTTTCCCTGGGAAGCCCGGGAGAACACAAGGGTGGGATCTCAGCACCAAGGCTATGGTCAGGCAAGCATAAATTGGACAGGCAAGAGTCATAGGGTGTCTGCCGGTATAAACAATTCCCCATGTGAGGGATGCCCTGGTCTTGGGTCAGACAATTAGGTATTAGGCCATCCACCAGGTAAAAGAAGTATCCCTTGAAAGGCACACAGTAAACACCCATCTTATGGCCCCCTCCATTTCCCCATAGGGCTAGCCGCTCTAGTACTGGAACCCCAATTTTGCTGGGGCCTCTCAAAACAACTCTCCTCCACACATGGCCATGGATCAGTGGTATTTAGGGGAGTATAAGTCAGGGTCACACTCAGTAGGTGGATTGAAAAGTAGAGATTAGAAATTCCACAGAAGTGGGGGACCAGGAAAAAAAAGAAGACACCCATCCCTAAGTCATTACCCCAACATGACCATAAGAAAGAAGCTCCATAACCATAAGAAAGAGAGGTGTTTAAGCAACTTTTATTTAAACTAATCAAATTGATTCTGGAATTATTTCAATTTTTCAATTGACTTAGGTTATGTATATGTATAAAAAATTATAAATTACTATTCCTTTGTCTTTATTTCCTGAGAGACAATAGCCATTTTCTTAGGCATAAAGATGAATAAAGAACCCAAATGCATTATCCTCTACTACCCAGCTCAGAAAAGGCTTAAGTTAAAAAAGACCTAGAAATAATTTTTATGAGATGGAAATACTTTGATTGCTAATGAGAAACTGATTGTGGACGCTTCCTCTGACCATTATTTTATCTCTGCCTGCTCTTTGCTGCGTTTCAGAAGTGTTAGGAACAGGGAGGCCTTACTGCAGAGCCTCCTTTCTGAGGTGGATGCTGCAACTCAGAAAGAGATAAAGGTTTATGTCATGAGATTTCTGGGTCAATACCAAGAAGGCCTTTAGCTTTGGGGATGGGTGCAAGAGTAACTGACTGTTCTTTTGTTTTTCAAAAACCAATAACATCACCATATTAAACAAGAATTTGGTGTTTATTTATATATGTATTTTTAAAAGTCTTTTGGTCAACCCTGCAAATAATAAAGACTTCCAAAATTAAAGGAATATCAAAATAACTATGGCATTTCCTTAGCTGAGCATAATGGTTTCTTCAGAACAGATTTGTGCATAAACACTGAACATTTTCTTTGCCTCCAGTGACATCTGTGAACGAGTTTACCACTTGGGAGAAGGAGGGACTAATGACTATGTCCAGACATGGGTGGGCACAGGTGCTTCAACAAACAGTTTCACAAACACATCCCAGTTCCGACAAGAGGGCTATTTCTGACTGATCCCTTGAGACTTCCCGTCACACCGTGTCTGGCCCGGGAGAAGGGCAACCCACTGGCAGGGCAGTCAGAATCATCGTCTAAAGGGCCCGACTTCACTGGCAGAGTGCATTCCACGAACATATTGACTCTCCCCAGAGAGAACATCAGCCCAACGATTTATTAAAAGCAATTGTGTGTTTCCTTGGTCTAGCCAAACATTTGGTGCATGTTACACAACCCTGCAAGACCAAACTTCAGTTTGAATCCTTTGAAGCAAAGCTTTCCCCCACTAGCCTAAATTACAATGAACCTCTGATCTCCCACAGCAACCATTTTCTGGCATGTTCATTGGACACTTAATTATGCACTGCTTTGTGAGAGGTACCTCTTTCACTTGTAATGTATGGTTATTTAAAATTTTTATTTTATTCAACTTCTCTCATTTAAAGTTTTTGCAACTTACCCCTGTCAAATAAAATTTATGGGAAGCCATCGTATTGGACTGAGCTCCTACATGAGGCCGCAGCAGACTAGACCAAACCAGCGTGGAGTCACTCATGCTTGGTGCCGTGTAATCAAACTGAACTTACAAACAAGCCAGTTTTCAAAAAACAAAGGAGATTTACAGCAATCAGTCCAAAGACATCTAGTCACCCTAAGCTGGCATGATAGGGAAGCCCTCTCTGCCTTAACCCTGTAAGGAAAGTAACTTTGAAAGGACCAATACACTTTTTGTTCCCTGTTTCTGTGTTGTTCAGCCTTTTCTGCCTGTAAAGCCTACTCCCTCTGCTCAGCTCATCTGAATGTCTATTTTGTAGATGAAGATGCTGCTTGATTCACAAATCACTAATAAAAGCCAATTATAATATATCTTTGAAACTCAATTTGTTGAAATTTTGTTCTTTGACCTCCCTAACTACAAGTCATACTCTTTGATGGTAAAGACGGTTTTTTAAATTTATTTGTTTTTGAATAACATTAAGTATGATAGTTTATGTCTAATAGGCATTTATATATATTTTGTTAGCTTGAAAATAGACTTTTAACATTGTAATTTAGAAATAAGCATGAACTCCTAATCCTTTATAAAATCATTGAGTGGCAAAATGTCATTTGTCTAGCATTAGTAGTATCAGAGGAAGAGAAATTAATTCTCTTTTTATTAAAATTAGGGGATTGGTGGGTGAAGAGGAAAGGCAGAACAGACAATCTGTGCCTCAGAAGTTCCAGAGTAACCATCTCATGTGCTGGCTGAAGGCAGTATTGAATCCATCAACTACTCCAAGGTATACTGTCCATCTCTAGCATCATCAAGCCTAAAATCAGATGCTCTTCTCTTCTTCCTAACATCCATGTTTGCAGGCCGGTTATTTTATAGCAGGGATGTTGTCCTGGTCATAGACACATGGTATGTGGATTTTCCCCATAAGTGACACTTTTTGTGCCCATATAGTGAATGCATCAGCTAAAATATTTTCAATATTTAGTAAGTCGGTGGTTTTGTAATTCAGCATTAGTAAACAAACTCTTCTTTAAATGACACCTTACTTGGAAGAACAGCAAGAAGTGAACACAGCCTCTGCTTGAATACTCCAGAATGAAAAAAAAAAAAGGCCTGGAGAATTGAAATTATGTGCCCTGTCCAAAATACAGATAATTGTAAGAAGGAATTAGCTGTGCTCAACATTATCAAAAGACAGATTAAGAAGAAATGTATAAATAAAATATCTTCAATACATGTAGAGCAAGAGGGGGTTTTTCTTTCCCCTCATCCTCGAGGGTAGGCAGCGTGGGTGTTTTCATTAAACCAGAAGCAGCTTTTGCTATCATTATGATGCATCAAACATATATATACGTGAGAAACCATTACCGTAATCAAGATGGTGAACATATCCATCACCTCTAAAAACATTCTCATGCTGTCTCCCTACTCCTGCACACCAACCTGAACCCACCATCCCCAGATGAGCACTAATAACCTTCTGACACCACAGATTAGTTTTTATTTTCTAGAATTTTATATAATTGAAAGCAGGCATTAGGTACTCTCTTTTGTTTGACTTCTTTCACTCAGCATAATGGTTTTAAGATTTAGCCATGTTATTGTGCTCATAAACAGTTCAGTTCTTTTTATTGCTGAATAGTATGCCATTGCATGGATATACCAAAATATGTTAATCCATTTATCTGTTAATACATTTGTCAGTTGTTTCTAGTTCTTGGCTATTACCAATAAAGCTGCTATGAACATTTGTGTATTAGTCTTTGTATGGGCATGTTTTTATTTGTCGTGGGTAAATACCTAGGAGTGGAAAAACAGGATCATATGGTAAGTGTATGTTACCTTTTTAAGAAACAACTGTATTGCATTCCAAAGTAGTTTCCATTTTATATTGCTGTTTTGAGAGCTAAAGTTCCTCTATTTCCTTGCCAATGTTTGATGTGATCAGCCCTCTAATTCTAATCATTCTGTTGGATGTTTAGTATTTCTCATTGTAATTTTGCTTGCATTTTTCTAGTGACTGGTGATTTTTAGCATTTGTTCGGGTGCTCATTTGCTATTCACAGATCTTTTTGGTGAACAGTCTGTTAAAACATTTTTTTCCATTTAAAAATATCTGTGTACTCATTATTGATTTTTGAGAGTTCTTTATATATTTTGGATACAAGCCTTTTGCCAGATACATGATTTTCAAGTATTTTTTCCAGTCTCTGATTTTTCTTCATTCTTTCAAAAGGGTCTTTGGAAGAGTAGACATTTTTAATTTTGATAAAGTACAATTTAACAATTTTTTGTGTGGATCCTGCTTTGGGTGTTGTGTCTAAGATATCTTTCCTAAACCACAGTCAAAAAGATTTTCTCTGTGTTTTCTTCTAGATGTTTTATAGATTTTATATTTGAGTGAAATTTTTTATGTGGTGTGAGACATGGACTGAAGTTTGTTTTTATATGAAAATCAATTTGTTCTAGTACCATTTGTTGAAAAGACTATCCTTTCTCTACAGAATCATCTTTACATCTTGTGGAAAATGAATTGACTATATATGTGTGGATCTCTTTCTGGAATCTACTCTGTTCATTAATTAATTTGTCTATCTTTAAACCAATACCATACTGCTCCATTCACTGTAAGTGTAGAAGTCATCAAATAAGGTAGTGTTGGCTTCCTAATTTAACCCTCCTTTTTAAAAATTGTGGCTATTTCAGGTCTTTTTCATTGCTATGTGAATCATAGAGTCAGTTTGTCATTTCTACAAAATAGCCTGCTGGGATTTTGTTTGGGATTAAGTGGCATTTTACAGATTGATTAGGAGAACTGAAATCCTAACAATGTGTTAACATATTAACATCCCCTGACCCATGAGCAAGCCATGACTTTCTATTAATTTAGGTCTTATTTAATTTCTCTCAACAATGTTTTATAGCTTCCAGTGTACAAGTCTTTCATGTATATTGCCAGATTTGTCCCTGAGTATTTATTTCATATTACTTAAGGATATTGCAAACAGTATTGTTTTTACTTTAGATTGCTGAGGATTGTTGCTAGTATATAGAAATACAGTTGATTCTGTATCCTGCAGCCTTTGTTAAAGTCATGTATTAATCCAATTAATATTTTTATAGATTCCAATGGATTTCCTACAAAGACAATCATGTTGTCTGTGAATAAAACACAACTTGTTTCTTCTCTTCCATACTGGATGCCTTCATTTATTTTCTTACCTTATTGAACCGGCTAGCAGCAGCCCCAACCTTTTTGGCACCAGTGACTGGTTTCACTGAAGACAATTTTTCCAGGGCCAACGGGCGGGTGGAAGAGGAGCTCAGTGATGTGAGGGATGGGAAGTGGCTGTAAATACAGATGAAGCTTTGCTGGCTACTCCTGCCTCTCACCTCCTGCTGTGTGGCCTGGTCCCTAACTTTCATGGAAGATCATTTTTCCAGGGATGGGTGGGGCTGGGGTTGCAGCGAGGGCCCTGGAGCTCTGTGCTGGGTCCCTAGCAGGCCAGAGGTTGGGAACCTCAGGGCTAGAGGATCAAATACTTCACCACTAAGTAAGAATGTTAGCTGTAAGGTTTTTTGTAGATCCCTTTATCAGGTTGAAGAAGTTTCCTTTTATATCTGGTGTGCTAAGAGATTTGTTTTAGTTTCAGTTTTGTCTTTTGTTTTTAATCAAGAATGGATATTTTTGCAAATGCTTTTTCTGTGTCTATTGAGTTGATCATATGTTGTTTATTTGTTTTGTAGACCCATACAATTTTGGGTTTTTTTCCTTTGCCTTTTTTAGAATCGAGTATTTTTATGTTTCTAGCTTAAATCACTTTCTTTTTCTTTTGGCTAATTATTATTAGCTATAACTTTTTGTTTTGTTATTTTAGTGTATAGTTATTTGTTATTCTTTCTTCAGATTTACAGTATATACCTTTTACTTATCACAGTTTACTGTCAAGTGATATAATACCATTTCTTGTATAGTTTAATAACCTTATAATCATATACTTAATTTCTCTCCTCTGGTCTTTTACTATTGTTTTTGTACATTTTTCTTATATATATATATGTGTGTGTGTATCTTATAAATTCCACATTACTATTATTTTGTTTAAATAGTCATTATCTTTTAAATGGATTTAACTAATAATTTTTAAAAATCTTGTATATTTTCTCATGTATATTTGCACCTATTATAGTCTCCTTTTGTGCATATCCATATTTCCACTGCTATTCTTCTTGCTGAAGGACTTCATTTAACATCTCATATAGTTCAGGCATGCTGGTGATGAATTCCTTCAGCTTTTGTATGTCTTAGAAAGTCTATTTCACTTTTGTTTTTTAGTAAATAAACCTGTTTCTGTCTCTCTCTCTTTCTTTTTTTTTTTGAAACAGAGTCTTGTTCTGTCACCTGGTTAGAGTGCAGTGGTATCATCACAGCTCACTGGAACCTCCGGCTCCTGGGCTCAAGCAATCCTCTTGCCTCAGCCTCCTAAGTAACTGGGACTATAGGTGTGTATCACCACCCTGGCTAATTTTTCTATTTTTTGTAGAGATGGGGTCTCGCTCTTGCTCAAGCTGGTCTCGAACTCCTGACCTCAAGCCATCCTTCCGCCTCAGCTTCCCACAGTGCTAGGATTACAGGAGTGAGCCACCTCGCCCAGCATCACTTTCATTTTTTGAAAACTATTTTGATGGGGTATAGAATTCTAAATTGACAGTTTTTTTTTTCTTTCAGTACTTCAAAGATGTTCCATTGTCTTCTTACTCAAATTGTTCTGTTAACAAATCTGATGTAATTTTTGTCTTTGTTCTTTTGTAAATAATATTTCTGTTTTTCCTCTGGCTCTTTTCAAAATTTTCTTTTTTACCATGGATTTTGCACAATTTCATTATGATGACCCTTTGTGTAATTTTCCCCATCTTTCTTATGTTTGGGTTTATTGAGTGTCTTGGAACTGCAAGTTTATAATTTTCACCAAATTTGAAAATTTTTCACCATTATGTCTTCAAATATTTTTTCTTCCTTCGCCTTTCCTTCAGGGACTCCAATTATGTATACATTAGGCTGCTTGAAGTTTACTCATAGTTATTTTATTATTGATTTACATATTTTTAAATTTTTTTCTGTCTGTTTTATTTTGGATAATTTCTATTCCTAGGTCTTCAAGTTCGTTTGTCTTTTCTCCTGTAAAATCTACTCTTCAATCCTTCTGGCTATGTCCTGGAGGAGCTGTGACAAGTCATTATTAGATCACCCAAGAAGGGGCATAAATGTCTTTTAATCCTCAGAGTATGTATAAGATGAAGAGGACTTTTTCTTCCTGGTGTTGACCACCTCTCAGGGCATAACTTCTGTGTCACTATTAGGAAAACCGTATGTTCTAGTTTGATTGGTACATTCCGGGTTAATGCCTGTTAAAATTGAGCCAATTATTAATGTACCCCCCCTTTCATTCTTAAAAAAGCTCCAGGTTTAAAATAAAGTGTATAAGCTATTATTCTAAGAAAATCCAAGTCCTTGACTTTCTTTTATTAGCAATCCTCTCAAAGTCCATAGTTTCCTTCTCACATGAACTCAGATTAGCTCCTCTACTAACCTATTTATTTCCTTAGTCTTTCTTCTTCATTTAATATATTAATATTGTTGACTTAACAATATTAAAAAAATAAGTTTCTGCATCCTTCAGGTGTAGTAATATGTAGTTGAGAATTATTCAGATCATAGTCATGAACCTGGAAGTGACAATGACCTTTGATGAGCAGAGAGTGCAGCCTGTGAACTTTCCTCCGGAGAGAGATGAGACACGTGGTTTGGTGTATGCAGTACATGTGTTGTTTTGAGAACTTGATAAAGAAGGGCATTTAAATTTATTTTTCCCTCTTCAAAGCTCTAAGACTGATAACTAAATTTTTTCGAAACAATCTTCACATTCACTTGATATTTCTTCCTCCCAAAAGAGTCAGCTCGAATGAGACTATTTGTCTGAACTGGTATTGATGTTACCACAAAGGAGGGCTGGGCACCCTCAGGGACATGGGTCTTATGTATCCCAAATCCTCACTGATGCCAGATAAAAGGAAAAATTCTTTTAGAAATTTCTTATAGATTTGTATTTCTGTGTGCGTTTTGTTTATTTCTCACTATTTATCTTTAGTGAAGATCCATTTCGCAGTCTTTTGTATTCAGCTCACATACTCAAATACCAATATGAAAAAGTATTCTTGACTCACTCTGCTTTCAAACTGCATCTTTAACAGTGGTAGACATAGTGTCACTGGCCGCAGGGTCCCGGTAGGATTTAAAACCATAAAGCAAGAACAGGAAAACAAAAGGAAGTAAAGTTGCATTTTAAAAGACATGACTATTAGTTTAACGCAATATGTGAGTGGGTGATCCTCATCATCTTTTTGGCCTCCTGGCATCTGTAGTTGAGGGAATGCTGGCTCACCAGGGCTCTGTCAGTTTCTCTTTGGAAAGGACCCAGTAAAATGGCTGTTGTATTATATTAGGAAACCTGTCTGTGGCATTGTTTTCTTTTTGTCTGTACTTTAATGGGCAAAGGAGACAAAGAAAAGGTTATTAAAGCTACTTTGTGTTTGACACTTGAGAGAGATGTATGGGATCAGGAAGGGGGAACGTTGAGAGTCAAGAGCCATGTTGCCAGTCTTAGAACAAGAGGCTTATGTGAGTGGTAGCTCTCTCAGAATCCACCAACTATACCAAATATTGGTAGATCCTATCTTTTTTTTTTAAATTTAAGAGTATTACAGGGGTACAAACACTTTGGTTACATAAATTGCCTCTGCACTGCCTGAAAAGCATGCCCATCCCCCAGACAGCATGCACTGTATCTGTTAAGTGTGGATTTTCCCATGCCCTCCTCCCCTCTCCTGCCTGCCTGGCACCCTATGAATGTTACTTCCCATTCGTGCACATGAGTGTTCATCAATTAGTATCAATTTAATGGTGAGTACGTGTGGTGTTAGTTTTTCCATTCTTGTGATACTTCACTTCGAAGAATGGGCTCCAGCTCCATCCCGGATAATACAAGAGGTAGTTCACCATTTTTTAATGGCTGAGTAGCACTCTATGGTACACATATATCCCATTTTATGAATCCACTCATGTATTGATGGGCACTTGGGTTGTTTCCACATCTTTGAAATTGTGAATTGTGCTACTATAAACATTAGAGGGCAGATATCTTTTTTATAGAATGTCTTTTTTCCCTTTGGGTAGATGCCCAGTAATAGGATTGCTGGATCAAATGGTAGTTCTACTTTCAGCTCTTTGAGGTATTTCCATACTACTTTCCACAGACGTTGTAGTAGTTTGCAGTCCCACCAGCAGAGTATGAGTGTTCCTATCTCTCCTCATCCACACCAACATTTATTGTTTGGGGACTTTTTGATAAAAGCTGTTTTCACTGGAGTTCAGTGATATTTCATTGTGTTTTGATTTGCATTTCCTTGATGATTAGAGATGTTGATCATTTTTTCATATGTTTCTTGGCCATTAGTCTATCTTCTTTTGAAAAGTTTCTGTTCATGTCATTTGCCCACTTTTTAATGGGGTTGTTTGATTTTTTTCTTGCTGATTTTCCTGAATTCTATATAGATTTTAGTTATCAGTCCTTTATTTGATGTATAGCATGCAAATATTTTCTCCCATTTTGTAGGTTGTCTATTCACTCTAGTGATCATTTCTTTGTGCAGAAGCTTTTTAATTCGATCAGGTCCCATATATTTATTTTTGTTGTTGCTGTGATTGCTTTTGGGATTGTCTTCATAAATTCTTTGCCTATGCTGATGTCTATAAGAGTTTTTCCAACATTTCTTCTAGAATTCTTATGATTTCATGACTTAGGTTTAAGTCTGTTATCCATTGTGAGTTTATTTTTGTGAGAGGTGAGAGGTGCAGATCTTGTTTCAGTCTTCTACATGTGGCTATCCAATTTAGCCAAAACAAACTTAAGCAAAAAGAACAAATTGGAAGACATCAAATTACCAGATTTCAAGCTATACTACAAGGATATAGTAACCAAAACAGCATAGTATTGACACAGGAACAGAGACATAGACCAATGGAACAGGACTGAGAACCCAGATATAAAACCATCCTTATATAGCCATCTGATCTTTGACAAAGCAGACAAAAACATACACTGGGGAAAAGAATCCCTAGACCCTATGTTTTGATGTTTTTATTACTTGCTTTTTCAGTCACTCTTTACCTCACCTAGGAACCCAGTTTTCCAGGAAACTTTTACTGCTACCACTTGGATCAGAGCAGGGAATGACTTTGGGCAGGTGTGTAGCCGGATAGAAACAACAGGGCTTGAAGGAGGCAGTGGGTTGTATCTCAGCTGGGAAGGATATGTCTAATGGGAATTTTAGTACTTAATGTGTTTTCTCTCACTATAATCCAGATTCCCTCTTTTCCCTATTACTCTTCAGCAATTAAGGCTAGATCCAGAATTTTATTGTCCCAGAGAAAAAGTAGTGGATAGATATCCCTTAGATCAAAAATGCTACTTCTCAGATTTGAGTCTAAAAGCAGACTTTTTTGACACCTTCATGAAACAATAGCATTAAAATCCAGAGCTTGTTGAAGCATAAAGTTTTTAAAAAAATAAATTCTAAATTCCTCTTTATATATCAGGAACAAAACACGAGAGTGTATATACATAGATTATTTATTATAATCCACAGTAAAGATAAAAATGAAAATCTGGTGTAAAGGAAGACTCCATCTGACAGAAATAAAGATTTTTCCAATCACTGTGGAGCAGAGCCAAGAGAAGGTGAGAGCTGGGCAAGAGGTCCTATTGAAGTATCCTAGCTCTTCTCTCAGTGCTAAAGTCCCAAGGATGAGGAGAAGGAAAATAATGAAACAGGAACCACTCAAGAGCATAGGAGCTAACGGACTATGTCCACAGCATCAGTCAGGGACACTACATCCACATCCCTTAGCAAAGCCC
Organism: Eulemur rufifrons; assembly: GCF_041146395.1. Classification (NCBI taxonomy): domain Eukaryota; kingdom Metazoa; phylum Chordata; class Mammalia; order Primates; family Lemuridae; genus Eulemur; species Eulemur rufifrons. The sequence continues at coordinate 87,335,167 of NC_090999.1, read as the reverse complement.
CAGTTTAGTGTTCGTGTATGAGGAGAAGAGCAATTGCTGAGGCAAAGGCCTTGAGCTATCTCACAGAACCCTGCATCCTGCAGTAAGGTGTGGAGAAAACAGGCAAAAGTTCTGGGGCTTCCCAGTGGAGCACTGAGGTACAGGACAAGCAGACCACGGAGGCCCATGGTCAGTGATGTGTGAATTCCAGCACAGTACCACAGCACCAGTCCAGACAAGACCAGCCCCAACTCAGCAAACACCTGTGCAACCCTCCCAGTAAGAAGGCAAGATGAAGGCATTTCAGCAAAGGCTGGTGAGGAACGGAGGGAGGCATGAGGAAGAGACTGCCCTCCCCAAATGCTATAAAGAATGCATTAGCTTCCCCTTATATCCAGATGCCAGTTTGGACAGAAAGAAAGGGAGTAAAAATCTTGAAAGTGAAAATTAACCCTAGTAAGAAATTTGAACTCCAAGAGAATAATTTTACTTTTAATTGGCAAGGTCAATTATTTTTCTGCCATCAGCAGGAATAGGGTTTCCAAGGAAAGATGAGATAAGTTTTAGGGAATAAAGGAAGTACATTTCATTCAAGATTTGAATCCCAGTGTACACTTTTCAACCCCTCCCCTACCACACCACACATTCCTGTGTTAGCAGTCATCTCAGGCAGAATTCTCTAGCTGAGTCCCTCAGGGTTGAGCAAATGTCTCCGATCTTCTTGAGTCACATCCCAGAGCACCACGTTTGCTCCTCTCTCTGAGAAAATGATCCTGCTGCAAAACAAGACTGTCCTGGAACAAAGTAAATGCAGATTATGATGCTGTGTTGGTCCAGGTCACCTTCTCATCCTTTCTCTCACAAGGGGAGGGCAAGAGAATTAGACTCTTGTTTTGACTCTTCTTCAAACGTGGGTAGTGTACATGAAAAGGAGACACAAGGAAGGTTTATACAAGTCCCTCATTCCATTCTGTTAGTCTTAGAAATAATTCTATATAGAATATTTATTAAAAAATAACAAATATAATACTTAATTTTTAGCTTCTAATTGGTTCTAATACTGATAAAATAAAAATTTTGATGCAATTCAGGTAAAAAAAAATCAGTTAAAGCACTTATTTATAAAAAATTATACATACCTTTCACTTTTTATTTCAACTTAACAATATGTGTTTATTCACCATTGTACAAATGAATGTACATTTATTCACCAATCTTCTGATTTAAAACCAATAGGTCAAGTGATTAAATATATGCTGTTTTTAAAAAATAAACTACTTCATCATGCATTATCTGTAATTTTTAAGTTTAATTTTTTAAGGTGGATTGAGATCATGAAGACACTTGTGTATCTGGGTATAAAACCTTTCTAGAATAAGGTGATTCTCCCTGCCCACAATTTTTCACACCAATTATCCATATATAATTCAAAAGTAACTTTTAGTAACTCATCTCTATCAAGTTTTTGAAAAGTTTTCAACTTAATTTTCATAGAAGCAATATTTTTTTTCATTTTTACTCATATTTTATTGATTTATGTTACATTTATTTAGCTTATACCTTACAGTTATAAGTACAACTGTCATAAATTGATTTGGAAACAAACACAACTGACTATTGTTGGTCAACATGTATCTCAACTACTAAGAGCTTGGCAGACTGGAGAAAAGATGCCAACCGTGAACATTCAGCAAGCTGTGTGCACCAGTCACTGTTCTGGAATGGGCAGTATTTATTAGCACAGAAAGTTGATGCACAAGTCATACATTAGCAGAGTTTCTTACAAAACTATTCCTAAGAAAGTCATATTGCAATACACAAGCAATTTTTTACAATGCCACCAGTAGCATTCTTTATCATCAACAAAATCAACTCAATGTTCGTGTACTTGCTTTGTAGTTTTCAGTACAAGCACTGTATATGTGATTTGTGATTATTGTCTTTATACAGGTTGAGCATCCTTAATCTGAAAATCTGAAATCCAAAACTTTTTGAGCACTGACATGACTCCTCAAGTGGAAAATTTCACACATAAGCACTTAAGGCAAACTTTGTCAACATTAAAAATATTATATAAAGCTATTTTTAGGCTATGTGTATAAAGTGTATATGAAACATAAGTGAATTTCATATTTAGACTTGGGTCTCATCTGTAAGATATCTCATATATTCCAAAATCAGGAAAAAAATCCAAAATTTGAAACACTTCTGGTCCCGATCATTTTGGGTAAGAGATACTCAATCTGTAATCTATTCCTACCTGGTCTTGTAGCTTTGAGATACTTGAGTAAATTCTGTTTCTTTATGCACATAGGGAGCTTTTAGCCTGGCTTTTTATTTAGCTCTATCCTGCTTTTCTAGATATTCCTAATTTTCCTGCCACTGTTTTTTCCCACCTACTCCCTGGATCAGTTCTATACCATGTTTTAAACAAGCAGTTTTCCCAAATGATTAACAATCAACAAAATAGGGGCACTGTGATGGTTGATTTTATGTGTCAACTTGACTGGGCCTTGGTGTGGCCAGATATTTAGCTAAACATTTTTTCTGGATGTGTTTGTGAGGGTGCCTCCAGATAAGATTACCATTTGGATCAGACTATGTAAAGCAAACTGCCCTCCCCTGAGTGGGTGGGTCTTACCTAATCTGTTGGAGGCCTGAATAGAACAAAAAATAGAGTAAGGGAGAATTTTCTCTCTCAGCCTGTTTTCAAGTTGGGACATTAGTTTTCCCCTGCATCTGGACTGGAACTTACACTGTTGGTTCTCTTGGTTTTCAGGCCTTTAGACTTGTACTGAAACTACACCACTAGCTCTCCTGGGTCTCCAGCTTGCAGAGGACAGTTGTGTGACTTCTTGTCCTCCACAAGCAAACAAGACAATTCTTTACAATAAATCTCAATCTTGGCCAGGCGCGGTGGCTCACACCTGTAATCCTAGCACTTTGGCAGGCCAAGGCAGGAGGATTGCTTGAGGCAGGAGTTTGAGCCCAGCCTGAGCACGAACAAGACCCTGTCTCTACTAAAATTAGAAAAAATTAGCTGGGCGTGGTGGCATACTCCTATAGTCCTAGCTACTTAAGAGACTGAGGCAGGAGAATCTCTTGAGGCCAGGAGTTGGAGATTGCAGTGAGCTATGATGACACCACTGCACTCTAGCCTGGGCAACAGAGTGAGACTCCATCACAATCAATCAATCAATCAAATCTTAATCTCTGTGTGTGTGTGTGTGTGTGTGTGTGTATATGAACACATATATATACAAACACACACACATACATATCCTCCTATTGGCTCTGCTTCTGTTTGTGTTTCTCTGGAGATATTGACTAACACAGGCACCTATCAATCAGATTGGAGGCTTCCTAATGCTAGAAATGGGCCGTCCAGGCTCTACTCTGCTAAATTTTAAAATTTTAATTGCCTGATCATGGTGAGGTCCAGGTGGACTGGGACCATAGGAACACAGTCAGGAGGCTTAGAACAGCAGATATTTATCCACATATCTCTTAATATTTCAGCAAGTACAGCTATACCTGTGTGTGTTGACTGAATAAAGCCAATAAAACTACAAAAATTTTCCTACAATTCTAAGACATTTTTCAGTGTGTGTATACACAAATTCATACACACACTAACATAACCTTCAAAAATAGTTTCCACTGCCATATCATAGCATAAGTTGTAAAAAAAAACAAATCAATATGACTTTTTTAGTACATAAAAATAATTTTTTTTAGACTTTCCATCACTAGAAGTCAAATATTAACAATTTCACCATGAAAGTGGTGGTAACTAGAAAATATTCTTACTTTAATGGAAAATTTTATTTAAAGGTAAAATGGCATTATCTTTCCAATAATAGACTGGATCTAGTTAAATCACCAATGCTTTCTAAGTTCAGTGACACAAGTTCAAAGTGAAAAAAGGGAGATAGAGGAAGCTTTAAAATATCTCCCTGCTTTAGCTGAGGTTAAAGCTGAGCACACCAAAGACATTTAAGTACTTTTTAGTGTGAAATGCCATTTCTGGTCATGTTTCCAGTTGACTAGAAGTGCTCAATTCATGATAATAATCTATCTTTTCTGCAAAATTTTATTTTTAATTAAAAATGTGCTTATTACTCAATTATTCATAGATAGATTGATATACTATCATGGATTTGCTTCAGATGAATCCAGTGGAAGGGTGGAGGTGTCGCGAGTATAAATGAAATGAGAATGGTAATGTTTGATACATTTTTTTTTTTTTTGAGATAGAGTCTCGCTCTTTTGCCCCAGCTAGAGTGCTGTGGCATCATCATAGCTCACTGCAACCTCAAACTCCAAAGCTCAAGTGATCCTCCTGCCTCAGCCTCCCAAGTAGCTGGGACCACAGGCACATGCTACCATGCCCAGCTATTTTTTCTAATTTTTTGTAGAGGTGAGGTCTCACTCTTGCTCAGACTGGTCTCTAGCTCCTGAACTCAAGTTCCCAGATTGCTAGGATTACAGGCGTGAGCCACCACGCTTAGTGTGTTTAATAATTGTTAAAGTTGGTGGTGAATATGTGGCACTCATTACACTCTTCTCTCTACTTTTATATATGTTTGAAACTCTCCATAATATAAAGTTTTTTTTTCTGTTCATTTTTTTTTTTGAGGCAGAGTCCCACTCTGTCACCCTGACTAGAGTGCCGTGGCATTGGCCTAGCTCACAGCAACCTCAAACTCCTGGGCTAAAGCAATCCTCCTGCCTCAGCCTCCCGAGTAGCTGGGACTACAGGCATGCACCACCATGCCCGGCTAATTTTTCTATATATATATTTTTAGCTGTCCATATAATTTCTTGGTATTTTTAGTAGAGACAGGGTCTCGCTCTTGCTCAGGCTGGTCTCGAACTCCTGACCTCAAGTGATCCTCCCACCTTGGCCTCCCAGAGTGCTAGGATTACAGGCATGAGCCACTGCGCCCGGCCTCTGTTCATTTTTTGATTTTTCACTTTAGGCATAATTATATTTCTGTTTCTAATTTATTTTTTAAAATAGAAAATAAAAGATCATTGGCACAGTATGTATCTAATTAAAAATAAAATCAATCTTAAAATAATGAGCCCTTTCCCATGACCATTCCAGCCATTATTTGCCATTTACTCACAGTGGTCATCTTTATGGGAACTAGAGAGATTACCTTAGATTCATCATCACAGAGTTAACAAAATTTAGAGTATTTCTGTTCAAGAATTCATTTAACAAATGTCAAGTGCCTCCTGTGTACCAGGAACAGTGTGGTAGGATTATCTGTGTTGAGTGAATATAACATATATCCCCTCCAAATCTGAGTGGGGGAATTATCAAGTCTGTGCTAGATTTTAGCTGTTTCCTTGTTTGGAAGATCAAGGTATACAACTTTCCTTATTAAAATGTTGCTGAGTTTTGCTTTCTGGAAGGTACTATTTATAGGAATAACATATCTTTATTCTGAGTATTTATAAATGTATTGATTTCTATAAATAGCCCATCATCAAAGTGGGATAGATCAATAAGATAAATTAATTAGTTTTTGAACTGGCCTCTTACTAACATATAAAGAAGGTAAAAATATTAATTGTAGAATGGTACATTAAAAAAGTACTTAAAGCTTGGTGAAAGACTATTGTCAGGTCTGGAATTCGATTTTGCCCTACTTACAAACTAATAAGTTAGCCTGTCGTGTTTTCATGGATGCTGGCTGAAGACGCAGACTCCTGGACTGTATCACTACCGGCACAGCAAGCAGCACGAGCATCCTCATATGACGTTGGTTCTCCCTGTCCCCAAGTCCCACCAGCATGACTGGGTATGTTTGGATGGATTTTACATACACAGTGAGTTTGCATCGCAGCCAAAGAACACTGAATTTGGGGAATCTACTGCTTTTGTAGCAAATAGTAAGCAAGCCCGTTTTTATCGAGGGGGAGGGGGGATATGCTTACCTCGTCTCTCAGAAAAGATGGAAATTTTAAGTATATCCTAGACTAGAAACTTGGATACAGGACATCTACTGTCACTCCCAACTCTGATGTACTAAACTCTGTGATCTGAAATTGTGTTTTCCTGTTGAAGCTATTAGGCATGAGAGTCCCTAACTCAATCACAGCTTTAAAACATGTACACCAAGATATAATTTTTTCAGTAATAAATTTCTGGTTCTGAGACTCAGTTCTACCTGACGCTGAATACTTAAGGTAAAATGAATAAAACTCAGTGCTTTTACAGCTATTTCAGGTTTAACACTCCATTACACCGAGGCACCCCTTGCCTGGGGTTTGACACTCCTGAGGGTCCCACAAATGCTGCTGAGGTGGGAGTGAGGATGGGTAGAGGAGGAAGCTGGTCACTTCCTGGTCCACTCCGGTTCTGGGCTGTCTTCTTGTTTTACACATCATTCCCTTCACGTGCAAACAGGCCCTTGGACTGACGGTGAAGTCATGAGGAAAAAGAGAAGAGGACACCAGTTAACAAACAAGAGTACCCTACCACACAAGGCTAATCAAACACAGCTTGACGACCAAGGTACCAATGAGAGGGAGATAAGTAAGAATCCAACTCTTGGAAAGTCAAAAGCCACTTGTCTTCAATTGTTTTTCCTCCTAGATGAAGCCCAGCGTGGTATATAGGTACAGTTGCACCTACGTCTCATGGCAAAGCAGAATCTAGAAGGAATAAGCTACTAAACATTACCCACAGTGACCAGGAGAGGGCACCTAGCACAAATGAATGAAATAATGCAACCAACACAGGTTTTACTCAAAGATAACTCTTTGACTCTATCTGTACATTTTACAACCCAATTTATTTTATATGTCCCCTGAAAACTCTTTTTAATCTAAGGATAATTTTGATTACACATTTTCTTGATAAAAGTCGCCTACAATATGATATCCCAGGTGGCTGAGATACTGATTTTCTCATATAGGATGCAGGAACGAGTCCATACAAACATGAAATCATTATAGAGGGAAGAATTTATCTTTGTAGACAACTTCCAAAAATTAACAATTTAGAGGAATTAAAATATGTTTAAACAATCTCTCAGAAGAGGGAAAACTCGTATATTTATTGAAATACATATATTTATTATTTCTTGTAAAGAAGGGCTTCTGATTCTTTCTCTCTCCTCCAGTTCTTATACACATATTTAGTTTGGTTCAGATTGTAAGCCATGCTCAAAGAATTCACTTTTGAACATTCTAAGGCATAGGAAAGAATATGACTCTGTCATAAAATGGAAAATTATATTTCCCAGAAAAAAAAGAAACTCAAATTCTATGTATTTCCTTTCTGGCCTAGCACAGACATAAACAACAATAAATTGGCCAACCATGTTCTTCAGGTATATAATTTTCTTTTTTCCTAAAGTGGACACTCCCTGGGAAAATACAAATAACTTCTAATTTCAAAGCCCTTCAACACAAAAATAAAGTAGGCCATCTTGACCAGAGTACAAAATAATCTTTTCCAAGAGGACTTGAATGGGCACTTCATTATCCAAGGGAAAAATACATACCAAGATTTTTTTACTACTTTATTTTGTTTCATTTTCAAATACTTTTTATAACTATAAAAAAAAAACATATTGATGAATTGATTTTTCCAAAACAAAATCATCATGAATTTTAATTTTATCCTGTGGTTTCCTAGCTCCAGTGTTTTAGAGTGTAGCTAAGGGACTTGCTTGGAGGGTGTTGCCCAATGTTTTCAACTTTGGGGTAATATTTCCACTCACTAGGCATGGATTTTACACTTACAAAGTCACCTACAAATTCAAACTGTTTCCGTCCTAATAGGACAGATTGAAGGGGATACAGAAATCTCTACAATCCAAACAAGTTATGGTTTAATTTACACTATAGTACCTATAACTAGCTTTAGTCCAGGAACCTAATTACTTCCCACTCGAAGGAAGTATACTTTGCTCTTGGCTGACAATTCACTTTCCATGTCATTAGTAATAATAATAGCATTATCGAGTGACTGCTGTGTGCCATTATTCTCTTTGCTATCTTCCAAGATAGTTTTAGTTATCCCTGTTTTCCAGAACAGGGAAGGCTGTTTACTGAGAAGGCTGGGAGAAGTTAAGAAACTATCCTTCAGTACAGAGTAATACGTGGCAAAAGAATTGTCACGAGCTGTGTCTGGCTCCGAAACCATTGCTGTCTCCACTAGACCTCACTACTGATTTGCATAAATCATTTTACCAAATAGAAACACAAATGCCATTTTCTTTTAATAGCCCCCATACCTGTTTTCCTACTTTTCTATTTTTCAATTTAGGGCAGAAAGAAATTATCAAGCAAATTAATTATTAGTACCCCTAATAAGAATTCAGAAAGTATATGAATTCTTACTATAAAAAAGCACACTTGAATTACTAAGGCTGAGTACACAGTGTAATATATATTTTGAAAGAGATCTTGTCACTAATAAAATATGGCATTTTTTCTATTAATAGTTACTTACATATGTTGTTTTAATCTCAAGTAAAAATCTTGTTGTTAGATACAACATTTGATGATCTCCTAATGAAGTTCTTGAGCCAGCCGATACAGTCATCTGTGATAAAACACAGATTGCAGGCAGTTTGCACAGTTCCTTCTGAAAGTCTGTCCATGTGCTACATTCAGAGTCCCGTACAATTTTTATAACTGCTTTCATGCACTTTATTAAATTCAAACTAGGTGACATAACAGACTTTAGAAATTCTAAGGCTTACTTTTAAAAGATCAGGTCCCTAAAATCTCAGAAGACCATACAATTCTGCACAGTCACCACTTCCTGAGAGGTTTCAGTGTCAAAATAACAGGCCAGGTTTTCCATGTGGTCACTGGCTGCCTGAGCCATTCCTTGACAGGAGTGTTCGAGAGCAGCTGAACCTGGGGGAGAAGACCCAGAAGGTGAATGGATAGATGATAGAGTTCTGGGGGCTTCAAGCCATCTCAGACTAGTCCCTGTCTCTGGCTCCTTCCCTCTCGGCCCTGGTCGGTAGCAGTTAGTCCCCAGCCTGGTCCATGTCTCTGAAGGAGTAGGGGCTGCTGTGTGGCCAGAGTGCTGGTGTCCCAGCAGATGCAGGAGCCAGGGATACACTCCATGTCGCCCCACCTCCTGTGGACCTGCACGAAGTCCTGGTCATCCAGCCAGGACCTGGTTCAAGGGCAGCTTAGCTGGAGGGGACAGTGGGATCCTACATTGCCTCTGACCAGTCAGCGCACTTGCTCTTCCCATGAGCTCCCTCGATGCCTTGAGAGGGAATCCACCGTATCTTGTCCTGCCACACCCACCCCAGCACTGCCTTCCATACTTGGGGTGCCCCATGAGTGGCAGCAAGAGAGATAGCTGGCTGTGGGGATGTCCCCATTCCAGGTCACCAGAGCCACAGGGCTGCCCTTGTCCTCTCATCCTCCTTCCACCCCCACCCACTCAGCTCTGAGGCTTCTGACCTCTGGGGCCTTCAGCCTTCACCCTTTCCGTTGGTGAGCCCGGCAGAGTTGTTCCAGCCCGACTGCCGCACTTACTGCCTGTGTGACTTTGGAAATCACTTCACCTCTCTGAGACTGAGTTTCCTCAGTTATAAAACAAGAATAATGGTAGCTCTTACCTCCTTGGGTTGGTGTGTTACATGAGGGACTGCATATGTAGTACTTAGCATAGTGCTTGGCGAAGATAAGTTTTCAATCAACATTTAGTTTAAACTCCTCCTATTATTTCCTATTTAATTTTTAAAAATGCTTACTTTTGTTTCCTCAGTGATTAGCTATACGTGGCTTTCACATGGTCATAGATGTTTGCATAGTTTTGGCTACGGCAATCACATGAAAACCATAACCTGCAAGAAGCATTTCTAAATAGATTATGAATATAAATAGATTTGAGAATTCTGATTGTTTAGAAAAATTGGTCTCATGAAGCAGCTCATTTTTATATTGACTTGACAACACGTTGAGATTTTTAAAAATAAAATAAAAATCAATATATTTACTAATTTAAAAAATTAACTACTTTAAAATTCATTATTTTCAAAACAAAAAATAAAGGCAGTTAAAGAATAACGATTATTTTTAGTTTCCTTTAAGAAATACAGAAATTATTTTTTTTTTATTGATTACCAGCTGGATTCCATTAAAACAATACTGTTGCTAATATTATTAAGTAGGGCAGAAATACCAACCCACGTTGTAGCACATGACATTACAGAGAAGCAGCACCGCTGCAGACGTGAGTAAACCCTGCACCCTGTCAGACTGAGCGCCATAGGACTTGGGAAAATGTAAGTTTCTGTTGGAGGTCTTCTTGTGACATGCAAGCATTCCTGTCTCTCAATTACAAGTTATAATAAAAAATAAAACAAATCCCAACTGTGAGTGGCAGCTTGGAAGGCACTGAGGGATGACTAGATCCTGAGGGACACATGGCAGATAGAACTGGCAAGATGTCATCTTTGAGAATCTTTTCAAGAACGCAATCTCATATACTTGTTAAAATTGTGGGTTTTGTCATTTGGAAAGAAAAATAAAGTGAGATCCTAATCTCACTCTTTGTGCTGGAAAGAATGTCATATTTTCTTTTACTGCAACAATGGAAACCAGAAACATATTGAAAAGAAATTATGGGAGAATATTTTTGCACTCTCAAAGTAGGAAAGGCTTTCTTAAGTCTGTCAGAAAAGACAAGGATCATTAAAAAAAAAATAAAAATAAAAGAATAAAGTCACTCACATAAAAGTTAAGTAAAATTTAATTTCTTCCTAAAATAAAAGTACTATAAACAAATGAGAGCAATATTTGAACACACAAGACAACGAAAAAAGTTTATTCCATTAATATACAATTTACTCCCATAAATCAAATTGAAAGGACTAGCAATCCAGGAGACAAAGGATATGAACACTTAACAGGTATGGAAATGCAAATTACATTTACATTTAAGAATAGGTGCTCAAAATCCCCCATAGCCTGTGGTTCCTGGCTGAAGAGCAGGAGAGACCAAAAGCTTCCCTTAGCAGCTGCCTGGCCATATTATTATCGGCCTTCATTGCATTGGTGATTGCCTCCTGGTTGCCTCTAGAGAAAGGAACCCTGGATTTAGATTTTGACATTTGCATCCGGATGGATGAGTGCTATTTGAGGGTACCACACAGTGGGGCATGCTCCTCTTCGATTGGGGTATTCTGAGGGAGTTCCCATTTGTTTGGGGTTGGATAAGCCCCCAATCATTTGTGAGAGTGAGAACTAACCTAACTTTTGATTTGGTACTCCCAGGGCTTATTAGATGAAACTGCAGTTTGTTTGGAACCTCTTGAATTTCTCTTTTTATATTGAGTGTTTACCTATATTGGTGAGTGGTATGTAAATGTGGAGTCTGTTAAGCTTTCTGTCTATTTTTTTCTGCCTACATGGAATTTGCTGTGGATGGTATGAGAAGTATGGTCTGAGGTCCAGGAGGTTAAAAGGCACCTCCACCTGCAAGGTGGTTCCTCTTGCAGCAGGTTGTAAGGTTTGAGAGGTTAAAAGACATGCCTGTCTCAAGGTCTGGGAGATTAGAAGACATTTCTCTCCCAAGGTCTAGGAAATTGAAAGACATCTCTGTTCATGGAGGCAACCTGGCCAAAATGCAGGGATGCCCGCTGTTGGAAAGAGAGGAACGGAAACATAACATGTATAGATTCATGAGAACTTCACAGGACCTCATGGCTAGAGTTCTGAGCTAAAACTATTGAAATTTTGTGTGCATGCATTATGTGTTTAGATGTGTTTTATGCTTATACATTTATTATATGTTATGTCTACGAGGTACCAAAATTGGCGTATAAATAAAAGGATTTCTCATAAATTAAGTAAATCATCCCAAAGGCTTTTCAAATTCACATGAATTTAGTAATCTTTGGTAAATAAACTTTTAAAAACAATTATTGGTAAAATAAAAATGCAAATGTCTTCAAAATTGAGAACAAACATTTTTGCTTGGGTTTAGTAGTCATTTTTATATTTGAGGGTGTCAGAGTTTGACATAAATTATAAAACTATAAACCTTTGGCTCACACCTGTAATCTTAGCACTCTGGGAGGCAGAGGTGGGAGTATCACTTGAGCTCAGGAGTTCGAGGCCAGCCTGAGCAACAGTGAAACCCTATCTCTACCAAAAAATGGAAAAATTAACTTGGTGTGATGGTGCACACCTGCAGTCCCAGCTCTTTGGGTGGCTGAGGCCAGAGGATTGCTTGAGTCCGGGAGCTTGAGGTTGCAGTAAAGTATGATGACACCACTGCACTCTAGCTGAAGTGACAGAGTGAGACTCTGTCTTCAAAAAAGAAAAAAAAGAAAGAAAGAAAAGAAAACTATAAACCCAGCCCAAACAAAATGATCTGTGTTTATGTGATTTTTGATAAGTTGATGTAATGAAAACAGCTCAATCTCCTGAGTTAATGGCAAGTTACCCATGTGTTTATCTTTAAGTGTCTTGTTTAGGTAAAAAGTAGGCATACCTAAACAAAAATAAGTGTCAGTATTAGAATAAATAAAACGCTAAATAAATAATAGCATAAAAACAGAAACTTATGGTCAAAGGTTTATAAAGCTATTTTGGTTTTGGTCTCTTAATTCTAATTATTACTGTAGTTTCTTCCATTGACTTCACTATCTGTGGAAAGGTACACAAAAAATTTGTTTAAATCAAACTGGAGGCTTCCCTTAGGTCTGGCTTTGTTTAGCTCAGAACCCTTAGGTCTAGATTTGTTCCGAGTACGAGTTGCAAGCCAGCCTGCTATGTGCACACTGTATTGCGATAGGCCTTTTGCCCAAGAAAATAAAAAATAAAAAAATCCCTAAATAATTTTTGTAGAATAATTATTCTTAGAATTCAAAGAGAATCTCAAAACAATCTTATTCTTTCAAACTATTATATGTACTTAAATTTACACTTAAGTAAATTTATATTATTTTTAAAATAGCTTGATTTTGATTATTATGTAAAAATGTTATGACTTTGTGTCATTATTTGAGATGCTAAGATTTGATGTTAGAGGTTTATTCAATATATAGTTGGGTGATGTCATGTCAGTAAATTTTATTTTGACATGTTGGTATTTTTAAAAGATGTAATTAGTTAACTTCTTTAAGCAATATGTGTTCTAACACTTCTACTATATTTACAGAACTTGAAGATGTTACATTATTCAGAATAGCAAATCTTACTAGAATACTTATGTTTGTTTTCTTTGTAAGTTTTTTAAGTTTAAAAGTAATAATTAAAACTATATTCTGTGATTGTTTCTTGGTCTATGTTTTAAAATAATTTTCTTTCTCTTTTCCCCCAATTTTCTTTAAGAAAATATGCTTAGATATTAAATTCATTTAGGCATTGAATGACTTTTTTGAGGGCACAATCATGTTGGCTGTATATCTAATAATTACAGGCTAGAAAAATGGTTAACAGAAAATAATTTGAAACGATAACTGGCATCTAAGTATTCTGCCTCCCAGCTGCACTGGTGCTAAAATTATGGGCTTTCTTCACCCTGATACTTTAAGAGGCTCCACCCTACTTTAAGAGGCTCCACCCTAAAGTGAGTAATCGAATAAAGAAATAAGCTGGGGAGAGGGGAAAAAAAAATAAAAAAATAAAAAAAAAAAGAATGAAAAAAAAAAGAAATAAGCTAAATTGAAAAGACCACCTATCATACTAAATCAATCTACAGTTGGCTCTTTGTGAAAGAAATTTTTAAAAATCTCCATGTGTAAGCGTACCTCCCACTCTGCACCTAAACCACAAAAACTTTTAGGATAAAAAGGACAATGGCTCAAAGTTTACATAACAAACCTTATCTTTGTTTGAGTCTAAGTTCTGTGCTTTGAGATGTAAATTTTCTACCTGTTTTTTTTTTTTTTTTCTTTTTTTTTTGAGACAGAGTCTTACTCTGTTGCCCGGGCTAGAGTGCCATGGAGTCAGCCTAGCTCACAGAAACCTCAAACTCCTGGGCTCAAGCAATCCTCCTGCCTCAGCCTCCCAAATAGCTGGGACTACAGGCATGTGCCACCATGCCCAGCTAATTTTTTTAGTGTATATTTTAGTTGTCCAGCTAATTTCTTTCTATTTTTAGTAGAGACGGGGGTCTCACTCTTGCTCAGGCTGGTCTGGAACTCCTAAGATCAAATGATCCACCTGCCTCGGCCTCCCAGAGTGCTAGGATTACAGGCGTGAGCCACCGCACCCGGCCTTCTACCTGGTTTTGTTAGGTAGTTAGCAAGGGATTCTGGGTCTCCTAGGGATGAAAGTGGGCATTTGCCTCAGTGCAATTGCCCCACCTGGGAAGAAGAACAAGGGTGGGCCCCAGGCCCCCATCTTGGTCCTGCCCCACTTTTGTATCCTGCCCCGAGCTACTGCCATACATGGGGGAGGAGGGAACACCCTAGGAATCTGCCAGTCAGAACTTAGGGTGCCAACTGTAAAAGAATGCAGAAGGCCAAACAGCATAGGTACCATAGAGTCTGGAAGTGATCTAGAACACCCTGCACCCATAATAAGACTCAGGTCACGCAACTCCCAACTGTCCAATCAAAGTGGTTCCATGATGACCTCTGAACCATGAGGGAGGTCCCAATCCGGGCACTATAGGACACTATAAAAAAGACGCAGACCGTGACTAGGCCCTTTCTTTGGCCCCTTTATTTTGCTGGCCCTTTGCTGTGACAATGGGTCCACTCATCATCTGTGGTGTGTGTATCATACTCTGTAAATGTGTATCTTGCTCTTGCTCTATAATCCTTTCTCTCCTCAATAGACCTCATTTTCATGCTTGCCTTACTTTGGTGTGTCTGGTTATTCTTCAACCTTGAGTATGCCAAGAAACAACATTTCAGACTGAAACCTGACAGATCCATGTCTTTGGAAATGCAAATTTAGAGTTGCCTAGCAACGAATGTTTAGGGCAGTAAAACAAGTAATCAAGAAATCACTTATCTAAAGTAGGGGAGAGAAACAATTTGAAAACTGGCAAATGAGTAAATCTTGTAAATCTGTAAGATCTGCTTCTGACTGTATGCCATAATTTCAAGGTTCTTTTCTGTAATCTTAAAGTAAATTAAGTAGCAGATAGTCATAAAATATCTGAGTCATTTCTGGAAACATACGTTTAACTTCAGCAGTTCACAATCAGCTATGGTCCAAGATTTGCTTCTTTAAGAAAAAGTCATAGAAAGAACTGAAATACATTTTTATGACTTTTTATTTTAAACATTATTGACTCTTTTTACTTTGATTTTCCAGAGTCAAGACAAATATGAAGTAAATAGCAAAGTTTACCTGCTATCTCCAGAATTTAAAAACTATTCCATTGCCAATGTCCTGCTGTCAAAACTACGATCATCCTCCCTCTAGGCCCAGGGACTATCACAGAAGAGGGGGGGATGTGAGATTATAAGGGCTGATTTCAAAGGGTGGAATTAGTTCAGCCCCTCCAGATCAAGGAGGGACACACAGATGCCTAAACAGCTGGCAAAACAGGGACTTTGCCTTTTTGGCCCACAGGGCCCAGGCATCCATCCCAACCATAATTTCCTGCTTTCCATAGACCTAAAAGAAAATTACAGAGAGGATATCAAGATATCGGGTGACAGAGCTAATAGGTACGCCAACAGGTAATTGAACCACAAGCTCTACCCCCTGGGATTTATGCCCAGAAAAATAAATTAATTGCACTAACTATACTGATTCATAAAGCTATTTGGAAGAACTTTACCTCTGAAAACAAGAAAATTCAATATGGACCACAAATTGAGTAACTAAAATCCATTTTACTGCCCAGGGAGGTAGACATCATGCACTGCTAGGACATCAGAGAACTGTCTATGGTAGACTTGAAGGCCAAAAGAGCAGCCCAGAAATTATCTGACCGGTTGGCCTTACTCCCCTCCCTAGAGTTAGATAGCCAGGGAGGGGACCCCTATTAGTACAATAGTACCTCAGCAAATGATGTTTCCCCCGGGTCTAGGGAAATTGATAACATGCTGGATCTGAGAGGGACAGGCAAACAGGAGGGGGAACAGTTGGTGCACCATCTGAGTACATTTTTGTCTGTGGGGGGTCAATGGAAAAAAACTCCTTGGGCCTACTGCTACGGAGGGAATGGCCTGAAAAAACGTAACATATTTTATGAGCTGTCTGTTTAAACACTGCCTCCCCCCACATTCTTTTTGGAAATTAAAACCTACATCCCTGCCTGAGGCCAGTAATCAGAAGGGCAGGGCAGTGTCCTTTGTTCTTTGTACCACAATTCAATGGAATTGTTCAGACAGAGATGGGGTCAATCAGCACCATCAACTATAGTTAAACAGCAATAGCCCCAAGATGAAAATTCCCTTTAAAAGCTCTGTATTTCTGCTTACAGATAAGACAATGGTACTTTAAGACACAGTCTGCCATTCTCATTTGCTGGCAAATTAATACACTTCTCTTTCCTTCTCCTCAAACCACTTGTCCTCCTTCTTCAGGTGCAGTCTTAGGGACAAGTACTGAACTTTTGGTAACACTCTGATTGTCTAAGCAGCTGGACAATAGGGGGATACTTGCTTGTTGGAAACCTTGCAACCCACTTTTCTGTCCATAGTAGGTCAAAAGTTGCCCACAAAACTAGCTCCCTAAACTGTTTTCCTGAGTGACTAGAGGAATTTTGGATAGAAATTCCATCTTGGGGACACTGGGCCAATATTTCCTGGGAGGGATCCCAGAGGGAGATGGGTACTTCTTTTGATATACTTTGCTACATTGGTGGAGAGAGGATGACAACTCAACAATATACGCTAAAGAGTTTCAGTTAGAAGTCCAACACTTTTGCTCTTCCTCATACTCCAATTACATCCCATTTTAGCAGGAGGCAGCCAGAGAGATCAGTGTCCTGATTCCCCAAGATTGAGGAATGACCTAAAAAGAAGGGGAAGAATTGTAACTGGCTCCATGAACAAATTTCAATGACCCCTATGTTTTTTTATAATTTTCTCCCTTAACTAATTACTTGACCTTGTGAGTTGTTTCCCAGAAATGATAGGTTTTCTGCAAGACAAAGGAGCTGAAATTCTGAAGGCCCCCGCGAAGACATACTGATGCTAGGATTCACCATTCTCCTAGACCTGCACCAAGGCACATGACCCCTTCAACAAAGTCCATGATCTCCGTTAGTTGGAGATACTAATGAGGCAGCTTCTCCCGTTCTCCCAACCAGACAAGACATCTGTCATAGTAAAAAATTCCTTTCTTTCTTGGCCAAAAAAAAAAAAAAAAAGAGAGAGAGAAAAAAAGAAAAAAAGAAAAACAAATCACCCATAATAAAAGAAATGCAAGTTAAAACTATAATGAACTATCTATTTCCATATAGAGATCAAAACATCTGACAACACCCTGAGTTGAGGAGGATACAGAAATTACGTACTTCCATATGCTATTCATGGTAGTGTAAACTGAAATAATCCTTTTGGAGAGCAATTTAGCAGTGACTAGCAAATTAAAAACACACATCTTTTAATTTAAAAATACTATATTTTTAGGAATTTATCCTGCATATATGAGCTCAGAGATGTATATAAAAGGATATTCATTGCAGCATTGCTTATAATAGCAAAAAATTAGAAAGAACATAAGAATATATAAATAAGGCTTTATACAGATAAGAAGCACTATAGAAAAACAAGACTATTCTGCTTGTACTAATATGTAATGATCACCAAGACATGTAGATGAATATAGGGGAAAAAAGCATAAAAGACAATATTATAGTGCTATCTTTTTGTGTTTGGGGGATAAATATTTACATGTACTTGTATACTGATGTATGTGTATGTATATATACACACACAGGGAAGAATACACAAGAAATTGGTAGCAGACACCCAGGGGTTAACCAGTACCCGAGGAGCGGGGGTGAAAGGAAAACTTATTTTTCACTGTATGTCACATTACTGTACCTTTTGAATGTTACTCCATGTGTATGGTTTACTTAGTTATCTCTCTCTTTTTTAGTTACCTCTTAAATAGAGGCTTTGCAGTCAAACAGTTCTGTATTAAGTCCCATTTCTACCACTCTAGACAGATCTCTTAACCACTCATTGTTATAATGAGGATAATGCCCTAAGTGGAAAGTGTTTGGTGTTCTTTTCTTTTCTTTTATTTTATTTTTTAATTTCAGCAGCAAATCTTGAACAAAAGCAATGGTTGCCTGTGATAGATTGTCAGGCATTGTGATGGTATATGGGCTACTTGGGGCAATGGCTTCCTAGATGACATGACAGTTGTTTCTGCCACCAGTATTTCTTTCCCTTCTTCTGGAAATTACATTCAGATATTCCCTTGGAGAACTACCATCTTCCCAATTTTCAAGCTCAGCTCCACGCTGGGGGTCGACATGGAACCAAGACCTGGTCAATCAGAGTTCTGCATTGTCTGCTTATAGTGAGGCAGAAAGCAGAAATTTTGCATGATTGTTTTCAACATGTCATGATCAGTGCTACTCTCCATTGCATCTCTTCCTCCCCAGACCCATACGTTGCTCACTGTTTGAGAACAGATTTCATTTTCCATGTGGACCCCAAGTCACAGGAAGTTGATTTCCTGCTAGCATCACAAGTGCCATTTTCAATAAGCCATTCCGTTCTTCTAAGAGGAGAACTGCTTCTGTACAATGAGGTAAATGCTAAGATCTACAGATCCTGGGAGCATTAGCACATCTCTAGACTTATTTTAGCAAAATTTTTAGTGGTTTGAAGTGCAAAGCGTTTTCCAAGTGTGGCTTTATAATTGCTCCCCGCCCCACCCCTTGCATCTGGGATAAGATTCTACTTGTGGGTCTGTCCAGAGGAAATGGTATAGATAGTGTGAAACAGGAGGCAAATTAGCATCCCAGGTAGGTAGTCCCATCACATGGGGTAGAAGGAGTGACATCTGGTGGCATGGGAAGGTCAGTGAGTTCAGTTGGGAGGTAAGCAAAATTTTCCAAATACTCCCAAGGATCACTTCTCCAATTTTCAGAGTCTTTTGCTTTCTCAAGCAATGCATTTTCATATGAGAAATCTGGAAAATCTTTGAATTCAACCTATGTTGTAATTCAACAAGCCATAAGGTCCAACTCTGTGATTGATTTTTGGCTACATCAGCCCAGCAGCCACAAAAAAGCAGATACTTTTAAGGCTAAAAATTCCCTGGCTCTCTAACCACATTGAGTGGATAATTTAAAGTCCTGAATTTCTCATTTCTTTTTTTAATCTCTCCAGTGCAGTTTTCAGCAGCCAGTTTACGCCTGTTCGTCATGTCCTCATACTATGCCATGGCCCTTATCTTTCAGTCCATCAAAGCTGGGTTTTCTATTTCATTACAGGTGAATACAGGTAACAACTTTACTGCTTCGCCATCAGCTGCCAAAAATTACTATTATCCCATCATTTAATGGGATCCTCACTTCCCTCAATCCGAAGTAGGTTGAATACCTAACCTACGGCCTCAAACATTGTTATCTGTCAGGGTTCAATTACAGATAACAGAAAACACTCTATTTTAATCAGAAAAGAATTTAAATCAGAGAATTAAGTCCTTATAAAATTATTGAAAGAGATAAAGAATTGTAGTCTAGCCTGGCCTTCAATTAATCTTCCTGAAGTAACTGCAGAAAGGATTCTGTAACATTGGCCTACAAGGGGGCTGCTACCTCAACCATATTTAGGAAAGTTGGGAATCTGGAAGCTGTCCTTGGAACTGTTGCTCCTGTAACACATACTTTAGCTCAATCCAGGGATCTGGAAGGTGCAACTGTCAGCTGCAGAGCCATCCTGCTCCTCCAAGGCCCTGTACTGTACCCTAGAACCACGAAGCTGCCAAATAGACCTGGGATCTCTTCTGCAGCTGAAAATTTCAATTCCTGCACAATCATGTTTATCAGAAAATCAGCAGAAACTGAAAAATGAGAAACTGTGTCTTACTTCAGTTTCAAATATTGTGCATCCCATCTAATCGCAGAACCTAATTCTTGAACCCTGGCTTCAGGGAACTCTGAGAGGTACAGATTTTAGCTTTCCCTCTGCAGTTTAGGAAGTCATGCAAGAAGAGCCACATACCCCATAAAGCAAAATTCTAAAAGCTTGAAACAAATGACCTCATTTATTCTTGGATTTGTAGTAGACGTGGTTCTTGGATGCTTCATATTTACAAAATGTTAATAAGCTAAATTTTGAGTCTAAAATAAGCTTAAGCACAACTTTTTTCTCAGCTAACTTCCAATGAGTTGGGCCTATACTAATGCTTGAACTTCCTTCTTTATGTGGTCAAGGGCTAAATTCTAAGTAAAGCAAATTAACCTCTAGGGTTTTATGAACTGAAAGACTTCAAAAATATTGCTTCAAATACTATGGATGTAAGAGCAGAATATTATCTGCTTGAGTAGTTTTTGTTTTGCTTTCTCTGTTTGCTTCTTAGAAAATGAATGTACATGTCTTCATTTGCATTAACTGACAGAAAAGACAAATTATATATGATTAGGTATAATAATTTCCTGAAATAATGAATATTAAAGTGACGTAGGTGCAAAGGCCAAATAGAGCAGATGAGAGAGTCCTGAGACACATGGAATTCTCTATACAGCTACTGGCCACTTGCAAATAGACCAAAATATCTGCAAACTCTCAGACAAGATCTGTACAGCCACATTTGATGGGTTAGTGTTTTAAAAATATGGGCTAATCTTCCACTGCATGGGTTCACTGAAAGAGAAAAAATATGGACTAATCAAAGAAAAGAAAACTTTATATAAAATTGTTTATGTTGATGGTTTGAGTTGAAAAAACAAAAATGAATTGAGCGCACATATGTTCAATGGATTGGTATAAAAGGTAGGGAGGAAACCAAAGTTATAGCAATCACTTTTAGAACCTAATAAGAGTACAGCAGTGAAAAATTATTTAAATGTTCTCTTTAATGTTTCTCTGCACTTGGGCACATCCTAGCACACACTTTGGAGATGAACCAACCCATTCACGAATGATTTTTTTTTTTAAATTAACTTTTGAAACTAGGGTATCCCATTTGCAATCTGTTTGCTTGCACATATAGTCTACATTTCTACAAATGGGTTTTACGTATTGCCATCTTAGAAAGAATAACAAGGAAACTCACTTTCAACTTAAGTTCAGTGAGAGAAGAATGGTAAAGCCCAGATCTGGGCGCTATGGCTGAGAGGTGTGCCTGCCATATTGCTTGGTTGAGCAGTGATCCTGTGACTCTCCGATCCACAGATTTGCCCAGTTCTTCAGACGTTTGTGGTTATTTCCAGTACATGTGTGTTCCTAAGTAACTGACATTCCCCCCCCCACACAGACTTCTTAACATGACTTGAGTGTAGTTTTTGCACTTATATATTCAAATGAGTGTAATTTAATAAATGGTTTATTACTATGGTATTAAAAAAACAAAACAAGCAAGAAGAGCAAGGAAAAAAAAGAGACAAAACAATTGGTTAGGAGAAATGGGGAACAAATAGCATAGGTTAATGAAATTCAATGTTCGATTTGAAGAAAACATACACCCTGTGTTCTCGGATCTGCCGAATGACTCCATCTATAAATCTCTCCTTCTAGCGTACAGACTTGAACTAACCCACCAACTTTCCGACAGACTAGTGTCTCCACCCAGCCACTCATTCCAGAGTTATAGTTATTGAGTCAAATGCCTTGGCCATTGTAAGAAAATTCCACAAGTAACAATTACTATACTTGGCAGAAAGCCTGGTAATACCCAGCTAGAGCTTTATTTTTTTTTGTTGAATTAAAAATACATTTCTAAAATATTTTTCAGATTTATTGCTACTTAGGAAAGTGTATTATCAAAATATAAAGTGAAGAAAGGGCTAAAAGAAGCAATTTAGGCTAACAGATTATAACATTCCAAATCAATATAGTATATAACTGTAATCTAAGTATAATTGAGTTCCTGCCCCCAAATGGCCTATTCTCAAATAGTAAATAAAAGCATTTGGAATCCTCACTAAGTCTCTTGGTGGGGGAAAATGCCTGAAAACAGACAGTGTATTGTTAATATAAGCCACATGACTAAACATTCTTTTTCTGGATAGTTTTCTTATTCCTCGTCTCGTCGCAAAACTCTACTCAGTCCTTTAAAATGGTCCCCACTGCCACCCTTTCTCTCTCATCTTCCTCTTTCCAGGGCTGTCATTTTGCTAAGACCAACTCCTGACCAACAGCTCTGGCTGCCTACAGCGACTTTCCCTGCTGCGTGCAGCCCTCTGCCAAGTGTATTCTCATCCTATGTTCTGATTGTTTTTCTCATAAGAATTATCCTATCACCCAGATTCTGCATAGAAAATGAGGTCCAGCCAATAGGAATTTTTTTCTCCCTGGAAGAAAACAAAGGGGTGAGGGAGGCTATGGATGTCTGGAAATTAATATTATTTTTTCCATCACCCTTTCCCCAGTTATTCTTTATGTATTTCTACCAAGAGCAGAAGGCCATAGGTGTTTGGACAACCCACCCATTTCTCATCACACCCTAACATACCTTTCTTCTTCACCTAGGTCAGGCAGGCTTACCACCAGGTACTGTGGAAGGTGCACCGTGCCTATGTCTAAGTTTCTCCTAGAAATTTGGAAAGATAACACAGTCGTCCCTCTGAATCCATGGGGGACTGGTTCCAGGATCTCCCTCAGATAAGAAAATCTGTGGATGCTCAAGTCTCTGATATATAATGGTGTAGTATTTGCATATAACCTATGCACACCCTCCCATATACCTTAGATCATTTCCAGATACTTATAACACCTAATACAATGTAAATGCTACATAAATAGTTGTTATTCTGTATTGCTTGGAAAGTAATGACAAGAAAAATGTCTGTACATGTTCAATACCGATGCAAATTTTTCTCCTGAATATTTTCGATCAGCAGTTGATCGAATGCACAGACGGAGAACCCTGAAACACAGAGAGCTGACGGTACATCACCACTAGGATTTCAATCCCCACCCACCCAGGGTCCTTATTTTCATTATATGAGGATGAAGGTAATTTCACAGAGTTCTTTTTATCATATGAGCAGTTGACCACTAGATGACACGCACTAGTGCAACAGAGGCAGTATGATACAAGCCAAACCACCAAAGTTTTTGGGAATCTGCAGTAGCCCAGAAAAATTTTCCTCCCATCCTGGGTACTGTAAAATGTAGGAAATTGAGTAGCTGAAAAATTATACTGAAATTAAATAAGGAGCACAGTCCCCAACCTAAGCCCCTGGCAAAAAGGGGTCAGATACCTCACTTTAGAGCCCTCCACCTCAAGAGCCTGGGTCAACCTTGCCTCCATCCCTGCTCCTCACGTCTTCCCCAGATCTGGAATTTAGGTTCCACGCATCCGTAATGCTCCTGCAGGGCAGCTACACTCATCTCTTGGTCCACCCAGGCCCTGTTTAGCATTACTACAAAAATTTGGGGAGACTATTGGGAGGCTGCAATAAAGTTGAAGATTCCTTAATGTTTTCTCAAGTCTGAGACTGTTTAATAATTCTTCATTATCAATTCTTCCCTCAGGAACTTGAGTAGGCAATTCTGAGCCGGAATCATACGATTATTGCTAATACTAATCAGCAATACTGGGAAAATACTAATCATCCCAGGGGATGATGCGTTTTAGTCTTTTTCTGTAGGAATACTAAGGCGGAGCTCCCAGTTATGAATTTGACATACGAATTCCAGCAACTCTCCATTCTGCCACATGCTCATTCTAGAGAACTGAGTAAGTCCACCATGGAAAGGAAAATATTTTGTGGCTCTGAGCCCACTAGACCTACAGGAAACATTCTTTTCTGTCTCCAAGGAGTTCTAAAGTAGTTTTAAGTCATTCACTAACCACACCTAAAATTCCATTTTTGAGGGTTCCTGGTGAGGCACCTCCCATAAATTTCTCAAATTCATGGTAGTAAGCAACCTCTATCAGTAAATCCCAAAACTGTCTGAGTTGAAGTCTCCCAGTGAAAGCCAGATTCTGGGGACATGAAGTTCTTGGGAGGGGACTAGAGACATTAAACATATGAGTATGCTTACCAAGATCTTTTTTTCTCCCAGGAATTATCACAAGAAATTGAGAAAATTTTTTTAAAAAATGAGCATCTATTGAGAATGGATTAAAAACCATGCTGTGATTCAATATCACATGTCAATTTTTTAGACATTTTTAATAGATACCTCACACAATGCTACATAAATTTAGGCCTACATCTAGGATATCCTACCCTCAGAATGACATTTTACTTCACTACATCTCTATGACATTTCACTGGCTTTTGGTATTATTGTAAAAACCATTGCTGCTGTGTCAGGACCATTTCCCCTTTTATAATTATTTGGGTAATAACTAGTAGGTGTGGGGTATATGTTTATTTCTAGAGATTATTATACTTTAGGCTCAAAGTCCCAAGAAGTAGTCCCTAAAATGTAACCGAAACATGATTTGGGCTCTGTACCAACTCAGCAGAATGTCAATTCAACAAATAATAGTCAATCATCCTAATAGTCATTAAGCAATTAGAAACTTTATTTAGTCTTCAAGAAAAATGCCAAAATAGAGAGCACATACTTAAGACGCAGCCATTCTTCTTTAAAAATCTTTTAGACATAATCTTCAGTATCAATCTTTGGCCAATGTGAAATAAACATTGAATATTTAGGACAGACCTCCATTCTCTTACAAAGTGTTAGAGCCTAGCCTTTCAGAAATTGTTAATAAGTTGGGATTTCATTATGAAAAACTTATCCTTTTTAAAAAAGATGATTATGTATAATGTAATATATTGTAGCAGTGTTTTATTTAGTGGTCCTTTGGTATCATCAGGAAAATATATTATTTACTGCTAGACATAATCAACTTGATAATATCCATCACTGATAAGGAAATGAGTGAATTGTGTTCTCACTAATCACTTATTTATATAGTTTATTATTAGTACAGAGTTATAGCATAATAAAAATGTGTTAGTAAATAAAACAGTAACTTCTGTTTATATTCATTCTTTGTTCTTATAGCTAATTGTAGATGATTTTTTTTTTTGAAGCCTCTAAAGGGGACACTTAGGGGAAAAAAAGCCTATTTGACTGTGTGTACAAGTGTTAACATAAACAAAATCTGTTGCAGTAATTTGTGGATTTCCTCTGTGGTTTGCTTGAAAGATCACTGAATGATCATTAACACTTCACATATGAAAATGCCGCCATTTGCCATTTGGACTGCAGCTGGAACTCTCTTAGCTGGGGCCCTATTGTCTCCCAAACTAAGTCACAGCATTTTAAAGAGCCCTATTTCAATGCTCATCCATGCATTCTGTCATATAAGTGTTGAAATTTAATGTTAGGTCTTCTGAAAGTACTTCTTCTCATCTCATTCACAGTTCAACATGCAGCCATTGTTGAGATGCCCAAAGAGCATTCTCAACACAGGGCAGTTCATAAAATAACCCAGGGTCCTGTGAAGATGTAGAAAATTGCTCTGTTAAATGAATTATTCAATTTAGAAATGAAAATTTAAATGAGATAACCCTAAATCGATTTAGTCTACTTTAAAACTTCTTTGTTTACAATTAAGTTACCTTTACCCTTTTAAAATTAAGAAATATGTAGATTTTTTGGTGCGTGTAAATGTGAGGGCCTGACTAGAGCCAGATCGGTGTGGTCAAGCACTGGGCAAGAGTCCCCATTCACCTCTGCCAAGACCCTGTCATTTTAATAAGATTAAGATTTCAATTGCTTCAGCCCAAGACCTCTCTGGAGCAGAGGCTCTGCTATTCTGGTGAAATTATGCCCATTTCTCTCCCAAGTGGGTAAACACTTAAGTTCCCATGCTGAGAGTGTTAAAGTGACTTTTCACTTGGCACGCTGATTTGGAGAGTATAATACATGTTTGTTGAAACCATGCTGGGCTGGGACAGAGTATTTTTGTGATTACTACTTATTAACATGTATTAAGAACAGATATGGCACTTGGTCCACACCCAATTTGTAAAGGAAGTCATCATTCCTACAGATGAGAATGAACAGCTTGGGTGAATATATTATTGATGAAATTCATGTCTTATGGAAATGACAGACATTGGACATATAATTGCAGGTGAAGCCAGCTTTACAAAGAAGTCTAGTATGCTATACATGTGCAAAAAGAGAAGGAGCTGCCCTTCTCTCAGGTTAAGGGAAAGTCTCCAGGAAGACATGCCATTTAGGCTGAGACTACAAGAATGAGATGAAGGTGGCTAGCAAAAGAGTAAAGAGCAGTTCATGTAAAGGGAATGACAACATGTAAAGACCCTGAGGAGGGGGGACCTAACAGTTTGGTCTGGAAAGTGCAATGAACAGCCCCAGAGTAACAGAGGTAAAGCTTTGGGGAGATGAGGGTGGTGGTGGTGTTGAACCTGCAGAAGAGGAGGCAAGAACAGGGCCCATTAGATCATAGTATGGACTTGATTCCCCTAAGGTAGTGAGATTCCCCTAAATTGGTTTGACGACAGAAATGGCATGGTCAGATTTAATTTTACAAAAAGATCACTCTCGCTGCAGTATGGAGTATTTGAGTGGTGGGCATGGGTGAATGTGAGGAAGTTGGTTAGGAGGCCATTGTCTAAGAGAGAAATGATTGGTGACTTGCACAGGGATGTTTGAAATGGAGATGAGGAGAAGTAGAAATGCCCAAGGAATATAAATGAGGTGTAATGAACCATATTTGGAAATGGATAGGTTGTTGGGATAACAGACAGAGTGACCTGAGGGATGAGTCCCAGTTTTCTGGAATAGTGGTCTGAGCTTATGGTTGCTAAGATAGAGAATGATGAAAGAAAAATTTTGGTCCCAAAAAGGAATAAGTTTAAACACGTTACGGTATGTATTATGAGTTTTGGAATACACGCACACACACACACACACACACACACATCTATGTATAAATATATTATAATGTTTTATTAAAAAATATTTCCTTTCTAAGTGAAGAATATTTTCAGATGTACAAATACTTCTTCTGTCTTTTCCTATGAACCTCTGTTATTGATTCTGTGACAGGCTAAAAATATTTAAAAAGTAAATAAAATACTTTATACTTTCTTTTTATCTCTTAAATTTTTATGAGTCACCATAATTGATGAAGAAGTATTAATCTTTTAGATTAAACAAGAATATTTTGGAAGTATCCAATTATTTCTAATATTGTGAGTATCTGAAAAGAATTATTCATGTTCTATTCAATAGATTTTTTGTGGTCAAAATTATCTTCTCCAATAAATTGATCCCCTCCAAATAGAATAGAATATGTATCACATGTACTTCTGATACAAAAATATAGCTGAATGTGGCCATATGAGCCCAAGTGATAACAGCAGAAGAACCACTCAGCTAACCCCCAGGATTGTGAAATAATACTATGTGTATTATTTTAAGGCACTAAATTTTGGGGGAATGGTTTGTTACATAGTAGTACTTAACTAAAATGGGGCTTTTTAAAATCATTACCTTATTTCTAAGCATCTTCATATAGAATCATTCCTTGCCTTCTTCTCTTATTTACATCTACCAGTTCTGTTTTCCAGTTTCTTATTCTCCTCCTTAAATGCTGATGAAGAAAAATTTTTTAAGAATATATAAAGTCAATATATAAAATCAGTGATCTTTCTATAAACTAGCAAAAAACAAGCAAATTAAATTTAAACATTTTCATCTACAATAACCTTAAAATACATAAAATACATAGGACAAATTTTACAAAAGATGGCCGGGCGCAGTGGCTCAGGCCTGTAATCCTAGCACTCTGGGAGGCGGAGGCGGATGGATCGCTCGAGGTCAGGAGTTTGAGACCAGCCTGAGCAAAGAGCGAGATCCCGTCTCTACTAAAAATAGAAAGAAATTATCTGGCCAACTAAAAATATATATAGAAAAAATTAGCAGGGCGTGGTGGCACATGCCTGTAGTCCCAGCTACTCGGGAGGCTGAGGCAGAAGGATTGCTTAAGCCCAGGAGTCTGAGGTTGCTGTGAGCTAGGCTGATGCCACAGCACTCACTCTAGCCCGGGCAACACAGTGAGACTCTGTCTCAAAAAAAAAAAAAAAAAAAAAAAAAAGAGATGCAAGCTTTCTACACTAAACACCATAAAAAAATTGCTGAAATAAATTAAACAAGACCTGAATAAGTGGAGCGATTTACCATGTTGATGGATTGGAATAGTCATATTGTTAAAATGTAAATTATCTCCAAATTGATCTATAGATTTAACACAGCCTCAGTCAGAATTTCAACAGTTTTAAAAATGGAAATCGACATGTTATTTCTAAAATGTATATGGAAATGCAAAGGTCTGTCAGAGTACTAAACCAGTCAGAATACGTTTGAAAATAAAACGTGAAGTTGGAGGACTCACATTTCCTGACAAAGACTTAGTATAAAGCTGAAATAATCAAGACAACATGGTATTGGCATATTGATATGCAAACAGATCAGTGAAACAGAATAGAAAGTCCAGAAATAGACCCACACATATAAGGTAAACTGATTTCTGATAAAGAGGCCAAAGTATACCTTAAAGAAAAAATAATCTTTTCAACAAACAGTTCTGGATCAAGTGGACATTCTTGTGGTAAAAAATAAATCTTAACTCCTACCCCTTATCATACACAAGAGCATTCTGAAATTGATAAGAGACCTAAACATAAAGAGCTAAAATTTGAAAACTTCTAGAAGAAAATATGGAAGAAAATCTTTGTGGCCTTGGGCTAGAAAAAGATTTCTTAGAATACAAAGAACACTAACCATAAAAAAAATTGATACTGGACTTTATCAAAATTATAAACTCTGTTCTTCAAAAGACATCACTAAGAAAATGAAAAAGTAAGCCCACAAAATGGGAGAAAATATTTGCAATGCATATGTCTCATATGACTTTTATATCCAGAATGTACAGAAAATTTTTACATCTCAATAAGAATACAAAAAGAAATTGGGCAAAAGATTTAAATAGGTATTTCACAAATGTGTAGCACATGGAAAAATGCTTACAATTGTTAGTCATTAAGGAAATGCAAATTAAAATGACAATGAGATACCACTTCATACCCAATGGCTAAAATGAAAAAGACTGAAACACCAGGGTTTGAGAAGGATGCGAAACAAGTGGAACTCTGTATGTGTCTGGTATGAATGTAAAGACAGTACAACTCCTTATAAAAAGACTTTCCAATTTCTTATAAAATTAAACATGCAGCTACTCTAATGATGCAGCAATTCTATCTCTAAGTATTTCCAAAAAAAAAATGAAAACACGTATCCATAGAATAGTTTGTAGATGAAGGCTCATAGCAGCTTTACTCATAATAGCCCCATTTGGGGTGGAGGAAACCCAAAAAACAAATGAAAAATAAACACATCATGGTATGTTCTTAGCATGAAATCCTCCTCATCAAGAAAAACAAATGCACCATTGATTAAGCAGTAACATGAATGCCTCTTACAGACATGAAGCTGAGCAAAAGAACAGACACAAAAAGGAATCTGATGTATAATTCCCACTTACCTGAAGTCTTGGAGAAGATAAAGCTAATCTAGGTGGAGTGAACAAATCATTACTGTGGTTACCTAGGGAAGGGTGAAGTGGGCTCAAGACTCTGTGGAAGTATGGAACTATTCTGTATCTGACTGTGGTGCTGGTTACGAAGGCATGTACATTTGTTAAAACACATCAAACTGTACACTCGAAAGTTGTACATCTTATTTTCTGTAAATTATATCTCAATAATGTTGACTTAAAAAACTATGCCTGCCCCAAAGTAACAATACAGGCGCCTTAAAAATTAAAGAATGTCCCTTTTCCATGTTTATAGAAAATAGCTTTCTGCATGATTATCTGTTTACAAATAAATAGTCTTTGTCAACTTTTAAATTCCAATGTCCAAGTACCAGGTAGTAACAACAGTCACCAACTACTCAATGCCAAATATAAGCTAGATCTCTACCATATCCTTAACAAACATTTCATTCTCACCATAACCCTGCAAGATAGGTCTTATTACCTTAATTTTGGTGGAGAAACCCACGTCTCAGAATAGTTAAGGAATTCATCCAAGAACTTACCGTTAGTAAATAATAGAGGTAAGAGTTATCCAAGGACAGTCTGTCTCCATCACCAATGTTCTTTCTAGTACTTGTCACCTTCTCAGCTAACGTGTGTGTTACACTTATCCCAAGGCCATTTACCCATAGGCCTAGGGTGACAGTAATTGCTAGTCTAATCATTTAATTGGTCCGGCCACATTCTCCTTGTCGTGTAATGTCAAGTGACCTTTAATGACTCAGCTTATTTTTTGAAATAATTAAAGAAAGAAAATTTAAAGAAATAATTATCCACTTCACATAACAAGAGTTTAATATGGTGGTTTAGAAAGGCTAGATCTGGGTTCAAGATCCAACTCTGCCAAGTTTTCACTGTTGCTTAATCTCTCTAAGCTTCAGTTTCTTATCCATGAAATAAAAGTATTAAAACCACCTAACAAGGTTGCTGTGAGGATAAAATGAGGTAATACCTTCAAGCAGTTTGCATAGTGCCAGGAACAGAGTAAGCGACAAGAAACAGAAATGGTTATTATTAAAGAGAGGATAGGTATTGTCCTGTTAAAGAGGGTGATTACATTGCTTGTTTTTTAAATTATTTCCTTCTCTACTAACTAGGTATCCATTTAGCAATGTCAAAAGGCCCTGTGTATTCAACTCAATTATTCAGACATTGGAGATTCCTTAGCCACAGATCATTTTGAGGCTGTATAAATTAATTTAAGATTTCCATGTACTAATTATTTAATATTTTCATTTAATGAATGCATTTAATGTTTTCCAATGTACCATTGTACTATAGACCTTTGTATTAACTATTTGCAAAAACTCATATAGACTATCGAGGATAAAGTATAAATCATTGGTAGACAAGCCTGCATTGTTCCCCTAAGTAACCTAGAATAGTGGTCAAAGGGTCTGGTGCCATTATGTGACCTACCAGAGACACAGTTCCTACAGACTGAAGCACAGGGCTTCAGTTTTTCTCTTTTTCTCGGTACCTTCTGAAAGAGATGACTGTGATGCATGAAACAGTTGAAATATAAAAAAAAAAAGAAAATGAGTAGAAGCCAGAGAAACCCATGTTTACTGCAATGTGGTTATAGTACTCACCATAACCAACTGAGCCTGCTTTAAAGGACTCTCATAGCTCTGAGAGCCATAATGAAAAAATATTTCATTCTTTGCTTAAGGTGCTTATCATCAGGAGGAATTAAGATGGTAAAATGAGTAGTATTCTAATCATAACAGAAAAAGAACTATGATTCTCAAAGTTGGCCTCAAGTACAATTAGGAAACATCAACATTTTCCTTCCACTCTGCCTTTACTCCAGACATATATAGAACTTGAAATGTTCTGAAATCTACCATTTTATAGAAGAGAGAGGGGAAAAATATTTAAACCCCATATCATTTGCCATCTTGTTCCTCCTGGGCCTCAAGAGAAGGAAGTGCATTGGCTTAAGTTAAAGCAGAGGAATGACTGTCTAATGGCTAGAGTGCAGTCCCTACATGTGACGGACGGGTGAAGGAGATGCCTTAGTTAAGCATAAATGCCCTCCTGACCTACATCCTGCCATCTCAGAGAATCATGCCCAGGTTCTATTAAGTTAAATAACTTTTATCACATTGATACAGTGAAACTGAATCCAGAAAGAGCTGCAGAGCTTGCATAAGCCAAGATGTGGGACTGGGAGCACACCTTATTCTATCAGTTAATTATACAAATGACCCTAGTGTATCCCACAGCATGAAGAATGTTGCCTTTTTGTCATTGGACTGTCTATCAGGCCCAATTAAATCACTTGGACTTTCCTTGCAAGCAGTTGGGCCAACTGGCTGGCCACTTATTTTTGTAGTCAATATAACCACATTTCTTTGAACTCTGATCCACTGCACTTCAAAGATCCATTCTTCTATCATAACATCACCTCTTCTCATTTTCCATTTTGTGACTAACATTCTCTACTTAATCACATATGAATATGCATTAAAGACACCAGAATGAAATACTTTTCCATTCCCTAGAGTTAAATTACACTTTTCCATTCCCTAGGTGGCCCAAGAAAATGGGCAACCAAACCAGATATATTTAAAAGTTATTATTTCTGGAATTCTTCTACTCAGTTTGTTTACAGATTTTTTTTTTTTCAGTTCAGTCTTGACATACAGGCAAGTGTGTACTAACTGTCTACTTTTTATTTTGGGTGAATACCTGGAAGTGGTACGTGGCAGGAGGCAAGAATGAGCAGTAGAGGGAACACAGGCACACTGTTAACTTTAAGGCTAACTTACTCCTCTCCCTCATTTTTCTCCAAGTAAGAAGATTTCTGGTTCTTTATTTCACTGTTACTCCTCTTAATTATTTTTAAAAGTGTCTTCAATACCTCATTCAACTCTCAATGTATTTCCCCTGCGTTAGATGTTATTCCTACCTCTTTTTTCACTTATCTTCCCCTTACATAGCTCCAGCTTTCCACTTTATTTTATTCTCTGTGATGTTTTCAAACTACATGGCACTGAAGCACTTACAAGCACTAGTCTTTACCAAAGAACAAGATTTGTATGAGTTTCCGGAGCCCCAAACAAAAGAATATATGCTTGAACCCAAGTCCTTTGACAATGGTGTTACTGTTCTGGCTTTGGTAATTCAGAGGCCCTTATTTACAGTTTGGACTTTCTGCACACTCTATTTTCCATTTATATGAAATATCCCACAAATGTAAATGCATTTATTGAATACCGGGAACATAGCCTTATGACAACTTTCATTTCTTGGTCAATAGGCGAGACATTTTAATTTAAAGATTTTATATCAATGGGCTAGAACCTCACAGAAAATATTAGTATCATTTCATTTATCTTCTTATGGTACATACTGCAGAATTGTCCATCAAAAAAAAAAAAAAGGCTTATGGACAAAAGTGAAAGCAGCTGTGGATCTTCTCAAAGCCAAAAAACTGTATGCATCTTGTAGCTACAGTTATTATTATTATTACCATTATTTCAGTGTTGAGTGCTAAGGAACTATGTTTTTTTCCAATTTTGTAAATAATAATTTTGTCATTGAACAGATAGCACAATGTGTGGCTAGATATCATCTCCCACAGGGCCTGCAAATACTTGGTATTGTCCCCAATGTGGTTGCCACATGTTTGTTTTTCAGCTGACTGAGTCTTAAGCCAGAGAGAGTTTAGAGGAAATGGAAGAGAGAAAAAAATCAACTGAGCTTTTCATTAGGATGTGTGACAAAGGGTAATGTTTTTCTCCCCTAAGTAGTATGAGTGTATTTAAAAGAAAATAAATATTGCACATCATTACTGTTCTACTCAGTTATTTATATTCCGATAAGATATTTTTAAGTCTGTTGAAGCAAATTGGAAAAAAATGACTGACATCATTCGGTTATGAATTTTTGGTGGTCATGTGTGCAAGCCACCGTTATAGTATACTATACTCTAGAACACAAATGTGTTGAAGAAATGTTTGTAAAGCAAATAAATATATTTTGAATTTCACTGATGAGAAATATGTAAAAAGAGAAAATTGTAGTCTGCTGATTCAAACTTACACAAATTGCATCCAATGTTTTAATGTCCAACTAAACGAATTATTCAGTTAAATATTAATAATCCTAATGGGGCATCATAATGAATGAATTGAATAGCTGAGATAACTTGGATATTTATAAAAAGTGGAGATTTTCAAACTAGGAAAGATGCTTTAGAAAGGATTTGGGTTAATCCTTGAATCCTACAGATAACTAAAAGCCAGAAAGAGCAAATCAGCTGCTCAGAGATACATAGCTTTTCTTTTCTTTTCTTTTCTTTTTAAATGAGAGCACAAGGATTGCAAACAAGGACATTATATGTGCCCAGCATAAACTTCCCATCCCCCCATTAGGGGCTGCTTTGGTCTGTCATGCTGACACTATGCCCCCATACCAGAGGTTTTCCCTCAGAAACCCGAGGTCAAGTAATAGCAGTTCCAGGCTTCTCTCTTCTGGGAATAAGCTGTTCAGGGACACATAAAGAGCCTTTTTCAGATGAGGGGTAATTACACTCTCTCCTTTTCTGCTTCTCCTATAATTTGGCCTGTCCATCCAAATTATATACACCTGCCTCTTCTTTTTCATTCCATCTTCCTCAGTGGGTTTGGAGAAATTGAATACTTTAATTTTAAGCACTGCAGCAAGTTTGTAAAATGACAGTTAGGGATGTGTCTTACCTTCACACAGACATGGCTGTTGACTTGCCATCAGTGGGGTTTGCACTTGAATGCTTACCTTCATCATATAAGCAATAGGTTTGCTAACCCACTGACAGCTGCCATCTGCCATCTCTTTGTGACCAAGGATGCTGTGTGGTCATGGGCAGAACAAATCCAACTTGACTCAAAAAGAACCAAACCCATTACCCTGGACTCAAAATCATGTGATCTGATTAGCTGACAGAACCAGCCACAGACTCCTCAGTGCCAGTCAGTGTTCGCAGGTGGCAAACAACAGAAATGGACTCTGACCCTGTCAAGCCCCAAAGGAATGCATTGGAAAAATTGAAGGAAAAGCTGAAGAAGCAGGTCTTGCAATATGCTGGCCTAAAGAAGCTGTGGGGGGATCTGTGTAGCAAGCCCTAACGACACTTTCTTTGGTAGTGGGAGAAGCAACTGCTCCTTCCTTCTGCTCGCGATTCAAATTCCAACCGGATGACTTGATTAGCCAAATCAAAATGTGGAGATTAAATTCAGAAAGCCACGGACTAACAGAGATAGGTAAATATTGAAGTATATCTAGACAAAAGTTCAATGATGAGCTCAATAAAAGGGTTATTAAAATCTGGTTTTTAGTAGCAGTGATAAGACAGGCCATTTAGTAGCCTTTTTTTTTTTTCTTTGAAATGTTGCCAGCACTGCCCAGACCCTGAGTGGTGTGCGAATAACTGGTCCACTAAGCATCTTTCCAGTCAGCATAATCTGTCCTCCCACCCATTCTCCTGCCCCACTCCTACTCCATTCTCTACCGAAATCTGAACTCCAAGGCCCTTTCTTCAGCAACCCCTTTGTTTACATTGGAAGATAAATCAAACACTGTGGGACGCTTTACTGAATTTCAGTATTTAACAGCGGTGATTTAATTTTTTTAAATGCAAAGTCAAACCTTATTAATGCAGAAGAGAAAAAGAAACAGTAAGATAAAACGCTTATTTGAAGATGCCTTCTGAATGCTCTCTTACCCAGACTTATTCTAGTCCCCTTTAATGAAACTTCCTGGTAGACACTGGGGAGATGAGAGATGGTTCTTCATTTCCAAAGTACAAAGCAGGCCGGCATTTTGAAAAAGAGACAGGTTTATTCATCGCTTCAAGGTTAGCTGGCTTTGTTCCTTGTAAAATTTCACTTTTGGTTATTAAAATATTCACTGTAGGAAACATTTGTAACCCATTTCTCGTATTACCTACACACAGAAAAACAAAATTTGATATCCTGGGGCTTATTTGCCGAGGGCGCTTCCCATAAAAGCGAGTGAGTGTGCACTGGGAAGCACGTCTGGTTAACTCCTTTATGGATAAACGTTAGTCACAATCGTTCTCCCATCCACTCTCGCCCCTAGCACCCTCCCCACCTCCCGACTTCCCGCCTCTCAAGGGCTGGTGACCTAATAGCATTTTTCTTCATGCATATTTTGGCGTCGCCCCATGGCCTGGCTGCCTTCGCCTGTCTGAGTCTTTTGAAATTCCTGCATGTTCGCCCCAGATTAAGCCAGTGTGTCTCAGGATGTGTGTTCCGTTTCGTTCTTTCCCCTTAACGCTGCCTGTGCAACGTGTCTGGGGGGAGGAGGACGGGACGGGGAGAGGAGGGCAGGGGGGGAGGGAGGGAGGGGCAGAGGCGAGGAGCTGTCCGCCTTGCACGTTTCCAATCGCATTACGTGAACAAACAGCGGAGGGGCGGCCGGGCCAGAACCGCTTGTGTAACTTTGCAAACGTGCCAGAAAGTTTAAAATCTCTCCTCCTTCCTTCACTCCAGACACTGCCCGCTCGCTGGGACTGCCGCACCGCTCCCCGTCGCCTTCCAGGACTGGGAAAGGGGAGAGAGACGGGTGCCACGTCCCAGCAGCCGCCTTGACAGGGGAAGGGTCTGCAAGCCCGCCTTTGGCACTGCGTGGTGGGGACTGAGGCACCCGCACTCCGCCCGCCTCCTCGGTTGAAGACTTCTCGCTCCTTCACGTGATTTGAGCCCCGTTTTTATTTTCTCCGAGCCACGTCCTCCCCGGGTGGGGGAAATCCGGCAAAGGGAGCGATGCGCTTCGCCTGGACCGTGCTCCTGCTGGGGCCGCTGCAGCTCTGCGCGCTCGTGCGCTGCGCCCCGCCGGCCGCCGGCCAGCAGCAGCCCCCGCGCGAGCCGCCCGCAGCTCCGGGCGCCTGGCGCCAGCAGATCCAATGGGAGAACAACGGGCAGGTGTTCAGCTTGCTGAGCCTGGGCTCGCAGTACCAGCCGCAGCGCCGCCGGGACCCGGGCGCCACCGCCCCGGGTGCCGCCAGCGCCGCCGGCTCGCAGCCGCGCACACCGATCCTGCTGCTCCGCGACAACCGCACCGCCGCGGCGCGTGCACGGACGGCCGGCTCGTCCGGAGTTACCGCCGGCCGGCCGAGGCCCGCCGGCCGCCACTGGTTCCAAGCTGGAGCCCGCGATGCTGGCGCCTCGGGCGCGGGCAATCGGACTGCGCCAGATGTCCCGGCGCTCAGTAACCTGCGGCCACCCAGCCGCGTGGACGGCATGGTGGGCGACGACCCGTACAACCCCTACAAGTACACCGACGACAACCCCTATTACAACTACTACGACACGTATGAGAGGCCTCGGCCTGGGAACAGGTACCGGCCCGGATACGGCACCGGCTACTTCCAGTACGGTAAGCACCCCCAAGTCCGCCAAGCACCCTGCACCTGGTCCCCAACTATGTGGCTCCTCGACGTGGCTGCCTGGGCGCGGCGGGCCCTGGTCCTGGCAGATCCGTTCCCTCCCCCCGCGCCTGCAGAGGCAGCTCTGGAATCCAGTGCAAACCGCGCGCCTGGCCCCTCCTGCTCCCTTTTCACTTTGCTTCTCAGCGCCGGTGTCCCCAGTTCTCTTGCTACCCTCAGCCCCACCTTGCAGTCCCAGTGGGCGAAGGGTGAGGAGTAAGGGACCTGGAGGGGTCGCGAGCTGGAGTGGGGGGGGGGGGCACCGGGTTGTCTCACTGCTGCGCCCGTTGTCTGCTGACGTTTAGGTCTCCCAGACCTGGTGCCTGACCCCTACTACATCCAGGCGTCCACGTACGTGCAGAAGATGTCCATGTACAACCTGCGATGCGCCGCGGAGGAAAACTGCCTGGCCAGGTACGGACTGGGATCTCTGCGCCCCGCTCCGCGGTCTGGGTTGCGGGGGCGCTCTCGTGCCTGGTTCTGACTGCTTCTGTTCCGCGCTGACCAGAGCTAGGAAACGGGACAAGAGCTGGGAAGTGGGACGTGACCTCCCGGGCATGCTGACCTGGATGGAGAGTTAACGTTTTGAAGATTTCTGTGGGTTCTGACTCTCAAACTGCGGCACAAATCAGGGAGGTGGAGCAAACCCTTATCCTGGAGACTGAGGGTCTCCTGGTGCCCTTTCCCCAAGATATTTAAACTTTGGAGCCAATTGTTTCCAGTAACTTCAATAAAACAACTATACAGTAATTTTTTTAAGTTATTGTAATAGAAGAGTGTGCTCCTACTCCGTTAAAAGATTGGGGGCAAAGTTGCCATTGTAGCCTCATTGGCAAAGGTTAGGTTTCCTCTTTTGTTTGAGACCACGATTAACTGTTTTGGTATTATAAATACTTCAGCCAGAATGAGCCCATGAGCAAGAACTTTGCTTTTCCATTAGTCCTAAAATAAAAAAGAAGTTCTAGGATTGGGGTTCTCTGAGTTTTCTGCTGGGGAACCAGCAGAGGGAGCAAAAGATGTTTTGATAGACTTCATAAAAATTTTAACGTGTGAATAAGGTCATCCATAGTATTTAACATATATTCACGCAAAATATATTAGTAGGAACACAGTGGTGTGTATTTGTACATTTCTTCCACTTTGGCCCTTTATAATTGTCAGGCTAAAGGAAGAAAAGAAATCCAAGTTCGTTTTCATTCCTGAGTCTTGCATCACTCACACCATTGCCCTCCCTGTGATGTTATTACAGTAGTGCTGTTGTTTTAAAGACAGTGAAGTTACAAAATAGTTCATCTAACTCTGGATGTCCTCTTTTAGAGTTATTTCCCCATTTTCCATCTTAATTAAATATCGAAGAAGAAATATTTTGTAAAATTCAAACTTCTTAACAAGTATCTATGGGATTATTTTTTATTGAGGATAATTTCTACCTTAGTTTCACCCATTCATGGGATCAAACTTGAATAGATTTTAAATACAAAGTTTGCTTCTCACATTTTTAGTGCTAATTTTATTATGTTTTTACTTTTAAGCTCTGTGGATTTCCATAGTTGCCATTCATTCCCTTATTCTCCAAATACTCATTGAGCTCTGACTGTTCCAGGAGTGTTCTAGAAGCTTGGGATTCAGAAATAAACAAAATAAACAAATGCCCTGGCCTCTTGGAACTGATAGTCTAGTTGGGGAAGGGGGATTGTCATTATAGTATAATGGAGAGGTTTTATTTGTAGTTTTGTCTTTAGTTAATATTCTGTGAATATCATAATGTTTCTTTTTTGAAAATCACAGTTCAGCATACAGGGGAGATGTCAGAGATTATGATCACAGGGTGCTGCTAAGATTTCCCCAAAGAGTGAAAAACCAAGGGACATCAGACTTTTTACCAAGCCGACCAAGATATTCCTGGGAGTGGCACAGTTGTCACCAGTAAGTAGATGGGTCTCCTGGGTACGTTTGAGTTACTTTTTCATTTTTCAGGTGATTCTTGGTATGGCAAACGCAAGTCTTATTTCTTACCTACAGGAGGAACATTGCTACTATTTATGGGTAGACTTTTTCTCTATGTAATTTGACATAATTAAGGGAGTCTACTTTAATATAATCCATCAACTACTAGATCCTGTTGTCTTTTGGATTGGAAACTCCAAGCCCAGCTTATTAAAATTGTTTGTAGGATAAAGCAGTTGACTTCAATATAAAATTTACTCCAATATACTACAGGTAGGATTCCTAAAGATGTCTATTGCAGCCAAGATTATCTGCAGGTAGTTAGCATTAAATAGCATTTCATAAAGACCCTACATTGTTATTAAAAGGATTTACAGATCATTCTCAAAGAGAGATGTAGATGATATACTCTGTGAGCTGAGGAGGACTGACCTCCATCTTTTAAAAGGCCTGTATCAAACTCAGGGTGGTTACCTGTTCTGCCCTATATTTAAAGATTTTCATGTAAGGTAATTCTAACATTTGACTTGGTAACTTGGCCAGGTGTTTACTGTCAGGAAATTTTGATGTGTGGCCTTAAACTAACTTTTTGAAATACTCATTGTTTTTTTGCTGATGAAAGAGAAATGTTTTATTTCTAAATAAAAGTGTATACTGTTTAAGTGATAAGGGTGGATAACACATGATATTATTTATCCTTTGCATTTTAGTAATGATTTTAAATATGTGAGAACTCAGTTTTTAAAAATCTCATAGAAACCTCTCAAGGATCATGTGCTTCCTCTTTTTTGGAATGAAACATCAGTAGCAGCAGCCAAGAGCAATATACCAGAGAGTATGTGGCCAGTTTCACTTAAGCAAAAATAATTTATTTTCTATTTAATATTCAAAGATAAAACAGGGTGTAATGGGAAAGCAAAACACTCAAATCTTTTTTCCTACTAGCAAAGTTAAAAGCTCCTAATTTTGATAGATTTATGTCCCTGGGAAAAAAATCTAGCATGAATCTTCCTTTATGAAAATAAAATTGACCTCAATTTTCATGTGAAAACAAAGTTGTGACGCAATGGGGAAGTCATGTAATATCCTCATTGCTTTCTCTGTGTGTAACTGACCACCATCTTTTGTTGTGTGGGACATTAGACATTACCACAGTATGGATGAATTCAGCCACTACGACCTGCTTGATGCCAACACCCAGAGGAGAGTGGCTGAAGGTCACAAAGCAAGTTTCTGTCTGGAGGACACATCCTGTGACTATGGGTACCACAGGCGATTTGCATGTACTGCACACACACAGGTAAGTTGGCACCCTGAACTCAGGAACCCACGGGCTTCAGCGAGAAAACAAAGTAGGCTAGTAGTTTCTTTCCTCCCACCTCTCTTTTACAATATGTTTCATTTTGGGGATGATCTTATGAAGATGGACAATAGTTGGGAAAAGGCAAGTGACGGCTTGATGATCCAAATTACTTTTAAAGTATTTCCAGCAATACATATATCTCCTATTCACAACCACAGAAGGTCACTGTGAATCCTTGTTATGTTCTACAATGAAAAACAGAAGTTCACTCTCTAAAAAAGTCAGAAGAGTTTATGACATGGACATTCATTCTGTATTCTTTAACTGGCTTGGTCAATAACTGTACAAAAGATACTTCTGTTTTCTTACCTGAAAAACCATTCCTCTCTTCACCTATTATGCTAAAATTAGAACAGTGGTTGGGGTTAACAAAAGGAGAGGAAATAAGTTTTTTTTAAAAGCATTTTAAAAGTTGTCTCTTAATAATGCAAATAAGAGCAGAAGGACACCATTTCTTTCTCCACACATGTATGTTTAAACCTACAGTATAATTGATGTCAGATGTCGTTTGGATGGATTTTTAAAAATAGTGCTGAGCTAAGCCGTTTGTATGTCTTATAATTGGAAAATGTGTGTCAGTTAAAAAAGCCATGTCAGTATTTCCATATGAAACCCTAATTTGTAAAAGGACATTATAATTTTACTCCAGCCCAAATCTTGGCAAGGAGTAGTGAATGTACATAACCCAGGGCACAGAGGGATAAGCAGCTGGCATCTTGGGAAGCAAATTCCAGGGCTGTGGCAGGAAGCTTTTTGGTGACCTAAATGTTACCATTGCTTTTTTCTTTGAGCTTAGAACATCATAGCAATTGGAGGGGATAAAGGTTAAATTCTGCAAGCCATGGGGTAGTACTTACTCTTTAAGAAAAAGGAAATGTGACCTACCCACATATGATACTTGTGTGCCTATAGGGATTCCCTTTTAATTCCATAATCTCCAAGTTCCATAGCACCAGGGAGTTTAGTCTCCCCACTTTACAGAAAGAGGCACTCTGGACAGCTCACTCTGAAATATTTGAACCTGGGATTGTAGCACCTCCAGTTCCCCTATTTTGGGGGGTGACCTCATTTTATTTTATATGGTAGGTTTCTTGTTAATCATCCTATGTGCATGTCGTATTTAACCATTATTCACAAGGTCTTGCATTATAAGTGATTTATGTATTTGTTTTTTTCTCTAGACCAGTGTCTCTTGAACATGGACTTCATTTAAAGGAAAAATATTCTCACAAACCCCCAATGTTGACTTAGATTAGTTTTATTATAATGCTGCTTAAATGTATTCAAGCATAAAACTAGGTATACCTTTTTTATATTTGTACTTTTATATAACTCCTGTGTTTTTAGACAACAAATTTAGATATTATATATATATACAAAACTAAAAAAAGTTGCATTAACCTTGTTAATTTAATGAAACAAACAATCGTGTTTTGATAAAACCAAGTAGTTAATTTAGACAGCCTCGGCTAAGGTTCTACATTTAATCTCTTTTTACATTTTGACTTTAAATACATGAAATGCCTGTTTGCTTAATGGCCTTAGTAACTCCTCCAGTTTTTTGTTTGCTAGTTCAAATAATCAAAGCTACTTAAATTCTGCCAGCTGAGTAATTCTAGAGTGCTAATTTCAGCATTCTTTTAAGTTCTTTTGTTCACTTGAAGGTAAGGTAAGCATTGTAGAATTATTTAAACCTGTCTTAAATAGGTATCTAATCCAATGAATCCTTTTACAATGTCATGAACTTAGTGTTAGTAGTAGCAAAAGTAATAGCTAACACTTTTGAGTATGCATTATATGCCAGAATCGGAATTATGTGCTGGAACCAGACCAAAAATTCTCCATTTTATGTTTACTACTCAACATACTGTAATTGATGTGTGGACTAAGGTAGGAATTCAGGCAATGATAATGGAATGTAGCTCTCACTGCTGTGACATAGGTCCTTTTGAGTATGGCTTGTCTATGCTATCATGTGCTATATGACAGCACCATTCTACCCTACTCTTCCCAAATCAAGCTACTGCTAAACCAGAAATGGAGCATGCTAAGATGATTTTGCCATCTCCTTGGTGACCAAGGTGATCTTCAACACCAATGCAATTTTGGGTACTGGAATTAAATGGCAGTATTGCATTAAAATGATTCTAGTATATACTTTTAAATTTGCTTTAGATTACTATTTGAATAAAAATATATGTTAAAACTTCTCATGAAGAACTAAAGGGGATCAAGAATATACCCACAGACTCCAATTTAAGTAAACTTTTCCAGTCTATAACACTTTTAAAGCAAGAACCCTATTTTATTCATATTTTCCCCCTCCTGGCCTGCAGAAGGCACTCGTTTACTTATTGGCGTGAATATGTGAGCAAGTGGAGTGATGTGGCATTCATCAGTCTAGCCACGCCTTCATCCCTTCAATTCAGCAGAATATTCCAGTGACTGTGTGAGAGGGAATAGTGTGGTAGTTAAGAACAGGGACTCTGGACCTTGATTGCCTAAACTCAAACCGGCTTAGCCACTGGCTAGCTGTATACTCTTGGGTAAGTTATGTGACTTTAGTGTGCCTCAGTTTCCTCATCTATGAAATGGAGATAACAATAGCCCCTGCCTCATGTAGTTGTGAAAATTGCATTTATATG
Source organism: Eulemur rufifrons (assembly GCF_041146395.1). NCBI lineage: Eukaryota > Metazoa > Chordata > Mammalia > Primates > Lemuridae > Eulemur > Eulemur rufifrons. The sequence continues at coordinate 87,292,158 of NC_090999.1, read as the reverse complement.
TGCAATGTGTTTTAAATTGCTCCTGGAATAATATTGAGTAAACATTAGCTATTCAAAGATGCAACATAGACTGTACCCTTAGGGAGCGCACAGCTTCTAGTTACATGTATTCTTATATAGTATCATTTTAATGCAGAGCAAAAAAAAAAAACAAAAAAAAACAAAACTATAAGAGCTATACAAAAAAGTATCATGAGCATTCAGAGTACAAGAATATAATTTCCAAAAGGGGAAATTGGGTAGGGTTTCCCTGAGAAGAGAACATGTGAGTTAATTATTAAGTGTCCTTTATTCCTGAACTGGTAAAATTCTAGAATTTTGGTGGAGGCCTATTTTGTCACTTAAAAATTGCATTTATCACTGGTGACTTATGACACTTTTAAGAAGTGAGGTGTACTATTACTTATATTAGTCCTATGTCTTTTTTAGCTGGAGGTGCTATAAGACTGAGTAATATATACTTCTCAAGGGAGATGAAATATAAATATAGTTTTATGTCAAACTCTTGTAAGTACTAACTTAAAATTTAATTTGCAAATAACAGCATATTTTTTAGCACAGTATGACCATGTATCACCATTTTAAATTTTTTATTTTGTTTGTTTTAGGGGTTGAGTCCTGGCTGTTATGATACGTATGGAGCAGACATAGACTGCCAGTGGATTGATATTACAGATGTACAACCTGGCAACTACATCCTAAAGGTAGAGATCTTTGAAAATATGTAATTTATTCCCATTGCAAATCAATAGGCCCTCTTCTCTGGATTCAAATGTTAAATAATCATGGTCTTGGAAATAGTTATACATCCTCTATTTATAAATAATCTAATCTAGTCTACATATTTCTTATTTTAAAGAACTTCAGGGGAAAATATGGAGTCTCCTTCTATACCGTCTCTAGAGTTTAGTCAGTTGGCTTTACTTAAACTCCCTTCCCTGCTTGATTTAGATAAAGCCATTGTTAACAATTCCCTTGTTGTAGCTGTATAGAAATAGAAAGATACCAGTAAATACCGATGAACTCTTTAACACAAATGCTGTCTGTATCGCCTAGGTCAGTGTAAACCCCAGCTACCTGGTGCCTGAATCAGACTATACCAACAACGTTGTGCGCTGTGACATTCGCTACACAGGACACCACGCATATGCTTCGGGCTGCACAATTTCACCGTAAGTCTCATTTGCCTAGCTGAGTAATTGTCTCCACACAGAATTTTAGTTCATCCTCAGGCATCATACATGACCTGTGTCTGTTTCTGCTACGACTGCAGCTTCCTTGTAAATAGATCAGAGGCAGAAAATGGTATAAAGTCTGTGCAAGCACATAATTGGAGCTGATCTCTTTATTTTTTATTTTTTGACAATACAAGAAAAGGAGGGATATACTAAGGTTTTTATCACCCTAAAGCTTAGTTTTAAAAGAAGTCAGATACGTAGAACACAGTGTTTTACCCAAAAAGCTGGTGTGAAGGCCCAGTATGTCAAATTGCTCAATATGCAGAGGAGGTGAGCTTATAGGAGCCCGAGGGTTTGGTTTCCTGCCCCACAGTCTGAAGGAGCTCTGAAGAAATTCCTACAGTTCTTCTTAAAGCGCATTTGGAAAATCACTGCCATAAAGTAAGCAGCTGAAGAGATCAGATGCCCTGATCTGTACAAACCAAGATTTCATACATTTGAGTTCTAGAACCGTGGATACTAGGCCAATACTGTGCAAAGGAAGGAGGTGTGTAGAGTTGCCTTTGTAATATGCTCACTCCTGAAACACTTCTTGGAGTGAAATCTTAGAAGAATCCCAGCATATAAATATTAACAGGGAGGTGTTAGGAAGAAAGTCGGGTAGAATGCCTGCTTGCCTGTGGGTCCTGTCCTGCCTCCCTAAGCACTGCCTGCCTGCTGGAGTGTGGCTGGGTGACAGAACATAACTACACGTGCCACCTGACTTATACTTTTCCAACAATGACAGCACCATTGTAATGATACTGAACACACACCAGCTTTGCTTTCACATTGGAGAAGCACCAGGGCCTCTGGGTCAGGCAGAAAAGTGTATCAGAGCTACACCAGAAACTCATCATTAATGAAATTTCCTGCATGATACAAAAAATCAGGAAAATGGTTTGCTGCACATGAACCTGTAGTTTGTGGGATTTCCCAAGTCCATGCCAACTTGGTAGTGAGGGCTTTGCCCTGTGCCCGGGCTCCTGGTCGGGGAAAAGGGGCTAAAACCAGCCCATGCTCCATCCGCAGAGTCATGCGCTGTGGCTCGGGCCGCATTCACCTTGGAAGGGCAGCTTCTCCTGATTCACACAAACGAGCAGAGCCTCTGCTTTACCAGTGTCCTCACAGCATCAGCGATAGAGGGAGCTCATGGCAGCAAAGGGGTAGTAGTGAAACACTGTAATCGAATATATTTTCCTGAACGTGCCCACAGCAGAGAAATCCTGGCTGGTTTTATGGCCCATATTGTGTGGAGCTGGTTATAGAATAACTGAAAACTCCCAGAACATCAGTATAATATAAGCTGTGATAACTTTATCTAAAATAAATGGATTTGTTAATTTCTCATAATTTTTATAATTCCTTAATTTATTCACGAATTCTCCATTTAATTATTCATTTGTATCCTCACTTTTGCACTCTGAGGTCCTCAACTAGGTATTACAGAATAACGCAAAGATAAATATGACTCCTACTCCCCATGCTGCTCTACCCTTATTAATGTGATTTTAATTAATGACTAATGAATCCTTTTGTTTAATGTTTACCTCCTGCTCCACTCCACGATGGCTGGGGTCTGGGCTCTTGGCCACTGTCGGACACCCGTTGCTGGGTGCAGGTCTGCCACCTTGGACACTGTCATTCAACACGTAGTTAATAGATGAATTTCCCTCTCTCTCAAAGAATTTGGAATTGAGTAGACCGGGTGAGATAAATCCATGTTGAACTGTAGTAAAGGTACAATATTTACTCTATGAGGAGTAATATGAAATGTGGGGGGACCAGAAGGACCTCTGCTATAGTGAGTTCAGTGACTCCCAAGTGTGACTTGCTGACTTCACACTAGACACAGGTCTGAAGAGGTGACTCTGTTGTGGCACAGAATATGTCTTGCTTTCCATCAGTAGCATCCATTGAATTGGATATTGCCAGATACTTAGAAAAAAATAAAAATAGTTGTATTGCTTCACCCATATTTTAACACTGCAACAGGGATTCCTGATGTGGTCACCCACATAGCGTGGATTTTTTTTTTTTTTTTACCAGTTATTACTGACTATAACTAAACTTCAAGAGTTGTTGAGGCAGAATTTTAATAAGCAATATTGATCAGATGAAAATATGAAAAAAGTGAAATTAACCATAGTTACTGATTATAATAAATAATAAGATCTTACTTATTCTGAGTGGAAATAACAGGAAAAGTGCAGAATGCTTGACTTTCGGGAAAAAAGCTCAGCATTAGGAGAAGCAGGCTTGCCTCTCATACTGGCTTTTACTTTAGGCCTCCCTCACCAAGGACCCGAGTCCAGAGGAAGGAGAAATTTCTGTGGCCTGAGATTCAGGAGTGACTTTGGAACAGCGTTTGCATTGGGCCTTGGAGGCTGAGGCGTGGGGGGGGAGAGTCAAGGAAGGGCATGCGAGGAGGAGTCAACCTCACGGCAACTACCTGGCGGGAGGAGATTGCAGGGCATGTTTGGAAAAGCGAATCTAATTTGGCTCAAGCATAAGTGTCATGGAGATAAGAGTTGGGCAAAAAGGATAGAAAAGTAAGTTGGGAACAGATCAAAGAGAGCATTCAAGAGCAAGCTAAAAAGTTGGAACTGGAGGCAATGGGAGTCTGAAGTTTCTTGAGGAGGTGCTGTGACTTGCCTAAAGCCATGTGCTCGGTCTGGCTACGTAAGCAGCAGCCAGTGTGATTCCTGTACTAGTGTTTTTTTTTTTTTTTTTTTTTTTTTGTAACTCTAAAGACACATCATCTCTCAGTTCACTGATTGTTTTTTCTGCCAATCAGATATTTAAGAACATTCTGTTGGTGTGTATAAAAATCACCCAGTAAGTAGGTGTGTATGTTAGTGTGCCCTCCCTCCTTCATTTTTGTCATTGTAAACAAAATGTATGGACTGGGTGACTCCGAAGCCCCTTTCAAAAGTTCTAAGATGCTATGTAATTTCTCTTCTTACAGAATTTACTGTTTAGAAATTGATAGTTGCTGGCCGGGCGCGGTGGCTCACGCCTGTAATCCTAGCCCTCTGGGAGGCCAAGGTGGGAGCATCACTTGAGATCAGGAGTTCAAGACCAGCCTGAGCAAGAGCAAGACCCCGTCTCTACTAAAAATAGAAAAACAAATTAGCCAGTCAACAAAAAATTAGCTGGGCCTGGTGGCTCGCATCTGTAGTCCCAGCTACTCAGGAGGCTGAGGCAGGAGGATCACTTGAGCCCAGGAGTTTGAGGTTACTGTGAGCTAGGCTGACGCCATGGCACTCTACTCTAGTCTGGAAAACAATTCGAGACTCTGTCTCAAAAAAAAAAAAAAAAAAGAAAGAAATTGATAGTTGCTGATTTGCACTAAGTGTATTCTTACTTCCTTACATGGGGGGATCCCTGATCACAGTTTAAATACAATAAGATTTGATTGACTGGCTTTGATCCAGTTTCTGCCTATCAATGCATTATTCTGTATCCAAAACCGTGCTGGAGAAGGACTAATGCAAGATGATGCCGAAGCCATGACTCTGCTTCTTGGTGGCTGTGCCACCCTTGTTCCATGGAATGAACTCACCTGGTCCGGGCTGCCGCTCTCCTAAGTCCTGCTTTACTCTTGCTTGCTTCAGAGGTTGTTTCTTCGACTCTAAATGTGAACATTGTAGGCATCTGGCATCACTGCCTGCTGTTCACATAGTCACTCTCTTCATATTATTATTAAAATAAGGGACTAGTCAATAATTTCACAACTCGACTCTTGCTTAGACGAAGCGGAATTGTTTCATAAAGTTTTCAAAAGTTTAAATTTGTATACTGTACTCATTCATAATATTAGCAAGATAATAACTCATCTTATTTTGTTTTCTTAATCTAGGTATTAGAAAGCAAGCCAAAACTCCCAATGGATAAATCAGTGCCTGGTGTTCTGAAGTGGGAAAAAATAGATTAACTTCAGTAGGATTTATGTATTTTGAAAAAGAGAACAGAAAACAACAAAGGAATTTTTGTTTGGACTGCCTTATAACAAAGCACATAACTGGATTTTGAACATTTAAATCGGCATTATTTGGGAAATTTGTAATACTTATTCATATTACTTTGGGAATTAACATAATGTTTCAATCCTATAGTTGCGTATTTGACTCTTTCAAAGGAATCCAAATTTCTTATGCTTTTGAAATTATAGTGCAAAAGGGAAAATATCATTTCAATGAATGAGCCAAAATTACATTGAACTGAGAATTTTCTAAAGTGTTAGAACTTTGGTGAAACATGATAATAATGAGCTCATATATGTCTTAGCATAGATTTAGAAATGATGCTCCTACTGTTTGAATAGATATGGACACATTTGGTGCTGAAGAAGAAACAAACACACTTCCATTGGTGTCAAGAAATATTACTCTATAGCAGAGACGTGGCAATATATGTATTCAGATAGTTACATCCCTATATAAAATTATGTTTACATTTTTAAATTAGTAGGTTACTTTCTTTCTATCAAGTGTACAATTTTATTCTGACTTAAGTCAACTTTTGTTTTGGAACAAATTAAGTAATTGAGCTGCCCAATTCTTGTCTGATATTTGTTGACGCTCCCCTCTACTCTTGTATTTTTCCTATGGGCAGAGATGTTGTGAGATTCTTAAAATTACCATTCTGGGGACTGGTATACGGAGGACAATGGTGTAACTGGGAAGTCATTCTGATGACTTCAGAGATAATACGCACTTAAGCATATTAAAGTATTTACCAAAGATAAAATTTCCTTGCTGACATAAAAATCATACAAACAAGTCCCCCAAACCACAACTGTCTCTCAAATAGTTAAAAAAAATCATGAAAAACATCTTAGGATTTTCTACATTTTTTTAATGTTCAGTGATTAAAAAGGAATGCTAAAAATTTTAAATTATTCATAACAGATGACATACTGTGTGAGCAATACAGGAACATCATCCTAGAATATTCAAGAGTCGGTCACACGTGTGTTTTTGTGTGTGTCTTAAATATAGGACAATGAGCAAAGCACATAGCATTATATACCTGAGGGGTTGGGGAATACGGGGAAAAAAAAACTTTCTGCAAAACCAAAGACTATGCTGCATAATGAGACAGCTGTGATTTAATTTTAAACTGTGAAACCATGTGCCACAACAGAATTTGGAGAATTTCTCTTTTTCTTAAATTCAAAGGTGCAGAAAGAAATCAAATGACACTTTTAATTTAGTGGTGCTTAAGCAGAATCTTTCCTACATTAACCAGTATGAAGCCTTAAGTAAGGTTTTTCCAGTGCCAGAACACGTTAGGTAGAATTTTAAAAAGTGTATTGGCATCCTGTATTATATGGCATAGAATTGTAAAGTCAACACCAATTACGAATTATCGGGAGTCTCTGGGTACATAGCGTGGTCAGCGGGTAAAGATGGACAGGCATCAAGCCGCGGGTACAGCGGTACACGGACCCGTATCCGCCAGGGCACACACTTACCAGTAGAGAATTCAGAACTTTCCTTGAGCTACTATCTGAGCTATAGATAGCTTCTTTGATGTACCTCTTTGCCTTAAATTGCTTTTTAGGTTCAAGAATGATCCTTTCAAATTGTAATCTTTTCTTATAGAGATATTTTAATATACTTGCTTTTTTAAAAAACAAAACTACTGTCAGTATTAATACTGAGCCAGACTGGCATCTACAGATTTAAGATCTATCATTTCATTAAGATTCTTACCCTTGTATTAAAAACTAGCCAATATCATGGCCTTTGGATGTACAGAAGATACATTTACAGTTATTCATTGGGCCTTTTGTCTGTCTATTCATCCATCATCTTTTGAGGGCCTAATACGTACCAGGTACTCACATGCCAGGCATTGGGAGATCAAACAAACAAACAAACAAAAAATACTGTCCTAATCTCAATAAAAATGTATGAAAAATGCCATGTTACCCATTAGGTTCACCTTATTTCATTTTTAAGAACTAAAAGTCCATGTCTATGACATTTCAATTTTAAGCACTATTGTTTTTCTTGACCATATTTTATTTTAAAAAATAAGTTAAAAGTTAATAATTATATACATGTGTATATTTCTAATAATTAAAAATATTTTCAATCCCTGAAATGTCTGCCTTTTAAATATAAAATTTGGTTGATTTTGAAAAAAAGTTTTTTCAATTAAGAAGCCAAAGATTCTTGCTTATTTCTTATGTGAAATTCCTCCCCCTCCCATCATCCCTAAACACACCCAAATAGCTCACAGGTATTGATTTAACACTCAATATTTTTGAACCTCAAAGGATCTCTTCTCTGACTAACTGTCAAAACTCACAGATAATGATTAGCTGGTGAATGTTATCCATTAATAAAACTAAAGAACACAACCCAGTCTTACGAAACTCTAAAGAAAATTTCTTAAATACAGGAAGTAGAAATGATACAAAGAATGTTGAGTACTGGGAAGAGACTGGCTTTTACATTAAAAGAGACTGTGAGAAAATGGATTAAATAGATTAAATGGATTAAATTAAATTACTAAATTTAGTTCATGCCATATTAGTGGTACCACAGTCTGGATTAAAGATATCTTGACTTTTGAGGTTAGAATTCAGTTTCCCAATAGTACCATAACACACATGAATACACAACTTGCCTATCTCCAGAAAATCTTTATATTTTTATATAATAATTTTATTTACAATTTCTATCTATTCACTAGGCATTACTTGTAGTAACAAATTATTTTTTGCTCTTTGAAACCTCATAGGATTGTCACACTTGTAAACATTCCCAATATTCAGATTCTAGAAGAAATGCAATGCATTAAAATTTTCCTGGCATTGAGAATTAATCCTTAGCAGATTATGTGAAAATATTAAATTCCAGGTCAGATGATATGTTATTAAAATAACTTGTTTTGATACTAACAGTATATTAACTGATAACAAAAATGTACCCCTTTTCTATATTTTCTATTTTGAATTGATATTCACAATCAATATATTCAATCAACAAATTAAGTTTCATTCCCAGCTATTGAAAGTCCTGGGCCTCTTGTGAACAGAAAGCATTTCATTTATCCTTTAAGCTAAAATGGTGCTGAAATATTTCAACCTGAATGTAAAATGCATTAAGTCTTAGCTCATGGTATATAAACATTTAATTAATATATAACTACTTGCTACAAAGTAACATGTTGTTTGGTATTATAATGTTTTTAATAAAGTTTTAGCTTTTCTCAAAATTTTTCAGGAATGCTTTTCGTAAAACATTTGTAACTTTTTTTGAAGAGCTTTTATTTTAAATGCCTAGATACTGGCTTTATATTCTTCTTTGCATTCTTATATTCTTTTATTATATGTCTATATTATGTTTGCAAGATTATATAAAAATTCCTTGAATAAATGATTTCAAGTGTCTATAGTGGTCATTTGTTGTTGTATAAATAAATGATCTGAATTTTATTTTAGATCAAAACATTAAAGCCATGTATATGGTTGCTGGTTTTGCTTAATTACCTTTTATATTAACACATTGTTTAGTAAGATTACATGACTTGAAGCTTGTCTAGGATGGATAAAAATTTAAATGATGTTTTAAAGTAGATACTGTCATACATGAACTTTTTTTTTTTTCAATTTAATTTTACAGAATCAAAGAGTCTAACAGTATATCTTGTTAGATACAGTATGTCCTCATAATGTATACATTATTTCTTGTACAATGATATGAAATAATATGGGAAATATTCATGATAAATTATTAAGTGAACAGTGCAAGTTAAAAACAACAGTTTCATATTTTTTTCCCCACCCCCCCTTTCCCGAGTCAGCACCTTCAAGTGTTACCACTCCCCAAACGGTGCGCAATGCACTCATTGTGTAGGCATACCCCCATCCCCTCCCCCACGCCCCACCTCAGTCTGATGTCCAATTGGTGTCGTTTCCAGATTTGTATTTAGGTGATGATCAGGGAAACCAATTTTCTGGTGAGTACATGTGATGCTTGTTTTTCCATTCTTGGGATACTTCACTTAATATAATGGGTTCCAACTCTCTCCAGGAGAACCATAGAGATGTCGTATCTTCATCATTCCTTATAGCTGAGTAATATTCCATGGTATACATATACCACAGTTTACTAATCCAATCATGTATTGATGGGCATTTGGGTTGTTTCCACATCTTTGCTATTGTGAATTGTGCTGCTATAAACATTTGGGTACATGTGCCTTTGTTACAGAATGACCTTTTTTCCTTTGGGTATATGCCCAGTAATGGGATTGCTGGGTCAAATGGCAGGTCTACTTGAATCTGTTTAAGATACCTCCATAATGCTTTCCACAGGGGTTGCACTAGTTTGCAGTCCCACCAGCAGTGTATGAGTGTTCCTGTCTCTCCACACCCACGCCAACATGTGTTGTTTTGGGTTTTTTTGATAAAGGCCATTCTCACTGGGGTTAAGTGATATCTCATTGTGGTTTTGATTTGCATTTCCCTGATGATTAGAGATGTTGAACACTTTTTCATATGTTTGTTAGCCATTTTTATATCTTCTTTTGAAAAATTTCTATTCATGTCCTTTGCCCACTTTTTGATAGGGTTGCTTGATTTTTTCTTGCTGATTTTCCTGAGTTCTAAATAGATTCTTGTTATCAGTCCTTTATCTGATGTGTAGTATGCAAAAATTTTTTCCCATTCTGTAGGTGGTCTGTTTATTCTCTGGACTGTTTCTTTGGCTGTGCAGAAGCTTTTTAATTTAATCATGTCCCATTCATTTATTTTTGTTGCTGCTGTGATTGCCTTGGGGGTCTTCTTCATAAATTCTTTGCCAGGCCAATGTCTGTAAGAGTCTTTCCTACATTTTCTTCTAGAATTCTGATTGTATCACGCCTAAGGTTTAAGTCTGTTATCCACCGTGATTTGATTTTTGTGAGAGGTGAAAGCTGTGGGTCCTGTTTCAGTCTTCTACAAGTGGCTAACCAATTCTCCCAGCACCATTTGTTGAATAGGGATTCTTGTCCCCAGAGTATATTCTTTCCCGCTTTGTCAAAAATTAGGTGACTATATGAGGATGGTTCTATATTTGGATTTTCTGTTGTGTTCCACTGGTCTGTGTCCCTGCACTTGTGCCAATACCAGGCTGTTTTAAGAACCATGGCCTTGTAGTATAGTTTGAGGTCTGGCAAATTAATACCTCCCATTTTGTTTTTGTTGCTTAAAATTGCTTTTGCTATACGGGGTCTTCTTTGATTCCATACAAAGTGTATAATTATTTTCTCTATGTCTGTAAAGAATGATGTTGGTAATTTAATAGGGATTGCATTGAATCTGTAGATCACTTTGGGTAGTATAGACATTTTAACAATGTTGATTCTTCCGATCCACGAGCATGGTATATTTTTCCATCTATTTGCAAGTTCTGCTATTTCTTTTCTCAGTGTTTCATAGTTTTCCTTATAGAGGTCCTTTACCTCTTTAGTTAGATATATACCTAGATATTTTATTTTCTTTGTTGCTATTTTGAAGGGTATTGAGTCTTTAATTTGGTTTTCCGATTGACTGTTATTGGCATATATAAATGCCTCTGATTTGTGTATATTAATTTTGTAGCCTGAGACTTTGCTGTATTCGTTAATCAATTCCAGGAGTCTCTTGGTTGAATCCTGGGGGTTTTCCAGATATAACATCATATCATCAGCAAAAAGTGAGAGTTTGATCTCTTCCTTCCCTATTTGGACTCCCTTGATTCTGCTCTCTTGCCTGATAGCTCTCGAAAGGACTTCCAATACTATGTTGAAAAGTAATGGAGACAATGGGCAGCCCTGTCTGGTTCCAGTTCTAAGTGGGAGTGCTTTCAGTTTTTCCCCATTCAGTATGATGTTGGCTGTGGGTTTGTCATATATGGCTTGTATCATTTTTAGGTAGGTTCCATCAATGCCTATTTTGTTAAGCGTTTTTATCCTAAAAGGGTGTTGAATTTTGTCAAATGCTTTTTCTGCATCTAATGAGAGTATCATATGGTTTTTGGTTTTGCTTCTATTTATGTGGTGAATTACATTTATAGATTTACGTATGTTGAACCACCCCTGCATCTCGGGGATGAAGCCCACTTGGTCGTGGTGGATTACTTTTTTGATAAGTACTTGGATTCGATTTGCTAGTATTTTATTGAAAATTTTTGCATCTATATTCATGAGGGAAATTGGTCTGTAGTTCTCTATTTTTGTTGTGTCCTTTCCAGGTTTTGGTATTAATGTTATATTGGCTTGGTAGAACGTGTTGGGGAGAACTCCATCCTTCTCAATATTGGAGAATAGTTTATGTAGGATGGGCACCAGTTCTTCTTTGTATGTATGGTAAAATTCAGGTGTGAACCCATCTGGACCAGGGCTTTTCTTTTTGGGAAGGTTTTTTATTGCTGTTTCGATTTCAGTTCTTGATATTGGTCTGTTCAGGTACTCTATTTCTTCCTGGTTGAGCCTGGGAAGACTATGTGTTTCTAAAAATTTGTCCATTTCCTCCACGTATACATGAACTTTTGTCACCATTACCAGCTACTTCTAAGGACACAGAGCAGGCATTTAATTAGCATTTGCAAGGAATATATATTAACATACATATTACACACACATACACACATTCATTTAGGGGACACATCCAACTCTAGCTAACAAATTATTTACATAAAGAGAAATGTTGCTGTCATAGTAATCCTTATTTAAATGTGCACCGGATTAGCCTGGACACTGGTAACCTGAGAGGACAAACAGGCCTCAAACTGTGGGCAAGTGTTCTGGGGAAACAATTTGCAAAATTAACCTACAAAAACAATTCAGCCTTAAGGAGCTCTTGCAGGTAAAGCAGTCGTTGACGTGTGCCTGGCAGTTTGCAAATTTGAACTGTAGAACATAGTGATATTTGAACCCACCAATTTTCTGCTTCCATCTCCTGCTCAAGGCAAAACATCTGAATATGCTTTCGTTATTAATGCAAATGATGATTTCTTTTGACCCACCGGTGCTCAGTGTATTAAGCAGTGTTCATTATTAGCTCATTAACCAAAGATGGGGTGAGCAGATCTTTCCTTTTTGTCAGAAAACCTGCCTACCTTTATGTTACTCATTTATTAATATTTCTAATCTTTGTCACAGATATTAGTAGAGGATTAACATACAGATTGAATACATCACTTTCATCATAGTAATTTGCAGCTTAAATTTAAAGAGTCCTTGCATGATACTCCTTTTTGATTTGAATGAGTAAAATATCACTTATATAGAATTAGGACCATATTGATTTCCTATAGTGTGTACTGAGGAATTCCAGTTTCACAAGGTACTCTACTCAAAAAGAATCTCATAAGAAAGCAAGTACAGGAAATTTCATCTCTATGGTAGAGAGTCACGATACATATTACCATATTAAGGATTCTGAGAAGGCCTGCAGTAATGAAATCACTTTATCTTTGCTATCTAGTGTTTCTCAAATTTGTTTCACCACAAGTCTTTTTTTTTTTTTTTCATAGTACTTATTATCCTATTAAACCATTTTTGCTCGGAAAACTCTGGCACTTAGTAGTATCTTAAGTAATTTTCAATTCATAGGAATGAGATCATTTGCAAATTACTTAAAACAAATGTGGCAGGATTTGAGCTACAGACCAGAGGGACACTGCCTGTTCTGTTTTCGAAAAACTAGTGCCGGACAGGGTTAAATAGTCAAAAATTGCTTTGCTCTCTAAACCATGTTCTATTTTAGAAGGAAATAAGGAAATATAGATTTTTTCCTATGTGTCAGATAATTTGAATGCTTTTAAGTCCCCTTTTCAAAAATCTTTTCACTCCCAAATTTTAGTTGTTTATAACACTCAGGGTGAACCAACCATTTTCTTCTTGGTTCATTCGTTTTGTATATTCAAAACTATTGTATGTTCTACATAATTGCATAATTTAAGTTTTAAGTAAAGTTTAGTGCTTTTCACAGTGGGCAGAGAAAAACAGGATTGGAAATGAATGGCTTAGAAGGATGTATACATATACTTACAATTTGCTGCCAATAATTTATTTGTTGATTATGGGAAATAAGCACCAACTTTGGAAAGAGAAAAAAATAGAGCCACAAAACCAAAAGAAGAACCATCAATACAATGACCAAGAATATACCTGTGTCACTATTAGAAACAATATTGCTAGTTCTCAATTTCTTTAAATACCAAGTAACACCATGTTCATGACACAACTGTATACAATAGGGGCTAAGGACAAATGTAATGAAAGCCTAAGAGAAAACTCCTTGGAAAAAAAAATCAAATAATGCTGGGTCTTCATTGCATAAGACTTTTTATGAAAGACATATGCAATGCATAAATTCAGAGCCTGACAAATTCGGAGCCAATATTACCAATCAGTCATTTGCAAAATCATAAGTTATACCACTGTCATACAGCAAACATTAAAGTCAATCATTTTCAATAATTATAGTAATATTATTTTTTTAGAGGGATGATATAAGGAAAAAAACTTTTATACAATCTATAGTTGGGTTGCTGTTGGGGCTAAGATTTATAAATATAAAACAATTTGGTAATTGTGATCACTTGACTTTTATTTTAGGACTCTGATTGCTAGAGACAAGCATATGTTTTAAACTTGCCTAATCAAAAGAGGAATTTATAGGCTCGTGCAACCAAGGGACAAGGGTGAGGTTTGCCGCAGAAATAGAAGAAACCAGGAAATCAAACACCATCGAGACCACATTCTCACTGTCTTTTCTCCTTTTCTTTGTGAATCCACTTAATTCTCTTGGTTTTGTTTCTTCACAAGGATGGAACTTTTGTTGCCTGCAGATCTAGGTACACATCTACACAGCTTGTTGATCAGAAAGAAAATGGAATTAACCTGTAGCTCCAGTTTGAAAAGTCCAGGGAAGGCATTTCATAGGCTCAGTCTATGATACGCGCCAATCCTTGCCGCCATCATTGTAGATACTACAGCTGGTCCAGATTGAGTTGAGTGCTCTTCCTTTATTAATCACTGAAGTCAAAAGGGTGGGGTCAGGTAAGAGAATAGCTGCTCCCATCCAAATCACATGATTGCATTTTGGCTTATGTGTGGGTGTGAAGGGAGAGGGGGGAAAAATGATTCCCTAGAAGAAGGGGGTGAATTATTATGGATGTTGTCAGTGAGACAATTACTGGGGCCATCAAGCCACCATACTTATGCCCAGCAAAAAGATTAATAAAATCAACATCCATACAATCCAACTCAAAACCCTTCCTTCCAAGCTGATCACCTACCTGATTTCTGTTAAAGAACTCCCATATTCTCAGTATCTCAGGGCTGACTTTCCCCAGAAAGAGATAATGCCACCTTCCTCTCCCCTCCCCTATTGACAGCTTGCTCACTTCTACCTCATGAAGTGTTTCATGGAGTCTTAGTGGGACATTTCAGGAGGGAAACCCATCCTTACAAGTGAGAGGAGATCCCAGTTCCCACTTATTTAACCAGTCACATTAGAGTTCTAAAAAGGAGAGTCAATCCAAAGAGAAAAAGGGAAAGAACAAGAGAAAGAGAACCATTTTTCAAGCTTTTGCTCCTCCAATTGCTACCTCTTCCCACTGACCCCTCTACTATTTGTCTACCCTGTTGTCTTTGATCACCAATGAGAGACTCCCTCTGGAAGGGGTACATTGCACCCTTTTTCTTGTTTGTTTTTAAGTGACAAGGTCTCACTCTGTCATGCAAGCTAGAGTGCAGTGATGTGATCAAGGTTCACTATAGCCTCGAACTCCTGTGCTCAAGTGATCCTCCTGCCTCAGCCACCTGAGTAGCTAGAACTACAGGCACGTGGGGTGGCACTGTGCCTAGCTTATTTTTAAATTTTTTGTGGAGATGGGATCTTGCTATGATGCCCAGGCTGGTCTTGAACTCCTGGCTGGGGTTCCAAGTGTGAGCCACTGTGCCCGGCCTACATTGCACTCTTTCCTTTTATTAGTTACAGTGTACTCTTAACAGATCCTGAAGAGTGAGCACAATCCAATGGTAGGGTAGTGGGGAAGGGAAAACTTCAGAGAACACAGCAAACACCAGTGTTCTGTAAGAACTACAGGGGTAATGGGGTGCTTGGATGACAGTAACAGGTAGTCAGCTATACGTGATGGGTCCGTCTCCCAGCAGTCTCTCTTGGTATTCTCACCATTCCTTTTAACCAGGATACAGAACAATTTACAATTCATGGATCATTGCAGTTGGTGCTGCGGTGAGGTGGTGGTGGTGCACAGGTGTGGCAACTCATCCCAGAGGTCTCTAAACTAGAGTCCAAGAACATCAGTAACTTCATTAAATTTGCCTTGCGGATCAGAGAGCTAAGGGGATGAGGTCAGAGGGATGGGACGGAAATCACACACGTGGTGCAGCTTCTTCAATAACTTAGGCAACCTGCCCTCTGGAAAATGACCGATCTAGCCAAGATTTTCTCCAAGGCCCAGACTGGCCAGAGATGCCTTTTAGCCCACAGGGAGTTACTCTGTTATTCTTTTGGAGTTTGAGAAGGCTTATCAGGAGCGAGGCCCCCAAAGCCTGTTTCCCCCGCCCTCCACCATTTTCCCAGGGGACAACTTCTGAGTAAGACACTTGGAAAAAACCTGCATATTCTCCTTTCCACCCTCCTCGTGACAGGGTTTCACAATTTAGCTACAGTGGTCCTTTGGGGTTTTTTTTCTCTCTCGCAATGACCAAGCCAGCAGGAGTGCTTTAACCTCAAACACTGGTCTCATTTGAAATTTCTAGAAAATCTAAGAGTTGGATTTGCCCCAGTAGAATATTTTGAATCTTCACTCAAACTCAACACTTCCCTCCGGGCTCACTGAGATCGTTTCAGTTGGTCGACGTCAATAAAGAACATTCATTTAGCTGAGGTAACCACACCACCAGTGCCTCACACGTGTTCCCAGAATCACAAATGGACCACTGCTCTGAGGCTTATCTAAATTATTAAATTAAATGCCCCGACAGCATAAGAGGCCTAATTTCTACAAATGCAGTCTCATATAACATAACAATGGCCAACTTTTTGAGGAGCTAGTTAAGAGGTGTGTTAGCTTTCAAGAGAGAGTCCAGTTACATAACAAGATGTATTAAATATTTAATGAGTCCTTATTACATTCCAGACATAGGGCTTTATTATACACATATAATCTTCCTGCCCTCTCACAACTATGAAGAAGTTACGATTTTCCTCATTTTACAGATGACTAAGAGGCTCCAAGAAGCTAAGTCACTGCCCAAGTTATGATGGTTCCAAAGAAAACCCAAGAAAATCAATGAAATATCTTAGAAGTAACAAAAATCCAGTAAACTAATTGGCTACAAGATATAAAAAAATTTTCCTTTGCTATTAATGACCAGTTAGGAACTATTTCATTCAAAAGATTCCATTTATAATACATGTAGGAATAATCTTGACATAGGGCTTATGTGAAGAAAACTCCAAATATTTGTTGAACAAATAGAGAAACATACTACATTATTCTATGGGAGGACTGAACATTGTCAATATAATATATAATACTTTAACACATCAACTGCCTGAGAGTTGTATTTCATTCCTCTACTTTTGACCCTGGGGCCACGTGAAACATATATAAAATCTTACTTGGTGATGTTCTTACTGTTACAATTAATTATTGACAATTTAATTCTAAAAATGTTAATTAAATGAATAGAAGTCAATAAATTTCAGTTTTCTATTTATATTTACCTTTATATTACACTAAAAGTTTTTGTTTTATTTTCGTAATAAAACACTGTGGCCCCAAGGAAAAATTTCTGGGTTTTTCTTTTGTGTGGCAGTCAATGTGTTAAATCAGATTACCCTTCAATGCTATCAAAAAAGTGAAAGATTAACATTTTAATAAACTATTTGAGTATAACTTGATATTATTTTTCATAAGAATAATTTGACAATATATTTTAAGAACCTTAAATAGGGCTGGGCATGGTGGCTCATGCCTGTAATCCTAGCACTTTGGGAGGCTGAGGCAGGAGGATCACTCAAGGCAAGGAGTTCGAGACCAGCCTGAGCAACCTAGAGAGATCTCATCTCTACAAAAAGTTTTATAGTTTGAGGTTGCTGTAAGCTATGGTGATGCCATTGCACTATAGCCCAGGAAACAGAGCAAGAACTTGTCTTGAAAAAAAAGAAGAACTTTTACTAGGCTAGGCACAGTGTCTGATGCCTGTAATCCCAGCTACTTGGAGGCCGAGGTGGGAGGATCACTTGGTCCCGGGAGTTTGAGGCTGCAGTGAGCTACGCATTCCATCCTGGCAGACAGAGAGAGACCCTGTCTCTTTAAAAAAAAAAAAAAAAAAAGAACATTAAATAATTCTATAATTCCTTAGGCAATAATTACACTTTGAGGAACCTATCTTAAGGAAATAATCAAATACAGGCTGTCCCCAGGTTACAGACAAGATATGTCTTTAGGTCAGATTTGTATGTAACTGGGATCCCTGACGAACAGTGCATATGAGGTAATAATACTAATAACAATACTATAATGGCTCATATGTGGTAATAATAGAGTGTAATACTCTAATAAGAGTAATACCCATGTACTGTAATAATAAGTTACAGAAACATATAGAATATAAAAACAAACTCATACAAAAAATTTAGATAGGAGAAATTTCAAAGAAGAATGTTAAAGGTTAACACTCACCTAATGTGGCATCAATGTCTTGCTTACTGGAAGGGGCACGTGTGAGACAAGAAGGTAGCTGACATTAATCAGAGGATGATGATGGAGATGGCGCTGGAGAGGATGGAGTGGGTGCTGGGGAATCAGGATTTGATTCTGTTGCTGGAGGAGGGAGCTGACCACTGAAGTCAGCTTCTTGAAAAAGATACCTAGGGTTGCTTGCACAGCCTTTTTCTTTCTTTCGTTGTAAATGGCCTTGTAGCCGCTGATGTTCTCGCTAACCACACAGTAAACCTGTGCAAACCACTCAATGTTAGGTCTTGCTCCTCAAGCTTAGCAAATCCTGCTGCAATGAGATGACAGCCTTCAGCTAATTCTTTTGTCGTCAACTTTGTTGGCTCTGGATCTTCTGACTCTTCATGTCCTTGTGTTTCTGCTGGCTGCTTCTCCATCTATGAGACTAGCCGCGAGAATAAACAGGCTACGCCAACAGACCATTTACACCACCGTGCGTGTTAGTTTACATATGTGGAGAAACTAGTTCCGAATTTTTAATTTAATTATTTAACTATAAATTTTCCTTATGGGGAGCCTTGGGAGCCCATCTGTAAGCATGGAATGTTGTAAGTCGGGTTGTAGGTTCCCAGAGGACTGCCTGTACACTGATAAAGACTTATGAAGCCTTATCAAACCAGTTTACTCATTAGAAATAACCAGTATAAATAATTGTTAATTTTTGATCCAACTGTAAGAGGAATTATTGGGCATCCTTAAAAGATTCTGTTTTAAATTTGGGGATATAAGAAAATGCTCTGCTATAAAATAAAGATAGAAATAATATTCTAAATGTTTCTGTACAAATGTTTTGAATTCATTTGCATCAGAAAAAAGACTCAAAGACATTGCAACAAAAGTTACTAGAGGTTAACTCTGAAGCCTTGGAAAATAAAAGATTTTATTTTCTCCTTCATATTTTTTGTGCATATTACTAATTTTCTCCAGAGATAGCACTCATTATTTTCTGATGGAAACTTTCAAACGTATAAAAAATTAGAAGCACACGTGGTGGCTCAAGCCTGTAATCCCAGCAGCTCTCAAGGCTGAGATGTGAGGATTGCTTGAGGCCAGGAGTTCGAGGCCAGCCTGGGCAACACAGTGAAACCCCGATGTCTAAAGAAACAAAAAAGAAAAATTAGCTGGGCATAGTGGTGAGCACTTATAGTCCCAGCTACTCAGAAGGCTGACACAGGATCGCTTGAGTCCAGGAGTTCGAGGCTGCAGTGAGATATGCTTGTGCCACTGCACTCCAGCCTGGGGAACAGAGCAAGACCATGACTCTAAAAAAAAAAAAAAAAAAAAGAATTAGGGAGAATAATCTGTTGAACCTCCATGAATACATCACTCAGTACCAGCAGTTATAAGCACATGGCCAATATTATTTATTTTATTTCTTTACCCCTTAGTACTCAAATCTCTTGCTCATTCTATTATTTTAAATAAAGCAAATTCAAGATGCCATATCATTTTATCTAAAATATTAGGAATCTTTCTAACAGAACCACATCATTTTTTGCCTAAAAAATTAACAGCTCCTTAATATCATCAAATATCTAGTTAGTATTTAAATTATGACACCAATTGTCTCATAATTTTCTTTTTTTAAACAGTTGAATTGTTTGAATTAGGCTCAAACAAGGTTCACACATTGATTTTGGTTATTATGTGTTTTAAGTCTCTGTAAGATGTATACATATATATTTTCCTTTTGTTTTTTGTTCCTTTTTTTTTTTTGCTATTAATGTGGGGGGAGGAGAATAGGCATTTTGTTTCACAGAATTCTTCACTTTCTGGATTTTGCTGTGTGTCCTGTGGTATATATAACACATTCTTCTGTTCCTTGTATTTACTATTAAAAAAGTCAGATCTAGAGGCTTGACCCCATGTAGGTTAGGTTTGATTTGGGGGATCAAGAAGACTTGACAATGATGTCTCTGGCCGGCTATCTTTCTGTCATGTTAAGAATGATCAGTGGGTTCAATGTTGTCAGTCTGATCCAGCCACTATAAAATTCCCCATCAGATTGTCACCTAATCATTTTTGCAGCCATTAATGATCACTGCTAGATCCATTATCAAGATCAATGATTTTTTCAAAGAACTGAGAGTATTCCATAATGGCATATATGCTTTTTCACTTGAACTGAACTATTTGGTTCTTTCAGTAATGTACTTCATTAAATTAAATAACAGTAATACAAAAATGATAACAGACCTTTTCTTTTTCCTTTCAGTAATTTGAGACAGCTTTGGAACTCCATGAAAGACATTCAAGGTGCCGTGCCCTTCCATGAGAAAACCCAACACTTGTTTTCAGAGCTGTTTTTGTCATGTGCGTATGTATTTTCCCCCATCATGGTCAAGTGTAATTTTAACCTGACACAAATGATCTGTTGATTTCAAATATCATGGGAAAACTCTGACCGAGAATATTTTTAAAGAGATTAGTTACTGGAAAGACAAGAAAGCTAAGGACACTTGGCAAGGTGGTTATATTACATGCTTTACATAACATTCTTCTTCCTCAGATTTTTCAATTTTAAATTTGGTTTCTCAATTTCCTGTAACTAAATTTCAAGCACCCTAACTGACATTCAAGGCCCTCCTGTATCTGGCCCCAGTTGCCCACTTCACTGGTTTCATATCCTACTGGTTTTCATGCTTTCTCTCCTCTGGCCAAGCTCGACAACTATTTCCCTTAGACTCCTGCCTCCCCAGGAGTCAGGTGCTGGCCCTTGAACACACAGGGACTTTACCTCTCTGTCTGTGATGGTGCTTGTTTCTTTTATGTAGATCCGCCTGTATGCATCATCTCTTACTAGACTTTTGTAAAGGACAACGACGAGTCTAACAAGACATAGTGTTTCCTGGCTAACAACTGTCTTCCTACTTTATAAACAAAATTAGCACCCTAATTTCCTTCTGGGAAAATACCTCCCCCACAAGGAATTGTTAATCACGGTGCTCTACAACAAGCAATAGGTATCCAAGCTAGAAAGTTGATGCTTTCTCCCTAAAATTTTAACTCTACACAAAGTAAATTTTAAGTATAGAAAAGACTGATAACAGTTAGAAATGTTTATTTGGCAGCCAGATGAGTTTCTCAAGAATTAGTGGCTAACACTTACTGAGTACTCAAAGAACCCTGATTGTGTGCTAGGTACAGAATCCTATCTGCAAAGGTGGCAGGGCTAGGCCCTAGTATTAATTTTGTTGTTTTCTAGGTATTTCCCACCCTTTCTTCTTTCTCACCTATACTCGGCCATTTCTCTACTTTCAGTTTATATCCACTCAAGAACAAAGATTCAAAAAAACCTCAGCCCTAAGTTGCCAGGCAAGTTCTTATATGTATACTTTGTAGTGCCCTTTTTTTTTTTTTTTTTTCCTATCCTTAAAAGAACAAATGCAACTAAAATTGGAGAAAAGAGAGAGAGAGAAAGTAGCGTGGGCAGTCAAGATGGACACAAAGAGGGAAGGCAAGAACTCTCAGAGGTTCAAGGAGCAGCATGAAAACGTCTCTGAGTTTTCACGTATGGGTAACCTGTCATCCAACAGTCTGGACCCTGCCGAGTCCTCCTGAAGAAAGGGGTAAGGGAACTCGGGTACTTTATATGAAGGTGAGGGTGTAAACTAAACAAAACGGATAAAATGGGAACTGAATAAAGTCAGTGGGCAATTTCCCTGTAAATGGGGCAATGGTAGACTCAATTTTAATTTTGTTCCTTCCTTTCATTGGTTTCAACTTTCAGAATAATGTTAGGTAAAACTGGTAGTAGAAACCATTCTTGTCATGTTTCTAACTCCCAATATTTCTTCATTAAATACGATATTGGCTATTCATCTAAGATACACATTTTCACGTGGAGAAAAATCATCCTTCTTTTCCTAGCTTTTTAGGTGCCTTGCTTTGAAATGGGTAGATTTTAATAAATATCTCTTGGTTTTTTATTGGGATTAAAATATTTTTTATTGGTTTTACTGGAGTGATATATTTAATCAAATTAACTTCTTACAATTTAAATAACGATGGCAATGCTAGACAACTTTTTAAAATGTATAGAATTTGGTGTGTTGTATTATTTGTCATTTTCATACTTACATTTATAAAGGATTGGGTTCCTCCCACCCCAGCAGTCTTTGTTATGTTTTAGTATCAGAATTATCCTAGCCTCAGAAAATATGGCTGCTATTGTCTGAATGTGTCCTCCCAAAATTCATATGTGGAAATCCCACCCCACAAGATGATGATAGTAAGAGGTGGGGGGGTCTTTGGGAGGTGATTAGATCATAAGGGTGGAGCCCTCACAAATGGGATTAGTGCCCTTATACAAGCGGTCTGAAGGAGCTTGTTTGCTCCTTCCACCATGTGAGGACTCAGGGAGAAGGCACAACATGTAAGGAATGGGCCCTCACCAGACACTGAATCTGCTAGAAACTTGATCTTGGACTTCCTAGCCTCCAGAACTGTGAGAAGTAAATGTTTGTTGTTTATAAGCCACCCAAGCTATGGTAAGATAATGGCAGTGCAAAATAGTTGGTAACAATACAGGCTATTCAAGTTCACATCCTAGTTTCACCACTTACTGGCAGTGTACCTTTCAACAAGTCACCTGACCCATCAAAGTTTGGATGATGCAACAGAATGTAAATGCTATATAAACCTGCAGAAGATAGAAGTAGCATAACTAACAAATGATAGGAAAAGAAGGAAAAAAGAAAGGTCAGTTTTGTTATTTCTTTGCATTTTTATAGCTGAGGTCAAAATATGTAATTTAATGCACATAAATATACCCATCTGCCTATTCTTAGATTTGTAAATATAAAGATAAAATATAAAAAAGATAATACCTCCAACTGATATTTAATAGTGTAGAAAAGGAAGCTGAGAGGGAGAAGAAGAAATATATTGATTTAATCATTATTTGGAAAAGACAGCAAATAGATAACTGTCTAAAGAAGGAGTCAACAAATACCAACCATGAGCCAAATCAAGCACATCAACTGCAGATAAAGTTACAGGGACACAGTCACACCCATTTGTTCACATACTGCCTACAGCTGCTTTTGTGCTCCAATACCAGAGTTGAGTACCTGCCACAGACCTTATGGCCTGCAAAACCTAGAATATTTACAATCTCGCCTATTACAGAAGAAGTTTCCTGACACTTGTTCTGAAGCAATGGTGTGCTATTGAGTATAGTATACAAAATTACAACTGTAAAGATAGCCTCTATTAGGAAATACAATTATTTTCAAATTACAAAAGAATCACTGACACACACAAAAGTTGCCTAAAAACTTTTAACGATGTGATCAGTGGCAGATTTCTCAATAGAAGCAGTCAGAAAACAGTAAGATATTTTCATAGTAATAGAAGAAAATAATTAGCAATCAAGGCTAGTTATACTTCTGGACTATCATTTGAGGACGAGACTAAAATAAAAGCATTATTCTCACAGACAAAAACTAAGAGGGCTTACCACTAAGAGATTGTCACTTGTTATACAATGACGAAAAATATCTACTTAAGAAAGTAGGAAAATGATAGAAAAATTAATGCACATAAAAACTGATAAACATGTGAGTAAATTTGTATAAACACTAACTGTATAAAGCAATAATGATAATGTCTAATTTTGGAAATAAAACTAAAAGGCAGAATTAAAATACTTGACACAAATGTATGCAAGATAAAAAAGTGATGAAAGAGTTCTGAGGCCAATATATGGTTTGGTAGGCCTGTGGAGTTACTGAGATTAATTTAGATTTTAAGAAAATGTATATGTTAAAGGTCAGTACTAAAAGAAATTCAAAAAAGGCAGAGAAGGACAATTGGAAAAACATTTGAAATGCAATTGAAAAAAGGTAGAAAAAGAGAAAAACAGCAGCCCAGAAATCACAATGTATCAGACTCTATGGGATACGGCTAAAAGAGTACACAAAGATAAGATGTATACCTTACTTAGACAAACCTTTAACTAATCTAGAAAAAAGTATAGTATAAAGCACAAATATGCAAAATAAAAAAAAAGAATGAAGTTTACTCCAAACTTGCAGAGGTAACTTTAAAAATTAAGATGTTACTTTGTTTAGCTCTGCAAATTATATATATATATATATAGACATACACACACACACACACACACACACGTGTATATAACGTAGATAAAATGGTAAGTTTTTAAGAAAAAATAGAAATTGTGTTCAGATGAAAATCTAAACAGATAAATTAGTATAGAAAAAATAGACAAAATTGTCAAAATGCAACAGACACAAATATTTTTTCAGAGTTATTCCACTAAATCTTTAAAGAACAAAAAGAGAAAGATGATATGATCACTTTCATATGCTTATATCAAATACTTAAAAGGTATTTGATAAAGCTTGACATCTATTTTTGATTTTTTCAAAATACACCTCAGTAAGAGGAATAGATCTTAATATCATAAAACATATCTCTCTAAATCTAAGGTCAATTTCATTCCTAAGAGGAATCACTGTAAGAATTCCTGTTACAGTGAGGAACAGACAAGGAGGTCCACTTCCAATGCTACTATTTTGTGTTTTACTAGAGGTACTAATCATTCTAATTAGAATAGAAAAGAGTTATAAAAATTAGAAAGGAGCAGATGGCTGAAAAAATTATCAGTATACAGAAGTTCATAACCTTCATATTCATCACCAACAACCAATAAGAAGGTAAAAGATCAGACCCCATTTACATGAACAGAATCAAATATTCTGTTTGGGGAAAAAAATCCAACAAAGTCAAAGACAAATGATAAAATAGAAATTCTTTGCAAGTCACGGTAGGCAAAAGGTTAATTTCTTTAACATATTTAGAGCTCCTACAAACCAATAACAAAAAAGATCAAGGGCCCAAAATAAGCTTAATTAAAAAAAAAGCAGGTCACAGAAATAAAAATACAAATGTCTATACTAGTTGCTATCAATTTATATTAATGACACTAAATTTCAAATGGGCCTCAAATGCTGTCCCGTGATAATACTATTTTCTTATTTCAGTTACGCTACCATACTTTCCCCAGCGGACTGATTCATACCATTTTCTCTATAATCTAATGTCCGTGTCCATCGTCTTCTCTCCCATTCTCATTCTCTACTGGTGTGACTCAAATCCAAGCCACCCTATTTCTCACCCAGATTATTCTAGTAGCCTCCTAACTGGTAACTACAGCTATTCAGCCCTACAAGTCATTGATAAACTGAAAAAACTTACATATGTCCATGACTAGTCATAATAATTATATTTATTCAAATATTTATAGAAAATTTATTTTTTATAAAAAGCAAATATTTAAGTGATCACGTACAATGTACTAAGCACTGTTCAAAGTTGTGACATGAGTTCTAAATAGATTCTTGTTATCAGTCCTTTATCTGATGTGTTGTATGCAAAAATTTTTTCCCATTTTGTAGGTGGTCTGTTTATTCTCTGGACTGTTTCTTTGGCTGTGCAGAAGCTTTTTAATTTAATCATGTCCCATTCATTTATTTTTGTTGCTGCTGTGATTGCCTTGGGGGTCTTCTTCATAAATTCTTTGCCTAGCCCAATGTCTGTAAGAGTCTTTCCTACATTTTCTTCTATTTGGAACTCAGGAAAATCA
The DNA here is from genome assembly GCF_041146395.1 of Eulemur rufifrons. Classification (NCBI taxonomy): domain Eukaryota; kingdom Metazoa; phylum Chordata; class Mammalia; order Primates; family Lemuridae; genus Eulemur; species Eulemur rufifrons. The sequence continues at coordinate 87,266,569 of NC_090999.1, read as the reverse complement.
GCAAGAAAAAATCAAGCAACCCCATCAAAAAGTGGGCAAAGGACATGAATAGAAATTTTTCAAAAGAAGATATAAAAATGGCTAACAAACATATGAAAAAGTGTTCAACATCTCTAATCATCAGGGAAATGCAAATCAAAACCACAATGAGATATCACTTAACCCCAGTGAGAATGGCCTTTATCAAAAAAACCCAAAACAACACATGTTGGCCTGGGTGTGGAGAGACAGGAACACTAATACACTGCTGGTGGGACTGCAAACTAGTGCAACTCCTGTGGAAAGCATTATGGAGGTATCTTAAACAGATTCAAGTAGACCTGCCATTTGACCCAGCAATCCCATTACTGGGCATATACCCAAAGGAAAAAAGGTCATTCTGTAACAAAGACACATGTACCCGAATGTTTATAGCAGCACAATTCACAATAGCAAAGATGTGGAAACAACCCAAATGCCCATCAATACATGATTGGATTAGTAAACTGTGGTATATGTATACCATGGAATATTACTCAGCTATAAGGAATGATGAAGATACGACATCTCTATGGTTCTCCTGGAGAGAGTTGGAACCCATTATATTAAGTGAAGTATCCCAAGAATGGAAAAACAAGCATCACATGTACTCACCAGAAAATTCGTTTCCCTGATCATCACCTAAATACAAATCTGGGAACGACACCAATTGGACATCAGACTGAGGTGGGGGGTGGGGGAGAGGATGGGGGTATGCCTACACAATGAGTGCATTGCGCACCGTTTGGGGAGTGGCAACACTTGAAGGTGCTGACTCAGGAAAGGGGGGGTGGGGAAAAAAAAATGAAACTGTTGTTTTTAACTTGCATTGTTCACTTAATAATTTATCATGAATATTTCCCATATTATTTCATATCATTGTACAAGAAATAATGTATACATTATGAGGACATACTGTATCTAACAAGATATACTGTTAGACTCTTTGATTCTGTAAAATTAAATTGTTATTAATGATAAAAAAAATAATAAAAAAAAAAAGTTGTGACATGGCAAAGAAAAAAACAGGTCCTTCTCTTACAAATCTTATATTCTAGATAGGGAAGGCTGACAACCATATAAATTTATATATGTCAAGAAATGAATGTCATAGAAGAAAAAGAAAAGAGGAGGGAATAACCATCAAATGTTTTCTAAGTGCGGTCAGAGAGCTTCTCTCTAACAAGATGGCATTTGAGCACAGACCCACAAAATTGAGGAGGGGAGCCTTGCAGGTATCAAAGTGGAGAACGTAAATTTAAACATTCAAGAAAGAATGTTTTAGGTATATTAATAATGCAAGCATAGTGCTTACAAATCTTTAAAAATTTGATAGGGTCTGACAACCTCTACTTTATCACAGGTGGTGCCTATGTTGACAAAATTTGTAACTAGTTCACACCTATTCCAGATATGCGCTAAATGGGTGGTTGTTGGTGTACGTGAAGACTGTGAACTTTGTCCAGATAGAGAGAGCTAAGCTAACCATTGAGTATTCATACCATGTTTGGTTTAAAAATAAACACAAATAAACCTCCTCCCTTCATTGACCCTCTAAGTCTTGGCTGTCTTTACTGAAAAACATCCTTTTAATTTTATCCTGAAAACAACATGGAGAATGACTTTCTTTCAAAACAAGTTTTCCCTTGAAGAGAAACACATGTTCAAAGTACAAACAACATTCCAGTACTCAGATTAAGGCTACTTAATTTCTGCAGGATGATATCATACTTAGGCTACTGAACGTGTTTAAGTAAATACCATTTGTCCTACAATTCTATAATATAGGCCCAATTAACATAAGCAAACCCATCATTTTATGCAACTGATTGGAGAATAACAAAGAGAAGATGAGACACATTTGAAACACAAATACTTTCGAGATTACAAATAATTTCTAAGAGTAATCAAAAGTAATCACCCAGTATAATTTTTAAAAATAAAGAGTGACAAGTTTATTTTAACACTTATTTGTAAACAAAAGGAATAAGAATAGCCAAGAAAATTTTGGGGAGCTTGTCTCCTCTTCCTTGTCCAGTCTGGTCTTCTCTTTCTTGTCTGGTCTCTTCCTCATCTGGTCTTGTCTGGTCTGGTGTCATCTTCCTCATCTGGTCTGCTCTTCTCTTCCTTGTCTGGTCTCCTCTGGTCTCCTCTTGCTCATCTGGTCTCCTTTTTCCCCTCACCTCCTTCCCCTTTCTTTAGGATCTTGCTCTGTTGCCCGGCTAGAAGTGCAATGGTGTCACCAGAGCTCCATAGCTCACTGTAACTTCATACTCCTGGGCTCAAGCGATCCTCCTGCCTTAGCTTCCTGAGTAGCTGGAACTACAGGCCCATGCCATGATGCCAGGCTGATTGTTTTTAGTAGGGGTGGGGTCTCGCTCTTGCTCAGGCTGGCCTGGAACTCCTGACCTCAAGCAATCCTCCTGCTTCAGCTTCCTGAAGTGCTAGGATTACAGGCATGAGCCACCATGCCTGGCCGAATTTCCTTTTTAAATAAAAGAAAGTTTCCCACTAAAGAAAACAAAAAGAACAAAAACAAAAAACAGCAAATGGATGAAAACAACTTACTGTCCTTCAGTAGGGAACCATAAGATTAAATTTTGTATCTGATATAATAGGATACACTGCAGCCATATGAAAAAATGACTATGATCTTTATACAGTCATATGATCTGAGTTCCATGATATATGCCAAAAAGACTCAGTGTAGAATAGTGTATATTTTTTCCAATCATCTATATAAGGAGGAAGTCAAAATGGAGGAGACAGGACTGGAGGCATGCCTTTACCTAAATATCTTGTTATATAGTTTCTAATTTGCAACATTTTGATAATTTTACATACCCAAATAGAAATGAAATTGAATCAGAAAGTAAAAAGTTCTTAAAAATTAAAACTAATGAAATTATCTTTTAAGGTTAATTTAAAATATACTTTTCTGTCCAAGTTAGTTTAGAGTATATTATATTTTTCTGTTCAAATTTAGAAAAGTATATTTGAAGGAAATACTTAACTGCAAAGAATTCTTAAAACTCATTCAGGCTTCTCATTTTATAAGCAATACTGGTGTTACTACATTGAAACAAATTCATTTATAATTGGATAAAGCAAAAAAGTAATGCAATTGACTTTTTTGGAACCACAATTTTCTTTATAAGAGAAAATAAATATAAGTATAAAATAAAATAGATTAGATAAAAATCTGGTGGTAGTAAATTTGAATTGAAAATACATCAAGAACTCATACATTTGTTTTGTTTCTAAAATACATTTTTTTTTTTACCTATTCTGTTCCCTGCGAAGGCCATGAAGTACTGACAACTAACTGACATGTGGATTGTGAGTACTCTAAATGCCTTTCACCACTGTAAGGAGCAGCTCTTGGAGCAATAGCTGCAGAAGAAAACATGGAAGAGTAGCTCAAACATCTTGTGTCAGAATACAAAGAAAAGTGGGTTACATTAAATGAAAACGGGCAAAAAAAACCCTGTGTCCAACACAAAATAATTAGTGTACTCTAAAGAAAATATTTTCATGCAAAATGTCTAATATCTAAGCAGTATCTTTATACAAGAACTTCAGTTCAACTAAGCAAAAGTAAAACTCAGGACACTGGGCAGCTGGCCTTAAATCCAGGGCTAACCTCTGCCATTACCACAATGGCCACCAACACCAACTCTAGTCCATCAGAGCCAGGCCCATGTACCCCCTGGGCATGATGGTGGGGTACCTTTCCAAAGCAACAGTTATTACCAAAACTTATGTTGTTTGGGAAACAGGGTTGGAGAATGATGCAGTTATCTCTTTTCTTTTCTTTTCTTTCTGAAGTATCTTATTTATTTCTTCTACATGGTTCTTCCTACATTTCTAGTACATGGTTTCCTTTGCTTCCTTTTATAAATTTTATAAAAATAAAACATTGTGCATGAAAAGAAAAAAAAGAAAATTTTTGGGGAAAAATATTTATCAGCAAACCATGTTATCTTAATACAATATAAAACTATAAAAATTTAAAATGTAATATTGGATCAGAAAAAGAGATAAGCAAAGAGATAGAGAGTCTAGGAACATTCCCATGATTATACAGTGACATTTCAAATAAGAAAGGATGACCCAACTAATCAAAAATAGCATTACAATAATATTCATTTTGGAAAAAATAGAATAGGTCCTAACCATATGCTATATATATATATATTAGAATAATTCTAACTACAATAAAAAATAAACCCCCTAAATCTCAGTGCCCCAACCTAATATTGCTAATACTCACTTATTTCTTGCTCACGTAAAGTTCTGGAGGTGGCTGGGTAGGGTTGGGAGTATCTGCTCCATCCAGTCATTCAGGGACTCTGGCAAATAGAAACTTCACCATTTTCAGTCTCTATCTTAAAGCTTTTCCAGGATGTCAATGTCTAGTTGGGAAACAAGGGAAGAAATGTGGAAGATTTCCTGGAAAATTTTGTGGGGCAGGTGAAAATCATGTTATCATTTTTACCCATATTCCATTGGCCAGCATTTGCCTAACTTCAAGAAGGCTGGGAAATGTGATTGAGCCAGGTGCCTTAGGAAAAGAAGAAATAGATTCAGGGAACACTTAGCCAGTGTCTAACACAGTATGTCCTTCTGGTTATTAAATATTCCACCACACCTAGAACATACTCCCTCCTTCCTTGAGTGAGACAATCCAAAGTTTTATCCAATTATTGCAACCAGCTCAAAGTCCAAGATCTCTAAATGATGCATGGTTCTTTCCATCAGCTCTGGACGTGGCTCCTTGAGGTCCAGTGGCTCTTGCACTAAAAACACAAGTTATAGAAGTCTCTCCACTGCCGCCAGGCAAATGTACTAGGGTGAGCAAGGACGGAAGATTTATAATAAAAACTGCCATCTAGCAAAGGGAACATGGGAGACACAGAGAAAGTACAAGTCCGTCATCATTATGATATCCCTCTGGCAGGCATTTTAAAGTTCTCTAGTTGGAAATGAGGGCATTTCTTTGATTTCAGTTTTGCTATCTGGGAGGAACTACTTGTTCACTGTATTTTATAGCACTAGATCCAACCTCTTTGAGGTTCTCCTCTGTCCGTTATCATCCTAAGTCACATTTGAAATAAGTGATGGACAGTGTACCATTTTGGGGGTCTTTATAGTTTTTGTAATGTGCCTCTTCCCGGAGCAAGTTTGGGAGCCCCAAAATGTTTTTAATGGTAAAACGTTCAATAATTTCTTTGGTATTAAAAATAAGCAAAAGATTATAGTTTTTGAGAGAAAGGTATCTATTCAATTACAGATGATAATAGCATCTCCCAAAGTTCTTTTCTAAATATAATTCTCAAGCCTAACTTGTACTTTTCCTTTGCCCCTGTACCTTAAGGCTATAATGTTTAGCAGGAAATTCCACACTCTTACTCAGTTCTTTGATGGAACCAGAAGTCTAACTAGACCTTTGGACACAATCTCTTATCATTTGGGACAGGAAGCAGTGGGCTTTCCACTCTTTTGCCTTTCGTTTTTGTTTTGTTTGCAAACTAGCAAATAATTGCCATAGCCCATATCTTTTTTTCTATCACCTTGAAAAATGCAGACATTAGCAATCAACACTCTATCAACATTCTGTTTTCCAATCTCTTTTGCTAGAGATACAAGGTCACTAGGCATGTGGTCCACCTTCCAAGAATTGCAAATGACCATTTTAACAATTGTTTTGACACTACATGACATGAATCTCTAGTTTTTTCGTCTGGGATAGTAATTTTCATCCTGATTCTCTTCTAGACCATGTATTTTGTGCTTTTTTTTGTTTGTTTGTTTCACAACAGCATCCTTCCTCTAGCACTAATTTCTGCATCAGAATAGTGCTACCTGTACTATAAAAAAATTTCCAAATTCTCATTGGCTTAACACAACAGATGTTTGTTTGATGATCACTTAATTCAAATGGCTTGAGTGGAGGAAAGAGTTTCACAGTTATTTAGGCTGATAGTTTTTCTTTCATCTTAAAAAGATGGTAGGTATCTAACGTGTCCATGGGAATTGGTGTCTAGCTGAGGGATAAAGGAAGAGTGAGAGATATATATGAGATTTTATGGGCTAGACCTGGAAGTGGTTTATATAGTTTTCACCCATTTTTCTACTTAAAAATTAAGCAATTCTTAAGTCAGATGACCCAAATCTAACTTCAGAGTGTTGGGACATATAGATTAGTTGTACACTAATTGATTTGATTAAGCAGTTTACCAATCTCTGCCAGATTGCACAGGGGTAAATCCCAGATGGATTAAGAGATAAATTTAAACATAAAATTATTAAAGTACTAGAGGAAAACATAGTAGAACTACTTGGGGATGTCACGAACTCTAAAGAGCATGGGAGTTTTCCCTACTTGCAAGCTAATACATTAGTCTGCCTCAGTTTCATGGATGCTTACAGAAGACATGAGAGCCTGGATCAGAGACAAAGAATTTCATTACTCATGGAAAAAACAATAGCCAGAGCATGAGCATGATGTTTGGCCATTTCCCCATTGCCTTGGGGGTCCCTAAGATCATCCTGAGCCTCAATGATTCACTAGAAAAACTCACAGGAGTCAGAAAATGCTGTAATACTCATAGTTAAGGTTTATTACAGTGAAAGGATACAGATTATAATCAACAAAGGGAAAAGGTACATGGGGCAAAGTCTAGGAGAAAACAGGTGAAAGTTTCCAAGTGTCCTCTCCCAGTGGAGTCATATGGGCACACTCTCAGCAATGACGTGTGATGATATGTACTAAATGTTGCCAACCAGGAAAGCTCACCTGAGCCTTGGTGCCCCAGGTTTTTATAGGGAGTCAGACACATAGGCATGAATAGCTTACATAAATAACCTCAGCTACTCATACTTTAGCTTCTCAGAGCAGAGAAATGTTTGCCATAAATCACATTGTCAACATAAACTCTCTAATCAAATTGGTACCATGTGGCCCAAAAGTTCAGAGGTCATCTCCCAGGAGCTGGCCAGTAGCCACTTCTAAAGACAGGCCTTTGTCAGCACGTGCTTAATTCTCCCAGCAGTGATGTGTGACAACCTGTGGAAGTATTGCTGACCAGGATTCTCTGCTGAGCCTTAGTATCTATGGTTTTTACTGGGAGTCAGTCCCATGGCATGAATCATCTGTATGGCTGACCTCAGCTACTCAGACTCTGGTCCCCCAGAGCACAGACAGGCACTCATCATAAATCACTTTGCTAGATAAAACTATCTGATTAAAATGGCATCAGATGGCCCAAGGCCTTTCATATACAAAAACATTCATAACAGGTAGAATTGTTAATTCAGTGCTCATTTCCCAGGAGCTGACCAAGGACCAGTTCAAAAGACAGGCATGTTTTGGTAATGTGCAGAGTCTGAGCCACCCAGGTCTGCTGAGTTGACCCTGTCCTGTATACCCATGTTCTCCCAAGTCCTATGGAGTCAACACAAAGGACCATGGTTGGATACTTGTAGATTGCATTGTAGGAAAGGGACACTGAGCTTGACTGATTTTTGTCCTGGGGGAAATGTTACTCATCCCTCAAGGTTGCTCAGTGCAAACACAACCTTGAAAGTGACCTGGGGTAAAGAGCAAACAGGGCTTTGCATTCTTGGCATACTTAGCAAGAACCTGCAGGAATGCTCAAGGCTTATGACAGATTGCCTTTTCCAACAAGGGGAGGCTCTCTTAAGCAAGATGCAAAGCACAGATGGCAAATTGAAGTGACTGATGCACTTGATTACATAAAAACACTTCTATAGCATAAAAGATCATAAAAATGAAACGGCATAGAATATAGGAAGCTGGAAAGATCATTATTCTCACTCTAAAAATTCTAACTGGATAAATTACAAAATCATAACTTTTCTTGAACCCATCAGAGAGATGAGGCGGCGGGAAAACCAGGCAGCCAGAGATCTAGGGAAGCACAGGCACCTCCCAGGAGTGACAAGATGTGAGCACTGGCTCACTTGTCACAGAGCACAGAAAGACGACGGGGTTTGGCTAGACTTTTCGATGAATTGCTACAGCTGAGTGTGGGTTAGTTTGGGACTATAAAGCCCTGGGAGCTGCAGACATAAGGGGAGTTTGCATCCACTCCTAGGCTCATGGAGATAAGCCTACACTGGACACTCAGAAGAAAGGAGACAGAACAGAGGTAAGAGAAAACTTCCCTTGACGGTGCAGGCCTGAAAGAGGAGGGGCAGCTGCTGCAGGAAGGATGTAACTCACCGCCCCCCACCCCCCCAGGACTCTTCTTCCCTACTTAAAAAAAAAAAAAAAGGCTTAAGCCACTGGAAGGACATCAAACGCTGCCACTGGGACACAGGTGAAGATTCACTGTGGCTTGTGGAAGGGTGAAACAAAAACAAAAACAAAACCCTGTATCCCTGGCCTCCACTGTTAGATAGACCTGCTAACTGGGAGAAGAGCAAGAGACTCCCAAAAAAGATTCATCAAATATACAATAAAGGGTTTAGCTGCCACGAGGAAGAGGAGCAGGATCCCTGAGAAAGCCACAATCCCAAGATCCAGCCACGATGCTTTAAGTATCAAAAACACAGAAAAACTTTTATACACCAAGAGCTCAAAAAATTCTTCCATGAGTACTTTTGTGAAAAATCTGTTAGAAAATAAACTTAATTCAAATAAATAAATGGGAAAATTTAGTATTTAATATGATTAATTGCAAATCTAAGATTAAAATTAAGGTGGGCACAGGATAGAAGAATAATATTTTATGTGAGAATGCTCTGTTATGTGCCGTATGTTCTGACGAATGAAAAACAATGCAACTAAAAATGGGAGGAGAAAAGAGATGGAGAGAGGAAAGTAGAATAAACTCAGTAACTGTTATTTAGGCAACAAGTCAAAGTTAAAGGATGTCATTAACGAGGGGCGATATAGATTCTAAATAAAAAAAATTAGAGGATACTAAGGGCTTTAAAAAAAGGTATAAGCACAAAGATAACCACTACAATAGAAATATAAACCTTCCTAAATACCAAATTTAAGATTTAATTTAAAAAACACATTCATCTTAACAAAAGTGAAAGGGCTTAATATACTTATTGAATCGAAAAGATTTTCATTTTGCCTCGTTAAGTACCAATTATACACTTTATTAAAGAGATACACCTAAAACAGAATGATTCAGAAAGGCTAAAAATAGAAGAATAGTCAAAGATATTCCAGGCAAATGGAAACAATAAGAAGATAGACGCAGAGATACAGAGAGCAGATAAAGTAGCAGGCAGACCATAGTAGGGAAAGATTTTCTAACTATTATCGTCAATCCATTTGCAAAAATGAAATAAAAGGAAATAAAAAGAGAAAACTGGTGCACATGACTACATGGCAGGAATAAATGGCAGAAAATAAACAACATGATAGAAAAATAAACATCAAATCAAAAGACAACTGACAAATTGAGAAAAATGTTTGCAATACATTTAACAGATAAAGAGCTAGTATCCTTAATATGTAAAGAAATCTTAAAAATTAGGGGAAAAAAGAAAAAAACTCTCACTAATGAAAAAATGGGCAAAAGATGTGAAAAAACAATTCACAAAAACTGGTACAAAAATGTTACTTAAACACTAAAAAATATTCAACTACACCAATAATAAGAGAAATGCATTGTCATATTACTTACACTGAGGTAACATTTCTCATTCATTCTATTGTCAAAAATCAAAATGTAAAACACCATATTCTGTTGAAGAGATTGGGGGGAATAAGCTTCTCTCGTGTACTATGGTGGAAATACAAATAGGTACAACCTTCATGGAGGGGATTTTGGCAATTTGAACAAAACTTCATATGCATTTGCCTTCTGCCACAACATCCCCCTTCTAGGAATTTACTCCAAAGATATACTTCCAACAATATGAAAATATGTACTGTTTTTTCATGTCTTCTTTTCAATATTGTTTATAATTCTAAAACATGGAAGATAATTTATATACCCATACATAGAGGAATGGTTAAATAAATTCTTATGCATTTAGCCAATGAAATGCTACAAATTTTTTTTAAATGAGGGAGATCTCAATGAACAAATTTGCAGTGATTACCAGGATACATTTTATTATTATTATTATTATTATTTTAAATTTTTTTTGCCTCCTGAGTAGCTGGGACTACAGGCATGCGTCACCATGCCCGGCTAATTTTTTCTATGTATATTTTTAGCTCTCCATATAATTTCTATTTTTAGTAGAGACAGGGTCTCGCTCTTGCTCAGGCTGGTCTTGAACTCCTGAGCTCAAACGATCCTCCTGCCTTGGCCTCCCAGAATGCTAGGATTACAGGCGTGAGCCACCGCGCCTGGCCACCAGGACACATTTTTAAATGAAAAAAGCAAAGTTCACCTAAACATCTAGAAAATGCTAATTTTTGTGTAAGAAAGAAGGAGAAATTAGAAAACAGACATATCTTAGTTTATATGTTGTTTCACACATATACAAAAGAAGAAAATAAAACTACCAAGGATGGAGGAAAAATCATTAAAATACCATCAGAAACATGAACTACATGGCATTTCACATGAATTACTACATACATTGAATGGAGGCGAGGAGAAAAACCCCACTCACCCTGGGAACTCTTTATTATTTTTTAAATTGAAATATAATTCACATGCCATACTACCCTTTACAGTGCACAGTTCAGTAGATCTTGCATATGCACAAGGCTGTACAACCAATACTACTATCCAATCCGAGAACACATTCATCTTTCCAAAAAGGGAATGACAGATCCATTAGCAGACACTCACTGTCCCCCCTCTCCCAGCTCCTGGGAATCACTAATCTACTTTCAGTACGTATGGATTTATCTATTTAGGGCATTTGCATGTAAGTGGAATCGTATTTTGTGTTTGGCTCTTTTTAGTTAGCATGATGTTCTCAAGGCTCATCCATGTTGTAGTGTGTATTAACACTTCTTTCCTTTTTATGCCTGAATAATAAAGCATGTATTTAATCACACTTTGTTTACCCATCATCAGTTGATGGACATTTGGGTTGTTTCCTCTTTTTAGCTATTATGAATAATGCTACGATAAGCATTCATGTTCGAGTGTTTATGTGAATATGTTTTCAGTTCTCTTGGGTATAGATAGCTAGGAGTGGAAATTCTGGGTCACGAGATGCCCATTATGCCTATGTTGGTACATTTGATAGTGTCTCACAAGTCTCTGAGGATCTGTTCTTTTTTTCCTGTTCCTCAAATTGGATAATCTCAATTGACCTTTCAGTTCACAAAATCTTTTATCTGCCTGCTCAGATCTACTGTTGAGCCATTCTGTTGAATTTTCCATTTCAATAATTGTATTTTTCAATTCCAGAATTTTTTTGGCTCTTCTTCATAATTTCTGTCTCAATATTGGTACCCTCTATTTGCTATGACATTGTTCTCAGACTTGCTTTTAGCTCTTTAGACAGTTTCTTTTGGTTCTTTGAACATATTTTAAATATCTAATGTCTTTGTTAAGTCCGAGGTCTGGGCTTCCTCAGGGAGTTTCTACTGATTGCTTTCTTCCCCCTGCCAGTGCATGGGCCATATTTTCTTGTTTTTGTGCATGTCTCATAATTTTATTGGAAATTGGACATTTTAAATAATATAATGCTGCAACTCTGTGAATCAGATCTCCTTCTTCCCCAAGGTTTGTTGTTGTTTTTCGTTGTTTATTTAGTAATTTTTCTGAACTGCTTTTGTGAAGTCTATATTCTTTGTTGTGTATGGCCGTGGAAGACTCTGATTCATTTAGTGTAGCGGTGTGCTAATAATTGGACAGAGACTCCCTCAAATGCTTGGAATCAATACTTCTCTTTGCTCAGGGGCTCTGTGGGTTGGGGCTCACCTTCAACACTTGACCAGGAAGTTGATAACCCCCCTAGTCTTGTTACTTGTGCAGCGCCTCAAAGTCAGCCAGAGATGAGAGTTTAGGGCCTTCTCAGCTTTTTCCTGAGCATGTGCACAGCTCAAAGCATGTGCTGGATCTCCTTGATCCTAAGAAATCATGTCAGAACTTAACAAAGTCTCTATGAATATTAAATTCTCCAGATTTCCTTTTAAGCTTTTTTACTTATTGTTCACCCCAACTGTTATTCATTGGCTAAGGCAGCCTTGATGTTAAACAATTTCCTCTAATTGTTTTTGAAAAGCAATCTCAGGGAAAAGGCTTATCACACAGGGCAAGCTCTGACTCAGGTCAAATGAAGTCAGCCTTGCAAGTAGGGTCTTCCAGTGAATCATCACACAGGTCAGATAATGATAGTCCTCAGGGAATGTGTCTTTGAAGAAACTCCAACCCTGTTCTGAACTTCCTCCAGTGGCTGCCAGGCTGCTGGTTTGCACTGATTGTGGGTTATTGGTTTTCAAGGCTACCATGGACTGGGAAGTAGAGGATGGGAACAGGGCAAGTTAAGATCTCACAATGATCACTGTTTTTGTCAAGATTCAGGATTCAGGCATTTTTCTTGAAAAAAATACTCCCTGGATTGCTGCAAGCCTTTGGTTAATTCCAGAGTTCTGAAAAAGTTGTTTCTGACAGTCTGGATAGATTTTTTTATTGCTTTTTATGGGGAGAAGAATTTTTGCATGTCCTTACCCCGCCATGCCATTTTAGCTGTTATTACCCTAGGTAACTTCCAAACATAGTTTTAAAACCATATGCCCTCTGGCTAAAGAAAAAAAAGAACTCTAAACAAACACTGAACTTGGGCTAGTAGACTTCTGTTTTGCAGAGGCATCACTTAGCAATTCTGAAACTAACTTCTGTGTATTCTAGGCAAATACATAAATATATTGTGGATAATGGGAACCAACTTTCTCATTATTAAAGAAATGATTTATATGTTACAAGGACACAGGAGACAGCTTGAGGAGGCCCCAGCTGGCCAAATTATGCACAATTTGAGCATCAAAATAAATAATGAAGGACTTCTATGTCTGACCACTATGAAATATCAGGGATTTGTCCTTCCACATTAAACAACCAGAGACCTGGACAAAATGTACAACAGTTTAGCAATATCTGAAAGGAAAATAAATGAGTGCTATAAGTACACCAGCTCACTGCTTTAAGAGTTTCCAAACTCTAATGCAAGGGGAAGAAATCTCAAAAGAGCTCAGTGGCCTTACTGAATTGAAGAAATAGACTTCAGAGTTTAAGCAGACTAGTGTGATTTGAATTTGTGAGGCAAAATATGAGAGAGGAGGAAGACATACAGAAAGAGAGAAAGTGTCTGGAGATCTGTAGAAGGGTCCCCTCAAGTATTTGGTAGAAAACTGATCTGTGTAATGTGCATGAAGAATTTATCAAGGCCAGGGGAAAAAGCCATTTGAAAGGAGTAACTGGAACTATATCTTACATAAGCCTCAGGTATAGTCTGTGTTCTTATCAGCCACAACAGAAAGATTTCCTAATAGACAAAGTATCAGGTAGAAGTCTTAGAATGGCAAGGCCTCAGTAGTGAGGCCAAATGAGTCTTAAGCCGGGGTTTCTCAACCTCAACACTGTTAACCTTTTGGGGTGGAAAATTCTTCGTTTTGGATGTACTGTAGAAAATTTAGCAGCATCTCTGGATTTTATCTGCTAGATGGAGGGCCCCTTGCCCTTGTGACAACCCAAAATATCTCCAGACATTGCCAAATGACTCCTTCGGGGAAAAGGGCCTAAGTTGAGAACAAATGAGGGATGGGAACCTGGGGCCTTGGGGCCACATGTGGCCTTCTGGATCCTTGAGTTTGGCCCTTCAACTGAGTCCAAATTTTACAGAACAAATCCTTTTAATAAAGGGACAAGTGCCCCAGTCTCACAGTTTGGTAAACACTCGGTAGCCACAGAGACATTTTTCTTTCACTTTTTTTTCATCAGTATGAAAATATGTCAAAAGAAAAAAGAAAAAAAGTACAAAAACAAATTTTTCATTCAACATAGCCAAAATAATTTCCTTTCTGTATGCTCTCTTGAATTTCATTGTTCTAGTCATCTAAATTCTTAAGTTTTTGAAATAGAAATGACTCTTCAGAGCTTGTGAATTCAGGCTAACTAGATGGACTTCCTTGCCACTAACAGTACTAATGTGCAGGAAACATGAAATTTAGTTAGCATTATTTAGTTAAAGAAGAGTCTTTACTTTCTCCCAGAGTAGCAGAAGTGAAACATTTGAAAGGATTTTTAAAATCCTGTTTTCCTTTTAAATAACAGTACTGTGGTGTATAAAGCAATCCCTTCAGTGAGTCATCTTATAATCTCTCTGCTTGGCCATCAGCAGAAATGCTCTTTCAATCCTACCTCCTTCAGAATTTGTTCTTATAAATTATAATCTATGACTTCTAAAAAAATGTTTTTTTTTAAGAGTACATGGTCAAATAAGTAGATATACTTCTTCATTTAACAGAAATATTTACATACAGTGATATAAAATTGGTTTTTGGGTGTATTGCTACATTTAAATAATTTGCCCAAATAACTGAAATATACAAAAGAAATCTGAAACTATCTTGGAAAACTATTTTAGAATAGTCAAAAAGTACATGACCACAAGTAATTGAAAGTATAATAAAAATTAATATTTATTTATAATATTACAAGTTTTAACAAAAGTGATCTATTTTAAATAGTTAAAATTTCCTCATATTTGTCCATTATTTTAAATATATATTGACATTTATTTCCAAGGCAAAACCCACAACTGAACCAGTAAAATACACTTCATGATAAGCATAAATGAGAAAATCTGAGAATACTTTTATAGACGAAAGTCTGGGGGATATCATTAAAAATCAATTTAAGTACATACTTGATTTGTGAAAGGCTTATGTAAACATTACTTGAACTTATTTAGAAAATGAAAGACAAAAACAAATATTCTATAATCCCCATAAAGAAACTTATTCAAACACAATTTTAAATAATAGGCTGTTTAAAAAAAAAGGAAAATAAGTTTTAGTTGAAGAATTTCACAAAAAGAGATACTAATCAATCATCAAATGTAATTTTTTTCCCCTGAAACACAGCAATTTTAGATTGCTGCTCTTTTCGCCTTCTGCTTGCTTCCCATGAAGGATGAAGAGGCTGTTGCAATTGCTGTTTTGCATTTTTAAGTCCTCTTTGTACATTCTTATTAAGCAAATTCTTGATCTGAGGTTCACTTTGTGGAAAATCTGAGAAGAGAAAGCAAAAATAATGAAAACTAACTATATATCTAAAGAGTATACAGCAGGACAAGAGAAACAGATTTCACCTTCAAACCAACATTAAGGAAAGAAATTTTGTTTACTTAAATGGAATACCTCACAATTTAAAATTCCAAACAGGAACAGCTTAAAGTTGAAAATTTATACATGAGTAGACAACTGTGGAACACATACTTTCTAACCCTTGTAAATAGATGTTTATTGAGTGCCTTCCAATATATGCTGTGCTGTCTTATTTACAATGACATAAAGAGAGAAATCACAGTCCAGCTGACACAGAAAGCCAAAAATGGGGATATCATATTTTCAAAGGAACATCATTGGCTTAATAAATCTGCACATGGAACAGATGTAGCAATAAATTCATATCTTAGCTAAGACACTGGGTCTAACAATGCTGATGAGATAGATGTATTTATGTTTAAAGGGCTATTAATTGATTCTACTTCCTTTTATTATTGAACCAAAAGTTGTTATTACAAGGCAAATTACTAAGTTTATTCAAAAATACAAGACAAAGTTCTTTTTTTAGTTGTAATATCCTCCAAATATGAAGGTGGAAACTTGTTTTCTAGTCCTTATGGTGTCTTTTACTATGAGGTACTTTACATAATTTAGAACAAAAAAGTACTCTTTGGGGAAGACATACTAGCATGAAAAGACATGAATCAATGCACACTTTGGATGTTTACAGAGTTTAGTTGATGGCACAAAAAAATTTTTTGGAGGCAAAAAATTTCATATAGATTAAGCAGTCCTAGGGATGCATAATTTCTCCATTTCAAGTTACACATTATTATCAAAGCTTTTAAAAGACCTCTAAGAGGCAAATGTCATAATGTATTACAAGTGAGTGTACAGTTTGGGATAACATTTCCAAAACGTCATATAAACAGAAATCAAAAACATCTCGTATCTTGTGCAAATCACATGTGCTCTAGAAACCTGTTATAATATTCAAAGAGTGGCTCTAGTGATGAAAAATTTAATGAAACTGCTTAATAAAAACAGATTTAAATAAGGCAGTATTTCTAAACTAACATATTATTTTATGTTATGTAAATTAAAGTTGTAAATAAGCATAAATATTTTAAATATACAAGCTAAGCAAATAAAAACAAAAAACAAAAAAAAAACCCCTTTTACTTGGATCTTCTCTTTGGGAAAATGTGAGAGTGCCTTATACTTATCCTACGTTTGTGAATATATGGTCAATGAGGCTTATTGCCATGTTTTTGCAAACTCTATTTTCTTTTTCTGTTAGGCATATAACCAGAATACAGTTCCCATTCCCACTGCAGTTAGGTGAGGCCAAATCACTAACTGAGTTATGGCCAAGGAAATGTTAGTAAAAGCCCACACCATAAAAACCTAAATTCAATCTTCCATTATTTCTCTATCTCCAATGAATGAAGACAATTCCTAGGATCTAGAGGGAAGGGGCACAAGATGGAATGAGACTACGAGAAGCACACAGACTGATGGATGAGAAGTAAACCACTAAGATTTGGTAGTTATTTGTTACAGCAGGTAACACTATGAATAATACTGAAACTGGTACCCTGAAGTAGTATACCGCCATTATAACAACATAATTTGGCACTGGCTTAGTGGTTTGGTGGTAGGTGGTGAGGAAATGTATAAATGAGATTGGGAGGTGAGCTACCTATGTGCTAAACAAATAGGTAAAACTGTTGCAGAATTCTCTGTGTACTCCATTCCCTTCTATGGGCAAATGGAGACTATTTGGAACCTGAAGGAGGCAGGAGCCAACAGATAGATGCAGCCTGATCCTTGAATGACTATGTGGACAGAGCCTCTCTGCTGATTCACAGTGGATTGTGATGGGAGTAAGAAATCAATTTTTATTTTGTTAAGACAGTGAAAGTCTAGGATAGTATAAGTCAGCCTACCCAAATATATTAAACTTTGATGTGCTATGAATTAATCTGGAAATACTGTGATTTTATTCTTAACCCAGAAAGTAATATACTTGTTACTGAATGATTAAATGGCATGGTATTGAGTAATTAAGACATAATTTATATAATAACTTAGTTAAAAATATATTGATTTAATTCAAGAAAAATTAAATAGACATAATTTTTTCTGATAAATTTTGTCTATATCTTTTCCACTGGTGGAACTCAAGAAAAAAACCCAATAAAAATAAAAAATTGTATTCCTAATCATAAGATGTTCTATTTCCATTTCTGTGGGTACAAATTCATTTAGGCTATTAAGCAATTATGATTTTTCATCCTTCCATTTTGGCAAAACTAGCTCAATTGCATCTGAAGGTCAGGCAGCCATCAATACATACCTAGGGTTTTGCTTTTTGGAGCCTGTTCTCTGTAATTTCTAAAAGAAAAAAAATATCATTATGACTTTTAAAAGATAAATAAATACTCTGATTTTAACATAACATAATAAAACTCATTCAAAGGACTGTCACACTCCCTCATCCCACCAGCAATCAATAAAATAATTATGAAACCCTTGGTTTTAGATACATCAAAGGTTACACTCCAATATTCCTATAGACACATGAGGCACTTTTCCTCTCACTACACTTACAGAGATTTCTATTCATAACTGAAAAATATCCTGTCTTGGTTACCTTGTCTCTACTCTTGGGGATTATCTAGATAAAGAATTTAAAGCTTTCTCCCAGGGAGAATGAGTCATATGTAACAAAAACTAAGATTTTACATTTTGTAAGAAGGAAAAAGGATAGTGGTGTGTTATTTTCAAACAAGGATAAAAATGTAGTCTTTTGAGGCAGGTCTGGGAGATATAAGGAATAATTTAATTATTTTGAAGGCTTCAAAGATGCTTTTATGTCTTTTCTACAACTTTTTGGGAAAATTTCTACATCACATTTTTCTATTCCATTAAAGAATATCCCTGACTTATAAGTATACAGAAAAACAGATTACTGAAGAAAACAGATATTATTGAAGAAATTAGCTAACTATGATCTTTACTTTAAAATGTGAAGATGTCCTCTATCACATTAGAATTACAAATGAAGTTAAATTTATTGATTTATAATCTATAATTTATTATCACAGAGCAGCTGTGAAAAGTGGTGGTTAACAAGGATAGAGACAGCAACACCACCAAATATAAAGCAGTCTGGGGAAACTCAGTTTAGGGCATATGCTGAAATGGGAGTAGACAGGAAAATGATTGATGTTTACAATAATGGTCTTGGGTCATCAAGAAAAAATACCATATTCTTTTCAGAGAGTTCGGTTTGAAAAGAGAGATGTGTGAAACGTTTTCAGAAGGTTTTCATCAAAAACTAACCTAAAGTTTCAAAACTCTGATAATTGAAACAATAAAACAAATTAACTAGGCATATTATTTGACTATAACATCACATTTTCTAATGAAGATGGATAAATGTGGCATTGCCACATGCGTATTTGTATATATTATCCCATTATAAAGTTGGAGAGGGACAAGTCTACATCAGGATGAGTTATACAAACTAGAATCATGGATGGGAGATAGTCTCTTCCCTCACATAAGAAATGTAGATTTTTCATATCTTTTTAAAAAAGTAAGAACTAATAATTATTTCAGAATAAGAAAATATCCTTACCTTCTAGAGTCTTTAGATCCAGATAAAGAGTGGAAAAACACTGATTCTAACCTCCTGGCTTCTGTACTTGGCTTGTTTTTGTCATTTCTTATATCCCAATGAGTTTCATGTGTATCTTCTTTGGGTAACACTTTTTGAAGGGGTTTTTGTTCCTTATCTGAATGACAACTACTTTCCTTCTTTCGTGTTCGCCTGACTTTTCCAATGAAGAAATCATCATCACTATCACTGTCCTCAGACATGGAAGACTGTTTGTAAAACCTTTCTTCTGTGCTATCATCAAAATACTCCTTCTCCTCTTCAGATAATTCTTCTTCATCATCACTGTTACCACAAAGCAAGCTACCAGATCTTTTCTGTTCTTTGGTTTGCCTTGGTGTTTTCATTTCTGGGTAAGCAGCTATCTTCTGGGGTTCAGAGGGAACTATAGGATCCTTTCCTGAAGGCTTTGATGGAGAATTCGGAATGTTCACTGCTTTTGGTTCATTTTCCATCTTGGCCATTTTTTCCTTTGAATTATTTATTGGTTTCTTTGCCAGGATTTTGGCTTCTTTCACTTTTTGCTCATTGATAATAGTTCCTTGATGCCGTAACTTACTTGCATCATCATTTGAACACAAAGCGTCCTTAGAATGATTTTCTTCTGAAGCTTTCTTTGATGAATCAACTTCAGTAACATATTGTCTTGCATCTTTAAAGGCTTGGACAGCAGCTGCAAGAAAGATAGTACATGACTTGTTTTAGCATTGAAACATACAAACTACCACTGTTTTAGTAGAGTATTTTAACAATTATTTGGAAACATTTAAGAGGGCAATCGGAATTTATATTAAATATGTATAATAGATTTGAAATCACAATGAAATCTTCTGACTTCTTAAAAACCAAACTTGTGAGACATGCTCAGATGTATCCATTTTAAGTGAAAAGAAAATTATCGTTTGTTCATGTCTCAGAGTTATGAAGAACAGTAAAGAGTCACTGAATACAATAAAATGACAACTTTAATTTCTGTAATAATTTATAGAATATTATAAATTATGCTTTTAGACATATAAATATCATCTAATCTTTGACAAAAGCATTTAATTTATAAATATATTTTATTTTATTTATTTATTTTTTTTTTTTGTTGAGACAGAGTCTCACTTTGTTGCCCAGGCTAGAGTGAGTGCCGTGGCGTCAGCTTAGCTCACAGCAACCTCAAACTCCTGGGCTTAAGAGATCCTACTGCCTCAGCCTCCCGAGTAGCTGGGACTACAGGCATGCGCCACTATGCCCGGCTAATTTTTTCTATATAGATTTTTAGGTGTCCATATAATGTCTTTCTATTTTTAGTAGAGACGGGGTCTCGCTCAGGCTGGTCTCGAACTCCTGACCTTGAGCAATCCACCCGCCTCGGCCTCCCAGAGTGCTAGGATTACAGGCGTGAGCCACCGCGCCCGGCCTTATAAATATATTTTATAATATACACATATAAATGAGAATTATTTGGCTAAATGGTAAAACCAAAAGTAATATAAGCTACAGCAATATTTAGAAAATTGTATTCAACTTTATAATGTATGTATTACATATAAAATATATATTCAATATATTAGAATTTAGGAAAAAATACAGATTTAGTTTTTCTTCACACATCAGCAAATTCCATAATTTCAGGCACCTTTCTACATTTGTAAATATTTGAAAGAAATTTACATTTACAATATAAAAAAATCCTGAAGAACTATAAACATATTTAAAATAAATGAATAGCCATTATCCAAAATCATATATACAAATGCATTAAGTACATAGCTACTTTTAATATTAAAAGTCATTTAATTCATACCTTTTAGCACATCTATTTTTTTCTTCAGAAGAGGGTGTACTGCTAGTCTGGCAATTGCTCTTTCAGTTGCAGTAGAATCTGGCTGCAAATTGAAAAAAATAAATGTGTGGAAATAAAATAAATACAAATAACTTGGCATCACTGGAAGTGAATAAGATAAAATCTATCAAAATCTTTTAAAAAATTAAAGTTAGGGAAGAGAATTTGTTAATATTCTCATTAGATAAGTTATCAGTATAATTCATGCTAAAGATAAAGATGATGCTGATAAAAGTATTATTGCCTTTGGACAATTAAAATGATCTTATATTCAATTAAGGAATATTCTTTGTAACCTTAATATATTTCCAGAACTGTGCTAGGTATCATGTATGATATTTAAAAAAAGAAAAAGTAACATAGCTTCTTTGTTCAAAGAATTTAAATGATAGTAAGATCAAATTAATAAGAAAGAATCAAATAACATTAGTGCTAAGCTGGGTTATACAGACAATTTATGACTACTCTAATATATGAAGTACCATTTCATGGAGACCTAGAAACTAATGCTACATATTTATATTTTGAATGTGTACTATCACTGCCATATTCTCAGGACCTAACAGTACTTGGATCATAGCCAAAACTTTATAAACATTTGATGGTGACTGAAGGAGAATAGATTATATATAATATTTAATGTATTTATGATTTTTGAAACTTCATAAAGCAGGCTAATTGTTTTAAATGCCGCCTGTAGGCTGACAACTTCTAAATTTCTACCTCTGGCTCTAACTTGAGCTATAGACTCATAGATCCAATCACTTACTTGACATCTATGTGACATAAAATAGATAAATAAAACAATTCTTTTATTTTCCTCTCAAAGCCGCTTCTCCTATAGTCTTCCCCATCTTATTGTATGTAATGTCCATTCTTCTGTTTGTTCAGTCCTAAAACTCTAAGGAGTTTTCCACCATATTTCTCTTTCCCTCACATCTCATAATAAATCCCTCAGTAAATCCTATGGTTCCATCTGCAAAATATATCCAGAACTAGTTACCATTTCTCACCATTTCTAGTCTTGACACCTTTAACCAAATTACCAATACCTGGACCAATATAATAAGCTCATAGCTGGTCACTACCCTTTTGCATTTTGCTCTCTCACAGTCAATTTTCACACAGCAGTCACGGTGATGTTTAAAAATGTAATCAGACCATGCTATTTACACATCTATTCTTTAAGCTTTATTGCCTCTGATGTTTAGGTCATTCCATTGCAATCTCTTCTCTACCTGGAACACTCTACTCCCAAATACATACATTGATTGATCATCTCACTATATTCATGTTTCTGCTCCAATGTCATCTCAACTAGCACAATATTTCCCATCACTCTTTATTTACTTCACGTCACTTAGTACTGCATGCCAGTGACTATCTCACTGCTGTAGATTCAGTGCCTAGAATAAGTAGGTACTAACTGATATGTAATAGTAGGCACCCAAAACACATTTCATGAAGCAATTACAACAGTAACTCTGAGGTCAAAAAACTATAGAGCACCTAATCCTTCTAAAATTCTGAAGGAAAATAATTTTCAACCTAGAGAAGAAGAAAAAAACTTTCAGACATGCTATGTCTTTTTTTAAAAAAGTTACATCCCTTGTACCTTTCTGCCTTCAAAGCTACTAGCTCCACTAAGATGAGGAAGGATACAAATAATGAGAAAGGCATGGGATACAAGAAACAAGAGACGCAGGCAAAAGGAATTCCCACAATGATGGTAACAGGAGACTTAGGTTTAGAGTATCAGGTATGTTGAACATCTTGAGAGGACATTTTAATAACTACTGGAGAGCTCAGTGCAATACTAGAGATAAGACAGAAAACTAACAAAATAAATACAATTACAAACTAACTATAGAAAACAGAAATATTATGCAGAAAAGGGAAAGGAATACTCACTATGTGACTTTTAGTCACAATAACAATCACTAAATGTCCATTTAATCTGATTTTTTTAAGAGATACGTCTTGGTCTGTCACCTAGGCTGGAGTGCAGGGGCACAATCAGAGCTCACTGTAGCCTTGAACTCCTGAGCTCAAGTGATGCTCCTGCCTCAGCCTTTTGAGCAGCAAGGACAGGAGTAGGGAACCTGTGGCCTTCTAGGTAATTAAGTGTGGCCTTTTGACTGAATCCAAATTTTACAGAACAAATCCTTTTATTTTTATTAATACATTTTTGTTCATCTTTTACATTTATATTTTATTTTTAAAATGAATGTATTTAAAACATCAAAGAATAAAATAAGCTTCAATGGAATAATCATCCCAGATTGACCGGCACAATTAGAACATTAGTAGGCCTTAAGGGCTAAATTTTGAAGGCTGCTATTCTCATGATTTAGTTCTAAGTTCCCCCGCCTGACTGGCACCATTACCGCACAAGGCTGGCTGGCAAGATTTTATGGGGGTCCAGTATGCCAGTCTGTTATCAGCTTTTGACAGTGGTGCACTGTGTTTCTGTTTAAAGTGGAATTTGTGAATAGCTGCACAGCTCAACAGTATTTTTTAATTCTGTCTGCTTAACAGTCCATCATCATGTCAAGGAAGACCAAGAGAATGCTGAAGAAAATACATTTTTTAATGAGGACTGGGAATTGCATTATCTTGTTTCTGCTAAAGATAAGATGATTTGCTTGTTTTGTGATACTGTATTATCAACATTAAAGAAATTAAATGCTCATCAGAATTATAACACTCATAAGGACCACAAACATTTTAAATTAGACAGAGAGGCGTGAAAGTTTGTAGTGCAGAGATTAAAAGACGAGAAGCAAAAGCAAAGACAATTCTTTTAAGCCGCAACAAGACCTTGAAATAATGCCACTGAAACAACTTATAAGGTAGCTTATATTCTTGGGAAAAGAGGGAAGCCTTTCAGTGATGTAGAAATTGTGAAAGAATGCATTGTTGAAGCTGTAGGATGCTTAGACCCTGATAATGTTTCAAAGTACAAACAATTACCTGATTCAAGGAGAACGATAACTGATTGGCAGCATGAACTAGCCTTCAACTTAACAGAACAACTTCCGTGTAACACTTCAAAAGGAAAATATATACTACTCAATCGCTTTGGATGATCTATTAACTTGGTGCAGGTTTTATAGTAATACTTCATTCTGGTCATAACAGAAGATTTTCTTTGCTACAAAGAGTTACACGCTTTGGGCACTCTTGTGAACAGAACACAGGGAATAAATATCTTCAACAACTTCCAAGATAAATGTCGTGAAGTTGGACTGAATTTGATAAATTCACCAAGTGTATGTACAGACAGTGCACCTTCCATGACAGGAAAACATGAAGGGTTTATTGCAGATAAAAAAAGTATTAACAGACCTGGATGCTCTCATTTCTTTTCATTGTATCCTGCAGCAGCAAAATCTGTGTACTAGAGCTACTATTTTGAGTGACACTTTGCAACAAGTTGTAAGTATTGTTAATTATATTCGTGTAAATCATCAGTTTCGTAACATGCTAAAGTTGAACGATGAGGTATTCAGCGTGGATTTGCCGTATCATTCTAAAGTATGTTGGTTATCACAGGGACAGGTGTTAGCCAAAATTTTATCTCTATGAGAACAGACAGTTGAATTTTATGAAGAACAGAATCAGCAATGGGAATTATTGAAAGAAGATTTCTGTAGGAATGCAGCATTTCTGTGTGATATCATGTCAAATCAAAAATAACTTCAATATTTCTTTGCAAGGTAAAACTAAATCTATATATGATATGTGGCAAAATTCAAGCATTTCAAAAAAGCTGTCTTTTTTCAAAACACTTCTTCAAAAGGAAATTTTGGATGAACTTTTTCTCCAGTTAGCAAAGGTCACTGATGAGCAGGATGATATATGTGAATCATCTGAAGAATACATAGCTATTATAGACCTACTAATTGGAGAATACAATGAAAGGTTCACTGACTTTGAGAATCATGACATCACACTCAAATTAGCATTTCAGCCTCACCTAAGTTGATATCACCAAGGCACCTAAGGAACTAGGAAAGATCCAATTGAAATATGGAAAACTGTAGTAGAATACCCATGCCTTCAGCAACATGCCCAAAAAATGCTTTCTTGCTTTTCAACCACTTATTGCTATGAATCTACATTCTTCTACCTAACCCAAATTGAGATGCCTTTAAGATCACAAATGACTGATACCCACCCAGACAATCAACCGAAACTGCCGACTTCTATGCTACAACCAAATATTCAAATGCTTTTCCATAAAAAAGCTGACACAACAAAGTCATTAAAGGATTAGCTAACTTTAAAATTAACAAATGTTTTCATTTTTTGAAATTATTAAGTACACAATAGTTAGATTTTTATAAAATAATGTAATAATTTTTAAGTATATGTAATTGAAGTTTCTTGAATGCGGGCTTATTTGATCACAACTAAATTAATGTGGCCTTCCAACATGAAAAGGTTCCCCCCACCTCTGAGCTAGGACTACAGTCCACGCCACAACTGGCTATTTTAAAATGTTTTGTAGAGACGAGGTACTGCTAGGTTGTCCAGGCTGGTCTCCAACTCCTGGCCTCAAGCAATCCTCCTGCCTTAGCCTCCCAAAGTGCTGGGATTACAGGCATGAGCCACCATGCCCAGCCCTAAGCTAAATTTGACTCAAGTATACGAGGATAGAGGGGATAAGGATATGACTTAGAGGTTGGAGGAGGAGAGAGATCTAAATTCTTATTTACCACAGCATGAAGTTAACAGCTAGTACTTAAATGAAAGAGTCAATACAGTACTAATATAAATATATTGATGAGGGAGTAAATTCTGTAAGACTCAACTAAAGTTGAAAGCTGGGAAGGAATAATAGAGGACTGCCATTTTCACAAAAAAATCTTATAGTAGTATTTGATTTTCAACACCAGGGTTTGGCAACCTGGTCCATGGGCCAGTTTCAGCCTGCAGTCTGTTTTTGTTTTTGTTTTAAAAATGAAGTTTTATGGGAACACAGCCAAACTCATTCATTTATATACTGTCTACGGCTGCACTCGTGCCATAATGGCAGAGCTCAGTGGTAGTGACACAGACCTTATGTCTTACAAAGCCTAAAATATAACTATCTGTACCTTTACAGAAAAAGAGTGATGCCTGCTCGAAATTACACGTGAGTAGAATTCTTGGTGGGGAAAAACTAAAAAATTAGGAAGAAAGAAAAAATTTTTAGGCCTGTGATGTTTACAAATTTAGTTTAAAACAAAAATATTGCCATGACAGAGTTCTGTTGCCAAACCAAGGCAACAGGTTATAGCACTAAATGTGCTTCCATAATGGTGGCAGAATTTGAGATTCTGGCCTTAGTTAGTAGAAATAATTTGGTATTCAATGCAGAAGTATATGAATAATCCTCAGGATTAGCCCGAAAAGATTTATACTTAAAAACAATGACAACAAAAACAACTAGTCTTGACAAATGTTATACACTCTGCAGGAAACTGCCCTTCAGGTTACAAGGGAAAAAAGGATACTCCAGAAGCACCTATTTATCTTTAAACTGCTTCATTTACAGTGTATTTCCCCCTTGTAGCTACTAAAAATTCACTTCAAAGGTAATACCTACTGCAGATAAATTAGAAAGTAATCGTTCTCATCACATGAGTAATCTCATGTATTTCAGGTAAGAAATGCTGGTAATCCTAACCAGATTTTAACTGAAATGTATTCATACATAATTGTTCGTACACAATTGTTCAAAACCAAAGCAGGGATTTGGAAACTGCTGTTGGATACTATTGTTTCCAAATTCCTGCTTTGACAATTTCCTAAACTCTTTGCTGAACTGGGTATTTCTTTCCAGAGCTAGGTGTATCTTTCCATCTTAGTTATAAAAAGTTTTAGAAGACCAATGGTAATAACTGCATGCCTACAGTTGACTCTGGGTAAAAATCATACTATTTTGTTAATAAGAATTAATTTATCATTGAATTTATTTAGCAATGCTATTTCTTTGCCCTGGAAGGTATCACAGAGTAACTCAGATTTAGTAATCTGATTTCAGAAAATTCTATTTTTAAAAAAGGCTCTAGAGTAAGACTTACAATTCTACAATTACTTATCAACCCAATGAATAAAGTTCTTCTTCTAATTTGTTATACATGTCTTCTTCTATAACTGTGTTTTTATGTTGCAATATTTGTGGAGGACTTATCTGGGGAGAATATCAGGTTAAAAAGTGAGACTGATTTGAAAAGGGCCATTGTGTTGCATAATCCCAGGGTGCCACTCACAGTGCAGGTGTCAAATTGGAGCCCTGCAGCCATCTGTAGCAGTGGTGAGTTCAAAGAAGGCTACAAGCTTGAGTCTACATTATATGCAGATACATATACACTGAGTAGTTATACCGAATTATGCATACCAGAACCTTAGGTTCTGTAATTCTATGCAATTCATGTTTTTAAAGAAAAATAATGCTATCATCAAATAAAAATTATATATTATAAATATGTAAATATTGGTATAGAACTGTAAGATGTATTTTTTATTTTTAATTGACAAATACTTGTATATATTTATGTATATATGTACATATTTTATGTACATATGGATATTTGTTACATGTATACGAAGTGGTATTTTGATAAATATACATTGTGAAATGATCAGAGTAATTAGCATATCCATGAACTCAAATATTTATCATTTCTTTGTGGTTAAAATATTTAGAAGCCTTTCTTTTAACTATTTTGAAATACAGAATATATTAGCTATAGTCACCAGGCTGTGCAATAGAACACCAGAACTTATTCCTCTTTTCTAACTGTAACTTTGTCTCCATTAACCAAGTCTCCCCTTTCCAGTTTTACTACCCCCCAGACTCCAGCTTCTGTGAATTCTACTTTTCTAACTTCCACATGTAAGTGAGAGCCACCAAATTGTACTTCCATTAGCAATATATGAAAGTATGTTTTTTTATGCCTTTTCTCCATGCAATGTTATCAGACTTTTTGATCTTTGTGATCCTGAGTTGAAAACAGTAAGTCATTATAAAGTTATTTTTTATTCACTTTACTGTGAGTGAAGTTAATTTTTATTGTTATTAAACCACTTGTATGCCCTTTTTGTGAATGTTTGTTCATATATGTTGCCTATTTTTCCTGCCAGTTTGTTGACTGTAAGTTAATCTTTATATATTTAGAAAATTAGCCTTGGCTTGTATGCATTTGCAATATTAGTATTCTCTTTTGTTTTTTTAAGAAAATTTTTATAGATGAGAAATTTAAAATTTTCATGAGAGTAAAACTTTTATAGCTTCTATTAGTAAGTTTTAGATTATGAATAAAAAACCTTTTCCTCTAAAATATATTTTTCTATTAATAAGTATTTTGTTAATAAGGGTAGTTACTTCTAAGGAAGATATAAAACATATTCTAGTGTTTATGCTTCCTAGCTTAGCTGCTAATATTTGGTAAGAATATGGCTTACTCAGGAAAAGAATGAAATGTGGCTATTTGACTTCCTATAATCACTCTACACCAGAGAACACATTTTATACTTACAAGCAAATTTTAAACAGCTACAAATACAAAATCCAGTTGATACTCTGAGGCAGTATCCATGTCCTCAACAGTGGCTAAGTAAACACTGCTTCATAGGTAGGGATACAATTCTATTGAAGAACAATGGGTCCAAAATAAATGCCTTCCCAAGTTCTAATTCCTTTAGCTGGGAATGTATTTAACAAAAATGTTTTCTTTTAGGTATGATAATTTGTGTATAGACATTTGAAAATGTACTTACTGTTTCTCCTTTTATAAACTGGAAATTTTGATAAAGTCAGCTACCTAACCCATGGCCAAACATCTTAGAGAATGAAGCACTCTTGTTATATTGAAATATGAAAAATATCAGAGTTAAAAATATGTAACAAAATATCAAAAAATAATATAACACAGATAAAGCATAAAATCTTGCTGAGTGGGAGAAGGTACATGAAACACTTAATTTTTTTTGGCAAAGTAAATGTAAACACTGAGAGGATGAGCTCTATCATTTTTATCTGAGGCAAAAACGACTTTGAAGGGGGACTAAAATGCATTACCAGAATATTTGCGCTGGAAGAGCTCTTTATTACAGAAATGAGAAAAGCAAGAGACAGAAATCGTAAGTAACCTGCCTGAATTCACAAAGCTACTAACAAGGTAACACTGGTTGAAATGTAGAAATTCCTGAATATTTAAGCCTCTTTTTCTTTGTTAAACAGGAATTTTTGCAGAAGGTGAGTTACAACTGATACCAAGGATACTATCAATTACTTCCTAGAAGTGTATCCAAATTGTCAGCCTAGAAGGAAAAGGCACAAGTTATGCTCAAGTACTAATTATAATATTATTACGCTAACACTATAATAAACTATAACAATGAGAAATTGAGGCTTTCATTGAATTGAATATTATTTAATCAAGGCATGTGTAAATGGAAAGTATCCAGCCATGTGACCATCCTCGTTGTATCAACAATGGCTGGATACGTTAAGAACAGCCCTCATCTATCTTCTTAGGATATATCTGGTCCTTCAAAATTCTTTATATTTAGCTGCTAGCTATTTTTAATTAATTCATTTTTGTTCTTAATGGCGTGTTACTTAATCTCAACTGCTTACAATTTTGGAAGAATAAAAATTATTCTAATGGGGAAAAAACTATGCAATTGGAAAAACTGTCACTGATATATACATTGGTTATATGCTTTATAAATACTAAATTTAATTTTCCTTTCTTAAAAGACCAATAAAAAATATTACACATGTACTTCTTAAAATGTTTTTTTAAGGAAAGTCTTAGTTAAAAATATTAATTTTAAAATTTATAGCAATTATTTAAATATATTTTTATTTTTCCTAAGTGAAAAAATGTCACATTTAACATTTTAAGCCATTCTTTAATTTTATTCAGAAAGCAAATTGAACATTTTAAGCTTTTCTTTAATTTTATTCCTAAGAAAGGAAAATCCTTCATTTAACTCTTTGACTTTAAATTTTAACCAGAACTTAAGGAGAAATAGACCAAAGATTTTATCAATCAATTAGACTAACAAGATTACCTGACCTCAAGATTACCTAGCTACTTAGAAATAAGCTAGAACTCAAAATCAGGTTTCTGAATTCAGTTCAGTGTTCTTAACACATTTTCTTCCAAAATATTTGTGATAACTTTCTCATTTTGTGACCCAACTCCAGATGTTTTTTACATTACAAATTGTATAAAGCCACCTTCAAATCTTTTTGGAACGAAATATTAAAAAAAGAGGTTTGCGAGACAAGTGGGCTCAGATTCATTCCTTTGGTAGTATTCCAAAACACTATATGGTAATGTCTACATCTTGCTTATTACTGCACCAGGTTAAAAACTCACAAGAATGAGTAAGGCAACCTCTGCCTCAAGAGACTTTAATTTCTTTTTCCCTCCTTATTTCTCTTCTGCCCACCTTCCGTCCTCACTTATTTCTCCCCCCTTTATATTTACTGAGCTCTTACTATGTGAAGGCATCATTTTACACAAGAAGACATAAAGATCATCTTTTGAGACTCACAATGTTGCTCTAACTTAAAAGGCTAAGACAAATTCACAAATAACTAATTCAAGGCAGAATGTGATAAACTTCATAGGAGAGATAGAAAATGTTATGGAGAAGGAATACAAATATAGTGACACATCTCAAATAAACTTATTTTGAAGCTTAAAAGTCTACCAAGTAGTCTATGAACAAACAGTTTTTACACCTGCATGAAAAAGTCTTCACAATATTGGGAGGTATGAAGGAAACCACAGCTTTCCTTATTTAAAGTTGACACAATGTTTGCCACAGAAAATTCTCAGGAAACTGTGGTTTTTCACACACCTCCAGTTTCTTCCATTTCAAATAAATTAAATAAAAAAGTGAAAATACCTCATCTTTTAATGGAAAAATTTTATTTTGGCATATGGGTATTTATTCTGAACACAAAAGCATTTGTTCTTCAATTCTGAAAAGAATTTTGAGGAGGTACCTTTGAATGTAAACAATGATCTAAAAATAAAGAGGATCTTTTACATGCAATGTTAATCCTTTGAAATGCTGCCTAAAATAAACTGACTCTAAATGAACTAGTAGAGGTAGAATGTTAAAAGCAGGACATTTATTATTAATTGTATTTAATTTCAATTCGAGGTTTTATCTAGTGATGTAAATCCATAAATTAATATTTTTATTTATTAAAAACATTTAGTGAGATAACAGGAAAGTCCATTTGGTTGGATTATAGGCAAAGTAGGCATGGATATTTGGAGGTGATAAAAAACATTTTCTAGCCACAATTATATTAGCGTATGTAAACTCAACTAAGATTTTTAAATTAAATGTTGGAAGTAGATAAATGAAGTATTTTCCATAGGAAGGAGAAAGAACTATACTCTCTTATGTTCTGCCTACTGAAAGTTCCTATGTTAGATGAAATTAAAAAAAAAAAACCCAGGCATATATGAATACAGTTTTATGTGGCGATTAAAAAAGTTTGATGACAAATTTAATACACACAGGTAATAAAATGTTTTGTGAACACTACTGTGAGGCATACACAAATAAGCATAAATTTTAAATGTTAATAGAAATCTTAATCATTCAAGCTAACCATTTCTCAATCAACTGGAGAAAGTAATAGCTTTGTGGTATCTGTAGCTATTATCATTCCTTTTTTGCTTGAAAGGAGGGTGGACCCCACCAATGCTCTATTTCCTCTAAGTCACTGGGTCTGTTTTTAGGGGACAATGGTGTTTACCTTCAGTTAAAGCTTACATTAAATCCCAATTACACCCCTCCTTGGGTTATATTTCCAGGAGTGGATCAATCTTTAAATTTATTGGTCCCACAACAGAATATATATGTCCTATAGTCAACTAAAGAATAACAACCACATAAAAATAAAATAGAACAACAAAAAAGAAAAGTAACACTGAACTCCATGTACTTATAATGAATTGTAGGCAAGCAAAGGCCAAAATGAACTACTAATAGGAAAAGCAGTTAAAAACAATCTTCCCTTTCAATATTGCAAAGTTATAGGAGTCAATAATATGACAGGAAGAAATAAATGCTGGAGAAAATCAAAAGGGTAGAAAATAATAAAAAAAAGTTTTCTAGTAGTGATGTAATTAAACAGCTTTTATAACATTTATCATTATTTTATGGGTCTTTGGATATTATAATTCGGTATTGGTGGTGGTGTTAGTGGGAAGGAAGGCAGTGGAAGGAGAGGATGAAGCTGAGTGCCAGGAGAGAACTGAACAGGTGAAGAGGCCAGGATGGGGTATTCCACATTGACACTCAGTTTCTAGAAGAAAAATGGAAAAGGTTGAGGATATATATAATAGAAAGCAAAAGCTCCAAAGACAATCTTGGTCCCGTATATCCTCCCTTGAGAGATTATGAGAATTATTACTGCCATTATTGCAGATCATGGACCACTTCCATCAACTTGACTTTCCTTAACGAATGGTAAATGGACAAGAAATAGGTAAGGCAATCCTTTCAGGACTGTAATCATCTACATTATTACAAAGAGAAGCACATACACAAGCACGCTCATTTTAACCATGTGCGGCTACCTATTCAGAAAGCTTACCAAGAACTATGAATGCATCTGTCCATCCATCCATTTGAAGAAAGAATGCTTCCTGTGAGTCTTAAAGAACTCTTACAAATCATTACGAAAACAAACTAAAGATTTGGGAAAAGATAGGAACAGGCACTTCACAAAAGAGGTATGCAAATTACCAAACAAAATGATGACATATCAATGAAGAAATGCAAACTAAAATTAGGTATTATTATACATGCACTAGAATGTCTAAAATGAAAAAAATTAGCAATATCAACTTTAATTATTAATGGAATGCTCATACATTGCAGATGGGGGTATAAATTGGTGTATTTACTTTAGAAAACTATTGTTTATCTACTAATTTGAACATATGCGTAATACTGTGATAAAATAAGAAAATTTGGCTTTTACCCTGGTTCCTGACCAGAGCACCTAAATCTCATGTAATTTCCTTAAGTAATAAAAGTGATAAAGGGAAAGGGAAGCATCTATTGTTATAACATTTGGTTTTTGTCCCCTGTTCCTGAAATGTCATATTCCATAATCAAGCCATTCCACTTTTAGGTATATGCCCAAGAGGATGTTAGTGCCCCAAAAGACATGTATAAGAATGTTTATAGGGATGCTTGCCAGCAAGATGGCAAAATAAGACTCTCCAATGATCATTCCCTTTTAGAAACATCAGTTTGACCAATTATCCACACGTAAAAATACCTTTATAAGAGCTAACGATATCAGATAAAAGATTATAGCACCTGGGTATAGTACAGAAATAAGATGCATTGAAGAGGGTAGAAAGGATAATTTTATATTATCCATGTTACCCCTCCCCAAACCCAAGGCAACAGAGCATGGAGAGAGATACCTTCTGTGTGGCGGAAAAAGGTGAGGTGAGCACCAGACTTTGCCTGGGAGCCCCAGACAGGGCCTACCCCAGGTAAACCCAGCATCAGAAGGCCCCCATAGCTCCAGACTCCAAACTGGTACCCAAGGACTGAGCCTACCTCTAAGCCCAGCTCAGCACCAGGCAGGATCCTGCAGCCCCAGGCTCTAGGCCAGCACAGCAGACTGTGTTCTGGGTTGCCCTAATGCCAGGTCAACTTTAGTGGCCCCAGCCTCTGGACCACCCTTAGCAGGGGCTGACTTCCATGGCCCCAGAATCCTGGTCATCCCCCGTGGTCCCAGACTGCAGGCTGGTACATCTGGACTGATCCCCCAAGCCCACCCTGGCACCAGGCAGGATCCTATAGCCCCAGGCTCCAGGGCTACTCCTGTGTAACCAGGTTCTGGTCCAGTCCTTGAAGCTCCAGGATCCAGGGTCAGCTGTCACGGACCTAGTTTCTAAGCCAGCACTTGCACACTCAGCCTTCAGGCCAGCACAAGCAAATAGAGACTCCAGGCTGGTCTCCATAGTCCCAGGAAGGGAAAAAACCATATTCTATAAAAAAGACATCTGAACTAGAATTTTTATAGCAGCGTGATTCACAGTTGCAAAGATATGGAAACAACTCAAGTGCCCATTAATACATGAGTGGATTAATAAAATGTGGTATAGTATACCATGGAGTTCTACTCAGCTACAAAAAACAATGGTGATCTAGCACCTCTTGTATTATCCTGGATAGAGATAGAGCCCATTCTACTGAATGAAGTATCACAAACATGGAAAAACAAGCACCACACATACTCACCATCAAATTGGCACTAATTGATCAACACTATGTACACATACAGCAGTAACATTCATCGAGTATCGGGCAGGTGGGAGGGGGGAGAAGGGGATGGGTATATTCACACCTAATGGGTGCGGTGCCCATCGTCTGGGGGAGGGACACGCTTGGCAATATATGTAAACTAAACATTTGTACCCCTGTAATATGGTGAAATTAAAAAAAATCATAAATAACAATAAAAAATGCAAGATCTAAATATATGCTATTGATTTAAAAAAAACACTTTAAGTATACAGACATATATAGGTTAAAAGTAAATTGATGGAAAAAGATACATCATGTAAACACTCACCAAAAGAAAGCTGTACTGGATATATTAATTTCAAACAATGTAAACTTCAGCACAAGAAATATTATCAAGGATAATGATAAAGGTCAATTCCCCAAGAAACCAGAAGAATCCTAAAAGTTTATGTGCCTAACATACATGCTTCAAAATGCACACAGCAAAAACTGATAAAATGGAAATATCAAATAGGCACACTGACACTTATAGTTGGAGAGTCCAACATACCTCCCTTAATAATAAAGCAGGCAGAAAAATAAGGAAAGAAATGGATCACCAGAACATCATCATCAACTACTTTGACCCAACTGACATTTTCACCTAACTGATAATTATAGAACACTGATCCCAAGAGAATATGTTTCAAATGCACATGGAATATTCACCAAGATATGCCATACTCTAGACTATAACACAAATATTAAGAAATTTGAAAGAACAGAAATCCTAAATAGTATGTTCATGGATCATAAAGGAATTAAACAAAAAATAACAAAAAGATACCTAGAAAACTCCCAACTATTTGGAAATTAAACAACACATTTCTAATCAAAACACAGAAAGGAAATATCAAGGGAAATTAAAAGCATTTTAAACTAAAAAAAAAAATGAAAATTTAGGTGATGTAGCTGAAGTAGTGCTTAGAGGGAAATTTATAGCATTAAATGCTTACTTTAGAAAAGAAAGGTCCAAAATTAGTAATTTAAGCTTCCACATTAAGAAACTAGAAAAAAAGTAAATTAAACACAAAGCAAGAAGATTGAAAGAAATAATGTAGATTAGAGCAAAGATCAATGAAAGTAAAAATAGAAAAGCAACAGAGAAAAATAAATGAATACAAAATCTGTTACCAAGTGAAAGTGTCTTGTGTAGGCAGCATTAGCAAAGTGGGTAGAAATGAAAAAGGGGAAATAGCAAGGAAGAAGCAGGAGTAATAAATCCAAAGAGCAGAAGATGTAGATAAACATACTGACCACTCCACATAATAGTGGTATAGTCTTAATCAGCTAACTTAATTCTTTTCGGGCCCCAGTTCCCTCATTTGTAAAAAGGGAGTAAAAATTAAATCTTTTACAGGGTGAATGCAGAGATTAAAGAAGATATTCATGAAATTGATTTGGAAAGAATACTACATATTCTTAGCTCCAACTAGTAAGCTTATCAGAATAATTGTTGTATGACATATGAAATGCTGTATTAAGTTCAACACACCTTTAAGGACCTTGTAAGCTATGGTATCATAGTAAAGCAAAATTAATAAATTGCTATAAAATGTTTTTTGGTGGCAAGATTGGAGCTCAGTGAGGAAAAGTCATTATACACTAATAGTAACTGGCCTCAATAAGTTTTGCTCTTCAAGAAAAAATGCGATAAGAAAAATGTAAGCAATATAAATAAGGAACTTTTCATAAAACAATTATAATTCATTACAGATACCTTTTTACAGATTTTTTCAAAGTTGATATCATCACCAAGAGCAGATTTAGTCACTAGATCAGGTTTTAATTCCTGTAAAAGAAAAAAGTAAATTAATTTTAGTATGAGTCCAATTTTAAATTGTTATTATTGAGTTAAATTCCTCCCCATGTCTTGCTTTAAGAAACTTGATGTTAAATAAAATCTTAATTTTTAGAAAATAATCCCTACATTTCTTAACAGTAAGAAATAATCATGCTACTAAAAAAGTCACAGCACAATGATTTTAAGAGCTAATCCTCCTAAGAACATACAAAGCAAGTGTGAAGCAGTGGTTTCAAGGAATTCAACAAAAGCAACTGTAACAAGGATTTTATACCTAGTCAAGTGGCTCTTAAAATATGAAATATTTACCTTAAAACTAAGTAAAATCTAGATGCATTTGGATGGCTTAAACTTTCCATATCACACCACTCATATTTGAGGGCTAACTTATTTATTGCATCAGCTTTAAATACAACCATATGTGTAGTTAAAAGGGAATACTATCTCCTAAAACACAGTTCATATGAAATTTAAAAACTGTGTTTAGTAAACACATGTGGATAGGAATGTTGTGCTATAACTGGAATTTTTGTTCAAGTGCTATTTTAAGTAGATACAAAATACAAAATAATACATCAGATGGCTTTTTAAATACAAAAACTACAATAAATAATATATTATGAGGTTATTCATCCCTCCCTATACTTTTATTCAGAAGAGATCAGGTATTGACTTTCAGTCAACACCTTTTGATGTGTTATTACAACTGGACAGATAGCAAGCACCTTAAATATTAGTATTCCCCCAAGTGAAAATTTCACCCAAAGCCTTTCTGAATCCTCTGCTAAGAGTCTGCTATAGAGTCTAAGTTCATGCTTAGTTTTGCTGTGACTTATAAACTGCTCTGAAACTTGATTTACATACATTCTGACTCAGAATATCTAATATATTTTTAAAGGGAGAAGTTTTAAACAACTACTTTTATTATTCTAGGATTGAGTTTATAGTTTCAATGATAGATTATAATTTGGCCACAAAATTTAACTTACTCATGTTTTTTTTTTTTTGAGACAGAGTCTTGCTCTGTTGCCCGGGCTAGAGTGCTGTGGCATCAGCCTAGCTCACAGCAACCTCAAACTCCTGGGCTCAAGCGATCCTCCTGCCTCAGCCTCCTGAGTAGCTGGGACTACAGGCATGTGCCACCACGCCCAGCTAATTTTTTCTATATATATTTTTAGTTGGCCAGACAATTTCTTTCTATTTTTAGTAGAGACGGGGTCTTGCTCTTGCTCAGGCTGGTCTCGAACTCCTGACCTCGAGCGATCCACCTGCCTCGGCCTCCCAGAGTGCTAGGATTATAGGCGTGAGCCACCGCGCCTAGCTTCATGTTTTAAGAATATATAAATTACCCCTCAAACTGACTATGAAAGCTAGTCATCAGAGCAACACTTACTAGGATCCACAAGATTAGTAGTTCAAACTGTAGGGGACGATGGGAATTGATTGTCTTTCTTCCCTCCAGGGATCTTTGTTTGAAAAATCTAATAGACTAATTCACCACTATATAATCAGTGTACTATTGCCTCTAGGTGAAAGGGGAAAGTATGTCCGCAACCACACTATTCTGTGTCAGGCTATGGGGAAGGAGACTGGGTGGGTCAACACAAAAAGTACCTTGGAGGCAGTAATCTTGTTGACATTTTTAATTCCAAGAGGATCTCATTAGGGTTGGGCTTTTAACTTAATAAAATATTAAATACTTTTGTGTTTTAAAAACTATGATTAAAACTGGAACACAATGTTTAGGTTATGAAGGGTTAATCTCCAATATAAGAAATGCAAAGGTGCCAAGAAAAGTATGGTTTTTAGATTTTGGTCTATTTGAAAATGAGGCGAACCATGAATTTCTCTGAAATAAAGAATCTGAAATAATTTGTGAGAGAGCTATCGACATCTAGATCTTCGTGCTTTTCTACAGATGGGAATTTCATTATGGTTACCCTTCAGTAACAACAAATACTTTATTTCCTAAATACTGTTGTACTGTTTCTTAAATACAGTTCTACCAGAAGAAACTTTGATAGTTATACTCTATCATATGGCCAAGGAATTTTTCCAAATGCAATATCACTGTTTCCCTCCTACACCTACTCTGTGTTCTTTATTGCAATCAAAGGCATCTCAATCCTCTGTGGTTCAGGTTAGACAGTTTAATCACCAGACACTGTGCGTCTTTTCATTATGCTTATGTTATGCTACCATCCCCCTTTCTGCTGTGTCTTCTGTATCGTCTTACATTTGTTCCCTCCTTTGGATTACAATTTTCCTATCCCTAGGTTCAGGACTTCATTATGGACTGTTGGATTATATTAGGTTATTAAGTATGAAATGTCAAGTTTGACAGTTGATATCTCTGACATTTCACTTTGACACTTCGTGTTTTTATTTTTTTGGTGAAGGTACATTCTCAGTTTTTCAACTGCACGTTTTGGCCTGTGATTATCTTTCAATTTTTTTAGAGCAATTTTTGAGAAACCATAGATAAGTCAAAAATTCGTGTTATTTTCAAGTATGAGTTCTGTTGTGAACCTAATGCAGAGCAGACAGCTTGAAATATCAACAAAGTGTTTGGGAAGGATGTGGTTAATGAACGCACAGTGCTTTGATGTTTTGAGAAGTGCCGTTCTGGTGATGTTAATCTTGAAAATGAGCCATGTGGGCAACCTGAGACCAAGGTGGAAGTGAATCCATCTCAACCTACATGTGGATTAGCAAGATTTGACGTTACTATTCCAACAATATGGGACCATTTGAAACAAATCAGCAAGGTAAAGAAGCTGGATAGATGGGTTCCACATTAATTAAACGAACGTCAGAAGAGAAATCGTCTTGAAGCTTGCCTTTCTTTGCTGTCACAACATAAAGGCAAACCATTTCTATATCACATTGTTATGTGTGATGAAAAATGGATTCTTTCTGATAATCACAAACTAAGTTTAGCACAATGGTTGGATAAAGATGAAGTGCCAAAAAACAGTCCCAAACCAAATATTCATTAAAAAAAGCTAATGGTGTCTGGTGGGTCCACAGGTATTTTCTACTATAGCTTCATGAAACCTGGTCAATCAATTAGTGGATGTCTACTGCAACCAACTGGATGAAATGATGAGGATGCTTGAGATTAAACAGCCGAGATTGGGCAACAGAGATAGGCCAAGCCTCTTGCAAGACAACGCTCGACCACATGTTGCACAAACAACGCTGCTCAAACTATAGCAGCTGGACTTGGAAACTCCCTGTCATCCACCGTATTCAGTAGATCTTGCACCAACTGACTACCACTTCTTCTAGGCTTTGGACAACTTCTTGCAAGGAAAAATATTCAATTCTCAACAAGCTGTGGAAAATGGCCTCTAGTGATTTCATTGCCACTCGCACTCCAGGCTTCTTTGCTGTTGGCATTAACAAGCTACCATTGAGATGGCAAAACTGTGTTGATAGTTTAAGACTGTACTGCTTCTTGTCTGAGATACAATAAACTTTTGATTCAAAATCGGACATTTCATATTTAATGACCTAATACTAGTCTAACTGGTTTTTCTGACCAGTAACTCCAAGGCCCTTGTGTCCCCCATCCTGAATACAGAACGGAGACAAAGACTTTCAGTCTGACATTCAAATCCTTTCATTTCTAGCCTCAATGTATCTTTCTGTTCTAATTTTATAATGCACTCTTTGTAGGAGTCTTATACCCCATCAATTCAGTTTTACATAGAATCCCCTGAATAATTTTTGTTTTCCAAACTCAATATCTTTGGTAAACTATATACTTTTTAAAATTTCTGTCTTTAGATATCTTCCTCTAACTGGACACCTACCCTTCTTACTCCCTTTCTCTTCAATGAAAATCTGTCCATGTTTCAAGTATTGGTTTCTTTTTTTTTTTTTTTTTTTTTTTTAGACAGAGTCTCACTCTGTTGCCCAGGCTAGAGTGAGTGCCGTGGCGTCAGCCTAGCTCACAGCAACCTCAAACTCCTGAGCTCAAGCGATCCTCCTGTCTCAGCCTCCCGAGTAGCTGGGACTACAGGCATGAGCCACCATGCCCGGCTAATTTTTTCTATATATATTTTTAGCTGTCCATATAATTTCTTTCTATTTTTAGTAGAGGTGGGGTCTCGCTCTTGCTCAGGCTGGTCTCGAACTCCTGAGCTCAAACGATCCGCCCACCTCGGCCTCCTAGAGTGCTAGGATTACAGGCGTGAGCCACCACGCCCGGCCCTCAAGTATTGGTTTCTAAATACCACTCACATGAAGCAGAGCTTCTTACAAAAATGACTGATTACAGATATGAGGAAGGAAAAGTATAAGTCCTGCCACAGTTTCTTATACCAAAAAAGGAAGGATTAATGGGGTTCAAAATGGGGTCTCAAAAATGTCATAAGCCATAAGCTGGCTTAAAGGGGCTACCACTGGCCAAATTTGGGTGTCAAAAAGAATATGGACCACAATGAATCATAACTATGTATTGTTCAAACTTGGACCCATCTGAAAATAAAATACAGCACTATTAATTAATATGCTGGAACATGTGGTGAATAATAATACAGTCCCAGGGAAATTTGGTCATATGGTCACCCTAATTATAACACTTAGCAATACTTGCTGTCTCCAAAGGCTCTCTATTTTCTCTTAATCCCACCTCATTTGATTTTGTCCCAATTACTCCAATCTCATATTCTTTTAAGTCCCCAGTGATCTCCACAGTGCTAAATTTAATGAACAGGTATTCCTCTTACTTGACACACCAGCAGCATCTGACTTTTCCCGTTCCTGGCCTATCATCAACTTCTGATAAGTTAATTCTTCTTTTCCCCTTGATATACTTTCTTCATGTGACTTACAGGACCCATATTCTTGGTTATTCTTTCTTATTCTCCTTTGCTTTTAATAGTTCTTTTTCTTCTAACTTAAGAATGGAGGAGATCTCTCTTGGTATTCTTCCTTTATTATTAATATTACCTAACACTACCTTAGTGATTTTATTTAGTTTCATGGTGAAATATCGTGTGCGTGTGTGCGCGCATGTATAGATGTGAAAAATTCCCCAAATCTCTATATCTAGCCCAGATCATTCCTCTGAACTCCAGACTTACGTATCCAATTGTTTACTTCACATCATCACTCCTAATCTTTCCTACTCTGATCTCTTACATAATATATCACCTACTAACATGGTATATAATTATATATTATGTTGTCTCCCCAATCTCCCCCCCACAAAAAAATATAAAAGATAGGTATCTTTGTCTACTTTTTTCCTCAGGTGTATCCTAAGTACCTAGAAAAGTACATGGCATTTGGTAAATGTTCAATAAATACTTACTGAAAAAATGGATAATGAAGTAATTTTTACTTGCTAATAAGCATTATACATTGTTATACTGAATACCTCGGCTATCTCAGTATTGGGTATAACATAAGTGAGCTCTGCCACTAAATACTGCCCCTGTTCAGGCACCATGGCAGGGAGTACATTTCATAGCTATGTCTTTCATTCAAGTTTATTATTTTTTAATAAATAAGAACACATCAGTTAATCTTTATTCTTGTCCATGTTGAGATCTGAATCTACTAATAAATCACTATCCCTACTAACAAAGACTTTATGTAGAGAAACTAGTAAAATAATCTAAAAACTTTATATTTCTTGATTCTACAGATACTTCCTTTACAATTAAAACAAAAAACCAAAACCCAAAACAATAAAACAATATAAATTTAAGTTTCACCTTCCAC
Organism: Eulemur rufifrons; assembly: GCF_041146395.1. Taxonomy (NCBI): domain Eukaryota; kingdom Metazoa; phylum Chordata; class Mammalia; order Primates; family Lemuridae; genus Eulemur; species Eulemur rufifrons. The sequence goes on along the minus strand of NC_090999.1, from coordinate 87,224,958 downwards.
AACTTGTAAAGTTCTACTTAGCTTTTAAGACTCATCTTCCTACTACAGGAAGCCTTTCTTAAATCCTCTGAAGCAGTGCTAAGTGTCCTTCCTTGACGGTGTTTATCAGTGTTTTTTTAACACATCACATTGAAGCTCTCTGTTCATACATGGTTCTCTCTCATTAGACCGTAAGCTTTTCAAGGATAGGTACCATATTAATTTCTATATTTCTATAAATTAGCAGTATGATGTGGCACACAAAGTATAGATATAATGTAGTTTTGCTGAGCTGAAATAAAGTGCTTTGGTCATGAGGATGGCTCTAAGATGATATTATTATAAAAGTGTGTGAACTTTTCTGGCAAAGTACAGACCAAATAATATCAGGTAAAACTTTTGTTTTTTTGGCCAGCATGGTGGCTCATACCTGTAATCCTAGCACTCTGGAAGGTCAAAGGAGGACTGCTTGAGCCCAGGAGTTTGAGGTTGCAGTGAGCTATGATGATGCCACTGCACTCTACCCAGGGTGACAGAGTGAGACTCTGTCTCAAGAAAAAAAACAAACAAAAACACAACCTTTTGTTTTTTGAATTCTACAGTAGTAACTGAAATAAAAAGAACTATTTCAGCTTCTGGTCTAAAGTCACGATACAGCCTGGGCAATCATGATGGATTGTGTGGTACAGAAGAGCTCCAAAAGACCTATATTCTGGATCTCTATGTCACTGAATAGCTTTAGCATAACTTTTCAAAATGGTGTTGAAGGCAATGACTATCTTAAATAATATTTCCTCTATGCCATTTATATGGAATAAAAAACTAGAGAAATTTAAGTTCTTAAAAAATTTATTCAAAGAGTACTATGCTAGGAATGTTGATATTATATATTTTATTTAATCACCACAGCAAATAAGTCAAACAGGAATTATTTCCAGTTGTAAGATGAAGAAACAAACTCAAGGGCACACAATTAGTTCATGGTGCAAATTCAGTATTAGTGCAAGTTGTTCAAATTTCAGGAAATGTGACACAAGTCACAGGCTTTATTCTTTGCTTTTGTAATGACATCCTTCTACATATTAAAAGTCATCAACACACTGCTTATTTTACTTCAATAAACTCATTGATATTTAATTCAAATTCTTAAACATGAAATGAAAAATGTGCTAATAGAGAAGTCTCAAGTGTGATTAGACGGAGTGTAAGAAAAACTAACAAATTCACAAACAACTCTGATAGAGATTTATCTTCATTTCGATTAGAAAAAGTTTAATGGCATTTTTCTATAACCTCTTAAAAATCTATTTAAGGACATGCACATTAATATTTGAAACATTTTACTAAGAGCCTTTTATGTGCAGAACACCAGGAATTGTGTAAAAGGCAATCAAAACAGAGTTTAATGTTTGAAATAATATGCAAGTAATCTGATATAGTAACACAAAGATGTATTAATAACAGATTGTTAAAAACTGATTGTCTAAGTACTATATCAAGATGAAGTAAGCAGAGTAATTTCTGTTTAGTGCAGTAGTCTTCAATGGTGCGAACAATAAAAAGGCAACCAAATTACTGGGGGGGCTTTCTCCAATTGCACCAAACTCCCATGCATTATGATATATGCCCCCAGGCATGAATCCTCATGCATGTATTCCCATCTTCCTCAATGAAACCACTGTTAGTAAAGTGGGGCTGTGAAAATGATTCACTCTGGTTTTGTAAGAGTATGTGTGAGGTAGTGGAAAATACTGTCCTGTTATCAGATAAAACTATAGAAACTTAAAAAACAAGAATGTACAAAGTATATGTAGGGGATATAATGTTGACTATAGTCTGTGGACAGAAATAAGAATGTGAGATGTAGCTGCTCAGGAAGGGGGGGGACAACTGATGAAAAAAGCTTTTAATATTCATGAGGAATTAGACTTCATCTGGCAGACAGTAGGAAGCTAATTTAGGTTCTTGAACAGGAGAGTGATATAATAAAGAAAGTTTACTACTAAGAAATTTTACTAGTGTCAGGTTTTTGCTGGCAGCCAGTTAAAGAATTACTAAATGTCTACAAATAGTACTGTCTCACTTTAGTTCCAAGTTGAATTTCATGTCAAAAGTTGGATTTTCATATTCTGAAATCTAAACTGAATGCATTTTTCAACTATAAATTATTTCATCAATATATGAAAATAATTATTTCAGTGTGCAAAAGCTGAAAAAACTAACATAATTCAATAGTCCAAACAGTTGCATTTCATTTAAAAATGGATATTAATTAAGCATAAACATTAGCAAATAATTTAGTCAAATGAAGATCCAAAACTTTCTTTATACTGTATAGTCCTATCTCACAGTAGAAATATCTTTTAGAAAATAGGGCAAAGTACCTTACTTAATGCAAGTAATTAAATATGATCACATTTTTTATGCCAAATAAAACATCTAAACTATTTTTGGCACATAAAATTACTTGCTTCTGTCATACTCAAAGAGGTAGGCAGAGAAAATGAGACTCAGCAATTACATCAGTCAGAAGATTCTATGCAGAACACTTTTGCATTCTATGGAATGAGTCAGTGTAGACAGACTTTTTCATTCTAGAGATTCCCTTCTTACAAAATGGCTAGCCTTGGGGAGAAAAGTTCATTGTTTTGAAGTAGAATCCAAACATGAGTTTTAAAAAGGCCTAATTTTGTAGAAAAGTTAAAAGGAGTAAATAAATTATTTAAAACCACTTTTTAGGATAGAATGTTAATAATAAAAATAATGGTGGTCAGAAATATGTATTATTTGTTATTATGGTACATATAAGAGTGCAAAATTACAGCTTGATATGAACTACTTATATTAGCATATTTGCTCCTAGAAGTTTTTAATCTACATCCTTTTGCAAGTTTAGTTTTCCTTGCCCAACCACAAAGAGTTAAAGAAAAAACAAATAAACAAACAAAATTTTAAACTTAATAAACAATTACCAAAGCCCATAGCCCATTTTCCCCTCAACAGTGAATCACCTAGGAAATTCATCAAAAGGCTTTAAGGAAATTACATTAGGTGACTGAAGAAATCTTTCCCTGTAAGTTTGGAATCATAGCCAAGATGCAGGGATATACTAAAAGGGATACATGGATGTACTAAAAAGGATACAGGGAAATGTTAAAAGAAAGTGGTCTTTAAGTAAAAGAGTAAGACATAGTCTTTCAAAACCTGTAGGAACTCAAGCTATTTTACAAGTTCTAATTCAAAGTAGTTTCTTGGCCGGGCGCGGTGGCTCACGCCTGTAATCCTAGCACTCTGGGAGGCCGAGGCGGGTGGATCGCTCGAGGTCAGGAGTTCGAGACCAGCCTGAGCAAGAGTGAGACCCCCGTCTCTACTAAAAATGGAAAGAAATTATATGGACAACTAAAATATATATATGTACAAAAAATTAGCCGGGCATGGTGGTGCATGCCTGTAGTCCCAGCTACTCGGGAGGCTGAGGCAGGAGGATCGCTTGAGCCCAGGAGTTTGAGGTTGCTGTGAGCTAGGCTGAAGCCACGGCACTCACTCTAGCCCGGGCAACAGAGTGAGACTCTGTCTCAAAAAAAAAAAAAAAAAAAAAAAAATAATAATAATAATAATAAAACAAAGTAGTTTCTTTAGAACCTTTCAGTTTCCAGTAATCTTTTCTAAGGGCTCATATGATTAATAAAATTCATAGTTCCTTCTTAATTATACACCCACGTGTTAATAGTCCAACAAGCCTACATCAATTAATCTAGCACCATGTTACATTTAAATTTATTTCAAACATAGGGCCAAATTTGGCAAGAAATGATATTTGAAACCTAACCACTGCTACTAATTCTTGGTCCCAAGGCAATTGATTATTTTGATATTCAGCTTCCAGATATTATTTCTAAATGTTAAATACACATAGAAAATCCATTATGCATAACCATGTACTATCTTTAGAAAGGCTCAACTATTCCAATTATACCAAATTATAAACATGTCTTATTTTTCACAAGAGGCAATGTTGATATGTTTCATTATTACTTTCACTTTTGAATTGATAGTTACAATTATAATGTGAATGCACATCAATATTTTATAATATCTATTCCCAATAAAATTTTATATTTAATAATTAATGTAAGAGAGGTTATTAGATTGTTAAAAACATGGGCTATGAAATTAGATAGATTTGGACTAAATCCTGGCTTTACCAATGCTCTAATAGTGTGACTTTGGGCAAAGCAATTAACCCTTAAATTCCCAGTTTCCACATCAGTAAAAAGGGGATTAGAGATAATACATGTAGGCTCCAGCAAAGAGCCTAGCACAATAATTAATAACTAAAATTATTACTCTGTTTACATACCATGCTCTTACATATGAAGTTGAGCTGCCTAGTGCTATAAATAATATATAAGACTAAGGTGTAAAGTCTGTTGCATAAAACAGTATCCTTGCTATTTAATTGGAATTCAATTAAAGAATATCAAGGGAATCATAATCAGTAACATTAATATTTGTGATTACACTATCACTTTTTCCATGAAGCCTTCACTGATTACTAGGTAGAAGTCATCTCTTGTTCTTTTAAAATTTTCAAAGCATCTGTTATAACTTATCTTGTTTTTAAAACTGTGCATACCAGCTCCTTTTGTGATTTTGCTCAAAAATCCAAAACTTTTTGAGTGTCAACATGACACTTACAGAAAATGTTCACTGAAGCATTTTGAATTTTGAATTTTTGGATTTGCGATGTTCAGTTGGTATTATATAATGCAAATATGATAACATCTGAAAAAATCCAAAATACTTCTGGTCCCAAGCATTTCAGATAAGAACAATGAATTACGTGCTACACTACCTTCCAAAAGGATAGGCTTAATAAATGTCTGTTTAAAATATGAAAAAAATTAAGTCAGTAAGGTAGATCTACAAGCCACTGCCCGCTCTAGTTATCTGCCTCCAATCTCTTTTCCTTCTAATCAATCCTCCAGTCTGCTTTCAGCTTTATCTTTCTAGAAAATACATATTACTCAAAATACATTTGATGTGTTCACATTTTCTAAAAGGCTTTAAAATGTAACATCCCTTAACATCCCTTACCATTTACCACTGTCTTTAATAATTTATCTCTCCATTCATTCCATGTTCCAGCTATGACATTAATTCATTGAAGAAGTGCATGCTGAGTGCTTATACTACAATTAATGCACTAAGCACCAAGACAGAAAGACCACATCCCATTCTCAAAGAAGGAGAGATAGGAAAAGACATAATTACAGTACAGTGTGCTACATACTGTAACAGAAATACAGAGTACTGAGCAGCCCTTCCAAATCAAGCCATGTATTTACAAACTTGTATACTTTGTTTTCGGTGTGCTCTATTTATCTAGAATTCCTGCTTCCATGCAGAATCATATTTATTCTTCAAGTTCCAACTCAATGTCCCCCACTCTGTGAAGCCTTCCTAAATCATATAAGGAATTAAATTAAATTAATTGATCCCTTGTCCAGGTTACAACTCTGATTATAACACTGGTATAGTGGATACTATAGGAAGACTCATGTGCTTGTTTCCAACAGAACAGTACATTCTTCAACAGGAAGAATAGAAATCTATTCATCTATATATGTAGCAGGTTGTACATTAAAATGTATTTAACTAACCTGAGTACATAATATGGAATTTATAATAGCTGTTCTGGAAATTCTTAATCTTTTTCATTCGTATTTTTTATTTTTCTTTCATGGCTACAGATTTTATAAGTAATAACAAGATATACAACCATTAATAAACTGGGATGTTATCTTGCGACAGGCAGAACAATTGTTATTAATTAAGTACAACCAAAATCTGTTAAGTTCTATTTTAACATGCTGAATTTCAACAGACATCAGGAATTTAAAAAGTGAGTATTTTTCTCCCTACTCTACTCATCTATAAAATTGATATATCTTGTAAAGGGTTTGGTTAGGCTTTATAGTGGAAAAAGAGAGAATAAAAGCGAACTGCAGGCCGGGCGCGGTGGCTCACGCCTGTAATCCTAGCACTCTGGGAGGCCGAGGTGGGCGGATCGTTTGAGCTCAGGAGTTCGAGACCAGCCTGAGCAAGAGCGAGACTCCATCCCTACTAAAAAAAAAATAGAAAGAAATTATATGGACAGCTAAAAATATATATAGAAAAAATTAGCCGGGCATGGTGGTGCATGCCTGTAGTCCCAGCTACTCGGGAGGCTGAGACAGGAGGATCGCTTGAGCCCAGGAGTTTGAGGTTGCTGTGAGCTAGGCTGACGCCACGGCACTCACTCTAGCCTGGGCAACAGAGTGAGACTCTGTCTCAAAAAAAAAAAAAAAAAAAAAAGTGAACTGCACAGGTTCACTGTAAATTGATAAGAAGCATTCCCAACGGAATTATTTATATTTCTTAGAAGACTACATAACTTACATAATTTAGTGACAAGTAGAGAAATGGAATAAAACTCTTCATGTTAAAGAAAAAAATAGAACATTATTCAGTTTTCCTTGTTATCATAAAATATTAATTCTTTGAGAAGCCAAGACACTAATATTAGTTCTAACATACAGAAAAAACAAAAACACACAGTTTCAATTAAAATAGAAATCTAACAACATAAGATGTGTTCAAGTTAATGAGTATAAATGTTTGAAAGTAATTTTTCTCCACTTAACCCCAAACTGAGGTGACATCTAGTTGAAAAGAAAAGAAAATCCCATTTTGTAAGACCAGTTATTTACTGATGTTATTGCTGCTTTTCTCTAGGGTCCTTTGTCTCCCATTGTGTTTCCAACAAAACATGTTGTAATATTTACCCCTTTTTCTCAAGCACCACATTATTTCAGACTGGAATTATGATAGTTGTACTGGTTGTCCAAAATTTTTGAATTAATAGTTTAAAAGTACTTTGGATACTTTCAGTTATTAGGAAATGTTCTGCCAAGGTTTAAGTTCAAATTTCCAGAATTACAAAACTTAAAAAATGAAATCAAAACAAAATAAAAATAAACATTTAAAAAAAAATAGCTCATGTGACACTGCTTTCTTACTTCCTATTCCTAAATCCTGCTTACACACTCAGTAGCCTTTGAAGTAGGCTTATTCAGATGAAGAATTCCAGAATCAGTTATTTATTCAAAAATTAGCTATATATTATGACTCAGTAAACAGTAATAGCATTTTCATCACTTTTGCCAACAAAAGCCGGCAACTTGTTCTTTGCTTTCAAATAGAAGTAAGCAGGTTCAAAAACAGAGGACAGATACCACTTTTATTTTCCACATCTGCTCCTATTTAGAAAACAAGAATATTGTAAGGCCATCACAGACTTGATATAATATCTTTATATCAGCATGACCTACAATGAAAATCATGACTCCTAAATACTAAACATGCAACAGTGTTAAGGGTTTCAGGAATACGACCTACTGAAAATACTGACTTAAAGCCGTAGAAACCACATGCCAGAAAGCAAACTGGGATTTCAATGTGATGACGTGTTTCTAAATGCTGTTGCATGAACATGAAGAGAGCAGTATATACTGATCTTTTAAAATACCATCATGATTTCCTGTTTATCATTTCAAAGGTCACAAATTGAGTGCAAAAGGCTACAAAATCAGGATATCTTGCTCCATTTTAAGAAGCAAGAAAAGTTCTGCCTCTTAAAAATTAAATTTGAAGTCATATGGCCTTAGGGCACTGGCTAAGGTGACTCTGTAAAATGAAGAGCCTTTTTATTCTTCTGTTTCTGATACTTAACATTAAAAACAAAAAAAACCAAAAGTCTTTGGTTACAGACTCTCCTTAGTAAGAGTTCAGTAGTATTCTACTAATCTTTAGAGACTTAGAACCACCTCAATACTGGAAACATGACAACATGTGTAAAAAAAAAAGTGTATTCAAAGTCACTTAGTTAGCCAGACAGCATCCACTATGTACCAGACACATTACTAGGTGCTGGGGACAATGAATTGAGTAAAACACCCTATATACTTGAGACAAGTTCTAAGCAGTAGGAATGGCATTAAAGTAGACTGTTATACAATACAAGGGCAGAAATGTACACAAGGTAAAACGGGCTATATATAAAGTAGGTGGTGTTGAGCAATTTCTCTTGGGTAAGAATAATGGTGCCAGGGAAAGCTTTCTAGAGTTATTAAATAGTAACACAAAAATTAGGTGTTAAAGAAGAGTAAGTCTTTGTTTGGGTGGGAGAGATGTGCTATGTTTAAAAAGTCTCATCATAGGCAAAAAGGCATGAAATTGATTTGTATGTCTGGGTTCAGTCTAGCTGGCACAAAAGTACAGGGTAGGTAGAAAACATAAGAGCAACAGAGAAGTCGCTAGTGTACAGATCACAAAGGGTCTCATATTTCACGTAGCAAAGAAAGAATTCTAATTAGGTCTGTAATTTAGAAAGGTCACTGGTTACAGTGCAGAGTATGATTTGAAGGAAGTAAAACCAGAGGCAGGAAGTCTGTTATGATCTGAATATGGTTTGTCCCCAAAAAAATTCAAGTTGAGGGTTGGTCCCCAGCGTAACGGTACTAAGAGGTGGTGGGACCTTTAAGAGACATTTGGATCATGAGGGATCCTTCCTCAGGAAGGAATTAATGCAGTCTCTCAAGAATAAGTTCTCACTCTAGTGGGAAGGAATTAGTTAACAAAAGGGGATGTCATAAAGCAAGGCTGCTCCTTGTGTCTGGTCCCTCTTTGCACACACCTGCTTCCCTTCCACTTCTCCACCACATTGTAAAGTAGCATAAGGCCCTCACTAGAAGCTGGCCAGATGCTGGCACCATGCTTCTTGGACTCAGTCTCTAGTATCCTGAGCCAAAGAAAATTCTTTCCTTTATAAATTACCTAGTTTCAGGCATTCTGTTACAGTAACACTAAATGCACTAAGACAAAGTGCATTTAGAGAAATAATAAAAACCTGAACTAAGAAGTATTTTGTAGGCTATATATTTTAAAAGTGGAAATGCTCAGTAAGTAATTTTAATATATGTTGCCAAATGGCTGTGTCAAAAGGTTGTATTACTTTTAATGCCCACCAACAATAAATAAGACTGCCTGTCCATGTACCCACATCCTCTCTAATAGGTATTTTTCTGATTCACTTTAACAGAACAACCATTAAACACAGAGTTCCGTTTGCCAAAGTATCCATGATATAAGTTATCTATTTAATCAAATGTCTACCAGAAAAGGTATTATCAGTAACTACAGTAAAAGAAAAGCAAACAAAAGGAGAAAAAGAAAGTAAGAGAAAATGTGATGGGACAGGGAAAAAAATTAAATACTCATGCAGATGGAGCCACTCTCATTGGAAACTGCACTGCTTAACCACTTTTGGAGAAGTGGAATTATCTGTCAACCTCTCAGTAAAAATACTATCCTAAGTTGAAAGTATTTATTGGGAATCTTTAATGTTACCTATAGGTTTCAACTAATTATTTATTATCTGGTTTCTACAATATATCAGAGAAAAATCTAAGTAAAAAGTACAGAATTATGAAAGGGACTTAGAAGTCATAGTACTGATTTTTGCAAATCCTATAGCCCTAACAGGTCACGCGATGTGGGTATGTTTAAGAAGTATGGGAAGTAAACAAGAAAGAAAGAAACATTAGATCTCTTCCATACTTGGACCACAATTTGCAGTTTCCAGGTTTCAGAACTGAAGAAAGAAAATATGACTCTGGAAACAATTTCAGACTTTAAAGATTTAGTTAAAGATCTTTTTACAGATAAGAAACAGGATGCAGGGAGGAGAAGAGAAGGCAAGCTTGAATTGCTTAAGTCACATGAGCAACAACAAAAACCATTTTGGTTATATAAGCACAGTTCTGCAAAATAGTCTAGACCATAGGGGAGCTACAATTTGACAAACTCATCAATAACTATGATCTAACAAATGAGTTTATACTTTGAAAATAATATTGCTAATCTTAAAAACTACATGAACTACTTCATTATTCCCTCCTTGTAATAGTTTCTTCACATGGTTTCCTGGTTGCAATATACTCTTGGTTCATTTTCTCCTTCACTGGCTACGCTTTTCAGTCTCTTTATTCTTGTTCACCTCCCTAAAGTCAAAATTTTAGAGCATCTTGGGGTCCTCAGACTAAGAGACTAACAAATAACATGATTAATCGCCCCTCCCCCCAACCCTAAAAACCATCATCAAACCTGGACATACTACAAAAAAGCCCAATCAGAAGGTATTAAGAGAATAAATAGAAGCAGATGGACTCTGATGGGGACTCCATGCTTACCTGGAGTTGAGAAGATGGAAAACTATACAGTGCAAGTAAATTACCATCGCTTCAGAGTTTAGCCTAAAGCTAACTGCAATCTGCATGGTTCAGGAGCAGTGGCAAAGGTATCCCTGGAAATGTGAATCTATGATACCTTATCCACTGAGAGAGCAGGAGGAACCCAGAAGGGAAGGAAAGAAGGGATCTCTCAATCTAAACTGCTCACACAAGGAACAGATTAAAGTATCTTGCTGAAAAGATCTAAACTGAGACTGGAGCTACTGTTCAACAAACATAGTTTAAAGTTAAAGCCTAGCCAAGAAAATTAACTACTAAAATAACCACTTATTGAAGAAAAATAACCAAATGCAGAATCTCTACAACTTAATCTTTATAATGTCCAGGTACAATCCAGAATTGCCCAGAATATGAAGAACAAAGGAAACAGAATGTTTTTCTTCTCTATAGGAAAAAAATGGCTATTTTTATCATTATTCTCCATGATGCTCAAAAAAAGAAAACTCCTCTCAAGGAATAAAAATATTAACAGAGAAATAAATTATCCCAGCAGAGAAATATAAACAAAAAGTTTTAATTGATTCAGCCACAGAACACCAATCAATGGGTGAAAGACTACAGGATATTCACATAGTCTCAAAATATCATTTCACAGATTACTCAATAACTGCAAACAGAAAAAGGTATCTTTATAATAGGGAAATCTGGCAGACAACATTTAAACCAAGTACTAAAACTCAGCACTGACAGTAAAGGGACAAATATGGATACGATACAATGTATTATTATTATGACATTGTAGTATTCCAATTTTTCTATAGGTTTGAAATAGTTTCCAAAAAGTTGGAGGGAAAAGTGTAAATATAATATTATTAAAGTTTATAAAACACAAAATGAGAAAAAAAAAAGATTATTATAAATCAGGAAGGAAAGAATTAGAGTAGTTGTCCTGGAATCTATTCACTTCCTTTGCTAGAAGGAAACTAAAGGAAAGGAAGGTGATGCAGTTTACTCTACCTGTTAATATGCTGATAACAGGTCCTCCTGGTAAACAGGCTAACGATTTGTTAGGAGTAAGATCCTTATCTGAAGAATGCTCTTAGTAGGACATCCTTTGTGAAGGATGCTTACAATAAACAAACCTAGAATCTATGGATTTATGAGGCATGGCACACTAGAAAAGCTATATAACTTTGAGGTGTCAAATGGAGAAGTTTCAAAATCTTAATGTTTCCTGCTATGTGTTAGTAATTAGACTTCCTCATCCGAAGATTCTTCTTGGCTAGAAATTACATATCTGATGCGGAAAGGAAGGACTTATGGAATCACACAAAGTCCCAGATCTCTCCTTGCTTCACCTGTGCCTTCTGATTGCTTAAATCTTTGAAATTATCAGTAAAGCTGGATTCTAGATAAGACCTCTAACGTGAGTCTGATTTGACAGTATATTTTGTATTGGCTCACAAATAAAAGATAAACTGTCAAAAATAATTATAGTCTAAGATCAATAATAATTTTAGTATTATTTCTTTAGTAGAATAAATGAACTAAATGTTAATTTGGCACAGCTAATTAACACAGTACCGTATACTTACAGAATATAATAAGGCATCTTTTACCCTATGGAGAAATTTTTTTAAGTATTCGAATAGAGGAAAAAACTTACCAAAATCATAGTATGTGAAATTACAGGAAAAAAACCTCAAATTTTTAAAATGCATATATAATTAGATACATCATAAAATTCTAAATAACATATGAATATATATGATGAAAAACCTCTAACCTAGAGGTACATGCAGCCTAGAATACTTTTGAACATGTCCTTTGACATAGGATTCTCCATATTTTACAGAGTTGTGATGAGGTTCAAATGATATAATTATTATATTATTTTGATGATGTATCATTTTACTTGATTTTACATAATGCCTCTACAGATTACAATATTTTCCACGACCACATAAGACAACTATCTAGAAATAGGCTATTAAGAAGCATGAGACAAGGTGATCCTAACTGCTGATATAAGCTCAAATGATGGTTTTAATAATAGACTTGATCATGTAAAAACAGGCAAAGAATAAAACAAAACGAGAGAGTTTTAAAATAGAGAAGAGGCGGCAGGCAGGTCTCACAGAATATACAAATTCTCTTAAGAATATTCAGCATAAGAAGAAGTAATTGTCTCAGAGAGGAAGAGGTAAAAAAAGAAAATGCAGATGATATAGGTAACTGTGTATATTTAGCTGCGAGGAATTAAAGGATCTGAAAACATGTTGCATATCTTTGGGCCTTTTTCCCTACAGGGCAAGTTATTATGTTTACTAAATTATCTCATCCAATCTCTAGGAAGTGACTCAATATATTTTAGGAAGTTCTCATTTTACTGAAGCAGTATAGCAAAGTGGCTAACACCATTAGCTTTACAGTTAATTCTGTATTCCACCACTTAACTATCATTTGATGTTGGGCAAGTTACCTAATTTTCTCTAACCTTCAGTTTCTTATTCTGTAAGACAGGGATTTAAAAATGGTATCTATCCGGTAAGACAGTATATACAAACACATAATATAGTATCTGGAACATAGTAAATGTTCAGTAAAAGCTAGTTATTACTTTTAGTATTGAGGAAGGGATTTCTTGAACATTCTGAATACTTCCAGTGTATGCTTTAATTTTACCATCTGCTTCTCCAGCTAAATAACGGGGATATGTAAATGTTCATAAGCTACTTTAACTTCCAAAGAAAAAAGAACTGTTTTAGAAGCCAGTACTTAAAGCAGTATCAAAGTTAAAAGCATGAAGCCTGTTAGAAAAGGCAGCAAAGACTTGAAATTTAATTCATCATAGTCTATAAAAGTAAAACCTATGATTTTATAGCATCATAAAGATCAGGCCATCTTTTTTTCCTTGGCCAGAAAAAACAAGCTCACATTTCTAAAAATATCTCAGGTTTTCTTCATGAGGAAGTCATCTGGCAACAAAATACCCTATTATCATAGAATGTAAGTATAGGACAGTATGTCATGAATAAGATTATAAAAATGTAGTGGTATATGAGCCAAGAAAAAAATTCCTCTGGAAAAATGAATAAGTAGAAGTTTTTCTCCCAAATTAATTGAGACTGTGAGTTTACTGTTTGTCACTATTTCTTTGATACTCCCAAGTATATGATAAACACTCCCTAAGCAAATTAAAAATGACCTTACAATTAAGAAAAATGCTATAGGTATTTGTTTCTTTTAGAAAAGAAGACTACGTTTGTAAAAGAACCATAAATGAGGAATGAAATTTGATACCTAAGAAAAGCAAACATATAGTCTTTCTAGTATTCTTTTTATTCTGGTTTTCTAATATTTAAATTTAATCCAGTTTTTAAAGGGCATTACAAAAGAAGCTGAGGACAGAGCCAACACAGCCCACTGTAACCACTGCCACAAATTCAAGGAATATACATACTAACTTTATGAGTTTAACAATTGTAGAGGCTATAGATTTTGGCTTTCTATGAGGCAACAATTCCATAGTGGTCATATATAATCACAGGGAAAAACAGAAAACAATATAAAATATGCTATTGACACAGTAATCTTGTAATTCTATGAACTTTATCACTGAGTCTGATTTTCTTTTGCTGATGAAATTTAAGAATAACAGAAAACAAGCTTTATATATAGATCAAATAGGACAACTTTTCTAATTAAATCAAATTCATTATTAAGAGTTACAAAAGAGAAGTATTTTAAAGATTATTTTTTGTTCTCAAAATCTTCATATACTGCATATAAGCTTATATATATATTGCATTCTTTCCATGGTAAAATAAAATCAGCAATTATATAGTAGCTCAAAGCCTCTGAATAATTTAGGACTACAAAGATGACTATTCAGAAGAAATTACAGGGAAAAATTTAGGTAGGCAATGTAATTAGTAAGGACCTTGGTTAAGAGAAAGTGAAAGAGAGAGAAATCATGACTTCCTATATTAGTGCTATCCTCAAAACAAAAATCTGTAAAGATTTTATTTCTAGTAGGAATATTATGAGAAAAAAAAAAAAGGTGTATGAGAAAGCCTAAATGATCTGCAAACCAAAGAAACATAAACGATCATTAGGAATCAAATACAGCATTTTTTTCCTGAATGACAAGATAAAAAAGGGATTATATAATAATTGGAGAAAGAAAAGATACATCAAATAGATTCTATGAATTTTGCAGTCCTGGGGGTTAGAGGAAGAGGAACAAACACAAGAAACAAACATACCTCCTATCAAAGAGTCATTTCCTACATCTATTTTTATTCAGATTAACTGAGATAACTTTACTTTACCATCCCATTAAAAGGAAGTAAAGATGAGAAGCTTTGGTAACTAAACTCAATTAAAATATTGTTAGAGAATTTTCTTGTTATTTTATCTAACACAAAACTTGAAAGTTATACCAAAATATAATAGTCAAATATGCATGCAAAAAGACCCTGCAATTAAGATAATTGCTGGTACCAAATGCTGTTTTTAAGTTGTACAATAAAACAGTCTCTCAGACATTTAATGGTATGTCATTTGGTAAATGAAAGTTTCCACAAAGTAAGAGCAGCAAGACCTAAAAATTACACTAGTGAAGAGTCTGGCTGAAAAAAACAAAAATATGGATCATGTTGATCCAACACTAATTTTATTTCAAGTTACTACAGAACTGAATAAAATGCTGACACAACCACATAAAAATTTATTGAGTTGGCAATGGGCAAAGCATGATGTCAGCCACCAATAGCACCATCCACATTCCCAAATAGCATGAACACTTTAATTCTTGAACTGACTTCATGCCTAAAGTTACAGTAAAAATAAAAATTTTAGGCATGAAGCATTATTAAACATAGATGAGTTTAGTTTGGCAGAATTTTGACTCAAATTAGTCTAACACTTTAACAATTTCAGTTAAAAACATGGAAAAATGCAAGCTTAAACATAGTACAATTTTCTAAATGTGCTACATTCTTCACCAGACTCATACAAAATAAGTTTTAGGCAACTCTCAAGAATAATCAAATAAGTAATACCACACACACAAAATGCAGGCTAAGAAGATTAACACACAAAGATATACACACACGCCCACCTAAGTCCCTTTCCTACCTTCATTGCATGGATTTCTTCAAGTAATCGTTGTGCCCGTCTTTGGTTTTTTAACAGTGCATCTTCAGTACCCCTGCAAAAAATAACATATTACAATATGTAGCCAGGCAAAGCATTAATTTTAGATTCATATCATAATGAAAAGTCTTTTCATTTCTTTTAGAAAAGCACCATCGTGCCCTGCCCATTCCCCCCTCTTCCCAACACACACTCCAATTTCATCAACAAACCTAAGTGTTAGAAATTGACGAAAATAAGCATTGTCCTGGCACTGTATTAACTATTATTATCACTGATAGTTTGCCTTCCCTAGTCACTTAATGGGAAAGTAATAATACTTTTTATCTATCAGTCAATAACACATTGTATTTAATGTAATATAAACGTCATAAGGTACAATTAAAGGTTGGATATAATTTTATCAAATTAAAGTTTATTCTCTGGAATTACAGGAAAAACAAAGAGCTATCTTCTGAAACATTTATGAAAGAACAGAAAATTAATCAGGAACAAGACTTTGTAAGTATTCATGCTTAAATCATAAGAACTATAAAATACTTTTTCACTAATGCTAGTAATGCTCAAAATACAAAACACTATCTTTTTTCAAAAAATTACACGGAACACAATGTTCTAATTAACACTTATACAAGGTACTGAAGATTTCAAATTACTCAGCAATTCAAGGAAAAAAGTGATAGAAAATTTTCATAATTGATTCAAGGTTAGTTAAACTATATCAACATCTTAAAATAACTTCTAATAACATAAAACGCCTAACCCCACGGGAATTTCATTCCAGAAAGACTAAAAGCAGAAGAATTCCTTGTGCATCTTAAGTGAGGATGGTCCAAACCATACAAGGACATGCTGACACAGCACATTCTATCTAACTCAGATCATCTCTACATATAAAACAAAGTGCTGCATGAGTAAGATATTTAATTACTACTCTATATTCCACCCTTAAATTTTGTAAATATTAAAAAAAAACCCAAATTTTGACATTTTATTAGTCACAAGATCATTATTTTCAATGACTAACTTTTTTGACTTCAGTCTGCTAACACTTCTGACAAGTTTTCGGATAACCAAAACTCGGATTCTCTTCACTTCTTTTCTCATCTTCACAACCTTTGAAAAATAAAGCCAAAATTAGAAAAGCACTTAATTCAGGAACAAATATACTTTATTTTGAGTCTTAATATTATAGACTTGGTCTAGCACTTTAAGTTTTTGTTTATTTATAGTTTGACAAAATCAAACTTTTTCCATAAACAGTGAAGGAATAACAATCTAAAAATGAATCTGAGGGCTTAAGAGAAACAGGTTACGATTTCTTAAAAAGTCACAGCATTCCACTGATTACTATTTTAATGCTACATTTACATCTTGGTGAGCTTGGAACATAATAAATTGTGAGTTCATTAAGATCAGAGACTATCATATTCATCTTTGTATTCCTGAGGTTTATTTTTATTTTTTAATTTCAGAACATTACGGGGTACAATGTTTGGGTTACATGAATTGCTTTTGTGTAGTTTGAGTTAAAGTTATAAGTGTGCCCATCACCCAAATACCTCCTCCCCCATACCACCTGCTTGGTTTCCATCGAGTTTTTCTTCCACATGTGCCCATGAGGGTTGATAGATTAGCTCCAATTTAATAGTGAGTACATGTGGTGTTTGTTTTTCCATTCTTGCCATACTTCACTTCGAAGAATGGTCTCCAGTTCTATTCAGGTTGTTACAAAAGGTATTAGCTGACCATTTTTTTATGGCTGAATAGTATTCCATGGTATACATGTACCACATTTTATTCATCTATTCGTGTACTGATGGGCACTTGGGTTGATTCCACATCTTTGAGATTGTGAAATGTGCTGCAAGAAACATTTGAGTCCAAGTGTCTCTTTGATAAAATGATTTTTTTCCTGAGGTTTAAAACAGAGCCTCAAAAGCCTACCCATAATGGTAGGAATTTAATTTACTGAATGAGTGTTTGAGAATTAACAAAAGAAATTGCAAGAACATGATTCATTTTATTTATTTATAAAGCAACCTTTGCACTTATTTTTTAGTAATAAATTATTTCAAGCATAACTTTAAAACAAACTCCACAAACACAAGCACACATTATGTGCAAGAACATGTGCATGCGCATTCACATGGGAGTGCAAACATATATACAGGTACACACTTTAAATCACCCTATCAGAGAACAATGCTGAACTCCAAGAACAAAAAATAGAACTATAGGTCAAGACATGGAAATATTCTAATTACAAAGAACTACACATTATAATAGCATTCAGTACAAATGGCATGTTATGTTTTGTCTACCATGGTTGGGAGTCATATATCTTGTAACTCCTCCTGGAATGTCCTTCTTCCCCTTTTCCACTTCAGGAACTATATAAAATTCAGTTCTGATATAGTCTTTCCAGTGAAATCTTCAACAAATTCTTCAGTTAGAGATAATCACTCTACCCCTGGGGTCCCCACTGCACTTTATTGTCTCTGATAGTAAAGCATTTATCTCATTAATTGCTCATGTGGCTGTCTTTCTCTATAGATTGTGAGCTTCTAGAAAATAGGATCCTTCCAATATTTAGTGTTTTCTGTGCCTTGTAAGGGTGCCTAGTATACACAATCCTCCAAATTCTTCTTGTCAAAATAATAATACCAACATCATCCTATTTCTTAAAGGCTCTTGCATTTGGCTGTAACATCTTCTCTTGCCCTTTATTGTTATTCACCCTCTTATTCATTGAAGATATTGGCAAACAACTTACAATTTCTTTCCATCCTAAGTTCTGCCCTCATTCTGAGTGACTTACAAGTCCACTTGATGGCTCACCCAAAAATTATATCCTCACTTCTTGACTTCTTTTCTAATGACCTAATCTATTACATCTCAGCCACCTACTTCCACAGTTCCACTGTAAACCTCAACCATCACTCATAACTATTCCATTTCTAAAACCATTAATTCAAATATTCCATATTGTGATCACAACTTCTTCTATCAGCTTGGTTGTTAAACTCCACCTACCACAACCATCTTTGACTTCTTGGGACTACCAGTCCACTGACACCCATACTTTCTTTTAAATAATCAGTCCTCTTCGATTTAATATTCTTCCTTTTATCCAGTTTAGGTACATGATCAACACTATCCCTTTGGTTAGCCAAATATTAATCTTGAATGAAAGCAACATTCTGGGTTCTTCATGATTGCACACCTATTAATAGCCAGGAGATGCTTGCAACATGCTGTCTATTATAAATTCATCATAACTAACCTCAAATGGACCCCAACACTTCATAGCAATCCTATTATATTTTTTGGTCAATTTATTTTACAATGACTATTTTTAGCTTTTGCCCACTCTCTGAAATCCTCTGGTCTCTCTCCTCCCCTCTCTCTTTCAATTTCATGGAAAAAACAAGTACCAGTTGGGAACTATCATCTCATTCCACTACAATGAATGCCGATTTACTTACATCACCCTCCTTCTCTATTAATAGTTACAATATAAGAAACATCCCTACGTATAATCTAAGGTTAATCTCTTGGTTGTGTTTAAGAGTCCATCCTCTTCTGCCTTTCTAGAACCTTTGCTATGGATTATCCCTCTTACTCTAGCACTGTCATTCTGGTCCTCTTAATGGATTCATTTCCCACTGATTTTAAACATGTCAGTCATTTTGATTAAATACAAGACAAACAAAACATCCATACTACATAGTTCACTAGAAGCACCTTCTCTTTAACTGCCCCGAGAGCTAAGCATTTAGAAAAAGATGTCCAAAGTCACTATCTCAATTTCTGCATGCCACACAATTCCAGTTTGATTTCCATTCTCTTTAGTATACTAAGAGCTGTAACTAAGGAACTAAGGACACCGGTGATTTTTTTCGGCTTCATTATACTTAAAATCTCAGCAGTATTTGACTTTGTTGACCACTTCTTCCTTCTTGAAACATTCTTCCCTTGGTTTTTCCCTGAATCTTCTGGTTTTCTTCCTTCCTTTCTTAGACTCTATCTTGGTCTTCTTTGAAGACTATCCATCTACACAGCTATGAAATGTTAGAGTTCAAGGGGCAGTCTTCAGCCAGTGCTTCTTTCCACAAATATACTTTCTAGCCTTAAGAGATCCTGTATGCACATACCGGTTTAATTTGTCACCTAAACAAAGATGATTCAAAAATTTTGCCTTTGGCTGAGATCTCACCTTTTAGCAGACCTAAAGGTGCAACTGCCTGACATTTCTTTTTGAGTATGCTCAAAATCACCTCAAATTCATACTTGAATTCATGTTATTCATCCCCAACTAGAGCCCCTCCCCCCTTTTTTGTGTTTCATATTTGAAGCAATGGAATGATCCTTTTAGTTATAAACCTAGGAGTCATTGTAGGTAGCTTTCCTAAATCTCTCATGATGAATCCATAACCAAGACATGTCAATTTTATCTACTAATTATCCTTCAAATTGTACACTTTTTTTCTATCTTGATCTTTTAGCAAGCTTGGCTGAGTTACTGTTAACTAGTTTCTCTACACCTATTCTTGTCCCTCTCCTATCACTTATCCATAATGCAGTCAGAATAAATTTTTTTAATGGATAGATCTGATGCCACACCTTTATTTAATTCCCTCTAATGGTTACTTATTGCTCTTAGGATGGCCACATGGGCCTTCTTTTCATCCCTTGTCCTCACTGTGCTCACATCTACCAGCTGCCATTTCCTTTAATAGTAATATTTTTTCCTCTCATGTTAGCTTGCTAATATGTGTTCATATTGATTTAGGATCAACTGTCATTTCCAAGGAAAGTCTTTTCTGGCTTCCTTGAGAGGGTCACAAATTCCCCACTAAAAGGACCTTAGGTACCTAGTACCTCTGGAACTTATCATGACCCTTAATATTTTATTTTTAACCTTATTATGTTTAACATATCTTTCCCCCAGTTGTTTTACTAAACATTGCATCTTGACACCTAACACAGTACATGGCATACAGTATGTATTCAATAAATATTAGTTAAATAAATGACCAGAAATATGGCAATGTGCACTGTTCATTCACTGTTCCCAATGCATAATATATTAAAAGAATGTATAGTAATCAAGTTTCTTTCCCATTATATATGTTAACCTCTTTGAAATTTGTTTCAAATTTAGATCCATTTGGAAAAAAAATCATACTTTGCATAAATGAAAAGTCATTTAGACAAGGTTTAAGTGAAAAAAAGAATTGCTGCATTTTATAAACAAAATTATAGTAAGAATGACTTAACTTTTTGAAAGTTGAGTCATTCATAAAATAAATAGCAAGCAATAAACTATGCATTAAAATATATTAACAAATGTTTCTAATTGTTGAACTTTGCAGGTGTGTGAGATGATAATATTCCATTTGCTAACCACTGTTAACCAAACTTAACTAATAAGTTGCAATGGGCAGAGTTGGTCCTTGGTTACATTCCAATCATGGGAAAGCTAGTCTCCAATTTTAAAATTCCAATTTAAGAAGTACTATGTTTGTCATTACTGGAAAAGGGAATTCTAAAAGCAAATGGAATGCTCCATGTACTCAGTTTCATGCCAATACCAAAATACATTTTTCTAGCTTATTAACTTTTTCAGTATTTGTGTATAGGTAGGAGATTTACAAAGTTTAGGGCATAAAAACATATATTCATTTCATGTTAAACTGAAATTAAAATTTTATTTTTATCATAACTGTCCACTCCAAGGACTTAGCTTTCTTCAAACACTTAGAATTATTTTTGTAAAACTGACCACCAATAGCCCTTTAGTTAGGATTTATAAGATTGCCAATTCATTTGTCACCCAGGAATTACAAAGTTGGTTGACAGGAAACCCAGAAATCAACAAGAGGTCCTAAAACACCCAATACTGCCAGAAGCCCAATGCACTGGCACTATACTTTGGCAAATTCTCCAACCAAAAGCAAGCAGAACTATAAATGTCAGAATTGTGAAAACAGTGTGATCATTGTTGGGAGGGAAAGGAGATGAATAATGTGAGCAAGGACAAAACAGAGGCATAATAATGGAAATGAAATATCCTGACACAGAAGAAAATGAAAGAGAAGTAGATGAGTCTGAAGACAAAAACTGAAGGAAAAATATGTAAGCTATCACTACCGAGACTGACAAAGTCAAGCTGAGGGTGTCTAAACAGCAAGAGAATGTACTTAAGTTAATATATAAGATCAGAAGGAACAGAGTTAAGGCTTACACACAGAATACACAGTGTGACAGTGTGCTGCCAGTGAGCTGTCACCCAGAATTTAGGCATACAGATGTTCGCAGAATTAACCTGGTAAAATCTGAACACAGGGGAACCTCTTGGGTAGACAGTATAAAAATATGATCATAAATAAAGTATAAATCAAATATAGCTATTTGCGAAAAGACTATGTGAGCAGATTGGAAAGAGTCAACATAAACACAGGAAAGGGAACCACAGAGAGCAAAAGCTGGCACTGCCCAACTCAAGGAAATTCCAAATAAAGGGTTCCCTAGCTCAGAGACTTTAGAAATCCAATCTGTTCTGGAATAACTCGATTATGGGGATAGATGTATCACAGCCCAACACTGAATCATGCAACTAAAACCCCTTTCTGTAGTTCTACATTCCACGCAGCTGATGATCAATGGTCAGGAAAAGAACGTGTTCTACAATATAAGCATTGTCTATGTTAGATATATTTCTTAATAAACTAGGTTTCTCATTTATACACTCTCTTAAAAAAAGCTTATGTTTAATGTGAATTTGCTTTTGAAAGAATGAGGTTTTGGGGTGACAATGATGGCAATGATAGCAAGTTTCTGATGTTCAAAGCTAATGGCAGACTTTGGTTTGTAGACAAATTAAATGCTACTTTGAACTGACTCTTGGCTGGCAATCTGCTAGCTTGTCAATTAATGAGCCTTGACTGGTAATGCACTGACTTTGCCATGTATTTGAATTGGCCTGTAACAAAAATCTGTGGTTATTAGAAACCAATTATTCCCTAAGCTAGCATTGTTCCTGGAGAACTTGCAGTGGTAAGAAAGAAATCTAAGTATATCTCTGTTTCTAAGAGTATGTTAAAACTTCTGGTTATTATTTACCTATCAGATTAGTAAATAAAAAAAAAATGGGATAGCATGTTCTGTTCACAAGGCTGTGAGGAAACAGGTACTTCCATATATTGCTGGTAGAAATGCATATTGGTACATTCCTCCGGAAGAAAATTTGGCAATATTTAAGACAAATCCAACTTCTAGGAGTCTACCCAGAAGATACACTTTTAACAACAGGAAAAAGCTATACACAAGATTATCCATTGCAGCATTCTTATAAAATGTTGCATGAGATAAAATATTGTGTATAAAGCATATAGCAATGTAGTATTTTAAATCAGTGCAGGAGATCTGCATGTATTAACAAGGGTAAATTTTGAAAATAATGTTTTGGTAAAAATAAGTCCCCTTATCTGCAGTTTCATTCTCAGTGGTTGCAGTCATCCATGGTCAGCTGTGGTCCAAAAATATTAAATGGAAAATTTCAGAAATAAATAATTTATAAATTTTAAATTGTGAGCCACTCTGAGTAGCACGACAGAATCTCGCATTATCTGACTTCATCCCCAAAGGATGTGAATTATCCCTTTGTCCAGTGTGTCCAAGATGTAAATGCTACCTATTAGTGTACAGGAAAAAACAGTGAATATAGGGTTCGGTACTGTCTGAAGCTTTAGGCATGCACCGGGGGTCTTGGAATATATCTTCTACAGATAAGGGGAGACTACTGTGGCTTGTAGAATGGTATGTACAATATCACACTTATATTGTATGAGACCACACATGCAAAGTTTAAAAATATATGACATGATCCTACACTGGGTATATATATATATATATATATATATGTATGTTATTAAAATTATGAAAAATATTAGAAAAAACACATACCAAAAGAGTAACAGGTAGAAAAGAAGGTCAGTGGAATTAAACATTAAGAGATGGCAAAACACTGACATTTGTTAAATATAGGAAGTAGATCACAAGGACATTTGTTATATTATTTTCTATCTATTTGAAGTATTTCATAGATAACAAAATTAATTATGGTTTTATAAAGAGGACTCTGATTTGGCCATTTGTGTCACTTATTGTTGAATTATACTTTTTATTTCTGATGAGCAACAATCTAAAAAATCTAGAGTACTTAGTAATTATCTACAACTTAACTATTATTGAGCATATGCTGCCACCTAGCAAAACTTTACAGAAGAGTTTAATAATCAAAAACAAACTGGCTCTCTTCTTATGAATGGACTGTAATTAGAAAAAAAATTATTAAAACGTACTATTACCACCCAATCACGACAAAGAAGTTTTATAACTTCATTAAGTACATACAAACATGGTTCTTGACATTCTTATCTTTTATAATATGTGGAAGAAAATCATTTTGTTCTTTGGCACTTCAGTTTCCACCTTCACTGTCTTAAAAGAAATGGAAAGCAATTTTCTAATGGGCTTATTGGTAATTTTCTATCAAAAAATAAATAATGTCAGCTTTATACAAAGGCCCTGACCCTCCTATGAAATTAAAGTACTCCATCAGATTGCTTCACCTCTTAATTCTGATTTTACATATGATTGCTGCCCAAAGATACAAATGAGTAGAGAAAATCTTGCTCTAGTTTTGCAATTCGCTAAACGTTGTGGCACTGTTTTCAAGTGTGCATCCTTCGTTCTCTGGTTCTAATGGAAAGGGACAAAACAAGTCCACATTTAGGAGATTTTTTCCTCTCATTTGAACATTAGTTGTCACAGCTGTGCTATCCATACCTTCATCTACCCAATATATCTCTACTTATTATCTGCAGACAAGGTACTATGCTAGAGGTTAGGGTGCTATAATAAAGCAGTTAAAATTCTCCTTTCAAAATGTACATAAAGTACTACGGAAGATAAAATATACAATAAATAATCATAAGATGAAACAAAAAATGATGGTTTATTTCTAAGAATAGAACAATTAAGGGTAGAAAACATTAAAAGTTGGCAAATATAATGGGTGCCTCTGCACAGAAGATGTTCTGTGAAATTAAATACATTGTAAAATATTGTTATAAAATTAAATCATGTAACTTTTTAAAAGAAAAAGCTGTAAGTAAAAATTATGAAACAAGGATTTCTATATAATAAAGTCATAACTGTGAGTGCCAATAGCTCAAAGACGGTACCAGAGATATACAAACCTTTGCAAACCTGATGAAACATACAGACTGTTTCCCCAACAGAGATAGAATTAAAAACACAAATTTACATGTTAATTTCAGGCAGTTATAGGATAAGACCTCTGAAACACATCCCTAAATTCCAGTTTAGAAGAGCTAATCTAAGATATTAAGAATCATAAAAACGATGCTTCATGTTATTCATTTAACAGACAGGTATCAGGGATATGATTGGGAGCAAAAATTTATAGTCAGGTGAAGGGGATAAGAAATCTCTCTCTCACACACACATAAACTCTAACACACGAAGCACTGTTACAAGTGCTGAGAAAAAGAAGTAAATGGTGCTACAAGAGCTTATAAAAGGGGTAAATGAAAGGCAAGAATGGTTTCCCTAAGAAAGTGACAAATGAAGGAAGAGTAGGTATTAAATGGGACTATTGAGAGAAAAAGGAGTTTCAGGTAAAAGGAACAGCATGTGCCAAAGATCTATAGAGGGCTATGCTGGTAGCAGAGGAAAGCCAGGGCAGATCAAGTACAGAGATTGAGGGGTAAGAGACAATATAAAGTGGAGAGACTGACCTTGTTTGTATTGGTCTTCACCAAAATCAACAGGAAGCCAGCAAATGGATTTTAAGCAAGGGAGTGACATAATTAGATTGACATTTTGAAGAGAACACTCCAGCTGCAGTACGGAGATCAGATTAAAGTCTGAGAAGAGTCAATATAAGTAGTTGGGAAGCTAGGTTGAAAATGTAATTTGAACTATGATAGCTATGGTGATAGAACACTAAATTTTTGCTATCATATGCCCTTTCTCAGATATATTCCTCTTTGAAGTTATCTTCTGCCCATTTTCTATGAATTAGTTTTTCTTAATTTCCATGAACTATTTTATAGTACTGGTATCAGCCCTTTGTCATCTTGTCATTTTTTTTTCCTAGATAGTGGTAATTTTTCTTTTTTCCAAGATGGGGTCTTGCTCTGTTGCCTAGGCTGCAGTGCAGGGGCATGATCATAGCTCACTGCAGCCTTGCACTCCTGGGTTCAAGCGATCCTTCCACCTCAGCCTCCTGAGTAGCTAGGACCACAGGCACAGGTCACTATGCCTGGCTAATTTTTAAAATTTTTTGTAAAGACATGGTCTCACTGTTGCCCAGGCTGTCTCAAACTCTTGGCCGCAAGCAATCCTCGTGCCTTGATCTCCAATAGTGTTGGGATTATAGTTGTGAGCCACCGCACCTGGCTGCTTGTCCCTTTTTCTTTGGTATATTATTCCATTTTTATGTAGATAAATTTGCCTTTTCCCCCCCATATATTAATATTTTAAATTAAAACATCCTCCATCAGCTCTATTTTTATTCTGTCCTTCTTATCCCCTTTGTATTAGAACATATTGGATGTTAGTGTGGGATGCGTATACTTCCTGATTTGATAAATTCATTCTGTCATCCAACAAACATTTATAGAGCATATATGTTGCAGGTGATAGACACATAAACACAGGAAGACAGAGAAAGGTAAATAAGTGTTTCCAGAGTAGAAAGCACTTTGGTTGCACAAAGAATAGACACCTAACCTAGTCTGAGGTGAGTTAGTGAAAGCTTCCTAAAGGTCAAATTTTAACTGTTTTGAAGAAGCCTGGAAGTTAGCTAAGTGGAAAAATAGCAAGTCTTAAACGACTGATTCCCTACCATTTCCACCATCAAAGTCATTTCAAAATTGGACAGGAAGCACACTAGTACTGAATTCCCAAATTTATCATTGAGTTAAGATCTTTTATACATCACAGGTAATCTAAATAGAAAATATTAATAGCCCACCAAATGCTGTCTGGCACAAAGCACAAGCTTAAGGTATGTTTATGAATATTATAATAAATGTCTTCGATTTCCCTCTTCAATATATCCCGTATTCCACTGTCTACTGAAATCCAGACTCAATCAGGGAGTAACAAGTAATATATTTCAGTTTTACTTTCTACTTCATACCAGAAATCTTATCAATGAAAAGTTATCCCTACAGCATCCAAAACGTTTCTTACTATTACCCCTTTTCTGCTTATAGTAGTCCCTCTGCCTGGAACGTCTTCTTGTCCCTTTACCGAATCACTGACTGCAATGCCTGTGTAAGATTCCTGCAGACCAAGGACAAATATCACCCACTTCATTTTGCCTTCTTTGGAAACTTTTCTGCACTACTAGGTTTTTCTGGGCATTTTTCATACATCGTTCTGTATCATAGATGGGTGTTGTTTAAGCTTTCTTACCTGAGCATAGGTTACTATAAGATATAAAGAAAGCATGTCTTAGACAACTATGTAATCTGAACAGTGACTTGCTCATACACAGAATGAGGATGTGATAAAGAACTTCCTTTGCTGTATGTAGCTGTGAGGGCCTCATTTGATCCTTGCTTTTCCAGCTTACTTCAAGACTTTGAATAACATTATTTCGTTGAACAGAAGCAGAAACGGTAAAGGGGTAAGTGGCAGAAATGGTAGCCTAGTGACATAAATTACGTTATGGAGGAGATGGTGGCGAGGGCAAATATCTGATGAGACTGAATTTAAGAAAGACTGGATTTAAGAAAAAAAGGAATTGAGGACAGCAGTATAAACAGCTCTTTCTTGAAGTTTTGCTGTATGGAAGCAGAGAAATGGGACAGTAACTGGAGGAGGAAATGCGTTAATGAGCATACACAGTCTAATTCAAGGTAAGCAATTTCAGCAACAGCTCTTAATCCCTCCATTTTCGGCAGCCAATAAAAAGCAGGTAATGTGTACAGAGAGTTTATTAAGGGTCAGGCACTTGCAAGCAAACACTTTACATAACTCAGTTAATTTAGTTCTCACAACCACCCTGTGAGGACTATCAATCAATAACTTTGTTTTACAGCCGACAACACTGTACATACAAATTAAATCATCTTCCCAAAGTCTCCACACATAACATTCGTGGGGCCTGAGGACCAAAAACATGCCTCGTGCTTCAGTCACCTAAACACCGAGAAGGGGAATTACCCGTTGCCAAACTGCGAGCTCAGGAAAATCAGCCTGGGCCCACAAAGCAGCTCCTCCAGCCGCACCCTCCACCCCCGCGCCCGGCCAGACCACGCGTCCGCGTCCGTCGGAAAGACGCAGAAAGGCGGGTTACGAGGGCCCTCCAGGACAGCCCCACAGGTTCTCAGACCTCGGCGCTCACCTCGTTATTGAGGTTCAGAGTTCCGGGCTGGGCCATGGTAGATCAAGGAATAGGAGCCGCCGCTGCCGGCACGTGAACTCTGTCAGACCGCGGCTGCGTCGTCACGCCCCCCAACGGCAGCCTCTTCAGTCCAAAACTCATCCGCCGTCTCCTTCAGCCGCCGCCTGAATAAAAGGGAAGCTGTCGCTTAGAGGGGAAAAACGGAACTGAAGGACAGCAACTTCCGGCGCAGAGGGCGACGCGCCGGAATTGCGCGTTCCTATGGAAACCAGGCGAGGGCAGGTTGCCCAGAGGGCGAGGTGTTAGCTGACGTTAGTTGCAATGTTTAGGTTTTCAAGATGTAGTTTTTATTATATTCATTTGTGCGTACTGGGCTTGGCATTGTAGGGGCCTTGGTTTTTGTCTCCTAATGGGGGGCGAAAGTTTTTGTGAAAGATTCAAAAGCCTGAATGGCGGGCGGATATTTTAAATCCAGTGTTTGTGAAAATTGCGTTTCTAAGAAGCAGGCTTAAAAAAAAAAAAACAACCTCTCAACTTTTCTTTCCAGCCTCACATTGTAGCTGATACGTGGACGTCTTTCCCTGCATACTGTGTAAAGGTTTAAATTTAGATAATGAACATTTGAAGCAAAACCAGGATGCACGTTTCCTACTGCTGGTGGAAACGGTTGTTTTAAGGATTGGCCTGCAAGCAGAAGAGACCTGTGGGAGTGACTCTGAATTAAATAATACATTAATTTGTAGTTCACACCTTTTAGTATTGACCATTAAAATCAGTGGGGCCAGGGGGAGCAGGAAGCCAGAGAACCCATCTGAGGAGGCGAGGGGCAAGACCACACATGACCTGAGACTAAGTGCTTGGCACATGTTCCATTGTCCCACTGGACTTCACTTACAAACTCAAATTCAAAAATAAGATTATTGGCCGGGCGTGGTGGCTCACGCCTGTAATCCTAGCACTCTGGGAGGCCGAGGCAGGTGGATTGTTTGAGCTCAGGAGTTTGAGACCAACCTGAGCAAGAGCGAGACCCCGTCTCTACTAAAAATAGAAAGAAATTATATGGACAGCTAAAAATATATATAGAAAAAATTAGCTGGGTACAGTGGTGCATGCCTGTAGTCCCAGCTACTCAGGAGGCTGAGGCAGGAGGATGGCTTGAGTCCAGGAGTTTGAGGTTGCTGTGAGCTAGGGTGACGCCACGGCACTCTCTCTAGCCTGGGCAACAAAGTGAGACTCTGTCTCAAAAATAAATAAATAAATAAATAAAATAATTTCAAGACTGTGATCAAAGCACATTTAACCAAGGCCGCCTACTTCTGAGCATTTGTTCAAGAAACCAGCCCTGTCCAGAGCAATGCTCTTAACTTGTGATACTGTCCTCCACTTGGAATAGGTCTGATTTGTATTTGGATTGATATTCTTTTAGTTTGATATGTGGTTTGGTCACAAATGGGTTTAACTGCTGACTTTCCATTTGACTAGTGTTGCATGAAAGTAGTTTTGCCATTACTAACTCATGCACTGAATTGTAATTTTTTCCTTTGTCTTACCTCCCCTCATTAAAATTGAGCTCCTGGAGCGTAGGAGCTTTTTCAGGTCCAGGTGGGTTGTAGACACTTCTCAGATGGATACATAGGAAAGAATGTCAGATAATAAAGTTAAATGTAGAGCTTTATGGAAAATGTGTCTTCTAATTCAGGAGAAAAGTGTTATTATGACCCCATAAAGCTTCAGAAAACGTATTATTAATACAAAATTTCTCTGTAGCTCTTAAAGGCTCTTGAGTATACCTTTTGCTTCCCAAGACCTCAGATCTCAAGCCACTATATTCTCCTCCGGACCAGCATTTGTTTTCTTCCCTTTCCTAGCCTATGCTCTCTCCTTTGCCTGTGATGCTTCCTCTGACACATCTGCTTTCTCAAGTGCTGCTTCTCAAGACCAGGTCAAATTCCATGCATCCCTTTGAAGAATTCTTTCCAAAGCTCCCAAGAGAAATTAATTTTTTCTCACCAGCAGTTCATATTTACAGTATTTATGATCATCTACTTTAATTTGGAATTCCTTGTGTATTGGCTATTCTTTTATGTGAGAATCTCTCAACAATTTTAGATGCTTTTGTTTTTAGAGACTAGTATTCTTTTTCATTTTCACAATATTAATGTGAAATCATTTGTCCCTGATATATCACCTTCAACTCAACCTACCTCCCTCTTTTGATTCTACGATCTCAAAAATTATTTTTATTTGTTTACAAAGGTGGTTCTGCTAAATTGCTGTCATTAGGTATGCACATTTTCTCTAGTGATAATTTATTCTATCAATTGGGCTGTAAGCTTGTCTAGAAAGCAATATATCAAACAGCCTCCCCATTTTATTCCTGAAGGACTGATCAATTAAATGCTATTTGGTGTATGAAATGACAAAAATGCAACCAGTTTGAGACACTTTTCCTGGCTAGTACAGTGCTCCAATTAGTGGAACTAAGGATCCACAAACACTGTCAAGAGGTACTCAAATTTTTCTGTTTCAAGTTCCTCGAGAGTTTATCAAATCCCCACTCTATTAGTCTGCTTGGGTTACCGTACCAAAATACTGTTCTGGGTAGTTTACACAACAGAAATTTATTTCTCACAGTTTGGGAGCCTGGAAGCCCAATATCAAGGTGTCATCAGGATTAGTTTCCAGTGACAGCTTTCTTCTTGGCTTGCGTACAGCTTCCTTCTTGTGGCTACAATCTTACATGGCCTTTCCTCTGCACATGTGTGAGTGAGCTCTCCAGTGTCTCTTCCTATTGGATTAGGGTTCCACCATTATGACCTTATTTAAAGTTAATTACCTCCCTAAAGTCTTTATCTGTAAATAGGATCACATTGAGGGTTAGAGCTTCAACATATGAATTGGAAGGGAGAGGCACAATTCAGTCCATAACACCCACTTTCTTTGAGAATTCATCCATGATTACCTCAAACAAAAGTAATCTTTTCCTTTTCTGATATGTCTGATTACTGCTATTTTTCTCATTTTGCACTTTTCTTAAATTGTAGTCATACATTTATACATCACAACTAAACGATGTTTAGCAATCAGAACAGAATTAAGAAATAGACCCACGCATATGTGGAGAAATGATTTTTGACAAAGTTGCAAAGGCATTTCAGTGAGGGAAAGGTAGTTTTCTCAACAAATTTTGTCTGTATAATTGGATATTTGTATGCAACACACACACACACATACACACACACACACACCACTTAGACCTATATCTAACACCATATGTAAAACCAACTCAAAATGGCTCATGTATCTAAATGTAAAATCTAAAACCTCTAGAACAAAAAATAGGACAAAAACTTTGTGACCTTTGGTTAGGCAGAGGCTTCTTGATGTCAGACCAAAAGCAAAATCCATATAAAAATATTTTGATAAATTGGACTGAATCAACAATAAAACTTCTACTCTTCAAAAGACACTGTGAGGATAGTAAAAAGAGAAACCACATATGAAAAGAAAAATTTTTTAAATTACATATTTTATAAAGGACTTTTATCTAGAATATATAAAGAACACACCACACTCAATAAGTAAAAATAAATAATAAAAAATGGGCAAATGATCTAAATATTTTACTTAAAAAGATATGCAGATAGCAAATAAGCACATGAAAATATCTTCAATGTCATTAGTCATCAGGGAAATATAAATTAAAACCACAATGGGAGTTCATTATACACTTATTCAAATGGCTACAATTAAAAAGTTATATCAAGTGCTGGCTAGGATGTGGAGCAACTAGAACTCTCAAACATCACTGGTGGGAATGTAAAATGGTATGACCACTTTAGAAACAGTTTGGCAGTTTTTTAAGAAATTATAAATCCACCGTATAATATAGGCTTTCTCCTCCTAGATCAATAAAGAAATGGAAGACTTGTGCATGAACGTTCAGAGAAGTTTTCCTTGTAGTAGCCCAAATATGGAAATAATGCAGAATTCCATTCAATAGGCAAGTGACTAAACTATGATATGTGTGTGTGTGTGTGTGTATCACAATTTACTGCATGGATGTGTGTGCATATAGATACACACACACACAGTTGAACACCATTCAGCAATAAAAAGAATGATACACTATAACATGGATGAATTTCAAAATAATTATGCTCAGTGAAAGAATCCAGACAAAAAGGGTCCATACTACATCATTCAATTTATAGAAACTTCTGGGAAATGTAAACTAATGTATAGTGACAAAAAATAGATCGATAGTTTTATGGGGGAAGTGAGGAGGGGGGACTGAAGGATGGGGTAAATTATAAAGTGTAATGAGGAAGCTTTTTGAGGTGATTGATATGTTCATCATCTTGATTTTGGTGATGGTATCACAGTATATACATGTGTCAAGACTTATTAAAGTATATACTTTAAATATATGAAGTTTATTTTGTGTCAGTTATACCTCAATAAAGCTTTAAAATAAATACTCTTACCCTTGAATTAGCAATCTACTTCTAGAAAAATATGCTACAGTTATACTAGTACAAATTATTGATGATGCATGCACAAAGCTATTAAGTGTTTACAATAATAAAAGGTTGAAGGGAGCTTGTCCATCAACACATAGCTGATTAAGGAGCCATTAAAAAGTATAATAAGCCCTATATTTACTGGAATGAGAGGCTTTTCATGATATATTACATAATGAATAAATCAAGTGTCACTGCCCTCTAGTATGCTAGTGTTTGTATGTGTTTGGAGAAAGGATATATTTACACACATATACATACACAGATCACATTTGCTTGTTTGAATAATATCTTTGTTTCTTAGAGGGGATGTCAGTGCCTAGGGGCCACAGGTAAAGTCTTTCTACCATGTTTCATTTTGTACCTTTTGAATATTGTACCATGTGTTATTAACTTTTAAATCAAATAAAATTTAATATATATTCTCATAATTTTTGTTGCAATTGTGAATGGAATATGTTCTCTCATTTCTGTCTGGTTGTTGCCAGTATGTATACAAACTATGGATTATGATTTTTTTTGTATATTTGTTATCCAATCACTTTTCAAGTGTTTTTTCTTTTTTGAGGGGAGGAGGATTTTTTTAAGTATGCACCATAGTATCGGAAAGATAATTACCTATTTTTTCAGTAATTATAACAATTATTTTTTTCTTTTGTATGATTACATTTACTAGAACTTCCAAAACAATGCTAACTAATAACAGTGATAGTAATTATCCTTTATTTTTTCCTTATTTTAATGGGAATGGCTTTAACATTTCACAATTTAAAATGATATTTGGTGCCATTGTGAAAGGTGTTGCATCTTTGATTTGATTTTCAGCTTGACTGTTATTGGCATATATGAAAGACACAGATTTATGTGCTTTAATTTTGTACCCTGAGACTTTACTGAATTTGTTTATCAATTCCAGGAGTCTCTTGATTGAATCCTTGGGATTTTCTAGATATAATAGCATATCATCAGCAAAGAGTGAGAGTTTGACCTCTTCTGCCCCCATTCGGGCACCCTTAATTAGTACAACCCTTGTGGAAAGTAATTTGGAGATACCTCAAAGAGCTAAAAGTAGAAATACTGTTTGATTCAGCAATCCCACTACTAGGCATCTATCCAAAGGAAAAACAGACATTCTATAATAAGGACATCTGCACTCTAATGTTTATAGCAGCACAATTAACAATTGCAAAGATGTGGAAACAATACAAGTGCCCATCAATATATGAGTCCATTAATAAAATGTGGTATATGTATACCATCGAATACTACTCAACTACAAAAAACGATGGTGAACTAGTACCTCTTATATTTTCCTGGATAAAGAGTACATGTGGTGCATGTTTTTCCATCCTTGTGATACCTCACTTTGAAGGATGGGCTCAAATTGGTACTAACTGATCAAGATAAAGGTGTTCACATGATAGTAATACTCTTGGGGTGCTAGTCAGGTGGGGAGGTGGGGGGACAAACCCACAGCTAATGGAAGTGGAGCACACTATATGGGGGAAGGACACACTTGTAGCCCTGGTTTGGGCGAAGCAAATGCATTACATACATGTAACCAAAATGTTTATGCCCCCATAATATCCTGAATTTAAAATAAATAAATAAAAATGATATTTGGTGTCTTTTATGGTGAATAGTTTAATTAAATTCAGGTAGTTTTCTTCTATTTTCTGAGAGGATTTTTATGGGTAGAAATGGTTGCTGAATTTTGATTGCTTTGATCATATTGTTTTTTCCTTTTAAGGTGGTCCCCTCATAAGTGTTCTAATTCTATGGTAGCTGTTAGAAAGTTATGGGCCATTTCTAAGAAGGTGGTTATAACTCTACACCTTTCTCTTTTAGAAAAAGAGAAGTTATTGGGAATCCTGTCTTTTTTTAAAAAGCATATAATTTATAACCCTTAGTCCCTGAACTAGCATTAGTAATTAAACTCACAACAGATTGCAACACAACTGTGTTTCATCCACAATCCAGAGCCACTGCAGTAAATTTTTATTATGGCTCTGCACTTTCAATTCCTTATCCCCTGGGTGGCAGTGTTGCTCTCCAAATTGCACATTGCAATTGAAATTGCTAATGTTGAGGAAAGCAACCTAAAATGAATGGTAGGTGATAAAATTTTCTTAATTAGAAGGAAAATAGATGGATCTACCAGTCTTATATTTCTTTAATGCCTAGGATTAACACCTTAAGGTTTCAAAGCCTTAAGGCTTCTCCCTACAAGGTCAAGCATTGAACTTGGGGCACCAGGGAACAGGCCTGCAGGCTGAATCCAATACCCCAAGGACTTGATCTGTGTTGTTCAGGGGTACGGAGGGGAGATTTGTGAACTAATCTTGGGAGGCAAGGGAGCCCATGTGGACAGAACTGAAATGAAAGTGTAGTGTGGGTCCCAGCTGCAGCACACTCGGGGGACACCCCTCTTCCCACAGGAAAGTTTCACTTCTGTCTGAGGCGGGATCCCAGACAGGGAAGCCCCCAGCCTGCAGTGGCACTGAGGGTGAGCTCAGTGAAAGAGCCACAGGCAGTAAATACAGTAGCTGAAATTCAGACACAAGACTAGTTTGTGCAAAGATCTTTCTTTGGTGTCGCAATATTCATACGTTCATTGCTAAGAATTAGCACAGTGGTGGCAAAGGGAAAAACTCAACCCCCAAAGTGGCAGGTATAATAAATAAAAAAAAAAAAAAAAGGAAAGCATTAGGTATCAAAATGCCTTGTAAATTAGTTGTGTGAACTTAATCAAACCAGTTAGCTATTTTGGACTGGCAATTTCCCTGTCGATCGAATAAGTAAATGGAACCATCAATGATTTTTATAGACCCTTTATAAATAAAAAATTTATATGTTCTTTCTGAATACTAATTTTACTCTAAGACGCTTCTGGGAAACGTGCATTAGAAAAGAACGTTTACTGCCATTTCCTCTGGAAACTTCTGGAGATAAATGACCCAGTCTCATGCAAAAACAAAGTTAGGAAACTTGCAAGAATAATCTTTCCATGTGACCTAACAGAAAAAGCCTTCAAGGATTGAGCAGGGTTCTCAGGAGCAGCTGCTTCCTCTCTGTTGGCACGTCCACTACACCAAGGCTTCCACAGAGAGTGGGGTCCACATTTTTCCTCTTAAAGAGCTGCAGCAGACCCAGGGGTGCTCAGACTCTTATCTCCCTGCTTGCCAGCCCTTCCTGGTGCTGCCCACCTGGCTGCTCCAGCAGAGCAGGGCATACCTTGAAGCAGAGGAACGCTAAGGCTGCTTGAGCACTCCACGGGCAACTCGGGACCAGCACGCTTCTTTGGAAGTGAGTCGCTAAACTAATAAACCTTCTAAGTGAAACTAATAAACCTTCTAAGTGAAACACTAATCGTGTGTTAGTGAAACACTAATTATTTAAAATTCATTATATATATATATATATATATAAAAGTAAAGAGTATAACTAGCTACTGTATAGGAGATAGGTAATTGGCAAATCACTAAGCTAATATCTTTACTAAATCAATTCTCTAACAGAATTTTTGCCTAAATTCCATTTGAATTTTTA
Organism: Eulemur rufifrons; assembly: GCF_041146395.1. Taxonomy (NCBI): domain Eukaryota; kingdom Metazoa; phylum Chordata; class Mammalia; order Primates; family Lemuridae; genus Eulemur; species Eulemur rufifrons. The sequence goes on along the minus strand of NC_090999.1, from coordinate 87,189,004 downwards.
TATGAAGTGCTTTGATTAGATTTATTACTTTATACCTCTAGGAAATCTAAAGAAAAGTTCTAGGAAGTTTATATCTTAAAAATTTGGAATAACTAGTTAATGTCATGTAGCCAAGTTTTATAGAATTCAAACTGATAGAGCTAAAACTTAGCAATTTAGCATTTTGGTTAAGGGCTTTGGCTCTGGAATAAGACTATCTGATATCAAATTTCAATTCTATCTCTTACTAGCTATATGCTGTTGGGAAAATTATGTAAGCTCTCTGTGCCGACGTTTCTTTATTTGCAAAAATGGCAATGATAATCTATCTCATAGGATTGTTGTGATGATTAAATGAAAAAGTATAGAGTTCTTGATGAATATTTACCTCTCAATTATTTGAACTGCTGTTATTTTCATTATCTCATTTGATCTTGACAGAAACCTTGTGAGCTAGTGTTGGTACACATGAGGGATTCATGCCTTACGAATAACAAATATGCCTAAGATCATAGAGGTAATAAGGAGGCAATCCAAGTCTCCTGACATAAAATCACTGGTGGCAGTTTTATTACAGCTCTATGATATGAATGTATAAATTACATAATAATTTGTGACTACTATTTCATTCTTTCCCATTCACCTGATTATTTATTAATTGTTAAATAATTAATGAGTGAAGGCACTATATAAACTATAAATTCCTTCACATATACAATTTCTCTCTTTTAATTATTTGCCAATTAGTCCACAATGGGCCCAAGTTATTGCAACAAAGCCTGTAATACCTTAAAGCTAAGTTCAGAAAATATTATTAAAACTCAGTTCAGATTCATTTTCAAAACAGTAATTGGCTTTGACTCATTTTAATAAGCATGTTCGAGTATCTATTTTGCAAAGCATTGTACTAGGTTCAGTGGGAGATAAAAGAATGATGATGAAGTCATTGTCCATGACCACCATGGGCTTACTTACCTTAAATAACTCTAATACTAAGACAGACTGGATTAAGTATGTGGTAAGAGTATAAATTACTAATGAAGTATTACAGGGGAGTGAGAGAACAATTTAACTAGAAAGCTTCCTAGAAGAGGTAGGATTTGAGTTCAGCAATGAAGGAAGGATGGCACTTCAACAAAATGCTGTAGAATAGGAAGAAAATTCCCAACTGAAGAAATTAATTGGATAAAGGTGAGGTAGTAAAAGACACTCTATTTCAAAAATAGAATAAAGCTTCTAAAGAATTTTTCATAAACTCCTAAAAGTTTCCAAAAACATTATTAGGAATAGTAATAAGAACATTTTTACTTTCTTAAAATATTTTTGACATACACCCTCCTAAAACTGATAGGTTTCTTAAAAATTATTAAAAATTTTTTAAAATGAAGCAAAATGTTTTGAAGCAATAAACAAAATTCATGAATCTTAATAGACTGGTAGAAGTGGGTTTCAAAATACCTGGGAATTTATGGATTTGTAAATGACTGAATAATCTTTAAAGGAAATTTTGCTGCATTACATTTAAACACAAAGATGAAAATTTGGGAGAGACTAAAGCGAATAGCATTGTGAAAGTTGATTATAGAAAATGGAGGCCATGTCATACCCAACTAACATGGGGTCAGGAGGCCATGGACCAGGGCATCCAGGTACCTGCTCCAGGAGGTGTCTTTGCAATTCATCAGAAAAACCACGAAGACCAAACCGTAATTTTAAGATTACATCTTACCTTGTAACTGCTGCCATTCACCACTCAGAACTTGCCAGCTCCTACAGGACACTGCTGGCACCAATGAATGGTCAACACAATTTATGTAACCTTCCTTTCTTCAGTAAAAACCCAGCCTTTCCCTTTGTTCTTTGGACACAGGGGCTACCTTGGTTTGTGTGCTCTGTGTTGCAATTCTGATGCTTATATATTATTCCCAAATAAAAACTTTATTTTTATATATTTATTTAATGTTGGCAGTATAAAAGCCTGCTCAGAGAAAACATTTTTAATTTGAACATGACCATGGAGTTGCAAGGAATCTGTAGCAAATCTACTGGGCCACCTTTCCATCAAGACCAAGAGAGAGGCAGGATGTATAGCCTGAGGAGTGAAAATTAGTAGCTCGCTTGGCCTCTCCTTGATAAAATTCAATGATATTTCTTTGGTAAAGAGTAGGGTTAGAGAAAGAATGCTGTTATTTTGTCCAATTCATAGTCAAGCACTATCTCTGTGTCATCACTTTTCAGCTATTCCTCAATGCACTCACTGTACTTTGGTCACTTCCCCTGTGACTACTGCACTGGAACTCTGTTGTCAAAGTCAGCAGTGGCCTCCTGGGTACTAACCTGGATTTCAGAGTGTCATGGGAACAAGATTATTATCGCAGTTCTTTGCCATTGATTGACTGGCCTGACTGTGTTGGCTGAGCCACGGACCCCCTTCCTCTCTTGCCTCCCCACAAGCATTACTGTCTAAGCCAGAAGCCTTGCCAGATAGTGGCCACTTCATACCAGACTTTCTCATACCCAGCCCTAGCCACAGGGACACTACTGATTCAACAAAAAATTGTCCAGCCCAAATGTCAGTAGTGCTGAGACTGAAAACCCCCGATCTATGCTCACATGTGTAACAGTCGACTGTGTAGTGCGGCGAAGCACCAAGGGCTGGGCTGTGGGAGAGGACGGCTCCTGCTGTGGGACATGAGGGAGGGGGAAGGCTTCATCTACAGAGATTTTAAAATCCATAATAATTCTGACTAAAGGTCAATCTGCCTCTATTATCACCAGGCATTAGAAATTCTAAAAAACAGTCATTGATAAATCTCCTCCTCCCCAAAATATTTTGACAGCTTAAGTTCTCAACAATTACCTCAGTTTTACTGTTAAGTGTTAATAACATAGATGTAAGATATACCGTTGGCACTTGTTATTGTCCCTAATGACCATCATATTCTATATGAAAGTAAGTTTGGAGAACTGCCAGTTACACAGTCTGCCCCTGACATGTGAACTCAGCTATACCTATTCAGTGTAAGTTCGTAATTGCTTGGAATTAACTTAGCTTACTTTTTGATGCAGTTCATTTCCCACCACTGTGATGGAACATATTCCTGCATTCCTAGATCCATGGATTCAAAAGGAACAGTGATAGCTGTATGCAATTTTTTTAATTATCTTTTTTTCCTAGCGTGAGGTTTTAGATGAAGATAATCAGACACAAAAATATTTTGAAACAACTGGAATCAACCTTGAAGGTTGTACAGTGAAACACCAAGCCTTAAATACTTCTTTTTTTTTTTTTTTTTTTTTTTTTGAGACAGAGTCTCACTTTGTTGCCCAGGCTAGAGTGAGTGCCGTGGCGTCAGCCTAGCTCACAGCAACCTCAAACTCCTGGGCTCAAGGGATCCTCCTGTCTCAGCCTCCCGAGTAGTTGGGATTACAGGCATGCACCACCATGCCCGGCTAATTTTTTCTATATATATTTTTAGCTGTCCATATAATTTCTTTCTATTTTTTTTAGTAGAGATGGGGTCTCGCTCTTGCTCAGGCTGGTCTCGAACTCCTGAGCTCAAACGATCCGCCCACCTCGGCCTCCCAGAGTGCTAGGATTACAGGCGTGAGCCACCGCGCCCGGCCACTTAAATACTTCTTAAGATAGGCAAACAGAAAAGGTGGAGAAGGCTATTCACTATGCCAGTAACCAAAAGTAAGAAAATGGACATCCACATAGACAAAATAATCAAATTTCAAAGAAGAATGCCACGAGAAACAACAGAAGATGCTGGTATTACCATGCCATAAAAAAATCTAAAGAGCAATATTTAGTGCCTCAATTGTTTTCGCTAAGAATGGACATTTATTCTTAAACAACTGATCAAATGATGCTCATGTATGTTGCCATGCATCCGTTCTCTCTCTCTCTGAAAAAGAAGAAAAATTTCTGTAGTTATAATTAATATTATATTAATAGAAATTTATGATGAATGTTCTGGTGAAAATGTTTGAGTGGAAATATTTTTGACTGCAGAGTCAAAAAACCCTGGCATACATCCTGAAGCAAAGACACAGGACAGAATCACAATTCTGGAATACATTGTCAATGGGATTGCAATGGATCTATGCCAAATTTATTATTATATTTAAGACTTTTTCTCACTAGTTGTATATGTGTTACTTCACGTGAAAGAAACATCAACATTAAAATTCATTAAAAGTGTTCTTCAATCAACTGTAAGTGAAGAGAAATTGAAAAATCTGGCTACATTGTCTAATAAACATGTATGTAAAGAAAATCAATTTTTGATAAATTTGCAGAGGTTTGGACTTGAAAACTAAAACTATAATGTTATAGAGTGCTGTGACACACTGATCTGTAGAAATAAGTCTATTTTTCTGTTTGGTTAGTAATTTATTAAATTTACTTGTCACTCCTACATTCTGTATGGAGCCTTTAAAATGATGTTTTCAGAGTTTATTTACACTCACAGAAAGCAGATGGTCCGTAAAACTTACGGATAGTTATAGTCTCCTTAAATTTACAGTATACATATATTTGAAATTTAAATAGAAGTCCATTTTCTTCTAAAGTAATTATCTAATATATTCTTATAAAAATTAAAAAGGATGTTTGTAGTTTTAAAAATGTACATTTAACCCAAATCAAGATTTTTCTACAAATGATACCTTTTTCCAAAAAGTTAAAAGACATCACAGAATAATGTGATGTTAAACCAAATAATCTCATCATCATAGAGTGTTTTACTTTTAAGAAATATTATGTAGTATTTCCTTTTTAACCTTTCATGCTAGATTTTAACTGTGTGTGTGCTATGTAAACATACTGGTTTAAGCCTAGTCATTCTATTTATGCAGTACACTGTCATGTCTGAACAGTTACCATATAATGTCATACTGTAATTGCAAAAATGGAAAAAAGACTATTTATGGTAAAGTCTAAAAACTCTTTTTAATAAAAGGCAGCCCTCATTGCGGTAATTTTCTGTAAAAATTACCTCTCTTCCTCTTACCTTTTTTCCTCTTTGAAATACATTTTATAACATGTTAAGACACAATGATATTTATATCACTTTAATCTAAGTTAGCCTTTTACATGGCTGCTTTCATTTTGGATACACTGAATTTATCAAAAGACACCAAGCTTAGACTCCTAGACAATTCCAGATTTTTTTTGTCCCTTTTTAGGTAACTCTAGAATGACTTTCCTTAGAAAAGGATATCTCTAAGAACTTAAGGAACCAGAAGAAAATGAACGACACAACACAGCAACTTAAAACTTGTACCATTCAAAATGTATAAATATATTAATAGGTTCTTTGAACCTTTCATTTACAACAAGAAGTCAGAATAACTTTCTGACTATAAATATAAAAATACAGCACATGTATTTACAGTGAGAAACCTCCCAAGTTGTGGCACCAATGTATTAAGTCTTACATAATACACAGCCAAAAGCATTACACATTCATTGTCAGATATTCTGACGCATTATCCCGAAAACATGTTTGATACACAATGTTAACTTGTAACAAAGTACGGCATTTACTAGAAAAGATGAGTTTCATCGCAGAAACAGATGTACAGGATTTCAACTTTGAATAAGTCCTAGAGATATATTTTAAAGCTATAAGAGAAAAACAAGATTTATCTTTAAAATAAAAAATGTTTTATAGATAATTCATAATTAATACTCTTTATGGTCTTACAATGTAGCACATTTAGAAATTTTCGAACTCTGGAAATTTTGACCAGTTAACCTATTTGGCCTTAACATATTCTAAATTCCCTTTTGAGAATCACGTTAATGTTTTTTCAGTCCATCAGTCCAAAACCGATGAAGCAATTCTTTTTCTTTTTCTTCTGTGGTGGTTTATCCTCAGGGCTGAATCTGTGCGGATGCTGCTGCTACTGCGAGAGCTGGACTCCCAGTCTGAATCGGAGAAGGAGGAAGAGGTTGTGGAGGAGGCGGAAGATGATTAACTAGAGGAGCTTTCACCAGTGTTACTATCTTCTGGGGAGGGTGAAGCAGACGGTTTGTCAATCTGCGGGAGAATCACGGGCTGAACTGTCATTGCTAAGCTAGTGGAACTGGTTTCACTCTTAGGCCTTCTATTCTTGGTCTTCCGTTTTACATTAGTTTCTCCCATGCTTTGTTGTGATAATAATCTGTTTTGTTTTTCTTTAAAACTTTCTTTAGTGCTGCTGTTCTTGAAGTCCTACCTAGGCATTTTCTTTTTCCTGTGCATTTTTAAGTCCAATGTCAAAATTCCTGGCCAGGCAAGGTGGCTCATGCCTGTAATCCTAGCACTCTGGGAGGCCGAGGCGGGAGGATGTTTGAGCTCAGGAGTTCGAGGCCAGCCTGAGCAAGAGCGAGACCCCGTCTCTACTAAAAATAGAAAGAAATTAGCTGAACAACTAAAAATATATAGAAAAAATTAGCCGGGCATGGTGGTGCATGCCTGTAGTCCCAGCTACTCGGGAGGCTGAGGCAGGAGGATTGTGTGAGCCCAGGAGTTTGAGGTTGCTGTGAGCTAGGCTGATGCCACAGCACTCTAGCCTGAGCAACAGAGTGAGACTCTGTCTCAAAAAAAAAAAAAAAAAAATTCTAAGAATTTCTGACATCTTACATGTTGCTTATTTGTTCCAGCTTTTCTCCAGGTTATGAGCTGTTGCATGGGACAGTTTTCCCATTTTTAATGAATATATAAATATAATTTTAAAATGTTAATTCATTACTTTTTTCACATTTTTATATTCTAGCATTTAATTACATTTTTAAGTTTCTATTTATTTACTACATGATTTTATATACAAAGTTCAATAAAAATAATTTCATTATGTGCTTTTTTTCCTGGCCATTATTATTATTTGTTTCTTTGTACTATTTCAGAAAATTTTTTTCAATATAGAGAAGGGTGTTGTTAAAAATGATTTTTTTCAGCCCAGAAGTTCAAGGCTGCAGTGAGCTATAATTGTGCCACTGCTCTCTAGCCTGGGCAACAGAAAGAGATCCCCCTCTCTTTAAAAAAAGAGATATTTTCTGGACATACAATAGGTTATCCCACTGCTGTACTAATATTACAGAGATACTTAAAGTTAGTATATATGTAACTAAACTCACCATTTATCCTTCACACACCCACATTTAAAAAAGCAACAAGAATTTAGAATCTCAGCGAAAGGCATTATTATCCACACCACCGTCCTTGACTTCGTTCTTCATTCAAACCCCACTCTCACATAACTAGTCAATAATCTAGTTATTTAGATTCTCCCTCTTTTGTTTCTCCTGAGTCTCTTCATTTCTATCCCCACAGCAGCCACTTTCAGCGAGGCCCTCACTGTTTCTCTCCCAAGTTGTCTTCCCGCCTTCAGACTGAGCACTAGCAATCCACTCTCCACAGTGCCGGGGAGCTTAGCGGTATTTCTTAAACAAATCTAATCATGTCATTCCCTCCATAAAATCTTTCGCAGAGTTTTTCATTGGCTTTAGGATAAAAACTCAACTTCTTAGGATACCAGACTCTTCATCATCTTGTCCCTGCTGACATCCTCAAGTTTAATCCTCTGCTAAAACTTTATAAAAATACGAAAAACTTAACATTTCCTCTGACATTAGCTGTTGAATGGATTCTTGACCTGAAATGCTTCTTTAACATCTGACTCCTCACAGTTGCCCAGACGTCTATCTACAAACCCCTGTTTTTAGCCTTAGCCTGGATAACGTCTCTCAGATGCTATTTCCCCCCGGCAGTTGGGGTGACCTCAGGTCAAATTAGCAATACTCCTCAATTCATGGCACATTCTCATCACCGTCAGTGCAAGGTTTCTTTCATGTTTTATTTACCCATTTCCTCTATTCACTTCTATTTCCCACTCTCTACCCTTGAAGGTAACCATTTTATTATATTTAATAGGTATCTTTTTTATGGGGAGAAGTATTTTTATTACATGTGTATTACCCAATTCTGTTTAAAATTCTTCACTAAGCATTATGTTTTAAGTATTATATTACTATGTGACTATAATCTCATGCTTCTAATGGTTGCACCGTATATTACATTTTACCTATCTACTCTCTTGATGATTGATCCCCATTCCTGTCACCAGAAATAATACATCATTGAACATCCTCATACATGTCCATTTATAGATGTTTGTGAGAATACTTTTTTGTGGGGTTATGTGCTGGTAAATGTTTAACGACCTGCTCTCTGTGAAAAAAAAGTATGTGTTTGTTTATTGTAGGTTGTATTAGTGTAAAAGATATGTAGCAACAATGTACAAATAGTACTAAAATATATAACATTCTTCATTGTAAATTCACAGAGATAGTTGATTCTCATAGAAATCTTTCATTGATTTTTCCAGAACTCTTGTATCGTTGGCCAAAATATAGTTTCAATTGATGAGTGAATGTACTTGTGAGATGAATATTAGTTGGTATTTCCATTTACATTAATGAATAAAAAGTGAAAATCATGAAGACATATGTTTAAACTTCATTTTTTCACAAGCAAGCTGAGAAACTTCTTTACTGAATTAGATAATAGTTCTCAAATACTGAAAGAACATTGTGCTTCTTACAATGAATAATTATAAACACAAACTTTTCAATTTAATCTTCTTTATTAACATTTTCTTCACTGTCATAAGTCTAGAGTCAATCAATAAAACAATAAGTCAACCCCTGACTTGTAATGTTCGCTGTTATCCATGGTGTAAATATTCCAACCATCATCTATTTCAAACTACCAGAGAGGGTTACTGAGTGGGGAGATGAGAAGAGATGCAATAGCACACTATTGTGTGGGATTTACCATACAGATTGAACAGATGCAATCTTAAGAGCATACATAATCATACAATGTAGTAAAAGAATTAGGAAAGGATGTATTTTGAGTATGTATTACTGTTGTTTCTAATATAATTTACTTATTCTAAGCTTATATAAGTTAATGTTTAATAATGGCTATATTCAATAGCAGATTATGTTCTTGGTATTTTTTTCCTCTTTTGGTGTAGGTTTACTGTCTGAGGAATCTCATCTACTCCTAATGCTTCATCTTCCTTTTGAAGTAATATTTCCCAAATCATGCTCTGTACAATATGCTTCAGGGATAGATCTGGCTAGAAAAATTATTCTGTAATCAAATATATTTAGAATTTTCTGTAGGATTCATGATGCAAAGTAACAGTAAATCCTATGATAGTTGTAAAGGAAAAGAACAAAAGTCATTCTATAAAAAAGACACCTGCACCCGAATGTTTATAGCAGCACAATTCACAATTGCAAAGATGTGGAAACAACCCAAATGCCCATCAATTCATGAGTGGATTAGTAAATTGTGGTGTATGTATACCATGGAGTATTACTCAGCTATAAGAAATAACGGTGATATAGAATCCCTTTTGTTCTCCTGGAGAGAGTTGGAACCCATTCTATTAAGTGAAGTATCCCAAGAATGGAAAAATAAGCACCACATGTACTCACCAGCAAATTGGTTTCCCTGATCATCACCTAAGTGCACATTTGGGAATAACACCAATTGGGTATCGGACTGAGGTGGGGAGTGGAGGGAGGGGATGGGTGCACACCTACATGATAAGTGCATTGCGCACTGCCTGGGTAATGGTCACGCCTGAAGCTCTGACTGGGGGGGTGGAGAGGGGATGGGCGGGACATGGGAAATATATATAACCTGAACTTTTGTACCCCTATAATAAGCTGAAATAAAAAAAAAAAGAAACCTCTCAACCATGTTTAAACTAGTCCTTTCCGATCTTATTGGAGCATAGACTGTATCATAATACATTTTTAAATATTAAATCCACTGAAACTAGGTATACTAATTTGGAAAATGTTGGCTAAAAGCTATTAACTCCCCCCTTTGTAAGACATAAATCTAGTCCTTTCTTTTATCTGAACTCCAAAACTGAATTTCCAACTGTCCCAGAAGCACTTCAAGATTACATTTTCTAATATTAGGCCCATTAAATTATTTTATGTCTACCCAGCCTAGAATTCTATATCTAAACAAAAGAGGAAAAAAATAGACTCATGAACTAGGCAGAATGATGAATCACCCATGTATAATAATTTTATGTCAAACAAAAGAAACCCACAGTTAGTCTTAGATTTCAATTTTACCTTACAATTAAGATTTTTGCAAGATATCTTCCCCAACAAAGTGAAAAAAATGGTCCTTTCCCTTGAAATAAATGTGACTTTTTTTCAGTTTTCAGGAAGTAAACTCTTAATTTCCATATTATCATATTTGACACAAGAAAACCTCATAAGATCAATATTTTTAAATGTAGGAGCTAATAGCAATGTTGTATGCTTGTACATTCTTAGTGAAAAGTGCTCCCTATATGGGACCACTAATAAGAGAAGTTTTACGCCAAAAATATAAATGCACTTATGAAATGGCTTTTAATGTTTTATAAGAAACAAAGTTTCCTATGGTCATAAATATTTAATAAATTTACTATGGTTTTAGTCCATTCTTCTTTGGCTTTACATGTCCAAAGAAATGAGGTTATCACTGCTTGTGGAATAAAAGAGAAATGGGAGTCCCTATGTTTATGCATGCAAAGGCATTGGAATAACCTTAAGCTTTGCTTGACCCAACTCTGCAGCTGTGTAAGAAAATAAAGACTATGTTTGCAGTTTTGTTGACTCCATATATAACTGGGCTGTATGATAGCAATCAGTTAATAATTACAATATTATGGCTCTTGAAAGTTTTGCTATGTCAAAAATGTTGAAACAGTACATAAAAACTACTCTTTTCTCGCTATTTGTGTATTTCAACCAGTATTGAATACTATATTTTTTAAAAAGTGAGACCGTATTATAATGTATTAATCCTATAAATCTCTCTTGATTTGGATGCTTCCTTCCTGCTAATTGTATTCTTTTACTGTAATGTTTGAGCTAGCAGTAGACAGGCAAGGAATGATTAGACTGTAGTTCAATATTTAAAACTGTTAAAAGCTATTTTGCATTCCATACTTATACCCCAATTCTGTAACCCAAATTGTTACCAGAAATGTTCACTCTGATATTTTACCTCATGTCAGAAAAATAAATCATGCCATTTTCCCTAATACAAGCCTTCTCAATTCCCATTACTTTCTTCTCTTGGGCTTGGCTCCGAGATTATCCCACAAACCTGAAGCTGTCATGAATTTTTCCCTTTATCTTAACTTTTGCATCAGTTGCTGAATCCTGTTGGTCTTTTTCCTAAATGTATCTCATATGTCTCCGTACCTCTGCATCCCTACTGCCACATTTCTGTCTCAGGCATTAATCATCTCTCACTTGCCTTTGGAACAATCCTCATAGCTGGACTTTCTACTTCTAGAATGATGCCATCTATTCTAAGTGTTGTACTGTATCCAGAGTAATCTTTGTAACAAGGATATGTAATCATATCACTGCCCTCCACAAAATTCTTCAATGACTCCCCACTGCTCACAGGATAAATTTCAAACCTCTTTACCGTAACATATAACACCCTGCCTCTCTCTGTAGTGTCATCTATTCCCACCCTTGCCTTTATATGCCAGAAATGCTCAATTACCTGTAATCTCTAGAATACTCTGCTACTAAAAGCCTTTGCTCAGGCTGTTCCTCCTGCTTGGGAAGCTGTTTCCTTGCCTGATACATATTTACTCTTTCTGCATGCACCTGACAAGCTACTCACAACTCCCTCTTCCCTTTCGTCATTCAAAGCTTCATCACCCCCGTTGGTCTGTGAGGCCACCAGGACTATTCTCATCACACTTTTTATTTCTGTGTATTTTATTTCTCACAAGAAGCCCAGGACTCTCCCAGGCTTGTATTTCACTTTATTTGACTCCATTTCCTACCCATATGCCCAGTTCTATTCCCTAAGCTCTCTGGAACTTGTGACTTGTCTTAATCTCCTGTATCTTCAACCTCTTCCCTAAACATTTCCCTTACTTTTGTGCTCTAACCAAAACCTGGATGAACTCTTACCACATTATTTTTCATGGAATTTTCTCAGAAAGTAGTTATTTTTTCTCCCATTGCTCCTGTGTCACTGAGCCTGGAATTGGAATAAGTGCACTTTTTTGTTTCTTTCTCTTGTATCTAGAACATTTTTCCTCTCTCCTTCCAAAAAGCCTCCAGCATTAAAGCTTCTGCCACTGGACTTTTTCACTTGCTATCATTGTTTCTGTTAGCTACACTCTGGTCAATCTTTCTCATTTGTTGAGTACTTAATTACCACTCACTATTACTTTTTCCAGTACAACAAATATAAAATTTGATGATTTCAATATTCACGTCGATTCAAGTAAATGAACCATCCAGTTCCCTGCCCTGGTTTCTCAGTCCCTTGACTTTCCTCCATTTACTTTATTTTTCACTCTCAAACAGTCGGCCACTATCGGGCACCTTGTTTTCTTTTCCTTTCCATTATTTTATTAAAAAACTTTTTCAAACATACAGAAAAGTTTAAGGAATTTTTAGTAAACGCATGTATACTCACCACCTTGATTCTATCATTGATATTTTACTGTATTTGCTTTACAACATTATCTATCTATCTTTCTGGGTATTTACCTATCTTCCTACCTACCTACCTACGTATCTGTTCCTCTCTTGACCATTAATCCATCTTCCTTTAGGTGTATTTCAAAATAAATTGCAGATATCAGTATACTCTCCTTTTAATACTTCAGAATGAATATCATTAACCACAGTTTAATATTTGTTTGCAATAGAAGTAATTCTCTCTAACATATATATAATTATTTGTATAATTATATTCTTATATTATTTAACATTAAAAACTTATTTATTATATATATTTGTATAATTATATGTATAACATATGTGCAATACATAATTCCCTCTGAAATATCTATTATATACATGCATATATATGCAATTATTTGCATGCCTACTTTCCCACTGGACTATGATCCCTTTGAGAACATGCACAATGATTCACTTAAATCTGTATCTCCAATGGCTAGTCTAGGAGCATTTAGTAGGTGGTAATTAAATGCTAATTGAATGAATGAAAGTATCCTCATATTAGCACTAATCTAATTAGTCAGTTCAGGTAATGGGATCATTGCCACTGGATCAGTCAAATCCAAAATTAGATTACTTCCACAAAGCAGACAGGGAACAGTGCCAGGATGTCAGAACACTTAGACTGAGTTTATAGACAAAGCAGGCTTTTCTGAAACACTTTTCCTACATTTCACTCCATCCTAAAAAGTGACAAAATTGAAATTTACTGCATGAGCAAAAGGCATAACACTTAATTGCTTTCTTCAGAAGGGTATGCCTATCACTGTAGTTACATTTATTTTCTATTATGGTTAAGCAGAGGCTAACATTTATATTATTAGTTTAGTATGCCAAGAATAATCACCATTATAGTCTCTTAATACAGAATTACTCCCAGAGTGTGTTGTACCTTTGGGCTTAGTTAAATAAAACTGTATTGTATGTAGCAGAAAGACACCACTAAGGAATAAAATGTTCACATCAAATCTTGTTAGGTTATTTGGATCAGATACTTAGTAAACTGGACACAACCTGACTTTCCTTTTAGACATCTATGTTGATTTTCTGTGGTTGCCTATAGTATAAGTTATACTAATGTCATCATGTTAATGAGAAAATTAGGACTGTGTAATACACCATCCTCCCAACAATGTAATGGCATAATTTATCCCTCCTGCTAAGAGAATCAGTCAGCATGCCTACTGAACAGATGCAAGGAAAGAGAAATGTGTGAGATGCTCTGATGGGATGACACCATCCATGATACTAAACAAGAAGCATGTGTCATAAATGTGAACCTTATATAATAGAATAACACCTTTTAAAACACAAATGTGATCATAAAACCATCTGCTTCATAATCAGCTTGCAAAGTACATCTGGTATTGCTATATTGGCTTTACAAATTGTTCCTAAATGCATTTTAAAAACATAAAGTGAATACAGATAGTCTATGGATTGAGAGAGTAAATGTCCAGATGGCTTTCTTTAGTACCTTTATGAATTTCATCATTGTATTTCTTAATTACGCTCTCTCAGTAAGCATGTTAACTGTTACCATTAAAAACACATATTGATTAAATGAGTGTTTGAAGGACTCAGGTAAATGGCGGTTTTCAACTTAGTTTTGTAAGTTGACTATAATTTTAGTTCTACTTAATTACTCTTTTCTATTAAAATAAAAGAAAATATAACATCATTATAGTCCTTAACTTCAATTATGATATCATATATAATATGACTATTTTGTTAGAGAAAATAAGAAAGTTGAAACTGGTAAATTAATGTACAGCAGTCAGTGGGTTCTGACTTTAAACAGATAAAGAAAGAAAGATTAAAACTTAGTCTATATTCCAAAGACATCCGTAATTTTCACTATAATTGACATCAGAGAATTAGTTATATCTTTAATAAGACTAATGTTTGAGTTGGAAGTAATTATTTTCTGATTGAGTGCAATTTTCCTCTAAAGTGAGGAAAAGTTCTCCTTTGGACTAGTTGGAGAAAATCTATGAAGAGTTTATGTGTAATAGAAGGTAATTTTAACTATTGTATGTACTACTCTTCTCATTATAACCCTTCTCTTGTGAGAGTTTGAACTATTTCCTTAGTCAGGATTTATATTTGCATGTGTGTTTTCTCTCCTGCCAGCACTGGTATTTCTAGTACAATCCTTTCCCTTTTGCTGTCCTGGAAAGAGTGGAAGGAGTGTTTCCATTGAAATGTTTTAACAACACTTAACATCAACATTTTAAAAAATACATATTGTCTTATCCAGTGTTGGTGACAATATGAGGAGAGGACCAGTGCTCTTGGTAGGTGTGTTATACTCCAGTATTCTAACACTTTTTAGAGAAATTTCATGATATGTATTAAAATGTAAAATATATATACTGTTTGTTTCAGCACTTTTCTTTCTAAAAGTATAGATACACTTTTCAAATATACACACATACATATACTCATATGTATTCAAGGTTATTTATTGTACTTGTTTGCAAATTGTGAAAAACTGGAAATAAGAAAATTATTGCCTGATAAGGGAAAAGTTAAAAAAATTATGTCCCATTTATGCTGATCTTTTTGTTAAAACTATTTAATGCTTATAAAAGTCTAAAAACAAACAAAACAAACACAAAACTGTTAACAATATGCCTACATGCTTTTAAAAATCTGATCTGTTTTCTAACCCTGGGCTTGGATCAGGGGAGACTTTATCTTTCTATGTTATACAGTTTCATTATGCTTTAAGTATTTTACAACCAGCATATATTATTCTTGTAAACTGGCAAATAATAAAGAAAATAAATCATTTTAATGGTTTAAATGGATAGTTGAAGTGATTTTAATTTCTTTATTCCCCTTACTCCTACATACAACAATTATTAACTTTTGCATTTCATACTGCCTTTGAAATCCTCCCCACACTTTGCTATTTTAAAATTCAACCCTTCCTGTAGCATAGTTGTTACCCTTTCAATGCCAAGGTAACATTCTACATATTTCCAGTGTAATTTTTCAGGGTTAATATTTTTATTCTGATATATATTGCACATTTCTTTCTGAAAATTTATTTTTGCTCCAGAATAATTTATTTTCTGTATAGCGTCAATGTATATGTTTTTGGCGGTCTTATTTTTAGAAATTTCTGCAATGTAGTTATTTCAGTCACATTCTTAGGCATTTTTTCCCTTATTGTAGAAGTCCCTGCTATAAAAACTGTAGAATTTGTTTGTCATACAATTAAATGCCATTAGGGTGATAATAGAGACCTACCCAGAGAATGCAATTAAAAAGGAAAAAGCTAGAGGAAAGGCTTTCAGTTTTTCTCTGTTAATCATGATACTAGCTGTGGGTTTGTTGTATATATTAATAGCTTTTATCATGTTGAGGTATGTTCCTTTTATACCCAGTTTTCTGAGAATTTTTCCATGAGAGAATGTTGAATTTTAGCAGTTATTTTTAGTATCTATTGAAATGATCATATGGTTTTTGTCCTTTATTCTGTTGATATGATGTATCACATTTATTGATTTGCATATGTTGAACCTTCCTTGAACCCCTAGGATAATTCCCACTTGATCCTGATGAATGGGATGCCCATTTTCATCACTGTTATTCAACATAGTACTAGAAGTTCTACCCAGAGCAATTAGACAAGAGAAAGAAAGGGCACCCAAAATGAAAAGGAAGAAGTAAAATTATCCCTGTTTGCAGATGACATGATCTTATGTTTACAAAAACTTAAAGACTCCATCAAAAAATATTAGAACTGATAAACAAATTCAGTGAAGTTGCAAGATGAAAAATCAACACACAAAAATCAATAGCATTTTTATGTGCCAACAGTGAACAATCTGAAAAAGAAATTAATACAGTAATCCCACTTCCAATAGCTATAAAAATGAAATACCTAGGAATAAACTTAACCAAAGAAGATACCTATAATGGAAACTATAAAACATTGATGAAAGAAATTGAAGCAGACACACACAAAAAATAGAAAGATATTTTATGTTTATGGATTGGAAGAGTCAATATTGCTAAAATTTCCATTCTACCCAAAGCAATCTACAGATTCAATTGAATACCTATCAAAATGCCAATGACATTCTTCAGAGAAATAGAAAAGATAATCCTAAAATTTATATGCAACCACAAAGGACCCAGAATAGCCAAAGCAATCCTGAGCAAAAAGAACAAAGCTGGAGTAATCAATTTACCTGATTTCAAATTATACTACAAAGCTATAGTTACCAAAACAGCATGGTATTGGCACAAAAACAGACTCATAGACCAATGGAACAGAATAGAGAACCCAGAAATAAATCCACTCATTTACAGTCAACTCATTTTCGACAAAGGCACCAAGAACACACATTGGGGAAAGGGCAATGTCTTTAATACATGGTCCTGGGAAAACTGAATGTCCATACATAGAAGAATGAAACTATATCCCTATCTTTTACCATTTACAAAAATCAAAACACAATGGATTAAAGATTTAAATGTAAGACTTGAAACTAGTAGAAGAATACATTGGGGAAACAATCTAGGACATTGATCTGGGCAGAGATTTCTTGAGTAAAATCTCAAAAGCATAGACAATCAAAGCAAAAATGAACAAATGGGATCACATCAAGCTAAAAAGCTTTTGCCCAGCAAAGGGCACAATCAACAAAGTGAAGAGACAAGCCACGGAATGTCAGAAAATCTTTTCAGACTGTTCAACTGACAAGGGATTAATAACGAGAATGTATAAGGATCTCAAACACCACAATAGAAAAAAACAAATTGTCAATTTAAAAATGGGCAAAAGATATGGATAGGCATTTGTCAAAAGAAGACATAAAAATGGCCAACAGGTATATGAAAAAATGCTCAACATCACTAATAATCAGAGAAATGCAAATCAAAACTATGATGAGATATCATCTCACCCTAGTTAAAATGGCTATTATCCAAAAAGCAGGCAATACTGAATGCTGGTGAAGATATGGCAAAAGGGAAACCCTCGTACAATGTTGGTGGGAATGTAAATTAGCACAGCCATTACACCCATAATAAAGAACAGTTTGGAGGTTCTTCAAAAAACTGAAAATAAAGTTACCACATGACCCAGCAATCCCACTGCTGGGTATATATCCCAGAAAAGGAAACCAGTATCTGCACATCCATGCTCATTGAAGCATTATTCACAAGAGCCTTGATATGGAATAAATCTAAGTGTCCATCAAAGGATACTTTACCATTTGGATAAAGAAAATGTGGTATATTTATTACATATAATGAAATATTCTTCAGTCTTAAAAAATAAAGTAAATCCTGTCATTTGTTACAACATAGATGAACCCGGGGGACATTATGTTAAGTGAAATAAGCCAAGCACAGAGAGAGAAACATTGCATGTTCTCACTCATATGTGGGAGCTAAAAAATAAGTTGATCTCATGGAGATAGAGAATAAAATGATGGTTACCAGAGGCTGTCGAAGATAGTGTGGAGGGGGAGACAAAGTAGGAGTTATTAGTGAGTACAAAACTACAGTTCAATAGAATGAATAAAATTTAGTGTTTGGTAGCACAATAGGGAGACTATAGTTAACACTAATTTATTGTATATTTTTAAATATCTAAAGGAGTGGAATTAGAATGTTCCTAAAACAAAAAAATAATAAATACTTGAGGTGATGGATACTTCAATGACCCTACTTTGATCATTACACATTGTATGCCTATATCAAAACATGTACCCATAAATATGTAAAACTATCACGTATCCAAAATAATTAAAAATAAAAATTCAAAGCCTCAATACAAAAACAAAAAGAAAATTAGTAGACCCCAACAAACTTTGAAATAAAAAGCAGGACAGGGTTTAAGCAGTATACATAGCTCTTATCTCTAAGTAATTTCTATTTGAGTTTACCAAATCACTTACCATAGGCAGTAGATGCCTCGACAACTATAACTTCATAAAAGAGAATTCTATAATTCCTTAAGGAAATGTATAGAGCAACCATAATTAGAATTAGAACTTTTAGAAGTCAAAATCAAATGTTAAACCAAAAAGCTACATAAGTAATAAAAGTATCTATATATCTATCTTTATCTATTCCCATAGTTTTCCTATATAGAATAAATTTATTTTTCCTCAAAGCATATCACACAAAATATAATATATTAATGCCACTGATCAGGAAATGCCAAACATTAACTGAGGAATTCTGGTTTCAGCTGATTGTGTATATATTTATTTGTTCCTTCTTCTCTCTGAAACATAATAACAAGAAAAATGATATGTAATAGTAATGGAAAGGTCATCTTTGAAGAAGCTAGGAAACTCAGAATTGAAACATATGAAGGTAATCAGTTAATCACCATGAAAAACTGAACCAGAGTGAGGCTGGAGGCTGAAAATGATTCTGTTAAAGTTGGGCAAACAAGAAAAAGGCATATTTCTTATATACACTGAAGAAAAAACTATATGACACTTTTCTTAGAAGAACAATATTGTGAGTGGGCCGCTAGCAAGTGCCTTCAATATTGTGCTAAGAAAAGGGCTGAAGGAAAAAACTTGCAGACATACCATTTCTGCAAGAAGCATTTTACTGGTGTGGCAGAGTGAAAGAGAAATATCAACGGTGCTGAGGTTGAAAAACTTGGTAATAAAGGATCAATTTTTGGTGATCAGGGAATGGATACACAGTGGTTTATGCAACAGCAGTGAGCATTGAAGCTAATTAAAAGTAGAACCAAGATAAAATGGCTGTAGGAATTATGGTTATAGAAGAGGATGTTCTTATAGGCTTTGATAATGTAGAAAGAAGTTAAAAGTGACCAGTATCTGGATATGGAATAGGATTGTAGGTGTAAGGTGAGATAAGCATGCTAAATTCCACTTTCAATTAATAGGTGATGTCTAAACTGATAGGTAAAATTATAAACAATGAAGTATTATTTCAGAAACTCTGAAGATGAACATTTGAAGGACTAACATGTAATCAGTCCAAATCTGATGATAAGAGAAGAAAATAAGGAGAATGGAAAAATTGGAAGTACTAAAACTTGTTAATTGTTCACAGTAAGTGGCAGTTGTAGAAAATGGCTACTTTCTAAACTATGGGAATAAAAATATTTTATAAACTACCTATAATGATAAGTTCTGTAACTAATATAGATGATAATCTTCTAAATTATTAAGACAAAACATTGCCTTTCTATATATCCTAAATTATATCAAAACATAAAATTATTTAATTTCATAGATAAAGCATCATAAGATTGAATTACTAAAGGATTACTTTGGAAAAGAAAAACAAATGAGGTGACGTTGGAACTTCAAAATCAACAAGGAGCAAATAAATTAGGAAATGTACTGCTAACTCTATAGAATCTTTACAATGCTTAATAACAATCTGAAGTGAAAATTTCAAACTATATCAACGTAGGACATTGAGGGACTAGAGCGAGGAGAAAGAATGAAATATAAATATCCTATTATGGTCTTGTTCTATTGGAGGCAAGTCCATCTTGATTAACTCTAGATATTTTAAAAAGCACAAATGATAAAATTTACTACTAATGACTAGAAGTAAAATGTATAATTTAAAACTAATAGAGAAAAAGAACAAAAAATCAAAACCAAAAAGAAAAGGAAAAAAAAAAGAATAAGTAGAAAAGAGGAAACAAAGAGAAAGCATAGTAAAAACAAAACTACAAAATGAAATAGCAGCAAGAAGTACAAATATGTATATCAATAATCACTGTAAGTGTGAATATGTTAAATGCGCCTATTGAAAGAGATAGCAGCTCAGAATGATTTAAAACCCCCTAAACCCAGGTAAATGCTTATTATAAAAGATATTACATATATGTTCATTATAACACATAATAAGCAGGGGAATATGTCCAAATAATAAGAACAATTCATCAAGAAGAACAAGAAGATGTAACAGTTGGAACTTTTATGAACCAAACAAATTTGCTTGAAGTCTGTTAGACAACCTGAGAAATATAAAATCTATAATCATAGTGTAAAATTTTAATATCCATCACTTAGAAGGAATAGATTAAATAGATTAGAGGTAAATAAGATTATTAAAAATTACAACCTCAAATACTAGATTTAATCTAATAGAATGGTATGATTTTTCTCTTCTCCAAATATAGAATACACGATTCTTTCAAACACACAAAAATGTTTTTCAAAATTGTTCATGTTTAAATCCTGGAGTAAATCTTAATGAATAGCAAAAATTGTTTTCCTGGAGATCACATTTCCTGATCACGATAAAATTAGATGTCAATAGTAAAACAAAAAACAAAAAAAAAAAAAAAAGAAAGAAAGAAAGAAAGAAAAAAGAGTATACAACAAGAAAATAAAAACATACCACTAAATAACTTTTAGGTTCAATTGGAGCCCATTCTACTAAGTGAACTATCACAAGAATGAAAAAACAAGCACCACATGTACTCACCATCAAATTGGTTTTAACCAATCAACACTTAAGTGCACATATAGTAGTAACATTCATTGGGTATCGGGCAGGTAGGAGGGGGCAGGAAGGGATGGGTACATACACACTTAAAGGGTGCGGTGACCATCTGAGGGATGAACACGCTTGAAGCTCTGATTCACATGGGGCAAAGGCAATAAATGTAACCTAAACATTTGTAACCCCGCAACGTGCTGAAATAAAAAAAATTAAAAATTAAAAAAAGAATAAATGCTAATTATAAACTGTTCATAATCGAAAAGCAATATGTACATCACATATCAAAACTTGTAATTAAGGCAGTACACTCAAAAATTTATGACTTAAATACATCACAAAACAATAAGTATTGAAAACAAACAAAATAAGCATTAATCGAAGAGACCAAAAATAAAAGCAAACTATGTATATCTCTGCCATACTTAGAAGAATTTTATTACCAAAATTAATAAAAAAGATAGTAGAAATATTAAAGAATACAAAATAATCAAAAATTCCAGAAGATTTTATCAGTGAATCTAATTATTTCTTTGAAAATGGAAACTTAAAAAATCCTTTGGTAAATATAAAGAAGAAAGCAGAAAGCATAAATAATTTTAGGCAATATAGATTTAAAGGTGATTAAAAACTTTATGAAGTTAAATTATAACCTCTAGAGGAAATGATAAATTTATAAGATCATATAAATGACCAAAATTACTCAAGAATTAAAATGAGTAGGTTAATGATCTAATAGTATTTATTGGAGAGTTTATCGAGATTGAAAGATATAGGACCAACATACAAAAATTAATCACTTTCCTTTACCTCAACAATAAACATTTACAAAATGTTGAATAGAAAAATGAAATTGAAATATTAGTCCAACAGTATGATGCTATTTATGTAAACACTCTACTCAATTGAAAAACAATACTCTTTTTTATACTGCTGTGTATATATGTGTAGATAAATATAATAAATATAAAATTGTGTGAATGTTTTCATGCCAAATTAATAGTAGTGGTTATCTACAGAATAGGGGAGGAGACTAGGATAGTGGGTGGTATTCATATTTTAAAGAATATAGATAAAAATATAAGTATTCTGTTTAAAAGAAAAGTAGAGGTATTATATCTAAACAAAATTCAGTAGATTGATTATCTTCTTTTATTACTTTGCAATAAATATTCAGTTAAAATGTAAAGATGTCAAAACCAAAAAATTTAGTAAAAATTAATAAAACTCTGTTATGAGGGTATTTTATTAGGACAATGTAATGAAATTCTGAGTACTGCATCGCAGTTTTCCTTTAATAAGGTATGGGATTGTTTGTGTTGTAAATCAGGACTGTCCTAGTCAAACTGGGATGTATGGCCACCATAATTATGTGACCATGGAGCTCCAAATACTATCAGGTCATTGTAGTAGAAGTTCATTAGGTATACTTAATATTTCCTAGTCTAAACAAATACCTTCTAGCTACAGAATAATAGAAAAACAAAGTCACAGTCTATGGACCATGCACTCTTCATTTTTAGGACTAGTTCCCTGTTTTTGTCTTGTTCTCAAAGGCTAAAGGTTTGATTTGAGATTCCCAGTAAGTAGTCAAAAGTTTGTGCTTTCATTATGTACTTGTCCTCGCTTATATGAGACTCTTGGTTTTGTTTGATACAGTCTATTTGATTGATACCCAGCACAAGCTGGATCTTTATGAATGCCAGTACCACTGACCTCATACTCACACTCACCATTTTTCCAGTTTTAAATTGTTCATTTAAAAAAAAATTTGAATTTTCACTGTTTTCAAGTCACTGTTTTAGAAAATTGTTTTTTTAATTTTTTTTTATTTCAGGAAATTATGGGGGTACAAACATTTTGGTTACGTTACGACTTTGCCACATCCCCACCATGATTGGAGATGTGCCCTTTCCCCCCTTACAACACTCACCTCGTCCATTAGTTGTGAGTTTACCCACCCCCGACCCCCCTACCCTCAAAGTATATTATTACTGTGTGAGCACCTTAGTGTTGATCAGTCAGTGCCAGTTTGATGGCGAGTACATGTGGAGCCTATTCTACCATTCTTGCGATACCTCACTTCAGAGGATGGGCTCAAGCTCTATCCAGGTAAACATAAGAGGTGCTGGGTCACCATTGTTTACTCTTGAAGAACTAAAGAATTAAATATTTTTAATAGTGATATTAGGAGGCTTAGTTAAGAAGGTGACATGAGCTGGATAAGAAAGATATAAAATAAGATTTTTGACAGTTGGAAGCGATCCAAAATTTAGAGCACAAATAAAGATACAAAAGTGAGACTTCAAGATAAAAGAGACAGGAAAGGAAATTAGTGTCAACTGAGTTCTTTTTGCCAAATGCTATGCTAGGCACGATCCATATGAATTCTATGAAACTACAGAAACTGTATGAGGTAAGCTAGCTCAGTCCATATGGTTTGCAAGTGCATACTCCTTTCTTTTTATCATAATTCTAAAGTCAAGTTCCTGGTTGGGACTTGGCTGTAGTACACTTAGCCTATGAGAGAGTCCTTAGAGCAAAGAACTGGAAGAAAAGATTAAATATAGTTTTTATAACTAGTTTTTGACAATTTTATCACCCGCTAAAGAACTTGAATTTTAGTCTGGAGATTTTGTAGTCACATCACTGTCACGATCTCTTGTTGCCAAAGTAATAAGCAATTGGGGTCCATAAAGGAAAGGCAATAGAACAGAAGAAGGGAGAATAAAAGGATCTCATTAAGGCACTAAAATGTCTAGTAGTAATATTTCTTTGACATTTCATATGTATCCTTAGGAACTAATCAAGTATGTCCTGTGAAGCTATCTGGATCAAGGACATCTCTTTGCTTTTTCAGAAAATATAGGACAGTGATGAATTATATGGAAGATAATTTGATAATCTTTTTCTGCTAAAAGTTAGTTTTGAAAGATAGCTATGTCCTTTATTTATTCATTATGTATATCTTTTTCACATTAAAAAATGAGGGGGCTTTAGCTTGATATAGGCTCTGGGGATAAAGAGAAAGAATGAATTATCTCAGAATCAGCAGGTTGTGTGGTTAAACCACAGCAATGACAACCTCAAATTGTTACTATTTTTATCTCCCAGGAAGGATGAAAAGGGAGAAAAGTTAAAGATTAAATACAATAATAACCATAATGAATAAAAGTATTCAACAGTAATGAATATTAGTAATCACAGTGGTAATGAAACAGTAACATTTGTTTACTAAGTACCAAACAGTGTTCTAACCACTTGATATGTTTTAATTTATTCTACCCTCAAAAGGACCTCGTAAGGGAGGTACCATTATTAAGAAAAAACAGTTTCCTAATAGTTTCCGAAACTGAAGCAGGTTGAGTTTAAGTGATTAACCAAAACATGTCACACAGTAAGTAAATGTTGGAGTCACTGTTTGAACAGGGATAGTGTAGCCCAAGCCATACTCTTAACTGCCACATTCTACTGCCTCAAAAGAATTTCAATACAAATACATTTGGGATGTAAAAAGTTGCTTGCTTCTGGTTGTCTATAGTATCTAGAGAATGGAAGATGATGGTAATGATGGGATATTAATTATAGTTAATTAAAGAAAGTATACTTAGAATGTCTGACATCTGACTGTTTGAGTACACAATCATGGACTTTGGTGTTACTTTTGATCTGTGCTTCTACCTGTAAATAAAATAAATGAAAAAAAAAATGACAATCTAGTTTATAAAAGGGTCGGTACTTATACTGTGTGATCAGATATGGTCAATGATAATTTTTAATATCTCTTAATTAAGCACTTGATGCTTCCTTTGACTGGAACAAAGAAGAAGAATGCTTATTTTTACCCTCAAATAGAAGTTGGCCTTAGGAATCTGATTTATTGAGAGACAATTACATCAAGCCAGCTAACCAATAGCAAGATTCATCCATAGTTCTTAATAGTGTTAATATAACATGATTATTATTCAAGGTGAGATATTTGCGCACATAATCAATTCTTGATTTTTTTTGTCCTTATTTTTTCCTTACCAGACAGTTCTACTTCCTCATGAATTCCCTGGCACTATTTTTTTTTTAATGTTTTGATCTGTTTCCAAGTGAGTTGTTTTTTTCCACTTATCTAATAAAAGTCATCTGAGAAAGGAAATCAGAGTTAAAGTTATTGGATGATTTCCAGAATTCTCTTCTAAGTGAGTATGAGGATTGTATTTACCACTTCAGCAGCTACCAATTTTCTGTAGTTTTATTTTTATTTTTACTTCTCATACAATTAATCATATAATTCTATGATCACGTATCAATTCAGTAATAATAAGAAAGTACATTTTAAATCTATTTAATATACATTGTATTCTAATTTAATTATTTTTTGACCATGAAGAAAATATTTTTAATCACAATCATAATTTTGTACCATTATTTCTATTTATCACTGCCCGCAGAATTGCTTCGTGCTTGCCAAACTAATTGGTTGTGACCTAATAAAGACTAATCAATGAGTTATTAATATATTATGTCATGTCATATGACCAAGGACTTTTTTTTTCCCTAAGAAAGGACAAACTGAGGTTAAGAAAATATTTTTTTGTCTGTGGGTGAAAAAAGTATAGATTGAGCTAGTACTAGTACGTTCACAATATTTTAACAGTAAGAATAATACAGTAGTTTCTTGATCAGAATTCCAAAGCTAGGGAAGAAGGGAGGGATGCTATCACAATAAAAGGATATGAATGATGGTAACTGCCATATGCCAGATGCTATGTCCGACACAGGGAAAAAGAATCCTATACTAAGTCATGACTATCCTTCTGTGAGTACCAGCTGGAAGTGTTAGAACTCTTCTAAAAGCTAGTTTGGTACTTTTTTTTTTTAAGAAATGGAAATGTCACACTTTGCAAGTACCTATTTGCCCAAATTTATACTTTCATTCCATGAGTATAGTCAAACATAAATTTTAATAGTCTTTCCTAGTTTGTTCAAGAGTAAATGTTTCAGACAAATGTTTCTACTATTGAACATTTAATATTCCTAAAAAGCTAACAGATCACAGAAATCACATTTTCTATGCAAGAACATTAAATTGGGAATAGCAGAAGAATTTCTTTTTTTTTTTTTTTTGCAAATATTGGCTTATTTCTGTGACATAGCACCATTGAAACTGCCAAACCTCCTGAAGTTTCTATCTATTCCTCACTTGGCTGCTTATTTTAGGTTTGTGTTTTTCCTTCTCATGGCTCAATCAAATAATAGGCTCTGTGGAAAACAAGAATGTAGTGAAGCTAGTAAAATTTCATAGCAAAACTAGATATGGTTGTACAAAATTTTAGGCCAATTCCAATTATAAATATAAATGCAAAAGTCTCAGATAATATATTAGCTAATTGAATCAAAGAGTGTGTTAAAATTAGCATATGATTTTTAAGTAAAATTTATCTGAACAATGAAAAGAAGTTAAAAACACTTAATTTCAGTCAAAATAAAAGACTAATTACTCTGGAAGACACTCCAGATTAAAATAACTAAAGATGCTAGATAAAATATAGATAAAATATTTTAAAAATGTTTTAAAATCTATCACTGTCCACGTGCAAGAAAAAGTAATCTACATAGGCCAAAAATAAAGGAAAGAAACATGAGCAAAGATATTGGAAAATATATATGTATGTCTGAGTTAGCAGTGACTTTATAACATAATAAAATAATGTATTACTCATGAGGTTAAAGTAAAAAATGAAACTAAAATACTGGATAAAAATAATATAAATTGGCAAAGAATTAACAGAGTTAAATCATTAAGTGTTCGTATGCTGCTTGAGGGAAAAGTAAAGATGATTAAATTTAGATGTTGTTAAGTATGCATGTTAAGATATCTAGGGCAACCACAAAAAGGAAAAAGTTAGTGTGTTTTATTAACTTGTAGAATGCAACTGGAATGACAAAGGAACAATATCTCTCAATCAATATGAAAGTAGAAAGAAACAAAGGAAGATAAACTTTAAAGCAAGGCAAATGGTAAAATGTGAATGATAGTAATAAACTAAAGTATATCATCAATTACAAAAATAAATAAATGGGACCTGATCAAATTAAAAAGCTTCTGCACAGCCAAGGAAACTATCATGAGAGCAAACAGACAACCTTACGGAATGGGAGAAAATATTCGCATGGTTATACATCCGATAAAGGGCTGATAACTAGAATCTATATAGAACTCAGGAAAATCGGCAAGAAAAAAATCAAACAACCCTATCAAAAAGTGGGCAAAGGACATGAACAGAAACTTTTCAAAAGAAGACAGACTAATGGCCAACAAACATATGAAAAAATGCTCAACATCTCTAATCAGGGAAATGCAAATCAAAACCACAATGAGATATCACTTATCTCCAGTGAGAATGGCCTTTATCAAAAAGCCCCCAAACAATAAATGTTGGCGTGGATGCAGAGAGATAGTAACACTCATACACTGCTGGTGGGACTGCAAACTAGTGCAACCTCTGTGGAAAGTAACATGGAGATACCTCAAAGAGATACAAGTAGAACTACCATTTGATCCAGCAATCCCATTACTGGACATCTACCCAAAAGAACAAAAGACATTCCATAAAAAAGACATCTGCACTAGAGTGTTTATAGCAGCACAGTTCACAATTGCAAAGATATGGAAACAACCCAAGTGCCCATCAATACATGAGTGGATTAATAAAATGTGGTATATGTATACCATGGAGTACTACTCAGCCACAAAAATCAGTGGTGATCTAGCACCTCTTGTATTATCCTGGATAGAGGTGGAGCCCATTCTACTAAGTGAAGTATCCCAAGAATGGAAAAACAAGCACCACATGTACTCACCATCAAATTGGTATTAACTGATCAACACTTAAGTGCACGTGTAGTAATAACATTCATCGGGTATCAGATGAATGGGATGGGGGAAGAGGAAATGGGTGTGGTGTGCACCATCTGGGGGACAGACATACTTGAAGCTCTGACTTGAGTGGGGCAAAGGCAATATATGTAACCTAAACATTTGTATCCCTGTAATATGCTAAAATAAAAAAAATTAATAAATTACAATAAATGTAAAAGGATGTAAGTAAAAAGCAAGATTGTCAAACAAGATTAAGAATAAGATTTTATGTTTGTTTTTTTTATTTCAGCTTATTATGGGGGTACAAAAGTTCAGGTTATATATATTGCCCATGCCCTCCCATCCCCCCAAGTCTGCGCTTCAAACGTGTCCATTCCCCAGACAGTGCGCATCACACTCATCATGTTATAAGAGACCTATCTAAAACTTTCTCTCCTGATCATATGTATGTATGTGTGTGTATATATGATGAAAATCACTAGATAATGGTAAAAATTTCTATATCCAAGGAAGATGCAGTAATCCTAAACCTGTGTGAACTGAATAACTTAGTCTAAAAATATTTATAAAATTACAAGGATATAGTGACATATTTACCATCATATTGTGATATTTTTAAACATCTCCATTATGTATATAATAAACCCTGTAAAACTAAATATAATTTGAAAAGCTTACTTATAAAAATTGATCAGATTCATATATATAACATTCAATCTAAATATTGAAGAATGTATTCTTTTTAAACATATGCAAAAAATTTATTAAAGTAGTTCATGTTTCATATCGGACATAATACAAACCTCACTGAATTTCTGAGCATTGATAGCACCCACTCTATGATCTGAACTAGAGTGTTTTTAGCAGTAGTCTCTACTACTAAAACCACTACATAAAAATTTTTTTAGGTTGCTATTAATGTGGTATTTAGAAGGGTATCTACAATCTTAAAAACTTACATTGGAATGGAAGATAGACTTAAAAAATTAAGCAGCTAAATATTTTAAGAGGTAAGAAAAAGAATCACAGAATAAAGCTAAAAGAAGTAGAAGGAGGAAAATAATAAACAGAAATACAGAAATTAATGTAATAGGAAGCAAACACAAAGTAGAGATAATTAACAAAACCAAAATTTAGTTATTTGGACAAAGAAAAAAACCAGACTACTGGTGAAGACACAAGTTAAAGATAATACTTATGAAAAATGGGACAAAACTCAGATTATGCAGAGCTAGAGGGAGAGAACTAGTTTACTGTACAGTTATACAGTAATCAGAAAATGCAAACTAAAAAGCAATATAATATCACTACATATCCATCTAATCAGTAAAAACCAAAAAGTTAAATAAAATCAAGGGCTGGTTAGGATGCAGGCAAGTGAAGTCCTTGTGTATAACTAGTGGGGGTTTAGATTGGTACAGTCATTCCTGAGAGTGAAACTGACATGGCATTAAGTAGAGAAAATCGTATGTGCGTATTGAACAGCATAGTCATTTTGCTATTTGGTAGCTATCCCTGAGACACGCTCTCACAAGTGTGCTAGGAGGCTAATATGCACAAGCTCGTTGCTGCTAGAGGTAAGTAAACGTGCCATACGCATACTTGGGGATAGTATGTAGAGGAAAAAAGGAATGAACTTAGATTGTGTAGTGACATAAATACCAAGGAACATAATTTGAATGGAAAGAGTAAGAAACAGAAAATTTATTGAACATCATCATTTAAATTATAAATTATGGTCACTATTACATTTCACAGATAAATCTGTATGCAACTAAACACTTGGAAGTTTTTTTGAAGGGAATAAATGAATGGGGCTGAGAATAATTGATGAAAATAGAACATAATAGAAATACAAAACTCAAGAGACCCTGTAAGGACTGATGATCATCATGATAGTCATGAACAGTGTACTATTATGTAAATAATTGAATGCAGTCAGAAATCAACCAGAAAAGGAAAAAAACAGAAAAAAAGTAAGGAAAAGGCAGACTAAACAAACCATGTGAGAAGGATGAATAAATACTTACCAATAAAATTCAGAGTGATAATATTGAGTACTCAATCCAAATCCTCTTTCATTAACTGAAGGCAGGCAGAATTTTTGTCTTCACTCCCTTCCCCAACCTCCAGCTTTCAATCCTCTGGGTGGGTAGTGGTGTGGAAGATGATGGATTTCTGATTATGACTGTTGTGTGTATGAGCTGTGTATCTCTGACAATGATTCTTTATGACTTTGCCAGTCCCTTTGCTGTATTGAAGCTGTATACATTTTAGTTTCATTGGACATACATTTGATTTCTTACAAGCAGACTAGAGTGCCTAGGCTCAGCTTTCTAATTTGCCCCTCAGCTACTGTCTGTCAATTTTTGTGACAAAGCTTTTAAAGGTATAATTGGTATCTTTGGATTCCTTCCCTAAAACAATTTTCAGTCAGTACTCACCATTACCAGGTGCTGGCTAATTCTGTAATTCTCGGTTTTACTATGTAGGTCGTCCTATGTTATTTTTCCACTGAGTTTTGTGTAGTAAGATATCTATTATATATAGTAAATCACACAAATTTTAAGTATAGAATTGTGTGTCTTATTTGCTTCTGTATTATGACAATATTGACCTTTGATATCAAACTACTTGTGTTTAGAATACTCTAGTATAATCTAATTTATATTTAGGGTATGTATAATTTGGCATTTTTTTAAAAATAACAAAGTGGAAAATATGCTCAAAATAAAAACAAAAGAAATAATTCAATTTTTATTTAAACAAGTGCTTTTATTTCCCCCACAGTAAACAAAAAAGCCACAAATTCACACAATGAAGGAGCTTAGAGTGAACAAAGCTCAAAACTTCACCTAATTCTACCGTATTCTTTTTTTTACCTTTTGAATGGAATGAATATGCTTTTCCTCACATGCCTATTATGATGTAGCATTCTAGATAGACCTACTTACTTTCAGTTTTGCTTTATTTTACAGGGTTCTTAATATTTCTGGCTCAAACAAATGTCTAGAAAGCCTTTTAAGAAGCACTTACAAATCCATTCAGGCTTTTGGTATTTATTGTCCTTACAGAGTAAAGCACATATTTAAGTGGGAGAAAAATCTATAAATATTATACATTACTTAAAATGTAGCACATTTTACTTCTTGGCTTGGTTTATAAAAGTTAATCTTTACAATGTTGCATTTAGTAAAACATTAGCTTTCAGTTATGCCTGAAAATATTATCCTTTAATATGAGATTATTTTTTTTTCTTTTTACTTCAATAACAGCTATGGATTAGTTATAATAACTTCGATTGGCTTAACTTTGATGCTTCTTTTGAGACTATAGTGAACTTTCAATTATCATACAGTTATATTACAGTTTTTGAACCTCAGTAATTCTTATAGAATTTTCATAACTTTTGGCTTGTCCATATACCACCCTTCCTATTATTAACTTGATATATTTTGTTAAAATGACTCTCTTCAAGAAAGAGGGCTGTCGGCTGTTGGTATCCCTCCAGCTGCTGAGTACGTTGCCATAAAGGTCTACAGTCTTGGTGTCTGGCAATGGTGGGGCTACTACAAATTGGTAAAAGGATCACGGGTTGGAACCTTAGTTTTCAGTGTGTGGAATTCTTAGACAAATACAGATAAACCACTTAAATTCCTGTTTAAAAAGCTGATATTTTAAATTAAAATATAAATTAAGATACTACAGTCTAAACAAATGGGAAATGATCCCCTAAAAATGTATATTATTTCGATGGAAATCCTGAATGTAAAACATTGTCTGCTAACAGTAGTGGCATTTTAACTATTTGTAGGCAGAAAAAAGAGATAAAATTTCTCAAAGTGGGAAAAAAGGCTATTTAGGATATTAATTAGTAAACAAAAGACCATCATAGAATTTTAAGAAAACCAGATTTTCATGGCACTTCTTAATATTTCATTTCTGCAGATGTGGAAATAGGTGGGCAAATGGGATACTGCATTAACAATCAAGGTTATATTCTCGTATATGTTCTAAAAATGCAGCTAGATAGAATTCAAAAGTCCTCAGGAGGATAATTGAAGATGCTTTTGATGTAAAGCCATCTTAAAAAGAATTGTAAATTAGAGAATCCAGGGAAGCCCAGGGGAAGAGCTGAGTATGATTTCAGAGATCTAGAATGTACTGGTTATCATCAAACTTCGAGAATAATATACTGAACCTTGCAGTATTTGAACGTGTTAAAGTTTTTGCTGAGATTTGATCATATAAGTATGATATTCTCTTTTCTACTCTAAATTACATGTCTATAGTTTAGTAATTATTGTGCTTATCTGTTTTAATAAAGCATTTTATTTCTATACAATAAGCTGAG
Source organism: Eulemur rufifrons (assembly GCF_041146395.1). Lineage (NCBI taxonomy): Eukaryota > Metazoa > Chordata > Mammalia > Primates > Lemuridae > Eulemur > Eulemur rufifrons. The sequence continues at coordinate 87,156,742 of NC_090999.1, read as the reverse complement.
TTGAACGGAAAAAACTTGCTCTGATCTTTGGTATAAGATATTTATCAATCCGATATGAATTGCTAATGGTAATATTCTCAAGAATCAGTAAAATTCAAGATCAATGTTTAACAACAGTTTCGCTCTATAAAGTAAATATCTTTTTTTCGTATTTCAGGAATTTCATTTTTCTGTTTTTAGTTAACAAGATAAAATGAAAAATTTTATAAACAAGTAATCATTAAAATGAGATTTTGAATGGTATGATCATGTTCTTTATTGAAGCAGTGTAGGTTGTGGCTCAGTGTGGATTCAGGAATCAGATAGATCTGGGAAGGCATCAGTTTCTGCCACTTACCAGCTCTAGAAATTCTTTCTAAGCCTCAGTTCTCTCCAATATAAAATGAAAACAATAATAGCACCTGTTTAACTTGGTCATTGTAAAGACTAAATGAGATAACTGCTATAATATTCTTGGCATAGTGCTGGGTTAAGCACTCCTTAAATAACAGCTATTATTTTAAATAATAATGCAAAAATAATAGTGAAAATAAACTAAAACTGATTACCTGGTTCAGGAATATATAAAATTTTTATATAAGTAATTAATAAGGGGTTCCTGGTCATGATTTTCATCATTATATTTAAAAATTTATTAGCAATGGGTCTAAATAACACGTTCAATTATGTAAACCAGTTCTCTTGTTGGGGAGCCAAGAGGGTAGCTATCAGAACTGTGAAAGCCAAGTGGTGATGCTGTAATTTCTGTAACTTAACAACATACTTTGATAATTCGTTCAGAAGAGGCAAGGTGAGCTTTTTATTCTCAAACTGATGTCATAATTCTCTTTAGGTGGCAACCTGATGATATTTTGAGCTGTACTTGTCACTTAAATTCTGCTATAGAGTGAGGACTCACTGTATCCTTACTTGTTAATTCTTAATTTTTTCTTTTTGCATAAGATGAACAATCAGATTTGCTGCCTTCATATCTCCTCTAAAATTTATAGTTGCCTTAAGCTGTCCCAAATCTTAGAAAAAAACATATTTAATCCCTAAATCCACTGACTTTTAGGATAAATTTTAAGGAACAAATATAAAACAATGAAAATAAATAGCTACAAAGATAGTACACAAGGCAAAAGAGTAGATGATAATTGAAAACTTCTTTACATAGACTGCCTTTTAGAGGTTTTCTAGATGATAGCATCTATTTTATTATTCAGCTCCTCCAGAAAAATATTATGATTGTAAGAAAGAGACTTTTTGGTTGTTTATCTTCTTTCTTTTTTTTTCCTTTATGCATTGCTTTGTTTGGAATTTATAAAGCCTACCTAACTTTTAGAATGTTGGTCATCATAATGTTAACTGCATTGATAAAGAAGAAAAAATTAGAATTTCAAAGTTTCAAGTCTTCTTTTTCTTCTATTTTTAACTGTTGTCAAAAACAAAATTGTATTTTTTAACACATTCTTGGTTTTCAGATATATGCATCTGTGAGATATTGGAAACAGTGTAGTTTAGGATTAGACCATGAAGCATGTTATTTCCCAATTGTAAAATAAAATATAGAGGGATGATGAAACAAACTTTAGGATGATTGATACACCTTGTTTATTTGTTATGGTACAAAATTCCAACCAATAACAAATACTTAAAACCTGCCTGGTAAGTGGTTTCTTTTCAGGCTTCAAATAATATATTTTTGATTTCACTACACTGATAGTAAAAATTATTTGAAACAGAAGTCTATCAAAATATGCTTTAAAACCAAAAATTAATGATATTGTTATATTGATATTTTTCTGTTATATAATATTTGGCATGGTTTTTACCAATAAAAGAATAGAAATTAATATATCAAGAGAAAAACATGTGCCTGATAAATTGCTCTTAAATTATATTCTTGTATACTGTACATTTATCATTCAAAATTCAATTATAACAATTGCTGTGATGGTAATAATGCTCATTTTTTTCTTTAACTTCTGTAATTATCAAAAGAAAATATTAACAGCAAATTGACTGCAAATAGCATAATTGTGCCTATATAAATAACTACATTGTAATTAAGCAGATCTAAGGACTACAAGAACCATAAATCCTGCATGTAGTCCTATTCTGTCAGGGAGGGATGCAGCAAGATTTTTTCCTTCATTTACATTTTACATTTTAATGAGACCAAACTTTATTCCAGTGAATAATAAAAAAATCAATATTAGAACAGAATCTGTTTATTCATTTATTCATTATTTATTAATTCACATACTGAGCTCCAAATATTCACAGGCATGGTGTTAAGTGATCAAAGTAACATAGGAATAAGCACGGTCCATACTCTCAAAGAGCTCTTATTCCAAGTCTGAGGTGACCAGATCAACAAAAGCAGTAATGATGTACTGTGGTAAGAGGTATCATATGTTCCAGATGGGGTGCACAGGGAGAAACCGCTAGAGCAATCTGGGAGGCTTCTAGGAGAAAGTACTGATTGAGTATCAGCTAACTAAATAAAGGGTTACACAGGCAATCAGCAGGAGGCAAGAACACTTCCAGCATGTACAAATGTATGAATGCATGAGACAGCCTGATATGTTTAAAGAAAAAAAGTTCCATCTCAAAGTGGAGAGATGGATATATGGATAGGCATGGCAGCTGAGGTTCACAGAGATTCAATAACCTGATTAAGATCATAAAGCTAGTGAATTGCAGAGAAAGCACTAGAACAAAGTCAGTTTTTTTGTTTTGTTTGTTTGATAATCTAATACCTCAGGACAAGGAGTCAAATTCAGTTTGTACTTGTAGATGTCAAATCCCATCGCTCTGAAACCTATAGCAACATCACCGAGTTGAGAAATGCAGTATGCTTGCCACATCTTTGTTCAGTCTTTAGGACCACTGCCTTTAGGTTCTTCACCAATATGCCCCTGAAGTGAAAACTAATCTACATAAGACCAAGCCTCAACTCTGTTGAGTTGCCAACAGAGTTAAGGAGAGGTGGCGTAGGGATGGAGTGGGGAGCTATAAGGACAAGCCTAGCTGGTAATTAATGCTCCAGATTACAAGCTAGGTCACAGGTGCATATGTTAAAGGGTCTCTTCTATACCATGTGCTTCAGCAAAAAGGACTTAAAATATCTGAATAAAGATGTTGACGATAGTACTGACAGAATCCATAGCACCAATTAATTTAATGTTCCTTGCTCAGTGTTTCTCACCTTATACCTCAGTAGACCTAGTACAGACAACTGGAAGAACTGGTGCTGCTGTCTGATACGCTAGCCTTAAGGAGGAAGCTTGCTAAGCAACAGAGATAGTCTGATCTCTTTGGGCAGAACAGGATGTGTGAACTAAAGTAGGATGGAAAAGGTGTCTTCAAATGCAAATCACATTAATTTATTTCATGAAAGTTCTAGAGTGGTGGATCTAATCTTAGTCTACATTAATTTACTAAACAGTTACTGAGTGACAGCTATATACCAGACAATTTTCAGCTCTGGACATACAGAAGTAAACACCATTTTCTAACTTAAAGCACCTTACTATAGACTGAAGGATGTTTATCGTAGTAATACTAGCAATTTTTCTCCAGTAACTGCAAAATTCACCGGTGCCTTTTTTTTTTTTTTTACAATAAACTCCATGAATTTTAAAAACTGTTTATTGACATACTATTATAATTGTGAACCTTGGAGGCAAAACTTTTCAGTTCAAAACATATTTATTGACCACCTATTATGTGTTCCAAGCATTCTGTGAGATGCTAGAAATACCACATGAGTAAGAATTGCATCTTGCTTTTGAGAAACATTTAGTCAGGTGTGATACATTATAGAGCTGAATGCCATAACATCCTGAAATAAAATAAATAAATAAATAAATAAATAAAAATACATTAATAAGTAAATCCAAAACTTATAACCAGTCAAAGAAAGGACAAAAATTTTATGCAGTCTTTCTTTCATCTTACTTATCCTTTTATAAGCTCTTAGCACCTTTCTAAATTTCTCAAATTCTACTTTAAATTTTGGGTGAGTTTGAGTTAGTTTTGTTTAGATTAGTGTATTAGTTAGGATTCTTAGTGGTAATCAAAAGAAACATATTGATTAACTTCAGCCAAAAAAAAAAAAAAAGAAAAGGAATTTATAAGATAATACATTACTTATAAAATGATAGGATTAAAGATTCAGGAAAGAACAGATACCCAATGTAGCTCAAAGGGTCTCAATAGTGAAAGCTTGTAGTTATTTTTGTAGGAAATAACTCAGTTCTATCTATCTTCTGTCTTCATAACTCTCCACTCAATATTCAAATTCCTGGGAGAGAGAATATGATTGACCTAAAGTAAATCATGTTTAAATACTGTGGTTGTACCTTAGATAAGGCAAGCAGCACGACTTATGGTTCTACCAGAACCACATGGAAGAGGAGAGTGGTTTCCCCAGAGAGGAGTGGGATGCCTTCCTAAAAGGCAGGGTGAAAATGCTTGGCAGGTGAGAATAAAGTTCTCAAAGTTGAGAAATGCGTGACCTCTTTTAATTAAAAAAGAAACGATTATTTCCCTCCCTAATGTAGTTTTAGATTATTTTTATTTGTCATTATTATTGATATTTTAAAATGTTCAAGCATTTTATGCTTACTAATAAATACATTATCCCCTTTTATAATGTTGTTGAATGTGGAAGAATGAAAAATGAGATCAAATTTTGTTTCTTGGTTTAAAACAACATGAAAAATTACGTCTAATATCAAATAGTAGAGTAATTTTGTGTTTCTGCTGTCCTGCCCACTAGTCCTGCCAGCTGGTGGCTGGGGGTGGGGAGTAGTTCTCCATAATTTCCACCCCTCCACCATAATCTCCAAAATACTCTTACCGATCAAATGCAGATAAAATTAAAAGAGAACATAAAATTTTATTCAGAAACATTGCTTTACTATGACAGATGATATTGTTTGCTGAAACTGAATCATTGCTCAAAATATAAATATGAAACCAACTGCTACAAGGCAGGTTCTCTCAAGTTTGGCATGCCTGTGCCACCATATGCTCAGGGATAATTCAAAATGTCCTCTGCTTTTCTTCATTGAAATAGATTCATAACTATTGTTTTGCGAGTGCTCACTGATATCCATCTAACCTTCATTTGTCAAGAAAATCGTATTTGTATATTAAGCCCACATCTGTGCTTTTGTCATTTACCTTGACAATTAAAGAGAACCATTGAGTCTCAATATTGTAGAAAAGACGAATGCAACAGGTGCTAAAATGATGAAGCAGGACCCAGGTGTAAGGCAGATTATCTAGAATGTGCTTATGTAGAAAATTTTAGATTATTATAAAAATGAGCACATCAAATTTTTAAAAAAATTATTTGAAGTCAGAGCTAATTAGCCAATCTACTAAAGGTTAGTTTTTACATGTGGGTTTTCAGTGTGGAAATAAAAGAATTCATTTAATGATTCTTCCATTCAGCTAGATTAAAAAAAAAATTACTGCAGCACTAGCTGCACAGATTTGTGCCCGTATTGTCAGGGAGAAAAAGGTTAATAAAGCATAAAGGCTGCAGATAAGGCACACACATCTCAACTTATTACCGTAGTGTACATTCTGTTTGAGAACTACTGAAAACTTGTGCATAGACAGTAAACAGGAGAGATGATTTTTGTATTCCCAGCTGCTGGGAATACAGAGAAAAAAATTAGAAAACAGTCTTTTCCCTTATGATGATTGCTGTCTTGTGGCAGAAGCAGAATTAGACATGTAATTATGTGAATGTTTAATTAATTGCATGTGCTATAAACACTACAAAGTAGAAACAGATTCCAGGTGAGTGTGAAACAGAGGTCATGACCTATTTTGGGTTTCAACAAAGGCTTTCTGAGGAGATGGAATCTGAGCAGAGAGCTGAAGGAGGCAAGATGGAATTGACAAGTAATTAGTTCATGGCTGCAGTTGAGGAGGCTGGTCATAGAAAAAGAAGCGTCTCCGGGCGGTGGATGCAGCAGATGAGGCTAGAGAAAGAGGGCTGGCGGGGCAGGAGTTGGGTGGGGTCTCACTGTCTGGAGCATAGCAGGATTTGAAGGGGAGCAATGGGGAAGCCTGTGGGAGAAGCTGAGGTCAGAGCAGAGTGTGGACTCTAATGCCTTCCTGAAATACTTACAAAGGACTTGGCCTTTTTTAGTAGGCTTTAGGGAGTCATTGAAGCCATGTGAGTAAGAGATGTAACCAGAAACCGGATATGTAAAGATTACTATCTCAGGAATGTGCACGATGCGTTTGTACAGGGAGGAATCAGTCAGATCTGCTTGGGATGCTGTGACTGGACCTAAGAGGAGTGTGAATGGGTGACTCCAGGAGCACTGGGAGGAGGGCTATGATTAGAGGTCAGGGTGAAAGAAATGGCAAAGGTGACTTTGAAGCTCTGAATTTGGACGGCTGTTTTGCGGTGCCTGTGTCAGAATTACGGAACACATGAAAAAGACCAATGTATTGCCTATAGATGAATGTGATTGAATTTCAGCTAGTAAATGCTTATTTTTTTAAAAAAATTCAGAATATTATAGAATATTACTGGGGTGCCCACGTTTTGGTTACATAATTTGCTTTTGTACAGTTTGAGTCAAAATTATGTGTGCCCTTCAGCTAGATAGTATGCATTGTACCTGGTAGGTGTGAATTTGCCCATCCCCTCCTCCCTGCTCTCACCTACTTGATTTCCATTGAGTTTTACCGCCATATGTGCACATGAGTGTTCATAGATTAGTCCCAATTCGGTATTGAGTACATAGAGTGTTTGTTTTTCCATTCTTGCGATACTTGGAAGAATGGTCTTCAGTTCCATCCAGGTTGTTACAAAAGATATTAGATCACCATTTTTTATGGCTGAGTAGTACTCCATGGTATACATGTACCACATTGTATTAATCCAGTCATGTATTATGGGCATTTGGGTTGTTTCCACATCTTTGCAATTGTGGATTGCATTTTTAAAGGAAACAGTTATAGTTGTTACTATTAGATACATATGATGAGTAAACTTGTATAACAAATTTCATTGAATTTATATGTAGAAAAAAAAACCTATCTTTTCCTGCAAATGTGCTTATTTGAATGGGTTATAAATGATATTTGTCTAGAAATCACATTAATTTTTTAAACTTTTTCCTTTTTTTCCTTGTTTCTCAATATAGTTAACATTCTAGGGTTGTTAAAGAGGTAGGAAAAAATATGTAGAAAAGAGCTGTTTATATTGTAATTCCTGCCACTTAACCAGCAGCCTACGCAGGCTACCTACTTGGCTGCTGGTTCAATCATGTGAGTCAAAGGGCCAGGCTGCATCCAGGTAACTTGGCTGTCTCTTTAATGAGGTATCTTCACACACATTTACGGCTGCTTGTTTATTCTCTTTCCAGAAGCCTAATTTGTAAGCTCAATCAATTTCTGAGTATTTATCTAATTCATTTAAAAAGAAGAAAGCATCAACCAATCCCGCTTCTGCCAAGAATAACCAGCCAGGTTGAACCAATTCCAGTCCTCTTAAAAAAATTATTTTGTACTTGTATAGCTTATGAAAAATGTCTAGTCCACAATTGCTAATTTTTTTTTTTTTTTGGTGACTGAGTCTTGCTCTTGTTGCTCCAGCTAGAGTGCAGTGGCATCATCATAGCTCACTGAAACCTCCAAGTCCTGAGCTCAAGCGATCCTCCTGCCTTAGCCTCCCCAGTAGCTGGGACTATAGGTGCATGCCATCACGCCCAGCTAATTTTTTTTATTTTTAGGGGAGACAGGGTCTAACTCTTGCTCAGGTTGGTCTCGAACTCCTAACCTCAAGTGATCCTCCCATCTCAGCACTGCAGAGCACTAGGATTTACAGACATAAGCCACCATGCTGGACCCACCATTGCTTCTTATTTGTTCAGTCTGGAAGTCTGATTCTGCTTCCCCATCAGTGTGAATAGAGTCAACTTGTGCACTCCGTCAGCATTCACATTGTATCTTCAATTGTGGAAGTTGCTCAGTAAACTGACTCTCAGTTATTGGACGTGGTCATTTTTGCCAGACAGTATTCTAGGCCCAGAAAATAGACTTGATTCAGAGCATTTAAGGATGGGAAGAGTGAATGGTTTGAAGCAGAGGAGTGGATATTTCCTCATTTCCAGGATACCGATCTCTCTATTCCCCAGTCACGAAAGACCCTGGGTTTAACTTGGAGTAGCCTCTGGAGCTCACTTGGGGAGGAAGTGGGGGGTCAAATAATCTGAGCTGCTCTCAGGTATTTAGGAATGCATCTTCTGAACTGTTCAAAGGAAAGTACAACTGCTATGATTAATTGAAATTTGGGGGTCATTTTTATACTCATCTTAAAGCAGCTTTTGAGCTGAGATTTCCACACTGTCATGTGTTGACAGCAGTAGGAAGACTTAACCAGCTAAATAAGACAAAGTATGTGCTTTTGTCTTTGCCGTCTTTCCATTTTGAAGACAACACAAATGAAATCGTGTGTGATTTGCAGAGAATAGGATAAGGTAAGGTTAAAGAGACAAATTGTCTAATCTTAGTGTGTGCATGAACTTAATCCTGTGTCTCTGCTCTCTCCTCGGAGGCACACACTTCCTTTCTCTGTGAACTGAATGTAATGATCACGCATGTTTGAGACATCATTTTTGAAAGTTTACTTTAAAGGAAACATTTGGCAAATATGAAGTTTTCTTTCTATAAAAATGCCTCAAACACTCCTGATGATAAAATTAAAAATGGAAAGTCTCAAACTATGAACCCTCAAGGAGAATTTCCACAGACTGGAAATCTACTGAAAGATAATTTGGTAAAAGGCATGGTAGCATTAAGCAATCTTCAGAGATTGCAAGTTGAATTGGGACTTGGATAAAATATAATATATTCAGTCAACTAGGGATAGAGAGGGTTAGCATAAACTATATATCTCCAAGCATTGCGTTTTGGATTATTTTGCTTTCTGCATTGTAATGCAGAAAGATACTTTATTTTACCATTGGATTTTCTTAAGAAAATGGATGTCTCTAAAAACATAGGCAGATCTTGACAAAAGAATATGCTCAATTTGGTTTATTACAGCAATATGTGGATCTCTGTAGCTTTGGCACTGTCATGCTTTCATATCTTATCAAAATTACTTTCTCTCTGATGTTCTATAATCTTAAACATCTTAAAAATATGTAATTCAGGAGGAAAGACTGAAAAATTGTTAGAAATTGTTAGATTTTAGCTTTGTTTGCATCATAAATATCCTAGGGGAGACTGCACAGAAAAATGTGTTTGCATAGTGTACCCTATAATGACATGTATTGTGCTGTTATGCCCAAAGCATTTCATAAGCACTTCCTTGTATAATCAGAAAAATCAAAATAGAAAGTCACCTGAAAAACTGGTTGAAAATTTCCTTATCTCTTTTTTAAAATGGCAAGCTCTAGTTTAATAGAATTCAAATAAAGAGGTGTAGGGAAGGTTTTACTCTTTATGTATTTCATTCCTTTCACTGGTGTATCTTAATCTTGAGACAATTTTTCTGCTCTGCAATTCAGAAAATAGCATGGCAAGGGTTCTTTATGAAGACGAATTGCCGCTAGGTCTTGCCAGGCAATAGATTAAAAATGACTTTATTTTTTGAAAGCTCATATAGGGCATGTGGCCACACTGAATAATGGTTAAGGTTATAAAAATAAAATATCCACAGGTATATAAAATGCTAATAAACGTAAGAAATCATTTGCTACTTTGAAAATTTACTGACTTGCATATTCTCTTGAAAAGTAAGCCTTATTCTGAAGAGATAAGGTCTTCCTGCTGTGTGCACATAATTAGCAGTAATGGGAATTAGACAAGCACACTTAGTGCAAGCCCATCTTTGCTTTAAGTTGTGCTTGTCGAGTGGGGATATAAAATGAGATGTGCTGTTAATGCTTCAGTGCATTGTGGACATATGGCAGGCTTTTAGCAAAGAGGCACCCTGGGAGGAGATTTGCTTAGTCTTCGTACACGGCACTGAGACTCCCAGCACCCTATTTCTCCTACTGCCTAATAGAGGGTACTAACAAAAACAAGTAGCTGGATTTATGACCTAACAGAAGTTCCTCGTTCATAATAAATTAAGTCTAATGTGAACCTTCTTAACTGAAGGTTATTTAATGCATGATCAATCCCTGGTATTCTTGTACTCTGTCCTAAATTTTTCTAGAAAGGCCTAGAATCTCAAAAATAAAAAGCAAACTCCCACTCAGATAGACTTGGGACTGTAGGATGGAGAAGAGAGTGTAACTAAAATTTTTTGATAATCTATTATGAGTTTACCGGTGTTTCGATGTTATTATATTATTGTTTTGTGGTGAGAAGGTCTATGCAAACCTACTCCCATAGTCCGAGGAAGCTGAGAGGCTGAAGAAAGAAGCTGACATATCTAGTTTCTCAAAAAGAAACATTTAATAGGGACTTATGAACAAAAGCCATGTTCTGGGCAGCCACAGGATGAGATGGTAGATCCCTACCTTGTCTCCCACCGGACCCAGGGTTTTTATACCATAGAGAAGGAATGTGTAGGACAATTGAAGTTGGCCCCTCAGGGAAAGGCAAGAATGCTATGCAGAATTTATAGTTGTTTTGACCCCAAAACAGGATTTAAGGTAACAGCAGATAAAGTAGAAATCTTAGCAGGATTCCCAGAACAGCGGTTAACAGTAGATAAAATAGAAATCTTATTAGCATTTCCAGAACAGGGGTTAATCAGAAGTCAACATGGTGGATTACCATCTAAGATAGAGTTACTTTATTCTCCATAAATCTTTATCATATACTTTTGAGAAAGGAATTATTCCCAATTCTTAAATGAGGAACCAAGATGGTTTTGTACCTTGCCAGTAATCACAAGACTAGTGAATAACAAAGTTGTCATCAAACCCCACATCTGTGGGTCTGTGCTCTTTTCACTACCAGCACTGCTCAGAACTTTTCACTATCCCATGATTCTCTCCTCCTGTCACAAAGTTCTCTTCCTATGATAGATCACACCCTCTGATTATACAATAATTAATTGACTTTCAATTTTCTTCCACAATTCAGTGAGGATTTTGGATTTGGTTCAGTGCCTATCTTTTGCAAATTCTACTATTATTCTGATTGATTTCAACATCCATGTTCATAATCCATCCAACTCCGTCAACTCCGTCACCTCATGAACTTCCTGTCAAGGTCCTCCACACTGATAGCTTTTATATTCTCTACGCTTTAGCAAACTAATACTGCTGGACATTATCATCATCTAGAACTGCTCTATTGCTGAAATATTAAATTACATTAAATTAAGTTAAAATGCTCCCAATATTGTTTATCCTTTCACATTACAGATAGAACCTGTGATCTGTAGTAAGCAGGACTACCCAGAAAAAAGATGATTATTTTCCGGTATCTATTGCTGCTAGTCTTAGCCAAATCACTAAGTTCTGGCTGATAAGATGTAAACAAAAGTTTGTGTCAAACTTAAGGTAGTTGGTGTAAGGTTGTTGGATGGGTGGCACCAGAGATAGAAAGACGAGCAGAGTTGAAAGGGTTAAGCAAAGAGTGCTCCAGGGTGAGGGTAAGGAGTCCCAAGGGAGGAACCCTGGCGAGGCTCCCGGCCCCTGGAGAATTGGAGTGCTCCAGGGACTCAGGAAGTCGCAGTTGTCTGGGACTGAGGCAAGGGTTTTATAGGGGGGAGTTGGGGAGGGCTTTTTCTGGGAAGGGCGGCAGGTGCTGTTTTCGGCCCAGTGTCTGGGTCACAGAAAGCAGGATGTGGTTGAGCCCGGGCTGGGGTGTTCAGCTGGCAATGACAGATGTAACTCTGAGGCAGGCTTTTGCCTACTACTGCAGAGAGTAATCTGCCTTTAGCAGAGTTTCTCTTTTTTATTGGGGAGGGGTTTCCCACCGCCAGCCTTACAGTTGGGTAGAGGGATTGCCTTTTTTCTTCCTTCTTGTTGTCTCGACAGCAAATGTTCTACCTGGAGTTCCAGCACTTCTTCTGGACCATGAGAAGGAAATCATGAGCTGACGATGACTGGAGGACTGGGTAGAAGGAGACTGGTTCCCTGATTCTGCGATGTGCTACACCAGCCCTAGACTGTCTACTGCTAGGCTTGTTTTACTTGAGAGAAAGAAAAACTTCTATTTTGTGTAAGCCATATTATTTGATTTTCTCAAATTCAGCAAAACCTAAACCTGATACATTAACTCTCAGAGTCAGTGTCAAGTTATCAATGATCTCAAGTCCATTCCTTTCCTAGCCAGCCTGGTACCCACGGTTAACCACACGAACAACTCTTTCACCAGCACTGTACCTACTACTCTCTAGAAAAATGAAAGAATACCATCTCAGCCTTAATCCAGTAATCTGAGACTGCATGGATTTTTCTAGAGGATATCATATATTTGTACATATTTTTGCTTGAGCTAGAATGCCAGCCTCTCCTTGACTTTTTTGAAAAACTTTGGTCACTTAAATATCTCATCTCTGGTTTTATCTTTCTTGCATTATGACATGCTAACTCAGACCCAGAGCCAGGAAGATGCCTTAATGCAAGATCGCTTACTCCCAGTCCAGGACACCACCTAGTTGCTTCCATTGTCAGGCTTCCTGATCTTCAAAATTTATTTTTCCTTTTTTTTTTTTTTTTTTAATCTTTAACTAGGTCTCATTTCTAAAGTGTCAGCTAAATAGCCTGAGAGTCTAATTGATGCTAATGGAAGAGAGGTATATATATATCTTCTAGGATTTTTGGAAGAAGGGTTGCAGTGGTAGGAGGATGTTGAGAGAGCTTTCAAATGTAATGCCCAACATTTGCATTTAAATCCCACAGGAATTTTCCCCCTTTTTCCTAAGGAAGTGAAATATTTCAAATGGCCTAGTGAAATATGACTACCAACTTCAAAAATGCATATGCCTACCTTTTATTTTAATTTTGTTGTTTATAATGTCAAGTTATTCCTATCTATCTGGAAAGAAAAAATGTTTTAATTTAATTATGTCTAACACATGCAGCATAGCATTACTGAAGGCAAGGTTTGTATCAGAAGTATCTATTATCCAGTATTTATGAAACCTTTGGTTTAAAAAGTTGTTAAATAAAATTGGGGCATATTCATTGAACACTGAGTTAAAGTATCTACAGCTTTGCTATATATGATACTATATCACTGTAAATAATATATAAACAAATGGGATAAATAAGAAAATTCTGCCTGGATTTTTAAGTTATTTACAGAGTTTCAGAAATTTGGCAACAATTAAATTTTTGAGAGATTTAAGCAAATACATTAAGCAGTAGACTTACTTTTATAATTTTTTAATTTCATTTATTTCTCTTCTAGTTTTTCCACTATCAGAGACTAGTAATGGCTGGTTATACTGTAGACTATAGAAGACTTCCTAGGTAAGATGTTAATTTTATCAAGTGTGTCACTAGTGATTAAGACAGTGTATTTTAATACCTGTTAGTATTTAACAAAATATAGCTTAGATCACATTTTTACAGATGAGGAATAGGGAAACAAGAGGCTAAGTGTGTTGTTGGTCACATTTGTTGCTAGTGCCAAAGCTGGCACTGAAATCCAGATCTTTTTTGGATTCCTTATGATCATAAGACTTTTTTGCTATAATACTGATCAAAGTCCTTTAAAAGAAAACAAAATAGATCTATGGGTGAATATTGAGAGAATGACCATGAAGGAGTAGGAAATATTTAGAAGCCCTGTATTGGGCAGGTGGGAGGGTGGAGGAGAGGATGGGTAAACTACAGGTGCAGTGTGGGGGATGGACACGCTTGTAGCTTTGACTCTGGTGGTGCAAAGATAACTTATGTAACCAAAGCATTTGTATCCCCATAATACTCTGAAATAAAAGGAAAAAAAACAAAGATATGAAAAAATGTTCTAATTGTACAAATTGCCATTTTTTGGCCTTAAACATAATTTTACAAAGTCACACTAGTTTTCTAATCACATGTACTCTTTTTGAATAAACTTTTATTTTAGAATAGTTTTTGGTTTACAGCAATATTTTGAAGATAGTGGAGAGAGTTCCCATAGGGCTCACACTCAGTTTCCCCTATTATTCCTACTAGCATCTTACACTAGCATGATACACATGTCATAATTAATGAACAAATATTGATAGATTAGTATTAACTAATGCCCATACTTATTTAGAGGTCTTTAATTTTTATCTAATGTCCTTTTGCTAGTTCAAGATACCATCCAGGATACTACAGTACATTAAATCATCGTTCCATTAATTCCTTAGGCTCACCTCTATGGTGATCTCAGACAGTTCTTGTTTTTGATGACCTTGACAGTTTCAAAGAGTACTGGTGGGGGGGGGGGCAAGGGCAATACACGTAACCTAAACTTTTGTACCCCCACAATATGCTGAAATAAGAATAAAAAAAAAAAAGAGTACTGGTCAGGTATTTTACAGAATGTTCCCAGATTGGGATTAATATCTACACAAATTGTTTGGAATTGTTACACATAGGAAATTTATCTATTCTCTCCCATTTGATTTTTTAAATCATGCATTTATGTCAGTATGGACTCAAGGATATCTATTTTATACTTTTTGTTATAATGCAATACTATTTTATTTATCTTGTTCAGATTGCTTTAGCTTTGGCCATTGGGAGCTTTCCATTCACTCATGTGTCCCTTTGACATACTCCCATCATTGCGGGGTTTCTTTGAGCACTTCTTTAATTTCTGTCACTACAAGATGCTCCAGACTCGTCTTGTGTATTTTCTGCTCCAATCCTAAAGTCAGCCATTTCCCCAAGAATCCCTGGTTCCTTTTATCAGAGAAAGATATTAACCCAAAATCTGAGTACCAGGTGTGCTTGTTGCCTCTGGGTGCTATTGCTGGTAGGCCCTCTCAGCTACAGAGCAAGGAAGTATATGGTTATGTACTAAGCCATGCATATACACATAGTCACTATCTTTTAATTATAGGAAATACCATATTTTGTTGGGTATATTATAATGAGCAAAGAACTTCCTAGGACAAATTGAGTAGAACTTAACAATTTTTCTCTTTCTTTCTCACCTTGCACCATCATTTATCATATAATTGCTGGGCATACCTACTCCTTTCAGGGCTATAAGTATATTCTATCATTTAATCTTCATTATTACATTTTCTATGAGTACTATTATCATTTCTACTTTAAAGATGAAGAAAAAGAGAATCTCTCTTTTGCACCCAGAGTTTAAGTAGCTTTCCACAAATCACATTGTTAGTAAATGGTGAACCCAGGCTCAAATTTATGTAAACTTATTCCAGAACCAGCCCTTTTAACAACTGTATTATTAATATATAGCCTCCTCAATTATGTGCTGTGACTTTAAAACAATTAAACTGATTTCCATGGTCAATACTTATGAGTGTAATTATTTCATAGTCACAATAGTATAGAGTAGTTATACTTATTCATATTAGCTACAAATTTATGAAAGAAGGGACTGAATTAATTGGAACTAATTCTAAATGTATTAAAAATTTAAAAATACATATAAAAGGTATTATAATATTTTAAAAATATTTTCATTGAATTATATAATATATTCAGAAAAGTATACAAATCAGGAGTATACAATTCAAAGGATATTTACAAAGTTAACATACCCATTTTGTTACCATCCAGATTAGGCAAAAAAAAAAATTAACACCCTAGAAGACTGTGCCTTCATAGCTCCACCACCCTAAAGATAGCCACTACTTTAACTTATGCTCATTGATTAGTTTTTCTAATTTAAAACTTTATATAAACAAAATAACATAGTATGTACTATTTTGTGTTTGGTTTCTTTTGCTCACCATGGTGAGATTCATTCACGTTATTGTGTGTAGAAGTTTATTTTCATTGCTGTAAGTTATTCCATTATGTAAATGTACTACAGATTATTCACTCATTCCAATCTTGATCATTATTTGGGTTAGTTCTGTGTTTTTTTTCTTACTAAGACAACATTATTATACGTGCAGTCTTGTATAAATTTTGGTACACCCCCCCTTTCTTCTGGGTATATACTTAAGAGTAGAATTTCTGAGTCATGGGATGTGTTTATTTTCCATTTTAGTCTATTTTGACAGAGAATTTTCCAAGGTGGTTGTCACTGACACTAGTATTTTCAGTCTCTGAAATTTTAGCCCTGAATTTTTACATAGAATTTCAAATCAGCTTGTCAATTTCCATAAAAATTGTATTGATAGTCTTATAGAGACAATTTAATCCATACTTCAATTTTAAGAAAATTGAAATCTTTACAATATTAAATCTGAATCCACTAATATGATATATTCCTTCATTTATTTAGGTCTTTTTAATTTCTTTCATTAGTGTTTTATAGAGAGTGGGTACATCTTTTGTTAGATTTATTCTGAAGTATTTGATGTTTTTGATACTATTGTAAAAGTAATTTTTTTAATTTTAATTGTTTGTTGCTATTTTTCAGAAATGCAATTGATTTTGAATATTAACTTTCTAATCCATGGCCATGGAAAATTTATATCTTACTTCTAATAGTTGTTTTATAGCTTCTTTTTGATTTCTGCATGTATAATCATCTATTGGATCTGTGAATAACCACAGATTTCTTTCTTTCTCTTTGAACTATTTATTTTTATCTTATTGCACTTTCAGTATAATCTAGAAAGAATTATAATCAGTCTCAATCCCAATTTCATGGAGGAGAGTTTTCACTATTTTCTCTTTACTTACAATAATATAGTTTTTTTTAAGATTCTCTATATTGTATATATAATGATTTTCCTCCTAATTTGTTTTTGTCATGCATGGTTATTGAATTATGATGATAATTTCATATGTTTCCCTTTAGAATATTAATGTTATGACATACATTGATTTTCCAATGTTAGCCCTGCAATTTTGAAATAAACCCAACCTTGTCATGATCTTTTTCTATTTTACACCTTCCTAAAATCATTTTTTAATACACTGTTTTAAGATGTTTGTATCTATGTTCTTGGGAGAGATTTGCCTGTAAATTTCTTGATGTGACCTTCAGATTTTGGTGAGTACACTTTTCGAGCTTTCAATGTATATTTTTACATTTTTCATTTTCGGGGTCACTTCAGTTGAGAGTAAAGAATAAAAATCAGCTGCTCAGTTAGTACTTCTTACCCTACAAAACCTCATATCAAGAATTGTGAGAGCTGAGATTTATGATTTATTCTAATTTTAAATAGGACAATGAATGAATGAGTCAATCAATCCATTACATGTATGTATGGACGTGTGTGTCTATAGACATAGGAGGAGAGAGAGAGAAAAAAAGAAAGCAAGCATGAACACTCTCATAAACTAACCCATATGAGCGTTAACAGCGGCAGGTTATCCTGCTTTCCACAAAAGTTTCTCATCAGTTTAATACCCTTCAGCAACTGTTAATCTAAGCAATGGTGGGAGCAACATGAATAGATTATATTGTAGGAATTATCCAGGTTTTGGTTCCTGTCTTTTGCATAAGTGCTCCTCAGTCTGGGTACTTATTAAAGGCAAATTTATTCTTATTAAAAGCAAATTCCTGGATCCAAGCTCATAGCTACTGAATCAGCATCTGTTGGGGTAAGACCCAGAACACTATTCTGGTAACCAGCTCTCTCTGCTGGAGTCTTAGCCACAGAAGCCTGAGAACTAGTTCTCTGGATTAACTCCTTGCTGATTATTCAGCAGATGAGCTCTACCTAATGTTCAAAGCTGCATAAACATATTCTTGATATGCTTTTTCTACAGAAAAAGGAGTCTTTTACCTGTGCTGAAGTCTAGTCATCTCTAGAGACAGATGAGTATTTCAGCACCAGAACTGGTATCTACACAACTGAGATTTTAAGAGTGAAACCTTTTCAGGTGTTTTACTGATACAATTTAAAAATGAAACTGTTTATCTCTGTCTCATACTCTGCTGATTTGATTGACTAAACTCATTTTGTAGCCCCTTTTTAAAGGAGAAAATGAATGAACTAATTATAGTAAATTCAACCATAATTAATCAGAGTTGGGTGTGATACATGTCAGATGTTCAAAAGGAAATATAATTATCATTTGTCATTTCTCAGTGTCCACTAAAGCAATGCCAGCCTAGAATGGCATAGAAATATGTTTACACATAGACATTTGGATTGTCTTTTCCTAACAACTAACCAAGACTCCCATTCACATATTGGTACTTGATGTGTTGTGTACCAATGTTTCAATATTTTTACACTGAAACAATACTATCTGTGATAATAAGAGAGTGCAACCATTCTTTCTGTTTTTCTACTAAAATCATAAAACAATTCCCTAAGTAGATATTAGAATTTGTGATGATAGTTTCTCACAATGGAGAATTAGTAGCTACTAACCCGGGTGC
Organism: Eulemur rufifrons; assembly: GCF_041146395.1. Taxonomy (NCBI): domain Eukaryota; kingdom Metazoa; phylum Chordata; class Mammalia; order Primates; family Lemuridae; genus Eulemur; species Eulemur rufifrons. The sequence continues at coordinate 87,138,343 of NC_090999.1, read as the reverse complement.
TGTGTGTGATTAATAAGCTGCTGTTTCTTCCTGTATACCGTGTACCTGGGTTTCCTCCCTGGTGTCTCCTATCCTGTACTCCTCTGCTGGGATACCACTCTCCAGGACAAAACAATGCAATGAATTAATCTGATATTTATTACTCACATGTATAGTCCATAACCCACCCGCCTTGAACTGTGCTTGGAGCACTGGCTGGTGTGAGGCTGAGAAAGAAAGGCTTCACACCTGGATTGAGTTTAGCTCATATTGAGGATAAGAGGTTAGCTGAGTAGTATGGTTTGGTGAATACAAATACCCTGACCTGCAGTTTAGAGAATGTTCCAAAGTGATTTTTCTACTTCTGGTCTAGGAAGCCTTTCATTTGGTCTTTGTATTGGAAAAGAAAATATTAAAGTAATTTAATTCACCCACTCAAGGAAAAATTTTGAAACACTAGATTTAAAACATAAAACATACATGCATGTATACACATACACCCCCCGTATCTATCTATCTATTTGCTTATATTAGCATCCTTCCTTCCTTTTAAAACATTTTTTTTAATGAAAATCAAAATCTTATGTCTTAAAAATGTGGCTGTTCATATTACAAACAGGCATGGAATATCCTTACCAGAGTAACTGCTATGGAGATCAACTGTAGGAAGTCTTTGCCTTCAGGAAGTTGTATGAGAAGTTTATGGCTTAATTACTTTTGATTTCATAAAAAAGTAATAAAGTTATATTTTGAAGTGATAAATCTCATTGAGAGCCATAATTAAAAAATGTATTACTGTTATCATGACAAATTTCAGAGGATCTACTTAAAAAAATAAAGGGAGTGAAGTACAAAGAATATTTAAGAAACATATTTTTATTAAAATAATATTTGAATTTTATTAGAAAACGTAATCTTTTAGACAATTTATTTTATTACTTTCTCATGCACATTAATTTTTATATTAAAATATTACTCAGGCTATTTCCATATGTGATCTATTTTAACTACTAAATTGTTCAAAACTGCAGAAAAAAATGAAGTTATGTTGTAAACTGTTTAGATACACTAAAACACTAAAGTGAGCATTATAGAACACTTTTATTGCAGAAGTCTTTTAATATTGTCTAAGATATATTTGTCAATAGTGCTCAAAGAAAGCAATCAGGTGCTCGCTTCGGCAGCACATATACTAAAATTGGAAGGATACAGAGAAGATTAGCATGGCCCCTGCGCAAGGATGACACGCAAATTCGTGAAGCGTTCCATATTTTAAAAAAAAAAAGAAAAAGAAAGCAATCAGGTTAGCCTATGATAGAACATAGTATTCAGTGTGATTTTGTTTAATAGTTTCCCATCAAAAGAATGTATTTAGATGCTATTTCAATAATTATATTAGATATTTAATGATACTTCATATAAATATATTAAGTGTCATTAAATATAATATAACACTTAATATAAATATATTAAGTATTTAATAATTGAATGAAAGAATTTAATCTTAAAAAGAATGAAAGTTATTCCATCCTTGATCTTCATTTTCCTATAAACTTGTTCTATACACAGTGTCTTTTCAAAATATATGAAAGGAAAGAATATCTCAGCATATCATAAAAATTTAATCAGATCCCTTGCAGGAACATTTGCAGACAATTGCTATCTGCCGTAATCACTTTCTTCGGTCTTGATCCTTGAGGTGCGTGTGAGGTAACGTTATTAATGTTCTGTCTTTTGGGAGGGATGTATAATTATTCTGTGCCTCATGGGTCTATGACTAAATGCTCAACACTTTAATGAGAACTGCCCTTGCCTTGTCTGAACAATGCACTAAAACGGACTCAGATCCCCTTTCTGAACTTCAGGGAATGATTCCTTGCCATGTATTATTCATTTTAAGTAAGTTAATGTCTTTGGGAGACAGAGTTTCTGGCTTGTATGATAAAAGAGTTTTAGTGAGGTGCAGTTAATTACTTATTGTCCATGCCCTGGTGTGCTTTTCCAAGTGGGCTTTGTTGGCATATGAGTGACAAGAAGTCATCAGGGCAAAATCATAAGCAGAACTTTTTATATTAAAACTTTAATGTATCAGTGCCTGAGGCACTAGCTAACTCAAGGTTTCTAGTTACAGAACCTGAGTGAATAATTTAGCATCTAGTGCATCTCAATATGCTTATTTTAGTTCAACTTCTGTCGCTTAAATCAAATACAGAATTATCTCCCAAGTGCTTCTTCAATTGCATGTGTCAGTGACCTCGAACAGAAAGGCTTATTAGCGGAACTCCTATGCCCTCATGGGAAACATACTAAAACTTTAAACCACAAATGTAGGTCTAGCCTTAGATTAAGGAAAATCCAAAATGTGCATAGCAGAAAGAACATCGTAACATTTCTTTCGGTTGTCTTGTATTACAGAAAAGAAAACAAAATGGTCATTTACCTTTTTCTAATTATGAAAGTGTGCTTTCAAATGCTCCTTGATTGACAAATTGTTTTGGTACCAGCCTTTTTGCTAACACATGCAAAAATTATTGGAGCTAAAGAATAAAAAGCGTGAACAGTCCCATCCTGGAATTTTTACATGTGAGAAGGTTGGGGGCAGCAATATTGCTGGGTGGGTGAGCTGTGACGTTGGCATTAAGCTGTACTTGCATAGTAGCTTACTGTTCTTCATTGGTATGTTACTTTAGGAATGATCTTGAGTTCTGGAAATTTGATCTAAAACTTCTCCAGTACTATGCTTTCATACTGCCACTTCATGTGAAATTACTAGAACTAGAAAGGACTTCAAAATTATTTTGAGAAATAATTCATTTTATGGTTGAGAAGACTGAGGCTCAGAAGTTAGAGTCATTCAGTCAAGGTTATAGTTTAGTTTTTTGGTAATTTAATGCAGTTAAAATATTTCTTAATTTTAAAATAAATTATATGTTAAAATGCATATGTCATTCACTATTTCTAAATATCAAAAAAGCACATTGCAATAATAATTTTTATTTCTCTGGATTTAGAATCCTCACTGGCTGTGAAAGTATGATTACCAAAGAAGCTGGTAGCAACATAATGTGTTTGTAGAGCAGAAATCTGATGTAATTTAAACACAAATGTGAGATATATTTTAGTTTCATAATTTACATATTATGTATTAGTGAAGTTGATTTTCCATTCTAAAGGGAATTTGTGCTTGGAAAAAGATTTTTACCAGGATTACATTGTTATTTAGTTTTACATTTTTGCAATACTTAATGATATCATTATCTTAAGTGAAAAGAAAACTCTTAACTATAGTATTATTTGCTTTACATTGTAGTCATGATTTTGTAAAAAATATTTTGCATATTGTCATTATAGAATGAGATGTTTGGCAGAAGATTGGGGAAAAATATTCAGTATATTACTAATATAATGAAAACACTTGCTAAGAAATCAAGGCAGAGTCTAATTTAGTAGTGATTAAACAGCAATTATAATTTTAGAGCTATTAAGATAACAGTGGGAACTGATTTGGTTTCATTTCGGTCCCAAGGAGGGACAGATGCACATTGTGTCCACCGAGGCAGTCACTCCACTGGATAATGTTCTGGAGTGCAAATCAGGGAGCTGAGTCTCTGTCAGAGCTTGACCCATAATTTTGCAGAGCTTCTATATTATATCACAAATTGTTTACTTTGTGATATTACAGATAATATTGCAATTTTTCTTTTTTCTTATAGAGAGATTTTGGTGGTCAATGAATTCTGTAAGAGAGCATTTGGTAAATTTGAAGGGCAATGGCTTGCGTGTTTTTAATGCATTTGACTGCTTGGAATACAGTCAGGAACTGAAAAATGTCTGTCATTAATGGATGCTATGACAGTTCAGTAGTATGGCACACTTGAGTGAGTAACTGTTACAAGGATTAAAATTGCTGGTTTTTCAAGGACTAAAATCTTAATCCAGTATCTTTCACAAAAGCTCCTTTCTCTTTCTCCTAGTCCTTCACATGTTTTCCCTGTGCAAACCTCTCTTTCTATATTCTCCTCTATCACCTAACGCTTGATAGCTCAGAAGTCTCTCTGCAGGCTAACCGCTCTGCTAAGCTCTGAGTGCCATGTTTACCTGCCAACTGGAACTTTCCAAATGGATGTCCCACAGGCACTTCAAGTCTACCAAATCTTTAAACTAACTCAGTTATCCTTCTCATCATATACCTTTCTCTCACTCTGAAGTTCATCATTTATGCTAGGAAATTTATAATTGTTTTTAACCACTTCCCTTTTCATATAACCCATAGGCAAAACACCTCTAAGTCCTAGACCTCAAGCATGTTTGGAAGCAACTATCCCTGTTCACCTACACTGTTGATAACCTTATTCAGGTCCTCATTTTTGACTGACTACCTTAGGTTAATGCCATAGAACAGACTGAGGAGGGAGGTAGGTGGAGGGCTTTGATGTTCCATAGACTTGAATATTTGAAGACTCAGCTCTGCCTCTTACTGGCTACGCTTGCTTGGGTAGACTACCTAAACTTGGTGATCTTTTGTTTATTCAATGTATAATGGCAAACAGTTGTTTTATATGGTTGCTTTAAAGATTAGAAATGCTACTTATAAGGTTCCTAGCACAGTGCCTGATACATCACAGGATTTAAATAGCTAGCATTGATAGCCTTGTAGTGCGCTCACAGTCTACCATGAGTCTGGCTGCTACAGTTATCTCACCTTTAGCTCAACTGGCCTGTACATTGCTGCCCATGTTCTTTCTAAATCATAGGTCTAGTCAAGTCTCTTTCAAGTTTAAAAACTTTCAAAATCTCCAATTACTTGAAATTTAATTAATTTTGAGGTCCTTACCAATCTGGATCCCAACCTCCAAGGTTCTGGGTTCACTTCCTACCACTTCTGGAAGATGGTTCTACTCCCCACCATTGGAGTACACAAAGCATCTGATGTCCATTGGTTTTGTTTTTCTACTTACTTGCCTGAGTTGCCCTTTCCTTATTTTCCTTCATAACAAACCTTCAGGACTAACTATAATATCATCTCTGCTTTGAAGACTTCCTGGACTCTCATACCTTATCATATACAGAAATGATTGCTTCCTGCTCTGGCATTTCTTTTTTTTTTGAGACAGAGTCTTGCTCTGTTGCCCAGGCTAGAGTGCCGTGGCATCAAGCTCACAGCAACCTCAAACTCCTGGGCTCAAGCAATCCTTCTGCCTCAGCCTCCCGAGTAGCTGGGACTATAGCTATGTGCCACCATGCCTGGCTGATTTTTTTCTATATATATTTTTAGCTGTCCAGATCATTTCTTTCTATTTTTAGTAGAGACGTGGTCTCTCTCTTGCTCAGGCTGGTCTCGAACTCCTGACCTCCAGTGATCTCCGCCCCCCTCCCTCGGCCTCCCAGAGTGCTAGGATTACAGGCGTGAGCCATCGCACCCGGCCTCTGGCAATTCTTTGTCATTTCTTCACACAAGTAATTATAGTAGCTAACTTTTGTTGACTTTTATCATGTTCTCGACACTCTTACAAGTGTTTTATGTGTGTGTGAACTTATATATACTTTATAGGAAGATATTATTATTATCCACCTTTTACAAATGAGAAACTCACACACAGAGTGGTTTAGGAACTTTGCCTAAAGTCAGAGCTAGTTGGTGGTTGAGTCAGGCCTTGAGCCAGGAAGTTTGGCTTCTGTGCCTATGTGATTATCCACTTCCTCTTTATCACCTCCCATTAGTATTTAACCTGGATGGGCTGCCATGCCCCTTGTATCCTTGACATTAAGGGAAGACCTCAGCCCTGTGTTGTACATACATTAGTTTGGCAGTAACAAGTGCAATTAGGGGTAATTAGGATATGGGCCCTTTAGAACTATGCAAGTGATAGCTGTTTGCAAATGATTTTCATTGTTAAAGTGCTTCTGAAAAGGTAATTATCCATAATGCTGCACAACCAACTTATATTACTTAGGGAGTAATTATTCATTTTTGTGACTTGCTTTTTTGTCATTTACTAACTTCACCTCTGCCCATCGTTCCTGCTTTTTGCTGTTCCTCTGCTCATTAGCATGTCCAATAGAAGCAAAGAGAGGAGATGAATTCTAATCATTCAGTTTTTCCTCCTTGTTGGCTGCTAGAGTAGGAAAGTTAAAACTATTAGGCAATATAATGCCTGGGATTATAAGGTGAAATTTTATACATACACACTTATTTTCCGTTATCATCAATAACCAAAATTCTTTTAAAATTTATGAACTATGTGTTGAATACCTATTATGTGCTAAGCTTTGTGGACTACATTAGTTGCTATTTTAAGAGCCAGACAGAGTAAGCTTCATCTTATATTTTTGACTTTGTAATGAGATCCAATCTGCTAAACCTAATAATAATGTTTGACAATGTGCATTAATTAATTTAGCAGGGTGCACAAACATACTTGTATAAAAATTCTAGGTTTAGGAAGCTTTGCTTCATTTCTCATTGGCTAAATATATCCAAACTCCTTGCTTTGACATTTACAGCCTTCTCTTATCTTAGTTCCATCTTATGTTTCAATTGCAGATCCCAAATCTTCTTCAAGATCCTCCTTCTGTCTACACTGGGGTGGCTGACACACATGGGCGTGCCCCAGGACCTTAGCCTTCATCCTGCCTGGTGTATTCTCCACTCCTTGTCTCTGTTCTGAGTTTTCTTCTGCCTTTGAGGCAACCAAAAAGCAATATCTCAAGGAAAGCATATCTGGAAAACTGTTTTGTTCCTGATCGCTCCTCTACTAGGAACTCCTGCAATGCTTGTAATTTCTCCTGTGGACGCTTAGCCCTGATACATTGTACTTAATCTCCTTTTCTGTCTGTCCTATTTCATGTATTGGTTTTATATAATAATGATAACACAAACTACCATGTATTGAGCATTTTGCCAAAGTGAGGCGCTGTACTAAAGTTGTAACAACCTTTATCTCATTGATTGCACACAACAACTCTAGGACTTAGGCATTACAAAGGAAGTAACAGAAGTTCAGAGAGGTTAAGACACTGGCCCAAAATCTCATAGCTTGTGAGTAAGTGGAGCTACTACTTATATCACGATGCCTTTTGACATTAGAGATCATGTCTCATGTCTCATATCTATCTCCAAGGGTTATTGTGAAGCATCAATGAGATAAAGCTCATAATGCCTAAATGCACAAAGGGGATCCATATTGTGTGGATAAGTATACTGTCCCTTAAGGTACAAATAAAAAGTGCATGAGTGAAGAAAAATAAAGATATCAAGTCAATACTTCTTTATTTTCATAATTTAAAATATCCTTCTAATTTTATAACACCCTAAATAATACCCCAATTTATAAATGATCAATACCATCATTTAACTGAAAAGTTAACTTATTGATAACTATCTAGTAGTAAGAAGAAACAACACGTTTTCTAGTATTAGGAAATTACCTAGATTGTCAACATATTAGAGAAAAATTAGTTTTTGAAAATTTTAAGTCATCAAATTGATTTTGTTTATTATCCATTTCTTACATCATCAATGAGCCATTTTATAATGCTTTTTTTCCCGCAATGCCTTTCAGATTTTGAGAATGTTCAGTTTGAAAGGCATATTATTGCTGATGATTTCCAGTTTTCATTAACATCTTTAACAATTTAAAATGTCTCAATTAATGGGGCATGAATTGTAAAACATTGGCCAATTACTTAGATACTGTCTCAAAATTTGAACGTGCATAACTGTATTTATTATAGATTCCTTTCTCTAGTTGTTAACCTTCCTGATTCTTCAGTTGATATTATTCACTTTTTAAGGCAGAGATCAGCAACTGTAAGAGTAAAATCTTATTATCAGGGGCAGACTTTAGTGCTGATTTTAAAGTTACAGCCATTTTTTTTTAGTTGTCAACTGAAATAATACTTTTCTTTCTTGAAATGTAATGATTTATGACACCTTTCTTTTCTTTGATAGACAGCCTAGAATATTTCCAGTTTATCTAATATATATCTATATAAAAATCTCATATCTCTGTGGGTGGGCACAGCCAAAGCATGAAATAGTGCTGAGTGTCAGCAGTACTTCTGTTAATAAAGATTCTGGAAAAAAATTTGACTCAAACAGTAGGAGCTGGGTCCTTTTTCTTGTCTCTTTTGAAATCTACAAAGTCCTTTTTATTGCTATACTTTAAATTTTGTCAAAAAGTTAAATGCTTAGTTAACCTCAACATGGATTACAAGCAATCTCTTTATTCTGGGGCATTTTGCGTGATTATTATTAACTTTAAACTTTACCAATCTTGTGTGTTTTGTCCAGATGTTTCATTATAGTGATCTTGTGCTTAAAAATGTATCTTTAATTTTTAATCAACTATAAAGATACAAATCAACTCTATGGGTATTTTTTGAAAGGAATTGTTTTTAAATGGTAATTACTTAAAGATATATTTTATTTAAGGAGTTTTAATTAGATATATTTCAGTCTGGTTTTAGGTTGTACAATGAGCTGAGGTCCATGTCATCAAGATCTATGATCTTTTCACCTGTTCAATGTCATCCTCTTCACCTCGTCCAGGAGTGTCCTCCATAGTCAGGGAAGATTTTGGCAGCTAAGACAAGGTTTTCCTTTTCACTGTCTTATCTGCCTCATTTGATGTGGATGACCTTTTCCAAACCTTAGCCTCATGGCCCTTTGACTTTCTCCCATTCAAAACTGTTAGAAACCCATTCAATTTCAGCAATTCTCTCTCAACATTTGAGACTTACCATCACCTAGAACTGCTCAACTTCAGAGATACTGTGTCTTTGGTCCCAAACTTTTGTTCTTTAATTTCTGCCATGGAACTTGTTCTTTGATGGCTAAAGCCATCAGTTGCTCCACTGCTTTCCGAGTCTTCCAATATTTCAGCCATTTTTAGATTTCACCTCCCTATTCAACCTAGACTCTTCTGGTTACCATCCATGTTTTCTCACCCTTATAAACTTTTCATATTCCAGCCTCATCAATTCCCAATCGTGGAGACAACCAAGCATCTAATTTGCTTGTACTTACTTTCTAGTCTTATTTTGTGGTACAAAGTCACATAACTATAATAGATAAGTCATCTCCAGCACAAACTTCATGTTTTCCAAATAGAGACTAGAGTACTGGTAAAGGAATGGAGACTTGAGAGTGTATGATGGTTTTTTTTTTTTTTTTTTTCAGGGAAGGATAAATAGCTCAGCTTGACGGGCTTGGTGAGGAATGAAGGAGAATGTGGCTGAAAAGATAAGTCAGACCTAGGTCCTCGAGGGGTGGAAAGTACCCATGCCAAGGAATTTACATCCATGTAGGTAATGGGAGTCAGTGAGAGAATCTAAGTGGGAGAATGACAATTTTTAGAGCTGCATTTTTAGAAATAAAATGTTGGCAACAGTGTAGAAGACGACTGGCATGTGAAGAATGGTTGAAGGCCATCAGACTAGTTAGACTCTGCTGAGACTGCACAGTCACGAGGCATTATGGCCCGAACTGGGCAGCTGGAATAGGGATGAAGAACTGATTCTCCTTCACTCTGTTCTCCAGTGAACTACTGTCTTGAATAATGTTCATAATGGCATGTGGCACTATAGTAGACCTTCCGAAAAATCTCTGGGCTCCTTAATAAGGTGACATATCAATTCATCTTTCTTAAGCAAAACAAATAGGTTTGCCAAATTGACTGGTTTTTTTTATATCAAATAATTTATTGCTTAGCTGTTGTTGTTGATACAATAGTGCTAGTGTAAAAGGGCTAAGAAAAACTACTAGAAAAAAACCAGAATAAGATTTAGTCAAGTGTCTATATGGTTTAACCCAAATCCTAGGAGTAAACTCTTTAATTACTTTTTTCAAAAGTAATAAAACCAACTTAATTCATATAAAAAGAACTTGTATAGTAAGATCTCAGAGACCCAAGTTTAGGCTCTGCTCTGTTGTTAATGTAAATAGTCATTTCAACTCTTTAGACTTTAGTGTTTATATATATATATATGTATGTATATATATATATGTATGTTAAACAAAATGATCACTGTGTTTTCTTCCAGTTTAATATTTTGTGATTTTTATGATATAGACCAAGTATTAATATGCAAACCATAATTTTTGCCTTTTTGCCTTTAAAAATTTTCAAATTGACTATTTTCTCTAGGTAAAGCGTGGTGTGTATCTTTCCACAAATGGAATGATTGTACACACTGCAACAGGGTGATGTAACATGTAACGTTTGCAAACATTCTTTCAGAGGTATTTCTTCCCTGGAAATTATGCCTGCTTGCTATGTAACGTCTGTTAGAGCACTGAGATGACCTTTCGGTTCAGTGCTGTAAAAGAGGTAAAACCATGGAACAGGTCTGAAATGATTTAAGAGAGTTATGATTGAAACATCACACACATACAATCTTTGCCCAGGAAGGTAATAAAAATGTTTGGAAATATTTTCTACTTACCAATCAGTCACTGAGCTTGACCATAGAGCCTGCCTCGGGTTGTTGGCAGACCTCTCTGTGTTGCCCTCATGACCCAGTGACCCAGGGGAGTCGAGGGTCCTAGGTATTAATAACTCCAGTGAGGACTCACAACTTTGGAAGGAGGCAGAAGCAGTAAGAATAGAGCCTGATTGTTGCTTGGCATTTTCTTGGGTAGGAAATAAAGGCATAGTATAAATCCTTTCGGATTGTCTTCTCTCTATCTTTTGGTACTCTGAAATTTCCTACTCACTATAAAAAATATTCTAAAGTCTAGGCTGAAGAGAAACTTCCAATTTTGTCACATACTGTAGCATTAATGGTAGTCAAAGGGTTTTGTTTTTTTTTTCCTAATTTAAGGTGACTTGTTGCTTGCAGTGGTAGAATAGAAGTAGCTAGCATGTTAAACTAGGACGCTCTCTTGAAAGAGAATAAAAATAAATCAAAATTATATTCTGACTATTTTGATTCAACAAGTTCCTTGCTATATATCCTCAGTTTTAAATATTTTTGATGTCATTTCAGTGAGATTGTAGGAAGGTACGTAAGCACATTTTTGCATTCAGTCAGCCATTGTGAGGCAGAAATTCAATTATCAATCCTTAAAAAATAGTCTATAAACCAGACGTTGACTAATTTAGCCTGCTTTAATTAGAATGAAATTGATGCTTTACATAAAATTTTATCTGTCTCTTATTGTAGTTATTTTTTTCTACCTTCTATTAAGGTTTGTGTATACTTGCTATATTCTTCCCAATCTCCTGCAATATTGTCAGTTTTTGGAGGGCAGGGACTGAGTTTCTCATCTTTGGATCAGTGCAACCTCTACACAATATTGCTACGTTTGTCTCATTGAATAAATTTGTGTGAAATCCATCTCAATGGGCAGCTGTTATCCCAGGTGGAAGAACATTTTTATTAATATGTTAAGTCACATGAAGTTATGTTAACACAGTCACGTAAATATTGACAGTGCATCTTTTAAATTGTTTTAGTACTGCATTGAGTACTTATATTTCAACTTTTTGTTAGGGAGTTGAAATATAAAGAGAGATAAAATGAGGTCCTGGTTGTCTAGTAGGGGTGATACTTAAATAGGAGTTGGAAATCCATTTAATTTTTCTACAAAAGAATCTTTGAATTTTTCTCTTGGCTAGCTCCATAATGTGCGGAACGAGACACTTACTTGGTAGTGCACTTCAGCGTGATAGAAATACAATATTTAGCTCTTAGTTTGTAGGTTATTTGGAAAATAGGGTTGTTTTTCTAATGAGCAGGGAGGAGAAATAAGTTTTGATAGTTGTCAATATCCCAGGGCTTTTACTCCTTATCGCAAATGCACATACCTACACACACATGCACACATGCACAACATAGTAAAATGGCTTTATTTATATGTTCTTGGCCAAAGCTATTTGCATTCTGGAATTATCACTGGGGTCAAAAGGAGCATGAAAAGAGTGCATGTCCTTACTCCCAACAATAAATCTAACTGTAGGATGTATGGAATACCTGGTACTAAAAGAGTCAAGATAAGATCTACTGGAAAAAAGGGAAATACATGTTGAAATTTTTCTAGACTTTAATTAATGATAGAGTGGGAATCAACATGAGTTACTGGTTGAATTAACACCAAAGAACACAAACTACAGTTATAGCTTAGTTCATTTTGGGTTTTAATGTTTTACATTTTTTAATTTCTATTTTTGTGGGAGTTTAATTTTCTTTTCCTGGCAATTGACTATAATATTATAAGGATTTTGTCATATTACATGCCATGTAATATATACAAATATAGCTTTTTTAAACTTAAAAAAGTTTGTTAAATGTATGCTAATTCAGAGTTAGGGTTATGTTTAAGTGACTATGGGTTCAATCAATCGTACAATAATTCTCCGTGGGTCTCTCACATTTCTACATGTCTTGTGAGCATAGGCACTGCTTGCTTACCTTATCCCAGACTGTCTTTTAAGGATATTTGTGTGGCAAACAGCCTTGGAAGATAAGAACACTGTCTCCCTCCCAAGCAAAGGGCAAGTTTATTTACTGTTCAATATTCTAAATAAAATGTCTGCCTCTGGGTCAAGCAGGCTTACTGTCCATGATAAAAGATTTGGGTTTTCTAAGCTCAGAGTTCCTCTCCTGTACTGTACCCTACTGGCCCTCTTTGCAGTGACCTATGGGAACTGGGGCTCAGAGAACTGGTGTAAAAATGGTGATGATCTGGCTACTTAGCGCTGTCAGTAAAAAATCAGGCTTTGTCTCTAACTCAGGACTCATGAAACTGTGACAGGCTAACTTACCCCCACCGCCCTCGCATCCCCTCAGCTTTATTGAGGCATAAATGGTGTACAGTAAACTGCACAGAATTAAAGTATACAATTCGGTGAGTTTGGACCGATGTACACACTTGTGTTATCATCACCACAATCTAGGTAATGCATTTATCAATCACCTCCAAAAGCTTCTTGGTGTACACTCTCCTGCCTTTTGTTTGTGGTGAGAACACTCAACATACGATCTATCCTCTTAGCAAGCTTTTAAGTGCAAAATACCTATTGATGACTATAGGCACTATGTTGTATATTAGATTTCTGGAACAAACTTATCTTGTCTCACTGTAACTTTTTACCCATTGAACAACAACTCCCCATATATCCCTCCCCCCATCCCTTGCTAACTTCCATTCTATTGTCTACTTCTATACTTTTGACCATTGTAGATGCTTCATGTAAGAGGAATCATGTAGTATCTGCCCTTCTGTGTCTGGCTTATTTTACTTAGCATAATGTCTTTCAGGTCCATCCACGTTGTCACAAATGGTAGGATTTCCTTCTTTTTAAAGGCTGCATAATATTCCTTAACATTTATATACCACATTTTCTTTAACCATCTGTTGATAGACATTTGAGTTCTTTTTGTATCTTGGCTATTGTGAATAATTCTGCAATGAACATAGGAGTGTAAATATCTCATCAAGATGCTGATTTTTCGATTCCTTTGGATAGATACTCAGAAGTGGGATTGCTGGGTCATAGGGTAGTTTTATTTTTAATTTTTTAAGGATCCTGCATAGAGGCCATGCCTTTTTACATTCCCACCAACAGTGTGCAAAGTTCCCTTTTTTCCCACATCCTCACCTACACTTATTTTCTTTTTCTTTCTTTCTTTCTTTTTTTTTTTTTTATTAATGGCCATCCTAACAGATATGGGGTGATATCTCATTGTGGCTTTGATTTTCATTTCCCTAATAATTAGCAATGTTGAACGTTTTTTTCATATAGTACCTGTTGGCTATTTGTATGTCTTCTTTGGAGAAAGGTCTATCCAAATTCTTTATATATTATTTTAATAGGGTTATTCGTTATTTTGCTATAGAGTTTTTGGAGTTCCTTATATATTTTGGAAATTAACCCCTTATCAGAAAAGTGGCTAGCAAATATTTTCTTTTATTCCATAGGTTGCCTTTTCACTCTATTGATTGTTTCCTTTGCTGCACAAAAACTTTTTAGTTTGATGTAGTCCCATTTGTGTTTTTGATGTCACATCCAAAGAATCATTTCTGAAATCAATGTCAAGAAATTTTTTCCCTGTATTTTCTTCTAAAACTTTTACTATTTCAGATATTAGTTTCAAATCTTTAACACATATCAGGTTAATTTTTGTGTATGGTGAAAGATAATGGTCCAATTTCATTCTTTTGCATGTGGATATCCAGTTTTCCCAATACCATTTATTGAAGAGACTAATCTTTCCCCCTTGAATATTCTTGGCACCCTTGTTGAAGATGAGTTGACTGCGATGGGTGGGTTTATTTCTGGGCTCTCTATTTTGTTCTATTGGTCTATATATCTCTTTTTATGCTAGTACCATACTATTTTGATTAGTGCACCTTTGTAATATATTTTGAGATCAGGAAGTGTAATACCTCCAGTTTTATTTTCTTGCTTAAAATTGTTTTGGCTATTTAGTGTGTAAGACTAACTTGTAAGCTTCCAAGTTGTTGAAAAATCTTAGACTCTTCACAGATACAAGAGGCTAGAACTGATTTCATATTACAGAACCAAATGATGTGGGTCCTCAGTAATTATGTATCCATGACATGGTATCACATTGTTTCTTTTTTCCCAAAGGTGATACAGCATTGTTATTATTATTATTGTTGTTTTTGTTGTCCTAAATATCACAAGAACAAAGACAATGATTTAAATGCTACAGGTAGAACTATTCCCCAAAGAGTATTATAATAGGATAATTGTATGCTGACTTTTTTGTTGTTGTTCTTTTAGTTCACTTTTAAGCATCACCTACTCCCAGTGTTCCATACATAGCTCTGCTTTATCTTTTTCAACTCTTCACAGTGGTATTCTTTTCAGGGCTCTTAGCAGACAAAGCCTAGGACCACTGAAGGGGATAGGTAAGGCTATAAATAGAGTATTTGCAGGCAAACTTCATTTACAACCCTGTGGGGGAATCAAGCAAATGGCAAGACTGTTCTAGATGCAATGCCTATGATTTCAGTTTTCTGTTCTGTCTTTTCTTTACTGGGGCAATTTCTGTCACCTGTTTCACTGGAGGCCAAAGTGCAACTTTGCTGAGCACATTATTCAACATATGTGAGGTTTAAAAGAAATCACTCTGTATGCTTTAAAAGTAGAGTGTGTGTGTTTGTGTGTGTGTGTGCTGTGTACTCACATGAGAGAAAAGTTTGGAATTATGTCTCCAAACCTATAATCAGCATCTTTCTTCATAAAAGGGGTTCTCAATATACAAATGCATGGAAACTGTACTTCTTTTTTCTTTATCTCCTCTGCATTATCAGTTGCCATGGGGTGTTCACTAACATAGTTTCAAGTAAGCCTGTGAATCAGGTAGTGGGTTAAAGCAATTTTTTTGGTCACTTGGCTCTATGCCAACATCAATTTCCCTTTTGATCATTAACTTCTTGAAGGCAGAGCCTCTGCCTTATTTGTCTTTGAATCTCCACACTAGACTGCATTTGCTCTGGAATATATCAGATGTTCAGTAAATGTTTATTTGTTTGAATTAATGAAACAAAATAATTGAATTAAAAAATAGTAAATGAGCACATTTTCAGTGGAACTATTATCCAGAGAGACTTAAGAGAATGATTTGCTTTAGGAAGAGTAATTCCTCTCATTTCAAATAACCAGCTGTGTTTTAAAAATGAGGCTTTAATAATTTTCATTTGCTATTTTTGTAATCTTTTAATTATTCCTCATATAAGGACTCACATAAAGAAATAATTATAGCAAACACTTACTGAGAACTTATTATGTCTCAAGTTTTGTTCTAAGCTCTCTCTCTATTACCTCATTTAGCCATCAAAAAGCTAGAAGAACTATTCTTGTTATCTGTATTGTACAAATGAGAAATGGGCTATTCTAGGGAGGATAGAACTTTCTTTAGGCCACACAATTAGTTATGAAGACAGTCAGAAGTCAGATGGAGACTGCTTGATTCTAGGCCAGTGCCTTTCTCAATACCACCTCCTGGAGAAGGGTAGATGTATAAGCAAATACATTAAAGATGGTCCACAATTTGCTGTACTGGCCAGAAGATGTTGAAAAGCAACTGAAATGCAAGCTACTTTTTAACAATTTTCTGCTGCAGCTAACTAGAATTTTGGCCTTGAAAGCATTCTTTTTTTCTTTATTCCTGGCAAGTATTTATTTCCAAGGCATCCTGAGTAGAGCCCATATACATGAGTACCAGTAGAGAAGAAAAACACACATTGTACTTTACGTGAGATTGAACTTTATAAAAACCATGCCTCATAACAGGTGTTCAGTAAATGCTTTTTGATAGACTGAGGATGCTATTAGAATCCTTAATTATTATACCATTTTAGATTAATCTATAATTCTAGTTTACAAACTTTCTTATGCCATCAGTCCTTTGTGGGAATGCATATCCAGATCTGAGGTTATACTATAGCATTAATTCTGGAATAAAATCTATGTTTCTTTTATATGGTATCACAGTCAATTCAGTGACTAGCAAATGTTTTCTGACAGTGATAAAATTTACTGTAATTCTACCAGTGCATAAATATAGGCAAATTCTTGGAGTAATTTTTAAAAAATAATTAGGCCAAGAGATTAAAAATCCTAGGGCCTGGGAGGACTTTTGCAATATTATATTAGGAAATGAATTTCTTCAAAATGGCATCTCTTATTGAGTTCTAGTAGTTTTAATTTTTATAAGTCTGATGGGATTTGGGAATTTTTCAAATAGACAAAATGCCCTTTTAAATTTGTTTTTTATATTTCAACTAAAAATCTGAAATAAATTGATATAAACATATTTTGGATCACCCCCGGGACCATTTGTACCCAAGTACTAAAGTAGGATTTGACAGGTAGCAGTTGGTATTTGCCTCAGCCAGGTTTCTCAGTCTCTACTTTATTGACATTTTGGGTTAGACTGTTCTTTGCTGGGGGGATCTCTCTTCCTCTGCACTGCAGCATGTTTATCAGAATCTCTGGCCTCTACCTGCTAGATGCTGGCACTACCTCTTGCCAGTTGTGACAATCAAAAATGTCTCCAGACGTTGCCAAATATCCTTTGAAGGGCAAAATTGCCCCACTGGAAAAGAACTGAGCCTTGGTGAAGAGAATGTGTTTAAGCTCCTGGGTACTTTAAATGGGGGATAATATGAAATGAACAGGAGCAGAACTTCATGCATAAATGATGCATTTCATACCAAGGAAAGGCCAAATTGCACCACAGTACACTGCACAGTTGAAGGTTTTACAACAGTTTTAATAGAAACAAGTCTCAGAACTTTTGATTCATCAGATCGTTACAGCATAGCATAAGCATTCCGAACTAAGATGACAAACCTGTGTGTTAAATATCATATTTACATTTAGTTCCAGCGTAATATCATCATCTATCCCACTAAATTAATGTCATTAATTTGAATTTTATTGCTTTTATAATTCTGTTTGTACATATTGGTAAATTTTTTTTTGTTTTAGAATGAAAGTTCTAAGCATAAGCTCTATGTATAAGAATTTTATACTTAGTTTTGTGCTTGTACATACCTAAAAAACAATAATAAAAATAATTTGTCAACACTAGAAAGTCCTGAGGAGCATTTTTTCCCATTGAAAGTGATTATCAGTACATTTCCAAAAGTCAAGAAATGCTGAATCTGGGGTTTTTGAAACTGAGTAAAAGGAAGAGCAGCAGGTTAATGGGAAAAGGACATCGTTGAGAAATTTGGGAAAAACTCCAGACTCAGGTGCTGGACTTTTGCTGCGTCATTTGTTCCAACTATACAAGAAAGAAAAATAAATGTTGTTTTTTTGTAATTAACTCACAAAGTGACAGAGATTGCTAACTGGGTTATTCTGTATTTTTCCTTTTGACAAAAAAAAAAAAAGTTTATAAACAACTTCTGCCTGTGTACACTGCCATGTGGTAACCATGCTTAGCCAAGCAAGATAATTTCAATTTGTTTTTTTCCTTGAGACAGGGCCTCTCTCTATTTCCTGGCTAGAGTGTAATGGCTGCAGTGGCTTCATCTTAGTTCACTGCAACCTCCAACTTTTGGACTTAAGTGATCCTCCTGCCTCAGCCTCCCGAGTAGCTGGGACTACAGGTGTGCACTGCCATGCCTGGCTAATTTATGTGTGTGTATATATATATATATATATATATATTTTTTTTTTTTTTAATTTTTGTTTTGTAGAGATGGGGTTTTGCTCTTGCTCAGGCTGGTTTCGAACTCCAGGGCTCAAGCCATCTTCCTGCCTCGGCCTCCCAGAGTGCTAGGATTACAAGTGTGGGCCACTATGCCCATCAATTTCAATTTTGATTCCAACTGAAGATGTAGGAATTGGAAATAGAATAAGATAAGTTTTCAGATGATTTTTCACAGCTTATTGTGTCACATTATACAAGTAGTATACGATCCCCTATGATTTTAGAGCAAGTGGAACAACAGCCGCACAGGCTGCAGAGTGGGCTTCCTTTACCTGTTATGTTCCCATTCGCATCATCTGTTGTTGTTACCTTATGCCTCTGTTGGACTGGTCTGCTTGAAAAATGCTTGGGAGTGCACTGTCTATACACCAAAGGTGCTGGAAGACCCTCCCCTTCCAGCCATGATCCTTTGCCTCTTTTTCCTCTTATTCTCTTTTCTTGAAGAATATTGTAGATTGGTGGTCATAAAGTAAAAGAGTAACAATGATCACAGCTAGTCGTGGTTTCAGTGGTTGAAGTGGAAGAGCTGGAGCCCATTTCTCTCCAACCCCGGCACAGGGTGATCTCTAGAATGACTGATTCATCCAGCCCCAGGATGGCTGGAGATTATGTACTTCCCTGGGATGTAGGGTAAAAGAATGTCTTTGGAGAAATGGTTAAGGATTGGGTAGCATTTTCTAGCTTTCTGGGAGGAAGGAACTTCGTTTTAACATGAGTACCATGGAAATGACTGGCTCCTCCCTGCCCCACCTCTCATTCCAACAATGGACTGGACATCTGTATTGCCAGAAACAACCAGACCAGAGTCTCAGTTTTTATCTGAGCTCTAATGAAGCAACATTTCTTTTGCAGACTAAAGAGAAAAAGTGCTGGAAAGGAGAGAAAGGGGTTTCTGAGCAAAGAGTTTTGGAGAGCATTTGAAGTGCATTGAAAACCTTGTTCTCCTCTTTCCCTTTAGGTAGCAGTGAGATTTTCAGTTGTTTCATATGTCTCCATGGAATTTGGAGCTGTATGAAGGTTTGTGGTCATATTGCATTTCTAAAAAGATACAATAAAAATCCAAGCAATAAATTAGATCAAAATGTCACTACATCATTAGTATGACCCTCTGCTAATTAGGACTATTCCTTTCTTTAAAGAAGTTAGATGATTTGAAATATAACCTTTTGGAAAGCAAATTATTTGGTGCTTCATATGACATAACTATTACAAGCTTTTAGTGAAGAGAAGACTGTTTTATGCAGGAAATCTTATCTGTCACTGTATAAGCTCTAATGTATAGCGTTTATGCTTTGAGGACCTGATATTTGAAAAAGAAAATCCATCAAATTGCTGTTCTTTTGGAATCGAGTCTCTCGCTCTTATAAATGAACTAGCAACATTATTTGATAGAAAAATTTGAGTCACTGCTTTATAATGTCAAACTCCAGTAAGATAAGTGAAAATGTAAGGCCTATTTTCTTTCAGACACAGTTGTCTTGTAAACTGCCAACACATTTGACAGATGCAACTTGTACTGAGCTTGTTAAAGATATAGCAAGCATCCCCAAAGAAACAGGAATAGAGACTTTAACCTTCTGGAAGTTCATAAACCCATTGAAAACAATTGTTGGACATATTCCTTATTATCTTTTTAGAAGGGAACATGGTTTGATTTCTTCCAAAAGGCCACTGAGGTTCCAGGAGATGCACCAATGTGCTTTACATGTTGACATATTTTTCAGAACTGTAAATTGCTGAAACCAAGTTTATTTGAAATGTTATGAAAAATTCTATCTTGATTATATTATTCATTGTCTCTTGAACTTATGTATATAAGGGAATAGGTTACGATGTTTATTTTCAAATTCCTTTTTTGAGTACACTTCCTTTGTGGTTAAAATCAATATGGATGAGAAATTTAAAAGTTAAATAAATCACAAAACAAATAAAGCACAAGTAATTCCTTTTAAAAGTATTTTATATTTAATTTTTATATTTAATTTAATTTTTATTTTTTAGAGACAGGATCTCACGCTGCCACCCAGGCTGCAGTGCAGTGGCATGATCATAGCTCACTTCTGGGCTGAAGTGATCTTCCCGCCTCAGCCTCCCAAAGTGTTGGGATGGCAGGTGTGATCCACTGTGCCCAGGGCCAGATTTTGTGTTTTAAATAGAGGAACTGCTAAATATAATTAATACCTTTTGGATATATACATTACTAACTACCTATTATTTTTTGTCATTGAGAAAGACTCCTTTCCTAAGAAGAAAATGCTGATGACCATGGCCATTTAAGCTGGATTTTCAGGTATGAAAGAAGGAAAAAATATTTTTTTTGGAACAAAGAATTATTTGCATGAAGCAGGGAATGGTGGTCCATCAACTGAAGAGAAGCTAGACTCAACCACCATAATTGGTTTTAAAGAGCTTAAATTCTTTTTCTTTGCAACTAATATTCCTGTTATGTTTTATAATTACAAACTAAAGTGCTATATTGTTACATTCCATATACATACCAGAGAGGAGAACCTAAGAAATCTAGATATACATTTCTGTAGCTAAGTTTTGAGATATATGCTTTCTTTCCCTTCAACTCCTTGGCATTTTCTTTTCTTTCTTCTCATTTTGGCAAGATTTCTTCCCCATTGGTAATAGAATTAATTTTGTGTATAAAGGAGAGCACGATCTGTCTTAAATGCTAATGAAGTTTAATTTCTAGCTGAACCATTTTCATGAATATCTAAATCATTAAGGATACCTCTAAATAATGTCAACCAGAGAAGGACCCACTCTTTTCATGAACTTGGCATTCATTCATTGAACAACAATTTCCTGTATGCCTGAGATGCAGGGCATAGTGCAGAGATCCATATATTAATTAGAAATTGTCCATCCTTTGCTGTAGAAGGATTAATACTTAACCGAAATTAGAATTATGTAGAAATACTATAAAATCATTTGTAGAGCCAAGAATTCTCCCTAGAAGATAGATAGTGTTTTAGTGCATTTAAGATATAAAACAATCTTACCACAGGAAGAATAAAGGAAAGGACATCCCAAACATAGAGATGAGTGTGTTCAAATACAGAGGGAAAGTATCCTTGGGAAATATCAAGAAGGGTGGTAAACCTGCAGTCCCGAATCCCCAGGGCTGCAGACTGGTACCAGTCCATGGCCTATTAGGAACCCGGACCTCACAGCAAGAGGTGAGCAGCGAGCAAGCAAAACTTCATCTATCTGTATTACAGCCAATCCCTAACCCTAGCGTCACTGCATAAGCTCTGCCTCCTGCCAGATCAGCAGTGGCATTGGATTCTCACAGAAGTGAGAACCCTCCTGTAAACTGCACACGCGGGGACTCTAGGTTGTACACTCCTTATGAGAACCTAATGCCTGATGATCTGAGGTGGAGCTGAGGTGGTGATGCTAGCACTAGGGAGTGGCTCCAAATACAGATTATCATTAGCAGAGAGGTTTCACTGCACAATAAAGTCAATGCACTTGAATCATCCGGAAACCATCCATCCCTCCACACCCCCGGTCCATGGAATGCTTACTTCAATAAATTATAGCTAACCATTTCTCTCAATTCAGTTCAACTGTGATGCAAACTAGGTCAAAATGATTTTAACAGGCATTTTTGCAGAGACCATCTTTCTCCTTTTATCATTCTCCAAGTGCATATCCCCTCTCAACCACTTTGTAGATTCTAATATATGTTCTCTATCATGATGGAGAATGAGTATCAGGTAGGGTGAACAATTCAGCATAACCTATAACCAGGAATGTGGAAAAAGAAGCTTTGAATTGCTTTACTCCCCTCCAATTATAGCCCTGCAATATCATCTCAGCTGTTGAACTCTCATGCACAAGTGAGTTGATAAAATCGTCAGGTTGTAAGAATCTAGATAAAAAGTAAAAAAACAACAACCACATTTTCAATTTATTGGGTTTATTTCAACAAATATTCTTAACAAAAATTATCTGGTGCCCTTGACAAGACCTCAGCTTCCTGTACAATAAATTTCAGAAACAATATTATTAAAAGAAACAAAAGAATTGAATTGTCATCAGTTAAAGGACAGTGCACATATTGACATAGGAAGGTGGGAGGTGAAAGAAGTCACTGATGTTAAGTATAAGTTTTATGACTGGACTTCTTTGAAAGCAAGGGAGGATTCTTAATCTGGGCTCAACTCCATTGCTTTCAATGAAGAACTGTTAATATAAATGCACTGGATCAATCTGTATTCAATTAAAAGCAATATTGTGTTAATAACATGCAGAACATTTCTCTCAAATCTTTGCTGCCAATGAATAAGCTCATGATAAAATGCACTATTGCTTTCAATCAAAACTTTATTAAGTAGACAGTGTGAGTACGTAAAAGTATAATTTTTTGAAAAAATGAATGTAACCAGGCATAAAAAAATGATAATATTTGAAATTGTTGAAAGATATATATTAGGAAATACCTCAAAATATGGCTACCTGAAATGCATGACTCTTTTTAACCAGGGGTAGAGCATGGAGTTATGTGATCATAGGAAAAAGAAATCTAGGATTGGCCTGAAAGCAATAGATTAATGGAAAGTCGTTATGAAACCCCAAAATCTACATTGAGTCACGCCCACGATAGCTCAACATTCTGCTAACATTGCTAGAACAATGATTTTTAAAGGGTAGGGATGAGAACATAACAGAAAATACGGATTTTTCCAATCACTGCTGCTACAGGATTGTATCAGTACATGAGGGTGGGTGTCACACAGCAATGATCTCAAAACAGTTACCACATAACCCCGCCCACCTGTTGTTTTGAGAAACTAGAAGTTTCTGACCTTGATTAATTTACAAAGTATAGCAGGAGGTAACATTTTTATAAGAGTAAGATTAAGGGGCTGGATGCCCAGGCAGCTGGTCTATAAGTAACATTTGACTCCTTACACACCCTTCCTAATGACATGGCCCATCTCTATAACTAAAAATTTTCAAAGTAAAAACCGCCCTCCGCCATTACCTACCCAAACAAATGATACACGCACACAGAGACACAGAGGACACCTGTAAACCACCCTACCAACCCTGAGCCAGTTAGTTGCTGAGAGCCTAAATCAGCAGTCCTGGAAGCTGAATTTCTGAAAATGATAAATGGAAGCCTATAATTTACTAGAAAAGAATATGTTCTTTTATCTGAGGTTTAAGCCTTTTAACACGTCTCCCAAGAGATTTCTTTTTTAGAATATTTCATAAGAAAACTCTAGCAAGAATAAAAACTGTAGACAGATTGGAATTGTTTTCCTGACATGAAAGTCATAAAAAATTATACACATATTTTGGAAATAATTTAGAACTATATCCTTGTATGTTACCTTCTCTATCTTTTTGAATGTAATGTGATCCAGTTATGGCTGATGAGAAAATGTGAAATGAAAGACAATCCAAATGAGTTCAAATAGTGTGCATGTAAAAAATCCTTCAGTCTAAATATGTAATCATAAAAGAGGTTTATACTTTTATGAATAGGAAGAAAAAAGTTTCCTTCCTCCAAAGGAAATGCTAAATTCTTATGTAAAAGCTATAGATTTGATGGAATCCTAGGTTTTTAATAAGTACCAAAAGTTTATACTTATCATGCTTGGGGTGTCTTGATTTGGTCCGACTTCTAAACATGGATTAAAATAAAGTATAGGATGGCCTAGCACAGTCATTGGTACTTGTGATAGACAAAGAAGGATGAAGGGATATGTTGAAAATTGTGCTGACCCGTGAAGAAAGTTTAGAAACTGAATTAGAAAAAAAAAATGAGTGGGGGGAGGGGAATGTTGATTGAGACTTTATTGTGTATTTGTGAAATGCTTTTGCTTTTCACAAAACTGGATTTTGACTGCAGTGAGTCACGTGTGTGACTGATGTGTGTGGCTGAAAACAACACACTCTCACATTTATTTCTAAGATAGCCAGTTGGTATTTTTACTTTTTGAAGTATTATTATATACTATGAAGAGAGAGACTCAAGGATATCTTTTTTATTTCCCTGGGTCCTTCAAAACATCTGGTCACTTTTGTGGCTAAGCTGTTTGGACAGTCTGCTGAACCTTGACCTAACACATTAACTGAAATGAAGGAACTTCAAATCTTTTAACAAGAAAGGCAAGTCGCTTTTGTAAGTCAAAGATTCTCATAAATTATTTTCATTATAGATTAATGATCTGTGAAGATTCAAATTGTTGGAAGAGTTGAACATATTGTAGTCTGTGTACTATGGTGCAGCTGGGAAATTACAAGTTGTTTTAGAGCATCAGTCATTTAGAGGAAATCGACTCAGACTCCATAAAAGTACCAGTTAAGTCTTCTTCTAAATGGATATTTTGTGGGCATCAATGCAGAACAGCATTACTTCTTTTACAAATATTGCGAATGATGAATATTTCATGCTCTGATTTATTTTCAGGCTTGGGAGAAGGTCAAATGAAATAATACCAATGTATAATAGTTACAATAGCCTACCTTTTTTTTTTTTCCAGTATCCCAGTTTCCATAACCCAGTCACTGTGATAAATGCCTTACATACTTTAATTTAGCACTCTTTAGAACTTCCAGGAAAGTGAGAAAACCAAGGAAAAGAAAGCTGATTAACTTAACCAAGTAACACAACTGATAAATGAGGAAGTCAGAATTTAAGCCCAGACCCATTTGATTAAAATCTGCATTTTTAATCCCTCCTCCATTAATTGGATCTAATTATCTTCCCAAAGTCACATGACTGATATGTTAGCCAAGATGGTTTACTGCAAGTGACAGGTTAATAAAAGAAAAATGTACAGGGAAAGTTCACAGAATCAAAAAAAAAAAAAAAGAGCTAAAGAAACCATAGCTGTTTTCGAAGACAGGGATTGGAACAAGGATCTGGAATAAAATCAGATCTATTTCTCTTTTTATTTCCTATGTTGTGATAGACCTCAACATTTTACTGTTGCACTATTTTATAACTGCAAAAATTCTCTGGATAAGCTGCTGTTATTTCTTTTGACAGCTGTAATAACTAAGACATAGTAAGTGAATTGGTTTGTCCAAGATGAGTGGCTAATTGGTCACAAAGGTAGGACTATAGCTCAGCCTTCTCAGACATATGTACTGTGTTAGTTAACCTATTTGTGCTATATAAAGCCAAAATGTATCAGCATTTTTATAAGTATTACAGCTTTTCTTATTTAAATAAATAGTCAGGTTAATGGAGATATTAGTACTTCTTAAAAAGAAAACCAATTTGATATTTGAGATTCTCACATGCCTCAGATATTCTTACGAATATTGATCATATTGAAAACCAGGAACGATACACAGGCACACACTCGACATCTTATTTAAAGTGTTCAGCACTATATTATAATGGCAAATGAAGGATTATCTTTACTGACATAGATTTCATTAATTCTCTGTAGAAAAAAAGGTTTCCCTAAAATGCTTTTCTAACAGACATCTACTTTGGAATACATTTGGTCTGTAGCAGATGCACAATGAGAAAAGATTCTTGTGATAAAAATTATTCAGTAATTTTTCTTAACCATAACCTTATGCAGACATGCTAATAAAATGAAAGTGAAACTATTGATTAATTTTTGTGATATCAAGAACATTTTTTTTTTACCTTTTACTATGTAAATGATTTCAACTAGATAAGTTTCCAAATTAGATGCCTTATCCACAAGATGGTGTCCTAACATTAGCAACCAACAGGTTGAGCTTGCAAACAAAATCAACTTTTCTTGTCAAAAGTGTTTTTCAAGTTGAAAATACCAAGTGCCCATGCATAAAAATAATTGCTCCTCTGCCTGTGGTTTTGTGCAAAATGTACTTGGGAAAATGTACTGTTCAACCCAATTTGATTAACTCTCTTTGTTGTGGATTTGTGTTTATTTACGTTAATGCTACAGTGGAATACTCAGTTCATTAACTTCTAATTTTGCTAAAACAGAGAGGAAAATGGTTGTCCTTGCAAATCACAACAAATTTGCAAATGACACAACAGCTGAACTTTGTGTGATGTACATTTTATTGGTATGTCAGCAGAAATACACTTAAGAGAATGAAATTTTTATCATGTTTTAAAAATGTCCATAATGGTTTTTTGGTGAAAACAGAGATGGTGACATCTAGTTAATCTTGCATCTGACTAGGTTTAAAACTTGAATATGGCATGTTGTACGTAGTTTTTCTTAATTTAACTCTATGGTTTTCTACTTTCAAAATCATTTTATTCCCAGGATCCTGACAAATCTCTACTTCTAATAATTCTTACTGGTTATTACTGATTTTGAACACAGGTAGAGACTTCATAATGATTATCTCTGGAGGAGAAGAGGTTGGATGTCTCAGTAGTGTCTAGGAGAGTCTGAATAAAGAAACAAATTGTTTTAGATACAATTAAGTAGACCAGTCACAACCTCAAGCTCCATTTAACACTAATTTAAAAGAAAGTTAGACTTCCCTTACAATTAAAAGCAGTACTTTTGATTTTGAAGAGTTTTCCATTTTTATGTTGTAACCATTTCAATCAGTCTGGTAGTTATCTAAAAGGAGTGGTTTTTGTTTTTTTTGTTTTGGTGAGCAAGGAGCACTTAAAAAAGTTTTTTTCCCACCCAATAATGATACTATTTATTTGTTTATTTATTTGACAAAAATTGTATATATTTAAGACATACAACATGATGTTTTGATATATGTATACACTGTGGAATGGCTAAATCAAGCTAATTAACATATCTATTAACTCACACACTTATTTTAGCAATTTTCAAATACACATTGTTATTAGCTATAGTCACCATGTTGTACCATAGATCTCTTGAATTTATTTCTCCTAACTGAAATTTTATATCCATTCACCAGCATATCCCTAATCCCCCAGCCCCTGATAACCACCATTCTATTCTCTGCATCTATGAGTTTGGCTCTTTTAGATTCCACATACAAGGGGGATAATGTAGTATTTGTCTTTCTGCGCCTGGCTTATATGTGAATCCTCCAGGTTCATCCATGTTGTCACAAATCACAAAATTTCCTTCTTTTCTAAGGCCAAATAGTATTCCATTTGTATATATATCACATTTCAAAAGTCTATTCATTCATCAATGAACATGTAGGTTAGTCTTATGGAATCCCATTTGTCTATTTTTTTGCTTTTCTTGCCTGTGCTTTGTGGGTTATATCCAACAAAATCAACCAAGAAAGAAAGTTTATATAAATCACATGACTATGTCAGAGGACAAGAAAGAAATATATAAAAATGACATATATACAATTACTTCATAAGTTATTCTCTGCATTAATGGTATAAATATGAATATTATAGTATTTTGAAAATAAATCTGGCAGTAACTACTGAAATGAAATATATATATATATTGTTGAACCTAGTCCTACTGGAAGCTTATTCTACAGAAATGAACGTACCAGTCCATAAGGCACATATGCAATAATGCTTGCTTCAGCATTGTTCATGGAAGTCAAAACAAAACTGTAATCAAGGTGATTACAGCAAAAGATGAATGAATGCATTATAATATGTTTGCATTGTGGAATATTATGCTAAAGGAAGGAACTAAAGTTATAAAGCTGTACAAATTGTACTGGAAAAATGTACACTATGTGTTGTTGAATGACAAAACTAAAAATCTAAAATAAGATCCCATTAAAAAACTAAATAACATATATTCATGTATATGCCTACATATGTTTGTATTTGATTAATCTGTCATAGAAATAAGCATGGAAGAATTCATGTTTGTTTTTTAACATGGGGTCCTTGTTCAAGGTGCTCATAGTCAGATTCCCTGGAAAGCATATTCTGAAATAAGGTCTGGTGTTCTGGAAGAGTCCTGCCATTGTCAACCATTGGAGGGAAATGAAGGAAGGTAGATTAAGTTTAGGGAGGGGTTGGGCTGTGATGAAGTCACAACAAAGGCCTCAGTCAATCCCACAGGGCCCTCTGGAGCTAGGATATCCCTGCATAGTTATTCCAAACTGGAGTAAGGTTTGTTTTTCCTTTTATATTCTCTGTGTGCTTTCCCCTTCCAACCCTCAGCATTGACCAGTCATTGGATATGGACCAGGAAGGAGTTGTGATGTTATACCTGCAGCTCTCTTTAACTTTTAAGGGTGAAAATTGGAAGAAAGGATTCAACTCTGAACCATCAACTGTCAGTTTCCCAGAAGCTCAAGGAATAAGTGCTTTAGTCCTGAGAAGGGTAAGGAAATCTAGTTTGAACATCATATTGTCCTCTAAAGAACCGAGTAAAGAAAAATGTGGTTGAAATGAGGGAGAAGAGAGGAAGAGGTAGCCATAAAAGAAAACAGACAAATAATTTTAATAAAATAATTTAAACAAATGGTAAATGTGTATCAATCCTGCAAATGATATGGGAATAGGACTGCTATGAAAAATTCATAATGTTTTCCCTGGAAAAATGTTCTTCTGAAGCCTTTCTTGACACAGTTTTCTGGGTCATCCTTACTTTTTCATGTACTATATTTTCTTTGATGAACCTGCAGGAATAAAATGCTCAATAAAGGGGAATTGAGAAGGAAGCTTAAAGATTTTATTTTTGGAAGGATAAATGGCTGATGGAGGCAGTTACATCATTCTGTATGCTTGTTACAGTATTTTGGGTGTGGTAACTGTATTCTTACTAAGTTGCTGTATTTGAAAAAAAATTGGGGTAAATAGATAAGCATGTTGATAATATACTGTGCCTTAATGTATTGTAAAATGGCTCTGAACTACTTTAGCTAGACTATACATACAGCTTTATGTTAATAGTTTGATTCATTTATTGAATAGCTATCATATGCCACACAGTTCTAGGCCCCGGGGACTAGAAACTAAAGATACAGTGATTCACAGCCTGTATGATAGATAGACAAATAAGCAGGAAACCACGGAGTGTTAAGTGCTATGGTATAGACAGAGTGCCATGGAGCTCAAGTGACTGCCCAGACACAAACCAGAAGGTGTAAGTTGAGGATGTCAGAAATTCCAGGAAGAGGAAACCTCTGAATTATGGGGTAGATATTGGGGCAGGTGAATAATAAGGAGGAAGATCTGAAAGAAATGAAGGCACAGAGAACGGCAAGTAGTTCAATGTGCCACAGTTGGAATTGTAAGCTGTGTGGATTGGGACGAGGGCAAGAATATCAGGAGATCATGTTGGAGACTGAGGCAGGGATAGGATCATAGTCAGGGTGCTGACAAAAAACACATGGCACAGTCAAATAGGATAATTTGAACAGAGTGTAGTAAAGAAGCTCTTTTCAAAGGATGGAGTGGGGAGGGGTGCAAGAGTTGGACATTTCCGCTCCAAGCCTAACACGGGAAGAATTAGAGGAACTTGTCAGAACCTGGAGACAGAGGGGGATAAATAGAAGGAACTGCCCTTACAGGAGGCATTGCCTCTGTGGGAGGATGCTGCAAACTTGCAGTGACCGGAAAGGAGAGAGCTGGAGAGCAAATAACTTGGTGGGACCACAGAGCAGGGAGCCCACTCAGCGTTCTTGTAGGTCAGCCTCTCGAAGCACGGGGAAGGGTGGGGAAGAGCAGAGAGAGGGTCGGGAGAGCAGGCGGGGCACAGTGGATGCCGGCAGGCAGCTTCAGAGACTGTGACGGAGGTCCGGGCCTGGGAGAGCTCCTGGAGGCTGCGCTAGGGCTCTAGCGGAGGAGGGGCAGAATTCAGACACAATCAAGAAATATTTAGGAGGTAAAAATCTACAGACCTGGTTGAAAGTTTGGACGTGCAAGTCGAGGGAGAGAGAATTGTTATCAGGTTTTTGACTAGACCAGAGATACCTGTTTTCTTTCCGGACAATCATAGCTCTTCCTTGTGTTCCTACTGAGTCTTCCCTCAAGTCTTCAGTTGTTGCAATGACCATTTCATCTACGCTTGGCGGGTTCCCGTGTGTTATATAAATAATGAACTCATCTCCTTTTCTTATTTACTAAATCATTACGTTTTCACATATTTCCACCCATGAGTTCCCTCTCCAGGTTCACAGAACACCTTACTTCTTCCTAACCACCCCCCCCCTTGGGTGCAGTCTGTGTAATATTAGTCATGAATGGAAGAAGTAGCATGCTACCAATTAGAAGTTTTGTGTCATTAAAATTCCTTCAAGTTGGTGACATTGACATTTCCAGTTATAGTTTCCATTTATTTCTACCTTGCTCATGTTGCCTTCTTCATAAATACCTCTCTGGTTATCAAAACAACGTAAGTCCTTTGCCCCTTCAAGATTACTAATACAGTATGTAGTGTCTGGGTATTTAAAAACATGGAGTAGCTAGTAATAACGTACAGTAGTTCATCCTAAAGCTAAGTTATTCCTCAAACATATTTTGTACTTATCTGTAAAGAAAATGACTAAAGTAGGTCTATTAAACATTTTTCTGTTTCAATGATGGGAAAGACTTTCCTGAAATCATGGCAATGGAGAAGAAAATAAAATACCTTCAATTATTTTGTGTAGATACTGCTCAATTAGAGGATACTTTTTCCATCTGACTATATGAATCCAATAAAGTGTATAGGTCACATGTACTTCATGTGCAACAATAGAATACTAAAAACCAAGACATTAAACTCAGGTATTGCTGATATTTGTAACATCTTCAGTGCCAACTAATGTGATTGAAAATACATATAATACTTAAGAATTTGACATTATTATATCTCATTAATGACGACGAAGCATGAAGTTCACATTCTCTAGTAGAAAAGAGGCATTTTGTATTTAATTCCTCAGATGAAGAACTTTACATGGATTTGGTCTTGAATTCTTCCCTAGGAAGGCAAAATGATACAGTGGAAACCCCAGAACCTGAAATTGAAACCCCAGGGTCTGAGTCTAGCTTAGTCATTTGCTAATATTGTAACTTATGAGTCTCAGTTTCTTTATGAATGAGATGAAAATAACACTTAAATTATGGTGTTGTTGTGAGAAATAAATAAGTTAATGTATATAAAAGCACTTTATAAATTGCACAGTACAATGCTGTCATAAATTATTATTAAACTTTAAACAGGAATGCTGTTTCTAATTCTAGTTTCCTTGGATTGACAATAAATTGCTTCCCATATTACTGCCTTGGTAACTGAAAGATGTTCACTTAAATGAGGAAAATGCCTGACAAATATCAGAAAACAATCTTTGAACTGATACTGTTAATAGAGAAATCAGTTTTCTACTTTGGTGAACATATATGTAATCCTTGTTTTGCATGATAGTGCAGGACCATAAAAATGACTGTGCAAGCTGAGACCATGCAAAGTGATTTCAATAATCAGTAGGAAAAATCATGATTGTTGTGTAGCCTTTAGAATTTTTTGTCAAAGCATTAAACACTCTCTTATGGTTGGTTATAAATGTAAAAGGAAATGAAAAACCAGTATTTATTTAGGACACTGTCATTAAAACACTTGAGACAATGATAATCAATGTTTTATTTCTTTGAAAAAGTTATCAAGAGTAGTTTAAATAGTGCTTGCTTTTTTTTCCACATAATACAACTTAGCATGTGGAGCCAACATCTTTTTTTATGCCTTGGCAAATTTGTCATACCTCTTTCTAAATTTGGATTTTTTCCAAAATTTTATCTTTTGTACTCTCAGTGTTGTGAAATATCTCCAAGAGTCTTTAATGTGAAGTTTTTTGCCGGTATCACCTCCCTGGGATATCTTTATCCTTTTCATCATAACTGCTCATTTAGGTCAATAAGTTCTAACAACATCCAATTTCACTTCCAGCATTATTGCATTTCATTTCTTTGCTGCACTTTCATCTTTTTATTGCATTTCATTTCTTTGCTGCACTTTCATCTTTTTACCAATTTCATCTTTGAATTATCCATTTTTGTAAAATGTTACCTAGATTAATTACTGGGAGAAAAGAAGGCAACACAACTGCACACTCTATTGTCTGGGGATAAACTGCCTAACAGATGCGTGATTACCAGTCACCAACCGACCTTGAAAAAAGTGACGTGATTGATTACTGATCATGATCTGCAACTGCTATTTAAATGGTGGTTCGTGGGCTGAAGAGCTAGCAGCAAAATTTATTTCTTTATGCAATTTACTTACAGTAAATAAATTGTGATAACTGTGTTGTTGGGGTACTGCTGTTCTTAAACTAAACTATTGTAACTGAAATTATGCACATCGGAACAATGCAAGCCGAAGACTGTCTGCCATTTTAATCAATGGCTAAAGAGAGAGCAACACAAACAGACAAAGAATGTTGAGAAATGCCTTAGGCTGGATAAAAATGAAATATGAGTCTTCTTATTAATCTTGCAATTTGCTATTTGGATTACTTAATTTAATGTGAGAATACATTGTACTGAAGTGCTTATGTGCACTGCTGTAAAATTAATAGCAGCTTTTATTTATTTGCCATATTTAAATTTTATTGTTTTTGAATAGGTGGTAAATTCAAGTGGTTAATATTTCAAGAGATACAAAAGACTACACAGTGAAAAAGTCATAATAGTGCCCCCTGCTTTTCCAACTGCCATTCTTTTCATTGAGGGTAACTGACATTATCCTTCCAGAGACAGTGTAGGCATGTATAAGCAAAAATAGTCACAAATACACTCACATAATTTTCTCCCCCTTTAAAACACAAATTCTAAGCAGTTAGTATTTACTGAACATTTTCTATGTACTAGACAATGTACTAAACTAAATTATATGCATTATCTCATTTAATTCCAAGAATAAACTTTAAGGCAGGGTATTAATATAGTAGAGGAAAATCAATCTCTGACAGTTTAATTTCTTTTCCCAAAATCAGTTAGTATATGGTGGATCAGCTATTTTTATCCAGGTATTCTGTCCTCTTAAGGGCAGACTCCTAACAACCAGACTCCACTGCCTAGTATCTATATATAGTCCAGGCAATAGCATTTAAGTAGTCTAACAGTCCTTTTATGGTGTTGGAAATTCTTTTTACTGTTCCAGTCTGTGCAAATTTGGTGCTTACGGCATCTGAAAGAAACTAAGGTATCTCCAAAAGCATTAGATATCTCTCTCAGGACAATGTTTGACCACCATCTGTACTGGAAATTGGCCAGCTTGCTTGGAAGGAGCCCAGTCCTGACTGCATGTCTGTGATCTGTTCTCTGGAATTGCCAGGCAGCCCCTCTCCTTGTTGGGCATTGGAATTCCATATGATACTCAAGATAAATGCATTTACACACACACACGCACGCACGCACGTTTGTTCATTTATTCATTCATCAACAAATATACCTCTTACGTGTCTTAATGTTGTACAATAGACATGTGAAGCTCAGGAAAGCTAAAAACATATCACAAAAGCCTGTTCACTTTTCTGATTTTCTAAACTGAGTACTGCTTGACAGTTTATACTTAACAGCCTGTTGTAAGCAGAGATGATACACTTGTCAGTTCTGGTTAGCAATTGTTCATCTTTTCCAGATATCCACTTCCTGAATGCATGTCTTGGTCCAGCCTTAAAAGGAGTGGAGGAGGAGTGCCTTGTGAGGGAGCCTATATTGCTCTCTTTTCTCCACCTCACATTCCTTTCTCTTGTCTTTGTTACTACTGGCGGTGCTGAATGTTTTTTCTTGCCTTTTATCTGAGTGTGGAAAGCTTGAAATTGACATTCAGATTTTTAAGAGGTCAACTCTCTCACCACACACACTCACACACAATCTCTGTTCTGGGAGATCTTGACATGCATATTAAGTGCTTCTCCAAGGAATCTCTACCTTTTTAAGTGAACTGCACAAAACCTGATTAACAATTGAACATGAAGGATGATGATTTTCAAGAGCTACTAGTGTTGGCGGAATATGCTATATATCTTCCTGCAAGTCTGAAGGCCAGGATCTTGGCATCGCTGGGTGTTTGTGTTCAAGAGCAATACGATCTATCATGATATTTAGAGGACTGGAGTCATTTCTTTCTGTACACTAGATTTTTGTTTAGAAATCTACCCTCTATTTGGCTCAATTCCAGGTACATGTTTTTTAAATTGTGAAAGCTCCAGTCTTTGTTTTAAATATTTGACATAGGGCAAATGCTTATTTCCTGTCTGTAAAATAACTTATATTTACTTATTTTTGTTATAATATCTGATAAATAACATTAATTGAAATATTTCTGTGTAGAGATAGCCATATTTCAGTCGATGATCTCATTTGCTACTTTATTTAGAAGTTTGAGCTCAGTCCATTTAAGTACACTCAATTTACCTTCTTCTCATTTTAAAGTCTGTGTCACTTCTTCCCTCTTTTGTGCATGTTAGTTTTGGAGAACATATCCTTCCAGGTTGTACGTAGACTCTTTATCTTGTGCTCCATTCTTCCCTGGAAACTTGTTCTATTACTTGCTTCTCAAATCTCTCCTTTTTGCTGGCTTACTTCCTTGGTTAGCAATATGCACAACCATCCTTACCCTCTGGAGCCTTCAATTACTTTAAAAGAAAAATTTCTCAAAGGACAATTCTATATTCTCCACCTCTTTACCTGAAACCTATTTGGCTAGTTGGTTAAGAGGAAGACTGACAGATTGACCACTGAATTTAGGAACATGGAAGTCACTGTTGACATTGACAGGAAAAATAAAGCCTGGCATGGTCATGCACACAGACTTCCTTGGGAGGGATCAAGAGGGAGCAGAAGAAATGGAGACAGGAAGAAGAAACAACTTTTTCAAGAAGAAGTTTTATTGTAAAAGGAGATGAATAGCGGGTGGTAGCTTGGTGTTTGCTGGAGGGAATGTGAGTCCAAAATGGCATTTTTTTAAGCTTTGAAGAAATAATACAACATTTGCATTCTCATGGGGTACAACCAATAAAGAGGGCGAAGTTGATGCAAGAGAGAGGGTTATTGTAGGTGGGGTATCCTGTGTCCTTGCATATGTGGGAAGGTTGGGATTCAGAACATTGTGGGAAGTTGGTTTTCAGAGGCAACATAAATGCTTTAACCATTGTAGCAGAACAAATAGCTTAGTAAGTGAATACAGATGTAAGCATATGATTAATTCAATGATAGGAAAATGTGCAGTTCTACTGTGATTACTTCTAATTTCTCAGTGAAGTAAGAGGATTATCAACTGACAGTGGGGAGTGAAAGGAGATTTGGAGATTTGAGGAGAGAGGAGAATCTGTAAAATAATTATCTAGGAGAATGACTATAGAATGTTTTTGAGTGTAGCACAGAATAAGAAATATCAGTATCAAGGATGTAAGATACATGATTGTACATAGACACACACACCTGAAACAAGAGTTTCAGGTGATAATACCCTTACTTCATTTACTTTCACTTCAATTCTATTTTATTCACAAAAGGTGGATAGTCACTCACTAAATTTCATGACACACAAATGGGTTGCAATGCACAATTTGAAAAACACTCATCTAGAAAAACTGAAGAGGGAATTTTCTATAGAAATGTAATAGGATTCCTGCATAACAAAATAGGCCCACTTAAGAAGAAAATCTAAAGTGAGACTGATCAGCATAATCAAAATCAAAATCATTATTCAATTCCCTACCTTTAATTATTCCTCCTGCTGAGATTCCTATTTATTCTCAAATCCCCTGTTCTCCAGTACCTCGAATTTGAGACCCATCGATTTTCTTCCCATTCCCCATTTCTTTAACTCCCTCCATTCAATTGACTGCAGAATTTAAGTTAAGTGATTCTGCCTCTAAACTCTCACCAGCATTTATTTGTTTCTATTTCCATTGGTTTTACCATAGTTCAGGCCTTTATTGCATTTCTCTCCATCTTATATTTTGCTTTTCTTTTCTTAGCCATTAGGTTGTCCATAAGAAGTTTATTTTAAAAATGCCATTAATTAAAGAAAATAAATATCAACCACAATCTCACTATTTAAGAGATTTTGTAGCTTCACTTGGTATATATACTTCTGGTTGTTTTACATACAGATATATATATATAATGTCCCTATAATTGTACATGTAGAACCATGTGATGTAATCCTGTTTTGTAATATTATTTGTTTTTAAAATAACACATTGTGAATTTTTGCTCGCTTCATAAGGATTTTGTCAAAATCATATTTAACAATAGCTACAGAGTGTTGGTCCATGTACGGTGTTTTAATATAAACCATTTTGCTGAACTTGTGCAGTAATATGCATGTATTTCTCAGATCTTGGACTGCAGGGGCCATAATTTGCTGTGCTCTGAAATTGACTCATCATATTTAGTTCACAAGTCCACAGTTCCCAGTCAATAACTGAATATAGGAAAGGAATTAGGGAGGCTCATTTCTGGGACACCTGGGATTCCCCTGACTAGTGACTGTGGCTTGAGGTCTCCCTGACAGCCTTGCAGACTTTTCCAAAGAACTATGCACAACGTTACCTTCTTCCTTCCCTGGGGATCAGACTTGCATTAAGTCTGAAGGCTCTCCCTGCTTCTCCCAGCTCCTTTCCCATTTTCTCTCAGAGCCCTTTCTATTTCCCCTAAGTTCTGTACACTTAATCACATTTTGGTATCTGTGTCTCAGAAGATTTAAACTATCAAACATTTAGGTTGTTTTCAGATTCTTATTCTGTACAACAAGATGAAGCTCCTGATGGCTCAACTTTTGGCCCAGCATTCTTTTGCTGTGCTCAGGTCTAGCCCAGAGCCTGCTCACCAGCTCACCAAGCATTCTACTCATCTCACTCCCACCCACTGTAAAGAAAACACCCACCTGGCTAGATGACTCCTTTATTCCAGATTCCTTCTTGACTTTTTCCACCCCAATATTCTTTTCTCTCTATTGTAAAGACTAGATAAAGGTGTTTTTACGCAATGTTTTCACTCTTTTTGGTATGTTAAAAGGAAGGCTATATGGCCTAGTGGTGAAGTATAAAGAGTCTGGAATCAGATAGATCTGCTTTGTTATATTATCAACATTAAAAAAAACAAAGAGAGAGAGAGAGAGAGAGAGAGAGATTGCCTATGTTTGGGAAACACTGAGCTAAACAAAAATAATTCAAATTTGTTGTTTGTTTTTAATCACAAGACTTCCCAAACCCCTTAAAATGTTAATACACTCAGTTACTTTCCAAGGCCAGCACTGACACCTTATGTAGCTTATTCCAAATTTATTTGATTATGAATTTGTTTAAAAAACAGATCATCTCCAGACAGTTAGGATCTTGGCATATACTGGGAAAAGGTAAAAGTTTTGTAGAATTTGGCATGTATGATTTTTACAGTACTATGTGTACTCTTCACTTATAGTTACTTGTATATTTCATTTTTCCACCTTAGCCTTTGCATAACGTAGCGAAAATAGCAGGCACTTGTCGAATTGAGAATCTCAGAATGTTAGTAGGTTCATGGCCTGGAATAATATTTGATAACTGGAAAAAGTTAGTTTGCACCTACTTTCAGTAGTTTTTTGCAGTCCTTTTTATACCATAGTATTCTGGGCTCTTTGACACTGGGAAAATGAGTATCTTGATGCCGGAAAAAAGCCCTTGTTAACTTGAGGCTAAACATATTTTATTTTTAACAAATCACTTTATTGGAGGAACAGTGTAACAGGAGATGAGTATAAAGATATAGGTGAATTTTAAGGGCAAGAAAGCAGGAGACAGCTGGCGCTTGGTCTTGGGATGCACTGGGTAGCCTGCGGGGAAGGGCAGCCTGCAGCTTAGTTCTGCTTATTTTCATTCCCAAGAGTATGTTTGTCAAAAAGGTACTCCGCCAGGCCAGAATGCGGGGCCCCCATCTTAACTAGGTTGTGCACATGGTCACCTAGCTCTTTGATAGACTTCACTTGCTCATTCAGGTAGTGGGTTTCCAGGAAGTCGCACAAATGGGGGTCACCTTTGTCTGAGGCCAGAGTGTGCAATTCCAGCAACGACTGGTTCACGTTCTTTTCTAGGAGCAGAGCACACTCCATGGCATGCAGCCCATTTTCCCAGTCGTCCTGGTCCGGCCTCTTGATGTCCTGCAGGCAGATCCGGCCTCCTCGCTGGTTCTGCAGCCTCATCAGCTTCTCTGCGTGCTCTGTCTCCTCCCGGGACTGGCGGAGGAAATACCTGGAGAAGTTGTTCAAGGCCACGTCATCTCGGGAGAAGTAATAGGCCATGGACAAGTACACGTAGGACGCATAGAGCTCGAGGTTGATCTGGCGGTTGACGGCAGCCTCGGAGTCAGGGTGGAAGTTCTGGCGCACCCGGGAGAGGGTGGGGTCCTGGGAGGAGGCTGCGGCCAGCGGGCGGCGGGGAGCGGCCAGCCGGGGGCCAGCGGGAAGCACGGGCCCCCAGCGAGGAGGGAACGGGAAGCCACGGCGCGCACTGCGCAGGGACACCAGCGAAGGGCCAGTGTGCTTGGAGAGGA
Source organism: Eulemur rufifrons (assembly GCF_041146395.1). Taxonomy (NCBI): domain Eukaryota; kingdom Metazoa; phylum Chordata; class Mammalia; order Primates; family Lemuridae; genus Eulemur; species Eulemur rufifrons. The sequence goes on along the minus strand of NC_090999.1, from coordinate 87,099,789 downwards.
GCCAGAAACAGGACAGCATGGCTCCTCCTCTTTGGAAAGCGGGAAACTGAGGCCAGGCTGGCTCAGTGCACGGTCAGGAGCCGGCCATCAGGTCTGAACGAGAACGCTGCCCTAAGCGACGGTGACTGCGTCACACGCCCTTTCCCTTCCAGAAGCTCGAAGTTCCACGGGGACGGGGCGGGGAAGCCGCCTCCATCGCGGTGGGGACGAGCGTGGCACTCGGCCTCTGGGAAAGGCCAATGCAGACAGATGCCAGTCCCGGGCCTCCGTTTACCTAAACGTTCACCCCTGTAGTCGACGCAAAATTTCGACTCTTGGGCGGTTGTAATTTATTATTTCACCAAAAATGCTGTCAACAGAGCAGGTGCCCTGACCTGCCAAAGAAGGCCTGAGCCATACTCACCCTTCCTCTCTGACCTTTTCCTGTCCAAAGACCAAGGGGTGGTGGCGGCAAGACAGTGAAAGGGAGTAAAACAGACGTCGCCGCCAATTCGTTGGTGAGAGTATGGGTCCGCCTCCAAAGCGGGTGTCTGCAAATTGACTTCCTGGTTATCTTAACAAATTTGAGTATGGAAATAATTGCCAATGCTTTCTTTTAAAACATATATTTGATTTTTAAATATAAAATTTATCTTCACTGTAAAGAAGATACTGTAGAGATGTAGGAGGAATATTAATACTGCCTCTAAACTTGATGTTACTTTCCTGTCTTTCGTTAATGCAGAGATACATATTTTTTAAAAAGACCACGTTTTAAAAAAGACTTTTTAAAAATTAAATTTTTATAGCATTTAGTCATAAAAGAATATATATATATAATTGTTGTAGGGCATTGAGAAAATGAGGATGGGGATGAGCTCAAAGAAGAAAATTCAAAACATCCCTAATTCTTCCTCTATCCATAGAGAACCAATGATAAAATGTTGATAGTAATCCTCAGAGATTAAAAAAAATACTGAAAAATATATATTATGGGCACGTATAAATTTATGCATTTTAACAGCTTTATAGAGGTATAATTGACATAAAATAAACTGCAGATACTTAAAGTATGCAATTTAATAGGGCTTGACATTTGCATACATCTGCAAAACTATCACCATAGTCAAGATAATGATCATATTCATTTTTCTGCAGTTTCCTCATGCCCCTTTGTACTTTGTAATCTCTTGCTTCTGCCTGTTTCTGACCCATCCCAGGCAACCACTGATCAGCATTTCTCACTATATAGATTAGTTTGCATTTTCTAAAATTTTGTATAAATGGAATCAACAAATATGTCCTCCTTTTTGCCTGCTTTCTTTCACTCAGCATAATTTTGAGATCCATCTGTGTTGTAGCTTTTATCAATAGTTCCTTTTATTAATGAGTAGTATATAATTATATGGATATATCAATTTGTTTATCCTTTCATCTGATAATGAACATTTTGGCTGTTTATAGGGTTTTTTTTTTTTTTTTTTTTGACAGAGTCTCTGTTGCCTGGGCTAGAGTGTCATGACTTCAGCCTCCTCACAGCAACCTCAAACTCCTGGGCTCAAGTGACCCTCCTGCCTCAGCCTCCCAAGTAGCTGGGACTATGGGTGCAGGTGCCACCATGCCGGGCTAATTTTTTCTATTTTTAGTAGAGATGGGGTCTCGTTCTTGCTCAGGCTGGTCTCAAACTCCTGACCTCAAGCAGTCCTCCCGCCTTGGCCTCCTAGAGTGCTAAGATTACAGGTGTGGGCTACCGTGCCTGGCATGTTTATGGTTTTTGACTATTAAAGCTGTTATGGACATTGCTGTGCAAGTCATTATATGGTCAGATGCTCTCATCTCTCTTGGATGAATACCTTGTTGTGGAATGGCTGAATTATATGAAACATATATATTTAATTCTTAAAGAAACTTCCAAACTGTTTTCCAAAGTGATTGTGTCATTTTACATTCCCATCAGCAGTATGTGAGAGTTTAAGTTCCTTCACATCTTTGCTTACACTTGGCGTTGTCAGTCATTTAATTTTAATTTAAAATTAAAAATTTTAATTTAAGCTATTCTAATGCATGTGTACTGGTGTTTCATTGTGTTTTTAATTTGCATCTCCATAATGATTAATGATGCTGAGTATATTTTCACCTTCTTTTTGCCAAACAAAGATTTTTTTTTGTAAATTGTATGTTCAAATCTTTTGCCCATTTTTATATTGGGCCATTTTTTTAAATAGCTGTTTGATTTCTTATGGTTATTATCTGGGATTTTGATATTAGTACTACTTCTTTGATATTAGTACTATTCAGGTCCTTATGCTATCTATATATTACTTTCTCTGTATTACTTTCCTTTTTTCATTGCACAAGTCAGATTGTCTTTCTAGGTTAGTTTCCTCAGTTGTAAATTTAGGATACTACTTGCCTCCATGGGTGGTTGAAATAATTAAATAAGAGAATGTATACAGAGCACTTAATCACAGTGCTTGACATGGAATAAGCACTCAGAATAATTAATAGTTTTCATTGGATAATTTCCATTTAATGATTCAAAATCAGTCATTTTATATTATTCAGTAGACAGATATTATTATTATTGAATATGGAAGACTTACACAGGTTACAAAGAACATTTACATGTATTATATTGTTGCTATCATGTATGAGTAGTGAGGTTGAAATCCTTTTATCATATGGGAATGTCAAACTTGTAGTTTTGTAGTAAGCTCCCTGTTCTCAAATGAGCTTCTTAAAGTGTGTACCATAAGTAAAAGGTGATGCTTATGATTTAGTTGTACTTACACTCTGCTCTTAGAATGTGATTGATATTCACCAGGCAATTTCTCACAAATTTTACTTCTCTATACCCATCTTTGCTTTTATTTTACTCAAATTTTTGCTATCTTTGAAATGTAGGCCCCTAAAGAGAGGTTATGAAAATGATTGTTTAGAGTGGTATTAAATGCTGACTGCTGCTACTAGTATTTTAGGAAAATTGATGCCCTTCATATAAATGTTTATCCCCAAAGTAATAAAATGCATAGATATAAAACAAATGCAATACATGAAATGTAATGCAAAATAATGTCATAAAACACAAGACACATTTAAATATCTCATGCTAATCTGTCAAAATATTTCTTTTTCCCATTATAAACTTTGTCTTTTATAATTTGCTAGACTTTGAAAATGCAAGGATGTAGTAGGTGTTATGTTTATCTTATTGGCATTTTGATTTCTAGTATTCGTAGTAAATTTAATGTTCTAACAAAATGCAAACCTAGACCATCGTCCCCTGCTCTTCACAACTCATTTCTTTCTTAGTTTTAATGGCTTCTCTTTCGTGAACACCCTCCCTCTAAGCTTTCATGCTTCTCTTGAATTCTCTCTACTTCTTCACTTTCCTCCCCTCTAATCTAGAGCTCATCCTTCCGACCTTTGAAATTTCACTCCCTAATGAAATGCATCTCATCTTCTAAGCTCTCATCAAATATATTACCTTCTCTGTAAGGTCTTATATGATACCATTCAGACTTAATCACTTTGAGTTTTTTTTGGTGTCAAAGTACTTTGCTTATATCAAGAGCATATCATGTTACAGTTCCTTGTATATGTGTGTGTAAATGTCTGTGTGTATGTATACGTATGTCCTTAAGGGCAGAGCCTACTGTTTTTACTCCTTTTTAAATCCCAGGCCTAGCCCAGTGCTTGACACATATTAAAAAATAAACACACAATAAAGCTTTGCAAATGCCAAAATGAATTGGGATAGAAATTCTTATTTTATATAGCATATCGGATTAGCCTAATATAATTTTATAAAATATATTGGGAGATGTCTTCACTTTAATTTAAATTATTTGAGGCTGTGCAGAAAATCTCTGTACTTTGGTGGTTTTAGTCTCTAAAGGACTGACAATATTCACTCTTTTCTCCTTCATAGACACATTAAACAAGAATTTATTATATATGTAAAAATGCTTTTCCAATAGGAAATTAAAGAACTATATGAATGTGGATTGTTTTTATTAAGCCATGTTTTGATTTATGCAATATATAGATAACATTTTATTACTTTCTTTAAAGAATTTTTTTTTTTTTTTGAGACAAAGTCTCACTCTTTTGCCCAGGCTAGAGTGCCGTGGCATCAGTCTAGTTCACAGCAACCTCAAACTCCTGGGCTCAAGCAATCCTTCTGCCTCAGCCTCCCTAATAGCTGGGACTACAGGCATGCACCACCATGCCCAGCTAAGTTTTTCTATATATGTTTAGTTGTCTGGCTAAATTCTTTCTATTTTTAGTGGAGACAGGGTCTCATTCTTGCTCAGGCTGGTCTTGAACTCCTGACCTCCAGTGATCTTCACGCCTTGGCTTCCCAGAGTCCTAGGATTACAGGCGTGAGCCACCATGCCCAGCCTAAAGAACTTGATTTTAGTAACTGTACCCCTTGATATTTACACATGTAATGAATACATTTGTCTCCTTTTCTCGTTTCTTTTCATTGTTTTTACATAACAAGGTCAGTCACATAAGCAACTCTTCATTTTCACTATGGATTCAGGTCCCTTTGCTGTCAGAAGCCTTAATATGATGAAGCAAGAATAATGGAGATAAATCCATTAATGGCTATAGATTATGGAATTGCTGCTAATGGAGTATTTGAGGGTTTTGACTAGAGAACAATAGAGAGTTTTGCCTTGGGAAATGAAAAAGCTTATAAACTTACATATTGCTACCCTGAGTGTTATTACTAGGAAAGCTCTCAAAATTCAGAAGGGAGTCATTGAACTCAGTAATAGAGTACTTTTTTTTGCCTTATTCTAGGATCCATTAAAAACTGGGAAACCATTTACATCACCTGACAAATGAATTAGAACCAAACTTCCAAGTGTAGTACATGCTGCCTCTAAAACCACAAGAAGTCTAGCAAATTCTGTTTTATTTATTCATTTCATTCATCTAGGGTTGGAGGTGCAAGATGCTGTAATTCTTTCTTTACCTTGCAAGAGATGTTGGCATGCCTTAAACTGTTGGACTCCTAAAACTTTGCCCATATTCCAGTCCCCGGTTACTTCTCACCCTCTTAGTTGACTATCCAGAATACCTTTTTTACTCATTAGAGTATGAGTTATGGCACCATTAATGCAGTGCCATAATTCCAACATGATGTTCTGTGATGAGCCAGGTGTCTTTGGATTTGTTGTGACAGCAGGCAAATTAGCATATCTCTGGAGCAAGACTGAATATACACTGCTGCCTGTCCTAGGTGAATGTGAACTGCCTCAGATGCTTCTTCCTGATGGATAGTGAAAATAATATATGTGGCCATATCAAAATCCACATACCACTTGCTTGGTCTGTGTTAGTAAAGATGCTATACCCAGAATTTATAGTTGGGCCTACTGCTTTGGTAAGTACACTAAGCTTCACAATACTTCTTTTGGTCTTTGCAGAGTCTAGATTGGTGAATTAAATAGTGATAGAGTGGGGACCAAGAACTCTGCCTTATTTAAGTCTCTGGGGGTGAAACTAACCTCTTCCATTCCAAGAATAAATTCCTTGTAGTATTTATTGGTTCCAAGAACTTTGATGGATGGGAAATTTCAGGGGCTTCTTCTTGACCTTTCTCTGGTGGTTCTTACTTCTTATGTGAAAGAATCAGTGTGAGGATCCTTGGGACATGCTAAGTATGTCCATTCTAATTACACATTCAGAAACTGAGATAATGGCAACTGGATAGGTCCATGGATACACTGGTCCCACAATGAGATAACCCTGGGGCCAGGATGTCATTTGTCACATGACTTCCATATACTTTTACATCAGTTGGACTCTGTATCCAACAATCCTCAAAGATCTGGGTAGTTTTCCTTCTGCAGTGTGTGATTATTGAAATAAATGTCCATAGGCCATTTTGGGAAAGAAAAGAGTGAATTATAACTGTATATACTTGCCATGGAGTGACAGGGTCTTTCTTTAAAGAAACACAATTTCTTTTTTAATTAATCCATCTGGGTATGAGAACTGGTTCATGTCTGGAAACTGGACAACTGGTTATAATTTTCCATTGATACAGCTGACATTTATTCTGGATCTTTTTTTTTTTTTGTTATATCATCTATATCATGCTGGCTGCTCATTTGTCTTGCCCCTAGTAACACCATGGTCAATAAACATTACCATAGGTGTCTGCAGGTCACTGCCCCTGGTTGACATTTTGATCTTGTGGTTATTGTGGTAAGTTCACCTTAGCTCTAGTAATTAAGTGCTATTATCTGGCCTTGCTATTCTGGAATCCTGCCATATTCACTGATGCTAGGTAACCCAATTCTATATCTATGACAGCACCTTTGATAGGCCTGGCCTACACTACTATCTTCTGAATACTGTTGGTGATTACTTCATCATCACATTCTTTTTTTGCCTTGTCTAAACAGTGGCCTTCCAAGGAATATGGTCATCTGGTGGATTCTTGAGTCTTATACAAATAGATCCATTCTAGCATGCTCACCTTCTGATCCTGCTCTCTCCCATAATTCTGCACAGGCAGTTCTGCTATTTCTGTGAATATATTATTTAACATGGAGTATCAGTTTTTTGAAGATTCCGAAGAGCCATTACAGCAATGTATTAATATTTTCTCTAGGATCTCTTGTCAGGGCATCAAAAGAGCAAGGGAGCAAGGCTTTCATGTTCCAGCACCAGTCAATCATCCTCTAAGGGCTACTCTAGGAAGTTGTAGACATCTATACTCTCTGCCTGTCTGCATGTCCTGACAAAGCAGCCCTTGTAGTCTGAGGGCTGACTTCCTAATAAAGTTACAACTTCACTTGTTAGAAGCAGCACCAGAGAAGAGGGGGAAGGGCACACAAATGGTAAAAATTTTCCAGGGGGAGCTTGGGTAGAATAGCAATGCCTACTAAATTGTTGCCTAGCATAATGTCTCGTTGTCATCAGGCAGGATCCAGCAGAAAACAGATGGAGCACATAAATTAGAACAATTCTGGAATGGTTTACTAAGAGGATTATATACACATGTGTGGGAAGGGAAGCCAGAAGAGACAGTTCAGGGCCCTGGAGCTAATCTCAAGGAGAGGGGGGTTACTAGGTGAGAGTGAACTGTTCAGAGAGAATCACCTCGAAAGGAGCAGAGATATCTTGCCAAGGGATAGAACCAACCTTAGGAAACCTTGAAAGGAAGAATTCAGGAGTATAAATACCCCGGCCTCATTCTCTCCCTTCCCTTGGATCTCTTGTTAGGGCTAACAGGAAGCCAGAAAGTAGGGAATCCATTGTTGTAGTGCATTCAGAGCAGCCCCTGGACAAGAGAGCAGGAGAGGGAAGGTTAGAGAGTGGATTTGTAGGGTCAGACTTAAGATATTAGACACTCTGATGCTCTCCCAACCTATTTTCCACAGAGTGGCCACAGATAACATTCTGAAATGTAAATATGATTAAATCATTCCCATGTTTTAAACCTTTTAGTGGTTCTTTAAACAATACAAAATACATTCTCTTTTGCTTCTTTGTGGCTATTCTCTTGCTAATTCCAGCATCATTTACTTTTTCTTCCAATCCCAATATGCTTGAGTCATTATGAACTTTCTTTAAGAGACCAGAATGTACCATTTGTCCATTTCCCACAGGATTCTATATGTTGTGTGGATGACTGTTCCACCCAGAACTAATCACAGGGGAGTGTGAGCAGGGAATTAACCTATCTTTCTCCTTGTGTATGAGGTTATGATCACTGGTTAATTGTCTAGCTCTGTTCAAATGTGGAGCATATTTCCAGCCAATCTTGCTTATGGAAAAATTACCCCTGGTTGGCAAATTAACATTGGGTTTCCCTGAGTGTGGTGACTTTTGTTCCTGGGCATGTTGATCGTGGGGTCCTTGGAAACCATGGAATTGTTACAAGACATGGTGGCTCTTGTGGGATACAAAGCTTTTTAGCTAGGGCATTTCTCCTTCTCATTTTATGTGGATTTTGTTTCCTGGCATCTGAGTTGTTACTTGGAAAGAAAATAGCTTCTGGAGGGCTGTGTGAATTGCTGTATGAGATACTGCTAAGTCCACACTGATGAGGAATGCTTGATACTGTGGCGCCAGCAAGCTGCACTTCCCGTTTTGTGTCCTTCTGAGTGGTAGGTATGGCGCTAGTCTCATAAGTATGAATTTTTAGTTGAACCCAAGAAGACCCTTTGGTAGCTGTTAAAGAGAATCAACAAATTAAAATAGATTTATCCTCTTACAGCTCCCTGGCTGCTCTTGCTTTCTCACAGCTGTGGCTACCTATCCTCTCTTCTTTTGCATCTTTGTCTGCTGGCCAATTTCCATGGTTTTTTTTTATCATATCTTAGATGGTTCTTGGAAGCCTTCATTTCCCTACAGACCATCTACAACCCCTTGTACTTACCCAGTCGTAACACTGAATTATAGTAGCTATTTACTTTTTTACTCTACTACACTGAAAGATTCTGGTTGTTAGGGAAATGCCCATCTTTCTCAGTCTTGTGTATATAGCATTTAGCATGGTACCTGACTCAATGCAGTCAATAATACCATTAACGAAACAAATTGTGGACTAAAATTCCATCAAGTCCCTGAACTTTCTTGGTTCCAAATTGTACTTTAGGAACAAAGTTGAGGGGAATTATAGTTTGTTTAATGATTTAGTTATAGTTCATGTAATGGCTTATTTTTGTCTAGCTTTATTGCTAGTGGAGGCTAGTGACTATATTAATATTGAGCCTTACATACTTAAAGATTGAATAAACACTCATCTTCAACTCAGCTCAGTTCAATTCAATTCAATTAAAAAATCATGTCATGAGCCTCTGATGCTAGAAGAGTAGGAAGCAAACAATACTGTGAAAGAGTAAAAGAAACATGGATTTTAGGGCCTCTGTGGATTCATGGAAAAGTGGTAGAACCACATTTAATCATAGAAAGTCAACTGCATTAGCATCTCAAATTAAGTACAGGAGAAGGGTTAGTGACTACCTTGTAGAGAAGGTAGGATTTGACTGTGGTCTTCAAAGAGGTTGGGGGATGGACTCTGTGCAGACAAAACAGCACGGGAAACTCCCAAAGGTGAGAGAATGGGCTTGCATTTGGGGCAGAAAAAGTGAAGACAAAATTTCTGTGGTGATTTGTTCCTATATGGATAATATCCACATTGCACCTGAGAAGAGAATGGATTTAAAGTTTTCCTAGCTCTAAAGAATTTAATAGTGTGTATGTCCTTGCTAGCTATAATATGCTGTAGTTTGAAATATTCTGGAATGATAAAGTTCATAAAACATACGTGTACTGTTCTTTATGTATGCTGGGAGTAGCTACTTTAAGTGCTAGAACTCTGCAGGGGTGCTACTTGCACTAAAGATACTGTTTGCCACTGTTACTCAAGTTACATAACACAGGACTCTTTCAGTTTATGGATCAGACCTAGTTAACTGATGGTGATTGATGACTATGAGTGTATTCTTTGTAGTCCCTTCTGCTTGTTTTTTCTTAGCTCTTTCATTATTGGCTCACAAGTAAGCATGTTTGAAAGTATTTTTTGTTGTTGTTGTTAAAAGGCCTAAGACAATACAGATTTTATGACATTAAAATGCTTTTGGTAATGATTAATTATTTGATTCTACTATTTTGACCAATTTCTATAATTTAAAACAGGATATAGTGATACAGCATTTAAACATAAGTTCCAAACCTAGTCCAGTGATCATAATAAAGAAAAGTGATAGTCACCGAGTGCCTCTATATGGTAAGTACGATACAAAGCTCACTAAGAGCATTCTCTCACTGAATCGTCACATTAACCGTGCACAGTAGGAACCTGTGTGGCCATTTTCACTCTTTAAAAATTACAGCAATATATACACATTTATTTCCAGCTTTATATAATCTGAATGGATCCAGGAAAAATGGTTTCTAATAATTCCATTTTTAATCAAAATGGGAGAAATATTTTAAATGTTGAATAACATGGCAAGGCTATCTTTATTGACAAGGATTTTGGAAGAGAATTTTAGAACCAGAAAAGGCTGTTGAGTATGTCTATTTCATTTCTCTTACTTTACAAATGACGAAGCTATGTGTTAGAAAGTATTGGCAGGGTTACATATTTTAATAGTAACAAGGTTGCCTTAGGACAGTATTCTTTCAGTATACTATACTCAGCAGTTAAATAACGTATGTTCCCCGATAATGATTGGTATATAAAAAGCAGCAAAACCAACAGACACTAGTTATCACTCAGTGACAAAGGAAGGATGATTTTCATTTGTATTAGAATCAAACAGATTAAAAAACTATTTTCAACAACAAGTTGCCTATCACTAGAGCCTCCTTAATTGAAACTTGAGATGGCTTGTAGAATCTATTGCCGTAGGAAAAAATGAAAAGGTAAAATCAATTTTATTTATTCAGAGTGTTTACAAGGTCAGTTCAATTTTACAATAGTCAACTACTCAGTTAATCATAATAGAGTCTGCTAACATCATTTAGTGACTACCATACATTGGAATATTGTATGAATCCTGTAGGAATCTACAAAAAAAGAGAAAATACTCATCTTGTTCTCAAGAATCTTCTATAAAACTGTATAATTTAATAATCCTACTTTGAGAAATTTATCGTATGGAAAAAATGCAGCACAGAAAGAGTACATAAACTTTTAACTTTATTGCAGTGTTGTATATAAAAATAAAAAAGTGAAAGGAAACTGCTAATGGAGCATTGATAAATTTTAGAAGGATTTAATGAATTATTTATTAAAAGGATTTGTTCTGTAAAATTTGGATTCAGTCAAAAGGCTGCACTCAAGGATCCAGAAGGCCACGGGTGGCCCCAAGCCTGCGGGGCTTCTGAAGAGGTCAGATAATCACAGATAGGGGAAAGAAATCTCTAAACACAAACTAGTGATTTTGCTCTAGTCATCTCTCTGTTGAGAGCAACCAATGTGTTGGCACAGTGGGAGAACTGTAGGGGTGGTGACAAGAAATAACAATTTGTAGAGATCAGGAGACACATTGAGATGGCAATGTAGGTTAGGACAATTAGGAGAGAATTAAGGTAGAATAAGTTGTGTGAAAGATTATTAAAGATGTGCTTTCTGGGAGAGGAAATGGTAATTTGTGCTAACTAGAATTTAGGGCTGTTATAGGGGCATAGTTGTTGCAGTTGTTTTGATATAAAACCACATTTTAAAAAATGCTATTCATATTTTTTTAGCCTATACTACCAGCAATATTATCTATTAACCTTACTAACTTGGCCCACCTGGATATGACTTATAATATAACGAGGAGAATACAGATTTTACTTACATCTTTTTTTTTGGAGGTAAGGATAATACAAATTTCAGTTCAAAAACCTTTAAAATAATTTCTTGTTGCCTGAGCATGAATAAATTTGTGTCCAAAAATCTACAATGAATTTTAATAAATCAGAGTTTTTTTGTTTCATTTAATTACAAGCCCAAAGCTAAATTGTGAATCTATCTTCATGATACAGAAAAATGGTGGTATTAAGCTTCTCAATCACCAAATTGATGACATGCAGTCATGCATGCCTACTAGAAAACACCAAAATAAGTGACATATGGAGATATTTTAGAATAATGTGTGCAGGACACTTTTAAAACTATCCCTTATCGGCCGGGCGCGGTGGCTCACGCCTGTAATCCTAGCTCTCTGGGAGGCCGAGGTGGGCGGATCGTTTGAGCTCAGGAGTTCGAGACCAGCCTGAGCAAGAGCGAGACCCCACCTCTAAAAATAGAAAGAAATTATATGGACAGCTAAAAATATATATAGAAAAAATTAGCCGGGCATGGTGGTGCATGCCTGTAGTCCCAGCTACTCGGGAGGCTGAGACAGGAGGATCGCTTGAGCTCAGGAGTTTGAGGTTGCTGTGAGCTAGGCTGATGCCACGGCACTCACTCTAGCCTGGGCAACAGAGTGAGACTCTGTCTCAAAAAAAAAAAAAAAAAAACAAAAAAAAAAAAAAAAAAAAAACTATCCCTTATCACCCAATAATGGTTTCTATAAATATTGAAATTAGTCATTTTTATGCAAAATTTTTTAAAAAATCTCATTTTCTCCTTTTTCCTTCTGCATGACGTAGGATTTTATTGCTTTGCTTTTAGTAAGTATCCATAAGGCACATGAGATTCGCAGTTTTAGGTCCCTATCCATAAGGCATTTGTAATTCAATCCAGAAAATAGATGGCTGGAGCAAGCATGTTACAAACCATGTTATAAAGTATGTCATAAAGGTGATCTTCTCTTGCTTTCTCTAGCAGATAAAGTAATTCCCTGGGACCACACCAAGTACAAAGATGGCCAGCATTTCACTGTCGTAGAATTCATAGTTATTCACATTTTTTATCTTTGGGATTCTCTGGACTATTCTCCCTGATCTACGGATTTCTTCTCGAAATCTCCTAGAACTTAGTCTTCTCAGGTTAACTACTTGGATTGTAGGAATTTATCTTAGCCCATTTTGTGTTGTTACAGCAGAATACCGCAGTGTAGGTAATTTATAATGAACAAAAATTTTTTGACCCACAGTTCTGGAGGCTGAGAAGTCCAATATCAAGGTGCCAACAGCTGTCAAGGGTCTTCTAGCTGTGCCATAACAGGCAGAAGACATCATATGATGGAAGGGCAAAGACAGAGAGGGAGAGAGAGGGAGCACAGGCAACAGGGGCAAACCCAATCCCACAATAACAACATTAGTCATAAACACCTCTTAATGGTCTTACCTCCCAACACTGTCATAATGGCAATTAAATTTCAATATGAGTTTTGGAGGGGACAAACATTGAAAATATAGTAGGGTTGCATTATATTGAAAAGTTTGGTTGGTGACCTGTGTTGCTCCCCAATTGATTATTCTGTCTCAACACCTGAAACCAGGACTGCCACCTATACTTGTGCAGTTTGGGCTCTTTGCACAAGTGGGCACAACTGAAGGGTCTACATGTTGCCAAAATCCTGCCCATACTTCCTGTTTAGTCTGTGTCCACCAAATAAAGGAATGTCCATAGCACACAGCCCTGCTCACATGCCAATTTGGGCCCAAAGGTGTTGCCATTATTTAATTTGCACAAAGGCACTCTGTGACCTGGTAGTAGTCCTTTTAAATATGGTACTCCTTCTTATTGCCAGGGCAGGCTAACTTCTGTGTTCCCAAAGGTCTTGAAAAAGACTGTGTTTTTGCATGAAGGAAGCACCTTCAGAGAAAAAGCCAGCTATATTGTTTCAAATTTAGACTTCATGAATTCACATAAAGGCTAAAAGGGCTATTTTTCTAGGAGGGATTAAAATATAGATTTATGTTTGCTTGTTAGTAATTAAATATTTTTGGCCTATGGGATGAACTTGAATTTTTAAGTGAAACTTACTTCTTTGCACTCATTATTTTGCTTTTAAATTGTTTAACTTGTAAATCTTAGCAGTTTGATGCATATACATTTATACAAGTGCCCTTTATATTTTGGCAATAGTATATTTCAACACTACTTTAGATGAAAATCTGTTTTACTATTCTTCACAGCATGTATGAGCCTGATTCTACAATGTGTGGTGTACATGCATGCATGTGTGTGTGTGTGTATAAGCATTTTTGTGATCAATTCTTATGTGAACTCACATTATCATTTATGAAGAACCTCTAAATTGGGAATACTATCTGCTACTTAAATAATGAAGGCAGTTAGGGACATAAAGTTACTTCTATGTATTTAAAATTATCTAATTTACAGCATTCTCACAATGCCCTTTATGTGATTGCTAGAAATATTTTTAAATGGCATTCTTGGAAGTGGTGAATCATTTTGACAGAGGGTACTCTGAAAAGCCTTGAGAAGACTTTACTGCTATGAAGTTTGATTTTTCTCAGATATGCATGATCATTTGTATCTGTCTTTTGTCATATGCAACAGTTTCAATTTAGGGCCAACTGCAGGAAAGCGCTAGGTCAGGGAGAGAGATGCTCTGAAAGGATTTAGTCCTTCAACCACGGCATCCTCTGAAATACCCACAGGTTACGGGATTGGCCTGACTCCACCTTATTTAAACAAATAATAAATGGTAGAGATCCAATGTGTTTCTGATGATCCAATACCATTATTTCTGTTGTAAAAAAGAGAGATAAAAATGTAATAGCATTTTTATACAGAATGTATAATAAATTCCTTTAGAAAACTGGGAAGGGACAGAAGTGGTGACTCATTATGGAAATTTAAATTTAATCTTTGATGATGCTTATATAAAGGATTATATGAATGGTTTGGAGCAAGACTAGAATAAAATTTTTACTTTGGGAAAAAATGAATTGAACGGTGGCTCTATGTGCAGCAGCTATAGTTAAAATGCAGGTATGGATGTTAAACCTATTTTTGATTGATACTGTTTTTCTCTTTTTTATTTTTAAAAACCCCAGGAAATGATACATATGGAATGAATCAAGGTTTCCAAGTCTTTTACATTTTTTTCTGTTTCTGTGGAATCATTTAAATCCCTTCTGCTGAACCAGAAAAATATTCTTGGCAAACTAAAACAGAAGTCCATCTTCACATTTGATTTGTGGTCTAAACTTGAGTTTATTAATACTGTACCAGAGAATTTCATAATCTTATTTCCAAAAAATGTAATGGCATTTAACAGTTACTTGATAATTAGAAATTATGCTTGGAGGTGATCTTAAATAGTGGAAAAAGTTCAAATTGGTTCCTTACAATGTCAAAAATAGCCCACCCGGGAAGACACAACTTACTTTATATGGAAGAATACATTATATTTAAATATGGTTATTGGAGACTGTAGTCCAGTAGGTGCAAGTAACTGAATTAGCCAGATATCGCACTGATATAGGTTTTGTTTTGTTTTGTTTTGTTTTTTGAGACAGGATCTCACTCTGTCACCCAGACCGGAGTGTAGTGGTGTGATCATAGCTCAATGCAACCTCCAACTCTGGGTTCAAGTGATCCTCCCACCTGAGCCTCATGAATAGCTGGGACTACAGGTGTGCACCACCACATCCAGTAAATTTAAATTTTTTTTTTTTTTTTTTTAGAGATGAGATCTTGTTATGTTGCCCAGGACGATCTTGAACTCCTGGGCTCAAGTGATCCTCCCAACTTGGCCTCCCAAAGCACTGGGATTACATAGGCGTGAGCCATCATGCCGAGCCTGATTTACAATATTTGAATCAAGTATCATGTATAAGAAATACTGCTGATTAAGTAGAACTACCACCTACAAGATCTATTCTAAGACAGTGTCAATATACTAAGTGAAAGGCAGCTTCCCCTTTCACCCCAGATCCCTGCCTCCTGGTAGTCACACCCTTGTGTAATTCCTTTCCCTTCAGTGTGAGTTGGACTTACCGATTTGTTAATGAATAGAATATGGCAAACATTATGGAATGCCACTTACAAGATTAGATGAAAAAAGACTATGGCTTCCATTTTGGGGGTTCTCATGCTCTTTCTTAGATTATTTACTTTGGG
This sequence comes from Eulemur rufifrons, assembly GCF_041146395.1. NCBI lineage: Eukaryota > Metazoa > Chordata > Mammalia > Primates > Lemuridae > Eulemur > Eulemur rufifrons. The sequence continues at coordinate 87,084,299 of NC_090999.1, read as the reverse complement.
GGAAACCAGTTTTTATGCTGTAAGGCAGACCTGTGGAGAGGGTTAAGTGAGTGAACTTGAACGTAGGTCTTCTGAGGTCTGCCAACTGCCATACGATTTACCTGGGAGTGCATTTCCCCCACCGCCCAGTCTTATGAGAATACAGCTCCAGGTAACAGCGTGACTGCAATTTCATGAAAGACTCTGAGCCAGGGGAACCAAGCTAAGCTACACCTACAGATACCAGGAGATAATAAAGGTTATTTTTAGCTGCTAATTTTGTTATGCAATGATAGATAACTAATGCATCATATTTATTAATCTATTAACTAGTATTAGCTCCTTAAACCATCTGTAATTTTCTATTTTAATTGGTATAATTTTCAAATGTTTTCTAACTAAAGCAATATGAATTAGATAATGCAGATCTATAATACGTAGCACTTGAATTTATGTTACATGTTATTGACATTTTTAGGGAAAATTATATTTTTACAAGGGAAGGACAGTTTTATATTTTATAGAATATATTTGATTTTTCTGGTCCTCATAACTTGCTTTAGTAGATTCATGCATATTATTTTAAGGATAAATAAGATAGAAATATATTTTCAAGCATATTATACTAAGGGCTTAGGTTACAGGTAAATGACTGCTTTACATAGGACCATAGTGTCCCCTAATTTAATTATAGAGGAAGTCAAACATTCGTAATAATTCTGAGTTTATATCAGTAGTATACAAAATGGCAACAAATTGATTATGATTCTACTGGTGATCTCAAAGTCCTTTTTCAGAGTAAAATTCCCATTTCTGATGCAGTTCCCAAATGGCATAACAACTACCATCATTATGAAAAATACAGCCAAATTTTAAACCTCTATCAATAGAACAAAGAGGTGTAATAGAGTGTGAGAACGACACAGCAACACATGCATACGTTTGCCACCCTCCTCAAACTCCAGAAAAATATCCAAGCCCTAGATCATAATGATGGTTCAACTGGATCCAACAGACACCCCACCCTAACAGACCATTGCTATGTTTTTCCAGTGGCTGCCAGTACTCTCTGGTTAGGTCTCCATTTCTAAAAAGTAAAGCAGATGCCTGATTTCCTTGAAATGAAAGTTCAAATATAAATTCAGGAATTCAGACAGTATTTTTTACTATGAAGAATGCGGATCATTTATTTATTTGGAATAAAGTGCAGCCAAAGCAAATATGCTTGGTTTTCTGGTTAAAGCCCACCCTGAATTATGATTGTATAGGCTGCTCTAGTGTGGGAACAGCTGTCCCTGGCTCTATGGAAACTGGCTCAACAGCTGCTGCTGTTTGGTAACTATCACAAAGTAACATGAGCTGTAAAGCATACATCAACAAGTGTCACTACTTGTCCTTTCTTTTTTTTGCAGTGTGTTCTGTGTATTGGGCAAAATTCATACCCTTAAGTCCAGTGCTATCATGTGTTTTTAGTTTGCAACAAAGCACTGAAAGGTCAGGCTTAATGAGAAAGGAAAAGCATCGTGCAGAGCATGAGCATTTTCACTCCTTTGGAAAAGCATCTTCCTAACCAAGCTAATCAGGCTTTGCAGCGACACCAGAGAATGCTCCACCTGTTGTACTTCAGGATAATGGAAGAAGCTGAAATCCATTCTATTCTTCCTCTCTCCTAGGGCACTGAATGAGCGGCAAAAGGCCAAAGGAAGCTGTCTCAAACAACAGCTAAATAAGTGATTGAATTTCTTTATATAACATGCAATCAAATGCAATAGTCACAATACTCTATTTAATCACTGGCTTTTTCCAGAGCTATTAGCTGCTTTCTTCTCTATCATCTCACTGAATGATGTGCATTTTACTGAGACAGAATAGTGAAGTGCTCAAAGCCATGGTTATGGGAGAAGTATAGAATTTTGGCATTTTTTTGCTTCCACAATATTGTCTAAAACTATCATATTTTGTCATTTTGCTAAGACACAAATTTGAATCACATGCAGGGAATATTAGATGTGAGAAATGAGTCACCTTGTTTTTGAGTGACCTTTGCCTAGTTTTAATATCTGCAGTTTAAAAACATTCCATTGGCTCTTAGTAGAATTCAGTATTGCTTTTGGAGTGCTATAGTAGTATTATTTGACAATTTGGGGGGAAGTATAAAGTTCTTCAGAGTAATTCCTCAGGAATATCAAAGGCTGCTGGAAAGAGTTCAGGTTGCCAGAGGTCCTCTGAGACCAGTAGAACCATCTTCTAGGATTGGGCATCTCACATCTATAGAATTCTGGGGAGAGAGCAGGAGTTTATGATTAGGTTAGAACATTCTCTCTAAGTAGAGAACTGCACATAAACTTACCAAAGACAGGGCTGTTTTCTTGATTAAAGATCTCTAAAGAGTAAGCTTTCATAACTCTATGGATGCCCTATTATTTGAGCGTTGCTAACCAGAGAGAGGAAAGTGGCCAAAGAGTTGGTGGTTAGAGCATTAAGTTTATAGAAAATGTAAAAGTTTATGGTCTTATTTTGTACCTCAGGGTCTACTTAGACAAACATTTTCTGGCACTGACATGGCTCTTGAAAATCATGGTATATTGTTTTCTGCAGATATTCAGTGGAAACAATTTTCTGTCAAACATTTTCAAAACATTCTTCAAGCTAATTTTGGTGGTTTCCTAGGAGGTAGTAACAGTGGCAATTTGCAGAAACCACACTGTAACAGTTAATGAGATAATATTTTTCAGCAGATGCTTTGTAAAGGAAAGATAAGCAAAAGACCAGTTTGGGAAACCTGTCATTGCACTAGTGATGATCCAAGAAAATACTGACATCTTTGATAGACACCTGCAGTCTGGTCTGTATTTTTCATTTTAGGTTTATAGAAGCTAAATATACTAATGAACTAAAAACAAAAAGAGAAAGAAAAAAGTTAAAGATCATGCTTAGCAGTGACAAGATTTTGAAGAATATGTGTGAGAATGACAGATTACAAGTGGAGAAAATGGGACCCTCTATCACAATCTTGCCTCTAAAAGGGAAAACTGTTAAAAAATATAAGCTTGGTAATTTAGAATCAAGTCTTCAGGTTTGTTGGCTAAGAATTTTATTTTATGTGAGTGTTGATAGTGCAATACTTGCCCCGTGTATTTTTTTCCCATCAAACCTTGATAACTGTGTCTCCCTGGGACAAGAAATATATCGATATTTATACCAGAAAAATTAAGACAACCACAAGGGCTCTGTGTAGCAAGGCAAGCTGAACAGAATTGTGATGTCATAATGGGCATAGGTGATGAGTCTCAAATGGTTTCCTAAGTCAACCATTCTTTGAAAATTTTTTCAAAGGAATTTTATGGGAGATGTCACCTTCCCAGAAAGCACAGGATATACCTGTTTGCTTATCTCAAGAAAGTCCACGCTCCTAATCTGTGCCTGGCACTGAAAGATGCATAATTCTTGGAGCTCATAGGCCACAGAGAGCAAAGGGCAAAGATAGCGCTGTTATTTCCCGTTACTGGCCCTTTGGGAAGTATATCATCTCTGTCCTTGTGATCCTCTTTCCTCACTGATAACTCGGTTATGGTAAGTACACATAGCATGGGCCAAGAGCAGAAACATAAATCAAATTGACATAAGTCCAATGCAGAATCATAAATCAGTTTGACAAAAGTTGAATTTTAAAATGTATGAGCAGGCTGAGATTGACTGTGGTTCTTTGAAGCTATTTAAATAAAAAGATTTGGGCGTGGTGAATCATTTTGGGGAAGATTTTTAGGGAAGTTTGAAAGATATGCAAAAACTCACATGGGTCTCTAGAAAACTTAACCACCATCAAAATAACACCTAGATAGCATTTTTCTTTTTAAAATTGATCATACATCAGTTACAGTGACTTGTTCTTACATTTGCCTTCAGGTATGTACTCACTATATTAGATATCATTAATAAAAAATTCTATTATTCACTTTATTTAAAATATTTTTTTATTGACCTCATAATGTAGCTTTATTTTGTAGAGGCCCTCTTATCTTTTCATGTAATGTTTTTATCCTCATATGTAATTATTGTCCAGGCAAAGAAGATAACCTTTCAAATATAAGATTTTAATCCCTCAAATCTTCCTACATTCTCTGAATTAATCACTCTGTGCCAGCAGAATTTCTCCAGTGACTAAAGGTATATTCTTACATTAGGAGATATAACTTTAGACTATTACTAAAATACAATGCTGAGAATGTTGCCCTCCTATAAATGATTAAATGCTGTGGTAATGCTGATATTTTAGCTCTTTAGGTTGTGTCTTAGAAGTCTATGATGTATCTGGGCTTAGTAAAATTTTATTCCTCTGGTATTTTCTGACTTGTTATTTGGAGTATTGCTAATATGTGACTGCATTCAGTAAGTCAGCCTCACTCTTTATTACTTAACTGGAGAAGTCCAGTTTTTCTCACTTAATATATGTTATATACCTTAATGTACATATAAAGCACAGAAGCAATATTCTGTGAAAAATATTGCTACCTTTACTTCTTCAAAAGGGTAGAATACTGGTGTCATAGAATGAGTTTGGAAGTATTCCCTCCTATGTGATTTTTGGAACAATTTGAGTACAATTAGTATTAGTTCTTTTTAAAATGTTTGGTAGAATTTAACAGTGAAGCCATCAGGTCCTGGGATTTTCTTTCATGGGAGATTTTTTATTATTGATTCTATCTCCTTACCTGTTATTAGTCTATTCAGGTATTATATTTCTTCATGGTTCAACCTTGGTAGGTTGCATGTGTCTAGAAATTTATCCATTTCCATTAGGTTGTCCAATTTGTTGTCATGTTAGTTGTTCATAATAGTCTGTAACAAGTCTTTGTATGTCTGTGGTGTCAGTTGTAATGTCTCCTTTTTTGTTTCTGATTTTACTTATTTGAGTCTTCTCTCTTTTTTTTTCCTTTGGCTAAAGGTTCATCAATTTTGTTTATCTTTTAAAAAAACCAACTCTTCATTTTGATGAGATGTTGTTTTTCTTTTTTTGGTCTCAATTTCATTTATTTCTCCTCTGATCTGGATTATTTCTTTTCTTCTACTAATTTTGGGTTTGGTTTGCTCTTGCTTTTCTTCTAGTTCTTTAGATGCATTGTTAGGCTTTTTATTTGACTTTTCTTCTTTTTTGATGTAGGTGTTTATTGCCTATTTGCTCTCAGTACTGCTTTTACTGTGTCCCATAGGTTTTAGTATGTTGTTCTAGGTTAGTATGTTCTAATTTCATTTGTTTCAAGAAAATTTTTAAAATTTTCTTCTTAATTTCTTCATTGACCTAATGGCAATTCAGGAGCATATTTTTTAATTTCCATGGATTTATAGTTTCCAAAGTTCATCTTGTTTTGATTACTAGTTTTATTCTACAACAAGAAAAGAAAACTATAGGCTAATATTGCTGATGAACATAGAAGCAAAAATCCTCAACAAAATACTAGCAAGCCAAATTCAACAGCACACTAAAAAGATTATTTATCATAATAAGTGGAATTCATCCCAAGGATGCAAAGATGGTTCAAAGTTAGAAAATTAATAGACATGATATATCACATCAACAGAATGAAAGACAAAAAATATATGATCACTTCAGTAGATGCTGAAAAATATCTGATAAAATTCATTCCTTCACGATAAAAACTCTCAATAGACTGCGTATAGAAGGAGCACACCTTAACATGATAAAAGCCATATACAACAAACCCACAGCTAGTATCATACTGAACGGAGAACAAGATAAGGATGCCAATTTCACCACTTCTATTTAACAAAGTACTCAATGTCCTAGCCAGAGCAATTACACAAGAGAAAGAAATAAAGAACATCCAAAGTGGAAAAGAGGAAGTGAAACTATCCTTGTTTTCAGGTAACATATCTTATATTTAGAAAATCCCGGACTCCACCAAAAAACTATTAGAACTCATAAACAAATTCAGTAAAGCTGCAGGATATAAAATCAACATACAAAGATCAATATAATTTCTGTATGCCAACAGCAAACAATCTGAAAACAAAACCAACAAAGTAATTCCATTTACAATAGCTGCAAATAGAATTAAATACCTAGGAATAAACTTAATGAAGGAAGTGAAAGATCTCTACGATGAAAACTACAAAACATTGATGAATGAAATTGAAGAGGACACACAAAAAATGTAAAAATATTTCATGCTCCTCATGGATTGTAGAAATCAATATTGTTAAAATGTCCATACTAACCAAAGCACTCTACAGATTCAATGGAATAACTATCAAAATACCAATGCCATTCTTCACAGAAATAGAATAAAAAATCCTAAAATTTATGTGGAACCACAAAAGACCCAGAATAGCCAAAGCAATCTTCAGTAAAAGGAAAAAAGCTGGAGGAATCATTTTACCTGACTTCAAATTATATTAAAGAAATATAATAACTAAAACAGCATGGTACTGGTATAACATAGACACATAGATCAACAGGATAGAATAGAGAACCCAGAAATAAACCCACACTTTTACAGTCAACTCATTTTCAACAAAGCCACCAAGAACTCACATTGGTGAGAGGACAATGTCTTTAATAAATTGTGCCGGGAAAACTGGATATCCATATGCAGAAGAATAAATCTAGGTCAGTATCTTTTACCACATACAAAAATCAAATCAAAATGGATTAAAGATGTAAATGTAAGACCTGAAAATACTAGAAGAAAACTTTGGGGAAACTTTCACTCCAGAACATTGATGTAGGCAAAGATTTCTTGAGCAAAACCTCAAAAGCACAGTCAACCAAAGCAAAAATGACAAATGGGATCATATCAAGTTAAAAAGCTTTTGCACAGCAAAGAAAACCATTAACAAAGTGAAGAGATAACTCACAGAATGGGAGAAAATATTTGCAAACTATCCAACTGAAAAAGAATTAATAACCAGAATATATAAGGAGCTCAAACAACACAATAGGAAAAAAAAATTTTGATTAAAAAGTGGTGAAAAGACCTGAAGAGACATTTTTCAAAAGAAGACAAATGGCCAAAAAGCATATGAAAAAATGTTCAACATCACTAATTATCAGAGAAATGCAAATTAAAATCACAATGAAATATCATTTTACACCAATCAAAATGGCTATTACTAAAAAGTCATAAAATAACAGATGGTGGCAAGGGTGCAGAGGAAAGGGAACTCTTATACACTATTGGTGGGAATATAAATAAGTGCAACCTCTATGGAAAACAGCACAGAGATTTCTCAGAGAACTAAAAATGAAACCTATGATCCAGCAATCCCACTTCTGCATATCTACCCAAAGGTAAAGAAATCAATATATAAAGAAGATAGTTCCACTTTTTTGTTTATTGCACCACTATTCACAATAGCAGAGACATGGAATCAACCTAAGTGTCTAGCAAAGGAGGTTTGGATAAAGAAAATCTGACATATATACACAGTGGAATACTGTTCATATGTAAAAAAGAGTGAAATGATGTCTTTAGCATTAACATGCATGGACTGGAGGCCATTATCTTAAGTGAAACAACTCAGGCACAGAAAGTCAAATACTGCATGTTCTGACTTACATGTGGAAGTAAAATATGGACTGATGGACAATGGAGACTCAGCAGAGTGGAGATGTGTGGGAGGGAGGTGGATGATGAGAAGTTGCTTGACGGGTCCAATGTGTATTGCTTCAGTGATGTGCACACTGAAGGCTCTGACTTCACCACAGTGCAGTATATCAATGTAACAAAATTGCACTTGTACCCCACAAATATATACAAATAAAAAATAAATGAGGGAAAAAAACAAAAGAGAAAAGTTGTCACAAGATCTGAATAGATATTTCTCAAAAGAAGACATACAAAAGGCCAACAGGTATATGGAAAGATGCTCAACATCACTAATAATCAGAAAAATGCAAATCAAAATCACAATGAGGTATAATCTCATCCCAGTTAAAATGGCTTTTATCAAAAAGACAAAAAAAAAAAAAACAAAAAAACAAAAAACAAATGCTGGTGGAGATGCAGAGAAAGGGGAACACTCCTATGAGTTTATATGGGAACTCTTAAACACTATTGGTGGGAATATAAATTAGTACAACCAGTACGGAAAACAGTATGGCATTTTCTCAAAAACCTAAAAATAGAACTACCATATGACTCAGCAATCTCACTGGATATATATCCACAAGAAGGAAAATCAATATATTCAAGAGATATCTACTCTCCCATGTTTATTGTAGCACTATTCACAATAGCCAAGATATGGAATCAGCCTAATTGTCCATCAATGGAACAATGGATAAAGAAAATATAGTACATGTGTACAATGTAATATTATTCAGCTGTAGAAAAAATGAAATCCTGTCATTTGCAACACTATGGATGGAACTGGAGGACATTATGTTCAGTGAACTAAGCCAGGCACAGAAAGACAAATATTGTATATTCTCACTCATATGTGGGAGCTAAAAAAGTCGATCTCACAGAGATAGAGAGTATAAGGATGGTTACCAGAGGCTGAGAAAAGTAGTACGGATAAAGAAGGGATCATTAATGGGTGCAAAAATATAGTTAGAAGGAATAAGATCCAGTGTTTGGTAGCACAATAGGGTGACTATAGTTAACAATTATTTATTGTATATTTCAAAATAATTATAGAAGTGGAATTGAAATGTTCCTAACGCAAAGAAATGATAAATTTTTAAGGTGATGGATAACCCAATTAGTTTGATTTGTTCATTATACCTTGTATGCTTATATCAAAATATCACATATACCCCATAAATATGTGCAACTATTATGTATCCATAAAAATTAAACATAAAAAACCTTTAGAATTATAGAATATATGAAGATGAAGAAAAGGTGAGTTCTTGGAAAAAAATGTTTATGTATTTTTCAAGAAACAGGCCTTCTCATGCTGGGTACTGTGTTTTGACTTAACTGTTAAATCCACTTTCCAGGATCTGCTTTTGCCCTGTGTGGTTGCAGATGATCATGCCAACCCTATTTGTTTTTTTTCATTTTAGGGTGAAAGGAATATTGGTGAAGAAGTATGTAATAGTAAAGAGAAGTTTGGAGTAAATGTAAGCAGCATAGTGGCTGTGAAGTTTGGACAAACAGTTTAGCTCCTCTCAGGTCCAGTTTTGTCATATAAGAAGGCAGCTGAAATACGGAGTGCTAAAATGTTGTGAATCTATGAATTTAGTGTGAGACCTGTAACATACCAGGCATCACCATATCTTTCCCCTCGCTTCGTTATCAGTCTTCTCTAGACTGGTATTTTATAACCATTTCCATTTCTTTACTTCTCACTCACAGCTCGGTGACCCACTCAGTCAGACACTGTGCCTCTCACACATCCTCCCAGCTCACCCTGAAGTTCCCCTGCAGGAAGAATGCCAATGGCCACCCGTTCTGTGTTCGGGACATTCTCTGCTTCTGGGAGTATGTTCTACCCACAGTGGGGCCAGACCAGCAGTGCCGGGGAGTTAACTTCTTTGGCGAAATCTCTAACCAACGAAGGATAGGAGTTGTGGAAATACCCCAGCTTCCTTATCCCACATAAGAATTTCAAGTGAGTGCTCTATGTTACCTCTTAGAGGATCCTCAGTAGGAATAAGGTCCAGTTGCCCACAGAACAACACAACATTTAATAGCTTTCTTCTTTTCCCTCCCTTACATTCCTATTAGCTTCACTTTGCTTCCTATTATAACTTCCAAAATGAACTCCTTGCACCCCAATCCTAATCTTGGGTTCTGTGTTTGGGGAAAATGTTTATTTTGCCTATTGTGTGCTCCTCCCTGCCTCTGGGACAGGACCACTGGTTTGTATTTTTGAGTTACCATTGTCTCATGTGTCAATCCGCATCCACTTACTTTTTCCTCTGTTTATTGGCTTTGAGTGTGTGTTACTTACACAGTCAGTATTTGTTGTAGAGACAGTACTGTGATCCATGTTCTTCCTTTTGCCTGGGAGTAGAGACAGATAAGGATGGATGGATGGATGGATGGATAGATATGTAGACAGAGATATAGATAGATAGATGGTAGGTAGATTGCCTTGGAGGTCACATAGCTTTACTTCTTTCTCATTCTATTTGTTAGAAATTTTCTTTCTATTGTTCTATTTGTTAGAAATTTTCTTCAGAAGTGATTCATTAAGGCCAATCCTTATTCAAGAGGAAGAGAATTAGACTCTACTTCTTGATGGGAGGAATATCAAAAAATTTTTGGACATGTTTTGAAATAACTCTAGTTGGTATTTTTGAATAAATGCTTGAAGAGAGTGGGGAAGGTCTTCTATTATCATTTAGGTCTATTTTGACTATCTTTTAGAGGACTTGCCAAAAAAGAACTGTGCCTTTGAATGAATTCTTCTTCCTTACCAAGGGTATGATTCTCTGGGTGCTCTTTTTCTTCCTGATGGGCCCCACGATGCACACAGTCGCTGCCCTTTGTGACTGACTAGTCCTCAGGCTAACATTTCTCGATCTCATTTAGCAACTATGTTAGCGTGCGTTCCTCCACCCTAGTCTTTTTTGTTTCACTGTTGCCTCTGTATAACATGCTTATTGCGATTTTTCCTTGCTTATGCTGTGTTGTTAACTTGAAATACCTTCCGTATTGTTTTCTGTCTGTTCAGATCACATCCAGAATTCAAGTTCAGCTATTAATTTTAGGCTGTCTGAGACAAGGAGTGTATTATTCATCTTTGTAGGACAGTGTCCAGAAAATTGGGCCCCCCAAATAAATGTATATTGAGTTGACAAAGTCCAGCTCACAGAAGGTTTGGCTTTTAACTTTCATAACCCCTGAAACATATGCCTCATGTCCTTCACTGTTCCATCCTCATGGGTGTTTAAACCACAAGTAGCAATATAGTGTCATATGGAGAGGAAACGTAGCACTCAGATGAATCTGAATTTGATTTTCTAAAGTACCATTTCTAACTGTGTGACTTTGGGACAGTCATTGAATATCCCGAACTGGATCATTTAGGCATATCATATATTTGAGGGTGGTTGAGAAGGTTTAAGATAATATATGTGTAATATGGTATCTTGCTGGGTAGGAACAGACTTAATATTCAAGCATGTGGACTTAGGCATCATCCTATTCTACCTACTGGAAAAGGCTCTTCAAACTATGGGTATGATATATTGGTGACACATAAGATCATTTTAGTGAGTTTGACTGCCATTAAAAAATTGAAAATAATAGAGTCAAATAGAAAATATCAAATTTCATTGGACATAGATAAGGTTTGTCAAATATTTATTTTAAATGAATGTATCTGAGGCTAAAAGTATTGTTTCCTGTTTGAAAGCTGTAGCATTAGAGGGCCTATCTGTGGTTTTCAAAGACAAAATCTCATAATGGTCATAGAACATTGAGGGATAAAGAGGTGAGTAGCCACATTCCTTGGTTTGCTTTTGTCTGAGGCTTATAGGCCCATAAAAAGATCTTGAAAGCTGTCTGCCTTTAGGCTTCTGATAGACCCAGTTATGTCTGAAGGAGTAGAGTTAAAGAAATGAAGGACACTAGAATTTAGAGATTGAGGGATTGTCAACTAGGCTCCTGAGAGAAATGAGAAGTCTGACTGAGTGACAAGTCTGACACAGTTTTGCCTATCAGCAGAGGTGGCAATACATTCAATTTATAATATGAACTGCTAAGGCTGAACACTTTCTGACTTGTTCTCTAGTGTCACCTCTATGTTCTGTAAAAGAGAAAGTGGGGCGTATGTGTGTTTGTGTGCATATGTGTGTATATGTAAGGGAGTGTGGGGATGAAAGACTGTGTTATTAGTGTTCAAGTCACTCTGCTGAAGACTGCCTGTACCTTACCATAGAAAGCTGGGTAGGGGAGTTGTAAAAATAATCAGCATGGGCCCAAGCAAATCAACTGTGGGGACCTTCTTCAGAAAACTCTTTACTAGGTGGGGAAAATGTTAATTTATTGACCAAAGAGTGAGTGATTGACATGCAGAGGTAGGTAGAGAGAGAGCTCTTGGTAATGTGACATAGGGCACTGCCTGTGGGCAGAGTGGAGGTCAATAGTGTAGAGATAATTGTCTCTGTCTCCTTTATTTCCAATCTCTTGTGACGTGCCTGCCTGGGGCCCGATTTGTTGGGAGGGCCTGAACTCCTGGCAATCTCCCACTTTTGAGTTTGCTTAACAAATGATAGTTACTCCTGTCATCAGAACTCTTTCTCCACTGTTAAATATAACTATAGGCCTTTCTCATCTCTGATTTTTTGAAGAACACTTTATTGAATGTTTGCATTCAAGCACTGACTCCATCCAACTTCTGTTAGTCTTTACTTGTCCAAGCTTTCTGAGAAGCAGTTTTCTACCAGAGTTTTTTGTGCAAATTAATGATAAAATGACTGCAAAGTCACTTTGTAAACCATTTAGGATGTGTGAACATGAGTCAGTAAAAAAAATTACAGTTTCATTGGGAAACTTGGTGGCACTTATAATTAGTTTTGTAGATTTGAGTTTTGTTTTTCTGATGAACCATTGATACCTTGTATAGAATAATTACCAGCCCCCAACCCCATGCACTTATTCGGTTGGTTGTTTCTTTGAACACATTACAGATGATATCTCCTTCTCTCTCTCTCTCTCTCTCTCTCTTTTTTTTAACTGTGTTTGTAATTTTTAGAATATATACCTTACCACCATGAGCTCGTCAGTATTCTTGGTTTGGGGAGTGTGAGAAGAGAAGGTAAAGTGGAGAATAAAGGGAGGTAATGAGTTTATCCTTAAACTACAGCAGAACAGGGAATTCCAAGCAAACCTAAACAACTAGAACACTACCTGCCAATGTAAATCTCTTAAATTTGATTGATATTGACCTCTGTAGCCTTCATTGTCTATCATAAAAGTGGTGCTTATCACTTATCATCCTTGTACTATGTTTTCTTATAGATATTTTTCCTCCCATTCCTAGCTACAAACCTAGTTTTCTAGGTTTTTGTTTTCTCCTACCATGCATTATAATTTCTTACATACTGTTGGAGTTCAATAAATTCTCCTGATTAATTAATATTAAAAGTTTTATTACGGCCAGACGTGGTGGTTCACGCCTGTAATCCTAGCACTCTTGGAGGCCGAGGTGGGAGGATCACTCAAGGTCAGGAGTTTGAAACCAGCCTTTAACCAACATTTAATAGCTGGCCACGCCCCTGCTGCTGGGCAGGGACTCCTGCTTCTGCACCGCGGGCCGCTGCTTAGGGCGCTCGTCCCCAGAGTCACTGGACACGGGCTCGCCCACGCTGACCTCCATAGAAGAGGCCGTCTGCACCCGCCACACCGGCAGCTTCACGTCGGGGCTGGAAGGCGCCTCGTCCAGGTGGACGTCGGGCGGGGCGGAGTATCTCAGACTGGGGGCGAGGCCAGTGTCCACTCGTCCTACGTGCTGACCGCTGGGAAGCGACCACGGTCCTGGCTGGCAGGCTGCCATCCTGCTGTCCCGGCTGCTTCCAAGGGGACCGTGAGGCCCGAGCGTGGTACGTCTGGGGGTGGCCGGCCTGACCACCCTCTGTGAACGTCCCTGTGCAGCTCTGGAGGAGCTCTGCCGAGCTTTCCCCAGGGACCCCGCTGTCCACGGCTGTGGTTGCTTAGGTACAGGGCTCACATCCTGGGGGGCGCTGGGCGCCATGGAGGAGTCTGAGGCCACTTGCCCTCCGTCTCTGTCAAAGAACAGCGTGCTGCTGGGAGACAGGTCTGCTGTCTTTGATGAAGATGTGACTTGCTCTGTCACATCCCCGTGAGCAGGGGCCAGTTCTGACTTTTCCAACGAGGGCTGGGGCAGCCGGGCATGCCCAGGGACCGCGTCACTGGGCTCCAGGGGCAGGGCCATGGTTCCCCCACAGGCCTCTGTGTGAGGCCGGTCACCTCTCAGGGGATCCAGCGTGAAGTCTCTGTCGCCCACCTCCACGGGGGTCCCAGCCGAGGCTGAGGAGGTGGGCACATGCTCCTGGTGGAGCGAGGTCCGCAGCTTCTCATCCAGGTTCTTGACGGTGCTGTCCACGAAGCCCACCGTGGGGGGCGGCCGTTCCCCATATGACTCCAGGGCCAAGGTGGCTGTGGGGCGGCGGCGGGCCCCAGGGGTGGGCTCGGGAGCTGGGAGGCCGCCAGGCTGACGGCCCCCACTGCGGCGGGGAGTGTGGGAGGGGGCTGCCCCAAGCTGGGCTGTGGGGCCCCGCTGGCGGGGGCTGGGCTCAGGTGCAGCAGCCAATAGGGGTTCCCCTGGGGCACTGGCCTCCCCGGCTCAGGCGGGCTCCCCCAGACCCACGGCACAGCGGGAGGGCTCTGGAGGTGGGGCACAAGGTCCTAGGCCCACCGCCAGGGGCTGTGCGGCAAGCCGGGCATCGTGAGTCTCCACTAGTGGCTGGGGGGTCTCGAACTCACTGGACCCCGTGCCTGGATGGCAGTCCCTGATGGCTGGTGCAGCTGCGTCTTGGGGCAGAGCAGTCACAGGAGGGGAAAGTGGTACCAAAAGGGCGGGTGCCCGGCTGGGAGGGTTGCAGGGTCCCGTCTGGCTCGGAAACTGCTGACCAGCTAGGAGGCCGGGTTGCTCCTTCAAGGGCAGCTGGTCTTTATAGTGTGTTGGATCTTGGCTGGCTTCTGGCTGCAGGGAGCTGAGAGGAAGCGCGGGTGAAGATTCAGGGGCCTCAGGCGCCCGGTGCTGGGCCGCTGGACAGACGATAAACCACCTCTTCCCGGTGTGCAGGACGTTCTGCTGATACTCGGGGGTGGTGGCTTGGGACCGCCTGACATAAAGTCTGAAACCTTTGTTGTTAGTGTAGTTGACAATTGTGTGTTTTCCTTTTCGTGTTCACTGATTCCTTCTGGTTGGTATATTAAGGCAGCCATTTAAGGTGCTGATATTTCTACTTTGAAAGTAAAGATTATAGAATTTATTGCACGGTTTAACAAATGTTTACAGAATGCCCACTATGTCTGAGACGCTGTGTAAGGTCTGTACCAAGGTCTGTCATTTTATTTTGTTGGAGATCTATTTTTGTGGTCCATCTGAAAAGACTGGCTATAGAATTGTTTCTTGCTGCTCAGTGTTACACTTCTATTTGTTAAAATGAAATTTCTGTTTTCTCTCTAGAACTTTCAGATGTGCTCTTTTATTGCAAAATAGGTAGGTTATACTTCCCCTAGATTGTGACCTCTGTGAAAACCAGAGCTGGATTCATCTAATTTTCAATACCTAAAGTGGTTAATACAATGGTATTCTTAATATGGATGTTCAATAACTGTTGAAAATAGTTGTATAGACAGCGCCTTGGCAGGATTTTAAGACTGTGATTCGAAATTCCCTTTTTTTCCTTCCCCCTCAACCCCATCCTCTACTTCTAATTTTCAAATGTGTCTCTGGATGGAAGTTATATTGGGAAAGTCACTTCTTTTTTACATGTACACTTTACATATAATTTTTTTTTATTATATGCAAGAGTATCTCTAGATAAATTACATAGTTTTGTAAATCTTCAATGTATTTAAAATAAAATTTAGTATTAACCTTTCCATCAACCTTTAGTTTTTAGCTTTCTACTTTGGTAACTTTATACTTTGCACATGTAACATTTCATTCTTTAAAAAATTATTTATTTTTAATTGATAAAAATTCTATATATTTATCATGTACACATTGTTTAAAAATACATGAGGTAACTAACATATGAATTACCTCACACACTTGTCATTTCTTGTTTTTCACTAAATCAACCAGTTCCTAAAATAAAAAGAAATTTACATTTAGTATAAATTACATAATAAAATATATCAAAAAATTTTGCCCAAGTGTTAGAAACAATTTCCCTAGTAGAACAATTCTGTTTTATTGCTTTTAGGGAAAAAGAACAAGTTTGCCTTTGTATTTTTACTTTTTTTATGTTGGAATCATTTTCTAAAATAACCCAAGAACAATCTATTTCTTTCAAGGCACAATGATGCCATTCTTTTAGAAATCTGTAAGAAAAGCCACTGAAGAACACAAAGTTATTATAAACCAGGGTTCTCACAATTGAGTGTGCGTCAGAATCACCTGTAGAGATAATTTAAACATAGATTGCTGGGCCCCACTTCCAGAGTTTCTGATTTAGCAGGTCAGGAATGGGGCCTGAGAATTTGTATCTATAGTAAGTATCCAAGTGATACTGATGCTGCCTTCTGAAGGTCACACTTTAAGACCTACTGCTAGATCACTTCTAAGGTGGCTCTTACAGCCTTATAACCTGCTGGGCTCCAAATAACTTCAAAAAGAAACTTTCTGGAAACCTAAATATATTATTAAATGAATGTAATTTCTGGAATGAATTTGAGATGAACTGTTAACATTTTTACCTGCAGAATTTTTTTCTTAATAGTAAAGAATAGAAACTTCAGGCTGAACAATAGTACCTATAATAATAGCTTTGCATCTTTAAAATATTTCCTTTAGTATTCTACAACTTCTAAAATTACTTTTAAAATATTTATACATTTATTTCAAGAAGAGTCACTGAGAGCCTACTGTGTGCCAATCTCCAGTAACAGATACATCAGTACGAAACATAGATGTGGAGTTTACATGTAAAATTCTATGATAATGCATCTGATATGGTTATACTGGTTTTGACAGCCATTTAAAGCACAGCAGGCTCAACATGAGGGTTGTTATTGAAATATGCCATTTGCACTTTTTGTTAGAGTCCATTCATAATATAAAATAGCATGACAACACTGCATTTAAATTTTTGAGGAAATAAATTTTTTAATAAATTTTGTTCTGATTCTGAAAACTGACTGACAGATGGAGTGCCTTTGCAGGAAGTTGACTGACTTTTTATAAGAGGCAGCCGGTTTTTGTCTCCTCTCAGAGTGGTTTATGTGAGGTAACTAATTATTTCTAGACACTTACTGTCTCTATATAAATACATAGCACTTATATAACATTTACTATGTGCTTAACACTGCATATATATTAACATTTAAAGAACTTCTTACATATTAATTTCCTATAATAATCTATGAGGAAAGTACTATTGATATGCATAGCAGGTAAGCTACTTTAGCAATCTAACTCTAGAGCCTACTCTTTACCACCATGTTCTACTGCCCTCTATGTGTTCTTTTTGGTACTTACCATATATTGTAATGTTTTACCTTGTAATTTGCTTTTTAATAAGCAAATATCTTTCTTTTCCAACTAATAGTAAGGTCTTTGAGGGCAATTTCTAGGTCTAACATTTCTTGTAACCTATAAAGTGTCAAGCATAAATACTTTACATGTAATTGGTGTATAATCAATACTTTTAAATGGACTAATCAGTCTTAAAAATATTATAATGAAACTCCCTTTCCTTTTCTAAAGATAGATTAGAGCAATCTAGCTAGGGACATGCTTATTTTCTTTCTTGAAATATAAATAAAATTCTTCCTTATATACCTAGATCAAAGAGTATAGTTATATAAATTTACTGTGAAAGACATAATTATTAATTTAATGGACAGACTGAAAATTAGACCCTAAATATTGAAATAAAGTTAGAAAACCAAAATATTGTAGAGCTAGATGGAAACTTAGATATCATATCATCTAGCCCCCTTATTTTATTTATTAAGCAAGCAGCAGAGGAATAGAATACTTGAGTTACATACTCTAGGTCAACGGCATAGCTAATGGTTACTAGGAAAAAAAAAAACAACCCAATCTCTCAACTTTAAGATTTTTTTTTTGTTTGTTTGCTTTTTTTTTTTTGGTAGTATTCCCTTTAGTTTTAGTTTTTAAGAGAGTACTACCTAGGCTAGAGTGGATCATTATGTTTTAAAATGTTTCAACTCTCCCAATGGAAATGTCTTCCTTTTGAAGAACAGGAATTGATAGTAGGAAAATGTGTGCTCTCTTTGATTCTAACTGATGCTATTTGCTTCTGTGACTGTGCTTGCTTTTAGTTGTTTGATAAATATAGTTAATCAGAATGAAAAACAGGTATAAGAGCAAGGGTAACTCCATGATAGGCTAGGCTTCCTGGAGGTGAGAAGCTAACAGCCTAGTTCTGCTTCTGTATATGTGGCTTGCTGACTTGGTGCTTAGTGTAAGTGGAGCCATGGCAGGCTTCACTAAAGTAAAGGAAAACAAGGCCCTGGGGAAGTAACCGCAAGTTACTTCCTGATAAAGGGCTGGAGAGTCCAGGGGCCCTCCAACCAACTAAGTAGATAAGAAGGGCAAGACATGATCAGCGCATGAATGGCTTGTGCAGGGCGTGTGTTCCCAGTATGGCTTGTAACCAAAAACTAGAAGGTATGCAACAACAGCCCCCTTCTCACGTCGGAGACCCTCCTCTTCCCCTGGATGACGTTAACTACAACTGGCGCCAGCGCGAAAAGCCCAAAGCTTAGAGTCAACCAATCAGGAGCCAACACGATCAGCCACTTCTAAAAGAACAAATAAACTAAAGGGGGATGAAGTGCAGACTAGTGTGTTGTGTGCAGACCAGTATGTCATGTGCAGACCAGTGTGTCGTGTGCAGACTAACATGTCGTGTGAAAACTAGCATCCAGAAAAGTATAAAAGCTTAACCTTTACCCCAGGGCGGGGTCCTAGTTCGTGGAGAGGCCACTGTGTTGGTGCTCTGGGACTTGGACCCTAGCTCGAGCTAGCCAATAAACTCCTTTGCCTTTTTGCAGCCTCAATGACTCTGCCTCTCTGTTCCTGGGGCCAAGGGGAACCAGCTCTAACAGTTTCAGCAAAGAAAATGTCTAAATTCTAACAATATTGGATTTCCAGACTTCTAATAAGAGATACAGAAGAATTTAATGTGATTGTTTCAATATTATATCTAGATGTTTGTATGGAAGCATATTAGTCCTGAGTATTGGTCTGCCTTCACTATGTAACAAGTTGTAGTGGCTTAAGACAACAACCTGTTTGTTTAGTTTGGCAATTTGTGCTGGGCCATTTCTCTACTGTTACCTGGCAGGCCATTTGGGGCCTGGATAACTTTGGTTGACTTTATTCATATGTCTGGTGATTGACCAACTCTCAGATGGAGTATGAATGTGACTGGGCCACATTAAGCTCATCAACCAGTAGGCTACACTGGATTTATTCATGTGGTAGCAGTGGCAGAAGTCCCAGGAACAGCAAGTATGTAAGCCCTGACATGGAAGAGCTTTTCAACTCTATGCTTGTATCATGTTTGCTAATGTCTCATGTACATGCAAAATTTTATGGCTAACTTAGATTCAAGAGGTAGAAGAATGGATTCTGCCTTTTTATGGGATGAGGGATAATTATGAGCATTTTAATAATCTATTCCAGTCTGTCCTCTGATCACAAGTAATTTACTTTCTTCCTGTTTTCAAAATACTCAAATCTCCCAAGACTCCCAGTGTCACTTATTTCTAGCATTAGGCTGGAGGTTCAGAGTCTTATGATTTAAATAAGGTTTAGATATGGCTCCTTGGATGTGTTCTGCTTGTTCCTATAAACTAAAGAGAACTTTGAACTAAAAATACAAGTTATCTGCCCTGCACATACGATGGTGACACAGGGATGGGATAATTACAACTGGTTTTTCCATTCTAAAAAGGGAAGTACATGAAGCAGGCAGATAGCAGGCAATGATCCCTAGAAATTCTGAAATCCCACAGGGCAAATGCTGTCAGGTTTTTTGACTGCAAAGCCAGAGAATGTTTCTTGATTAGGGCCTAGTTTTGCTTGACAGAAATTGCTTCTCTGTACACAAGTCCTAATTTTTCTATGGAAGTGGTTTCTTAGTCCATTGTCCTTCATGATTTTTGACTCCACCCTTTCATCTCTTAGCTCTCATCCTCTGAAATATTATTTTCCCACAAAAATTGCTTTTGTTTGCACTGAGCATATTTCTCAGTCTGCTTTCTCCCACAGAAAGTTGAGAAATGGTTGTTTTTTCAAGCCAGTTAACTAGTCTGTGTAAACAAACAAAAAAAAAACCTTAATGGCTTATAAAAACATATGTTTTAGCTCATAATTCTGTGGGTTTTCCATTTGGGCTGAGCTCAGTGGTGACTCTTTTGATCTGAGGTGGGCTTGGCTCGTTTCCGTTGGGGTAGCTCACACATCTGCTGTTAGTCTGCAAGTTGGCTGGGAGACGGCTGATTCAGGATGGCCTCACCAACTTGTCTGGTAGTTGGCTGGCTGATATCAGGAGAGATGGGGTAATTGAGCCATGTGTCTCTCATCATTCGTCAGGTTAGCTCAAGCTTATTCATATGGTGGTGGTGACGAGGGATCCCAAGAGTGAAAATGGCAAGTCTTAATATGCAAATGCTTTTCAAGTCTCTGCTTGTGTCACAATTTGCTAATACCCTGTTGGCCAAACCTATTCACATAGCTTCTCCATATTCAAGGGTTGGGCAAATAGACTCTGCCTCTTCATTGGAGAAATGGACAATTGCGATCTTTTAACAGTATACCATATTCTGGGACTATTTTCTATTACCACAATCCAATGTATACAGGCTAATATGTTTAGCACACATGGAATTCACAAGAAAAGTGAAACTTTTTTCACCTCTCTATTTTTGAGAGTGTATTTGCTGGAAGTGACTTCAATTCTATTCATTGTAGATATAAAAATACTCCATTTTTTAAAATTTTTTTCTTTTTAATTATTATGGATACAGAATAGTACATATTTATGGGATACATGCATTTCAATATAAGCATACTTATGATCAAATCAGGATAATTAGAATCTTCATCACCTCAAGCATTTATCATTTCTTTGTATTAAGAACATTCCAATTCCACTCTTTTAGCTACTATGAAATGTACAGTAAATCACCCATTAAACATAATCTCCCTATTGTGTTATCAAACACTAGATCTTATTCCTTTTATCTAACTGTACTTTTGTGTTCACTAACCATCCCTTTTATATCCCCTCTCTCCCCACTGCCCTTCTCAGTCTCTGCTAACCATCATTCCACTGTCTATCTCCATGAGTTCAATTTTTTTTTTTTCTTCAGTTCCCACATACGAGTGAGAACATCTGATATTTGTCTTTCTCTGTCTGACTTAGGGCACTTAACCTAATGTCCTCTAGTTCCACCCATGTTGTTGCAAATGACAGGATTCAGTGCTAATCCTCAGTGTTATAGCAATCTTAGGGTGATTTTAAAGAGTCACCTAGTTCATCAAATATTGTGACAGTTGGCAGACTTAATGGAGAAAGTGCCTTTATCTAGAGTCAAAATTGTTTATCAACATATGTAAGGAGTTTGCTAAGAAAAACTTAGATGGCTCTAAACGTGCTAAATATCAGAACTGATCATTTTCTTTTGAATTTATAACAACTTTGAGAAGTATGTAACTTTGAACCAGAAACTATAATTTGCTTTTATTTATGTTCTTGAGCTGCATTAAGTCATACATTTCCTAAAGTCTACTGAAGCAAGATAACAAAAGTTGGCATGATTCGTATAATATTGGGAGACTATACTGAATATAAGCCATTGAGTTTATATTAAATTGTGTTTTATATTTTAAAATTATGAGCAGTAGAAAGAAATGGACTTGGTAAGGAAGATATGCATAAAGGCATATTATGAGTGCATTTTGAATATTCTTTTTGTCATTTATAAATCAGCCTTTAGCAATATGTCTTCAGTGGCAAAAATGCAAAATATCTATTTTAAATAATCTTGAAAGCAAGTAACATGGTGTATGGTACATGTAACTATTTTTCTTCACCCCTCTACAAGTTCACCATCTGGACTCAAGTAGTTTTCAGATGGTTGAACAGGTTTTTGTTCTGCTTCATTTTACTCGTTTTTTTTTTTTCTTCATTATAGTTTTGCTGAGAATGAAGATAAATAAATATAAAAACAAAAACCATAGAATTGTGTATCTAGGAAGGATGTGTTCTATACTGGAAACAAATAGAGTAAATTGCAACAACAAGGGGGATTTATGAGGAATGGTAATTATTTTATAGGTGGTTATAGTACCACCTACTTTAATTGAAAATACTTAAATTTTTAATTGAAAAAATAACCATTAATATACCAGTACAGCCATTGTGGACTGTCTTGTTTATTTATCCAGTTTTTTAAAAATAATAGATTTTATTATCATAAGCTTCTGAATTGTCCAATCTTTTCTCTGTGCAACAACACTGAAATCAGCAAATGAAATTAACTTTCATTAGCAAATGACTCTCTTTATATGAAGTTTTCTTTTAAAAAATGTAAGTTAGATTCATTTTATAAGAGAGGAGGAAAAGGGGAGGGCAAAAGAAAGTATTAGAACTTGAAGCTAACTTTTTAATTAAAATCTTCATCATCAATATGCATTTGATAGACTGAATATACAAATGGACAATAGCCAGATTAAATATAAAAATGGAATCTGCAGCAGCCAGCCCAGCAAGTCACACAATAATCCCTTTTAGCATTCAGTCCAAAATGGCCAGGACTTGATTAATCATTGACAGCTTCCTTAATTTTGGTCCCCGCTTCCAACCTAGGATCAACTGGAGAAAGCCAGATATGTACTTCTACCAAATTGCATAGGATACCCCACTTCTAGTTAGCTGCCAACCGCCTCCAGTCAGGGCATACCTGCAGCCTTCCCTTCTTTACACCATAAAACTTCCCCGCTCCTCTCCCTTCCTTTGAGATTTTGCCAAACACAAGTGGTAATGATTGACTCACTTGCTATATTTTAGACTCTGCTTGTTGTCATTTGGATGATCTTCATCTATCTCCACATGTTTTTTAAGGTCTTCCTCTCTTAGCACTCCGAGATTACATCTGTATTGGTTCTTACCATTATAGAGAGAAATAGCCGGCCTTCGCCATGAGACAAGATCGCCTGGAGGAAGGGTGCCTCACCATGTATGACAAAATCTGCTGCACAGTAGGTTTTCAGAATACTTGTCCATCTATTTGTCTAATTGATGGCTTCTATTCTTAGAACTGTGTTATTTTGTAGTACACTAAGTGATATAATATATGAACTCTAATCTCAAAGTACAATTTCTCATTACTTTTCTAGGTGAAACTTGCCTGTGCAACTTTTGATCATTCCCAAAGATAATTGGCTAGTGTCTGAAAACAATATAACATCCTTTCAGACTAAGGGACAGCTATTTATATACAGTATTTTTCTTAGTGTCATAAAATTTCATAACTTATTAGGCCATTTTACTCTTGCTCAGTTTTAAGTTAATACCTTGTTTAGTAGTTCCATGTTAGTCACTCTTCATGTAAATTTATTCCTGCTAGTTCATTAAAATCTCAACGTTCTGGAACTACAGGTCTATTCAAGATGACAGAACCATATTTATTCTGTTTTCTCCTACTACATAAGATGGTCTTACACTAGAATTTATTCATAAATGACTTGTAGAGTAAAGGAAATTGAACAACATTTAGAGAAATATTCTTCATCAAAAATGTTCATCCTGGAGTCTTTCTTTGAGTATGTCTTATTTCATTCTATTCTATTCTAGTCTATCCTGCTCTGTATCAGTAAACAACAGAAGAGCAAAGCAAGCATTTCATTGACTATGTTTATGCTTTTCCAACGACTAAAAGGCTTTTCTCCCAGTTCCTTATCTGTTAAAAATACAGTTTATTCGCTCCTCTTCCCCCCCCTCCACCTCCTCCTTTTCTTCTTGTCATTCCTCAAATATTTTTGAGCATTTATTAGACATTGGGAACACAGTAATGAACAAGGCAGATATGAGATTCCTCTCTTCATGAGACTTACATCTGAACAGTAAGTTAACAGATAAACAAGACAGCTGCATGTTGTGGAAAGTGCTATTAATTAAATAGAAAGGGTGATGTGATGGACAGACACTAAGATTTGGTTGCAGTTGTTCTTCAGGAAAGGCTGTCAGAGACGGCCTTTCTAAGGAGCCGACATTTAAGCTGAGACCTGAAGTTCGAATGAAGTTTCTTCTTTTGAGGATCTTCTCAAAACATCAAGATTAGTTGTTTTACAAAGCAGAACATCATACCTATGATAATCTGACTAAGGTAGATACATACATTCCCATTATCAGTAGAACCTTCTGGGGAGCAGGGATGAAGTATATAAAACTTTATTCCCTTTTAACTTACTTATATTAATTTAATTTTTTTTAATTACAGAAACAAATCAGTAGAAAAATGAGCAATAGGATATACATAGTCACTTCATGAGTGGAAAAAAAATACTTAGAGGTGTAGGAAAGATCCTCAAACACTTTAGAAATATGAAAATTGAAAACAGCAATAAGGTAATTGTTAGTCTGTTCTGCGTTGCTATAAAGGAAATACCTGAGGCTGGGTAATTTATAAAGAAAAGAGGTTTATTTGGTTCATGGTTCTGCAGACCGTACAAGAAGCATGGTGCCAGAATCTGCTTCTGGTCAAAACAGAAGGCGAAGAGGGCACAGATGTGTCACAGGCCAGAGAAAGAGCAAGAGAGAAGATGGTGCCAGACTCCTTTAAACAACTAGCTCTCATAAGAACTAATAAATCAAGAACTCACTCATTTTAGTGAGAAAGCACCAAGCCATTCATGAGAAATCTGTCCCCAAAGATCTCCCACCAGGCCCCTCCTCCAACACTGGGGATCAAATTTCAACGTGAGATTTGGAGGGGCCAAACATCCAAACCATAGCAATACTTTTTCACCACAAGGCAAAAGTTTTACAGATTCATCATAACCAATGTTTTTTTTTTTTACCTTTTTCCCTTTCCTCTTCTATCTACAATGGTCTCCTCTAATTGTTTACAAGGCTAGCTCCATTTTATCAAGGACATTCTTTGCCTTCATGGCTTTAGCATTTTAGATGAGTATAGGCCATTTGTTCTGAAGACTCTCCCTCATTTTGGATCCCTCTGACGTTTCCTCATAATTAGATTCAATTTATGTGTTTTTGGCAGATGTGCCACCAAAGTGATGTAGTGTTCTCCTCAATGCATCATATCAAGAGGCACATTATATGAATTTTATCTATTCCTGGTTATATTAATTTGCATCACTTGGTTAAGGTGGTTTCCCAGGTTTCTCAACTACAAAATTACTATATTTATCTTAGTAGATAATAATTATTTTACAGTGACATACTTTTAAAATATTTAAAGATCCTGCTACCTCTCAAATTTTTGCTCACTGGTTTTAACATCCATGAGTGGTGAGTCTTGCCTAAATCGATTATTATTGTGATGACTATTAATGGTGATTTTCTGATACTATTATTCCTTCTATATTTATTAGTGGACAGTTTTCTCTTCTCATTCATACATCATTTCATACTTCTGTTCATTCCTTTATATCAGTGTGTAGTGATAATACTTTTCTGTCATTACCCATTTTGAAGTTTAAATTTGCTACCATTACCTATTTTGAAGTCTCAGATTTGACTGAGTTTCTTCTTTCCTTCAAATTCACTACTGTATCTTTTTGGCCTATCCTTATTATTATTTGAGAAATTCTGGCATGTTTACCTGTACTTTTCCCAATCCTGGAATTAGTCCATTTTTCCAGAAATGATAGTTCTTTTTAAGGGGGTATGGTATTTAGAAACCAAGGCCTATGTTCTACCCATGTTCGTTTCTACTGAGGTGTCATTTGTTCTAAGCTATCTCCGTGAGCAGAGATAGAAAATACATGTACACACACATCTTTCTGTCTACATTAAAAAGTGAGTTTATATTGATATTGCTAATGAACACCACAAATTCCATTTGGGCCTTCTCCCTTTCCATATTGTAACTCCCTTCTCCAATAGTGAGAAAACTGAATTCAGTTGTTAGCAATAAATTTGTTTATATTCTCAATTTTAGTGTATATATATTTATTTCAAATTGTCTAATCGATACTACTGTGAAAAATAAACCTACTAAGTTTTGAGATTTTCTTGCAGTTCTTTTTACTTTACCTTGAGTTTATGTAGTAAAAAATGCTGTACTCAAGTATAACTTAGATTAAGAAGTTTTTCATTCAGTTTCTAGTGCTACTAAATCAGTGATTATTTCTGTTATTTCCCTTTAATTTCAATGTGTATTTACATTTACTACCAATTTACCAACTTGTGGTTTTTGTTTGTCAATTTTGTTCTTGGAATATGAGATTTTTATAGATTTTTTACTCTCGTGAGATCAGTAGTGCTGTAGTAGTGTGTCCTTTTCAGACTTCATTTGTTCTGAAGCTGGAGGTCCCTCTTAGCTTCTCATTAGCCATATTGACAGAAGGAGAATTCCACTCTTCCTTTCCAAATTATATTGAATTTATTGGATTCAGTATTCTCTTATTATAGCCCAATATTCTACATAATAATTAAATAAAGTATGTTTGTCTTTTATTTCTGAGATTTTACTTATGACTTTCTGATTCATATTTTCATAGTTGATGATTGTGCTTAAATATATTTCTCATTATACTCTTTCTTTTAAGCTAAGTTGCTTAATCTTTTTGTCTTCTGAATTTTCCATGATTCTACCCAGAGTTCTAATATTTTTGCCTGTCCTATTCCTTATACCTATTTGTGGCTCCTTGAAATTATTAAATTCATAAAGAATATAATGACAAAACATGGACTTTTAAATTTACATTAGAAGATTCTTCAAATAATATAGTTATATAATTATATAATTTAATATATAATTTAGCATTTTTTACATAGGCTCCTCTTTAAAATTGTTTTATTAAAGTTTACTTAAGTAATTCTATGTTTGTTTCATCAAAGGATTTTTCTTTCTTTTTTTTTTCTGAGATAAGTTCTTACTCTGTTGCCCAGGCTTGAATCTAGTGTTGTCATCATAGCTCACAGCAACCTCAAACTCCTGGGCTCAAGAGATCCTCCTGCCTCAGCCTCTCTAGTAGCAGGGACTACAGGTGCATACCATGGTTAATTTTTTAAAATTTTTTTGTAGACACAGGATCTCACTATGTTGCTCTGGCTGGTCTCTAACTCCTGGCCTCAAGCAATCGTCCTGCTGCAGCTGGTCCATCTCAGGATTTCTATCAGTCTATCTACGTAATTACTTTTTAATCTATTAGACATAATTAACTTCGAGTTATTGAGTTAAAATTTCATGGTAAAGAGCCTATATTTTGCCATTTAAAGATTATTATCTTATTTGTTTATCTGGTTCTGCATATATGTCTATTTATTGAACTTCAATAAGGTGTTACTGTTTAGACAGATTAGAATTAAATGGACTAATTTTATGATAGTGTCTCAAAATCATACTGAAAAATGTAATTTCACATTATATTTGTTTTACTTATTTAATTTAGAATCTATGTACATAGTTCATAGGTTGATTCAATTTTAATAAATCCATACTTTCACAAATGACAATTTATCACCCATGTTTTAACCTTACTTATTCTTTGATAAGTAAGGTTTAGTAGCTTCTCTTTCTTTTTTTTTTTTTTGTAAATGTAATTTTATTTTTAATTCCATAATTGCTTTATAATTATATTTTATAAATTAAAGTTTTTTCATAACTCAATAATGTTTCTTTTTATTTAAATATTTTTATCTTTGTTGTTTTCTACATATAATTAAAATAAAATACTTTGTTTCTTATTTGTCTTATTCATAAGTTTCAAATAATAAATTTCAAAATACAAATTCGTACATTAGTTTACTTTAAGCTTTCTAAAATTAATATATTGTAACTCAACTGTTTGCTACAAGATGTGGGCCACAGAATAAAGACCTACACATTTCACAGAGTGTCATTACATGGCTACAACTGAATGCCACGAGATTTTTATTATGATTGAAGGATAATTGTAGACTATCACCTACCGCAGTAGACTGTGTACCTTTGTTTCCTCAACTGAAAAAACTTAAAATCGATAACATCTATCTCTGAATTTGGCAACTTTTTTATGTAAAAAGCCAGATAAACAAATATTTTAGGCTTTGTAGGATATATAGTCTGCTACAACTGTATACTCATAACTGCCATGTTCCGGTGAAAGTAGCTACAGACAATGTGTAAATGCGTGCGCATGACTGTGTTTCAGCAAAACTAGATTTACAAAAACAGGTCAGACTTGGTCCCCAGGCTCTAGTTTGGCAGCCCCTGACCTATCTGATGGTAGTTATGAGGAGTAAATGGGGTAATGCACTTAAGATTCTAAATCGTGGTACGTTGCACATTGCAAGTCCTCATTAAATATTTTACGATATTTAGTAAAATTATTATTAGTGTCATTATAGATCTTACAAAGACTAAGGGTGTCAAATGTTGACCAAAATTCTCAGGGTGACCCATCATCAAACATTTACTTTTGTACCATCTCTTTTGTTTTCCTCCCATCAAAATTCATTTATATTTAGGATTTCTTTGAGGCTTAGCTGAGTATGCTGAGTAAGTATATGCCAAAGAATTAATGAGTAATCAGGATTCACCATTAACCTAAATATTAAACTTATTTTTATTTAAGTTTTTCTAGATATTTAAAGCCTTGAAATAAAAATGCAGGCATCAGGGAAGTCAAAGAGTTGTGGTTTTTTTTTTTTTGTTGTTGTTGTTTTTTTTTTTTTGGTCATTGTTGTTTTTATGGCAGACCAACTTTTTAGGGCCTTTAAATAATATTAAAAATAATAAATTCTCTCTTGTCTTATACATAATACCCACAAGAGCAATGTGCTATAAGTACAATACCTGGAACAGTACAATTTGGAGCCCATTTGGCTATTCTCTATCCTCTCTGTTCTCTAAATCCTTTTTGCTTTTATATGTGTCAGTTCTTTCAATATATATCTTTCCTGGACACTCGTATTTTTATTTCCTTCATGTATACCACTGTACTTAACTTCATAGCACAATATACAGGTTAAGAAAAGGCAATTTAAAAACTGCCGTTGAAGGTTGGCTAAAAAGTTCCCTCAAGTTAGGAGGAAGGATATTTCAAATTTTACCAGTTAATGAAAATAGAATGGTTAATTAGATTAATCATGAAGATTCTCATTTTTATTATTAAATGCATATTATTCTGCTTTGTGTGGCTAGATTATATTATGAAAGGCATTTAAGTACATTAACACAGAGTAAGTAAAAACTGTAAAATATTTATGGAATTGTTTGAAGATTTTTTTCCAGAATGAGTTTAAGCATTAGGCCAAATGGAACATTATTTATGGTAGACAATATATAACATTTTATCTTTTATTTTTTTTTTTTTTTTTTTTTGTTGAGACAGAGTCTCACTTTGTTGCCCAGGCTAGAGTGAGTGCCGTGGCGTCAGCTTAGCTCACAGCAACCTCAAACTCCTGGGCTTAAGCGATCCTACTGCCTCAGCCTCCCGAGTAGCTGGGACTACAGGCATGCGCCACTATGCCCGGCTAATTTTTTCTATATAGATTTTTAGGTGTCCATATAATGTCTTTCTATTTTTAGTAGAGACGGGGTCTCGCTCAGGCTGGTCTCGAACTCCTGACCTTGAGCAATCCACCCGCCTCGGCCTCCCAGAGTGCTAGGATTACAGGCGTGAGCCACCGCGCCCGGCCAACATTTTATCTTTTAAAAGGCTGTACTTATTTCTTGTTACAAATACTGGCAGAACAATAAATTATGTTGTAATTTATAATTGGTATGAATTACAATTAGAAAAATTAATTATGTAAATTCAGTTATGTAAAAATGCTGTGGTCAGTCATATGCCTCAGAAATATGTATCTAACAATTCTGGAAGAGAGAACAAAAACAAGTATCCAGAGAACACAGCAAATTGGAATGGTGAAGATAACTGGAAATGTTTATTCTGTAAAAGAGAAGGCATCAGTTGTGGGGAGGGCAAGGTTGCCGCTTTCAGACAGAGAGGCTGATGTGTTGAAAAGGCGTTTCAGACTTTTAGATTATAAAATTCTGAATGGCACAACTAGAAGAAATGATCGCTTGCAGGGAATCGGTCTTCCTGAGGCAAATCAATGGCTCTTAACCTATTTTAAGTTGCTGAGCTGATGAAAGATGTATACTTCAAAAATATGCAAATGTTTGTTTAGGACTTCAGGCTCAGAAATGTGCTACTTTGGTGGAGGGGAGTCTGTGAACCCCAGATTAAGGGCCTTTATAGAAGAGAAAACTTCCTAACAAATGCAACTGTTGAAAAACAAAATAGCCTGATGAATTTCCTATTCCAGAAAGGGTTCAGGTAGGATGATCATCTGTCTCAGATTTTGCAAAAAGAATTATTTGTTTAATTAATGAGTTGTATACTTTCTCTTCCATCAGTCCTCTTTATTGCTGTTCCATCAATGAGTGTATATAGATATATCAAAAAAGGTAATATCTGCAGCTCAGAAGTTTTGTTGAACCTTTTCCTTGAAGTATTTGTGAGTAGGATAAATGAATACCTTCATTTAGGTAAAACTGTTTCAGAGAAATGAATTGATAATTAGTCAGAAACCTTCCCAAGATCCATTTAAAATCATCATGGGTATTGAGTATGTTTTATATCTATAACAGTGAAGACAATAGCATTATACTGAGTATTGTGATAATTTGCATATTTTATCATTTACTTTTAAAGATATAGTTCATAAACTCTTCCTGCAAAGATCTTTCTCTGAAAATTCTACTATCTGGCTTACTGGAGAATTTAGGAAACCAAGATTTGTTTGAGAATGATTTTTTCTGGTTGATGGGGAAGGGGAGCTTCAAAACTTCCATCTCATAAAGAGGAAATGCAATTTGCCTGGATACCATACTAGAGCTAACCTCTTGCCTGAATCTTTAAGTGATAAAATTGAATATAGATGCATTATCTAGCCTTTTGAAACTTCAGTCTATAGGTTATTATACATTTCCCCCAAATAGGGAAGAAATCGCTACCAATTTATTCTCCATTTTCTGAGAGACTACAGGTATGGTTCAAAGTATGGTCCTTGGACCAGAAGCATCAGCATCACTTATAAGCATGTTACAAATGCAGCTTCATGGCCAGTACCTCAAATTTCTCAATCAGAATCTGTGGTGAAGGGAACCAGGAACTGTTTTAACAATCTCTCCAGGAGATTCTTATGTACACTAAAGTTTGAAAACCACTGGTATAGTTGAATGGGCTTTGGAGTAGGAAAAACATGTATTTTAATTCTTATTTCTATATTTACTATTAATAGTTTTGTAAGCTATTGAATCTATCTGTGCCTCAGTTTCCTCATTTACGCAGCAGGGATAATAAAAGTCCTAGGATTGTTAGAGGATTAGTGATAATGTATAGTTATCAATTATGCATTGACTGTACCCAGAATATATTAGGGTGCACACTATATGGCAGTTTTGTTCATGTTGGGGTAATGATATGCACTATTATTTGAGTATTTATGTGATGTCAAGGTAACTGCTTTACATGTATTAGCCTAGTTCATCCTCATAGCAATCTTATTTGGTATGTATTATTTTACCCATATACAGAGGAAGAAACTGAGGCATAGGGTAGTAAATTTTCAGGTACAAGAGCCACAAATGCTGAAGGAACGTTATGTACAATTTTAGTGGCAAATATTTGTGTTGTATTTGCAATTTTTAACTAAAAGTATTATATCTGGTAATGGTACTTGGGGTTTTATTTTAAATTTTAAAAATATAACAAAATATAATTTGTCATTAAGTGCTGATCTTCAAATTAACGTTACTGTTTATATTTCACTTTATCATCTACATATTGATTTTTTAGTGGTGTACTAATGACTAATTTGATTTCTTATGATCTCATCAACTTTAAACTATTGTTGATGATGATCTTATGATCTGAGTTAAAATATCAGATGCCTCATTAGGAATGTACATTTAATCATTTTTAATTTTTGTGATTTGAATGGGACTTCTTTAGTGCGTGTCTTTTTTGTGAATTGAACCTAGGATGAATTACATATTTTAGACTTAACCACCATTTCCAATTTCAGTATACTCCAACCAAGAACGTTCTTAGACTGTCCAGTTCTTTATTGTCACAATAAAAGGATAATATATTTCCTTGAGAAAGATGTCCTGAAATCATGGCCTTTTGATAGAAAGAAAGGCTACATTGAGTTCAAGGCAAATAAATATGTAAAATATTCCTGTAGGACTGGATCATGCACTTTTCAAATAAAACGCTCATTTGGTATTGCCTGTGAATTGAAAATCAGTGCCTTCTGACCTGACGGGTTCTAATGGCACTCTGGGCACTTTAATCAGCACTGCCATCCTCTCAGTGAATAGTGAGAACTTGACTGGTAGGAATTATTTTTTTTTTTATGATTCTTGATTTTTCTCCCCATCTCTCTTTTGCAGCTGTTGCTAGCTCTATGGGATATAAACTTTATAGCCTAAAATTTTCCAGCAATAAAGATGAGAATATCTAATCATTTCCTTTGTTCTGAGCCTGAGCCTGTAGACAGTTAGAGACTTCTGATGAGGGAGTCTTTTGAAGTTAACTAAGAACTCGGTGAGCAAATGCATTTTGTGTATTCTCTTGAATGTAGGAACAATGAAATAGAAGCAAATTTTTAGAAGAAACCACTTTATAAGACAATGTTTTCAATTAGCAAATTTATTTTCCTCTATTTTTGGTTAAAACAGCAAACAGCAAACTACCTCGTAGTCATAGTCAAAACTAACATCCTTTCTGCTGACTTAATACTTGATAGGCACATATTAATTCATACTGAATGTATAATTTTATTTCCTTTATTTAATCTTTAAGAACAATCTGTTTTCATATACAAGTTTAATTTTCATTATATAGAATATATTCTTATTTATCCAAATATATTAATTACTTTTATTTATAAATTAAATAGATTTTTATTATTGAGTTTGGTTATTAATATTTATGCTTGCAATGGTTTTCTTTTCTAGTGTTTAGCTTTTCCAAGATTGCTGATTATCATGGTATTTTTCAGGAAGTGTTGTTTAACTGTGATGATTAGTTACATTTTCATATTTTCCTATTCTTGTTTTTGTTATTGGCCTTTGGAGAGGGAATGTTTTGTATTAAGTTTTGGACAAGGGGATATTTTAATTGAAATAGTAGGTGGATGTTTGCAGATGAACAACTGAAATCAGGAATGAGAGAAGGAAAAGAGAAAAGGGCAAAGGGAAAGAAAAGGAATGAATAGAATATCATAGCACATAATGTGTTTGAGTGAAGGGGATTATATGAACACTCTCTCCAGTGGTGAACTTGTGCCCTAACATTAATGCAATCAAAAAACGATTTCCCTCGGTTACTGCCTGTGTCAGTTTCAGGTAATGAAAGCTTTTAAAATATGAGTCACTAGTGCTGAGCTCTCCTTACATGTCACATCTTCCAGGGATGTCCTCATTTCATCTTGCCTTGATATTAGAAACTGTGGCTTATATTTTTATTTGACACAAAATAAGTACATGACAAAAAATATTTATCCAAAGCACTCATGAACAGGTTTTTCTACAATATTATTTATAGTTTGGGTCTTTAAATACGTTTGCAAAAGTTCTTACTGTTTATTTAATTATAACAAGTTAACAATAAAATAGACATTGGCTTATTATTTTGAAGAGTAAACATTAACAAGGTTTATTTCTTCAATTTCCTTATATACAAAATACTTAATTTCCTGTTTCTGTATTTAAGGCAGTCTCAAGAAGGGAATGTGCCTAGCACTCTGGGAGACTGAGGCGGGTGGATAGTTTGAGCTCCGGAATTCGAGACCAGCCTGAGCAAGAGCGAGACCCTGTCTCTACTACAAATAGAAAGAAATTATATGGACAGCTAAAATATATAGAGAGAAAAAATTAGCCGGGCATGGTGGTGCATGCCTGTAGTCCCAGCTACTCGGGAGGCTGAGACAGGAGGATCACTTGAGCCCAGGAGTCTGAGGTTGCTGTGAGCTAGGCTGACACCATGGCACTCTAGCCCAGGCAATAAAGTGAGACTGTCTCAAAACAAAAAAAAAAAAAAAAGAAAAGAAAAGAAAAAGAAAAGACAGCGAACATCTAGGAGCACTCACTATTTCTTTTTTTTCTTTTTTAGTTTGAAAGCTCCTTGAAAAATAACTCTGTAGTCTTTGATCTATCTGTGGGTCAGAAGTTTGCTATTGCTACTTACTAGAATACATGACAGAATAGTTAATGGGAGTACAAACTGTTTGATTTTAATCTATTGGCATGCATTATGTCTTAATTATATAAATGTGAAATGATGGAATATGTCAAGGAAATCAGAAGTAGTTAAGTCTCTACATTCTTCAAGCTCTGTGCAATTTCCCCCATATAATTATACAAGAACACGTTTCAAGCTTTTTGTTTTTATCTTTAGATTCAGTGATTCCAGATGCAATTAAAATCTGACATGTTTTTCTCATTGAATTGAAATAGAAATTTTAAAGCAGTTATTGGGCAAATATTTCTTCTCCAAACAAAAAAAGAAAATCCCATTCCTTTTATTATTCTCCATGTGTCCTTGTGACATTTGCAGTTATTTTTAAGTTAGCTTTGCTTGACTAGTCCTAGAAAATTTGACTATACTTGTCAGTGAAGGTGCTGCCTTGGGTTGTTACTCACTACAATTTCAAGGTAACACAAACCAATGTGGTGTTTAATAACTAATATACATACATGCATACATACATTTCAGAAGAGATTGTATGATGAATAAGAGTGCAATGTATACAGAACAATGGGTACAAATTTAACACCTCTTTGGACTAAACTTTAGCTGTTATCCATCATACTTGCTCCAGTTTTGATTTTTTCTCTTGTTAAATATTATCTAGGATATCACATGAATAGTATCTTCCCTACTTCTAACACCTTTGGGACTTCAAAACATTAAAGTTCCTTGACTAAGCAAGTCATTTAAAAAGCATCATTTTCTGTCATAATGTCATAAATTGCTTTGGAAATTTATCTTCCCAGTATTTCCCTTCTTTCAGAAGGTTAGAAATTAGCTGAAATATTTGCCTGAATAGTTTCTGCCCCACCCGTTTTACTCTTTCCACTTCCTTTCCCTTGAACACTTCTGACACCAAATGTATGGCGATTTTCTTCCATACCAACTAATTCTTCAACTCTCAGGACAACAACTGAGTGTCCTATAATCCAATCAAATTCTGACATTAACTGCCTAGAGTAATTGCAGGCCACACAAGTTAAGGGTTCAGTCCCACAGAGTTGCCCCCTGCTTCAAACATTCATCATAAGTCCCAGGTTTTCACCTGTACTTTGAACTAACCGCTATCCTTGGGGGTTCTCATGACCTCTGCCTTAGGTTTGATAATTTGCCTGAATGGCTTACAGGACTCATGAAAATGCTTTACTTACTATTACTGGTTTCTCATAGAGAATACAACCGAGCCACAGCCACCTGGAAAAGATGCACAGGGAAAGGTATGTGGGAGAAGCTCCATGCCCTCTCCAAGCACTGCGCCCTACTGGTATCTCCATGTGTTCACCCTGTGTACAGGAGCATGATTGATTAGATCATTGGATCTTAGTGATTAGCTTAACTTCAAGCCCCCCCTCCTCCCCAGAGGTGCTGGGGATGAAAGTTCCAACAATCTAATCATGTCTTGATCTTTCTGGTAATTAGTCCCCATTCTGAAGCTCTTTGGGGGCCCAGTAAGAGTCACTGCAATATAACAAAAGTTTTTATTACCCCCATCACTCAGGAAATTAAAAGGAATTCTTTTTTCTTTTTAGAGATGAGGTCTCACTCTGTCAGCCAGGCTGGAGTGCAGTGTCACAATCAGACCTCACTGAAGCCTCAAACTCCTGGGCTCAGGTGTTTGAGCCCCCCAAGTTGCTGGGATTACAGAAGTAAGCCACCATGTCTTGGCTATTAGGAATTTAGGAGCTTTGTGTCAGGAACTGGGGACAAAGACCAGATATCTATTTCCTGTTATATCACACTTTTCACAAGAAAAAAAAAATGCAGAGAAAGATCACTGCTTGTCTCATGTATGTCACTACAACCAGAATGTACAGGATTTTCCTTTTAATAAAAAGGAAAATTACAAAAGTGACAACCAAATACCTCTGCTCTTTATTATAGCTAAGTCCCCTCTTGTCTCTTTTTAATACCACATTTATAAACAGGTTAGAAACAGATGTCATTCTTTATCTTTGTTTCTCTCACAGCACTTAACACATTGTCTTGCATAGAACATATTCTCAAAATGTTTTGAATGGACTCTAATATAAGCACCAGAGTAGCTTACTGAGGTTTTAACACCTTGTCATATTAAGAAACATTAAAAACAATCATAACAACAAAAACTTCCCAAAATTGGATGCCACTTACATGCCAAGCATGATATTAGCTTTATGTGAATCCTCTTTCATTCTTACAATATTTCCAGGTATGTCTCACCTTCCCCATTTTATAGCTGAAGCTCTTACGGCTTAATTGACTTGCTCATAGCTATACAGTTGAAATGCAATTGTATCGAGCACTGTCTACAATATTCTCCATGCCAGAAATTTTTTTAAGTGTTATCTATACATATTAAATGAATTATTACAAAATGAAATGAAGTTTAGAAATTTACAGTGATATTTTTACTACCCTATTTTGTAGCTCCTGAAAAACAAACTTCAATTTGTCCCCTATCAGTAGTACCCAATAGACTTTCCCTTTATATCTCTATTTTTGGCTTATTTTAATCAATTATCATATTGATAATGAGTAAAAGTGAAATTAAATCTGTTTCTTATATGGCATTGCATTAAAAAGTTTATATCAACTAGTTATTTGGCCTTAATATTCAAGAAGAAAAGGACATTTTTCACCACATGTGCACCTTTGTATTTGAATACAAAATGATAAAATATAGAAGTGAATATATATGGTACAGTTTTTTTTTCCTAGAGTTTTAACATTTTGGGGGGGCAATCAGTACCTTTTCAGTGCTTTTTTTTGCAGAACAATTATACTTTATGATTCGAGTTTTACAATAAAAATATTAAGTAACCATTGGAACACATTTAATTCCTCTATCTAGGTGAGAAAATTTACCCTTTTTATCATTTGTTGATCAGCAGTGCCAGAATTTTAACACCAGACATTCTATTGATTGAAGATGGTATCTATCTGGACAAGAGGTAGGCAACCTGATATTAATCAATGTGGTACAATGATATTGACAAAATTTCAGGGCCTGCAATCTGACTTGCATATACTCTGCATACAAATGGAGAAAAATCATATAGTCTGACAAATTCTAATGTCTCATGCAAAATTCTTTTCTGAGTTGTCTTTTTTGCATAGATCTGATTAGAATTAAATAGCTCCTTCTATTCAACCGAGAAATCGATATTCAGAATTCATCTGATATCAAATTTGGCTCCCAGTTGAATCCCATGATTAATTGAAGCATCTCATATATTTATTTTTATTGTCCTTTGAAGTGGCATAAATTTTTAAAAATGCAGAATTTCTGTGGAGTTAAAGAAGGTTAAAAATATTTCATTATTCAATTTCCTCAGCCACACTTCTGGCAGGAGTACAACCCCTCCAGCTTTCCTGTTTCTCTGTGGAACACTTCATCATCAGGCATGTGACCTCTGAATATCTCCCAAAGTGAGTAGGACAGTGTGTGAAGTCAAAAAAAGGGATTATGAAAGATTGCATGGTGTTCACCCAAATCTACTTCTTTTTTCTCAAAGAAGAATATGATTTTCATCCACTTCTCTGTTACTTGCGGTGCCTGCTGTGCGAAGGAGAGATTTCTGCCCTAAGGACACTGGGCTTTGGCCAATGCCATGTGATCTGAAGTTAGATACACAAGTCCAAGAGGAAATCTTTAGCAGTCTTGTGGCTGTTTCCACCAACTCTCTTGTTATTTTTTTCCCCTTGGCCATAAGAATTATGTGTCTGAGGTAAGTGCTTCATCTCTGTCCTGGGTCCTTGAATGAAAGGAAAGGTCAAGCAGAGACCTCCAGCTGCCAATGTACAACATCGGTGAGAAATACACTGTCGTGTTGTAAGTGATTGAGATGTATGGGTGGTTTATAACCACAACACAGCTGACTAATGCAAAATGGTTGTTTGTATTTTTATCTCCAGGAAATTATAACTGGAGTGGGTTTATTTCAATAATAAAGAAAGAAAATGATTCGTTCCTTTTAGGGTAGAGAAGTAGGATTAATCTCATTCTGGAACTATTTCATTTTAAACATTGATTCAATAGTTATAAGTACTGCTTTCAATTTATGAATAAAGATAATGGTTTACTATTTAGAATCTTGTGATTTTGTGATATGAAAAATAAGTAGTTGCTTTTACAAAATAATTGATTTTCAGTCCAAATGGCAGACATTTTAAAGTCTAATTCTATTTCAATCAAATCTAAGAAAGTTTCAAAGACTTTTGCTGAAGAAAAATGGAATTTTATTGTACTGAATATTTTAAAAACAAGTAGAACCTTAATTGTAGTTTTAAAATATTTTCTTATGCGTCATTGTAATAGTATTTATTTTTTGTAAACATAATTTGCATGTAACAATTATTTGGTCTAGTACCCCAAATTGCAAATTAATTTTGCAAATTCAAATAGTTAACGGAGGTTTAAAAGAGTGTGGAATTATAAATTATTTGCAAACCTTGGGGACCCTATTCCTATATCTTCATAAAAGTAATATATTTACACAGTTTAAAAAATAACCACATGCTATACCACAAAGTGGAATATGAAAATTAAAAGTTACTTCTATCTCTTTCATTTTCCTCCCATAATCTTACATTTTAGAGGTAATAATTATTAAACATTTCTATTTTTAGTTCAAGTTGTTACTTCTTCCACTCCCCTCCCCCACTGCTCATATTTCTAAATATCATGCTTGAACCTTGATTTCTTGATTTAATAAGTTGAGAGTTTGTTAGTTGACTTTAGTTTGTCAAAACTAGCAATTTCAATCACTCACACCAATGTTTCTCACACTTTAACATACTTACAAATCACCTGGTGATCTTATTAAAACATGAATTAAAATTAAGAACTTGTGGTCTTTTAATTATACTTATTATTGTTTAGTCTGTTTGGGATAGCCTCTCTCTAGACCTGCCAAAAAGATACCATTTCACAACTTATCGGTTCTCCCCTGAGTTAGTGTTATTGTTTCTTAGATCTCCTATTTCTTTCTATTGGATTTTATGTTTAAAAAAATCTTTAGTTATTTCTTCAAGTAATCTTTCACTATCATTTTATAGCTGTGAATATCTTCATTTTGCTTCTGAACTCATGCATGTGTAGTTGTTCAAATTGATGTTTCTGCAAGGAGCCAAGTGCTGGAAAGTTCTATTCTGCTGTCTTGCTGATGTCACTTCTCAAGTTTATTAATACATTGAGTATATTATTCTAGGTTCAAAATTTCTTGCTTTCAAAGATTTGAAAGATGTTGCTTCACTTTCTAGTTTCCAAATGGAAATTTGATGCCAATATTATTTTTATGCCTTTGAGGGTATACTTATTTTTCCTAGATGCTTTTAAAAGTTTTGCTTTATTCTTAGAATTCTGAATTTTATTAAGATGAATCTAGATTTAGGTTGTTTTAAATTCATCATGCTATGCATTCAAAGATCCCTTAAAATTTGAAGACTTGAGTCCGGCTTTCAGCTTTAAAATTGCTTCCTATACTTTCTCATTTCCTCTTTGTTATCTCTGCTATATAGTTCAGCGTCTGAGTAATCTGTGAGTCCAGTTCTGTGGATTATTTTTTTTTTTTGACAGTGAGTTGTTTTCTCTCTTGTTGTGTACGTCTCATAATTTTTTATGAGGTCACACATAATGTGTAGTACAGGAATCATCAAAGGAAATAGTATTTATATCAAGAAATGGGCAGGCATCTTCTGCTAGGCCCTTAGTTTAAAGTGTTAAGTTGGCTTTGACATTTTTTGTTGCCACGGTTACCCTCAATACACCTCCAGTTTCAAATTGCTCTGGTGTTTCTTTGTATTTGAACTAGGGGCTGGTTTGCTGGGGAATTTTTCTCAGTGTTTCCTTGCACCCTCAGCGTTCAGTCTTTCCTGTGTCATAGTGTGGGTCTCTCTCCACACTCTTTCCTCTCCTCCAGTTGCAGACTGCTGTTTGTGTTCTAAGTGTTTTCTAGTTTGGAGGTGTGGGGTAAGGGGTATTCTCTCTTGTCCTGGTCCTACCTCAATCTTAAGTAGACTCTGTGTCCCTAGGTCTCAGGGGTGGAGCTTCCTCAGTGATCCTGCTCCCTGTCTCCATGGTAGCCAATTTCTGCTTTATATATTTTGCATATTTTGTGCTGGAGCAGTTTTTCTGCCTCTGCCCGCAAAAAGGATAACTCTATGGGGATAAGATTCTAGGCCCAGGAATAATTTTTGCCCCTTTCCCTAGGGTAGGATTTTCTCTTTTACCCTCCTTCAGTCACAGTGAGTTGCTACCTGTGCCCTAGTGAGGGCAGGACTTTCATGCATAAGGTGTTTAAGAACTTTGTTCCATGAAGAAGGATCTAGTTGGGGCTTTTCTTACGGTGGTGGTCACTTCACTCCGGTAGACTTGCACCGCCAAGGAAGGCTGTCTTCGATTGCTCGCTTTGCCTCCAATCTTTCTCAAGAACCCCCGGTGGAGGTCATTGGAAAGAAGCCAGTGAGCAGCTACAAAATCCCCTTGTGTCTTCAGCTTCCCACAGGTCATACTCTCCTGCCTGCCACATTCAGGCGTTAGCAATTGTGATGATTAATTTTATGTGTCAACTTGGCTGGGCCACGGTGCCCAGATGAGTGGTCAAGCATTGTGATAGATAATTCCATGAAGGTGTTTTTAGATGAAATTAACATTTAAATTGGTGGGCTTTTCATAAAACTATTGCCCTCGGTAATATGGGTCAGCTTCATCCAGTCAATTGAAGGCCTGAATAAAACAAAACACTGACCTCCCTTGAAAGAGGGGGAATTCTGTCAACAGCCTGCCTTTGGACTTAACCTGCAACATTGGCTCATCCCTGGTCTTCAGCCTGCTGGCTCACCCTGCAGATTTTGGACTTGCCAGCCTCCGTAATTACATTAGCCAGTTCCTTCAAATATATCACGTTATACACTCTCTCACACACACACAGACACACCCAGACACACACACACACACACACACACACACATGTATACACAACACCCTATTGCTTCTGTTTCCCAGGAAAACTCTAATTCACCAATTAAAAATAAATCTACCCAACTTCATATAACCTGTTTGTATAATGCCTGACTTCTGCCTCCCATGCTCTGCCACAGGTGGCTCAGTGCTCACATCCCATCTCTCTAAGGAGGGACTTGTTTTCCCCTGGAAAACAAGGGGAAAAACATAGGCTACTTAATTACCTTGCAAACTCAACTCTCTAATTGCTTCAAGAAAAATTATGATTCTTAAAAAATTTTATACAGGATTTTCTTGTTTTTATGATGGGAGCAATGCTTTTTCCAACTATCTTAGACAGCAGAAGAACTTTCAATAATAATCTTCCTTAATTTCTTTTCATATAAAACTACAGTTTTTTCCTTTAATTGTCTTTTGCTCCTTAAAATATTGATATTTGGCCCAGGGTTCTGTGTGTTTTTTTTTTTTTGTTTTTTGTTTTTCTTTTTGAGACAAAGTCTTTCTCTGTTGCCCCGGTAGAGTGCTGTGGCATTAGCCTAGCTCACAGTAATCTCAAACTCGTGGGCTCAAGTGATTCCCCTGCCTCAGCCTCCTGAGTAGCTGGGACTATGGGTGCGAGCCACCACACTCAGCTAATTTTTTCTATTTTTAGTAGAGATGGGGTCTCACTCTTGCTCAGGCTGGTCTGGAACTCCTGACCTCAAGTGATCCTCCTGCCTAAGTCTCCCAGAGTGCTAGGATTGCAGGCATGAGCCACCACACCTGGTCCCAAGGTTCTGTTTTAAACTTAATGTTTCTTTTTCAACTAGTGTTTATGGAAAAAGGCCTATGCTGATTAGATAGACTGTAGCCACAGTTCAGATGTCTGCATACTCTAAAGTCTCTATCATCGGTGGAATGCCTGGATGTAGATTTTCTGTGAGTGTATGGATTTTATCATTTGGAAAGCTGCCCTTTTGTTGCAAGGCTAGGGAATGTCTGGACAGTCCCTGAACCATGGCAGTCACTATGGGAAACATTCTCTGTTGGGAGAGCACATGAACCACTTTATACCTAAAAGGAGCTGCTTTCCTTCCCAGTGTATCCCCAGCTTCACTCTCACAGGTTCTTGCGGAGGTGGACAGTCACTGCAGGCTTTCGTCTCCCTCTCCCCAGCCCTAACACTCACATCATGATTCACCACTAGGAAAATCTTTCTCTCTTTATAGAGTACTTTTTTATGGACCTAGCTGGGAGCAGATCCAGGTATTCTATCAATTAATACATGATGGCTTCCCCACAGCCCATTCTTATTTTCTATGCTTGCCAACTTCGAGCTTGAAACCTTTCGAGGTCATTGCCAGGCTAAACAACTCCCTCCTCTGCATTAGCCTTTTCCTGTTAATGCTTCGGGTTGTAATTTCCTTTGGTCTGATTTGTCTGTCATTACAGTTTCATGTGCATTCTATCCTCCAGAAAATTGTTCCTTAATCAATGGTATATTTTCTATTTTCAGAATTGCTAATTATTTACAGTATATCTTCACTTTCATTTCACTGTGATTTTTAGAGACAATGAATACAATAATTAAACATCTTGAACTGGAAATTTCCTCGTAGATTTTTACACAAAAGAGAGATAATTGTATTTTTGGTAAGTGTGATTCAGCACTGCTTAAATAATATAGTAAGTTTCCCATCTGTTCTATTATCCATTCATTGGTTATTCATTCAATAAATACTGCATATTTATTGTATATAAGGCACTATTTTAGGTATTATAGTTATGATGGAGAACAAGATAGATGGAAGCTGGCTTATATTCAATTAGGAAAGTCATTAATTATTAATGACTTAATTAGAGTTGTAATAGATTTTACAAGAAGAAGTAAGTTTGGAATGGCAGTATTTGATAGGAAACCTAATATAATCTGGGGGTAAGAGGAGATTTCTTAGATAAAGTAAAATTTGAGTTATGTTCTAAAGAAGAATGGGTAGAAATGTCTGAGGAAGAAATTCAGGAAAAAATAGTTTATGCTGAGGAAACAGCATTCTTGAGTTAAAATCTCTATTCTTCTTTTTGGCAAAACTGAACTCATGATTTCCTTTTTTCTTATATGTATAACCATGTACTCAATAAATTAATGTTGAAAACAAGCGGTTAGGTGAGTTCAGCAATATGGGTGACAAGAGGCACCAGCTGCCAGAATGTCTCAGTAAGAAGGAGAAGTTCTAGATGAAAGAGAAAAAATGAACTAACAGGCAAACACAGATTGGATTAGGGTCTGAAGGGAGGGTTCCAGAACCTTCAGGAGACTCCACTTGAAGAAGTAGTTGAGCAGAACAAGAAGGAGCAAGGTATCAGCAAAAATCAACCCCCAAGAGGCTCGGAGACCAGCAAGAAGGGTAGGGGGAGTGTTTCTTTTCTCCCTCCCTCTCATCTCTGACAGTTGGTGACTTCCTGAGCGGCTGGAGAGACCTTCTGCTCATATGAGCCCAGAGACTGATGCCACCGGTGAGCTGGGAGCTTCCTGTGGACAGGGCACCAGGCTCCCAGTCCCCCTGGAGCGCTTCCCACCCCACAGACCGGAGCCGGGACAGCAGGTACCATATAACTTCCCTACGTACCGTGCACCTTGTGTCCTCCCCAGGGGACTTCAACTCCTCAGGTTTCATCTTGCTCATTCCCACACAGATGTTTCTCAACTCTGGCCCATACTGCAGGAGCCATAGGAGTCCAGTGGGTCCTGGGTGATCTGCATGACTCCAGAGACTGGACATTCTTGGTGGACTGCCTCCTGGAGAGAGGGTCAGAGATGACCACTGTGCTAGCATTCCTCCATACAGACTCATTTCCTCCCCTTCCCCTTTCCCACCGGTGGCTGCTGAGAGAGAAAATTAAGCCACCACACTGAGGCTTCCACAAAGAGTGGGGCTCAGGCCTTTCCTCTTGGGCTCCTATAGTGGACTGAAGGGTACTTGGTCTGTGAGCTCCCTGCTTGCCAGCCCTTCCTAGTGCTGCTTGCCCAGTGGCTCCATCACAGCGGGGCACACCCCAAGGCAGAGGGATATCAACTCCACTCAGGCACCCAGTATGTTACTCAGGACCAGGGCACTTCTCCCTGGCATGGTCAAAGATTGGTCTCAGGAGGTGAGGGAGACTGCATAGGCAGATGTGGGGGGAGAGTGCAGTGTGGGTCCTAGCTGTGAGGTGCTCACAGGGCACCCCTTCCCCCACAGGAAGGCTGCATTCTCAGCTTAGGCTGGGATCCTGGGTGGGGAACATCCCAGCCCACAGCCCAGTCATGGGGGAGCTTGGCTGGCTTGAGCTCCTGCCTGCTGGCAGAT
The DNA here is from genome assembly GCF_041146395.1 of Eulemur rufifrons. Lineage (NCBI taxonomy): Eukaryota > Metazoa > Chordata > Mammalia > Primates > Lemuridae > Eulemur > Eulemur rufifrons. The sequence goes on along the minus strand of NC_090999.1, from coordinate 87,039,902 downwards.
GCCAGGGAGAGACCATAGAACAGATTCCTAAAGCAAACCCTACTTAATCTAAAAAAAAAAAAAAAAAAATGATAAACAGCAGCACTGTAATAGCCAGGGACTTCAACACCCCACTGGCAGAATGGGACAGATCCTCCAAACAGAAAATAGCAAAGAAACAATGGACTCAGATGGAACTCTAGAACAAATGGGCCGAATAGACACTAACAGAACATTCTACCCGAAACCACTGAATATATATTCTTCTCACCAGCTCAAGGAACATTCTTTAAGAATGATCATATCCTAGTCCACAAAACATGCCTCAAAAAATTAAAAAAAAATAGAAATTATACCATGTATCTTCTCAGACCACAGTGGAATATAATTAGAAATAAATTCCAATAGAAATACTCAGTTCCACACAAAGTCATGGAAATTAAGCTACTGCTAAATGATTATTAGGTCAAGAAAGAAATTAAGATGGAAATCAAAGATACTTCAAACTAAATGACAAAGGGGATATAAGTTATCAAAATCTGAGAGATTCAGCAAAAGCAATCATAAGAGGAAAATTCATAGCCATAAATGCCTACGTCCAAAAGAGAAAAAAATTCACAAATCAACACTCTAATGAATCATCTCAAAGAAATGGAAAAAGAAGAGCAAACCAATCTCAAACCAAGAAGAATAAAGGAAATAGCTAAGATCAGAGAAGAATTAAATGAAATTGATAACAAATGAATTATACAGAAGGTTACTGAAACATAAAGTTGGCTCTTTGAAAACATGAACGAAATTGACAGGCCTCTTGCTAGATTAACCAGAAACAGAAAAGCTCAACCAGAAATGAAAAAGGAAATATTAAAACTGATGCCACAGAAATATAAAATATCATCTCTGGATACTATAAAAATTTCTATGCACATGAACTTGAAAACATTGAGGAAATGGATGAATTCTTGGAAACACATAACCTCTCTATGCTCAATCAGGAAGAAATAGAAATCCTAAACAGACCAATATCAAGTAATAAAAAATCTCCCAGCCAAAAAAATGTCCTGGACCAGCTGGTTTCACAGCTGAATTTTACCAGACCCACAAAGAGGAACCTTGTACTTATCCTGCAGAAATTATTTCATAACATAGAGAAGGAATCCTTCCCTACTCATTCTATGAAGCCAATATCACCCTGATACCAAAGTTAGGACAGGACACACAAAAAAAGAAAACTATAGGCTAATATCCCCTATGAATATAGATATAAAAATTCTCAGTAAAATCCTAGCAAACTGAATTCAGCTGCACATCCAGAAAATAATCTATCATGATCAAGTAGGCTTCATCCCAGAGATGCAAGGATGTTCAACATAGGCAAATCTATAAATGTGACTCAACACATAAATAGAAGCAAAAACAAAGACTACATGATTCTCTCAATAGTTGCAGAAAAAGTATTTGACAAAATTTAGCACACTTTTATGATAAGAACTCTTAAGAAAACAGGCATAGACACAACATACCTCAATATTATAAAACCATATATGACAAACCCACAGCCAACATCATACCGAATAGGGAAAAACTGAAAGAATAATAGCTTAGAACTGGAACCAGACAAAGTTGCCCACTGTAGCCACTTCTGCTCAACATAGTGCTGGAAGTCCTAGTCAGAGCAATCAGGCAAGAGAAGGAAATCAAGGATACCTAAATGCTCTTTGTTGATGATATGATCTTATATCTAGAAAACCCCAAAGATTCTGCCAAGAGATTCCTGGAATTGATAAATAAATTCAGCAAAATATCAGGTTACAAAATCAATGTACACAAATCTGTTGCATTCCTATGCACCAACAATAATCAATCTGAAAATTAAATCAAAGACTCAATACCTTTCTAAGAAAATACTCAGGACTATATTTAATCAAAGAGGTGTAAGATCTCTACAGGGAGAACTATGAAACACTGAGGAAGGAAATCACAGAGCATGTAAACAAATGGAAAAACATACCATGCTCATGGATTGGCAGAAGAGACATTGTGAAAATGTCTATATTAACCAAAGTGATTTACAGATTCAATACAATCCCCATTAAAAGACCAACATCATTTTTTGTAGATCTAGAAAAAATAGTTCTATGCTTTGTATGGAACCAGACAAAGACCAGAATAGCCAAAGCAACCTTAAGCAAAAAGAACAAATCAAGAGGCATCACTTTACCAAACGTCAAGCTATACTACAAGACTATAATAACCAAAACAGCATAGTATTGGCACAAGAACAGAGACATAGACCAATGGATCAGAGCAGAGAACCCATATATAAAACCATCATCATATCGCTATCTCATCTTTAACAAAGTAGACAAAAAAATACACTGGAGAAAAGAATCCTATGCAATAAATGGTGCTGGGGAAATTGAATAGCCCCATGCAGAAGACTGAAACAGAATGCACACCTCTCACTACTCACAAAAATTAAGTCATGATGGGTAACAGACTTAAACCTAGGGCATGAAACTATAAGAATTCTAGAAGAAGTTGGAAAAACTCTTAAAGATATTGGCCTAGGCAAAGAATTTATGAAGAAGACCCCAAAGGCAGTCACAGCAACAACAACAATAAAAAGATGGGACCTTTATTAAATTAAAAAGCTTCTGGACAGCCAAGGAAACAATCAATAGAGAGAATAGACAACCTACAGAATGGGAGAAAATACTGTACATCCAATAAAGGGCTAATAACCAGAATTTACAAAAAACTCAAGTTAATCAGCAAGAAAACATCAAACAACCCCATTAAAAAGTGTGCAAAAGACAAGAAATGAACTTTTTCAAAAGAAGATATGCTAATAACATATGAAAAGATGCTCAACATCTCTAATCATCAGGGAAATGCAAATCAAAACACCAATGTGATATCATCTGACTCTAGTGAGAATGGCTTTTATCAAAAAAATCCCCCAACAAAAGATGCTGATGTCGATGCACAGAGACAGGAACATTTATACATTGTTGGTGGGATTGCAAACTAGCACAATCTATGGAAAGTAGTATGTAGGCACTTCAAAGAACTAAAAGTAGTCCTACCATTTGATCTAGCAATCCCACTACTGGGTATTTACACAAAGGAAAAAAAGACATTTTATAAAAAATATACTTGTACTTGAGTGTTTATAGCAGTGCAATTCACAAATCACAAGGATGTGGAAACAACTCACGTGCCCATCAATACATGAATGGATTAACAAAATGTGGTATCTGTATATCATGGAGTATTAGTCATAAAATAAATGGCTAACTAATACCTTCTCTAACAACCTGAATGGAACTGGAGATCACCATTTTTAGTGAAATATTGCAAGAATGGAAAATCAAAGGCCACATGTACTCACTACTCAATTGGAACTAATAGATCAACACCCACGTGCACATATGGTAGTAAAATTCAATGAAAATCAAGCAGGTGGGGGGGGAGGGGATAGGTAGATTCACACCTAATGGGTACAATTCACATTATCTTGTTTATTGACATATATAACTTTGACTCAAAATGTACAAAAACAATTCATTTAACCAAAACATTTGTACTCTCATATTATGAAATAAAAAATTAATTAATTAAAAAAATAAATTAATGTCAGACGATCAACAGATAGGATTCCAGTATCTGCTCTGTTACTGATTAAGCTGTATATTTTGGGAAGATTACTTCATTTCTTAACAGTCTGATGCTCTATAAAAATGGCTTAAGTAATTATAATTTCTATGAGAATTTTGAAAAGAAAAATAATAAGATAATTATAATAATTAAGAGACATAGAAATGTTCATATGTTTGACTTAAACTCTCTACTACTGTTATTTAACGCCACAGAAATAATTGAACAATAGTATAAGGCTGTGCCAAATTTTCATTACAGTATTATACAAAATAGCAAAAACCATAGAAATAGCCTTAATTTCAATAACATAAAGAATGATTGGCCAAGCACGGTGGCTCATGTCTGTAATCCTAGCACTCTGGGAGGCCGAGGCGGGTGGATCGCTCGAGGTGAGGAGTTCGAGACCAGCCTGAGCAAGAGCGAGACCCCATCTCTACTAAAAATAGAAGGAAATTATCTGGCCAAATAAAATATATACATAGAAAAAAAAAATTAGCCGGGCATGGTGGCGCATGCCTGTAGTCCCAGCTACTTGAGAGGCTGAGGCAGGAGGATTGCTTGAGCCCAGGAGTTTGAGGTTGCTGTGAGCTAGGCTGACACCATGGCACTCACTCTAGCCCAGGCAACAAAACAAGACTCTGTCTCAAAAAAAAAAGAATGATTAGGTAAATTATGTTACAGCAACTTAATGGAAAATTATTCAGCCATTAAAATGAGTAGCTGTAGAAACTATTGAAGCATGGGAAACTATGTTCTAAAAATAACATAAAGTGGCATATTACAAATTTATTTGGGACTGGGATTACAGCTATGTGACATATTTTGTATTATGAAAAGACATAAATGAAATTTGCAAAAGTGAAAATAGTCATGCTCATGCAGTGGCTTAGAGAAGTATTTTTTTTTCTCATAAGATTCTTTGGTGTTATTATAAAATTTGAAAGGAAAAAAATGACAGTATTGCTATAAAAAATTTGCCCCTTCTGCTTTGTCTTCTGAGGCTTAATAAAACAAAACTTGTCAAGCTAGTTTTGAGCTAGACATAGCAATTTTATGATCTTCATGGATAACATAATTCTCATGCTCCAATTACAGAAGATGATGCAAAGTGAAATAAGAAAACCAATTATCTCCCTGCATGTGATAAATTCACTCATCTGAAAATCATTCCTTTGGGCCTTCAGCCTATTTGTCTTTACTAGATTTCTACTAAAATACAAATTATCCTGGGAAGGGTAACTCCTTAAGGTATTATTGATTAGTGTCTTTGCTGACCCCAGTTGGCTGAACCCATAATTCTTTGACAAAAATATATGAGAGATTCTAGGGTGGAAATGGAAAAAGAGCAAGAAGTAGAGAGCAGAATGGGGTCCACACTAAATCTAGGAGAATGCCTGAGAGATGTTAACCCAATTAACTGCTTTGGTTTAGGGTTTTCCTCATAATTTTGTTTACTTTTAAAAATACATAACAATACCTATCTGTCAATCTATTATGTATCAATCCTCTAGTTTCTTTTCAACAAAGCAGACCTGAGGGGCACAAAAAGGCATTATATTTAAACCGAAGTCTAAATGGGGGCATTGGAATCAGAGGAAATACCTACTAATAGAAAATCAAAATTTCTATGGAAAGAAACAAAATTATGTTAATATATGGACCAGCAAAAATGTCACAATTGGGCCTTAAATGTGGCTTTAAGTTTTCAGGAAGCCAAAAAGAAAAAAAATGAAGACATGCTTTATTACATATTTTTGATTATAAAAATAACAAAGGGAAGCATATTAGTTTGACTAGACTCAAAGCATGTGATTCAATTTAGTAGTAAAATATTTCTTATTCCTGGAAGAGACAGCCCATTTTAATTTTTTCTCAGACCACTATTGTTGTCACACAAAGTGGATAACCAAGTGCAATGCTAAAGTTGTGCATAATGGGAGGACTTGCCTTTGCCACTGTCTTGTAAGCCATTCCTGATTGAGGATGGTGCAACTGCTGTCCATTTTTGACTTGCATTCATATACCAAACTGGCTGTCTCTAAACCAGGCTCAAGATTTTCTTCCTTGGCCAGCTGGTTGTAAAAGATTCCCCACATAGCCAGGGGTATGAGCTAAGGGCAGGTTACTGTTGCAACAACAATGACATGGAGGTCTGGGCTATACATGCATACAGTTGCTTATGACCTCTGGTTCTGCTTGTGCCAGATCCCAGACATATCCTTTCCATCTTATGGTAGATTGTGTTGGCAGAATCATTCATATGATTTTGTGGGTGTGAAAATATCTGGCTCATCCCGGGCAGATACACTGCATGATCCCTTAGTGTCCTATGGGCAATCTTTCTGTCTTCATAGCATGCAAGGAGCTGTTTTTTCAAAAAATACATAATTTTAGTTACAGATGACATGGCATTGCTCAGTACCTCTAGTAGTTTGTGTTGTGATTCTCCTGTTGGACCTTTCCATAAGTTCCATGTGGCAGCTTTTCCCGCCGTCAAAACCTCTCATACCACAGAGCCTGCCAGTTTATTTGCCCGCGTAGCTGAGCTGCTTACTTTGCAGCTTGGGTGTTCAGCGTAGCTTTTCCTGTTCTGAATCCCATGTAGAGCTGCTGGGGTCCCATTCTTTCACAAATGGGGTCTCTTATTTTTGTAGAACAGGTCTGCCTTGGCTGAGGGTTTAACCTTCTTTGGAGTTAGGCTACTCCAACTATTAAGTCTTAAGCCTAGTCCTCAACTTTATCTGTTCCATGCAAAAGATTTAGTGACTCTTGTGAGCTGTAAAGGAGGCCCTCTGACTTTCACACACTTAACTATTAATTGGTGACTAATCGCTCCCAGCTTTTCTTTACCTTTTCTTAGAACATTAATTGTTCTTAGTAATAACCATTCAATTGTGTTGTCCATATAGTTACTATTTGCCCCATATTTTCCAGGTGCTTGACAGAATGCACCAGCTAATGTATTTTCCTCACCTGGCATACCACCTCAGTGTACCACTGGTGGGAGTTTTAACAATTGTCTTCTCATGTGTGTCAGGGGATATAGTGTTCTACCTGCCAGCAGCTTTGGAGGTTCTTATTGCCACTGAGTAGCAAGGGATGTAGATCCAAACATCCATTTTAGTGTCTTTTTTCTTGCCCGATCCCGGTACCAGCTGTTTCAGGTGTGTTCCCTCAGATGCTCACTCTGAGATGCAGTTTTAATATTTCCCTCACTTCGCCCAATATTGACTTAGCCTTCTTCTGTCATTCGTGAATTCCCATCTTCTGATGGCAACTTCACAAGTTTTTCTGTGAATATATCAACCACAGAGAACGCCCAGACTACTGTGTCGAAATTCAGGAAAATCTTTAAAGTGTTATATTGAAAGCTGATTAGCTAATTAATTAATTAAAAGAACAAATTTTGTCAGTGAAAATTGGAACATGTATACTTTCCCATACACGGAATGCCAGAAATATTTACCTGAATATGCCTGCCAAATCCATTGGTAATTAAAAGCATAAATACAGGCTTCTGTCATAAAGATTTCAGCAAGCTGTTAAAACTTATAGAAACTCTCTTATCATTATACCCACTGGGCCTTATTATGGACTCTGTCCAGATATAAGTAGTGTGGCCGAGTGTTGGGTTCTATTTATAGTTTAAAATGGTGTTCCTTAGAAAAATGACTGAACACTTGGGTGGGTGCCTCAGGTCGCTAATTGCTAGTAGACAAAATAACATATGGTTACTCATTTCCCAAGAGTAATGCAAGCATTAATTATGGTAATACCCATGAAACATTTGAAGTTTTTTAATGATAAATAGAAAGTATTACTAGTAAAAAAATTATTTTTATTAAGTTTTTTCCACAAGTCTAAGCTAACAGTGATTTAAAACTTTTTTCATTAAAAAAATTTTTTAGAAAATATATCCTTGCCAGGCCCTATTAGGGTTTTTTTTTTTTTACTCATTAATTCTACTTCTTGATTTAAGAACTCACCTTTTAAATTAGTTCAAGATTAAACACACTAGAATTTTAGAAACCAAAACTTTCTTGAAACAGCAGAAAGATTTTGGTAATAAATCAATAATTAAAAAGAGGTTACTTTATCAAAAGTTGAAAAATGTGGTTTATAGATATTTTCTGCAGGGCTGAGGCTGGTGAATTTAGAGAAAATCCAGAATGAATAAAACATAAAATTTATTAACCAGAAAAGACCATAACACACAAATATTGATTGAAAATAATCATTTGCTAGAGGCACAGTTTGCCTTGGGTAATTCCAGATCCTTTTTGTGTAGCCATTTCTTCCATTAGTGGCTCAGTGATATTCTTTTAATAATTTCCTTAAAATTGTGTTCCTATGTTCTTTTTATCCTTTTTTCTATGTAGCAATTATTTCTATTTTTTCTCCATAGGAATATTTGGAATTTAACAAGGATAGAGTTAATCCAGAGGATGGAATGCAATATCAGATGTCAGAAAGCAGGTAAGATATTTTGTGAGGGAATGTGGACTTGCTGGTCATTCCTTCAGGAAGGGTGAAGCAGGGCCGAGGTTTTACCCTACTTGCAATCTGTTTGTTTGCCACAGTTTTATAGATGATGGCGGAAGACATGAGACATCTAGGTCAGAGACAAAGAGTTTTATTACTGATTGCACATAAACTTCATGATCACATTGAGCATGAGGTTCATAATCCCATTGGTTCCCCTTGCCCTCCAAGTTCCACAGGGGTCATGCAGAGTCAGGCCCATGTGGAAACAATCTCTACACAGGAGGTTATGTCACAAATGAAGAAATCCAAGGTTAGGAAATCCCCAGTCTTATAAAGATGGCTCTAAGCAAACCTACCAAAACTTTGCCCTAGAGGGAAACATTATCATCATTATTCTTATCAGAAAACAAATTCCTTAAAAAGAGTGGAATAATATCTTTTTCCAAGATGGTTTTCTATACATACATCTTTGAAAAGAAAGCATGGAACAAAAGCTGTCAATGGCTTCTCATAAAATTTATAGAAATGCAAAAGAGAATTGTCTCCCAATTCCCCTCCCTTTTTTAATTCATCCACTCACTCATTTGTTCATTCAGTTATTCAACAAATTGTTTTGGTTGCTTTTGGAATGGTAGTGGGCACCTACATGCCTTCAGGTAGTTCACAGTCTAAATATAAATAGATATTTACTTACTAGACTAGATGGCTTTGACTGGCTCTTCCATTTTCACATTGGAAATGAATATTGATGTAGCTTGTAAAATTTCCAGAAAAAATTTCTTTGGAATAAAAGACAATTTGCTACTTTATCTTACTATCCAACTGCCCCCCTCCCCTCCAATTTTGTGGAACCATCTAAAATTTCATTAAGGAGTCTTTGGTGATGGCTTGAAATACCCATAGTATATTTTCTCCAAAAGGAATACAACATCATGAGAATGGGATAGAAAATTTGCTAAAGGGTATTTGCACTACTGACCACTCATATGAAAGGATATAACAGGAAATCATTTTTTTAACCACAAACAAGAGTAATTCCAAAATGATTCAAAGACTTAAGTGTAAAAAATAATATCTCCCTGCAAACAAATCTAGAAGACTGCATGTAAATGTGAAGATGACCTTTGTAAATTAAGAATAAAAAAACTTTGAATCTAATAAGAGAAGATAGACATATTTAATCCTATAAAATAATAAAAGGTATACTATAAAGAAAATAGACAGATGCTTGGTTTGAAAAGGCAGATTTTTTAGTGCAGATGGAAACACATAAAAGAAAACTTTAAGAAATTGACAGGGAAATGACAAACAACTGGGTAGAAAAATATGTACCGTACAGCAAAGTATATGTCCCCCATACACAAAAAAAACATTGTTTGAAATCATTAGAAGTTATTGAAATGCAAAATAAGTAAAATAAGATTAAGAAGATCTATAATACCCACTGTTAGTTGGGATGTGAGGAAAAGGTAATTTTCATATAGGGCTGATAGAAATCCACATTGTTTTATCATATTTCAGGGAAAAACTGGTGACAGCTATTAAAAATTCTTATACTTTTTTACCTAGGAATACCATTCTTGGGATCTTGTCTCATAGAAATAAAAATGTCAGTATTTAAGGAGATATATTAATATATATGTACATTCATATTTAAGATAACATTTTTCATGTTAACAAAAGTATTGAAAACCAAAATGAATGTTCCTAATGGGGGATAGTCGAGTAAATTATGGAACTAACAATGTGGGAAATTATGCCATTAAAAAGAATTAATTACAGCCATATATTTAAAGTGAAGGGATTTGGAAGAGTTATTTCTCATGAGGAAAGCACAGTGGAGGAAAGGGTGTATACTTTATTTTCCTAAAATAAACAATCATAAAACTACATATTCTGTTTATTGTTGCATGATCATGGAGCAAAATATAAACAGCTACAAAACAGATTTTAATATGATTTGTCCTGCAGGGGAAGGGGATGTGATGTGGGGAAGAAAGAAAGTGATAAAAAATGAAAAATGGAAAGCAAGCAAAAATAGACAAGAAAAACAAAAGCTGCCACTAAAAAAGGCATATAAGGTGTAATCACATTTATTCAGAAATATAAATTTTTTTACACATATGAGACAATATTTAGAAAATAGAAAAATGGAAAAAGAATAATATTCAATTATATATTTTATGTTCTCATTGACTGCAATCAACTTCTGTGTTTCTGATAGAATTAAATTTCATGAATAGTCACAATTTTCCCTGGGGGTGCTGCAAGAATGCCTTTATGATATTTTTATTGTTCTCTCTAAATAGATATTTCATTTCCTTATTATAAAATATTGTATCCAATTTTCAACAAACAATATTATAGAAGTGCTTAACTTTTTAAAAAATGTATAAATTTTAGGAGATGAAGAATTCTTAAGTTAAAGAAAAATTGGGACAGAAATAAAAGTGACAAGCATTTTTAGTGAATAACACTTTATACGCTGGCATTAACATCACTTTGGCCAAAATGGCTTTCTCCCTTACAACTTTATAGCATTTAGTAGCTCACCCTTTTGTGCAGCCTTGTCCCCTGAACTCCAGACCCCTTACATCTCCATTTAGCTATCTAGTGGGCACCACAAACCAATCATGTTTGTATCACAGCAAACCTACTCCGGGCTTCCCATCTTAGTAAATGTCCTCTGTTTAGCCATCGGCTTAAGTGGAAAAAAAAAATAGAAGTAATCCTTGATTTATCTTTTTTTGGTAATACAATGCACATTTTAGATATCAAAATCCTATTGGTTCCACCTTTAAAATGTTCCAAATCCAGCCACTTCAAACTTCCACCGCAATGGAAAATACCTTCTTTGGCCTGAGCTATTGTAGCAGCATTTTCTCTTACCCAGTATACTTGTTCCATCCCTGTTGTGCCTCAATGTATTCGCCATAAAGTAATCAGGATTAGTATTTTTAAATGTAAGATAAAATATGTCACTTTTCTGCTCAAAGCCACCAGAACTACATTGTCCAGTATGTTGCCATTAGTCACATGTGACTATGTAGTTTTAAATTTTAATTAATTCAAATTAAAAATTCAATTCATCAGTTGCACTAGTCACATTTTATGGATAGTGGCTACCTTTTGGGACAGCATAGCTATTTCCATCAGCCCAGAAAGTTCTATTGGATGAAGCTGACCCAGGGCCTACTCATTTCACTCTGAGCAAAATCCAAGTACTATCATCCATCGTCCCTTCTCGGATCTAGTCTCACTCTGCTCTGCCTTACTCTTTCCTTGCCCTGGAACACACAACCACGCTATTGCCACATTGCCTCAAAGCCTTTGCACTTAATGTCCTTCTACCAAGAAAAGTTTGTTAGTTAATATAATGTACATGCAACTACTGTAACAGGAACTCCATAGTCTCGGTGGCTTAAAAAATAGAAATTTATTTCACCTTCATGAAATGTGTTACAGTGTCACACATGTATGTATCATTGCCATTATGGGAGTGGCACAGGGGAGGTAGGAGGTCCTGGGGAAGAGAGTTCTTTGTTTAGAGAACTCATTAGGCCTCAGGCTGGAGGACACTCCCCACCTGCCAGCTTGCCCTTGGGCCAGTATCCGCTCAAGGGATGGAGGTAAAAAGAAAGTGAAACAGTTATCAGGAGGTTTGTTTGGGCCGGATCTGGATGTGGTGTTCATTACTTTACCTACATTTCATCTGTTTAACGTCTGCTCTCCGTGGAGACTTTCACTGATGACTGTCTAAGGTGACACATTTCCACCCGTCTCATCCAGTCCCTCGCCTGCTTTAAGGTTTCAAATAGCCCTTATCACTAGCTGCTATGTGTATATTTATTTTTTAACTCCTTTCTATACCCACTGGAATGTAAGCTCTACGAAGGCAGGTTTTTATTGTCTTGTTCACTTTTCTATCCACTGTCCACAGAACAATGCCTGGCACGTAGTAAGACCTCAACAAATACACACTAAATAAACAAATAAAGGCCTTACCTTACTCTCTTCCTGTTTTTCTTCAGAAAAATGATTGAGCACTAGTTATACCACACTACTGGAAGTTCATAGAGAAACCATAATGTGTGATGAATGAGCAACAATTAAAGGTAGGCATGCAGGTGACAAAGGAGGAATGTTTAGCCCAGTTGTATATATCACTGTGTAGGAATTTAAAAATGGAAAAAACAAAGGAATGAAGGTAAAAGAACCTGGAGAGAGGAGATGTTGTTGGAGGAGAGGGAGGGAAAAAGAAACAAGTAGAGCACAAGCTGGTGAAGCTGTGAAGCCTTAGCCCGGTGTCTCTGACGAACTAAGTCCTGCTGCCAGTAGCCTTGTGAGACAAGGTCCTGTTCTAACCTGGTGTGGGATGCAGGTGTGATGCTATCACCATCCTCGGAGATGTGCAGGATATTGGAGGGAACATTTAAAGACAGTTTCTATTCCATGGTATTAGCTTTTCAGTGGGTGAAGGTGGGGAACTTCAACAGAAGGTGGGGCTGGAGTAGGAAGATACAGCAGCGAGGGATGTTTTGTGGCACATACTAGGGCAAGAGATGTGCTGTGTCCCATATACAAGACAAGGATATTGAGGGATATGGACACGTGAGACAGGATTGCAGTCATGGCTACAACAGGATGAGGACAAATACATGCTTGGGCCATGTGCGGATTAACTAATTTACTCAGCAAATATTACTACTATTATTATGGTGTGACAATCACTGTGGAAACAGCTGTGAATGAGCCCAAGTCACAGCCCTTATGAAGTTTACCTTGTGGTGGAGAGCCTGACCATAAACTAGCACTCTCTCCTCAGAATATGATTTCAAGCAATGGTAGGTTCCGTGATGAAAACCAGATAGAGAGTGACAGAGAAACGGGCTGTTTCATATTGGGTGGTGAAGGAAGGCCTCCTTAGTAAGGTGACATTTGAGCTCAGATTTGAATAAAGTGAGGAGCCAAGCAGTGCAATGATGTAGGTAAAGAAGGCTCCATATGGAGTGATTAGCGAGTTCAAATGATTCTTTATATTTTGGTTTTATTGTCAGGTCAGGATTCTATTTGGGAAAGTAGAAAAAGTAGCAGTCATGAGATACCTGGATTTTCCTTGCTTTGTCACCTAATGCAGAGACAAGGACAATGCATGGAGTGACTGATACTGCTGCTTTTCATTGCTCTTTCAGATTTCACGTGCATTCTGATGTTCTTGTTTTATATGAAACGCCAAACACATACTTCCTTACAGGCATGGCTAAAGAGACATCTCTGACAGGACTTCCCAAGGTCTTCCACTGTGTTCCCATCACCCGCTGAGCATCCCTTTCCACAAATGTCCTCTCATTACAGCACAATGGTCTAATGACTTACATGTTCTCTCCACTCTCCCCACTCCCAAAACTACCAAGACTGTGAGCGCCCTTAGGGTAGATGGTGTCCCCTACTAGTGTTTGATAGTGCCTTCATTTTGAATATAGGCACACGCACAACAGAATATGTTTAACAGACATGACAGGTATTTTTATACCATATTCTAGTTGTCACAGATATCACAAAACACCATTTGAGCTCATTACTGTTTTGAAATTATGGTAAGTATTAGACTTACCTATACAGTTATTAATGTACTAAAAATAAACAAAAACCCTACTATATTATAAATTTGATTTTTATATCTTGATAATTATACTTCAAAATAATTAGTTTCTTTTGTTATCCTGTATATTTTACTTTATGTACTGAGAAACATTATTCTGAGATAGAATCCATAGGTTTCATCAGACCACCAAAGATGGCCATGGCACAAAAATGTAAATATTTCTGTTTTTAGCCCAGTTAATTAATATGAAACATGACTTGGGTAAATCGGTGCTAATCTTTTCTTTTCCCTCACAGTATTCTCTAGGTGATCTTGTCATTCACCTGGAATGGTGTCAGTTGCCGCCAGCTTCTGATGACTCTGTTCTCAGGTTAGACCACTTCTCTCAGTGGGAACTTAGGTATCTTGTTGTTTATTTGACAGCTTCATCTGATGTCCCAGAGTCATCTTAAACTTCACATATCCATGACTGAATTTCTTATTCTCCCCTCACATATCTGTTCCTGCTCAGTCTTACCCACTGAGCAACGTCCAGCGAGTTGCTCTAGCCAGAAATCTAGTAGTCACCTTTGGTTTCTCTCTTTCTGTTGCCCAGATATCAAATCCCTGAGAAGACCCTGTGAGTTCTACCCTCAGCTTGAATGTGCCCACTTCTCTCCATCTCCACTGTTCTCACTCTAATCCAAGCCACCATCAGACTTTTTGTTATTGTCACAACTTCTAATGTGTTCTCCACATATCAGGCAGAGTAATCTCTTAAAACACAGATTTGATCATGTCATTCCCTTCTCAAAACCCTTCTGTCACTTTCCATTGTGTTTAAATAAGGTAAGAATCTCTGTTGTACTCTGAGTCATTCATTCCCTGCCTGACTATCTACCCTCATTGGTTGTATTCCTCCCTTTAATTGCTATACTCCATTAATACTGGATTTCTTACAATTTGCCTCTAATTTTCCTCTCTCCTTTCTCCAACTTTCCCTCTGCCCCAAGAGGGCTCTATAGACTATATCAATTTTTTTTTTTTTTTTTTTGTCTTCTGGCTCATTGGTGCCTTAGCAGGCGATCTGAGGGAGAGGATATTTCTTCCCTTGCTTCCTTTCCTGTGTGGTCATCTCTGTCTGACTCTACCCATTGGAAGGTCAAGTCCTCTCCAGGTGGCCTGATCCATTAATACATGTCTCCCTTCTTCTGAGTTGTGGTAACCACTACCCAACCTCATCCTCTGGGTGAGGGGTGGTAATAGCTCCATTATTATTAGACCCAAGATGCTGTGTTTCTTGCTCATAACTTTACAAATAATTACTTCATTAATTTCTCCTCTAATTAGCCTAATTTGAGTGTGCCACTTGTTCCTGCTGAGACCGTAGCTCTCTTAATTTACTCCTATTTCAAAGCGTTTCTACATCCTGTTCTTTTCCCACATTTTTCACATAGTCGACACTAGTTTGTTCTTTAAATTTCAGTTGAAATGTCTTCTTCTGAGATGTTCTCCCTAATCAACCTAGATACAGTAGAGTAGTATCCCTACTATAGTCTTGATGGCTGCACACTGTTTCCATTACAGCATTTATACTTGCATTTATATAGTTGTTTCTTTGATTTATTTATGCCTGTTCCCTACCCAACTGCTAGCTTCATGAGGTCAGAGAGCTTTTCTGTCTTGCTCACTGTTGTATGCATGCCCTGTAACTTGCATAGTACTTAGCACATGAGAATGATAACATTTAAAGTTTACTGAATCTTTACTTTTTGCCAAGAACTGCCCTAAATGCTTTAAATGCTTTAAGTATGTTAACATTTATTACTCATGAAAACTTCATGGTTATGAGTGTGTCTGTGTGGTGTTTGTATGATTATTATTTTTCTCATTATACTTATGAGGACTCTGAGATACAGAGAAGTTAAGTACTTCATTCAAGATCACATCCTAGTAAGTGACTTAAATGAAGGCCTAATATCAAAGACAAATTGTGCTTATCTGAATGGTATAATTTAGCCTGTATCTTGTAGGATTATCTGAAGAAATACATACTTGAACACTAAATGTAAAAACAAACCTCATAAGTATCTTGGAAAACACTTTGAATGTTAATCAAATTTTTATTTAACAAAGGTTATGTCTGTGTCTCACTTTATGACTTTGAGTTATTTTATAATAATTAGTAAATTGTACTGTATTGTTCTTTCCTAAATAAGACTTCCCTCTAAATAACAGTGTGATACAAACACAATTTCATAACTTAAAATTCTACCCCCTTCCTCCGAATTTTCGCTTTTTGCAGAGACGTGGATTAAAGGGCCCAAGAGTACTTTTCACATAGGCCTATAGAAACTGTTGGGCAAAGTGTAACTCATAGCTGAAAGAATCTGCCATCAATTAATTTCCATCAATTTGCAGAGCACAGTTGCATTTCCACATGTGTAGAAGAAAGACTTCTCATTCTGTGTGATGTTTAAAAGAACAGAGCTACTATATTTCATGATCTTTAACACACAACATCTAGGAGTAAAGTTTGTAGGTTTGCCATAGTACATTTACCTGTTATGATTTATTCATCTTATGAATAAATACAATAGCACTTACCAAAGCATACTCTGCACAACATTAATATCACATGATAGATGCTCAATGCAATGGTTTCATGATGAAATAAAATGTGAAACTCTGCATAATCTATTGCCTTTTAAATTCACTAAATGCTTGGGCGTATCACATGTTCTGAGAAGTCCTAAAGTAAAAATAAAATCTATTAATCTAGTTCTTTCAAACTTGGTTGAGCAAGATTCATTTTTCTCTAGAAGACCTACTAGAATTTTATGGAAAAATTCCACAGGACACCCTTGAGGAAATACTGCTATAGGATTTTTAATGTCTGTATTTACACACTGACAGGAATATTGCCTTGTAAATGTAAGAACAGAAGTTGGCCTAAAAATAACCTATGGAAAGTACTGAGAAATTACCTCTACCATTGTAGAAGGAGAAATAAATAACTTACTTACCTGCATCTTTTATTATTCTTACTGTTCATATCCTCCCTATGGTAGCTATGATCTCTAATTCTTATGAAATATAGCATGTGTCTTTAAAAAATTTCATTTAATAAGAGTATTCTCTTATATAGAATGTGAAAACAGATTGATTACTGGTGATAAAGATGACAATTCCACTCCAATGTATCATACACTAAGAAATTCTATTTTAATTGCTAACAAATGTGATCACAATTTTTTTTTTATTTCAGCTTATTATAGGGGTACAAAAGTTCAGGTTATATATATTGCCCATGCCCCCCCATCCCCCTGAGTCAGAGCATTCAAGCGTGCGCAACGCACTCATCATGTAGGTATGCACCCATCCCCTCCCCCACCCCCCACCTCAGTCCAATACCCAATTGGTGTTATTCCCCAATGTGCACTTAGGTGATGATCAGAGATTGATAAAGCACTTGGGTTTTCTTCATTTACCGTTTGGAATAATTTTTGGAAAAAGGAAAACAGAGAAGAGAGAGCTATCACTATGAGTTATGAAACATTTCAAGAGAAAAATATTGAGCCAATTATTGAGTTCAGAAGTAAAGTTTTTTTTTTAAGACGTGGAACTTAAAAATGTCATCAGAAGAACAATTGTTTCTTTCCACATAACTCAATGCTGATAACTCTAAAAATCACCCTTTTTACTTAGTCAGTTACTTTTCCTTACACTTGGCTTCTAAATCTCTTTATACTTCATTATCTTCAACTCTTTCTCTATTGAACAGATCGTCTTCACATTGACTCTCCGTTTCTTTCTCCTGTTCCCAAAATAAATACCTCCCAAAACTCTGTTCTATGTGGAATATGTGATGAACAATCTTTCTTATTATAGACAGGCAAACAGAAATTTGTCCTTTGAACTCTCTTTATTCCCATCTACCTTGTTCAGTTCTCAGTAGCTACACCTGTGCCTAATGAAACTCATTTTCAGAAAGCATAAATTGAGAGATGAGTATGCTTCTATATGTATTTTCTATTCATAAGACTGTCAGTGTTAATGTGCCTTTTTCCACATATGATAAGCTCTGCTTATATTAAGTTAGGTTTAGGTGATTAACTGAATAACATAGCTTCTTGATTTGAATAAAGGTAAACTGGGGACATTCAATGATTGTAAGAACAGCAGAAGCCTTCTGTTGCAAGGCTTGTCCATTTAACTTTAAGTTATTATGCCTGTAATGAAGCATCTTCAATTTGGGGGCAGGAGAGTGCATGTTCTATAATGTCACAAAATCATCATTGGAGAAGCTGCTTAGAAAAGTTTTATTTGAGGGGTGAAATCTTGATTTAAGTGAGTAGTATGAAATAGAAGTATACATCCTTTCATATTTCTAGGGGCTTCTGGCATGGAATTAATTTATTGTCTTAGAGTAGAAAGTTAGTTAGAATTCACTATGCATAGAAGTCATTATTTTCTTTCTCTTATCTTCAAATAAATCTATTGTAAATCATGGGTAGATTATAAAATTGCCAGCTGGGCATAGTTTCCCCAAAAGCAAAGAGTTCTGTAAGTGTGGTATTCAAATGGTTCCAAAGTTATTTTGCTGTGGAAGAACAGCCTTTTGATGAAAGCAGATACAGCTGTCTGAATTCTGGCAGTAGGGTGAATCAAAAAGAGTGCCTAATCCGGGTATTAGCACTTCCTCCATCTCAAACTCTGTCTTCATTAATTATTTGTTTCTTAATTCCATGGCCATAAGGATGCTGGTGAGTCCTTCTTCCAATTTTCCTAATGAATCAACCCATGCAGGTGTCACTATGAGTGTCAATGCATATTTTAATAAGAATTTCACAATGGGGATGGATAAAGAGGTTTATATCACACACCCCTTGGTAAACTACTAAGAAAAGCATGTAGCTCTTTTCTGCTAGGTAAGCTCTGAGTTTTTACCTCTTTCCTTCTCCCACGCGGTGCCCATTTTGGCTCACCTCTGTCTTTTCTTTAAGATTTTCTCTCCAATATCTTCAAATCCTTTTCTTGTTCATAAATCTCTGTTCCAACTCATAGCCCCACTTCTGTTCCTATAATTTACTTCACAGTACTCAGCCAAACTGAGGGTCTTCACACCCATAGAAGACATACTCCGAAAATGGGAGCTAAATATAGAAACTCAAAAATTATTTTCAAATAACGTTTATTTAATATTAAAGTAATACTATGGTTATGTATCACATGATACATACTCTGACCCTCAGAAATTTGTTTTTGAGGATTTGGATAACTAATCTGAAATATAAGTTCATTGTTTTATATGCCTAGCAGCATCAGTGGTTGAACGTACATGGGACTATAGCTATGTGTCTGTATATAGCAATGATTTAGAAAGGAACACCGATGAGCACTGTAAAATCAATTAATATTTGACATTAACTTACCCTAACTTTGATTTCTGCTTATTTTATCACTTGAGATTCAAATATAGGGGAAAACTTCAAGTTTCATTTAAGTTACTTGTTATTACATGAGTGAACTGGAATGGATCAAAAACCATCATAGACCATTATTAGCTTATAATTACAAGGTAATAACTAAAGACATTGTGAAAATTATCAGGAAGAGTTGGGCTCACACCTGGTAATGTTATCCCACTGGTGCCTGCAGTGTGCCAAATGAATGCTTACCTGTTATGGTGTAGTGCTATGTGACTCCAGCTCTGTGCAGATGATTTAGCAGAGAAGAGTTGGCCCTCTATTTTGTTTAAGTAATGACCGCTTAGCAGAGATGGAGTTAAAATTTTTTTAGGGGAATAATTATTACATAAACTTTGGTAGTATTATTCCTATTTAAAACATAGGTTCTTATGGTATGGTTTGATTCAAAGAAAGGAATTACTTTGATTTATAGAAAATGGCTACAGAATGACAATTGCTTTTGAAGTGACTTGCTAATATAGCACATTCTCAGTACTGGGATGCTGGCTATCTGAATTCCCTTTCCATATTTTTTTCTCTATGTTGTTATCTAAGCAGTGATACAGGTTTTCAGTCAAGCAAATAACGTGAGCTCATCTTGATAATATATTAATTATATTGCTATTCTCAGTTATTCTGTTGTTTAAAAATGCAAAGGTGTTATTTATATCTCAATGAACTCTAAATTCCTCTCTTACTCCTTTTTATTTTGCTCATTTTCTGTTCTTTCTCTTTCTCTCTCTGTTCATTAGCATGTATGTTAGTGACGATTCAAGCTAAGGTTCGGTGACACTCCAAAATACAGTGGCTCAAACAAGATGGAAATTTATTTTCTCACACAAACCAAACAATCCAAAGGTACATGGTCTAGGGTTTTGTGAGAAGCTTCTTTATTAGAAATATACCCTAAAAATTCTATTTACAGGGAAAGAAAGAAAAGCCATTTTGTAGATACTTAGCCATTTAAGCCTTAAAAGAGATTAGAGGAAAAATGGAAATTTTTCTGGGCTCATTTCTAAGGCTATTTTAATATTAGTCTTCTATATAATTTTTAGCATATAGAATATATTATTTTTATATTTTAAGCACAATGTAACTTATTACATTATTATATTTTATACTTTTAATTTTTAGTATTATGTGAGGATTGTGGGACCTTCTGCTATTGGACATGATTTTGATAAAACATTTTAAAATTATATACCAAAGTTTTCTATTGTCATACAAATATTCAATTGTTGTTTAACAACAACAAAAAAATCAAATGCCTAAGGTAGACATTCAAATTGGTAGGTGGTTGTAGGAGATGCATAGATAATATTAATAAAATGATGGCAAGTGAGGACAGAGAGCAATATGAGATGACAACCGTTGATTTATCATTTAATAGTTAACAACACTTTTTACTTGAACATCTCAATTGTAAATTTATTTTTTTATTTGTAAGTCTTAACTCTGTATAATTTGTATTTCCTTAATGCATTACAAATTATTTTGTGACCTCTAATTTCTTTCCTTCTGTGCTATGCCCTCTGAAAACAAAAGTAGTTACTAGTCTTACTGGCAGTCAATGTCAAAAAGTCAGCTCAACATCCTCCTGTTCTATAGACCCAGGATTCTAATCTATTCTTCTTGTTGACAAGGTCACTCGGGAAATAAGGACTGCTTTTTTCAACAGAATATAAGAAATATGGAGATGCTTCATGAGAGTAGAATATTTTAGGAACTACTAAATGTAAATTCAGAGTGAAAAATACATTTTGATTTTTTTTATGTTGACTCATGAAGTCAATTTGAGTGTGTGGAAGAAACTACCAGCTCAAGGAGATCAATTCACTGGTTCTATAGTGTCACATCTAAGTAGTGTGTTATTTTCTGGAGCTGGATTTTCTTTTAATGAAGCCGAGAATGCTCCTATTAGATAAAACTCAGGACTGACAGCTCTAACATCTGTGGAGCAGTAAGAAAAAAAAAAAAAGCAGCAGGTTTTTGGGTGACAGCATGTTTGAGGATGAGGGACTGAAGTTGCAGTTCATTGCGATGCACAGCTGGATCTGCGACAGCACATGCAGGTTTTTGTGCTTCAGCCTGGTGTTCAGATGTGAGCAGCTCTCTGTGTGTCTGTGCTCAATATGGCATCGCAAAGTGCTCCATGTGGAATTTCTGAATATCATAACAAATTGGTATCTTTTGTAACACAAATTGATTAAAGATTTTTTGATTCTTTAAAGAAAGTACCAGCTGCTGTGCTCTTTTATAACTATGCAAATCAACTATGCTTTGTTCTTGTATTTATTTGAAAAAAGCTAGTAATATGGCAGTCTGTGTTTCTCTTAGCTGGTGATTTAGAAATAGGATGAAGGGGCAATCACTAAGTGTTTTATTACATAGTTGGAAGAAATAGCTATTCCTAACAACTTTCTAAAGGGGGAATTTTATAAACTTAATAGCACCAAAATGAAGTACTCTAAGTCCATCTAGAATTAAAATAGGTAGCTATTATATTCAGTTTAATACATTGTTATCATGGAATCCTTTATTCAGCCCTAAGAGCAACCATAAAATTATCCTCAATAAAACAGCATGTTGTGCCCACTGTGATGTTTAACCACCAAGATACTGTGGAGATCCATCCTCAGAACATGGAATAGTAATTACTTCATAAGTTTTTCTAGTAGCAAAGTTATCAACCTCTGGCCTCTATTAACCTGAGAACCCCCGAAATTGTATGTATGATTTTATATATAAATATGCATATTTTAAGGAGAGAAAAATGAAAGTTTTCATGAGATTCTCAAAGAAGTCATTGATCTCCTTAAAATATTAATAATTACAGTTGTAAAGCTAAGTAATGATTTCCTTTTGGGGGCTATTTGGGTCTACATACTAGACCCAAATATTATTTTTAGAGAAAACTACCACACTGCCTAGCACATAATAGATGTTCAATAAATGTTAACGAAATTCTCAAGGACAGGGCTATGGAAAAGTTTGCCAAAAATCACTTTAGAGAAGAGGAAATATCAATACTTGGGAAAGAAGTGAAGGTTTGAATAGATGAAGAGGGACAGAAAGCAAAAAGGTGTGTCTGTTGAAGGGACTGCTAATTTCCTCAAGTATCCCTCTGTGGAACTGAGGCAAAATACCTGTTTATGGTATGCTCAGGATAGACTGGACCTCAGGACAAAGGAGATGGGAGAATATTGTTAGTAGTGATTATTGTTATAGATCGATGATACATTTTAAATAACAAATATGATCTCAAATGGAAATAAAACAATTCTCCTTAATAATTTTTGAATCTTACCTTTTTCCAATTCCGAAACTTGATACTTAATCAAATGTATCACTTATTGTGTGTCAATGGATTTAGGTTTTTCCAAATTAAGATTTAAAGTTGTGATTATAGACATTTTAAAAAAAGAGGCTAGATTGATACCTGATTGATTGTCATAAAAAAATGTCTTGGAAATATAGCATATAATAAGGTTGATTCCTAACAAATAGTGCGGGATGGGTTGCATATCCATATGGAAAAAAAGTACCTTTGTTTCTATCTTATACCACACACAGAAATCAATTTCAGATGGATGGCCATCTAAACACAAAAGGTGAATTACTAAATATTAAAGACACACACATAGGAGAACATCTTCATGATCCTTTGTAGGCAAATATTTCTTTAATTGTACACAAAAATGTGTCCACCACAGAAATGAAAATTTGTAAATTGATCTGTAGTGAAATTTAAGAACTATGTATCAAAAGACAGCATTAAGGGAGTAAAGGGGATTAGGAAATGCCACCAAAATATGCCATTTTGGTATACTGATTACTTTAAACTGAGGGCACTTAGGAGACCAAGGATTCAGGAAGAGTCTTTCTCTGGGCTCCCTTTATCTGTCTAGGGACAGATCCTCCAAAAGGAACTCAATTTTCATCAGTCTCCTCCCCAAGGGTTTCATCATCTTGGGAAGATCGACTCATTTCACAGGAGAGGAGACTGTCACAGACTGTCACCTATTCTTCTGAGGGCCCATTCATCTTTTCCCCAAATCATTTACTCTCCCCTAAGTTGCCTACATCCCCCCTCCCCTATGAAGAGGGTATATAAGCTTTTAGATATCATTGGGTTTTGGAGTATTCACTTTTCTTTCCTGTGATGCCGTTGCGCATGTTATATGCATATAATGCATATTATACATTTGTGTACCTTTTCTTCTGTTAATCAGCCAGTTGTCAGTTTACTTCATAGACTTAATTATCAAACACTCAGAGGGTAGAGGGAAAATATTCCCTCTCCTGTGGGAGTAAAAAGGCAGCCCCCAGAGTGGGAGAAGATATTTATAATACATTTTTCTACAAAACAACATCTCTAATCATCAGGGAAATGCAAATAAATCAAAACCACAATGAGATATCACTTAACTCCAGTGAGAATGGCCTTTATCAAAAAGTCCCAAAACAATACATGTTGGCATGGATGCGGAGAGACAGGAACATTCATACACTGCTGGTGGGACTGCATACTAGTGCAACCCCTGTGGAAAGTAATATGGAGATACCTTAAACAGATACAAGTAGACCCACCATTCGATCCAGCAATCCCATTATTGGGCATCTACCCAAAAGAACAAAAGACATTCTATAACAAAGACATCTGCACCCAAATGTTTATAGCAGCACAATTCACAATTGCAAAGATGTGGAAATAACCCAAATGTCCATCAATACATGAGTGGATTAGTAAAATGTGGTATATGTATACCATGGAGTATTACTCAGCTATAAGAAATAATGGTGATATAGAATCTCTCTTGTTCTCCTGGAGAGAGTTGGAACCCATTCTACTAAGTGAAGTATCCCAAGAATGGAAAAATAAGCACCACATGTACTCACCAGCAAATTGGTTTCCCTGATCATCAGCTAAGTGTACATTTGGGAATAACACCAATTGGGTGTTGGACAGATATGGTGGGGGAGGGGATGGGTGTATACCTATATAATGAGTGTGATGCGCACTGTCTGGGGGAATGGACACACTTGAAGCTCTGACTCGGGGGGATGGGGGGGCAAGGGCAATATACATAACCTAAACTTTTGTACCTCCATAATATGCTGAAATAAGAAAAATCTTTAAGAAAAGCCACTTATATCCATAATTTATAAAGAACTCTTATACATTAAAAAAAAAAGAGTGACCCAGTAAAATAATAAGCAAAATACTTGGACAAAAATATATATACATATAGCCAAGTAACATATAAAAAGTTATTCTAATTCAGTTATTCAGGAAATGCCAATTAAACCACAATGTTTTTAACTGAAGAAATGATAAGGTTCATACATTTGGAAAAGAGAGATTTATTTCTCAAAAAGGATTACAGCCTGTAGTTGGACATTCCAACAGGCTGGGAAGCAGAGTTTCTGACCAGAAGCCAGAAACATGTGCTTTGAAGGAGGGACAATGGGAACAGGAATTTATGCTGAGCAGGGTGGCCAAATATACATATTTAACAAGCTATAGGAAGATTCATGAATATTTATGAAAGGAGAAACATGTATATGCACAATTGAGCTTTAGACCCCTTTCTGCGGTCCATGTTGAGAAAATGGTGGCCCTCTGATGCCATAAGGTGAAACAGAGGACATGAAAACCCTCTCTGCATGTGCTCCGTGGACTGGTTAAAACCACTCCATGGTTGATGGTCTCTTACTATGAAAGAATACTGGTTAGTTATGATGTCAAAACTGCAAATAGGAAGGAGTAGATCATGAGACTGGTTTCTGTATAGTCTTTAGGAAAAAAAGTCTAATGGGTGTTAGCAAAGGAGAGGGTACAGTGAAGTGTGTCTGACCTCCCATTCCGTCATGGCTGGGAACTCAGTTTTAAGGTTTCTCTGGTATCCCCTTGGCCAAGAGTGTGTCTGTTCAGTCAGTGAGGGGTGGGTGGGGAGGGGGGACTTAGGATTTCATTTTAGTTCACAATGTCATACTACTACACGTCTAACAGAAATCTAAAATGAAACACAGACAATACCAAGTGTAATGAGCATGTGAAGCAACTGGAACACCCACATACTGTTGAGAGTGAAAATTGGTACAACTAATTTGTAAAACTGGTGTTATTCAGTAAATTTGTACATATACATACACCGTGGCCCAGAATTTCTACTCCTAGGCAGATATCCAACAGAAATGCATACTTATTTTCACCAACAGCTATGCAGAAATATTCATCATAGCACAATTTGTAATAGTATAAATCTACCCAATTTGGGTAGCTTGAAGCTACCCACATGTTCATCAACAGTGTAATGGGTAAATAACATATGGTATACTCACAAAATGAGATACTGTTATGCAGAGTGAGAGTGAATGATCTATAATGACATGCAACAATATGGCAGAATCTTATAAATATAATGATGAAAGAAGTCAAACACAAAAAAGTATATACTGTATATTCTATTTATATAAAGTACTAATACAACAAATTACTCTATGGTGGTAGAAGTCAGAACAGTGGCGACCTTTGAGGTAGTGATTGGAAAGGGAACATGAAAGCATCATCTTGTGTGCTGGTAGTGGAGCGTTTCTAGATTTGAGTATTGGTAACATGAATGCATGCAATTTGTGAAAAATTACGGACCTTCATACCACGTATACTTTTAAAGCATGCATATTATAGTTCAATAAAATGAGTAATAAATAAAGACCGTCTGGAATAAAACTAATATTTTAAAAATCCTTTAATTTAAGAATATGAGTTCCTTGCCAGTTTCCAGTATTTTATTATTAGTGAAGGACTGGAGTATTGGGCAAAGTATAAATGTGTTTTATTATGACCTTCCTTTGCACAGTGGATAAGAGACCATAATATATCAGAAGAGAAGTTTCCTAGGAAAGACTTCTGTAATGATGTGTGCTTCTGAAAACATATTATTTGCTGAAATAAACACTTCAACTGCTCTGGGGATTTGGAGAAACTGTTCATTAAACTGCAAAGAGAATGACACAAGAATTCACTGAACAGAAAATAAATAGCCTGCTATGTAGCTTTTCTCTCTCAGATAGATAACTTGGAAATTAATGAGATTAGATTGGTGAAAATTGCTCTGTTCTTCCTAACCCAAACCAAATGTAAACAAACTAATTGAAAAACATATCATATCTGATGTGTTCCAAAGACAATTTTTTTTAATTCCTAGGAAGAAAGTAAGTTTATACTCTTTTTCAAAATGTGTACTACATTGGGCACACTTAGAAAAACTACCTGGTGATGGAGTGACTGGGAGTAACTATCCAGAGATGAATTGCTGGTTTTATTAATGGAACAACTTGCTAACAACTTCTAGGAAGTGAGCAATCAATGTGGCTCTGAAGCCCTTTCTCAGAAACGTCTTTCTCCAAGTACTTTTTCATTTGGATGTTTTTGTTTCTGTGGTTCTCTCTGCTTGGAATGACCACCGTGTTTATGCCTAAATTACTTTATCTGGAACCTCTTGGGTAAACTTGACTTAATATCTTGATTTCTATTTTCTTGCATATTAATTAATGAAGTTTAGGCCACTAAAGTAAAAACAGAAAAAGGAATGTAATCAAAACCCCTCTACGTCTCTCTGTGTGACTGCACTTAGGACCTACCTGGATAATCCAGAATAAACTCTTCCTCAAGATCTTCGATCACATCTGTGGAGACCCGTTTTTTAAATAAGATAACATCCACAGGTTCCAGGCATTAGGATGTGGACATATCTTTTAGGATCACCATTGAGTACACTATTCAACACTTTTCTTTTTTAATGTAGCATCAAACTTACAAACCAAATGGGAAAGCCCCGATTCTTTGGACTTGTATTATAACTAAACTTTTCACAATATTAAATGGTTTGGAATAAGTTGATCACAGAATTGGAGGCTTGGAAAGAGACTTGGAGGTAAAGTCCAATTTGCCCATTTGATAGATGAGGAAGTTGCTGGCTAGAGCTGCAACAATCTAGGACCTCTGTCTGTTGGTCTTTTTACTTCATTGAATTGAGCAATCAAGATATCACATACTGCTGTGATTGGTTTAAGTATTGATAACTCATTTTTGAAAACTGTTCAATTAAGTTTCCTTTTAAAAATTTTGTCAATGAAACTAACTTAAATCTTGTGCTTTTATAATTAAGATACCTTGATAACAAGAAATAACAGTAATATTTAAATGCAAAAGTATAAGTGTTATTACGTTATGTATGTAGAATAATGAATACAATTGTAAATGAAATTAGAGTATAGCACACTATCTGTAATGGGAAATACACTAAGCAAAGCTTTTGAAGGTGCTTCTGGGTTTGTCATTTCTCATCTGGAGTTTTCTTATCCATTCAGGCATTTGTAGTGTAACTTCAAAGATGCTGTTGCTTAGGAAAAATGAAGAAATACTTCGTTTTTGTTTTTACTATTTGTAAGGTCTATTACTAGCCTACTGGGAATGCTAATATGAAAAGCAGCCATAAGAATGGCATTGCTCAGAGAAACCATGAATATCTGAACAGAGCATACATTTTTATAATATTAAATTATGCCCCTTATTTTCAAAATTATAGAAATGCACAGCTCTACATAAAAGTACATGTGGTTGTCTTTTCATAAAGAACTTCTTTTGAAATCTGAGATTAAAAAAATGAAAGTCTGAGTGATCTTTGTCTTGTTGGCCCATGGGAAGATTCTTGTGTCTGCAAGTTAAAAATCAGGAATTCAATTAGAAAAATAATGAGAAAATATTGTACTGGGGAGGGGGAGAGAGAGAGAGAGAGAGAGAAACATTTATAATAAAATTAGAATCTCAGGGAAAGAGAAAGAGTTGTTTAAAGCACTTCAATGAACCCATAACTAATCTATATATATTTAATGTTTATTACCAAAAGTGTAGTTTGTATGATCCTTTTGTAAATAAATCTAACTTGGCTGAGTTAAAGATAACTTAATATGCTGAATTTTGTTGTAGATTTGGGAATATTGCTTGCCCTTCCCACCCCATCTTTAACAAACACTCTGAAGAACGTGGGATGAAAGCAATAGATTGGTCTCTAGTTAAAGACTGTTATCAACACTATAGATATTAAGAAAACAACCACTGAAAAAAAACTACATGCTTTCCAAGCTGGCAAGACCTGATATAACCTGTCTGAACTGACATTTTTCAGACAGAATACCTTAATTTGATGTGGTTTGGAGATAAATCAGCTAAGTATATCTAGAAAAAAAGAAGTCACTGAGACAAAGGTTTTTAGCATTCACCTTAACAGTGTCCAAGAAAAAGAACTGGACCACAAACTTGAATATTTCCAGTTTATTGTTTAGTAGGATTACAAATTTACTTATACTGAGAGAGGCAAAGAAAATATATTGTCTTTAAAAAAATAACTGGTTGACTTTTTCTCATGAAACTTTATATTGCTGCATAATATTAATATATATATATGGGGATGGCAACCAAAGATTTGACTTCAAACTGGTAATTCAGTCTAATGCAATCATGAAAGGACCTTTTAGATAATTATTAATAATTGCTCAGTCTTAGAAGTCTACCCTCTTCCCCATTCCTTTTCAAGTTGGTCATATGGGGAAAGAGTATGATATGAGTCCTCTTGGTGATGGAAGGCAGAAAGGGTTTATATGGCATCTTCTGGAATCCTTCAGATCTCTGATGGATGTGGCTGTTATGGGTTACTGCCTGACTGATGACAGCTAGTCCTTTCTATGATGTGTCAAGGCATTTCCCAGGTCTTTTCCCAGCTGCCCTTGGCTCCTGGTGGCACAATCAACTCCCTAAAGTACGCTGTTAGCTTTTTAGCTTTTCCTTTTGTATTTTCCTCTGGTTTGCTATAGGAGACTCCCTAGGGGAGGTCCATAGACTCTCAACTCAGCTATCTTCCACGGGCCCACAAGATGTGGGGACCTCTAGGCTTCTGTGCACAATGGCTTTGTCTTAGTTTATTTAGTTCCATTTATTGTAATAGGGCTGCTTCTAGGTTTTCTTGGGTGTAGTCTAAAAGAAAATTGACTTTTAGGATCCTAGATTTTCTTCAAACTTTCTAATTAAATCCCCTGTTGGGGATTCTGCCTACGAAAAAGGATATAAGGACATGTGTCCGAGTATCTGTTTCTGTCAGGATGGAAAACTTACCACCTTCTGCTTGCTATTTGGCCAGCATCTCTCTAAAACAAAGTTCCTTCGTGAAGGCTTGCATCCTAATTCCAAAATGACAGATAAAGAAATTTATGACATTGTTTTCTTCTAACAGAGCTGGACTTTCAACCCTATAGTCTTATTGCAGAAAAAAGTGGATTATCTCTTTTTTCTCTTTATATTCTTGCTGTGCTAAGCTGTTAATCCTTTCTCTGACCCCATTTAGGTGGATAGAGGCTTTAGGCTGACTAAAGGGAATGTCACATGGACAGAGATGTAAAAGAGAAAAGCACACTGAAATAATATAAACAGTATTAACCTCCTTATGATTGTTGAGAGCATCCGAAATGAGATAATTTCAGTAGGTTATTAGAGGGTCAGGAGTGATTGGTGACATTTATCATAAGTTTCAGAGATAAACAAGGGTGAGGAGGAATCCGTGTCATATATTTTCTATCCTTGATATAGTTTATGTATAATTTCACTATAAATTTCATTTCTTCTGATAACTTTAAGGAGTGTGATATTCCTGTTTTGGGAAATGTTTTTTAAAGCTGAAAGTTTTCCTAGGCGTGCAGTTGGGTTGAGTTTTCACAGTATGTCTCATCCTGTCTGTGTGGGAGTTGAGGTGATAGGATGGCATTTTTGTGTCATGTTTTTCTTTCTTTTTTTTTTTAACGTTAACTGCCTTATATTATTTGAGATCATAAACACAATTTTCAGAAACATGACTTTCAGCATGAGTTACCTAATTTAGTGTCCGTATGACTCTGTTTCTGTACTTCCTTGAATCAATTTTCATTCTGTGCTTCTTCCATATGGCGCTCTATCTACCACCTCCCTCAAAGGTAATCAGGTTGCGATGGACTAGGATATACTTTTGGGTGAAAGAGTCTGTAAAATTCTCAGTGTGGTTTTTATCATGGTTCACATTTTGAGAGTGAAGTGTGGACCCTTAGCCTTCAGTTAATTTTTTTGCCTTATCTGACTTTGGCATCCCCAAATATTTGTTCCTATGGATATCAAAAGTGAGAAGAGAGTGGAAACATCATCTCTAGGCCTTTGCATATTCTCCTCAATGTTTTACAGATTCCAAAAATCAAGAAACTAGAATTAAATATGAGTTCTCCAAAGTTGTCTGATTCCAGTCTCATGTTTCTCCCTTCCTTCAGCCACACTGGCCTCGTTTGTGTTCTCTGGGGCTTTTGCAACTCAGTATCTTCTGCCAGGAAACCTGGGTTTTGGCATGATCTGTTCAGCTCAAAATGTCATCTCTTCAGAGAGGCCTCGTCTGGCTTCTGTAATCAAACTGTATAGCTGTGCAACTTTGGCAGCTAGGGCTGCCACGACAAAGTACCACAGGCTTGGTGGCTTAAACAACAGAAATTTATTGTCTTACAGTTTTGGAAGCTAAAATCCAAGATCCAGGTATTGGCAGTGTTGGTTTCCTCTGAGGCCTCTGTCCTCGGCCTGTACGTGACTGTCTTCTCCCTGTGTCTTCACATGGTCTTCCTTCATGTGTTTGTCTGTGTCCTAATCTCCTCTTCTTATAAGGACACTGGTCATATTGGATTAAAGCCTACCCTAAGGACCTCATTTTTACTTATCTTTTAAAGACCTTACCTTTAAATAGTCACATTCTGAAATACTAGGGTTTAGGACTTCAACACACAAGTTTTAGAGGGACACAATTCAGCCTGTAACAGCAATCTATAATAATATGGTGCTTTTGTTTATTTACTTCCTTTTATCTTCCTTTCCCATTGAAATGAAGCACCATGAAGTCAGGGCTTTATCTATCTATCTCCACACTCCCACACCACCACCTACACTAGAGCTT
Organism: Eulemur rufifrons; assembly: GCF_041146395.1. Lineage (NCBI taxonomy): Eukaryota > Metazoa > Chordata > Mammalia > Primates > Lemuridae > Eulemur > Eulemur rufifrons. The sequence goes on along the minus strand of NC_090999.1, from coordinate 87,008,700 downwards.
GGCTCAGAGTATAGGTCAATGATCTTTATTTTTAAGCTAAATTACTTACTTAAATAGAAATATGATCCATAATTTACCCCAAATTCTAAAGATTTATTCATTACTGGCATTACTAAAATTCTCCTGCTACATGATTTGCTTTGCAAATATAAAGAAATATAACATAAGAAAATGATGTACGGTGCATACCTACATGATGAGTGCGATGTGCACTGTCTAGGGAATGGACACACTTGAAGCTCAGACTTGGGGGGATGGAGAGGCATGGGCAATATATATAATCTGAACTTTTGTACCCCCAAAATGAGCTGAAAAAAAAATAAAAGAAAAAGAAAAAGAAAAAAAAGAAAAAAAAAGAAAAAGAAAAAAAGAAGAAAATGATGTAAAGTTTAGAAATTTCTTATTCTAAGCCCATGCTCTGAGGTAAGAGGATGATGCTTGGGCAACAGCTCCCTTTCTCCTCTCTTGGAACCCTTTCTGTGTGATTTAACACAAGTATAGATTTCCAGAGGTCAGCTCAGATTTTCTTGCAACATAAACGTTGACTTAGTAAAACATAAATAACAATTTCCCCTTATTCTAACACGACATTTCCACACCTGAAGTGTCTTTAATATTAAATGGCTTTGAAAATATTCCTTTAGGTTAAAACATTATTAATATTACTTTACCATATTTAGGTTTTTCCTGATGAATTCAATTCTACTATTACATTTACTTGTTGTATTTCTGATGATGTGCAGAACCATACTACCTAAGTGATTGGTTGTTGTTGTCGTTAATTGTATGATCTGACAATGTTGAATTTTACCGTATCCCCGTGCTTCTGGAACACAGTGGGGGATTAAGAAATCCCCCCCACCCTTTTATATTCTGTTAAATGGCTTACTGCAAAGAAACATCCTTCCTTGTATGACTTAGATAAGGCTCACAGATGCTCCTGTTTACCTATGTCAAGGCCAGACACATCATGAGCTGAGCTATTCTGTTCCCATTGATCACTTGGAACAAAATGTTCATTAACCAAACTTTGACTAAGTTTTTTCCCTTGCCTAGGCTCCTGATCTTTGCTGAACTAGCATACAATAGCTTCTTGGTGGCCCCCTCCTGATGTCGGCTCCTACAGTGTAAACATTCCCCATCTACTGTCAGATCATGCCTCATCCCACTTCCTTACACTTGGTTCCTTCCAGGCTTGTTGACTCTTTCCTATGAAAGAAAAGCACTTTCTGCTTAACCATTGAGAGGCCTGAAGATCTTAGGTCAGGCTTTCTCTCTATTGCAATTGTCCCCTTCCCCTTATTGAAATACTCATTTTGAGTAAAGTCTTTCCTTAGCTAAGTCTGATTTTGCCTTTTATTTTACAAACTGATAATGACACATTTATTTTCATATTGCTTAAAGACAAGAAACCCAAAACAATATGTGGACTTAGTTTGCTATCATCTTTCTTGACTTTTGTATGAGCTAAAAAAAAAAAAAAAAAGAAGAAAGAAAAGAAAGACTACTCAAAGTATGGGCTCATTTCATCCTAGTTTTGATAAGCCTAAATCTTAGCAGCCACTGCTGGCCACTGTAGAGAATGCATGGACTCACACTACTGCTGATTCTTGTGATTGTTCCAAGTAAATAATATGTGCTGAAAATATTCATAACTGAGAACTTGTGTGTGTTAAGGAAAATAGACTGGCTTGATGCTGATTACTGATGGAATGATCTTGTTTCAGGGATTAAAATTTGCTAAAAACAAACATGTTTTCAGAAGTTTGCTAATAAATTAGGAAAAAGAATGTGAACTCTGAAAAACTTAAAATATATTTTATTAGCTTAAGTGTGTTTGATTTTGTCTACTTGTTATTTTAAATTTCAAAAATACCCTAGGCAACGGTAGGCAAACTTTTTCTTAAAGCCAGTAAGTTCAGAGGTCTTGAAAACCACCCTCAGATTTACTGTTTCACTAGAACAACCCACAGAACTCAGAAAATATTTTATAATCACAGTTATAGTTTATTACAGCAAAAAATACCATTAAAATCAGCAAAGTCTAAGTGTGCATAGGGCAGTGTCCAGAAGAAACCAGCTGAAGCTTCCATTTATTTTCTTTCAGTGTAGTCATTTGACCAGCACTTAATTCTCCCAGCAACATTGTGTGACAACATGTGTGAAGTATTGCTGGCCAGTGAAGCTCATCCAAGGCTCAGCGTCCAGAGATTTTGTTGTGGGTTTCTGGGCCCTCCAGAGGTCAAACTGAAACTCTGTGGCCTAAGGACCCCAACATAAATCACACTGTTAGCACAAACTATCTGGTGTGGCCCAAGTCCCCAGATAAACAAAGACAATCCTATCAGGCAGGATATTCCAAGGACTTAGAAATTATTCCAGGAGCTGATCAAGGGCCAGAACTTTATTTGGACTATTTAGGGTTTGGACACCCCAGAGCTCCTGAGTCAACCCTTTTTCTACAAAGGGCCAGGTAGGAAATATTTGGAATATATGGTCTCAGTTACAACTACTCAATTTTGCCATCAGAGTGCAAAATCAGCCATAGACAATGTATAAATGAAGGGGCACGATTGTGTTCCAATAAAATTTTATTTACAAAAACAAGTGGAGGACCATATTTGGCCAAAGGCCATGAGTTGCCAACTCCTGGTCTAGAGCATACAACATAAAATTAAATTCTGGGAAACAGGTTATTGAATTCCATTGCTTGGGTAGCTTTGCTTTATCTTCATTGCTTTGCATAGAGACTAATGATAAAATGCTGCGAAGAATTGCTTCTAACATAATGAAAAGCTTGTTATCTTTAAAAATATTTATTCTCTCCAAACATATTTGAAGCTATATGTCTGTTACATAAACTCTAAATGACAATCTCTCTTATATTTGTACAAACAAATTTGTTTTCCTCTTTAGAAAATATGAAATTAATCTGAAATTAGGCTAAAAAGGGAATTACAGAATTCCTAGATGAAAAGTCAGATTATTTGTAGTAAAAGAGGATGTGGGATTTTAAATTAATTTGGCTGCATTGCCAAATACGTCACATGGTCTGCTTCCTTCTCTGACGAATTCTTATTTTAATTTTCTTTCATGAGTTAATTAAGATTTCAGGCCCAGTATAACATGTAAAAATTTGAAAAATAATAAAGTTTTTTTTATTATTGTTTGATTTAAGTTTCCAGATCATAAACCACAGGAGAAAAACATATTGCCTTGGTTTTATATTCTAGATAGAACTAAGGGATAGCAGTCTGAAACTACTCAATTGTTTCTCCAGCACAGAAGATGCTAATTCCGAAGATGAGTATCTGTGCCCGATGAAAGAGTTTGATATAAAGAATATTGAAACACTGGCCTTGAGGAAGATGGCCAGGGTTGGAATCTCAGCTCCTGCTTTTGTAACCTTGGGAATAATTCATTCTTCTTTGAACCTCAGTTTTCTCATCTGTAAAGCATGTTATATTATTCTTATAGGTTTGTGGAAGAATTTATTTAAATGAAGTGTCATAATTGGAAGTTCTTCATATATAATAAAAACTGTCACTATTCTTACTACTGGAATTTACTGAGTACTTATGATGCAGTAGGTACAATGCTAAAATACCTTGCATGCATTTTTCTATTTAATTCTAACAACAAGCCAAGGAGGCAGGCTCTGCTGGAGTTTTCATTTTACAGATGAGGAAACAAGTTTAGCCCAGTTAGGAATTGAACCAAGTCAAACAGTCTGTTGGTGATAAAGCTGTTAGCTGAACATTTAGTTCTCTCTGCCTAATTTCTAAGTTCATGCTCCGAACCACAATTCGCCAGAGAAAACTGGCAGCCTGGAGTAGTGTCATGACCATTGTGTTTGGCTTTGTTCTGTTTTTCCTTTTCCCCCTAAACAGTCTTCTAAAACTCATCAAAGTTCATCTAAATTTTTAATTTCTGGGTTCTCTTGAGCATCTGAACATTCTTGCCTGGCAGCAATCAGTCTTAGCTGATTGTGTTCCAATAATTTTAGTAGATAGCCCACTTATGTGAGGCGCATGCTCTCTGGTTTATCTCCGCTCCTCCCTATGCGTCACTGGGCACTCTTTCATCACCCCCTTCTCGCAGCAGCATCTGGGGAGCTATGCTCTATTCATGCCTCTCAGTCTCTTTCTGTCTGAGAAGTTAAGTTACCACCTTAGAACAACAAGGTATAAAGTCACAAAATAGGAAAGGTGCTCCAGTCATCCGTCTGGTGCTGTATTGGTTGCATATCTATGTCAAAAACGTTTTGAATTAGTGCCCACAATACATGTGTATTTTATACACTCCCTTAAATATTAGTAAAACTTCATTTCCTTTTAAGTATTTTACATGAAATATTTGCTAATATTTTCTTCCTATCCCCAGTTGACTGTGTTGCACAACACGAGAGAGGTGCCTCCTGCTTTAGAGTTCTCTAATTGGTTGAACTCTAATTGGTTCTATAAGCTGCTGTCTTAGCTGAAGGCAGATCTAGAGTTCTTGATTTCTCATTTAGACTCCTTGAATTTGCTCTCTAATTCCCTATACACTAGCTAGATTTTGTTTTCAAAGTCAATGCTGTGCTATATGACAAACATGTTCCAGCCAACATTTGATTTTTAAACTTTTTGATGGGATAAGCCTTAATACTTGTTTTGACAGTAATATTGAAAAATCAGGGGATATATATTATGTCCTGTTTATTATTGCCATCTTGTCTTAATGCTGTGGCTAAGTTTTGAAATTACCTACTCAAATGCAAATCTTATTTTGAAAATCCCAGCAACAACTTTGTTTTAGGATACTACTGTAATGACTATCTCAGAACAGGTTGAGATGATGAGAAAAGAAATATTGCTCTTGACCACTTTCTTAACTGTCTCTTTGAAAAACATCATGAAGAATGAGCTATTTTATATTTGCATTAAAATACTAATCATTAAAAAGTAGACTGATTCCTTTTCAATTATTCAGAAAATGAACCTAAACATGGATAAGTGCTATCAACTGAAATGATCTTCTACAACGATGTAACATTCTGTACTTTCTCAAAATTAGTTCAGTGTTCCCCAAACATTTTTATCATCAGAAATCCATTTAAGTATTTTTTATTTTAAACTTAGAAATTTCATTTTTGGAAAAGTTTTGGCAAGAAAGCACTTATTGAGCAATAGTTGGTTTTCTAAATTTTTATTAACCAATGGCATATAAAATCGACTACTAGGATTTGGCATTATGATGATATAACCAGTTTTACCATATTAAATTGTGGTGGGTATATGTTTATTTATTTAGCTTATCTGGTACTGAAGATAAATGTCTGATTTTTGGGGGGAAATTAGCCTTTTTGTGGACCAACCCACAACACTCAGGGTGTTGAATAGAAGACTTGCTGGTGTTTCCAGTTTTGGTAGATGTTGGTTTTATTTTATGTTTTGCAATTTCCTCTACATAGGGGAATTTACATATCTGTAGATTATTTGATGTTCTTGATCTCTAATTCCTGGTCTAAATTTTTGCCACAACATATCATGATTTTTACTGAGACTTGTGGGATTTGAAAGATGTTTACAAAAGTGAGACAGGGCAGGCAAACCAATGGTGCATAATGACAGCTACTAACAGTGGTGATTTCTTTCCTCTAAATCTATTTAGAAATGGTTTGGGATATGAGCACAGAGAGGATAGTAGTCTAGGGGTCTAGGGTGGACTGGGAACTTCTTAATATTTTGCACACAAATAAATCTTTTATACCCTGAACCTAGTGGAGTTTGCATTATGGCTTTTCTTGTTGCATTCCTTCTTACTCCCCAGCTGAACTTGCCTGTTGCCTGTTAATATCCGTATTTTCCTATAAGGTCCAGTTCTAATGCCCTCTTCTTCACAGTTACTCATTTTGTCCTTGTCTTCCATTATTTATGTATTTATTATAAAATTATTAATATTATTGAATTAAAGTGTTTCTTCCTGAATGAGGTTGTGAAGTCCTGTATGGAAAAATTTTTATTGCAAAAACAAATATATATATACATACATATTTGTATCTTTTGACTTCCTAGCACTGTTCTCATTTTAAATTTAATAGACTCCAAGTAATTTTTATTTTAAAATATCCAATTAACTTTAAAAAATTAAATCTTAACATCTATTTGGATAATTTCCAAAGCACTAGGAGTCTTGGCCATATCCTTTCCACTTATTGCTTCCTTTTCTAATTGAGTTGGATTTCTTTTCTTTTTCTATTTGTTAACCTTGCTTGTAAAGCTCTATATATTCCTTCTTTTTCCTTCCATATAGTCATATTCTGATAATGTATTATTATCAGAAAGGTGTATTATTTTTTCTCCCTCTTTTCTCATATTAGAAAGGTTTATTTTATTTTTTATGGATACATAGTTGTATATAGTTATGAGGTACGTGTGATATTTGTATACATGCATACAATGTGTAATGATCAAATCAAGGTAATTGGGGTATCCATCACCTAAAACATTTATCATTTCTTTGCATTGGGAACATTCCAAATCTTCTCTTCTAGCTATTTTGAAATATATAATAAATTATCGATTACTATAGTCACCCTACTGTGCTAACACTGGAATTTTTTCCTTCTATCTAACTGTATTTTTGTACTCCTTGACTAACCTCTCTGTATCCCTCTTTCCTCTCTATCTTTCCCAACCTGTGATTACCACCATTTTACTCTCTACCTCCATGAGATCAACTTTTTCAGCTCCCATATATGAAAGAGTACACATGAAATTTGTCTTGTTGTGTCTGGCTTATTTCACTTAACATAATGATCTTTAATTCCATCCATGTTGCTGCAAATGACATGATTTCATTCCTTTTTATGGCCAAATGTGTGTATATATATATGACATTTTCTTTATTCATCAACTGATGAATAATGCTGCAATAAACATGGGCATGCAGATTTTTTTTGATGTACTGATTTCCTTTTTTGGGGGGGTATATACTCAGCAGTGAAATTGCTGGATCATATGGTAGTTCTATTGTTAGTTTTTTGAGGATCCTCCATACTGTTAGAGAAGTTGATTTTAAATTTTTACTTTGCTATTTCTCAACCTGGCCATTTTACAGTACTGTCTTCTTAGATTATTATCTATAAATAATGCATCTGTAGTTTATTTTTATAGTATCAAGCTATTTTTAAAACATGTCTTAATTAAATGGTGTGGCAGAGACTAATAGGAGAGCTTCTAATGTCCATTCTTCTTTCGCTCCTCAGTCATAGGATGCCCATGTTTCATCAGAGGCAGTTGGCTGCCAGAATAAAAAGAACATTTTTCTGCCTTCATTGCAGCCCGCAGTGACCACATGACTAAAGCTGGCTGAGTAAATGTATGTGGCAGCTTCTGAGGATCTTAACATATAATGGCCTACTTTTGCTTCATTTTTTTTAGCAGCTCTTTTTTATTCCTGCTGCCTACAACACAGATCTGATCCCTGGAATTCTAACTCTCCTTTTGAACCATAAGATGAGGACTGCAGTTGGTAAAGCAAAGAGCTGGAAGGGATTTTGGATCCCTAAGACTTAGTGGACTAGAGCTGTCAACTCCCTCTGGCCTATTAAGAAACAAAATTCCAGTTTGCTTTAACCATGTGATTTTAGATCTTCATTACTCTCAAGTGATTCTAATCCTAGCTAATATAGATGGCATAACATACATTAATATCTAAATGCCTGAGTCCTCACACAAGCCCTTTAAGATTCCCAGGCAGCTCATATGGTCAGTGGAATTGAACTCTTCATGAAATAACCTTATATATGTATTAGTAGCTTACTCAAGCCTTATAGAGAATTATTTATTCATAACAAAAACCTAAAATTTCTGGTCTGTGGAAATATGACCAGAATTTAGGGTTAGTTACAGCGGCAGATCATTTTAGAGATTTGGCTCTTCAGGATCCTTGTCCTCATGCTCTCTTCTGAAACCCTGAACAGTGCTTTCATCTCCCCTGTGTCCCTCTGTACAATCTGAAAATTTTAATTAATGCTTCAGTTACCTGGGTTGACTTGCTTAATTTTTAAAATGCTTGGGTGAAAACAGTCATTTGACAGAGATGATTTGGCAGTTTTATAAACTGGTAATTGGAAATCAATGGGTTCTAAGCTTTGGGCAGAAAACATAATGAACAGGCCAGCCCATAGGGATAAAAGATTATATGTTAATACTGTAAAAAGGTCAGGAATGTACTAATTAAATTAAATCTGTGCGACATTCCCCAGCACTACCTCTGAATTACAGCGTTCCTTCAGAGAATATAGGATTGGATAAGTGATAGTTGATTTGTACTGAGTTAATTACCACCCAGGCTTAATATATATTGTGTATATATTTAACTACAGCATGGACTCAACAGTATCTTTTCCTTTTTGAAAAGCAAGCAAGATAATTAAGTGAAAAGAATTTTTTAAAAAAACTAGTAAAGACATTCATTAATCAAATGGTAGGGCAGAGAGTAGTAGGAAACCTTCCAATGTCCACTCTTCCTTCACTCCTCAGTTGTAGGATGCCCATGTTCATCAGAGGCAGTTGGCTGCCAGAATAAAATGAACATTTTTCTGCCTTCATTGAAGCCAGGAGTGACCACATGACTAAAGCTGGCTGAGTGGCAGTTTCTGGGGATCTTAATGTATACTGACCTACTGGCCTTTTAAAAATGACACTTGGATCCATTAAAATTTTTTTAAAAATAAGTACATTATATAATATTTTAGATTAAGGTTTATGTCTTTAAGAAAACTCACTATTGCTTGTGCTTCCATAGCTGTTTATATTTACCTATATTGTAATGCTTCATACATTTCATTATAGTTAGTTGTCTTTATTTCTGTCTCTCATGATTGGGTAAGAGTGTTCTTTGAAAACAGAGGTTGCATTATTTACAAAGAGATGTACTAGGCACATAGTGGATAATCAAATTATGGGAAAAAAATGAATGAATAAATATATGAACGAATGAGGAGTAAATTACTGAATGAAGGTGGAGAATGCTCCTTGTTTACCTTAAGTTTTGTGAAAAGCAGTAGTGGTGGGGTGGATTTTTGTCTGTTATGTTCACTGATGAATAGGGCATAGAAGAGAGCCTGAATCATAACATTTTTTTGTGGATTAAATATTTATCAAGCCAAAGCTATCTGAACTTTGTTTTAGCTTATTTAATCTTTCCCACAGTTATATAAAGTAGATGTTACTATTATCCCCCGTCCTTATTTAGTACACAGACCACAGCTGTCTTTCTAGAAGTGTCTAATCAGTGGCCCTGTATCAGTCTCAGGGTATCATTAGGATTAGCCTGCTCCAGTTGCTGGGTGGTAGCTGCTTAGATCACCTGCTTGAAGAAGATTCTGAAGCCTCCTCTATAAAGGATACTGTCCTAGGCTTTCCTATTTGGCATAGCTGTGTGGAAAATGAGAGGAGGCATACCATACTTCACAGAAAGGTATTTGGGAAATATATTTTTTAGTCTATTTTCAGATAATAAAAAGCTTTCATTTTCTCATCTTTTATGAGCAATGCTGGTATTTAATTCTTGAGTTTCCATTGTTGATCCGCAAGTTAAATAGAATTAAACATCAACCTTGTCTCAACACTAACATTTACACATCATGTGATCCTGAGTAATTTATTTATAAAACTCAAAACTCCATTTCTTCCTCCAGAAAATGAAGTTAATAACAGTACCTCTCTCATAAGATTTATGTGATGATTAAATTAAAAAATATATAAAGCTCTTTGCACTGTGCTTGGCTAATAGTAAGCCCTCAATAAATGCGAACTATAATAATTTTATTCTCATATTGATGCTTTGAGATTTTAAAGCTAATAAGTAGTCTTTACTACTCAATAGACTCAATAGATCCCTGGCTTTTTTTTTTTTTTTTCCGCTAAGGGTGGTCATACCTCCAAAATCAGGTAATTTCATGAACAGAATTGCTATGAAAAGGAAGCTTGACTTTTTAAAAACTAAATCAGAAAATGTCTGTGAGAGATGAGCCTTCAGTGAAAATGTTTTGGAGAAGTGAAATATTAACAGAAGTTAGGACATTCCAAAGCTTCGAGTTGGTAAGTTCAAGGACATGAATGAGTTTTGCAATATTTTAAAAATTAAAGCCAATACCAGACTCAAGATATATCTGTGTGCTTAGGCCAAGTATGTAGCAAGCAGCTGGGCCCTGAGCTGTTTAATCTACTGTTTCCTCAAAGACAATTTAAAGAGGGTAGACAGACAAATATCACTTATCCCTATGCCATCAACTAAGAAATTGACATTCCAAATCAAAATAGATAAATGAGCTTTCCCCAGTGGGTACAGAATAATCTAACCCAATTTTTACTGGCCTTAAACTTTGCTTTGCATTCTTCAGTAGATGAAAATAAGTGCTCTGCTAAAGAAAAATTTCTATACCTGAGCATGTTTTTAAATATCTGAATTTATGTTCTATAGAGAATAAATCAGGTAAATATTTCTGTGATAGTAAGAGTAAGAAAATATGATTAAATACATTTTTCATTTACTTACTGAAATGTTATGAAGCCATGAAAATAATGATTATTCAGACAATACATCAGCAATATTAAAATATTAAATTAAAAGACAGAGGAAAGAAATAAACATGAAATTTGAGCATAACTACATAAAATATGTGCATAGACAAACACTGGAAGACAATCTATAAGTCTTTGTACAGGTATAGTGTTAAGGTAGAAGGATATGTAATACAGTTTTTTTTCCACCAAACTTTAAAAACAGTGTCCCTGTTAGTAATTTTTGTTTTATTTGAAAATTACAAGATAAAAGAAAATGTATGGGTTTTTTTAATTTAAATTTTTATTTTATTTAAAAACTATAAGATAAAAGAAATGTCCGATTTGTTACAAGTGGATGCTTTATGAAGAATACAAGTTAAATACAAGTTAAAACAATACAAGTTAAAACTTTTTTCCTGGTATAACATTTTATATATTTATGAATATATTCCCAAGTGTTGGTGTACACTTTATTTGGTACCTACTAAGTTCCAGGCACTGCACAAAAATAAAACCATCTCATCCTGCTTTTAAAGGACTAACAGCCTGTTGTCCTGAAGAGAGTGCCCCTCCAATAGCAAATGGAGAGCCATTTGCTCACCTGGCCTCTGAGTCCCTAACTGACCTCACGGGCACTCCTCCTTCATGTTTTTAGGTTCTAACGCCCACTTTCTGCAACAAATATTTTGACACATTCAATTCAAATCAAATGGCAATACTGCTAGATAAAAGATTGGAATATAATCACTGCTGCGATTAAATAGATATGTTTTTCAAGAGAAGTAAGTTCTTCTTACCGAGCATAACTTTGGGTACTATGATTGAGCATAAACTTTGGGTACTAAAGATCCAGAAACTGGAAAATATGAAAAAAAATCTGAATTTATGAACTAATAAAACTCTTATTTCTGTTTACTTAAGATATTAGGGCTTTTCAGTGAAACAGAACCAATAGAATACATATAGATATATGACAGGAGATTTGTTATGGAAATTGGCTCATGTGACTGTGAGGGCCAGGAAGTCCCACAATATGTCGTTGTCTGCAAGCTGGAGAACCAGGAAAACCAGTGGTTTAATTCAGTCTGAGTCTGAAGGTCCAAGAACCAAGAGCTCCAAAGTCCGAGGGTAGAAGACAGATGTCCCAGCTTAAGGGGAGTGAGGAGAGAGAGAGAGAGAGAGATAGATAGATATCACCTTTCCTCTGCCTTTTTGTTCTATTCGGGTCCTCAAGTGATTGGCTGATGCCCATCCGCCTTGGTGAGAGCGGATCTTCTTTGCTCAGTCTACTGATTCAAATGCTAAACTCTTCTGGAAACACCCTCACACTCTCATAGACACACCAAGTATAATGTTTTACCAGATATCTGGCATCCCTTGGCACATTCAAATTGACACATAAAATTAATATCATACTCAATATATCTGAAAAATAACACTTTCCCTTATATATGAGTGGATTAATAAAATGTGGTATATGTATACCATGCAGTACTACTCAGCTATAAGAAACAATGGTGATATAGCACCTCTTGTATTTTCCTGGATAGAGTTGGAACCCATTCTACTAAGTGAAGTATCCCAAGAATGGAAAAATAAACACCACATGTACTCACCATCAAATTGATTTCACTGATTATCACCTAAGAGCACATTTAGGAATAACATTGATCAGGTGTCGGGCAGATGTAGGTGGGGAAGGGGATGGGTGTATACATACATAATGAGTGTGATGCGCACTGTCTAGGGGATGGACATGTTTGAAGATCTGACTCAGGGGGGTGGGGGGGGGCAAGGGCAATATACGTAACCTAAACTTTTGTACCCCCACAATATGCTGAAATAAAGAATAAAAAAAAAAAAAGAACTTTTGCCAGTCTAATCAAAGAATTGCTGATTTCATAAAACAGATTCTTTTAATTACATTTTAGAACTTGAATGAATTCAAGTGAAACTTTTCACTTGAATCACTGAAAATGTGATTCTTCCATTTGTATTGTGCAGTGGAAAGATATAGTGCTTTTCTTTTATCTCCTTTTCTTTTCTCTTTTTTCCTTTTTTGTCTTTTTTTTTAATTGGCAGATTAAATTGTATGTATTTTTTGCATACAGCATGTTTTGAGGTATATATACATTGTGGAATGGCTAAATCTATCTAATTGACAAATGCATTACCTCACATAGGTATCATTTTTGTGGTGACAAGAGTTAATGTCCACTTTCTTTGCATTTTTAAAAAATACAAACTAATATTTCAATATTACTTTAAGAAAAATACTTTGGTAAACAAAGTATATTTAATTTAATTCAGATATTTATTTTTCAGTCTTAGTCCTAGGACTGGGTGCTAGATCCTCCAGAATGTGCGAAGAATTACAGCAAATTATATTGTCTCTCTATGTATATTTATGATATTTGTAAGGGCCCTAAATAGTCATGTGTGTTAATTTCTATTACATGTGGTATTATTTTATATATGTGTGCATATGTGTGCATATATGTAATTTAAGTAAAAATTTTTCAAGAGAACTTTTCAACCCAATGTTATTTGGTAGTTCAGAGAAATTCTTATAACTTATAACTATATATTACATTAGAAAAAATAATAATTACTATTTTTGAGCATCATTTGAATCCCAAACATTAAGAATGCATGTGCAAATGTTGTGATAGAAGATAGAAGTGAAGTTTAATCTTCAGAGGGGATTTTACATAATTTCAATTTAAAATGTGTGTACTATCCTAGCGTGCAGTCCCAGTGGCTTTAAAAATGGGAAGTTTTTGGGACTGCAAATTAGTGCAACCTCTGTGGAAAAGAATTTGGAGATACCTCAAATAGCTAAAAATAGAAATACCGTTTGATCCAGCAATAGCACTATCAGTCATCTACCCAAAAGAGCAAAAGACATTCTGTAATAAAGACATCTGCACCCCAATGTTTATGGCAGCACAATTCACTATTGCAAGGATGTGGTAACAACCCAAGCGCCTGTCAATTCATGAGTGGATTATTAAAATTTGGTATATGTATACAGTGGAATATTACTCAAGTATAAGAAACGACAGTGATGTAGCACCTCTTATATTTTCCTGGATAGAACTTGAGCCCATCCTCCGAAGTGAGGTATCACAAGATCGGAGGAATAGGCTCCACATGTACTCGCCATCAAATTGGCACTGACTGATCAACACTGTGGTGCTCACACGGTACTAATATTCTCCAGGGATTAGGGGGTTGGAGGGGGGTAAACTCACAACTAATGGACATGGTGAGCATTGTAGAGGGGAAAGGGCATGTCTCTAATCCTGGCTTGGGTGAGGAAACGACATAAAATGTAACCAAAATGTTTGTACCCTCACAATATCCTGAAATAAAAACAATAAAATAAAATAAATAAAAACGGGCAATTTCTTTCAGTATAGATCAATCCAGGTCGGAGGGCTGACTAATGAAAATTCTTTAATGTGCCTGATAATGAGGACTTCTCAGACCTCTGAACACACAGCTAAGTGGCTTACACTATTGACAACTTTCAAAATTCTTTTTCAGAGGAGAGATGAGGCAAGGAACAATATAGAAATCTTTTGTTCTTCTATTCTTCCATTCGTGAACTTTCACAGAGACGTCAGTACATATGTTCAACAGGACCAACATTGCAATTGTATTTAAACTGCTTCACACAGCTTCATGCAAATTCCTTTTTGAACACAAAAATCTGTACATTGTCTTGGCTTGCTAATGCTTGATCATTTCTGGGGTCTGTGGATCTGTCATTTGATGTCAGCATAAAATTAAGAGCTACCTCAGTTGGTGTGGTAGTTCCTGCAATTTGATTTCAGTCCCAGAACTTTCTTTTGCACAGTGTTGGGCCCTGTCCTGAAAGGGAACCCTTTTTGGTCAGTTTGGGGATTTTTCTGTGGGTAGACTGCATCAGTCCCTTCCATTTTTACAGCGAATCTCTTGAATATGTTCACTAACGGAGGGAGTAATATCTCTGGCAGTTCAGATGCGATTCTCAAATTGACTGTAGCACTTTCCAGGGAATATCTGTTGGCTATTTCCAGTCAGACTCCTCATCGCTTCTCTCTCCTTTCTCCCCTGCAAATGGCGATACTGGGCCAGCTCTTACAGGTGTTGGTGATTTGTCTGTGTCCTTCCCTTACTTTGTCCAATCTTGGGCAAGTTATTTAACTTTCTATGTCTGTTCTGGCAATAGTTAAATTGGGATAATCATAGTACTTAATTCATATAGTTGTCGTGAAGATTAAATTGCTGATACAAAAAACAAGTATAATAGCTGGCACAGAGTAAGTGCTTGATTTAGCATTTGTTCTTATGATCCTCTGCCTTCATAGATGGCACTGCCACCCTTTTATTACCAGAGTAAGAAACTTGGCAACCATTATCAAATTCTCCCTTAATTTCCCTCCGATCACTAAATATGTAGACACTCTTCAATTATTAAAGTTTACCATCTTCTCAATGAGTTTTCCTTACTCCAGTATTGCTTCCCAGCTGTGTGGAATACACAGAGGGGACAGAATGACGTTTGTAATGTATAATATGGCAAACTAGTACTTTCCAACATAAAGCCCTCTGGTGGCTCCTCATCCTGGGGATGATTTTACTAGACCCTTCAAAATTTGGCTTCTGCTGACTTAATTCCACAGCATCATTTCTTTCCACACAAACTGTCTCAACGAGCCATAAACAAGACTGCCTCATTTGAACATGAGTTTTTTAAAAATGTTGCTTGCTTTTCCTCTCTTCTCTTACTTCAGCCTCGAAATTTCTACTTATCCTTCAGGTTTCAGCCTGTTATTACGTTCAGAGATGACGGCCTGCTTCAACGAGGTGAGGCAGCCTCTCCACGCTTCCCCAAGTGACCTTTGCATACTTTTCTTGGAGCACCTTGCAGACTGCTGAGTACAGACAGTGCACACTTCTATCCCTTCCAGTAGGACATAAACTTCTTCTAGGCAGGAGCTGGGATATTCTTTGTTGTATTTCTGTTCCATGCACAGCATATGACATGTAATGTCTATTCAATACCAGTTGAATGAATGCATAAATGAATACATAACTGTGGTGTCCAATGAATTACACGAGGCATTTTTGGTATTACGTTTTTGGTTTTTAAAAATAAATATATTAGTATTTTTTCCTGTAGGTGTAAAGCTGTTTCTAAAACGACCTTTAAAAAAACAGGGGATTTTTACATAGCAAAACCTTGTGATGAAATCAATTCTCATTAAATTTGCAGAGTCACTTAGAGATAAGGAGAGAAGGAGAATAAAAGTTAATTAAAGAAACAAGAATTAGTGGAAATGTTTTGTCAGCCTTGCAACTGCACCTAGAATTGAAAATATACCACGTCTAATGCCTTGTTGTTACATGTTCTTTTCACTGCATGTACTGTTCCATTAACCTGTCATCACTCCTCCCGGGGCCGTATGTCCACAGCCAGGGCTGGGACGGCTTTGCGTGGAACATCCAGCCAGATGGATGCTTAGAATGAGAACATCTCACATTTTCATCTAGCAGTTGTAGAATTCAAAACTATAACTTGTGATTGCATATTAATACAGGATAACTGAGCATGTAAAACGATGACTTGTTTTTGGTGAGAATTACAATCATTTTAATTATCTAGGGATAAAAATAAGCATGAGCTTTGTCTCTTATTTTCTTTTAAGAATATATTATCATTATAAAAAAAATTCTTTTTTTAGGAAATTGATAGTAAGTATCGATTCTTATGGGTTGTGCTGTCAGTATGATAGTCCCTAGTCACATGTGGCTACTGAGTGCTTGAAAAGTAGCTAATCCAAACTGAGATGTGCTATGAGTGTAAAATACATAAGAGATTTAGTATAAAAAAAGAATATAAATTATCTCAATAATTTTTATATTATTTGTTGAAATAGTATTTTGGATCTATTGGGTCAAATAAAATATAATGTTAAAAATAAAAAATTAACTACAGATATTAGAAAATTTAAAATTGTATATGTGGCTCACATTATATTTCTGTTGTACAACTTTGCTCTAAGTAGCTCCCATTTTGTAGCTTGTTTTGTGTACATGAGGCCCTAAGAAAGTTTGTGATAAAAGAGCTTCTGGCCAATCACCATTAACAAAGTTAGTGTAATACATGTATGTAGTATGTACAATAATTTGTGTGTAGTGTGGATGAATGCAAGTGAGTTTTTAATTTATTTTTCTATAAAAATATTCAAACATGGAAATCATATGACCCAATCTTGCAAATAGCTGTAATCCACAACTTTTATCTTGGGTCAGAGATTTTATGTTCTTTTAAACATTTTTATGTAAAAATCATGCTTCTGATTCTTCAATTGAATTTTTACTTATTTCTTTTATTTTCTCTAACATCTGAAGGGAGTTAGGAACTTGCAACTTTTATTGCCCTATCACTCAGTCATCACAGTTGGATTCCCGCCCATCCTCTGGAGCAGTGAATCAGGTTTGGGAATGCAGACCCGGGAACTTTGTGGGGAGGGAGAACTTGTCTGCTAGGAGTGGTGTGTGCAGCAAGACAGACCAGGAGGCATGCTAGGGGAAGCTGAAACTAAAGCCCAGTAGAAAGCTCAACCAGGCTGTTAGTGGAAAGAGTGACAGATTCTGCATAGGCTGCAACAGTTGGGAACTATGGAAACTAGACCAGAGTGAGAGTCAATAAAGGTAGCAGGCAAAGCTAGAAAATCCTTGAGCTGTAGGACCAGAGGCAGATGGTAGTTTTATGGGACATCACTGGTACTGGGCTGTGTGCAGGGTGGGTAGGAAGAACACCAGCCCATTTCGGACAACCACTTAAAGTCTGTACAAGTTTGAGTGTATTTTAAAATAAAATCTCTATTTGATACAGGAAATAGTGAAAGTTATTTGTGAATTGTGCAGAGCAATTATTCAGCATTGTAAAATTTAACGAATAGTTTTATGTAGTGAAAAGCTAAAATTATGCCCCCCATAAAGAAGAAATTGAATATGATTTTTTGGCTCAAAATTCTTAAATAAACTCTCTTATACTTGCTTTACATTTTTGGCATCATTGTCAAATGAGAGCCCTGGGTTCGTTTATACTAGATATATGGTTTTCTAAAATAGGTAATAGAACATGTTTGGTTGCTCTTCAGTAATGTCTTTCACATCCACAAACACAAAACAACAAAACAATGATAAGGTTTTTTTTTGTTTGTGTTTGGCCAACATGGTAGCAATTTTAATTCTATTTAAATGTACTCTTCTTATGATAGAGTTTTTGTACAATTTATTTGCACATGCTAATATTTTGATGTCTTAACCAGCTTCTTGTGAGTTTTCAAAGAATGAGGCCAATAAATTATCTCTACTATTTCTAAGGAAATAAAATGGTCCAAAGCAAGTGATTTATTGGGTCACAGGAAGAAGGACGGGGTGGAGCTAGAGAACGGCTTGAGAAGAATTGGGCTGGGAAGAGTTCCCCACTGGGGTACTGCTTCTTAATTTTGGGTAGAGTTGCTAGAAGGTAAATTTTTTTATCTTTACACATGGGGGACAACTTCTCTCTAAATCTTTAGGAACAGACAGAGAGTTTAGTATTCTATGGCTCCTAGAATGAGATTGGGACCCAGGAGCTTAGTGAGCAAACTTCTTATGTATCAGCACGATGAGGCCAAAGAGAAAGTCACAATGTCTGTAACTATCTCTGGAATTTTGGGAGAGACTTCCTAGTTGCAGGTCCTGCACCACAGAATTCATACCTCTCCAAGTCTTCTTGGGTCCCTGGTTTTTCACTGTAATGTCTTTAATCTCCCGGCACTGAGTATATGGACAGGTACAATATAGTGATGCAATTTGAGACTGACCACTGACTGCTTTTGTCTACTTGCTATAGCTATAGGCTATGAAGAAGGACATGTAGGGGCTATGGCTGGGTTGGTAAAGCACCACGTCTAGAATCAGATAACAGTTTAGTTAGAATATGATCTCCAATACTTCCTAGTTGGGTAACTTATTTAACTTCTGTATGTCTGCTTCCTCTATGAACATGGGATTAAAAATAGTACTTGCCTTATGGGGTTGCTATGAGATTGAATGAGATTTTATATGAGAAGTGTCCAGCAAGTTCCTTGCATGTTGTAAGTACTCAAAAATGCTGGATATTGTTACTACTGAAAACAATTTTCAGTTTACTGCCACTATTGTTTTGAGCCCTTTCTGGACACTTCCCTAGGTGCTGTAGGGCTACAGAGAAGGTTGAATATTTTGCAAAGTATCGAGAGTAGGCAGTTGATGGACAAATGTAATTCGAGACATTCATAGGGGAATCCTATGCCTAGCATGCTAATAGACCCCATAACAAGAGCCTGATAACCATCATCATATTTCTATACATGCAGAAATACTATGGAACTCAATTATTTTATTTTTTTTTTTTTATTTCATCTTGTTATGGGGGATACAGAATTTCAGGTTACATACGTTGCTCCTGCTCCGCCCTTCCCCCCAAGCCAGAGCTCCAGACGTGTCTGTTCCCCAGGTCGTGCGCATTGCACCCATCATGTAGGTATATATCCCTCCCTTCCCCACCCCACCCTTCCCGAGTCAGCACCTTCAAGTGTTACCACTCCCCAAACGGTGCACAATGCACTCATTGTGTAGACATACCCCCATCCCCTCCCCCACCCCCCACCTCAGTCTGACATCCAATTGGTGTTGTTCCCAGATGTGTATTTAGGTGATGATCAGGGGAACCAATTTTCTGGTGAGTACATGTGATACTTGTTTTTCCAATCTTGGGATACTTCACTTAATATAATGGGTTCCAATTCTCTCCAGGAGAACCATAGAGATGTCGTATCTTCATCATTCCTTATAGCTGAGTAATATTCCATGGTATACATACACCACAGCTTACTAATCCAATCATGTATTGATGGGCATTTGGGTTGCTTCCACATCTTTGCTATTGTGAATTGTGCTGCTATAAACATTCGGGTACATGTGTCTTTGTTAAAGAATGACCTTTTTTCCTTTGGGTATATGCCCAGTAATGGGATTGCTGGGTCAAAAGGCAGGTCTGCTTGAATCTGTTTAAGATACCTCCATAATGCTTTCCACAGGGGTTGCACTAGTTTGCAGTCCCACCAGCAGTGTATGAGTGTTCCTGTCTCTCCACACCCACGCCAACATGTGTTGTTTTGGGTTTTTTTGATAAAGGCCATTCTCACTGGGGTTAAGTGATATCTCATTGTGGTTTTGATTTGCATTTCTCTGATGATTAGGGATGTTGAGCATTTTTTCATATGTTTGTTAGCCATTCTTATATCTTCTTTCGAGAAGTTTCTATTCATGTCATTTGCCCACTTTTTGATAGGGTTACTTGATTTTTTTCTTGCTGATTTTCCTGAGTTCTAAATAGATTCTTGTTATCAGTCCTTTATCTGATGTGTAGTATGCAAAAATTTTTTCCCATTCTGTAGGTGGTCTGTTTATTCTCTGGACTGTTTCTTTGGCTGTGCAGAAGCTTTTTAATTTAATCATGTCCCATTCATTAATTTTTGTTGCTGCTGTGATTGCCTTGGGGGTCTTCTTCATAAATTCTTTGCCTAGGCCAATGTCTGTAAGAGTCTTTCCTACATTTTCTTCTAGAATTCTGATTGTATCACGCCTAAGGTTTAAGTCTGTTATCTACCGTGATTTGATTTTTGTGAGAGGTGAAAGCTGTGGGTCCTGTTTCAGTCTTCTACAGGTGGCTAACCAATTCTCCCAGCACCATTTATTGAATAGGGATTCTTGTCCCCAGAGTATATTCTTTCCTGCTTTGTCAAAAATTAGGTGACTATATGAGGATGGTTCTATATTTGGATTTTCTGTTGTGTTCCACTGGTCTGTGTCCCTGTACTTGTGCCAGTACCAGGCTGTTTTAAGAACCACGGCCTTGTAGTATAGTTTGAGGTCTGGTAAATTAATACCTCCCATTTTTTTTTTGTTGCTTAAAATTGCTTTTGCTATACGGGGTCGTCTCTGGTTCCATACAAAGTGTATAATTATTTTCTCTACATCTGTGAAGAATGATGTTGGTAATTTAATAGGGATTGCATTGAATCTGTAGATCACTTTGGGTAGTATAGACATTTTAACAATGTTGATTCTTCCGATCCACGAGCATGGTATATTTTTCCATCTATTTGCAAGTTCTGCTATTTCTTTTCTCAGTGTTTCATAGTTTTCCTTATAGAGGTCCTTTACCTCTTTAGTTAGGTATATACCTAGATATTTTATTTTCTTTGTTGCTATTTTGAAGGGTATTGAGTCTTTAATTTGGTTTTCTGATTGACTGTTGTTGGCATATATAAATGCCTCTGATTTGTGTATATTAATTTTGTAGCCTGAGACTTTGCTATATTCATTAATCAATTCCAGGAGTCTCTTGGTTGAATCCTGGGGGTTTTCCAGATATAGCATCATATCGTCAGCAAAAAGTGAGAATTTGATCTCTTCCTTCCCTATTTGGACTCCCTTGATTTTGCTCTCTTGCCTGATAGCTCTCGCAAGGACTTCCAATACTATGTTGAAAAGTAATGGGGACAGTGGGCAGCCCTGTCTGGTTCCAGTTCTAAGTGGGAGTGCTTTCAATTTTTCCCCATTCAGAATGATGTTGGCTGTGGGTCTGTCATATATGGCTCATATCATTTTTAGGTAGGTTCCATCTACGCCTATTTTGTTAAGCGTTTTTATCATAAAGGAGTGTTGAATTTTGTCAAATGCTTTTTCTGCATCTAATGAGAGTATCATATGGTTTTTGTTTTTGCTTCTATTTATGTGGTGAATTACATTTATAGATTTACGTATGTTGAACCACCCCTGCATCTCGGGGATGAAGCCCACTTGGTCGTGGTGGATTATTTTTTTGATAAGTACTTGGATTCGATTTGCTAGTATTTTATTGAAAATTTTTGCATCTATATTCATGAGAGAAATTGGTCTGTAGTTCTCTATTTTTGTTGTATCCTTTCCTGGTTTTGGTATCAATGTTATATTGGCTTGGTAGAACGTGTTGGGGAGAATTCCATCCTTCTCAATATTGGAGAATAGTTTATGTAGGATGGGCACCAGTTCTTCTTTGTATGTATGGTAAAATTCATGTGTGAACCCATCTGGACCAGGGCTTTTCTTTTTGGGAAGGTTTTTTATTGTTGTTTCGATTTCAGTTCTTGATATTGGTCTGTTCAGGTACTCTGTTTCTTCCTGGTTGAGCCTGGGAAGACTATGTGTTTCTAAAAATTTGTCCATTTCCTCTGCATTCTCCAGTTTGTGTGCATAAAGATTTTTGTAGAATTCATAGATGATATCTTGTATCTCTGTAGCATCGGTTATGAATTCTCCTTTCATGTTCCTAATGGAGGTTATTAGAGATTTTACTTTTGTGCTCTTGGTTAGTCTAGCCAGAGGTGTGTCTATTTTGTTTATCTTTTCAAAGAACCAACTTTTTGTTTTATTAATTTCCCTTATAGTTTCTTTGTTGTCCTTTTCATTTAATTCTGATTTGATCTTAGTAATTTCTCGCCTTCTGCTGGGTTTGGGGTCGTTCTGTTCTTCTTTCTCCAGCTCTTTGAGTCTATTCGTTAGGTTGTCTATTTGCATGTTTTCTGTCTTTTGGATATAGGCATTTATGGATATGAATTTCCCTCTCAGGACTGCTTTAGCTGCGTCCCATAGATTTTGATAAGTTGTATCTCCATTGTCATTTAATTCAAAGAAACTTTTGATTTCCATCTTGATTTCTTCCTTTATAGAATAATTATTCAGGAGAAAGTTATTTAGCTTCCATGACTTTGAGTAAAAGTGAGGGTTTCTGTTTGTGATCATTGTTACTTTTATTCCGCTGTGATCTGAGAAGATGCATGGTATAATTTCTATGTTTTTGAATTTTTTAAGACATGCTTTATGTCCTAGGACATGGTCAATCTTAGAGAATGTCCCATGAGCTGATGAGAAAAATGTATATTCTGTGGACTTTGGGTGGAATGTCCTATAGATATCAGCCATGCCCATTTCTTCTAGCATTCTATTTAGGTCCATTATGTCTTTGTTTATTTTCTGTTTAGAGGATCTGTCCTGTACTGTCAGTGGGGTGTTAAAGTCTCCAGCTATTACAGTATTATTATCTATCATCTGGTTCAGATCTAGTAGGGTTTGCTTTATGAATCTAGGTGCACCTAGGTTGGGTGCATATATATTGAGTATAGTCATGGCTTCTTGTTGAATTGTGCCCTTGACCAGTATGTAGTAGCCATCTTTGTCTTTTATTATTTTTGTTGGTTTGAAAGCTAAGTTATTGGAAATTAAGATTGCCACACCAGCTTTCTTTTCGTTACCGTTTGCTTGAAATACCGATTTCCATCCTTTTACTTTCAGTCTAAATGCATCTTTGCTCGTTAGGTGGGTTTCTTGGAGACAGCAGATACTTGGCTTGTGCTTTTTTATCCATTGGGACAGTCTATGTCTCTTGAGCGGGGAATTCAAGCCATTCACATTTATTGAGAAAACTGATAAGTGAGACAGTTTTTTGTTCAGCTTGTTGGGTAGAACTTCATTGCGATGTTTTCTCTCCTGAGCCATTGTGGTATCTGGAATTTCATCTTTAGCTCTTGAGTAGTTTTACATTCGTGGGTCTTTCTTGTGCTGATCCGTGAGTAACTCTCTTTTGAGTACTTCTTGTAGGGCTGGTCTTGTCTTGGTGAATTCCCTCGACCTTTGTTTATCTGAGAATGTCTTGATTTCTCCTTCGTATAGAAAACTTAGCTTAGCTGGGTACAAGATTCTAGGCTGGGCATTATTCTGTTTCAGAAGCGTGAAAATGGGGCCCCAACCTCTTCTTGCTTGTAAGGTTTCAGCTGAGAAATCTGGCGTAAGTCTGATGGGTTTTCCTTTGTAAGTTACCTGTTTCTTTCTCCTTACAGCTCGGAGAAGGGACTCTTTAGTGGATATTTTGGTCAGCCTGATGACTACGTGGCGTGGTGTTTTCCTATTTGCTATGAATCTCCCAGGGGTCCTTTGAGCTTCTTGAATCTGTATGTCTAGAGTATTGGCAAGGCCTGGAAAATTTTCCTCGATTATGTCTTCAAATAGCTTGTCCAACCCTTGCTTATTGTCTTCTTCACCCTCAGGAATGCCAATAACTCTCAAGTTAGGTTTCTTCACATAATCCCACATTTCTTGAAGACTCAGATCATTTCTCTTACTTTTTTGATCTATCTCTGTGACTGACTTATTTAGTTGGAAGGAGTTATCTTCAATTTCTGAGATTCTTTCCTCTGTTTGATCTACCCTGCTTTTGAGACTTTCCACAGTGTTTTGTAGCTCTCTGAGTGAATTCTTCATTTCTAGGAGTTCAGTTTGGTTTTTCTTCAATATTTCAATTTCTTTAGTGAATTTTTCCTCCAAATCCTGTATTTTTTTTGCATTTTCCTTGTGTTGTTTGTCCATTGAGTCTTGTATATTATTCAGCTTGTTTATGATCCATAATTGGAATTCTTCCTGTGACATGTTGGTGTTTTGAGTCTGGTTTGTGTCAAATGGTTGAGAGCTGGTATTTCTCTTTGGGGGTGAGCTTTCTGTTTGATTCTTTGTGCTTCCTGTGTTTTTTTGCTGGGCCCTTCCCATCTAGATTAATCGTTGGATCTTTTCTTATAGATTTAGTCTGGTTAACAGCACTCTCTGTGCTCTATTCTTAGGCTGTGGAGCAGTCTAGGTATATTGCTTCCTTTGGCAAGAGGGGAAGACTGTTGTGAATTGTTTAGAAATTTTTCTATTTCAGTTGGGGACTGCTTCTGATGGGTCCAATCCTAGAGGATTGGAGTGATCCAAGACTGCTTTGGTGAGTTAGGACACTGTGTTGTAGTCTTTCAGAAGGCAGGCAGGGTCCACACTAGTAGTGGACCAAAATTCTCTGTGTTTGTTTGTTTCCCTTTGGTTCTTCCTCTATAGGGGTAGTTTCTGTCTCTATCTGCAGGAAAGATACTAGCTGTGGGGAGTGGATGGTGCCCTCGCTCGCTCAGCGCCCCAATTGCCACAACTCCCACGGGCAAAAGTCTGCCTTGGCCCAATGTCCCCAGGGACCAGGCTCCACACTCTCACTTCTGGAGAAGTAGTCAATGTTTAGACGTGGGTGGGGTCCCTAAATAAGGTCTGTGGACCAGGGGAGGGGGCCGTCCAGGGAGCCTCTTGGCACCCTATTGCTCCGCAGTGACTTGGCTGTGGGCCCCAAGATGGCTATTGCGCGCCCGCAGATCGCCGGCGTTGGGAGTGAGTACTCAGGTTCCGGTATGTACCAGAGCCAGGGGCCTGGCCCGTTCCCAAGCTCACCGTGGGTTCCCAGTTAGAAGGCAAAAAGAGAGAAGAAATAAGGAAAAAGAAAAAAGAAAAGAAAAGAAAAAAAAAAGGGAAGTGAAAAGAAAGAACAGAAGGAGAAGAAAGAGAAAAGAAAAGGAGAAGAGAAGAGGAAAAAAAGGAAAGAGAGAAAAGAAAAAACAAAACAAAAACAAACAAACAAAAAAAAACAAAAGAAGCAAAATAAAACAAAACAAAACAAAGAAAAAACAAAAACCAAACTGACAAATAACACAAAGAGACCTAACCCAGAAACAGCGAAAACACGAACACAAAAGAACAAAAACAGAGCTACACAGCACCACAGCACATCGCTAAACGAAGGGATACACAATTCTGAAGTATACAGTTCAGCGGCTCAATGATTGTGTTTTTGTGCCTTAGCGCAGCTCCGCCCCTTCACGCCCGCTCCGTTGGGTCCGGAGCGGCAACTCAATGTTTATTTTACGTCCTAGCGCAGCTCCGCCCCTTCACGCCCGCTCCGTTGGGTCCGGAGCGGCAACTCGATGTTTATTTTACGTCTTAGCGCAGCTCCGCCCCTTCACGCCCGCTCCGTTGGGTCCGGAGCGGCAACTCAATGTTTATTTTACGTCTTAGCGCAGCTCCGCCCCTTCACGCGGAGTGCGGCCGGCGGAGATGGCGCGGGCCCAGAGACCAGCGGGGGGCACCTGGGAGAGAGAGCCGCTCGGCACCTTATGGTTCCCGAGCGGTTCCGCCTTTGCTTTCAAGATGGCGCCCGCAGCGCTCCGGGGTCGGAGGGGGACCGGCTCCCCGGCAGGCAGAGATCAGGGACCGCCGCTGCCGGGGGGGTTGGCGGGCAAAGCCGCCGGGGGCCACCGGCTGAAGAACCACCGACAAAAGTAGCACAGAGGTACAGCGCAATTCGCTGATCGGGGATCGATCGTGCCCCTCCCCCCTGGCACAGGTCCGTCCCTTCTCGCCAAGGACTGTCTCAGCCGAGACTTCCCAGGTTCCAAGCTATTCTCCCGAAAAAGCCTCCTGTCTGCAATGCCCTACGTCTCCCTCGGTGATTCTGCTCTGGCTTGCGAGGGGGTCTCCAGGCAATTGGGGGTGGAGGTCAGTGAGGAGCGCAAGCCGCTTTTCCTAAAGACTGCCCCCGCCCCACCTGGGGGCGGGCGCAGCCGCCTGCGCTCCGCTGGCTACTGTCTGTTCCGCGCCTTCCGCAGAGTTCCGCGATCTTAATTTCTGTTCACCTCAGACCTCACTTGCTCTGTTTGTCCCACGCTGATTCTCCGTGGATTCACACCGCTGTTCCTGTGTGGGAGCGGTCCTCTAGCGTTGTGGCAGGTCCGGATCCACGGTTCCTCGCCGGAGCGCAGATCCAAGCAGTCACCGCCACTCCGCCATCTTCCGGTCGATTTTCGGAACTCAATTATTTTTAATGAAATTTCCACTTTCTCAAAACATAAATAATGAACAAGCTTAAAAAAATTACAGCTGCCTTGTAGATAGTCAGAATGCTACTCTACACCAACTTAGATTTATCGATCCTATTTATCATGTCTTTTTTACAATTAAAAGGTAGCAGATACTCAGTCATGCTATGAATTGTACACGGTCACTTCTATCATACCCTTTCATAGAAGACACAGAGACAATTTTCTGATTGGAGATTTTTAAAAATTGTGTTGGCACCATTTGTATTTATCAGATGAAGTATAATGAAAGGATTGTTTGCTGGATTGAATGACAATCTTAAAACTTGATGAATCATGGCATAGCAGAAAAGTGAAATCTTAGGAATTACAATATAACTGGTGATAGAAGAGCAGCAAATGAGGAAGGCAAATTAAAGGCACCGTTTGTTAAATAAACATTCAGGAAAAAGTGCTACCATATTTTATGTTACTAAGATTATAAATATTTAAATATGGAGGTTGTATGAATTTTACATATCTGCTAAAATCTTATATTATGATTAAGATTTTTTAGGCCAATTAGCTCCAAGGATTTGCAACTTGTTATTGGATATTTAAGGACTAGAGAATGGCAAACTGTTTTCCTTTGCTGTCCATTTTTGAAGACATGAGCCAGAAGCTCCCATGGAAGTAGGACATACAACAAAAAGTGGATTTTATATGACAACCGGCGACAACCAGCTCAGTGGTTGGACCGAGAAGAAGCTCCAATGCACTTTGGAAAGCCAAACTTGCACCAAAGAAAGGTCATGGTTACTAGTGGTCTGCTGCCAGTCTGATTCACTACAGCCTTCTGAATCCCAGTGAAACCATTACATCAGAGACGTATGCTCAGCAAATCTATGAGATGCTCTGAAAACTGCAGCACCTGTAGCCAGCATTGGTCAACAGAAAGGGCCCAATTCTTCTCCACAACAATGCCTGACCACGCAGGCCACACAACCAATGCTTCAAAAGTTGAACGAATTGGGCTAAGAAGTTTTGCCTCATCCTACATATTCACCTGACTTCTCGCCTACCGACTACCACTTCTTCCAGCATCTCGACAACTTTTGGCAGGGAAAGTGCTTCCACAACCAGCAGGATGCAGAAAATGCTTTCCAAGAGTTCGTCGCATCCCGAAGCACAGAGTTTTATGCTACAGGAATAAACAAACTTATTTCTCATTCGCAACAATGTGTTGATTGCAATGGTTCCAATTGTGATTAATAAAGATGGGTTTGGGCCTAGTTATAATGATTTAAAATTCGCGGTCCCAAACTGAAATTACTTTTGCACCAACCTAATATTTGATAAGTAGCTAATGCTTTAAATAGTGCATATTCTTAAACTTGCATTATTCTACTTAGATACGTTTGGTGGAGGGAAATATATATCTCAGGCAAGAGAAATGGTGTGAACGAAAGTTGATAGTATGGATATATTTGGCTTGTGTGGGAGTAGTGTGTAGACTAGTTTAGCTGGAACAGAGGGTTCGGGGGAGTGGACAGACAGCTTCAAAGTAGGATGGGGAACATATTGTCAAGTGTCTTGAATATCCAATAAAGGCACATAACATAATTCTTCAGAAAAAAGTAGAATCATTACAAATTTTTGAGAAAGAGTATAACATACACAAAGCATATTTGCTGAGATTAATCTGGCAGCAATGTTTAGGCTAAATTGGTTGTGAA
The DNA here is from genome assembly GCF_041146395.1 of Eulemur rufifrons. Classification (NCBI taxonomy): domain Eukaryota; kingdom Metazoa; phylum Chordata; class Mammalia; order Primates; family Lemuridae; genus Eulemur; species Eulemur rufifrons. The sequence goes on along the minus strand of NC_090999.1, from coordinate 86,980,635 downwards.
AAAAGTGGAGAAAAGAAAGCTAGTTAGGATTGGTTTAGCAGCAGTAAAAATATAGAAGGAATAAATGCAAGCGATGTGAGTTCCTGAAGTGCAGGGTGATCTATTCATCTTTGCATTCTAAGCACACGACATACAATAAATGCTTGATAATTTTTAATATAAAAACTTGATTCTTAATTAAGTTTTAGGAGTGTAAGAGAGGGGGAGTCAAAAGTAATTCCAAATTTCCAAGCCTGGGTGATTGAAAAATAACACAGACATGAATAGAATAATCTGTAGGGTAAGCTGATTTGGAGAAAGATAACAAATTCAGCTTCAAACATTTTGAGTTTTAGCTGGAGAAGTCACTGACTAATCTATAGTAAATTAAATAAAAAGTATATCAACATAAACAATGGAAGAAAGTTTTTGAAAAACAATGCTGGTCAAACTAGTTTCTCTATTTTAGAACTGAAATGAAAATTTCAGCTAGGAAAAAATTATATCTCAAGTGGCAATAGTCAATGACCATGCATCACTAGTGTTATTGTCTTGGTCTGATAGAATGTTTATTTTTACTTCAGTTCTTGCTGCAGTGATGGTGATCAAATATGCCAATATTGTTACATGTTTGACACGAATTGGATGTTTAAAGGTATATAGGTTGGGCATGGTGGCTAATGCTTGTAATCCTAGCACTTTGGGAGGCTGAGATAGGAGGACGGCTTGAGACCAGGAGTTCGAGACCAGCCTGATCAAGAATGAGACTCCTGTCTCTACAAAAAATAGAAAAATTAGATAGGCATGGTGGCACATGCCTGTAGTCCCAGCTACTTGGGAGGCTGTGGCAGGAGTATCACTCAAACTCAGGAGTTTGAGGTTGCAATGAGCTATAATGATGCCACTGCACTTCAGCTTGGTGACAGAGCAAGACTCTGTCTCAAAAAAAAAAAAAAAAAAGATAAGAAAAGATAACTATATGGCAGACAGGAGCCACTTTAATAACCATGGATCAATAGAGTGACATTTTAGAAAATAAGATGTGAGGAAGTTAGGAAGATAGGAGACAGATGTTAGCAGTACAATATTACCAACCCACACACATATTTCTAAATAAATGCATGTAACCAGAATAAATATCTTCAAAAAATAAACTATGTTTTGAACATACCTTAAAAATTATTACCCAACACAACCCAACATCTGTTTGCTCTCCTCTAGCAAGAGACAGAGAGAGTGATTAAGAGTCATTGCTTAGATGGGAGAGACATTTTTGAGGAACAGCTGTCTTAAGGCCTGATTCATAGAAATAGTTGCTGAGTTACCTTCCTTATTAAGTCATTTATAATATCAAGAAGAGATTTCCCTCTGCCAAACTATATATTCTTTGAAATATATCAATATAATTTTCAAGATTTCAAGCAGGCGAAATTGACTTGTAACAAAAGTAAACAAATTTAATCCATGCTTGTGTCTGGTTTAAGAATATTGAAGTTTCAATGGTGAACAGATTTATAATCTGATAAATTTATTCTGAGAATATTGATATCCTGTATCATCCTCTTTTTAAAGAACACATATTTTTCTTTTACTTCTTTTTAAAGAAAGAATTACGTAAGCCCATGGAAATGACAAAACTGGTTTATTTCAGCCGTAATAAAATTTCATTCATGTATTCATTGTTACATTCTATAGTGAAAGGTCTACTAAATTAATGGAGAAAGTGGCTTTAAATATCATCCATTTCCTGAAGACAGCAAATTTATATCTCTAGCTTTGGTACTTCGTTCTGAACTCCACACTTATATATATAGCAATCTAAGCTATATATCTCCACTTGAATGCCTCATAAATGTATCAAGTTTATATTTAAAACAGAACTCTTAGTTTCCCACTACAAACCTGTGCCTCTCCCTCGTCTGTAGCTTTTTTAAATGGCTCTGATATACACCTCATTTTTGAGTCTAAATCTTGGGAGGCATCCTTGCTTTATACATTCCCTTCAAATACTCTTCCCAATCAGCAAGTTCTGTGGCTGCTCTTTACAACTGTTACTTGAATCAGAACAGATTTATCCATTTTACTGCTATCATAGTAACATTATTTCTCACTTGAAATATAGTAAAATCATCTGTTTCCACTATGGCCTCAATATTCCATTCTCCATATAATAATTTAAATAATGTCTTAAAAACATTAAGCAGAACAGATCATCCCCTGCTTAAAAATATATAATGTCTTTAAAAATCAGTCAGGACCATTATTTGCAAATAATAGAAACCATTTCTTACTAATTCGAGCAGCCAGTCTTCAAGATGGTGCTCACTTATCCACACATTTTTGGTATGCATGCCCTTGTGCAGTCTGCTGCTATATTGGATAAATCTGACCTGTGTAACCAATAAAATTTGTTGAAATGATGGAATATGACTTCTGAGGCTAGATCACTGAAGACATTACAGTTTTCATTTTGTTCTTCTCAGACAACTTGCTCTGGAGCAAGCCAAATGCTATGCCATGAGGACACTTAAGCAGCCCTATGGAGAGATCTACGTGGTAAAGAACTGAGCCTTCCTGCTCATAGCCAGCAAAAGACTTAGGCCTCCTTATGACAGCCATGTAAATGAGACATCTTGGAAGTAGATCTTTCAGCCTTTGGCAAGCTTTCAAATGAGTAAATCTCAAGCCGCCATTATGACTACAATCTCATGAGAAATTCTGAACTACTCAGTTAAGCTGCTCCCACATTCCTAACCAACAGAACTGTGTGAGATAATGAGTGTTAATTGTGGTTTTAACTTGGTAAGTTTGGAGATGATTTGTTGTCCAACAATAGATAACTGATTTATTAATATAAGTACAAAATCATTTAATAGAAAGATATTAGTAATTTGAAGAATTTTGGAGGGAATTTGGAGAACCAGGTTTAAGACCACTCAGCCAGGAGCTACATCACAGTCACACTGCAGAAGTGGTCCATTGAGGACATTATCACGGTCTTGATGCCAATTGTGGATGCAGATGCCCAGGAGTCTGGGTGCTGCCAGCAACATTGATCTTCCTCAAGAACTCAGTCTCCTTACAACTACCATCACCATCTAAAAGAGCTTCTAGTATTTCCTGTGACTCTGTCATAATTTCAATGGAAGTTGGAAAGATTTCAGTTTCTAGAATGGTGTAGACTTTTCTTCCCATCAAGGTTCATAGGATGGGAAAAGTCTTCCCTCATATGAAGGGTGGTCAGATACTGGGAAACTAGAATAAGCGTGTTTGTTAATGTCTCCATTTTAGAATAAAATACAAACAATTTGCTATGATTTATAAGACTGGGCTAGGGCTTCTTTCTCTAACTTCATCTTCCACCATTCTTCTCCATATTCACTATGCTCCATATTGGAATTCTTTTTATCTTTTCAATATACAAAGCTGATTCCTATCTCTGTATCTCCACACCTGCTATCTCCTGTGCAAGCAGAATATTCTTACCTAACATCGCTCACTAGCTGGACCTTTCTTGTTCTTCAGTCTTCAGAGTCCATGTTACCTCCTCAGAGAGGTAGTTCCTGATCATTATAATTAAGTTGTGACCCTCCCATTCTCTCTCTCACTCTTAATTTATTTTTTTTAATTTCTTGAAATGATCATGTTTATTATCTTATTGTTGGTTTCGAGCAGAGATGTCCACTTTTTTTCACTGTTGTATTTCCAGGCTATAATAGAGTCTGGAACTTAATATGCTTTTGCTAAATATTAGTTAAGCAAATGAATGAATGAATGAATAACAGTAATCATATCTCCTCTTTCCATGATCTTTAAATATATGTAGATAATGAAAGGAAATATTAATTTATTTGTGTTATCCTTTCTTTGAAGAAAATCCCTTTGGGGAAAAAAATGACACTTAAAAAGACTTATTTGCTTCAGAGACATATTTTATGTTAAATATATTGTTGTTTGCTTCCCTGGAACCTGCTTACCTTTTTCTCTTTTCTTAATTGGACCTGAGAGTTTTCAACCATGTGAAAAGGGTGGGATTGATGCCACACGAACACCTAACCAAGACAGGGGATCACATTTTTCTGATCCAAGTGACTACTCAGAGGTTGATAAGGGAACTGGGTTGGTTTAACCCAAGAAAGTCCAAGATTTTATGTGGTAGCTGCAGGAAGATAACATATTTTTGCATTCCCATTATTATAGATAAAAAAGGCATATAATTCTGGCTGAAGCTGGTAACTAATTTGAGAACATAAGGTTGTACAGGTTTAGATAAAATTTATACTGTGGAAAAGTGTGGAGAGTCAGAACAGAATTGGGAATTTATTAACTTTATTGGGCAACTACATCTTCAATTTTTCAGTTACCTGAGCCACTAAATGACTTATTTTCTAATAATTTCAACTGAAGGCAATTTACCTGATACGAAATCAAATAGGGATTAAATTTCCTGCTTGTTCCAATGTCTTATGAGAATTAGTTTTTGAGCACTGTATATATTTAAACAAATTGGAACCAGATTTTCTATTTATTAGCCATCTGTTAACCTTTCTCCTCCTGTGTTAGAAATGAATCTTCATAATTTAACAGGATAAATGGGAAATAATATGAAATGATAGATAATTTTATGGTTAGAATAAGGTATCAGAGTGGCCTTTTCCATGAACATAGAGACAATTTAAATGAATAATGATGATTTTATGCTCACAGTAAAACACAAGGACTGTTTTATTCCTTGATTGAGTTATATTCAATGTCACCAAATTCAATATGTATGCCAAAACAGCCAGTGTCAGAGGGCATAATTGTTGGTAGTGGTTCAAGAATGATGATTTGCAACATGCCAAAGAAACAAATTCATCTTGTCTTTTCAAATCAATTTATATAAGTGCTATTTCATCAAACTTTCTGAACTATAGTGCTAAGGAAGTAAATTTTTTTCTTATACAATGCAAAAAGAAATATTTTTGTATATTCTTTCATTGACTACTATTACCACATAAAATAACTATGATTATAGATTATATATGTGTATGTTTATATACATAAAATTATCCTCTGTATACATATATATAAAATATACATGCATACAGTATATAATATTTCTCTATAATAGCAGATTTACCTGGAAGTAAGCTGTTTTCTAAACAATATCTTTATACAAATATGCGTGAATTATTCTTATATAACTATCTCCTTATATAAACATATAGAAGTCTAATTTTTGAGAGAATTTATTTGAATAATGGGTCCCTGACTCATGAATACAGGAATAATATTAAGGTAAACTAATGAAAATAGTTCAACAAAACAATTGACAATCTTTTTTGGAATCAAGTTAGACTAAAATATACTGTAGAAAATAGATATGTACACTCAAATTGTACTCAATAAATCTATGGACACCTGTAGACAAAACAAAGAAATTAGAATAAAGAATGTTTTTGATAGAAAAATTTTTTAAATGAATGAGTGTTAAGGTAGAGAAATTATGAGAGATTTTCTATTCTGCAAATGTTTTCAGTAATACTGTTGTCATTTTAAGTTTTCAATTAAAATAATAAATAGAATTAATAACATTTCTAAGGAAAATTTTATAAATGAGGTACATTTTTATTCTAAAAAGGGTTTGACAAAATGGTAAAGTTCTCACAACTGTAAAAAAATTACAAGTCACTATTTCTGGAAGGCAATCATTTTATCTTCTGATACTTGCTCATCACGTCCCAGTGATCCTTTAGATAGATGGGCTGATGGACTTGATGCCCACTGACAGTAAGCCAGCCTCACCATGCATGTGCTGGCCCTGAGAAGCCCATTTATTTGGATTACTGTAGGAGGAAGCATTCTTCCCTGCCCTCATGGAGTAGTACTAACTTACCGATAAGCCTTTCCAAGGAAATTCTCTCTGTGACTATTCAGTCTTTACCTTTCTGTATTTATGAGATGGCTGTCCCTGTAGGACCCAAGAAATATGCCTCATGCTCTTGTACAGATGGACTAACATCTCACCGTAAGGTGTATGTGTACTTGGCACCTACTCTCTAGTTCTCATCTCAGCCTTTGGAGCCTCAATCAAAACCAAGGTAGGAAGATTATCATTTTAAGTTCCTATTACATTGGTTCCTTATAATGTGCTGGCATCTCTGCATTTTTTTAAAATAGGATTGCACTTTTAAACTTAAGGATCTATACAGATTTTGTTATTTCCTCTAATATCTGCGCAGATTGAGTTGCAGTAGTTTTTTTTCTATTAAGACTACAAAATATGCTTTATAAAAAGTGTGTCAAAACAGAATGTCTGATTTCATTAAAATTGCAAACCCAGAGTTCAAGAGCATCCTAAAGATTGTCAATAGAATCAGCTTTAGATTTGCTGAAGTTCAGCTAAAAATTCATAACTGCAATTTGAAAGAGATGGTTGGCAACAAGCCTCACTCCTAAACCTTGTAACTGAAAAGATTATAAATTTTCCTTATAAATTAACTACTTTTTGTCAAAGGCCATATAAATTGGTTTAATGAGAATTTCAAACTTGTGATTGTTGTATCATCTCTTTCATACCAAGATAAGAATGCATTTTTATATAACATTCACACCACTTGGCTGCAGACTATATTTTAATTGGCTTGTGCAAGCATTCTCTCTCTCTCTTTCACATTCTATTTTTCTCTATTCGTTACGTATATGTATACATACATCTTTGAAACAGAACAACTACTTGGGATGGTTAGAGAGCCAGCCTCTCTTTCTTAGAATGCTTTTGATTGGCTTGTAGAAGTTTGTAGGATCATTACTAACCGCATGAATATTTCAGTTCATAGGTGGAGGTAAATTCAGTTTAGTAAAGATAAAAGGAAAGATAATTAGTGATGATAAAAGAAAAATTTCCTCTTGATTTTGCAGTGGAGCCAAAGAATTCTGCAATTTTATTTGGGGATCATGATAACAAGCATATTTGAATTTTTTTAACCTAAGTCTTACTGGCATCTACTAAATCCTGTGTGCTCTGCTGGCATCAGTAAGCATTAGTTGAATTGGAATGGGCAGCAGAAGAGTGGTTCTGGCATTATTATTGGAACATCTGATTGAGTGTGATAGCCTACCACTTTTGGCTGATTTTCTTTCATTTTCGACTGTCCATAGAAGATCAAGTTTGCAAACAGATTTCCTAATATTTGTAAGCTGAATTAGTTTCTGCTTTGTTTCCCAAACTTACACTGATTCTATACCCTTCTTCCATTTCTTACAATCTTTGACACTCTTAATGGCTTCTCATAGCCCCGGGCAATGGGAACACAAAACCCACTTCAACCTGAAAGCTATTAGCAAGGCAGATGGAAGGCAAATCAAGAGCTAGATACTGGGATTTATGGATTTTTCTCCCTTGAGTATACATCAGCTTGACTGGAGAGCAAGAAAAGGAACTTCTCAATTCATACCTAGACACTCAAAAGTATGTGGCAGGAAGAAGAGAGAGGCAACCTCTATGATACAAAACTTGCAGTAACACTTTTTATATTTATCTCCATTACATGGAAGTGTTGAGAGAGGCTTAAGGACTTGAAGGCTTTTTTCCTTTTTTATTTTTTAATTTCAAAATATTAGTTAAGGGGATACAAGCGTTTTCGTTACCTGAATATCTTGTACAATGCTTAAGTCAGGGCATTTGGTGTGCCCATCACCAGAACAGTTGTTCATTGTACCCAATAAGTAAGTTTTTATCCCCTGCTCACCCTCCTACCCTCCCCTCTTCTTGGGTTTTCATGTCTTTTATATCATTTTGTGCCCATGGGTACCCATCTATTAGCTCCCATTTATTAGTGAGAACATTTGGTATTTGGTTTTCCATTCCTGAGATACTTCACTTAGGATGATGGTTTCCAGTTACTCTATGTTGTTGCAAATGACATTATTTCATTCTTTTTTAATAGCTGAGTAGTACTTCATGGGATACATACACCACATTGTCTCTATAAGCTCAGGAATTGATGGGCACTTAGGTTGATTCCACATCTTTTTAATTGTGAATTGTGCTGTGATAAACATTTGAGTGCAGGTGTCTTTATGATAAAATGACTTTATTTCCTTTGGGTAGACACCCAGCAGTGGGATTGCTGGATACAATGGCAGGTCTACATTTATGTCTTTGAGGAATCTCCATATTGTTTTCCATAGAGGTTGTACTAATTTGAAGTCCCACCAACAGTGTATAAGCATTCCTTTCTCTCTGCATCCATGCCAACATCTATTGTTTTTTGGCTTTTAAATAATTGCCATTCTGGCAGGTATAAAGTGATATCTCATTGTGGTTTTAATTTGTACTTCCCAGATGATTAGTGATGTTCAGCATTTTTTCATATGTTGTCATTTGTCTATCTTATTTTGAAAAGCTTCTGTTCATATCATTTGTCCACTTTTTGATCAAGTTGTATATTTTTTTTCTTGCTAATTTGTTTGAGTTCTTTGTAGATTCTGGATATTAACACTTTACCAGATGTACAGTTTGGAATATTTTCTCCCATTCTGTATGTTGTCTGTTTGCTTTGTTGATTATTTCCTTTGCTATGCAGAAGCTTTTTAATTGAATTAAGTCCTATTTATTTGTTTTCTAATAGCTATATTTGCTTTTGGGCTCTTAGTTTTAAATTCTTTGCTTAAGTTAATGTCTAAAAGAGTTTTTCCTACATTTTCTTCTGGAGTTTTTATGGTTTCATGGATTACATTTAAGTCTTTGATTAAAGAATTAATCTTGAATTAATTTTTATACATGGTGAGAGATGAGGATCCTGTTTCATCCTTCTGCATGTAGCTATCAGTTTTTTCAGCCTTCTTTATTGAATGGGGCTTCCTTTTCCTAGTGTATGTTGTTGTCTCCTTTGTCAAAGATCAGTTGGCTGTAGGTAGATGATTTTATTTCTGAGTTCTCTATTGTGTTCCGTTGGTCTAAGTCTCTACTTTTATACCAGTATCATGCTGTTTTGGTTACTGCAGCCTTGTAGTATAATTTGAAGTCAGGTAATGTGATGCTTCCAGATTTTTGTTCTTTTTTTTTTTCACCCACGTTAAACTGGAACTCACTGGAAGCCAGATTTATTCTTTTGCTTAAAATTGCTTTGGCTATTTGGGCTTTTCTTTGGTTTCAAATAAAGCTCAGAATTATTTTTTCTAGATTTGTGAAATTTGGCACTGATAGTTTGATGGGGGTTGCATTGAATCTGTAAATCACTTTGGTCAGTATGGACATGTATGTAGGGCATAAAAATAGCCATGGAAGTAACCCAACTTTAGAGAGGCTTTCTAGGGGGCTGGGTGTGGGAGGGTGGTCCCAATGAAATGTATCAGAAAGTTATTATAAATTCTTGTGAAGCAGGTATGACCGTGAACTATATCAGAAAGTCATTGTAAACACTAATGAAGCAGATATGAATGTGGAGTGTGAGGATGGAGAATCAGACTGACATAACAGATGTAAGTACAAGAGAAGTTCAGAGAGGGACAATTCCTTGTCACACATTGAGTAATGGTCTGGATAACCAATTCATTCACAATAGGTCCCCAGTAACGCAGCTGTAAGAGCTCGGGTTCTGTGCACAGCTCTAGTCCCTTTAGGAAAGAAGGATTCTAGGAAGGAGATCAAAGCAGGAATCAGGTTTGTCAAAATAGTTCAACATGTAATAAGGGACAAAAAATACTGAAGTGCAGAGACCATAAAGTCTTCTGTGCTCATTTCGAAAACAACATTTATTGGGCCTATTGACAACAAGTTCATGCCATGTGTGAGGTGCTGAGGATCCTGATCAAAACATAATTCAGCAAGAATCTGCCCAGGAGTCAGGAAAAGGCTGAGCCTGCAGATGCCGTCACTATCCCGTCCGCCTGTGAGGGTCTGGGGAAGACAGAGGCTAACAAGAGGGAGAGAAGACTGAGACAAAAGCATGTTTACTGTCACGGCTTTTGCTATAGTGAAAAGTGAAAGCCAATTAATCAATTAGCAGTGTTGTCTCCTCTTTTGTTTTGTCCTCACCACCCTTGTCTAGATAGGAGTAGTTTCTCTTCCCTCACAGATGACAGAAAGGGCTCCTAGGAAACTACTGCAATGCTGCAGACTAGATCTGCTCCGTGTGTGCTGGTCAGTTTGTGTGTGTGCGTGTGTGTGTTTTCATGTGTTGAGGCAGGAAGGGATCAGTGGAGAGTGGGGAATAGGATAATAGTGTTACTTCTGGAATAGAATGTCTACATCTACTTCCACCAGAGTACTTGGCTCTGGTGTTATTAAATTTAGATTTTGTTTACATATGCATGTGTGTATGTGTGTGTGTACATGTGTGTGTGTATACATATATGCAGTCATGTGTTACTTAATAACAGAGATATGTTCTGAGAAATACATCATTAGGAGATTTTCCCATTGTGCAAACGTCGTAGAGTATCCTTCCACAAACCTAGATGGTACAGCTTACTACACACCTAGGTTATATGATACAGCCTTTTGCTCCTAGGCTATAAACCTGTACAGCATGTTTTGGTACTGAATAGGCAGGAACTGTAACACAATGATAAGTATCTGTGTATTTAAACATATTTAAACGTAGAAAAGGTACAGTAAAAATGCAGCATTATAATCTTATAGGATTGCTGTTGTATATACAGTCTGTTGTTAATCAAAACATTGTTATGAGGCACATGACTATGTATGCATAAAATATGTAATGTTTATCTTTATCTATCTGTAGTATATCAACTACATGGAAACAAAAGGTAGGACAGTTTTAAGCACTGGGGTCAGCTAGGGAAAAAGAACTGGAGGACTTTAGTGAGGAAGCGGGTGGATATGATTAGGCCATCTGTGTTTGCTAACTGGGGCTAATTGAAGTTAAGCGTCTACCCTACTCTGCAGAGACTGGGAGGTAAGGGCAGGTGACCTATCTTTCTTGATGACTACATTTCAAAATATGGTGTCAAGGTCCTTGAGACAGATATTCTCAGGATGAAAAGTGGGCAAGAGGCTAAGAGAAGATTTACATCTCAAAGAGGCAGAGAAAGAATTTATAATTACAGTTTTCTAAAGTGAATGCTCTAGCACAAGGGAGGTCAGGGTTCTAGTCTAAACCTTTCCAAAGTTTAATAAAGCTGAGGGGAAAATTAAGGCCATCTTAGTTTGTATATAAAATACAAACACACATATATATTTATATGTACATATATATTTATTTATATGTGCATATATATTTATATGTATGTGTATGTCTATCTATATTTATAAGAATATGTGTGTTGTGAGTTTTGTTGAGTATATATTTTGAGCAAGTTGGTGAACCTCAAACATGACTAGACTGCAGTGAATATTCTAATTTTCATAGTAAGCTATAAACACTTAAATATTAATATATTTCTATTATCCTACTTTTAGAAAATAAGCCTTGGTTAAAATCTTAAAAAAAGATAGAAGAGTTAAGAAAGCTTTCACTCAACAGAAGTATATAGACTTATCACTTGATTAATGGCAGTAAAAGATTCATTAAACTCTCCCCTTTCAAGAACAGGTACTTACAAGCCTCATGCACCAGTAATATTGAACAATGCACCATAAATCATGCAAAAACAATGGAATTGCAAATATTTTGTCAGAAATCTTGCAACCAGTACTAAAAATGATGCAGGCATAAAGTAACATTCTCCTGGATAAATAGTAAATGGGTGGTCATGGTAAGAAAAAATAATTAAATCGTAACTAAAATGATACCTAATGCACAAAGAAAAATAAAACCTGTATTTTAAAATCTTAAAAAAATAAAAATAAATAAAATCTTGAAGCAGAGGTTAAAGATATTGGGAAAAAAAGGGACTATTTTGTTTTTACCTTTTAGTTTAGTTTGCCGTGCTCTTAAGTCTTTGTACTTACTATAGTGCTATCTGCACTTAGCAAATATTTGTGGAAAGAAAGAGAACTGGTAAGAAGAAAGGAGGGGGAAGGAAGGAAGGAAAGAAATAATAAAGGTGGAATTGGGCAAATAAAACAATCTCTATGTCAATATAGAAGACAAAAAGAACATAATTTGATATAAAGTATTATCAGATTTAGATGCATGCAAGGCAGCATGACAGGGACTACAAAATCTGGACAGAATTTGATGTAAATTTATACAGTCAAGTAGAAGAGAAATACAACTTCTATCTCCTTGAGAGATAAGAGGACCCGTTTTGTGGTTGTCTCCTGTATTTCTCGTGAAAGACTCCTCAGCTAATCTCAGAGGTACACGTTCGTGGTTCCCACAGTCAGAAGGCCCTGGATGCTATACTGAAACCCCAAAGGACGAGCCTTTCACTGGGTCTCTTATATTTTCAGGAAGACATTCTAAGGAAGGGAGGTGGGGAACCAACTGCCTCCTCCCCTTTTTTTTAAACAAAGAATGTTCTTTGTTGACTGAGAAGTTGAATGCTAGATCATTTTACCTTACAGAAGGAAGAGAAAGAAGGAGGGAAGGCAAAAGGGAGAAAAAGGAGGGCAGAACAAAAGGAGGAGGGAGACTGGACAAAAGGTTCAGCCTTGAAAAGGCTGCATTATGCCCACAGCCAACTGGGCCCCCTTCCGTGACCCCAGGTGGGGTTCCCAGGAGTGGCAGCCTATCTTCCTCCTGTGCAGTGAAAAGACAGACAAATCAAATCACCCCACAGCCCCAGGACCAACGGCCCTCTGGTCCAAAACAGAGAAGAGACAAGTGTTTGTCAAAAGGTTGCCGGGATTTCCCGCTGTGACTGACTCCCTCCTCCCCTAGCGCGGCTCCAGCAACACAAAGTTTTAGCGAAGCTTTCTCAGCCCAGGGAAATAGTTTTCTTCGCCCGCCTCTGGTCTTCTGTTCCTCATCCACTGCTCAGTCCTGTCTCAGCCTATAACTGAATCTTTTTATAAAGTGGCCTCAATCCTAACTACGCAGGCAGGATGGTAAAGAAATACATGGCTGGAACGCGCCGGTGGAACATGCAGAGGGCGCTGCCCATGCGCACCCTTTGCTGCACACCCCTGACATGGGAGCTTGGGCTGTCATTGTCATTCAGTGGTTCTCAGTCTCTTGAGACAGAGAGCAGCGGGGACGCCTTTTCTCTGTGCAGCAGATACGAGGAAGATGACAGGTTCCGATTTTCAGCGTCATTTCAGATTTGATGATAACAATTATGGTCATTGTTTTTGAATTTATTAAAAAATATTCCCTCAGATACCTGATTGTCCCAGATGATAAGCTTTCGGAATCTGAACAATTTGGTCATCAGGTTCTCCTTTGTAATAGTTTCTTATTTGAGTGAGAATAGAGATCCAAGGAATTGCTTCCATAAATATTTTGATTATAATTTGTAGAAGAAAGTTTTTTCTCATATCAAAAAAAAAAATTTGTCATTTACTATATTATGTTCGTTCCTCCAGAGAACCTATTTTTGTGTTACAATAGCTTCAGAGGAACTGATTGTGTTTTAAACACTATATGCAAAATTCAGGAGATTCCTTTTAATTTACCAGTTCAGGTATTTTGTTTTACAACTAAAATTTATCTTTACCACTAATAAATTAATCTTGTTGCAAGTGAAATATTATTTATGAAATATAAGTATTCCCGCTTCAGACACCTTATTTTCTTTGCTAAAGAGAGGAAAAAATTCTGTTTCTTTTTATCTGTTGTAACCACCTGGTCTTTGAAATTTCTCAGTTTGGTAGACTGCCAATGTAATTCATCAAGGTAGCCGTATTATAAGCATTTTTAGTTTAATATTTCCCCAAACAGTTTTATAACTAGGATATTTCTTCTTTTTTTAGTTTTATTTTTAATTGACAAATGATAATTGTATATATTTATGGGGGGCAATGTGGTGTTTTGATATATATTTACAAGGTGGAATGATTAAATAAGGCTAATTAAGAAATCTATTACCTGGAGTAAATAAATCCCCAAACTCAAGCACAAATGAAATTTCTCAATCAGTCCCAACTGGCTGCTAATCTTTTACTTGTCCATTCAGTCAGATGATAAAAAAACACTTCTGCACTGTGCAATTTCTCTTCAAATAAACTTCTGACATTTGTGCTTAACAGTCAAGTTGGATTCAGTGTCCATTAAATTCAGTTCTTTTGTTTCCCTTGCTTATGAGGAAGCTCTGATTACATATTCACAACAATTTTTTTTGAAAGCTGTTTTGCTAGACTCGCAGAGAAAACATTGAGGTTTAGTGCAATGAGCAATAAGAAACTGGAAAGAAATCAGAGATTCTAGGTCTATTTATTTTTCTGAAATTGCTACTGCCTGTGTGGGAGACCAGAATATGCCACCCAAATATGAAGGACTGTTGAGCTGAAGACAGTTGAGCGGAAGCAGATATAGGAAAGCTCTCTGTCCATCCTCTGTTTGCCTAAAAGCAGGACACAGATATACAAAGACAAAAGGAATCCTGATACCCTTTCTGCTAGGGAGAACAAGAGTTAACCACTGATGACAACTTTAGACCTTTATCACCATGGAGATGATACCAGAGGAAGCTACACGAACAAGCTTTACTAACTAGCCTTTATCTGCTATTTGTTTGCCTTCCCCCAAGTTGCCTTCCCTAAAGACTCAAAGCCTTTTCCTTTGTCTTGTCATTTCTCTAATAATTTATTGTTCTTCACTGAAGATGCCATATAAGCTGGAATTCAAAGCCAGCTTTTTGAGAACTACTAGTTCTCTGGGTGTCTTCCATGTACATATTAAATATGCATGTTAATAAACTTCTATTTGTTTTTCTCTTGTTTATCTTTTGTTACAGGGGTCCATTCCAACTATGAACCTAAGGGGATTGAAGATAAACCCCCACACCTGCTATTAAATTAGAGAAAAAGAAGCATGTCTGCTGAAATAATGATTTTCAGAAATTTGTCCCTTGTCTCGGAGAGAAGAGTACTCCTCCTTCTGGATACTCTTCCTTTTCTTTAGCTTTCTGTGAGCGTCCATTGACTGAAAAACAAAATGGCCTCACATTACGCTGGTATTTTTGGTATTGATTCTCATAAGAAAACAGATGAACTAATACATGAACAAAAAATGCACATTGGCCGGCTGTGAAAATTAGTAAGAATCCCCAAAATTAAAAAAAAATGTTTTAGATCAAATATAAAATACATAATCTGTCTTGTCATGTTAATTTGATTTTGAGGATTTATCAAGTAACCATTTTACTCTAGGAAAAATAACAACAATAAAAATCAACTGATGAAATAGAAAAAGAAATATATTTCTCAGTCTTATAAAAGTCCTCATGCTTAATATTTTGCTTTAATTCTATTTGAACTCCTATTAATATATAATTAAATCTCTTTACTGTTTATAAATATATACATACACACACATACATATTCACCACCATAAAAATTCCATATATTTAAAGTAAATTAATGTCTGAGGCATAACGTACAAATGTATTTAAGCTAGTTATTCATATTGTTTCTGTAACCACACTGAATTTATAGTAATGTTTTGATGAATAGAAAGCCTTGGTTAACTAAGAGAGACTTGCTATGACCTGTATTAAATAAACATGTGCAGGCACAATACGCATCTGATTGTGCCTTGTTTTGTTTCAAACAAAAACAAAAAATAATCAAAAAGAGATTTTGATTTAAATAGTAAGAGTAAATGACAAAAGCAAATCCTTGTTCCTTGAAAACAATTGCTACTTTGTACAGTGACTGACAAGATCCATTAAAAATGGAAATAAAAATGTTATTGTGACTAACAAAAAATGTCTAATTCGGATTATATGTTGAAAATAAAACAAATATATTTATAGTGTATATACTAAAATTTTGCTCTAATTCTTTTAACGGGCTTTGGGGTAATTTGCAGACAAATTTGTAGGGTAGTACATTACTCTTATAATTTCTGTATTTTATTTTTAACTTTTGCCATGTGATCTTAGAGAGTAAAAAAAAAAAATCCAAGAATTTTACAAATTTTCCTAAGGGCCATCTCTGATCCTTTGATATTTGAATCAATTCTTTTTGGAAACAAACATTTTTCCTTTCATCATTCTTACTGATTTCCTTTTTCAGTTAACTGGGCTAACTTGGTTACATCTTCATTTAGGAAGAGGTTTTTGTTTTTGTTTTTTAGGGGGAATAGACAGGGTCTTGCTCTGTCACCCAAGCTGAAATGCAATGGCATGATCACAGCTCACTGCAACGCTGAACTCTTGAGCTCAGTTGATCCTCCTGTCTCAGCCTCCTGAGTAGCTAGGATACAGGCACATACCACCACGCCTGGCTAAATAATTTTTTTTTTTTTCATATTTTTGTGGAGACAGGGTCTCACTATGTTGCCCAGGCTGGTCTCAAACTCCTGGGCTCAAGCGATCCTCCCACCTCAGCCTACCAGAGTACTGGGATTACAGGTGTGAGCTACTGTGTCCAGCCTAGGAAAAGTTTTGATAGGATTCAAGTCATTCTCCAACACTAATTTTATGCAATCTTTGACAAGATCTGCAAGTTTACTTTGGAATTACTTGCATTTTATGTCAATTTGATTGTTTGATTTTTAGAAAACTTGGCTATCCATATGAGAATTCCTGACAAAAGACTGAATGAGATTAGATAAGGCACTCATTAGAGATAAACCCACAGAGGGCTGCTTGAGTGAACATTAACTATTTACAAACATTCAGTTAGTTGGTATATATTTTCAAGTTATTCAACTGCAGAGACTTGTGTAATAGACACCCACTATAATGGGCAATCTCAAAACTTAATAAAAACACCACCAAAACATTTAACTTAACTTTCAATGGTGATGATGATCAAATAACTGTAGTAAAATATAAATTCTACTAGCGGCTTTCAGGCAAGATTTATTTGGCCTGCTTTTATTGCCCTTCATCTGTAATTATGGTTTCAATTGGTTTATAAAGGATGGTAGTTTCCATTACTACCATAGGTTCTTTCAAGCTCTTTCTTTGTTTTTAAAATGTAATTATTTAGCAAACCAAAACATTCATTTTAACATGTAAAAGAGCTAATGATGATTATCTGAGACTTTTCAAAAAATGTATACAATGTGAACTATTTGCCTTCAGTCACAAAATTATCATTAGTTTACGAAATATTTTGTATTGTAATGCTAATTAGTTGGCCGTGACATAAAGATTTCAAAAAGGCGGATAGAGATGAGCAAGCTTAGAAAAACTAACCTGCAACCAAGGGAAATTGTTTTACTTTAACAGAAAAAAGAACAATACTCAGAAACAAATTATTGAAGTATTAACTATCTTTTAAAAATCACTGATGAGATACATAGGTTTGAAAACTGATGGTCCTATCTTTCTTAACACTGCCTCCATATAAATGTAATTTTTGAAACATGAGGATCAGTCTGAGTCCCTTTTTCCAAGTGATTTCTTAATATACTTTCTTAAAAAAATAAAATTTTATTTTTACACATTTAGGTTAAAAGTTATGTCAAACATGATGAGAAATCAAAGCATATATGTAACTTAAAACCAAAATAAAATGAAATCAAACATCAGGAATTAATTATAAAGGCTAGTTCCAGGTCAATACATGGAATGAATGCAGGTAGAGAAATTTCTCCCTCTGCCCTTTGCCTACTATTAATAAAATGCTGGACTCATTTAGCTTGCAGGTAATGCTTGAAATTTACAGCTTTATTTTATCTTGCTTTGATAAGAAATATCTCTTATTTAGATTTGGACTTCATTTATAATCACAGAAATCAACAGGAGACACGATTAGACATTGATTTCCATGGTATAGGCCCAGCTGCCAAGTCAAAAGTAATGGCCATTGGGTTCTTTTATTATTTGTTGTTAAAATTTTTAAATAGCAGTGAGACCTCTAGCTAATTGTTTTAAATGTAGTTTCTCATTTCAAGTAGTG
Organism: Eulemur rufifrons; assembly: GCF_041146395.1. Taxonomy (NCBI): domain Eukaryota; kingdom Metazoa; phylum Chordata; class Mammalia; order Primates; family Lemuridae; genus Eulemur; species Eulemur rufifrons. Next base: position 86,962,748 of record NC_090999.1, on the reverse strand, counting down.
AGCTCCTGTTTAAAATGAGCTAGAATAGAAATAAGATCGCTTATGGAAAATAAAAGTTATCCTAGGTCAACTTTAGACATGGCGGCAATGGAATTCTGATAGTGAAGGTGTTTTCAAGTCATATGAATTTATTTTAGGTAATATTCCCCCGAAATGTACTGACTTGAGGGATTCCTGCACTGACAGGGGAGCTGCTATCTCCCCTTTTTCTCCTCTGGCTGCCTCATTGAAGCCTTCGTTTCCTTGTAATTATCCACTTGGGAGAGACATGGAAGGAGGCTGCTGGGTGGAAGTTCTCTCCATCTCTCACCGTTTGCCTTCTCTGTCCCCTCCCCTTCATGCCTCCTGTACTAACTTTATTCATATTTGTTTCTTTTTCCCATCTTCTAGAACAGAGTAATATCGTACTCACAGGCATGTGTATGAAATATATAAATAATAAAAATAGCACTGTTTTCTGCCTAGAGAAAACATGATTTCAGAGTTTTTTTAACACATAATTCCAACTGATTGAAGTTGGTACATGGAAAGAAAACTATTTGCCATCTCATTTCCTGAGATTGGCTACAGTCTTATATTGGCTATGCCCAAAATATAAATAAGGACTATCACAAAATATTAATAGCTTGTAGTGGGCTCCAACACTTGTCAGTCATTTGGGATTAGGAATGCCTTTTTGGTTTTGCACAGCAATGGTGTATAATTGTGTTTGCAGTCCCAGGATGGCCTCAAAAATCTTATTATGAAATCATTTATTAAGCAGTACTATTCAAGAAATCCTTAGATGTCACTATGGTATCATTTCTACGGGAAATATATTTTAAATTTTAGCCTTTGTCTCCAGAAATAGCTCTCTTTACAGTCATTTTCCTCTCTTTTTCCTTGGCTCTCTTGGTTCTTTTGGATTTTTATATTCAACAGTCGTGTGTTTGGAGGTGAGGAAGCTGCTTTTTATTTTCAACAGTCGTGTGTTTGGAGGTGAGTGCCAGCTTTTCATATTCTGAAGTAGCTAAAGTAAATTTTACATCTTCACAATTAAAAATATAGTTATTAGGTTTTCTTACAGTGAAAAATGTGATAATTTGAGGTCAAAGTAGGTTATTTAAAATAAATGGAAAACACAAATAGTTTGAACTATTTAATTTAAAATACACTCATCTTTTTACTGATAGTAGAATGTAAGTTCTTTTCCACCAGTCACACAATTCTTGAGTTTAAGAGTTTCTTTGAACATCCTAGCAAAAGTATATGCAGGGCAACTTGTATGCGTTTAAAAAGGACAACAGAAACTGAGAAATGCCTTGAACACCTGTAAATTTAGATTGTATTCTGTGTGGTGAGAACCCGAAGTCGAGAAATGAGTCAGAGCTCTGTAGTAGGAAGCCATCAATAGGCACAACTGGCACCTGCACAATCAGCCTAAGCAGACTCCTTTTCCTGCCCATCAGCAGCCTCCTGTAAACCTGCAAACTCTCCTCTACTTGTATTCGGTGTTCCATTCTTTCAACAACGTATTTGAGGGGGAGAGGTAGGATAGATGTTAAAATAGAACATCCCTGCTTTGGAAGGGCTGACATTTTATAAACAAGTTGCAAAAAGAATGAGTCATTTCCAGATCTCTTTCTCCTTAGGCCCCATAATTTCTCCTGGTTACCTTGAGTCTGGTTTCTTAAGGGACATTAAGATTATCAAGTATTGACTCCTCTATATAATTTAGTCTGCGTCCTGAAACATCAAGAGAGATGTATCTATCCTTCCTGCTTCAAAGGAAGTGCACATCTCTCTACATTGTGGGTCTGATTCCCTTGTGTGTCTCCACAGGTTGTTCTCCTAATTATTCCTCCTCTTTTTATTAATATCAACTTCAAACTCCCTCTTTCCATGGGCTTCTCCCTTTCTGCTTTTAAAATTTGCAAAGAATTCCTCATCAAAAAAATAAATTCAAACTCTTTATCGCTCATCAAGTATTCAATTTATTTATTTAAAAATTAATAAGTGCCTCTTTAAATGCCAGCTCTGTGGTGGGCACACCTGTTCAAAATGTCCTACCTTTCTCTTTACTTTCTTGGCTCAATGCTTGAGGTACCTGATCTAAAACTGTTTCATCTAAATTCAAACAGTAAAATTTAGCTTCAGATTCTACCACACTAATGATGATTTCCTCTTGTAGTTTCCATATATCCTCTAAACAAATTCTTAGCATTTATCCCATTTTCGCTGTAGAATTTAGCACTATTGACTAACCTTTTGCTTTTTTTGAATATACTTTTGCTGGTCTTTTTCAATACTTCCGTTTTGTTTTTGCATTTTTGCTATTTCTCTATTTTGCTTCCCCTCAAATTACTCTAAGATTCTTTTCTGCTGTTTCTTCCCCTGGAATCTAAATAGAAACACTCCTCAAGACTCCAACTTTGACCCTTGCTCATCTTGATATACTGCTTTCATTGTTTTAACCACTGCTTCTAAGACTCTCAAATGTGTATCTTGAGATGTGATCTCTGACTTTTGCTCCAGATCCATGTCTCCAGTCTCTTTCTCAATTACTCTATTTGCATGTTTTTCCATTAATTCTATAGTCTAAATACCCCAAGTCTTAGCAGATTCTGCACACAAAGTCACACTGACAATAATAACTCAAATTCCAATGGCTCTGACCCCAAGGGGACAACCGGATACCAACGTGTTCCCTGTTGTTCCAGGGTTTCTCTGGGCATCTTCCACACACTCAAAAATCCTTCTGTGCTGTTCTCCTGCTCTGCTCTGATCACCTCATAGATGTTCAATGTCCACAAATCACTGGAAGGAAACTGCCAGTGTTATAAGTGCCCTTATTGAGAACACTAATTACCTTCCAGGTGCTGTCCCCTCTGACCTTCCAGCTCTTCCACACTTTATTCTTTCCCTTGCCGTGTTTTAGTTTTCGTCATAGTTCTTATTACTACTAGACATTATATTTTTCTTTTAGTATTTTTATTGTATAATTTTATTAAACAGGGTTTTGTCTTGTTCACTATTCTATATTCAGTGCTTATAACAGGGTCTGAAACACTGGAGATGATTAATACATATTTGTTTGATTAAGAAATAAGTGAATCAGTAAACTTGGGGTGCCAACCCATAATGCCAAAGTAGTGCCATTTTGACCACCATTTCACTGGTCTGGTTACACACTGATTTATGCACATAATGAGGAGTAATGTCCCTTGCAACACTCTGTCACTTTTGCGACATGCACATCAGCCCTGTGCGTCTGTGCCCCGTGCTCCTATAATTCCACATGCTGGCCAAGGGCCGACTTTGCAAGCAACCCTTTCTAAGGATAGCAGTCTCAGGTCCACCGTGTGAGCATAAAAACAAAGGTTAATGAGGAAAACTTCAATACAGTTACTTAATGGCAAGTATTATACCGAACATATGTTCCAATCAAAATGGTTAAAGTCCTTATTCACACTTGAATGTATGATCGCTAGAGTTTTAGCAGGTTCCTTCTTCCAGCATTGCAGAGGGTTTCCTAGCAATTCTTCATGCCCCAAAGTCCAGTCCTGGTGGGCACTGGCCATGTCAACCAGACAGGGACCAACACTCCGCTACTCCCATCGTCACTGCTCCCTCCATTGCTAATTACCTGTTGCCATCTCAAGGTGTGTTCTTCTCAACCTGTCACTTCTCTCTCCACCAAAGTAACATCTTTCTCCTGAGGATTGGCACACAATGTCCGTCATTTACTCACAAAGAAAGTGAAGATGAGGCTGTAACTTTTAAACAGAATACAGAAAGACTGGAAATAATGAAAAAGAAGTCTGGTACAAATAGACTTTGACAGCTCGAGAATGTGACTACGTGCAGACACCACCAGCCATGCTCCAATTAGGAGCCTTTTCAGGGTGCTGCTTGGCCCAGTTGCCAGCCTGATGCCACTTGATAAAAGAAAATTTACCCTGAAGGAGTAATTTAACATCTCTGTTCAAAACTGCTCCTACGGTACTGAGAGACAAATCAGTTTCTTTGGCACTTCCAATGAAAAGCCTACATCTTCATATTTGTTTTTGTCATTGAATGATTAGCAGTCAGAATATCCAATCTATTTATTTAAAATCTCACTCCTACCTACAGGGATGTGGTCTAGTTTTATACTGTCAGTGTAATAATCTGATATTAGAACATCCACTGAAGTCTGAGTTACTCAGCCTTAAGTACAGCCACGTGTGAGGTATCATCAGTGCAGAACCACACATTTTTAAGTAGAAGATCAAGCTAACAGGCCTCTCCTGTGGTATTTTGTGTCTCTGTTCCTGATGCCCTGTAAGTAACTTAACTCATTCTACTAAGTGAAGTATCCCAAGAATGGAAAAATAAGCACCACATGTACTCACCAGCAAATTGGTTTCCCTGATCATCACCTAAGTGCACATTTGGGAATAACACCAATTGGGTGTCGGGCAGATGTGGGGCGGGGAGGGGATGGGTGTATATATGCATGATGAGTGCGATGTGCACTGTCTGGGAATGGACATGCTTGAAGCTCTGACTTGGGGGGGGTGGAGGGAACATGGGCAATATACATAACCTAAACTTTTGTACCCCCATAATAAGCTGAAATAAAAATAAATAAATAAATAAATGAAATAAAATAAAATAAAAAGACTACATACACACAGTTGTCTAAAAACAAATGATAATGTACAGAAATAGGGAGGAATAAAAGCTATACAAGAAACGTTTCTGCAGAGGACATGTGGTGTGTTTCAGGTCTGCTCACACACTAGCCAAAGCTTTCATCATCACTTGCATTTTCCAAAAAAAATGATAATTCCAAGTTTTTACCTTTTTCAGAGAGAAGAGTGACAAAGTTCTGAAATTGCATGCCTTTGTTGTTTTTTAACCCACAAAATATACCTTATTCACTGGAAAGAGAAAACTGTTTCTCTACTAGACATAATTATGGCTTAAGACAGGACTTAAGAATAATTGCCATTTTGATACAACTGCATTTATGTTTTGTATTTTTTATTTAAAAATCATGAATGAGGAGTATGTCTCCCAATGAGCTCTATGAGACAATATAGACGTACTGTTTCAAGTTTTATTTTATCTAAGTAAAGTAAGCCAAGTAGACATTTTTAAAGTCATGGTAGAATAAAATTTTAAAAATATATATATAACTTAGAGACTTTCAGTTATTTTTAGAAAAGTCCTACGATGAAATTTGGGTTTTTAGTTTAGCTTCAGTATCTTGATTGGAGATTGCTGTTAAGGGGAAGTAAGCATTTACAGATATCCAATGATATTTTGCAAAGTGATACCACTCAGGAGGCAAGAAATTACTATCAGAGAACATAATTTTGATCAGGTTTTAGTTTTATAAGAGTACACTTTGCTGGCTTTTTGCATTCAATTGCCTTATATTGAGATATAAAATAAGGAGTATTTCGGATTTAAAATTTTGATATTCAAGTCTCATTTCCATCTTTGACCTCACAGAAACTTTGCCAATACATTGGATGAATGCTTGCAATAATCTTTAAAAAAACCTCTACCAAATTCAAAAAGAAGAAATATAAAGTGTGCTAAAAAGACAACTTTGCTGAGAGGGGAGGCAAGGTCAGAATTATCTCATTTTGGAACATGTACTGACAGTGTGTAGAGTAGTTGCTAATCTGGAAGTATTTCATGTAAAAGTTTGCCAGTATTATGCTGTCAGGTTAAAAGTTTAGTGCATTAGGGTTTTTTTATAATTACTTTCTAATTAGGACCAAAAAGACAGTTTAGCACTCAGTGTTCACGTAAGCATTTGATTAATTTTTGTGGGAAGTTTCTGACATGAGTGAAAAGAGATGAAAATGACTATTACATTACTGTTTAAAAGAATAGCTCTTAATTATGTCAGCTTCAAAATAAATATTTAAAAAGGCCCACAGCTGTTTATTATTCTAATTCTTGGTTGGTTATAAGCCACAAGTGTAAGATACATGACATGTAATTTGTCTAAAGAGACTTATTAAACAGAAAGTTAAAGGAAAATTGTTTTAGAAAGCTAGACTATGGATTCTTCTCTACAGCAACATTTAGCCAGTGGTTTGAGGTTCAGTTGTGAAGGCCAAAAATGTAGACCAGAAAAACTCAGAGTCTGTGACTTGGATTCATGGAAAGTAAGTTTAGAATCATTAAATTTTCCTGAAAATTGAAATAGTATGTGGTTCCCAAAGATTTTCAAAAAATGCTGGCCAATTGACCCTCAAAAAGGGATTTTCTCCATTTGGCTCAAACAGAAGCATTTAAACAAGACTTTCAGGGAAAATAACCCATGCCAAAGCCCCAAAATATGCTGAATTTAATTTCCCCTTGAGATCCTGAAAAATAATAAATGGAAATATTTATGATTCTTGCATTTTCCAAGGAAAGACTTAGGAGGTAGGGCCCAGAGCATGTGACTGATGCTTTTTTGCATCCATGGAATGTGAGCTCTGGAGTTGGTATTAATTTGAGTTGCAAGAAAAGTGAGATGTGAATTAGTCTACTCCCCAGACTGAAAAGCCATTAATAGCATTAACATTTGTAGTTGTTGATTATTTGCCATATCTTTCTTCCTCTTCCAAAATTTCCTAATATTCATGTAAAAGATGAGATTAATTACTACTTGTGCTCTAAACTTCAGTTTTCTACCTAAACAGAAAAAAATATTAAAGTCATAGTCTATCTTTATTTAGAGTATATGTGTTATTTCAGTATGATTTCAGATTTTGTAATGTGGCAATCAAAAATTATATGTTGAGTGAATGAAGGGCAGAGAACTTCCCAGTTAACTATGTGAATTGCTCAAGTCACTTACCTTCAAGTGACTGTTTTGTAAAGCTTTAGAGATTACTCAACTAAACTTGTGTTCATAGAGATTTTTTTTTGATTAACCCTTTAAGGTCACTTCAATATTTTCTAGTTCTCAAGAAAATTTCCAAAATGGAAAATAGTTTTTGTTACCTGGATATTTATAGTTACTATTAAGAAAGATACAATGTACTTTTGGGTATGTTGATGGTTCGATGGTTTAAAAAATCTGTCCTGAAATAGTACATGAAACTAAATCAGTATTTTTCTTCTTTTTTTGATTCAATGAGAGCCCTTAGTCATTATCCTTTGGTTAAGATTCCTTTTTTGAAATTAGTTCTCTTTAAGCTGCTTATGTGTGCTCTTCTAAGGCACACATTTCTAAGTCTAATAAAGATTATAAACATGATAGAGAGTATTTTGGTTGGTTAATTAAAGAACGCAAGAGTGCAAATCCAAACTTAGCACAAATTTAGGTAGTACTCTTGAAATGATTAATTGTTCTGTGGATAGTCCTCATCTAAGCCAAGAAATAAACTGAAAGATAAGCGTGAGAATCTTCCTCTGCCGATGGTTTTCTCTTCATTTAGAAACTGAGAAAAGCCTTGGCAGCTGTTCCACATAGTATGTATTTATTGGCTTAAAATAAAACAAAAGTTATGCTTGTAATTGTCAGCTGGATCCAAACAAAAAGCCTAATTTTTATGTTCTTTTATTGTTTAAAATGTGTTAAGCTTATGTAAGAAATAGTCATTGATGAAAAGTAATTAGCCAATAAAATTGTGATTGTACCTTTCCTGTGGGTCTTAGAAGAGAATAAGGAGAGATAAGGTCCTGCTCATTGTGGAACAGGTTGGAAGTGGAGGGACCAGTGAGAAGTGGGTTCTAACATAAAGGATGAGAGTGGAGGTAGGAACCAGAAAACCAGATTGAAGCTGAACCATTGGCTTCATGACTTCCCTTTCAGGATGACAGTTCAAGACCCACCTATACTCCCATGGCTTTCCCCAGTAGGAAAATTGAGACTTTCCAAGCTCAGTAGATAATATAGCAAGAGCCATTAACATAGCATCTGTTCTAATCTACATGCACAATGTTTTATTTTAATTCTTCCTTAGACTATAGTTTAGCTCTTGATTGTCTCTTGATGGAAATAGTGAGGTTAATCCAGCCAGCTGGTAAGTTACTAATTTTCATGAATGTGTCAGATTGAAAATGTGACACTCAAGGGGCTTTTTCTTACACTTCAATAGGGATGAATCAATAGCAACCAATTCCTAGACACCCAACTGCCTAAAGCTGACACACTCTCTTTTTTATTTTACACACTGTAGTCACACACCAATCTGGTCTCAAGGACCTCCCATTCTTCTTTTGTAAAAAAATACTCCCAGCACACAAAATGTAAATGCTTGTGCTCACGTCCTGTGTGACTCCATTGCAAGAGAACTCCTGGAAGCTGGGCCTGGTTTCATTTCAACATCACTCTGTATACCTTTTCTCGTTGTGGACTTTGCTTGCATCCTTTCACTGTAATGAACCATAGCTGTGAGTATGACTATATTCTTAGGCCTGTGGGCACTTCCAGTGAATCACTGAGGCTGTGGGTAGTCTTTGGGGCCCTGACATGGAAAGTTAATAAATCTGTAAGTGCTTTACATTAGTTAGACTCTACAGGATCATGAGAAACAATCTTATCCAGAATTCCTTTGAAAGAAGAAGTTTATTGCAAAGCTACACAGGACCGTGAAGAACCAAGAAATGGAAATCATTGTCCTCTTTTTAGCTATTAGTCATTCTGGAACTGAGCATTCTCAGAATGGAGGTATAAAATAGGCATGCAGAGAAACAGAAAAATAGCACATTTTGGTGACTATCTCTTTGTCAGAGGTCCAAGAGACAGACTCTGAGTAGTCATTTTTTTTTTCACCATTATATATAGAGAACCCCTATTGAGCAGAATTTAGGCCAAGCTACCTGAGGGACTGGTGGCCTTCTTCATGTCCAGCCAAGACTTGTTTGTCCTTGAGTTGGGTACAAGCTTCTGAGCTAATCATTTGTGGCTATTATATCAGGGTTGTTATGGCTTCTGTGTCACAAGAATGGCAGAATTAGGAAGAATGAGTCTTTTAGGTTCATGTTTCACTGGTGGGGTCTTCAGTTGTGACAGACACTTAGATCTTCATAGACTTTTAGCCAGCACAGACAGGAAAATGTATAATAAGAATGCTTAGGTACTCTCTCATTATAATGAAGCCAGGTCAGAGGCATTAATTGAAAATGCATTAAGGAAGGGATACCTATAAGGATCTAAGTAAAAATATCTTAATTCTCTTAAGGGTAATGAGGCAGAGAAGTACAGGGTACTGTAAGCTCTCTGAGAAAAAGGTAGTGTCTGTTCCAACCTTCCTAAAACAAAAAGAGTCTTTTGTATTTTTGTCCATCCTTTCAGATTTTGTATAAACTGAATCACATTTTAGTTAGTCTTGCATATTTTCATTATTAACCTAGAAACTTTTCCTAGTTCCCAAATGGACATCCTCACAATTATTATGCTCTGGCACTAGAGACTCATACTAGATGAAAAATTTCAACTTCTGAAGATGAATTTAATAAGTTTAAATTAAATAATTAAGGACAGGTTCGAAACATAACTGATTCCAAAATGATGCTGGAAAAATAAGTAGCAGAAGAGAATGAAATTTGACTGTAAAAATAAATTGTAGCTTTGGAAACTCCAATTCTTATAAAGAACACAAGAGGATCCTAAGCAGAAAGACACTTTCTTTTTACTTATATTCACAGTAAATGACTTGAGGTAATTAAACTAATACAACCTCTGGAAGAAAACCATATAATCAATAGAGATTACTAGAAAAAAAATGGAAATGGAAGGCTTGTAGGGGCTTAAACTACAATGGCATTTTGTGTCTAAAATGCTAATACACTTTGGCAATTATTTATGGCCCTTCTGCTTGGTAATTTGTTAAGCCTTTCCCATCTCTGACCACAGTATATTCAAAAAGAGTCATTTTATTCATGTCAAGGGCAGATAGCTGCTCAAAGTGACCCTGACCAATGAAAGAAATCATCATCGGAAAATAAACTGAAAAGGTAACTAATGAATAATAGATGCTGTAACTATAGAGACCAAATGGTTACCCTGAAAATAACATCATGAGACTAAAAGGCAAATTCATGGAAATTCAACCTGCAGTACGGCCCTAATTATGCCCAACTGAGATTCTAGATATCATGGAGCAAATACAAGATATGTCATTGTGTTCTGTCTGAATTCTTGACTCACAGGGTCTATGAACATACTAAAATTGTTGTCATTTTGTATACAAAGTTTGAGGTTGTTTCCTGCATCGTAATAAATAACTGGCATGCTAGATTGTAACTCTTCTCCCTTAGTTTCCTGGGATCTTTTTAACTCTTCTACATTAACAGTCCTTCATATGATCAAATCTTTTGTTCACATTGTACACTCAACAAATGATCAACCAGTGCTTACTTATAGCCTATCAGAAAAGTGGAAACGTAGCTTTAATCTCCAAAGGCATAGTTTATGTGGGGAAAGATTTCCTGTGAAATCTACTAATTACATCACTAGACTGAAGAAATCCCAACAGAGCCACCCACGAGGTTTTGGTTGGTGAGCAGCATGGTGCCCCCATGCTTGGATATGCTGCCACCACCCTCTGTTTGCCAGACTTTCTAACAACAACAAAGTTGCAGGCTGAGCAGCCTTTTCTAGAGTAATAAAGAGAGTTGTAACAACCAGGACAAAAGCAGCCTGAGGTTTTACAAAAGCCCCTTTAGTCCCACCAAAAAGCCTTGTTTCCTGAGGTAGGCCATTCAACAAATTTCATGCTGGCTAGCTAATCAAACACTATGATAGCATGAACACATACTGTTATTTTATTTTATTTTTTGATATTTACTTCTGTCTTTTCTATCCCCTCCACAAAAATAATTCATTTATTCACTCAGCTAGCATTTATTGAAAATTTTCTCTGTGTCAGGCTCTATTTCTGACCTTTTGGAACTTCCATTCTAAAGTGAGATTCATGGATGTCGGACCAGTACCGTCGTCTGAAGGCTCTCCCTGCCTACTTCTTCTGCTGCTTCCTTCTTTACAGGCACTACCTCTAATTAATTCTGACATCTCCCTGTTTCCCAGAGGACCCAAAATGACTCAAATGCTTTTCCCAACTTTGGAGGCCTGAATAATTCTTATTCATAATAAGTACAAAAGAGGCAAAAGCTGAGGAGCAAATTTTTAACAATGCAGTCTTGATAGAGATAAAAGAAAGTGAAGTAATGTATTCTCCGTCCTTCCTGCATTATGGGGGACAGAGATGACACTTGTGTAAGGATGCTGATGGTTGAATTGATCATTCCACTATGACTAAGCTTATGCACGAAGTAATTATGACCAAATGCAAGACCATTTGTGCCCGACTTCTGGGAGAGCGTGAAGACCAAATCCTCAGTGCCTGTCTCAATGGTACTGCACTGAATAGCCTTTCCAATTTTTCCCTCGGAAGCATTAAAGTTACTCATCACCCCAGGGACCAGTAACATCTCAGACCAGGATTCCATTATTTCTACCTGTTTTTCAAGACTGGAATGGTGCCATTCCTCTGTGTGTGTGTGTGTGTGTGTGTGTGTGTGTGTTGCAATTAAAGGCTATCTACTTGATTTACTATTTCAATTTTATTTATCTTCCAGTGGTTTGTCTAGAATACCACTTAGTTGAGGACAAGAAAGGGGTCTGGCCTTTTTCTATATTATCATCACTTATTACAATGGCTGGCATGTGGTCTGTCCTTGACATATCTAAGTAAAGTGAAAAGTGTTTCATTATCTGACTTCTTATCATACCAACTCTCTCTTTGTTGAGTTGTATTTTCCTTAGGTAATGACTTTGCTACCATAGATACCTATTTGGAGGTTTGAGTTAAAAAAAAAAAAAAAAGAAGAAGCAACAGCAACAAAACCACATTATGTTATTGTAATGTGATATTTAAGGCATTGCGTTGCTCAATGATTTCTGTGGTAATAGACGTGTCATTGCCAATATATATTGAGGAAAATAATGTTTCTATGAACAAAGATGGTATTTAGATTTTAGAACATTATTTATTAGCCATACTTTCTCCAAAGGTATCTTTGATTGCTTCCTGCTGTATATAATATTTTACATGGTTTCATATATTGAAACATAGCATACTTATTTTATATTCTGTTTGATAATTATAGTATTTTAAGTCTCTATGAGTCTGATATTGCTATCTTCTTCATTAAGTCTGAGGGTTTTACGATTTTTTAAAAATATGCAATCATTTTTCTTGGAAGTTTATCAGTGGGGATTCTCTTATGCTTGAATTGAAAGTGGATTCCCATGGAGCAGATTTATGTTTGCTTCTGCTAGGCGTTTGAAAATATTCCTTTCCAACTAGGAAAGGAATTCACAACTTGAGTCTCTCAGGTTATGTGGATTCAGATGCAAATTTAGCTGAGAACCAATTAATCCTTGCAAATCCTTAGGGAGCCGGTAGTTTTCCTCCCCTTAGTCAATGACTGTTTTCAAGGCAGATTATTTTCCTTGCAGCACACTGGGTATGAATCTGTGTTTCTAGGACTCCCTTACTCTGATGTCATCATCAAAAGATTCTACAATTTGGGGAGGCTCTGGACTTTCCCCCTCACCTCTAGGCCCTGGGAAACCATGAAAAATCAAGTCGCTGTATTAAATTGGGCAACTGTCCTTAAGGGAAATGCCAAATTTATGACTCCACTTATCTTCTGGACTCTATGAAGCAGGGATTGGCAATCTTTTTCTGTCTAGAGCCATACAGTAAATATTTTAAGGTTTGCAGTCCACATAATTGTAGGCCACATGATTTCGTTGCATATTCCTTTTTTTTGTTTGTTTGTTTTGTTAATAATCCTCTAAAACTGTAAAAATCATCCTTAGCTGTGGAGACATAAAAACACAGGCCACAGTTTTGATTTGGCCCATTGCTCACCGACTCCTACGTAAAATTCTAAATTCCCCTTTCACTTACTTTTTGCCCTCAGAGATCCTTCACAGTTCACTGATATATTTTTAAAGTCTATAAAATATATTTTTTTCTGGCATTTTCAATAATTTTCAGTTGAAGTGTCAGTTAGGCTATCCAGTACTGCTGAGAATAGAAGTTTTATTTTTATTTTATGCAGTCTATAAATATTTATTTAGATTATTGCTCACATTGCCATTTTCTGTGCTTGCCACACTTTCTTCTCAGACCTTCTTTTTGGCATAACCTTCCTTTTCTTTCAGATGTATCCTTCAACTGTTGGTCTGTTGTTGGTCAAATTCTTGCAGTGTGTATTCTTTTTAAACAATTGTTTCACTCGGTATGCAATTAAATGTTCACTTTTATTTTTCTCAACTCTTTGAAGATATTGTGGGTTTCATTTTATTTACCATGAATGGAATTTATTGTGCTTTGTGATTCTGGAGATTTATATATTTTTTTATGAATGTGGCGAAAATCTTAGCCATTATCTCTCTGAATTACCTATCCTTAATTCTACTCTTCTGTCATTCTGAAACTCCAATTAAATATATGTTAGACCTCTCAGAGTCCTCTGTGTCTTTTACTTTTTCTTTTATTCTCTCTCTCTTTTTCTTTCTCTATATCTCTTTCTCCCTGTACTGCTCCTTCCTTTTCTGACTTTCTGGTAATTTCCTCTAACTTATTTTCTATTTCACTCATGCTCTCATTGGTTACTGTTCTGATGTTTAATTTATCGCATGTATCTTCATTTATGCAAATTTTATTTTTTTACATTCTAACTCATCATTTTGGGTGGTCTCTCAGTTGTTCATGTTGCTGGTTTTCTCATTTACACCTTTAAAGACATTAAACATGCTGGATTTTATAGCTTGTGTCTGATAATTATATTATTATTTGCAGAGTCTGAAGGTGTGGATGGAAAAATCCAAACTCTGAAATATTTGAAAGAAGTTTATTCTGAGCCAAATTTGAGGACCATAGCCAGAGCCACTCCCAAAGAATCCTTGAGCAAGTGGACTCGCTGGGTTACAGTTTGGTTTTATACATTTCAGAGAGACAGGGGTTACAGGTAAAGTCATAAATCAATACATGAGAGGCATACATTGGTTTGGCCCAAAAAGGTGGGACATCTTGAAGCAGGGGGGTGGGGGGGTGCGGTGCTTACAGGTTATAGGTGGGTTTGAAGATTCTTTGGCTGACAATTGGCTGAGAGAGTTAGGCTTTATCTAAAAGACCAGAAAGGAAATGCTTAATTTAGGATAAAGGTGTAAGCACTCTGGGAGGTCCAGACAGGAGAATCTTTCAAGTTAAGATAAGGATCTGCTGGAATACTCAAGTTAAGATGGGGGCTTTCTATCTTTTAGGTGATGTTAATGCTATACTGGAAGGAATCAGCTTGGGAAGTAAACCACACTATATTTGGTTAACAAAACCTGCTTAGTGGGAATTTACCATTTGTGAGCATGACTCATCTGGCCTCCTTAGGAAGGAATTTTGAGCAAAAGAAAAAGATCAGAGTTCAGTTCTCAAAGGTATATTTGTGCTATTGGCTATTTTGGCCATTCTATTTGATGACGCCTTGTTTTCTTTTCCTTTTTTCTTTCTTTATTTTTGGTTTGGTAGTTTAGTGGTTTTATTGGAATGTTCCATGTGGTAATTCAATGTTCAATGATGCCTAAAATGAGAAAGTGAGCTTTTGCCAGGTCCCTGAGTGCTTACCCAATCCAGGAAAGTTGATTTAAATTAATTAATTTATTAATTGAGGGTTTTTAAACTACATGAGTAGTAATATTTAAAGGTCATTCCTGTATTTGGTTTTACTTTTGGATACAAATTCTCAGAGTAGAATGTTCTGTATCACTCATAACCAAGGCAGAAATCAACAAATATTTTCGCTGTCTCTTTTGGCAGAGGTTGATCATTTTCATTGTTTACTTTTTTATTGAAGGTGAATCTGTTCAGACTCTCCATTAGCTTTTTATAATAAAAGCTCTTTGTTACTACAAATCTGCAAATGTCTCCAGGTGCTGCTGTCTTCAGTGATTTCTTCCTGCTTTGTTTCTGTTCTCTTGAGACCTTATTTTTTCTTTATTTCCTCAGCTATACTTTTAAAATAGACCTTTAATATTTTCTCTAGCATATTTAGGTGTTTGAGAACATGAAAATTTTCAGGAGTTTTAAAATCTTCTGGTAGATATCTAACTTCAATTTTTTTTTCTTTAGAAAGTACGAAATACTTAAGATACAGGTTCTAATTTTTTATTGGAGTTAGTTACTATTGTCATGATTTTAGGGAAGTCACTTATACTTAGAATCTGTTTCTTTATCAACTCAATTAGGTTCCTAAGAATACCAATCTCACAATACTGTGGGTTGGTATATATGAGGTAATGAGTGTTAACATAGTTTTCTAAACCATAATGCACTACGCAAGCATTAGGTATTATTATTGTTATTGTTATTATCATAATCACCATTATCAGCATACACCAATCAGGTACTCTAAGCCAAAAACTGGAACTATTGCTGATATGTACTTATAAACTCTAAAAGTTTCTGATACAGAAAAGTAAAAGTATTCCTCCATGGGCCTTATGAATTTGGGGGGAAATAAAACAAAAAATCCACAATTAAAAGGGAAACTTATTTGTTTTTATTTATTTATTTGTCACTTAGCAAAATAAGTTTAAATAAATAAAGTTTAAATAAATAAATAAAACCAACAGTTTTTTGCTAATACTATTATTAAATTTGTTAATGTTCCAGGGAAGAAAACCAAAAAATTCTCTTTCCTAAGTCAAAGTCAAGCACAAATGTAGACTTTCTCAATATAAAATACTGTTTCCCAAGCAAGGTAGAATTAAACTCTCATGAGTAGTTTGAGACAACATATTCAATTATTATCTGCATATTGTAACATGTAATGCAATTTATTACACAACTTATAAGACTTTTACTAATACTTTTAATTCTATAGTCTATCTTTTTCTTATTTCCCGAAACAGGTTTGCATGTAATTTTTAATTTTAATTATTTGCACTATTTACAATGATGTATAGCGCTTCTGTGCTGTATACATTATTTATTTGCCCGAATAAAGGATTTACTGCTTCACCTTCTGGCAAGGGCAGTACAGGAAGATAGACTTTTTTCTCAAACATAAATTGTTGAAAGTTCATCTGGTTACAAATATGCTTTGTTTTATGATCACATGGATGTAATTTGGGGTTTCTGTGGGAAATATTGTTGCAATGTTTATTTTTTGGTTAATTTTTGGTAAAGAACCAAAATATTTAATATCAATGCCAGAAGGAATCTGGTCAACTTAATTCAGTAAGAATTTCTTTTAATTGGGTACATTTAGAAAATTTATGACAGGGAAAATAAGACCTGCTTCCAAAGAACAAATGCAAGACAGCAAATCATTCTGAATCAGAATTACACTTGAAATATGTTTGAAAAGTTTCTATTTGTTTACCTTTAGAAAGGAATTTTTAAAATCTTCCATTTCAAAAACACTAATAGAAATAACTAACACTGTTTGTCAAGTACACTTCCTGGCACTTTATTATGTTAATTTACTTAAACTTCCCAATAAGCCTGTGTGCCTATTTCCTATAGATGGGGAAACAAAGAATATTGTGTAAATAACTTTCAAAAGGTCACTTCCATAGTAGGAGATGAAGTCAAAATTTGAACAAGGCTCTGGTGTTTGTGGAGTTTGCTTTTTTTATTTTTTGAGACAGAATCTGACTCTGTTGCCCTGGGTAGAGTGCAGTGGCACCATTGTAGCTCACTGCAACCTCAGACTCCTGGGCTCAAGTGATCCTCCTGCCTCAGCTTCCTGAGTAGCTGGGACTACAGGCACGCACCACCATGCCCACCTAATTTTTTCTATTTTTAGTAGTAACAGGGTTTCACTCTTCCTTAGGCTGGTCTCAAACTCCTGAGCTCAAGAAATCCTCTTGCCTGGGCCTCCCAGAGTGCTAGGATTACAGGCGTGAGCCACCTCGCCCAGCCTGTGGAATTTGCTTTTAACCATTCTCTATATTGCCGCCAACTAAGTCTTTTGAAACTAGTTTTTTATTTTCTGTTCATATTAATATAGTACTCATTCCTTTCCTGATTTTTAAATGAGAAATGTTAAAGATATTTGAATTTTATAAAGCTGCTTGATAGCTTAAATGAATTTTTATTGATGTAACTTCAGTAAATATAATGAAAAATTTGATGCAATTTAGAGGAAAACATTTTTGTATATGAGGACAAGCAGGAAGCATGTTCTTACTAAGAGGTAGTTCTTGAATTTTGCAGCTGTTCTATAGCATCACAGTCATGAATCTGATGTCTCTTTAAATGCGTTGAAGACAGCCTTAATATTCCCCTCTGCTCTACTAAATTTTAGACAGCGTTTTTGACTTTAGGCCCCTGACCTCCCTTTTCTGGGAGCATTTACCTATGAAAACTTTCCATTATAAATTCTTCCTCTGCCTCTTTGAGATGTAAATCTTGTCCCAGCTTCAAGCCAGTTTTACAACCCCAGAATGCATTTATCAAGGACCTAGGAGCCATCCCTTTGAAATATAATCAAGAAAGATAGAGTCCCTGTCTTATAGTCTCTGTGGGAGGGTAGAAGCCGATTAGCAAATACAGATGGCCTAATCACATTGACCAACCTCCCTTCCCCCTATATCCTCTAGTACTTTTCCACTAGCTCACACCAGCATTTAAAAATCCTCCTACATTGTGTTTTAGTAGAGTTGAGTTCAAGCTCTCTATGCAATTGCAGTAGCCTTGACCGTTATTTCAATTGACTTGAATAAATTATTCCTGGTCATTTTTTAACAAGTTTCCAGTGTAATTTTTCTTTTACAAGGTCAAGGTATCCCTCCATACCTCCAAATATGAGATCAAACTGTAGAGCTGGACTGTTTTTTAAAGAAAGATTTATGTAAGTTGTTGACTATTTAGATATTCTTTTTTCATTTTTAGTCATTATTTTAGCTAGTACTATCTGGTAATTTTTCTTTGATGTGATTCAGACATTGGAAACTCAGATAAAATACGATGTTAGTGGAACACAGCAAATAAGAATAATTTCCTAACTGATAGAAATATTCAGTTTTGTCAAATTCAACAAGCATGAATATTAACATCCATTCAACTAATAGTAATTACTCAGTCATCAGGCATATGTGTTGGACTTATAATGACTAACAAGTGAGAAAAATTCCCTCACCTCAAGGAACTTGCATTCTATTCATATATTATGAGTAACACAAATGTAGCAGAGGTAAAGGTCTGAAAAAGAGCAGTGAAATGTTTGCTAAGTTGTCTCTTTAAAACCCCCCACCCTTTTTGGGAATTAAAACCTGCATTCCTTTCTGAGTCCAGTAATTAAAGGGGCATAAAAATGTTCTTTGCTATTTGTTTTCTATTAAGAGTATCTTAAACCACAAGAGATGGCACAACAGAATTGTCCGGACAAGGGTCACAAGATTGTCATCGCCAGAGATAAGGTTGACTGAAACCACCAATTATAGTTAAACAATAGCCCAAAGCCATGACATGTGACACTGGTCACACAGACCTGAGCCCAAATGCTGAAACCCCCCTTTAAAAAGCCCTGTTTTTTTGCTTATAGGCAGGATGGTGGTCTTTGAGATGCTAGTCTGCCACCCTTCTCATTTGCTGGCAAATTAATAAACTTCTTTTTCTTTTTCCTCAAATCATTGTCCTCATTCTTTGCTCTCATTGATTCGGCTTTGGGGACAAGTGCCAAACTTTCAGTAACACAAACAAAAGAAGACCCGCACTTCACATTGTTTAAGGATGAGTAAAATCCTAAACTGAAAAGAATAGGCATTAAATCCTTGAGCATTTAAGATGTATTAGTACATATATGAAAATAAGATAGGATTGGTATTCTCTGTGTATATTTTCTTCCTTTATGTTTTGCTCCTATTTTCTACAGAAGTTCATTAACTGCTGACATATACTTTGTCAATTATGACACCCAATTTTGGCTTGACATGATTTGCCCTCTCCAAATCCTTACGGCTGCTAAGTGGAGCAGAATGCTGAGCTGGCTGAAGAAAGGAAAACTCACATTTTAGTAGGATTCTTGAGGAGACAAACATATCTTTGGGTAAAAAAACAAAAAAAGAAAAAAAATTCACTATAGGGAATGCAAAATTAAGGAATCTTTAAGAATTTGTCCAAAAGTCAAACTTCTTATAATCTTTGATATTTTCCTGATAATATCTTACTTAACGTATAAGAATTCCTGGAATTTTGTTTCTTCTATTTTCACTATCTTTACATCAGCCTTGTATTTGTCTGTCTTTCCATAGAACACCTAATTCATCTAAATGCTACCATATTTTTGAATTGTCATAAAATCATCTTGCCAAGTCAATAATGGTTTTTATTTCCATTCACATCTTAAAGATAATACATGCTCATTATTGAATATATTACAAACTGAAAAAACTTTTACTTTTTTTGTATGTGTGCTGCACAAGGATGACATTCCAGAGATGTCATTTCTATGACATGATAGTGTACCTTAAAAAACTGTAATAATTAGAATAGACACCACTGTCTTGGTTTATGAGTGTTCAATTATGAGAAAAGACAAGTCTGCAACTAATTGTTTTTCAGGAAGATAATCTATTTCTGAGAGGAATTCTGTGCAAAACAACTTTGTTCTGCTATAAGCTTTAAATTAAATCATGTTACCAACAACAAAGTTATAGCCTATTGATTTTCTTAGCCATTAATTCACTCAAGGCATTATCTAAGTCTCTACAACATTTAGCTATTTTAATTTACTTATCAAAGCTAAAGATAATCTGCTTCCTTTACCCTTTCAGTAGGCAAATCAACAGAGTAATTTTCTCTAATCAGATAGTACGGTATTGCAAAGAAACCCATCTCACCATTCTGGCTGGTACCTTCACATAAACCAACAACCAAAGAAAAACTCTTAATAAAATCATTATTTTAGTTTCATAAGGGTGATTGAAAATATGGTGAAACCATTGGTTTGTACATCAGCATACCAATGACTTCTTTGTTTGCTCTGTGCCTGTGTCTTTGTGTTTCTGTGTGTGTATCACAGCAGTAATGGTTAAAGTATTGAAGTATATTGGGTTGTCCTTATGTCTAAACCCTGAATTTGACTGGCATAAAATTCAACTTCTATGACAAGGAAAATGCAACTTTTCCCCAGGTATATAAATCTAAATCCCCTGTTAAGATTTCAGCATTAGGCTTTGGATATATTGCTCTTTAGCCACATTACCATGTAAATTCACTCATGCTTGAGATTTTAACTTTAACCACCAAGGTGACACCCACTGTTCTATCTAGCCTTGAGCCTCCTCAAATCTCAGCCTTGTAATATTATAATTGTTACTAATGGAAATAGCAATGAAGACATCTTTTATATATAACCTATATTTATAAAACTTGGGAAAATAAGTTCATGCATATTATCTTGTATCATCTTTGAAATACATTGAGGTTGGTTGGAAGGTAATTTTTTTCCTGATATGTCATCTAATTAGATGCCCTAGATTACCTCAAGCCTAACACCAACCAATTAACCCCATTCCTCTCCCCACCCATTCATTCCTATCAGAGGAATCCAGGCTAGATGTCTTTGCTGCTTTCTCTGCCTTTCACTTGCTCTGTAAGTATGCTCTAATGTTTGTATGAGGTGGTTCTTAATCTGTACCTTCTTTACTTCCACATCCCTTCCCCACTTTTGGTTTTCATCATTGTGCAGTTAACTCATTCTAACAACTTCTGGATGGTTCCTTAACTCTAGAATTTTCTCTATTCATATTGCATATTGAAACCAAGCCATCTTCCTAGTCTGACCATTTCAGCAGAAGGCACGTTCAAAAAAAAAAAAAAAATCATTGTTTTTTTCATTTTCCTTTCTTTATTATATCCCAACATGGCATTCTAAGTTCAGTCCAACTTGACTCTTGAGTATTGTTCTTACACACTCGTTTCTTTCTGCACCTGGATTTGGCATATGATGCCTGACTCACTTCACAAGGTCTGTTCTGATCCATACCTTAAAGCTGATGGCTAATTCCATTCTCAAATCCTCTGGCCAAAACTTAACTCATCTTCCAGACCTAAACTTTTATGCTATAGAGAGGTTAACGCTTCATTTTTCTTTATTGTAGCTGTCTTCTTACACTCACTTAGAAGTCATATTGTAAATAGTATTCTTTCCTGTGTAGCGTGAACCATCTGAATTGTATGTTTTGGAAAGCTAGATGCTATGTTCTGTGAGGCAGCAGGGAAACTGTTTTCTCCTTCACTTTCTTCCTCATGCCTGAATTTCTATGATTGGTTAAGTTTTAACTTGCTGCATGGACACTCATTGGCATCTAGATGCTGAGAGCTTTGTGTTTGGTTTGCCTTTAACTATGGACCTGTGGAGACAGGGCATCCCCTGCCCTCAGGCTAACAATTTGCCTCAAGTTTGAAATACAAGCATTGTGGCAGGTGGGACTGCAAAAGCACTGTAGTCTAGCATGGGCATACAAATGGATTTACGTAAAGTGGACAATACACTCAAAAATGTCAATGAAATGCTTTGTTTTCTTTTCTCAAATTGAGTAACAATTTCACAATGAGTGTGATGTGCATATCTATTTCTTTGAGATGATTATTGAACATATCAGGAGCTAAGATGACGTTAAACATCATACACAAGATTATAGTCTTAGGCACAAAACCAAAACAGCTTTAAAGAGATGAAAACTTTCAATATTCCAAAGTACCTATTTTTTCCAAATGAATAAATTAAAATAAAAATGAGTATTTGAAAACTCTCTCTTTCCTAACATATATTGATGACAACTATGGAAAAGAAGGCACTCTATCAAGCACCAGAAAACTCTAACGTGACTTGGCCTGACTCGAGCACTTGATTTGGAGGTTGAGGGGCAGCGAGGGAAGTGGGACCCGGAGCGTTAGGAGGAGAAGATCAGTAGGCTTCCACGTTTTTAGCGAGCGCTATGAACTGCAAAAGAAAAAAAAAGTGTTTTTATAGCGACATTTACTTTCATTTTAAGGAAGCTATTTTTTTCAATTCCATTCCTTTTCCTAATCTTTTTCTTTTGCAGTACACACAACATAACATTTCTTATTTTAACCATTTTAAAGTATGACGTTCAATGGTGTATATTAATAGTAAATTCACGATCTTGAGCAACTATCACCTCTATCTAGTTTCAGAATATTTTCATCTTCCCAAAAGGAAACCCTGGACCCCTTAAGCACTTATTTCCTATGTCCTCTTCCACCCAGCCTCTAGCACCGCTAATCTGCTTTTTATCTCTGTGGATTCAACTGTTCTAGATGTTTCATATATGTGAAATCATGCAATATGTGGCCTTGTTTATCTAGCTTATTCTGCTACAACGTTTTCAGGTTCATTTCTGTGGTAGCAAGAGCCAGTACTTCATATCTTTAATGGTTAAATGTATTCCAGGGTCTGGTTATACCCATCTTGTTTATCCATGCATCAGTTGATGACCTTTCCAGTTTTTTCTTTTTATTTCCTTTTTGGCTATTGTGAATAGTGCTGCTATGAACCTTTGTGGACAAATATATGTTTAAACAACTGTTTTTGATTCTTTTGGATATGTCTAGGAATGGAATTACTGGGTTACATGGTAATTCTCTGTTTAACTTATTGTTACATTGTTTTCTATAATGGATGAATAATTTTATATTCCCATCAGGCACATGTTACAGTTCTAATTTCTCCACTTCCTCACCAACACTTACGATTTTCTATTAAAATAATTTGTTTGTTGTTTTTTAATTATAGCCATCTTAGTGTGGGGAAAGTTCTGTAGTTTGGACTCGCATTTCTTTGCATTTAGATTCCCCAATCTCATTCTTCTCCCCTGATTTATTACTATCTTTCTCATCTCTATCATTTTAGGCAATAACGTCTACTTACTCATTGAGATTAATATTTTATCCAGAAAGGAGAGACAAACTGTCTCATTCCATTGTGATGACTCTTTTTCCTATTACCTTAATTATCTCTCTTGAAGTTTTTTTCTTTCATACACTCCTCAACAAAGTAGAGAGAGGCTGAGATACTTGCCTATGATTAGATAGTTAGCAATGGAAACCTCACTTTTTCAGGTTATTTATATGACCCAAATTTGGTGGGTCAGGGGTGGTGAGTGAGGAAATCTCAGCTTTGGGAAAGGCCTTTTCTGTGTGGGGGAGGGGCGGCTGGGGGCAGTGGCCGGGACTTTGCTTCAAGCCACACGATTCCCTGTAGCTTTCCCTTGAGGTGCAAAGGCAGCAGGCGAATTCACTTTCACTGCCTGTTCCAGGCTAGTCTTTGTTTTTACCCTGAGTTTTATATTGTTTATAAGTATACACCACTTTCAAAAGAGAAATGTGATAAATGTGACTATTGTTACAAAGAAAAGTTCAAACAACTTGTTCCCAACCAGATTCCCCTCTTGTTCCCACGGCCTCAGAAGGTAATAATAGAGTAGACTCACCATAAACAACAGTGTATGTTTACTGAACATAACATACATGCACACCTCAAAAGATGAAGCAAATTTCATTTGTGATACTTCAAACTTTCTCATTGTACACAAAGGTCCTGTAGATAATTACTGCAGTTAATTAACTATGGATGTAATAGGATACTTTGGAGAGCAATTAGCCACTTCACTGTCATCTGAGAGCAGAAGAGACAAAGAATGTACACATTAGAGTGCTGTCATTGTAATTATTCAAGGTTATTGTAGAGAGTGCTTATCTATATTGGATGTTAAAATGATCCTGTCTCAACATAGGAAAATTAGTGATTCCTGTTTTGATATTTTTCAAAAATACTGCTTTTATTTTACTCAACCAAATGTATCTAAAACTCTGAGGCAATCCTAATAACACTAGGTAAAACTAAAATTGTTAAGTAACCCTACATGCTGTTAAAAACAAATTATTGAAAAAATTTAGGGTTCATTAGAGTTAATTCCAGAGAATAGGAATTTAGAGAATTTCACTTTCTAGTTTATTCTATAGAGACTCTAAAAAAATGTATACAAATATTTGTATCTTGAAGATAATGAATTACTTTGGGATACCATTTAGTAATATACAAAGAATTTGCCACTATTCAAAATTCAAAAATTCTGCTGTCCATTGGCTATAGAAACAAATCATTAAGGAAGAAGTTAACCTTATGAGAATTAAGTCTGACCAGTGGTCATACACTGGAGTTAATATTTACCATTTCCATGCATGGAAAGTTGCTTTCTTTTAGAATTATTTTCCAAACTGTAACTCACTTGCTATTTACTGGAAAAGACAAAGTATAGCAGAATTCATTAAGAAAATGAAAGAACTATGTGTCTGATTATTTCTGGCATATTATACCCTGTAGATATCTTCAAACAAAAGAATTATGTATATTATAGTAAAAGAATATTAAAACAGAGCCAATTAATATATTCCACAGAGCTGTATTTTATAATTTTTTTGTTGGGACAGATCAAAGTTCTATGTCAGGACCTTTAGCAAAAGTTCCCCAAGTGCTTCAGAGAGTGGGTGTGCTGAGACAGTTTCCCTGGTGAAAGGCCAACAAAGCTAGGAACAGTGATGGGCTGAAAAATGCTTTTGGTTGCAGAGTGAGGCATGTTCTTCACAGTGGCAAGGTTTGTGCAACTTCACTTATTTTTGCTTCCTGGTGATCCACATATTCTTATATAAAATAATGCTCTTAAAAAAGAGGGATCAAAAAAGATGTTATGAGTGTGAAGGGCTTGTTAATATTGCCCATTTATTCATTCACTCACTCATACAACAGACATTACTGAGCATCTACATGGGTAGAAATGTTAGAAATTAATAAATCATGATGCTTCCTCTAGATTTTTCTTCAAAGAGTTCACAGTCTAGTAAAGTGATGCAATCAAATAAGTACATCAGTATATTATTTTATAATGAAGGTATTATAAAGGAATAGTAAAAACCTCAGGACCCTTCCCCCAAATTCATAAGGCTGTGAGGTAGATAGCAAGGGATTTTGGGTCTCCTAGGGAGAAAGTGGGTCCCCTTGTAGTTCACCCCCACCATGGGCTTTCAGAGAGGCTCATGGGAGACCTGCATGCACAGTAAAACTCAGGTCATATAGCTCCCAGCTGTCCATCAGAGTGGTTCTCTGATGATGTCTGAACCACGGGGAGATCCCAACCCAGATACTGTAAAACAAGACTCAGACCATAACCAAGGTCTCTCTCCTTTTGCTACAACAATGGGTCCAGCCATCATTTGGGGCATATGTATCTTACTTTGTAAACCTATATCTTGCTCTTGTTCTATAATCCTACCTTTCTTTCTTCAACATACCTCATTTTCATGCTTACCTTGCTTTCAGTGTGTCTGGTCATTCTCTGGCCAAGAGTACACCAAGAACCTACATTTCAGACTGCGACCTGACAATGCAAAAAGGGAGAACTGAGCCTGAGGACTGAGTCACACAAGCACTACCATCCTCTCCCCAGTGAGGTACGGGGGTCCTCTTTTAAGAAATGAAGGGGCTTAGAAAATGATTAAACGGGGTTTTTTGGTTTTTATTTTATTTTTTATTTCTTTGGTGAACAGGATATGGGAGGGAGAAAGGAAGCTTTGCTGGCAAGGTGGTCCTGGTATGCAGATAAGCCTCATGATAACAGCTCTCCAGCTCTTGGGGGAAATGTTTTTATTCAAATTTTAAGAGTGTTGCACTCTCAGCAAACCTGCCTCAGATCGAATAGGCGGGGCCTGGCGCATTTAATTTCTCCCCCAGCCTCCCCACCTAGACAGCCTTGAAGAATTATTCCTGTTTGCCCATAGTTATCTCAAAATATGTCAGAAAAATGTATTTTGACATAAAATGTTTCTTATTTTCTTCAGCCCTAAAGAAACCCCTTCAAAGATATATAGCCCCCAGAATGAATGCATGTCAATTATAACTTTAGGACTATAGCCTAAATAAACTCTTAAATGTCAATTACCCATTTATCTCTACAGATGCAAACCAAGGAAGAGATATGATCACTCCTCTACTCATCCTGAGATCACAACATTGACTATTTCCTCCACCCCCATTTTGAATATTCATCTTATCTAGGTAGATTTACTAAGCCCCAAATAGACCTTCACAGGAATACAATCAATTGCTTCACTGCTCACCTCCTTCATCCCTCCTAACCCCTTTTATGGAGAACACAGTCCTCAACAGACACTTTATGGGCTGTTCTTTTCCCACGTGTGTCCTCAAAATCTTGGCTTAATAAACCTTAATTGAGTGCGACTCTCATTTTCTGTCACTTTTTATTTAAGTTAACAGTAGACATAGAGGGGAATTATAACGGGGTGTAAGGGAAAGAATGCCCATATTTTTGGCAGGGACAAGCAAGACCTTATAGGGAAGTGGCAAGAGTGTATTTACTTATTAATTCAACAAATTTTTAAAGATTGACTAGTATTTTCTAGGCTGGAGACAGAGCAATGAGCAAGACAAAATCCCTGTCTTTAAGAAGCTTACAGTATTTTGAAAGATAGTAGTTATCACCAGCAGACAAGAAGGAGAAAAGTGAGTGATAACACAGAGGTTTTGAATATGTCCTGAATATATTGATCGATGTGCCTGCTCATTCCACCTCTCACTTCCGCCTTAAACTGCCAAAGCTCCACCCACCTCATTCACTGCCTAAGGCAATAAAGGTATGAGAAAATCAGCACATAGTCTATCTACCTACGGTTTTGCCAAGTAGTGATGAATTGAGCTAGATTTTTATCTCAATGATACTGAACAAAAGAATTAGTTGGCAATGGGCTCTGAAGCTTAGAGGATTTTGTATAGAGCTCCAGGTGGTGGGCAGGTTGTTCCATGTGTAAGGTGAGCTGAATAGAGAATCCATGTCAAGAAGATGAAAAGAATGGAGCAGACAGAGAGGCAGAAATTAGAGACCATGTGTAAACATGTCAACTTAATAAAGATGTTCTAATTTAGAGTTTTACTCTTCATGGTGTTACATCCTTACCAGCTTCATTGCTCAAGAGGATGCCAATACACTGAGCAGAGGTTACCACAGAGAAAGGTTTAACTTCACAGGTGCCTTGCAAGGACACAGGAGAAAATTCTCAAATCCATCTCCTTGAGAATTTCAGAGAAAGGGTTTTTAACGATATTAATAGTTTGGTGGGCAAAGGGCTAGGCAATTGGGTATGCTAATTGGCTGGGTTTGGGGTAGACTCATAGGGGTGTAGAAATTGTCTTCTTTGCTGAATCTGTTTTTGGGTAGGGGTCACAGTACCAGGTGAGTCAGTTCCTTGGTATGGGCCACTGGTTTGATTGTGTCAGCTGTTCCACTGGAATGCAGGGTCTGGGAGATACCTCAAAAACTAGCCTTAGGTTTCACAAGGGTGATGTTATCTACGGGAGAGGTGAAGAAAGCTAAGACTCTTTATGACCATCAACTATATGACTCCTGAGTAGAACGCAATTATAGGAAAGCAAGCTAGGAACAATGGCTGGTTTATATATATATATATATACATACATATGAGTATATGTATGTGTATATATATATATATAAAAGATATATATATATATATTTCCCCTACCACATTTTTCCCACCTTGTGATCCTTTATTAATTTTATAAAGGGTTGTTTCAATGGTATGAGCTGTACTTCTAACCCCTATCAGAATCTATGAGCTATTCATATCCTGATCATAATTATCTTCTTCCATTTTGGGCTCTAAATGCTTTCTTTGAGAGGATTTCAGTTGCTTGTATCCAAAAGTAGCACGGGATATTGGGAGATCTCTGGGCAGTTTTGCGAGGCTGGAAAATAGTGGGAGAAGAAAAGGCACAGAGGCTGTAAAGAAAGCCAGGGCCAGAACATAAATATTTTTTTGTGCTGTGATTAAGAGGTTGGCTTTATAGTAAAAATAATGGGAATCACTGCAAGCCTTCAAACAAAGGAGTGGTATGATCTTTATATATTGTCTTATATAAAGATTACTTGGGTGCTTTGGAGGGATCACAAAGGGAGGCAGAGCAAGGCCTCTTAGGAGACTAAGATAATAACATTAGTAAAGATATTAAGAGTCTGTAGTGAGGCAGTAGGTATGGAAATAGAAAGAAAATATTTGATTTAAGACATGTCCATGTTGTGAAATTTATAAGATCTGGATGCTGATTTCAGAAAAGAAGGGGATGGACAATTACTCTAATGACTGATAAGTAACAATGCTTCACCAATAAAAGAAATCCTGGAAGTATTAATAGTTGCACATTTGAAAAAAAAGAATCAGTGCAGTTGTGAAGATGTCAGCTTGGAGTGTTGCTTCAATTAGGAGTAAGTCAGGGAAACAAAAAGTGCAGTACATATCTCAAGTGGGAAGAAATTCAATATAAAAAGTTATAAATTTACATAACAATAGATAATGTGGGGAAAACAAAGGTCAAAGTAGCTGCTGCTAGGATTCAGGGAATGAGGAAATGCCAGTACTGCGTGAAATTATCTGGAGTGATCTCAGCTGGCCGCATCACCAAAGCGAAGAATTCACAGGATGCCCAGAATCTTCTTGAACATATTCACATCTGCCAAAGCTGCCTATTAATGCACCTGCCTGCCCCTGCCAGGCTTTTGCATTCATCACACTCAGCATATTAAAAATCATGAGTACAAAATGGGTAGATTATATTCCTTCTACCAATACTGTCCACTCACAAACATTTATTTAAAAATGGCTCATATTTTGCATAAATGAAACTTGGTACCCTTTGCTCAACATCTCCCTATTTCTTTCCTTTTCCCCTGTATTTCTGGAAACCACCATTCTATTCTCTCCTTCTATGAGTTCCACTATTTTAGATTCCACATACAAGTGAGATCATGCGACATTTGTCTTTCTGTGTCTGGCTTATTCCACTTAGCATAATGTCCTCAAGATTCATCCATGCTGTTACAGATGGCAGAATTTCATTCTTTTTGAAGGCTGAATAATATTCGTATGTGTGTATTTGTCTGTGGATCATATGGCATTTCTGTTTCATTTTTTGGGGAATAGTCATACTGTTTTCCATAATGGCCATACCACTCTCCATTCCCATCAGCAGTGTTTAAGGGTTTCCTTTTCTTTCCATCTTCACCAGCACTTTTTATCTTTTTGCTAATGATGATTCTACAGTTGTGCAAGATGAATGAATTCTGGGTATGCAATGTACAGTATGATGACTACAGTTAACAATGTTGTGTTGAATACTTGAAATTTGCTAATAGGGTAAATCTTAAGTGTTCTTACCACAAAAAAAAAAAAAAAAAGAGAGAGAGAGAGAGAAGAAAAGAAAATAGTAAGTATCTGAGGTGATGTTATTTTAATTAGCTTAATTTTGGTGATCATTTCACAAAATATACATTATATATTAAAACATCAAATTATATATCTTAAATATATACAGTTCCTATTTGTTAAAAGAAAAATCCCTGGTAATTGAATATCAAACATAAATTTCCCCAAGCCTTACATTTTCCTAATATACTTGATGAAGATATTCCAAGTACAATGTACACCTCTGTGCTAAGCATAATATAATGCAAATTCTTGACCAGATGATTTCATCAGAGTAATATCCATTTTTCAAACTTACACAACTGACGTATTAAATGCCCCCACAAATGGCTTACAATTTTAATGAAGAGAAGAATTCAGCACAGAGAATTAAGCAGGAAAATATAGCTGGGTAATAAACACATCCTAAGATCATTATTAAGTTGCACTGATACTTAATAATTTTGTTTTTTAAAAAATTGTACTAGTTGTCATTTGGAGACTCTATGCCAGGAACTTTGTAACAAATTCTTATATATTATTTAAATTGTCCTAATGATCATCCTCTGAAGCAGCTTTCAAGATCTTCATTTTACCAATGGGAAAAGTTAGACACGCAGAGGTTAAATAATCTGCCCAAGGTCACATAGTAACCATCTAAGCTGAGACTCAAGGCCACTTCTTTCTGACTCCATAGTCCGTGCAATTAACAATTGTGCTGTATATTGTCTTTCAAATACCAAATGCCAGGTGAATGGAGAATGTACAACTGTCCGTGTTATTCACCTTGACCATATGCCATTTGGGTACTTCAATTCTCTTACACCCCAAACAAGTTTCCTGGTGACCCTTGTCAGTTGGGCAACAGTGGCCAGGGTGAGAAGAAAGAAGATGTCATGGCAGAAATGCTGATTCAGGAGCAGAGAATCATATGGTGATGTTTTTCTCCTCTTTACCCTCCATGGTAGCAACTGCTGAACCTTAACATTAGCCCAAACAGCATATGAGACGAGGAGGCCATGTGTGGCTGGTTCCATCTTACAGAGTCATGAGAGAGAGACTCAGTGTGAGGAACTATTTATTTTTGAGAGGTGAGATCACAGAACACAGACTTGAAGATCTGCTTTTTGATTTATACTGCAAGACCAATTTTTTTTTTTTTTTTTTGCTGCAAGTAGGAGAAAAGTCACTTTTTATTAAATACTTCACAAAACAAATCTTAAATAGTTAATGTTAGCAACATCCTAGGAAACCTTTGCAAATGCCACCTCTTAGCTTGTTCTCTAAATGTAAAGGTTAGAATCTGTTTCAGGAAGTATGGTCACACGTTTTAAATAACTTCTCCTTTCATTTATGCTCTCTAGATATATATACATAATTCACTGTTTTTCATTAAGGAACAATGCCAAGAGAAGAAAATAAAGAAGTGAGCTAACATTGCAGAGGAAGCAAGAAGCCAGGCCTAGGCATCTTTCTAGACATACTGTGGTGCCTTTCTAGACAGACTATTATAGGATACTTAGGTAGTTTGCTTTGGGGCAGAATATAGATGACCTGGTCTTGCACTATTCAGTACTGTAACTATTTAAAGAACTAGAAGTGGCTGTTTGAATTGAAGTTAATTAAAATTAAATACATTTAGACACTTAATTCCTTAGTTATGCCAGGAATCAAAAGCCAGGAAACAGATTTAAAAAGCAGTAACAAACAGGAGGGAATAGTCTTATATGTCAAAGAACATTGCTTAATTAGCCCTGCATTTTGTATTGGAGATTATGTATTAAATATCTATGAAATAAACTTCTTTTGCATTCATTTATTTCTAATTATTTAACAATTAAAAATATGTCTCTATTTATATTTTTTGTTTTTCTTTTAGCTAAGACAAAACACTGAACAGTGCAAGTGTTATGAACATCTGTCCATCCATCCATCCATCAGTTTATCCAGCTATCATCTATGTTTCTAGAGATTTCTTTAGCTTCATAAATGTGTGAAAAAATAAGAAATAATGGTAAATGAACTGTATTCTATCCAGTATTTAAATATTTGGGGTTAAAATGAGTTCCCTGTGGTACCATAGAAAATATATCTCTATAAACATTATCAAAGGATCTATGATGTTAAATGTAAATAAATGATATATAAATATATATTTAACATAAATTTATAAAAATATATTTATATATTCTTTCTCAATAAAATATCTTTATTATATATATTAAGAATTATATACAAATATACATGTATGTATGAAAGAAGAAAAGAATGTTATAAAATTACTTGATTTTTTAAAAAAGATAATATTAAAATAGACTGCTAGATTCTGGGTCCTTTCAGTAGCTCCAAGAATGAAAAATTATTGATTGTAATATAAACTCAAAACTTAAATTTCCCAAAGTGAGATAATTTGTCTTAATATTTTTACTCACTTGGACTCTGTGCCATTCTGTCTATTAATTTGATCAACAGATCTTGTTAAAATACCATTCTACATGAGGTCCCTTCAA
The DNA here is from genome assembly GCF_041146395.1 of Eulemur rufifrons. Classification (NCBI taxonomy): domain Eukaryota; kingdom Metazoa; phylum Chordata; class Mammalia; order Primates; family Lemuridae; genus Eulemur; species Eulemur rufifrons. The sequence goes on along the minus strand of NC_090999.1, from coordinate 86,930,947 downwards.
GTTCCCTCATTGTATTGCAAGTCTTCTTTAATAATCTACTATTACGTTCAATTTATCTTATCCATGCACTCAAACTACTGAATGCTTGCATAAATGTTTGATTTTATTAACATAAGTAATATAAAATTTATTAGGTATTTAACATATTCTTCAACCTTTAGGTTGAAATTATAGGGCCAATTTTTCTAATATTTATGGCCAATTAACTATTAACTATTAAATTACCGGTATTGATATCTACTTTCAACTTTCAATGCTTTATTATCATTATTTTTGTCATAATTATAAATTTGTTTGGATTCCTACTTTTGTTCTTTTCTCAGTCTCTTTTAACTATCCCTGAAAGAATGCAGACATTTTAGTGCAATCTTAAATAATTAGATGAATATTTTACAAAAATAAATGGAACTGACTTTTGAATTTTTGAAATTTCCAGATAATTACATAAATTAAGTTCGGGCTTTATGAAAAATCACAATTTCTTTAAATTAAGTTAGATATATCAATGAGATAAAACTTACAGATTTAATTTTAAATACATGCTTTACATTATAATTGCTGCTTAATTCTTTTTTAGGACAATGACAAATTTATTATTTGAGATTAGGAATCTTCTTGAATTAGTTCCAACCCAATGATCATCTGTAAGATGTCAGAAGACAAGAATGGGCTATTTTCAGGCCAAATAAATATTATAAATAATGAATGCTTCTTTTGGGTTATTAATCTTTGCTAAATGTCAACACTAATATTGCTAAGCATGTGGAGTTTTATTATTTTTTTTTTTTAGAAAAGCTTTGTTTAGCTTTTCATTTTGTGTTCTAGGTAACCTGACAGTCTGTGGACTCACAAAGTCCCAGAGAAGCTATGATTTTACTCAGTCATCCTACTAAAGCTTCTTGGGCAGGTGACTCTAAGTTCTCTATTCCTTGGAGTCTCCTTTTGAAAACTAAAGATACTAACAATAATATCTACTTCCAGATTTGTTATAAGGATTAAATGGTTTAATAGTTTTACTAAATACGATTTTCTTTCTCTCCATTCTCTTCCATCTCATACACGGGCACTCAGAACCTCTGTGCCGCCACCTGGTTACCTTGTTCTTCCACAGTTTGCTTTCTTATTTGGGACTAGATCACAATCTAAATTTTTTACCTCCTCATTTAATTTGTATGCTATTTCCTGAATAGTACACTTTATTTTGTCCACAATTGGTATTTAGATAAACTGAATCCTATCCATGTGTTATGAGCTCTGCACATTCATCCCCCAACTTGCCTAAGTCCTCACTACCCAAACATGTAGAGCAACAAGATAAACCTAAATCTGTGTCCAAGTTTGTCTCATCCTATAGTCTGTGTGTTAAGTAGATAGCGAGAGATTCTGGGACTGCTAGGGATGAAAGTGGGTGCCATTGCAGTTCACCCCCTCCTCACATGGGCTTTCAGAGAGGCTGATGGGAGATCTGCATACTCAGTAAGTCTCAGGTCATGTAACTCCCCACTGTCCATCAAAGCGGTTCTGTGATGACGTCTGAACCACAGGGAGGTCCCAATCCAGACAGTATAAAACAAGACCCAGTTCATGACCAAGGTCTCTCTTTTGCTATGACAATGGGTCCAGTCATCATCTGTGACATATGTATCTTGCTCTGTAAACCTATATCTTGCTTTTGCGCTATAATCATATTTTTCTCTCCTCAATAAACCTCATTTTCATGCTTACCTTGCTTTTGGTGTGTATGGTCATTCTTCAGCCAAGAACCTACATTTCAGACTGCAACCCGACATGCACTTTTTCTTTCATCTGTTTTGAGAAACTGCGTATGTGCCCTCTCATTCTTGGTTATTTATAATTCAAATTAATATGCCGAAAGCTGTGAGAAGTCTTATAAGGAAACTATTCAGTTTTTATTTAACTCAGCTTTCCTGGGGTGTTCCAAAGTTATTTGACTATGTTATATCTGTTTTTCTTATGGGCTCTATTACTTTCCGCTGATTTCTTATCTTATGGTGCTTATTGAGAAACTGTGCCTCATGCTAGATGGGGTCATAATTGAGCAAAGGGTGTTAATGAAATTGTTAGGTAGATAGCGAGTGATTCTGGGCCTCCTGGGGACGAGAGTGGGTGCTGTTGCCCCCATCGTGGTCCTGCCCAGCCCTGATTCTCCGTACTTGGGGGAGGAGGGAACACCCTATGAATCTACCAATCAGAACTTGGCAGCCAGCTGCAAAAGAATGCAGGGACTCTCTAGCCCAGGGGCCAAGCCGCATGGGTACCATAGAGTCTGGAAAGTGACCTAGAACCCACATGCGTAGCTAAGGCTCAGGTCATGTGACTCCCAACTGTCTAATCAAAGTGGTCCATGGTGACCTCTGAACCACAAGGGAGGTCCCTATCCCAGCACTATAAAATAGGATGCAGACTATAGCCAATGGCTCTCTCTCTCTTTGCCCTTCTTTTTGCCTGCCCTGCTGCAACAATGGGTCCGGTCGTCATCCATGACATATGTACCACGCTCTGTCAACCTATATCTTGCTCTTGCCCTATAATGCTATCTTTCTCTCCTCAATAAACCTCATTTTCGTGCTTGCTTAACTTTGGTGTGTCTGGTCATTCTTTGACCATGGGTGTGCCAAGAACTGACAGTCTCAGATTAAAACCTAACAAAATAACAAAGACAAATTGCACCTACCCTTCTGTAAGAACCATACTGCTGATGATTTAATATGCACCTCTTATTGTTTGGGGAGGAAGATATGAGGAGGAAGGGAAACCTCTCCCTTGCTTTACAAGTTTCGCTGAAAGATCAACTCACAATAAGGCAGATTAATAAGAGAAAAAGATCACAAATTTATTTACTGTAAGCACAGGGGGGAAGTACAGAGTGATTACCCCATATCTCAATGGGGTCCAGAAGTTTATATACCCTCATTTAAGAGGAGTGGGTGAGGAATATAGGTAATTCTACTGAGTGGCAAAAAATGGTTACTAAGGAGGATGAATAGATACTTGGGAGACTGGATGGGAAGAAACAGATTGACTTGGAAATGATTCTCTCTGGAAATTAAATTAACCTGAGAGACAGGTGTTGTCTTTAAAATGGGTTGCGCCAGGTTCGGTTGCATTCTTGATCTTCTTTCCTGCAATATATTGAGATAACAGGGAGGGGAAGGAAAGACAATTGTTCATGATGGGTCTGCTTTTATGAAGATTGAGGGAAAGGCTCTTCCAAAGCCTATTGATCTCTGAGGGCCTTTAATTCAAAATACTCTTTATCCCAAGGAGTCATATTTTGTGGTAAAATTTCCTGAGCTCCTTTCAAAGGTAAGAGTATTTCTGAGACATTTTCCAGTTTGCTTTATTGAGGCCTTCTAGCCCTGAGGGCAGACACATACTAAACTGTTATAATTTCATAATTTTTTAAGACTCTTTAAAGAGATGAGAGGAGGGAGACTATGAAACTAGTTTTGGTATCTGAAATTCACACATGTTCTGCCTGAAACAAAGTTCTTGTTGATGGAGTTCACGTTAGCATTTAGGTCGTTTTCCTGGCTAGAGTGTTAGGTGGCATTATGTAGCATTGTGGAAAATATTTAGCAGCAAATCAGGCTTTGTTAAAAATGTCACACTGGGATTGGAAGGGATTTAACTGTAAAAACAGATGAACAGGAGAGTCTGACTTGTTTCTGAGAGAAAGTCTTGTTATTTCCAAAGCCCCCTGCAAATAAACTGTTTCTTGAATTACCTAAAAACAATTTAAATGCAATCAGATAATGTGATGAAGTGTTTGGTGAGCTGTAGCTAACTCCTACTTACATCGAATTGAGCTTTGAACGTGATCTGTGTAAAAAAGGATTTTTGTGGCTTTGTGAAATGTTTGTGACAAGGACAGGCAGCATATTCTTACATAATTTTGCATACAATATAATTTAATTATTATCTTTCTTGTGACTATTTTCTTCTTGTTGTGTATGTCCAATACTCTATTTTCTCCCTTCTCCCCTAAACAAACACAATTTGAATAATGTACTTAATTGAGAGAGAAAGAGAGAGAGTGACATTATTTTAGGACTAAGACTATGTTTAAGAAAGAGAATGGGCTCCAGCTCCATCCAGGATAATACCAAACATTAATTGTATGTTATATAGGTTATTACAACTAGCCCCATGAACAAATTTCAATGACTTCTGTATATTTTTTTATAATTCTCTCTCTTAACCATTTGACTTTTTGAGTTGTTTCCCAGAAATGGTAGATTTCCTGCAAGACAAAGGAGCTGACATTCCGAAGGCTCCTGGGCAGGCTTTCTGACACCAACATTTACCATCCCCCACAACCTTCCCCCAATGCACATAGCCCCTTGTTAGTTACACTACACCTGCCCCAAGGCATGTGGCCACTCCTTTAAAAGCCCATGATCTCCATTAGTCAGAGAGATAGATTTGAGATACCTTTTCCTGTTCTTCGGTAAGACATCTGTCATATTAAAAATTCCTGTTTTCCTTGCCAATCCTCATTGTCTCAATAATTGGACCTTCAGGCAACCAGTAAGTGGACCTAGGCCAAAACCCCCTTGTGATTTCAGCAACATTAGCAGAAGCAATAGAAGCTTAAAGTTTGTAGTGACTGGTTTAGGTAACAGTAGTTAAAGTCATATGCATAATTATAAAATCCCAATTGGGTACTCAGAATATGGACTTATATCCAGGCATGATAACATTTGCATAAAATATTTAGCTTAAATACCAATATGCATATTTTACTTTGCATAATTTTTATTTTTGTGTGTATGTTCACATATTCCCATTATGTAAATGTTAAAATTCATTACAAGGATCATTTTTGAGCAAGTCAAATTTTCAATTACGTATTATAATTGAAAAGAAAAACTTTATATAGAGACTCCTAAAGAAAATATTTCCAGAGATAAAGTATACTGCAACAGCAGATTAATTTCCATTTATGGTTAATAGGATTTACCTGAGACTTTCTATGGTTATCAAAACAAATATTTCCTTTCCAAGGTTAAGAATTTATAAAGAAGCAAGCTAACAAACAAAACAGTCTGAATTTTTACAAGATTATTTTTCTAGAGAGTGTTATTAAGGGTGGAAAGTGGGACATGGAGAACTTATTGTGAGCATGATTGATATAGGACTTGACTAATGAAGGTGATTTGGAACAGTTTTTGAGATTTGGAGTTAGAAGTTTCACAGTTGCATAGAGAGACAGACAAAGAAGAAGAACTATTTGGCTTGTTTTTCCTTTGTCCCTAGTCCATTTGATGACATCAGTATTACTTATGAATGGTGTATGTGCTTAATATGGGCAGAAAAATAAATACGTATATTTGAACTCTCGTAATTCCCTTTGTTTAGGTATTATAGATAGCATTCCTTTTACTGATAATTTGGATGCCATTTTTAAAGGAATGATCGGAAATGTAAGGGTAAAAGGTAAATCATTGCTGCTTACTTCCAGAAAGAGAACAAGGACTTAAGCCAAATAGATGAGATCACTTTTCATATGGCTCTTCAATATGAAACAGAGTCTTTACTGTTCAACTGTGGTCTTTTAAACTCAACTTTTCAAGGCATTGTAATTCTTGTTTATGCATAGATGAATTACAGCATTATTCTTTGGTAGTAAAGCAACTTGCCAATAGATTTGAGCATGACTTAGCATCTATATGGCTCATTAGGCTGTAGAAATGGAAGCAAAACATTGTTTTATGTATATTGCAGTACAGTAAAAAGTAACAATATAATAGAATATAAACTTGGGAAAACTATTGATATAATCATTGACTTTCATAAATGTGTGGGGTAATAATATTTTTCAATAAATAGATCAATAGAATCATATTTGAAAGTAAGTTAGCCATAAACCATTGCATTCTCCGCATTGTTCCTTTGGCTTTTCCCTCTAGCTCAAATTTCATGTCCACATGAATGACTCTCAAATCAACATCCCTAGCTCTGCCCGCTCTTGAGAACATTGCATACATTGGCTTCTTCATTAACAGATCAGACTACAAAATACAATAAAATTACATCATTAGCTTTTGATCATCTGCAGCATCAGCTCCTGATATTGTGCCAGGACCTGAGAGATTTACTATCATAGACATTATTTTATAATCCCATGAAAAGCCCTGTCAGAAGGAAATGAATTCCCATTTTTATAAATAAGAAAATAAATACAAAAGGATGGATAACCTTCCCTAAAATGTGTAGCTAGTAATTATCAGAACTCAGTGTCAAATTTTGCTCTGGTAGACTGAAAGTGTCATTGTATTTTCAGTACGCTGTGTTTCTTCCCAGTAGCATTATTCAAATAATCTATAGGAATCAGTAATTTTATTTAATTCACAGCAAATCAATATCTAATAACCAAGTACTTACTTGTAATGTTATCATAGTGGCTTTAAAGAATGAGAAAGTTTCCATATGTGATAGATGTTAGTTGTTCTATTCTGCTTGGGGATATCTAGTGAGTTCTATAGCTAACCACAACTGAATAATAAAGAATATGAATATCATCAAGGCAATATGGAAATGTTATAAAAGCTATTTGTCTCTCCTTTAGCATTAGCACAAGCAAGTCCTGTTTATTATTAGCACCATTGCAATAGTCTAGATAATACAAGCATGGCTGTGTCCATCTGCTTATTTTCCTGTCTGTGAACCCTCAATTGCCCAGAACTTTTTGAAAACTGGACTCTTTCCTGTGTCTGGGATCCAAGTTCTGTGATAGGTGTTAGATGGACAAAACAGGCATTGGTCTGTCATCATGGAGTATAATCTCTAAGGGGAAATATAGATATTAAAGAAGTCGACATTGCCTGTGTGTGGCCACATATATGCATCCATATATGTATGTACAAATATGCATACACATACATGTATGTATGAAGCTGTCCAGAAAGTATCCATCCACGCAAATCATTCTCGTTGTATTAACAATTACTGGATATTTGACAGCCCTCATATACACATGTATATGTATAAAAATGTGTAAATGTTTGTATAGAATGTGTTGATGAGTTCTATAAAATTAAATAAGACAGTTCATGAGAGAGAATCAAGGGTGGGGATGTAATTTAGATGGGGTGATTCTGGCAATCGTAGTTTTGAAGTGATATTCAGGCTGACATCTAAAAGTTGAACAGGAATTAACTCAGTGAAATAGGAGAGGAAAGGTTTGTCTCCTTCAAAGTTATAAAAGAAGACCAGGGTGTTTAGAGCGAGTCAGAGAATCACATGAAATGTTACTGAAGAGGTCAGCTGGTCCAGATTATGGGGTCATCTCAGCTAAATCCAACATTTTGGATTTAGGTCTAAGTAAAGGAATGGCATTGAAGAGAGAAGCTTTTAGTAGGGGATATATTTTCATTTTTATTTATTTATTTGCTTACTCATTCGTTTGTTTATTAGAGATGGGGTCTGTCTCTGTCACCCAGGCTGGAATGCAGTGGCACGATCATAGCTCACTACAGTCTGGAACTCCTGAGCTCAAGCCATCCCCACCTCAGCCTCTGAAGCAGCTGGTACCACAAATATGAGCCACAATGTCTGGCTAATTTTTTTCATTTTTTTAGAGATGGGGGTCTCACTATATTGCTTAGGCTGACTGCAAACTCCTGTCCTCAAATGATCTTCCTGCTTCAGCTTCCTGAGTTGCTGGGATTATAGGCATAAGCCACTGTGTCTGGCTCTATTTACATGTTTAAATAGGAGACAGACCATAGGAAGCCCAAAGTGGGGATATCAGTTAGGCGACTGTTGTATTGAGTAAGCTAAAGGCATTGCTGCCCTCAACCAAGAAGGCAGTAAAGGTGATAGAGAAAGGTAGATCCTGGATGTAGAACATGAGCCAGGAATGACTCCTGTGTTTCTGAATTGACCGACTGATAATTGCAAGTGTCATTTAAGCATGTTTGGGGTCCTCATAAAGGAGAAGCAGTTTCATAGCAAGCATTAATGACTCCGTTTTGGACTTTTTCAATTTGAGAGACCTGTGGAATATCAGAGAATATCTCAATGTGGTAGTAAAAAAATATGTACCTTGAACTCAGAGAGCAGGTCTGTACCAGAGATTTATATTTGTGAGTTATCAGCTTATAGGTGGTATCAACAGTCAAGGAGAAAATAAGATCAAGTATGGAGGAAGTGTAGGAAAAAAGGAAAAGAGTCCCAAGGTATAAATCCTGAGGAATTCCAAATTTTAGTGATTGCATAAAAAAGATCTGGAAGTGTGTCTAGTGTTAAAGGAGAAAAACAAATAGGAGACTCTAGTTTCACAGAAACTAAATATTTCAATAAGGAGGAAATAGATAAATGTATCAAAGCTTCTGTAAGTTCTAGTCAAGAATAGAACTGCAAGGGGTACCTGGGATTTGACAACACAGTGTTCAGTGGCTGCAGGTAATAGAAAATGAACTTGAAGTGTCTTAAACAGTAAAGAAATTTATTCTCCCACATAACAGGAAGAACAATCAGAGCTGCCCTAAGGTTGCTTAAGACAATGGCGTAATGAAGTAATCACTTTCCCTCTTTACTATTCTCACCATATTGGCTATGTCTTCGGGCCAGATTCCAGACTGCAACACTTCCAGGTGTCATATCTAGACACAAGCAGTGCCAGAAAAAAGAGATAATCTCTTTTTCTGTGAAAATACCTTTCCCAGGATCCCTCAGTCATCTTAACACTCAGGTTGCATTGACCAGAATTGCATCACATATCTACGCTCAGATCAATTGTCAAGGGTAATATAATCATGAGACCAGTTTTTAAATTTAAGGCACTCTCTGGGGATGAAGATTGTTCTAGACTTTTCAGAAAAGTCAGGAAGAGAGGGTATACATGAACAAAATCATAGTTCTGTAAGAAAGGAGAGAGAGAGAGCAGATGTATGTGAGGAGTTGACCAAAAGTGTATTCTACACAAAAATACCTGCAGTAAACCAAAAATATCCTTTGTTTGGAAATCCCATCATATTTAATTATTCCCATATTTTGATAAGATTATATCTTTCAAATGCCCAAGATGCCTTTGATAAAATGAAGTGAATAAAGTTCATCTTCGATGTTTACTGTTCTCCTTTCTGTTACCTATAGCTCTCCTGTCATCAAAAGCTTTTGACTTTGCAGTCTTATGCTATTGACCTTCTCTCCTTATCTTCTGGGTCTGAATGTATCAAGACAGTGCTTTCATCCTCTCTTTTGGAACATCTTGAAGTACTCTCAGGTGTTAATAACTAATTTGTCTTAATAGAGTATCCATTTCAGGTAATGTTTGAAATTTAAGAGCTATATTTACTATTAAAGGAAAAAAAAGGAAGAACAAAAAGAAGAGAAGGAGGGGAAGGAAACAGAGGAGGGAGAGATGAGAAGCAGAAGAATAATTATGGCAGGAGTTTTAGGCCCTAAGACAGACTGATGTTGAAGATATTTGGGAGAAAGGACCTCTCCTACTTTTCTGCAAATAATTTACACAGGCCTTTAGTTTGCTTAAAACCATGGATTTTATATGTAGCAAAGCTTACTTTTAGCCCACAAGAAATAAATGCTTCACTATTATAAAAATCAGTTAGTTTTGATAAGGTTAAATGGTTTATAAGAGTTTTTTACAATATTAAAGTATCTGGCTCAGTTCTCCTCCCCTTGGTAGTAAAGGAAATAAAAATGTATTTCTTTGACATATCTGGAGATGGCTGTCAGGGATCCAGCAACAGAAGTAGGCTTGCAAAGCTATATTTTGCAGGGGAAATTTGCATCTGTAGAGAATTTGCATTGATGCAGCCAGGCCTTTCCTTGTGGGATCTGGGAAAGATTAACTTAAAGATCTGAAAGAATCATGTATCATCTGTTATCTCTGAGGGCTTCTACCTGTGAGGTTTTGTTACCAAAAGTTCAGTATTTGTCCCTGAGGCTGAATCAGTAAGAATGAAAAATGAGGACAAGCAGTTTGAGGAAAAGGAAAGAGAAGTTTATTAATTTGCTGGCAAATGAGGAGAGCAGTAGACTAGCATCTCAAAAGACCACCACCCTGTCTTTAAGCAGAAAAACAGGGCGTTTTAAAAGGGGAAAGGGGGAGGGTTGGTGGTTGGGCTCAGGTCTACGGGTCTATGTGACTAGTGTGTCTTGCCATGGCTTCAGGCTATGGTTGTTTAATTATAATTAGTGGTTTCAGTTGATCTTATCTCTGTTGATAATGATTTTGTGGCTCTTGGACAATTCTGTTGAGGCATCTCCTGAGGTTTAAGATACAAGAAAACAGATAGCAAAGAACATTTTTCTGTCCCTTTGATTACTAGCCTTGGGAAGGAATTCAGGTTTTAATTCCCAAAAAAGGTGGGAAGTTTTAAAGAGACAACTCACAAAACATTTTTTTGCCCTTTTTTAGACCTTTACCTCTATTACAGTTTCATCTACATAATAAGACCACCTTTGTTAACCAAGCCTCCCCTTCTCTCCCTCCCATAACTTCTTTTGCCACTAAAACCTGATTTACCACCATAAACATTTTTGGCTGTGCTCTGAACCCCCATTTTTTCTCATATACCAACCTTAAGGTGGTATATGAGGGCTGTCCAGAGAGTATCCAGCCATTGTTAATATAATGAGAATGGTTTATATGGCTGGGTACTTTCTGGACAGCCCTGGTATAAGCTTCTATACCCAACTGGGGAGTTGGGCAATCCCTCTGTGTTTCTCCCCGTGTACACGTTACTGAACCAAACTTGAGTCTGCTCATCTGGCACAGCAAAGCCAGACACTGCCACTGAGACTTGCAGTAGAGAAAGAAAGGCATTTGTTGCAGGATGCCAAGCAAGGAGAAAGGACAGCTAATGTTTATGACCCAAACTCTGTGATGGCTTATGTGCAAGGGTTTTTAAAAGCAGGGGTACATTTCAGGAAAGAAGTTATAAGCAAAATTATAAATCAATACATGAAAGTTAACCTTGGTTTGGCCCAAAAAGGGGAGATATCTTGAAGCTTAGGCTTACAGGTATATCAGAGATTCTTTGATTTGCAATTGGTTAAAAAAGCAAGGTTTTGTCTAAAAACTTGCATTCAGCAGAAAGGAAATTTAAGGTTTGGCCTGTGGGTGTGACCCTCTCCAGGACCCTTAGGAAGAAATTTAGAGCAAAGAGAGTTCAGTCCTCACTTCCTCCTTATCTGAGGACTATGTAATAGTGGTTGTCATTTTCCATCTGGTTGAGGGGAATCAATGTTTCTGAAAAACAACTCAAGAACGTATGTTAAGATGTTATCTTTTAGTTCCTATAGAGAACCAAAACACTCTGTGACTCTGACTTGCTTGAGAATCTACTATATTCTTGCATATAGGGTTGCTTATTTACTTCTGAAAGTTAGCTTGGTGCCTGGAATTTTTACTGAAAAAACTCAAGATTTTTTCCTTACTTCCATGCCTGGAGGAGTGGTGGTGATAGGCTGCTAAAAGGGGTCCCCGCTGCATCTCACATATTAATAAATCATATACCTTTTCTCTAATTAATCTGCCTTTTGTGAGTTGATTTTTCAGTGAAACTTCTGAGGGCAAACCCCTTTGCCTTTATAGCTTCTGTTCTGTTAATATTACTAAAGAATATCTACATACCTACATATGTAACTATTGTTTGTGCTTCCATTCATTTGTCCTTTCATCACAATCAAACTGTGCTGACTTCTTTGTTTATGTGGGCACATTTATGCTCAATTTACATGGGAAACTAAGTACAACATTTTTTTTTTTTTTTTTTTTTGGCTAGTGCTCACCTCAGAAGGTACTCCAGTTTTTATTCATTCTACTAACTGACAAGTCATGAAAAAATACATATTCTAATTGTACTCTTGTTCTTTGTCATTGATTGTGAATCGTACTTTTAGTTTTACTCTGTTGAATAAAGTTTTGTCCTCCTAAATGAAAGAGGAGTAGATTTTTCTTATGTTATCCAAAGACATTCAATCTATGTATTTTGAGTGAATGAGGCTTGTCAGCCTTCTCATTACAGATTTTGTATAGTGTTACAGCTTTACCAGGTTCCTTGGCCACTGATAGAAGAAGCCAATACACTGAGATAGCAGGGGTTACAGGAGGGAAAGAGTTTAATATTGCAGGTACCATGTAAAGAGATGGGACCAAGTTCCCAAATTTGTCTCCCCAAGAATTTGGGAGAAAGGGTTTTTAAAGACAATTTGGCAGGCAGAGGGCTAGGCAATTGGCTCTGCTGATTGGCCAGGGATGAACTCATAGAATCAGGAAGTAGAAATTGTCTTCTTGTGCTGAGTCAGTTCCCAGGTTGCAAGAACAGTTGAGTTTGTTTCCTGGGCTGCTGGTCTGGTTGGGTCTGTTGGTCCACTGGAATAGAGGATTTGGAAGGTATCTCAAGGATCAGCTTTAGGTTTCACAAGGGTTATGTTATCTATGGGAACAATGAAGAAAGATAAGACTCTTCATGACCATCAGCTATGGGACTCCTGAATAGTAAGCAGTTATAGGAAAGCAAGCTATACATTTGCAGATTTCAGAACCCAAGACCTCACCACTTTTTCCACCTTATGGACTTTTATTAGTTTTATAAAGGGCAGTTTCAATAGTACAGGTTAATCTAAGCACATCTAGATTGAGCACATTCTTACTTCCAAAGTAACCTGGAGCATGACAGTGATCCATGACTAATATTATAAAATAAATTAATTAAATAAAATAATATTTTATCTTTAGGTTCTGTGAGTTACTCCAAGGGTAAGACATACCAGCATGTCAGCATTATTTGGTAATAATATTTAGATTTATGATTTGTACCTAGTTTCCATGGAGTTTGAAGGGATTAAATAGTTAAGGATGCTGTGGCATAATAAAAAATACATATATTTGAATTTTGGCTAGGGTTCTAGGTACAGAGCTTTTCTAACCCTTGGAATTTCCTGAGAAATAAGTGTGTCTTTTTTATGCTAATGAGATTACCCGTGGTTGAGAGGACCCTAGGTAGTTTCTGAATGGGGGCTGGTCTTCAGAGAAGCCTATCTATCATATGACTAGAGCGTTGGATTTTTCAGCCCCACCCCATCCTTCAGGGATGAGAGAGGAGCTGGAGATTGGGTTATAAAATCTCTTGAATAATGAGAATCAGAGAACTTCTAGGTTGGAACACTAACGTGCTGGGAGAGTGGTGCACGCTGAAGAGGGTATGGAAGCCCTGCACCACCCTTGTCCCATACCTTGCACTCTGCAGCTCTTCTTTTGGCTGTTCCAGAAAATTTTAGTAGTCCTATAAATTCTGCTCAGATTTCTAATAAATCTGTAATAGTAAATATAACACTTTCTGAGTTCATCATAGTCAGCTGGGTAGAAGTGTAGGTAGCTTGGGCAACCCCTTTGCAGCTGGTATCTCAGGACAGTATTGTGGGACGGTGCTCTTAACCTGTGGATCTGTACTAACTCCAGATAGTGTCAGAACTAAATTGAATTGTTGAATACCCAGTTGCTGTTGGAGAATTGGTTGTTGAATTCATTGTTGATGTTGGAAAACATATCACAGGTGTTCACATAGTTGGAATATGCCTGGAATATGCCTATTTGAGCAGCTAACTATAAGAAATCCCTCCCTTCCCCCATAATGAACAGTTTTGGACATTATGATATCCAGGTACTTTATAGAAGATGCTTCTATGTATAATAGAGACAAAGTGTGACCTGTAAGTTCCAGTTGTAAGAGGACAGATAAGCCTGTACCTATGACATGGTACCCCTTTCAATGCATATTCTTCTCTTTGCTGTTGTTGAAGTTGCAATAAAGCTCTTCCCTGAGTATAAACTGTTTTAGTCCTATAAATCTTTTCAGTAGTTGAACACTGAAGGTGATTAATGCATAATTAATGCAGATCCTTATGCCAATCTTCACTAATAGTCTTAGTCATTTTAAGTAGATGAAGGGAGAATTTAAGAATTTAAAAATTCATCCTGTCAGGGAAATAAGCTGAATAGCTACTATGTATTAATTAGGCTTCACTCCCACATATTTCCAAAAGTGAAAAAAATCAGTGTGCCCATAAGAATTTACCTAAAATATTGAGTTATTCTAATAAAAATGTGAAGCTTATAAAAAGAATGGGGAATAAAATTTTAGTGTAGATTGCGGCAACTCAGCACACTCAGAATTATTTTCTGCTAGTCATTGTATTTATTAATCTTTCTAAAAACTATTTTTAACAGGGTTACAGGGTGCGAGTGCTCACTACTAATTACCTTATACTTATCTATTCATTTCATGTACTATTGGAGTCACAAAGGCACTTTGAGTAGTCCGGTAAATTCTGCATGGATATTAGTCAGGTCATATGTTTATCACATTCACTCATCTCCCTGTACAAGTGTAAAATTTACACTTGATTATTGCAGAATTTTTGTGAGTACATATAATTTTACTATAATAATGATAGTCTATTATGGCTATACTTTTTAAAAATAAATGTAAACAACATCTGTATGCATAAATGACTAACGAAATGAAGTATTAATACCTCAGAATTTAAACATATCACAATTAAGCACAAATGCAGTTTTATCATATTTAAAACTATTAGCAAAGTGAATAAATGTTTTTATTTGCTAATAAATGGAATAATGTTGAGTATGAGCATGTTATATATAATCAGTACTTAATTTTCAAGTTAATTCTTTGAAGATTTAAGAAAATTAGTTAACGTAGTTAATGAAGAATTAAAGGGTGGTTTTTAATATTACATTTCAACACAACTGTTTCATTCAAATTTTAGTGACTATTAACCAGGCAGTCTGTGTGTGCCAGATAAACCCAAGCAATCACTTTGCAACAAGCAGTTTTATATTTTCAGACATTCCGTGGGCATCTTCTACTTTTGACAGACAGCCATCCGCCCCCATAATCACCCACACATGATGAGGAATGAAGCGGCAGCACCAGGTTCTTCTTATTACAACTGGAATAAGGAGCCCCAAATAAAACACTAAATTAAAAGAAAAAAAAAAAGTCACATGGCTATTTGCCTGCTATTGGATTTCTTCCCACACTGGCTATTATTTATCTAATGTCAGTCTTCCGAAATGATATATTTGGATATGGTTTTCTGAGTCCTAGATGGCCTAAGAAATAAGATTTCATCATTTCTTTGTGGAGGGTACAATTCCTATTTGCTTCTTGTGTAATTTACCAATGGAAACTTACAAAATTATTTTGCTATATGACAAATGTTACAGCTTGAATGGATTTAGTAATTGACATAGAATCATAAATATTAAAATATTCTCTTTTCCTCCATAGGATGCAGTGTCAATAGGATATTTTAAAAATAATTTAGTTTAAGTCGGTTAGCTGGTAAGAAATAGAAGGCAGTGCTCTAAAGTACAATACAGAGTTTCCTCTGCATTTGAATGTTGATGACTTGAGTTAGAAAAATGATTCCATCACCCCTTAGCTGGAAGAATGTAGGCTAAGCAACTGGATACTCCAAGCTGTAGCACCCTATTTATAAAATTCAGATAATAGTCCCTTCTGTGTATCTTCCAAGATTACTGTGCAGATAAAAGCATCCAATGAAGATTCTTCATAGAGGCATTCCTCATGCTCCTGACATTGTTTTCCTTTGTGTACACTTATTTATCAAAAACTTTATCTTCTGCTTTGAATTATAGTTATTTATATAGGTACCTTACCAATGTCAATGTTGAAGTTTAAGCTCCTTGAATGAGGAAACTACATACTGTTAATGTTGTATCTTCAACACTAAGAAGCAAAGTGCCTCCTGTCCAACAATGGTGATGAAAAATATTCTATATATTACTTTAGGAGTATACTCAAATTTAATCACCAATTTATTAAGAAGGCAATTCTCTCTCTTTCTCTCTCTCTCTCATACACACTCACACAAACACAAATATCTATCTGAAACAAGAATTTTGAACTCTGACTTTCTTATGTTAAACCACAAGAAACTCACCATGAAATTTGTATTAATTGATCAACACTTATGTGCACATATGGTAGTAACATTCATTGGGTGTCGGGCAGGTGGGAGGGGGGGATGAAGGGATGGGTATATTCACACCTAATGGGTGCGGTGTGCATTGTCTTGGGGATGGACACACTTGTAGCTCTGACTCGGGCGGGGCAAAGGCAATATATGCAACCTAAACATTTGTAGATCTGTAATATTCTGAAATTTAAAAAATATTAAAAAAAACATAAGAAAAATCGAAAGCTGACTTTCTCCTCCCTCCTCAAGCATACACAACCAAGGCCAAGTTTGGAGATCCATTTTTACCAAGAATAATAATGGTGTCTGGAGTGACTTAGATAGTTCCATATTTTTTGTTAGTGCAGGAAAAAAATAAATGTTTGTAGATTTGTGGGTGTGTGTGCATGCGTGTGTGTGTGTGTGTGTGTGTGTGTTTGCAGTTTTGGGGAGGGGCAATAGAATGCTTTAGTAACAAGATTCTAAATCTTTTTTCAGATGAAGTAGAGAAGAAAGGTAATGGTTTTGAAGGAAAGTGTCCTGGACTGAGAGCAGGGAGTCCAATATTCACGTTGGTGTCTGGTGTATTATCTCGGTTACATCAATTAATCTATCTATGCCATCCTTTCCTTGTCTGAAAAATAAATGATCAAGAAGAATGACTGAGGCTGGGTACTGTAATGTTTGAAGGAAACAGGAAACGTGAGAGTGAGATTATAATTATTTCTTTAAATGGACTCAGATTTTGTGACTCTTTTGTTTCCCAGAGAAAATTCAAAAATAGAAATGTTTTGAATTGACGGACGAGGTTGATTGCTGGGTATGGCTGCATCTAGGACTATTCACTGTATTAATATGTGGTTTGTTTTTCTAAAAGCTGCCCACTCTGCCAAAAGATCTGTGATTACATTCCAGCTCAGAACAGAAACTCACAAACTCTCCCTGATAATCCTTGGGATATCTGTCTTTAAAGATATCGAGTCCTTTGAGGATCATAATGTTTAGAAGAGACACATTTAAATATACAAGTTTAGTTAAAAGTAAAAAAATGGGAGCATATACTACAAGCACACATTAATAATAGAATTCAGGGTAAAGAATAGTGTCAGTGGTAAAGAGGGACATTTTATAATAATCATTCAGTTCATTGGGAAAATATATCATAAATGTATATTTACCTAAAAACTGAACTTGAAAATAGAGGAGGCAGAAAAATGACAAAACTTAAAAAAGACATAGACACATGTTTATAGTTGGTGATAGCAACAACTGTCTCTCAGTAAATGAGTAGTCAAAAGAGCTCTAAGGATATAAAATACTTTAACATTAGTATTAACTGACTTTACCGACCTGACATTTACAGGATATTTCATCAATAATTACAGAAAATGTGCTTTTCAAGTACACATGATGCATCCACTAAGATAGGAGCTGCGGATATATAGCAGTGCCATTGTAGTCCAGAAGATTCCCAATTCTACCCTCAGGTTTGGTGACTCCCTAGAAAGATTCACAGGACTCAGAAAAGCCATTGTAGTCACAGCCAAGGTTTACTACTGAAGTAATAAGCTTAGATAATATCCAAAATTTTTGAAGTAAACCAAATCATGAACCTAGAGACCTTCAAATAAGTGTAGTATACGGTTCACTAATAAAATTATTCATTCCTGACACTGTTTGTAGACTTTACCTTAACTGCTACTACATGTGGCCTTTCTAATTTTCTTCCAATAGACACCTATTTTCTCTGTAATGCCTGTATTTGATTTCTTTTAAATATTGGTAACAAAATATGGAAAATAATTTTGTTGCTAAACTGATTTAAAAGATATTTTGACAAAGTTTAATAGCCCATCAGATTTTTTTTATTTTTAATTTTTTTTTTTAATTTCAGCTTATTATGGGGGTACAAAAGTTCAGGTTATATATATTGCCCATGCCCCCCTCCCCAATCCCCCTGAGTCTGAGCTTCAAGCATGTCCATTCCCCAGACAGTGCCATCAGATTTTTAATTTTCAGGGCCTTTACAAATTCTTGGAATTCTTTGCATCCTTAAAGGATTTTTTATTTTATTTATTTTTTTTATTTTAGCAGTGGATTTCAGTTTAGTTTATATGCTGATATAAGCAAATTTTCCCATCAAAAATTATTTTAGAACTCTGCTTGAAATAGCTCATACCAGTAATGCAATTATGACAAGTTCTATATCTGGTGCTATGAATATACCAATCTTGGTAATACATAGTTCTAAAAAAAATTTCTTTCTATAACTCTCTCTCCTCACCCACCCACTTACTGGTCATGTCTTCTCTGTTCCATAGTTAGCTCAACTCTTTTCAAAGAATGGGCTTCCATTTTGGGGGGACGGGGGCTGGGAGGCTTCTATATTTAAGAGCACATTTTTTCCTCCACTTTCTTCACTGAGCATCTTCCTCAGACTGGTGTTTGCTTTATTTAATTGACAGGATTGTTTTGTATGTTACTACTGCTGTTTTAATTTTGTGTAAGTGAACATTCATGCCATGTTGTGACAATATACTTTTTTATATTTGTTACTTGAAAATGCACTCACAGTAATTGCTTTTGTGACAAATATGTGTAACCACCACAGCATTTCCCAGAAACAAGATGCCAGTTCAAAGAAGTTTATATTAAATTTTGAAAAATATTTATTTTATGCATGTACCAGAAAATGAAGTTCACAAGTGTAAATGGAGGGAAGTGATTTGCAACTGGCAGTTTTATCACACTGTTAAGAATGTGTGGATTTTCTTTATATGCATCAAAATTATTCAATTTTTTCTGTAAACATTCCTAATTTTCACATAGTTGAAGATCTCTAAGATTTTTTTCAATTAAATTTCTGTTGTTCTGAGATTAGCATTGAAGTATGAAGTTACTTTGCCTCTAAATTGTACTTTATAAATTCAAATTCTGTCTTTTATGATCCACAAAAATCCTAAAAAGTAATTTTGCCCTATAACTAATAGCTCTTGATAGTCACTTCTGTTTAAAATTTCACTTTTGAATGAGAGGCATCTTCTTAGGAAAGGCAACATGAACACTAACATTCATTTGCCTACTTATGAGAAAACATTGATGATGTAAAAATAACTGATCGATTGATTAAATTATTTTCCAAACAGGTGTTATCTGTACAAAGACATGATTTTTATACGTTAATGGGAAATTACACATACGCGTCCACAAAATAACGAGGTCATACTGCATTCTATCAAGGTTATCCTGTGGTGAATAAATGTTTACTAATATTCCACTTTATACCCTTGTTCTGACTTAAAATAATTTCTTCACTTGAGTGAAGTATGAAGGAGTATGACATTTCTTAACTCACTCTCCTCCACAAAACCAACGAAAACAACAACAAAAGGCACGAGATAAAACAAAACAAAACTCCTCTATGAAATTACTTTACAGAGGCATTATCTATGAAGAAACTGACAAATGAAGTGATCTTTGGACAAAACTCAGGATGCTTGGAAAACAATCCGTACCATACTGAGTTTTAGTCAGGACAGAGTAAAACTCTCTCCAGACCGAAAGAGAAAAAAGGCCACTTAGTCTGAAAAAGAGAAAAGCAGCCCTGCAATTAATCAGTTTGGGAGAACAGCCACAGATAAAGCCAGCTACAAAGTTAACAGGAAACATTTTTCTCAAAAGCAGGTTGTGTTGCAGCTGGAGAATGCCAAAACAATCCCCTCTGTGAGCGATTACCACTTTATTATCAATGACTCTACCAACCTGTTTTTCTATACCCATCTATCAGCGGGGATACCAGTTACTAAGCTGCTCCCCACCACGTGATTAGTACTCAATCTTTAGGTTACCCCCATGTATCCTGATCTCAACTGAGAAACAGCAACCAATTCAAAACTGATTGTCACCTTTCTTAGATTCTCTCCCAGATTATTCAGAACTAGTTGAAGCCTAACCACTGAGTCCTGATCATGAGATGGCGAGGGTCCTAATAAGTAGACGGAAATGTGGACAGAGAAACACACAGAAACACCTGGAGAATGCTACGTGATGACAGAGACCGGGGTTGTACCAATACAGCTGCAAGCTAGGAGACACCAAGGATTCTGGCCACCAGTGGAAGCTCCTAAGAGGCAAGAAAAGAATTTCTCTGGAGTTTCATAGGGCGCATGGCCCTGCTAACATTTTGATTTCAAGCTGCTAGTCTCTAGGACTGCAAAAGAATAAATTTCTGTTGTTGGAAGCCACCCCATTTGTGCTACTTTGTTATTGTAGTCCTAGGAAGTTAATAAAAGCTGTAGATAAATCTTTAATTATCTTAGAAATACATATACAATCATATGCAGAATATTGTGAAAAATATCAAAGTTAATGGTGCTTCTGGTGAAGCTTCAAATGGAACATATTGAATAATGGATGAAAGGTGATTTTGTTATAAAGTAGCAGAGGACTTGGCTGAATTATGTTCTTCTGTTAGGTGGATAGTGTAACTTGTAAGCAATGAACTTGGATATTTAGTTGAGAAAATTTCCAAGCAAAGTATACAAAGTGCACCCTGGTTTCTCGTTGCTGTTTTTAGTAAAATGTAAGAAGAAAGATAAATTAAGGAACGATTGCTTAAACCAGAAAAAAACAAGCACTTGATAACTTGGAAAATTTTTAGCCTCTCCAGATAGCGTGCTCTGGTAAGAGCCAAGAATGTGACTGCTAATCTCATTTGCTAAAGAGATTAGCATGTGACTCATGGATTCAATCAACCATCTTAACAGAAGCCAGGAATAGAGGTGTGATTATCCAGGAAAGATCTGTAGAGAACCCTTGTATCTGATGGTATAGATTCCCTGAACATCCATTGAAGACTGACAAAGTTAGTCTTATACCAGCAAAAACAATGCCAGCCTGGACTGAAAGTGACAGAGACAAGACAAATTAAAGGAAGAATGGTTTTGAGGATAAAGCCACAGACACAAAGGCCTGGGTTGATGGGCCCTCCTTGGGTAGAAAGTAGGGGCCTGCCACCTGGTGGACTGAGAGGGCACGGATGCTACCCCAGTGGACCCAGAGGACAGAGCATCCAGCCATAGGGGATTATTCTCAAGCCTTGGAATCTAATGAAGTTTATCCTTCTGGTTTTTGGACTTGCCTAAGACTTGGGTCTCATTTGTTTTTCTTCCATTTCTCCCTTTTGGAATGGAAGTGTCCATTCTATGCTGTCCCTATACTGCATTTTTGAAGCAGATGACTTCTTTTGTTTTCATAGGTCCAGAAATGGAGAGGAATTTTGCCCCAGGATGAACCCGAGTCTCACACATCAATGATTTAGATGATTCTGATGAAGAGATTTAAGACATTTTGAATTGATGATATTTACCTGAAATTTTAGACATAGAGTTGATGTTGGAATGAGTTAAGATTTGGGGGGATGTTAGATTGTGATAAATATAATTTAAATATCAGAAAGACATGAATTTTGAGGGGTTAGAAAGCATTACTGCTATGGGTTAAATTATGTCCCTCAAAAAGGTATGCTGAAATATTAATACTAACCTCCAGTGCCCCAGAATGTGCCCTTATTTGAAAAGAGTTGGTGTAGATATAATTAGTTAACATCAGGTCATACAAGCGTAGGGTGGACCGTTAATCCAATTTGACTGGTAGCTTTCTAAGAAGAGACAAGGGATACAGAGAGGATGCCATGTGACAAGAGAGGCAGAGAGTGGTGTAGTGCAATGGCAAGCTAAGGCATGCCAAGGATTGACAGCCACCACCAGAAGGTAGGAACAGGCAAGGAAAGATTCTACCCAGAGTTTCAGAGACAGCATTGCCCTGGTGATGTCTGAATTTTGGACTTCTAGCCTCCAGGACTGTGAAAGAGTACATTTCTGTTGTTTAAAGCCACTCAGTTTGTGGAACTTTGCTATATGGCAGCCTTGGGTCACAAGCACTGTCTCTAGCTCTCATACAGTCTCAGGATCTCTGCATGCCTGTGTGATCTCCTCACATGATCTCTCCAGAAGAAGGGCTGACTTCTTACATGGTAGCTCAGGACAGCCAAGATTATAAAAGTAGAAGCTTCTAAACCTTCTTCTGTCTTGATCCTAGAACTGGCACAGAGTTATTATGTAAGCTACATTTTTTTGGTTGAAACAGTCACAGGGCCAGCCTGGATTTACAGGAAGAGAAAATAAATTGTCCATTTTGGAGAGGGAATTAATAAAGAATTTGTAGGTCATTTTCAATCCAGTCCCAAGAATGTCATTCTGAAGAATTAAAAAACCAATTCCAGCATCATGCTTTAATATGAAATGTGAATTTATATTGTTTTCATGGTATGGGAAATGTAAGCGTATAAAATGGAAGTAAAATGCTTCCAGTGCATTTGACATGAGCAGGGTGTGAGAAAATGTTTCAGTGCTATAGGGACCTTTTCACAACCCAGAGGACATTGAACGCCAATTGAAACAAACAAAACTCTCCACCAAAAAAGCGGTAACAATTAAAAGTGAAAACCAAATAAGAAAATTCATAACTACACAGTCATAAAATGTCTATAAACAGAGAATAAGCACTTAAGAGTTGTAGATAAACCACACCCTAAGTCTGAGAGATGAAAATAAAAAAAATTTAAAATGATTAACAAAAAGAAGGGCAGGTATGAAATTAATTAAATAAAAGAAAGTTACCAAATTAATCACAGACAGGTATGAAATTAACCAAAATATAATTTATTGAAATAAAATATAGTTAATAGAAATTAAACATTCAATGGATTAAACAATATATTTAGGTAAGATAAAGAAAAGCTATTAAACTGTTAAGAAAATCTTTCAGAATATGTAACACACACACACACACACGCACTCTCAATGAAAACTGGGAAGATGTTGATCATAGGGTACAAATTTTCAATTATTAGATACACAAGTTCTGGGTATCTATTGTAAATCATGATGGTGCTAGATATGTTAATTAATTTGCGATAATCATTATGCAATGTATACATATATCAAATCATCATATTGTACACTGTGAATATATAAAATCTTTATTAATATATATAATCTATGTCAATGAAATTTTAAAATAAACAATTTAAAATTCTGAAAAAATAATTAGACACAAAAGGCAGGATATCAAATAAAAAGAGATAATTTTAAATGCAAGGAGGAAAAGACACACAGTTTATGAAGGGATGATCATTAAACTGACTGTAAATTTCAAATTAACAAAGATAAATGCCAAAAGACCAGGGAATGTCTTCTAAATAATGAGAGAAAATATTGACTAATCCATAATTTTAAACCAGGTAAATTACAAGTGAAGCATAAAGGTGGAACAAGGACATTTTCTGATAAAAGCTGACTTTATCTTATATTAACAAATTTATAAAACATGTACATCAGTAAGAAAGAAATTAAACTCAAGAAATATTTGTGGTTTTTTATGCTGCAATAGTGGAGAAAATGCTGAAAGCAGTTGGAAACATTCATAAATTCAGAGCAGAATTTGCTAAAATTCCAAATCCATTTCTGGTAAGTAATTTCAAAGAAAAAAAACAGTACATATATGTGCTTGCTTGACACTATAGAAAAGATATATCTCCACCAAAAAAAAAAAGAAAAAAAAAAAAAAAGCAGAAACACAGTGAATGATGAAAATCTAAACATATACTCACTAAAATCAGGAATACCACAAAGATACACATGTTCTATTAACATTAGGTATTGCAATGTAATAAAAAATATAAGAACTGAGGAGGGAAAATATCATTATTTGTCAATCCACCTGGAAAGATCTAGATAATCAACTGAAACAAAAGATTATAAAACAAAACTATACAGTAAAGTGATAGTGAAAAAAAAATTTCAAAGACAAAAAACTTTCCTTTTTCCAGAGAAAAAAATTGAAAATAAAATAAAACTATAAATTTACGTAAGAAAAATATGTAAGACTTATATGAAAAAATATTTAAAATTCACACCAAAAGGCATGAAATATTTTGAATGAATAAATGGAAACCAATATTTTACATTTAGGAGGAAATAGTCACTATTATAGAAATGTCAAATATCCATAGATTAATCTATTAAATCATTATCACTGCAATAAAACAGAAATTGGTGGGTTTTCTTAATTTCAAAATATTAAGGGGGTTACATGGATACCTTTTATAATGCTTAAGTTGGGGGTTTTAACGTGCCTATCACCTAAATAGTGTGCATTGTACCTGTTTGTTAGGATTTTACTCCTTTCCTCCTCTCCTTTTCCCTCTTCTTGATTTCCTATGACCTTTACATCCTTTGTGTCTATGTGTGCCCAACAATTAGCTACTAATTATATTATTAGAGAGTACCTATGATATTTTTTTTCCCTTCCTGAGATAGTTGACTTAGGATAACGGTCTCCAGGTCCACCCAAATTGCTGCAAAAGACATTAATTCATTCATTTTCTTGAATGAGTAGTATTCCATGGTATTTATATATCACATTTTCTTAATCCACTCATGAAGTGATGGGCACTTAGGTTGATTCCACATCGTTACAATTGTTAATTTTGCAGAAATAAAGGTTTGAGTGCAGGTGTCTTTTTTATAAAATGAGTTATTTTCCTTTGGGTAGATACCCAGTAGTGGGATTGCTGGGTTGAATGGTAAGACTACATTCATTTCTTTAAGAATCTCCATCCTGTTTTCCAAAGAGGTTGTACTATTATAGTTTGCAGTCCCATCAACAGTGTATAAGGGTTCTTTTCTGTCTGCATCCAAGCCAGCATCTATTGTTTTTTTGACTTTTTATTAGCGGCCATTGTGAGAGGTATAAGGTGCTATCTCATTGTGGCTTTGGTTTGCATTTCCCTGATGATCAGTGATGTTCAGCATTTCTTTATATGTTTGTTGGCCATTTGTCTATCTTCTTTCAGAAAACTTCTGTTCATGTATTTTGCCTACTTTTTAATGGGGAGGTTTGGTTTTTTTCTTGCTGACTTGTTTGAGTTCTTTGTAGATTCTGGATTTAGCCCTTTATTGGATATACAGTTTGCGAATATTTTCTCCCATTCTGTAGATTGTCTGTTTACTTTGTTGATTATTTCCTTTGTCATTCAGAAGCTTTTTTAATTTAATCAAGTCCTATTCATTTTTGTTGTTGCTGTAATTGCCTTATGTGTCTTAGTTATAAATTCTTCACTTAGATCAATGTCTAGAAGTTTTTCTACATTTTCTTCTAGAATTTTTATGGTGTCATGCACCATATTTAAGTCTTTTATCCACATTGAATTAATTTTTGTATATAGTAAGAGAAAGGGGTACTGTTTCATTTTTCTGCATATGGTTATCCAGTTTTCCCAGCACCATTTATTGAATAGGGCTTCCTTTCCCCAGTGTATGTTGTCACCTGCTTTGGAAAAGATCAGTTGCTTATAGGTAGATGGTTTTATATCTAGGTTCTCCATTCTGTTCAATTGGTGTATATCTCTACTTTGATACAAGTATCATACTGTTTTGGTTACTACAGCCTTGTAGTATAATTTAAAGTCTGGTAATGTGATGTTCTTTTTGCTTTATATTGCTTTGGGTGTCTGGGCTCTTTTTTGGTTCCAAACAAAACATAGAATTATTTTTTATAGATTTGTGAAATATGATGTTGGCATTTTGATGGGGATTGCATTGAATTTGTGAATCACATTGGGTAGTATGAACATTTTAACAATATTAATTTTTCAAATCCTTGAGCATGAGATGTATTTCCATTTGTTTTGGTCATCTGAGATTTCTTTCATCAGTGTCTCATAGTTCTCTTCATAGAGGTCTTTAACTTCCTTGGTTAAGTGTATTCCTAAGTATTTTATTTTCTTTATAGCTATTGTGAACGGTATTGAGTCTCTGATTTGACTCTTGCCTTCACTGTTATTAGTATATAGAAATACTTCTGATTTTTATATATTAATTTTGTAACCTGAGACTGCTGAATTTATTTATCAATTCTAGGCATCTTTGGGATTTTCTAGATATAAGATCACATCATTAGCAAAAGCTATAGTTTGACCTCCTCTTTCCCAATTTGGATACCCTTTACTTCTTTCTCTTACCTGATTGCTTTGTCTAGGACTTCCAGTAATATGTTGAATAAAAGTGGTGACTATGGGCACTCTTTCCCTGTTCCAGTTCTTAGGGAGAATGCTTTTAACTTTCCTTCATTCAGTATGATGTTGGCTATGGGTTTGTCATATATGGCTATAATAACTTTGAGATATATTCTTTCTATTCCTAATTTGTTGAGAGTTTTCACCATGAAATGTTGCTAGATTTTACTGAGTGCCTTATCTGCATCTACTGAGATGAGCCTGTGGTCTTTTTGTTTCTGTTTATGTGGTGACTCACATTTGTTGATTTGCATATGTCAAATCATCCTTGCATCCCTGAGATAAAACCCACTTGATCATGGTGAATTACCTTTTTGATACGTTGTTGAATTCAGTTTGTTAGTATTTTATTGAGGATTTTTGCATCTATGTTCATAAGGGATATTTGTCGTCCATGAATTCATGGAAATCAAACAACAAAAAAATAAAACTTTAGTTCTCTTCTGAGCTTTGTTGTTTTTCTTCTGCTGGCTTTGCGTTTGGTTTGCTCTTCGTTTTCTAATTCCTTGAAATGCAACATTAGATTGTTAATTTGTGATATTTCTATCTTTCTGATGTAGGTATTATTGCTCTGCATGGTTCTTTCCATGATAGTAACAGTGGCAGCTGGGTGAGGCTATATAGGCGGTGTTCATGGATGTCCATACAGGCTATGGGCATTTGTTTGAACTGGGTCCACTTCAAGGCTGGTCGGTCCCTGTTGGAGCATTTGACCATGGGTTGGTTCCCGCCAGGTGGCCAGTGGGAGCCTCAAGAGTAGGGCTGTGGGGCTCAAAGCGGTGGGAGCTTCCTACCCAGATCGGGGGGTGGGTAGCAGCATTGGAGCCTCAGAGATGGAGCTGCAGGGCTTTGCAGCAGGATCCTTGGAGCAAGAGCCACTATCCCAGGGGCAGCGGCTGAGCCTCGGTGCCTGACAGGAGCGCTGGAGCCTCAGAGGGTGAGCTGCACGCCCCGGATGCAGTGGTTCCCCGGGCTGTAGTCTCGGGCCATCGGGAGCACTGGAGTCTCAGGGCGACGAATACTTGGGAACGGACCCTGGGTGCCTGAAGGAGCGATGGAGCCTTTGGGGTGGAGCTGCCACACCTGACAGCAGCACTGGTGCCTCAGGGCAGAAGCTGTGGAACAGGGAGCTGTGGTGAAGCCTCAGGGTGGAGGCTGGGCCCGTGGGAATGCCAGAGTCTCAGGGGTGAAGTTGCTGGGCGGCACCAATGGTGGAGCCTCAGGGGTGGAAAGGCAGTCCCTGCAAGGCTTCTCAGGTGGCATCTGTGGTGTCTGTGGTGCCTGTTCTGCTCAAATTCCCCGGTAGTGGGGGAGGCGTGCCAGGCTCCCAGTCACAGGGCATTCGCTCTGCCTGCTACTTTCCTGGCCCAGAGGGAGCAGTGCGGAGGCAGCTTCAGCAAAGCTGAGCCCCTTGCAGAGTTGATGCTCTGGCCGTGAGGGCTCAGAATGGCGTCAGTTGCAGCAACCCAGGAACAGAAGCCACCAGGTCCCTGCCATGCCTGCTCTCCAGTGCAGTGTTGCTGCACAGACTCCAAGTAGCTCCCTGATCAGACCTGAGGTCTGTGGTGGTATTGAGGGCCCCACACAGCTCAGACTGCAGTGCCTGCGTGAACAGCATGGAGGCCAGGGCTCTCTCCTCCTGTCCTTCCCCACGTATAGATGCTTCCCCCAGATACCCTCCGATCTTGCAGAATGAATTGCCGCCTCACCTTCCCCTTCACTCTGAATGCCCCCCGCCCCATTGCTTCTCTGGTGTTTCACAATGCTCTTTCCAGGAAGGCCCATCTGTAGATGGGCATCCACCTGCACCTTTTCACCCTCTTCTTAAGGGTGGCAGGCGCAAGGTGCTTCTAGTCTGCCATCCTGCCCCTGCCCCCTCACAAATTGTTTTTTTTTTTTTAATTGGCAAAGTTAAGCTGGATTTTAGTTAGAAAAAATACACTCAATGATAACCAGGAACATTCTGAAAACCATACAAAACATTTACACGTGACAATGCTATACCAATTAAAAGAATTTGGTACTAGCACATGAATGGAAAATGAAGGTTATGGTAAATATGAACTTTTACAATAGGGAGATGAATTATTTAATAAGACATCCTGTTCACTAGGAGAATATTGGCTCTTTGTGTTCTTTGTTCTTCCATGTAAGTTTTGGAATTAGCTCCCAAAGCTCTATAAAAATATATTTGTTGATAAATTTGAGAAGATTTAGACATTTTCATTATATTTCATTTTACTATTTAGCAGCATGGTGTATCTCTTCACTTTTTAGGTCTTTCTTAAAATGTGTAATAAATATTCTTCACTTCCTCCTGAAAGTTCTTGGATATCTTTAATTTGATTTATTCCTATGTATTTTATAATATACTTTTGTTCTTATTACAAAGTGTATTTTTTTTAAATTCCCCTTTCCAGCTGTTTGTTGAAGGCATATATAAATGAAGCTGACTTTTAGAAATTCATCCTATATTTGGTATCTTTTCTTAGTTCCCTTATATAAATTTCATAATTTATCTGTGAATTCTGTAGAATGGAGAGAATGCAAATAAGGATTCTTTTTCATTTTAATTCTTGTATGTTTAATTTCCTTTTGTTACCTTTTAATGTGTGTTAGGACTTCTAGTACAATATTGAACAGAAGTAGTAAAAACAAATACATTTTCTTCTAAACTTAAAGTAAATGCTTCTAATTTTCCACCATTGTATATCATGATGCTTTAGGAACCTTTACTTGTAGTCTTCATTAGATTAAAAAATTCCCTTAAATTTGTCATTTATTAAAAATTTTAATTTAAAATGTGATCCAATGCTACATTTTCAGTATTTTAAAAAGTAAATATTTAGAAAATTATTTGTTTTTTCTCTCTTAATCTTTAAATGAGGTAAACTATATTAATTAATTTTTTAATGTTAGAACAATTTTTGTCTTCATTATAAAGCCAACTTAGTTACAGTGCATTATATTTATCTATATTGATATACACAGTTTATAATATTTTCTGTTAGAATTTTTGTAACATAGTTCATATGTTAACTAGCCCGTAACTTTTCTTTCTCTTGTTCTCTTTGAGTCATGTCAAAGTTATTTTTGTCATAAAAAATAAATTGGGATTAGTCCATCTTTTTTACAGTCTTCTGAGCTAGTTTTTTTTCCTAATTCCAAATTGGAGCATACATGAAAGCAGATTGACCTGGAGGTTTGCTTTTATTTATGAAAGAGAAAAGTTAAATATTAATTCATCTTCTTCACTGTTAATGAGTGATTTGGGTTTTCTATTGTTTTAAATTTATTTTTACTTTTAAAACTGCTTCATTAAGTTCTGTTTGATAAGTAAAAACATGTACGTATTTAATGTATATAACTTTATGAGTTTGGGGACAAGTATATACCCATGAGACTATCATCACCATCAAGGCCATAGACATATCTGTCATCTTCCAGAATTTCCTTCTGTTCCCTTTATTATGATGATGATGATGATTTAGTGTATGTATGGTAAAAAATATTTAAAATAAGATATACCTTCTTAGTAAATTTTAAGTATACGACAATACTATTGCAAGCTGTAGGTACTATGCTGTATAGCAGATCTCCAGAACTTATCTTGCATAATTGAAACTTCATACACTTTGACTATCATCTGTCATTTTCTTCTCCCCACAGTCTTGGCAACTACCATTCTGCTCTCTACTTCTATAAATTTGACTATTTTAGATTCCACGTAAATGAGATCATATAGTATTTGTCTTTCTGTGTCTGGCTCATTTCACTTAGCACAATGTCCTTCAGGTCTACCCACGTCGCCAAAAATGACAGGATTTCTTTTTGTTTTAAGGCTGAATAATATTCATTGCATTATATACCATATTTTCTTTATCCACTCAGCCATCAGTGGACATTTAGATTGTTTCCATATGTTGGCTATTGAGAATAATGCTGCAATGAATATGGAGTTCAGTATCTCTTCAAGATCCTGCTTGCAATAATAAACATGTATTACTCTAAAGTTCTATGCCTTCCAAGTTTGTTTCGTTAATTTTAATTTAACTTCCATTTTCCTACATGTCTTTGTCCATTTTCTGTTGCTCATAATAGAATACTTGAAACTGGGTAATTTATAAAGAAAATGAATTTATTTCTTACAGTTATAGAGGCTGAGACATCCAGGGTGAGAGGCTCCATCAGTTAAGGGCCATCTTGCTGGCGGGGACTCTCTGCAAAGGTCTGAGGCAGTGTAGGGCATCACATGACAATGGGACTGAGTGTGCTAGCTCAGATCTCTCTTCCTCTTCTTATAAAGCCACTTATTTTTGACGCATTATCTTTTTTCTATATTGCCATATATAGTTTACTAATATTTTATATTAGAATTTTTTTAACATTGTTTATATATTACCTGGACTGTAACTTTTCTTTCTCTTATTCTCCTTGAAGCAGTGTTAAGATTATATTTGTCACAAAAAATAAATTGGGAGGCAGTAAATTATAACCCATTGATCCATTAATCCAGAATGAATTAATCCATTCAGGAGGGCAGAGCCTTCATAACCCAATCACCTCTTAAAAACTCCACCTCTCAATATTGCCACATTTGAGATTAAATTTCAACATGAGTTTTGAGGAGACAAATATTCAAACCATAGCATTCTATTTTCAAATTGTTGACATTGAATGTCTCATAATGTTCTTTTATTGTCTTTTTAATCTCTTTTGAATCTTTATTTTCTATTTTTATATTTATTTTTCTGAACAAAATTTGCAAAATCTTTATTATTAGTCTTTTCAGTGTATCACGCCTGGCTTCATCAGCCCATTAATTTATTTTTATATTCCAATGCATTATTTTATATTCCAATTCATTATTTTTATATTGCAATTCATTAATTTTTTACTACTTCTAAACCTTGCTTCTACTTTCTTTGAGTTTACTTTGTACTTTTCCTAATATCTCAAGTAGAAATCTTATTTGTTTTCAATTTTAATTCTATATTTTATACCCAATATTAAGCATTTTAACTATTGTCATGCTGTTAGTGTTTATATTAACGTATATTTTGCCATCAATTTTCTTTTTACTATTCCTTCTTGCATTTACACTTTCCTTCTTATGTGACCAAACACCAAATTGGCTTGCTTGCATATGGCAGAACTTCTCATCCTTCAGAACTGTAAGAAGTCAATGTTGTTTAAGCCACCCAGTCTATGGTATGTTTTCATAGCAGCTTGAGTTCACTAAGACACTAAGATTATTTCTACCTTGTTTATACTAAGTTTTCAGTAATTAATGATAATACATTTTAGTATTGGTGCTTACTGACTTTGACACCTATTTTGGCAATGTAAAAATCATTTTTTCTTCTTTTCTACTGTCTCTGTTTTATGTAGAGGAAATGAGGATGTTTTCATGAATATGATAAATGCACAGTATGATTGGAAAACTTACAAATTACAAATCTATGTTTACTTATGACTGACTTTGGTAAGAAGTCTGTCTATTAGAGATTGAAGCTAACTTTCTACTTCCTGTTTAAGCATTAATTTTGCCAGAGAGACTTTCACCACAGTAATTTTTAATGGTTTTCTCTGGTTTCACTATGGAAAACTTATGAAAACTCTATGGAAATTCCATAATAATAAAGAACACCCCTGTACACTGCAAACTTAGTGAACACAGACTTAAACAAAGAGAAAGCTTACCATGCCAGGAGAATGGGCTGTACAGGTGGCAATCCAGGAGAAAAGCAAACAGTGCATGTAAAATTCACCTACAGACTGAAAAAATGATCTTTGCAGACCTTGATTTAGGCTATACACTCATCATAATAACACTGTGGTGTCAAATAACTATAACTTCTTGAATCCAGAAATCGTTTACCTCTAGCCTTTAGTATACTAACAAAGAATTCACAAAGTTCCCTGGTCGTGTCACTTGGTTTGTGGATTGACTCTTCTGCAGGGTCCTATTGTTCACTCTGGCAGAAGGCATAGAGATGACTAGCAGCTTGCCAGGAAGACTGCATTTGTTTTAGCAGATGAACGCAGGTCTATTCTAGATGTTTGCACTTGCCAGTTAAGTAACATGCTCATGTATCTGGGAATTGTACGTCACAAATATTTAACAAAAAAAATTAGTAATGAGAAATCAATAGTTTGGTAATTCAAATGACCCATCAATATTTAGTATTCCATTAGAGTCCTCTAGATACTAGGTAAGGACATGTTATGTTTGTACACAGAAAATTAGATTTATATAACTATAATTTCTCTCATTGGGTTACTGTTGAATAAATGCATATCTTTATCAACATTTCATTATAAAACTTAGACAAGCTGAACATATTAGGTTGAATTTTCAGAATGTAAAAATTATAATTTGTAATAGTAATATTGTTTTATTAAGAAAATGCTTTTATAGCATTAGTAATTTAAATTTTTAATTTACAAAGTATATCAAATTTAAAATAAATTTAAACTTGATGGTTTTAAACACTTATTTTTATGGGTATATCTTCATAAAATTTATATATATGTGCAGTTTTATTTAGTTTAAAATGCATCTTTTCCTATATTTCTTAGTTTGGAGTATTTAGGTTATCATTTTCATTTTTATGTTTTCTTTATTCCCTCCTAAAACAAGATTCTTCTTTTTAGCCCATTGGCAAATGTTTCCATAGACTGAATAATGGCACATTGTTTTGAATCTTAGAAAACATTATAGCTGTTTAATGTTTAGTATCAATATGCTTCCACACATGAAAAGGAGTGAAAATTTCAACATTAAAACTCGGGTGTATATTTGTAAAGCTGGTTGTTTCATTTAATCATGATGATAACTGCATGCTATAGGTATTCTGAAAGTGACAGAATTGTCAACTTAACTCATGTGGGAGGCTTTGATAAAATACATTATTGATTACCAAAGTTCAATTCTGCTGCAATGACACTAGTCAACCAGGTCTTCATTGGTGAACGAGTTTATCATTACCATGATTGCTACATTTCATCTCTTTGCCAGAGAAAAGGGTTGATAAGGAGGAATAAGAGATACATTCTAGGAGAAACCTAGATGAGGCTAGTAGTAAGAATCAAAATCTAGTGCAGAGGGTAAACTTTAGAATTCTGGGAAGAGTGGTGGCAAATGATGGCCAGGTGCTGAAGAACCAAACCAAACATTCTGAACTAGGAGAGGAGAGGCCAGGGCCCTCCTGGATGTGGATGAAGAGAAGCAGATATGCCAGACTTGCAATATACAGTCAAATAGGAGGCCGGGACGTTATGCCACAGTTGAATGTTTGACTCATTAGATAGATGAGGTTAACCTCAGAGGCAGCAGAGCACACTCCTGGCTCTAAGGCTACCTAGTTGAAGTTGTTAACCCTTCTTTTGCCTTCCTTAATCTTAGCCAGATCCAGCTCAGATATCAGATCCCAAAATGAAACTCTTTTTTATAAATATAGAGTATCCAAGTTAGGATGATTTGCTTCT
This sequence comes from Eulemur rufifrons, assembly GCF_041146395.1. Taxonomy (NCBI): domain Eukaryota; kingdom Metazoa; phylum Chordata; class Mammalia; order Primates; family Lemuridae; genus Eulemur; species Eulemur rufifrons. The sequence goes on along the minus strand of NC_090999.1, from coordinate 86,897,313 downwards.
AGGGTATTAAATCAATATCTCACACCATAATCATTTATTTTCTAAGCTGAAGGTACATCCAAATGACCCTCATTCCCGCTGCAGTTTCTGAAGACCTTTATAACTCAATCTGACTCTATATTATTTTGTCATCACCTGTACCCATAATCTTATGGTATTATGCCTTGTAAATGGCATAAAATTATAATCATTGGTTAATAAAGATAGAGAAGGGTATTTATTGAAATGGGCTAAGCTCAAGGAAGTCAGGAGAGGCATAGAAAGAAAAGACTGGACTCAGCAATAAAGACCTTTGTAGGCAGTAAACTGCATATCAACATTTACAGAAATAATCTCCTGTAGGAAAATAAAACCCATAAGTTGTCAAGGTATTTTTAGAAAAATGTTCCAATGGAAGCGAGTCTGGAGGAGTAGGGCCAGTTCTCATAGCAATCTAAATCTTTCTTCCATAAGTCTCAGCGTCTCCTTAAATTCCAATTGCACCTATAGACCTGGCTCTAACACAGTGGTTCTCAAGGTATGGGTCCATGATCGGCAGCATTAATTTCACCTGGGAACTTGTTAAAATTGCAAATTTTTCTGCTTCACTCCAGACCTACAGAATCAATGACTCTAGGTATGGGTTCTGTGAATTGTGTTTTAACAAGAACTTGGGGTGAATTGGTTTCACAATGAAGTTCAAGAACAGCTCTTGGAACACTGACATGGAGAGGCGCAAGAGTACAAATGGAGGGTTCCAGTGGGAGGAACTAAGAAGGGACAGTGTGCAACATATTTATTACTATTTCTTTTTATAGATGAAGGAAAGGGAAAATGAAGCAGAAATAAGGAGTGGTGAGGTACTGGGTCCATTAATTTCATAAACCAATCACATGTGCATCTAGTATATTGGATTCGTGAAGGCAGAAACCAAATCCCTCTACTATCCATGGCACTTTAAACAATGTCTGACACATGATAAGTACTCCAAAATATTGGTTAAATAAATAAAAGAAGGTACATTTTATTGCAAATAATATGGGTCACTCATGTAGTTTTTGAAGACAGTCCAAGTCTGTTGCTACACAGCAGAGGGAAGACCAGAATGAGCACCCTCTGAGGGAGGCAGGTCTGACAAGAAGGATCCCAGAAGGGACTGAGCCATAAATGCCATTTTCTTCTCCAAAGTTCACTAAATAAATCACTCTGCCCTAGAAAGAAGTTAGTGAAGGCATGGAAGACGCTGGGATTTTTATTCTAGTACAATTCCTAATGTAATAATATTCAAAATCCTGAAATAAATGTTTCTTACTTGTTTGATTAAAAAATCTTAAGAGCACTATTGAAGTTTAACTGACATATGATAATAGCCCTTAAATAAAGCACACCATTTGATCAGCTTTGACATGTTTATATACCTGTGAAACCATCACCAAAATCAGGATTATGAACAAACATATCACACTCCAAAAGTTTTCTTGTGCCCCTTTGTAATCACTCACTCTAATTTATTTCTGTTCTTCCCCATCCCTAGACACCTATTGATCCACTTTCTGTCACTATAGACTAGCTGGCATTTTCCAGAATTTCATGTAAATGGAATCAGAGTATGTGCTTTCTTTTGTTTCTCTCATCATAATTATTTTGAAATTCATCCACATTGTTGTGTACACAGTAATCAATTCCTTTTTAAGAAGAAGTAGTGTTTCCTTGTTCGGTTATATCAGAATTTATTCATTTATTTACCTTTTAATGGGCATTTTGATTAGTTCTAGTTTTTGACAATTATAAATAGAGGTGCTTAAACTGTCTTGGTGTGGACAGAAGCTTCATTGCTCCTGGGTAAATGCCTTGAAGTGGAATGGCTGGATCATATGTTAGGAATATGTTTCGATTTTTCAGAAATTGCCAAAATGAGTATTTACAGTATTTTGTAAACTATTGTTATTGTATCATTGTTCATCCCACAAAGTTTGAGAGTTCCAGTTTCTTCACATCCTCACTAAATAGTACTGTATGATCGGTCTTTTTAAATATAAGACATTCTAACAGAAGGGTAGTGGTATCTCATTACAGTTTTTATTCACATTTCTCTATTAATGATATTGAGGACCTTTTCATTCAGTTGTTTATGATTCATTATCTACTTTGGTGATAACGAATATTTTCATATTTGCCTATTTTTAATTTGTTCATGTTGTTATTCTGCTTTGAGGATTTTTAAAAATATATTTTAGATAGAAATCCTTTATGATATATGTGGCTTCCAAATGTTTTTCCCAGTCTTTATCTTGTTCATTCTTGTAGCAGTGTTTTTTGAAGAGCAGAAGTTTTTGATTTTAATGATGTTCAATTTATAAATTAGGCTGATTTTGCTTGATTTTTTTTCTTATTATGGATCATAATTTTTACTTCTTTGCATGACTGGTAATTTTTTATCAGATGCCAGACTTTATAGATTTTACCTTCTTGGGTGCTAAATACGTGGGTATATAAGTATATTTGGACTTTGTTGTGTGATTCAGTTAAGTTACTTGGAACCATTCTGATCATTTTGAGTCTTGCTTTTAAGTTTTGTTAGATGAGGCCAGGACACTGTTTTATCTAGGTCTAGTTTTATACCAGTTCTGAGGCAAAACCCTTTGGAATCCTCCACTTGATACCTCCTGAATTATGAAGTTTTTCCATACTGACTAGGTCCTAGAAGGATTGTTTCCTTAATATTTTCAGGTGACTCTTTGACAGATATTAGGTGGCTTCCACCCATGCATGTTCTGATCCTCTGTAGATTTCTAGAGTACTTTATCTTTGCAGCTCTACCTTTTCTGGTACTCTACCCAGTGAATTCTAGCTGCCTTGACCTCCTCAGACTTCCAGATCCATCTGTTCCACTGAGGGAGGTTACTGGGCTCTTCCTGGGTTCCTGTTCCCTATACCATGACCAGAATGTACTCCAGGCAGTAAACTGGGGAAATCATGGGGATTACTTTTTGTTTCCCGTTTTTCTGGGAGCACTGCTGTCTTATATCTTGAAAACCATTGTTTAATACATATTTTCCTTTCTTTGCTTGTTTCAGACAAAAAAGTAAATCTGGTCACTGTTATTCTTTGCTTCACAAAGCAGAAGACCTATCCAATTTCTATTAAAAACAAGAGGAATTATAGAAATACATGCATAGAGTTTCAAGGTATTAGTTAAATGCTATCTTGTTTAATTGATTTACAACCACTTTCACAAAGATATACAGGGACGGTAGGTCTTTTACATAAAATACATAAATTAAGTGGTTGCTGTGTAATTACACTGACTTATGAGAGATCTTGAGTTTGATCACAAAACATAAAGTCTCTGGTAAAATATAAGTAATAGCAAAAAGGTACATTTAAATTAGATTATTTTAAACACATAGTACCCTTCCAAGAACATAATTCTTTATAAATATAAGGTCTGTTAGAAGAAATGCTACCATATGGATCACAAGTATTGGGGAATCCTAGGGAAAATATATCTACTTATCCTAAATAGTAGGATATGAAAGATTCAGTATTCCTTTTAAAACCAATTTTCCCCATGGTGGATGGACATAAAAACCCTCTAGCACAGCATTTCCCAATATCAGAGCACACAGTGTGTGTGCCACAAATGAGTGATCGATACGTCTGAGATTTTGATCCCTGTAGCCCTGGACATGATCTGATAGGGTCGGAGGAGGCTGGAATTTATAGAATTCCCTCTGGCCATAATCATTCTCAACTTACTGCCGTGTGCCTTACAAATATTATCTTTTCCTATGTGTGCTGTGATGTGGAAAAGGTCAGGTTACACTTCTCTAGTAGTTACATGTTTTCCTACTGTTTGTTTTATCTTTTATAATGCCATGCTCAGTTAATAAATTTCTCTGGCTTTTTTTTTTTTTTTTTTACTTCAAGGGATGACTGACTTGCTTAGAAGAACAATTTAACCATTGGAAAAGAGAAGAGACTTTCTGTAACTGTCTTTATTTCTGAACTTTATTGCCTTAGGGAGACTTTATTGTTAAAATAAAATTCCACCTGTATGTCTTGATAATACATAATATCCATAGTTGTAGAGTTAAAGTATTTTAACAGTGTAAATCAAGACTGCGTGTACTTTTGCAAAAAGTGAATCTCATAATTTAAAAAAATTTCCTTAGGGGAATTTATTTATTCAATGCCATATATGCCAGTCTTTGTTATATGTAAGTAAATGACTGTAGCCTCCGTCAGTTTACCCTTCTGGTGCTCTAGCTTCCCCTTTAAGCAATTTATTCATAAAATGTACTTTGTATTTTCAATAAAGAAGAAAGCTTAAATCATGATACTTAGGAAGTAAAATAATTTTATTATCTAGCTCATATACATTTTTCAAATTTAAGGGTCTTGTGAAATAAGACATTCCATGCTACATTTCACAAGTTCCAGCTGTGCTTTGTTTACACGTGTGGTCTGCAGCATTTTAAGGGTCCAACATTTTTTAGTTTGGGGGAGGTATTTTTGGGAATAGAATTTGAATTTCATTAGAGTGAGAAGTTTTGCTTAAAGTTCTTGCATGATCTTTCTTAAGGGGAGAGAAAGCTAAGAGAACAAACTGGGGCATAGGCACTGAGATACCTATAATTTCTATTTTTATCCTTTTATTATTGCAACATACTTAGACGGCTCCTTAATTGAGAATTTACTGTATTCCATAATCTGGAATTTACCATTTCTCTTTGCACATGAGATTAGATACCAGATGAACAATAGAAATTGAAAAATGTAAGTAAGTAGTATTTACTTTTATTTATTTAGTAGAGAGAAAATTCAAGTGAGTAGGCAATTTTACATATTCTGGCTTTTTAGTATATAAGGAATATATATAAGCAAGGACAGAAACATGCTTTTGCCTTTCTATTTTTACAACTTTTATATGATGAACTGCCCATATTTAAAGTACACAATCTGATAAGTTTTGACATAGTTATACACCTATGAAGCTATCACTATAATAAAGATAATGAACATATCTGTTCCTGCATAGTTCCCTGTGCTTCTTCGTAATCCTCCATCTTTCTCAGCTTACCCTAGACAATCAGCTTTTTGCTATTATAGATTAGTTTATATTTTTTCATAAATTTATATAAATGTGATCCTACAGTATATACCGTCTTTTGTCTGCCCTTTTCTCTCAGCAGTGTTATTTCGAGAGTCATAATTAATTTATTTTATTTATAGCTGAGTAGTATTCTCTTTTATGGATGTGCCATGATTCATTTATTGATTCAACTGTTTTTGGACATTTGGGTTATTCTCAGATTTTGGCTATTCTGAATAAGGACATCACAAACATTCATGTATAAGTCTTTGTATGAAGATATGCTTTCATTTATTTTTAAGTATATATCTAGGAGTAAGTATAGTGTTGGGATTATATGCCAGGTATATGTTTAATTTTTTTAAGAAACTGCTAAACTGTTTCCCAAAGTGATTGTACTGTTTTACCTTCCCAAGTAGCAGTGTTTGAGAACTTTAGTTACTATACATCCTCACCAACGCTTGATAATGAAGTTTCAATGATTGTGGCCATTATAAAAAGTGTTGTAGTGATACCTTATTGTGATTTTAATGTCTGTTTAATGACTAATGATGTGGAAAATCTTTTCAAGTGGGTGTTTGTGATTAGTATATTGATTTTGGTGTAGTGTTTGTTCAAATTTTTTGCCTATTTTTTAATTGATTTGTTGGGCTTATATTTTTAGAGTTTTTAAAAAATCTATTTTGGATACAAGTACTTTTTCAGATAATGTGAATTGAGAATCTATTTTCCCAGTCTGGGCTTTCTTTTCATTTTCTTAACAGTGTCTTTCAAACAGCAGATATTCTTAATTTTGATGAAGTACTATCTTATTTTTAATGAATCATGCATGCATTTGCTGTCGTATGTAAGAAATCTTCATCTAATCCAAAATGTCAAAGGTTTTCACCTATGCTTTATTCAAGAAATTTTATAGTTTTAGCTTCTATATTTAAGTCTAGAATTCATCTTGAGCTAATTATTTTATGTGATGTGACATATATTATTCATTTTTAATATGGACATTGAATTGTTTCAGTAACTTTTAGAAAACAATTTTTTTCAATTAAATTGCCTTTGCACATTTTTGGAAATCAGTTAACCATCAATGTGCCGGTTTATTTTGGACTCCACTGTCTTATTGTCCATCTTGATGTCAATACTACACTGGATTGTTATTTTTGTATAATTCTTAAAATCAGGTAGTGTAAGTCTACCAGCTTTGTTCTCCTTTATCAATGTTGTTTTTGACATTTTTAGGTTCTTTCATTCTTATACAAAATTTAGAATCAGTTTGTCAATTTCCACTAAAAAGTCAGGTTGGATTTCAATTTGGATTACACTAATTCTATAGATCAATTCTGGAAAAACTGACATCTTAACACTATTGAGTTGTCTATTCCAGGAGCACAGTGTACCTCTCAATTTGTTTAAGTTCTCTTCAGTTTTTTCTCAGCAATGTTTTGTCGTTTGCAATGTATAGGTCTTCCCCATCTTTTGTCAAATTTGTCTTAAGCTCAAGAGGTGAGCGTGCACAATTAGTAATACTAAACACCTTCTTTATAAAATAAGCTAATTGAGATGAAATTTAAAATTTATAGTTATGCACATGCGTAAAATTGACAAATAAAACTTTCTCAATGTTCTCCTAGAGCTAACTTAGTCTTACCTTTTAACATGTGAAGAGCCTTGTTCTGGCCCTGATGTGCTTTGGAAAAAGAAATGCTTTAAAATACGTTTGAGACATCTCTCAGCAGGCTTTGATTTCTCCTAAAGAGACATATTTAGTTTCCCATTTCTAACCTTTTAAAGGAAGGACTTCTTTTACTTTTTTTTTAAACCATTTTTGGTTCCATAGTTTTTTTGAATCTTTTCTCTCCATAATTTGCAATAAGTATATTTTTTTAAATCATAGTATATAAGATGCTAGCTTTCATTAAAACCTCATAATAATTTTGAGGGTTTTTTCTCCCAAAATATCTTGTATGCACAACTTTTAAGTGTTAATATCCTTTTCTTTTTAAGAAGTTGTATGACTTTCCATGTTTTTCGTGATCCAAAATTTCTTTATATATAATTGAAAAAACTTACATTTAAAAAAAACGATAAAACACTTCATCTTCTTTAGAAGAGTTTACTGCCTATACTTTGAAAGAGACTGTGCTATTTTAATAGAATTTGCGTCACTTCATATAACAACTTTACAAAATCTACTTAAATATAATAGAACACAGATTTAAAATAGATTTCTAAAGTAATTTCTCCCATGAAAAATAGGGGCAGGGCAAAGAACACATCCTGCTATGCATATTCATGGCAAAGTTCTCTCACAGAGTAAAATTAATTTTAGTTTTTAGTTTCTATCTTATGAAGTATTCATAATTTTTACATTGACTTAAAACTAATGCAAATCATGTATGGTTGCCAGTTACATAACTCATGTTATCCTCTACCATGTCTGATGCCCTACTATATATGGGGTTGTTAGCATTTTTCACTCTTGGGTATACAAATTTTAACATGCAAATCTCATTTTGACATTTTGGCATGTATTATGACTTAATGTGAGCCCCTTCTTCCATTTGCTATGGCCAAAAACCATACTGACTTTCCATAAGGAACAGAATGTAAAAGTAATATGATATATACTATTTTTCTTTAATGAGTGTAAAGTCAAGGAAAAGTTACAAAAATACAGACATGGAATAAATAGAAGGTAACATATAGAAACAAATACTCATTTAATAAAGACCCAGACCTAGACACAGCATTGTGCTTTAGAAAAGTCGCAGGCTGGGGCTAAAGAAAAGTGCCTTTGGTTTCCATCCGTCTCACTGATTGGCTGAGTCATCTTTCAAAAAGTTATGTGGCCACTTCAAGCTTCAGATTGCACATCTGTAAATTGGGGATAATAGTGCCATCTCATAGAAGTGATCTGAAAATTAACCATTAAAAATATGTGGTAGGGATAAAATATAATGTCTTGTATAATAGCAGCATTATCACCTATACCCTTTCTCTATTCTGGTTTATTCTGCAGCATTCTAAGTGGTGTGATGTATACAGTATAAAAATATTCCTTTCTCTACTAATGATTTACTTAGTAGCAATTATGACACTGTATATATTATTTATTAACATTACAGAAATGTGTAGCAGTTAAATATTGGGTTACAGAATATAAATACTTAGGAGGTTTTCAAAGGGTAGAAGAGGAAGAAAGAAGCCATGATGCATTTACATGTTCTTAGAAGATTCAAGTAAATATGATGTCACAGTCACAAAAATTATAGCACTTTCCCTCACTCAGTTAAAATTTCATTTAAAATTAAATTTGAATTCTTATTTATTAACTACTAGTTATTGTGGATTTAAAAATTGATATGCAAATCTAAAACCTAAAGAATAATGAGAAATAGTAAAAACTGAATATGATGTAACAGGTAAAGAATGGCTATAGACTCTTTTAAGCCTCTCAATCAACTTATTAAGATCTGATGATTCTACACTGAGGAATATAAAATTTATACCTATAGTTGTAGAAAAGTATTGAAGCCTCATTTACATTTTTGAAAATTCCAGTATGATCTCTTTGTCAGGAATGTGAAAGATGGATTAAAATAGACAGGAAGGAAGGGGAAAAATCACATAAATTCCGTTCCAAGTGCTAAGAGAGTGGTTCCTACTGCCATTGGGCTCAAGAAGTCTCCAGAGAGAAACAATTTCTGACTGAAAATCTGTAACTTTACCTGCCTCTTTTCCCCAATATACAATCTTTCAGAAAACCGCTAGATGATTGTTACCTTCATAAATGCCCAGATACTGAGAAGACATTTGCCCAGACAAGGAAGTGTTAGAAAGCATAAGCATTTCCTGGGAATATTTGGCAGAGGGTGATGGTGTGGTGCCATTCTGAATGAAGTATATGGTAGTATGATTCAAATTGTCTCCTTGTTCCAGAAGTTAGTTCAATAGCCTCTTAATTTGGATAAAACAAAAGACCATTGGCCTCCAGTTCTTTTTTAGTTGATATCAGTACTGTAAAAAGATATTCTTTAAGAAATTGGTGCATTGTGTCATGTTTCTCTTTTCAGGTACAATTTTGATACAGTTTCTCTAAGGCTATCCCTGTTTTTACTTATGATTTAGGCATATTGCTACTTTTTAAATGTTTTATTCTTATGATTCTTTTTATCTTAAAATTTAGTATAGCTTCAACAATGAGCTGTTTGTAGAAAAATCTCATACATTAAATAGACTAAAATCCATTCCATTACATGAACAATAGCAGATAAGTACTTCTATTTAATAAAGAAAAAACTGCTAATAACATTGTCTTCTGGAGGGTCATTCTATCTGGTTGTGTAGAGATTTACTTTAACTGTCGTATGATACACTGTCTGGTAAATGCTGTAGGATACTAGTGAAGTAAATTTAAGTATATTGATTTACTTTTCATCTTGTTCCAGTCTGTTGCATATGGATAGACTCATAACTTGCTTTGAGCTATATTGCAAAATGAGTTTTACCCACACTGTAATTTTATTTTGTAACAGAACAGTGAAACTTGATTAGATAAGAGTGAAAGATGGCTTAAAATATTCATTTAGTCAACATCAAAAGATATGCTAAAGATCTAATCTAAAAATAGAAAATGTTTAAATTATTATATTTAAAGAGTATTTGGTACATCACTACAGAAGCTATTTTTTAGTTAACATATATATTTCTAATACTGTCTTAAAATAAAAACTGTTTTAAATCTTGAAAAAAATTAATTAATTATCTTCATGTACTGTTTTTACCCACTAAGACCAATCAATCAGGTTTACATATATTGAAAATTATATAGACTGAAGTTTTTTTTTTTAAAAATCACCATTTGTTAACCATTATATTAATAGTAGTTTTAGGTAATACGTACTAATGGATATTAAAAATAGAAAGTTCAATTAGAAATGGTATATTTACATAGTCTCAAAGTATTTCCTCATAAGATATTTACTAAATGCAAAGAGAAAAAGATTAACTTTACAGTGAAAAGAAATCTGGCAAATACTACCTAAACTGAGTAATCAGTTAACATTATCAATAAAAGAACAAAACAAACATTATTTGGCCACTAATATTAGCACTTAAAAGAACACACCATTTCTGTAGTATCTCTTCTAAAAACTTGTAACATGAATCTGTTCATGAGGAAATCTAAGCAAACCCAATATGAGGAACAGTGAATAAATAAAATAAATGGCCAACACTTAAAAAATATCAAGGTCATGAAAAATAAAAACTGTCCAGACAAAAAGGAACAAAAGAGACATGGACACCGATGACAATGAGTGGTTCTGAATTGGTTCCTGGCCCAGGGAAAAAAATCATTCTTGCTCTAAAGGTCATTAATGGGACAATTGTGAAAACTGACTTATTATTAGATAATAATATCAACTTAATGTTACTATTTTTATGCTAATAATTATACCATGATTATGCAAGAAAATATCCTTATCTTTAGGGAATACCTAACTGAAACATTTAAGAGTAAAGGATCATTATGTCTAGAATTTACTCTGAAATGGGGAAAGAAAGGGTGGAAATGTAGTAAATGTGAACACTTGGGCTTCTGAGTAAATGGGAACTGTTTACACAATTTTTATAACTTTTCTATAATACTGAAGTTTTTTTTTTTTTTTTTTTTTTTTTTTTTTTTTTTTTTTTGAGACAGAGTCTCGCTCTGTTGCCCGGGCTAGAGTGAGTGCCGTGGCGTCAGTTTAGCTCACAGCAACCTCAAACTCCTGGGCTTAAGGGATCCTACTGCCTCAGCCTCCTGAGTAGCTGGGACTACAGGCATGCACCACCATGCCCGGCTAATTTTTTCTATATATATTTTTAGCTGTCCATATAATTTCTTTCTATTTTTAGTAGAGATGGGGTCTCGCTCTTGCTCAGGCTGGTCTCGAACTCCTGAGCTCAAACGATCCGCCCACCTCGGCCTCCCAGAGTGCTAGGATTACAGGCGTGAGCCACCGCGCCCGGCCCTGAAGTTATTTTAAAATAAAAAGTTTTAAGATTATGTAACTACATTAAATAAGTAATTAATAAAAATCACCCCCAAAAGTTCTTCAACTAAGTAGATTAACTCTTTGTTTAAAGTCACTATTCAATTCAGTTGGCATTATTGGTTCTGGTAGTTCTACCCATAAGCACAGTTATAGTCTTAGATGCTAATTAGGAAACTAGTAGGGTATGTTTTATGACAAATAGTAGAGACCACACAAAAAGTATATGTTTGTAAAAGTTGTATTCAGACTTAATTTCCATTATTTGATTATAGTCACAAAGTACATGACATTAATGTAGACTTATATTAAGACTTTGTCTTCTGGACTCAAACTTGCAGAAGCATGCCTGTCCCCACTCTCAACCCCACTAGTAATTGTGCATAATTCAGCTAAAAAGAGTATCATTTATCATAAATCTAGTCACAAATGTCTATTCTACATTTTAAAAGAAGATTCTATTTTAAAAGAGGAGAGTTATATTATGTTTAACTAAAAGTTGTTACAAAGGAATCATGATACAGATGCTTCTCAGCTTACAATGGGGTTATGTTCCAAAAAACTCATCTTAAGTTGAAAATATTGTAAGTCAAAAATGTATTTCATATAACCAATGCATGGAACACTGTAGCTTAGCCTTGCCTACATTCAATGTGCTCAGAACACTTACATTAGCCTACAGTTGGGCAAAATCATCAAACAGAAAGCCTATTTTATAATAAAGTTGACTGTCTCATGTAATTTGTTAAATACTATACTGAAAGTAAAAAAAAAACAGAATGCTTGTATGGGTACTCATCATTAACAAACACAGCTGAAAGCACACTGGACCTGAAGAATGTTTGAAATATTGAACTAAAATTAATTACTGGCTGATGGGGATACTACTGTGACAAAGTCATCAATTTCTTCCTTTTGATGAGGTTTGAGGACAGCTGGTAGAGGGCACTGAGGCATCAGCACTTGTGGATAGTTTAGCAAGTGTAGTGTAAGAAGATATCAAGTTTTGACTGTTCAATTTGTTTATTTTAATTATGTATTTTTTCTATAGCAAGCAAGAGAATCCTGTATCTGCCTGTCAGCTTTTGCTTATCTCTTGTACTTGACGTCCATTTCTTCTAACACCTGTACACCACTGCTGACAGTAGCAAATGCCTCCACTAGTTCATTTACTGTGAACTTTCTTGGTGCCTTGGGCATAACTTCTTCCTCTGCTTCAAGTATTTTGCTTGTTTCTTCTTCCAGTCCAATCAGCTTGTCATTGGAAAGTCTTTAGCCCCAGTTCCAACAAGTTCATGAACATCCTCTTCATCAATGTCTAATTCTAGCTGTTTCCCAAACACTAATATCTTGTTACTTACTATTTCATCAACAGTAGAATATTTGTTAAAGCCTTTGAATATGTTCACGTATGTCTTCAAAACTTTCTTCCAAATGCCATTCGTGCATTACTGTATGATTTTTTCCCATCCTGCAGCAATGTTACAGATAGCATTTAGAATGTCAAAAATCTTTCCAAAACTCTCAGAGCATTTGACAAGATTCAGTCACTTCAACAGCATATGAAAAAAATTGGGGTAAATAGTACTATGTGCTTTGAACACAGCTATCAGGCCTAGGTTCATTGGTTGAGTGAGTGCGGTTGTATTTGCTGGCAAATACACAAACTTTACATCAGGATGCATGTCACCAATATACTGTGGATGCCTTGGAGCATTGTCTAAGATCAGAATAATCTCAAAGGGATGTTGTCTTACCTACAAAATTCTCTTACCTGCAGAATAAAACATTTCAAAAACCAGTCTTCAAACAATGCTGATGTCATACAGGCTTTCCTGTTATGGAAAAAATAAATGGAAAATATATGCTTGCTCCCATTCTTGAATGCTTTACAGTTCACCCAGTGATAGATTTGGAGAGTCTTTGATTTTAACCCTGGAACGTTTCCACTCAAAAGCAGCATTATACTGTCTTTAAATGCCTTGAATCCTGGAATTGTCTTAAACTCCATATTAATGTATGTGTGCTCTCACATACACTTCCAGAATAAGCTCATTTCATGAATATTAAATATTCTGGCAAATATTTCTCATCCACAATGAAACTGTGCAGCTCTTCCTAAAAAGCTTCAGCATCTTTCTTTAGATACTTCACTTAGGATACTGGTCTTCAGTTCCATCCAGATTGGTGCAAAAGGCATTAAGTCATCCTTCTTCATGGCTGAGTAGTATTCCATGGTGTGTGTGTGTGTGTGTGTGTGTGTGTGTGTAGATATATATATATTTTGTTAATCCACTCACGAATTGATGAGTACTTGGGTTTATTCCACATCTTTGCAATTGTGAATTGTGCTGCTATAAACATTCCAGTGCAGGTGTCTTTTTGATAAAATGACTTCTTTTCCTATGGGTAAATACCCAGCAGTGGGATTGCTGGATCAATTAAATTGGAACTAACTGATGAGTACACATGTGCATAGAGGGAAGTAAATCTCAAAGGAAATCAAACAGGGGGTGGGAGGAAGAGGGATTGGGCAAAAACTTACCTAACGGATACAATGAATACTATCTGGGTAACAGATACACTTTTAACCCTGACTTGAGTGTTACAAAAGTGATCCAGGTAACCAAAAACATTTGTACCCACATAATACTTTGAAATAAAATTTTTAAAATTAAAATAAATTAAAAAAGCTCAGCACCTTCACTATTGGCACTTGCTGTCTCATCACTGATTTAATTTTATTAAAATTATGATGCCTTTTGAAACTTTGGAACCATCTATGACTTGCTACAAACATTTGCTGTATGTAGGATCATCATCGTTCTCTTTTAGCTTATAGAAAAGACTTGTTGCCTTAGCCTGAATTGTCAGTAGGGTGAGCAGAATGTCCTCCTATGTCTGGTCTTCTGTCTATGTGACAAGTGATTTTTCTATATTATCAATGTTGACTCAGCTCTTTTCTTCACGATGACAGTGGGTGGATTTAACCAACGCTGACAATTTCACTGCATCACTAATTCGCTTTTTGTCCTTTAAGATGGTCGAGATTGTGGATTGCAAAAAGTCTTAACTCACGTGTGATGGTCATTACTGGCTTGCCGCCTTCATGCTGAGCAATTATCTCGAGTCTCATCTCCAGAGTAACTGCCTTCCTCTTCTTTTCACCATAAGCAGGAGACACAGGTGGGTGTTTTGTAGATATGAGGGAACGTGAAAACACAAAACACAATATCCCCAAAATGCTGGCAACACCGCACACCGTAGGGTATCAGTTATTTGCCCTTGTAATCCCGTGGCTGACGGGGCGCTTTGGCTCATTGCCACTGCCCAGCCTCATGTAAGAGTATCATCCTGCTTACTGTTAGCCAAGGAAAAGATCAGAGTTCGAAGTACAATATATCATACAGAACACACAGAGTGAACCCTAACGTAAAGCATGAACTTTGATTAATAATAATGTATCCACATCGGTTCTTTATTTGTGACAAATATACCACACTAATGCAAGATTTTAATTATAGGAGAAACTGGGGGAGGGAGTGGTATATGGGAACTCTACTTTCTACCCAATTTTTCTATAAACCTAAGAAAAGCTCTAAAAAATAAAGTTTATTAATTTTTTTAAAGTTAAAAAAGTTCAAAGTTCAAAGTACAGTTTCTCCATATCTTTCATACTGCTATAAAGTTGGAAAAGCATAAGTTCAACCACCGTAAGTCAGAGATTGGTCACATCTAGTACAGATGAATCCCAGCTGGAGGTGAGCGATGCAGACCGTCAGATCTCAGTAACCTCCAGCCCTTCCTCTCTTCAGTATCTTATTTATACCCCATGTGGACGGCAGTATCATCTTTTTTCCTCTTTAATCTTTAAGGTTTTGTAACTTCACCAAGATATGTCATATTGTATATATTTCTGTATTATTCTATTTTCTCTGGGATATATCTTTGTACTTCAAATTTCAAATTTATCCATCTAAGCTTTATCATCCTTAAATTTTGACAAATGTGTATATACTAGCAAAACCATTACAATTCATCATCATCATAAGGATATGGAGCATTTCCATCACCGCTGAAAACGAAGAGCTATTAATATTATTCCTTTATTATTCTTTCAAGTTCAAAAGGTCTGTAGCGTTGTACCATTATTCATTCTTGATAGTGGGAATTTGTGTCTTCTCCGTTTTTTCCTTGACCAGTTAGACCAAAGGTTAATGAATTTTATTTTCACTGGTCTATATTGTTATACTGGAAATAGGCCTCTTGTAGATACATAGTTATGTTTGTCTTTTTAATCCAACCTGAAAATCTCTACCTTTTAATAGGAGAATTTAAGCTATATATTTATAATGTAATTTTCTTTATAGTTGGGCTTAAATTTACCACTTGCTATTTATTTTCTATTATTTATCATTTATATTTAATTTTTTCCTCTTTTCATGTCTTCTTTTGGATTAACTGAGTATTTTTATGATTCACTTTTGTCTCCACTATTGATTGATTAGCTATACTTCTTTGTTTGAAATTTTAAGGGTTGCTCTAAAGTTTACCCTATATATCTTTAGTTATCAAAGTCTACCTTCAATATTATACTGCTTTATTTATAGTGTAACAATTTAATATTATATATTAATACTTTTATTTCTTCTTTCAATTCTTTGTTCTATTGTTTTCACGTATTTTACTATGCTATGTTATAAAATCCACAATCTAGTGTTACTATTTGTTTTAGACATTTGATTTTCTTTTAAAAATAAAATAAGAAAATATATATTTTTGTGTACCCCAATTTTTACCATTTGCAGTTTTCCATTTCTTTGTGTAAATGCAAATTTTTGCTTGGTGTTGTATCATTTCTACATGAAGAATTCCCTTTCATATTTATTGTATCACAGTTGTACCGACAAGAAATTTTTCAGTGTTTTTACTAAAAATGTTTATTTTGCCTTCGTTTTATTTGTTTTTAAACTTTGGTGTCTGACTTTTAAAAAAACAAAATTTTTATAACAGCCTTAGGTTTACAAAAAAATTTAAGACATAGGAAGTGTTCTAATGTATTTTGTACCATTTCCCTAATTATTAACATATTACTTCAGTATGGTTTATTTGATAAAATTAATGAATAATATTATTAACAAAAGCCCGCACTTTATTCAGATTTCCTTAGTTTGTACCTACTGTCCTTTTACTGTTCCCGAATCCATCTAGGACACCACATTGCATTGAATTGTCATATTTCCTTAGGCTCCTCCTGGCTCTGAGAGTTTCTCAGACTTTGCCTATTTTTGATGCTCTTGTCAGTTTTAAGGAGTATTGGTTAGGTATTTTTGTGAGATGCCCTTTTATCGGAATTTGTCTGTTTTTCCTCATAATTAGCCTGGGGTTATAGGTTTTGGGGAGAAAGATCATAGACAGAAAGTGCCATTTTTGTTATATCATAGTAAGAGTATATACTATCAATGTGATCTATCACTGCTGATAATGACCTTAATCACCTGGCTAAGGTAGTGTTTGTCAGGTTTTCCTACTGCAAGTTTTAGACTAATATTAATTGCTCACTCTCTTCCCCCTTTCCATATTGTATTCTTGTGAAGAAAGTACTACATAAAACCCACATTTAAGGATTGGGGAGTTATGCTCCCAGTCTTTGAGGGTAGAGTATCTACTTTAACTATTTGTAATTTTTCTGCACAGGAAATTTGTCTATTTTTTCACCCATTTGTTTATTTGTTGAATCATTTATTTTTATCAGTATGGATTCATGGATATTTATTTTATATTTTGGATTATAATCCATTAATACCTTATATTTTTTTCTTTGCTTAAATTTTCCTGTGTGGGCCATTGGAAGCTCTTTCAATTGGCTCCTGTGTCCTTTTGACATAACTCCATGATTGTGTGTGTCTGTGCATGTGTATATATGTGTGTGAGAGTGTGCGTATTTATGGGTGTGTATGTTTGAACACTTCTTTACTTTCTAGCACAACAAGACTCTCCAGGCTCATCTGTTATATATCCTGTCTAAATCCTAGAATCAGACATTTTTCCAAGAAACCTTAGTTTCTTTCCTGGGAGAATGGGTATTAGATCTGGGCATTAATTATCCCTATTACTACTGGGTGTCAATGCTTTTAGGTCCTCTTAGCAGACAAAGCTAGGAAATGTGTGCATATAATAGCCCATGTGTACAGACATATCTATAGATACTGCTTTACATAACCATCAGTTTCTATATTAAATTAAATATGAATTCACACTAATGTCTCCAACTCTAATTCATTACCACATAGGTCACTCCAGCCTTCTCCCTTAGCTTATCAGTATATTTCCACTCCAACAATGAGAAACCTGGCCACAATATGCCATCCATTTACTTCATCATTCATTTCCAATATCCATATACAGCAGTATCAGAATTGTTAATGTCACCTTCCATGTGAAAGAATTGTATTGACTAGAGTATAATGTTTACATGAAGTTCCTTTTGATGAAGTTTATTGAATCTTCTCATTTCCAAAATTAGTTAGCATTGTTCCTATCACTTCCCTTAGTGAATTTGTTTAATACATTTATAATACAATTAGCTTCATTTCCCACAGCTGCATTCCTTTCTGAGATCTCTTCAACTTCTAAATAACTTTTTTTTACTTGTTTACATTAAAGTTTACTTTTCATGCTGTAAAGTTTTGCTGACAGCATTGGTTTCCACATGGTTACCTGTTCCTCAGTTTCTTTAACCAAAGTGTGTACTAATGTCACATTTCATGCATTTATGTGTCTTAGGTGTCTGGCTTTACTTTTTCATTTCTCTTTATCTTCTGCTATTTTTCTCATTTTTTTTCCTTTCCTTTCCTTTCTCCTCTCATTTCTTCTCTTCTTCCTCTCTTCCTTTCACCTCTTCTTCTTTCTTCTCTTTTGATTTCTTCATTTTCTACCTCCTTTTCTTTTTTTAAATCCCCTTTGTTTTCCCTATTTCCTCTCTTCGTTTTCTTTTTAATTGCTCTCCTTCTTTATTTCCTTAAGGTTTTTTTGTTGTTTTTGTAGTTGTTGTTTACTTTATTCTCCTACCTGCAAAATATTGGACTTGGATAAGATGATCTTTAAATTTCCCACCACCATAATTCCTAAATCACTATCTTAGGACCAATTGCCCTCATTAAAGAGTAAAGGCAATACGGTATGGGAGTGAGTAGCTGGAGATTATGAATATTTTTTTTTCTACGTAAGGTGAATATACTGGACTTGGAGAAATTTATGGATATAGATTAGAAGAAATTAGCATAGGGCACATTTTAATCAATAGGTAGAGTGAAAATAAAAATGGGATGGTTATTTATAGCAGATAATCATTCTTCCCCATTATAATTAACAGTCATTCTATACTTTTCTTGAATCGCTGAATTCTCTGATTTTCTTTAATTATCCAAACTTCATGCTGTGCAGGGGAACAGGCCCCTCTTCAGCCCTACAGAATGAATTTTGTTTAGCTTGGGGTGAGTGAGGCGAGCAGTGCAGTTCTAGACAGTTATTGTGAGGATGGGAAGTTTACCAGAAGACTCTGAGAAGGGTTTACTTGAGGTTTATAAAGTTTTATAAAGAGAGTTTTAAATAGTTCTTCTTTTGCAACTTGTCGTAGACATGTCAGCATACGGTACGTAAGATTTTAGCAACTATCTAGAATCACGAGAGAAGCTTAGCTGGGGAGAATATGTTGACAATGAAAGACTGAAAAAAGTGAAAGACATTTGGGTTTTTAATGAAAATATCAAATCACTGTGTTAATCAATTCTCAACACTGCCCGACTCTAGGTTTCTGGTTATGTGATATCATGAATTCTTTTATAGCTTAAGCCTCTTGTAGTAGAGTTGACTGTTACTCCCAATTACAAACTTTGAGTCTGTGTGACATGCTGCCAAAACAATTTCTAAGATATCTAGATTATTTTAAAACAGCAGAAGTTACATTTTTGAAATGTCTTAGGCAAGATTCTGATACCAGAGAATGGGAAATATTTACTACTGTCTGGTCATTCATTTTTTTTTTAAAATTGGGACACTCCACACATCATATACTTCCCTTATTTAAAGTGTACAGTTCAGTTTTGTTTAATACATTTACAGGATGTGCAACCATCACAACTATTTAATTTTAGAAAATTTTGATTACCTGCTCCCTCCAAAAATCCCATACCCACTAGCAGTCATTCCCCATTCCATCTCTGCTGTCACCCGCCTTCCCACCTCAGCCCCAGGCAACTATAACTCTGCTTTCTGTCTGTAGATTGCCTGTTCTGGATGTTTCACATAAATGGAATTATATAATATGTAGCCTTTCACGACTGCTTTCACTTAGCATAAATGTTTTCAAGGTTCACCTATGTTGTAGCATGTATTGATACATCATTCTTTTTATTTCTGAATGATATTCCACTATATGCATATGCCATGTTTTGTTTATCCATTCATTAGCTGATGAAAGTGTAGTCTGTCTTCATTTTTTGGCTATATGAATAATGTTGCTATGAATATTCATGGACAAGTTTTTGTGAGTATATTTACATTGATCCTGGATATATACCCAGAACTGGAATTGTTGGGTCATATGGAAACTCTGTGATTAAGACTTGAAGAACTGCCGAACTATTTTCCAAAGTGCCTGCAGCATTCTGCATTCCCACTAATAATGTATGAAAGGTCCAATTTTTCCATATCCTTTCCCACATTTGTTATTGTCTTTTTAATTTTAGACATCCTAGTGAGTGTTAAATGGTTTCTTGTCACTAATGATGTTGAGCATCTTTCCTTGCTCTCATTGGACATTTGTATGTCTTCTCTGGAGAAATATCTATTCAAATCCTTTGCCTATTTTTAATTAGGGGGGTTGTCTATGGGCTGTCTTTTCATTTTCTTGATGGTGTCCTTTGAGGTACAAAAGTTTTTAATTTCTGAGGTCCTATTCATTTATTTTTTTCATTTTGATGCTGTGCTTTTGGTGTTATATGTCATGAATATATACTTATTTTTTTTTCTTTAGGAATTTTTTAGTTTTAGTTCTTGCATTTATACCTATGGTCCACTTTGAGTTAATTTTTGTGAATGGTAATAGGAAGGAATAAAAATTTATTATTTTGAATGTGGATGTCCAATTTCTCAGCATCTTTTTTTAAAAAGATACATGCTTTTTTGAATGTGCCTTTGAAACTCCTCACATGAAGTGTAGAGCTTATTTCCCCATCTTTTAAATCTTAGCAGGACTGTGACATTATTTTTGTTAGAGAGCAGTTCATCAGTGCCTTACTCTGTCATTCTAGAAGTTGTCTCTGACCCTTAAATTTTACAATAACTTTTTCAAAGGGCATGGAAACCATAAAAATGTATTTGGGATAATGCAGGTAATTTAAAAAATTATATGTTAATGTGCAAAAAGCTGTGTATTTAAATGTTGCACAGAAGAAAAGGCAAGACCTTTTGGAGAAAGTGTGATTATATTTTTTTCTTCCTGAAATTAAATAAAAATATAGAATCAAGAAATGCTGTTATACCATTTGGGAGTAGAAAATGCTTCTTAGTGTTCTAAAAATTTTATTGTCCTCTATTTTGAAAAAAATAGTGTGAATTAATCTAAGAATATTAACACTGTCACCATTTCTTATGCAATGCTATAAGTAGATACTTTAAATGTTACCAAACATACACAGAAATGTGAACATTTCTTGCCTAGAAGACCATTATATATCATCTGAAAGATGCTGCAGATTAAACTACAAACTCTGTCATTTAAAGCACAAGGTTACAGGTTAAACTATGAAAGATGCATAAGCAGGCAGTCAAAGACACTTCTCAGATGTTAAGTTCTGATGACATATGGAACATGATGTTGCACAGTGAAAACCACCAGTATCTTTATCTCAAAATGTACCAGATTACACTAATCTACAACTTTGAGCAAATGTGTATAATCTTGCAATATAAGGAACTCAAATACTCATTTACGGATTTTTTTTGTATTATTGCATTTAAGTTATCGAAGTGACTTATTTCCTATTTTTTCCTATCACTGTGGCAAAAATGCTATGTGTGACTCTTGGAGACTTCTCTGAGTTTTCTAAGAGTCATTTATTTTTTACTATCAGCAAAAAAAACTCCTTTATATCTTTTTGACAGTTTATGTGTACTTAATTGATCATACTGGCAAAGCAATTATTGATAAGTATTCAACCATCAGTGACAAAATGTACATTAAGTATACATTATGGGGTAAATATTCAACCCAGTGCACGAAAGATTGTGTAACTTCAATTAGTGTGTGAGATATACATTTGAGTTCTTTTAACAAGTGAAATATTTTCCCCGAATGTTTATCTAGGGAAGGTATTCAGAGGAAGTTAGTTTTATGTACAAAACTAGAGAAGCAGTCCCAAAATAAAGTCTTGAGATGAGAGCCTTACAATGAGTTTGCCAAACTCAAGGTTAAGAGCATTGTAACGGCCTATACAGCAAATCCAGCAAATCCAGGGCCTATAGCTGGCCAGTTAGCTATAGTTCAGCCATTTTGGCTGTGGCTATAGATGACTCATGGCTGTGTGACCTACGCACAGAAAGAAAATATACCCTGTAAAATGGAAAACAATGTAACTAACTTGTAACTGATTGCTGTGCTTGCTTAACTCATGGAAGAATGTCCCTTGACTTAACCGATGCTATCTGCTTCTGTGAACCCGCTTGCTTATAGATGGTAATCAAAATAGGTGGTCTGGGGCTGGTCCCAGGCCCCCTGGTAATGGAATTTATTGCAAAACTGACTCCACCTGTGTACTCAGAGTCACGTAAAACCCGGATGATGTAGAATAGCATAAAAACCCTTCCTCTTTTCCGGTTGAGCACTACTCTCTGTGCTGCTGCCTTTGGCGGTGCAGAGGGTAGTCGCTGGTCAGCTAATAAAGACTCCTAATTTGGCTCAATTTGGTCTTTACGTGGTCATTTCTCTTAGACCATAACAGGCATAATCCTCCACAAGACTAACCCCATCTGAGACACTGGCCGTAAGTTCAGTGGTTCGTGTGGCCACCCTTATTTCTAACTGGTGGTTAAAAATTTCACACCACCTTCATGACATTTTACTAAGATGGCTCACAGAACTCAACTGAGCACTATACTTAGGATTACAGTTTTATTGTAACAAAACTGTACAAATTAGAATTAGCCCAAGAGTGTGGTGCATAGTGTTAGGTCTGGGAGCATTCCAAACATGAAGTTTCTGTCATTCTCAAGGATGTATTGTTTTCCAAGCATTGAAGTGTGACAATATTCAAAGCATATTGCCAACTAGAAAACTCACCTGAGCTTTGATGTTTGGAGTTTTTGTTGGGGTTACATTATGTAGAAATGATTGAATGAGTCATTGGCCATTTGGTTGAATTCAATCATCATCATCATGGAGGTTGGGCCAATGTCAAATGGCTCCAACTCTCTAATCACATGGTTGGTCTTTCTAGCATGCCTAGCCCTCATTCTGACTTATCTTGTTAGCATAAACCATCCAGGGACCCACATGAGTCGCCTCATTAGCATAAAACATCAGGTGTGGTCTCAGGGGTCAACATAGATAACAAAGACACTTCTGTGACTCAGAAAATTCCAAGGATTTTGCAGTTACCTCCTAGGAACCAGGGATCAAAAGCCTGTCAAATTCTTTATTACACAATCCCAGACCAACTCAAGGATATAACAGTCTGGTTCCCCACTTAACATGAGAGATGCATAAAAAGTAATTGCCAATATCTATTTCTATTCCTATCTCATAAGTCTGAAAAAAATAAATCCACAGATGCCAAGTTGAAATGTTTATCCACACTCCTCCTTTTATTCTTCTCCAACATATAAAAATGTTTTTTCACATATCTGTGAGATAGTAGGAAGAAAAAGCTGATGTTATTAAAAATAAAGATGCCTTATGTTTATGTTTCATTGGGCATTTAATATACACTACTCGGAAGTTTTTGGAAATAATGCATGCTAACATTGTAATTCATATTATATATAAATAAAAGATTTTTTAAGTAACTTTTTTGAATTTCACTCTAAAAGCTAAGTAGCTTTAACCTAAACAATATTATATCAGAAGTCATAAGGCTTGATGGGCTAATTATACTTTTTTGGTTACATATAAAATAAGCAGAAAATTGCTGATCTAAAATCTAAAATCATCTTATATGTCACCCATGTTTTATGTAGAGCACTTTGTGATACTTTGCATGAATTAAATTTTCAGAGAAAAAGGCATACCCTCTTAATATATGTTCTTAAAGACTACCCTTATGATTTAAAATAGCCTGCTTACATACGGATTTGCAAATTACAACCTATTCATATATGCCTCTAAAGGAAATCTATTACTTTAACTTAACTATTCTGTTAATAACTGCTTCATTTTTCATCCATTCAGCCAGCATTTATTGAGCCCCTAGTATGTGTAAGTAACTATGTATTTGCATGTAATTGATCTTACCTTATGACTTATAGAGGCTCCCAAATTTAGAATGCTTCTCTCTTTGATTTTTTTTTTTTACTTTTTAAATATAAATAAATACAAATTAATTTATTTAAGGTAGATGATTCTTTGAGTTTTTTATTGTAAATTAATAAAATTTTCAATATACAAAGAGTCAATGGCTAGATTTTACTCTACCTTTATTTTCTAACTCTGCCCACAGTATTTTTTGCTGTATTCTAGAGATGAGATTCTTCAGGGATACAGCCATTAGCCCTTGAGCTGATGTGACATATTAGCTGGAAACTAGGATTGGAGTATATCCACAGGAGTTTTTCCCACACCCTTCTTCCTATCCCCTGTAGAACAACCAGAAAATAGACAAGGCAGTAGGAGTTGGGGGGCTATTGTGATGCTTGACTCTTTTATTATCTTCCTCAGAGCAGACATTGTGGTGTTCAAGCACACTTTTCTATTAGTGTATTTAGGATACAAAGGGATAAACTTGTAAGTTTAACAGAAATTTTAAAAGCAGGAAAGCATGATCTCTTTATAAGAGCATTGGCAAGGAATCTTTTAGCTATTAAATATTTTTCTTTTTATTTCTGAGAAGAATTATACAGAACTGTTAAAACTATCTGCTTTGCATGTAAAGCTATAAAGGAGATATAATTATACAGGTTTTCAGGAGTTCTTGGGACCTAAGTGAAGATTTTCTTTAAAGTTTTGATGATGAGGAATGAGGAGTTTGAAAAAATAATGTTTTTCCTCAGCCTGGTCCATTTTGTTCTCAAGACATGAGTAACTGAACTAACCAGGTATAACTGATGATGGGTGATCACTTCTAGGATTGCTGAAAAACAGGCATGGGAGGGTACCCACTCCTGGAAAAGGAAGATCACTCAAATTGGTTCTGACTTTCTGCTTTCTTGTGCTGAAAGCTCCTGCCCTGTAGTATTTTTGCAACTCTTCAAAGGACTCAGTCACTTTTTGATTGAAGGCAATGAGAGAAATTCTTTTCAATAATTCCATGTACATTGCAGAGGCTTAACATAGTTTTGCTAAATGAATTAACAATTTAGCATAGCTAACTTAAAAAATGACGAAAATACCAAATTCGATACCTAAATATCTGTGTATATAAGATTATGGAACTTTCCTTAATGATATGATATTTTGTCTAAATTAGTTATCTAATTCCATCCTCTGCTTGCTTGGGGGATAGATTGTTTATGCTGACAAAGATACGGCAGCTCCCCAGCCCGGCAGAACCTGAGTGGACGACAGCTGTGTTTAAAAGCAGAGATAAAACTGACAAACTTCAGAGCTCCTTTCAGAGTTGTTAAACAGTATTTGACACCAGATTTTTAATTACATAGAAAAGTCACAAATTTACTAAAACTGTGCCACACATGAGCAAAGACATTGTAGCTTTTCATTTATTTTTATTACCTATGTAATCTTCATCCAAAGCTCTCAGTGTATGGGATATTAAAGAAAACAATAATGGAAACAGCTTTACATTGACCAACTAATGGTATCTCAGTCTCTTTCCCTTAATATGGTCTCCTTTAGATGACTCATTCTCTTTAAGGAAAATGCTTGCCTTTCAGATGTCCTATCACTCTTCTCCCCATCCATTCCTCCTTGAAAGGGCTTTTGGGTGTTAGGGGAGATGTACATATTTTTAAGGCAATGGGGGAAGAGTCATTAGATTGCTTTGGGCCTTACTGCCTCTGACTTGAATAGCTGGTCTTGACTGGTTTCCATCAAATAGTGGCTGGTCTCAACTGAGCTTTGGGGACAGCCTACCAGGACTCTGTGTTGAAATCCATATCCACCCATGTACTTCTAGTTAGGAAGTCCATGAACACTCTAACCTCTGTCCTGACTCCAGTCCTCCACTGGCTTACCAGTTCATTCAATAACTGTGTGTATTCTCCCCAACCAAAGAAAGAGAGACATTCTAGACACTGCACACAGTATCCAAACCATGACAGAAAAATTGCTGCTTCAAGTTTATCTAGTCACTTTCTCTGATAATGTTGAGACATAGGTCCTGTGCACTGTGGGAAATCATCAAGATAAATGCCAAGGTTCCTTTAGAAGCCTGAAACCTTTCCTTTGTTATCCCTAGAGAAGTAAGCTTTAGCCCAAAGTATCTTCTTGTGTATCTTCTATAACCGATCAAGATTTGGCTTTAAGGTAGATAGATAGTACAAAAGCATGGAGCAACACTGTGGCAACAAAATTCTGCAATATATTTTGTTTATCATTACTTTTCCATATTCCTAGGGTTGTGAATTAGGCTTTTTATTCTTTGAAGTAACTTCAAGTGATACCAAATTTCTTTGCTTTACTTTAATGCCTTAAAAGAATAAGAATAAAATAGTGAGGTACTAATAGGAGAACACTTGTTGGAAAAGAATTATTTTAAAAATAGTATTTTATTATATTTTTTATCTAGAGGAACTCTTTATTTATTGGAAGATATATTATTGTCATCTAGCTATCACTCTGCTTCTAAGAAAGGAGGAAATCAGAAATTTGAAGGTTTTTCTATTTTAGGTCCAAACCTCTAGCATTCAAGATTTGTCTGGGCAGAAAATCAATGAGGAAATATTGATCTTAAACTACACATTAGACCAAAAAATTTAATAAACACCCACAGAACATTACAACCAACAACAACACATTCATATTCTTCTCAAACATATACAGAACATTCTCCAAGACACATCATATGTTAGGTCACAAAATATCTTAACAAATTTAAGAATATTGAAATCATATTAAGTATCTCCTCTGATCACATGGTATAAAAGCAGAAATCAATAATGGGAAGAATCTTGGAAAACTCACAAGTATTTGAAAATTAAACAGTATTCTCTTGAACGTATTGTTCAAGGGGCCAAAGGAGAAATTAAAAGGAAAATTAAAAAATATCTGGAGACGACAAAAATGAAAACACAGCATACCAAAACTTAAGGGATGTAGCAAAAGCAGTTCTAAGAGGGAAGTTTATAGCAATAAATGCCTATAACAAAAAAGAAGAAATATCTCAAATAATGCAATGTTATACCTCAAGGAACTAGGCAAATAAGAACAAACTAACCTAAAGTTAGCAGAAAAAAGGAAGTTACAATGATTAGGGCAGAAATGTTACTAACTGAAATAAAGACTAGAAAAATAATAGAAATGATCATTGAAACTGAGTTTGTTTTTTTAAAAAAAGATAAACTAATTGACAGTTTGCTAAACTGACTTAGGAATAAAGAAAGAAGACACAAATAAATAAAATCAGAAATGAAAGAGGAGACATCACAATTGATAGCACAGAAGCACAAAGGATCACAAGAGACTACTATGAACAATTACATACTAAGAAATTGGGTAACCTAGAATAAATGAATACATTTCTAGACACATTCAACCTGCCAAAACTGAATCATGAAGAAACAAAAAATCTGAACAAAATAATAAGTAACAAAACTAAGGAAATGAATCAATAATCAACATTTTCCCATCAAAGAAAAGCCCAAAAGTGGATGGCTTCACTGCTGAATTCAACTCAACATTTAAAAACCTAATACCAGTTCAGCTGAAACTTTTCCAAAAAATTAAAGAGGAGAAAATGCTTTGGAACTCATTTTACAAGACCAGCATTACCCTCATATCAAAGCCAGACAAAGACACTAGAGGAAAAAAAAATTATAGTCCAACGTCTATGATGAACATAGATGCAAAACTCCTTAGCAAAATACTAGTAAACTAAATTTAACAACACATTAGAAGAACCGTCCTTCTTGATCAAGTGGGATTCATTCCAGGTATGCAAGGATGGTTCAACATACACAAATCTATAAATGTGATACACCAAATTAATAGAATTAAGAACAAAAACATATGATTCTCTCAATAGATACAAAAAAAGCACTTGACAAAATTCAAACTGGAAGCATTACACTTTCTGATTTCAAAATACTGTTGACCCTTGGACAACACGAGTTTGAATTGCACAGGTCCACTTATAAAGGGATTTTTTTCAACCAAACATGGATTGAAAATACAATATTCCTTTGTTGTGAAAACTGAATCTATAGATGGCTGACTTTTACCATTTTCCGGTTCTGCAGGACCAACTGTGAGACTTCAGTATGTGTGGATTTTTGTATGTATGGGGATCCCCTGCATATACTGAGAAATGACTACATATTACAAAGGTATAATAATCAAAACAACAAGACATTGGCACAAAAAGAAACACATTGACCAATGGAATAAGGGAGAGACCCCAAAAGTAAAATCCACATATTTGCCGTCAATTGATTTTTCAACCAATTGCCAAGAACACAAAATGGGGAAAGGAGTTTCTTCAATAAATGGTATGGGGACAACTGAATATCTGCATGCAGAAGAATAAAATTGGACCCTTATTTCATACTATATACAAAAATCAACCCAAAATGGATTAAACATGTAAAGCAAGACTTGAAAGTATAAAACTAGTAGAAGAAAACATAGGGGGAAATTTCGGTGACATTGGTCTGGATAATGATTTTTAAAATATAACACCAAAAACACAGGCAACAAAAGCAAAACTAGGACTTCATCAAAGAAAAATCTTCTGCACAG
This sequence comes from Eulemur rufifrons, assembly GCF_041146395.1. Classification (NCBI taxonomy): domain Eukaryota; kingdom Metazoa; phylum Chordata; class Mammalia; order Primates; family Lemuridae; genus Eulemur; species Eulemur rufifrons. The sequence continues at coordinate 86,869,076 of NC_090999.1, read as the reverse complement.
CCAAGGAAACAATCAATAGAATATAAAAGCAACCTATGAGATGGGAGAAAATATTTGCAAATCATACATCTGCTAAAGGGTTAATATTAAAAATATATAAGGAACTCAAATAAATCAGTAGCAAGAAAACAAATAACTTGAATAATAAATGGGAAAGGATCTGAGCAGACATTTCTCAAAAGAAGATACACACGTAAATAGCCAGCTGGTTCATGAAAAAAAAAATGCTCAAAATCACTAATAATCAGGAAAATGCAAATTAAAATCACAATAGATATCACCTCACACCTGGTAGAATGGCTACTATCAAAAAGACAAAAGATAACAAGTGTCAGAGAAGATGTGAAGAAAAGGGAACCCTTGTGAATTGTTGATAGAAATGTAAATAGTAGTCATGGAAAACTGTATGGAAGTTGCTCAAAAAACAAAAAGTGACATCTTATGACCCAGCCATTCCAATCAATATGTTAAAGAGGTACCAGCACTCCTAAGCTCATTGCAGCACTACTCACAATAGCCAAGATATGGAATCAACATAAGTATCTATCATCATATGGATAAATAAAGAAATTATGGTGCATTTACACAGTGAGATATTATTCCACCCCAAAAAGAAGAAAATCCTGTCATTTGTGACAACATGAAGTTGAACTCATGGAAGTAGAGAGTAGAATGGTGGTTACAGGAGGCTGGTAGAGGGGAGAGGATTGGGAAAAAAGAGTTCTTGGTCAAAGGGTATAAAGTTTCAGTTAGACATAATTTTAATAATCTATTACTCAGCATGGTGACAAAAGTTAATAGTAAAGTATATTTCAAAACTGCTAAAAGAGTGGGATACTAATGTTATGTTCCCACCACAAAAAAATGATAAGTATGTGAGGTGATGGATATGTTAATTCACTTGATTTAATTATTTCACAATGTCTTCACATTTAAAAACATCATATTTTACCCCATAAATGTATACAATTGTTATTTGTCAATTAAAACAAAAGATGTGTCTGGGTTAACCAGAGATACTAAGTGAAATTATCACTTTTTACAACTAGTGAGTACTAACTACTGTCCAGGAAAATTGACTTCTCATAGTACTGGGTCCAAAACTCTTTGCCCAGCAAGCCACAGGGGCAGATGAAACATTTATTACATTAAACTAAGTCTCAGGTTCTAGCATTATGCCTTAATGAATCACTATCTTGCTTAAAGATAGAAGAAAGTATGAGCTGGCATCCCAGCCCTAATCTTGACCATAACCCATTTTCCTTAGAATTATGAGCAGAGATTCTAAACATATCTACACATTGGCATCATCTATGGAGTTTTTCAAAAATAGGTGGCACAGAACCCATCTAAACTAGTTGAATCATAATGTCTGAAAACCTATGTTTTTTAAAAGCACACCAGGTGATTATTTTGAATATGCGGGTTAAGAGCTACTAAAGGCATTTTTCTGTATCTGGCCTTAGCTTCTAGCTTTAAGAGACAATGGATATGAGCTGGGTTAGTTTAGCACAAACTGCATGGTTCATTTTCTGGCTTGACTGAAACTTTCCAACTTCCTTTAGCTTTTGCATTTTTGGCTGTGGCTTCTGTTTTTGACCTGCTTGGGGAGTTTTCTCTTATCCTACAAAACACAAGTATGGTCAATTGCAGCCTAAGGCACCCCATTTATGAATGTAGTTTTTGCAACTGAAAATGAATCCAGGCCTTTCAAATTTAGGCTCTCCAAGGGGGAATTGGCAATGAATCCATTTCTCTCTCTCTTTCAATCTCTCTCTCTCTCTCTCAATAGATGATAGATAGACAGATAATCTTTTTTTACTTTTCTTTTTCCTATTTTCCCTGTGCCTTTGTACACTTGCTGCCTCAGGGTCACATCTGAGGCCTCAAGATACTTACTGATTCCTTTGTAACAACTTTAGTTAAATTTAATATAACTCTCCTTTTTTAAAATAGCAGATGACTTGAGTTGTTATTTTGTTTTTACCAACTCATAAAGAGTGTCAAATGGTCACACAAGGGTAGTGGATAGGTAGAATATAATCTTTGTTGGTAAATAGAAATCAAGATTGCACAAATCATGCTATTTAAGTGCAATTCTCTAAGACTTATAAATGTTCTAAGAACTGAGATGGAAAATGACATTCACATGCTCCAAAGTGTCCTAAATAGACATTTATGACTAGATTTACCATGTATGATACTTAGCAGCACCATGCACAATTGCTAGTGCATTTGCTAGTGGAGTTGAGATGTTTAGCCCTCTTACTTCTGTCTAACATGGAAATAAATGCTGCACGGAGATAGTAAAGAATCCTAAAAAATTTTTTACATACATTTTATTTTCTATAACTGATCCCATCTTTCTCATGAGACCCTAGACAATAGGGTTGCTAGGAAGACACCCAAGACCTGTTCAATTCCCATTTCAATAGTATTTGTTCTTTGACTCTGTCTCTTGAGGCCAAATGCTGGGTCTTACAGATTTTGTCACCCTCCTCTTCTTGTCCCCTGCAGGGAGACTTACTTGACTACAGGAGATGAAGTTGGGCCATCGAATGGGCAGGTTCCTTACTGGTTTTTGATGTCCTCTGATATGTGCTGGTTAGTTTGGCCTAAATGCTCTACTGCTGCCCAACATGATGGCCCTGCTCTCGTCCAGCCTTGTCCAGGGGTCCGTTGCTAAGGTCCACAGTCTACACCACTTGCCTCCTATTGTAAAGATTTCACTTATTACACTTCTTTTCAATCTCAGGACTTTGCTTGTCCACTGCTTCTCTCAGCACTTAAACACATTAAAAAAAAAAAAAAATTATCTGTCACCTATACATTCTTGAAAATCACATCTCTCATTGAGCTCAGCTGGCAAAGATACCTGGAGCTAGCAGAGACATTCTAAATGTTTGTTTCTATTTATCTTCTGCACTTTTTTTTTTGAGACAGAGTCTCTCTCTGTTGCCCAGGCTAGCGTGCCGTGGCGTCAGCCTAGCTCACAGCAACCTCAAACTCCTGGGCTCAAGTGATCCTCCTGCCTCAGCCTCCCGAGTAGCTGGGACTACAGGCATGTGCCACTATGCCCAGCTAATTTTTTCTATGTATTTTTAGTTGTCCAGCTACTTTCCTTCTACTTTTTAGTAGAGATAGGGTCTCACTCTTGCTCAGGCTGGTCTCAAACCCCTGAGCTCAAATGATCCTCCCACCCCAGCCTCCCAGAGTGCTAGGATTACAGAAGTGAGCCACCGCGCCTGGCCCTGCACTTTTTGAGCCTTACTACCACTACAGGAAATTATCACCAATATTTTAATATAAATAATTAATTCGACAAACAAACATTTGCTATATATCAAGCATTATTCTTAAAAGATGATTTTTGGACAGTGATTATGAGTCAGCTGGTCAAAGACAGTAGGAGGCCATCAGAGTTAACAATGAGTGATGCAATGAAAGCTGAAGACAAGGTGGTGGCCTTTGTTCTGCAGAATACAGGGTCTTTATTCTTGAGTAACTGATGGCCGATGGCCAGGGTGACATTTAACTAAATACTTTGTAGTTATTTATTAGGTGAATGGTTTAAAAAGGTCAATTACAAAGTTTTATGAAAGCTTAGATGAAAAAGTGGCTAATTCTGCTTGGGGCAGTTTAGAGTTAGTGACCTCTTGGAAATCTCTAATGCCAAATTTATTTCTTCCTTAAGCAAGGCAATTCTAATCAGCACAGCACGACTAGTTTTCTTCCAAGCATTTAGTCAAGCTTATTTTATGTTTCTTGACTGTTGTTAAGTTGGCAGAACTGTACTCATCATTATTCAGACCTGACATGCCACACATCTCAGACTCAGGCCCTCGGTTTGTTAAAGTGGTTTTTTTTTGTGAATCAGAAAACATCAGAGCAAGAACTCAAAGACAACTTAATATGAAGACATTAAAAGATACTTACGAAGGTGTTATGGATGAGAAAAGTCTGGATTAGAAGAAACAAACAAGACAAATGGAGCTAATTGTTGTCTGTGTTGCTTCTCTCCTTTGTGGACATACAGATTATATTCCTGACTCTTAGTTACATACAACTATCTGACTAAGTTCTCAATGTAATCACACATGGAATAATTGGCAAAGCCAGTGTTGAATCCAAATAGTCTGGCTTCTGTTTCCTTGCCCTTAATCAACAAATCCCAATTCTAGCCCTTATCAAGCATAGTGTGGTTAAGGCCTATAACGTATGCCTGGATCCTGGATCCTGGATCCCAGGAGATAAGTGATAGGAGATGAAGCTGGGTTCATGTAGAGTCATTTAGGCCATAAAAAGATGGGATTTCATCATAAGAGCAGTGAGAAACAAAAGGTGAGTTTTAAGTAAACTAGTGATAAAAGTCTCATTTATAAACTGGTTATGTGTTCAGTCTAGAGGAATGAAATAAAATCAATAGTTCTATTTTGAATATATCTTTAAGATGCCTAGTATGATTACTATTTAATTAGAAATATATGCATCTGGAGTATTTCAAAGGGACAGAGTCTGGAGGTTTGCATTTGGGTGTAGTTAGCACTGAGAGGGAAGTTTTAGTCATTGGGCCAAATAAGATGAGCTGCAACAACTGTTCCAACGTAGAAAGGTTGAGAAGAGATCGTTTAAGCAGAGATAGAGCAAGATTATATATATATAATGTATATATATACATACACATATGTATATAGTAATTACTATGCAGTCATGCATCACATAATAATGGGAATATATTGTAAGAAATGTGTTATTAGGTGATTCTGTCATTGTATAAACATCATAGAGTATATTTACATAAACTTGTGCACACCTTGTTTATATAGCCTATTGCTCTTAGGCTACAAACTTATACAGCATGATACCATACTGAATACTGTAGGCACTTGTAACACAATGATAATGTTTAGATACACAATGGTATTTGTGTATCTAAACATTTTAAGACATGTAAAGTATTGCTTTACATATGAAGTTACCATGACTAGTGCGTGATAGGAATTTTTCAGCTTCATTATAGTCTTATGGGACCACTGCCTTATATGTGGTCCTTTGTTGACTAAAATGTCATTATGTGGCATAACTGTGTATGTGTGTATGTGTAGCACTTTTTCTGAAAGGTTTCCCACATTATCTCTGAGGTCCAGTTTTTCAGCAAAGAAATATAGAATCCAAGCAAATTTACAATAAGATCCTGGATGTTTCTACTGTGATAACTTATTTATGTATATCTAAAGAAATACATAAGAGTTAACGAGATTTTGAATATAAAGGGTATATATAATGATATACATACACTGCCAAAATCAGGTAAAGATATAAAACCATCGGTTCATAATTAAGTGAATGTAATTTTTTTGCTTTTTATTTATATGCTTTTTTATTATGTAATTATTTCACAAACGTTCTTGTGAACATTATACACTTACTTTATCACTCAGTGTGTCTTAAAAGAGAGCCATCTCAGGTTTTATTGTTATATTACTACTAACTTTTTAATATGTTGGAATGATTCTAGATTTATTAAATGAGTAGAGATGCTTTGATTTTTTTTTATGTTTTGAAACTTAAAAAATGCTCGTAACACTAGATTTCTTGTTTTTGTCAGGGGACAGAGGAGGAAATAATTCTTTGATTACATTTTTATATCTTACATTCAAGACAATTTTATTTCCACAGCATCTAGCTAAATACCAATATGCAGCAGATATTCCTAGTGGGTTTGCTGATTTGAACAATTTTCTCCTTCTTTTAGTGTCTAATAAAGTGACATATATAAGAAGATAAGGATTTTTCTGTTTGCTTGTTTGTTTTGGTATAGTTTGAAAGAATTGTCATACCTTTCTCACAAAATGTATAACTCCCAGAGTACATTTCTCAGTGTTCTTTCTTTTTATTCCATCCTGATTTATATGCTGTCTTTACATCTCAAGGCAAAAATGCAATCTTATTCATCCTCTCTCCCCACAGGCTGTGCTGGAGTCTCAGGATTTAATGCTTCTGAGTGCAGACAGAAAGAGAGGACATGCTGGAGTAGTGGGAAGGGAGGGAGTGGTTCTTATTACCTTAGAAGGCAGAGCTCATGAAAAGAAGTGGAAACACATTTTTTTTTTTTTTTTTTGGTGACCTGAGAGAGCCTTAACATCCCCAGGCTTTGTGGCAGGTATTTCCTGCCTACTATACCATGCTTCTGTAATTCAAAGGTCATGTCCTGAGAGGGTTGTCAATCACGTTTCAAACTAGGTCATTTGCATGTATGTTAAATCCTTCTCAGTGTTTAGCATATGGTTCCACCTAATAAAACATAGTTTCCAGTGCCATTGTTATCTTACAACTTCTGTGTTTCTACATGTATTGCACTGGCAGGTATGAGAGGGAGAATAAGATGAATCTAGCTCATGGCCAAAAAGTCTTAAACAGAGCCTACTTTCAATGTTTCTGTTTTATTTGTTTATTTTGGGAAGATTCATTGAGTACATTTTAGAATGTGGTTTATAATTAGTGTCAAAATAAATGATAAAGCATATTTTTGTTTAACTTCTTGCAAATGTATATGAAGAGTTCATAAAGAATCTAGAATTTATTCTTAGGCTCCACTTCTTCCTCTCTCTCCAATTTATATCAATGATGCTGTTAGGTATCGCTGTGACTGTTATGTGGAAATGATGTATGTCTGACACATGGAGTCAATAGGTGGACCCAAACCAGGAACATTACTAATTCCTGAGGAGGCTTTTAATTCATGGCTCACTAAAGATAGTTAAAGACATTTCCTATCTGACTACATGACCATGAGGAGATAGTCGGTACTGATGTTTTTACTTAAACAACACTGGTATGAATTTCTTTAACTTTTATTTTGAAACCAAGGATCTGAGAAGAACTATAGTAATGGCTTAGTATATATTTCCTGGTTAATTCAAACACGTGGGAAATAAGTTGCAATGTGTCCACCGTGGCCACATCTGACTTGTTTAATCAGGCTGTCCTCCTCACGCTGTCCTGGTCTTCTGGGGTTGTGGCTTTATTCTGCTGACAGTAATGCTGCGAGACATTTAATAGAAGCAGGACTTTTAAAATCTCCCTCCCTATACAAAGGCACAAAGTTCTACTCCCTATGTTTTTGTATTCTAAATGCTGCTGCTATTCTGTGTCATTTCTCTTTCACCTTTTATCACTTTCTGTTATCTGGCTTTTTTGACATATGAGGCCAGTCATATGTTATTGAGAGATTGAGTGAAAGATACTTCTCTCTGTAAAAGGAATTTTTATTTATTTATAATGTATGTTGGGCTCAGTTTTCTGGTGCTACTCATGTATGTTTTTATTAAAATCTGCTTCCTCTTGAACCACTTTCTTCATTTATTCCTCAAGGCTCTTCTTTGGTGAACTACTCTGTAATGTATAAACTCTATTGGACCCCATTATAGTTTCTCAGACATAGGGTTGATGACCTAACTGGGCACGTGATTGTGTCTGAAATATTAATTTCTATTCCAATTTCGTTAGAATTTTTTATGGAAATAATATCGTGGGAGTGAACATTGTCTTTACTTGTCATTGAGACAACAGTGCTTTCGTATTCATCACTAAAAAAAAAACCAAAAACAAAATTTTCCTCAACTCCCAGAGTGTGGAACCAAAGTAGGATTTATATTTCTTGTTTTGAAGGAGTCAGTTCTGTGAAGGAAGAAATCAATAATAGTAGAGGAAGCCTGTGTGTAAATAAATTCTGAACTATTTTCCTGCCTGTTTTGATCTTTAAACTCAACCAATCTGAGGATATCCTTTAAATGTTAAAGCTGGAAACAGACAAGAAAAAAGATAAAAGCAGAAATTATAAGAACAAGCAGAATGTCTTGCTTTGTGGTTTGGTTTAATCCCTGTGTAATTACACTCCTTTGTTAGACATCCCAAAATACTGCCAGAAGTATTCTTAAAATGATAAGCTCTAACTGTGGGATTATCCAATACAATAAATGTGAGTCTCAATAAATTCAAACAAATTCTAAAAAGCAGCCTTTTTAAAATGCTGGACTTTCCTGTGGTGATAATTCATTTCTTTTGCAAACTGATCAAAGCCCCTAAATGTACTGGTGTTTGTAAACCAAATTATCATTTTCCCCCTAACTGATTATGTTCTGAGGGTAGAGCTCAATATGGGCCAGGTGACTGACTCTACGTGATTCTAAGTTTATATTGGTCAGACTTCCAGACTGTTCATTTACTGGAAATAGTAAGTGATAAACCAAACAGATGGGCTGATGGGTGTTTGCTTATGTGCACTCGAGAAAACACTAATAGATGCTCTGGCATAAACCAAAAATTTTTCAACCCTGGGCAGATCTTGAAAGCCTAAGGCCATATCTGTGGTGTCAAGGCACAGCTTGCAATATGCAAATATGGGACAATTCCATGCTTTTGATTCATACATGGTGTATTCTTATATGTACAAGAAATCCAGGCATATTGCTTTCTAGTACCTTTGGAAAAACCTGACCTGTTTTTGGCTTACCTTTGTATGATACAATGGCTTCAGTGCAGGTTTGGCCAAAATCAGCAAGATACGTAGACAGAAAGACAGCTGTCTGCAGACCAGTGTTTCGAAGGATATAAGGAAAGTGTCCCTCTCTCTCCCATTACAAAATATAAAGCCCTTCTATTACTGCTGGTAAAACTGTCTAAAATTCATACATTTTGATTAATCTTACTTTAAACCTCCACTAATTACCAGCTCTGTGGTTTTAGGCATGTTTCTTAACATTTCTGAGCCTTAGTTTATCAGTTTTCCAAAGGGGATAATAAGGTATCATGTAATTGTTTTGAGGACTACGTGAAGCATACCGTCTGAAGTGTTCAGCAGTGCTGCTACCAACTGAGTTGTTGTAGTTACTGTTACTGTCATTACCATCATCATCAGGTCTTTACAAATCTCAGTGCCTCTGAGGTCATTCAGTCCTTCCCGGGGGTAGGGACAAGGAGGAAACTCAATGGAGTAAGCAGCTACGGTTGTTAGTAGCTCAAGTCTACAGTCACCTGGAGAATGTGATTTTCTGTCATCCAGGCTTGGGGCTTCTACCCACATAGCAATGGCCCTAGGTCGAACAAGTGAAGCCACATCGATGCATTCGTACCCAGCATGCATGGACTGACTATGCTCATGTCGGAGAGTGAGACAGATCCACAGAGTGTCCGAAGTTCTCTGTGTTGAAATTTCAGCACATTTTTTAAAAGTTATCACATGTGGCCAAAGCATTCCATTCATCATGCACGGTCAGAACTTCTCCCTCTACTATACATCACTCTATACCTAATTAATGTCATCATTTATGTGTGACTTATTTCATCAATATATTATTATCATGAGGAGGATGCCCACAACAAGGATAACCAGAAATGATACCTTCACATTTTCTCCTTTGCTGAGCCTGCTGCTGCACTTGGATAAACTGCAGATTTTTTCCCAGATCACCTTTCCCTTGTGATCACAAATGAGTAAACCTACTATAGCGTCCCTTCCTAGTGCAGGCTAACATAGGGCAAATATATAGCGAAACATTAAAATAAACAATTCGTACAAACTGAGGAATGAGACAACCAGTTAATCCATATTTAATAGATGAATTATCCAGTACTCAGGGCAAGTATGTGCTTAGTGTATCAACAAAATAGGGCTGATGTTTCTTTTCAAATAATTTAGTTTTTTGACATTTTGAGGGAAGAAATAATGTAGTCATTTTTGGAAAAATATAGAACTTTTCTGAATTTCCTTACACTTATTTTATAATTTATTATGCAGGGCTTAAGGCAAGAAACGGAAGAAGGTGGCGTCCGTCATCTATTCAATGCTTAGAATGCGTCCTGGTTATTTTTATAGAAAATGCCATTCAGTAGCCAATATCTGGATGCTAGATACAGTCCTTGCTATTGGAATATTCTGCTCCCAGTTCCTCTCCATAGACAGAGCTTAGAAAGTTATGTATGCATATCAATAAACATACATATGTATATATACACACATACACATTTATATATAAAATTGTTTATACATTTATTTCTTTTGAAAGCCACGAGTACACACCAGCACCTCCAATACAGTGCCACCATGTTCAGTCTAGCTTGCTCCGTATTTGTGACTGTTTTCTCCTGCACCGACAAACCTGGCTTCCTTTATATTTAATGTATATATTTGTTTGATTAATTCCTGAATGCACCAATCTACCATCACCGCTGCTGCACCCGCCCGCAAATCCTCATCACCCCACTCAAACACTGCCCCGCACTCCCCAGTGCAGCTTCCATAACCAGCACAGGCTGATCACCCCACTCCTTCTCCTTTGCATAGATGACCTTCATATCTGGCTCAGTCTCCCAAACCCTGCAATAAGCTGTTCTGCTTAGATACCCTCTTCACCTTCTAATTCAGACAGGGATATCCCACATAGGCCCACATACCTCACATGCAAGAATATCCTCTTCATCCATCTTGGTCTCCAACACTCCACAATGGCTGCCTCTCTCATGAAAGCCCTGTTCACCCTGCTCAGGATCCAACACACCACACTGGATGCATTCCCTCCTTCCCTGCTTGGACTAAATGCCCCATGCTGGTCTGCACCTCCATGGAGATTCCCTCCTTCTTCACCCTGCTTGGTTTCTGGCGCCACATGCCAAGCTACCCCCTTGCCACAGAAATGTCTTCCTCACCTCATTTAAGCTTTCACATCCCACCCCAGAAGCCCTCCCATGTGGATGTCCTCCTCACCCCACTTAGGATCTGTTACTCATTATGGCTTCTTCTAATATGTTCATATTGGTTTTCAAAAACTAATATTATCCCTCTTTATTAATTTTTTATGGTTTTTATTTTTTATATTTTTAATCTGTCTTTGGAATAGTCCTTTAGCCCATTAAATCAGCTTTCAACAGAGACCAACATTCTTTCATTTTATGCATTAGATTGTAACTGATATAAAATAGCTCTTTATTTTTTGATCCAGAAAGTCTTATAACTATATTTTACTCTTACTGTGTTCTTTTAAAATTGTAAATTGTTATGTATTTCCTGAAACACTGTTTTACTGACTGTGTAGGTCTGTGTAGGTTTTTTTTTTTTTTTTTTTTTTTAAATGATCTCCCATTGTCTGGCTTTTGGATATAGCAGATCAGATCTAGTTATTGGAGGGGTCCTAAAGTTCACAGACGCACAAGTGATGAATGATAAAGCATCGTCGTTCGTCATTCTGTACTCTCCTACAGAAGGAACATACAACTGCCTGCCCCCGTTGAGGGGACCTGGCTAGTCCTCCAAGTTCCCCAGTCTCCTCGCAGGAAAAAACATGTGGCTTGGCAAACAGCAAAGGGAGGTTGATGAGCTAAACAGATTCACATAGCATCAAGAAGCACAGGGAAGGAGAAAATGCAGTAGAGTTGTAAAAGTAAGTACCAAAATATAAAAATTGAAAGGTAAATAGAAAGTCAAGCACCAGCTTATTTCTTGGCAGTTCCTCACCTTCTTTCCTGGCCATTAAGATGCCCCATTGTTATTTGCATCTTGTCATTATCTTCATTTTGATTTGTTTTGTTTCTCACAAGATTTTTTTTTTTTTTTTTGCCTCCTGATATTTCTGTATATGATGTTATTTTTTAAGTTTAGATGACTGAAATAAATTTCATTTGGAATTCATTTATATTTCTGGGGATATTACTTAAGATAGCTGCAAAGGTTTCCTCTCCTGTGACAGCCTCCGGCACTCCCTTTTAACTGGGAGAGCATGAAAACGTGTTGCTAACATGAAACCCTTCCATGCTCATCAACAACACGCCACACTGCCCTGCTCCTACACAGGCATTCTCTTTACTTTTTTCCAGTCAATCGGTTCTGCACAGGTGAAGTCCCGTGCTCGCCCTCAGGCTGCTGTCCACAGCACAGGCGTGTGGCTTCCTAGGATTTGTTCTTCCTCCCCCCACATGTGTCGCTGGCCCCACGTACGTGTTGTTAGATCTGAAATTGTCACACTGGCCCATTTATCCTGTTGAAGTTGATTCACAGCTTCACTGAAAAAATTTTCCAGTGTCAAGACAACATAGAAAACTTAGAAGGAAGTCTATACAATTCCCGAATTTCTCTTTACAAGTTTTACTGTCTAGATGATTTTCTATAGCCGCTCAAAGATAGGGGGTGAGGAGAAGATTTTTTTTTTTTTTTTTTTTTCATTTACAGAGAAGCATCTGTTTTTCCTTTAGGAAAACAGGCCAGAGTGCTTACACCCTAGTGATATTTCTCATATACAGATAATATGAGATTGCAGTGGTGTTTACAAAAACCTCATCTTAAATTAAAAGTAATACCTTCAGTAACATGTTAAAGAAGACATCAAATAATTTTTTTAGTAAAAAATAAAATGTTTATTTTTTAAATATTATATTTTTTAAAAAATTCTATTTCCTTTTATTGATACATAGCATTTTACATATTTATAGGGTACATGTATTTTTCACTTGCATAGAATGTGTAATAATCATGTCAGCATATTTGGGGTATCCATCACCTTAATTATTTATCATTTCTATGTCTCGGTACCATTTCAAGTCCTCTTTTCTAGCTACTTTGAAGTATACAATATATTGTTGACTATAGTCACCCTAGTCTGCTATAGAACATTAGAACTTATTTCTTCTATCTAACTATAAGCTTGTACCCATTAACCAACCTCTCTTCATCTTCCCCTCCCACTCACACATCCTTCCTGGCCTCTGGCATCTATCATTCTATTCTCTGTCTCCACAAGGTGTTTTAACTCTCACATATGAGTGAGAACATGCAATATTTGTCTTTCTGTGTTGGCTTATTTCACTTAACCAACATAATGACATCCAGTTCCATCCATGTTGCTGCAAATGACATGATTCAGTACTTTTTATGGCCAAATAGTATTTCGTTATGTATATATATCACATTTCTTTTTCTCCATTTGTCCACTGATGGACACTTAGGTTGATTCTGTATCTTTGCTAATGTGAATAGTGCTGAGATAAACATGCAAGTGCAGATAAACCTTTGATATATTGATATCTTTTCCTTTGGATAAGTAACCTATAGTGGGATTGTTGGATCATATGGTAGTTTTGTTTTTAGTTTTTTGAGAAATCTCCACACTGTTTTTCATAATGGTTGCATTAATTTAATTCTTTTTTCTCTAGAATTTTAAATTTTTTACTTGACCAGGATCAATTATTTGGCAACCACAGCAAGGCAGAAAAAAAGTACTGCTATATAAATCTGAAATTTAATTCTCATCCCAGTAGAAAGAACTCATTTTTCTTAATTATTGCAACAGTCTATTTTATTTTATGTCATTATTATTCCTGATTATGTCCCAAGGTCTTCAATACAACAGATAAACAAGAAAGCAATTTTAACAAAGTTCCTGAAAATATTATCAGTTGGCAGTACATTATACTTTTAAAATGATTTTATATGTTTCTTTTTTAAAAAACTCTGGAGATGACACATTAAAGAGAAAATACTTTATAATTGACATAAGGCATCAAAAATTTTTTTTTTTTTTTTTTTTTTTTTTTGAGACAGAGTCTCACTCTGTTGCCCGGGCTAGAGTGAGTGCTGTGGTGTCAGCCTAGCTCACAGCAACCTCAGACTCCTGGGCTTAAGCGATCCTCCTGCCTCAGCCTCCCGAGTAGCTGGGACTACAGGCATGCGCCACCATGCCCGGCTAATTTTTTGTATATATATATTTTAGTTGTCCATATAATTTCTTTCTATTTTTAGTAGAGACGGGGTCTCGCTCTTGCTCAGGCTGGTCTCGAACTCCTGACCTCGAGCGATCCACTCGCCTCGGCCTCCCAGAGTGCTAGGATTACAGGCGTGAGCCACCACGCCCGGCCAAAAATTTTAAATAAAGTTAATAAATACATTTTCAACTGCTATTGTGCTTAATAGAATTAATAATAAATATACTAATATCTTTTCCCTCTTTTCTACAATTTCTTTTCCATACAGGAATTTCAATTTTCAACTAACTACTAAGCTATTGTGCGCAGTAAAGTCAGAAACACTCTCTGTTTGGCTGCTGCTGTCTCCTGATTTCTAAGAGGAGCTCAAGGCCAGATCCTTTTCTAATATGTGTATTTTCCTTTAAAGTACAACTTTAACTTCATTCTACACAGTTTTATAAGTAGATTTTTCATGGAGTTGAAATTTTTTATGCTTTACATTGTGATATTTTCTTTAACCCATGGTTTATTAGTAAGTGCATTTCTTATTTTCAAACATACGGAAATTCAAAGACAAGCTCCCTATCTTATCTGTCTTTCCATTTACAAATAGACTTAGATTTCTAAAACTTATGTTGAGAAATTTTAATTGCTATGAAGTCACCAGGCACAACTTTGCTCCGTTACATATTATGTATGATTTGATGGAGGATAAAAAAAATGTTTCGTGTTTATTTCAGACAAATCAACATTTTACCTTGGAATAAAAAAAAAACATATAATGCACATATGATAATGTCTTAAGAAATATGCATTTGTTACTTATAGTAGAAATATTTCCATTTTCTCTGTCAAAATTTTTGTTTCATATACATTTATATAGTTTTTCTTTTTTACTTTTGCATGTCTCCTTTTCATTATCACTTGTCAACTACTTTCCTATTCATTCATTCATTTCTACCCTATACTTATTGGATTTATATTATCTCAATTGGAATATGTAGATTCTATTGTAAAAAAAATGAATAAAATAGTAAGTGACATCCTTTGAAAGCCTTGGATTTACTAGTAGACTATAAATTTCTCTTCTTTATAGTGTTAATTTTCAGAGAATATGTTAAAATGTAATCCTAAAGGTAAAACTTCTACCTATGTACATGTTAGAATAAAATTTTCCTAGTATGCAATCAATGATATAAATCCCTGCACTCTAGGCATACAAACACAACGAGGAGAGTATGAATAATAAAATGCTAGACCAAGTGCATAATTCACAACCTGACTATATTCAGTACTAGATGAACACATATATGTTCTCCCACCTTATGACTGCTGTATGTGGCGATTCCCTTCCTCAACTTTCCCTTCTGTTTGTTTCACCAAACTATAAAGAATTCTAAGTGGAGCAAAGATGTACAAAACAACATTTATTTATTCATTCTTTATGATGTGCTAAAATGCTCCTCCTACTAAGAAAAATAAATACCAGTGACCATAAACCTGCTATACCAAGAGACTGTATTTACAAAAGAAGTAAGATCTTATACTCAAACAGGTTCATTACTGGAAATATTAGAGGAAGCCATAGCAATAAAACACCACCACAAGATTATTAATACCATTCTGACAGGTTTTATTAGAAAGACTCTTGAATCTAATATCAAAGTGAGAATTTGTTTTTTAATAAAATAATGAAAGTGAAGAGCAGCGAATTCTGTTATATTCTGGGTATAATAAATATCTGTACTTCCTTTTTATATTAATGGTGGGACAAAGAAATTTTAGCATATATTATTAATTTACTTTCCCTCATAACCTATAAACACTTAACAGGTATGAGTTGATATTTAGTTGATATTTAGATGATTTCTATATAAAATCAAATATTTGCTCTATTGCTTTTATTCTTTCCCTCCAAATCAGTGAAAATAAAGCATTGCCAATGTATAGCATGTGTGTCAAAAGCCATTCCTGGATACTGTTAGGCCACATGAATCAGCAAGCTGAAGACAATAAAACTAGGTAGAAGTGATGTGTGGGGCATAGTCATACTCCTTGACTTTGTCTTTCTTTTTTTTCATTTTATTATTTTTTTTATTTGTCTTTTATTTCTAATAAATGCACAAATTCCTTGTATATATGCACTTTTATGATACCACCTACTTGACTAAAGTCTTCACTGAATATTTAGGAAACTCAAATACTTTTCATTTCTTTGTACTTTATGGTTTCTTTGCATTTTATAATCTAAAAATTTACCTCTATCAGATTTTGCATTGCATTTATTCAATTTTCAATGTGGTGTCAGCTAACAATTGAGAGGAAGCATTCAATTACACATTAGAGTATTCTTGAATTAATATATTCATTCATCAATTTAACATTTATTGAGCACTTACTATTTGGTAGTCACATAGGTACAATTGGGTTGGAAAATTTTTCCATAAATTGTGAATGAATGGTAACTTTCTTACTTCTATCCTGAGCCTAGGATAATTATATTATTAAAATCAAATTATTAATCAGCAATAAAGCTCTTTCCTGAAACATGTGGGGAGAAATTTTTTGAGACGAAGATATCACTGCTATTTCTTAGGAGTTCTTGTCAAGTCCAAAGACTACTCTCTCTCTCTTTGAAAAAATTCATTTCGATGTCCAAAGAACTGGAAACAAACCATCAGATCCTCTGTCATCCTCATATAGCCAAATGTTGATGCTGTCAAATAAGATTGTCACAAAATATCTGAAATAAACAACAACAGCAACAAAAATCCCACCAAGCTGAATTTATTGTAAAATAAAGTGAGAGAGTGTTATATTGGTCAGAAGCAGTCCCCTCTAAAAGAGCAAACTGCTGAGTTGGGGGACTGTAGATATCAGGGATTGGTCAGCTTTCATTGATATTAGTACACTGATGTCACTGTAGAGGCATGAAGCTGTTGATTGGTTGACATTGAGAAGTATGTTCAGTGGAGCAGGGCCAGCTAAATTATTCAAAAGGCTCAGTGCAAAATTCAACTGTGGTGTGGGTTCCCTTTTTCGAAAGACAAAATAAAAAGAGCTTTTTCCTTTTTTCCATGGTCTCTCACAGCCTATCACAATGTTTTTATTTGCTACATAATATATCGCATTGGGGACAGTAAATGAAGACCCTTACAGGAGCCTGAGGCCTGGTGCCTGGACTCTCCCATCAATACTGAGGCTCCTCCTTAGAGGCAGAGTATTGGGGAGAGGGAGGCTGAGAACCATCCAGAAATGTGATTACAGTGTGATCCATGTAGCCAAAAACATTTGTAGCCCATAATATTTTGGAAAAAAAAAAAAGAAATGTAAAGTGGTGGTGGGTGGTGGGACCATGTATGACCCAAAGATCTAAGCTCTGACTCATGCTTTATTGTCCCATTGTACTTCACTTTTTGTTGGAAACTGCACATTTTATATAATATATTGTATGTAACAAGCATATGTCAGATTCCTCCACCTCCCCTCCCTGCCTCAAGGTCTGTGTTGTTTCTCTTTTTTTGTGGCTGGGTGGATTTTTCTTTTTAAATTTTGCTGGTTAGTTATTTAGCACACTTCCTGGAACGATTCTGTAGATTCTGTATTCCCTGCAATGTGTGACCCCCAAATTCTCTATTGCTTTTATTTTTTAATTCTTTTTTTTTTTTTTTAATTTTAAGCTCAGTTTCCTAGATGTCGTACTTCATTCAGTATAATTTAGTGGTGAGCTGATGATTGGTTTGTAGATGTCCTTTACTTCATTGTCCATGCATATTCTACCCTTTGAAAAGATGACGTGAGCGAGACGGGATGGCTTCAGACTTAAGAGGCTTATAAGAAAGGCAGCTTTCACTTTCACCTTCTAAAGATAAAGAGCTCCAGGGTCCCTGAAAGGCGGTTGGCTGGTGCGTTCTCCTCTCTCAAGTCTTTCCCGGCATGTGACTGGCTTGCACAGGCGCACAGTCTTTCAGATCACCAAGGGTATGTGGGCACTTTTCAAAGTTTCCTATGGTCATCTAGCTCTCTGGCATTTCCTTTTAGATGCATATGTAGGCTCTTATTTGGTCCAACTAAAACCACAACTTCATATAACTGAGATATGACCAGGAGTTTGCTGTTATATGGATGATGCCCCAGTGGTAGACTGTCCTCTGTCTTTTGAGATGAGTTCTGAGTCAAGTCAAATAGCCACTGCACTCTAAGAATGCATATTTTCCAGTGAAACTTAAAATGTAGACAAAATGCTGATTGTGCTGTGGGGATGATGCTTTCAACAGAGGTCCAAGAACGTCCAGAGAGCTGTCTCTTTCTGCGTGTCTCTGTCTCTCTGACACTCTCACCACACTGCTGGCTCGCAGCCACTGTACCTCTGAGCTGGAGAGGGAAGGGGGATGGGAAACACAGCAGAAGCTACTGTTTTATCAAGATTTAGTAGTTTCTTTTAGATAGATTATTTTTCTTTCTTTATGAGATTTTATTAATTGCCAGAGTACTACAATGGCAATTTGATTTTAGTTGTTTTACCCACATTTTAATTGTTTTAAAAGGAGAACAAATTCACTGATGTCCTCACATCCTCAACCTGGAAGCATCTCTCTCTGAAGAGACTTCTTTTAGGAGTAGCAGTGACCTTTACTCAAGTGACACTGTTCTCTAGAGGCAGCTCTAGAGGAAATGAGTCAGGGAATAAATATCCTGACCTTACTTTATTCAATCTCTTTCCAGAGTTCTTTGGTCAAACCAATCAAAGTCAGAGACCATAGGCGTCCCATTCACCATCCATGAAGTCTTGTCTCCCAAGAAATAGAGGAGAGAAGAGAATTATGTTTAAAAAAGCACCAGAAAGTTATTGTCTATACTGACATAAATTGTGTGAATAATGTAAATTATACGTTAATTTGAAAGACAATGACATTATTTTTTCCCATTAATGAAATTAGAGAAATTAGAAATCAGGAATAGATTCCAATAAATTAAGTTCCTTTTGTGTTATTGCAAACCAAGGTATTAGGGAAAATTCAAAACCATGGTTAGCCAGGTAAGATGTGAAAATGAGTAATTTACCAATAAAAAGAGCATTGGAGACATAATCTGTTTGCATTTTTCCCTTTAATTTGTCTCCCTGAAGACTTCATATATTGGGAGCCATTAAAGATGCTGCTATCCCAAGAAACTGTAGTCTGCAGTAGTCTTGTAAGACCATGTTTTCAATTCTGCATTAAATTAGAGCACTGTGTAATCAAAAATTTATGAGCTAACTGGAGAAAGTTGAGTGAATATTTAGAATGAAATGATTAAAGAATCTTGAGAATTGATTTATGTGGCAAGATGAAGAGTGTTCAATATGTATACTTGGCATTCTGTCAAGGGATGAAATGAGAAACAAGATAACTGCTTTCAAACACTAATCTGAGGCATACACAGAGAAGAAGGGCTTAAAATGGAACAAATAATGTAGTGAAGACCGATGGAATCAAACTGAGAAGATCTTTAAAACATGCGCTAATCTCAAGAATATTTCCCTGTTAATACCTTCAATGAACGTGGTTATTAAAATATACACGGCTACTGAAAGAGTCCATCAAGCAAAAGTATGAGTCCAATAATATCTTATTCACTGACAATATGGAAATCCGGAAAATTCATTAACAGAAAATTCATTAATGTAGTGGGGTTATGTTAGTTTTTAAATGTTCTTCTTAACTCCAACTTGCTGTGGCTTCAGATTAATTTTCTCATTTGGTGAGTTTATGCATTTCATAGAATGAAAACAACAAAAATATAGTTGGAATTCTGTATGTATTCCTAGAGAAATATTTATGGGAAAACATATGGATTTTGTAAAACTCACCAAAACAACGAGTTAAACCATTATACCATATGATGAAAAGAATTTTAAAAAGCATTTGAAAATTTAAAGGCAAAAAAATTGTAAAAATCTGTGTGTATGAAATATATGTATACTGTAACCATTACCTATTTATCAAGTATAAGAATGCTGGAATTAGGCAAAATACTTTGAAGTTTAAAAGACTAAATACAGGAAGTATTTATTAATTTCACAATACACATGTTGCATGCACTACTTGTGGACAGCATGTGAGGTCTATGGTATACAGCAGTAAACAAGATACAGTTTTGGCTGGACTTGGTGGCTCCTGCCTGTAATCCTAGCACCCTGGGAGGCTGAGGTGGAAAGGATCGCTTGAGGTCAGGAGTTCAAGACCAGCCTGAGCAAGAGAGAGACACTGTCTCTACTAAAAATAGAAAAATTAGCCAGATGTAGTGGCATGTGCCTATAGTCCCAACTACTTGGGAGGCTGAGGCGGGAGGATCACTTGATCCCAGGCGTTTAAGGTTTCTGTGGGCTAGGTTGACACCATGGCACTCGAGCCCAGGTGACAGAGTGAGAATCTGTCTCAAAAAAAAAAAAAAAAGAAGGAGAAGATACAGTTTTAGTTCTCAAAGATGTTATATCATAGTGACGGAAACAGATAAATGCAGAGAGCTGTATGAGCACTTTGGAAGGGCACCTAACAACATTTGTGAAGATGCGTGGAGACTTTAGGAGGTGAAACCATAGAAAATTTAAGGGAAACATGAACTGGGAAAGATTTTTTTCATAATAGAAAAACAGCATTTTCCAAAACTCAAATGCAAAAAATATTATAGTATGTTACTGAAACAACTGGAAAGTCAGTGTAGATGAAAATAATGTAGAGAGGAGAGAGATATTAATACTGTGTCTTTTAGACTGCCTCTGATAGGCAAGAGGGCTTATAAAGGTCTTAAGGGCACTTATGTGTAGCACCTTGCGCTCAACCCAAGATAGAGAAAGGCCTGTCTAAAGGAGATTTGTGGGTGTGACTTTAATCTAATGGGAGTGATTTCCAGTAAGATGTATAGAAAATCCTTAAAGTTTTAATAAGATTGTATTGGTAAAATTACAGCCCAGTTAGACACAGTTCAAAATGAAAAGAGCCCTTAGAGCCTCTGAACTTCAACAGCCAGACGCAAGCTGAGAAAGAAACTTGGCTTCAATCATGGACCATTTCTAATTGAAAATGAAAGATAATTCTATACATGGACTCAAAAGTTCAGCAAGCAGATTCAAGACCTGCAGAGAACAACTTCTCCTTTCTGGGTTACTTGCTTTGGAAGAAGTGAGCTGTCATACATGGAAGAAGTCTATGCAGAGACCACCATGGCATGAGAAAGTTCAAGCTGGTCACATGAAGAAGTCATGTATAGAAAGAAAGATGATCAGCCAGTCCCAGATGCTTCAGACATCCCAACTGAAATGCTGAGTATAGAAGTAAACAAGCCATCCTAGACTGAATCTCAAGATAACCTGAGCACAAGCCACTGCCTGGTACAAATTTAAGAGAGACACCCAAGTAGTGAGAACTGCCCAGATAAACCCAGTCAACCAACAGAGCTTGAGAGATAAGAAATTATTGTTTAGGCACACAGTGTTGTCATGGTTTATCAGGCAGCAATAGGTGACTAAAACATTCTCCAATTTTGTTATTTTTTAAAAGTTTATATTGGGTGTTATGGTTCTTTTATATTTCCATATGTATTTTAGAAGCAACTTATCAATTACTTTGAAATGCCTGATGAAATTTTTGTAAGAATTGCATTGAAACTTTAGACTAATTTGGATGTAATACTTCTGAGTTTTCCCACCCATGGACAATGTATTTCTTAATTTATTAAGTTCTTATTTAATTTATACCAGAAATATTTTGGAATTTTAATTGTAGAGGTCTTGAATGTATTTTGCTCAATTTTTTCTGAAGCATGTTGTATTTTATGATATTGCTGTAAATTATTAATATATTTTTTAAATATTGTTTTCCAATTATTTGTGATATGATACAGAAATACAATTCACTTAATGAAAACTTACCTTGCTAAACTTCCAAGCCTTCCAAATTCACTTATTAGTCCTAGTGAATTATTTTCCTTTTAATCATAGTAGACTTTTACAGACTCCTTAGTAATTTTCAATGTAATCCTATCATCTGAGGAAAATATCATTTCCTTCTTTCCAATTTTTATGAATTTTATTTTTCCCCTCCTATAATTATTATACTTCCAGTGAAATTCTGACTAAAACTAGTGAGGACAGTTGTCCTTGCCTTTCCATTCTTGTCAAGTCAAACTTTCATATTAAGTATGTTAGATACATTTGTAGATTTTATTATAAGATGGAGGTAATTTCTTTCTGTTCCTATGATAGTCTACTATGAATGCTTATTATCATTGGTTCTATAATATACTGTGGACAATTTCTGTGTTTTAAAATATTTGTCTACCTAAGTTTTAATGACTTCATATATTCTACTGTGCGTATGTACTTAAGTTATTTTAATTAAAACTCAGTTTTTGATGAGTTAGAATTCTCATGCTTTGATAAATATCTATGGAGCTAAATTTTATACGCATTTTATTAAATAATCCCTAGAATTTGCTGGATGCAATGCTGTGCAATGTTAAGAATTTTGATATGTTTTGCATGTAGTCTGCTTCTATAAAAACAAAAACCTAGAAAATTTGAAAACTTATTAAGCACTGGGAACAAAACAAAATGTTTTTGAAAATGATAATATCTAAAGAAGTTTTTCCTGTACTTTACTGAGTAAGATGAACCATAGTATGAGAGACAGAAAAAAATATTTTTAATTATTTACAAAGATATCTGTGCCTAAAATATCATTTTTCTCTGAAATTTTCCTGAAGTGTCAGCCATATTGTGAGTAAAATATATGAAAAACTCAGTGTAGCTATACATTTAAGAGATGGATATCTGTTTAGAGCTTTTGATTTTTTTTTTTTTAACATGATCCAGCTATAATACCCAGGCTGTCAGGCTGGTCTTGAACTCCTGGGCTCATGAGATCCTCTTGCTTCAGCCTTTTATGTAACTGCGACTACAGGCATAAGCCACTGCACCTGTAAAGATCTTGTTATTAATGAGATATAACTTTATCTTTAACAAAAATACAATAACCTACAATTCAGTTATTTTTATTATAATGAAATTAATGCTTACATTAACCATTCAGCACATTTCCTTGCCTTAACTTTAAGAAACATTTGTGCTTAACTTATGAGTGTATTGAAATTGGCAGATTTAACAATTTACCATTTATTGCCTTAGGCTTTTTTTGTCTGATTAGAGGCAGGCTATGAACTAAAACTTAGAAGTCAGCATTAATTAGATTCTTTTCTGATAATTGAAAATGTTCCTTAATGTGATATTTTTATCACTATTTACATATCATAATGTTATAACGTGTCTAATAGTCTAAGAACCTTTAAATTATCTCTCCATTGATATATCGAGTCTAATATTTTAAGAGTCTTTTTCAATGATATTCATACTTTATCTTTTGCCACTAGTACAGAGTAAGCTCATGAAGCATGGCACTATTCCTTTGGTTCAATGACGCATCTTAATTATGAAGCCTGGCACATACTAGGTGCTCAGTATATACACACCCATTTTTATTCTAAATAAAGTATCAATTGCAGAAATATGACATCTGCCATATAAATTTTTTGGTGAAAAAAAATAGAAGCTCAGGAGATTCAAGTTATTTTCTATATATACACATAGTTAATATAATGATTAGTTTATTTTTATTTTAAAATTTGTTAAGACTGGAAATGATTCTCTCCTTGACCAAATTCTCCTCAGGCTCCTCTAAGTCCTTTTGTCAACTAGGCTTCAACCTTGGCCTGTACAGACTTGAACAAAACATTAAGGCGGTTTCTACCTCCTCCAGGCCATATCCCCAGACTGATGGAAGCTCTCTTAAAGTGCCCGCCTGGGAGAATTCAAAGCTATTAAGAGAATTTACTGTTTGTTTCAGCCAACACCTGAAGGTAGGGCCCCGTCTGCCAGCCTGACTCAACCCACCCTCCTTCCAACTTTTTGTAACTTTTCACTTTGATGCTACTGAGCCCCCACTCACCTCTCTGGCTATTCCCTCATTCTCCTTTTACAACACAGGGTACAAAAATACAGGTTGATAGAAGAAATAAGACCTAGTGTCTAAAAAACTCCGTAGAGTGATTATAGTAAACAATAATCTACTGTAATTTCAAAGTAGCTGATGGAGTAATTTGAATGTTCAAGTATAAAGAAAAGGTGAATGTTTAAGGTGATTGATATCCCAATTATCCTGATTTGGTTATTACACATTGTATGAATGTATCAAACTATCACATATACCCAAAAATATGTACATCTATTATGTATTAATAAAAAATAAAAATAAATAAATAAAATTTTTTTAAAAATCACTAAGTCAGCTCTGTACAAATATCAGTTCAGGTCACACTGGGCCCCTCTCTATTGTCATAATATATTACTAATTATTAAGGTTATTAAGTATGAAATGTTCGATTACCTTAAGTACTAAGTTAGACAGTTGATATCTCTGACATTTCACTTTGACACTTCTTGTTTTGTTTTTATTGTGAAGGTACGTCCTCATTTTTTCAAACACATGGTTTGGCTTGTGATTATCTTGCAGATTTTTTTTTAGAGTAATTTTTGTGAAACCATGGATATGTCAAAAATTTGTGTTATTTTTCAATATGAGTTCTGTAGTGTAACCAATGCTGTGGAGACAGCTCGAAATATCAATGAAGTGTTTGGGAAGGATGTGGCTAATGAACGCACAGTATGTGGATGGTTTAAGAAGTTCAGTTCTGGTGATTTCAATCTTGAAAAGGAGCCACGTGGGCGACCTGAGACCAAGGTGGATAATGATGAGCTGAAAGCTATAGTGGAAGCGAATCCATCTCTACCTACGCATGAATTAGCAGCAAGGTTTGACTTTACTATTGCAACAATATTGGACCATTTGAAACAAATCGGCAAGTAAAGAAGCTGGACAGGTGAGTATCGCATGACTTAAACAAACGTCAGAAGAGAAATCGTCCGGAGGCATGCCTTTCTTTGTTTTCATGACATAAAGGTAAACCATTTCTACATAGTATTGTTACATATGATGAAAAATGGATTTTTTTTTGACAACCGCAAGCGTTCAGTATAACGGTTGGACAAAGATGAAGTGCCAAAACAGTCCAAAACCGAATATACATCAAAAACAGCTAACGGTGTCTGTTAGGAGGTGGTCCAGCGCTGGTATTATCCACTACAACTTCATGAAACCTGGTCAATTGATTACGGTAGATGACTACTGCAACCAACTGGATGAAATGATGAGGATGCCTGCTATCAAGCAGCCAAGATTGGTCAGTAGAGACAGGGCAATTCTCTTGCAAAACAATGCGTGACCACATGTGGCACAAACAATGCTACTCAAACTACAAAGGCTGGACTTGGAAACTCTATGTCATCCACCGTATTCACCAGAACTGGCACCAGCTGACTACCACTTGTTCCAGGCTTTGGACCACTCTTTGCAAGGAAAAATACTTAATTCTCAACAAGCTGTAGAAAACGCCTTTCGTGATTTCATCACCTCTCACTCTCCTGGCTTCTTCGCTGCTGACTAAACAAGCAACTGTAAAGATGGCAAAATTGCGCCGATAGTTTAGGAGCACACTTTGATTAATTATACTGCTTCTTGTTTGAGATATAATAAACTAAACTTTTGATTTGAAATCAGACATTTCATATTTAATAACCTATAACATCTATCCTTACCACTTTGATTAGAATCTGGCTTTGCTTCTCTTTGACAGACAATCCACCAACAGTAGATATTTTTACTATTCAATTTTATTTTTCTGTGTCACTAAATATATTTGATTGATAGAGAAACAGAACGTCATATCTTAGAAAAGGATGTCATGAAAATAGATAAACTGTATTTTGACGTCCCTAAGAAATTCCACTATGGAAAGCAATCCTTACCCCCGCCCAGAAAGGGAGAAAATCTATTTAAATTACGTATTTTTAGTGCTATAAGGTGGAAAAATGTTATGTGTTACATGGTTAATAATTGCCAATTAATTCAAATATTGGAGAGATTGAGCTTAAGACATTCACTTAGGAATTATCTGAAACATCCATTTAAATTGAATTTCTAAAAAGGAAATCCTGGAAAAATGAATGGATTAGCTAAACTTCTCTGAAACCAGGGTATTCTTAGTTTAATATATTAAAAATGTACTAAAAATACTTAAATGCCTCTTAATATTTCCAAAGGCATATAAATGTCAGCCTTTGAATAAGTTCTAATACTTCTGAGGCTCATTGGTGTGCCGCCTTATGACAAGGCTAACTGCATTACGTCACTTTTCATTTACTGTTTAATCTTCTTTTCTATAACATTCTTTTAACAAATGTAAATTTAATAAACAGTAATTTTGGAACTTTTTGTTAATTCCTCTGGGTAGCATTTGATTTATAAATTTATAGTAGCTTAAATTCTAAGTAAGTAATTAATGAGCTGTGAGACTTTAAACCTTTAAAATCTGTTGCATAATCAAGCTATAAATTCAGTAGGAAATTTTGGTTTAATAATTAATTGACTTAGATCATATTCAATTATCCTTATCTATAGCTGCAATGTTCTCACAGATTATCCCTTAGGAGTCTATTGGGATTTTTTTTGACATTTAATTAATAAATGTATTTTTAGTTGACAAAATTTTATATATTTATCATGTACAAGTTGTTTTGAAATATGTGTACGTTATGGAATGACTAACTGGAGTTAATTAATATATACATCACCTCATGCACTTATTATTATTTTTTTTGTGGTGAGAACACTTAAAAACCACTCTCTTAGCAATTTTCAAAAGTACCATTACTATAGTCACCATGTTGTACAATAGATCTCTTGAACTTATATCTTTCACATAAATGAAATTTTGTATCCTTTGACCAACATCTCCCCAAACCTACCCCATACCATAGCCCCTGATATCCACCATTCTACTCTCTACTTGTATGAGTTCAACTTTTTTAGATTCCACATATAAGTGAGATCATGCAGTATTTGTCTTTCTGTGACTGGCTTCTTTCACTTAACATAATATTCATGTCATGAATAATAGAATTTTCTTCTTTTTTAAGGCTGAGTAGCATTCCATTGTGTATATATGCCACATTTTTTAATCCGTTCGTTTGTTGATGGACACTTAAGCTAATTCCATATTGTGATCATTGTGAATAGCACTGCAATGAACATGAGAGTGAAGACATCTCTTCAACATACTGATTTCATTTCCTTTAGCTATATATCAAGAAGTGAAATTGCTGGATGATTTGGTAGCTCTGTTTTTAATTTTTTGTAATTAATTTTTTATTTTTTTTTTCTATAATGGCTGTACCAGTTAATATTTTCACCAACAGTGTGCAAGGGTACACTTTTCTCTACATCCTCAACACTTGTCTTTCATCTTATTTAAATAACCATTCTAACAAGTGTGAGGTGATTTCTTGTTGTGATTTTAATTTACTTTTCTCTGTTGATGAGTTTTGTGGAAAATTTTTTCATATACCTGTTGGGCATTTGTATATCTTTTTTTGAGAAATGCATATTCAGGTCCTATGACTCTTCTGATGGTTGCTTTAAAATTGTTGTCAGATAATTCTAACATTTCTGAGATTTGTTGTTCTAATCTATAGATTATCTTTTGCATTCATTTAAGATCTTCCTGGTTCTTGGTACGACAAGGAATTTTTTATTGAAATGTGGATATTTTCAGTATTATGTTGTAAGACTGGATCTTATTTAAACCCTTTCTATTCGTTTGCTTTCTATGACAGCAATCTGGCAGGGGAGTTAGAGACACTACCTTGTTACTGCTAAGTAGGTTAGAAATTGAGGTTCCTCACCAGTCTCCACTGACACTTAATGCGGAGAACTTCCAGTTGCTGCTTGGTGAGTGTGGAAGTTTCAGCTACCCACTAAGCGTCCGCTCTGCGAGGCACAGAACTGTGTCATTATTGTTTCCCATGTGGCTTCCACTGTCACTCCTTGGGGAAAATGTGGTGACCTTGTTCACACTAGGTAGTTATAAAAGTTCTGATTCTCCATTAGTTTTCCTCTTAGACCACCTTAGCGGAAGGCAGTGGGGGAGGATGCCTCACCACTGCTGGCCTTCCCTGCAGTCCACTTTCCCTGCAGTCTCCACTGACTCTGCAGGCAGAAGGGGGTGCCAGTACTCCATGGCAGAAAAGAAAAGTCCCCTCCCTCCTCAGCCTTCTCTGACAACATGCGATGGTGGCTGGGTCACCTTAGTCCAGCCTGGCAAGAGTGGAACTCTAGGCTCTGCTCAGCATTGCTGGCAGGGAGGGATGCTTGGGGCAGGGGAAGTATATTCTTTTTTTTCCTGTGCTGTTGTATGGAATAGAGTGGTTGTTATTTAAAAATTTTCCATATTGTCATATTTCCCTTTTCCCAGTCTGCCACTAAAAAGGGCAGTCTTTTGGCTTTTTATATGTCTTTGTCTGCTGGTATCTCTGAGTTGATGGCTTCTTCATCTCTAAGCCTCAGATATAGAAGGCAAAAAGAAAACTCAGTGAACTCACCTCAGTGGTGTTTATTAGAACCTGAAGTCCCTAGCCAATCTGCCGTCTTCTCTTTACCTTTCAAAATCTTCTTATATTTGTTTTAAACATAATGTTTGAGGAAGAATAGAGAAAAATACATCTCCATTTTCCTGGAA
The DNA here is from genome assembly GCF_041146395.1 of Eulemur rufifrons. Classification (NCBI taxonomy): domain Eukaryota; kingdom Metazoa; phylum Chordata; class Mammalia; order Primates; family Lemuridae; genus Eulemur; species Eulemur rufifrons. The sequence continues at coordinate 86,840,675 of NC_090999.1, read as the reverse complement.
CAGAAGTGAAAATTTATTTAATTGTATAATAATATTTTGAGAACATTATATGTATATATTTGTTTTCCCATAATTGATGTTTTTCTGAACATGTTCTACCTTTAAAGCCTATTGCCATTATGAGGCTTACTGTCAGAAGTGAGGAGAGGATATTTAGTGAACATAAGAACAAATCTACTGATAAGCTTTGGTTTACTTACTATATCAACTGCAGGAAAAAAAATCTCACAATCTGGTCATTTTTTGCACCAATAACAGTTGTTTATTTCCTTTTTAAATTAGGATATCTCCCTTCCTATATTAGGACATTTACTTTGAAGATGAGTCTAGTTTATTAATCACAAGCCATTGGTAGAAAGAACTAAGGATGATTGTTTCTTTATAAGGAAGGTCTTACTAGCAAGAGGAAATTGCAAGACGAAGTAGAAGGTCCTTTGGAGGAATGAGACAGAAGTGAGAAAAGTTTTTTTTTTTTTTTAAAGTGTTCTTGCTTCCTCTCTACTCCAACTCAAGTTGAAAGGAAAACTCAAAAGAGAGGGAACTTGTGCCTTGTTTCTTGTTGTTCCTTGTAAGGTGGCCTCTGCTGGAGGTCACCTTACAAAAAGTCTCAATAAAATATCCAATGTGGCACCCCTTGATCTATTGGATAGAGACATCTCTTCTTCTTAAGGTAGATTGAGCCATTTCTGAATCATTTATAACTTTCAGAAAGTTCTTCAGGACACAGAGCCTAAATTTACCTTCTTGCAATGTCTATAAATGGGCTATTATTTCAAGGCCATACTAGGAGTAAATCTACTCCTTTCAAACGTCATGCAAATACTTGAAAATGACTGTCTTCTACTCCTAATAATTTATAATTAAGCCTGTTCTGACTTTCCTTACTATTCTTGTTCCTGTATTCTAAATGAGTTCCGTTTTGTATGTCCCAGTTGAATTGTGGTAGTCAGGATTAAATGCAGTGTTCCTGGCCAGCTCCAAATGTAGTAGATGTGACTTTTAACACAATGAATCACTTGACTTGCAAATCTCAGTGAAGATTTTAAAAGAAAAATTATCTAAAGAGGTTCATTGGCATCATGACAAGAAGTCAGAGCTCTCAATTAGTCATACCTGCCATGGTAGAGCTCAAATTTGGGGATGAACTCCACTCACAATGAGCCTTCCACAAACGAAAAGCTAGTTAATCAATCAATCTGCCTCACTGCATATAGAGACCAGAATTTGATTACAAGAACAGTACAATAGTTTATGCGCTTTATTTCCTGCTAACTATTCTGAAATTCCTACTTTTTCTACTTGATGTGAAATAAACTTATACACAGAATCTTAAACAACTCTGAATGTGCAAATGAACAAAATATAAATGGGGGAAATACAAAGGGAATTCCAGACACATTTTACTTATTAAACATTTTTATTTTTGGACCTCTGCATTCATTCTAATTGTTTTAAGTTATCATTTATCTTCTTCACGGCAGTAGCTATTGAACCATTTTTTTATCTTTAATAAAATAACAGAATCTACTCTTTAATAAACTTGTCAAACAATACAGAAAAAAGTAACAATATCTAAAGTATCTAATTCAAATTTTTCTTTCAAAATGTCATTACATTTTTAAGAAATTTTGTTTTCTCCAAAATGTTGGATACCCTTCTGGATTAAACAATTAACAATTTTTGGTGGGAATATAAATTAATATACCCATTATGGAAAACTGTGTGGAGGTTTCCAAAAAAACTAAAAGTAGAACTACCAAATGATCCAGTAATTCCACTTTTGGGTATATATCTAAAGGAACTGAGATCAATTATGTCGATGTGATATGTGCTCTCCCATGTTCACTGCAGCATTAGCCAAGATATGAAATTAATCTAAGTATTCTTCAGCATATGAATGGATCAAGAAAATGCATTGTATATACAAATGGCATACTATTCAGCCTTAAAAAGGGGGGAAATCTTGTCATTTGCAGCCACATGGATGAACCTGAAGGACATTATGTAAAGTGTAAAGCCAGGGACAAAAAACAAATACTGCATGATCTCACTTATATGTGCGATCTAAAATGTTGAACTCATAGAAGTAGAGATTAGAATGATGGTTGCCAGAGGCTGGGTAGGGGGATGGGGAGGTATGGAATGAGGAGTTATTTATCAAAGGTACAAAGTTTCAGATTCATTGCACAGCTGGGTGACCATACTCAATGTATGTTTCAAAATAACTAAGAGACTGTGTTTCAAATGTCTCATCATATAAAAAAGATAGGAAAGCAAGGTGATAATTATGTTAATGAGCTTGATTTAATCATTCCACATTGCATATATATCAAACATCATGTTGTACTCCATAAATATATATAATTATGATGTGTTAATCAAAATAATATTAGTAATAAAAAATAATATTTTCCCAAGTTTTTATGAAGAAGTTTTGAATGCAGAGATTTATAAAACCATAGTAGAATGTTGTGCCTTTCTACAAAGAAACTCAGACTTGTCAATAATTTTAATTTTTCTTGAAGATCTGTTGAATTTCATTTTTTTCCCTTTAATTGACAGAATACATTTTCTGGGTCTGTTTTGTTGAATCCTACATAGGCTTTTCATTATTACCGTATAATATAAGCCATCATCTATGATTATTGTCATCCGTTTGCTTTGGATTAATATGACCAGTATATTGGTTTAAAAATTTAAAATGCTCCTTATTTTTATCTTGACATTTTCTCTTATATGCTTATTCTTTATTCTTACTGACCTAATATATTGCAAAAATCTAACTTTTATTATGCTTCCCATTTCTACATTCTACAGAAAAAAGTGATGTTTATACTCCATTCTTTCTGTATTAATTATGGAAAAACATATTGCTTTATATCTTTTGAAGCTACATTTGATGGATTCATGCTGTAGCATTAACCAAGAACATTGGTTAATGGTTAATTGGTTAAAAACTGTAGCTTTGGCATAACCTATGTCATAACCTACTCTGCACATACAAGATTGAATGCCTACTCTAATTTTTTTTATTTTCTTGTATTGTTATACCTCCAGCAAGGTGCTTTGCTCAAAGTAGTATAGGTATATGATAAATATAAGAAAAATTTTATTGAATTAAAGACCTTTTGGCAATTCTTGTATGTCTAGAAAGTAGAGGACCCTCAGAGCTTCTTGACCCACTGCTTCTAGTCTAATAGTTAAATATCTCCCACCTATACAAGAAAATGTCATGAAACTGTTTTTCAAACTTTTCTTAAATTAAAAGTTAAATAAAGAAATTTAGAGTTTATGCAAAAATATTCTGCAATGATACTAACACCTGTGATACTAAAAAGGGATCTTGAAAATATTATCTCAAAATTCTTCACAAAATATTAAAATCACCCTCAACCTTAACATATCTGTGATATCTAATTTTTAAACAGGTTCAATCACACTGCAAATACAACTGGTGCTATTTTGTATTTTTAACACATTATTATTGCATGACATTTCCATATATATCTAGTTTTCATATTTATAATTTCTAGTATCTACATAATGTTCCATGAAATAGATATTCACAATGGAGAAAATATGTTTACTTATTCCCAATTATACTGTATTTATTTTTTGTTATGCCAAAATGATTTATAAACATCAGCTTATTTATCTTTTCTTGAAATAAATCCTGTGAGTAAATTCCCAGAATCTAGCTAGCAAGTACATTCTTATTTAGATATATTTGACTCAATTTTATTTTTGTAACATATTTGGTCAATAAAATAAAGCACTAATAATATTTGCAAAAAAGTCAAGGTCAAAGTAAGGATTTTAAGCCTTTATGGAAAATTACTGGCCATTTACATATGAACATATGTAAATGAATATGTATGTTATATATGTAATGCATAATGTTATGTATGAATATGTAAAATTATGTATATATGTAATATGTTGCATATAATATATGTAATATATGTTATATATATGGTATGTAAATGAATAGTAGAGAATACTATTTCAAAGTTGATTTTTAAAATTTTATTTATTTATTTTTAATAAACTTGTTCCCAGATCTGATCTTTACTTCTGAGATTTAGATCTTAAGTACATTCAATCATCTGATTAATCTAGATATTTTCATAACCAAAGGAAAATTTTAGTTCCAAAGAAAATCTTACCTTGATCCTCCCCATCTTACATATTGGTATTGCCAGCAATCTTTTGGATACATAGCTAGAGAATCTATGCTATAAAACTCTTAAAATGGAGTCTTTTCCTAACATGCTGTGCAATTCTGAATGATATACACGTGACAGACATAAACTGCCAGTCTTCCTGTCATCTCACTCTCCTGTGCCACTTGATTTATCATCTAATTTTATTTGACCAGGACAGTCTTAAGGTTCCTGTCAGCTTGACTAGACTTTCGACAGGTTTCTTCCCACCTTTAGGCCCCAACTTCCCTTTTCTTAGAGCAGTTAATTTCTTTAGAAAACTTGGATTTGTAAATTCTTTTTCTGCCTCTTCGGGTTGTAAATCTTCTTGCAGTCTTTTACCAATTTTATAAACCAGGAGTGTCTTTCTCAAGGCCTGGGAGCCATCCTTTGAAATGTAATCATCAAGAACGAAAACTCTTATCCTGAGGGGTTATTGTGAGGTTAAATAGGATGATATGTGGAAAATATTTAGAACTGTGCCTAGGACACACAGTAAGTTCTCAATAAATGATAGCAGTTATTGTCAAAAAAAAAAGAAAAGAAAGAAAGTGTTTCTGTCTTAGTGTCTGTGGAAGGGTAGGAACCAACTTCAGGGAGCCAGGCAACACCACTTAGCAAACGCAGACAGATCATCACATCCCCAACCCCCTGTCCCCGCTTAACATCCTCCAGTGCTTTTCCCTTAGTTCACCCCAGTGCCTAAAAACTTTTTCTTTTCTTTTCAGCAGAGTCAAGTTTAATCTCTCTCTGCTAATGCAATAAGCTTGAATAAGGCCTCGGCTGTTTCACTCTGTCTGGAGCAATTTTCTTTGACATTCTCCCGAGGCTTTCATTATCTCACCACACTCCATGCCACCAATTTAGGCATGTCTTGAGCAACCTGGGATTAGTTAAAAGGCTTCCAAAAAAGTCCATTGAGAACTCAAATTTATCAGGATCTTCAATAGTTTTTGTAGACTATAAATACAGTTTTACAAATATTAGACTGAAAGTATCTTATGCTCTGTTCTGTGGGATTTCGTTGGAAAGCACTGTGATGGTTAATTTTATGTGTCAATGTGGGTAGACCATGGTATCCAATTTTTGGTCAAACACCACTCCAGATGCTCTGGATGTTTCTGTGAAGAGGTTTTTAAAGATGTGATTAACATTTAAATCAGCAGATTTGTGTAAAGCAGATTACTCTCAATAATGTTGGTGGGCTTCATCAAATCGGTTGAAGGCCTTAAGAGAAAAGATTGAGGTTCCCAAGGAAGAAGAAATTTCTCCTTCAGACAGTATTTGGAGTAGAAACTGCAACATCAACTCTTCCCTGGGTCTCCAGCCTGCTGACCTGCCTCGCCATTTTCAGATTCGCTGCCTCCACAATCAATTCCTTAAATTATCCTATGTGTGTGCGTGTGTGTGCATGTGTGTGTGCATTATTAGCCCTGTTTGGAGAACTCTAATACATGCACAAAATTAATCTAGCAACATTTGGTAGCAACAAGGAGTTCATTTTGAACCTTTCTGATAGAATCATTCCACTTTCTACTTCATATTTTAAGTTCTTACTACTGTATTTCCAAGGGGATCACTGCTATAAAAATTGTGATGTTTCTTCTTTAATTATTGAATAATATTGTAATACAGAAATATGAAATTATTCATTCATTGGAAGGGGAAGTATGTTAATTCTAATGAAAATGTCAACAGGGCCTCACATGATTATACAATCATTTCTGCCACACATGAATCCAATACTTCTTTTGGCTCCACTGTTAGATAGGAGGATTGCAGAAGAGATGGGGGAAGCTGGGTAATAAGTTGCAATATGTGTTCCTTCTATTAAATAACAGAGAAGTGGCTACAGATAAGGTGTGAGTTAGAAAGTTGACCTTAGGATAAATCAGAACTGAGTATTTAGATTTAGATGGCATATGATGCTTTACCTTTCTTTTAATAGTAGAATCAAACTATATGTCTACAAGTAAGATATCTACTTGTTTTGCAGAATAAAGTTATATAAAACTCTGACAGATAGGGTATCTTGATTAAAGGTATTCTATTTCATCATTTTCCAAAAGGCTTATACCAACTTATAAAACATAATTATAAAGAACCATTTTTTGTTCTATTGAAAGATTAGAAATTCCAGATTTTATAGCATCAGACTTTATGAGTGAGCACAATATAGGAATAATTTACATATTTCATATATGTAACAATCAAAAAATAGACATATCACAAAAGTCAAAGCCCATATGTGGAATACAATTACAAAGACTGGCTTATTCTTAAACAATGAAATACTATTTCACACACTTCAATTTTGCACAAATTAGAAAGTCTAATACTGTCAATTGCTATAGATTTGTAAATTAATTAGATTTCCCTGGAAATATTTCGGAAAAATTTTGTGACATTAAGGATAAATATATCCTATGAAACAGCCATTCAAAGTATATACTGCAGGCCAGGTGCCGTGGCTCACACCTGTAATCCTAGCACTCTGGGAGGCCAAGGCAGGTGGATCGCTCGAGATCAGGAGTTCGAGACCAGCCTGAGCAAGAGCGAGACCCCCATCTCTACTAAAAATAGAAAGAAATTATCTGGCCAACTAAAAATATATAGAGAAAAAAATTAGCCGGGCATGGTGGCGCATGCCTGTAGTCCCAGCTACGTGGAGGCTGAGGCAGTAGGATCCCTTGAGCCCAGGAGTTTGAGGTTGCTGTGAGCTAGGCTGACGCCATGGCACTCACTCTAGCCAGGGCAACAAAGTGACACTCTGTCTCAAAAAAAAAAAAACAAAAAACAAAGTATATACTGCAAAGGGGTAACCTTACATTTGTGCACGATACATGTAAACAAGCATTTTTTTTTTTTTTTTTTTTTGAGATAGAGTCTCACTCTGTTGCCCATGCTAGAGTGCCATAGCATCAGCCTAGCTCACAGCAACCTCAAACTCCTGGGCTCAAGCGATCCTCCTGCCTCAGCCTCCAGAGTAGCTGGGACTACAGGCATGCACTACCATGCCTGGTTAATTTTTCTATATATTTTTGGTTGTCCAGCTAATTTCTTCTATTTTTAGTGGAGACGGCATCTCACTCTTGCTCAGGCTGGTCTTGAACTTCTGAGCTCAAACGATTCTCCCACCTTGGCTTCCCAGAGTGCTAGGATTACAGGCGTCAGTCACTGCACCTGGCCTACAAGCATTTTCATTTCAATTATATTTTTAATAGGAAAAATTAGGTAATAAACTAAATATCCAACTATAATGAAATTTATAAACAAACATTATTTTATTATAATTTATTTCTATAATACAGTCAAAATGGATAAATCAGGTGTACATCAACACTATATTGAGAAAAAAGAAAGCAAGTTACAAGAATTTAAATGTGACACAACTTATGATTGTGAAAAGTAAAACACTTCTGTATTGCCTATGGATCTATGTATATGTTGCAAATTTCTTAAAAATGTGTATTGGAAGGAAATGTATTAAATTCAGCAGAGGAAGGGGAGGTGGAACAATGAAATGAGTTGGAAAACTTCAAATTATTTGCAATTTTTTTTTCAAAAAAACAAGCAAATATGACAATATGTCATAATTCTTATATTTGGGTTTGTTATATAATTTTGCTTTTGTATATTTTAAAATCTTTAATAACTATCAATTAAAACATTTTTAAAAGTTGCATTGTGTTGTAATGAGTGATAGATATATATTGATAAAACATTTTATCATCATTTTTATATTTTTCACGTAAATTAGTTGGTCAAAATAACATATTTTTTATTTTTTATTATAAAAACACTTAGGTTTTGTGAACTATAAAATCCAAATAAAAACTATACTGGATATTGATTCAATTGAATATGCAGGAAAAATGTATTCAATGCTTGAATCTAATGAACTACAATAGCTAATGTTTATTAAAAACTGAATTTTATAATTTTCAATTCTTTTTTAATTGAAAAGTTATATGATTTTTAAAAATTTTTTGTCTTCATGATAGGTTTACCTCCTAAATTATGAATATTAATCCTTTATCAGATCTATAGCTTAAGAATATTTTCTCCCATCCTGTAGGTTGTCTATTTGCTGCTCTGTTGATTATTTCCTTAGCTGTGCAGAAGCTTTTTAATTTAATCAAGTATCTTTTATATATTTTGGCTGTTGCTCTAATTGCCTTTGGGGCTGTAGTAATAAATTCTTTGCCTGCGTCAATATCTATGAGGTTTTCCATCATTTTCTTCTAGAATTCTTATGGCTTCATGCCTTATATTTAAGTCTTTTATCCATCTTGAATTAATTTTTGTGAGTGGTGAGAGATAGGGGTCCTGTTTGATTCTTGTGCATGTGGCTGTCCAGTTTTCCCAGCGCCATTTATTGAATAGGTTTCTTTCCCCCAGTATGTGCTGTTGTAATATACTTCGAAGTCAGAAAGTGCGATGCCTCCAGCTTTGCCTTTTGTGCTCAAGATTGCTTTGGCTATTCAGGTTCTTTTGTGCTTTCATACAAATTTTTAGGATTGGTTTTATTTTTTCTGTGAAGAATGTCATTGGAATTTGGAAAGGGATTACATTGAATTTGTAGATCACTTTGGATAGTTTGGGCATTTTTTATTGTATTGGTTCTTCTAATCCATGAACACAAGATATCTTTCCATTTATTTGTGTCTTCTTTAATTTCTTTCATTAATGTTCTATAGTTTTCAGTGTACAGGTTTTTTACCTGCTTGGTTAAAGTTATTCCTAAGTACTTTTTGGTAGTTATATAAATGGGACTGTTTCCTTGATTTCTTTTTGGATAGTTTGTTGTTAGTATATGGAAACACTACTGATTTTTGTGGCTAATTTTGTATCCTGCAATTTTACTGGATTTGTTTATTATTTCTGACAGTTTTTTGGCAGAGTCTTTTGGGTTTTCTATTAATATATACATAAAGTCATGTCTACAAACAGGGGAAATTTAATTTCTTCCTTTCCATTTTGGATATTCTTTGTATTTCCCTTTTGCCTAATTGCTCTATCCCAGACATCCAGTACAATGTTGAATAGAAACAGCCAGAGTAGGCATCCTTGTTTTGTTTCTGATCTTAGATAAAAACCTTTCAACTTTCACCTTAGAGTATGATGTTAACTGTGGATTTGTCATATATAGCCTTTATTGTATTGAGGTAAATTCCTTCTATACCTAATTTTTTGAGAGTTTTTATTATAAAGTGACATTGAATTATGTCAGATTCTTTTTCTGCATCTATTGAGATGATCATATGATTTTTTTCTTCATTCTTTTAATGTGGTTTATCACATTTATAGATTTGCATACGTTGAACCATCGTTGCATCCCTGGAATAAATACCACTTGATATGGTGAATGGTCATTTAAATATGTTGTTGAATTTAATGTGATAGAATTTTGTTGAAGATTTTTGCATCTGTGTTCATCCAGGATATTAGATTGTAATTTTATTTTCTTGTAGTGTCCTTGTCAGTTTTTGGTATGAAGGCAATGCTGGCCTTGTAAAACGACTTTGGAAGTATTCCCTCCTATTCAATTTTTGGAAGTGTTTGAGATGAATTGGTATTAGTTTCTCTTTAAATATTTGGTAGAATTCAGCAGTGGAGCAATCAGGTCCTGAGCTTTTACATGGGAGACTTTTTATTACTGATTCAATCATCTTACTCATTATTAATCTACTCAGATTTTCTATTTCTTTGTGATTCAGTCTTGGTGGTAGTTGTATGTATCTTGCGATTTATCCATTTCTTCTAAGTTTTGTAATTTATTGTACATTTTTTATCATTAGTCTCTTATGATATCCTGTACATCTCTGCTATCAGTTGTGATGTCTCTTCTTTCATTTCTGATTTTATTGATTTGAGTTTCTCTTGTTTTTTTCCTTAGTCTAGCTAAAGGTTTGTTGACTGTCTTTCCAAAAAAATGAGCTCTTAGTTTCATTGGTCTCTTTTGTTATTTTTTCATGTTTCTATTTCACTTATTTCTGCTCTGATCTTTGTTTGTTTATTTTTCTTCTAATTTGGGGCTTAATTTGTTCTCTTTTTCTAGTTTTTTTGTGGTACATTAGGTTGTTTACTTGAAATCTTTATTTGTTTTTTATCTAGGCATTTATTGCCTTAAATTTCCCTCTTCAAACTACTTTTTCTGCTTCCCAGGAGTTTTAATATATTTTGTTTCAATTTTCATTTGTCTTGATATTTTTAAAAAATTTTCCTTCAATTTCTTCATTGACTCATTGGTTAATCAGCAGCATGCTGTTTAATTTTCATATATTTTTGAATTTTCCAAAATCCTCCTGTTGTTAATTTCTAGTTTCATGCCATTGTGCTCAGAAAAGATATGAATATGATTTAAATTTTCTTAAATTTGTTAAGACTTGTTTTATGGTCTAACATATGATAAATCTATCCTGGAGAATGTTCCATTTGCACTTGAAAAGAATGTGTATTCCACTGCTGCTGAATGGAATGCACTGAATATGTCTGTTAGATCCATTTCATCTGAAGTATTGTTTTAGTTAATGTTTCTTTATTGATTTTCTGTGTGGATAATTCACCCATTCCTGAAAGTGGGGTATTATAGTCCACTGCTATTATTTTATTATAGTGTATCTCTCCATTCGGTTCTATTAATATTTACTATATATATATTTAGGTGCTTTGATATTATGGGCATATGTATTTGCAACTGTTATATTCTCCAGATGAATTGATTGTTTTATCATTACATACTACAGTTCTTTTCTTTTTTCACTGTTTTGACCTAAAGTCTATTTTTTCTGATGTAAGTATAGCTAAACTTTCTCTCTTTTGGCTTCCATGTGCATGTCTTTTTTTATTCCTTCACTTTCAGTCTATGTGTATCCTTCTAGAAGCAGCAAGTATTTTATGTAGTATGTACTTGGGTCTTTTATTTTGTCCATTCAGCTACTCTATGTCTTTTGATTCTGGAGTTTAGTTCATTTACATCCAAGATAATTATTGATAGGTAAGAACTTAGTATTGCCATTTTGTTTATTGTTTCCTTTTCATTTTCTTATTTATTTATTTGTAGATCCTTTGTTCCCTTCTTCCTTTTGTGTTCTTCCTTTGTGATTAAGTGTTATGCTTTGATTCTTTACTTTTTACCTTTAGTCTATCTACTATAGGTTTTTGCTCTGTGTTTACCGTGAGACTTACAAGAAACATCTCACATTTATAAGTTGAGGCTATTTTAAGCTGATAACAATTAATTTTGGTCACATTAAATAAAACCTCACTGAGCTGGTCTGGAGGCTAGGTCCCTGAGGCCAGCTGGAAGCCTGGGTATATATGAATGGTTCTGGAGCTTTGGTTCATGGGGACCCATCCAATTCTGAAGTCTACAGGGCCGGCCTGGACACTGGTCTTCTGGAGCAGGCCTGAACCCCAAATCTGCTAGAGTACAGGGACATGGGAACCAGCCTAGCACTGGGCAAGCCTGGAGCCTGTTTCTGCAGGTACCTGCCTAGAGTTTGAGGCCAGGGGTACTTAGGTTTAGGAGCTGACTTAGTAATGGGTGGGCCTAGATCTTGTATTGGCAGGGGTCACCCTGGAGGCTGGGTCCATGGGTGCCTGCGTAATGACTAGGGCTTCAGGTACCAACCTGGTGCTGGGGTGGGCCTGAAGCTTAGGGCTGTGGCAGCCAGCCTGGTGCTGCGAGATCAGGCCTGGAACTGGGGAGGGTTTGAAGTCTCATTCTGCAGATACCACACTGGAGTCTGGGGCTGTGGGGGACTGCTTGGTGCTGGGTTTTACTGGGGTAGGCCTAGTTTTGGTGTCCAAGGCAAAGTCCTATGCTCGTTTCTCTCACCTTCTCTGACACCACCGTTTTTGATGAGAAATTCGCAGTCATTTGAATTGTTTTTTAGTGTCAATATGTCATTATTCTCTGGATGGTTCTAATATTTTTCTTTGTATTTCGTTTTCAGTATTTTGATTATGATACATCTAGGCAAAGACTCATTGGATTTATTCCAGTCTGAGTTCATTGAGATTCTTGAATTTATGAATTTGTGTTTTTCACCAAATTTGGGTTTTCATACATTATTTTTTCAAGTACTTTTCAGCACCACATTCTTTCTCTTTGCCTTTTGGGACTCCAACAACAAACTTTAGAGTGCTCGTTAATGTCCTGTTGTCACTGAAGCTATATAATTTTTAAAAATTTTTTTTCTCCCTGTCATTTAGTTTGAATACTTTCCATTTCTCTATCTTTAAGTGTTCCTTGACTCTTAGCTCTGCCACCTCCATTTTTCTATTGAAACCATCCAACGAGATTTTTACTTTACTTATTGGATTTTTTTAGTTCTAAAATATCCATTTATTTCTTCTTCAGTGTTTTATTTCTTTGCTGATCCCTTTTATTTTTCCATTTTAAAAGAGTATTCATAATAACTTATGTGAGCATTTTTATGATAGTTACTTTAAAGTTTTTATTAGATAATTTATGTGTGTCATTTTGATGTGAGTTTACTTTTGTGCATGTATTTCTTTGTATGCCCAGCAACTGTGTATTATAACATGATTATTTTCAGTATTACATTATAAAACTCCAGATCTTTTCTAAGTCCTATAGATAATGTTGTGTAATGTTAGGCAGACAATTGATATGGCTGACTACTTGGGCCACAATTTTTAACACACCTTATTGTAGGCTATGGTTCCATTGGTATCTTATTTTTTTCAAAATTATTTGGCTGTGTTCCAGGTGTGTGCCACCCAAATAATCATTCTTGAACCTGAGTGATTTTCTACTCATTGGTTCAGTTCTCCAATTTTTTGATAAACAAATTAAAAACAAATCTAAGGATATAGAATAGTGAATGTTTTTGTTTTAATGTTCTATACTGTTTGAAATTTGTATTATGGGCATATGTTATTTCAATATCTAAAAACTATTTGTGGTATGCTGTTTGCAAAAATGGCTCTGATTATTCCTCTCCTTGTATTCATGTCCCTTTAAAATTAATTTATCAGTATTCTTATCAAGAGGGGGAGTTTATTTCTCTACCACTTGAATCTGTGCTGCCTTTGTGGTTTCCTTAAACCTACAGAATGCAGAAGTGATGATGTGCCAGTCTGAGCCTAGGCCTCAAGAAATCTAGCATGTTCTTGCCCCTAGTCACACTACTTCTGACTAAATGTACATGAATGAGTCCAGCTGAGACCAGTCCTAATGGGTGTCTTGAAGAATTGGATGTAAACAAATTATTGTGATTTAGAGTCTGAAAAAAGTAGAACTGTAAAGTAATACCATAGTACAATATAATGTATACATATACATGTGATTCTAAAAAGTTTTAGCTTTCAGACTTGCCATCTTCCCTTACTCCCAACAATTAGGTGACCTATAATTTAACTAAAGTAATTGGGTGTTTAAGGATTTAATACATTAGGACATATAGATTTCCATCTGTACACAGCAGAAATATGTTATTACATCTCACCATTTGCATATCTTTTTTATCCTGTGCTAGATTATCTATTGCAAGAAGTAAAATATTAATATACTCCCTTTTCCCCAGGCTCAAACTGAAAAAAAAAAAAATCAAGTCTAACTAACTGAAAGTGACCAAATTTACACTCCTTAAAGTGATCAATTGATTGTGCTACTTTGCTTTCCTATTCAGTTCACTGGAGTCACTAATTAAAATAATGAACTTGAGCAGATGGGCTTTGAGATGATGAAAGGTCAATTTGCTGTGTCAAGAAAGGAGGAAAATGAACATAATTACAGAGGTTTATTAAGAAGTAACTTCAGAGAACTCTTACTTCAAAATTAAAGTGCACTCTGAAACTTTATTTATTATTTGTACATCGCATTAGTTTTCAATTAAATTCAAAGTTTTACCTCTTGTAAAATTATCTCTGTTTTGATTATACTTGGCTCCAAAAGAATAGGTTTTCTCTTTTGAAGCAGACGTTACAATTAATGAAATTTGTCTTCATTTTCAAGATTTCCGAACACATTTTTTAGACTGTTTGTATAGGGCATAACATTTAACCTAATTCTAATTTGCAGAACTTAATTGGAGCTTAGGGATGTCATTATTCATAATACTTTTTAAATTATATCAAATGAGAGGTAACCTTTGAATAAAGAATGACATTCAAAGAAAACTGAATTGTTTCTTATCTTCTGCTTACATGTGCATAGAAAAAAAACCATTCTTTACTAACTCTCTGTTGCTGATATTTCAACCATAAAACATGCATGTGGTTTTATTATGTATAATAGTCTCAAGTAATTATCTCAAGTAATTATACATATTGGTAGTTTTGTAAAATAGACCCCTTCATAAATTTACTTTTCTAAAAAATGTTCTTATTCAATTATACTTGAAGAGTATAAGAAGGGTGTACACTTTTGGCACATTTTATAATTGTTAATGCCAATTACTTTCCTAAAATTTGGTAAATTTTTAAACTCATATTTTTCCTAAGCCAATCATACAAAATCAATTTAAGATTATTTACATGACTAGAATTTATTACTGGATGCATTTATTAAGAATGCATAATTTCACTTCTAGCTTTATAGATGTTTGAAATGTCATACTCAAAAGATTTTAAAATGTTAACCTTAAAAAAAAGAAACGTATGTAATAAATAGAGCAAGATGCATTAGCTTTGTTATCATGGTTAAGTTATTTAAATTCTTTGGCCATTAGAGTCATTATAAATGAAATAAGGACAATTCTGTTTTCCCTAACTCAGAACTCTCATAACTGATGAAAATGCTTCTGAGAAGATTGATAGATCTAATATTCTATTTCTTATAGCTATCCTTGTTTGTGAAAGCATTTAAGGTAACTAATAGCTATACTATGGATTGTTCAGAAGTTTATTTAAAAAAACAGGTAAAATTTATTTAATATTTATTTATATAAAACATTAAAAAATTCTTTTTGTATGCTATTGTATTTAATCCTCCAAAAATCTATGTGAGGTCTAGAGGGTTTGAATAATTTGCTCTTTATCACTTAGCTAATATTTTCAAAATTGTTAAAAGAATAAATTTTTAACATTCTCACCACCAAAAATAAGTTGGCAAGATGATATATATGTTAATTTGCTTGTTGAATCTTTCTACAATGTACACATAGATCAGAACATCACATTTTGCCCCATAAATATGCATGATTCTTATTTTTCAATTAAACATAAATAATTAACTAATTACAAACCTAGCCTAGTTTGTACATTTCCAATCTAATTTTAGGAATGAGAGTATTGTGCCTTGTGTATGTAAAACATATTTAGAATCTCCTGAGAGACAGAGACTGGCTATGAATGTTACCCCCTCGTTGCCCTCTCTTACTCTGACTTTTGATTTATTCTCAGATGCTGGTTATTGCACCTGCCCTAATACTAGCTTACATTGTTCTCTTGGAGTCTGACTATGGACAGTTCCAGCTATCTCTGGTAGCTCACCATGGCTTACCACATTTCTTGCTTTACCACTTCTGTCTTAATATTGCCAATTTAAGGACTGAAGCAGGACAGAAGTTTTATGCCATGATATGAAGGCAAAGTTAGAAAAACTGCCCAGATATAGGTCAACTTACAGCAAGATACAGACCAAACTAATCAGAAGATCTTATAGCATATTTTTGCTATCTATTCTTTGGGCATGACATATTTACTAATTCTTTGTTTATAGGTTTTAATAGAAGAGGGGCCATTGACTTTGGTGCTAATACTTATTCCTGGAAAATTAATAAACAAAAGATAATTAAAAATATAAAGTGAAAAAACTCAATATTGACATTGCAACTCTCCCCACGTATCCTTATAGATTCTAGAATAGTTAGAATTATGAATAAATCTATAATAAAGTATAATTATGAATAAATTTATGTGCCTTTTACTAGGGAAAGCCTCTCAAAGAAAGATAAATGTATAGTGCTAACTATATACTAATATACCTTTTCTTAGTCTAGAAGTAGGAAAAAGATGTTTGCAAATGATATGACCTAGGCTGCTACTCTCAATAAATAGCCCAAGTGTGAAACATACTGATATTCTATGCTAGTAGAGGAAAAAGGAGAAAAACTGAAAGATAAGAAAGATTCTTCCTGTGACATTAACTTCTAAACTATTTCTAAAGTTTGTGCTGTGGAAT
The DNA here is from genome assembly GCF_041146395.1 of Eulemur rufifrons. NCBI lineage: Eukaryota > Metazoa > Chordata > Mammalia > Primates > Lemuridae > Eulemur > Eulemur rufifrons. The sequence goes on along the minus strand of NC_090999.1, from coordinate 86,824,316 downwards.
CTATCTTGATATCTGCAGAGAAGCAGGAAGTCAGTGAAAGGAATACTTGCTGTGCTATGAATCTTGGCAGAGTGGAGTTAAGGCAAGATAAGATAAAGGACAGGGAATCATGTGAGATGAAATGAAAATAGTTTAGGATTAGGAATTTTTTTGAGATAAAAATGGGCTTGAAGTGTAGAGAGGGTTGGCTGGTAATGAAAAACATCAAAAGAGAAATTGGATAGGAATGTTTCAGACACAGCTAAAAATATAAGGACCAGAAATCTCATATTAAGTTTTACTTTGCTTAGATTTTTAAAAATATTCTTCCTTGAAAACAGTCAGATTTTAGACAAGCCTTTCAATAATGAACACAGGAAACAATGTGTTCTAAAGCACTTTCCACTGAGTTGGAAGGCTTATGGTCTCAATCCTTGTCTGCAAAGCCCAGTAAGACATGAAGTGTTTCTCGGAAATGGATTCTACTTGTGTAAAAATATTACGAGATTCCAGGCAAATTGTTAAGCTTTCAATATTCACCTTTAACATAGCCAATCGCTTCTCTAATAACTGACAAATCTAATTTTTTCTTATGCCTAGATCTGGCCTATGTTTTCAGAAATAGTGGTTAATCAGTCCCTTATCTTCTTGGCTGTAAATTAGAACAGTCTAAGATCATTGCTGTTGCATCCTTAATAGTACCTGGTGAGGTGCAAGTGTGTGTATGTGTCAGGAAGTGCTGGGTTGTCATATAACAAGATATTTGTTCTCCCTGTGTACTAAAGTCACCAAGAGACTTCAATCTAAGTTCGGACACCTGTTGTGGCCAGCTTCCTTGCCACAAGATGCAGTGAGTAATATTTGAGCCCAGCTCTGCCAACACTCATTCACCCCTAGTTGATATAAGTGAGAATTTAAAGAATAATAGGCCATCTGAAAAATAATGTTATTATGGAAAGAGGTGAATAGTTTCCCACATAAGAGAGAAGAAAATGTGCTTCCCTTTTCTAAAGCCAAGAGAGTTGAGTTCTAAAAGAATTACTTTTAAAGACTGGGGCTCCCATAAACGGTGGGGGTATTGGTCTTTCATATATGAGTTGGTTGGCTGTTCTACTGGAATATGGGCAAAGAGAACTGGTTCTCCAAAATTAAAGAGGGTGATTCCAAACACGTACACAGGCATGACTGCCTCAAGACAGAGACAACAATATTAAGGGGATGACTATAATATAGGATGTAAAGAACACTGTACATCCTTAAATGAACAGCCCTAAATGATGGCTAAACTTGTAAAGAAACACATTGCTAAAGTGAACTGCTCTGGAATGATCCATTCATTATTGAGGTATGCCATGACATCTCCGTGAATCTCACAGCCCATGAATAAGGATAATTGCAATGATTAAACCAAATGGGGGTTGAGGCATGAAGGCAGAATATGACCACTCTCAGTCATATAAGGTGTTATCTATATTTTCCCTTTTTATCTTCAAAACCCCCTTTTCTGTCATGTCACACAAAGAAAAAGGTAAATATAAGGAAAGCTTTATATAAAATCTGAGACTGAAATTTTATAATAAACTGGACTAAGTCTTAGGAAGTGCAATGAAAGTATTTTGGTAATTTTAAACTAATTACAAAGTTATGGAATTGTGCTGAGAGTTTAGTAAATGAGTTACTATCAAGAGGGAATCTATGTGTGGAGTGGGTGAGACATTTTAGTTAGAAATAAGCAAAACTTTATTCTCAAATGATTGGTCATCAATAACCCAATTAATTTGATCAGTGCTGGGGTACAAAATTTAGCTTAAAAAGAGAATTGGCTCCATGGTATTATATGAGCTGAGGACAGAACACTTTACCCTGGATATCAGCTGAACTAAAATTATAAATGATCAAGAATGTATTTTTTATAGAATAACATTTAGATATTTTTATTATTAATCTATTTGGTAAGATGATGAACCACTTTCAGCAGATTCCTGTACAGAAGTCGTCATTTATAAAATTTCCATAGTTGTTGCCAGGGGTCCAGTCAGAACTTTCCACTTGCTGAATACTCTTCTATAAAATTTTGTCTTTACTCTATTTTGAATTTTTAGGTTTCAAATTATGAATACTCTTGCAGGGAGAACAGAGCTAGTACTTTCTGCCATACCTTTCTCTGCTATGTTGAGATATGTAACCAGTGTCTAGAATTTACTACTACTGGTCCCATTGTATTCTACCTTATCAGTTCTAGCATAGCTGGGGCTATAAGCAGGAGCCAATTTTGTCAGTCCAGGCTAGAATTAGGGATCACACCAAGAGTCTCTGTCTCTCCAGTTAATGTTTTACAATGTTCACAGCTGTTAAAATGAGTGCCACATCAGGAAATAGTGATGGAAAATTAAAACGCACTTCTTTAATTTTAATAAATGCAAATGTTGAGAAAATTTATTTGCATATTTAAGTAAATAATAATAGAAATTTGTTATTAAAGTGATATTTAATTCTTTCAATTCTTCCCTACTTGTATGCTAAAAATCACTTAGCCATCTATTAACAGAATTATTTTCTCAAATGATTTATCAGTTGACAATTCAAGGAGTTTCTTCAGTTTTACTGAAAACAAATTACTAAAAACCACTTGACTATTAAAATGATTTTCTTTCTTGAATTAGTAACATGTTTTTATCAAATTTGGGGAAGTAAATCAGAATTTATCAAATAATTATTTACTGATCACTTTTCCACTTACAGGCATCTTATTTAGCCCACAATGATCAGAAATGATTGGGAAAATTGAAATATCAAAAATTTAAAAATATTTTTTAGTAGTACCTTTTTGGTTAGGTAATACTCCTATCTTATGACATGTCTTGCCTATATTTGTTCAAAACCTTGAAGCTGCATATTAACCTCAATCATTTTTTAATGGAAAATATGTATATGTATCAAAAAGCCTAACTGACAAAGATCATCCATATTATATAACAAAACAAAACATCATGTGTTAGATGTGTTAGAACTAATACAACAATAGAATTACACCACATGATGGACTATAAAACAAATCTTTTTTTTTTTTTTTTGGAGACAGAGTATCACTCTGTTGGCCAGGCTAGAGTGAGTGCCGTGGCGTCAGCCTAGCTCACAGCAACCTCAGACTCCTGAGCTCAAGCGATCCTCCTGTCTCAGCCTCCCGAGTAGCTGGGACTACAGGCATGCACCACCATGCCCGGCTAATTTTTTCTATATATATTTTTAGCTGTCCATATAATTTCTTTCTATTTTTAGTAGAGATGGGGTCTCGCTCTTGCTCAGGCTGGTCTCAAACTCCTGAGCTCAAACGATCTGCCCACCTCGGCCTCCCAGAGTGCTAGGATTACAGGCGTGAGCCACCGCGCCCGGCCTATAAAACAAATCTTGATAAATTTAAATTAGATGAAACTTTCGGGTCATAGTTACCTGTTCTCAGTTCTTGGTGTGCTCTTGGCCAAAGAATGACCAGACATACCAAAAGCAAGGCAAGCATGAAATGAAGTTTATTGAGGTAGGACAAGATGGGTTTATAGAGCAAAAGCAAGATATAGGTTTACAAAGAAAGAGCAAGATACATTCACCACAGGCATGAATGGACCCCTGGTCATAACAAAAGGGCTCTGATTATGGTCTGGGGTCTTGTTTTATACTGTCCAGATTGGGCCTTCCTTTTGGTTCAGACGTTACCAGGGAACCACTTTGATGGACAGTTAACAATATGACAGTTAGCCTTAGGTTACCCTAGGTCAGGTTCCAAATCCTATTGTGCCTGGGGCTGCCTGTAGACCGGGGGATTCTCTGAATTCTTTTGCAGATTAGCAGGGATTCCTCCTTCCCCCGGGTGGCAGTTGCTTGGGGCAGGATGAAGGTAGGGCAACACAAAGACGTGGTACCTGCCCTTGTCCTTCTTCCCTGGTGGGGCAATTGCCAAGGGCAGCACCTAGGGAAGGTGCCCACCTTTGTCTCCATCAGAGCTGGAATCCCTCACTCTCGACCTAACAAAACCACACCATGAATGTTTTCTGACAAAAGCAGCATTAAATTAGTAATTAATAACAATAAGATATCTAGGAAAACTCTGAATATTCAAAAGTTAAAATGCTTCATAGAATAAACACATCAGTCAAAAAGGAAATAAAAAAGAAAATCAAAGAAATATTCCAATTGGATGGTAATGGAAATACATCATATTAACATTTATAAGCTACAGCTAAGGCACTGTTTAGAGAAACATTTATAACATTAAATGCTTGCATTAGAAAAAAGAAAGATTTAAACTCAAGCACTTTAGAAGCTAAGAATATTGCAGCAAAGTAAAACCAAAGTATATTAAAAAAGTGAAATGATAAAGCATAGAAACAACAAAAGAAAAAGCAAACAATAGAGAAAATTAATAAAGCTAAAACTGGTTCTTAAAAAAAGACCAATAAAGTTGATAAACACTTAGCTAAGCTAGTCACAAAAAATAAAAAACACTGGGAACATAAATCATTAGCACCAGGAATGAAATAGAAGTTACCAATACTCACTCTACCCCCATAAAAAAGATAAAAAGAGAATAGCGTATATTAATTTGTGCTGACATATATTAGAAGAAATCGTCAAATTATTGAAAGAAACAAATTTCCAAAGCTCACTCAAAAAGAAGCAAATAACTTGAATAACTCTATATCTATTAAAGTAATTGAATTTCTAGTTTAACAATATCATGGGCTAAATGGTGTGCTTCCCAAATTCCCATGTTGAAGTCTTAACCCCTAATACCTTAGAATGTGACTGTGTTTGTAGATAAGGTCTTCAAAGAGGTAAGTCAAAATGAGGCCATTAGTGTGGGCCTTAATCCAATCTGACCTGTAGAAAGAGGAAATCTGAATATACAAAGTGTAGGGATCCTCCCTGAGCAAGAATTGGCTTGAGCTCAGAGTCTGCGAAGCTGGACTGTGCTTCTTGGGTCCAAAGGTCAATGGGTCCAGACCGCTCCTTGAGGCCAGAAGTCAATGGGTCCGGACACGGCCCATTGACTGCTGAATGCTTCTTGGAGCTAAAGGTCAATGGCTTATTGAAATACACAAACTGTTTCCTATGGCAAATAGCCAAAGTGTGTCTCATTGTCCTGCATGCGGGTAATGAGGTCCAAAGGTTAAGATGCAAACGTTTGCCTTCCCTTGAGTGATTTCCATAAGAAATGGAACATGTCGCCTCAGGGCTCTAAAGATAGTCACGTACCAGGAAGTAGCTGCTGGACAAAAGGAGTATAAAAATAAAGCAACCCGTGTTTTCCACACTACAGTGTTTACCGTCTATGTGTGTCCCTGTGTTTTTTCTGTGTGTCTGTATGTATGTTTATGTGTTCATCCCCTGTTCTGTAATCGGGCCGCAACACAAAGAGACACTAGGCTTGTGCATACAAGCATACAGGGAAGACCATGTGAGAATACAGTCAGAAGGCAGCTTCTGCAAGCCAGCGAAGGAGGCCTCAGGAGAAATCAAATCTGTGGATACTTTGATCTTGGACTTCTAGCCTCCAGAATTGTAAGAAAAGAAATTACTGTTGTTGAAGCCACCCAGTCTATGGTATTTTGTTACGGCAGCCCTAGCAAACTAATATACAATACTTCCCACGAAGGCAACTACAAGACCAGATGGCTTAATTAGTAAATTATACAAAACATTTAGGGAAGAATATTGCCAATTCTGCACAAACTTTTCCAGAAATTCGTAGAGGAAGGAATACTTCTGACTAATTCTATGAGTGAGCATTAACCTTTCACTAAAACCAAATAAACAGATTATGAGAAAAAAACCAACCACATAAAATATCCTTCATAAATCTAATCATGAATGCATACATTTATAACAAAATGTTGGCAAGTTATCTTCAGCAATGTATAAAAAGGATTCACGTAGTGACCAAGTGAGTTTATGCCTACAAGATTTGTTTAATATTTGAAAATCCATCAGTACACATCACAGAATAAAGGAGAAAATCATGATCCTTTCAATAGAATTAGAAAAGGAACTTAATAAAAGTCAATCCTCACTTATTAAAAATTTATCAAACAAGGAATAGAAGAGAAACTTTATAAACTGATAAAAATTATCTAAGCAGAGCACATTGAATAGACTGCTCTCAAAAGAAGATATACACAGGCTGACAAGTGTACGAAAGGTGCTCAACATCACAAATCATCAGGGAAATCCAGTTAAAACCACAATGAGATATCACCACACAACTGTAAGAATGGATTTTAGCAAAATAAAAACTGTGTTGAGAATGTGGAGAAAAGTGTACCTGGTACACTGTTGGTGGGAATATAAATTAGTACAGGCATTATGGGAAAGAGTATGAAGATTCCACAAAAAATTAAAACCAGAACTACCATATAATGCAGTAATTTCACTTATGATGGTTTATCTAAAGGAACTAAAATCAGTATGTCCAATAGATACCTTCACTCCCATGTGCAGTGCAGCATTATTCACAATAGCCAAGATACTAAATTAAAGTGTTCTTCAACAGATGGAGGATAATGAAAATGTAGTGTGTGTGTGTGTGTGTGTGTGTGTATAAAACATAGAGAATTATATATAGAATATTCAGCTTTAAAGAGAAAAAGGAAATCCTATCATTTGGTGCTATATGGATGAACCTGGAAGACATTATGCTTAATGAAATACCCAGGCACAGAAAGGCAAATACTGCATGATCTCTTATATATGTGAAATCTAAAATAGTCAAATTAATAGAAGCAGAGAATAGAATGGTGGATAACAGGAGCTGGGGAGGGGTCAGGGAGATGTTGGTTAAAGGGTACAAAGTTTCAGTTCGACATAAGGAATAAGTTCCAGAGATCTACTGTCAGTTTTGACTATAATTAATAATAATGTGTAGTATACTTTAAAATTGCTAAGAGAGAATATTTTAAATGCTCTCGTCACAAAAACATTAAGCATATCAGGTGCTGATATATTAATTAGCTTGATTTAATCATTCCACAATGTATATTCTACATCAAAACATGTTATATACCATTAATGTAAACAATTTGTCATTTGTCAATTATAAAAAGATTATAAATACCCCACAACTCACCTCATTTTTTTCTGTTAAACTATTTTTTTTTTTTTTTTTTTGAGACAGAGTGTCGCTTTGTTGCCCTGGCTAGAGTGAGTGCCATGGCGTCGGCCTAGCTCACAGCAACCTCAAACTCCTGGGCTTAAGCGATCCTACTGCCTCAGCCTCCTGAGTAGCTGGAACTACAGGCATGCGCCACCATGCCCGGCTAATTTTTTTCTATATATATTTTTAGTTGGCCAGATAATTTCTTTCTATTTTTAGTAGAGACGGGGGTCTCGCTCTTGCTCAGGCTGGTCTCGAACTCCTGACCTCGAGCGATTCACCCGCCTCGGCCTCCCAGAGTGCTAGGATTACAGTTTTCTGTTAAACTATTAAATGCATTATCCCTAAAATAGTGAACAAGGAAGGATGTCCTCTTTCTTCACTTTTATTCAATATTGTATAAAGTTTCTAGCCTTTGCAATGAGGTAAGAAAAAAAGGCATAAAGTTTTAGGAATAAATAAATAAAAATAACACTACTTACAGATGACATGATTGTTGATGGTTTACCTAGAAAATCTGAAGGAATTAACAGTAACAAAAAATTACAAAAAATTAAAAGTAACTTTAGAAGTTTTCGGGATACAATGTTAATATAAAGATCAATTGTGTATTTCTAAACTTGTAGCTAAAATCAAATATTTAAAAAGAAAATTTCTTTAGTGTAGTGCAAAAAAAATCATAAAATTTCTAGAAATATTTTTAACAAAAGATATGAAAACTTCTAAACTAAAAACTATAGAGTATTTGTGAATAATATGGAAGAGGTAGTGCATTAGAAAACATGTTAAGATAACAATTCTTTGCAAATTGGTTGTATATTCAATGCAATCAAAATAAATATACTCACATTATTTTTATAAAATTTTTACAAGTTGATTTTAAAATTTTTTGGAAATGAAATTAATATAATGTATAGCTAATATATTAATTAATATTAAATATTTAATAAAGTAATATCGAAAATAAGAACCAAATTGGAAGACATACACTACCTGATATCAAGACACTTTATAAAGTGACATTAAGTAAGGACATGTGGTTTTGGTAACAGGATGGATATGCATATTAATGGAATAAGGTAGTGTCTGGAAATAAATAGACGTATATAAGAACACAAAAATCATAAACAAAAATAAGAAAAAGAATAAATTATATCTTATCAAAATAAAAGGTGAACAAAGTGTTTGAATAGAAACTAAGAAAAAAGTTTTCATTTCAAGTGAATAAATAGTATTTAATATATTTACCTAATAATATACTAACAGCAATAAAAGTAAACTACTGAGACATGTAGCAATATAGATTAATCTTAAAATTATTATGCTATAAAACAGAGATATAAGAGTACAGTATGTATGATTTCAATTATATTAATGCAAAATGAATGACAATGACAAAAAGCAGATCTGTGTTTGCTGGCAGTTCAAGAGATGGATAGCATGCACAAAGACTCTGGAAATCTTTTGAGGTGATAAAAGTATTCTGCATTGATTGTGCACAAGTGGTGTCTGTAACTGTCAAAACTCATTAAATTGCACTATTTAAAGATATATGTGAATTATTCCTCAATAAAGTTGATAATGAACAGAATAAGAGCTTTTTCTTATTTAATAAGATATACAATTAAATAGTAGAGAATATGGCAGAAACTGGGTAGATGCTCATCAATTTGTTCCCTTTCTCCCAACCTACAGAAAATTATAATTCCCAGACTTTAAATTCATTTGGGATCTTGTGACTGTTTTCTTCTTTAAAGAATGCGGGTGGCAGTGATGAAGTTCTCACTGATTTAAACTTTTGCTAGAACCCAAAGGATTTTCATATAAATGGCCAGGTCCTAACCTGGATACCTTGATTTTAGTTTTGAACTCATTTCTCCACCTGCGTTATCTTTAATATTTTCTTTATGAATGCTCAAACACTTCTCAGGAAGACTCACTCTTTCTCACAGGGAGGATTTCTTCCCTTAAATATATTCAATTTTCCTTTGTATTTCCCTGATTAAAACAGAACCCTAGGGACTCTTATGCCTCCCAAATGACAGTGTGGAACAGTCAAAAAAGCTAAAAACTGGCTCTTTTCTTGACCTAAGGTCAAGGTTTCCTTGTTGACCTAAACTTCCTTATTTAGTGTTATTTTTAAGTTTCTGATATGTTTAGGTTAAAACATACAACCTAGAACATTTATTAAACTCTCATTATTATATTACAAGAGAAATGTAAAGTCTACATCCATTCTGAGGAAAGAAATAGAAAATACATATTCCCCTTAGTTAAATATGACATTTTCCGCTTGAAATAATGTCAGTGAATACAATTATTGTGCAGAATGAACTTAGGTTTTTTACCTACAGCACCCCGAGGAATCCCGAAATTATAAAGGAATTATTTTTCTTTAATTATTGATCTTTTTATTGTATTGGAAGATCAGAAATGACCATTAATTGTCTCCCATGTAATATTTTGTGCTGAGGAGAGCAAAATGGTGGCCACCCTTTCAACTATACAATAAAACAAGCAAAAAAAAAAAAACCAGATGCAAGACATCTCATGAAAATTATTACCCAAAATTCTTGTATGTAGACTATAGCCTTGACAATGCAAATTAATATTCAGAGTATCTATTGCAAGGTATAATAATTAACATTTATTGAGTTTTTAGTATATGCTATTTAATAGATACTATTCGAAATAACATATATTCCATATGATGTTCCAAAAACAAATCTATGAAGTAGGTACAATTTTAATCCATATTTTATAGAGTATACTGAAGTACAGAAAAATTAAGAAACTTGCCTGACGCCACATAGAATGTATCCATTCATGAGTACAAATCAAAACTATTATTCCACCCTCCATTATAGAAATATAATATGTACATATGCAAAAGAAGTATCTGATACCTTTTTATAATTTTTAGAAAAATAGAAAAAAACGTGTATCCTATCAACAATAAATTGATCAGAAAAAGTCTGGGCGTGGTGGCTCACACCTGTAATACTAGCACTCTGGGAGGCCAAGGTAGGAGGATCGCTCCAGGTCAGGAGTTCAAGACGAGCCTGAGCAAGAGCAAGACCCCATCTCTACTAAAAATAGAAATAAATTATATGGACAGCTAAAAATATATATAGAAAAAATTAGCCGGGCATGGTGGCGCATGCCTGTAGTCCCAGCTACTTGGGAGGCAGAGGCAGGAGGATTGCTTGAGCCCAGGAGTTTGAGGTTGCTGTGCGGTAGGCTGATGCCATGGCACTCATTCTAGCCCGGGGAACAGAGTGAGACTCTGTCTCAAAAAAAAAAAAAAAAAGAAAAAGAAAAAAAAGAAAAGAAAAGAAAAGATAATAAGTCAGAGGACTCCACTTTCTAAAGGAAATGGTACTATTAATTGTCAACCACATGGTGAGTACTGTGGATTTGCTATTCACTCAAATGAGGCAGGGTAGTGGGAATTTCCTCCCAACCCAAGCCAAGTGAAATAAACTTCAAAAAAACATTTCCAGAATTCCTGACAAGTCTGGCCTCCTAAACCGATGTTAGCAGCTGGCCACGTTTCAGCTCTGCATGCGCCTCTAGTGTTGAGGCACTCGGCATAGAGTGGCACTTGGTTCTCAGGAATGCCTAAAATGGGTATCCTGGAATTTGGGGGAATATGTGAACAGAGAGATGAGATCCTACTACCTGTACAATAAACTTGAACTTTTGCCAAAGCACAAAAATCAAATGAAAGGATTAAATTTTCTGCAATGAATATATTTAACAGAAGAAATAGAGGGGGAAATTCATGAAATAAACTAGTTGTGCCTCCCTGTGATCAGTCTTTCTAAATTTCCCCAGAGCAATCTCCTGCAATATGTCCTTATTGTTTAAATAGTTCCTTGTGAAAAGTTTGAACAAATTATTAGACTACGTACATTTCCCAGGGGCAGTCAGATATGTGTCCATGGCCTGCAAATAAAGTTGAGAATGTGTCTCAGGTTGCTAGATTTCTCTTCAGGCCTTGGGAAAGAATTCAACTATATCGATATTGAAGCCATTTTGACATATTTCCTCCAGAACTTTAATTTATGTGCAAGTAAATCATATGATATTTAAAGATGTTATTAAAAGTGAATGATTTCATATTATGATTGCTATTCCTGACAGGAAAGCTTTCTAAAAGATACCAGATGTGAATTAAACTCTCCAAGGGAAATCAGTGTTGTTTCTTAGTCTGTCACAGAATAAATGTCAAACGAAAGATGATAAGGAAACAAATTGCTTAAGATGATATATTTGGCATGATAAAACTTTAAGATTTTATATACACAAACGATCAGATCAAATTGGAACTTAGAATTCTGATTTAATTCATCCTGCCTTCCCTGATGTGCATTCCAATATTCAATGGACTATACAAATTATAGTGTAAAGCCACTCTTTTCTACTTTGTCTCTAAGGTATGATCAATAATTTTCCTTTAGCTGCTTTCTGGCTTTCAAAAGACAATTCTTCATCCTGGCTTTATGCCATGTTTGTGCCTAGTTTGAAAGAAAAGAAAAAAAAAAAAACTTTACTCAGATAAAATGCTACTATCACTTATTTCCCCTGATGCTTAGTATATCTGAAATAAGTGTTTTTTTCCCCATTAAGTATTTTATCAGCCTGTTGGAGGAAAAGCAAAAGAATTTTCATTATTTAAGATTATAACAGTGTGAATGTTATATATAAATTGGGTAGAACATCTTGGATTCTCTCACTAAACTTGTATTTCCTTTTTTTAAAGGAAAGTAACTATTAAAAATGATAATGGAGTTTGGCCTCTTGTGAATTGAGATCCACATGTCTGTCAAATATGTCTGATAACTAATTTTATACATGCTATGTGTGCCTTAAAGCAGAAAAATACGATTTCAAACATCAATAATTGCTTCTGGGACTCCTTTTGTCTCTAAAGGTAACAATGAGTATATACAAATTTATTGACACATATGAAAACTCTCAACAGAGAAAGTAAATCTTATTCTTTTATGCCACAAAGACATCTTTCTTATATTCAATTTTCCCCAAATTACGTCTCAATGTAACAGAGCAAAGTTAAACAAACTCAATATAACTAGTTTTCTTATGAGTAGGAGTATGTTGAGTAGAAATTATTTTCACTGAAATTCTTAAATATATTTTGAAAAAAATTTTTTGCTCTAGTTGCCATTTGAAATTTGTTGTTTTTTTTCATAGTTTTAGTACATACATGGGATTTTTATGATTATGAAGTCTATCTGGGAGAAATCTTATTTTCCATACAAAGATAATTGTTTGCAGCTCATCTATATCTTCATCGGGGGAAAAAATGATGTTGCAAACTTTTTTCTTAGAGAATTTCTAATAATAATCAAAATTGATTGATTTTAAGAGCAAAAAGAAAAAGAAAATGCTTTGCATTTATATACTATTGATATGAATTTTTGTTGAGTGCTACATCTTTGTGGAAACACCAAGCAAAATGTGCATTGTGCATTTTGTTAACTGTAACGTGATTTAAAGGTTTCCTATGCCAATTATATGGTACTTTGATCTTGACAATATAAAAAAGATTTTTAATTTTAAAATGTACTCCATATTTATTCTCCATAAGTATATAATTCATACATGTACATGTATTCCTTTTTGTTTTTTATTAGAATAAGTAAAAATAACATTGAATATGACAGTACATTGTTTTCAAGAGCAAAGGAGATGAAAATGGTGGAAGTATACGTGGAGAAAATACTGGGAACATTCCTTAGGGCCAGACTAAGTCACTAAAGTTATTCTGAGTTGTGATGTCTGGAATATGCCACTTTTGTACTACTACTGTTGGGTAGATAGCAAGGAATTCCGGGTCTCCTAGGGTCAAAAGTGGGTGCTGCTGCGGTTCACCGCCCCCCTGCAAAGGGGCTTTCAGAGAGGCTCATGGGAGATCGACATGCATAGTAGAACTCAGGTCATATAACTCCCAATGATCCAATCAAAGTGGTTCCATGGTGACATCTAAGCCATTAGGGAGGTCCCAATCCAGGGGCTATAAAACAAGACCAGGCCCCTTTTGCCCTTCTTTTTGCTCTCTCTTTGCTGTGATAATGTGTCCGGTTGTCATCTGTTGTGTATATATCATGCTCTATAAACCTGTATCTTGCTCTTGCTCTATAGTCCTATCTTTCTCTCCTCAATAAATATCATTATCATACTCGCCTTTCTTTGGTGCATCTGGTCATTCTTAGGCCATGAGCGTGTCAAGAACCGACATTTCAGACTGAAACTTGACAGTACTAAACTGTTGTAATAAAAACATTAAGCATTTTACTAGTAAAAAAGGAAGAAATATGAGAGAGTTATGGAAGAATATTTCCATAACTTGGAAATATGAGAATGGTGGAGAAAGAGGACTGGATTTTGCAATGTTTAGTGAAACCAATGCTATGATTCTCGAAATGAGGGGTAAAATCAAAGAAAAAGCTCTTATAGCCAACTACTTTTTAAATGCAGATATATGTTGGTTGAATAGTCTCAATACTGAGATTACCACTGATTTTTTTTTTTTTTTTCAGAAAAAGAAGATGAGTTGATTTTGGTAGATTCAGATTCCCTTCTTTGAATGAATTTCCTTCTCTAGGTCTGCCATTACCAAGTACCGTAGACCACGTGGCTTAAACAACAGAAATTTATTTCTCATAGTTCTGAAGGATAGACACCTGACATCAAGATGATGGTAGGGTTGATTCCTTCTGAGGAGTCTGTTCTTGGTTTGTAGATGGCTGTCTTCTCCCTGTGTCTTCAAACGATCTTCCCTTCATGCATGCACATTCCTGTGTCCTAATTTCCTCTTTCTATAAAGACACCAATAATATTGGATTAAGTCTTACCACAATAACCTCACTTTTAATGTAATTACTTCTTTAAAGACCTTATCTGCAAATACAGTGGTATTCCGAGATACTGGGCATTAGGATTTCAATATGTGAATTTTGGGGAGGACACAACTCAGCCTATAATAATGATACTGTGCCTTTTGTAGAGGTGGTTACCACACTCCAGCTGTGTGTTTCTGATGAGGATCACAGATCTTCATGAGCTCCATGGACTGTAGTTCATACTCCATCAGTTGTGAAGCCTCCTCTCCCTGATTTAGGGTCAAATTGGATAGCTGTGAGTCATTCCTCTTGTTTTCAGCTTGCCTTTGGGGTTAGTATACCTGGGTTCTCTTTCCCTAGCGATGACAACACTTTATAAATGCAAATGCATACTTCTCAAAGAAGCTGTTTTCTGCCATAGAAAGAAAGGAATCTGCAATAAGAGAAAATCAAAGCAACTTGCATGCAGAGGTGAGTAGGGATGAGAGGCAGAGAACGTCCTGACAGCTTTCCAATACCAGGAGGAGCTCCAGTCTTGCTCTATGTGTGTGTGTGTGTTTATTCCAAGAGCTAATGAATTTTACTTGTTTTTGGATTGTTTGTTTTGGGTAAGTTAATACACAGTGTCTATTATCCATTAATAAGCTTTCAAATTATATAATGCTGTAAGTCTTAACCTTTTATCTTTTTCAGTATACTGGAGGGATGTATTATTACTTAGTAATAATCTCTCATATTGGCAGTGAAAAGTAGGGCAGGGCCAATAATAGCATCTGACACCTTTATGACTTGAGAGACATGGCTTCCAAATGCTCCTGGATCTTTTAATTTTACCACCAAAGAGAGCCTGCTTTATGTTGGGTTCAGTTTGGAACATACTTATTCAAACTTGGATATATTGGGGGCAGAACATCTTATGTATTCATTATAGTCACAACATATAAAATTTTTAGTTAATCTAGAAGCAAATAGGTTGAAGGAATGCAGTCACTTACATTATAAGAAAATAATACCATGCTGCAAAATATGAAATTTCCCTCTCGAATATTATACTCAGTTAATATATATCTAAGATCAACTTGGAGGTTTTGCTTTTCTATTGTGACTTACTCAGCAGACCAAAAACATGGAGATTTTATTTGATAAATCTTCTTGAAGGTTGGACTGGCCATAAATACCACATTATCTCTTTAATTGATACAGTGAATATAAGTATCTTTCTAATATGTGTATATACAGATAGATATAGATCTATCGTGTGTGTGTGTGTGTGTATGTATAATACATAGATACAAGCATTTCTCAACAGAGGCACCATTAACATTTTAAGCAAGATAATTCTTTGTGGTCCTGTGCATTGTAGGATGCTTAGCAACGTTCCTGCCTCTACCAACTAGATGTTAGTAGCAACCTCCCTTCTCATCCCCTGTTTGTGACAACCACAGATCTCTCCAGACACTGCCAAATGCCCTCGGGGCAAATATCCCAAGTTGAGAATATATATATTCTTCATTGAAGCTATGATTTGATGATATCTATTACATTTTTAATCAAATATTTTATATCCATATAATTTTCACTTTCTATGCTCATTTCTTAGACAGAGATGTTAAAATCTACCACTCAATGTCTGCCTTGATTTTGGTCTGTTTTTGCTTTATACTTTTGAGATTTTATTAGACATGTTTGTGATTGCTTTATCTTCTCAATGAATTTGTCATTTATTTGGCTGTATGTTACTCTCTGTCATTAATGATATCCTCCCTTTCTTTTACATGTATTTATGTATGCATATATAGTAAAATGTGCATTTTAAAAATTTTATGATTTCTATACCAGTTATTTTTGTAGTACACATATACATTTATGACAGAGGTTACAAATCTATAGATTGATTTATAGATGATAGATAGGTAGATAGGTAGACAGACAGACAGATAATAACCTGTATTTTCTTTTTTTCTTTTCCTTTTTGAGACAAGGTCTTGTTCTGTTGCCCAGGCTGGAGTGCAGTGTCGTCACCATTGCTCACTGCAAACTCAAACTCCTGAGCCCAAGGAATCTTCCTGCCTCAGCCTCCCAAGTAGCTGGGACTACAGGCACATGCAACCACGCGCAGCTAGTTTTTATTATTTTTTGTGAGAGGGGTCTTGCTATGTTGCCCAGGCTGGTCTCAAACTCCTGGACTCAAGCAATCCTCCCATCCTGGACTCCCAAAGTGCTAGGATTACAGGAGTGAGCCACTGCATCCAGCCTTGCATTTTCTTATGAGTAGTTATATATTCATTTATTTTGGCTTCCTTAGAACTACATCTGTCCTCTTTCCCTCACTTGAAAAAAAAAAAAAAAAAAAAAAGCAAAATATCTTGTGACCTAGCAGCAAAAAACAAAGAAAATTCTTATCTGGAGAGAAAAGTTAAGGGGGAGAGAACAAAAGTAGGTACTTTATACTTTATTTTTCAAACATGGTATTTCTTATCAATTAATTTGAAAAATATAATTAAAATGATGACTTTACATTTCAGTAATATTAACTCAGAATATAGTTGGAAAAAGAATATAGTAATAATGGAATAAATTTTAAAGCTAGTAAAAAAATCCCTTACTCCGAAGCAACAATAGAACCAGGTGATTTTATATAATAGCAGTTTTGCAGTGTGGGCTACAAATTGGTAATAAGGGACCATAAGAACCTTAGGTAAGTCCCTGTTTTATTTTGTCAAGAACATAGAGCTTTACAACAGTGACTTGGCAGTCAGTTACCTATTATATAACAAACCACTCCAAGACTTAATGGCTATAAACAACCATATTATTTTTCCTATGATTCTGTGAGTCAGGAATTTTAGAGGACTTGTATGGCAGCTTCTTTTCTGATCTACATGGTAACTGCTAGAGCACTTGGGGATGGAGAATCTACTTCCAAGTTGGCTTCTTTCCTTTTCTCAAGGATTAGACAAAATTAGGTAGAAAAATAAAAAGTATAAGTCAACTTTACTTTATGAACAATGATTAAAAGTCCTAAATAAAATAATTGCATGTATAACACACATTTGGAAATAAGTTGTGAATTAATATATTTATCTCAAAAATATAATAAAAATTATCTCAATAATCATTAGGTATCTATTCATATAATTCATGATAAAAGAATAAGGAGGAGAAAATTAATATAATCATATTGATAGATGTCCAAGAAGGATTAAATAAAAATTCTAAATAATGGTAAGCAAAAAATATTGGTAATTTAGGAATAAAGAGCTATTTCTTTACTTTTTAAAGGGTACCTAACTGAAAGTCACATTAAATAACACAGAACAAAACAATATAAGCAGAAGTTTTTATATGTAAACTTTAGAGTTATTAACAAAGATGCTTCACAGCACTACTGCAATTTATAGATACCGGAGGTTACACAAGGTCCTGCAACTTCCTCCCTCTATTATCTGCTTTACTCATATGAACTACCAGGTTTTTTGACTGTTCAAGTTGTGCTCTTTCAAACCTCCATGTACTTATTTGGAATTACCTTTTCTACTTGTTCTGGCTGGTGACCTTCAAATCCGCTTTCACTCTTTCAACACAAGTTTATCCCTTCTGTAAAATTTTCCTTGACTCCCTCAGAGTTAGTGTACTCATTCTCTCTGACCCTTTTCTATATGGCTTTTGACATTGAATTGTAATTATATTTTTAATGTCAGCTTTTTCCCACCAGAATAAGTGCTCTTTGAGGGCAAGAGCAAAGCATTAATCATTGTATTTCTTGAAATGAACACAGTGACTGGTGAATTGTAACACTTAAATATAGACTTTTAAAACTATAAATAAATCCACCCTGTTTATGTGCTGCTTTTATAGGAGCTTGATGTTGTTCTCCTCAAAATCTTAATAGTGTTTCCCTCTAAAATTATATGGCATATTTTTTCTTCACATATATCAATTGCAATTCTGACATTTTAGAGGTAATCTAAGGTTATATATTATCTACTATGTGGCAATGGGAAAATTGTTGTCATTCTTCTGGAAATCAGTAATTACTGCTGTTATAATACATGTTAATTCTTACATCATTTAAAACATATTAAAATAGCAAGATGGTTTTGAATAAACAACTAGAAAGACAATAAAAATTATCTCTAAGGGCACCATATTTGATCTGGTTTTCAGCTTGACTCTCGTTGGCGTATAGGAATGCTACTGATTTGTGTACATTGATTTTGTATCCTGAGACTTTGCTGAATTAATTTATTGATCAATTCCAAGAGTCTCTTGGCAGAGTCTTTGGGGTTTTCTAGATATAAGACCATATTGTAAGCAAAGAGCAATAGTTTGACCTCTTCTTTCTCCATTTGGATATCCTTGATTTCCTTCTCTTGTTTGATTGCTCTGGTTAGGACTTCCAGCACTATGCTGAACAGAAGTGATGACAGTAGGCAAACTTGTCTGGTTCCAGTTCTAAGCGTGAATGCTTTCAATTTTCCCTGTTCAGTATGATGTTGGCTTTGGGTTTGTTGTCTATGGCTGGATATACAGAAGTATGCTTCATCAATGCCTATTTTCTTAAGAGTTCTTATCATTAAAGGGTGCTGAATTTTGTCAAATGTTTTTTCTGCATCTATTGAGAGGGTCATATGGTCTTTGTTTTTGCTTCTATTTATGTGGTTAATCACATTTATGGATTTGCATATGTTGAACCATCCTTGAATCTCTGGGATGAAACCCACTTGATCATGGTGGATTATTTTTTTGGTATGCAGCTAAATTCAGTTTGCTAAGATTTCATTGAGAATTTTTGCATATGTATTCATAGGGGATATTGGTCTGTAGTGGCTTTTTGGTGTTGTATCTTTTCCTCGCTTTGGTATCAGGGTGATATTAGCTTCATAGAACAAGTTGGGAAGGATTCCTTCCTTCTCTATGTTATCAAATAATTTCTGTAGTATATGTAGCAGTTCTTTGTAGGTCTGGTAAAATTTGGCTATGAAATCATTTGGTCCAGGACTTTTCTTTGTTGGGAGATTTTTTATTTCTGCTTCAATTTCATTACTTGACATCAGTCTGTTCAGGAGTTCTATTTCTTCATAATTGAGCCTAGGGAGGTTGTCATCAGGGAAATGCAAATCAAAACCACAATGAGATATCACCTAACTCCAGTGAGAATAGCTTTTATCAAAAAGTCCCAAAAGAACAGATGCTGGGGTGGATGCAGAGAGAAAGGAACACTTACACACAATTGGTGGGACTGCAAACTAGCACAACCTCTATGGAAAATAATATGAAGAATACCTCAAATAAATGAAAGTAGACCTACCATTTGATCCAGGAATCCCACTACTGAGGATTTACACAAAGGAAAAAAATATATTCTATAAAAAAGACATCTGCACTAGAATGTTAATAGCAGCACAATTCACAATTTCAAAGATGTGAAAACAAGCTAAGTGCCCATCGACACATAAGTGGATTAATAAAATGTGGCATATATATATATATATATATATATGCGGTGGAGTATTACTCAGCCATAAAAAAGTTGGTAAACTAATGCCTTTCATAAAAACCTGGATGGAACGGGAGACCACCCTTTTTGGTGAAATATCGTAAGAATAGAAAAACAAAAATTGCATGAACTGACTACTAAATTGGAACTAATAGATCAACACTCATGTGCACATATGGTAGTAAAATTCAATGAAAATCAAGCAGGGAGGATAGGGGAGGAGATGATGGGTGAATTCACACCTAATGGATACAAAGCACACTATCTGGATGATGGACACATTTAAAAATTTTATTCAGTCTATACAAAAGCAATTCATGTAACCAAAAAGTTTGTAGCTCCATAATATTCTGAAATAAGAAAAACATAAAACTAAATAAAACAACCTGTATATTTTATGACAATAATGATAAAATAATGTATTACATTTCTATATGTTTAAATATTTTATAACAATGTAAAGGTGTATTCAAAAATGTAATGAGATGGGAAAGAGATCTTTAAATGTTGTTTAATGACTAAAACAGAAATTTTATGTATAGTATATTAGCTTTTTACTACTAGTCATAATTACCAGAAACTTAGCAACTTAAAATAATATATTAGTACATTTCTTAACTTAGTTTTGGCCCAGCTAAACTGGGTTCTCTTCTCTGGATCTCACAAGGCTGCAATCACATTGTTGGCTCAGGTGTGTTCTTTGGAGCCCAGGGTCTTCTTCTGAGCTCAGTGGTTGTTTTCAGAATTCATTTTCTTTTAGTTGTAGGACTGAAGTTCTCTTTTTATGCTGGTGGATAGCCAGGATCCACTCTCAGCAACTAGCAGCTCCTGTAGGTCCTTGTCAAATGGTCCACTCACAACATGACAGTTACTGCACAGCCAGCCAGTGAGTCTCTTCGGCCATCTGCTAACATGGAGTCTCAGATAACAACACCTGGCAATGACTATTCATCACCTGTGCCATATAACATAACTAATTAAGGGAGTGACTGTCCCATCACCTTTGCCATATTGTATTGCTAGAAGCAAGTGACAAGGAAGGGAGTTATACAACAATATGACTCCTGGTGGGGGGGGGCATCTTCAAATTCTGCCTCTGAGTGGTCTTTATTTTTATAAGTATGACTGCCTCTGTGTTCATATATGATCGTTAATAGAGACAAAGAATACTAAGCATGAGTGTAGATTAAGTTCATCAAATATTTTGTGTTTTATAATGATTCCTTAACTTTAATTTATAACCAATATTCCCATGACCAATAGTAATGTGCCTGTTAAACTCATCATCACAGTAGTTATATTTTATACTCTGTTTTTTAAAAAGGGAATGTTATTTTATAATGTAAATTATCTTTATTTTCTCTGTAAAGAATGAAATTTAAATGCTATCAAATATACAAAGGGCATGTTATTTTATAATGTCAATTATCTTTGGTTTATGCATATAAATTTAAATGTTATCTAACATAGACCAACTACAAAATAGAATTATATATACATTAACTATAGTATTAAGTATAGGTAGTAAGTAGTACAACTAGATATTTTCTTGTTCCAGGTGGAAGAATATCTGGGTCAAATGGTCAAATAGAATGTGTCCTGTTGTTTCTGAGCCAAAGCAACAATAGAATAATTACCAATGTAGCTAATATAAGTTCAAATATATTCTGAATAACATTATATATGCATATATATATATGCATACATTTATACAGACACACCAGAAACAGCTTCATCTCACTTGTAAATAAAAGATGGAAGTTTAAAACCTTCAAAATTACAGAAATATAAATTAGAGCTTTTGATGGATTTGTTATTTTCATAATAAATTCTTAAATATGTTTTAATTGAGTATATTAATATTGTAGTGAAAATGAAATTATGCCTCAAAATATAATTCAGTGCTTATAATTGTTACATGTCCATTGTTACCATGAACAGAGGTTGTTGAAATTCCAGTTCCAGCTCTGATCATTTCTTCTTCCCCTGCTTAAGCACATAAATAAATTGAAAGTGTTTTATTTCAAAAGGAGTCTTTTTGGTTTTTTTTTGTTTTTTTTTGTTTTTTTTGAGACACAGTCTCACTCTGTTGCCCAGGCTAGAGTGAGTGCCGTGGCGTCAGCCTAGCTCACAGCAACCTCAAACTCCTGAGCTCAAGCGATCCTCCTGTCTCAGCCTCCCGAGTAGCTGGAACTACAGGCATGCGCCACCATGCCCGGCTAATTTTTTCTATATATATTTTTAGCTGTCCATATAATTTCTTTCTATTTTTAGTAGAGGTGGGGTCTTGCTCTTGCTCAGGCTGGTCTCGAACTCCTGAGCTCAAATGATCCGCCCACCTCGGCCTCCCAGAGTGCTAGGATTACAGGCGTGAGCCACCGCGCCCGGCCCAAAAGGAGTCTTTTTGAAATCTTAACTTGGATGTGCCTACTTATCACTGATTTGTAGATCCCAGGCAAGTGGTTGGATATTTTAGTCTGGGGTCGCGTGCAGGAAGTATATAAATCCACGCTACTGGATGAGGCTATGCTTCAGTGGAATGGTGAAGACTTAAGTCTGATAGGATTGCAGAGTCCACGAGACATAAGGAGTTGGAGAAATCTTCTGGGAGGAGATGTGAAGGACTGCAGTGGCCATATAAAAGGAGAAAATAGTATTGTATAAAGGGAAAAATGAATGAGAAAAATTTAAAAACATAAGAAGAATGGGGTTCATGTCTAGGAGGGAAAGACAAGACTGGTATAGAACTAAATATATTTGGTTTTGGAATAATGAGGAAATTCTTCTCTGATAGCTTTATTAACTTGATAAATCATAAAATAAGTCATAATTCAGTTTCTATTGTCTTCTAAAATATTAATACTGCTAAAAATCTCCATTAATACCTCAGAATCTTATGACAGTTGAAACCTAAGTAGTGTTTTCATATATTAGCCAGAAATTAGGTTACTCTTAGGGACATTTTGAGAAAGATAATAGAATTAAAGTCAAGCAAGTCATGGTTCAAGTCTAAATTCTGATATTTATTTGTAAATTGTATGTATTCTCTGAAGCCCAGTTTTTAACTCTAAAATAGTAGGTAGGATGTATGGATTAGATAATAAAACACTTAGAAAAATGCCAGGCACATGATAGTAGCACACATAAATGATAACTATTAACAGTAATATTGTTATTAAACTATTTTGGGTAATTATGGTTTCTCCTAGATATGTGCACACATACCCAGGATATGCTCTACTTATGGCAGATGTCAGCAGTGCAAGAGGGCACACTGAACTATGCAAAAAATTAAAAGCCACTATAAGTGTCATATCCACTCATATTTCATGGGCCAATCCAAGTCAAAAGGCCCTATCTAATACCAATGTTGTTGGGACAATGCTCTACCTGTAGTGGGGAAATGCTACAAAGTTACAAGGGTGAGTGTTTCATAATTTACAGGAAATGAAGGAAGAATTAGAAATAGTGATTCAATTTAAGTGCATCAATCTAGACTTTCTGTAAGTCCTGTATCATAAAATACATACCAGATAATTTTAAGAAAATTATTAGTCCAGTTGCAAAAGGGAAGACTGACAAGGCTTGGGATTTGGACTTGTGAAGTCCAAGTTTGAGGTCAAGTTTGACCTAACATAAACTCTTTGACCTCTCTGGTCTTCAGTCTAAAGTCACCATTGAATTGGGAATAATGATATTGCTTGAACTGTAGTTGGTTCTTTTCTGCTTTTTGACCTGCATCCTGTGCCCTGAGCAATTTAAAATATTTTAAATAACCTACTTTTTTACTTTTCACATACTTTAAAGTAATTACCTTAGAGTAGAAATACAACTAAGAGACATTTGTTCCTAATCTCTAGACCTAAAACATTTATTTGATTTCTGCTTCTGAAAGAAGTGTTATTTAGGCAGTATATTTTGTGTAAAGTATACTTTTCTGGAAATGTCAGTGGTCACAGACTTACATTTAAGTATAAAAGATGGCCACAGATGTGATTTGATAAGGACAACTTTTCTCAGCCACAATATCACCTTCATTTTCCTTAGCAGTATGTTGAAAATCTCACATTTTCCATTTTTTATGTTAGTATTTTCAAAAGCATCAGTAAACGGAGATATTTAATAGATGAAACAACATATTGGGTTATTATTAATTGCTGACATTTTAGTACTTATTACCTCATTAAATTAACTCTTCATAAGAATTCAAAGGAGAAGTAGGACAGGCCTAATTTGAGAGAGATGGAATGAAGGAACCAGTGGGGCCTTTGCAAGTGGGTTACTGATTGGCGAATACAAGCTTTTAGGAAAGATGTCCAGGAACCTTGAACTTCCAAAGACAATATGAGATCAGCACAGAATATTTAAATGAAAACAGGAAGGGAGAGGAGGCTAATTCATCACTTCACAAATATTTAACTTATTCTAGAAGATAAATTGTATTAAACATTCTAAGTCAATACATGACATAGGAGGCCTGGCATTGTCTGACCCTGGCCTGCTTCACTTACCAAATCTCTTGGTCCTCTCCCCTTTCCTAACTTTGTCTGGACAGGTTTGTTTTTGTTCTGTTCTTCTGCTGTTCCAAACTCTTTCTGTTCACTGCTTCAGACCTGTTGGTATCTCCACCACTCTTCATCTGGGTCACTCCTACTCATTCTTTAAGCCTCAGCCCCAGTGTCTCTAAAATAGAACATCGCAGGCACACAATCTAAATTTGTTTCCACCATGCTTCTCTCTGACTGAACTTTTGCTTTTCTTTTAAAGTATTTTATGTCTATTTATTTGTTTCATTATGTCTCAGATTTGTCTATTCTATTAACCTGTTATCTGTGTTTTCTGGGTTCACCTTTGCAAAGTTAGTGCTGATTTGATTAAGTAAGCGCTTAAGCAATATTTGTTAAGGGAGCGAATGGATGAATATATTTAGTGGGACATCCTATGTAAAACCATTTAATAAGAATTAGAAAAACATAACTCCAATATTTTTACTCCACCCCTGTGGTAAAGTTGAGAACATTCTGAGAGATAGGAGATATGGGGAAAAGGCACCTGACTCTGGCAAAGCCAGATTTTTGCCTCATATTTATCTCTGGTTATAAAATTGATGAATTAAGAAGAGAGGCAAGAAGGCTGACTCAAGGAACAGATATATGCTGCTTCTCCAGGGAACAACCAGGATATCCATCAAAATTCCATATTTTGAATAGAGCATCAGAAGGAGCAAGAGTGAAAACAACAGAGAGGCAACAGGAGACCTTGAGGGGGAAGCTAGAAGATGGACCGTCTGCGTGAGTTTTTTTTGAGTGCTTTGAGTGGCCCTCAGCTGGAACCCAGGAAAGGGGTAAGTAGGAGACCTTCAGGGTCTCAAATCACCTAATCAAATGAGTGAAAATATTAAAAATAAGCAAAGGATTCTCCAGTAACCAGACAAAAAAGTTTTTTAAATATGCAACCTTAAAAAAGTAAACATCAAAGGGAGGTTGTTAGATAATAGATAATTCTGTTATGTGTTGGCAAAGAAATACAGGGATGGAGAAAAGAGATGAAGTGAGAAGAAGATGAAAGGCTTATGAAACCCATCAGTTGATAAGAAAGCCATCTGCATATTGACTCAATACGTGACACAAGCCTGTGCGATTAGCCACATGCCACGCTCCTGGAAGGCTGTGTGTGTACTGCCCAGCTCTCAAGTACAGTCTGGATAGAGATGACATAAGGATTTTTAGATGAGAAAGGGTCAAGAAGAATTTCCCTAAATTATATCAGAGTAAATGGAAAACCTGAACAGAGCTGCTGATATTGGGTGTATAAATAATAAAGGGAGATGCAAGGCAAATTTGAAAACACATGAATGGAAAATATGTATGCACGTATGTTTGTGCACATGTGCACAATGTTAGGGAAAAATACTTAAAAAGAAAATCTTAGGAAACCTCTCCACAAAAGTAGTAGAGATAGAAAAGAGTTGTGTTATTGAATAAGCATCAAACCAGAGTGTGATGTGCATCCCAGGCAATCTGCTAAGAGACTGCAAAGGCAGAAAGGAACGTGACCGCTTTAGCCAGCGGAAACAAGTGATTGCAGGCATGTATTTTAGATAAACAATAACCAGCACTTAGGTAAAGGGACTTGAGGGCACCATTTGGCACTCAGATTTTATTCTAACTTTACTTTGCAGTTGGGGCTCCTATCTGTGGCAGCTTACAGGCTTTGTACAGAAGGAAAAAAAGTTGTCATATATTTATGGCAGAAGGTAGTTTTGGAACTTAGAACTATGTGCCCACCGAAGTTAGGCTCCTATTCTCCCACAAAAACCCAGTAATAGGGGTACTATCTCTTGATGTTTACATTTAAAAGAGATGGCTGCCTGGTTCTTGAGAAAGACATTCCTGGCTCATAAAGCTGACAGAAAACCTATCTAGTTTTCAACAGGATATATATATGTACATTTCAAAAAGAGGAGAAAGTATCTACAATTACATGTTTTCTAAAGTAAATGCTCTAAGTAAAAAGAAAGGAAATTTCTTATTTTCAACAGGGAAATTGAGGCTTTTATTTTTAGTTTTTATTTGTCTTCATAGCTCTTATGTGTATGTACAAAAGAGAAGGAATTCAGCCTGAAATAAAACAATCTATCTGACACTTTCTAGTATATCTAAAAAATAATCTTAACATGATTCAGGATATAGATATAGGTAGTTCATTGAAGGGATTAATTTCCTCATATTCCCATGAGAGATTAATTCAGATTAAATTTAATAATAAAGACATTTATAAACCTATTTGTAGTTATACAAATTAACTAAATATATACACCTAATGGCATTTACCTGTGGGGAATGGCGAGGAGGCGTGAAGATATCCATATATTGAATTTGTACAGTGCTCTGAAATGCAGAAATCACTTTCTTACATATGACCTTTCTTCTTTGCTGATATGAGACTCCTTTTAGAATTTAGACAGTGGTATTCCATTTCATTTTCCTTCATCATTGTAGCAGAAATGGAAGTTATCAAAATATCATGGAAGAGGAGAGACTCATTGCTAGTGAAAATCTATTACTTAAGTTTTTGTTATTGTTAGCAATTCAGTTTTAATGTGTTATAAGACTGTGACTATCAGAAAATGAAGTGCTGTGAAGGAACCTGTTTTTAAGGGAGTCTTAGTCATTGATACGATAGCTATTTAATGGTATCATAGTGTAGTGAAGGGTTTTCTATATTTTTCTTTTTCAAGTTGTAGAGCACTTTTCATTCTCCAGTTTTATTTACTTTTGTATGGAAAGCACTGGAAGTTGCCTTGGTCCTTGCCACTTATGGGTTTTATAATCTTGGGCAGGCTCCATAAAATCCCTTTCTCTCTGTTTCTTCTTGCTTATGCAACACTGTATCACATGCTATGAAAATTAGCTAATGTACCTGGGATTACAGAAAGGGAATAAAGAAGGAAAGGGCAGCAGGGGACAGGAGAAAGACTAAGAAACAGAGAGACAGAGACAGAAAGGCAGAGTGAGACCTAGAGAGAGATATATGGAGACAAAGAGAAAAGTAAAAAAAAATATTTAGGCTCTTAGAAAAGGCTTTTTATTTCCTCCTGGTCGCTGCCTAAATACCTTATGGGGACCTGATATGGATTCAATTGTGTCCTCCTAAAACTCATATGTTGAAGTCCTGCAATGTGACTGTATTTATAGATAGGTCCTCTAAATAATTAAGTAATTAAGGTTAAGCAAGGACATAAGGATGGTGCCCTGGTATGGCAGGACTATTGTCCTTATAAGAAAGCCAGAGGACTCCTGCTTTCTCTCTCACTACACCAGGTAAGAACACAGCGAGAAGGCCACCATCTGCAAGCTAGGAAGAGAACCCTCCCCAGAAACCAAATCAGCTTCCAGAGCTGTGAAAAAATATGTTTCAGCATTTAAGCCACCCACTCCATGATATTTTGTTACAGGAGTCTAAGCAGACTAATACAGGGCCCCATTGGCTACTAATGTCTCATGGGGACACCCAACAGAACAAAAGGTATAGGGTCTGTTTATGCTTGAAAAATGTGATGAAAACCATAGATATCTTGCCTACATTATGCTAACTTTTACTTGTTTGTATTTATATTTAAATTATATAATCAAATTCACTGTTATAAAAATAAACTATAATATATTTGGAAATAAAAAAATTTGGAAACATTTTTAAAGGACAAAATAACTACTAGGTAACACATCTATGTAATAGTTCAATCTGCTGCATTTATTATACTTTTATTTAGATGATCTCAAAAAGATTTCAATTGTTTGTGATCATATACAATGAGTTAATTTTAATTTATATGTGTGTGTGTATGTGTGTGTTAAACATTCCATTAACATTTTCTTACTATTTACTTGAGGTAAGATCCTATTACTTCATACAATAGATGTGTGAGATTATCAGTTTGGAACAGACAATATAGCTTTATTCATATATACTTATTTCTACCATAATTACCATAGCCACATTGTCACAATGTTTTTCAGTTACACTTGGGTTGAATTATTTTCTATCTTCTCTTAACATTCAGTGAATTTACAACTTCTATTTTTAAGGTTTGTTCTTCCTTTTCTGGTTTTCTCACACAGACTTATGCCAATTTGGTTCCTACCCTATATAATAAAATAGTTATACTGGAAAGCTATTTTTGCCTTTTTAGGACTATAACTTTCTAAGTGAAAAGGCATAGAAGTAGCTTATAAAGCAGTTTTCTATGCCGCAAGAGAGTTATTTTTTTTAAATCTGCAATGGTCTCTTGGACCCAAAAATTATTTATCCATTTGGGAGGAATAAGCTAGAAAATATAGACAAATAATCAAATTTTTTATTGTGTACAATCTTTTGAATGAATTATTGGTCAATTAGTGAATTTGATTTAGTAGGATTATAGACCAGCCTAGCAATGCCTTAGAATCAGGGAATAGCAGAGGAATTAAAACATATGGTTCACCAAATTTCTATCATTCTGTCACTTCCTGAGGACTCCGTGGTGGGCACTCAGCAGCAAGAGCCTTTCCATCCAACCCGGGCATTCTGAGGCTGTTGACCAGGGTATGATTGCTGTTCACTGTGGCTTGGTAGGCTGGGACTCTTCACTGAAGTCGTTGTATTTTATTAGTGAGGATGCTTTTGGATCCGAATGTCTGAAAACTAACGAGCTCGTTTCAGCAAAATCAGGAATATATTTTAAGAATTGAACTCTCTCTTTCTGATGGATTGGTGGAGAAAGTACAAAAATTCTGAGTAGCACTGCACACAGCAAATGTCTGGGGTCTTCTGGTTTTCAGTTCTGAGGTGTTAATGAAGAAGGGTGTCCCCCCCACCATGTTCTGCTCAAAGGAGCTTACTGGTGGGAGAATAGGGCAAGAGCCATCTTTCTGCAAAGCCAGCATTGCAGTGATGCTCCAGCATTTCATAACCTTTTCTGAGGAATTTAACTGCCTACCAGGACGAAGACAGGTCATCCCGATGATGACAATATACTCCTCTATCTTAGGATGCCCACTGATCCACGCAGGGTCCAAGTCCTGGGAAGAGTTGAACAGTGGAGCAGCTTGTTCCTGTGTACCACTGAAAAGCCTCTGGAGTTGAAAGCTACTGTTACCAGTAAACTGCTTGTTGGTCCAAAGGTCCAGCACTTTGTCTGGATCCTCAGAATGATTTGAGGGAAACTAAGCCATGTTTCTGCTCAACTCTACGCTGAAATCAGAGATCTGCAGAAAGAACAACGTGGATATAAATGCTAAACAAGCACTGGCCTTGAGATAAGCGATATTGAGACAATTGCTGCCCATCCAACACCAGACTCCCTGTACTATAAGCCATAACTGCAGCGTTAGTGGGACAGGAGACTGCTTTCAGTAACTTTCTCCTGAGAGATTGCCGACCATGCACTGCTGTGCACGTAAGTGCATTCCTGCCCCTGCTTCGCCTTTTAAGGTATAGGGGCTAATTGTAATACATTTAAACATAAGTTTCTACCCCGAAGTGAATATGGGTCATATGTAACATGTAGGGATAAAGCTCCCCTTTTCTACATTTATAGATCTCATGATTTTTCAGTTGATAGTTGACTTCCTCTATAAGAATCTAAGTCTTGGAGAATATCAGAAAGGGAATTTTTAAGTCATTTATTGTACAACTTAGATGTTCAAGTTAGTATACTATCATTTTAATCTTCATAATAAAGTTGCTTTCTTAACCTTTAAAAAATCAAGAATATAATGACTCACATAACTGAGAAATACAGAGGTTAACCTGGCTTAACGTGTGACAGAGTTAAGAAACCAAATAATGTAGTCATAGCCCTATTTCCAAAAATCCCTCTTGACTGCTTTCCTCTGTGTAGAGAGAGAGAGTTTCTCACATATGGCCCAGGAAAACGGTTGTCAACCAGTTTAAATATACACGGCTCTTATAGTTCATGGGCTAAGAGGGTGAGATTGTTTGATTTTTTTTCTTTCTGGATCTCATGACCGTGTCAAACTACATATAGTAGGGGTGGGGAGCTGGACAAGGTTCCATGATAGACCTGCTATCTGGAAGAGATGGAACTGCAAAGAGATGATTTCCAGAGTAAAAAAATAGGTTAACTTTCTTAGATTACAGGCAAAGAATCACTACAAACGTAAACCTGTAGATGCTTGTTTTAGCCACTCTGGAATGTGTTATTAAATATAAATGGCTCTACTTGTGTGAAGTCTTCATTTAATAGCACATTTTCTTGAAACCAAGGAGAAAGTTAGAGGAGTGTTTTTGCTTAAAACTGGAATGACTGAAGAGTTGCCATTGTACTAATGAAGCTGAAAAGAAAGCAATTAAAAATTCAAATGTCTGAATAATGGCATCCATTAAACCTGCATTATACTGCTATTAGCTAAGGGACCCTATTATGTCATACAATAGATGTTTGAGAGTATCAGCTCAGAAAAGATAAAATTGCCTCATTTATATATGTTTATTTTTGTCATATTTACCATAGCTATGTTTCTTTAATTTTTATAAATCATATTAGTCACAAGCTGTACTCAATTTTGTTGCAGAGCACTAAACATAGTTTCTATAAAGAAATGTAGATAGAAACATTCAAAAATTAGTAGTTTTTTATTGACAACAATATATAGCGTTACGTTTATAATGTTTGCATTCTTTTCATACTTTAATGAGGTCACCGCTCTGACTTCCCTTAGATTAGTTGAACTATAATTGAAGGTATGACATGGAAGTTTTAAAAGACACTATTAGCTATTAATACTTATCTTTCAACTAAAATATTATCATTAAATTTTTATTACAAAATAACAGTACCTTATGAAAACTTTATGCACACTGTAATAAGACTTCTACCTGTGAAGCCACGTGGTATCAGAATTCAAGTTCCAAAAACAGAAGCAAAAAGGTGTGGTTAATTCTTTAGTATATGGAAAAATATAAACTCTGATTATAAAACTAGAAGTTGTAAGAGCATATTGATATACAACATTGAGATATACTACTACTGCATTTATAGCTACTTTAAAGAAAGGATGCATTTATAGGTCAACTATCCAATTTAGATTTTCACTTTTTTTTCCACTTTCTTGACCATCTTATCTCCCCTGAACTCTGATTTTTCCTGAATTGGCATATTTCCCTTTAGATTTTTACTAGCCATGCTCCATAATTATTTCTATACTGACAGCAGGTGATGTCCAATGTTGCCATCACTGTTTATAATCATTTAAGAAAGTCTTCTTTAAAAGGAAAATGCCTGGCCATTCTTAGAGAATTTATTTTATCTTGATAATTTCACTCTACTGCTTTTACAACTGTAACACAATTACTACGGTTGGCCTGAAGGCAGTTCAATGTAGAAATTAAAATTAGCTTTGAAGCCATGCAGATTTGGATATTTACCAGTGTTTTGATATCGAGTAAATGATATTTCTGGTATTTACTTTTTCATATGTAAATGAATATAGTATTAGTCCAATCATAACATCATAGAGCTATAAAGACCCAATAATTAGTAGCTTTACATTAATAGCAATTGTAGTATATTCCTTCTGCATATCAGGAATGCCCAGTTTTAGAGATACCAGCAGGAATTATATAATATGTATAGACAAGAACCTTCACCCTACAACAGTAGGCCTGAGCAATGCTGAATATCTGGGCAACAGCTCCTAAAGAGCTACTGGATATCAAAACACAAAGATGGAACCTAAATATTAATAATAAAATCACTGTATATCGCAGAGGTATATGGACAGACCAGTGGAACAGAATATAGAATCCAGACAGAGAACTCAGTATATAAGAACATTTAATATGGAATAGAGGTGACATTTCAAGTCAACAAGAACAAAATGGACTTTTTAATAATAAATGGTGTTGGGGTAACTGGATAATAATTTGTAAAATGTTACCTTACATTGTATTTTAGAACAATTTCCACGAGTCAGAGATTAAATATCTAAATTTAAACTATGTAATTTTTAGAACAAAATTGATTCAATTCTTGTATAGCCTTGGAGTGGAAAAATTTTAAATTATGATTCAAATTCCAGAGGCAATACAGATAATGATTTTGATTATGAAATTAAAAGCTTTTTATGGAAAAATATAAGCAAAATCAAAAGACAAAAATATGGAAAAATAATTGATATCTACATGACAGGCAAAAAACTAGTATTACAAACTCATGAAAACCTCCTTAAAATCAGGTTTTTTTTGTTTTTTTTTCAAAAAAGGCCTAAGCTTCTGATATAAAGATGGTGAATAATTTTAAAAAAGGTCACAACTAAAGAAATACCAAGGGCCTTTAACATGTGAAAACAATGCTCAGATTTACCCTTGATAAGAGATAATCTAATTAAAACAACACTGAATGTGATTTCTCACTTCTCAAATTTATGAAAATCAGAAAGTTTGACAACAAACTTACAAGGAGAGAACCTTTTATTTGTACTTTACATAGAAGGGATTTGGCAAAATCTTATTTCTTCATTTCTAAGCAAGCATTTGTTGCACATCTCTAACAAACATCGGATTGTATTTTGCAAATGATGACGTCTTTCTGCTAGATAAGGGGCTGGTCATGTTCTCATTACTATTTCCTATACACATCGACCTATTGACAGGTTTGTTTTTCATCACCTAAAAGAAGGCAATAACTGAGGCAGGGTCAGAGTATTAAGCAAAAATAAATTGAATAAAGGAGGAAAAAAATGTAAAATATGATGCAAAGGTAAAATCAAATATGAAATGGATTTGAAGCTGGCTAAAAAGGGGAGAAAATAATAAAATAAAGCAACATACAGCCACACACTGGAAAAGAGGAGTTAATGGCTTATATTATTACAATTGTTCTATTATTAGAAGGAGTATTGTTAGGAGGAATATAAAAAAAATCCTAGCAAACAACATGGGAACTTATTCTTTAAAGATAAATACTAAGAAAATATAAAATCTTATTAAAAGAAACTGTAAAAACCACAAAACTCACAATATATCATCAAAACAAAAAAATATTTTATTATTCAATAAGCAAATTAAGAATTTAATAATCTCAGAAATACAAGTTTTTATTGAAGTAAAAGAAATACTGGATATATACTAGATGTTACATATTTTCATAAAGTAAAGATATTAATAAACTTTGACTACAAATTAGTATGCAACTAATAATATTAGGATAATTGAGTAGCATACGGATATAACACATTACATCTCTGTTTTTTACCTTATATCATAAACAATACCCAAATATTTAAATGCAAAGAAATCATGATATAATTTAGTTTTTTTATGTTGGATTAGCAAAAGCCTTGCCAATTATGTCACCTAACCTATAAGAAATATTAATATAAGAACATGTGATGAAATGGTTAGCAGCTGGCTTGGAATCCAGTCTCTTCCAGGAGATTCCCCCAGAAATCAAAAAGGGAAAAGTGAGCCAGACAATTCTTGAAAATTTGCTAATGAAAGACTTCCGAGCAAATAAGCTAACGGTATTTTTATGATACAATCGTTATCTGTAGTATGCTTTTAGCAGTGTGTAACTGGTCTGTCTAGCATACTTTTGGCAAACAAACTTGGAGTCCCTATATTTATGGATCATGAAAAATCTCATGTAATTTATACTATCAGAATAACAAAACAGAGATATGCTTTAAGACTGTTTCCTCCTGTGTGAATTATGTGATCACATAGATGATTTGCAGACCTTTGAAATTAATTGGTCTGGCCTAGGGAGCACACTAATACGGCAGGAAAGGACCTGGGAGAATACTGGGGATCTCAAGTATGTCCTGCCCTGTCCAGGACCGATGTCCTTCCATATTCTTGAAATTATTGGTAAAACTTGATACTGTATAAAATCTCAGATTTGTGCTTGTCTGATTTGAGAAGGCATGGACTGCACGTGGTTTCTCCTTGTGTCTGAGAGGTTGTCTAAAGTGAGGCAGAGCCTCGCAACCACCTCTGCTGGATCAGCTAATTCCCACTGCAAAACGCCTTATTCATTCGCTTCTCTGGATTTTTTTGTTCCCAAAGATCTTTTTACTATCTTGTTAGCTATGTAATGCTTTTAGAATCATTTATTTTATATGTAGTCTAGTGGTTTTAAATTTCCTCAGCCAAAAAGTTTATAAGAATTTTTCCACCTACCATTCCCCAAAACAGAATTTTAGGTCTGGTTAATACCAAAGCCCGTGTATTTCTTCTATACACGTGATGGAATTTACCCAAGCCAAATCGTCATTCCTTTGCCATCCTGACCAATATGTATGGCTGACATCATAATTAACAGGAGTGCATTTTGCTACCAATCTCAACGGCAGTTTCCGACATAGATAAAGGGTGCTTTAACACAGCGCTTCAGGAAGCTTTTACTAATCTGCATGGGTCAGTACTCAAAATGAAATGTGTTTATCATCTGAATTCTACAATACTGTCAACCAGGAGTAATGTGAATGTCCAGGAACATTGAGCATTAGAGATTCAAATAAAATGCTGGAGGAGAAAGCCTCACCTCAGGATATGTCCAGGGTTGCACAGAAATACAGTAAAAATTACACTCAAGTAAAATAAATAGAAACACTTTAGTTTGGGATATCCTGGAACTATTTTATTTATGTGAGGATAGATGTTTTTAATACACTGTATTAGCTTTGCATCAAGAATCCAATTAAGAAAATAACATATACTATGCAAAAGTGATTCCAAATGCCTGGCTTACCTCTTTTGGTTCCAACATGGCAGAGGATGGTTCCTGTAATTCTAACAGATAAGCTTTATATGTATAAACTGCGTATTAAAAGATACTTTCCATCAGTCCACTGTTAATTAATGTGTGCCTTGTAGGTTGTGTGTGTGTTTCACAAGCACTACCTTTAGGTAAAACATCATATCTGCTAATTTCATCTGTATCTTCCATAAGGATTCTGGGTTTTGTTTGTTTGTTGTGTTCTTAGTAATCTGAACCCTTTTAAAAGGAGATTTATGCCATATTAGTCTACCTCCAAACCTAAATCCAAGAATGTGGTGACTTCTCCGCAGGAAAGGCAGATTCAGCCAGGTGAAGACAGTGACAGTGAGCTCTTGTGGAAACCTGGATGGCATGAGTTGTGTCAGACCCTATCACTGTTTTTGGAAGAGGTTGTTTTTTGTTTTGTTTCATTTTATTTTTGTTTTTGTAAAAGAATGGACTGCATCAAATACTGAACTTTAATAAAATTACCCTAGGACAGTGTGCTTATTTATGGCCAAGTGATTAAACCACCCACACACAAAAATTCTATCATATTTCAAATGTTCACTTCATGCTGAGCTGATTCTTGAATTGCAGAGTGAATCTTTATAATAAAATTACTAACATATGAATAGACTGTGATTAAAAATGAACATGGCCCTAAGCATAAAACATAATTAAGTAGAAATTTCTTACTCTGCTGGAACTGTACTGGCCTTCTTTCATGTCTTTAGGTATCACTTCCTTTTTTCTTATCTTATGATCTTTGCTACTCTTCTACCTCTAACTGGAAAAAAGCAGGATTGTTTAATGATTGATTCTGGAGATTTATTGGGTTTTCCTGGCAGGAAATTACCTTGGAAAGAAGAGACTCCCTCTGTCAAGGATAATATCTGAACTCAGTTTCCCACAGGACTGGGGCCCCAGGGTGCTGGACAGATAGCATTTCCCAGCAGTCCATGATACGGTTGCACCTAAGCTCCGACTGCTTGGTATTCCAGCAGTCTATTTCTCCCGCAGTCATAAACCACGGTTACATTAACCCTGTAACATGGGAGCACAGTGAAGGAGCAAGGCCCTTCTGATAACTCCCAGTCCCATGACCCTCTACATACCATCTGCCATTCTCAAAGTATTGGGGACAATGGGTGACCATGCACCACCAGATCCTTCTGACTTGCTCCATCAGCACCAAGTGGTAGCACTAGTGATTTCCCCAAAATCGTTGTATGACACACTGCCTGGAAATATTCCTGCTCACATCTTTTTAACTCACTCTTACTGTTCAGATCACAGCTCCAATGCTTCTTTTTCAGAAAAGGCTTTCCTAGTCCCCTTAGTTCATCTCCTGTGCTATTTATACACTCTCATAACTCCCCACAATTGTTGTTGCTGTGTTTGTGTGGCAGTCATAATACTTTGCATGTGGGTATTTATGTAAGTTACTTGATCAATATTGATTTTTCTTGTAGGATGTAATATGTTTGAGAGCCAGGACAGGATCTGTTTTGTTCACTATTGCATACCTAGACGCCTAGCAAATATTAAGTGTCAGGGGAAAGTAGAGAAGAGTGTTTTGGGAATATGTATCAAGAACTTGACAAAATCAGTGCTCTATTATGCAAAATTTATCTCAATGTAACGTGCTTTGAAACACATTGTTTTAGCTTTAATAATAACTGCATTAGAGATAGTCACAATCAACCAAAAAATCTGTGAGAAACTTTTGAATTTACTTTGTTTAATTACTCAAACATCTCTAAAGTTCTCACATACAATACATAAAATGAGAATTCAACTGATGTTTCCATTTTTAAGATTGACTGGTTTAAGACTTCCTATTGCAGAACTTTCATTTTCTTAGGGTATCAGTGAATACATCATATAGAAAGTGATAGTTGTGTTACTTGTGGATATTGTGTTTTCCAAGATATTCTAATGCATGACTGTATGGAAAGAAAGCTCAGTAGTCTGTTTATAGTGGACTACCAAGTAGGCCATATTTATTTTATCATAATGAAGTAGGCTCTCCTAGTTCTGCCATGCAAATGAGCTACTTTTAATATTTACAGTTCAACTAATGTATTGTGGAAAGATTATGGCATGCATTTCTGCATGTAAATGAGAATAGCAATTAAGAAATAAAAACAAGTGATTCAGTGACTCATGCCTATAGTAATATTTGGAAAAAAGAAAGCAGAAATGCTAAAAACAGAAAGCATGTACCAGACATGATTTCTCTTTAAAAAAAAATCATCTTCCCTATATATTTTCATCTGGTTTACTCTAATATTTGGCACACAAGATAACACACAATAAACACATTCAAAGTGTCAAAGTCCGTCAGAAGACGGACTCACTGAAGAAGAAGGAAATAGGAAAATGGTAGAAAAGTCCTGTATAACTACAGATTGTGTTGAAAAGAGAATGTAAAAGAGTGAAAGTGAAAGCTTCTATCACAGAGTCATTAAGGAGTAACTTGGCTAGATTTGAAAAAAGCAGTGCATCTTTGTTGTGGATGCTGTTTATGCTACCCAGTTGCCCCATTAGGACTGAAGATTTTATCCCCGAGATGCTGGAAAGGATTTTTACTGAAAGTTCTCAGTTTTCAACTTCCAGAGAGCTTGATTCAGCTGAAGTGGGCCACCTCATCCAAGGTGATATGGCATCTCTTTGGTTCTCCTGGAGAGAGTTGGAACCCATTCTATTAAGGGAAGTATCCCAAGAATGGAAAAACAAGCACCACATGTACTCACCAGCAAATTGGTTTCCCTGATCATCACCTAAGTGCACATTTGGGAATAACACCAACTGGGTATCAGAGAGATGTGGGGGGTGAGGGGAGGGGATGGGTGTATACCTACATGATGAGTGCGATGCGCACTGCCTGGGGAATGGACATGCTTGGAGCTCTGACTCAGGGGAATGGGGGGGGAGGACATGGGCAATATATATAACCTGAACTTTTGTAACCCTATAATAAGCTGAAAAAAAGAAAGGGCCTGTATCCAATAACTTTTTGGTACAGGGGTCTAAAGGCCCAGGTCCCAAACCCAAATCCCAACAACTCTGAAGGGTCATTGTACCTTCAGATATCACAGCAGAGTTGATAGAGACCTTGCTGGGACTGTATTGCTGCCCAGCTTCACCCTTGGTACGATCCCATATCTTTCTTTTCCTTTCCATGGGTGTTGCTTCCTACAGCATATTCTAATGAACTTGCTCTGTGGAAACCTCTGTGTCAGTCTGATTCCCTGGAAAGACAACCTTGACATTCTTCAACCCCATAACTGCAGCTGTGAATGTAACATGTAAGTAAAGTACCAGTCCCTTCTTGGTCTTGTCCATTTTCTCTTTGCCAATATATCCATGTTATTAGGTGGGCATGAAAAGTTTGATATAAAAATATTTGTTCCAAAAATGTTGGAGTTATCCATGAAAGGGTAACTTTTTTTTTTTTTAAATGACTATCCCTGTTCAAAGGCTTTAGATAAAAAGTAGGTGAACTTGGTTGTTTTAAATTAAATGCCCTTCTTTTGCTGCCTATATTATTGACTCTTTTTTTTTTTTCCCTGAGGCAGAATCTTGCTCTATTGCCCAGGCTAGAGTACGGTGGTGTCACCATACCTCACTGCAGCCTCAACCTCTTGGACTCAAGTGATCCTCCTGCCTCAGCCTCCCTAGTAGCGGGGACTACAGGCACGTGCCACCACACCCATTTAATTTTTCTATTTTTTGTAGACACCTGGTCTTGCTCAAGCTTGTCTCAGACTCCTGGCCTCAAGCACTCCTCCTGCCTCGGCCTCCCAAAGTGCTAGGATTACAGGCAGGAGCCACTGTGCCCAGCCTGATTCTTATTTTTAACTGTTGCTTTATGGTTATCATGACAAAAATCATGTGAGAGTTTTGTTAGTTATTTGTTTTGAGCAATATCTGCAATAAAAACTATGAGGAAGACATTACAAGAAAGGAAAGGGACATTACATTGGAATTTCATGCATTTGAGAAATCTAGTAGAGAAGTGATTGTATTTGGATGGAAGGGGCTTTCTTGCTGTCCTTTGTATTGCTTTAATTTGGGTGACATTTTATTCCACCTTACTGTAAAAGTAAATTCTGTTAAAATGCATGTTATTAACCTCTTATAACAGAATAATTTCCACATATATCCCTCATTATCATTCTTTCTTCTATTCTACTTTTAATTACATAAGTCTTATTACTTTACCCCAGATGCTTTTCTCATTCTCATTTGTAGTACTAGAAGACAAGAAAAGGAATCGTATGGGAGGTATTTAGTTAGGATCTAGGACACCAGACAATTATCTGTATAGAGATATTTTTTCATATATGATCAATTAGATACCTTTAAATAATGTTCCTCCTTCACCTGTTTGAACTTTCATCATAAAATGTTATTCTTTTATTTTAGCCTTAGTGAATTTTACATAAAGAATAGTTATCCACCAGCCCATTTTTTCCACCTTTACCAAGGCATACGTGTTCTGTGAATAAAACAGAGAATAGCCCCGGGCACTCCTGAATATCCAAGTTGCGCTTCTCCTATGAAAAGGACCATAACTTTATGATCTCCCTCATACAAGAAACACCCCTGGTATCGATATGCAGACTGGATAATCTTGAACTTATATGTAATTTCAGTGGAATCATTAGGGATCTGCTCGCCTAGAAGCTTTACGCCTTTCCATTTCTTGCATGTGATTTCTTAATGCACTGCAGTCAAGTGAAAGCATTTCTCAAATGTTACCCATATTAAAATGTGAACAAAATTGAGCACAAAAGTATAGTCTCTGGTGCATCTTTTTCAATTTTTAAAGCATATGCAGATCTGTTAAATTCTCAGGAGACAAATCTCTGAATGCAAGACCTTTGAGCATATTCTGTTTTGCATGCATACATGATCTTTCAGATGAATCAAGCTGACAGTTTGCAAATACATTAGTAACTAATGCTAGGTAAACAAATTATGTAGTTGTGCATTTATTACTTCATAGTTTTCAAGGATTTGTAAACTTTGGCAAAAGAAATGTGTTTTAATTGCTCTGGACATCACTTGTTAGATGCTAGAAATTCTAAGATTATGAAAGAAAAGACACTGAACTCAAAGATGGAGTTTAATAAAACTGAGAATCAGAACTCAAGAATTAGAACAACTCTGACAACTATGGGTTCTAGAAAGGAGTTGGTTTCTCTGTTACTGTAACTTGCTCTTTTTCCAGGTTTGACCTGAGACCTGATGAGGCGAGATGTAAGACAAAGACAGATAGCAGAAGAGTTAGTGCAATTCTTCAGCAAAGGACATTTACAGTTGCCTTAATTTTTCTCTTCCATTCGAAGTAGAAGGACCATTTGGGATGAATTGTTCTCAATCTTAGTGCTCCCAATTCATGTTGCCTCTTTTGAGGAAAAAAAAAAACAAAATTTAATCATTGTTTTGGTTATATACTGAGGAAAGGCTGCTTTGGAGAAGATGACAAAGATTAAACATACACGTTTGAGAATGAAATTCTCATAACAGGAGAAGTTTGTCAATGTTTTTCTAAGAAATGTACATATTGGAGAACTGCCTTCAACTTGCTCAGAAACTGCTTTTGTGGAGATGTGCAGTAGTTATCATGTGATTTATTTTTCTTTTCAA
This sequence comes from Eulemur rufifrons, assembly GCF_041146395.1. NCBI lineage: Eukaryota > Metazoa > Chordata > Mammalia > Primates > Lemuridae > Eulemur > Eulemur rufifrons. The sequence goes on along the minus strand of NC_090999.1, from coordinate 86,783,901 downwards.
ATACATCTAATCTGAACAGGTGGTAGAAATTGTCTCTGTTGAAAAGATTTCTATTTAAAAAATGAGGTCAAACAAGCAAGGTAACTGCTGCATCAATCAAAACTCTATTGTTTACCCTCTATAATTTTCTCATAGGCGGTAAGAAGAAAATAACTACGAGGTAGATAGGTACTTCTGAAGACTTTAGCTGTCTTCTCACATTTGTTCCTACTGCTTAACATGTATTAATATAACATTGTAACCATGAAATTATATAAAATATAATTATCAAATAAAATTACTGTGACATAGCTTCAGTAGTAGGTTGTATTGATTCTGTAATTTATGCCCAATTCTAGAACTTGTTTTGCCCTTAACCAATAATGTATAATTTTTACTTTTACATTCACTGTCTAGGAGCACACTGGGTCCCCACATTTCTCATTTTCTTATTCGTTATCCTAGAACCATACTATAATTTGACCTGTAATTACTAACATAGGTCTTATCCTAGATTTTTCTATCCTTAGAAACTTAGACAGAAATTCTGAGAAATACTGTAATCACATCCTCTTGATGGCTCCCCACTTGAAGGAAAGTTTTCCATTGAGGTGCTAGAAGATTATTTTATCAATATTAATGCCATATTGATTATATAAAATAAATTAGTTGTCATGCATTAGGGATGAGAGATAAGAGCCACATGTAGTAAATATTATAGATGATGCTGAAATAAGTAGGAAGACAGAAAGATGAGTCTATTCATTATAGTCCTGCAGAGAACCAAGGAGCTCTATTTTTCATAGGATAGGATGAAAATTATTCCCAGAGATATTTACGCACATCATTCTCTCACATGTATGACACAATATACAATGATAAAATTATTTATATGACATAAAATACTATGCTGTGAAGTTCTTTAACTTTTTACAACCTGATAAAAATACTAAATATTAATAATTTTCTAAAACATTCTTCATGAGCACGCAATTAATAATTTTCTTTCAAAGTTATTATCTTCCTCTGATCTGAAAATATTTCCTCTCCTCTGGCTTTTTTTCTCATAGAATTCATATTGTAATTGTTCTCCTTATATATACAAATTAAAATATACATGTTAAAATCCAGGTGTGTACTTAAGGTTTGGTGCTGTTTCACTCTTACTTGTAGATGTACAGCTATCTTTTTAGCCAGTTGTGTGCACAACGGTCAGCCTGACTGCTCACATAACTGCCAAAATATAAAATCATCTTTGATTATTTTTCCAAATTATTATCCCAAGTAAGACTGGTATTAATGCAGAGCTTGTTATTCCCAAAAAGTTTTTTTCCATAGTCAGATTTTGACAATATTAAAATTCCTCATATTAAATCAGTATCTTTTATCAGGTAGTTTCTACCCATTTAACCTACCTGAAGCCATCTCAGTAGTTCTGGTTAACTGAGGAAAGATTGTTTTGTGTCCCTCTAAATCCTTCACTCCTGGTTCACTGATAAGCTATAATTGCCTGAATGTCCTACTGCAAGCATTTCTTTCCTCTCACTTCATCTACAATAATGTACTTGTAGTGTCACCTACTAGGGCACAGGACTTACCTCTGGCTCCATTTCATTCTATTATGTTTCAGCCATTGCACTGTCTGAACGAATGCAGAAACTTCCTTCAGAATAGTTCCTTTGTTTCTACATGGAACATTTTCATCTACCATTATTTTATTCAAACTTTACACAGTTGACCCTTGAACAACACAGGGATTTTGGATGCCAACCCTCTGCATGGTTGAAAATCCATGTATAAGTTTTGACTCCTCAAATACTTAACTACTAATAGTCTACTGTTGACCGGAAGCCTTATGGATAACATAACACATATTTTGTATGTTACATGTATTATATACGTATTCTTACAATAAAGTAAGTTAGAGAAAAAAAATTCTTAAGAAAACCATAAGGAAGAGAAAATATACATTCATTAAGTGGGAGTGGATCATCATAAAGGTCTTCATCTTTGTCATCTTCACATTGAGTAGGCTAAGGAGGAGGAGGAAGAGGAAGGGTTGGTCTTGCTGTCTCAGGGGTGGCAGAGGTGTAAGAGGTGGAGGAGATGAATGGGGAGGGAGGAGAGCCAGGTGGGTGCAACTTTTATTGAAAACGAATACAAGTATAAGTGGACCCTGGCAGTCCAAACCATGTCACTCTAGGATCAGCTGTACATCCTTGTGTTTCACATATTTCTCTTAGAAAAAAAATATTGTTTTATTTTTTATAGTTGTATTATTTAAAGTTTTAACATGGTGATTGCTGGCTTTTCCTGTAGAAATGAATCTATATAAACTCTTTACATTATATGTTTCATGTTTTTATGCCCATGTGTCTTACTTTCTTTTTCCATATCATCTCTCCAATAAAATATGCCTTGGATATAGAAATTTATTTTAACCATTTTGTTTTCCTCCTTCATACTATTTTTAAAGTGATACAACATGTTTCTATTCTTTACTTATTACCCTAGAAATTATAAAATGAGTATTTGATTTCTTAAACTCTAAATTTAATTAATGTTTATTTTCTGCTTCAATCCCTTTGCGACTTACATTTATCATTGCCATACCTTTTAATTCTATTTGTCAAATTTTATTCCTACCATATGTTTTCAAATAATCAGTACTTAATTGTATTTACTACCAGGTTACTACTGACTTTGCCCCTCAGTCTTTCTTGTCTTTTAAAATCTTCCAGTTGGTATGAAAATACAGCCTTCAATAATCTTGTAAAATTTACATTTTATTTTCTGAAAGAATCTTTATTTGGTTCATATTCTTGAAATATATCTTTTCCAGAAATTGATTTATTGGTAGGTTGTTATTTGTTTCATCACAAAAGGAAATATCATTTCTCTGTCTTCTGGCTTCAGTTGTTGATGTTGGGAAATCAGTTCTCAGTCTTGCTGCTTTTTGAAAGTAATCTCTCTTAACTATTTTGGCTTTTTCCAAGATTATTATTTTTGTCTTTCGTGGTTTGACCTTTTACTATACTGTATCTGGGTATGAGTTTCTTTATATTTATTTTGCTTGGGATTTTTATTATTTATTTATTTATTTTTGATTATGGAAAATAAAATTTGATTGAGGTCTTTCTCCAGTTATGAAAAATTCTCAGCTAAGAGCTTTTCTAATATGGCTTTTTCCTGGTCTCTCTATCATCTCCTTCTAGAACTTTGATAAGACAAATGTTTGGTGTATTTTATATTTGCATCTCTTACATTTCCTTCATATTTTGTCTCTTTTATCTTTCTGTCTTATATTCTAATTATTTTTCCACCAATTCTCTGTTCAACTGTATCTAATATAATATAAAAATATTCACTGATATGCTTGAAATGGATAATTGTAGGTTTAATGAAGGGGCTGTTTACAAAGATGCAATGAGGGTTAAGTAAAAGCAATAAGGGATGGTCACATATCCTGGCGTACCCCTGGTTCAGCAGTGGCATGAAGCACCTACCTCCCCTAGGCCTTAGGGAGTGAGTGAAGTGAGTTACAAAATTCCAGCAAGACCCATAACTATAGGAGGGGCTGCCATGGCCCAGCAGGAAAAGAGCCAGAACTAAGTGCCCAACCTCCATCTTTTCCCCAGATCTGATCCCTTAATGATCTTCCAGTGATTTCCAAATGACCAGACCCAACTGAATGATATGGAGCAATAAAGCTTGGAACATAGAGCAGGGTGGAGATGGTGGAGAGGACATTTGGAGGTGCTGAAGGAGAATATCTCACTCAAGTGTATGTTTTAATAAAGTAGTACCATTAAGACTAAATCAAACATACATTCATCCTTCAGTATTCATGGAGGATTGGTTCCAGAACCCCCTGTGGATACCAAACTCAGTGGCTGCTAGAGTTTCTTATATAAAATGATGTAGTATTTACATATAACCTATGCACATCCTCTGTTTACTTTAAATAATCTTTAGATTACTTATAAAATGCAATACAATGTAAATGCTTTGTAGATAGTTGTTATACTATATTGATTTTTATCATATAATTTTTATGGTTGTATAGTTTTCTTTATTTCTTTATTTATTTTTGAATGTTTTCAATCTTAAGTTGACTTAATCCTCAAGTATGGAGGGCCAACTGTACTACTTCTTAAACATCATGTTTTCAAAAAATGTCATATGCAAGCCCATTACATTGCAAAAGGAGAAATAACACCATAAGGTGAATAATCCCTAATTTTCTAAAAGTGATTTTAAAATGTTTCCAGAGTTCGTGTAAAAATACCAACAACACAATTTCTCCTGAACAGGTACTCCAAAATGACTTCAAGCATCTCTTCTTTTTCTTTTGTGGGTCTATAAGCTTGATTTCTTACAAAACTTTAGGGTATATTATAATCAGAGACATACTGAGGGGGAATATGTAGCAATAAATGTTCCTAAATAAAAAGCTTTATGTAACTTATGTATTTAATTTGGTTTCTTTTCTACTATAAATATCTAGTGTTATATTTCATATCATGAGTGATAGAACTATTATTCAAATATATTGAATCATACAGCTCTGTTAGGGAAGTATGAGTACAGAGGATCAAATTGGGCTCATTGACACATCTTGTTAAAAAGCATATGTGAAGTAATAGGCACAATTTTCCACCCTATGGAGCTGGAAATCACGGAGTAAGGAAGGCACATGAGAGATGATGCAGGGATATTAGAATCTAGATTTCTCTTGAGAACAATAGAGTTACAATAGCATGTTCTGCCTTCTTTCTTCATCAGTTGAAATAGTGCTAGTTTCTAAATTTCTGTCGTCAAATTTTTAATTTAACCCATTCTGTGTTTTTCCTTTAAAGTAAAGAAAAAATTAGAAATGAAGAAAAAAACCAAAAATACTTATCAAGCCCCACTATGTTAGTCTTGCTTGTATTTAATTCAACTTAGCACAACTTGAAATCCCTCTGCCCCCATAATGTAAATGACCTAAATGCTTTCTAATTTAATGCATATGATTCTGAATCCCATCCTCCAAATTCTCAATTCCCTTTGAAACCTGAGGAAATTATGTGATCTTAATGCGTATCATGGTTTAGTATAAGGAATCTTTTCGATAACATTGTAATGTTACTGATTCACACTGTGTTAGGAATCTCAATTTGTTTTTCATATTGTTCCTAGAGATAGAAGGTTTATTTGTTCATACAAATGCCCTGGTCACCTGTTGATCTTGATTTACAGATATCCTAAGGTACTAGTTCCTCCAGACTTCCTCAGCCAGGTGTGCAACAGTGCTTGGAATTACTGCCACTAATGTCGTTGTGAACATGGAAAATACCTCTTAAAATATTAAACACAAGTATATTAGTACTATCTTATTAAAATTATCTACATAGCTCTGAAAAAACCCTGAAAGCATGGAATATAGGACAAAGAAATGTGGATGGGGGTAACTTACAGAGGCAGTTTTGATTACAACCTACTACTTTGGATTAATGTGCCTAAACTAGACTCCAGAAAGAGGGGCAGGTCTGGTGTCTGGTAAGAGTCAGCATCCTGGCTTTAGAGAGCTGCCATTTTGCTGTGAGAGGCAGAGAGAGAGAGACTTCCTTGGCTCTTCTTAGAAGGTCACTAATCCCAACATGAGGGCTCAAATCCTGTAACATAATTACCTCCTTAAGGCCCATTTCTAAACACCATCACATGGAGTATTAGAGTTTCAATATATGAATTTGGGTGGACATGAAAATTTGATCCATAGAACTTGGTTATTTGGATACTATATTAACTTATTTTATATAATTTGTCCTAAAACTGTTCAAGGGTAATATAGTATAGCTTTAATAAGTTATTTGGTTTTGATTCACTCTTCTTACATGATAGTTAAAATTATCACCTAATTTCCTGATCAGAGGAGGAATGAAGAAAGATCAATTTTGTCATTAGTTACCTTGACCTTGTGCAGAAAGAGATTTATCTTTTTGTACTTGTTTCTCCATTAAAGTGGAAAGACAGAATATTCTGTCTTAGTGTAAGCTAATTAATCTAGTACAACATTTAAAAAAAATCAGTTATCGATACTAATTTTCTATACAATCTACTCCCATTAGAATATATTGTTAGAGATATTTTGTGGCAAGTGCATTCATGCACATCCTCTGTTAATTATGCTCAGTGATGGTGAATCCAGTGACATTTGAGTCCATTCTCTACTGATGTAAAAAGGAAAAATCAATTTTCTCAAATCTTAATACAATTCGGCATAAATTAAAATTATATAAGGTAAACTATTTAGGCACCCATTATAATGTCACATGCTTTAGAATTAGGTGTATCTAAGAAAAAAGGCCATATTTTATTAATTCTTTTTTTTACATTTTTAATGATATATAATGATTATACATATTTCTGGGGTACATATGATATTCTGAAGATCAAATCAGGGTAATTGGGTTATCCAGCACCTGAAACATTTATCATGTCTTTGTGCTGGGGTCAGTCCAAATCTCTTTTAGCTATTTTGAAATATATAATAACTGTTAAGTGTTGACATATATAATTACTGTTAACCTACTGTGCTGTTGAACAGAAGAACTTATTTCTTCTGTCTAACTGTATTTTTGGACCTAATAACCAACTTCTCTTCGTCCTTTCCTCCCTCCTACCCTTCTCATCCTCTCTTAAATGCCATCATACTTTCTACCTCCATGAGACCAACCTTTTTTTAGCCCCCACATATAAGTGAGAAAATGAAATATATGTCTTCTGTGTCTGGCTTATTTCATTTTATATAATGGCCTCCGGTTCTATCCATGTTGCTGCAAATGACAGAATTTCATTCTTTTTTATGGCTGAATAGTATTCCATTGTGTATACACACCATATTTTCTAAGTGATAGACATTTAGATTAATTCCTTATCTTGGCTATGGTGTATTGTGCTGCAATAAACATGGAAGTGCAGGTATCTCTTTGATATACTGATTTCCTTTCTTTTGGATATACACCCAAAAGTGGGATTGCTGGATCATATGGTAGCTCTATTTTTAGTTTCTCAAGGAGCCGCCATACTGTTTTCCATAGCGGCTGTACTAAGGCTAATCTACATTCCCACCAACAGTGTGTAAGAGTTACCTCTTCTTCACATTCTCATCAGATTTATTATTTTTTATCTTTTTGATAATAGCCATTCTAACTACAGTGAGATGATATCTTGTGGTTTTGATTTGCATTTTCCTGATGATTAGTGATGTTGAGTCTTTTTTCATATACCTGTAGATCATTTGTATGTCTTCTTTTGAGAAAAGTCTATTAAGATAATTTGTCCATTTTTAAATTGGATTAGTTGGGAACAATTTTTCTGTTAAGTTGGTTGAGTCCATATATATTCTTGTTATTAATCTGTTGTTGAGTGAATAGTTTACAAATATTTTCTCTCATTCTATAGATTGTGTCTTTACTCTGTTAAATGTTTCCTTTGCTATGCAGAAGCTTTATAACTTGATATAATCCTATTTTTCTATTTTGCTTTTGTTGCCTGTATTTTTGAGGTCTTACTCAAAAAATCTATGCCCAGATCAATGTCCTGAAGGATTTCCCCAATGTTTTCTTAGAGTAGTTTCATAGTTTCAGATCTTTCATTTGTCTTTAATCCATTTGATTTGAACTTTTGTATATGGTGAGAGGTAGGAAACGGGCTTCAGATTTCTAAAGCTGGATATATAGATATCCAGTTTTTCCAGCACCACAGTGCATTGAAAAGACTGCCTTTTCCTTGAAGTATGTTTTTGGTGCTTTTGTCAAAAATGAATTGGCTGTAAATGCATGGATTTATTTTTGGGTTTTGTATTCTGTTCCACAGGTTTATGTGTTTTGTTTTTATGCCAATATCATGCTATTTTGGTTAGTATAGCTTTGTAGTATATTTTGAAGTTAGGTAGTATGATGCCTCCAGCTTTGTTCTTTTCTCTCAGGATTTCTTTTAGCTATTAGAGGTCTTTGTGGTTTCATGTGTGTTTAAGTGTTATGTTTTTTTTTTTTTTCTATTTCTATGCAGAACACCTTTGATATTTCGATAGGAATTGTGTTGAATATATAGATCACTTTGGATAGTATGGACATTTTAAAAATTTTAATTCTTCCAGTTCATAAGCATGAGATATCTTTCTGTTTGTGCTGTTCTCTTCAATTTCTTTCATTAGTTTTTACAATTTCCTTCTAGGGATCAAGATCTTTCACATCTTTGGTTGAGTTTACTCCTAGCTATTTTATATATTTTTTGTGGCTATTGTAAGTGGGATTGCTTTTTGATTTCTTTTTCAGAGTGTTTGCTATTGGCATATAAAAATGCTACTGATTTTTTGTATGTTGATTTTATATTCTGCAATTTTACTGAACTCATTTTTCAGTTCTAACAATTTTTTGTGGACTTTTAATATTTTTCTAAATATATGATCATGTCATCTGTGAACAGGATAATTTTACTTTCTTGCCAATTTGAATGTCCTTTATTTCTTTCTCTTGTCAATTTCTCTGGCTAAGATTTAAAGTAATAAAAGTGGTGAAAGTGGGCATCCTTCTTCCAGATCTTAGGCTGCAGGTTTTCAATTTTTCTCCATTCAGTTATTATGTTAGCTGTGGGTTAGTCATATGGCCTTTATTGTTTTTAGATATGTTCCTTCTATATCCAGTTTGTTCAGAGTTTTATCATAAGGGATGCTGGATTTCATCAAATGTTTTTTAGTATCTATTGAAATGATCATACTTTTTTTGTCCTTGACTGTGATGATGTGATGTATCATGTTTAATGATTTGCATATGTTGAACCATCCTTGCATCACTGGGATGAATCTTATTCTAAGGAACATGTTTTAACATTATATGTCTCTTTCATGGCAATCAACCTTATAATCAATATGAACATGTAGTAATTTTGTCCTTCTAACCCTTTGTCTCATAATTTATTGCTAACTATATACTGTGCCATATAATGAAAGAAAAGTTAAAATTGAGGATCTAGAATATGTTATTTCTATCTGTGAATTCTGTGCCCAAAGAAAAGAAAGTTTTAAAACTGAAAGTCCAGATAGATGGTATTTTGAGGGGCACTAAATCTACTGGGTAAAATGACATAACTATATTAAACAGGTTCATGGAAGATATAGTTCATTTTTTACATACTTTAATATCAAAAAACATAAAGTTATTGATAAATATGATTTATAGTGTCTTTTATTTTCAATATTTCTTCAATCATCAATTTCAAGAAATTTTCTACAGTGCCAATGTCAGAAAGGTATTTCACTAGCTAATTAACAGTACCTTTTTTATGAATAACCTATTATTTCTTTCATTCTAGGATATTACAAAAATACTACAAATAGCCTAAGCACTACGTAGTTATGGAGGAGCAGGTTCTAAACTTGCTTAAAATATCAATAGAACAGAACCATAATATGTTACAGAAATTGAAAATAATAATCACTGATACCTCAATAAAGTGTTATTAAAATGACACATATACCAGAAAAACATTCCTGTAAAATATATATCCAGATTTTCAAGAACCCAGGGGAACATTGAAATACGAGAAGTGTATATGTTGAGATTATGAAGTTTTTTAAATAGCAAGTTCTTTTAATGATCTCATTGGATTAACTTTTAATATTAACAATATTGAGGCCTTCCATTCACAGTTCTTTTTGCTTTGATAAAGTCTGCTTGGAAAAGTTTATAGTTAAGTTGCTAAAAGTGCACACCATTTTAAAAGCTTCTGAGCCACGTTTTTAGATGATTAAAAATAGATGGGTTGGTGAAATATTGATAGGACCTTTTGGCTCACACAACTATTTCCCCAATGCTCACTCTTCCACTATCTTATGGAAGGTTTTCCAGTATTTTCAGGATTCCTCAGAGGAAATAACTTTGAGAAAGAGAAGTTTTGGAGAATGCTTTTAACTGACATGTATTTTTCACTAGTGAAATTGATCTTTCAACCCTTTTGTAAGATTTTTTTCATCAAGATATTTCTGTAGTTCTATAGCTTAGAAGTGTCCCTCTTATATTGTCTACTTATAAAAAATCACTCTTATCTCAATAGGAAATTAATAAAATGGATTTAAAAATTTTTTTTTAAATAATCCTTTATTTTTCCATGTTTTCTCTAGTCTCTCCTATTAGAATTACAATATGCCCTCTATGTCTAAAAATTAATTGGGGTACGCTTGACCATCTTCAAATCTAAACAATAAATAGACAAAATATAACTTCCGAAGTAAGAGCATGGCATTAGGAATCCAAAGATTCACAATTATTTGGAGTTGTTGCTTATGAGGATAACTTTGCCAATGCTCCCATCTGGTCATTTTCTCCAGCTACCTGTTGGATTCTCTTCGGAGAATTATGAGGAATCTTGTACAGAACAATGAGTGTCAAAATTGGCTCCAAACTTTCATTTCCTAAGATTTTGTTCTTTCAAATCACTTTAGCTGCTCAACTTTTACCTGCTAGTTGTATGAGGCTTCCAAATGATATTTCATGCCAAAATGTTTGGAAACCAAAGAGTAGGGTGAATATTGTTATCTGATTCACTTGTTCACGTTTTGTGACACAAGCAGCAGGAACTGTTATTGACATTATTCTATAATGAATTTGAGAGATATGTTTTAATCAATGATTAGTGTAGATTTAAAAAATATTATTAATGAAGTGGATACCACTGTATACCAAGTGTGAAACTCTAGTTTCACTTTGTTGACATTCATAACGTATCTATCAAATAATATCTATCAAATAATAGTTATAGAGCATGTATATGACAGGGGCTATGAAAAATGCTGTATTAAATGTGGTTAGGGCCGGGCGCGGTGGCTCACGCCTGTAATCCTAGCACTCTGGGAGGCCGAGGCGGGTGGATTGCTCAAGGTCAGGAGTTCGAGACCAGCCTGAGCGAGACCCCGTCTCTACTAAAAATAGAACGACATTATATGGACAACTAAAAATCTATATAGAAAAAATTAGCCGGGCATAGTGGCGCATGCCTGTAGTCCCAGCTACTCGGGAGGCTGAGGCAGTAGGATCGCTTAAGCCGAGGAGTCTGAGGTTGCTGTGAGCTAAGCTGACGCCACGGCACTCACTCTAGCCTGGGCAACAAAGTGAGACTCTGTCTCAACAAAAAAAAAAAAAATAAAAAAAAAAAAAAATAAAATAAAATAAATGTGGTTAGGACATTTTCTCATGTATAGATTTATTGATATAAAATTAGCAAAGACAATCTATGTTAATTATCTTCTGACTTAATCTATGCTAATAGTTAATATAGACTGTTAAAAATTCATATAAAATCTTAGTGTTAACTCTTATCTATACATTTTTAACATAAATTAAGCATATTGGATTAGTTTCAACACTTGTTCCTTTCTCTTTTCCTCTCTCTCTCTTTTCCTTCCTTCAGTCATTCAACAGGCATTTATCAAGTGCCTTTTATTTGTTTATGTAGGAAATACCTAATATACAATAAAAATGAGATGTTAATTCAGTCTAAATTTAAAACACAAATTGCTTACAATATGGCATAGATTGGTTAACAAAATCTGAGGCAAAAATGAAATATTTTGGGGGTTTCTACTTTAATAATTATATTACTTATATGCCCCCAAATAAGAGAACTAGGAATTCCAGAAATGTTATCTTTAACTAAAAATCATATCATAATCATCCTCTTTAAGGTTTATTGATTGCTTACTATTTATTAGGAATTGAGTTAAATGGTTAACATACATGTCCTTATTAAATATTCATGACAACTCTGTGAGTCACATACTAAAATACTCCTTATTTTACAAATTGAAGTAATGGAGGGAAAGATAGGAAAATCTCTTTTCAGGCTGAATAATATTCCATTGTATGTATGTACCACTTTTTCTTTATCCATTCATCTCTTGATGGACATTTAGGTTGTTTACATATCTTGGGTTTTGTAAATAGTGCTGCATTGAACATGGGAGAGCACATATTACTTTGAGATCCTTATTTTCATTCTTTTGTAAATCTATCCATAGATATATGCATATCTATCTCAAAAAGAATGGATAACACACACAGATGAAATTGATGAATTGTATGATAATTTAATTTTAATTTTTTGAAGAAATTGCATACTGTTTTTAATAGCAATTGCACCATTTTATATTTCCACCATCAGTGCACAAGTGTTCCCAATTTCTCAGCATCCTTGCTAATATTTTTTATAATAACAACCTTAGCAAATGTGAGATAATATCTCATTGTGGTTTTGATTTGCATTTCCCTGACAATTAATGATACAGAGCATTTTTTCTCATAACCTTTTGGCTATTTGTATACTGCCATATGTGACAATGTGGATGAATCTGGAGGACATTATGCTAAGTGACAAAGCCAGTCACAAAAAGACAAATACTATATGATTCCATTTGTATAAACTAATATCTAAAATAGAAACTCAGCAGAAACAGACTATAAATGGTGGTTACCAGGGATGGGAAGAGAGGAAAATGGGCAGTTGTTATTAAAATGGGTATAAAGTTTCAGTTATACAAGATGAGTAATTTCTAGAGATCTGCTGAACAACCTTATGCTTAACAGTACTGTATTGTATACTTAAGATTTTGTTAAGGGCAAATCTTATGTTAATTTTCTAATTAAAAAAAGAAAGAAAAAGGAAAAGAAAAAGAAGGAAGAGAAAAAAAAAAGAAAGGAAAAGAAAAGAAAAGAGAGAAAAGAAAAGATAAGAAGAAAAGAAAAGAAATAGCTGAGTACCTTTCCTGGTTTTTCTACATCATGTAAGTGGCATAGTGACTACTTAGGCAGTCTGAGATCAGGGTATATGTTCCAGAGACTGCATTATACTGCTTCATGTTTGGGTTAATACAGAAACTTCTACTTTCTCACCCATTTACTTAAGTACTTTCTGGTCTGTCTGAACTATTTCTTTGATCCTCTGTTGTGTATACTTTTAATGGAAATATGTTTTGCTTACTTTCAGGAGATGCACGTGTTTAACATGATAATGACTGCTTGATCCTTTAATCATAAAACTTCTTCAAAAGCCTCTTCCACTCCCCCTGTGAAATTTATAATTAAAATAAAACACAGAGCTGCTACGAAAATGGGTTATGATGGCACAATTTTTAAAAGTGACATTTTTCAAATTATTTTGGTAATCCCAGTTTTCTTTATGTTCAGAAAATGTAATCTTGGCTGGAGGCCAGTCTTTTCTTTTCAACAAAGTAAGACAAAGTTTTATCAAAAATATCTAAAATTGTATTTTACTTTTCTAAAGTATGTGTGATTTTGGCTTCTCCCATCCTTGATTGCTGATTTCTTGTAGTTTTAGATGGAAAATCCTCCTTCTATTTTACCCCTTTTTTTTCCTGTTTTATGGTCTCATATATTCTTGGCTTTTCTTTACTTTCAGAAAATAGTTTGTAAAGTGACACTTGGTCATATTTTTTCTCAGTATTTGCTGCTGGCTAACCCTGGGACCAGTGAGTGCCAAATTGCAACCTTGCACTCTTTTGGAGAAGGTATTCTGATTTAGTTATCTATACTCAGTGTTAAATAAACTATGTCCTTTTGCAACTCCGCGACACTCATAGTCCATGTATTATATTCTTCAGCACTAAAATATGGTCTCAGTTCTAACTGTTTTTATAGGAATGTTTATTTGTTTTGTTTCTCTGTAATTATTCTAAACTTTTTAAATGAGTAGCAAACACACTCATTAAGGTCAGTGTCTATGAGAAAGTGATGTTACACTTTGGTCTGCCAATTCTGTCTGTTTCTTTAGGTAACTTAGGCTCTACTTGCCTGACCCAGATGAGTTCTTTCATGGCTTTCGCCTCCCATGTCCATTTCTTTTCTGGGTTTGCATAAATGGGGTGTTTTATATGACCTTGGTGATGGAGGGGCTATGAGGTCCTCAGATTCATGGGGAGAGGTCTGATCCCTTGCTTGATTCTGGTGTGGACGGACAAGCCTGACCCACTAATTGGACGCTTGGCCACTTAGCTATGACTGGCACCACCTCTGGGCAAGGGTTGCAGAATGCTGAGATTGGAGAACTTTTCTTTTTCAGTGAAGGCCTTGTCACCTCCCCTGCTGATTTCAGCCCCATCTCGGCCACTTAGTCTTTACGATACGGATGCCCTCAGACAAGGACGCCAGTCTGCAGTCTTCTCCTCAGAGGCAGAGTGGGTCTTGTGGAGCTATTTCCCCCACCCCCATGTGAAATGTGAAATAGGCAACCCCTTAACTTTTACATTTTTTAAATGTATGTATAATTTTAAAAATTTGATGGTTTTCTATGAAAATACTATATTTTAGCAAACTTAAGATGAATAAATGTTTCTGAAGGACCATTATTTCAAATAAGTAAATGTTTTAAGTTTTATAATTAAAATTAGCTACAAAGGTCACATGAATTAAGGAGTAAAAAAATCACATTATATGGACAATTAAAATTATAGACTTGTTGAGAAAATCCAGGTTCTTTTTTAAAATTAGGATTACCTGTTTTCTTTTCTGCATTGGAAAACACTAGAATGTAATGGATGAGCACTGTTTCTTCATGAACTAAAATTCTAACTATCCATTTAATAGCTGTATGATCTTGAGAATGTTGCTTAAAATCTCTAGTCTCTGCTTCCTTGCCAAAAAAAAAAAAAAAAAAAAGAGTATGTTGACAGTACATACCTCGTCGGGTAATTTAGAAGAAAAAGGAAAATAATTTCTTACAATAGCAATTGGTACTTAATAATACTCAATAAAAAATTATCCTATGCATTCCTGTATTACTGATATATAGTATTAAATCCATTATTTCTAATCTTCAAAACTCACATTTACAAATAAAATCCATTGTTTATTCTATGACAAACTGTTATTAATATTATTTCATCAGTGGTTTTACATACCATTTCTCTCATCAGGGAGAAAATTTATTTAACAGAAGTCAATATAAACTCATATAAATTTCTGAAAGTATTTTATCTTAATCCATACTCTCTGTCTCATGCCATATCCATGAAAATATAATGAAGTCTTATTTCATGCCTTGCCAAGAGTCTAAAAGGAGAAAAGTAGATTATGAAATCAACAGTTTAGAGTATGCACATTGTCTTCCGTCTTCACCATCGCAGCCCAGTACCAGCCACTCTTGGTGCCAGCGCCATCCCTTCCTAAGGTCTACCTCAGCCCATTTTAGCCCCTCTTCTAAACTGTCCTACATATTTCAGTCACAGTGATTACTTTAAAACAGCAAATTTGGTCTTATTTGCACTTTGCTTTGAACCCGAATAGGGCTTCCTGTTGCCTTGAATGCAGATAAAACCTCCTAATGTGAAAGAATGAGTCTAACATGGTTTGTTTGGTCTCTCTCCGGCTGTCACATTACACACTCACTTCTATAGCTCCACTGCAGTCTGTCAGTCCCTCAGTATTTCAGTACCCTTTCCTGGGACAGATATTTTACACTACCTGTTTTTTTTCCCCTCTCTCCTCTTCACCTGTTTAACTTCTATTTAACTCTTATTTATCCTTTGTCTATCAGTCTAAATATCACTTACAAAATGAGGTATTATTTGACCCACATAGATGGATCAAATTTCTTTCTCTTAGAACTATAGGTTGCTTATTTTGGAAAGCTTACACAAATACAATTTTTCATTTCTTTGGTAATCACATGATGGCTATCTTTCTACCTTCACTGGATTATGAACCTTTTGAAGGCAAAAGCCATGTCTCTTTATAATTTGCATTTTCAACCATGCACCTGGCAAGAAGGCAAACTAAAAACAGTAGTCAATTACCAGTCTCACCTTACTCATATTCTTAGTAGTATTTGACACCATCTTCCTGAAATAATGACCTTGTAACCCAAAACATCACATCCTTCTGGATTTCTTCCTACCTTTTTGAGAGTTCCTTCTCATATTCAAGCTAAATTCTCCTCCTCAAATCTGTAAAATTTAAACCTCTAAAATTCAATATTCATCCAATTTATGTCCTCCTCTCTTTACATTCATTACCTGAGGATTTTATCATTTTTTTTTATTTCAGCTTATTATGAGGGTACAAAAGTTCAGGTTATATATATTGCCCATGCCCCCCCATCACCCCGAGTCAGAGCTTCAAGCGTGTCCATTCCCCAGATAGTGCACATCACACTCATCATGTAGGTGTGCACCCATCCCCTCCCCCCACCCCCATGCCCCGAAGTCAGAACATTCAAGCGTGACCATTCCCCAGACAGTGCGCAACACACTCATCATGTAGGTATACACCCATCCCCTCCCCTCACCCCCCACATCTGTCTGATACCCAGTTGGTGTTATTCCCAAATGTTCACTTAGGTGATGATCAGGGAAACGAATTTGCTGGTGAGTACACGTGGTGCTTATTTTTCCATTCTTGGGATACTTCACTTAATAGAATGGGTTCCAGCTCTATCCAGGAGAACAAAAGGGATTCTATATCACTGTTATTTCTTATAGCTGAATAATACTCCATGGTATACATATACCACAATTTACTAATCCACTCATGAATTGATGGGCATTTGGGTTGTTTCCACATCTTTGCCATTGTGAATTGTGCTGCTATAAACATTCGGGTACAGGTGTCTTTGTCATAAAATGACTTTTGTTCTTTTGGGTAGATGCCAATAATGTGATTGCTGGATCGAATGGTAGGTCTACTTGAATCTGTTTAAGGTATCTCCATATTGCTTTCCACAGGGGTTGTACTAGTTTGCAGTCCCACCAGCAGTTTATGAGTGTTCCTGTCTCTTTGCATCCACGCCAACATGTATTGTTTTGGGACTTTTTGATAAAGGCCATTCTCACTGGAATTAAGTGATATCTCATTGTGATTTTGATTTGCATTTCCCTGATGATCAGAGATGTTGAGCATTTTTTCATATGTTGTTAGCCATTCTTATATCTTCTTTTGATCCTTTTCTTGGGGTAGCGCTACTGTCCAATGAACTAGTAGTGAGGACAGTACTGCTAATGCCTACACAACACGCCCACATCAACTAGAGCAATAAGATTTTATCATTTTTAATGCTTTAAAAGGGAGATATATATGCGTATGCACATGTATAAATACACATATATATTAACAGTAAAATGTACATTCCTAATTTCAACCTCAATGAGTTTGAGTATTTTACATTGCCTATTCAATACCTCTTGTTAAAAACCTCCTATGTTCCAAAGAATTTCCTTGATATTAAATAAAACCTCATATGCATTTCAAACTTCATGAACAAAAACCAAATCCCCAATTTTTCAAAAATCTGATTCACTTCTAGCTTCTCACAACACCATAATCAAGAACATAAATTCTTGCTGAATATATTGAATAGTATCCTAAGAAGCTGAATAGAAGTAGTGACAGTGGGCACTCTTGTCTTGTTCTAGTTCTTAGGGAGAATGCCTTCAATTTTTCTTCTTTCAGTATGATTTTGGCTGTGGGATTGTCAAATATAGCTATTATACTTCTGAGGTATGCTCTTTCCATGCCTAGTTTGTTGAGTGTTTTTATCATGAAAGGGTGCTGGATTTTGTTGAATGCTTTTTCTGCATGTATTGAGATGATCATATGGTTTTTGTTTTTGTTTCTGTTTATGTGGTGAAGCATGCTTATTGATTTGCATATCTTGAACCATCCTTTCTTCCCTGGAATAAAACTCACTTGACCCTGGTGAATTATCCTTTTGATGTGCTGTTTAATTCAGTTTGCTAGTATCTTGTTGAGGATTTTTGCATCTATGTTTATAATGAATATTGGTCTATAGTTTTCTTTCTTTTTTTAAAGATTAATATGATATTTTTTATTTGAGTTCAGAATATTATGGGGGTACAAGCACTTTGGTTACATATATTCCCTTTGCACCACCCTGTGGTATGTAGTTTTCTTTTTGGTCATGCTCTTTCCCAGCATTGGTTCAAGGTGATACGAGGTTTACAATGAGTGAGGGAGGATTCCTCCTTCTCAATATTATGGAATAATTTCTGTAGGATAGTTGCCATTTTTTCTTTGTAGGTCTGGTAGAATTCAGTTATGAATCCATCTGATTTGGGGATTTATTTTTGTTGGGAGAATTTCTATAACTGATTCAATCTTGCTGCTCATTATTGGTCTGTTCAGGATTTCTGTTTCTTCCTGATTCAGGTTTGGGAGATTGTGTGTTTACAGGGATTTATCCATTTCCTCTTAGTTTCCTAGTTTGTGTGAGTAGAGGTTTTTATAGCATTCACAGATGATATTTTGTATTTCTGTGGTATCAGTTGTAATTTGTCCTTTTTCATTTTTCATTGAGCCCATTTGAATCCTTTGTCTTCTATTTCTGGTTAATCTGGTTAGTGGTCTATTAATTTTGTTTATCCTGTTGAAGAACCAACTTTTCATTTCATTGATACTTTGTATTTTTGTGTGTGTGTGTGTGGTTTCCATTTCATTTAGTTCTGCTCTGAGCTTTGTTATATCTTTTCATCTGCTGGCTTTGGGTTTGATTTTAGGTTCTTTTTCTAGTTTCTTGAGATGTGACATTAGGTTGTTAAGCTGTAGTGTTTCTATCTTTTTGATCTAGGCACTTAACGCTATGAACTATCCTTGTAGGACTGCTTTTTCTGTATCCCATATATTTTGAAAACTTGTAACCCTTTGAAATTCAGTTCAAGGAATATTTTGATTTCATCTTAATTTCATCATTGACCCAAGGATCATTCAGCACTAGGTTATTTCATTTCCATGACTTTTTTTTGTAGATTTGAATGTTTCTCTTAGAATTTAATTCTAATTTTATTCCATTCTTGTCTGAGAAAATACATAGTGTAATTTCAAGTTTTTGAATTTGCAGAGACTTGTTTTGTGGCCTATGATATGACCAATCATGGAAAATATCCCATATGCTGATGAGAATGTATATTCTGTAGTTTTTGAATAGAATGCTCAGTAAATTTCTGTTAGTTCCGTTTGTTCTAGAGTACCATTTAATTCCAGTGTTTCTTTTATTTTCTGCCTTGATGATCTGCCCCTTTATGTGAGTTGCATGTTGAAGTCCCTAGAAATTATGATGCCACTGCTTATGTCTTTGCTTAGATCTAGTAGAATTTGCTTTATGAATTTGGGACTTCCTGTATTAGGGTCATATACATTTAGAATCATTACATCTTCTGCTTGAATTCTTCTTTTACCATTATATAATAACTATCTTTTCTTAATTACCATAAAAATGTCATTGAATGGGCTCAGGAGTAAAATGGAGATGAGTGAGAAAAGAGTAAACTTGAAAATGGACCAATAGAAATTATTCAGTCTGAAGAATGGAGAGAAAAAATAATTGAAAAAATAAATAAATAAACAGAGCCTCAGAGAACTCTGCAACCATATCAAAAAGTACAACTTTTGTGTCATTGACATCCTACATGACACAAGAAAGATACTGATGCATGAAAGATATTTGAAGATATTATATTGGAAGACAATTTTTTCATGGCTCTTTCATGTTTCTGCTCATTTATGAGCATAGATACTGATGACCTTTGCTCTGGATTAAATTTTAAAGGATGTTATATAGTGATAATCCTTGGAATAAATAGGTAATGTTTGCCTCCAGAGCAGATGGCAGTTTGTTTCTGTTCAGTATAATAAACACAGTGTTTCATCTGGGAGTTCCCTAAACTCAAGACTCTTTAGCTGTGATGCAAATTTACTACCTTCACAGCTTTTCCTTGTTCTGCTGTTTATCACCCCTGTGAGACTTGAGGGCTGAGTGTAACTGGTGTGAACATGAAGCTTATGCTGCTTGCTCTGCCATGAATAATAAAGAGCTTTTTCTCTGACCTAGGCAGCTATGTCTTCTGCCAACATAAATGAACAATGGCAGGCTCACGTGTTATCTTGCAAGTAGGATAAAATATCAGAATATTTACGGTTATTGACAAATTTTGTTGCTGAGGATGTGTTGCTGACAGAGACATGAGTTTGTAGAAGGACAGAACAAGAGCTGCCTCAGGTAAGGTTAGAGAATATGAGAAGACTGGCAGTAAATGTTCTGGACTAGGTAGTGGACGGCAGGGTAGGTAAGAGTACTTCACTGTCTTACCTGTCAATGAATACTTAGAGGCTGAACAGCAAGTAGTAGGATTGGAACAAGCAGCCCAAATAGTGCTTTGGTTCTTACTCTCCTCTGGGTGAGAGAAAGAATACATGTTATTATGACAATAAGAAGGCAAACCCCACAGCCCTAGCTGAATGGCAATGTAGAGGTAGCTGCTTAGTCAGCGAGTCCCCATAGCGGAAATAAATGGTGTCAGAAAGGACAATATGGAGCTCTGAGAAAATGGAAAGTATTAGAAGTTCAATTGTTTGAGCTACAAGCAATCTCTGAGCTATTTCAAACTGAAGTGAAACTAAATGTGCCTTACCATTCTCTCTCCAAAGTGGACTGAAAACCATATATGCTCATTTGAATATTCTGGGGTACTTTAGGTGGAGGAGAGTCTGATATCTTTATTGCTCTCTTGGATACAGTTGCCCAATTCACCATCCTATTTGGTTCCAACTGGTAAAGTGGCATCCGATTTCAACTTAGGGCATTCGGCAGAAGTTACAGTGGGGGAGGGAAGCCAATGTAACCTTGTGGGTGTGGTCCTTTGGGCCCATTAACTTATTGCTATTATTACTTTTATAGATGAATGTATAATAAGTGATGTTTACATACAGATACTTTTATGTACAGGTACTGATGTTGATAATACAGGCACTTTTCCATGCTGCAAGTGCCAGAGGGAATTCAGAGGGATTCAAAAGAGCTGCACAAAGACAGATTCTAGTGGGACAAACTGCTTTTTCATTTTCTATCAGTGGGTGGGTAAAGGTTTAGTACAAGTGGCTCTGTCCTGTGACTTCCAGATCTTTCATATATAGCTGATACCTTGTGGATTGGCATATCAGATATCACAGTCTCAACTGTTCTGGCTGTGACATTATTAAATCTCTGCCATCAGGGGTGGATGGTAACTCTAAGAAAACAAATGGGCCTTATTACCAAGTAAACATTTTTGGGACAATGTGGGATCCAAAAAGTTCAATCCTTCCAACATTTGAGGCAAAACTGTTCTCTTTTCAGGCTTCTATAATAAAGAAAGAAGGATGAACACCTAATTGGACCATTTGGTTATTGGAGACAGTATGTTGTGCCTCATTTGGGTGTTCTACTTGGTCCTTTATATCAGCTAACCTATGTATCACTATTCTTCAAGTTGTACCCAAATCAACTGGAAACTGTTCAGCAAGCTGGGCCATACTCATTAGCTTTGGGCATTGTAATCCCAATGACAACCTTGAGCTGCAGATCTCTAATGGGTTTGACTATGGATTTTGCTGATTGTATTCTCTGGCAAAGAGAAGCTTCTGAAAGTTCCCTTTGAGATTTTAGACTCCTTGCTTCCCTGACATGTCCACCAAATATACTTCTGAAAAGCAATTGAGAAAACCCTTTGCTGTTATACTGTTGTCAAAACTGAACACCTGACCTAGGGAGGCCTTTTGATTCTCTGTTCTTATATTCCCATTTTGGAGTGGCTCAACTTGGACTTGATAGTTAACAAGGAGAGAGAAGCCTCACTTGACAAATGGAAGTGGTATGTTAAAAAACAGTTGGTCTAGCGCAGAAGCACTTACCTGTTCATGGTAAAATGACGGCTATTCGTTAAAGCAAATATTCTCCACTCTACTGCCTTATGCAAATTTATTGACTCAATGTGCCCATGATTCTCACAGGTTCCTCCTAATGCCTGGGCTTGGTTCACTGATGATTCTGCTGAGCAGAAGCCACATGGTCTGTACTGAACTGCTGTGCCTGTTCAGCCTCTGCATCAGCAATGTAAAACTGAAAACAGATGTGGTCACTCTCGCTCAGCGGGCAGAACTAAGACCACTCTCATAACTATGAGCAACGCACCTAACCTTAATGAATCTTGTTACATGTTTATTATCTGTCAGGCTGTTGTCAGTAGACTGGTGCTTGATCTGCCCCTGGGGAAACTGTAGCCTGGCAAATCAAAGACCACTTTCTTTGAAATCATAAACTGTAGAAACAAATTGCAGTTGATGATGGAGACTTTTGGGTCTCTCCTGTGGATGCTCACTTCAGCGCATAGCTAGTCTACAAGGATTGCACTCAGAAAATTAACACATCTAATCACACAATAATTTTGTGAAAAAGTATTTTGCTTCCCAACTTAAGCAAACGGGAGGGGCAGGAGAAAGAGAAAGTGAAGTCCATGAGATAAACCCATAGTTAAAAATTTGTAAATCCTGAAAACATGAATTAAAGATTCTTAGATAACACCTGAACCTTCCAGCAAAAGGGAAATTGATACTAATTTGTATGTTACATATCTAAGAAGTCCTCTTTATTTTGAGATCCAAATGATTATTGTGATAACAAAAGCAGACAAATAGACATTAGTTCTGTGCTATTCCAAATTGTGTGGATTTTTATTTTTATTTGATTCTGCATTATCTTGATGACACTTTAATATTATAATTATTATATGTAAAGTTTTCTTTGTGAGGCTGGGAAAAGAAATATAATAGCATGTTTTATAGGTATTTGCTTTAGCAGCATTCAAGTTTATATTTTAAAAAATGGTCATCTAAATATAATCAACATATGTAATGGAATTTTACTATAAAAATTGACTTTTAGAAATCACAGTTTCAAACACAACAAAAATCAGCATGTTTATTTACATGAGAAATATTAAACTAGTGTGTTATACATAATATTCTCATTTGGCGAAATGCTACTTTTATGAACAGTCACGGATTGTATAATTTATTGTCATAATAGCCAGTATTAATATTTAGTTAGAGCTTTAATAATACTATGTCTTGGATCCAAGAGTGAATTTTCGATGATGAGACATCTATACCCATCCATGTGCTAAATGAATTGGAATAGAGATTGTTGTAAATCAGGCTCCTGAGCACATGTCTTAAAAAATTCAGAAAAAGAAAGAGGAGAAACACAGAAGGATCTTAAATTTTAGCTCCACATATTCTGCAAGCATCAAATTATCAAATTTGCACTTTATCTTCTCGACGTCTTCATTCAAAAGTTCTTGAGCAGTCTTTGTTTTTTGAAATTATACTAATTTGGGGGTTTAAAAAATTTTTATTTTTAATTATTATGGGTACATAATAGTTGTATGTATTTTACACTGCTGTCTAACTCTCTCTGTGTGCCTCTTCCAAAGCAAGGATCTGTTACACATTTCAGAAATGGACTGAGCTGCTATGCCAATGTTCATTTCACTTTACTTTGCATTTAAGAGCACTTGCCATTAACGCTGCGAGAATATCCTTCAACTTCTTTTCCTCCCCTTATCTAATGATACACATGTGATTTTTCTTTCTAATGTATTTCACTATCTGTATTCATCATTTGCTATTTCAGAACATAACTATTGTTATTTTATCATCTTTTATCTAATTACCGTGAACTCTAAACTGAATTATAGCCAGAGATGAATTATTCAAAATAATTTTTATATATATTTAATATAGGTATACATGGATGTATGTGTATAAAAATATTGTACATATCCATGTCTACATGGCATATCCTATATTTATACGACAGTGAAAAGATGTTGATTAAGAGTGAACGAAAAATTTGGGACTTATTCTATTTTCTGAAAATACATTTTGATGTCTTTTATTTTTTCTAGAACTATCACTTGAAAAATTATCTGTACTTCTTAGAGTTTTCTTTTGTGGAAAGTTTGGAAGTACAAATTCAAATTCTTTAATAGAATCTTCTACAAGATTCTACAGTAATGTTCTTGTATCTTTCGAGAAATTGATACAATTCATGTAATTGTCAAATGTGTGGTTATAACATTCTTTGTATCCTTTAATGTTTGAAGTATCTCTCCACGTAATTTCTCCTCCCCTAAGGATAGATTACCATAGGTACTAAGTGCAAGGTCCATGGTTGGCAAAGGAGGCATAAGCCAGGCCTTATGTGCCTGTTCCAAAATTTGGCTTGCCTCAGCATTTTTTTTTTAAAGAGAAAGGGTCTCACTATGTTACCCAGTCTGATCTTGAGCTCCTGAACTCAAGGAATTCTCCTGCCTCAGCCTCCCGAGTATCTGGACCTACAGGCACGCACCACTGTGCCCAGCTTAGCTCAGCATTCTTGCCTCTGCTACACGCAAACTAACTCTTAGGACTACTCAGCGAAGGTTCTAGAGAACAGGCAGGTTTCCTGTCCTTCCCCAGCAATCAACCTTTGCCTTGAATTAGTGGAGAGTTTTAGACACAAGCAGGTATCCTGTTCTCTTCAGAAATGTGGCATACCTTACATTTTATAAGTGCAGAAATCTTGGGGTCAGCATGTTTTCTGACCTGTCTCTGGTGGTAGGTAGCTCTTGCCTAGCATCAAGCAGCATGTTGGACAGGTGAGTTGGTACTCTCCACCTCCACCTCATTCCCCCTATCAGCCAACCTCTGCTTGATATCAGTGCAGGTCAAGGCCATAGATGAATTTCCTAGCCCAACCTCAGGGGCAGTAAACATTTGCCTGGCATCAGGGGAAGATCCAGGTGTAAGAGTTTCTGTCCTTCCTCTGGCAGCATGCAGACTTTGTCTCATATCATAGTAAGGTTTGTAAATTTTTGCCTCTCCCCAAGGTCAGCTGACAATAATCTTGTACTCATGTGGGGCCCATAGTGTGATTGATATTCTCAATGTTATACTAATCTACCCTCAAACCTAAAAGATCCTGCACATGTGCAAAACTGAAGAAGGAAGGATCTCTCAAGCTTCCTGCCTTGGCCCTAGTCTTTATTGTGATTGCCTGGAACAGGTCCATGGAAAATATCTGGCAAATGTGAGCAAATTCCATTGTGTCTACAGCTACCTGAGAGTAAACTGTCACACTAACTAACATGTTCTTTAAGAGATTTTTGAAAATGTAACTATCTTCATATTCATTTTAAAGATGGATACTGCAAATAGACAACCTACAGGAGAAAATATTTGCATGCTATATATCCCATAAAGGGCTGATAACTAGAATTCATAAAGAACTCAAGCAAATCAGCAAGAAAAAATCAAACAACCCCATTAAAAAGTGGGCAAAAGATATGGACAGAAACTTTTCAAAAGAAGACAGACTAATGACCAAGAAACATATGAAAAAATGCTCAGCATCTCTAATCATCAGGGAAATGCAAATCAAAACCACAATGAGATAGCACTTAACTCCAGTGAGAATAGCTTATATCAAAACTCCCAAAACAACAGATATTGCCATGGATGCAGAGAGATAGAGACACTCATACACTGCTGGTGGAACTGCAAACTAGTGCAACCTCTACGGAAACTTGTATGACAATATATCAAAGAACTAAAAGTAGAACTACCATTTGATCCAGCAATCGTATTTTCAAATTTCAAATTAAAATTGATCATTGCTGATATAAAGAAATAAAATAGATTTTTATGATGTTGATCCCTGTATCCTGTGAGAACTTACCTATTCCAGTAGTTGTTTTGTTTGTTTTTTTTTGCTGGGTTCTGTAGGGTTTTGGCTGTAATTTGTAAATAAAGACATATTTACTTCCTTCTTTCAAATTGTTATTTTATTTCTTTGTCTTATCTTATTGAAATGGTTTATGTCTCAATATAATGTTAAAGAGAATTGAGTTAAGGGAAACATTCTTGCCTTTGTTCCCAATCTCAGGAGGGGTGAAATACTGTCTTTTACCATTAAGCATGGCAGTAACTATAGCTATGTACACAGAATGAGTTGGAAAATGTTTTTGTTTCTTCAAATTTCTGGAGAAGTTTGTGGAGGTTGTTTTATTTCTTCCTTGAACGGTTTTTAAGAATTCACCAGTGAAGCCTTCTAAATCATTTTGGTAATTTGATCCTGGAGTTTTCTTTATGGGAAGGGTATAATTATGTATTTAATTTATTTAGCAGGTAAAGGGGTATTCAGCTAGTGTGTTTATTCTTGAGTAATTTTTTTATTTCTAAGAATTTAAAATTTTCATCTAAACTGCCAAAAATTTTGCATGTTGCCCACAGTAATCTCTTTTATTTTTAGTGTCTGAAAGATCTGTAATGACATCCCTTTTTTTCCTTCCTAATATAGGTAATATATCTTTTTTCATTGTTTCATGATATATCTAGCTAAAGGTTTATCAATGTAAAGTGCTAACTTTTGTATTCATTTATTTCTCCATCTGTCACTGCCTTTTTAAATATGTTATTGATTATTCAATGCATGAAATTAATGTCTTATCTTTCTTATGTCTTTCCTTCTGCCTGTTTTATGTTTTGAATCTGTAGATTGCTTGGTAGTATGGACATTAATGTTTATACTTGTTAATCATTACATTTTTAATCTCAGGATTAGTGAAATTTTAGAAATATCTTAATTATAAATTGTGAAGAAATTTGTGCATATGTACCCTTCCATTATACTTGCTCATCTCATCTTCTGAGCACTTTCTCTTGGAGCATTTCATTTCATGTCCTGTGCTACTCCATTCCACTGGGGTGTGAGGGGGATCTCTCTGTAGCTTGCTATGAAAGCCTTTTATAAAAATAGCTTAGTTGTATGCTGACTTAGCATTTATTAATATTTGTTCAATTTCTATGATTACCAGCTGTAAAGCTGTTTGCCACCTAACTTTGTTCAAATTGGTGTGGTTCTTCCTTAGCCTCATTACAACTTTCGTTATGCATATAGATTCTCTTGGACTAACCATACTAGGCCTCACTCTCCTAGTAAGGGAATCTAGGATAAGCCATTTAATAGACTCAATCTGTTTCTGTGCTCTGTACATCTTTAGAGATTCATGTCTGGTGTGGCTCTTATCCCTTTATGTTGTCCAAATTTTCTTATATTCTTCAGCTATTCTAAATAGCTCTGGTTTAGGATGTGACTGTTTTCTAATTAATTGAAGATAATTGTTTCTCTTAATTTATTTTGTTATTTGGATTGATTTTTACAAAGAAATTGTCATATATAAGACTTTATTTTATTTTCCTCCACCATCTCCTGTCAATTTATTATAATGTATAGTGTGTTTCAATTTGATTTCTTTTTGGCCTTGAGTTTGGGATTTATTTTATACTTTGAGTTTGAGCTGTTATCCTCAACTGTGATAACTTATGAATGGAAATGTTACTACCATATGAGTTGAGTCCATTGATCTATGACTATAATATATTAATTTATGTATTCACTTTTTCATATGTGACAGATGCATTATGGATCATTCTCATTTTGATGTTTAATATGTCATAATTTTTCATTGAATAATAAATGATGTATATTCATATGTTATTAATTACCTACAATTGTTTAATTTATTTCTTCTAAGCAACTGAGGAAAAGTGTTAAATGGAAACTCATTATTCAGAATAACAGTGCATATCTATGACATTTATAATTAATTTCCAACCTTTCCATTTCTGTTTTCTTTCTTAATACATAGCACTTTCAGTGAACAGTCTAAAAGTCTGTTAAAATCTTGAAGTTTTACATAGATTTCAATTCTCACACATTGTTTCATCACATTCAAATAGATTTTTTATAATCTTCCACTCAAGCAGTAAAAGCAGTATATTCTATGCTTCTATTTATGAATAGAATTTAATGTAATCTCTAGATAATTTTTCATATGGTTTTATTATTATATCCTTAAACATGAACAGTCTTTTACAAAAATTTTCTGCCAAAGACCTCATACACAATGAGTCCTGATCAATTTCAATAGTAGCAAGCAATGAGCTTTCTGAAGCAATGCTTAGTCTGCATTTTAATAGTAATGACTTTTATGAAAACAATTATAATGAGGGGTTACTCTGAAGAATAAGGAGGTAAAAGTAAGAAATCTGTGAATCCCAAATAGAAGACACTAAAAAATGATTTGAAATGAATATAAAAGAGAAACAGAGATATTGAAGAAAATGAGTAACAAACTTGAATGAGTATACCATATTTAGGCTAATAAGACCAGAAATACAAAGATATGACTTTACTGTGAACAAAGGATAACAAATTAGTTAAAGATGTAATTTAACAATAAATGTTTTATGTGATCTTCTCTGGAGTCTTTGCTCCAGCTATTCCTCCCACCTTGAAATATCCTTTTATCTGCACTGCTCTGACTCTTAGCCATTCCTCTAGGTCTTACTAAAATACTTTATCATTTGAAAATTCTTTCCAGAAACGAGTCATTACTTCCTTCTCTTTAAATATCCTGCAGTATATTGATTTTTCTATGTTTGGTCTTCTCAACTAGGTTTCAAGACCTTTTATTGGCAAGTTCATAAATTATATGTCTTTCTATCTTCCACCAGATCATTTGTAGAGTAAACACATAATAATATTAATTATAATAACTAGCTTTTATTAAACTCTTGTTACATGCCAAGGAATAATGAACAAAAATTTAATTGATTGTTATAAAAGAATGATGTGAAAGGGCAATTACTTTCTGAAATGGACAATAAAAATTAAACACTTGGATCACATCCAGGAGTTGCTAGTTAGATTTCTATGGATACAGCATGTATGCTTATGCAAACTAACGGACAAGATTTAATGGAAAATATGATCCTCACCCCTATGTTTCTATTTTGGCTGAATTAATTGACTCACATATTTCTACAGCCTCTACATATTCATATTCACCAGCTGTCTATCATCTACCCCGAACTTGGATCAGAAAATTTCAACCTTATACATCACAGACAGAGAATCTAAAATTTAATTAAAATTGCCTTGCCAGTACTCCTTAGTTTGAGCTTCACCACATCCTCTTCTCTTTTGTGCTCTGGCCCCTCTGTTTTATGCTAGTAATTGAGGAATCTCTTCCATCTTATTGCACAGCTACAACAACAACTTTCATTAGTGAGAAATCTGTACAGACATTTTGTTCACCAGAGACCCCAATGATTCTGTGTCTTCAGATATGTACATACTTTTAAGGAATTTACTTTTTCTCATCTGACATCCATGCTTATGCATGTAGAGTACGCCTAAAGACCACAGGTCTGAAGTGAGGTGTTAGAGGCAAAGGCAGTGTGGATGATGAGCAGTTGCTGTAAATGAATGTGTAGAAGCTGCTTGACTCGTAGTGGGTCTTAGCTCATTGAAGTTAACTTACCTTGGTCAGATGAGCAGAATAAAGGGAAACAATTTAGAACTTTTTCTACATTAATTAATCTAGTCTATGTTTTACTGTGCACAAATGCTGTGTTTCCTTACTGTGCACTGCTGTGTTTTGAGTGCGTGAAACAAAATTACTTTTCCCCCCATAAAGAAACAGTGTTGAAATCCAACATTCTCACTCTTGGAAAAGATTGGACTAGTGTAGTCTGTCCAGACTATTTCCAAGTGCTCAGACTAGTTCCAGATACATGCTGTCACAAATAAAAAAGATTATAGAAAATATTTTACAGGAAACATTGTTACATTTGTTTTGACATCCTATGCTTCTAATTACAAGCCAGGATTCCATATTACCCATTTATTTGCCTTGTTTTATAGAAGTAATAAGATTTGTACACAATTGCATATCAATTTTATAGCAGATACAGCTATAGTTACTAGAGACAAAAAGATTAATAAAATCCATGTACTGAAGAAATGTACAATATAATGAAAGAGACAGATATGCAAGCTATTAATAATACGTCATAGTAATAAATGTTTTTTTACTGGTAAGCATTGTGTATTTAATTGAAAGATACAAAAATAAATCAAGTGAAACATCAAATATGAAATATTTCAATTATCATTTTTAGACACTTTTCTCTATATTAGAAGAATAATGTGGCAGATGTTATTTTGTGTCTGATGTTCAAGAATTGTAGACTTGAATGTCTTCTGTGCAGATTTTTCTGATAGAAGTGAAGTCTAAGGTATACTTTCCTTAATATTTTGCTATTAAATGTAATTATGACAAAATTTAATGACTATTGACTCAATAATTATGATTTCTGTTTGAAAACTACCAGCCTCTTTAGTGAATTTACAATATTAAATAAATGTAACAGATACAAAGAGTATTCATTTCATGATGTTGCCAGGTCCTAAGACATATTATTGGGTTATAGCCATATTAATTCAACTTTTGAATGACATGTAGTATTAAATACTTTAATATTATATTGCCATTTTTTTTTAGCTGAGTACCTGGAGAATTAGTTAATGTATTAGTGAATAATTGGATACTATCCCAGAACACTTCAGAGGTAACATTGTAACTAAAATATCAACATGGAAACTTTGATAATTAAAGTTTAGTGCCAAATTCCACAGTAATTACCAGTTTTCAGATGCTTGTCATTTTCAAATACTTAATTTTCTCATGACTGGCACCCATTTTGAAATACTATGTGGCCTAAAATGCTTATTCTGAAAAATACAAATAGCATATTTGGGAGATATATTCACTTTAATTATATTGGAACTGCTGATTGATTATTATGATCGCTGTGTAAAATTTTGGCCTAACTTATTTCTAAGCTATAAGTAACTGCTGATTCTCAGGTTTCCACATCTTGATTCATACAAATTAGGGACAAGAATGCAATCACAAAATATTGACACTCTGAGCTCCTGCCTCTTTGAGTGTTAATCTTTTACAGATTTTTTTTTTTTTCCTTCTTACAGAAAATTTCTCTTCCTCCCCTTAGGTGTGAATGATTGCCTGGTTCTCTTGCCACTGGCACCTGTCAGGTATGGAAAAGACACGCACACTCTGTGTCTCTCCATCTCCTCAGCCCCTGTCCACAGCCCACTGCAAGTGTTCCACTAATTCAGAAGTTCTTAAAAGCTTCCATCATGGTCCTTACAGATGTGAAGAAAAGACCTGAAAGACCACTTAGAAACCACATGCTCTGGCATTGTAAATTTTAAAAAATAAACAAAACAAAACACCTTGAAAGCATTTATTTACGTTAGTCAATGCCAAATTTAAGTACACTTTGATAGGTTAGGGTTAAAATCTTGGCTCCAACACTTGTGTGACTTTGGGCAAGTTACTTGACCTTTCTGTGCCTCACTTCCTCATTGGAGAAACTTGTGCTAATGAAAGTACCTACTTCATTGCATTTGTGTGAAGGTTAAATTGATCAACAAATAAACATTTTTTTAGAACAAAGAAGGAAAACATGTATTTAATATTTTTAGTAGTTATGTAGTAAATATAATAAGTGACTACTAAATACCTCTTTAGACCTATGTACAAAAATGAACCTATAAGGATGCATAACATTTATCCACAAAAATGAAGGAGAAAATACTTATATTTTTTGCCCATTATTGCCTAACAAACAGTCCTTACAACCCACCTTTAGGCTGTGTACATTTATTTTTAAGAATATCTGCTATAGGTCCATTACACGTGACTGATGTTCTTGAGGAGCCACAAGGGCTACGGCTTCTGGTGGTAAATCTAGAGATTTGCTGATGAGCAGAGGAACCCCACAGAAGCTGTGGGTGCCACGGCTAGTTAGTCAGGGACTTTACAGTGCATACCCTCAAAAGTCTGCAGGAACACAGGAATTATAGAGATTTCTGCATGTACTCTTGGTCTGGGGTACACCTCCTCTGGTATTTTCATAGATTAATATAGATCTATAGATGTACATCTATAATGTATTTATCCAGGTATCTATATATAAATCATTATGTTAAGGAAAATAAAGCAGAATGCTGTGATAGAGATTGGCTAGGGGGTGCTAATTGGGTGGCTGAGGACGGCTTCTTTGAGGAGGTGACATTGAACAGAAAACTGTATATTTAGAAAGATCCAGCCATACAAGGACCTGGTAAATGAATATTTTAGACACAGGACAGAGCACAGTACAACATCCCTGAGGGAGAAATGGAGTTGGCAATACTGAGGAACAATTAATCTCCAACTTTCAGTTTTTCAATGTAGAGGCTCTGAGAGATATAAAAACTTAAATAAAGGCCTTACTGATGATCTGGAATGCCTATTTATTGAAAGTCTAGAGTTAAAAACAAATATAGTACTGTTAATTTTCTGCTTCTCTAAAAAAAATAATTATTCTTGTATTCAAAGGAGAAAGAAATCCGACATGCAGAGCACTCCACATTAACATAAAAAACAAAATTCTGGCAATGTATCAAGAATGTGATAAAAATTAAACAAAGGGAAAGCATGTAAAAGCTGTCTTTATTAGTGTTGTGCATTAATTATTTTGTTCAATTATATTGGCAAAAAGATTTTCAAAACCAAGCAGATTAATGTTCCTAAAAGTTTAAGCTCCTTTATCTTCAAACTACATAATCATTGTCTGTTCTGCCTCCATCTGGTCTTAACTGCTTTGGATATTATTATTTATCATTATGTATTCAGCATTCAGTTATTTCTGTAAGGAGTAATTCTTTAGGAAAGAATTCACAGTTGCCAAGGACAAAAAGGGACTAAAATACTTAGTTCAACTGAACCTTTGAAGTTTGTTGTCACTTTTTATATGTGGATTTGCAAGAGAAGTCTCAATTGCTCCTCGTATGGCTGGGTTTTGTTCCTCCTCTCAGTATGATCCTGTTTATCCCAAAGGTGATTTTTCTGTTTTCTAACTTTTAGTTTAAGGACTTTCTCACTCACAAAACTTCATGCCAATTAACTCTGTCCATTCTTGATATAGAATGTTTGAATTCCTTCATGGTTATTTTAGTTTCAGGCATTAATTTTTTTTTTTGAAAATATCTTCTTTCCTTTCATTTTTTATTCCAAAATATTAGGGGATACAAGTGTTCTTGTTACATGAATGAACTGTACAATGCTGAAATCAGGGCTTTTAGTGTGCCCGTCACCAGAATAGTGTACATTGTACCCGATAGGTAAGTTTCTATCTCTCACTCTTCTTCCCATCCTCCCCACTTCCTAGATTGGAATATCCTTTACACCACTTTATGACCATGTCTACCCATCGTTTAGCTCTCACCTATTAGTGAGAACATGTGGTATTGGTTTTTCCATTGCTAAGATACTTCATTTATTATAATATTCTCCAGTTTCATCTAAATTGCTGCAAATGACATTATTTCATTCATTCCATGGAACATACACACACACACACCCCCACACACACACACACACATCATGTTTTCTTTATCCACTCATCAGTTAATTAGTACTTAGGTTGATTCCATATCTTTGCAACTGTGAATTATGCTGCAGTAAACACTTGGGTACAGGGGTCTTTTTGATTTAATGACTTCTTTTTCTTTAGGTAGATACCCAGTAGTGGGATGGCTGTTTCAAATGGTAGGTCTACTTTTAGTTCTTTGAGGAAACTCCATACTGTTTTCCATACATTTTAGACTAATTTACAGTCCCACCAACAATGTATAGGTGTTAATTTTTCACTGAATCCACACAAACATATAATTTTTTAAATTTTTTAATAGTGGCCATTCTGATAGGGGTAAGGTGGTATGTCATTGTGGTTTTAATTTGCATTCCCCTGATGATTAGCAATGTTGAAAATTTTTTCATATATCTGCTGGCCATTTATATATTTTCTTTTGGAAAAAATACTGTTTATATCCTTTGCCCACTTTTTAATGGGATTATATGCTTTTTTTTTCTTGATGATTTATCTGAGCTCTTTGTAGTTTCTGAATATTAGCCCTTCATCAGATATTTAGTTTGGAAATATTTTTTCCCATTTTGTAGGTTGTTTATTTACTTTGCTGATTATTTTCTTTAATGTGGAGAAATTTTTTAATTTAATTAAGTCTCATTTATTTATTTTTGCTGTTACTGTATTTGCCCTTGGGGTCTTAGTGATAAATTATTTGCCTATGCTGTTATCTAGAAGAGTTTTTCCCTATAGTTTTTCCAAAATTTTTATGGTTTCAAGTCTTACATTTAGGTGTTTGATCCATCTTGATTTAATTTTTGTATATGGCAAGAGATAGAAATCCTGATTCATTCTTCTGTGCATGGCTATCCAATTTTCCCAGCACCTATTATCTAATAGAGAATCCTCTCCCCAGTGTATATTTTTCTCTGTTTTGTCAAAAATCAGTTGTTCATAGCTGTATGATTTTATTTCTGTGTTTTCTATTCTGTTCCATTAATCTATGTCTCTACCTTTACATCAGTACCATGCTGTTTTATTTACTATATCCTTGTAGTATAATTTGAAGTCGAATAATATGATTTCTCCAGGTTTTTTTCTTTTGCTTAAGATCACTTCATTTATTTGGGCTCTCTTTTGGTTCTATACCAAGTTTAGGATTATTAATTCTAGATCTGTGAAAAATGGCATTGGTATTTTGATTAGAATCCCATTGAGTCTGAAATCACTTTGGGCAGTATGGACATTTGAACAATGTTGATTTTTCCAATCCATGAGCACGAGATGTTTTTCTATTTGTTTTTGTCATTGATGATTTGTTTCATCAGTGTTTTGTAGTTCTCCTTGTAGACATCTTTACCTCCTTAAGTATATTTCCAGGTATTTTATTTTCTTTGTAGCTATTGGGAATGGTATTGAGCCCCTGATTTGCCTGTCAGCTTGACTGTTGTTAGTATACAGAAATGCTACTGATTCATGTACATTGATTTTGTAACCTGAGACTTTGATTAATTTATTTGTCGATTTTAACAGTCCTGTGGTAATATCTTTAGGGTTTTGTAGATACAAGATCATATTGTTAGAAAACAGGGATAATTTGACCTCCTCTTTCATGATTTATGTGCCCTTTCTTTCTTTCTCTTGCCTGATTGCTCTGACTAGGACTTCCAGTACTAGGTTGAATAGAAATGGTGACAGTGGGCACACTTATCTTGTTCCAGTTCTTAGGAATGTTTTAGGCCTTTCTCCATTCAGTATAGTGTTGGCTGTGGGTTTGTAACATATACCTTTTATTATTTTGAGTTTTGTTTCTTCTATGCCTAGTTTGTAGAGAGTTTTGTCATGAATAGGTGCTGGATTTTATTAAATGTTTTTTTTTTCTACAACTATTGAGATGATCATAACTTTGTTTTTAATTCTATTTGTGTGGTGAATTACATTTATTGATTTGCATATGTTGAACCATCCTTGCATTCCTGGGATGAGTCCCAGGTGATCATGGTGGATTATCTGTTGAGTTTGGTTTGTTAGTACTTTGTTGAGGATTTTTGCATATGTTCATAAGGGATATTGGTTTGTAGTTTTCCTTTATTGTTGTGGCTTTTCTTGGCTTTGTATAATACTAGCTTTGTATGCTAGAATGAATTAGAAGAGATTCACTCCTCAATGTTATAGAACAGTTTCAGAAGAATAGGTGTCAGTTCTTCTTTGTATTCTAGTAGGATGCTGCTGTGAATCCCTTTGACCCAGGGCTTTTTTTCTTGGGAAGATTTTTATTACAGTTTCAATCTTGCTTGTCACTATTAGTCTGTTCAGGATTTCTATTTCTTCCTGATTAAGGCTTGGGAGGGAGGTTGTATGTTTGTAATATTTTATCCATTTCCTCTACATTTTCTAGCTTGTGTGCATAGAAGTTTCTGTAGTATTCATGGATAATATTTTGTGTTTCTGTGCTATCAGTTGTAATGTCTCCATATTCCTTTCTGATTGAGCTTATTGTGTTCTTTTCTCTTCCATTTCTGGTTCATCTAGCTAGTGGTCTATCACTTTTGTTTATCTCTTCAAAGATCCAATTTTTTGTTTTGTTGATTCTTTGTGTGTGTGTGTGTGTGTGTGTGTGTGTTTTTCTGTTTCCATTTTGTTTAGTTCTTCTCGGAGCTTTGTTATTTCTTTCCTTCTGCTAGATTTGGGTTTGGTTGTTCTTCTTTTTCTAGTTCTCTGAGTTGTGACATGAGGTTGGTAATTTGTGATCTTTCTGTCTTTTTGATGTAAGCACTGAAGGCTATGAACTTTCCCCTCAGTATAGCTTTTTCTGTATCCCATAGATTTTGGAAGCTTATGTCTCCGTTGTCTTTCAATTTGAAATTTTTTCTTATTTCCATCTTGATGTTGTCAATAGCCCAAGGATCATTCAGCAGTAGATTTTTTAATTTCCATGGATTTTTCTTGTTTTGAGAGTTCCTCTTGGAATTGATTTGTAGTTTTACTCCATTGTGGTCTGAGAAGATACATGGTATGATTTCAATTTTTCTGAATTTGCTGGAACTGATGTTGTGGCCTAATGTATGATCTATCTTGGAAATATCCCATGTGCTGATGGAAAAATGCATATTCAGTAGTTGTGGGTTGTAATGTTCAGTAAATATATGTTAGGTTCATTTGTTCTAGAGTCCCATTTGAGTCCAGTATTTCTTTGTTGTTCTTCTACCTTGATGATCAGTCTAGTTCTGTCAGTGGCATGTTGAATTTTCCAACTATGATGACGTTGCTGTTTATTTTTTTTTCCTTAAATCTGGTAGAATTTGCTTTATGAATCTGGGAGCTCCTGTGTTATGTGCATAAGTATTTAGGATTATTTTATCTTCTTGTGGAATTGATACAGTACCTTTGTCATTATGTAATGACCATCTTCATCTATTTTTTTAATCATTGTTGATTTAAAGTCTATTTTATCTATATGAAAATTGCTATTCCCTGGTCGCTTTGGTTTCCATTTGCATGGAATATATTTTTTCTACTCTTTTACCTTGAGTCTATGAGAAGTTTTCAAGTTAAGTGGGATTCTTGAAAAGAGCATATATTTAGGTTTTGTTCTTTAATCCATTCAGCCAATCTACATCTTTTAAGCATTAAGACTGTTCGCATTCAATGTTAGCATAGATATGTAATGTACTGTTCTGGTGATCATTGTCCTTGTTACCTAGTTGCTTTTTCCTCTCCTTTGTGTTATTGTTTTATAGGAGTCATGAGTTTTAACTTTCGGGTGTATTTATACCAGCTACAGAACAAGTTTAAGCATTTCTTGTAGGGCAGACCTAGAGGGGACAAATTTCCTTAATGTTTGCTTGTCTGGGAAAGACTTTATTTCTCCTTCATTTATGAAACTTAGTTTTGTAGGACACCAAATTGTTGGTTGGCAGTTATTCTGTTTAAGGAGATGAAAGATAGGACCTCATTCTTTTTTGGTTTGTAAGATTTCTGTTGAGAAGTCTGCTGTTAGTCTGATGGGTTTTCCTTTGTAATTCACTTGATATTTTTAACTCATGCATTGTAGGAATTCCTTCTTCACATTGACTTTGGCCAGTCTACTGATTACATTCCTTGGTGATTTTCTTTTTGCTATGATTCTCCCAGGTGGTGTTGTGCTTCCTGTATCTGGATGTCTAAATCTCTAGCAAGACCAGGAAAGTTTTCCACAGTTGTCCCTTAAATAGGTTTTCCAGATCTATTGCTTTTTCTTCTTCACCTTAGGTATGCCTATGATTCTTATATATCACCATTTTGGATAATCTCATATTTCTCTTAGACTTTTTTCCTTTTGATTCTTTGTTCTTTATGTTTGACTGACTGTGTTAGTTTGAAAAAAAATTGTATTCAAGCTCTGAAATTCTTTCTTCTCCTTGGTCTAATCTATTCTTAAGAATTTTCACAGTGTTTCATATTTCTCTAAATATATTTTTTTTATTTTCAGAAGTTCTATTTTCTTAAATATATTAATATCTTGAGTAAATTTTTTATTCATTTCCTGAATTATTTTTCTGATTTCTTTGAGTTGACTTTCCATTTTCTCTTGGATCTTATTGAGCTTCCTTACAATCCATATTTGGAATTCTTTATCTGTCATGTGAGTATTTTCATTTGGATTGGGATCTATTGCTAGAGAGCAGATGTGCTTCTTTGGTGTGGGTCCTTTCATTTTCCAAATTTCCAAAGTTCTTGTGCTGATTCCTTCTCATATGGAGCAGATGTCATTTCCTGTTTTGGGATTTTCTTCTGGTTAGATGGGATTTTTTCCCCTTCATTCTTTAGCTGTGCCTGTACCATATGTTGAGTAAGGATCTTTGGCTTTACTTGTGGGTACTTTGATGGGGGTTTAGGTTCTGAATGGATATCTAGGTTATAGATATCCTTAATGTGATTTTCTGAATTGCTAGTTAATTTGTAGTCTGTAGGAGTGGTGTACTATATGCATAGGCAGCTTTCCTGTCTCTTTTAGACAAGCAGAGATAGAAGTGTTTGAAATCCTTTCTCTTTCCCCAGCCCTGTAGTCTTCTTAACAGTATAAATTATATTGTGATACCCAGTTTAATCTCTAAGTCAGTAGGCATCACTCATGGGTCAGCCATGCCCTCTATAGTCAAATCAGTAAATGCCATAATGGGATATATGCGTTTTCCTCCTTGCCCATAGGTGGTATTTGCAGAATAGATTTAGTTGCAGTGGTTTTGTGGGACCTGTGACTGGCTCTAGTCAATCATGAGAAGCACTTTGATGCCCCAGGTGGTGGGTGGGGGCCTGAAGCTCCCAAGGGACTACTTATTCTCCACCATAGCAGAGGTAGGTGGAGGAGTGAAGTTGGATAGGGCTGAGTCTGACAAGCCTGCATTCAGGATCCACAAAAACAGATCCACATGACACCTTCGTTTTAGTTCTGCCCTCATGTTCTCCCTCGCCTCTCCCAAGATTAGTTCACAAATCTCCCTTCCATGCCCACAAGCAACATGATCGAGTCCTATGGGTATAGGATCCTGCCTACAGGCCTGTCCTCTGATCCCCCATGGTCAATCCCTGACCATGCTGGGAGAATGGTGTTGGTCCTGAATTGCCCATGGAGTGTTCAAGCAGGATTAAGGTACCTCCACTTCAGGTTATGCCCTGATCTGCTGGAGCAGCCAGGTGGGCAGCACCAGGTAGTCCCAGTGGGCAGAGACCTCATAGTCTGAATACCCCTTGGTCCACTGTAGGTCTTTAAAGGAAGCTGCTTCTGAGAACGCTAGCTCAATCATTCCTTGGGACACCCCTCCCTCCCCATGCTGACTCACATGGGAACTGCCAAGGCTGTGTCAGCAGCTGTGGGCAGGGGATGGAAAGAGAGGAGCAGGAGGTGACTCTGAAAGGATGAGAGCTATAACTCTGGTCCTCTTTGTCCTGAGAGGCTCCCCGGCTTTCTGCACTCTACTCTCCGCTGAAGGCAGCCCACCCTGAATGTCTGAGCTCTGGGATCAAACAATTCCCTTCCGACCCATCGACCCTCTGTGGATACCACACTTGGGCAGGAGTTGGGAAAGCTTTGTGTGGGTATCAGGGACAAGCAAACTGAAGGACTGAAGTATCCTGAGGAGGACAAAAGCACACAATGGATGGAGAAGCAGTATGGCATGCACTTCCCTGCCTCAGATTTGGGTGATGGGGAGTGACCCTGAGGGCCCTAGAAGCCTG
The DNA here is from genome assembly GCF_041146395.1 of Eulemur rufifrons. Lineage (NCBI taxonomy): Eukaryota > Metazoa > Chordata > Mammalia > Primates > Lemuridae > Eulemur > Eulemur rufifrons. The sequence goes on along the minus strand of NC_090999.1, from coordinate 86,744,500 downwards.
GTGTTCTGTTCTCAAGAAGCTCCCATTTCACTGGCAGCAGCAGCTTTGGGGTTCATGAGGGCAGAGAGGTCCTCCAACAGTTTGGGTGCCTGCAGTCTGCCAGAGGGAAGGGGAAGAAAAACAAACACCCCCACCTACCCTTTCCGTGGGGCTCCAAATTCCTCAGGGGTTGATCTCTGAAGAAATCTCACTTCTTCTTGTTCTGCTTCACAACTTCTTCCTGTGGTAGGTTCTGGCACTTTCCCCTCAGAATTGTACCTGGGTTTCTTCTTTTTTTTTTTTTTTTAAATCTAAAACTTTTCCTTCTTTCTGAGATGATCGGTCAACTGATGTCTCTAGTCAGCCATCTTGCCTCTCACCTTCTAAAATCAGGTATTAACTTTTTTTTTCTTATCCTGTAGAGTATATGGTATTTATGTTTATTATTTTTTAAATTTAATGAACTGTATTAAGCCCATCTGTTTTTGATGAGCTGAAACTCAGTAAGAATATTCAAAGCACTAGCAGAAGATATTGAATAACTAAAATGAAGATAAAGGCATAAGCTTAACTTAAGAGGGACACATTCTCACAATATAAGCCTGTACTGATACTATTTACCTCTATAGTCCTTTTTGCTAACTTAATTTCACATAGATGGTCATATATTGGTCATTTGTACACTGTCATTTCAACTTAAAATAAATAAGGCCATATACAACCTATCCAGTGTATAGCTGCAGTCATTTCTACAGCATTCCATTTTCATTGGAAATTAGGTTAAATGTCCATTAATGAATGGTTGTACCTTAGTTATGTCTCCCTTGTTCAAATAGCTAGATGTCTTTCCTATTTCGCTTAGTAAATATTTATTGAAAATCTACTATCTATCTGACACTGTGCAAGGTTTTAGGGATGCATTGATGAGCAAAATAAATTTTATTTCTTAATGACCTTCAATTTTAAGGTGGGCATAGAGAAGTAAATAGGGTCTTAGAAAGTGACGTGATTTAAGATACAATTTGGGTAGGTACTTTGCACATAAAAGGGATATGTAATACCGTCTTGGGGTGAAGTAGTATTTAAAATGAGCTTAAAGAAAAAAGTCACAGGTAGGCAAAGAGGAGCAGTTTTTAGACTTCACATTTTCATTTTGCATTGAGGTCCACAAATTATTAAATATATAGCTGACTCTGTGTAGGACTGTTACAAATGCAGAATCCAAGACCAGAATCTCTGTCCCCAAAATTCCATCCAGGGAATTTCACTGGATTAGCACAGAAGGGCCTAGAACAAAGTTATAGGCATGAAAGGTCATGAAAGTTCCCAAAGGAAGACTCAAAAAGCCGAAAGTAGAAATTTGAGCTGAGGATTTAAACTCAAGACAAGAGCTTGTGAGTCTGGTTTTCTTCTGGCTGAGAGAGCAAATGAACCTGCTAAGGTGTCTGGACTTGATTACCCTGGCACAGACCCTGGCTTAATGAAAACTGGCTGAGCATGTGAGTACAACCTAAGGAAGTGGAGTGTCCCATAGTGCCTGTTCAAGCATCTGAACCATTGCTTATTCAAGGACATGCCTTTAAAAATTGCCCGTCAGCCTCTTTGAAACTGTTTTTTCAAACTGCAGCATGTAGCCATGACTAATGAACAATATATTGAACATATTGCAAATCAACAGATTGGAATTTGCAGCTCTCTCTTTCCTATTAGGGATGAAAGATGAAAGCTTTTGAAGTACAACTCCAAATGTGACTGAAAGTTAGAGTTTTTTTTAGATAATTCTGTGAGTAGACTTCTCAAGGTGAAGACACAGATTCCCTGTAAACATGTTTGTTAGAGACAGGAGTAATTAATTAGAAGTTAATTATACATAAAAAAACCCCACATTAATTTCTCAAGCTTCTGAAATGTGTCTCTCTTGATACACATATTGAATGTCTTGAGACTTTTCTACAGGTTTCTTGTGATTAATAAATTTTCATTTTTTTATCTCATTCCTCTGTGTTACAGAATGCTTTTGGTTCTACCTTCTAATTTGCTGATTTGTTCTATTATAGAACTCAGTATGATGTTTAAACTTTCACACATTTTTCAAAATAAATTATGTTTTATTAAAAAATATTCTCTTCCTTTTTCATGACTTTCCAGTTAAATTGCATAAATGATTACCTTTAAATCTCCTTGAAAATATAAATTAGAGATTTTTGAAAATGTTCACCCTGTTCTGAATTGCAACTAATCCAAAGAAGGAAACATTTTACATACTTACATTTTAAAAATTATATTGTAAATTTTCTGTTTTCTCACTATTCTTATAAAATTAATTTTATGTTTATGTAGAATTACTGTTTTATATGGGTTCTTAAAGATCACAGTGTCCCTACATAAATCTTTAATATACAAACAAATGAAGAAAAATTCAGAATAATTTTATTTTATTGCATCAGTGTCCCATGTGCCAACGAAAAGGAAAGAAATTAAAAGGCAAAAGTGTAGAGAGCACAAATCTTTTCCTCTGCTGTTAAGAGTTTTCCTCCTTGCAGCAGTTTAAATTAGTTTCAGTGTCCATTTTCTCTCTGGCTTACCAGCCTCCATTTAGAATTATCTCGATGAGTGCCCTCATACAGATCTAATACAGCAGTGAGCATTGCCAAAGTCCCATAGTCTTGGTCTCTAGCATCCAAAATGTCTCCCAGAGGCAAGAACGGGGCCACAACTCTAATATACCAGCCAACTTCTCCTGTTTTCACTTTTCAGCCCCAAACACTCTGAGTGGGGAACATTTCTGTTGACTATTTGTGTCTTCCACTTATTACAGAGTTGGGCTTTTCCTTCACATGAATGTGAATCATGTTTTCTATGTCCTATTTTATGCTTTTCAAGTAGTCTCTCTCATTTATACATTATCTTTTGACATTTTTAATTGTCTTACATGCAAAGAACCTTTTTCTTTTCAGACACTGATTCCCATTTTCCACCATGTTGACAATTCTTTGGTTATTTCTTTGAGATGCTATGTGTTGGCTAGCATTATGTGCCAGACTGGAAACCAGAAGTGTTTCCCTTTTTTCATTATTATTACTATGTATAATTTATGAAACTTGAAAATAATATAATGGTGCTACATTGAATTGACAAGTAAATGTCATGGAAACCTTGCCTAAAAATGCTAACATGACATTGAGTATAAGCTTGTAAATTAATCTGGATTTTCCCAAATTTTAAAATAAAGATACATAATCAACATAAATTTGATTCATAATTAAAGATGTGAATAACACCTAATACAAAGTAGGAACTTAAGAATGAATACATTGTTTACATGCCAATGTATGTATTGGGTATATTTATATTATCTACTAAATGTGTCTAAATAAATGACACAAAGAAAACAAATAATGTTTGCAGTTATGTTGATACTTTTACAAAGCTTTGCAGTAAAGCTAGTAATTACAAGGGCTTGGACAAACATGAGCCCTTAACATATATGATGAATTACATTTTTTATTTTTATTAAAGATTAATAGATGAGTAGAAAATTGATATCTAGACACCTAAAAACTACATTAGTGGTCTTAATTCAAAGCACATTTCAAAATTTTTTTTTTGGAAAAAAACAGTTGTCTAAATAATATTTTTAAAATTTCTATTTCATTTCTTATTTATGAAAATACTTTAAGTTTTGCACGTGATGTAGGGAAGCAGAATCTTTTTGAAATGATTCCTAAATTAAGTTTTATAACTTTGCTAAAAAACCTTATCAAATATTAATATGTCTAATTCTAAGTAAACTCCCATAAAACTCATTAGGAAAATGGAAATCAAAACCACAATGAGATACCACTTACCCACTGCATGGCTATAATCACAAAGACAGACAATAAGAAGTGTTAGCCAAGATGTAGAAAAATTAGAATTCTCATATATTTCTGGTGAGATCGTAGAATGATACAATCACTTTGGAAAGTAATTTGGCATTTCCTCAAAAAATTAAAATAGAGTTAATATATGACTCAGTAATTCTACTCCTTGGTGTATACCCAAGATAATTGAAAACACATGTCTACACAAAAACTTGGACGTGAATGTTCATGGCAGCATTATTTGTAATAACCAAAAAATGGAAAAAAAACCTAAATGATTATCAATGGATGAAGGAATACAAAATATATATATAAATATGTATACACATATATAAATCTCCATACAATGGGATATTATGTAGCCATGAAAGGGAATGAGTACTCATACATGCTACAACATAGATTAATCTTGAAAATATTACACTAATTCAAAGAAGGCAGACACAAAAACCACATACTGCAGGATTATATTTATAGGAAATGTCTGCAATAAGAAAATCCATAGACACAGAGAGTAGATTAGTAATTGCCAGAGATTGAGAGGAATATGACAAAAGGAGAGTGACTGTTAATAGGTACAAGGTTTCTATTTTTCTATTTGTGGTAATAAAATACAGAAAGGTGACATTATTGGAATTACATTTTACATTGTTATCCTGGTTGTTATTTGGAGAATGCACTGAAGCAGTTAGGGAGAAAATAAAAGCAAGAGAAATCTGGAGATGGGTAGGTATGGCGTTAATCTGAGTGTAATATCATGATGGATGAGACCAAGGTGATGGCAGTGGAGATACATGTTGTCAGATTGTGAAAATATTTTGGAGATAAGGTCAATTGGATTTCCACACAGATTATAAAATGTGCGAGGAAGAATATTGTCAAGGAAAAATCCATGATTTTGGGTTTGATCAATTGAAACAATGGTGTTTCTATCATTGGATACCAGGAAGGCTGTGGAAGGAGGGAATTTGGGGGGTAATATCAGAAGCTCTTTGGGCTCAAAATGTTTCCTAAGCATCTAGGGAGGGATATTGAATAGGCACTTGAAGAGTATATCTGGTATTCATGAGTATATTCTGATAAAGAGGTATTGCTTTATAATATTTGACACAAACATGGCTTATGGAATTGTGATATTGATTGAAGTCACCAAGGAAATACACATAATTAAACAATAAAAGAAAATCTATGCCATCTATGAGTCAAGAAAAAAAATTAACAAAAAAAAAAAAAAAGAGAAGAAAATCTAGCTTGAATTCTGAGGATTTCCAACATAAAGAGGTCTGGGAAAGAAAAATGCAATGAAATATTACTTTAGGATAAAGGGAAATGTTTTAATGAAGACAGAAAAGCAAAAATAATAAATGAGAGGACAAGGAAATATAACTATATTATAATTAAGAATAATAAAGTGAAAATACAAGCCCTGAGTGGAAGAAATTATTTGCAAATGCACACTAAAAAAGATTAGTATTCATAATAAAGAAATACCATAGATTCAATTAAAATATTTGCTAATACCTCTTGTGGTTTCTTTATGGGCCCATTATAATTTATAAGTGATTTCTTTAATTTTAAGTTTAGTGGAATTTCCTAGCTATCTCCCTTTTGTTTATTTCTAGTTTCATTCCATTGTAGCCAGAAACAACATAGGAAGATAGGAAAATAAATTTTACCAGTAAATTTTACTAAATTTTAGTCAGATAGTGTGTCTGTAAAAGATTCCATTTTATTAACAGCCATTATTTTCACTATTATATTCTCTCTAATTATTGACATTTTGCAAATAGTAATTGATTAATTCTTACATTGCTAAAGCCAAGAAATGCTAGGGGCCAAGCTGGTAGATTTATTCAATTCATAGGTCTATTTATTTCTTCTATTACCACATCCTTAAAAGTGTTTACATTAAAATATACCATAAAAATAATATGTATGTATATATACACATAGATATAGTTAAAATAATTTAAATGTAAGGAATTTAATTAGAAGAGAAATAGCAAACATACCAGTATATACTAAATTTTAAGAAATAGAAAATTATCAGTTATTTTGAATTGCTCAACATGGACATCCTCAACTTAGTTATTTAGGAATATTGCAGGAAGGAACAAGAGGGGCCTAGGTAAAATTGTCTGTCCAAAAGAAGCATTCCTCTCTCCGGAAAAGTTCTTACGTATTGGGACTTGTCCTCTCTTGCTGCACTTGGAAAGCTTGGATGACCATGTGAATAAGTCTGTGCTAACATTCTGGAAAAAAAATCCCAAAACCCCAAAAAACACATAGAGAAGCTCTCTAGTGCCTCAGCTAATCAACTCCCAAACTCATAAGCAACGCTGTCCTTAAGCATCCAATTGGTCACGTGACCTGTTAGTTGGCTACAGATGCATAACTTAGCCAAACAGAGATCAGACAAGCTAACCCATACCAGAAGAACAACTAGTGACAATTGTAGTAAGTGTAAGCACTAATAGTGTGGTAAGGTCACTACGTTTTGGGGTGGTTTATTTTAGAGTAAAAATAAACTTATTCAGTGGACCACCCATAGCAGAAGGTGATCTGAGAAACTTTAAAAAGAAGCTGAAGCCAGAGACAGGTCTGTACCATCAGGAAAGTGTGCATAGGGAGGAAGTCTCTTAAAGAACCAAAACGAATCTCAAAAGAATGAATATTTTATTGGCTGCTACAAAAGGGAACCAACTTCCAGTTAGTGTTAAACAGAGAAGTGACAACAAACTGAGAATTTAGCAAATTTGCTCCAGGTAGTCAAGTAGGAGAGGAGGACATTTGTTTCCCATTTCTAAGGTTTCCATTGCACCACCACAGGGGATGAATGCTAGAAGGAAAACCCTAATACCAATCACCCCTACCACGTGAGAGCTACATTTCTACACTGGCGTTTTGGCAAGAGAAAGAAAGGAAAAGAGGAGTGTTTTGAATCAACTATGAGATTTAACAGTTTGCAATGTTACCTTTTTCAGTGGCATTTGCCTTAAGTCAAGGAAAATAAGTCTATCAGCCGAAAGGGTCATGCCAAGACTTTTAAATGTAAAAGGATGCCTATTGTTTTCATGTGAAAGCAGCCTTTAATCTGTCTTTTTTCACGGTCATGAAACCAAAGTTCACCAAAACCACATATCTGATGCAATGGGAAGTTTTATATATATATTTTTCTATCAGTGAGATGGGAATCTTGGTAAATATTTTCTGACAGAACAGATCATGTGTGGAAACATTTTGAACTAAATGTAATTTGCTTATAGCTTTGAGTTAATTATTAATACACAAGCTCAAATGGGTAGAAAAGCCAGTGTTATGGAAATAGATTTACCTGGATAAATGAATTATATAGTACTGTATCTTTGTTCTCACTTTCTTTCTCTGATCTCTTTGCCCTTCCTCAACGATTTACTAAAAGTAACAAAAGATTATTGAAAAATACCCTGAAGGCAGACATACTGATACAAACTAAAGTATTTCTTGGTAAGACATGACGAGTTTCCATCTTGCTGACTTTTCTTGTCTTTATCATAGGCAGACAGGGAGAAAAAATAGATATATCTCAAATATCTTTTATGAATCCTAAAATTGAAGGAATTTAGTGACTCCATTTATCTGCCATGACTGACAATCCAGGTAAATACCATTCTATGTGGTTTTGTGGCAAATCCAAGGGCAGTTACATCATACAATTGTCTTGTTTGATACATTTAACATTCAATAAAATGAACAATACTCTGAAGTTATTATGCACATGGGCATGTCTTTTCTATGAGGATATCAACTGTTAACTAATCCATTCACCCATGAAATAAACAAATATGTTGTTGAAAACCTGCTCTGTGCTAGGAACTGAGAATAAAAAGATGACTATGATAGGAGCTCTGGAATTCATAGTCTGACAGATGACACATACATATAAACATATCATTACAAAATTTAAATTGTTATGATAGACACAGATTTGAGAAGTAAAGGAGTGTTAGGAGACAAGGCAATAAAGCATAGAATTGGTTTACCCAGTAATCACATAGGAGGCAGATAGATTCAGGTGGTGTGTGAAGACCTATACTTGTATAAAAATATATCCAGGGCTTGGGCAATTACCCAATATGGCTCAAGTACTTTAAATGGCAAGGAAGGATAAACATGTAGGGAATTTTGTGGGGTTGTTGCAAACAAATCTGTCACATCTCTGTATTTTAACTATTGGCAATATTTATTACATTATGTAATAATTTAGACGATTTAAATGCTATAATAGGGATGAGATTGCCACTTAATTTATAGAGATGAACATCTGGTTTGACTCAGGAAATCGACTATCATCTTTGCCTTAAAAAAGTCTCCTATATGTCATTCAGAATCTGGCACTATTTAGCATCACAGTACCTGTAACTGATATCCAATATTATAATATGGTACAATAATGTGGCAACATGACATTTATTTTCTAATCAAATGTCATTTCCTTAGCTCTATTTATGAAAAGGATTTTTTAGCTCAAGTTAAACTTTTCCTTTGAACTTATTTTAACATTGGGCAATATCAGGGTTGTTTAGTCTAAGTGGGGGATGGAAATTATGGAATATGATAGTTAAGATGGAGCAATGATTACATAATGTTGGCTAAAATATTTACAGTGTCCTGCTTAAATTGTCTTCTGGCAGAGATTTCTTCTCTGACTGTGTTTTAAACAGATTGTAGACAGGCTAAAACCAATTTTAACTCTCCCCTGTCTAACCAATTAAGGCATCCTATTTCTTGGTTTGATTGAGCTTGCCAGGAAGCATAAAATTTCCTGGCAATGTTTGTGAGAAAATACCTCAATGGAATTCAGATGGGGTAGCATACAAACCTATTATGCTCCATTTCATTAACAAAGTATTATCTTTTCAAAGAAGCATATTATGATATATCCTGTTTGGACATTATAGGTGGGGCTAACAGGTCCATTAAGCTTGTCACAAGAACACTGCAAGGCAAATATTCTAGAGATTAATGATACAGATTTAAGAGCCCAGCTGCCTAGGTTCAAATCCCATCTTGTCCGCTTGCTTGCTAAATAAACTTGGACAAGTTATGTAACCTCTTTGTGCCTCCATTTTTTTATTTATGTAACCTCTATGTGCCTCCATTTTTTTATTTATAAAGTGAAGTTAATACTATCCTAGGACTGTTTTGTATATTAAAAGAGTAAACATTTTTAAAACTCTTGGAATAGTGTCTGACACATAGTAAGTACTATACAAATTATATCAGTTATCTATATTTTATTGTATAATAATGTTACCACAAACAGCAGTTAAAAACAACATGTAGTTCCTGTGGGTCAAGAGTTCAGGCACAACTTAGCTGGGTTCTCAGCAAGGCTACGGACACAGTGTCCATCTGGGTTGCAGTTTTATCTCAAGGCTTGACTGAGGAAGGATCCGCTTCAATGCTGACATGGTTGTTAGCAGAATTTACTTCCTATGGCCTTCTGGGCTGATGGCCTGTTTCTTATTGCCCGACAGCCTGAGGTCTCTCTCAGTTCCTTGCCATGTGGGACTTGCTGTACCTAAGGCACTGAGAGAGAAGTGTCCTAGCAAAATGGATATTACAATTTTATGTAACATAATCATGGAAGTACCATTTGGTCACTTTTTATAAGTGTTTGTTGAACAAGAAATTGCTTCCTACAAAGTGATTTATAAAAAAGGAAATACAAAAGAATTGCTCTTTATTGGTATCTAGAAAGTTTATTTATTTATTTATTTTTGCCAATATACAATTTTATTGGTGATTCATTTTGTTATTTTGATAATCTGAGAATTCACAGTATGTGAAATGCTGGGTTTAAAAGTATCAACTTTTTGTTTTGAGAAAGGCTTTAACCACACACAAAGGTGAAATTCTCCCTGGCATTGAAGTTCATATTTAACTCAGATGACTCCTGCTGCCACACCAAGTGTCCTCAGTTCTTTGGTTTTTCAAAAAGCTTCATCAGATGAGGATACACCTACAGTTCTGAATACAAAGGCTAAGCAGTGAAGACTAGCCAATATTTGCTCTATTTACAAGAGAATAAATTTCAAATTATTTAAGAAAAATTTTATTTCAGGAACCCAGCACAGTAATTTGTGGAATCAATGGGGTTTCACTTATGTAAAAGTTTATGAAAATTATTATATTATCATGAAATATTTGAAGGTCATAAGTGGGCAAATCTTTGACTCTAATATGGTACTATAATTTTCTTAATGACTTTTGTGCTTGGGGTTCATGAGTTGCTTGGATCTGTGGTTTTTAGTTTACAATGAATTTGGAAAAATTTTGACCCTTATTTGTTCAAATACTTTTCTGTTTATCCCCCTTTCTATGTGAAGTCTCCAATTACACATGTATTAGGCCACTTACAATTGATCAATTATGCTTTTTTTAAAAAAAAATTCTATTTTCATTCATTAATTTTTGATATCTTCTACTGCTATGTCTTTAAGTTTACTATTTTTTTGGCCATGTTTAATTTACCTTAACCCTATCTGTTGTGTTTTTTTCTTAGCTCAGACATTATAGTTTTCATCTCAATATAATTTTTTTATATCTCCCTTGCCTCTACGCAACATTTTGAACATATGGAATATAGTTATGGTAACTTTTGATGCTAATTTCAACATCTATGCCACTTCTTTTTTTAATTTCCTTTTTTTAAAATTTCAGAGTATTATGGGGGTACAAAAGTTTTGATTACATAAATTGCTTTTGCACAGTTTGGGTCAAAGTTATAAGTGTGTTCATCACTCAGATAAGTGTGCATTTTACCCAGTAGGTGTGAATTTACTCATTTCCTCCTCTCCCCTCCTGCCTACTTGATTTCTGATGAGTTTTATTTCCATATGTGTACATAAGTGTTGATTGATTAGTTTTAATTTAATAAGGAGTATATGTGGTGTTCATTTTTCAATTCCTGTGATACTTCACTTAGAAGAAAGGTCTCTAGTTCCACCAAAGTTAATACAAGAAGTATTAGTTCACCATTTTTTATGGCTGACTAGTACTCCATGTTATACATATATCACATTTTATTAATCCACTCATATATTGATGAGCATTTGGGATGTTTCCACATATTTGCAGTTGTGAACTGTACTGCTATAAACACTCAAGTGCAGATATCTTTTTTACAAAATGTCTTTTTTCCCTTTGAGTAAATATCCAGTAGTGGGATTGCTGGATCAAATGGTAGTTCTACTTTTAGTTCTTTGAGGTATCTGCATACTATTCTCCACAGAGGTTGTACTAGTGTTCAGTCCCACCAACAGTGAGTGTGTAAATGTTCCTATCTCTCCACATCCATGCCAGAATTTGTTGTTTTGGGACTTTTTGACAAAAGCCATTCTCACCGGAGTTAGGTGATATCTCATTGTGGTTTTTATTTGCATTTCCCTGATTATTAGAGACTTTGAGCATTTTTTCCTATGTGTGTTGATCATTAGTCTATCTTCTTTTGAAAAGTTTCTGTTCATGTCTTTCTCCCACTTTTTAGTGGAGTTGTTTGATTTTTTTTCTTGCTGAGTTGCTTGAGTTCTTTGTAGAATCTGATTATCAGCCCTTTAGCAGATGTATACCATGAAAATATTTTCTCTCATTCTATAGATTGGCTATTAGCTTTATTGATTGTTTTCTTGGCTGTACAGAAGCTTTTTAATTTGATTGGGTCCGATTTATTTATTTTTGTTGTTGCTGTGATTGCTTTTTGGGTATCTAGAAAGTTTAAAACACACATTAGCAGTGTGCTGGATTCGGCTCACACCTGCTTATGAAAGCTAATTATATGTGTTTTTGTCCAACTTCACATTTAGTAGCATAATCTTGGTAGGTTAAGATCAGCTGTGGTTGATGCATTTATGCCACTCAAATTGGCAAATGCTATAAATTAGACTTTTTTTTTTTCATCACAGGGCAAGTTGTCAAACATTTCCCATTACAATGCTCACATTTTGTAGAACTGTCTCAACTTCAGTTATTGGAATTCTTTAGCTATATTTGCATGGAAACATCTTAATAAAATATAAAACAACAATCCATAAAAAAACTTAGGTATTATCATGGTGGTAACCACCATATTTGCCAAATCATTTATCTTAACTAACATTTTATTTAAAACAAGATAAACTAAAAGTGTAGTCCACTCACATGTAAAAAACATATGGATATTGATCACTTTTCTATTACAGATCTCCTAATCTACTAGAAACCTTTAAAACTTCAGGCCACCTTTACCCTTAACAATTGTTGATATATGTTTCTCTATAATATGTTCCTCAAAAATACTATTTCTCAAAATATTGTATTGTAAAAAGAACAAGCATGTGTTAGACCTAATGATTTTACTCCAGATGGATATACATTCTCTCAGCAAGAAAATAGTACATAAAAGGATTTTCATCCCTTTTGTTGCTTTTTCATGAAGTATCAATTGAATACTTTTGCACAGGCTATTAGTATATAAAGCTTCTCTCCAATGAAAAAAATGACAGCCTTGATCAGAAATAGCCACTCATGTGCCATGCCTCCATATGGAAGTTTAATGATCCCCTTGGCATGAATTCAAGACAAACTCTCAAATTGTCACAACAGATAGAAAAGCTTTCTTCACTCACATCTGTCACCTAATATATAAGGATTTATCCTAAATAAACAATGTAGAATACTGTCACAGAATTGTGAAAGAATTTTCCCATGAATTGGCTGTAATCTAGCACTTTCTGAAAGCTCTATTGAGACTTCTGGTGTTAGAAAGAGAAAATGAAAACAGGAATCTAATGTAGTATTTCCAAGTATGACTGTAAATCAGCAATAATGAGAAAGCTTATTTAAAATAGAACTTCTGCATCCTATTCCAGACATATAAAATCAAAATCTTTAGAGGAAGAGATGACAATTTATTTATCTAAAAGTCTTACAAGAGATTTAGAAGTGAGTGATACAGATTTGGGGACAACTTGTTTTTGGAAGCATACTAGCAAATTGTAAAAGTTCTATAGTTAATTTTAAAAAGACAGCAAAACACTTGAATCATTTATTTTTTTCCTCCTTATGAAGAAAATCCCCCAAATTGCAACTTAAATCCATGCACATGCCAATCTATAAAATGTCCATTTGAAGAATGTTTTGATACATTTTTGTAAAACCATAGTCACATGTACCGTGAATTACATTATCCAATGTCTGCTGATAGATTTCTTTTATAGTTCAGTGCCAAGAAAAACTTTTCTCTCCTCATATGATTTTACATGGTTTCTTTTGTACTACTATTAAATGACTTTCTCTTTTGCCTTATCTTTCAAGAAACACATATAAAGTATATAACATGCATAAAGTATAAAATCAATTCCAAAATATAATAACCAAAAACCAATGCCTAACTATTAATATGATAATCAAAGATTTCAAGTGTCTGGTGTAATTCTTATTATGTTATTTCATTTCTTTTGGGCTTGACTCTCTTAGTTATGACACATTATAGGTGTTTTAATATGTGAATTCTTTATCATCTTTGATAGCAGGCAAAATACAAATGAATAAATTAATGATATGTTATGTATTTATTAAACAATAACAGATCCCAATTATCAGAACACTTGTCTTGCGTGTGACAGGAATGCATATGGCAAACAAAAGAATGCACTTGATTAGAATTTGAAAGAAAATCAAGTTCTTAAAACCTCACCCATCCAAACAACTTTTAAAATGTTTGCTCTTTTGAAGAGTTCCAGGCAGTCTTTAGAAATAATCTAGAATGCTTGTAATGTATACATCTCTCTGCAGTAAAATATCAGTACTCATTTGGGTCTCAACCACTAGAGTTCTCATCATGGTGAAATTCAGAGTTGGAATAATGCCACATTGACTGGATTTTTAAAAATGCTTCAGAAAGCCTCATCTTGACCTGGAAACAAGTATTCTTTTATCATCATCTAGCCCTCTATATAATCATCCTTGTCTGTTCTACTTGGTATTTTTATCTTGCTTGAGTTTTATTCTAGTCTGTTCTGTTTTTGTTTATTTTATTTGTTGTTGATGTTATTATTTCTAATCACTGAATTATAAAGTACAAAAAAGTATCAGGTGGAAAGAATCCATCCCTCAAATCATCCTTAACAAGCTCAAAACATACTTCATAGTTTTTATTTCGACTATATGAGAGAATTATGAAAGTAAGAAATCATATATAAAAAAGATATGCACAGGATTTGAAGTATAGTAACCTTTCAATACATTCTTATAGAAGTTTTGGCTATTACATGGTCATTAATTATTGGTATTATAGTATCATTTTGATATTACATTTTCATTACAGTTGCAAACAATGAGTGCACTGATTGATCCTCTTCTTGATTGTCCTAACTTTATAGAGTAAACACAGAGTCAGTCTAAACAATCTATTCTGACATAGGACCACCCATCTTTCTGGGACCCACTATTGGAAAAATGCCTTTGCTGGGTATGGAGTCAATGGAGCTCCCAAATATTGACTGTTTCCTTGAACTTAGAAGATGAGCAATTTTTTCAAGTCTTTCTAAATCATCATCATTCCAGTACTCCTTCAGAAAATCTTTTGCTGTGTCTGATATAATAAATTCTAGTATGCACAAATCAAAAGTTTAAAAGTACTCAGTATATTTTCTAACCTTTCTGGACAGGATAGCATTTTAATATCTTGTGCAAAATTACTCTCTGTTTAAAATAATTCTTTTAATATTCTACCCTATCACATTTAAGTGGAAATAATTACTTATAAAAATAAAACTAAGAATAATGAATTTCTATTTTTACAAGTAGAAATTTGTATGTAACATATACCATGCTAAAAGAGAGGGATAAGCCTTTTGAGATCATTGCCTGGAATGCTCATGAATTTTGCCCCTATGATGTTTCATATTTTTGCCCTGAGTAACCTACAAAGAAAGCTAATATTAGTGATTCAGTATGTAGCAGATACATTAGCAAGTATAAGTAAAATATGAACACATTCTACATCAACAAATAAAAATAACATGTCTAGTAGCAAATGAATGGTAGAGGCCAGAATTCCTTAATCATAAGAAAGAAATAGAAAGACAAACTATTCATAGATTAGTTATTTTGGATAAATATTTTAAAGCTCCTGTATTATAACATTATCTGATCCCAAATGTCTAGGACTAAGATGTGCTTTCAGAATGATAGTATTTAAAAAATGTCCATGTCCATGTCCTTTTTAAGAACTCCTATTCTGAATTCAGGAAGGTAGGGCTTAGCCATCCAGAATAAAACTAGTGATCTGCAGAATTCACCTTAGCAAACTTAAATCATAAAAGGGTTTCACATAGCATTGAATAGTGATATTCAATAAGACGAGATGCATCTAGAAGAATGGCCTACATGAAAGCATTTTCTACTTTGCACTGGTGATTTATGTCTATCATAAAGTAGAAATTTTAAAATTTAGGTTAATAGCTTTTGAAATCAAGTTGTATTTACACACAGCATGGATATGTAACATTTAGAAAACAGACCATTAATGTGGTTTGGATTGAGATAGAATATTTGGTCTTTTAAAAGAACAAAAAACTCCCAGATTTTGCAAGTTATCCAAGCAATAGAATAAATAATATTAATCATTATTGAAGTTTAGTATGTCTGCTTTACAAATGTTATGAATTAGTATGCACCATGATTAGCCGCATGCAGTAAACTGTACCACAGTGACACATACTCAAATCTGAGAGCAAGGTAGATGATAAATGGACCTTGTGCAAGAACGATTTATTGGCGATATTGAAGAAGAATATCAATTGTCCAAGATCCAAGTTTTTAAAAACACCCCTTAAATTATAATCACTTGACTTGTTTGTTAATATTTAAAGGTGAACATAAAAATTTTATTTCCCAGATAACTTAAGCATAAATAAGTAGCTTCTCCATTTGAAAACTTTTCCTTCAGCTTCCTTTTAATGCTTGCCATGGACTTAAGTATTTCAGTCTGTGGTATAGTATTTGATTTTTCTCCCATGAATGAAAAGGTCAATCTGCCATATTATACAAACCCACAGCCAACATCATACTGAATGTTAAAAAATTGAAAGCATTCCCACTTAGAACTGAAACCAGACAAGTTTGCCCTCTATCATCGCTTCTATTCAACTTAGTGCTAGAAGTCCTGGCCAGAGAAATCAGACAAGAGAAGGAAATCAAGAGCATCCAAATGAGGGCAGAAGAGGTAAAACTGTTGCTCTTTGTTGACAATATGATCTTATATCTAGGAAACTCCAAAGATTCGGCCCTGAGATTACTGGAATTGATAAACAAACACAGCAAATTCTCAGGTTATAAAATCAATGTAGAGAAATCAGTAGCATTCCTATATGCCAACAACAGTCAACTGAAAACCAAATCAAAGACTCAATACCCTTCACAATAGCAACGAAGAAAATAAAATACCTAGGAATATATTTAACTAAGGAGGTAAAAGATCTCTATGGGGAGAACTATGAAACACTGAGGAAGGAAATAGCAGAGGATATAAACAGGTAGAAAACCATACCATGCTCATGGGTCAGCAGAATCAACATTGTTAAAATGTCTGTACTACCCAAAGTGATCTACAGATTCAATGGAATCCTTATTAAAATACCAAAATCATTTTTTGTAGATCTAGAAAAAATCATTCTATGCTTCATATGGAACCAGAGAAGATCCCATATGGCAAAAGAAATCTTAAGGAAAAAGAACAAATTGGGAGGCATCAATTTACCAGAAATCAAGCTACACTACAGCTATACTACAAAGCTATGGTAACTAAAACAGCATGGTACTGACACAAAAACACGACAGATACCAAGGGAACAGAACTGAGAACCCAAATATAAAACCATCCTCATATAGCCATCTAATCTTTGACAAAGCAGACAAAAACATACACTGGGGAAAAGAATCCTTATTCAATAAATGGTGGTGGGAAAATTGGATAGTCACATGTAGAAGACTGAAACAGATTCACACCTTACACTTCTCATAAAAATCAATTCATGATGGATAACAGACTTAAACCTAAGGCATGAAACTATAAAAATTCTAGAAGAAAATATTGGAAAAACTCTTATAGACATTGGCCTAGGAAAGAATTTATGAGGAAGACCCCTAAGGCAATCACAGCAACAACGTAAATAAATAAATGGGACCTGATCAAATTAAAAAGTTTCTGCACAGCCAAGAAAACTAACATGATAGCAAATAGACAACCTACACAATGGGAGAAAATATTTGCATGTTATGGATCTGATAAAGGGCTGATAACTAGAATCTCTATAGAACTCAGTAAAATCAGCAAGAAAATCAAAAAACCCTATCAAAAAGTGGGCAAAGGACATGAACAGAAACTTTTCAAAAGAAGACAGACTAATGGCCAACAAACATATGAAAAAATGCTCAACATCTCTAATCATTAGGAAAATGCAAATCATAACTACAGTGAGATATCACTTATCTCCAGTGAGAATGGCCTTTATCAAAAGTCCCCCAAAAAATGTCGGTGTGGATGTGGAGGGATAGGAAAACTCATACACTGCTGGTGAGACTACAAACTAGTACAACCTCTGTGGAAAGTAATATGGAGCTACCTCAAAGAGCTACAAGTATAACTACCACTTGATCTTTCAATCCCATTATTGGGTATCTACCCAAAAGAACAAAAGACATTCTCTAAAAAAGACATTTGCACTGGAGTGTTTATAACAGTACAATTCACAATTGTGAAGATGTGAAAACAAGCCAAGTGCCCATCAATACATGAGTGGATTAATAAAATGTGGTATATGTATACCATAGAGGTCTACTCAGCCACAAAAAACAATGGTGATCTAGCACCTCTTGTATTATCCTGGATAGAGCTGGAGCCCATTCTACTAAGGGAAGTATCACAAGAATTGAAAAACAAGCACCACATGTACTCACCATCAAATTGGCATTAGCTGACCAACACTTAAATGCACATAGAGTAGTAACAATATTCATCGGGTGTCAGGCAAATGGGAAGGGACAGGAGGGTATGAGTATCTACACACCTAATAAGTGCTGTGTGTACTGTCTGGGGGATGGATATGCATGAAGATCTGACTCAGGTGGGGCAAAGGCAATATACATAACCTAAACTTTTTTGCCCCTGTAATATGCTGAAATAAAAAATTAAAAAAAATCTGCCATATTAGTGCCTTGTCACTATAATCATCCAAAGTATTCATTAAGTCTCTCCATGTGGCATTTAGTTGAATCAAATGAGTTCAACATGTAGGAAATATAGGAGAGGAAATATAACCTCCATTTCAAAGTGGTTATGGCTAGCCATATGATGTGGACAAGAGAACCAGAGACAAGCAGAAAGTTAGAGGCAAAACTTTTTCTACCTTCTGCTTCTCTCAAAATAGAATGACAGTCTTATGGTTGGGAGACTAGAAGCAAACATTGTTACATTTTAATGTTTCCTTTAGGATTTAGTATTTCCACTTATCTCTCCAGAAAGCTCCACTTCCATATCTTTATTAAGACTTCCTATTCTGAATTCAGGAAGGGAGGGCTTAGCCATCCAGAAAAAAACCAGTGATCTGTAGAATTCACCTTAACAAACTAAGGTGGAATTAATTAACTATTTTACAATTTTACACAACTTTACAATTTTCTTTGAAAATCATTTGTATTCATTCATTCATTTATTTTCCATTTACTATGGTTGAGCATTTCAGGTGGCTGGAGCCTATCCAGTAGCTCAAGGCACAAGGTGGGAGCCAACCCTGGACAGGACGTCATTCCATCACAGGGTACACTCAAACAAACACCCACACTCACGCTTATTGGGAAAATTTAGACAGCCAATTACCTGACATGCATGTCTTTGGGATGTGGGAGGAAACCCGAGTACCAGGAGAAAACCCATGCAGACATAGGGAGAAACTGCAAGCTCAACAGGGACCACCATTTTTTTTTTCTCATCAATTTTACAAGGAAAATAAATGATACTATTTGAGGACCTACTATACCAGATTTCCCTGCAGGTAGTGACATTGTCATCTTTCAGAGAACCTAGGACTTCTGGGGAGGTAAAATAGATAAAGTGTCCATTACTACAATAAGTCAGTCAATAATAATTAGGATATACACTTCTTATAGATAATAAATTCTTACTAGTGATGAGGGCTCATTTATTCAATTCACTTGATAAAAAGCATGACAGTGCAATATACAGGTAAGACCTGTCTTCAACTTTATGAAGCAGGGCTGTCTGGAGAAGAGCTGGACTGTTCAACATAGTGCTGCCTGGCTGTCCATTAGAATATCTGATACTTGTTACAGAATTTTGTTTTCCAGGCCAATCTTTGGGCTATTCTGCTGCGTTTTCAACTGATTCCTCTTTGAAACTCGTCACTGTCCAAACCTGCAGCCTTGAGGTCTGACAGAACCCATCTCCAACAGCCTAAATACACTTCTTGCACAAGGTGGTCCATGCTGTGGCTTGACCTTAATCTGATTAAGGCTATTTTCTATGCAAGTCTTCCACTAGGGTAGACCCAAATGCATAGCTGGACACTGCCAGTATGGAAATTAAAGGCAAGGTTAACCTTAGTCTCAATTGCAAAGTGGATGGTGTCCTAGGCAGAATAATTGCCCCTCTGCACCACAGATATCCATGTCCAAAATCCCCCAAAGTTCTGAATATGTTACCTTACATGGCTAAATGTGATACGATTAAATTAAGCACCTTGTGATGAGGAGAATATCCTGTATTACCTAGGTGGACCTGTGTAATCACAAGTGTTCTTACTAAAGAAAGAGAGAATTAGGAGTGTCATGGAGAAAGATTTGAAGATGCTATGATATTAAAATAGAAGATGGAGAAAGGGCCCCAAACCAAAGAATGAAATGCAGGAGGCTCCTACAAGCTAGAAAAGACAAGAAAAAGGCATTACTTTAACAAGTTAATGGCCAATATCAAAACCTACTCCAAATATTGTATTAAATATTGGCATTTTCAAGGTATTTTCATTAAAGTCAAGAATAAGAAAAAGATGTTTTTCCAGTCCCAGCTATCTGCATAACAATTGCATAACAACTCTCCCCCAATTATCTAATTAATTTAATCACCCCAAGCAGTCACCGTGTATAATTTAATCTCTACACCTATCCCCAAGAAACAGGCACTATGGGTTAGTTATCCATAGAGTAATTACCCTGTTGCCTTCCACTTATGCTCTACTGCATTTCTTTTAATATTGAATATAATTTTTAAAAAAGATTGTAAATAAAAATTTATGGAATCATACTAAGGAATATTAATCTTGTCTAGAACACTCCCATCCCCAAATCACAAAGTTTGATTCATATTCCCAAACAACCTTATGCTTCTTTCTAAAGTACAGTGAATAAATATATAAAATTAAAAACCTATAATTTAATGTCTGGTGTATTTTTGCTGCCCAGTGTAAGAAAATTAAAGAGCAGCATGTGTATGAATGTTTCTACACCATCTTCAGTGTGATTAAATTGCATGCATTCCAATTAGACAGTTTAATTGTATTTTGTAACAGTATTATTAAAACTAAATCTGAGAGAAAGATAAATAATTGAATCAATGATAGAAACAGAAGGCCATATTATTAATTAATGAAGATACTTTTTAATAATTATGCCCATGTTAGAACTATAACACAAACAGATTGGAACTGTGATTCAAATTACAGGATTGTGATCTTTGCATTATAATAAAAAGTAATTTAGCAATTTTCTTGCTAATTTTTCTTTTGTTAATTTAAGAACCAAACAATAGCATTTAATAGTGAGTTCTGAGCTAGTTTTGAAAGACTTCTGCATATAATTATCTCCAAAATACAGAGAAGATCATTGAGGGTAAGATTTTGTAAAAACTGGGGGGACTACCACTACTGCATATAGGGAAAAAGAATTAAAATATTGGGTATGTTTGATCAAGTCTGCCTTTTTATCCATTAACTGTTTGTAGACATACCTGTTTAATACTAAACTTGGATACCTTAGGGTTCACTTGGGGCTTTTCTCTGTATAAAATCAGATTGCCCATTCAACCATATTTCCCCCCAACCAATTTTTTAATATAAAAATATATGAGAATTAGAAAGTTTTATAAAATGTTTTTCCATGGAAGTATATATTTAAAAGTAATTTATTGTAGATTCATAGGCACATTCTCTATTTCTATACCTTTCCTAAGATTGAAAATGGCATTTACATCTTGACCTGGAAGCAACTATTCTTGTATCATCGTCTAGCCCTAACCATCATTGTCTATTTTACTTGGTGTTTTAACTTGCTTGAGTTTTATTCTATTCTGTTTTTATTTCTTTTATTTGTTGTTGATGTTATTATTTCTAATCACCAAATGATAAAGTATTAAAAAAGTTATCAGGTGGAAAGAGTCCATCCTGGGGATAACATAACATGTAGAAAAATACACAGAAATTATAATAGTACATGTGACCTGTTTTGTAGAACAAAATCTTATGCGTATATTCAGCGATTAAGTGATTTGATTCACCAATAATTTCATAGTTCCCTGTATATTTCAATAAAGAGAACCAGGTTCAATTAGGGCCTCATTAAGACTTCTGTGGGTCCTAGACATTTTTGCCTTCTTTGGCTCCTTTTTCCATTAAAACACATATACATGCAAAACACTGGCATAAAAACAGACATATAGAGCAAGGGAACAGAATAGAGAGCTCATAAATAAATACATTCATTTACTGACAATTGATTTTTAACAAAGGTGCCAAGAACACACAATAGGGAAAGGACAGTTTCTTCAACAAATGGTGCTGGGAAAACTGGATATCCACAAGCAGAAAAATGGAGTTGAACTCATCTCACCCCATTACATAAAAGCCAACACAAAATGGATTAAGGACTTAAATGTAAGACCCGAAACTGTCAAACTTCTGGCAGAAAACATAAAGGGAAATCTTGACACTGGTCTTGGCAAAGATATGAATATGACTTCAAAACACAGACCACAAATAATAAGTGGGACTATGTCAAACTAAAAATTTCTGCAAAGCATGCTGGACAGGAAAAATGGCAGAGTAAAGGTGACCCCTGGGTCTCTGCTCCCAGAAAAAGAGGTGAAGAACTCTGCTACACATGAGTGTATCGCTGCTCCACAAGAACAGCATTGTGAAACTGCAGGAAAACAGCGTGGGACACACAACACAGGGGAAAAAAAGGTGAATGGGAGATAGGATCAGGAAGTCTGGAGAGTGCAAAATAAACAAGAGAGAATAGAGCATGAGGGGGCTGCACATGCCTGGCCAGCAAGTGCAGTGAGGTCTGACCCACAGGACAATGTCCTGCTTCCCCACTGATCTCCACACCCACTCATACAGGAACCTGCCTGAAGTTGGTGCAAAATCCTGGCAGGAGACATTGGGTTCTGGTGGAGATGAGACAATAGCGGGAAGCATCTTGAACTCCCGGAAGCTCTATGCTAGGACTGCACTGGGCAGGGGAGAGACTGGTCTGAGCTACCACTGGAGGGAGTTAGGAGACAGGCACCTCCTCTCTGGCAGTCAGCGGGACCAGAACAAGGGAGGTGAACACTGAAAAGGGGGGGTCTAGGCTGGAAACCACTGCAGACGACTAGGCCAGCTCAGGGCAGGTCAGAAAGAGCAACCTCATGCCAAAGATGTGAAAACAACCCAAATGCCCATCAATACATGAGTGGATTAGTAAAATGTGGTATATGTATACCATGGAGTATTACTCAGCTATAAGAAATAATGGGGATATAGAATCTCTTATGTTCTCCTGGATAGAGTTGGAACCCATTCTACTAAGCGAAGTATCCCAAGAATGGAAAAATAAGCACCACGTGTACTCACCAGCAAATTGGTTTCTCTGATCATCACCTAAGTGCACATTTGGGAATAACACCAATTGGGTGTTGGGCAGATGTGGGGGGGAGGGGATGGGGGTATACCTATATAATGAGTGTGATGCGCACTGTCTGGGGAATGGACACGCTTGAAGCTCTGACTAGGGGCAGGGGGGAAAGGGCAATATACATACCCTAGACTTTTGTACCCCCATAATATGCTGAAATAAAAAAAAAAAGAGAAAGTTGAGCTAAAAAAAAACCCATAAAACAGAAAAACAGGCGCTAGATTGTGGGACGGCAGCACGTTAAGTGACAACTTGGCGTCCTGTTGACTCAGCTCCTCAGTCCGGCATCTGCTAACTCCTGAACAATCACCCCCAGTGCTAGCGCTCTGCGGGGGGGCGGCTCCCATTTCTGGGTTTCACAACCCAGACGCTGTGGTGCACGATGGTTTGGGCAGCTCCTTTCCTCCAGCTGGGGGACTCTTGCGATGGGCTCTGCCCTTCGCAACCTATTGTCAGCTAGCCAGGCTGTTTTGATGGGCAAATTTTGAGTACTTCCCCAGTCGTGGGAGGCCACCACCTGCGGGATTCACAGGCGCTGAGGTGCTTAGTGGTCCCAGGCATCACCTGTCCCCCTAGCACAGTGACTTTCCTGTTGACAGTGGTGGGCTCCACCCCTGGAAATAGGGATAGGAAAGAAAAGCTACATTCTCTGTGCAACTGGTGTGATTCTGAGGGGCCTTGGTGCAGATCAATAGTTGACAGCCCAGTGATTTGGCCTGTTAGATCGGCTTAGGTCATCTAGTAGGATCATAACCCTGGGGCCTGATCTCCGCATCCAGGCGGCTCCCAACAGTGGGGTTCGTGGTCAGGGAAGGAAAATTCTGCCCAGAGGCCACAGCACATGCAGCAAGTAACCCCTCCCATTAGGAGCAGCCTCCCAAGTGTGGTGGAAGAACTCTTTGAATACTATAAAAATCTATATAGAGGAAATGGACAAATTCTTGGAAACACACAATCTCCCTAAGCTCAATCAAGAGAAAATAGAACTCCTGAACAGACCAATATCAAGTGCAGAAATTAGAGTGATAATAAAAAATCTTCCAAAAAAAAAAAAAAAGTCCCAGACCAGATGGCTTCACACCTAAATTTTACCAAACATACAAAGAAGAACTCATACTTATGCTACAGAAATTATTCCAAAACATTGAGAAGGATGGTATCCTCCCCAACTCATTCTACGAAGCCAATAGCACCTTGATACAAAAGCCAGGAAAGGTTGTAGCAAAAAAAGAAAACTACAGACCAATGTCCCTCATGAATATAGATGAAAAAATTCTCAAAAAAATTTTAGCAAACCGAATCCAATAGCAAATCAAAAAACTAATTCATCATGACTAGGTGGGCTTTATCCCAAGGATGCAAAGCTGGTTCAACATACGCAAATCTATAAATGTAATTCACCACATAAATAAAAGCAAGAACGAAGACCATATGATTCTCTCAATAGACACAGAAAAAGCATTTGATAAAATCCAGTACACTTTTATGATAAAAACCCCCCAAAAATGGGTATAGATGGGACATTCCTTAAAATTAAGGCCATATATGACAAACTCACTGCCAATATCATATTGAATGGGGAAAAACTGAAAGCATTTCTGCTTGGAACTGGAGCCAGACAAGGCTGCCCACTGTCTCCATTTCTATTCAAATGATGCTGGAAGTCCTTGCCAGAGCAATCAGACAAGAGAGGGGAATTAAGAGTGTCCGAATGGGGGCAGAAGAGGACAAACTCTCACTCTTTGTTGATGATAGGCTATTATACCTAGAAAATTCCAAGGATTCAGCCAAGAGACTCCTGGAATTGATAAACGAATTCAGTAAAGTCTCAGTATACAAAATTAATGCTCACAAATCAGTGACATTCATATACGCCAATAATAGTCAAGCCGAAAATCAAATCAAAGACACAACACCTTTCACAATAGCATTAAAGATAATTAAATATTTAGGAATATATTTAACAAAAGAGGTGAGAGATATTTATAGGGAGAACTGCAAAACTCTGAGTAAAGAAATTGTAGATGATGTGCACAGATGGGAATCCCTACCATGCTCACGGATTGGTAGAATCAGTATTGTTAAAATGTCCATTCTACCTAAAGTGATCTACAGAATTAATGCAATCCCTATCAAAATTCCACCTTCATTCTTTACAGATTTAAGAAAAATAATTCTATACTTCATCTGGAACCAGAAAAGATTTCACATAGCCAAAGCAATCTTAAGCAAAAAGAAAAAGTTGGGAGGCATCAGTCTGCCATACTTCAATCTTTACTATAAGGCTGTAATAACCAAAACAGCATGGTACTGGCACAAGAACAGAGATATAGACCTTTGGAATAGGTTGGAGATCCGAGATATAAAACCATCCTCATATTGTCATCTAATCTTGGACAACGCAGACAGAAGTATACATTAGAGAAAAGAATCTCTATTCAATAAATAGTGCTGGGAAAACTGGATATCCACATGCAGAAGATTGAAACTGGATCCCTACCTCTCACCTCTCACAAAAATCAACTCACATTGGATAAAAGAGTTAAATCTAAGGTGTGAAACCTTAAGAATTTTGAAGAAAATGTGAGGAAGACCCTTTTAGATATTGACCTAGGTAAAGAATTTATGAGGAAGACCCCCAAAGCAATCACAGCAGAAACAAAAATAAACAAATGGGACCTGATCAAATTAAAAAGCTTCTGCACAGCCAAGGAAACTGTCCTTAGAGCGAATAGACAATCTACAGAATGGGAGAAAATATTTGCTTTCTACACATCCAACAAAAGGCTGATAACAAGAATCTGTATAGAACTTAAGAAAATCAACAAGAAAAAAACCAAACAACCCCATCAATAAATGGGGAAAGGACATGAACAGAAACTTTGCAAAAGAAGACAGACTAATAGCCAGTAAATGTATAAAAAATCCTCAGTATCTCTAATCATTAGGGAAATGCAAATCCAAACTACAATAAGGTATCACCTAACTCCAGTGAAAATGATCTCTATCAAAAAGTCCCCAAATAACAAATGCTGAAGTGGATGTGGAGAGATTGGAGCACTCTTACACTGCTGTTGGGCTGCAAATTATTACAACCTCTGTGGAAATTTATTTGGAGATACCTCAAAGAGCTAAAAATAGAAATACCATTTGATCCAGCAATCCCACTACTAGGCATCTATCCAAAGGAAAAAAAGACATTGTATAAAAAAGACATCTGCACTCGAATGTTTATAGCAGCACAATTTACAATTGCAAAGATGTGGAAGCAATCCAAATGCCCATCAATACATGAGTGGATTAATAAAATGTGGTATATGTATGCCATGTAATACTACTCAACTACAAAAAGCAGTGGTGACCTAGCACCTCTTATATTATCCTGGATAGAGATTGATTGAGCCCATCCTTCAAAGTGAGGTGCATGGAAAAACATGTACCACATGTACTCACCATCAAACTGGTACTAATTGATCACCACTAAGGTGCTCACATGGTAGTAATACTCACTGGGTGCCAGTCAGGTAGTGGTGGTGAGGGGATGGGGATACAAGGGGTTGGGTGGGTAAACCCACAGCTAATGGAGATGGGGCACACTGTATGGGGGAGGGACATGCTTGTTGCTCTGGCTTGAGCGAGGCAAATGCATTTCATGTAACCAAAATGTTTGTACCCCCATAACATCCTGAATTAAAAAAAAAAACAGCAAATGCTGATATTGATGCAGAGAGAAAGCAATGCTTATACACTATTGGTAGGACTGAAAATTAGTATAACCTCTATGGAGATTCCCCAAAGAAATAAATGTAGACTTATCATTTGATCCAGCAATCTCACTGCTGGGTATCTACACAAAGGAAAAGAAATTATTTTATCAAAGAGACACCTGCACTAGAATGTTTATCATAGCACAATTCACAATTGCAAAGATATGGGAATAGACCTAAGTGCCTATCACTTCACACTTGGGTAAAGGAAATGTGGTGTATATATGTATACATACACCACAGAGTACTACTCAGCCATAAAAACAAATGAAATAATGTCTCTCACAGCAACTTGGATGGAACTGGAGACCATTATCCTAAGTGAAGCATCTCAGGAATGGAAAGACAAACACCACATGTTCTCAGTAATATGTGGGAGCTAAACATTGGGGACACGTGGCATAAAGAGACATAAAGGACATTGGAAACTAAGAACAGGGAGGGGATGGAAGAGGTATAAAAATGTACCTTTGGGTACAATGAACACTTTCATGGTGATGGGCACACTGAAAGCCCTGACTTCAGCATTAAATGGTATATTCATGTAACAAAAACATTTGTATACT
Organism: Eulemur rufifrons; assembly: GCF_041146395.1. Classification (NCBI taxonomy): domain Eukaryota; kingdom Metazoa; phylum Chordata; class Mammalia; order Primates; family Lemuridae; genus Eulemur; species Eulemur rufifrons. Next base: position 86,717,335 of record NC_090999.1, on the reverse strand, counting down.
CTTAATATTTTGAATTACATTTTTTTTTAATTTGTAAAAAAAAAGTTTCTGCAAAGCAAGGTAAACTGATCAATAAAATGAAATGCAAGCTATGGAATGGGAGAATATATTTGAAAACCTATATCCAACAAAGGACCAATATCACCTCAGAAATATTTGATAGCTAGATTATCGTGTTCTTAAAATTGAGTTTTTAAAACATTGTTTTCTATTATATGTTCAATCTGTACAACAGTGCATGAACATAATAGCTGCTAAATAGAATATTTGCCAAATGTATACAAGTGATTAAATTATGAACCAACTTAACTTATAAAGATAATGCTAATATAGAAACTTGCTTATTTGAAACCAGAGGCAACAATTGCTGTCAAAACTACGGTTTTGGGGAAGTTGAACACTATGGTAGGAGCTATAGGCAAAACATATTATAAAAAGTGCTTTGAAAAATTTAATTGAACTGAAAGAAATTAAAAAATATGCTGTATTCTGGATACCAGTAAAATTTCAGTAGATCTGAAAAACTGCAAAGAATAGACTCCATTGGATACATTTTTTGATTGCAGACATATTTGAATGACAAAGTGAATCAGTATAATTTTGATCACTAAGTTTCAAGTGAGACTTACTAAAGTAAATAGAAGATATCAAAATGTGTGTGTGTGTGCACACTTATTCATATATACACATAATATAATGACATTGACTAAATTTATACGAAACTGTTTAATACCTCTGCTTATCTGATGTTTCAAAATGACTGAAATGGAACAGCCTAAAATACAAATGATTATAAATACTCATAGATTATTTCCTGAGAAAATGAATCAGAAGTTGCAGATATTGTGTGTATTATCCTGTGACAAATCCTATCTGTTTAAGAAGTATTTGATGCCATATGATAAAACAATATTTGCAAAATTGACTTAAATGGGATTTGAGAAGAACAATTTTATAGATTGACAATGTAGTACCAAAATTCATAAAGCAAGGGTAATGATACATGTCATTGAATGGGATGTGGAAAGTGACAAGGAGAAATTTCTACAGGGGTTACATGAGTCATGATCTTCTTTAACATTAGATTAATGATCTAGAAAGGAAAGCAACTGCACATTTATGGAATGTGTAAATGGTAATAAATTGGTATGTGTGCAAAAGACTAGGATAAACGGAGAAATAAATCTACCTAGAGAGGTCATAAATATAGTAAGAATCATAAGAAAATGAAATTCAGCTTGGAAAAATGAAACTAATATGTCAGAGAGATAATCATCTCCGGTATCAATATTCACAGAGTTTCAAAAAAAACTTAAAATTCAGTGGCTTTCTAGGAAAACCAGTAAATGGAGAAGAGAATTATGTATTTGTGTGCTTTTAGATTTAATCTTCACTAAAAAATTTAACCTACCTCTATCAGCTTCTACTCTAGGACATTCTAGATCCACAATGGGCCATTAATAGACCAGAGTTTCTTGGTAAATATATTAATAAGAATTGGAAGCTCAGGGCCTCAGACTTATTACAGAGTCAGAATAGATACATAGAGAGGTAGGCATGTTAATTTTCCTACTTACTAACCATGTTTTCATCTGTTTTTTTTCCCTGCAGAGACCTAATGTTCAAATGTAGTAAAATAAAGCAAGCACCTGAAGTTTCTACCACATTTATTTATAATTGATGTTTCTATTCTGTATGAAAGAATTCAAAACTTTTTAGACACATTTTGTCATTTATCACAAAGCTCTTTCCCCCATATATCCTTATATTCCCTATTTTACAGATAATTTCCCACCTAGCTGAAGAATAAATATAAATTGAACAACTAAAATCCATGGATATTTCCAAACCATGTTTTAACCAGTAGTAAATTTCCTTCTAAACTGTTATATGCAGGTTAATATTAATAATAAATTTAAGTAGTTCGATTATAATATCTCTCATTTTAAAAGATGAGTAATAGTTAAAAGACTCTTACCCTTAAAAACTCAATCAATCTGAATTACTCTAGTCTATATCTCAGAGCTTTTTCAGATATCTGGGGATTTGAGGTTCCAAGGATTTTCCACAGATCTGCATACACACTGCCTTGTTGACTCACTAATTCAACATTTCTCAAATGGTTTCATGGAATACCTGCTTTTGTTGTGTGTGTGTGTGTGCATGTGTCTGTATGTGAGAGTATACGTATATATATGTATATACACATATATATTTATTCTCAAATATATTTTTCAAATGGTTCTTTGAACCTAATATTTATAGAAATGCTGTCTTTATAAAATGGAAAATAGATTAAGCCAGTTATTAAATATTTACAACACAATTTATCAGAGCCTTTATTATTGCTAATGTATATTGTGATTATTTAATTTTATTGTGAATTTCACTTTGTTCCAAACGTATTAGAGCCAAACACTTCTTTTAAAATAAACTTTTCAAAAATTAAAACAAAAGATGTGAACATAAAAGTGCACAAATCATAAACATACTCATATAACTAATTTTCACAAAATGGACATGTTTATAAACAGAATTAGATTAATCAGGAAACAAGACATTACGAATAATTTAGAAGCCATCCCCATCACTTTAATTCAGGATCCTCCCTACTATCTTGATATGCAACACTGTAAATTATTTTTCCAGCTTTTGATTCTCTAAAAACAAATCATGTAGAACATACTCTTGTGCTGGTTTACTTTCTAAACTTGTTTTTTAATTAAATTTTTTATTTAGAGGTAACTGTAGATTCATATGGAGTTGTAATAGTGTACAGAGAGATTACATATAATCTTTATCTAGTTTTTACCAATGGAAAAATTTTGCATAACTATAATACAATATCACAACTGGGATATTGACATTGATACAATCCACCAACATTATTCAGATTTCACATTTTACATGTACTTGTGTGCGCGTGTATTTATTTAATAGTTCTATGCAATTTTATTGCATGTGTATTCATGTCACTATCACCATAGCTAAGATACAGAAGTTGCCACATCATAAAGATCTTCATCTTTCGATATCTTTTTTATGGCTACATCCATCTCCCATAGCGTTCTCCCACCCTCCCACTCCCATTCCTAACCACTGGGAACTACTAACTTACTTGCTATCTCCATAATTTTGCCATTTCAAGAATGTTATATTAATGTAATCATATAGTATGCAACTTTTAAGATTCATTTATTTCACTCAGCATAATTCCCTTAAGATCCACTCAAGTTATTTCATGTATCAAGAGCTTGTTCCTTTTTACTGCTAAGTAGTATTCCATGGTATAGACATAGCACAATTTGTTTAAAAATTCACCCATTGAAGGACATTTGTGTTGTTTCCAGTCTTTTTCCCATATCATCAAATTATTTGTTTATTTTATTTTTTTTATTTTTTTTATTCAGGATATTATGAGGGTACAAACATTTTGATTACATATAATGCATTTGCCCTGCCCAAGCCAAGGCTACAAGCGTGTCCCTCCCCTATTCAGTGAGTTCTACTTCCATTAGTTGTGGGTTTACCAACCCCCTGCAACTCCCAACCTGACTGGCACCCAGTGAGTATTACTACCATGTAAACACCTTAGTGTTAGTTAGTACCAATTTGATGGCGAGTACTTCCAGTCTTCAATTATTATGAATAGAGGTGCTCTGAACATTCATGTATGTAGTTTTGTGTAAACATAAGTTTTTATTTCTCTGGGATTATTGAACAGTAGGGTAATCCTGGTTCATATATAAGTGCATGCTTAATTGTTTTCCCCAGAAACTACTAGTTTCCAAAGTGGCTATACCAATTTACATTCCGCCATCACTGTTATCAGTGATCCAGTTTTTCTACATTCTTGCTAGTATTTGGTGTTTTCACATTAAAAAAAAAAAAAAATTAGCTATTTCAATGGGTATCTCATTGAGGTTTTAGTTTGTATTTTTCTAATTACTAATAGTGTTGAACATCATTTCATGTGCTTATTTGCACATGAAATGATATCTTATGTGAGATGTCTATTTGCATCTTTTGCCCATTTTCTACTTGGATTGTTTATTCATTAATATGGTGGATTTCATTGATTTATTTTTGAATATTGAACCAATATTGCATACCTGAAATAAAGGCAACTTGGCCATGGTATGTAATTCATTTTATACATTGCTAGATTCCATTTGCTAATATTCTGTTGAGGATATTTGTGTGTAAGTTCATGAAAGACATTAGCCTGTCATTTATTTTTTTTGTAGTGATTTGTCCAGTTTTGGTATCAGAGTACTACTGGCTTCCCATGACCTTGATAGACAAAGCACAATTTATCTATTCTAAGGATGATGGACATTTGTATGTTTGGTAGTTTTTGACTATTACAAAAAAAGGTGCTTTATCTTTTGGTAAATATGTGAATGAGTTTCTGGTGGGATAATTCCTAGAATAAAATTGCTGGGTCACAGATAATATGCATGTTTAGCTTTAATAGATATTACGGAACAGTTTTCTAAAGTGATGATAATTTACCAATACTGTGAAAGAATTACACTTTTTGCATCTTTTCCAGCCCTTGATATTTACGGTCTGTCTTTCTAATATTAGCAATTCTGTTGAGGTTGTAATGGTATAATATGTTAGATTGAAAGGAATACACACACATCTCTCTATATATAGATGATATAAATATAGATATAGATGATGATATAGATAGATATAGATATAGAGATAGATAGATATACTGGCTATGAGTCTTTTGTCAACTGCATATGTTGCAAATGCTTTCTCCCCATATGGAGCTTGTTTTTATCATTCTATAAATGGTATCTCTTTTGTTTGTTTGTTTTTTGACAGAGTCTTACTCTGTCGCCTGGCTAGAGTGTAGTAGCATCATCGTGGCTCACTACAACCTCAAACTCCTGAGATGGAGCGATCCTCCTGCCTCAGCCTCCTGAGTAGCTGGTGTGTGCCGCCACACCCAGCTAATTTTTTCTATTTTTTTAAAATAGAGATGGGTCCACTCTTGGTCAGGCTGGTCTCAAACTCTGGAGCTCAAGGAATCCTACTGCCTCAGCCTCCCAGAGTGCTAGGATTATAGGTGTAAACAACAATGCCCAGCCCTATAAATGGTATCTTTAGATGGATACAGTTTCTTAATTTAAAAAAAATCCAATTTAGAAATTGTTATTGCATAAAGCTTTTGGTGTGAGTTAAAAAAAATCTCTACTTCAGTATAATGGTTCTTTTTTTAATTTCAAAGTATTATGGGGAAGATAATGGTTCTTATACTAATTTTTTTCCTCAGTTGCTTTATAATTTTGTTCCACATTCCTTTTCTAAATAAATCTTTCCCAAAGTTTGAGAAATGTCCCTTAAAATTTCTGATTTTTTTAATGTAATATGTATCCACAATTGCCTTACTAATCTTTCCATGACAGATGTATTTACCAGTTTCCTTTTTCCTCCAAATTCGCATTGTTGCAGTTGACTGCACTATCCAAATAGTTCTCTTGGTAGTAAACCAATATCTGCAAAGTGTAATCCCACAGTTTAAGGGGATGATGTCAATTTAATATCTTAATTGAATCAACATTTTGGTTCGGCTTAAACCTCATCCTGAACTCTTTCTTTGTAGTAATCAGGAAAAAATATATAATTTTACTTTACGTGATTTGGGTCTAAATTTAGATCAGATTATCATGCATGAAAGCAAATACAGAAAATATACATGCGCTCCAAACTGTAAGATATGGTAAATCTCATCTACAGGGGTCTTGCACCGATTCTTCAGCGCTGGGTAAAGGCCCCCCTTTGATCTTCCCTTCTCTCCTCTGCCAAAAACCTACCACGAAATAAAACCAACTACCCTCATATACAGCAATGCTTGTTAGAATACATTTTCTTAGAAATGAAATTAATTTGGAGAAGTATATGGGAAAAAAGGAGACCTTCTGGATTTTAAAAAAACAACCAAACATAATATGTCATATTTTAGTATTAAAGTTAATATATAGAAAAATGGTTAAATTCTGTATATTGAATAAATGTATTCTTTGTGAGAAAATTGCAGGCTATGCATTTAAACCTCTGGTCATAAAACACCCATTACTTCAGTGTACCTTATTAAAGGTATATTTTATTTCACAAATGTAATTTTGACAAAGTTTGAAGTATGTTTGGAGAATATATTTTTTATACCTGCATTCTGTGAAAGTAATAAATCATGAGATTAAAACATTAAGCAGAAAGGAATTTTAGCTATTAATACAATTTAATTTAGTACTTATAACAGACATGAAATCAATAAGGTTAAACACATTATAATTACTTTGATATATAACAATGTGCTTGAAATAAATGCTAGTTACATTTTTAGCCATTATCGGACCTTTAATCATAGCTAATTAGCCTTGTGTGAATAGTGACAATATTTACAAGTTACTATGTAATAGCTAATCCTGCATGTTTGCTATATGTGTTTACTATTTGTTGACTCTAAAAGTTTTTTATTTTGAAGAGTCACATACTAATAGAATATGTTTCTATATTTTATTTAGATTACTATTATTTTTGAAAATGACTGTGTAATATTAAATTCATTCAATTTAATGCAAATAATCATAAAGTTTTATGGTCTTTTCTTGTTTCAAATGTTTTGCATAGAGATTCATATACTTATCTGAACAATTTCCTCTTGATCAGATTAATGTGATTTGTGTCCTATTTGCAAGGACGGCAATGGTTAGGTTTCCTAATATAGAAAGGTCTATTATTTTTAAACTCAACTGTTTCCCTTGTTATTGCCACAGGTTAATTTTTGACAATATATTCACTTTGTTTGTAATTAGTTCACATCAAACATGAAATATGCTATATTGGACTCCGGGGTGGATATATGCTATGTAAGATTTAGAAAAAATAAAAATACTTGGTATGAAGTTTAATTAAATTGAAACATCAAATTCTGTATCAAATTACAGTATGAGCAAAGCAATGTAAAATTGTTTGACATGCGGGTATCATTTTAAATTCTATCTTCCTTCCATACACACTTATGCAAAATACCCATTCCTCCCACACACCGTCACCAAGGCTGGCACTCACAAGTATCTTAAATAGTCACCATAGGAGATTTTCTTCTAAACTTTTCAGTTACCCTGTATATATTACAAAGGAATGATCCTAAATATACCTTTTAATTGAACTTTCCAAAAATGAGAAGACTTATACCTGTGTTAGTAGAGAACAATTTGCGGAACAAATGGTGTTTATGACGATCTAATTGTAAGAAAATCATTATAAAAGTTGAATGAACCATCTGTCTCCAACTTACAAGACAAAGATCATTTTCTATCTTTTGTTTGTACCACTTAACAAAATATTTAAGGCCTTTATGTTTTTTCTCTCTCCCTTTCCATTCTCTGAGCACTTTCACCAATTATTTTTTTTTTAATATTCAGTATTATTGAGAATCTTCATTCACTAATCTAGTCTCATATATTCTATCAGAATTGTTTTTTCATATATGCAGAGATTGCATTAGGGGATATATAGTGATCATATTCATTGAAGGAAAACCAAACTTTGGGAAAGAATGGTACTAGAAAAATCTGACAATGAATTTATTTGCTGCTTGTTTCAAAGTCATATTTTACAGTGATCACTTAAAAACAAAGACAATACATTTGCTTGAGCAGAATTTTATTATTTATGCCTTTAGAATATATAATAGTTTAATTATGTACTACAGACAGGTGATGCTTTTATATTTTATTAATTTAGGAAAAAGTCTAATTCTTTATTGTTTTTGAAAAGTAAAAAGTTCTTTCAACTGTCATATTAATTACACAGTTGGCTCAAGAATTATTTCCACTTGTCTTCTAAGAAAAGTGTTTTCTAACTCCTTTGAATTATTGAGCAAAAATCCAATTCGAACATTTTCATTACCCCCTGCCAGATCTTTGATTATTCCATTTCACTGGGATAAATAAAACAATGATCTTCTTACTTTGAGTTAACTCCAATACATTCTCCAGGGAGTCAATAAATGCTACCTGATTTTTAAAAGTAACTTTACACAATTTATTGAGTAAAATTGCACAACCACTTCCTGTAGAATTTATAATTTGTATTAGAGGAAATACACATATAAAACAAACTGAAATTAAATATATGAAGTTTGCATTGAAAAATGAGAAACATAGAAACAGATTTGAGAGAAATGTAATGGGAAAGAGTTCCTTGAGAAACTGTGATCTGATTAGCATTTTGAAAATCCTCTAAGGAGTAGTTGGAAGCTCCTGGGGCAGTGCAAAGGAGAGTGTTCTTGTAGACTCCCCCTGAAGATGAAGATGAACGAGGCTTCTCTAAACAGGCACCTCCACTGTCATAGCCCATAACTTCCAAATACAAAGAAGATTCCATAGATTATGTACACTTACACCTGCCTTTTGAATTGGCAAGACATTGTTTACACACATAACACCTCCGTAACAAAAACAAAAGTAAAATTAGCATGGCTATAGCTACAGCTCTGTGCCACGCATATTTTCCTTATCATTTAACCCAAACAAAACCGCTCTCTAGGATGTCCTGATATCCATACCTATAACATAATGTACACCCCAGTGTCTTGTAAAATTAATTAAATGTTCTCCTTGTTTAATTGATCACTTCCTATGTGTCTAGCACTGTGTCAAGTGCTTTATATTTATTATCACGTTAAAAAATTAAATATTAGGTAGTAAAGCTGGGATTTAAACCTAGATCTTCTTTTATACTTTATTATCCCCAGTTTTCATATTTAGAGACAAATGGTATTCCTTGAGTAGAGATCATTTATTTAAGCACTTGTTGATATTAGTAATAATAATTGCATTTCTTGAAAAGACGCATATAAAAATAATAGGTATACATTGTTAAAAACATACAAAACATGGACTGGCATGAAGAAGAAACCAAAAATTACCTATAATCACACCTTCAAGAGAAAACCATCAACACAGTCTGTTTTTACAATAAAAATCCTTTTGGTTCCTTTTTGTCTTTATACATAACACACCTATGTAACATAACATGACAGAAACTGTGTCATATGAAGCCCTTTCAGCTTATTAAAACAATCTTTACTCACAGGGCAATTTGTCATGTTACTAAAAATTTAAATAATAGGGAACACACAGAAAACAAGCACCCACCAACAGCAAAACTCTAAATGAAAAACTATAAGAAAAACTACAAAAGTGCTACAGTTAGATCTTTAATTTTCTAATGCTTCCACAGGAAACCTGATATAGTGGAACAAAAGAAAACCCTGGCATAATAAATGAGCTCAAATTCTGATTCCCTTGCTTAGTAAGTAGCTGGCTTTGCTAAGTTAATAATCATGTTACTTAGCCTCTGCGAGCTACAGTTTTCACATCTGTTTGATTAACTTAATAACAACCATCATAAATTTTGAGGAGCAAACTGAAATAAATATAAAAATGTGAAAATGAGAAACAATAGGAAAAAAATATTATTTTAATATAATTTAAAATCAGACACCTAATCAAAGAGAAAATTGTTAAAAGGAAAAATTTTTATTTTAATTTTGAAATAAGTAGTATTTGAGTACTGAGAGTCAGAGAATGTTAAAACTATGATTTAGAATGTATAGGCAAAAAAATTAAACTATAAATTTGCTTAGAATGTAAACATGGAAAATGAAATTTAGACACAATTTATAAAATTTAATAAAGCAGAATTTGGAGTTGAAGTTTAGAGAAGAAAAATACAGTGAAACATTTTCAGTATTACATAAAAATGGGAAGCATGATTGTCCTTAAGAAGAAAAACAAAGAGAAAAACTTACCCAAAGCAACCCAAATGTTTATCTTCTCTGCTTGGAAAAAGTTGCTGTATTGATATATTAGATTGGAAAAAAATAAAAGAAAATACCGCATTTTATTTCTTATGAACAAAAGAAAATATGTGAATTTTTGACTTCCAAACTTCCTGACCCCAAAAAGGCATTTGACTTCTTTCTTTGAATTTTGATATCTTTATAATTTTAACTTGGAACAAGACAAATATTATTATAGCTTTAAAATGATGAAGCCCTTTGAAAGTACTAGCCAGTTTCTTATACAGTCAATTCCACTAACCACCTCACTATTATTAATGTAATAACTTATATGTTTTACTTTGATTTAAAATTGAATTCCCTCTTTTTGAAATAAAATGCCCTTACTCTACTTTTCTGGTGCTCATTTAAAAAGTTGGACCTTGTTTATTTTAACTGCATCCATCATGTTTTTACCACTTTAGCCCAGACATATTGAATCTTTCTTTTTACCACATAGTTTCATCTCATATGGAGATTACGGGTTCTTGTTTTTTCAGCTTGATGTTGGCTCATGGTCATTATTTTCCGTCAATGATTCATTCAGCCTACTTTTAAAGCACTGAGTATATTTACTTAGGCAGAAAGTAGTTAGTAGAGTAGTGAGAATGTAGAAATAAAATGTAGATAAAACTCAAAATCTTTTTCAGGGCTTATAGAGATTTCATTTAAAGTAATATGCTTTTGGCAATGAAATAACTTTTTTCACAACATTTCTGGAATAAAAAAACAATTTAACTGTGTAATGACTTCAAAAGGATTTACTTCAAAATAGTGATGGATTTAAATTTACAGTTACTGTTGCCTTTTTTACTTCAAAATGAAAAGTTTGGATGACAAACTTTTTGTGTCCAAGTTGTTACATTTATATTTCCTTTTATTACACTTTTTTGTTTAGATGACTCTTCTATAATCTTCACAACAAATATATAAGGCAAATCATTCTTTTCTGTTTTAACGTGATAAAATTGAAGCCCCAAATTTTAAAAGGCTTGGTAAGGTTTATGTAGCTAGAATCAGCTGTTGAAAATATAATCAACTTGTTCTGATTTTAGTTCTGGGTATTTTTACAATTCCAGTGTTGTCTCTTTAAGTTCTTTGGAATCTAACTTTTTCCTTGTCTCCTTCTCTTATTCCCATTTTATAATTAGATTCATCCTGAACACTACGCTGAAACTGAAAAAAAAAATTATTTTCCTCAGTGTAGTTGAACCAGTGATGTGGTTCAACTAGAATATTCTGATTATAATTGATGTTAGGCCAGAAGCACAGAACTCTTTTAGAAGAGAAAACTGGAAAGAGTGCTTAAAATACATACAGCATTAAGTTCAATACAAGATTTAATGTATTGTGCAGCATATTTATGTAAATATTTTGTTCTTCAATTTTTTTCTTTTTGAGGTGCTTCTGCCCTGATTTTCCAAATTATGGCATTAAACAGAAAGAATAAGCTATACTCGGTCTCATTTCAAATTTATTCATAATCCATTTGGTTTGTCTTTTACCTAAACATTTCACTAATGGCTCTCTTGAAAAACAAATGAATTTTTTTCTGCAAATAAATATGTTATATACAGCATATATTTTTTCTCAAATAAAAGATAATAAAACTCAGAGATATGATAAAAACTAAAAAGCTATTAAATTTCATCCTCAAAATATTGAAACAAAATAATTGTCCATACAGAGTTATCAGAATTCATTATAAACAAACTGAAATTAGAAAAACTTCTAAGGGAATTAATTCTTAATGCAGAGGAACATAATCTCTGATGTTGGTCCAGTTTTGTAGAAAAGAGTAACGAGCTAAAAAATAGAATATTGCCTCTCTGAAATAATTAAATGCTGAGGTTTAAAATATATTAAGAATTAAAACATGACACCAGTAACACAAAATATGGGGAAGGAATACATGAAGTAATAGCATTGTAATGTCCTTGAATGATCCAAGTTGGGGTAACACAATTTAAGTTAGAATCTAATAAATCAAGGAATATTAAAGAATACATTGCCACCAGATTAGTAGAAAGAAATAACAATAAAATAATAATTGATGGAAACAAATGAAGTAAAATAAGAAGAATATAGGAACAAAGAAAAAATAGTGCAAGTAGAAAAAAGAGATAAGTTGGTAGACAAACTGCAATTTATCAGTAATCACATGAAATAAATGTTACGCATATTCTCCTGTTAAGAAAAAGATCCCAAGACTGGTTTAAAACAACAATTACAACAACATTATCAACAACAAAAACAACTACAAATTAAGTCTTATAAATATGGAGACAAAGCATTTGAAAGTGAAAATATTGAGAAATATGTGATATTAAGAACATTAAGAAAACTGAAGTACTTCTACTAACATCAGACAAAGATTTTAAAGCATAACCATAATTAGACATAAAAAGGGCATTTCTTTATGAAAAAAAGGATGGATTCTACAAGAAGATAAAACAAAACAATCCTAAATTTATATGAATGTAAAAATTTAACTTTAAAATGTATAAAATACAAAGTTGGTAAAAATGTGTGGGAGAAAAAATAAATTTACAATCGTATTGGAAATTTGTATTGCATACCTTTTAGTTATTGATAAAATATAGAATAAAAATGTGTCAAGCATATAGAAAATCTGGATGTGAGGGTGATCTGGCTGCGACATCTGTCACCCCATTGATCGCCAGGGTTGATTCAGCTGATCTGGCTGGCTAGGCGGGTGTCCCCTTCCTCTCTCACCGTTCCATGTGCGTCCCTCCCAAAGCTGCACGCTCGGTCAAAGAGGACGACCTTCCCCGATACAGGAGGACCATTGTTCGGTCAAGGGTAATATGAGTAACTGTGCTCCCCTGCTAGAACCTCCAAACAAGCTCTCAAGAATATAGAAAATCTGAAAACTTGTTTGACAAACTTTACATGGTGGACACGTATAGACTTCTACACTAAGCAACTGCACAATAGTACAAATAATAATCACAAACGTTGACCACATACTGGGAAATAGAGGAAATCTGAATACATTACAAATGATTGAAATCGTAATGATCATTTTCTCTAGCCTCAGTGGTATGGGTTGAAAAGTCAGTAAAAAAAAAAAAATATTATAACTTAAAAATCCCCAAATGTTGGCAAATGAAAGAACATAATTCTAAACAGCCCGTGTTTTTTTTTTTTTTTAATCTCAGAAAGATATGTTTATATATTGATCTTATGATTTAATTCAAAATATTTAGGGGGAATAAATGCTTTTGTTATATGGATAGCTTTTATATTGCTTAAATCAGGGCTACTAGTGTGCCCATCACCCAAATAGTGTTCATTGTACCTGTTAGGTAGGTTTTTTGTTCTTCCCTACTTTCCTCCCCTCTTCTTGATTTCCAATGACTTTTACTTTTCTCTGTGCCCAGGAGTAATCATTGATTAGTTCCAAATTATTAGAGAGTATATGTGGTGTTTATTTTTCCATTTTTGAGATAGTTCTCTTAGGATAATGGTCTCTAGTTCCATCTAAATTGCTGCAAAAGACATTAATTCAGTTTTTTTGATGGCTGAGTAGTATTCCATGCTATACATATACCACATTTTGTTAACCCACTTATGAATGAATGGTCACTTTTGTTGATTCCACAACTTTGCAATTGTGAATTGTGCTGCAATAAACATTTGAGTACAGGTGTCTTTCTGATAAAATGATTTCTTTTCCTTTGGATAGATAGCCACTAATGAGATTGCTGGATCAAATGTTAGGTCTACTTTTAGTTCTTTGAGGAATCTTGATCCTGTTTTCTATAGACGTTGTACTCATTTGCAGTCCCACCAACAGTGTATAAACATCCCTTTCTCTTTGCATCCATGGAAGCATTTATTGCTTTTTGATGTTTTAGTAATAGCCATTCTGACAAGGGTAAGGTGAGATCACATTGTGATTTTAATTTGCATTTCCCTGATGATAGTGATATTGAGCATTTTTTCATACATTTGTTGGCCATTTTTTTTTTCATTTTCTTTTGAAAAGCAGCAGTTCATGTCTTTTGCCCACTTTTTAATGGGTTTTTTTTTTTCCTCTTGCTGATTGTTTGTGTTCATTATAAATTCTGGACACAAGCCCTTTATCAGATGTATAGTTTGCAAATATTTTCTCCCGTTCTGTAGATTGTCTATTTATTTGCTCTGTTGATTATTTCCTTAGCTGTGCAGATGCTTTTTAATTTAGTCTCTTTTACTTACTTTAGTTGTTGCCATAATTGCCTTTGGGGTCTTAGTCATTAAGTTAATGACTTTTTAATTAAGTTAATGACTTTTTAATTAATTGCTTTTTAATTAAGTCTCTTTTACTTACTTTAGTTGTTGCCATAATTGCCTTTGGGGTCTTAGTCATTAATTTTTTTGCCTAGGCCAATGTCTAGAACCATTTTTCCTATATTTTCTTCTAGAATTCTTCTAGTCTCATGTCATATATTTAAGTCATTTATCCAGCTTGAATTAATTTTTGTAAGTGGCGAGACATAGGGATCCTGGCTTTTTCTTCTGCACGTGGCTGTCCAATTTTCTCAGTGCCATTTATTGAGTAAATCTTCTTTTCCCCAGTGTATGTCACTGTCTGTTTTGTGGGAGATCAGTTGGTTGTAGATAGATGGTTTTATATCTGGGTTCTCTGTTCTGTTGCATTGATCTATGTTTCTATTTTTGTACTAATACCATGCTGTTTTGGTTACTATAACCTTGTAGTATAGTTTGAAGTGTGATAATGTGATGCCTCCAGATTTGTTCATTTTGCTTAAGACTACTTGGCTATTCAGTCTCTTTTTTGGTTCAAACAAAGCATAGAATTGTTTTTTTTCTGGATGTGTGAAATATGACTTTGATAGTTTTATGGGGATTGTGTCAAATCTGTAAATCACTTTGGAGTATTGACATTTTAACAATATTGATTCTATTGATCCATGAGCATTATATGTTTTTCCATTTGTTTGCATCATCTGCGATTTCTTTTCTCAATGTTTTATAGTTCTTGTAGAGCTCTTTTAACTCTTTGGTTAAGTATATTCCTAGGTATTTTATTTTCTTTGTAGATATTGTAAATGTTATTGAGTCTTTGATTTGACTCTTGACTGTTAGTGGTATATAGAAATGTTATTGATTTGTGTACATTGATGTTGTAACCTGAGACTTTGATGAATTTATTTATCAATTCCAGGAGTCTTTTGGTAGAGTCTTTCAGATTTTCTAGATACAAGATCATATTATCAGTGAAAAACAGTAGTTTGTCCTCCTTTTTTGTGATTTGGATACCCTTTATTTCTTTCTTTTGTCTGATTGCTCTGGCTAGGACTTCCAGGACTATGTTGAATAGACGTGATGACCATGGGACCCCTTGCATTGTTCCAGTTCTTAGGAGGGATGCTTTCAACTTTTCTCCATTCAATATGATGTTGGCTATGGATTTGTCATATATGGCCTTTGTAATTTTGAGATATGTTTCTTCTTGCCTAGTTTGTTGAGGGTTTTTATCAATGAAAGAGTTCTGGATTTTATCGAATGCTTTTTCTGTATCTA
The DNA here is from genome assembly GCF_041146395.1 of Eulemur rufifrons. Lineage (NCBI taxonomy): Eukaryota > Metazoa > Chordata > Mammalia > Primates > Lemuridae > Eulemur > Eulemur rufifrons. Next base: position 86,701,914 of record NC_090999.1, on the reverse strand, counting down.
TTGAGATGATCATATGGTCCTTTTTTTTTTTTTTTTTTTTTTTTGCTTCTATTTATGTGGTGAATCACATTTATTGATTTACCTATGCTGAGCCATCCTCTCATCCCTGGGATGAAGCCCACTTGGTCATGGTAGATTATTTTTTTGATGTGCTGTTGAATTCGGTTTTCTAGTATTTAATTGAGGATTTTTGCATGTATATTTTTAAAGGATATTGGTCTGCAGTTTTCTTTTGTTTTTGTTGCTGTTGTGTCCTTTCCTGGCTTTGGTATCAAGGTGATACTGGCTTCGTAGAATGAGTTGAGGAGGCTTCCCTCCTTCTTAATGTCATGGCAAAATTTTTGTAATCTGGGTACCCAGTTGTTCTTTGTAGGTCTGGTAGATTTCAGCAGTGAATCCATCTGGTCTGGGGCTTTTTTAGTTGGGAGATTTATTTATTACTGCTTCAACCTCACTGCTTGTTATTGGTCTGTTCAAGAGTTCTATTTCTTCCTGATTGAGTCTTGGGAGGTTGTGTGCTTCCAGAAATTTGTCCATTTCCTCTACACTTTATAGTTTATAAGCCCTTGATTTGTTTTAATGATAACACAAGTGAAATAAAATTAGTTTAAACTGAATAGCAATAAAATTATGACACATATGAACTAGTGAGAACTACCTAAAACAGTACTTAGGGGAAATATACGTACTTAAATATTTACCTTGCTTATATATATTATAAAAGAAGGGCTGAAAATCAATTCTTTAAGCATTTATTTCAAGGAGCTATAAATTAAATAACAACAGAAAGAAAGATAAAAGCAAGTCAATGAATCAGTAAATTAATGTAGAAGAGAGAAATATCAATGAAGCCAAATGAATTTAATAAATTTGATAAGCCAGTAGAAAATTTAATCAAGAAAAAATAAATACTATGAATTGTAAACATCAGAAATAAAAAAGGGTACCTCTGTACAAATATACCAATATGAATAATTTCTTATGGCAGCTTTATGACAACATATTTGAAAATTTTGATAGAAGTGACAAATTCCATGAAAGCCCAAGCTTACCCATTTTGATCCAAGAATAAATAAAAAAATATGAATATCTTTTCTGCTAAAGAAATTGAAACTATAATCTAAAATCTTTACAAAAGGTAGATTTAGCAATATGTTCTTCTATCCTACATTACAATGTCAATCATACCAAAAAAATCCCTTAGAGGATAGTAAACTATTCTTCTGTCCTAATATTAAAATATAGCAAGGACATTAAAATAGTTATTTGTTATAGACCCATAAAATCATGAATGTGCATGCAAAAATCATAATAAACAGAATTTTCAGTTCCCAAGTAATGAATAGAAACAAATAGACATCAAGATTAAGTTCAGTTTAGTCCAAGAATACAAAATTGCTTTAATATTTAAAGAGCGAAAACCATAATTCTTCACATTATCAAAAAAGATAGATAACAAGATCACTTAAATAGATGCAGCAAAAGGATTGGACAAATTTTAGGTCCCACTCAGGATTTTTCAAAATTACTAGCAAATTATAAGTAAAAGAAAATTTCTTTCCTATGTCTTAGCCATAGAAATGGCCAAATATTTTATTCTTATTTTTAACCATTTTATTGAGGTATGATTGACATACTAAAAGCTATACATATTTAATGAATACAACTTGATCAGTTTGGAGTTAAGTATCCACCCACCTGTGAAGCCATCGTTACAATCAGTGGCATAAAAATATCCATTGCTTCCAAAAGTTTGCTCTTACACTATTTTTAATTCATAAATTTATTTATTGTTATGATAAAAACACTTAACATAATATCTACCCTCTCAGAAAATTTTTAGATATACAATATGTTACATATTGTTAACTATAGGCACAATGCTGTATATTAAGTAGATCTCTAGAATTTATTTATCATACACAACTGAAACTTTGTACATTTTGACTAAAATCTCCCCATTTCTACCTTCCCCCATTTCCTGTCAGCTACCATTATATTCTCTGCCTGTGTAATTTGACTATTTTAGTTTCCTTTCATAAGTGGGATCATATAGTATTTGTCCTTTTGTATCTGGCTAATTTTACATAATGTCTTCCAGGTTCATCCATGTTATAGAAAATTGATTAAATTCATTCAGTTTTCAATGAGACAGAATAAAGGTATATGAATAGTTCAGGTAACTTTCAAAATGAATATCAAAGAAATGGGATTTCTCTGCAAGTTATTGAGATATACCATGAAATTTTGGTAATTAAAATGCTAATACTTCAAGAAGAGACAAAGAGTAAATTGAATTAAGGAGAGTTTAGTTATATTCATACTATAACATAATCGTATTATCAAAGATGATAATGTTTAAAAAATGGCTTTCTATATGGAGAAAACATAACATTCATTTATTCACTCTACAAATATTTATTGAGCACCTTAAAAATACCAATTTCACTCTCTATCCTGGGGATCTGAGATGTATCCATGAACGAAAAAATAAGTCTCAGCCATCATGGAACTTACAATCTAGTGGAAGAACACACAAAATACAGAAACAAATATGTCATGTTAAATGGTAGCATGCACAATGGAGAAAAATAAAGTTTACAAAGAGGCCAGGCAGTTGTGATAGTGATAATGACAGCAGTGAGTCTGGGGTGGAGTTGTGCCTGGGGTGGTGGTGATGACAGTGGAAGTGACAGTGATACTGATGATCATTGTGGTCATGGAAGTACTTGTGCTGTTTTTGTTGGGGTGGGTAGCTTACTATTCTATTGGTTGCTATGGAAGACTTTAGTGATAGGTGTCCTTTGAACACAGACTGAAAGAAGGGGGGAGTGAAAGAAGTGAGAAGGCAGAGAGTAAAATTAGTGTAAAAGCCATGTAGTTGAGTTGAGTTGTGTTTAGCATGTGTTTAGGAACAGGAAGGAGGCTAATGTGTCCAGAGCGGAGAGGACACAGGAGATGTGATTATTGAAGTTCCATTCACACTCTTTGTTAATAGAGAAATGCAACAGCTTAACATGTAGAGAGTGCATATGCATACAAGCACATGCGCACACACGCAGCTTATCCTCTGACAAGTCTTTCTCTTGTTCAACATTTTATAATAGCCTAACACTTTGCTTTTCCTGTGGTCTAATTGCTCACCTTTATTGCTATTGCAATTTGTAATAAATTCTTGAGAAATACTACCGTGTTAGTCCTTTAAGTATTGCTATTTCAGAATACCTGAGGCTGGGTAATTTATAAAGGAAAGAGGTTTGTTTAACTCACAGTTCTGCTGGCTGGGACCTTCCAGGGGCATTATGCCAGCTTCTGCTTGGCTTCAGTAGAGGGGCACATGCTGGGTCAAAACATGGGGAAGAAGGTCAATGGGAATGCAGACACATGAGAAGAGACAAAACCCAATGGTGTCCCACTTTTTAACTACCCACTCTTAAGTGAACTAATCCATTTCCACAAAACTAATCTAGTCTTGCAAGAGTGAAAATTCACTCACTATTCTGAGATGGGCAAGACACTCATAAGGAATCTGCCCACACCCAGGACCCAGGTTCCTCCCACTAGGCCCTATCTCTAAACACCGCCACATTATGGGTCAAATTTTAGAATGAATCTTGGGGGAGCACACAATATCCAAACCACAGCAACTATGAATGCTCAAACCCTCTCTCTTCTATTTCTAACACTTTTGTATTAACAAAAAGATTGCACAGAGTGTGTACTAACACAAATATATTTTTTAAAATGTATTTTTTAAATTTTTTAACTCCTCAGTTTTAACATCTTAGTCAAATTCAGTCATTCAATTATGTCAAATCTTGGTAATCCTTTAAGTAGAATGATACATTTCCTGGTATTTTCATTCAAATTAATTTCATCTTAGATAAATCCAGAGAAAGCCAACAAAAGTTCACAAGTCAATAACTAGCTTAAGCCACATATCTTATTTATGTAGAACGAGTTAGATTTACATAAGTCCAAATTTCTAGTCTGGTATTGTATTCTATTAAATAGAACACTGCATATTGAAATGACCAATTTTTAAATAGGATTTTTAGCCAATCTGCTAAGACTTTGTCATTATTGATTTTTGCTATGTCAGTCCCTTTGGTGGTTGAGCTATGTTGGTTTTATTTTCACTTGTTTTAATTTACCTACAATTTAGTCCCATTGAAAACCATAAAAAAGACAAAAAAGTTAATGTTCTTAGGCTGAAAAATATGTTGATGAGAATGTTAGAAGGCATATGTTAGTCTTCATTTCAGTACATGATGTTAGGTCATTTATGAAATAAGATGTCTGATCACGAATCCATAGTTCCAGCAGTTAAGCTATGGTTAACGTTTTGTTACCTGGTAAGAACAACGAGGCACACCCTAAACAATGGAAATAAAAAAGGACATTTGAAAAATGCATGGAATACATTTATTCAATCTTGTTGTAAACTTTTAAATAACAGAAATTAAACTCAAGTATTTCTTGAGCTCTGCTAATCCTCCAAGTCCATGCCATAGCTAACTCATGTTATCAAGGTTTTTTTTAATAGTTCCAGACCTTATTTTAAGTATTTATACACAATATAAACATCTGGCAGATATATTAAGTACATATCTAGTTGATATGGTAGTGTCAGTGTGCTATGATTATGAACTGATAATTATTTCAAATTTCTTCTCTAAGGCTACATTAAGTATATTTTCTGCTTTTTAACATCTATACAGACAGTCTTCCTAAAATAGGAGCTTACAAAGCAGATATAGAAAACGAGAACATACTTCAGCCCTACTATTTTGTGTGAATCTAAAATTACTTTTACTCTTAATTTTAGAAAGTAGCACCAATAGCAACATGACATATCATGTTCCTTAATGCATGCTTGTGCTTCATGAGAACAGGTATCATTTGAGTTTACCAATGTATATATTATACAGCATCTGGTATATTAACTGGCATATCAGTATGCATTCAAAAACTGCCGCATCCTTGGATGAATGCACTTAGGAAAAATTGTTATACGTTGAATGAATTGGAAATCTAGCTAGAATATCTTAAAACTCTTGTTTTGGTAAATGAAAGCCAGAAGTGTATCAGTGGAAAAACATCTATTGACCCTAAAGCTCAAAACAGATTGACAATTCTGCAGCGTTCTAATGAGGTATAATTTTCTTCCCCTAGGGCAGGGTCTGCCGATGTTTCAGAATCATCACCAGCACACTGGGTGTCCTGTTTCCAGTATTATTACAATTAATATCATTTGAATTCTTCTCTGCTGTTCCATTACCTTGGTTCGGGATAATACTCAGCTCATTCATGCTTGCTTAGGACCTTGCTTTTCTATCTATCTCATGTACGTTTCCCACTGTATTAATTATTTGAAGAGTCATTTGGGAAACTGAAAACTTCCAAAAGTAAGACAGTTTATTTGTGTTATTCTTCCACAAGTAAGAATAGCATTGATTTAATCAACTTATATATGAAAAGTGATTAGGATAATAATATATTAATGTATTTTTCTCTTTTCATTTGTGTGTATGACTTTTTTCCATACTCAGCAACTCTCACATCCTGAAATTAAACTATGTAAAAATCCAATCACAATACATTCAACATTGAAAATGCAGCATCTTTATTTTTCTATCCTGTTCTTGCCTTCCTGACAAATGCTATCCTATAGTCAATATTTTTTATTTGTAAACCTACACTTGTATTCAGTTACTGTCGACATCTACAACCCCAGCCTTTGACAACAATGGGACGCTTTGCTCTCAAATCCCAGGATACTCATCTGAAATTCAGTCAAGGCTCCTCAAGGGCTATACATAAAATTCCATTTACCATCAACATATTCAAGTTTAATAAATTGTTTTGGTTAGGTCATAAGGGCCAACTGTGAAAACTGCTCACATTGCATTCTGGACAAGCTACAGAGACACTTTTGTTCCTGACTTCTTTCAAAGCTGTCAGCCTTTCAGTTATCCAAGCAATTGCATCAAAACACACCGACAAATGTGGTGGGTATTTCCTACAAAGTCCAAAAGCCAAATAAATGTGTGCTTCTTTCTGAAATCAACTTATCTTCTAGTTCAGAGTAGACTATCTATTATACTCCAGAGTTCCCACAGGCCCAGAATATTCTGTAAGTTGACAAGCTCTTTTATTCTTGTAGAATTTTCTTCTTCCATTCCCTAACAAATGATTTAGGATACCTGCAAATTTTTTACCTCCACTTTTTATTAGCATGTCAGTGTGATGTCTTTTGGGATGGTGGCAGGATAAGGTTTCTGTTGATTAAATCCTGTCTAAAATAAGATACTGGACAGTTGAATATCCTCAAATTGACAAATGCCCATTATAATTTCTCTTTGTTTCTCTTTTTCATCATTTTAATTTCCCTTTCATCCCTTACACTTTGCTCTAAGAAGAAAATCATGTATCCATAATGAAAATTAATAAAGAATATTAATATGTTTCCCATTGTACCTTTTACACATAGTTTTTTTTTTTGCCTAGAATATTATTCCTACAGTTATCTGCATTCATATAATTCAATCCCTCACTTATTGAGGCTGTGACTCAAATTGTCACCTTATCCAAGAAAACTGCTCTGTTCACACTATGTGAAATAGCACTTAGCTCCGTCCTGAAATTTCTATCCAGCAGGGGCAGTGTTGCTCTTCGTACCCACATAGGTTTAATACTGAGATTGTACGTGGAATTATATTTTTCTGTATATATTTTCAATTGACAAATAATTGTGCATATTTATGGAGTATGATGTGATGTTTTGATTTTTGTATATATTATAGAAATATTCTATCAGGATAATTAACATATCATAACCTTACCAATTTATCATTTTTGGTGAGAATATTAAAAATCTATGTTAGCAATTTTGAAATATATAATACATTATTATAAACTGTGGTTACCATGCAGTGCGGTTACCATGCAGTGCAATAGATCATTAGCACTTATCTCTCCAGTCTAACTGAAACTTTGTACCCTTTCATCAACATCTGCCCTTTCCCCATTCTTCTTCCTCCCCTTTAGCCTCAGGTAACCCCCTTTCTACTCTCTGTTTCTATGAGATCAACATTTTTACGTTCCAGGTATAAGTGAGATCACATAGTATTTGTCTTTCTGTGCCTGGCTTATTTAATGTGGCATAATGTCCTCCAGTTCCATCCATACTGTCACAAATGACAAAATTTCCTTCTATTTTAAGGCTGTATAGTACTTATCTTTTCTAGTTTTTTTCTGTTTTAAATAGCACACATTGATAAATCACTTGTTGTAATGAAAAATCTCATATTATACTAAAGAAGATGTACCTATTTTGTATCATTAAGGTATTATAAACAATGATTAATAAAAATAACTACTCTTTAATTAATTACATATATTAATTAAATAGCACTGAAGTGCTAATCCCTGAGCAAAAAAGCATTTTTTTAAAAAACTTGGAGCCCATATATTCTATTTATTCTTGTTCTTAAACATTTCTGACTTCTCTCTCCTTGAGAAGAAATCATCAGTTAAAAAATATCTTCAATATTATCATTGTATTAGTATCTAGTGGATATTACTATCAAAATATTGATTAGTTTTGTCTGTTCTTGAACTTTTGAACTCTATGCAATGGTAATATATTGTATACATTTTTATAACGTGCTTTCATGCTTGTATTACATTGCTGAAATTCATGATTCTTGATGCTCGCTTATACCAGTAGGTCACTCTTTTTCAACTGTTGCTTAGAACTGAATTGTCTTGTATCACAATTTATTAATATTTAGCCATTTTCCTGTGGATGGATGTTATTCCTTTTTGAGTTAAAAAACATTTTACTCTTTCAAAAAATACTGATATGGATATTCTGGTGTAAGTACACAGAGTATTATCTAGATATTACACCTATGAGTAAATTTTATGTTATAATTTATGCAAGTGCTAAATATATACTGTAATGACAAATTGTCTTTTAAAGAGATTTTTCCAACCTAATCCCAAATAGCACTTTATTTTGACTTCCTTTTTGTATTTCCAACATTTGACATTATCTCTCATTTTTATGGTAAATTTTGTTGTCATATTCATGAAGTTATTTTGTACTCCCAGTTTGCAATCATGTTTTTAATGGTTGCTTATTTTTATTAATTACTTTTTCTCCCTTTGTTGAAAAGATATTATTTTTCCTCTTTTCATTTGCTAATATAATAAAACACATGGATCTTGATTCAAAAGTGGCAGCTGTAGTGACTTTAGCAGTCTTGTAGGACCAATTTTGCTCCTGGAGTTTTTCTAAAATTTCCTTTGTAGGCCGGGCGCGGTGGCTCACGCCTGTAATCCTAGCACTCTGGGAGGCCGAGGCGGGTGGATCGCTCGAGGTCAGGAGTTCGAGACCAGCCTGAGCAAGAGTGAGACCCCGTCTCTACTAAAAATAGAAAGAAATTATATGGACAACTATAATATATATATACAAAAAATTAGCCGGGCATGGTGGCGCATGCCTGTAGTCCCAGCTACTCGGGAGGCTGAGGCAGTAGGATCGCTTAAGCCCAGGAGTTTGAGGTTGCTGTGAGCTAGACTGACGCCACGGCACTCACTCTAGCCCGGGCAATAGAGTGAGACTCTGTCTCAAAAAAAAAAAAAAACAAACAACAAAAACAAACAAACAAAAAAAAAATTTCCTTTGTATATACATTGACATTGTAGCTATTTAATAAAAGGCTATAGGTGCCTTTTATTACATAACCTACTATAGATAGGGAGTATCTTATGGTCTGCAATTCAGCAACTTTACTTTCCTGCTGTATTAAAATTAAGTTGGTCAATTTGCTACTCATAGTCTGTCAAAAATTGCTTGTGATTCATATTCATAAATGAGGTTTGCCTATAATTTTTTTGTATGCTTTCCTTTCTGACTTTCGTATCTAAACATCATTAAGTGAATTTATAAATATTCTTCTACTTTATTCTCCGAAGATTTTTGTATAAGATTAAAATTACATATTATTTTAAAATCTGGTAGAAATTACCTATAAAACTATTGAAATCTGGTATTTATTTGTGAGAAGATTCTTAAATTACTATTTCAATTACCTTTTCAGTCACAGTATCATTTGTTTTCTATTTCTTCTTGAGTCATTTATTCATATCCATGTTTCCAAGTTTTCAAATTTATTAGCATGTTTTCCATATATACATATATAATACATATGTGTATTATATATGTATATATAATTTTTAGAGCATTTTTATGTCCACAGAAAAATTGAGCAGAAGGTACAGAGGTTTCCCATATATGCCTGTCCTCATACAGGCATAGCCTTTCCCACTATCAATATCATCCACCAGAGTGGTACAGTTTATATAATCAATGAACCTACATTGAAACATCACTATCACCTCAAGTCCGTGGTTTACATTAGGCTTCACTCTTGGTATTGTACTTTCTATAGCTTTGGGAAAATGTATAAGGACATGTATCCACCACGATAGTATCACACAGAATAGTTCCACTGCTTGAAAAATCCCCTGGGCTCTGCCTATTCATCCTCTGACCCCTAGCAACCACTGATCTTTATGCTGTTTTCATATTTTTGCCTTTTTCAGAATTTTGTGATATAGTTGGAATTATACAGTATGGAGCCTTTAAAATTTCTTATATTTGCAGAACTCTGCTCCACTTGTATTTGTGTTTTCTTTATTATTCATTCTTAATATAGTCTGTGCATCATATGCTCTTTCTCTCCCTTTTCTCCCCCTACACCCTCACCGCAGTCTCATCAGAAACTTATCCATCCTTCCAAGGAACTATCTTTTCCTTTGCTCCTCCTTTTGTATGCTCTCATTTTATGTCCTTCAGTATTTTAGAGAAATTTTAGGCATTCTCTCTTCTGAGACAACTATTTCCTCTGTCCTGTTTTGTATCCTCCCTTTTCTTTCTGAGACTCCAATTGCTCATATGTTAGATTAATGTTTTCCACAGATCATGTGTCCCTGACCCGCAGGGGCGGGGCTTTTTCCATCATCTCTTGACTCCCTCTCCTCCTTCCTATAAAAGCCAATCTCTGCTTCATATTTATAATTGCTGTTAGGTGGGAGTTTCCCACCCCTGTCCCAGGAGGAGAGGATGTATATTTCTATCAGTATGGGGTCTTAAGTCAAAGATGGACCTGCTCCAAATCATAGGGGTTTTTTTTGTTTTTTTTTAGCTCCTTTCCAGCCTTGCTACCTCTTCCCTGATGGTTTAAGGCTTTTGCTTTATAGAAGAAAACAGTTTGGTGAAGTAGAGAGGACTATGTGCTTTTCTCCCACCAGACACCAGTCACCTTCTTAATGCGTACTTACCTGTCAGTGAGTGCTCACACCTCTTCTGTCCTGGCCCCAGTCTTCTCCATGAGCACCCATGGAGGCCTGTAGAAAATAGCTTGTGAATGAGTGAAAATTTCCCTTTGTCAGGTAGCATTTAAAACTAACACATAGGCTGACATTTGGCTGTTGGCAGCTTTAACACTGTATCTTATTCTTTCAATCCACTTTTGTTGCAGCCAGCAGGATGCTTCTTGTCTCCATTCTCTGTTACAGGTGAGACAATTTGTCCTGTCTCTTCTTAAGGAGCTTGTCTCTCTTTGGAATTCAGGTTACTTCATTGCCAACTCAATTCTCTGATGAGTTCAAGAAAAATTATGAATTTGTGTTTTTTTCCCTCATTATTAGAGTGGGAGTGACGTTACTGTCAATTTTCTGCAACCTAAGCAAACGTAGAAGCCATATATTAAATTCTAATACATGAAATAGAAATATTTGATGGATAATTTTAAGAGATAGGTAATTAGCAAACATACAATGACTTCTGCTGAACCTAGAATTGAGATGGTATTTTTCCTAACAAGGAAAGGAAGAGATAGGAGCTTTAAAAAAAAATCATTAAAGAATGCTTTCTATATTTCCAATGTTATATCTCTTAAGCTTAGTGGTGGGTCTAGGTCTATCAACAATATTATTCTCTATATTTTTTTGTTCATAGAAGTTCGTATATCTCAAAATGAATGGAAATGGAAAAATTACTTCTATTTGCTAATAGATAATCATATATTTAATCTAATTATGCTTTAATTAGTTATTGTAGATGTTTTCTAATCATCATTTTAGATTGTGAGCTACAGGAGACCAAGTTTTTGCATTGCTAATTGCTATATCTCACAGCAGTGTCTTCAGAATATATCTTGATCTATTAATAGGCTAATAGTTAATTATATGTGCAATATTTTCTGAACTTTTCTAGGCAGGGCAATTTATCTTTCAATTTCAGAGACCATGCTTTTTTTTAGAACTATAAAAAAGATAAGCTCTAGGAAACTTTCAACTCTTATTCCATTAAAGTATATTAAGAATTGCAATGTCAGTGATTAACCTGTATGCTTTGTCACTATAAAATGTCAAATTGCTACAGTTATAGTATTAGTCATGATTATTTCCTGATGCTGTGCTGATCTCCTTAAGAAATATACTTTCGGAGAACTTAATACATGAATTCTGTGATAGAAACATTTAGACTACTGAAAAGGTAAATTGCTTAATGTCATTCTAGTAGCTCCAAGCTCTTAATTGTTAATTTGTGTGTTAGCAATTTATCAGAAAGTATTTCATTATACTTGAGGTCATGCTCATCATTTGCTCTTTTGCTGCATTTTTAAATTGTGTAAGGAAAACAAAATAAGTCCATTTTAGAAGAATATGAGTAAATGGAATTGTTGGATATGATATGAAAACTTGAAATTGAAATATATTTAATTGTAGACGGAGAGAAGTCCAAGATGAACTATAGTGGAGGCACTGTCAGGAGGTGCTAGCTAATGTTTGCTGGGATATTGCTGATTTTGCCATGGTGTGAGGAACATATCCTGTAGAACAATATTATAAGGAAAACTAGAAGTCAGGGCAATAAACTCAGATACTCCAGATTTGATACTTGGTTTAAAATTTGTATTTGTTTATAAGCCTAAGCTCTTTGCTCAGTGTCTTTACTAAAACAAAACAAAGCAAAAAAACCTCATCACAATAAAATAAAATTTAAAAAGATTCCTCTGGCTATTTAAGTATAAAAGCAGTATAATGATTACTTTGAAAACATTTCACATCTTGATTTATACCTGGTATTTAAAACAGAGCCTGGGCCGGGTGCGGTGGCTCACACCTGTAATCCTAGCACTCTGGGAGGCTGAGGTGGGAGGATCGTTTGAGCTCAGGAGTCCGAGACCAGCCTGAGCAAGAGCGAGACCCCGTCTCTACTGAAAATAGAAAGAAATTAGCTAAAAATATATATAGAAAAAATTAGCCGGGCGTGGTGGTGCATGCCTGTAGTCCCAGCTACTAGGGAGGCTGAGGCAGAAGGATTGCTTAAGCCCAGGAGTTTGAGGTTGCTGTGAGCTAGGCTGATGCCATAGCACTCTAGCCTGGGCAACAGAGCGAGATTCTGCCTCAAAAAAAAATAAAAATAAATAAATAAATAAACAAAACAGGTCCTTATATTCAGCAAACTGTTGAATCACAGAAGGATACAGATAATAGGATATACTTCATATACTATATGCCCCCTTAGGCACAAAAACAGAGCTAAAGGGGATACAAAATGAAAGGAGAAAGTAAAAAAGATATTGCTGGGACCATATACAAAATAAAGGTACCAGTGATTAGGAAATGAAATGAAAATACAAAATGGTAGGCAAACCTGAAGTTATTGGATTAAATTGGTTCACACAGGGTTTGCACACAAGCAGCAGAAGCTCCTGCAGATTACAGGCTAGAAGTAATTGCCAAAAGGGTGAAGGAGTCAATCCAGCCTCACAGTTTGAAGCCAGTGACAGGAGTGGGATTGGTGCTGCCTGAGAAAGGACTGAAAAGAAAACTACAAATGCTGAAAAAAAATCAATACCAAATGGCACTGGATAAACCTCAGGGTACGGAGGCAGGCAGAACAAGAGCCACGCAGTTTTAGTTTAGAATCAAGTTCCAAACTAAAATCTCTGGTGACCATATAACTTCATCTGTGGAAGCCTTCAGATAGCAACAGAGCAGTCACTTTAAATTGCCATTAGAGAGAGACGGGGAGAGGCAGAGGGAGAAAGGAAGAAGGGGGGGGAGGAGGAGGAGGAGGAGATACAGTTTCTGAAAGGGCAAGAAATGTTCCTAAACCATGTATTGTTGTTGTTGTTAATAAAAGTAAATTAATTCATTTTAAAAGCTTTCCTGCATAAGAAATGAAAGTCCTGTGTAAAGAGAGACCATTTTTAACAGGTACTGTGTTATACCTGTACCTCAAAGGACTATGTTCATTTTGTTAGGTTCACCAAAAGGACAAAAGGAACTAGAAGGCTCTAACAGATGATGAAGAGGCTTTAAGGGGGAGGGTAACATCCAATTTCCAATGATATCAGTAAAATTCAAGGAGAACTAGCAAGAGCTATCTTTAATAATGAAGCTCAGAAGCAATCTTTTAATAGAAGAGGCCCTATTTGTCAAATATAATTCCTCCCACTATCCTTTTACTTCTTCCTTAGAATGATGGACTGACACTCACAGTGCAGATTTCTAGCATCCCTCAGACTAAACCACTGACAGTGCCATTCTCCATTTCCGGCCATAGGCTGCTCCCATTCATACTCCCTTTTGCCCCTTTCTTTTCTGTTTCTCTCGCTCTTGGACATCTTTGGAGATTAATTCACCAAAGTTTCACCATGTTTTTTCTCTCATTATGTGTGTATTCAATGTATATCTTGTCCAGATAAACATATCTAATAATACTACATAAAATGTGATCATTTCCAGTGGAAAGAGCAAAAGTTAACCCTCATTAATTAACATATGTTGTCATATTGTTTCATCTTGCTGAAATCTGCAGTTTAAAGAAACGGTTTTCACTGAGTTTCAAGACTTTGATTACTGGCTTTAAAATAAATATAAAAAGAAATGTTGGGCTCTCAAAGCTTATGAAATAATTTTTAAATTCCTTAAATTCTGGCTTATAAATATAGAAGTTTATAAACGGTATTAGAAAGGAAATCCATATAAATATTCCTAAAAAATAGATGACTCTTCAGACAAATTAGAATGAATTAATAACTTTGATTTTAAAACCATACAAATGATGAAGTAAGCTACTATTGGAACAACCGTCTTATAGTAGACAGGTATAGACTTTGGACAGAATGTAGAAAGTAACTTCTAAATGCATTGAAGAGAGACCAGAAGCAAGGTGGTTCTGGAAGGGAGCTGATACTTGGAGAGAGAGAGTGGCAGTGTATAAATTTCACATTTTGTGCTTCTGGACTGAAGCCAGGCCTCTTCTGGAGTGAATCTAGGTCCCAGTTGGACCACAAGAGACTGCTAAAACTTAAACTGCCCCAAGAAACTGGGGAGAATATGAAGCAACCAAATGTTGTAGAAGTAGGGGGAAATTCTCAAAAGAATAAAACCAGAGAGGAAGTGCTCAAACTTCTGTGTATAAACTCTTCTACAATCTTTGCTTAATCCAGGGTTGTGCATTAATAGGTGATTTAAACTGATACCCAAATGTCCGAGTTTATTGTTTGAGTCCAACTAATTTAATGCCTGTCTGCTGAGACAGAGAAGACAGTACTCTTCCAAGAAGATAGCAGATTCCAGAGTCTTAACAGCATGATATTTACATTTACAAATCTATGCAATTAAAAATATCTTCTTACTTCAGAGTCCTAATTTTGGTCAGTTAACTAATCAATATAGTCTATGCCAATTTATTAATATGTCCTCAGACATATACTCACAAAACTAACTCAGAGGAAGATTTTTTATTATTTAAACAGGCGAATTTTCAGCGAGGAAGGCAGAGGAAATGAATTTGGTGGTGGGCAAATGCCTTTTTCTTTAAAAATCCTTTTCAATAACAACATAAAGTTAGCTTTTGCTCATGGATTGATTTGCCCAACTTTATTTTCTATAAAGCGTGTGATGCTGTTTTCCATAAATATGTGTATCTCTTTAGTTACTGAACTGTAACTCTCTGGGGTTTTGATATTATTTTTCCCAATTTGACCTCTTATAAAGCACTGTATAATTTTTTCCTTTTGATACTAATCTATATCTTTTATCTGTGATAAAAATAAAACAATCCAATGGAAAAAAAATGCCAAGTGGAGAAATTTTGCAATGCTATGAAAGAGTAAGTTTTCTCATAGCTGTTTGATACAAGTAATTAGTCTCATTAGCTACAACTAATTCTGAGTAATAATACACTATAAATGACAAGTTCTTTGTATAATAAAACAGTGCATTCAATTAGAACTATTTCCTTTGGTTGGAATATTCCAGAGGTAAAACATATTTTATCTTTCTGATGTTAGAATTTCAACACATTGAATAATGATTACAAATTAAACATAATTTTTAAATACAGAGAGTCATATATTATAATTACTGTCAATTTTGACAATACAATTTAAAAGAAATAATTAGTGACAAGCCTATTGTGGTATGTTTCAGGGTGAGAGGAAGGTAAGATTAAAAAAATGAGCAACAAAGAACATTCAGAATATATAGTATTTTTGATGCAGATATGAAAAAGCTGAAGTGGAAAATACTTAAATTTTCAGGATACTTTGAAGTTTAATAAGGGCAAAAATTTATGAGTTATTGAAGATAATATTTAAACTTATTGATGAGCCAAAAAGAATAAGAAGTACATTTGTTAAGTAATATACTAATAGTCCCATAATGCAAATTATTACTCTAGTTGAATAAAATCAATACAACAGGATCTGAAAAAATCAATCAGTTATTTAAGGATCTGACAGAGATATAAACATAAGGCATCTGAAGCTTCAGTTCTTTTTAAAGTTTTAAATTCTTTATCCAGTAAGAAATTAATAAGCTCCTCCTATTGGTCAGGTGATGATTTACAGGTTTTTATGTATGTTTTATGAGGATTAATATGAAAAACAGTAAACACTAAAAATATGCTCATAGACAAACATATCCACATATACTGGCACATAAACACATGTATGCACACACACATACACATACACATAAGCACATGCACAAACACATATACCTGGGTACCTTAATTCCAACAATAATCCTTGACTAAGAGTAAACTCTCATTTGTGAATCCATGTTTCTGTTAACTTTGCTAAAATAGGATCTCAGTTAAGAACATTCAAAACAAATTATTTCATGATATAACTGATATTTTTCTAACATAATAAAAGGTAGCAGAAGGTAAGAAATCTTACAACTAGAGTGTATTTTTTAGGATGAACCTGTGTACTTTTCCTGAAACTTTAATTAAATAATTGAAAGAAATACTCACTGAAAACTTTCAATAAAAATAATGGAATAATTGAACACTTTTAAAGATTGATAATAAGTATAACAAAGCATATATACAACTTTAGATATAATTTTAAGATTTCATTAAAATGACAATTTTGAAAATTAAATAATTTCCTATCTCCAGATATTCACTTGAAAACATAAAAGTTATTTACTAAACATACAAAGTTTTTATTTCTCTCTTATAAATTAAAGTTAATAAAATATTTTTAAAACATTATAAATCATCACAATAATTTTGGACCTGCATAGTTCTTGCTTTCTAGAGGTGAAAACTCATCTTGTAACCAATTACAAATGTTATTGTAAAAACAACAACAAAAAAAGAATGCCTCTATTTAGATTCCCATTGGTTATCCATTCAAAGTCCTATCTCTTCCTTGAGTCACTTTGGAGTAAATGAGCTATAAAGAGTTGCTTAGTTCAAGTATATCTTATTTTTAATCTAATGGACCTCTTAATATTGGAGTGTCCCAAAATTCATAACTTAGTTCTCTGCTTTACGTAAGTGTTCCTTCATTCTCTCATACAGTTTTAAAATATCGTCAATGTGAGCACTCCTAAAATACGTATACCTCTAGTACAGATATTTTTAATGAGCTCTAGACTTATCTAGACTTATACACACAACTGTCTACTCAACATCTTCTCTTGAATGTTAACTAGATGACTCAAGTTTATCCTGTCCAGAACCTTCCCACTCTCAGTTGATGGTGGCTCCATCCTTCCTTTTGCTAACAACAAAATCTTTATACTTATCTTTTACCTTTTTTGTTCTCTCACCTCACATCTAATATGAAAGTAAATCACATCTAATAAGAGAGGAAATCCTGTTGGCTCTGGCTTCAAAATATATCCAGAATTTTACCACCTTTCTGATCACATCTGTTATCACCATCTGGGTTTGAGATACCCTCATTCCCCTCACTGCAATTTCCTCCGTACTTGTTTTCCTATTTCTACTATTTCCTTTCTACACACTATTCTTGAGAACAAATATACAGAAATGGCTACTACCAAACAGTATTTCTCTTCTATCGTCTCTTGCCTTGCTCATGGCATCAAAGATGTTAGGAAGAAAAACATAGAAAGAGAAGAAGTACATTTGTGCATTTATGTTAAAATAATAAAAATATCAACAATAATTCTCACTTACACAGTCTGCCTCCCTAACTCTGCCTAAACTTGTTTTAAGCATTAAGAAATTAAAATGCATTATTGCTGGAGAGAGAGTCAACATATTAGGAGTGCAGACTTTTCTGCCTCATTTGGAGAACAATGTCTGGGGACTAAGGACAAAGCATTGGTGAGTTGTCATGGATGTGAGAGTATCTGGAGGATGAAGTACTAACTCAGGTTGGTGGACTTAGAAACATTGGTGACTGAAGCAAAAAGTCTGGGTCTATGTGTGTTTTAACATGGAGCAAACCACGGTGGCACATTTTTAAAACATTGAGAGAATCCAAATACATGATGTCATTTAATATAATATTTATTTCTACCTTTTCAGCACCTTTAGTCCTCTGAGTCATAAAAATGCCCCTAAACTAAAGCCCCCTCTCTTTTCAGCATACTAAAACATTAGGCTCTTCATAATCGCTTTAGTAACAACATCATTTTACTGCAGCCATGAAACAAAAGACTCAAGGATAGGTTGTAATAAAAAGAGAAGATTTCACCTTACTTAACTGTACACACAGTGAACTCTGAAAAAGTACCTGTCAGAGAAATAGAGATAATATATTGAAATCCACCCACGATAAAATGGCTGTCAATAAAGTAAAATACAACAGAAATATTATACTCTACAAAAAGATATGTTTACATTATATAACATAACAAATTATGATTAACAAAATACTGAAAACTGAATAGGTTGATATTAGGTGGGGCCAGGGAAAATAAATGTTACCAGGGCCACGGGGCCCCTGTGTATTTTCAATTAACCCAAGGAAGAATTTGTCCATTAGAGGAGAGGAAGAGATACTTCTGCACATTCCATTTGACTTTGTCCCCTATCATCATGAGTATTTGCCCCAATTGTTTAGAGAGATTTAAAATCCAATGCTCAAAACTGCCTCTTACTCCTCCTTTAACAAAGAGACATGTATTTATTATCCCAACCTTTCACTTTAAGTTATTCTCTAATTACAGAGAGATTTTTAACAAATCACTTGGTATATTTTAACTCGGTAATCACTCGGTATATTTTAACAGAATGGGAACTGTCATATAGGTAGTTTCTTGCAACCAATCAATTATTCACTTGGACTGATGATCAAAATGTATGACTCAATCATAAGATATGAGCTGAGTCCAACCTGTTCAAAGCAATTTGACTCACCCTCTGACTATTCCTGCACTGAGGAGAACATGGAGATTCCTAAGGTGAGAAAACAACAAAAGAGTATACAGGCCTCAAAACAAGATATTTGTTGTTCCCTTGCTCAAAATTATCCATTGCCTTATTGTCCTATTTGAAAAATATTGCCCACTCCTTTCTAAGTTAGAAGGATTTACATGGTATCAAGTCTAGCCACACCTGCTCTCTTGGCTTTCTTCGTATGGGAAATCACCAAACTCAGTCCCTCCCCAGGGCTTCGCTCTTCCTCTTTCCTTGCATGGAATGCTCTTCTCTCTGATCCTTATATATCTCTCCTTTCATTTATGCACATAGTCAAACATTAATTTCTCAGATAAGCTGTCTCTGCCCTCTTCTCAAGTAGTCTCTCACACCTGCTTCTGCCACTCTCTACCACCTATGGCTTGACTTATCTTTAAGTTTGATGAAAGTTATTATCACTTTTTGCTATTATATTCAGTATACAGTTGTCTGATACTTGACCTTGACCTGTAATACAAATCTAAAGGAGTTCCAATTGGTGTTGTATCCCAGGCAAGAAGAACAGTGTCTGGAATATAATAGATATTTAATAATGTATTGAATTAACTAATAGTTTAGGAATATGTTGAAAAAGTATTACAGGGCATTTGTTTCTCTGTTTATTTTCTATTATTTAGAAATAATCTATTTTAAATTTCATATGCTATGATATGTGACTCCTTTCTGAATTTTCCATTTATTTACAATATATCATTTTTTTGAGAAATGACAAATCTTTTAATTATTACCCTATTGCTATCTTGCTCTGGATATGATTTCCTGTTAATAAGTGAGTTCTAAATAAAAGGTACTATAACTTCTCAAATTGCTTTTTTGATAGTTTTGTAAAATTGAATGTTAAAATGACAAAAAAGAATAATTATTATGCAAATGCAGATTATAAATCTAAGGTACATATGATCTTTGATTAAAATGGAGCATCTGTAGACAGTAACCTGATATACTACTTATTGGTATATCAACTCTCTAAATTGCTCTTTTTTGATACAGAAACTTCTTTGTTTTCATAATCAACAAAAAAAAGATACTTATCAAATGTTTTTAAGCTTAAGATATATTGCCAGGCACTGTGTGAATAACAAAGGTGCTGAAGGGCTTGCAATTACATAGTGAAGATAAGACATATATTAAATTATTGAAAATACAGACAATAAAAAAATAAGCTATAATAGGTCAGGTAACAAAATCACTGTAGGCTGAGACGGTTAAATAAAAGTGGATTTAGGAGTGGAGTTAAAGACCATTTATGATTTCAGGAAATAAATGAAAGACAAATAATTAAACAAAGTAATTTAACAATGAGGATAAAAGGTTTAGAAGATTATGCGCAGCGGTTTGGACATCAGAGCCCTATAAGAAAGGGAGAGTTCTGCATCCGAAAAGGAAGAAAGTTTTGGCCACATTGTTAAAGTGATCAGTATAAAGTTAGACATCAGTAACTGTTTTTCTAAAATCTCCTAAAAGTGAAAATATAAGTAATATTTAATTTTGGATGACAAAAAAACCCACACATTTTTAATAAATTTTCTTATAAAATTAAGGTTACCTGGATAGATTTTTTAGCATTTGAATATATAGTTTTTATCTCTGACAGAATCTTTGTTCATTAATAATATTTAACATCTTTAAAAAAATGTTTGTACTTTCTTTATCATGAGTTTTATGATTTTCATGGAAAATCTAGCTTAATAAAACATCTAGATAACTTTGTAAATCAGTTTCTTTTAATGACATGATTAGAAAAACATTTTTAACTATCTATAAATAAATATAAAAATGTTTTCATAATTATTTTTTAAAGCTATTTTGTCTTCAGCAAAGAGAGAAACAGTATTCCCTGAGGTGTAAAATGAGCTTGGCAAAATATGTTATTTGCAGGTTCAAGATGCCCTATGGTTCTCTGACATTAAATACAAAAGCATTCCGGAGGCAGAATCCTGTTACTCTTATCATCAGCATCAGACAAACTGAAATCTAATCCTGTGACTGAACATAGGACAAAGACTTGGGTACCATTCCTAAAGGCCTGATGGTATATATGGCATTTGCTAGATTTATATAACCAATCAGTTCATGGAGATTGGGGCATAACTCTAAAATATTTAGTGCAAATCCACATAACTTCAATACTTTGGATTTTACCAATGAGAATTTATTTTTTTAATTCATAATGTTAATAAACAGTCAACTACTGTCTTACATAAAAAGAAAAAAAAAGACTTCCAAAATACTAATTAGCAAGGCGTTGAGACTGGGCTTTCTGATTAGTACAACAGCTGATCTCCCTTGGAATGTGCTTTCTTAATGAGAATGTCTGCTGTACCTAGATTATAGTTTAAACTGCAAAACATACACACTGTTTGCTGACATATTTTTAAGTAAATTATAAGTGTTAGTATAAAAGATTATAGATATTTTCTAGAGTAAGCATTATAGCCTGTTCTTACAGTTGCATATGAAACAGTGATTAAATTCTACCGAAAAATATTGTTGAGTTCTAAATGTAAACTCCACAGAGGCTAGGACAGGCCCATCTCTCTTTATAAAGTGCTTATAACTTAGAATACAGGTTAAGCACTTTTATAAGTGAGTATACTATGAAATTATGAGGGAATAGATATTTGGGGGATTAGAAGTTAAGACAGTGACTTCTACATGGAGCTAATGGACAGACAGCTCTATGGAGCAATGGGATGTCCTTGCATTTGGAAGAAAGAGCAGACAGAGGTAAGAAGCAAAAAGGATTTTAAAAAAATTTAGAGATAGAGTCTTGCTATGTTGCTCAGATTGTCCTTGAACTCCTGAGCTCAGGCAATCCTCCTACCTCAGCCTCCTGATTAGCTTGGACTACAGGTGTGGCACCACTGTGCCTGGCAAAAAGAATTTTTTTTCAAAAACACAGAATTACATTGTCAAAAGTGTGAAGTGAGAATACATAGTCTGTCAGAGCATAAAGGAGAAATAATAAACTAGTAAATCTATGACTTGTAATGGCAGCCTTAAGTGACAGATTTTTAAAAACATCACACTAAACTTAGTAAGCAATTGGAGATCATTGATATCATTTAGACCCCCCAAAGAAGTGATCTACAGTGTGTGTGTGTGTGGTTTTGTTGTGTTTTTTGTTTTTTTATTTTTTTTTTTATTTTTTTTATTTATTTATTTTTTTTTTTTGAGACAGAGTCTCACTCTGTTGCCCGGGCTAGAGTGAGTGCCGTGGCGTCAGCCTAGCTCACAGCAACCTCAAACTCCTGGGCTTAAGCGATCCTACTGCCTCAGCCTCCCGAGTGGCTGGGACTACAGACATGTGCCACCATGCCCGGCTAATTTTTTGTATATATATATATTTTAGTTGTCCATATAGTTTCTTTCTATTTTTAGTAGAGACGAGGTCTCACTCTTGCTCAGGCTGGTCTCGAACTCCTGACCTCGAGCGATCCACCCGCCTCGGCCTCCCAGAGTGCTAGGATTACAGGCGTGAGCCACCGCGCCCGGCCTGTTTTTTTAATATATATATCTTAACCTGCCAGAAAGTGGAGATCAGACTGGAAGCAAAAAATGGAGTCAGGGAGAAGAGTTCATTCATTCACTTACTCATTCAAATATTCCTGAATGGCCATGTGCTATATGTGCCAGGCACAATGACGAGAAGAGAAGGATTAAAATGATCCCTACTCTATGCAGTTTATAGTGGGAAAATCAGTCAAAAGACAGCCACCAAATTGGTTTAAAATATATGGTTTTAAAAGTTATGGTTAACACTGAAAACCAAAAAGATTAAAAGGGAAAATATCTGGGACAGAAGCTTGTTTTGGGATATGTCTTTGTTCATGCTGCTATAACAGAAACAAAACAAAGCAAAACAATACTATACTGGTGGCATATAAACAGTTGAAATTTATTCCTGACAGTTCTGGAGGCTGTGAAGTCCAAGATAATGGTACCAACAGATTTCGTGTCTGAAGAGGGTCTGTTTCCTGTTTCACAAGTGGCCAAACTCTTGCTTTATTGTAAACTCACATGGTGGAAGGGGCAAAGGAACTCTGGGGTCTCTTTTACAAGGGCACTAATCCTGATTCATGAGGACTCTAGCATCATGGCTTAATCATCTCTCAAAGGCCATACCCCTTAATAACATCACATTGGGGATTATATTTCAACATGTAAATTTTGGAGGAGCATAAATATTTATTTTAGATGGTGACAGTGGAAATAAAAATAAGAAGATGAATGAGTGCTGATGAAAAATTAAGTTTTCCATAACAAACTAACTGATTGACTGATACAGGAAGTTGGTAGAAACAAAGAAACCAAGGTTAGAGGTAGAATGAAAAGGCCATGAGTAATTTTTTTTTTTTTTTTTTAATGACAAGAAGCTGGTGGTGTGGAAGTTATGAGTTTGTATTAGACACTGTCACATTTCTAACAGGGCATAATGATATTCATCAGCTATTTTAAAATTTGGGCATGGACTTACTTTTTTCTGGGGCAGATGGAAAAATAGAGACCCGATTTATACTCTTACCAGAAACAAAAATATAAACAAATATATGAAACAATGCCCTCAATATGTTGGACATGATATACTTAAGAACAATGATCCCTGAGAGAGATGGTGGTGGGGATAAGGAAGGGAGAATAAGGTGAGCCTACGATTGTCTCAGCTTTCTGCATTAAGTAAGGTTACGGACCTTAGTTCAGGAAGGCGGAACCCAACCACAGTCCAGTAATCTACCTAACTTGAGGGCTTGGCAACCAGAAAAAAAGAAGGCAGCTGGAGTTTGCAAAGCAAAATATTAGAGAGGAGAGAACTGCTCACAGATGAACTCTGGAAATCTGCACAGATTGTCTATTATATTTGTAGTTGAGTACTGATTAGCACATGTTTGTGAGTAAACCACTCACAGTAGAGGAAAGACTCACCCAAATAATTAGAAGTAACAGTATTTATATTTTACCAGGGTTGGGAATAGTGCCTATTCCTATCAGCCAGATTGGAAATTCTCATAATTCATAAGACTTCTTCCCAAAAAGAAAACTCCAGAAAAATAATGATTTTATTAGTGAATTTTTCCAAACACTTACATAAGAAATAATTTTACATAAACTCTTCCAAAAAATTAAGACCAAGAAGACTTCCCAACAAATTCTATGTGATCAGCCTTATCCCAATATCAAAACCAGACAAAGATATTTTTAAAAAAGGAAAACTATAGACAGATATACCAAAATACATGAATACAAAAATTCTTGAGAGGAAGTATAATTTAACATTTGAAAACCAATCAATATTCCTCATTGTATTAACAAATTGAAAAAGTAAAACCATATGATCATCTCAATAGATGTAACATATACAGAAATAGCATTACATAAAATCTAACAACCATTCCTGATGGAAACTTGCAGCAAACTGGAAACAGAAAAGGACTTCCTTAATCACGTAAATAACACCTACAACCAACTTAGAGTAACCATCATACTTACCAATGAAAGGCAACGTTTTTCACATAAAATTGAAAAGAAAAAAAGAGTGTTGCTCTCAGCTATTCTATTCAACATTATTCTGGAGGCTTTATACAGTACAATCGGCAAGCAAAAGAAATAAAAATCATCCATATTGGAAAGTAAGAAGCAAAACTATACTGACAAAGGACATGGTGGTCTTATGTAAAAAATCTTGTGGTATCTTCAAAAGCAATTATTAATAGAACTAGTAAGTAAACTTAGCAAATTTGCAAGATATGAGAGGCAATATACAAAAATTAATTGTATTTCTATATGCTACCAATGAAAAATCAGAAATTGAAATAAAATGGCATTTTCAATAGCATGAAAATGTGAAATAAATATGATTATAAATAAAATAAATATGATTATTTTAAGCATAATTTTAATTATGCTTTGAATCTGAAGAATATGTTCAGTTAAATAGAAAGGAGGAGATTATGAGATAGTTTGAATGTTTCCAGGATTTCTATTTAGAATTTCCAGTTGACTTAAATGTTCAGTGTCCTATATCAGCCTTGAAGCTCTTATTTTTAATTTATATTTCTTAAATTCAAACCACATTCTTTTCATGTAGCTTCACATGTTCTGTTTCTAACTCTACTCAGCTAGTTAGTTACAATCAGGGTTGAAATATGATTTGTGAATGAATGAAAATGGACAAGGGAGAAGATAAATTTCCTGTGATTTTACTAAGAGTTAGAGTGAAGAGGATAAAACCAGGCAGCGCGGTGGCTCACACCTATAATCCTAGCACTCTGGGAGGCCAAGGCGGACGGATCACTGGAGGTCAGGAGTTCGAGACCAGCCTGAGCAAGAGTGAGACCCTCGTCTCTACTAAAAATAGAAGAAATTATCTGGCCAACTAAAAATATATATAGAAAAAATTAGCCGGGCATGGTGGCACATGCCTGTAGTCCCAGCTACTCAGGAGGCTGAGGCAGGAGGATCGCTTGAGCCCAGGAGTTTGAGGTTGCTGTGAGCTAGGCTGACGCCATGGCACTCTAGCCCAGGCAACAGAGTGAGACTCTGTCTCAAAAAAAAAAAAGGATAAAACCTAGAGTTAAATATCTGTATTTAGCTGGGGAAAGAGGACTACCTTAAGTAGACATGAGCAGTGGTAGATGGATAGTACGAAGAAAATCTGGATCAGAGATCTAAGGATTGTCCTCCAGGTAGCTTCAGTGCATAAGGCTGGCTCAGGTGTTACCTGGAGCAACACTGAAAGCTAGTGGTGGGAAAATACAGTGCTCAATCACTGCTATATATGAGACATCTCCAGACTGTTTGCAATCCAGAGAGTAGCTTACCCATATTTGCTTTTTTTTAGGCTCACTCATATTGCCAAATACTTTCATCTCATAATGTGGATACTAAACAACTAAGTTCATAAAAACCAATTATAAATTTCCACATATGGATATTTATTTTTACCTTTGTAAAACAGAGCATTGAACATGGTGAATTGTGAAATCTTAATAAATGTCATGAAAATCCCAAATTTATATGCTTGTTCATAATTACGAAAATTGATATTTCTAAAGTGCAATTATCTAAAACACATCTTATATCTGACTGTGTTAATTATTGTTTTTAACATTGATTCAGTAACTGAAGGTGTATTCTAAAGCTCCACCTGTGTAAGGTGTAAGTCAGCTTAAGATTGCATTATTTTAAAAATAGATTGTGACATTTTTGCAAAGTTAAGTTCAATATAAAATTATATAGTATATAAATGCACAAAAAATAGGATATGATAATTGTGTTTCAAAAAGAAAAAGATGCAAACTCAGTACTCTCTTAGTTTCTTTGATTAGTGATATTTTGTTCTTTTAAGTTAAATAATTAAGTGTATAAATTTGGATTAAAATTTAGTCATAAATAACTACCTGCCATCTCTATTATACATATAGCTTAAATTAATTTCAAAGAACACTAATTGCTTTAATTTGTATTTCAAGAACATATTGAATGTTCAGCTAAATGAAAAAGGACTGTTTATACTTTCATAGTTCATAAGTCTTAAAGTATTTATGGTATTTCTAAATGTGTTTAATGTTGTTCCTTTTCTGAGCTACACTGATTATAATGTATAGATAAGAGTAATTATCTCTGACATGTCAAAGATTCTTCTTTGCTTCTTTTTACGAGTATGGAAAAAGGAGGCAGTTATGAATCACTGTTATGTCCACATTGGCAGTAAAATATCTTTTATGAAGTATGATAAAATGTTGATTTTAAAAATCAGCCTAGTAGAAATTATTTAATTAGTTCTTACGATGTTACTGATCTTTATTCCAAAACACAATTTTATTTTATCTTTTTTTAGCATTTTAAATTTGACATCACCCCTTTCTTTCATTTAAATTCTGCTATGTATATATTTACATATATATATATATATATATATATATAAATAAAAGTGAATTTTACCTTGTATTTTACTTGTATAGCAGTAATACAGTTACTATAGATGACTGAAGCAGACAAGGATTTCGGCTGGTTTTGAGAACAGAGAAGATCACCTCCCTGTTCCCCTGTCATAACAATAAATGACACTACTGTCTGGAATGGGTGTTGCTCGCCAGAGTTCTGTTATGTAGTTAATAAATACCTTGCCCATTTCTATCCACGCCTAGTATACAATAGGAGATGTAAAACATTATTTTCCCTCCCTGGCCACCACTCAGTCTCCATCTTGTCAAATTGCACATTATAAACACAGAAAAGAAGAAGAGAAATTATTACCATGGAAATTCACCCATAGATCCATTAACTTACTTTTAACAAAATATTATATTTTAGGTATTTTGAATTTTGATTCAAATTTTAGCTGTTCTGAATTTTTCTTAAAGATATTAAGAAACAGGATGGAAAGAGAAGGGTAGAATGTGACAGAGCAGCATACTTTTAACACAAGAATTATACTAGGCACTTTCCAGAAGTTTCCATATTCCTCAGTGCTTTCATTTCTACAACATTAAAGACATAACATGCAAATATTTTCTAGCCCATAAAATAATGTTCAAATTCAGTATCTATCCATACAAAATATTGCCATTTTTATAATCACCATGCTGCCCAGTTAAGCCTGGTATATCTTCCTCTTCTTGGAATGCATTTCCTTGTATGTTCTCATGGAAAATTCCCATTAATTGTGTGAGATTCATGTCAAACATTTTTTTGTTCCAGGAAGCTTTCCTTGCTTTTTTTTTTTCCAAAGTGAAGTTGATCAATTTTTCTATTGTACAACCATAATATTTCAAGTTTAACATCTGCCAAATTTTATTTCATTTGATAACCCAAATTACTACTCTGATTTGTAGCCCCTAAGCACCTACTGGGCAGGTATGTTTATTATTCACCTTTGCCTCACTAGCACGCAATAGGATCCCAACATATGGTGAACACTCCATTTTGTTGATGAATGAATGAATGAATGTAAGAACATATTTAGCATCATAGATAAGAAGATTAGACATTAGTCAAAATTCTATAAGCATCATGAATACTTATTAAATCATACATTATAAGCTGGAAGAGTTTCACCCAATGTAGTAATCAATAATAATAATAATAATAAACTCTATCTTATGCCCAGTACAGTGCTAAGTGCACTATGTTACCTAATTGTCAGAATTTCATAAGGTAAGTATTACTTTTACTTAAATTTCAGATATAAAGTTATTGAGGCTGAAGGGTTAAATAATTTACCTTAAAAATATATGTATACATATATATAAAACCTATCTATCTCTAAATTGGACCCAAGCAGTCTGATTCCAAAGCCATTGCATAAAAACAGCAAAATAGAATAAGCACAAAATGGATAGAGCTGCCTCTTTAAATGGTTTTAGACTTGTAACCTATCTTGCATAATCTCAAATTAACAACTACTGGCAGTTATAATATTTTCTTAAGTTAACGTTATAACTATATAATAATTAGATCTCTTGAAAGCTATATTGTTGCATTCATATGAATAAATAAATCATATTTTAATTACTAATTAAAAGTCATCAAGTAAAATGGAATACAAGCACAGCCTGAAGTAGAATCTGTTCAGTAATGCTAACTTAATCAAGTAAGTGATTTTTATTAAGCTCTTACTATACATTCTCTGTTGGTGTCTGGACTTAGGGATGAGTGTTATGGAGGAGAATTAGGGACGTTATTACTACTTTATACTTGAGTTATAAACCCATAGTTAATTGCAACCTATACAAATGAAACAATTAATGAATCATACAGTATTTGCACATGACTTGGACTTACTTTTCATTTATTCAATTCCAACCCTTAATTCCTATGCCTTCTTATATTGTTATTTTTTCTTCCCCTTCAGATCTTATATCACATTTAGCTTTCTTCAGAATGTCTTCTTCCATCTTTAACCTAGGGTATAAAATATTAATTTTTTTATAGCAAAATGTCCATAACCTAATGGGAGTACTTATCATACCACCTGTAATCTTCCCACCTTTCTCTGTTTTCCCATTAAATCAGGAATTCCTTAAGGATGGGTATTGGCTTGTTCAACATGTGTCTATAATGCTGAGAAATCTATATTAGTCAGGGATACTTGCATTACAGACTCAATGTAGCAAATAAAAACTATGAAAAAGAGCAAAAAAGAATATAATTCAAGGAAAATATGCATCCTTGCCCAATTAAAACCAAGAGTCTGTTTAGGTACCTGGGAAATCCAGTAGTAGATTATAAAGTATAGTGAAAGACAGGGTTTAGACTTAGTGAGAAATGCTCTCATGGTAGAGGGCACTATAATATAGAGGTGCTCAATATATGAAGTATCTAAATAAGAACAATCTGGTAGAATTTATTGGAGCAGAGGGTGCCTGAAGGTAGATAGAATGGTAATGACTAAATATGGGAGACATTCAAGCAATAGATTCCATTGTCATTTTCATGACTGATGTTTATTGATGTTTATGTGCTATTATGTTTACAAAAATCAACTCATTTTCTGTGAGACTAGTATTATTTTATTAGTCTCATTCTACAAACAAAAAAGCATGACACATGCAAAGTGTGATAGGAAATTCTCTAAAATAACTCTCAATAAATCTTCCCTTATAATAAACATACCCTTGTATAAACTCTCCCCTTTGGTTTGGATTAGATTTACCACCTTTATTTCTAACAATAACAACAACAAAATCCATGGCAGAAATGATTGAATGCCACTCATGAGATTAGATTATAAAAAGACTGTAGTTTCCATCTTGAACACTTTCCCTCTCTGGATCACTTGCTCCTGGGGAATTCAGCTGCCATATTATGAGGCAGCCCTATTGACTGAGCCAGGTGAGTGAGCTTGGAAGCAGGATCCACCATTTCCCACCCATCTCCCCCCCAAAACCTTAAAATAACTATAGCCCATTGATATCTTGATTACAGTCTTATATCTTTAGCCAGAACCACTCACTTCAGCTGTCCCCAGATTTCTGATCCACAGGAAAAAAAAAAGTGAGGTAATATATATTTTTCTGTTTTAAGCTGCTAGATATTCTAGTGAATTTTTGCACAGTAAAGGATAACTATACAGTAAGTGACACAGAAGGGGTGAAAATCCAGATTGCTGAGCTTATACTCTTCACTATTTTATCAAGATGATATTGGAAAAACTCTCCCTCAAGATGAGAATGAGCAGTTTTAAGTTCACAGTAAAATTGAGGGGAAGTTACAGAGGGTTTTCACCTGCACCAACAGATGCACAGCCTGCCCGTTGTCAGCATTCCCCACCAGAGTAGTACATTTGTCACAACTGATGAACCTACATTGACAAGTTTCTAACCCAAAGTTCATTAGGGTTCACTTTTGGTGTTCTGCATTTTATGGGTTTAGACAAAATGCATAAAAGCATGTATTCATCACTATATTATAGTATCATACAGAGCATGTTCTGTGCCCCCAAATCGTCAGTGCTCCACCTATTTATTCATGCTCACCCCTCCAGCCCCTGGCAACCACTGAATTTTTTACTGTCTTCATAGTTTTGACTTTCCCAGAATGTCATATACCTGGAATCATACAATATATAGCCTTTTTGTATTGGCTTCTTTCACTTAGTAATATACATTTAAAGTTCATCCATGTCTTTTATATCTTGATAGATCATTTCTTTTTAGCTCTGAATAATATTTCATTGTTTGGATGTACCACAGTTTATCCATTCATCTACTGAAGAACATCTTGGTTGGTTCCAAGTTTTGGCAATTATGGAAAAAGCTACTATAACTGTTTTCAGATTTTTCTGTAGACATAAAAATTTTCAACTACTTTGGGTAAAAACCAAGGAGTGTGATTGATGGATCATATGGTATGGGTACTTTTAATTTCGTAACAAACCACCAAACTTTCTTTCAAAGTGGCTGAACCATTTTTGCATCTCACCAGTGTTTTCCTGTTGCTCCACATCATTGCCAACATTTGATGTTGTCAGTGTTTTATATTTGCTCATTCTAATAGGTATATAGTAATATCTCCTTGTTTTAATTTGAATTTCTTTGATGACATATGATGAGTGGCATCTTTTCATAGGCTTATTGGATATCGTATATTTTCTTTGATGAGATGTCAATTAAGGTCTTGACCCATTTTTAAATAAGGTTGTTTGATTTCTTTATGACTAACTTTTAAGAGTTCTTTGTATATAGTGGATAGTAGTCTTTTATCAGATATCATCAGAGGTATTTTGCAAATTTTTTCAAATAGCCCATGGCTTGTCTTTTCATTCTTTGCATAGTATCATTCACTTTCTGCTGTTTCTATAATTTTCCACCATGTTCTATTTTTCCAGATGCTGGGGCATACTAAAAAGAAGTTTTAAGACAGATGTTCAAGTAAGAATAATGCAGTAATTTTCCACCTTACTGTGTCTTCTAGCCTTCATGTTCACCTTTTATTTAAATCCTATCACTAATTTGGACAGTGCCAGAAAAAAACAAACAAACAAAGAAACAAACAAACATGGGCAAAGCATCAGGAGCTTTTTATTCTTTCTAAAGCAATAATTATGGAAAAGTTTAAACTTGTTTGTTCTCTTTCATATATTCAAGAATAGAAGCACAAAAAGAGTTACAGAAGAATGATTATTTGAAAAACTGCTTGCTGTGGTCTAAATTTTGTTCCCCTCAGATTCTGACGTTGAAGCCCTAACCTCCAAAGTGAAGGCAGTTTAAGATGAGACCTTTGATAGATAATTTATTTTAGATGAGTTAATGAGAGTAGGGCTCTCATGATAATATTAGTGCCATTATAAGAAGAGGAAAAGACACTCAATCTGTCACTTTTTCTCTACCGTGTGAAAATGCAGTGAGAAGGCAGCTGTCTGCAAGCCAGGAAAACAGCCTTTACCTAAACTACATTGGTCTTTGACTTCCCAGCCTTTGCAGCCATAGAAATAAATCCATTGTTCAATATACCTAGTCTATGATATTTTGTTATAGAAGCCTGAACTGAAAAAGATTTTCTTACTAAGAAGTGGAGTGCTGTGGTAACAAATATCCAACAGTATGGCAGCAGCTTTGGAACTGGGTAATGGGTCAAAACTGGAAGAGTTTTGAAGTACATGCTATACATAGAGATGTTAAATGTGATTCTAGTGAGGTATCAGACAGAAATGAGAAACATGTTTTTGGAAAGTAGAGGAATGGTGATCCTTTTTATAAAGAGGTAAAGAATTTAGCTGAACTGTGTTATAATCTTCTGTGGAAGATAGAATTTGTGAGTGATTAATCAGATATTTAATTTAGGAGATTTCTAAGCCAAGTATTAGAGGAGCAGCTTGGTTCCTCCTGAGTATTCATAGTAAAATACAAAAGGAAAAAATATAAATTAAATCAAGGATTGTTAAGCAGAAATGAACCAGAACTTGAAGATTTGGAAAATTCTTAGCCCATCCATATTGCAAAAACCAAAAAAGCTTATTCTTAAAAGAACACTAAGGATGTGGTTGAGCAACCATTTCATAAAAAGATAATGTGTATATTAAAGACTTAATCAGTCATTTCAACCAAAGCCAGGAACAGAAATGAGATTATACCAGCAAAGATACTGCCAGTTTGAACTAGAGGGGACAGAAAAAAATATGAGATGGAATAAAAGAAGGTCTGTCATTCTTCTTAGATCCTCCAGGAGTGGACCATCAAGGTATTCACCTGTAAATGTGCAATTATTCTTTAAGAAATGGACGTAAAGGATCAGAAAGCAATTCAGAGTTCATCAGGGCCACTGGTGAACTATAGCCACTGGCCATAAGTTTCAAAGACCAGGTGTCTTCCAACCAAAGCCTTCAGAGTGGAACTTCTTTGATAAACTTTGGGAGAAAGGCCATTCAGAGCATTGGGATGGAACTCCTTCCTAGAAGAGACATAGACGCAGAATTCGTGCCCCTGGGGGTCCAGAGGGTAGAGCATGGAACCAAAGAGGAATATTCTTAAATGTTAAGGTAAAACAGCATTTGTCTTGCTAAATTTTGTGCTTGCTTAAGACCTGTTATCCATTCCTTCTTTACAATTTTTCTCATTGGAATCAGGTGATGTCTACCCAAGATATCCCATCATTAAATTTTAGAAACACATAACTGGTCTACAAGTATACAGGTTCACAAGTAAAGAGGAATTTTGCCTCAGAATGGATCATACTTTGAATTTGAGCCATATCTGATTTAGACGGTATTTAGATGAGATATTGGGCTTTAGACTTTAGAGTTGATGCTGGAATAAGTTAAAATTTGTGAGATAATTAAGACAGAATAAGTGTATTTTCAGGCAAGAAGAATGTGATTGGGAAGGGACAGTGGCAAAATGATATGAACTGAATTGTGTACCCCTAAAATTCATATATTGAAATCCTATCCCTTAATGTGATGGTATTTGGAGTTGGAGCCTTTGGGAGATAGTTGGGTTTGGATAAAGTCATGAGGATGAGGTTTAGTGCCCTTATAAGAAGAGGACAAAACACCAAAGAACTTCCTCTCTCTTTTTTTCTTTGTCTTTTTCTCTTTCTCCCTCCCTGCCAAGTGAGGACACAGACAAAAGGCAGCTATCTGAAAGCCACAAAGAAAGCCCTGACCAGCAACAAATCAGTTGGTGCTTTGATCTTGGACTTTCTGGCTTCTAGAACTGTGAGAAATAAATATTCTGTTATGTAAGCTTCCCAGTCTGTGGTATTTTGTTACATGGGTCCAAGCCAAATGGGACAATATTATATACCTTAGCAAAATAGATAAGAGAATCACCCCAAAGTAAATCTTTTACTTCTTTATCTTGTGGTAAATATTAATGTTAGTGTGTTATTGAGAAAGTAAAAATGAAAGCACCTATAGTAATTTGGTATATGTGTTCTAGGTTCAATGGATTTATTATTAAAATTACTTAAGTATTAGTAAAATTAAAATTTTAAAAATAAATTCATTAAACCATAATTTTTTATATTTTCCTTATTCATTTACATTTAATTTCCAAATAAAAATAATCCAGGAAGATAAAAAGAAGAAAAATTACATATAAATATTTAATTTTTTTCATATCCTTTATTCAAAAATAATTTTGTTCAACCTTTCCAATAATCTTCAATAATATAGACTGTAGTTATTCAAAAATTAAACATTAATGGTATACCAGAGAGTATGATTTAAGACATTAAATTGATACCTGGAAAATAGAAATAATGCCAAATTATTTTGTTTCTGGACAATAATTTATAATATTACCTTTATATAATTATATTAATAGCTAACTATATTTTACTACATTTTACATTTCTGAATTATGATTTCTCTTGAATCTAAACTTTTCGTCTACATGAATTTTTCTCAGTTTTTAAAATAATATAATTTTCATTCACAGCTTAAATACCATTAATTTAGGTGGCATTTTATTTCTTTCTATCATTTTATATATTTTAATATAATGATTTGTCAAATGCAAAGATGGTAACCCCAAATAAATTTTAATTTCTCATATATATATTTTCTGTGAATAAAATAAATTGTAATACCATGAAAGTAATAGATCAGTGAAATTTATAAAAAGACACAATATAAATAGTAAAGTGTTAATATCAATTCTAAAAAGGATAGTTGAAACTCCCCAAAATACAAATATTGATTGCTATTTCCTCCTATCTTTCTGCTTTTTTGTTTTCTTCTTTATATTTCTTTTTTCTCTTTTTAACTTGTCCAGGAAAGAAAAACCACATTAATCTTAGCAGAAGGTCCTGACAAACATATCCACCAAGTCATTAGTGGAACTGCAACATAGTCAGGGTAAATGATGGCTTCAAGGAAGTATTTGTTATAAAGTCAGTTAGCCACATTGATTATCAAGCCTGGGCAGAGATATTCTCATAAACTTCCACAGCACGAAGTGGAATGAAAGAAGGATATGGTCGGTATTATTTAAAACTTGTTTCTATATTGGTACAGTAGCAGCACTTTGAAGATTCTTCCAGAGATTTGAGCCATTAATGCTGAAGGCTGACAGTAAATGAATTTGAGCTTGAACAATATTTCTTCAATTATAAACATATCTAAATATAAATATATCTTATATGTAGGTCAAAAGACACAACATTTTCTGTCTAAAACTACTTTCCATTGGTCTAAATTACAAATGTGATAAGTTAATATTACTTTAAATATGTACAACAGGTATGATATTTGAAAGAAGGATAAATTCTCAAGAGGGAACATTTTTGTATGGTTTTACTATCAAAACTTTGACCAAATTGAAGTTGAAGTTAATTTCAAATTATTTGACAATTTCTATCTACTCTGCTTAAGTAGTGCTTAGATATTGCTTATTTTCTTGATTCTGACATTGGAGGCAGTGTCAAAGTCAAGAGGCAATAATTTTGAAATCCAAACACTGAATGGCATGCCCATGTATTTATATAATATAGATTGCCATATGAAAAGCAATGAAGAATGGGGCAGGATAGAAATTGGACTGTTTTCCAGTCTTCTGGAAAAGATGTTCACATTGTGGCTTTTAGATTAGATTTAAATGAATTTTCAAAGAAGCAAATGTATATCTACAAATAATCTTATAAACATTCACAAGCCATTTTCAGATTGCTTGGAGAAAATAGTAACCACAGTCTTTAAAAACAAATGAATTTTGTTAGGTCTCCACTGTATACAGATCTCAGTTATTAAAAGTAGATTCAAAGATGTAATTAAATGTGCAGGAGATTTATTGGGGATGGCAGCAGGAGAGTCAGAGGAGCGTCTTCAGATCATGATGCAGATCTGACAAATATGGAAAGAGAGAAGAAGGAAAAAGGATTTTTTAGGAAATTTATCAGTCTGCAGTAACCCAGTTACAAGAAATTTTTGGCTAGCACAAGAGTCTTCTTCATAGAATAAGGCTGAAGTCCTTGGGCAATTCCTGTGACTACAGTGGTTCAGAGTCCATGGACTTAGGGTATACATAACACAGTGCGACACCAGGAGTGGTGGCCAAGCCAGTACCTGTGTCACCCTCCCTCAACTACAGGCAGTGCAGCTCAGGGAGTCTTCTTCAACCTGGGGGAAGGAAAAGGAAGAGTTGAAAGGATGTTGCTTTGCAACTTGGGTACCAGCTCAGCCATAGTAAAAAAAATAACAAGCACACTCTTGAGCTCCTGGATGGCATATTTTGACCCACCCTGAACCAAAAGAAAACATGCTGCCATGAAGCAAAGGACACTGTTCACAATAGCCAATATTTGGAATCAACCTAAGTGTCTATCAGTGAATGAATGGATAAAGAAATCATGCTATATGTACACAATGAAATATGAACAATAAAGAATGAAATCCTTCCATTTGTAACAGCATGGATGAAACTAGAGAACATTATGTTAACTGAAATAAGCCAAGCACAGAAAGACAAATCTTGCATGTTCTCATTCATGTGTGGATGCTAAATATTAAAAACAATTGATCTCATTGAGAAAGAGTAGAATGATGATCACCAGTTACTGGGAAGGGTGGTAAGGAGGATGGGGGATAAAGTGGGAATGGTTAATGGGTACAAAAATATGGTTAGATAGTTAGATAGAATGAACAATATTTGATAGCACAACAAAGTGACTAT
This sequence comes from Eulemur rufifrons, assembly GCF_041146395.1. Lineage (NCBI taxonomy): Eukaryota > Metazoa > Chordata > Mammalia > Primates > Lemuridae > Eulemur > Eulemur rufifrons. Next base: position 86,665,521 of record NC_090999.1, on the reverse strand, counting down.
AATCAATAATAAGTTAGGGTATACTTTAAAATAACTATAACAGTGAAATTGGAATGTTCCTAACACAAAGAAATGATAAATGCCAGAAGTGATGGATACCCCAATTACTCTGATTTGATTAATTCACATTGTATGCCTGTATCAAAGGATCACATGTACCCTCAAAGGTATACAACTATTATTTAACCATAATAATAAAAAATATAATCAAGAAAAAAAATAAAATCACCTTTGTCAAACCCTGACAAATGGAACCAGGGAAGGCTACAAAGGGAGAGCTCTCACACTTGATTTCTCCTCCTGGTTTATGAAGGATTTTTCCTCCTGTCAAAGAATGCTTTGTTATCCTTCCTTCGGTTAGTATGCTCTTTATTCTGTGGTTTTGTTCTGCATGCCTGATATTTCAGCTTTAGTATGTTCAGCCTTAGCACCAACATACCTAGATAAATTTACTTACAGTATGAGCTCTCAGAGTTTGATGGCATGACGAGAGAGCCCCTTCTTTGGGAACTCTGACTGGTAACATGTTCAAACAATATAGGTATCTTTCAAGCAGCTTGTTTTTCTTGGAACTAAACTAAAATGTCAGTGGCTATAAAATCATACAGTCTAAATAGGACACATATATCCATTGGCATCTCAAGCCTACAAAATACATTCCGAATTCAAAGATTGCCTTGAAACAAAATATTGCCTCAAACCTAGCTCACACTTTCTCCTCTCCAGAGCCTCCCCTTCCCCTTCCTATATATTTTCCCCTTTATCCTTCTCTAAGCTGAATTCTCTTTTTTCTAAAACTCCTCAGCTATTCTGCCATATTGACTATTTAGGTAAAGACACTTGAAAAACAGCAGGTACAAAAAATAATTTTGACCTTCATGCTGTTTCTTAAAAGAAAAAGATAAAATTCCCATGTAAAAGATACCCTCCCAATGCTAGAAGGAAAGGCAACACTCTCATCTTCAATGACAAGGAATTAACATCAAGAAAATACCATACAGATTTTATTAGAATAACTCTTATAAGCCTCCTTACATAATTTAGACACATTTTTACTGTTAATTAGTCTTTATTCAATCTAATATATTGGTAACTGATTCTAATTGCTCTATTCAAAATTTGGGTCCCAGACTTCATAATATTACCTATCTGGGCAATAAAAAAAAAAAAATCTTAAAGTTTAGCCTTGTTCAATTTTGTCAGAAATACAACTTGGATCCAACTGTCTTCTTATAAACTAGTGAATTTATGTTACCATATGTTACTCATGTCTACCTTTCTAAATAAAAATTATAAGATCTTACTGTAAGGTCTTTGTTTTTATCCATCTGTATGTTTTCCTATGTCTATATATTATATGTATATTATATTTCTACCAAAATATATAAAAAATCCCTATTGGTTTAAAGAAAGAATTAATTGCCTAAATCAAATGATTTATGAGAATATAGTAATTAACCCAAATGAATTTTAGGTCACATAACTTAAGTAAATCTCTTATATATAGTTCAATTTTAAAATTGTTAGTTAAAAAAATAAATTTCTTCAGAGTTGTTAGCACACTTTCTTTTTTTTTTTTGGCTGAGTTTCCTGACCAAACGCTGTCAGGTCAGTGGTTGACTGTTTTCAGTTCTTGGTGTGCTCTTGGCTGAAGAATGACCAGACACACCAAAAGCAAGGCAAGTATGAGACAGTTTATCGAGGCAGGACAAGATAGGTTTATGGAGCCACAGCAAGATATAGGTTTACAGAGCAAGAGCAAGATATGTTTGCCACAGACATGAACAGATTCCCTGTCGTAACAAAAGGGCACTGGTAATGGTCTGGGGTCTTGTTTTATAGTGTCTGGACTGGGCCTTCCTCCCGGACAGTTAACAGCATGATAATTAGCCTAGGTCACTTTCCAGATCCTATTGTGCCTGGGCTACCTGGCGTGAAGGCCAGGGAAGCCCCTGTATTCTTTTGCATATTAGCAGGTGTTCCTCCATCCCCTAGGTGTGGCAGTGGCTTCCGGCAGGATTAAGGTGGGGCAGCAGCGAGATGGGGCCCACCTGTGTCCTTCTTCCTCAGGTGGGGCAATTGCTCAAGGCAGCACCAAGGCAAGGCACTGCTTTTGTCCCTAGGAGAGTTCGTGGTCCCTTGCACTCTACCTAAAAGCACAATTATATTTGCCTCTGCTAGAAGTTTTAAGATCCTGAAAGTATGAGTTTGTTACTGAAAGTTTGGTACTTGTCCCCAAGCCTGAATCAGTGAGAAGAAAGAACAAGAACAAGTGGTTTGAGGAAAAGGAAAGACTAGTTTATTAATTTCCTTGTAAATGAGTAGGGCAGCAACTAGCATCTCAGGAGACCACCATCCTTCCTTTAAGCAGAAATATAAGGTTTTCTTAAGAGGGGGTGGTTTCAGCAGTTGGGCTCAGGTCTGTGTGACCAATGTCACATGTTGTGGCTTCCAGTTATTGTTGTTTAACTATAGTTGTTGGCTTTGGTTGATCTTATCTCCAGTGAAGATGATCAAGTGACCTTAGTCCAGATAATTCTGTTGAGCCATCTCCTGTGGTTTGAGATACTAGAAAACAAACAACAAAGAACATTTTCCTACCTCATTCATTACTGACCTTCGACAGAAATACAGGTTTTAAATCCCAAAAAGGGTGGGAGTGTTTAAAGAGATAACTCATAAAACACTTCCTTGTCCTTTTTCTAAGCTGTACCTCTGTTACAAGTTTAAGAACAAATGTGCAGATGAGATTACAATACAGTGTCCATTGTTTTCTGTATATTAAACATAACAATTTAACTGTTAGGGTTTCTCTTTGACAGGAAAAATAATTCAAAATAATGAATAGCTTTGTCTAATATTAATACATCAGTTTTCATAAGTAATTTGGAAATAATTATTAAATTAGGTGAATGTAAATTGGATAAACATTTATAAATATACTTTTAATATAATTTGAAATCTTAAAGTGACATTATGTTGAATTAAATAATACATATTCATAAAATATCTGAACCATTTCTAAATAAGATTAAATGCTGAAACAAATTGTTGAACATAAGGTTGCTCTTGGCTTCTTAAATTTTATAGAAAGACAACAAATATTTAAGTTTATTAGCAAATATGTCTTATTCCACAGTGAAACATTATTTTATAAAAATATGTTTTCAGAGATTATAAAATATATACTCATGGGATGTTAGTATTTAATAGTTCAAAATTGCTTTCTGGGTTTTCACTAAAAATAAAGGTTACTAAAAATTAAGATTACTAAAAATTACAAGTTTTAATTAATATATGTAATTCTGTACACAAAATGTAAAAAAGAATAAATTTTGTGTAAGAAAGAATTTTGTGTGATCTCAGAGAGAAGGGGACTAAAGTAAGTTTTTGTCCTAAGTTTAAATGATTGGCTATTTCAATATAAAACAGGGGCAAGTGTAGGACCAATACTGGGGGGTTTAACAAAATGATGGAAGGTCCAAGCAAATTGTGGAGGCATATGAAGGATGGGTCTTGTTAGAGGAGTTTTTCAGGTTATAGGTGTGGCTGTGATTGGAAGGGAATTGCTTATAAGTTTTTCCAAGACTTGAGCATTGATGTCAGGGGTGTACAGATACAGCAGCAGAGTCTGGTCTTCTATATTTAGAGCAGCAAAGTTATTTTGAGAGTTTTGATATGCTCTTAGTAAACAAATTGTGAACATTTTGATTTTAATTCTGAATCTGTTTCTTTAAATTTTCAACCATCTTCTGAGCTACAACTTTATCCTAGTTTACAGTTTCTACCTAATTTTAAGTTGGAAGTGATATCTCCCTTATTTAATATAATCATTTTATTTCTTGAAGTAGAGTTTTCTTTTACCATTTTTCAAATTCATATTTCGAGAGTTTGGCTTTTTACCTCATCTCACTACATGTGATTTGCCGGCATTCCTTGTTTCCTTCTGCTCTTCTCTTTTCTCTCCTTGAAATGGTATATCTTTTTGCTTAACTAAAGTGTTGACCCTCTCTCTCAACTTGTTTTGTCAGTTCCTGTAGCTCCCACCCCCAGTTCTGTCTCTGCTTTTGTGGTCTGAGGCTGAAAATGTTTGTCTTAAAGGTGTCGGAGAACAATGCTTCCTCAGTATATCTTGTTTCTATACTCTTTTTTTTTTCTTAGTATGCTCAAATTGTTCTATGTAACCAGGCAGCTTCACATGCTTTTACTTTTTTTAAAAGTCTTGTGTTCTTCTGCTCAAGGTATTGGTTTTCTTGTTTACATTATTCTTCTATAATATGGTGTACATTCATATCCTTAAATACACACTCTTCCAGTGTCTAATTGAATTCAAGTATCTTCTTGTTAGGTTCAACTTCCAAGTTATCTAAACAGGCTTCTTATAAGGCAAAACAGTCATATTGCAAGAGGTTGTTCTTTACCTTTTTAGTAATCATACTTGTAAACAGAGATTTTGTGTTTCATTAAGATAGTTTATTGTTCTTTATGCTGTCTTTACTAGGTTTCTGATTACTTGGAAAAACTGAGTCATCTCTATGAAGGGATGCTAAATCTTTTAAAAATTATATTTATGTGGTTGTGTTGTTGGTATAAATGTTCTAAAAATTTTGTAAAACTTACAAGGGCCTTGTGGTTCTGGTGTGATGCTGTCAGTCATTATTCTGGCTGTTATCATAAAATACTGTATACCAGCGGTCCACAACCTTTTTGGCACCAGGGTTTCATGGAAGGTAATTTTTCCACAGATTTGGGGTCAGTGGCGGGGGGCATGGGAGGTGTGCAGAGCTCAGGCAGTGATGTGTGGCCTGTTTGGAAACAACCCTGGGAACAGTCCAGGAGTTGGGGACCACAGCTGTATACAATACAAGTAACTAAATTTTCTCATTGATTATTAATTAAAATACATTCTCATCAGATTTTAAAACATGGCTATTCTGAAATTTTGTCACCTACAGTTTTGATTCTTCTCTAAAAGCATCTACTATCAGATTCATAGAAAAGACTCTTACAAGTAGTCTTAAATACAGGTTTCTGATAACTTTAAAATCAATGGACTAATAAAAATTTCCAAAAGTCTGATAAATATGATGAATTCACAAAACAAGATTAAATAGAGCAATAAATAATTACATGGGAATAAACTGATAAAAGACTATAACTATTATTTAAAATATTACTGGTTCTTTAATGTTTTCTATTTTAGATTTAACAAAACTCTTTTCTTTTAAGATACCTATAGCTTATAACAATTTGGTAAAATATATTATTGTAATCAGGATTTGAATATTTGCCTTTTCTCCTAATCTGATACCTCCAAAATCTGAAAACTGCACGTTTCATCTGCAAAATCTATAAACAATTTTAAATATAACATCTTAGTCAAACGTTGGTAATGTAATTACAACAAAAGGGGATAGGAGAATTATTTTCTTAAAGGAGAAGAATTTAGGCTTTTTTCATTAGATTTCTTGGTTTTATCATGACATTTTGCCACAATAGAACATTAGAACACAGTATAAGAAAGAGAGAATAAATTATATATTTCCTAGTTTAAGAAAATCTAGAAATATTCCTCTCTCTATTTTTTATGTTGGCTGGATTATGAGCCTAGATTGCTTACATACACTCTGTCATAGTACTAAATTATATATTTAATTTCCAAAGTAGATGCTCCATGATAAATGTATCGTCAAATGATCTTGGGAAATGCTGCACATAAAATTTATCACCTGAAAATTTAAGTATTCGCTGTCACAACTTAAGTTTTGATCACCCTAAAGTAAATAAAGCTATTTAATTTTACACTTATGTATTGTGGAATACTTTCTAGCCAATAACCTCTGTTATGATCCTGCCAAACTAGTTTGCCTATAGCACATTTTAAAAAATTTGGAACTAGATGATATAAAGAAATAAGATGAGGTCATGTTATCAGAGCTTCCCAGGAACTGGCTTCCCTGATTTTAAATATATCTTAGACTTTTATTACTATATATAGACAAAAATTAAATGTATATTAAATTAAAAATTAAATGTATATGATGTCATCTGGCAAAATTTTAGTAGATGCCATTTTTGTTATGCATCTGGTGTCCCCTCTGTAAAGACTAAAATAACAGCAAAAATTCATCCTTTCATTAATATTACGAAGAAATATTTCTCTGTGAGTTGTATATTTTCTTTTAACACAACTGAAGTGTTTGATTTAACAATTAGAAAATTGAGAACCTAATTAAATGTATTATTTCAGTAATATATCAGGAATTTTTTTACATCATTTCTCACTTTTTTATTAGTCTATTTTTAAAATATGCGTCCATGGTATGTTTAATTTGAGTAGAGTGGCTCACATCCTTTCACAAAAGCAGTCAGTATATTTAATACATATATTTTGTGATATTTTATAAATAGTAATCAATAACTTAGAGTTGTATATTTATATATTCAATGATTTTTAAAAAATGTTATTGTATGCATTTGAAAACAACTTGTACCATGCTATCGAAAAACCAAGTTCTAGTATAAACATAATGTGGGGTGTGACTTTGAATTTTCTTTAAACTTTTCTGAGCCTCCAATACTTCTGTAAAATAGGGGTAATAATAAAATCTTGCACATGAGTGGTGAGGTTTAAAGAACACAATGATGCCAAGGTATAAATATTAAGTTATGTGTGATAATTAGTCATGTCTTCGTGGCTTCCCTGAAAGAGCAGTAGCTGCTCTCACAACAGCCAGAGAGTTTTCTCAGAACCAACATCACAGCTTTTTCTCCATGAGTTCCCAGATTTCTCTAACTAGGAAATAAATACATTTTTCTCTCTTTCTTATACCCTAATATAATGCTCAATTGTGGTGAACTGCCATGACAAAACCAATAAATCTAATTTTAAAAGCTTCATTATCCCCTTTTAAAAAAAGAATTCTCCCACCTCCTTTTGCTGTGGTTGCTGTTGGAAGGTTGGTTGGATATGTTCAATACATGAAAAGAACTGGAAGTAATAATAATAGCACCTTTAAGGCAATCAACTATATCAATTTTAATAATCATATGTTTGCAATGTATTCTTATTTGTATTTTAAATTTTTTTACATTATTGTGAGTACATAATAGTTGTATATATTTACAGGGTACATGTGGGTTTTGATACAGACATACAATATGAATTAATCAAATCAGGATAATTGGGTATCTATCACCTCAGGCAGTTATCATTTCTTTGTGTTAAGAATATTCCAATTCCACTTTTTTACTTAATTTGAAGTATAACATACTGTTGACTATGGTCACTCTGTTGTGCTATCAAATATTATTCTTTTTATCTAACTACCTCACTATATTTCTGTATCCATTAACCATACCCACTTTATCCCCTCACTGCTCATCACCCTTCCCAGGATCTGTTAACCATCATTATATTCTTTTTCTCCATGAGATCAATTGTTTTAATGTTTAGCTCCTACATGTGAGTGATAAAATGCAAGATTTGTCTTTCAGTACTTGACTTATTTCGGTTAACATAATGTTCTCCAGTTCCATCCATGCTGTGTATATATACCATAATTTCTTTATCCATTCATCCATTTATGGACACTTAGGTTGATTTCAAATCTTGGCTCTTGTGAATAGTGCTGCAATAAACATGGATATGCAGATATCTTTTTGATATACTGATTTCCTTTCTTTTGGATATATGTTAAAACCTAGCAGTGGGATTCCTGGGTCATATGATAGTTCTATTATTAGTTTTTTGAGGAACTAATACTCTTCTCCATAGTGGTTGATGGCTTTTCCCAGCAACAGCATATGAGAGTTTTCCTTTCTCCATATCCTCACCAGCATTCATTATTCCAAGTCTTTGGATAAAAGTCGTTTTAACTGGGGTAAGATAATATCTCATTGTAGTATTGATTTGCACTTCTATGATTACTAATGATGTTGGTATTTTTTCATATACTGGTTGGCCATATGTATGTCTTCTTTTGAGAAATATCTATTCAGATTCTTTGATAATTTTTAACTAGATTATTTGATTTTTTTCCTATTGAGTTGTTGGTGCTCCTTATATATTCTAGTTATCAATCCCTTGTCAGATGGGTAGTTTGCAAATATTTTCTCCCATTCTGTGAGTTGTCTCTCTTATTTATTTATTTATTTCAGAATATTATAGGGGTATAAACATTTTGGTTACAAATAATGCCTTTGCCTTGCCCAAGCCAGGGTTACAAGCTTGCCCTTCCCTCAGACATTGCACTGTGCATCCATTAGTTGTGGGTGCAACCCCCACCACCCACCACCCCCTCCCATCTGACTGGCACCCAATGAATATTACTACCATGTGAGCAACTTAGTGTTGATCAGTTAGTACCAATTTGATGGCGAGTACATGTGTTGCTTGTTTTTCCATTCTTGTGATACCTCACTTTGAAGGATGGGCTCAAGCTCTATCCAGGATAATATAAGAGGTGCTAGGTCACCATTGCTTTTTGTAGTTGAGTAGTATTCCATGGTATGTATCTACCAAATTTTATCAAGCCACTCATGTATTGAGGGGCACTTGGGTTGTTTCCACATTTTTGCTATTGTGAATTGTGTTGCCATAAGCACAGATACCTTTATTCCAAAATGTCTTTTTGTTCCTTGGGGTAGATGCCTGGTAGTGGGATTGCAGGATCAAAAGGTATTTCTATTTTTAGCTCTTTGAGATATCTTCAAATTACTTTCCACAGGGGTTGTACTAATTTGCAGTCCCAACAGCAGTGTAAGAGTGCTCCAATCTCTCCACATCCAAGCCAGCATTTGTTGTTTGGGGACTTTTTGATAAAGGTCATTCTCACTGGAGTAAGGTGATATCTCACTGTGGTTCTGAGTTGCGTTTCCCTAATAATTAGAGATGTTGAACACTTTCTTATGTGTTTGCTGGCCATTAGTCTGCCTTCTTTTGAAAAGTTTCTGTTCATGTCCTTTGCCCATTTATTGATGGGGTTGTTTGATTTTTTCTTGTTAATTTTCTTAAGTTCTATATAGATTCTTGTTATCAGCCCTTTATTGGATGTGTAGAATGCAAATATTTTCTCCCATTCTGTAGGTTGTCTATTCACTCTAATGATAGTTTCCTTGGCTATGCAGAAGATTTTTAATTTGATCAGGTCCGATTTATTTATTTTTGTTGCTGCTGTGATGGCTTTGGGGATCTTCTTTATAAATTCTTTGCTTAGGCCAATGTCTAGAAGAGTTTTGCCAACATTTTCTTCTAGAATTCTTAAGGTTTCACGCCTTAGGTTTAGGTCTGTTATTCATAATGAGTTGATTTTTGTGCGAGATGAGACGTGGGGATCCAGTTTAAATCTTCTGCATGTGGATATCTGGTTTTCCCAGCACCATTTATTGGATAGAGGTTCTTTTTCCCACTTTTGTCTGCTTTGTCCAAGATTAGATGACAATGTGAGGATGGCTTTATATCTGGGATCTCCATCCTATTCCAAAGGTCTATATCTCTGTTTTTGTACTAGTACCATGCTGTTTTGGTTACTATGGCCTTGCAGTAAAGCTTAAAGTCTGGTAGAGTGATAACTTCCAATTTGTTCTTTTTGCTTAAGATTGCTTTGGCTATATGAGGTCTTCTCTGGTTCCCTATGAAGCATAGAATTATTTTTTTCTAGATCTGTAAAGAATGATGATGGTATGTTAATAGGATTACATTAATTCTGTAGATCACTTCAGGTAGTATGAACATTTTAACAATATTGATTCTGCCAATCCATGAGCATGGTAGTGTTTTCCATCTGTTTACATCTTGGAGGCCCTTTGTTTCTTTTTCTTGTCTGATTACTCTAGCTAGAACTTCTAGTACTATGTTGAATAACATTGGTGAAAGTGGGCATCCTTGTTTTGTTTTAGATCTTAGAGAAAGTCCTTTAGTTTTTCTCCATCCTATATTATACTTGCTGTGGGTCTGTCATATATGGCTTAATCATATTTAAGCAAGTTCCTTCTATAACTAGTTTTTTCAGAGTTTTTTTTTTTTATCATGAAGTGATATTGCATTTTCTTTACTGCTTTTTCCACATCAATTGAAATGATCATATGGATTTTATCCTTTGTTTTATTGATAAGATGTATCACATTGATTGATTTGCATATGTAAAACCATCCTTGCATCCTTGAGATGAATTCCACTTGATCATGGTGAATAATCTTTTTAATGTGTTTTTGAATTTGGTTAGCTAGCATTTTGTTGAGGATTTTTTCATCTAGATTCATCAGAGATATTGGCTTATAGTTTTCTTTTTTGCTGTGTATCTTTTATTGGTTTGGTATCAGAGTGATACAGGACTGGGATAATGAGTTTGGGAGTATTCCCTCCTGCTCACTTTATTGGAATAGTTCAAATAGGATTGGCATTTGTTATTTGAATATTTGGTAGAATTCAGCATTGAAGTCAATCTATCTTGTTATGTGTTATTGGTTTATTCAAGTTTTGGATTTTTTTCTGGTTTGCTAAATGCAATTTTAGATACCATCTTACTCATGTGTTGAATGTAATGAATTAGTTCTTTGGAGGACAGTCCAAGAGATCAAAATTTACATGGGGTCCATCTTTTGGACAGTCTTATGACAATAATGACATCTTATTGTCAGTCATTGACTTTCTCAGTCAGTGATTTTTTTACATGGAATCCTAAAATCTATTTTCTTTTTCTTTCTTTCTTTCTTTCTTTTTTTTTTTTTTTTTGTCCATTTGGTGATAGATATCTAATTCTGAATCCTGACTTTCTGGAAGGAATAGTAATGGCATTGAATCACTAAACAACTTGCTGAAATGACCTTCTGGGTTAGGAGGAAGATTGAGGATAGAATCCAAAACTCCTGGTACCCATAGCTTTCTAGATTTGATTACCTGTTTTTCAAGGAAAGTTTTCTAGTTTGACTAAATTGAAGTATAAGAGGGCTTAAGGGCATCACTGCTTATGATTTGTCCTAACTGTTCTAATATGCATCTGGCATACTTGGAAACTTTTTAGAACTTCTCCTGTATAAGTACTATTGTTTACTAAAGTGAAAATCTTGCCAACTCAATCTCCTTTGTGATTTCATTACCCCCGAGACACACAGTTGATGAGGCTGCAAATGGCAAATGTAGTGTTCTAATTAAAAAAGGATAGAGAATTTATATGATTGGGATACATAACTCTTTCTGAATGTATAAATCCCCTGCTTGTATGTGTGTACGCTCATAAAAGGCATGTAGAAATTGAGCGAATTGGGCCCAATGGTGTTCTGTTGCTCTGCCATGCATAATAATATGATATAATTTATCTTGGTTGTGCCTTACAACAGAAGCAATATATTTAAAAGATACCTGGGGATATAGAAAGAAATGAGATTTATGTTTGCATGCATTTGGAAATACTGACAATTAAAAGTTAAATTGAGGAATACAAAACAAAGCATGGGAATATTTTTCAAAAGGTGGATATGATTAATACCTCCTGACAAAATGCTGTTAAAATAAGGTATACTATTATTGTTTTAAAAATATATTATTGGAAAAAAGACTGTGTGAATTTAGAGGGCTACCTTTACAATTTAAAAGCACAAAAATTACTTATTAAGCATGTCGTTTGGACAAAACTCTTTACAAGGGCACTCTTCAGAACACAGAGATGGTCCTGATATATTTATGACAGTAGAAATTTCATAATATATCAAGAGACATGAGATAATAAGGTAAAAATTATAATTCAAGACAGAATGTGATAAATGTTGGATTTAGAATTTAACTATGGAAGGGACTAAAGAAAAGAAAATAATCTAAATTTGATAAGGTCATTTTAATTTAAATTTTACTAATTGTCTTAAGTTTAATTGACATGAATCTGATTTAGAAATAGCCAACCTTAATTTTTGAAAATTAGAGTATCAGGGGAACATTATCAATATAAATGCTATGTCTTAGGTATAATATCAAACAGGCTCATAATTATTATGCTATTCAATTCTTTCAACAAATATTTTAAGAAATTATTACTATTAATAACTGCATTTTATAGAAGAAGAAACAAATTCATAGTAATCAAGTAGTTGGTCTATGGTTGCTAAGTGATACAATCAAAAACCAAAGCCAGATTTTGTGGATTTATAAACTTCTTCACTATGTTTCCTCCTTATCATGAATTTCTATTTAGTAAAAATAGAACAATTGCATGTTTTTCCCAAAGATTAAGTGATGGTTTTTGTAAAAGGAGCCACATTTATAGCAAAGAAACTGTCACAGTTAATTATAAAGAAATGCAAAATTTTATTACATTTATTAAATAATATGAAAACAATATGTCAAAATAATCAAGACAGTTAATTGTAATATATGTGGAAGATAAATCATCTTTTTAAATTTTTTATATAAAATATATAAAATGCATATGTGTACATATGTATATTCTTTCCTTTTTCTGAACAACTCACTCCAAAAGAAGAGAGAGCCAGAAGTAACAAGCATAACACACTCACACTCAAGGACAGAGTGAGCAGAGGAATGGTGAGCAATGGGATCAATATAGTAACCATTCTATCATGGACTTCTCTCTGGGTCCTAGTGAGAACTACTAATAAGTATGGAAAATGTTACCTCACAACTCTGTAACACATAAAGAATACATGCAGAAAAGCTTCTTAATTTATTTTAATAATTCTATTCAAAGAATGGAAAGAGAATCACAAAACCTGTTCATTAGAAATGTCACCTTGAGAACAACAGTGTAATATTATCAAGGATCCTGGTTAAGACTACAGTGTCTGGAGGAAACAGCAACAGCACCCAGTGGTTGTTGAGAAGCCTTGTGTATGTAGGGAAATCCAGCCAAGGTGAAAGTAGGGCTCAACTGCAAAAGTTGTATCATAGTATGTCATGAGCTAGCCGGTCAAACTTGAGAATGAACACGTGAGATAATCTTGAGCATTCCCAAAATATTTAGGCTAGAGAAAGCTGAAAAAGGAGATATAAAAAGCCTTATAATGTAGGCTAATTTGAGAGTACTGCTGATTAGGCATCAGGAAATTACTACTCTAGAGTAAATAGTAAGAGAAAAAACAAGTTGTGTGTGTGGGTATGTACATAATATTATATATATATATATATTCTCTTTCCGGTTTGCACATATTATTACACAAGTTATAAAAGTGTTAAGTAGTATGTGGCAATATCTTGTTTGAGGTGGGAATTTTAGGATTATGATGGTTTCTACATTAAAAAAATTTTAAGGATGGGTATAAAAATGTGTGCCTTCTTGCTCTGCTTTTGAGACAATAGACTCTTCTGGAAACAGAGACAGTAAACTGGCTTAGTTCAGTCCCTGAGAAGATATGCTCCCCAACTAGTCTCTATATGTAGCAATTCATATGTTTCAAGCTTAATATTGTGAAAACATCCAGAAAATTTCACACCCAACATCCTGGTTATATTCTCTTCCCAAGGTGGGCTTAATATTCTTCTCAGCTTGACTAAACTTTCAATGGCATATTCTTGACTTTAGTTCCCTGACCTCCCTTTCCTTAGAGCATTTTGGAAAAACTATGATTGTAAATCCTATCACTGCCTCTTTGAGATATAAATCTTTTTAAAGGGTTCTTGCCAGTTTTACAAGCTAGGAATATCTTTCTTTTATTTATTTTTTATTCTTACTTCAGCATATTGTAGGGGTACAAAAGTTTAGGTTACGTATATTGCCCTTGCCCTCCACCCCCCGAGTCAGAGCTTCAAACGTGTCCATCCCCTAGACAGTGCGCATCGTACTAGTTATGTATGTATACACCCGTCCCCTCCCCCACCCACATCTGCCCGACACCCGATCAATGTTATTCCTAAATGTGCTCTTAGGTGATGATCAGTGAAACCAATCTGATGGTGAGTACATGTGGTGCTTATTTTTCTATTCTTGGGATACTTCACTTAGTAGAATGGGTTCCAGCTCTATCCAGGAAAATACAAGAGGTGCTGTATCACCATTGTTTCTTATAGCTGAGTAGTGCTCCATGGTATACATATACCACATTTTATTAATCCACTCATGGATTGATGGACACCTGGGTTGTTTCCACATCTTTGCAATTGTGAATTGTGCTGCTATAAACATTCAGGTGCAGATATCTTTGTTGTAGGAATATCTTTCTGCAGGACTTGGGAGCCACCCCTGTGAAATGTGATCATTGACGAAGACAGCATCACCACCTTCCGATATCTGTGGAGGACTAGTAGTAGCCTAACTTCTGCAGAGTGCCTTGCTCTAAATTATAAAATAACCTCCTGTCATGGAAATATGAGAAAGCTTACTTTTTTGGGAGGGGAAGTGAAGTACTATCAAAAAGAGATGGCCTATTATCACTCCAACATAGCTTTTAAAAGCTTTCCAGCCCTTTCTTTCAACTGAAGGTGAGCTCAGACTGAGTTTTGGCCTCTCTACCCTGTTGTAATAGCCTTGAATAAATTCTTCCTAACCTGCTTAACTCTGGCTGCTACAATTTTTGTTTTGATATCTGCTAAAATATCAAATCTATATCTTTTCTCTATATATTTAAATTAACATTTGTAATAATTTGAAATGATTAGGATCAAGTTACATCTATGGGCTTTCAAAACTTTTGTTTCATTTGTCAAATTTCTTAGCTTGCAGCCATTCATAGCTCTCTCTCACAGGTGCTCTTTGTCTTTTTTTAATCCCCATAAGTAATTTTAAGAAGGGAAAATAAATATTGTCAATTTTAAAAATTGTTACCATTTATTAGAAAAAGATGTTTGTTGTGTGGGGAGATGTTAAGTAAATGGATAAAAGATGTTTTAAAAAATAATCTATAAATTTAATTGCCCATGCTATTATTTCCTTTTATTTGCCAAATTAAATTAAGAACTGTCTAGTTTCATAAATATTCAAGGTAAGTACATTAAAAATGAATAAAAACATCCAAAGATAAGTGGTGACAGAAACCAAAATTTTAAAACGTATCTTTTTTTAAGGAATCTGAAAATAATTGTGAAGTTCAGTGACTTGGGTCAGTATATCCACAAATCTGCTCCATGAAACATTGGTCCCCCCTGAATGATATAGGAAAGTGTATTTCTCTTGTCAAATAATTGTGAAAAATTCTACATATTATATTATCAACATGAAGATTCAAATTGCACATTAGTTTATAAATCTAGGCATTTTGGAGTAAATCAGGAGAATGTGTTTAACTCAGTAATTCAAAATGTATTTTTCTAAAGAGTTTTTTATAATTGGCTTATGATTATTTTTCCAAAGCTCATTTAATAAGGAAAACTATATATAGAAAGAATATTAAAATATACTAAAATTCCTTTGATCTTTAATGTCATCCTAATTGAGTTTTTAAACCAGGATTCAGTACTTTTTTTACATTTAAAGACTTTTATTAGCTCCCCATTTTTCCCAAAGCAAAAGTCAATTACTATAAAATGGTACTGAAAATGTTTTCATTTTCCCCGTTACCATCTACCAAATCTATCTGTGCTTCTCCAAAAGAAACACCAAATTGTTTTTATTCCTTTTGTTTCTTTACTATCGTAAACATTGTTTCCCCTGTCTACGATCCCCTCCTGAAATATTTTTATTGTTCCTTTAAGGCCTAGAATAAATATTGTGGTGTTTATGGTAAAACTGTGTTAAACATCTGTCCCAATGCCCTTCTTTTGTGAAAGCCTCCTGTACTGAGACCGGGCAGGTAAAAAGTACATTTTGTAGATTCTTTTGCAGCCTGGGATTGTACCGAGAAGGGATGTGGGATATATTAGTCAAGATATACTCCAAATTTGGAAGCCAGAGGAAGAAGATTTTACTTCTGCTGATGTTTTTCACTGGCAAATAAGATCTGCAGGCAGTGTTTTTCCTTAGGGAAATAATAGCAGCAGTTGCGGTGCGTAGTCATTGGATTCATGGCTGTCTCTGGTATGGTGCATTGGATTTGCTGGTGTGGATGCCAAGTGTGTAACGGTCCTAAAACTGGCTGCTAGAATGGCCAATTTGTGTCTGCTTCCTAACTGCAGAAATGGGAACTTGGCTCTAGTTCCAGCAGCTATTGCTAAAGTTTCCCATTTAGTTAGTCAGATTCCTGATCATAGAGGGTGCAATTTCTCAATGGATTAGTCTGTAGTGTGGCTTTGTAGTTCATTTCTAAAAGCCCAACTTAACAGGATTCTTCAGACTTCCTAAAGATTTAACATGAAATCCAAAGTAAACAGCAAAGTTCTTTCTATTTAAACTAGTCAAGTGGATTAAATTCTCTGCAACTGAATCTTGATCTTTAAAAAATTTCATCTCTTATGTGAATTCTCTCTAATTTTTCTTAGCATTTATCTGTTTTCTTATGGCACCTTGTATACATTAATAGCATTTGTTAATTTTTACTTTATCCCTATTCTCTATAGGGGAATCTTACAATTTGTAATTGCCACTTTTTCCTTCTGTGCTCTCCAAAAGGAAAACTTTTCTTGTATCCCTTCTTTTCTTTGAGAAGTTTGCCTTCCTTTGTATTCAACTTATTACCTTGGGACTCAGCCCTCTGATAAGCTTTAAAAGTTATGCATTTAAATGAACTTTCTCTTTTTCCTAGAGTGGGAATAACCTCCTTTTGCCAATTTCTACATTATAGGAGAAAGTGTAAATTGCTCTTGCTTTTATGATTAATTTCCTAGTAATGATCAGGTACATATTTCCAATATGCTATTTATTCATTATTTACATCTTTAAATTATAATTCACTTTGAATTTAATGTATAATGTGAGAAAAAAATTCATTGAATAATGCTTTCATTTTTAAATCAGAAATATATATTGAATCTTTTTAAAGGTCTCTATGAAATCTATTAGGATAATTGCTTAGAAATCCCCTTTGACTAATCATTTATATTATTTTACTATCAAATATCACTTTGTCTTTTTGTCAGCTGGATTCTTGTGTAGTTTTATCTACTTTATTAATCTTTCCATAAAAAGCTCATAGACATTTTTCGATTATATTATTTTTTGTTTTCTAATAAATTTTACTTTTGCCTTTATTAATCTTTTTCTTTTTTTATTTTCCAGTACACCATTATGATGTTTTGATTGGTGTTCCTTAACCTTTGCTGCACAATAGAATCAACCTTGGCATTTATTTATCTATTTATTGAATGATTGATTGATTTGAGGTGGTAGAATTTTTTTGAAAAGTTTTATTTATTTATTTTAAATTTTATTTTAAAGAAAAGTAAACAAAAAATGCCATGCCAAAATCCATTGCCAGAGTTTCTAATTTAATCAGCCTCAGGTGGGATTATTTTATATTATTCTAATATGTAGCCAGAGTTAAGATAATTTTGTTTTAATATTTCATATTAATAATATAAATGTTTAGTTATAAAATTTTTATCAATTACTAATATCATGCATTCCATAAGTTTTGTTAGAGAGTTTTTCTATCATTAACATTTATTATATTGTTATAGTTTCTATGTAACTATATAGTTATACTTTCAACTTACTTGTTTTCTTCAATTTGTGAAGAATTTTATATTCCTACGTAGTTGTAATCCTTTGCTTATTATGTAAAGCTTAATTATAGTATATTATCATATTGTGATAAAATACAATTTACATTTTTATTTAAAAATTATAACAGTTTTAATTGTAATTAAATATATTTCTCTAATGAATAGTGGTTTCAATTTTAAAAAGAAAGATTATCTTTTTTTGGTTATAAAATTTTATGTACAACTAAACTAACATTATAAAAAATTAATATAAAATATAAGTGTATATAGCTATAAAAATATGAATTTTTGTTGAACTTTATATTGAAGAAACAGAAATGATTGAAATTTCACAGTAAAATTGTGGTTTAACAACCTTTTGCATTTGTAACTGTTTATCCTCAGCTATTTCATATAATGTATTATTTTGATAGATAAATACTATACTAAATTTTACATTATATTTTCATTATTGTACAATCTTTTATTTGGTCTAACGTAAACATTTTTGATTTGTAAAGTTTTTATTAAAATGCAATGCCTCTTACTTCTATGTTTCTCATATATCTTTTTCTCATTTTTTTACTATTAGTCTATGCTATTAAATTTTTACATGTGCCTCATAAGCAATCAATTAATTAACTTTGTTTTTAAATGAGATTTTGGGAAATTTTTAACTTCATATTCTAGCGTTAATATGTAACCATTGTCATTTGAATTAAATCTGGTCTTTCTTTGGTCATCTTTTATGCTTTCTTGTTTTCTTAATGCTTTTTTGGTATTTATTTTTATTTTATAAAGTAAAATGCATCTTTTTGCTATCCACTGATGATTTGGAATATAGCATTTGAAGCTACTAAGTGTTATTAATTTATATCAAATCACTTGAACCTATATTTCTCTAGTTTGAATACATAGTGAGAAAAAAATAAGCTATTCTTCACTAGCCAGTCATATAAGGCAGGGAAATCAGCATGTCTTTACTCCTCTCCAATCCTCTGCCCTTTCCAGTTTTTGTTCATGAAATATAGGATTTTAAGTTAGATATTATAACTATTATATTAACTTATTATTAATATGTCATTTTACTATTAAATATTTATTATATTCTATTCTGCTTAATAACATCTATAAAATTCTCATATTGAAAAAAGATACAATAAAAACAACTCAGAATGTCAATATTAGTTAAAGTACTTGACTGACCATTCTAATTAACATAAAAAAAAATCAAGCTTTCACACCACACGATTATCTTTGAAATTAATGTTAACAGTAAGCCATCACTATATTCATGAAGTATTATGCTGCAAGTCCCAAAGCAATTTATATATCCAATTTCATTAAATTTTCTATAATTGCTAACACAAGGAGCAAAAGAAATATTACTTAAAAAAATACACTTGCACTTGAGCAGTATCAATTAGATAACAGAACAGCAAGTTTCTACTTCTAGATTAGTGATTTCTTCATTTCTCTAGCTCAAAAAGTAATACAGATTCTCTGTAGCCTTTTCAATACATTTATGTAAAAATTATTTGGGATCCAAATCAGAGTAATAGTAGTAGTATAGAATTGATTTAAATGGATTATATCAATCACCTTTAAATGATCTAAAAATTATCCTCTGTGAATCAAGAATAATAATTAACAATGGTTTCAATTGCACCAACTGTATTTTGCTTTACAGAAATAAGAATTTAATACATAAGATGAAAGGAAACTTTTGGAGGTGATGGATATGTTTATGGCATAGACTGTGATGGTGGTTTCATGAGTGTATACTTGTCCTCAGAGTCATCAAGTTGTATATGTTAAATAAACACAGCTTTTTGTATTGTCAAGCATACATCAATAAAATATTAAAACAAAATAAAAGATAAGAATAAATTTCATATTTTTAAGAGACACTGTAGTTTGGGATTAAAACAATATAGGCTTTGGTACCAAACACTGTAGGCTTGGAGTTTCAACTCCTTGCTCATTATCTAGATAATTCTGTACAATTTATTTTATCCGTGCTGCTTGTTTTCCCTTAAAGGGGTTAACTGCAGTATGTACTTCATGGAGTTGCTGTGGAGATATGATTAATTAATGAACAAAAGCACTTAGCACCATTTCTGTTCTACACTAGCACTAATAAATGTTAATTGGAGATTGGATATCTATTGTAACTGTTTTTAAACAGTTATAGCTTTTTAAACTTATTATGTATGATATTCAAAACACACAGATAAATACAGGATCTATAGTATCCATAGATACATATCAGAATAGTCATCTGACCAGTCTGAATAGTCCACATGCCCTCCTTACTGGTGCCTACTCGCTAAATATCAGTGATGTATGAAGTATGAAATATTGAAATTACATACTGAAAGAAAACTTCATGCATAAGTCACTCTGTAGTTATAAGTTCCTGTATTTTGTCTCCTTATGTATCAAAAAGTATATTTAGAATAATTATGCTTTTTTGATTTCCTGAGGAAACAAAATACATACTCATAAGAGAGAGAAGCCAATGCAGATGTGATTAATTTGATAAATGTACTTTTTAAATTAAAGTAGTTTTTAAGTTGAGATACAGAACTGAGAAAATTACAATTTAAATGACCTAGTATAAGAAAAAAAAGTAATTTTATACAGTGAGAGCATGCCCACCATAATTTTAAATAAATACCTACATAGAGCTTAGTATTTCAAATTGACTTATTAAAATGTTACAACAGAAGAAATTCAAAGTCTAATTTCAGAAATATTCTAGTATTTCTCCATCAGAACTATAAGATAAACATGCATAATATACATGAGCGCCAAAATTTGAGGTGTTCAACTGACTATATAGTTTGCAATGAATCTTCTGAGGAAATGTTGAATAGAAATAATCCTGTCACTTGTTTTTTTTCCTATGAAAGTGAATACATTAAACTGTCATGTAAATACTATTTAATAAAACTGTATTTGGAGTGATTTAGGTAATCTGTCAGTAGTTTCCTTCTTTATTTAAATACACAATTTTAAATAGCAAGCTCTATGTCAAACAGGAAAATAGGAATACTAACCCATTTGAGATTTACTTTTTTTAAATAATAAAATTTATATAAGAAATTACTTCTTTGGAAGACAAAAAGGCATTCAAAATTATTATTCTTATTTCATTTCAATTTAAATGCATTTCCCAAGTCACTGAGTGTAGCCCATATATTTAAAAGAGTGAATGAAAATTCAATAATTAAACAGATGATTGTGAATTACAATATTTTATAACAAATATGGCACCTTTAAAAAAGTGCACCTTACCTAATTTATACAGTTTAATTCTGATTTTCACCTACCTCAGTTAATAAATAAAGTCATTACAAACTAATGAATTGCACCACCAAGGGAAATTCAGATCCTGCAGAAGCATTATGCAGAATAGGATTAAGAATGAAGTTATTATATAAGATCAAAAATTATTACAGAAATAAAAGAAAACTGAGTGAACACATAAAAGAACTACAGAAAATGATAATTGATACTGAAATATTTTCAGTCATATATTTTAACAACTTATTGGTGAATATAATTATTTTTCTAATCACAATCTAGATCAGTAGAATTGACTAGCAGAAAGCAGACAATATGATCAACACTAAGAAATACAGAATAATGGGTTGAGACAGAATAATCAGCTACCTTGTTATCTGCCTACTTCATTTGCACATCTTCCTGTAAAAGGAAAAGAAAAACACATCAAAGCACGGATTTTTAGAGCATTTACCTGATTTAGTTTTTGTTATCTCTATGAGGTTTAAATCCCTTCTTACATAATGTAAATTATTTCATTATTCTATTCTTGCATTCTTAACACAGTTACAAAAAATCCTAAATTATCCTTTTGTCTGCCTCTAAGGGTGAAAATGCTGTTCTGCCCAGGAGTGTGACACCAGGTTGTTGTAGGAGTTATTTCTCATCTGTTAAAAGATGGCTAAGACTGCAGTGATCTGGTTTTCTGATATTGTGAAAAGTTTCTTTTTCTTTTTTTCTTCTCAATTCTAGAGAAATTTTCCTATACTGTATCTCTGAGTTTGGTGGTTTTATGCTTAGCCTAAAATGTTTAGACGCAGATCCTAATTAATTCACTTACTCATTACCTAAACTTGAATACATTATTAAACAATAGCATTACTCACTTCATAAAATAACATTTAAATAAAATAATTCATGTAAAAATGTTAGCACAGTGCTTGGAAAATAGTAAGCCTTAAATTAGTGATGGCAAATTCTTATTACTTCCAGTATGTTTCCTATTTTCTTTTTATCAAGAGAAGAACCAATAATATTCAACTCATTGGCTGTCCTGATTGCTTGTGTTTTGTCTTTTCTTTTAACTGCACAAATACTATTAATACATGAATCACTTATCAGTATTAAAAAATTAAAACAAAATACAAGGGATGTAGGAAAGTATCCAGCCTTTGTTAATATAATGAGAACATATTCTATGGCTGTATACTTTTTGGATAGCCCTTGTACAGTGAATATTAAAGTACAACGTGACATCTGAACTGTAATCAAATGCATTTCTCCAGAGACTAAGTGCCTGTCCTTTAGTTCCTTTAATTCCCTATTTGTACAATATCCATTATATGTGCATAAAAATATTCAGTATATTATATTTCTTGGACAAAACATGCAATACATACTCTTATGTGTTCATAATATTATGTACTTATGAATATGTCTCTTAGACAAATTCAAAAAGTAGAATTAATGATTCAAAGATATTCTGAGAAAAAATTTATAATTTTAACGTCTTAAACCAAAAGTTTGGTGGTCTATAGTAATCCCTGTGAAAATCAAGAAGCTAGCAAAAGACTGCATTTACTGCCCTTTAGAGTTCTACAAAATAGAGCCTTTGAAACCTTTCCCATATTGTGCATTACCAGCCTTTTTAATTTTTGATAATATTAATTTCATGTTGCTTTTTGAAATTCCCAGATTTCATTCCACTTCAAAATATTCTTAAGTCTTGATTATGTTTATTTCTCCCATTTGGTTGTCTTGTCTTCCATTTGATTGATTGATTTATAGAAATTTTTATGTTACATAAAATTATATTAATAATTTGGAATATATTTCTTATCCAGTGTATGTACTACAAATATTTTCTTCCGGGGGGTTTCGTTTAAAGTTTGTTTATGGTCTATTACATGCACACACACACACACACACACACACTCATATCATATCTGTTCTGTTTCTCTGAGAACTCTAATAGAATTGCAACATTATAAATGATGATATGGCATAAATGATGACTGATATATATTTTCTTTAAATTATAAGTATCTTTTTGCATACTCTGATGTTACTAATTTGGTTATAACTAATCTGGTTGGTATATTTGATAATGATATTATATTTAAAAATATTCAGAAATAAACTTTGCTTTTTACCTATGGTACATATTCTACGTGTAGTACATGTTTTCAAACTGTTTTTCCATAGAGATTCTGTGGAGGAAGAGAAGGGATCAAGATACGCTTATAAGGTTTACATATTTAGGTATAAGTTTTACTTGAAGGAAAGACTTGCTGCTAATAATACTTAAAAGCCACTGGCATTGTGGATAAAGCAATGGATCAACTCATAGGCAGAAATTTCTTTGCTCTTTAGCAAATAGCTTTAACTATCTAGGCCTTTTTTTTTTTTTTATCATACATATACAAAGAGCCGTAGTTTCCTATTTATAATACCCAGGACCAATGAAATCCCATTCTTTAAAAATTATAAACAGGGAAGCACACTATTATTTGCACTAACAGTAGAAGCAATAGTTTTAGAAGAAAGACAGTCTTACATTGTGATTAAGAATGTGGATTTGGGAGTTGCACTGATAGATTTTGAATCTTGGCTTGACCTTGGCTAAGTGGGTTGGGCTAACAACCCCTGTCAGTGCTATCATCTGCAAAGTCTACTTACCTCATGGAGTTGTGAGTATTAAATTATTTTCCTCAGAGTGCTTAAAATCATTTTTGACACATAATAAGTGCTTAATGAATGTTAGCTGATATTAATTATTATTTTTACTGTTGCCATTATGATCAGTAGTAATCCTAATGATGTAATTTATAAAGTAATAAGTCCTTAAACATACTAGAAGGAGGACAACCCAAGAGGGTCAAACAAGATTACAGCAAGAAATTCCATATATTTGGATGTACTTTACTAAACAACATATTAAATCACAATGTACAGAAATGTCTAATAAAAGCCTTGTATGGCATTTTGAGGTAAGAGAAATTCATTCAATAAATATTTGGTGAGAATCAAACACATAATATGTTCACCTTTCAGATGTTGTGCTCGGATCTGAATATAAAACATGAGCACTGAACTCAGGTAATGCCTAAAAGATACACAAGATATGCAAGACCTCAACAGCCTAAAAGTTACTGTGTTTGGCTAGAATAGAGAAAGTGAAAATGAGGATAGGGATAGAGTATCTAAAAAGGGAAGTAGATTGTATTAGACAGAGCAGCCCATGTCCAGGAGGTTTAACTATCCTAAAGGTATGAAAGTACCATTGATAGAAAAATTTCAAAGCCAGGGAGTAACAAAATGAGATTTTTGAATCATTTATTTGGAAGAGTAATAAGTTTGCAGATTATGTATGAGAGAAGTAAGAAACACATTCTAATATTTCAAGCTGGTGCTAGCATAATGGTTATAAAAATAGGAAAAAAATCACGGAGTCTAAGTATTATTTAGGAGGTAAATTACAAGGTGCAGCAATTGACTCGGTGTCGGATGACTGGAGCCTGGTTTGGGGTAAGGTGCAGCTATGGGCAATGCTCAAGATTCTGCTTTGGCTTACTAATTTAATGACAGTGCCACTTACTAAAACAGGGAAGGCGAAGGTAGAAGCAGGTTTGGCAGGAGGGAGGAGTATTTGAAATTCTCAGATTCAGGTGTCCTTTGAATATCCACATGGAAAATTTTATCTCACAATAGAATACATCCACGTAACTCAAAAGATATAGATAGGCGAAATAGTAGAATTTCTGAGCATAGAGATTATATTGGAGACAAGGTAGTTGAGAAATCTTTCCTGAGGTATGGGTAGAAAAGGGAAGATCCCTGGATTGATCCCTGACAGCATTTAAGAGCTGTGAAATAAGAGGAACCTGAAAAGGAGATTGAAGCATGACCAGAGAAGTATGTGGAAAACTTGAGGAAGTATTTAATATGTTGCAATATACAGCAAGTGTGGTGTATTTCTAGGACAAAAAAAGTAGACAGGGATAAATACTGATGAGAGGTAAAGTGAGCTCAGAGTCCTATTACTTAGTAATTTTTGAAAGATTTGTAGGGGTACCATGTTAGATTGCTGTGGGTTATGGACTGAACTGAAAGTGAAGAAGTTAAACTGGGAGTCAGAGTCTAAATAACTATTTCAATAAATTTATCTGAACATGTATAAGGACAGGATCTGATTAGACTCCTATGTTACTTATTTTTCTGTTAATATGGAGAAGAGGTACAACTTAAGCACATGTAAATAGTGACAGTCAAGAGACTATACATAGAGTGAGTTAAGGCACAACGGATAGTAGGTGGAATGAGACCTCTGGGCAGGCAAATAAAGATTGGGATCCAGAATAAAGGTTGTGTTACTTGGCCTTATGTAGGAAGAAGAGAGGCATTTTTTTCACTGAGTCAGAAGGAAAATAAATACAGAAATGTTTGTGTTTCTATGTTTGGTGGCAGGATGGAAAGAAAATTTTTGTATAATGGCTCCCACTTTCCTTTTGAAATAGGAAGTTATGTCACCTACTTAGGATGAGGATGCAGATGATGGTATGAAAGATCTAAGACAATGGAAATTCTTACTGAAAATAATAAGAGAAAATGTAATAGGATTGCCAAGATGAGTTGTGATAGGAGATTAGGTTGATGATCATGAATTTTTAGTGATTGAATTTTGAGGCTCAATGAATATTCCCAGCAAGACTTATAAATTTGGTTAAAGGAGAGAAGGTAGGTATTTGTATTAAAGCTTGGTTGGAGATTTTTCATGAAAAAACATGAAATAAAAATGTAGCAGGCTATTTAGAATGTTGGTAAGGGAGTGTTTGAAATGTGGGGCTATGACATCTAAAGAAAATGCGTAGAGAAATGAAAGCAGGAGAGAGCTGACAGAGAAAAGAGAGGGGGAAGGGGACAGGAATTCTGATGAAGTGCAAATGGCTGTAGTGGGAGTTACTAAGTGAGCTGCATTTATGGAAGGCTGTGATCAAAATGATAAATGGTTACTTTAATATATCCAAATTCATCTAAGATATATATCATTCGGTAGAATTGTTCCTAGAATAACATGTGGGCCCTTGTTATTTATAGTTTTAATTATTTCCTTAAAGAAATTTACTTCTATTTTACCTTTGAATACATTTTTCTGTTCCAATTTTTAGATTGTGTAATCCAGGAACATCAATTATCTTTAGGGAAGATTGGCTTTTTCTGTCATCGTGTTGGCAATGATGAATAAAGTATGATCTTAAGCCTTTTTCTTAGTTTACATTTCTTTCATGTCTATTCTGTCCCTTGCAGTTCCAAGTCTCTATTTTACTTTTGTTGTTTGGGTTACTTGTGGACTCAGTTTATTTCTACTACATTTTAGCTCCTTTTTTCATCTCCCTCTGCTATTTCATAATTTTATCTTTGAGCTTAGTTGGTTTGGACCCTGCTTCATGGTACAAAATGTTTGCCGTTCATTGTACAAAAACACGCGTCTCTTTCTTTCCCATAAAGATACCAAACATAGTTTCTCCTCACAGGGCATGAACCAATGCTACCTCTTCAGAGGTTTTCGTAGGTTGTTGAATTCAAAGCTGTTACACCACCACCCCAATTGCTTCAGAAGTTTTGTTTCATTGTCTTCATAGTACCTCATTACTCTCTTATTTATGTATTGTTTTAACTTGTGCTTCGAGGATCCTCATCCTTCTAGAATGCAAGCTCCATTAGAGCAGGGACCTGATGTGTTAAACTGGTGTCATCCCTAGCACCAAAAATAGTGCCTAAAATGCACTAAATGCTCAACAAATATCTGTTGTGTAAGAAACAAACTTAATAACCAGAGTAACCATGAGCCCACATTTGGGCAAACAAAAACATCACAGTAAAATTGAGCCAAACAAGAAATAAATTAATATTAAAAATATAAGGAAGAAAAATTACTTTTTAGAACTGTTTGATAAGACTAAAATTGGTATATAGTAAAAGGCTACACAACAGTGATAATTTACCTTAAAAATAGAAAATAGATATTACAACGCTTTATAAAAATAAAGAAAAAATTGTAAAATGACTGTTTTCTCAGCTAGCAGCCAAGGCATTCTATGGAAAATTGAAATCCAGAATTAGAAAATAACATATATTGGGAGCAACATGGCTGAATGGAAACCTACAATGATGGTGCCTCTGTATGAACACCAAATTCAGCAACTATCCACGCAAGCAAACACCTTCAGAAGAATCAAAAATCAGGTGAGTGATAATATTACCCGGTTTTAATATTACATCAAAGAAAGAGGCACAAAAGAGGGTATAAAATACAATCTTGTTTTGCCTACACCCCCCACTCCTCCATAGCCCAGCAGTGCCATGCCAGCATGCCAAGTGGAAAGAGAATCTGTGTGCCTAGAGGAGGAAGAATGAAGTAATTGTGGGATGTTGCATTAAAACTCAGGGCAACCCTGGATCAGGGGAGCACAGCACGGGACTGAATTCTGCTGGTGCCCACACAAGGAGCATTTAGACCAGCCCAGCCAGAGGGAAATCCTTCACCCCAAAACCCAAGTTCCAGCTAGCCCCATCGCTGGTTAGCATAAAGCAGACAGAGACCTGCACTAAATTCCTGAGGCACTCAGGCTACAAAGGCTTCAGTCTGTGGGAGATTGCTGTTGCTGTGCTGTCTTAGAGCCAGTGGACCTGGGGTACACATAATTCAGTGAGACACCAGTGGTGGTGTCCAAACCAGTGCCTGTATCACCCCCCTCCCAACTACAGATAGTGACACTCAGTGAGAACCTTCTTCAACCTGGAGAAAGAAAAAGGAAGAGTTCAGAGAATACTGCTTTCAACTTGGATACCAGCTTGGCCACAGTAAAATGAAGTATCACACAGACACCTGATTCTAGTTCTTAGTTCCTGAATGGCATTTCTTGACCCACCCTGGGGCAGAAGGACACATGCTACCCTAAAAGAAAGGACCCAGTCACGGCAAGATTCACTACCTGCTGACTAAAGAGCCCTTGGGATTTGAATAACATCTGAGGTACCCAGGAAACAATCATCACAAGCTTTGGGTGAGACTGGGCTTCCTTCTCTCAGGGATGACTGTCTCACGGAGTCTGTTGTTCAAAGTCTGAAAAATATTGTTTCATATATTTTATCTGCTCTGTCAGCTGTGTATGACAGGAACATAAAATGGTCCCTGTTACTAGAAATTTATCTTGATGCTCATCCTCAACTCTTAACACAGTGAAGAAAATGCCAAAAAATGTAGCTCCAGCTACACTAATTTGACGTAGTGCAATATAAAACCACAGTGTAGTTGACAAATAATGAAATCACTTTGAGCTTTTGTTTAATCGTTTGTAAAGTAAGATGGAAAATGGCCCAGTGGTGTGACTATACCTACTGGTGGCTTTACAGATATTAGTTTGGAGACATACCAGGCTGGAATGACACTAATAATCCTAAAAACTTTCAAAGTGGGAATTTTCTTTTGTGAAATCAATTATGGTTTCATGAAAATGTATGATATATGGAAAGAGAAAAACAAGAGTATAGGCTAGAAAACAACAGGTTCTTCATGGAATTGTGACTATTTCCATTCGGTTGGAGGGTGTCAAGCAAAATGGAAAATAATTGTTGCTATGAGAGTGTTTTTATGGAGCGTGGGTGTGTGTGCATTGAATACCAAGCTAAGGACTTCAGATCTTATTTAGCCAGTAGTGGAAAGCAAAACAGGTATTCAAGTAGGGAAGTGACTCAATTAGAGCTGAAGCCACCATTTTATTTATAAGTACAATTAACTCTTGATTACATTGTGTCTTGTTAATATAATTATGCCTTTAAACCTGGGTTGCTGAGCAGTGCCTGAGAAAATTACACAATTGTTGGAATTAGTGTCACAAAAAATTATGTTCTCCAACTTTCAGCAGTGTCATCAGGAGTGCCATCAGCACTGCTTGACAATCCTTTACATCTCCCTGTTCAGCAACTGCTTTTCCCCCCACAAGCTCTACAAACTCTACAAAACCATCACCATCGAGCTAAAGCCTTTTGCATAGAAATAGAGTTCCATTTTTACTCCTCAAAGCCTGAAGTCAGATATTAGTAAAATAAAAATAGATTAAAAATAATACATATACAATATCAATTGCACCTCAACAAACCAGCAATCATGATAATTTTCGTGATCACCTCAAATATATTCTTTTTGAAGAAAAATTGATTCTAGTTAGCATATAATATATGAGCAGAGCTACTGCTAGACTGCTTTGGTTATTTTTGTCTGTGTAAGATCTATTTCTATCTATCAAACATCATATAAAGGAATTAAAATAAAATAAACAGAAGAACACAATCACCCTTGTCACACAGTTCTAGAATCACCAATGTAAGTATTGAACTGTCACCAATTGGTACCAATTATGAAACCACAAAATGAATGATGGAGATTTGCTATATACTGTATAGTGAGTGGCATATTATAGCATTTTTGTTGAAAATTAATTAAGCATCTTACAAAACCACAGTGTATTCTCGAAAATACCAAATGTTTTAATAAGATTAAAATATTTCAAGCCTAATAAATTCATTTTGTATCTCTCCAGGATGAAGAAGGGGGAGGTAACACTTCAACTGTAGATCTGCAGTTTTATCACTACACAGTCTCTAAGTGGTAAGTCATTGCAAAGTAATGACTGAAGGAATATTTGATAGTTGTAGAAAAAATATGACCTGTAATCACATACTGAAATATTACAAGCTATAAAAGGGATGAAGGAAACTAAAATTCTCTCTGATGAATTCTTGGGAATGTAATGCACTTTTTCTCTGCAGTATCACCTTATTCACAGTGGCCAGTGTCTTATATGGTGTGATATGATAGGGTCAATTAATACCAGAATGTCCTTTGCCCCGGCTGACTCGGAATCAAGTTCATCTTGTTCACAAGAAGGTTGTTCATTTTAACTAAAGTATTATACTTTCTGAGGCCCACACTCACAATATATACTATTACTTCAAAATGTAACTCACTAACTAGTAAGCCTCGACTAGTACATGTAATTCAGGAGCTGTCATCTAGTTTAGTAATGCCTGACTAACATGAGCAATAAGAAGGGAACCTGCTTCATATGAAACCTGCTACATATAAGGTAATTGATATCCCACTAGAACTCTCTAAACTAATATTATTAATGGGGAGAGGGTGGCGGGGGGTCCCAAGGAGTCTTCTTGCTCTTCTCTATGCTGCAGCTAGAGCAATCTTTCACAATAAACACAAGTGTGGTTATCCCTCTTATTCTCAGGATAAAGTGCCTGTTCTTTTGTACTCCTGACTATAAAAACTGAGAAACAAGACAGATCATAAGACACAGTTCATGTAACTTTGCCTGTGAGGATGAAAGAACAAGAAGCGACTAATGGGGCAAATTTTTCAAACTTAAAACTTTATTTGCGATGGGGAGAAATGATATATATGGGACCAGAATAAATCCTAGCCCTCAGGAGGCAGCCTGGATTTTAATAAAGAAAACTTACTAATGTTTGCATTTTTAACAATTCTAATTTATTAGGTAATATATTGAAAAAACTCAAGTCATTAAAATGTTAGAGCATTTCATTATGGGTAACTATGATACTAATTTATTACTCTCCTCAAATAAGCAATTGTCAAACATGAAATATAGGGAGTACTGAATATTAACCACTCAAGAAAAAGTAAACAATGTGTTATTGAATTGATCATTGATCATTTCATTCCAAAGAAATATTTTATCTTTTCCAGTGCAGTTTTCAACTGATCTGTCAGGAAATGTTTCAGTTCAGTCTTTTACAGTTACAAGAACTGTTTTCTCACCAAGGAGGATTTAAAATTCACTGCAATAAAAAGCTAGATGTTATTTTTGAAAAACTCTCTACTTATTATTTATGTAAACAGTGTCACACTAGTCTTAGGCTCACCATGACCAGATAGAATACTGTATGAATCATAATATTTAGATAATCTATTAGTGTTTGAGACTATTCTAGATTAACAATGAAATATTTTCACATTGAATAAAGACCTTATTTATCTACCAGAGTGACTTTATGAATTATTTGAGTGTTTTAATGAATAACTAGATACCAGGAGATGGAAAGTTTTGTCTATATTTAAGATAAAACAGCAAACAACTTAACCTCTGTTTAGGGAAGCTTTTTTCATGTATATGTAATTTGAAATCATTTGAAACCTATTAAGAATTGCATAAGTGGTCATCAGTTTTAAAACATATGGAAAAGAATATCCACCTCAGCCTATGTTATGAAATGCATCTGGAGCAAGGAAACATTCCAAATCAAATGCACAAAATATACACCAATTTGTTTCAATTATTTGAACATTTTTTTTTTACTAAAACCCACTAATACTCAGATAATTATCTGAATTTTGCATGTAGCAATCATTGAATACCATTTCCTTTAATAAATGTATATATATCTTTTTGATTCATAATTTATTAAAATATTAATTTATTCATAATTTATTAAAAGATGAATGGATTTTAGGTCTTCATGATGACACATTCTTCTAAGAAGACTTCCATGTTTATTGTTATGCTATAACAATCCTTGCTATAGCAATCCTAAGCTATCCAAACAATCCTTGGTTTGTTTTGGATAGCTCTCTGCCCTTCATTTTAGTCTTGATCAATTTGATGATGTCTTAAAAACATATTATTCTAATACATTATTTCTAAAAATTTAGTTTCTGAGCTACCCAAGATGTTTTTTCTGGAAATCTGGAATTGTAGGTCTGCATACACAATGCCACTAATGATTTTTTCCCCAACTTTATTGAGTTATAATGGTCATATAAAATTGTATACATTTAAGGTATACAATGTGATGCTTTGATTTATGTGTATGCTGTGGAATAATTACCTCTATCAAGCTAATTAACATAACCATCACATACATAGTTACAATATTTTGTGTGTTGAGAGCATGTAAGATCAATTCTCATAGTGAATTTCAAGAATACAATGCAGTTTTATTAACTGTGGCTATGATGCTCTACATTATATCTCCAGAACTTATTCATCCTGCATCACTTTCTACCCTTTGACCAATATCTCCAAATTTCCCCCACCCTCAGCCTCTGGCAGCAACCTTTTTACCCTCCGCTTTTATGAGTTCTACTTTTTAAGATTCCACATACAAGTGAGATAATATCACACTTGTCTTTCTGTGTCCGGCTTATTTCATTTAGCATAATGTCCTCCAGGTTTATCAATTTTGTTGCAAATGGAGAGATTTCCTTATTTTTTAAGGCTAATATTCCTGTGTGTGTGTGTGTGTGTGTGTGTCTCACACACACACATGTCACAGTTTCCTTATCCATTCATCAATCAATAGAAACTTAGGCTGTTTTCATACCTTCGCTATTATGAATAATGCTGTAATGAACATGAGCATGCAGATGTCTCTCTGATACTGATTTTATAGCCCATAGATACATACTCAGAAGTTGAATTGCCGGATATAATAGTTCTATTTTTAATATTTTGAGAAACATCCATACTGTTTTCATAATGGCAGTCTTGATTTACATTACTGTCAAGTATACAAGGGACAAGGGGTTCCTTTTCTCTACATTCTGGGCAATACTTGGTATCTTTTGTCTTTTTGATAAATGCTATCCTAACAGGTGTAAGGTTTTGCTTTGCATTTCCCTGACGGCTAGTGATTTTGAGCATTTTTTCATATATCTGTTGGCTATTTTTATGTCTTCTTTTAAGAAATGTCTGTGTGGGTGCTTAGCCTGTCTTTTAAGTAGGACCCAGTCATGTTTCATTTGGTGGAGCCACGCTTGTCCTTGCCCCCATAACAGGCCCGCCAATCTGCTGACTGGCTGCAGACCTGGAAACAGCCTCATGACCCGGCTCCAGCCCTGCTAGACTTTGGTCCCAGAGGCCGTCCTACCACCTGGGGGTGTGCAGGAACCACACCCACCCTTGCCCCCAACAGTAGGCCTGGGAACCTCGACCCAACTACTGGTGCTTCTTAAGGACATTATTAATATAACTCCTATAGATCACTTGTTTTTGTACACAGACTCAGCTGTAAGAATAGAAAATTCTCCATTTTAAAAAAATTTAGATCATTGTTGATACAATCCAATATGTATGCATTATTTTATGTATATAACAGAATAGCTATCCATCAAATTATCTGTACCTAATTACCTATCTATGTCAATTTTTAAAAGTGTTCATGGTCTAACTAAGCTATGAAAATATTCGAATGAAATATTTAATTTAGAAATAGCCCCTGAATGTCATCTGAAATACAGATTTAATATTTGGGAAGTGACATGGGTTATGGATACTGCCTTCATTGCATACTTCATTTCCTTTTGAAATTGAGATCAGTGGCTGAAATTCTTCCATGATTTCTAATTAAATCTTTTCAAATGATAGATTATGTGTATCATACAATATGACAGTGCACTTGTACAATGTCATGGTTCTTGGGCCTAAAATTTACATACCGAATCCTTTTGTTTTTTCCCCCTTAACTCTGACACACAAATTCATGTTATGTCCTTAGACTTAAAAAGGGGTTAGTATATGTTCTGTTTTGTTTTTGATTTTTATTTATTTTTACCACACACTATGGTGTGGTGTGATCAAGGAAGTCCTTTGAATTATTTACCTCCCCTGGCTTGGAAGTCAGTTTTCCAGTAAGACCTCACCCGGGCCGCCTTACAGAGATATCTCTGCATACCTCATTTAGAATATCTAATAGCATTCACAACACATACTTAATGGAAGTTTGTATACATATTAAAAAATACCCCACAAGTATTTTATGTTAGCTTTATACAAAACATATCTGGATCTTCTTGATAATTCAAATAATTATGAGAAGATAATATTTCTAAGAGTGATTGTGTTTTAGGAGCTGGGTAATTAAAGGGAGACTAAGTCAGATGACCCTTCCCAAAACATCAAGTGATAGAATGTTCTCAGTAAACTGAATATATCTTATTGTTAAAAAATATCTATATTGATTATATGTCCAGAACTCTCTCTCAGATGGCAAGCCATTACTTATAATCTTTCTGAATTAGTCACAATCTATAAAATATGGACCCAAAATGAAGCTTCAAAATTATATAAATTTTATTTTTGTTCCAAATATATATATACACACACACACACACACACACAGTCAAAATGGGCTAAGTACCTCACCAAATTGCAATCTATGAATAAACTTTTACAGTGGAAAACAAACAAAACCAGAGGGATATGTGAGGAAAAAAATCAGCTCCAATAATCCGGAAGTGATATTGAAACCACATGCAGAAACACACACCACATGCACATACACATACCAATATGCTTCAGATTTATATTAGTCAAGGTTCTCCAGAGAGATACAATCAATAGAACACAGATGGACACATTGACAGAAAAAGATATTTATTATGAAGAATTGGCTCACATGATTATGGAGGCTGAGAAGTACCACAGTCTGCTGTTTGCAAACTGCAGACCCTGGAAATCCAGTGGTGAAATTCAATCTGATGCTGAATGTCTGAGAAGCAGAGAGTCTATGGTATAAATCCCAGTCCAACGACAGGGGGAGATAAGATGATATGTTCCAGCTCAAGCAATGAGGATGGAAAAATGGGGTAAATTTCTTCTTCCTCTATCTTTTGATCAATTTGGATGGTGCCCAGCCACACTGGGGAGGGCAATCTACTTTTCTGAACCCACTGATCCAAATGCTGATCTCATCTGGAAACAACCTTATAGACCATAACCAGAAACAATATTTAATCTGGGCATCCTGTGGCCCATTTAAGTTGGCATACAAAATTAACCATAATAAGTTATTATTGATATTGCTCTATTTCATTTTTCCCAATGATATTAAGGTGAGAGAAATGCCTGGCCTCATTAAGCTAGACTGTTTTCTTATCCAGTCCATCTCATTATAACC
Source organism: Eulemur rufifrons (assembly GCF_041146395.1). NCBI lineage: Eukaryota > Metazoa > Chordata > Mammalia > Primates > Lemuridae > Eulemur > Eulemur rufifrons. Next base: position 86,630,723 of record NC_090999.1, on the reverse strand, counting down.
AAAAGTCTATTTTCTATTTTCTTTTGTGAAAAGATTCAGAATGTTTGGCTAGGACACACACACAACAGATATATATATGTATATATGTTGAAAAGAGGAAGTAACTGGGAAGAGATTTAAAGCTGAAGACTTTTTTTCTCTTTTCCTTATCTAAAATTAGCTAATGGAATGGTATTTTTTAAGTGATAGAATTTCTCTTTTGTTTTATTTTAACTAAATTTTATCATGCAGAGTTGAGGTTTACAACATGATATTATAGAATACATATAAATAGTACAATGGTTACTATAGTGAAGAAGATTGACATATCTATCATCTTAAATGGTTAGTATTTTTGGATATATTTTAGCTATTCTTGTAGCTAAAATCTACTTATTTAACAAAAATCCCTAATATACAACTTTATTAACTTTAGTCTTCATGTTATAAATTGGATCTCTAAACTTATTCTTCTTTCAAATCTGCTATTTTGTGTCATTTGACCTATATCTCCCCATTTTCTCCCCCCAAACCCTTGCCCATGGTAACCAATGTTTCATTGTCTCTCTGCATTTGAGGTCTTTTTTTAAAAAAATAAATCCCACATATAAGTCAGATCGTGTGAGATTTTTCTTTTGAAAGGCTGAATAATAATATTCCTGTGTGTGTGTGTGTGTGTGCATGCACACACACACATGTATCACATTTTCTTTAGCTATGTGTTGATCAATGAACATTTATGTTGTTTTCACATCTTGGTTACTGTAAATAATGCTGCAGTGAACGTAGGAGTGCAAATATCTCTATGTGGTGGTGATTTCATCTCCTTTGGATTTATACCCAGAAAAGGGATTGCTGGACCATACAGTAGTTCTATTTTTATTTTCTTTAGGAGCCTCCACATTGTTTTTAATAATGAGTGTGCTAATTTACATTCCTACTAACAGGGTACAAGAGTTCCCTTTTCTCCCCAGACTGGCCAACATCTGTTATCTTTTGTCTTTTTGATAATAGCCATTCTAGTGAGTGTAAGGTGATATGTCATTGTGGTTTTAATTTGTATTTCCCTGATAATCAGTGATATTGAGTGCCTTTTCCTACACTTGTTGGCCATTTATATGCCCTCTTTGAAGAAATGTCTGTTCAAGTCCTTTGCCCATTTTCAATCAGGCTTGTTTTTCTACTATTGAGTTGCAAGAGTTCTTTATAAATGTTGGATATTAGCCTTTTGTTAAATTTATTCCAAGGTATTTTATTTGGTGATACTATCATAAATAGAGTTGTTTCTTAGTTTCTTTTTCAGCTAGGTCATTTTGTGAGTATAGAAATGCTACTGATTTTTGTATGTTAATTTTGTATTCTGTAACTACTGAATTCATTTATTAGGTATGTTTTATTGTGTGGTATCTTTGGGTTTTTCTACATATAGGGTTATGTCATGTGCAGATAGACATAATTCTGCCTTTTCATTTCCAATTTGAATGCCTTTTATTTCTTTTTCTTGTCTGATGGTTCCTGCTAATATTTCTAGTACCATGTTAAATAAAAGTGGTACCAGTGGGCATCCTGGCTTTGTACCAGGTCTTAGCAAGAAACTTTCCAGTAGTCTTCATTGGTTAGCTCTGGGTTTTATTATTTTATTCCCTTTGCTAATTGTGAGTTTAATTTGCTCTTCTTTTTCTAGGTCCTTAACACATAATGTTAGGCTATTTATTTGGGATATATCTTCTTTTTTATCATAGACTTTTATTGCTATAAACTTCCCCTTTAAACTCTTTTTGTTCCATTTCACAGATTTTAATATATTGTGTTTTCATTGTTTTAAATTTTCCTTTTGATTTTTTCCTTGATCCTTAGCTGTTTAGGAGCATGTTGTTTAATTCTCACGTATTTGTGAATTTTCCAAGAGTCTTGCTGTTATTGATTTCTAGTTTTATAGAATTATAGTCAGAAACAATACTAGATATAATTTTAATCTTCGGAAATTTGTTAAGAATTGTTTTGTGACATAGCATATTGTCTATTCTGGAGAATGCTGTACATGTCCTAGAAAAGAATATATGTTCTACTAGTTAGATGGAAAGTTCAAGGTATATATCTATCACATCCATTTGGTCTAAATTGAAGTTCAAATTCAATATTTCTTTGTTAATATTCTGTATGGTTAATCTACCCATTGTTGAAAGTGGGGTATTGAAGTCCCCTACTACTATTCTATTGCAATCTATTTCATCCTTTATGTCCACTAATATTGACCTTACAAATTTAGATGCTCTGATGTTGGCACATATATATTTATAAATATTATGCACTCTTGATTAATTGACCCCTTTATCATTAAATAATGACAATCTTTGTCTCTTTTAACTGTTTTTCACTAGATATCTATTTTATATGATATAAGTATGGCTGCTCTCTTTTGGTTACTATTTGCATGAAATAGTAGTTGGGATGGAATAGTCCATCCTTTCACTTTAAGTCTATGGGTGTCTCTAAAGGTAAAATGGGTTTCATGTAAGCAACATATAACTGGATTTTTTATTCATTCAGCAACTCCATGCCTTTTGATTGAGGAATTTAATCCATTTACATTTAAGGCTATTATTTAATGATAGGCAAGGACTTAACCTGTCAGTTTAGTCATTGTTTTCTATTTTGTAGATCCATGGTTTCTTTCTCCTCCTGTTTTTATCTTTGTAGTTTGGTGATTTTCTTTCATGCTAAGTCTTGATTCTTTTCTCTTTTTTGTTTATAGTTCTACTATAAGTTTTTTCTTTGTGGTTATCCTGGGGCTTATATAAAATATCTGGTAATTATAATAGAATTTTAAGATGATGACAACTTAACATCAGTCACCTACAAATACTTTAGGCTTTTACTCTCCCCTCACAATTCATATGTTTGTTGCTGTAATTTACATTTTTATGGTACATATAGCTTAACATCTTATAGCTGTATAAATTTTTGACCATTTTGACTTAATCTTTGCACTAAAGATTTAAAGACTTACTCACCACCATTATGGTGATGGAGTAAAGACATACCTCACTATATTGCACTTCATATTATTGCACTTTGCCAATATTGTGGTTTTTTTACCAATGAAAGTTTTGTGTCAACACTGTATCAAGCAAGTCTATTGGTATAATTTTTCCAATAGCATGTTCTCACATTTTGGCATTGTGTCATATTTGATAATTGTCCAATATTTCAAACATTTTTATTGTTACTATATCTGTTATGATAATCTGTGATCAGCAATCTTTGTTGTTATTATAGAAATTGTTTTGGAACATTTTAATTATAGCAGCATTGTCAGCATAAATACAAACTCGTTAGGAAGGGAATGGTGAAATCACGCAGCTCTGCTATGGAGCTACCATCAAGATTGCAGCAGGTGACACATCATCCAGAAATATAGTGGGGCTTCTAGGAAAGGAAAGATTCTACAAAGGGCTAAGTAAACCCCTCCCGTATGTCTTGCTGGGAAACTATGCATGTGTACAAGGAGGATTTGAGAGGGCTCAGCAGAAAGTAAAATCCAAGAAAGATTCAGATACAAGCTGTATGCTGAGTACTCTCCAAACCACTCATAAATGGAACAGCAGAGGGTGAAAGATTTTATGGGCTCAAGGAGTTTAAATACAATGTCTGCCAAAAAGATTTGCTGGCCCCTGTGGTTTACAAACACAGGGGCAACACTGAGAAGCCAAGCAAACAATAAAGCTAAGAATTTAAGAAAGGAAGCGTAGACACCACCAGCCACATGCTAAGGAGGATAGAGATCACATAAAGTTCAAGAAATATACTAAAGGAAACTAGGAAAAAAATAAGAACACAGAATTGCTACACCATATTATCTAAAATGTGTAGTTTTTAAAAAGATTACAGAGAAAAAAGTGTTACATTGAAATTTCAACAGAAAAATTTTTTCAAATATTCTCCTAGTCTAACAATGAGAGCAAGCTGAATTATCTCAAAATCATGTTTATTTTAAACGCATCAGAGAGCTAGGGTTGCAAAGTAACAAAGTAACCGAATAAACTAAAATCCAGTAAGTGATATCTCGACAGCTATGATAGACCCACTTTTGTGGGTGTTTTTGTTTGTTTGTTTGTTTGTTTTGAGTAGGTTCATAGTAATTTAGATTCCTGGCTGGTACATGAGGGCAAATTTGAAATACTTTCCTACTTTCCCTTCTAACTTTTCCCTAGCCAGTGCACATGACGATGATGTTTGCCAGAGACATGGGGTCCTAGAGCTGGGGAACATGTGAGATCTGCCAGATTCCTTCATTTCCTGCATATAACATAGTTTTAACCCCCTTTTAATGGAGAGGGAAATTGAGGCCCAGAGGAGAAGTGTGTATGTCTCAATGAACAAGGATTCCAGTGCCACTTCTGGAATCAGCACCAATGTCTCCTGCTTCCCCTGCTGGGACTTTTCCAGTGCCCTTGAATGTGCAGTATTCTCAGGTTACCTAGCAACATGGAGTAGTTTCTTCAGTATTTCTCAATATCTCTCTTGCTGGATGGATTCATGTATTATTGACCCATTTTGGATCATTTATCATATTGAAAATATTATATTATTTAAGTTTATTCTTTCTAGAAGGAGGTACAAAGGAACACAGGAATACCTTGACACACATAACCACAGAAACATACAGGTTGCCTTCAATGAATCACAGAAAAGGAATATACTTTATTGGACATAAGCTGCAGAACACATGGCCTGAAAAACCCTCTGACACCATTTTCCAGAGTTCCCCTTCCCTTCTCCTTCCCTCACACAGCCCGTCAAGATCTTAGAAAGTACAAGAGAGTCATTACGTCTCAAAGTGATTATTTCTCTCCTACTATTTTTTTCCTTTGGTTAATGCCTTATGGTTGTTTTTTAAGACTCTTGAGATCACAACTGTTAGATAGTCTAAACTTTAGCTGGCAGCCTCAGTAAATTATACTCTTTGAGATCAATAAGTTATTTTCTAAGTGTCCAACACTTCCAATATTTACCAATAAAATTTGTACTATAGCATTCTCGAGAATAACACAGAGCAGATCAGGTTTTCTTTAATAATTTACAACTTTTCTGTTCTGAAAATGCAAGTACACATTATGTTTACTTGAAATTGCTATAATATATAGAAGACATTTACCAAATACAGTGATTTTTCAGAGAGCTACATAGTTTGGGCTTCAAGGCCTATCTGTATTTTTTCTTGCTGAGGTGAAAAGTCATGAAACCAATGCCACACAATTGCTGATACCTTGGAGAGTATTCTTACCTGTGAGACTGAAAAACAGAAACTACTATAAAATAATGTACACAGGAAATTTGCACACCATGAAGTGAAGGTACCAGTCTGGATCTTAGGTATTATTTTGTCCTTTAAGTTTCTTTAATAGAGATGTAGCAGTTTTCTATAATTATGCATTTATTCTTCAGTAATTGGCAAAAGCATGTAACCTGTTTAAGAACACCAGTAATTAATCTCAAAATTGCCATAAAAAAATCAATGTAATTGTTTTACTTTGGCTTAGACAGCTCTGAATTTTCCTCAAAATCACTGAGTAACTCAGAACTCAGAGAAAGATGACCTAATTAATTTCACTTATGTTAGAGTTGACCCAGAGCTAATCTTTTTCTGCTGAAGAGGATTGGTACTCAGCCTAGGTCATCCACAAACTTCCAGAAAAAGAAATCTAATTAAAGAATTAATAATAATTAGTGTAACAATACTAAGTTGATAGCATTGACCTTCACTAAATATCACAGTTAAAATCTTTTGTTTCCTCAAAATAGAGTAAAAATGCTATTCTATTGTGTTTATTCATAATTTAAGTATTTAATGCCTATTGATATATTGATAGTATGATTTATCTTTATCTCTCAAAAATTTACTTAATTTTTGCCCTTCAAATATAAGATAGGGTATGAGTCAGAAATATTGTCAATACAGATAGTAGATATTAAATATCTCCCAGATTTCTGAAATTAACTTTTGATTTTATGAGAATTACATACTTTTTGGACTGCAAATATGGCATATAATCTATACTATGCTAAGAGACGTAAATAATATGCAAGTATTATGTATTATGTAATTCAGTAGGTTGATAAAAGCAACCCCAAAATACCTGATGATCTTTTGTTGAAAACTGGGCATCTAACTAATAGACTGTAAATCAACTTCTCTCAACTACCTGCAATTCTGAACAAAACAAAATAAGTATATGATTTTTTAAACTAAGAAATTTAAAAGCAATATAAACAGAAAATCTTTTGCCAGAATCTGAGAGGAATTTCACTTTCTCTGAGGTTGAAAGTAATGGGCTAAGAAAACACTAGATAACTTACCCACATGCTGGCACAACATGCAAGGCAGCCACCCACCTTTTTGGAACAGGGCCAGGAAATGCATCAGCCATTCTCACCAATTCCGCTGGAGTGATTGTTTTTGTAGCAGATGGGACCATTACGTGTTTCTACTCTCTTTTATTTTTTTCATCTTTATTAATAAACATAATAATAAATAAATTATTTAAAACTGAGGTACATTAATGGGAAGTATTTCATACTGATGCTCCAGTTCCCAAAGTAGATAGGTTTATGTGCAAATAAGAGACAAGAAGAACCCCACATCAGTACATTCTAGAGATTATAAATCTTATCTAGGACATTAGGGAATCATAGAAGCACAAAATGAAAGCAAAAAAGAACCTAAACTTGGTCCATTGGAGATACACACAATAAAATAGAGCCTGCTAGACAAAGAGAAACACATTGGCATTATGCCCATCAATAATGTTGCCTATCTCAAGTGGTGACCAAGCAGGATCTAAAAAGAGCAACTTGTCTAGGCTGGGGATATTTGAACCTTTTATATTAACAACCACTGAATCTTGATATCGTTCACTTCATTCAAAGATGAGTGTAAAATAAAAACAATTTAAGAATCAGGGCACACCAGAAAAGTTATAGCAAACTAAACAATGAGAGAAAAAAATTTTTGTGAAGAATTACAAATTTTATCTCAAAAATGATTACTACCTTAGTCTAAAACAAACACAGAAGTTATGGAAATACTGCTTTGAATTATAAACAGAATGCAATAAATGTAGCCTCTAAAGTCACTGGCAGAAAGCTACAAGAAAAGAATTAGTGCCAGGGGAATAACACAAGAAGATGAGATCACAGGAGGTTGCTTGGCGGGTACAAGGTGTGTTGGTCCAGTGATGGATGAGCTGAAGGCCCTGACTTCACCACAGTGCAACATAGTATTGTAGCCCAAAATAGCGCTTGTACCTCATTAATATATACAAAGATTTTCTTTAAAAAAAGATTAAAAAGTAATTAAAAGACCTATAAAGAAAGACTGCAATGAAAATGAAAGCAAGGAAGCCAAAATTTCAACAATACAATTGAAATACACACTTATGGTGGTGGACAAACACATGCAATCCATCTAGACCAGAAAAAAGTAAGAATAAATAAATTCAAGAAAACTAAGAAAAAAGATACTAGGTATGAAAGAGGACGCAGCAACCTAAAAAGATAAGGAACATCCGGTAAATCATCAAAACAATTAAAACAGAAGTGTTAGACAAGGCCATATAAATATATGTTTTCAGAGTTGAAAAAAATACTGTGTATGTAAAAAAGAAAAGGTTCATTATGTTTGTTTATTTAATAATGATTTCTGGAGCACCTACTCTATGCCAAAAATACAACAAAGAACTAGAGTATTTTGTCTTTCTTCAAAGGGAAAACGTATTCTAAATAAGGCAGCAGGAAACAAAGCAATCAAACATTTAAACTAATTTAATTACTAATCATGCCAAGTGCTATAGAAGAGGAGGAAAACATACAGATTGACATGGGAAGCTTTCTTAAGATTGGTGACTCAGGAAAGGCATCTGAGAAAATAATAGTAATATTTCAACTGATCCCTGAAGAATAGAATGTTAACAATACAAAGGGAATGGACAAGAGTATTGCAAGAAGAAAAAGAGCATATGCACAGCACCCAGGGTTAGAATTTTTGAAGGCTTGGGGCCTGAGTTTGTTGCTGGAAGATCTAAATGAAAGTTAGTGTTTTAGTTCTTTTGGGTGGCTATCCCAAAATTCCATGGACTGAGTGGTTCATAAGCAACCAAAATTTATTTTCACAGTGCTGAAGGCTGGGAAGTTCAAGATCAAGGCTCTGGCGGATTCAATGTCTGGTGAGGGCTCACTTCCTCCTTCATAAACAGCCATCATGTCACAATTTCCTCCCAAGGTGGAAGGGACAAGAGAGTTCTCTGGGGTTTCTTTTATAAGGGCACTCATCCCATCCATGAGGGCTCCACCCACATGACCTAATCACCTCTCAAATAACCCACCTCCAAATACCATCACATTGGGTGTTAGGTAAAATACACAAATTTTTTGGGGGGGACATTCAGTGTATAGCAGTTGAGATGGAGGGGAGGCAAGAATGGTTCAAAGTGAAGTTGGAATGATGAACAGAGCTCAGATTATGTAGCACCAGATAGATCAAGGTAAGGAGACTGAAAACAGCTAGAAGATTTTGAAATTATAATCATATACAAATATAGATAAATTTATTAATATATAATTGTTAAATATTCTAAGTCTGGACAAAATCTGACTTGCTTTAAAACTCTCTTTTTTGAAATAATTGGGAAGATTACCTCTTCAAAATTTTCTATTTGATCATTTTGAGTTTTGTGTTTTATAACATTTTCTGAGATATGCAAAGACTTGTACAGAGAGTTGTTCAGTTAATCATACAAGCATTGAATGAGGAATTATGAAAATGGTGTATTTTTTAAATATTTTATTTTCACAAAACCTATTCAACTGCACTATTTTCAAACATTTCAGGTAGGAGAAAAGCTTTTCCTTTTAATAAATATATTCCAATTTCATGCCTCATCTTTTTTTCATAAAATATCACACCCTTAATGTGTGATCTAAATTTTGAATTTTGGTTCCTAAATGGCAAAGCATAAATTTAAAGTCATATATGAAGCAACATAAAAATAGAACTTAAAATTGTTTACAAGTGTCCCAGCCTTTATGATTGCCTCTTCTCTATCTAATTTAATAGCAACTTCTTTTAAAGAAATTTCCTTTTGGACATTCCACTTGGTTTTCATAGAATCAGTAACTCTATGTTACTCTTGGTTATGAATATAATATTGTAAATATAAATGTATATCTTGATTTTTATGAATTTAATTAAATGTTTCATTTCATTATAAGTCCTACAGATATAAAATGTTTTGTGGAGAAAAAACACAAGTAAATCTTGGTAAACATACAACTCAACTAGTGTGGTGGAACTGCCCAGGTATCCGAGAGATTACCCTATAAGCCATGAGTCATAAAAGTGCTGTGGGCATTAGTCAGTATGTTTTATAGAGGAAATAGAGAATGTCATTTATTCTGATTGGCCTTTTAGGAAGAAGATACTTGAAAGAGAGTCTCTCTCTCTTTCTCTCTCTAACACACATACACACACATATTTGTTTTATATATACATATATGTTTTATATCGGTGTTGTACTTGTGTGTGTATTTGTGACATAGAGTGGAATAAGGAATGAGGGTAAGAAGAGAGGAAGGAGGCCAGAAATTGTCTTTTTTGGCCAGGTCTGTGTTGGAATTGAGGATGTCTCACCAGCATTTCCTCAATGTGATTTCTATACTAAATACTGTGGCATTTATAAGTTCTCAGTCGCTGAACTATCTATTTTTCTCCCCAGCATTTTTGTTCTGATGTCTCTTTATATCTCCAGGAAACCCTCTTAGAAGTGGGATGGATATAAGGAAACTCCACAATGGCTCATGAGAGCACCTACCCTACATGTAGTTTACCCAGATACATCTTAGGCCAAAGCAGAAATACATATCCATAGTGATATTACTGGAGGAAAAAATGATTTGTGGAACCAAAGATATTCCACACAGCTCAGGAAAAAGTCTCTAACTTATTCACCTTGGGAATCACTGAGTTACTTAAGGATTTCTTTTCAAAACATACATCATATTTAGTCAGTTTGAAATATTTTCCATTCCTAAAATTACATAAGACACCATTAAGCTATGCCACAATGCAATATATCTTACTAAAGAGTATAACTTGTAAATAACAGGATTCTCAAATTGGGTAAATTTTTTTGCAATTTGATATCAGTATATAGAAATTAAATGTAAACCAAAAGTTCCTTTAATCAAGGGCAAAAAAAAAAAGGAACAAGAAAATAAAATAACTGGAATAAGCACAGTCTTCTTCATTATTTACACAAATAATTCAGAGTGTTTGTTATGATCTGAATGTTTGTGCCCCTGAAAATTCATATGTTGAAATCTTAACCCCCAAGGTGAGGGTATTAGGAGACAGGGCCTTTAGGGCAGTGATTAAGTCATGAAGGCTGAATGGGACTAGTGCCCTTATGAAATGCCCAAAGGAGCTCATTTTCAGCTTGCACCATGTGAGGACACAGGGAAAAGAAGCCATCTATGAGACAGGGGGTCCTCACGAAACACGGAGTGAGCTAGTACCTTCCAGCATCCAGAACTGTGAGAAATAATTTTCTGTTGTTTATAAGTTACCCAGTTTATGGTATTTTGTTATGGCAGCTCAAATAGTACTTACAAGAAACCAATACTTACAGAAGGGCCTTGACATAAGTATATTAGTTTATGATTTTGTTTGTTTGCTGGTTATAGACAGATTATATTAATGAAAAGCATTAAAGTAATATATTTGTTCTAGTTAATAAAAGTGTGATCTTATATTTCAACAATGGATCAGTAGCAAGTTCTTTTACTTTACTGAAACATTTTTTTTCTCCTACCAAGTTCTAGTAAAGGTGAAAGATTTATACGATCTGAAGAGAAATCAGAGTATTACCAAGTTCTATAAATAGTGTTTGTTACATGCTTGGCCCTGATTCTTCATTACAAACTCCAGTGGACTGTATAATCCTATTATCTAAACAGGTCTTGTTTTTACCAGTCTCTCATTTTGTACCCCAACCCATGCTTCCCACATAGCTCTCCAATGTTTATGTACCTTTTGTATCTCCCATTCCCATGAAACACTGAGTCTGCTACCACAAAAATTATGTCGAATGTCTACTTAAGTGTATCTGTTTGGGTACGTTATAGATCTCATTTATTTATTAAGTTATGCTTTAAAAGTTTATAGTGACTTTTGTCTATTTTTAATTTAGAATTATTAAATATTGTGTGATAAATCAAGGCAATAAATATAAGGCCTATTTCTCAGATGTGTGTTAAAGAGAGTGGGTTTTATCACTATGTTCTGGAGATGTGTATGTCATGCTGGTCTACCCTACCAGGCCCATAGTACAGCCCACCCACAGCTGAGCCATGCGCTCAGCTGTATGGAAGGCAGTATCTGCTGTCCAGATGTTTGTCTGGGACTGCTCCAGGTTACACTCCACTCTCTCGACATTAGTCTTCCTCAGCGTGGATTCCTGAAATCTACTTCAGAGTTTGATAGTTGCTTTGCTGCCATCACTTTTGTCAGATCCTTGCAAATTATCTTTGGCCTATGAAAATTCAGTTTCTCACTCAGCTCTTCACTCAGCTTTGCCTGACTTTGGACTCTGCCCTCCTTATAGGTTTTCTCTCCAATCTCACCCTTAAGTTCTAGGTAGAAGTTCACCAGACAAGCTAATAAGGGTAAATGGTTCAGAAATGCAGAAAAATTATTCAGCATATCCCTCAAATATTGCTTTTTATTTTAAAAGCTTTCGCATGCAGGCCCTACACACACACTCTCACACACACAATATTTGGTTAACATTTCACTTTTGCCTCTTAAACACTGCATCAGCCTGCATTGTAGTTTTTTGTATTAATATATGTTCGGGGGTTGGGGGTTTGGGCTGGAGGGCTGCTACATGAGACTGTGAGTTTTTATGAAATAGAGACTTCTTCACTTTTGCTTCCCCTACAATGTCCTGTATATGTCCAGAATTGAATCGAAGATAAAGTCTGCCCATTTAGAGAGATGGCAGGATCTATATTTTCATAAGATATACTTCCCCACTCAGGGAGAGCACAAAATGTCAATGAGACAGCTGAATAAATAAAGGATTCCAACACAAAAATACACGTGCTCGTGAACTCAAACATTTATTCCCGGTACACTCCTGTATTATTCTATAATTGGTATGCAAATTACTCATGTATATTTGTACTGAGTCTACCCACTGCACAGTCTCTGCCTCACTGACAGGTGGGAATTTTCATGGCCACTGCCAATCTGCAAAGAACAAAAAACATATTCCAGACACTGTTGCCACACGGCCTCCTTTACGGTTCACTACTCTTTAGCCTGACGGTGGATGATGCCACTAGCACTCCATGTGACGTGGCCAGTCACCACTGGAAACACTTAGATTGATGTAAGAGATTCAGGAGTGAAATAACCATGGCAACTGCAGCATGTGTGTCCATCGGCAAGTACCTTTGTGCTCATATTAACAAGCATCTGGGACACTTTGTTAACATTTCTTTTTCTTGTGAGAGCGCTGCACATACCTCAGAAAACGCACCCCTTACTCCATGTGTTCTGGAGTACTGTCTCTGTGTTGCATATATCTTCTGTAAGGACACACATTGTAATATAGGCTGGGTCAATTTGAGTCTGTCCCATAATGTTTTAATTGAATGTGGAAAAAAAGAGTCCCATCTTCTTGGATTTTAAGTGTAAGAGGACAAAGTCCTCATTAGTCATCTTTTCTTCATAATGTGGAGAAGCCTTATGTAGAAAATGAAATATAGTAAAAAGTTGCAGAGAGAAGAGATAGAGGCTTAGGAGCATTGAATTCCACTGTCTTCTATGAGCCCTTGATTCTCTGGTTTTGTTTTCTTTTGGTTGTGTGGGCTACTCCAGTATTCTTCCCTGCCACCAAGAAGAAAAATCTTTTGTTTTTCCTTCAGGTGATTCTAGTTGTGATTTGGTCACTTTTATTTGAAGACAAGCAACTGTTACTAAGACAGTTGGCTTATAATCTCAGAGTTCACACTGTTTGCAGTCTGCTATAATCTTAAACAGTTCAGAAAATGAATCTTCTAAACTGGAAAGGATTAGATCATCTCAAAAAATGGTAGAGACTTTCTAAAATATTGTAGATATTTTTAGGAGATGGTAAGCTATTTTTCTAAATCAAAAATTTCTTAAAGTCAAAGATATTGCCCCTTTCTACTGTTTATATATTCTTGTGCTCCAAAACACCAGTTAGCAATGAAATTCACTTCTTATTTTTTACACTGGATTATAAAAAATGTACTTGTCCTAGTTTAATCCTCATTAAGCTTAAAGATAACTTTGCACAGTAAAATTTACCTCCAGGCCCTTACTGCTTCCTTTGTCCTAACATTCTTAACATATAGGTAAGAGCAGATCTCTGGGTTGTTAAGATTCATGGTGGAGAAGAGAATATGAAAAATTGATTGTCTGGGCTGAAAACAAAATATGAGTAGTTGTCATATTAATACAAATATATTTAACACCCAGCATAAGGACAGTTTGAACCTACTTTAGTGTGAGAAGATTGTAGATTGTCTTTTCCTCAGAAGAGAAGGTTTGCATTGAGGTGCATGTTACTTATATCTGAGAAAGAGCGTGTCATGCCTGTTTAGTTCCTTCATGGCTACATATCCGGGAGGCACAGCCAGATGACAGCTAGCACCTGTTCTAATTGGCTCATACTTACAAAATAGTAGTTACTAGATTGTTAGATGTCTTGAAGATTAGTCCAGGGTTTCAAGAATGATGGAAGAAGTAGAGACCCAGAGATATAGGAAAGGTATTGCTAAGAAGAAATTTTTAAAAATACATAAATGACCAAGAAATAATTACAATGGGAACTTTCTAAAATATCTGAAAATCTTACATTTACATATCTAATTTTTATTTTTGTTATACCCATTACTTGTTCTCCACAACAGTATTAGGATTTGTAAAACAAAAGAGCTTTTCTCTCTTCCTTTAGCCTTCCTTATCCTTTCCTTCCTTCTTTTCTTTTCTTTTCTCTCTCTTTTTTTAATTATCTGAAAAAGAGGTCAAAGGTGAGCCTGGTAGAAATTTGTTACTCAACAGATAATCATAGGGCAAAATGAACTCTAAAAGCTGGGGAAGGGCTCAGCTATAGATAGGAAAAGAGAAGGAAAAACCTAGATTTCAGAAAGAAGGGTTGGGGTCCAGCCTGGGACATGTGCTGGTGTTGGTCTAAAGTAGATTGTATGATTTTCTTTGCCTATTTTTCTCTTATTCACCAGGAGGGCTTTCTACAATTTATATTAATTCTTATAAATTTCTATCAGATGATTTTGAAAAATTATATGTTTTATTATTTTTCCCCAATTTTGATCTGTCCTTTGAGACCCACATCCCACTAATACCTAAAATACTTGGAGGAAAAGGTGGTAAATGATACAGATAGTGTCAAATTTTTTTTTTCTTATTTCAGCATATTGTGGGGGTACAAAAGTTTAGGTTATGTATATTGCCCTTGCCTCTCCATCCCCCTGAGTCAGAGCTTCAAACGTATCCATCCCCTAGACAGTGTGCATTGCACTCATTATGTATGTATACACCCGTCCCCTTCCCCCCAACATCTGCCCGACACCCAATCAATGTGCTCTTAGGTGATCATCAGTGAAACCAATTTGATGGTGAGTACATGTGGTGCTTATTTTTCCATTCTTGGGATACTTCACTTAGTAAAATGGGTTTCAACTCTTTCCAGGAAAATACAAGAGGTGCTATATCACCATTGTTTCTTATAGCTGAGTAGTACTCCATGGTATACATATACCAGATTTTATTAATCCACTCATGTATTGATGGGCACTTGAGTTGTTTCCACATCTTTGCAATTGTGAATTGTGCTGCTATAAACGTTCAAGTGCAGATATCTTTGTTATAGAACGTCTTTTGTTCTTTTGGGTAGATGCCCAATAATGGGGTTGCTGGATCGAATGGTAGGTCTACTTGTATCTGTTTAAGGTATCTCCATATTGCTTTCCACAGAGGTTGCACTAGTTTGCAGCCCCACCAGCAGTGTATGAGTGTTCCTGTCTCTCCGCATCCACACCAACATTTGTTGTTACGGGACTTTTTGATAAAGGCCATTCTCACTGGAGTTAAGTGATATCTCATTGTGGTTTTGATTTGCATTTTCCTGATGACTAGAGATGTTGAGCATTTTTTCATATGTTTCTTGGCCATTCTTCTGAAAAATTTCTGTTCATGTCCTTTGCCCACTTTTTGATAGGGTTGTTTTATTTTTTTGTTGCTGATTTTCCTGAGTTCTAAATAGATTCTAGTTATCAGTCCTTTATCTGATATGTAGTATGCGAAAATTTTTCCCATTCTATAGGTTGTCTGTTTACTCTCGTGACTGTTTCTTTGGCTGTGCAAAAGCCTTTTAATTTAATCAGGTCCCATTTATTTATTTTTGTTGTTGCTGTGATTGCCTTTGGGATCTTCTTCAGAAATTCTTTGCCTAGGCCAATGTCTATAAGAATCTTTCTCACATTTTCTTCTAGAATTCAAATGGTGCTGAGAAAACTGGATAACCACATATAGAAGACTGAAACAGGACCCACATCTTTCACCTCTCACAAAAATCAAATCATGGTGGATAACAGACTTAAACCTTAGGAGTGAAACTATTAGAATTCTAGTGCCCAATTTTAGATTTTTCAATTTTATGACGGTGAGAAAGAGATACGTGCCCAGTAGAAAGCACACTTTAAATTTTACATTTCAACATTTTCCTGGCCTTGTGTGATGTACTGTGTGATACCGTCTTCTGGAGCTGGGCAGCCACAGTGAGCTGCAGCTCCCAACCAGCCAAGTGATCACAACGGTGAACAACTCACTCTACATGTGCTGTGTTGCCAGTGTTTTTTGGATACTGTGTTTTGTATTTTCACATCCCATCATGTCTACAAAATGCCCTTTTCACTTAAGATATTTTCAATTTACAATGGGTTTATCATGACATAATTCCATTGGAAGTCAAGGAGCATCTGTACTTTATATTTTTATTTTTTTGTGTATCCAGGGCTGAGGCAAGAAAGATACTAAAATGTTCAATAAATATGCATTAGAATAGCTTGGCAAACATTTCAGATCTTTTTTTTTTTTCTTTAAATAAAAAGAAAAAAAATTATGAACTTTGTTGGTGCATGTAGATAGCATAGCAATTTTAGGAGCTTGCTTTCCTTTCAGAATCATTTGAAATTCTGGAAAAACAGAATATGTATAAAAGCCATATGTGAACATTTTTCTGCTTTAAGGCTGACCTCAGGGGAAAAACACTAGACAAAACTCATTTTCAAAAGCAAACTGAGTTGTAAGCCTAGATCAAAAAGGAGTAACTGAAGTATGTGCATTTCTTTTTAATTTTTTTCTTGTAGATAAGGTGGTGGTGGTTGTTGTTTAAAAAAAAACAAACAAGGATCTAGGTAAGTGATTCACTTGAGTACTCACACTTGCCAATGAATATGGCAGGTCAGCATTTTAACATACTATGTTAGAAGTGTCACTGCCATGAACATTTCCTAATATTTGTAGTCAAAGGGCTCAATCCATTTGACTTCAGTTCTAACCCTTATAAGAGCAGAAATCTAGAAAATAGAGTACCTTATCTCATTTCATTAGTTAAAGGAAATGGCTCATTCTAATTGATCCCTATGATTTATTTTTATATTGGGAATATTGATCCGCTGCCAACATTCATATTTCATTTGGAAATATGTTTTGATTACATGTTTGACCTGAAAATAAAGAAACCCTGACATTTACCTAGGGATGGTTGCCTGCAAACAAAACAAAACAAAACATTAGCAAGGGCAACAGCAAAAACACACCAAAACAATTTCGATCCTTTTACTTACTGTGCTTTAGTTTCAATATTATTTATTATAATGTATATTGAAGCTATATTTATTGTTATTATATGATGAAATTATTACTCAATATAAGAAAACAAAACAAGACTCTAAACTTTAAAAAATGCTAGTACCATAGTTGAAAATTAATTGAATAGTTTAGGATAACATTAACAATGGAAAACATAATATAAACTCAAAAACTACGAAGGCAGCTTTGTCTGAAAATCACAACAAGCTTAGGTAGTTGTTTAGGCTTGGGAAGGGTTTTGTGATTTACTTATTTTTTCACCAAGAAGGAGAAGAATAATGTGTGTGTGCATTTTAATGAAGCTTATTTTGTATGCTCTACTATTAAGTCAACAAATATCTATGATTATGTACTTTCTGTGACGTTATTGTAACTGTTTGTAGAGTAGAGGAGCTTAGAGTTCAGAAACGGGAAGATATTGACTTTTATAATTATAATTCAGGACAATCTGGGAGAACTGTGGTATTGAGAATTCAGAGATAGCAAAGTACAGGGGAGGGTAGTTCAAATTGAGTCCAAATCTGTCTTCCAAACTGACTCCATTCCTTGCAATTGTAGTTGCTGTACAGGTTAATGTGTTTCTCTTAGTTTGCATTTCTATGAAATACAGATCAAAGCAAATTTGTACAGCTAACATCAGTAGGCCTTCAGTATATGTTAATTAAATGTTACTTTTAATTAAGTATGTGGAAGGTAAAAATCAGGAAAAGAGTACAAATATTTTGGCTACAATTAAGAAAATATGTAAATGCACAAAACTCAAAAACATGTACATATCTACAAAATATTTTTTACCATTTGTCTTTCAAATATTACAGAGTTGCTATTGCATACAACCACTCAGATTAAACTAATTTACTCATAAAATTAATGTATCTTAAAAAGGAAAAAGAATCTAATACTTTAAAAAGTTCTTACAGGTTTCATCAGGTTATACAACGATATTTTCCATCACAGACACTCTAATTATCATGCTTTAATAAGATTAAAATTGAAAACATCTATTGTTAAATTGATAACAATCATCTACTTAAAATAAACTTTTTACTGAACTGTTACACACATAATAAAAGGTAAACAAATCACAAGTGTACAGCTTGATGAACTACCGCGAGTGAGGTCACCCCTGGGACTAGCATCCAGATTCAGAAACAGGGCAACTCCTGACACTAAGGTCTTCTCATGTCTCCTTCCAGTCACCTGTTCTGTATTCCTGCTCAGTAGTACCATCATCTTAACCTCTAAGACTCTAAATTAGTTTTGCCAATCTTTGAAATCTATGTAAATGGAATCACACAAATACACTATTTTGCATCTAGTTTATTTTACTAAAAATATATTAGAGTGATCCATCCATGCTATTGCTTATAGCAGTGGCTGGTTCATTTTCATTGCTATACAGTATTCTGTGGTATGATTAGTCTGCAACGTATTAATACATTCTCTTGTTGATGGACATTTGTTTTGTTTTAGTTTGGAGCTATTATAAGCAATGCAGTTATATGAATTATTGAGCATATATTTTGGTGAGCACATGTACACTTTATTAGAGTAGAGATGTTCCTCAACTTACAATGGGGTTACGTCCTGATAAACCCATCATAAGTTGAAAATTTATAAGTTGGAAGTGTGTTAAGTGCACCAAACCTACTGACCATCATGGCCTAGCCTACCTTAAACATGCTCAGGACATTTACATTAGCCTACAGTTGGGCAAAATCATCTAACTCAAAGTTTATTTTATAATTAAGAGTTAAATATCTCATGTAACTTATTGAATACTGTGATGAACATAAAAAATCAGAATGGTTGTATGAGTACTTGATGTATGGTTTCTGCTGAAAGTGTATCCCTTTGTACCATCCTAAAGTTGAAAAATCATAAGTGCAACAATTGTAAGCCAAGGACCATCGTTATATATATTGAAGTCAAGTTTCTGTATGTATGCATTCAGCTTAAACACTTATTGACGATATATTTTTTAAAGAAATTGAACCAATTTACACTCCCATAAACCGGATATGAAATTTCCAGTTTCTTTATATCCCTAAGAACACTTGCTGTTGCCTTTCTTTTCCAATGTGAACTGGAAATTCATTGTGTGTGTGTGTGCGTGCATGTACCTGTGTGCTTCAAACTAGTTTGCTGAAGTATGATTGACATACAAAAAGCTATACAGCTGTACGTATTTAATTTAACAACTTGACAAGTTTGGAAATAAATATACATCTATGAAACCATCACCACAATCTGTGCCATAAGCATATCCATCACCTCTAAACGTTTCCTGCTGTTATCTTAATTATTATTATTTTTTTGAATTTGAATTTCATTAATGACTGTTATGGTTTGACTCATGTTCTACCAAAATTCACATATTGAAATCCTAATTCTTAGTACTTCAGAATGTGACTTCATTTGGAAACAAGCTCTTGTAGATTTAATTAGTTAAATTAAGATGAGGTCACACTGGAGTAGGGTGAGCCCCTCCCAGGGGTGGGGAACCTGCGGCCTTGAGGCCACATGTGGCCTTTTGGATACTTGAGGGCGGCCTTTTGACTGAATCCAAATTTTACAGAACAAATCCTTTTAATAAATCAGTTGTCAACCGATGTTGTAGAAAGGGAAAATTTGGACACAGAGACACATGGAATATGCCTTATGAAAATGAGAGTTATGCCGCCACAAGCTAAGAGACACCGAAGATTGCCAACAAACCGTTAGAAACTAAGAGAAACGGAACAGATTCTTCTGCAAAGTGCTTAGAAGAAATTAACTGCTGACAACTTGATTTTGGATATCTTGTCTCTGCATTTGCAAGAAAATACATTTCTATTGTTTCAGCCACCCAGTTTGGGGTGCTTTGTTGTGGCAGCTGTAGCAAACTAACGTAGTAACTAATGTTTAATTTGTATTTCTTTGTTTACTAATGTTGGCCTTTGGAAATTTTCCTTTTCTGAAGTACCCATTCTAAGAGTATTGCCTCTTTTTTTCTGACGAGCACTGAAAGTATTTTGGCTGTTTGACTGTAAGTCAACCTTCAGCTACATACGGAAATATCTTCTACCACATGCTAATATTTTTATTCTCTTAATGATGTCTTTTGATAAATAAAAGTTCCTAATTTTGATATAGTGTGATTTGTGTTTTCCTTTATGTTTACTTTTTTAAAAACTTTCTTAATTTGTATGCTTTTCATATTTAGTTATACCATGTTTTTGGAATTGATTTTTTGTGTGTGATATGTGGAAGGGTGCAAGATTCATTTTCTTGATCAAAAGTATTTTGAGTTATCCATGGCCTTACTTTATAAAGCTTAGTCTCCTTTGTTATTTGCTTATAGAATCAGTGTGTGTACTGCGAGTGTCTCCATTACAAAATCTTAAAAGAAAATTATTGCAACCATACCAGAACGATTTGGTTCAACTTTTATGTAACTAAGTTGTGAGTTGTTCTTCAGCCAATACCATGGCACCCCAGCTGGCAGAGACAGATTTGAACGTTTCCTTTTTTCTCCTTGTGGGTCAATTTCCAAGAAAGCTTTTCTTTTCTCAAAAGCTAGTGCCGTGGTATTGGCTTCTATGCACATTGGGCAGCAAGCCCATTGTTTGCTTGGTAACATTATCTCTGTAAAAACTTTACTAATTTTTTTAAAAGTAAATTCCCATGAGAAATATGTTCATGTTTGGCATGTATAAAAGCCTGAATCACAGAAGTAGTTTGATATTTAGTTGATCTAATTTAATGGCAATGAGTTTTGCACACCTTGATTTACAAAGATTTATATTAGAGGACATGTTACTATTTTCATAATTTGCTTTTCTAAGAGAGGAAAAACTCATGTCCAAAATGCCAGAATTCTTAATAGCCCTTCATGTTTAAATCTTGGTTCATTTGAGTACTCCTTTTAAAAATGATTATGAGTTTTGTCTCCTTTGTCTTTTTGCATGTATGATCGATCTCAAAATTAGCTGATTTAGAGCATTAATCTGCCTTAGGGGAGGAAGGAATTAGACTGTCAGAGAAGGGATGTAGCTAGAAATAGTATTGCAATTAATAGTGTTGCATTGAAAAGAAATTTTCTAAATTTCTTTATTATAACCAGAGCAAGGAGTGAAAAGTTAGGTCACAAGTTTTGCATAAGGAGTAATCAAAAAGAGAAAGGAAGCCAAGAGTCTTGCTGCAGAAACAGTGGGTGTCAAGGCAGTGTGCAGGTTTTTAAGTAATCTCACAGCCCAATTTCTCTTCTTTTGATATCAGCTTGAAAGAGTTGTATAGGTAACTGTGGCACTGAGGCAGAGAGCAGCTCCTGTACCTGCTCAACCCTGTTTGGATCACTGGTAGGAGATTACCTTACAGCTTTTCCATACAATCTTTGGGAGCAGTATTGGCAGTGCAAATGGTCAGGAGAGGGAAGCTTTGAAATTGACTTGTCCCTAATTGCTCATGTGACGTAAAACATTATAAGAAATAGCCAAGTACTTGTCTGAGAAGTGTGACTGGGGGGATTGCTAAGCTGAGAATGGGCTGGCTCTGTACCAGGGCTGCAGAGTGGACCACCAGAGCTGGGATTGGAAGGCATCATCAGAGCACTGGAGCATTGGCAGAGCTGAACACAGGCTGACGCCAGGGGAGGAGGAGGCAGTGAAGGAGAGAGAGGTCATGAATTAAATCAGAGTAAATATCAGCTTCAAATGCCAAGAAGAATAGCAGAAACCGGGCAACAAGTGACATTGTTACAGAGGTCCTAAAAGGCAGAAAAGAATCTCAGCTTTTCTTTGTGTTGCTTATCTTACATAAAAAAGGATCTGAAGAATAGGAAGAATGAGAGACTGGTTTCCCAAGGGACTGAGCATTTTTATCCAAAGCAGATTGAAACAAGAACATAAATGATTCATTTAAATTTTCAAAGTGAGATAAGCTTTAAATCAGATTAGGCTTTTCTTATCCTTTAATATTTTTTTAATTTTTACTAACCAGAATATAAGGCGTGGAGAAAGTCAGATTCGATATAGTTAAAGTAAAAAAACCTATTTTTTCTATTCATCTGATTGAAGGAAAATGTGTGACCTTCTCAAACATGTCAAATATCATACCATTCTCTTTGTCCCGCAATAAAAGATTATTTCAACAAACACACATACACACAAAACATGAATTGATGACTGATGTTTTGTGCTTCTTCCCAAGAACAATGGGAAAACATTGAACTTCTCAAAGAGTGTTTACTAAGACATGGCTGTGGGATGCTAAAATATCAACTTTTTATCCCTTGCAACCTTGAATTTGCACATAGCAAAACCAAATATTAACAACATACTTTTATGTTTTCTATTATAATTGTTAGTATACCTACCCCATCCCCCCAAAAAAATTCAAACCTGTGGTGTGGTATTGTTAGCTCCAGGGTCCTGAATTATTACGCATGAATGTAGCTTTCTCTGCACCAAAGTGGGCTATTTGCCCTAAGGACAAATCTAGTGAGTTTTGTACTTCCTCCACTTTGCAAAAGAAAAGGTGAACTTTTCAATGTTGGGAAACAGGGGACTCTTCATCCTTAAAGCATTTGAATGACCAAAGAGCTCTGTAATACAAACTCATTTTTAAGGACATTTAGCAAAAGGGTTCCTGTGTAAGCTTAAAATAAAACAAAAAAATTAATAGCATTTTATGCAGCAGTAAACAATTAGAAGAGAAAATTAATTGTAGAGAAAACACTATTTACAATGCTATTAGAAAAAAAAGATTAGCTATCTATGAATGAATCAAAGCACAAAGCCTCCTACACGTAAAATTCTAAATTCAATTTGTAATATAATAGAGAAGACCTAAATAAAGTGATATGATATACTCCCAGATAGAAGTGCATAATACACATGTCAATTACCATAAAGCTAATCTACATACTCAATGAAATTTCAATTAAAATCTCAATAGAGATTTACACAGGATAGTTTAATGCTTAGCGTTTAAGTGAAAGAATAAAGAGTCAAAATCTAGCAGGAAAATTCTGAAGGAGAAGAATCAAGGGGTGACTTTTCTTACAAATGGCAGGACTTACAAAGGAATTGAAATTTACAATGTGGTATTAGCACAGGGTAGACAAATTCATCCATGTAGTAAAAGAGAAAGCCTCAAAACAGAACTATGTACTTGTGAAACATATGACAAAGGTAACACAATAGATTATTGAGAAAATGAGGGACTACTGAATAAGTAGAGGTGCGGAGAAAGATGGGATATAAAGGAAAAATATCCTATTTTTTCTGTTTATCTGATTTGAAGGAAAATGTGTGACCTTCTCAAACATGTCAAATATCACATCAGTCATTCCCTTATTCCCTGATAAGAGATTACTTCATTCATATGGCCAAAAATTTTAAATGATATACTATACACGCAATTAGCTTCAGATCAATTATGAACATTAATGTCAGAAATAAAAATTTTAAAAATTCAGTTGAAAATTTAGGTTCTTATATTTTGGGCATTTATGTAGAGTGGGCTAGGGAATTTTTTTAAGCCAGATCCATTTAGCATTGTCCAAATATTAATATATTTTACTATATTAAAATTAAGAAATTTCTCATCAGACAAAAATTTAAAAAGCGGAAAAAGTACAAATTAAAAATGGGTGAATATACACACAAAAAAATTAAAAATGGGGGAATATCCCCACAACCAACAAAGGAGTAGTATCAACAATATTTTAAATCACGCCATTTGCAGCAGTGTGGATGAAAGTGGAGGCCATTACCTTAAGTGGAATAAGCTAGGCATGAAAAGACAAATATCACATGTTCTCACTTACATGTGGGAGCTAAAAAGTTTGAATACAGGGAGGTGGAGACTGGAAAAACAGATAACAGTGTTTGGGAACGGTGAGCGGGGTGGGGAGAGGAAGGAGGATGAAGAGAGGTGGGTTAAAGGGTATGAACATAAGGTAAGACAGAAGGAATGAATTCTATGTTGATAACACAGTAGGATGATTACACCTAACAAAAATGTATTGTACTCTGGTAATGGACACCCTGAATAGCCTGACTTGATTGATCACTATGCATTAGATATATGTTAAAAAATGTCTCATGTACACCATAAATTTGCACAAATAAAAAAAAAAAAGAGGAATCAAATCCCACATATCTGAAATAATGAAGGACTATTTCACACTAATCATGTAAAAGAGATTGAAGGGACCTAAAAGAATTTGGAGGCAAGGGACACACCTGAGGGCCAGTGAAGCCAAGAAAGTTACACGGAAGAGAGAAAAATTAAGCTGATTTGGGACGAGGAAATAGAACAAGAGATGTTCCCAGTAAGAAAATGTATGAGCAAGAATGTACAAGCAAATATGAACACAGTGTGTTTCTGTGATGCTAAAAGCAAGCAGATTCTGTGGTTGCGAGCAGGCAGTGTTGTACAGCAAGGCTGAGGTCTGGACCGAGATTGGCAAACAAGGCCTAAGGGCCAAATCCAGCTGCCACCTGTTTCTGTATGGACTGTGAGCTAAGAATGGATTTTTTACATTTTTAAGTGGTTGGAAAAAATCTAAAGGAGAATATTATTTCATGATAGGTGGAAATTATATGAAATTCAAATTTTAGTGCTGATAAAGTTTTATTGGACTGGGCTTTATTACTACCAGACTGGATAGTGTAGAGAAATAGGGATGGCTATAAAATGTCCAGTGCTAATAAAAAAATTAAAATAACTGCACATCAGTAAGGAAAGTAAAAACTGTCCAATTGAAAAAAAGATGGCAAGTATTATATCTATGAATAGGCATTTTTTGAAGAAGAAATATAAGAATAAAATTCTCAGAAATCAGAAAAACTTAAATCAATACAATATGATACTCCTTTATATCAATTTGATTGACAAAAACTATGTGACAATACCCAGTGTTACAGGGCATATGGCCACACGGAATCTCTTCTATATAAGAGTATAAATAAATGCAAATATTTTCAACAGTTTAACATTATCTCCTAAAGCTGAGAATCACATATCTTACAAGGGAATAATTCTACTCCTAAATTTATATTCAAGAGAAATTCTTGCTTTTTTACAACAGAAGACATGTACAAGAATGTTCAAGGAATATTGTTCACAATAGAAAAAAATTGGAAACAATACAAATGTTCACAATGAGGAAAATACAAATAAGCTGTGGTCTATTTGTACAATAGAATACCATAAAATGATCAAAATGAATACACTATGGTAACATGCAGCAATATGAATAAATCTTAGCAAAATAATATCTAGTGAAAAAAATCAAAACTCCAAGACTATATGAAGCATGAGGGCTTTTAATAAAGTAAAGTAAACATAACTAAGAATAGAAATATACTCTTTGGGAACTATGTAGATGCACAAAACACTATAAAGAGGAAATCATGTAGATAATAAACACAGACTCTAGAAAGATAAAATTACATTAAGTGAGGAAAAACAAGGTAATGGGATGGACAATAACATATGTTTGGATGCAGTTTAAGTTCTTGTCTGGTGGATTCACTTGTACTTAGTATTAATACAAAGATGAAAATAATAAACTAAATATATACAATAAATAAAAGCAATGAGAATGAACCAAATTTTATGATTAATCAAATTCCATGTTTATAAGAGAAGGAAATTGTAAGAAATTTTAATTAACAATTATAGATGAAAAAATGTGCAACACGCCCAAACATGGTTTGATATAGAGGATGACTGGGTAAACCGATAAGGATAGCAAAGTCCATTCTTATCCATCTATTCCATATTACTCCAAAGTTTAATGTTAATACAGTGAGACTTTGAAGAGCATTCTAATTGTACTGTGTTTCACCTATTTTTCATCTGTATTTCTGAACACTCGTATTTTATTTTTATTTCCTAGCAGAAACACTAAGGTGGGATCTTAGGCACAAGCCCTTGCCTGGCTAGACTAACAAGAGACTCCATCCCCTTCTGCAGGTTCTAACCGCTCCAATAATGGATTCTTCTAATCAGAGGGTCTGTAAGCAACATTATCTATCCATCCATATTTCCCTACCCTATCCAGGTAAGTCCAGTGCTAATATACAGAAACTGAACACAGTACAGAGGGCATTTGGGGCTACAAGAAAAGGGATTGCAAAATATCCTACAAAATATTATCAGTGCATTTATTATGCTGTATTATGATAACCTGTTTACATGTTTGTGTTCATCATTAAAGTAAACTCCCTGAATGTAGGGACAGTAACATTTTAAGAATTGAATCAGTGATGCCTAGTGAGTTTCTGGTACTCTGCAGAGGTTTATTTAAGAAATGAATGTTTACCATCTTATATAATATATGACATTGTATATCTTACTGCATATCATAGATTGGCTAAAAAGTTATGAAAATGGACGTTTTGATGAAGTAACAAAATATAATGCTTTATTGGAAGAGAACTGCAAAAGAAATTTCTAGTAAGGAGGTATATCTATGTCCTATGCAAATTTAATGTTCTCACAAATATTTGAGAATGTAATATGCTATTATTCCCAAAGAGTTGCCTAGAGAATCAGTTTCTTCTTTAGAATTCTCATTTGTGACAGCTCTCCTTAGTTAACCTGGTTGTTGTTCCCACTCCCTTTCAGAATTGCATCCTCCCTATCAGTCAAACGCAGTAACTGTCACATTGCCCCGAATCACTCCCAGCCCGGCCACTCTGCTTTGGCAGCACTTTCTCCAACGGACAAGAAATCAGGCTCCTGGAAGAGATAATTTAGTAGAGTAGCATAGCAGTGGGTGGTCACAAAAATATACACTGAAGAGGAAAACAAAGGGGCTACAATGGGTTGGTAATAGGAACCCATCAGATAAAACTATCAGGAAGCCATAAAACTATTATAAGACAGAATCAAAATTTATGAAAGCAAGACCACCACCAACTTCACAACAATTTAATAGTTGATGAGAATCAAAACTACATAACCCAGGTAATAACAGGTCCTTTGGCTCATTTATTAGTTTTCAATGGCTTAAATCCCTGGTTTAGTTTTTAAATATATAACATTACTATCTCACCATATCTAATTCCTGTGTCTTATTTATTGAAAGCTAGTAATGGGTGTTTGAAACTATGGTGCCTACCTCAGACTTGTAGTTAGCAATATAAGATGATCCACAGATTTTTAAGGTCATATGTAGGAATACTAACATCAATTAACTTATTAGAGAAGCCTCAAATATTATCACAAAGACAAAACATTGTATTTATAAATGAGATCACCAGAGCTTATACTCTTTGTTTATTTTTTTTTTTTGTTTCTAAAATACATCACCAAATTCTCTGGGAACATAAACTATACATCTATTATTTAAGTAAATATGCTTTGTAGGGAAAATACAAAAGTAATGCAAAAGACAAAACAAATATATATAAGATTTCAGCTGATAGCGCACTACTGAAGCATGAAAGTAAAGAATGCTGCTCACAGAACATGGTCAAGATAAAACCGCAAAGACACTTGAAAGAGGCCAGCGCTAAATAACAAAAGACTAACACATCGACAGAATTAGAAGAGATTATAAGAAACAAAATACTCTGTAAACACAATTTGTTAAGATACCTATTTCAAACTTACAATCTGTATGTATGGGGAACCCAGGCCTTTGGTAGGAAAAGGCAATTGCCTTGCCAGCCACGTGGATTAAAATAAGCACCCACACCTAAAAAACTTACAATGGAAGGTAGGTAAGGGTTTTAATACAAATTTAAATTATGACCTTAAAAAACAACAAGGGCTATATTTCTTGTGAACAAGCATCAGAACCTTACTGAAATAATACTATTCAGCAGAGGAAAAGCCAGAATGAAGTTTGAAGTAAGGTATTAATAAACCAGACACACTTGTTTGTAAAGTAGCCTAAACCAAGTGTATCTATAGTGTATAAAGTGATAATAATGGAATGTTAGTAACTGACAGTGACTCCTCACTATCCATCAAACTGTTCCTACTTATATCTTTCAAATTCTTCAATATCAATTCCGATGCATCATCCATTATGAAACATTGTTATTTGCTTCACTGCCTTATAACATTGCTTATATTATTTTTTAACAAACTTATCTCCTTAGTGGAATATTTGAAAGCTTTTCTTAAGCTACTTTCTTTTCCTACTAAATTTTGATATTCCAGAAGGCATTAACCATCACTATAAGAAAGAGTCCTATTTGCCCACAAGACTGAGCTGTGTTTTACCCTGAACTCAATAACCGTTGCTTGTTATTCATTTACATAAGTTGGCTATATATTTATCATTCAGGAAAATCAAAGAGAACTAGAAAGAAAACATTTGCATAAGAGCTGCTAAGTTTCTTAAGAATATTCTAAGACTAAATGTCTTACAAATAAATCTCTTAAAATATATAGTGCATATATAGAAATAAATGTTTAAAAATGCTTTCTTCCTTTTTTTGTTATTTTAAGAAATGTTTGCTTTTAATGAAGTTGGATATGAGATAGGTTTATAGAAAAAGATGTTTGGTTCTGGTGGGGGTTATTTCATTGGCTTCTTAGAATTATCCTGTTAAGGTACCTGAATAAATCTGCAGTAAGAAGCAGCTTGAGTATGAAATATTCACTGGATAATTGGGGTCAAAGTCTACCTCAAATTCCTCTGAATAATTTTTACTAAGTCCTGTGATTATATTTATACTTAGGAGCCATTGAGAATTTACTTTGTAGCATGAAAAACATTATATTCTTTAGAAGCTTGCTGAATATCAGATTTTGCAGCTAAAAAATAATATCCTCTTGTCAGATCGAAACATTTAGATGACCCTTAAACTTAAAAAACAAATTGTGGAAGATGCATTCTAGTAATTGCTTTGACTTTCTACACAGGAAATTATTTTTGCCAACTGGTTTATGTTAAATGGCACAAAACTGAGGTGAGGAGTAGTAGTATACCACATTAACTGATGTGCATAGAGCGCTATTCTCCAAATCCAGAATGTGAAGGTTTTAATCCATGAAGATTTTTTTAAAAAGTTGACAGAGTCAGACATTGGCAAAGTCATGAAAAAAAGATTGTTTTGTTTTGTCAGTAGACATAGACACAGATCAGAACTGGAAGGATTCTTGGAAAGAATGTGGTACAACCCCTTAATTTATAGATGAGGACACTTAGGACAATGAACATTAAGGATTTCCCCCAGGAGCATCTGGGTTTAAACAGAAGAACAGAGGGTTTAAAGCCTTGAAATTAATTATCATATGCAAACACAATTACAGTGCCTGGCGCAGGCATTGTTACAGTGTAGGTCTCCAAAATACTTTCATTCTCTTTTCTCTTTCCTTATCTTTTCACTGCTATACAAAATATTTTTAACACAGTGATTAAGAATGTGATTGTAAGAGCCAGACTGCCAGGATATACGATCAATATTCTGTCACCTAGTATAATAGCTGGGCAACCTTGGGCAAGTTGCAGACTCTCTCTGTGCCTTGGATTACTCAAGTAAAAATAGGGATTATAGTACAATTTTATCAATGTGTTATCACGAAATTAAGTTAATACGTGTAACAATGCTTAGAAGACTACCTGGTATATAGGACATGCTAATGAAAGTTACCTGCTAATGTTATAATTATTATGCTGTGTGATCTCTTAGCATTTGTCTACTTGTAAAATGTCCAGTGCCCTTTTTTGCTTATTTCTCACTCTAAGGTAATTATTCAGGATATTTATTAAAATCCTTTTATCAAAACTGACCAGTCATATAATCTAAACTGTGAAACTATAATAAAATACTGAAGAATTTCTGATAAATTAATTAATCTAATATTTATAGCTGCTAATGGTTTAATATATTTCACCTCCCAGATACAGGTTTCATTTTAAGAGTAATTCTTTTAATTACTTAAATGGTAGGAGAAGCACTGTGTGGGATCAATAGGAGCTATGTTTTGGGACAGGTTAGGGTCTTGCTTGAATTTCTGGTTAGTTTTTTCACATGCAGGTAAAGCCAACCAGCATAAGTAGACAATAAATAATTTTAGCTGAATATTTTGATATCTTACTTTTACATAAGTTTTAATCAACATAAACATTATAGAAATCCTTTTCAACCTGAACAGCTAACAATTTTATAAAATAATTTTTAACTGAGAGCCAAAAATTGACCCAGAAGTCTACATATTTTGTACCTATTTTATATGTATGACTGTGTGTGTAGTCAAACACATATACATGCATATTTTCATAAATAGTCAAAATGAGAAGAGACAGTTTCCTTCTTCTAACATACAAAAGTGAAAATATCAGAGCTAATTGTTATTTATTATAGTGACTTCACTTTTAAACAAATCAACTGTTCTCGGTACAATAATATGAAAGTTGAAAATGTTTATATTTTAATAGATCTTTTACTGAAATTGCTTTTTCATAGGCATTCTCTTATTTTCTCTGAAAGCAGCAGGGACACAATTGTGTTATAAAATAATGAAAATCCAAGCTGCATTTCTAATAATTTCAGAGAGTCATATGGCTTTTTCCTTATATACTGTTAAAAACATTTTCTTTATCTCCAAATTGAAAAAGCAAACTAAATCGAAGTTCCTACTGGTTTTTAGACTTACCATGTATGACCAGCATTGCTCCTGCAGGCAAACTACTAATAGCAAGAGTACACACTCTCTGAAATATTGTTAAGCTTTAAAAATCACATCTAATAATTTAAGTGATAAATCCCAAGTCACATTAAAGTGACAAGGCTGAGAGTTTCTCTGTGTAACCTAACTGTACGCATTAGCAAGTTGTAAAAAAAGAAAGGACTTTTTAGTGCATTCTTTAGGGTGGGAAATAGGGACAGACGTGATTGGCTAAGAAACATTAGAAAGAGTTGAGTGACTAAAGCAAGTAATGGCAGTGTCTGATGGATCGCAACCGAGAAGAAAGCAGAGTTTAGACAATGAACATTGACTATTATCATCTCACTGGAAAAATAATTCCTCTCTTAAATGATGTGCTATTTAAATTTCTAATCATAAACTCCCACATTTTCAGATACAGTTTTCACCAGGCTTGGAACTTAATTATATCTGACTTCTCATGATCTGATATGGTAGTCATGCAAAGACTGGTATTCTCGCCTGTATGACGGTTACATTCCTTATTGTAAATCCTAAAGAAGCATTTGCTCTTTTTCATAATTCTTGAGAACTGGGTTAATGTGACTGGACCTCTGAGAAAACGCTCTTCTCTCAGTTTGCAGACAGACATGTGTCTTGAGTCAGTACTAAAATTGTGGCACATCTACCAAAGTGACTCCATAGTGTGTCTTGTGAGACAGTCCACTGTTCTTCCTCAGGAGGCCCAATATAATCCTATTGTCTGAATGCTTTGCTATTAATTATTTATTTTTGTAACACTGCACTGCATAGCAATAATGTGTGATAAACACCACAGACCCAAGTACGAAGGCTAGCTGTAAAAAGTCAGTAATAGCAATGATAGTAATCAATAAACAGTTGAACATTTACTAAGATCTTTATAAGAATTATATCATTTAATACTCATAATAGTATTATTAGAAGAGTATTACTATTATCTTCATTATGTTGATGAGGACACTGAAACAAAAGAGGCATATACTAATTTGGCCAAAGTCAAACATCTAAATGGAAGAGGTCAGATTAGAAGCCAAGCAGTCTGAGTAGAGGGCTGTGCCCTGAGCCACCACGCTACATTGGACTTAATTTTGTTTGCTAAGAGGGAAGAATCATTTAAGGTAATGACTTTCTCATGTTATTCAGCACCTGGTTTAGTATCTTGAATATGGAAGCTTGTTAAAGATTTGTTGAATCGAGGTGCAAAGCACTCAAGATCATTAGGACAATGAACTCTGAGTTGAGCTAGCTGACTAAACAAGCACCACTTTAAGTAAAACTTAAGTTCCAATATGTCCTTCAAAATAACAAAAAAGATATTTGGATGCCTAATAAGCACTTTCTAATAGGTGCAATATTTTCTCTATTCTGCTTATTGAAAATGAGTAATATCTATATTTGCATAAAATTTTTTAATTGCCTTTAATACTTCTAGACCTCGTAAGTGTGTTTCTGTACTTTTCATTTTGTTGTTTCATAATTCAATAGACCTTTTTAGATAATCTGTGTATAAACACTCCAACCCTTCCCATAACCAAAAGAAAAGATGTAAACACTCATTTATTAACTGATGGTATGCTAATTATTTTGTTGAACAAAAAATGGCTGAGACTGATAATCCTCCCAGGTAATTATTTCATAAAGAAAGAATACAGAGGAATTATTTAAAATTTAATTAATTATTCCTAGTACTTGCTTCCTAATATTGAATATTAATATTAAGTTTTGGTGTGATTATTATCATAGTGCATGCCTTGCATACAATTTATCTGTTTGATGCAACAAGGATTAGAAGTTTGACAGGCATTCTATATGAGTTTAGCTGAGGCAGATGTATGGCTATAATAACCTTAGTATTTTTTTCCACATTGAAAATACTCCTGGTAACGCTATATGGCATGGGATTTTTATAGTTTTTATCATAAATTCATCTATACATTGAAGCAGATTCTAAATAACTATCTAAGGAGAATATTGACCCTCCCCCTTTGCACCCCTGTGTAGAGCTGACATGGTCTTCAACTCAACACAAGCTTTTTGGCGTCCAAGTGATCATTCATCTCAACTTCAATCAAAAGATTATTAAGGGATGTGGGTGTTTGTTCAACAGAAGAGCTACTCTACAGTCCCCAGACCCCCCATTTTGTCCAAGGCTCAGTTCAGAGAAACCACACATCAAGTGATGGCTTGGAACATTTCCCCTTTTCCTTATTCAGATCAGCATGAGGGCAAAGCCGGCATTTTCTCAGCCACCTGAGGCATTACTTATACTAATGTCACTTTGATGTTTTGCCACTGGCCCATGCTAAAGGTCTGAGTAAGAAATAGTCTCATGAAATTATTACTTAAACATATGAATATTGCCCTTAATTTCATTTTAAAACATTTTGTTTATGAAAACTGCTAGGATAAACTCCCTCTATTCTTGGAGCAAGTAGGAATCTTTTGAGGAATCACTTTGTTTATATTATACGGGCACTATGGATCATATCTCTAGACAGGTTTCTTCCTTTCTGATTTCCTATGAGCATCTGAGAGCCTAATTTGGGGTTCATACACCAAAGGGTTTGTATATGTTATTATGGTGTAATTTTCAAGCATTACTCTGGATGTCACTTTATATAGCCATCAATTTTTTAAATTCTTAACTTTATGATATCTTGTAGGATACTCAGTCTTTTAAAGTGATTTTTTTTCCTGAATATGTATGTACATAGGGTACAAATAAAGTCAAGTGCCTTAATGATCTTATTTACAGTCCACCATATGATTTAACCAAAAGGTTCTCATCAATCTAAACTCCCTAACCTCATCCTCTGCAATAAATGTGCATTCTTCTTCAAGGCATCTAGACAGATTGTCTGGGATGTTTTCTGAAATTACTACTGAAAGGTGAAAAGATTCACGAATGGAGGTCATCTATAAACTCTGGAGCTTACTCTCATTTGGTACGTGTTGATTGTGAGAGAGAAGGCTGGAGAAGGAAGAGGAGTCTGTCATGTATAGTCAGGAGGACATATCTTTGAGACATCTTGGTGAGCTAAACACATCATGCCCAAGTTATGAACTTTGCATAGATATACCTCAGACAACATTCAGATAGAAGCAAAACTCTCCATGGCATGGTTGCCTGTGCTCACCAGTACTGACACACAGGCTTGATGAAATCATGACAGGGCATTCAGAACACTTTTGAATTGGCAATCAGACATTTTCTCATGTAATATTACAGTAGAAATGCCATCTTCAAAACTGATAACCATAAAGAAAAATCAAATACTCCAAATTTATCTGCCATTTTAAAATTTGTAGTCATAGAGGTGGGGAGTGGGTCACAAGAAGAGATACCTACAGGAGCCAGCAAGGGGATGGCAAAAAGCAAACTTGGCAGAGTTTGGCGAGGGTGAAATGGAAAGGGTGCAGCTGCTATTTCTCTTAGGATAATCGCTGCCATCTGGAAATAAGAGTCCTGATAGTCTGATTATCCTGTCTGAAATACCTCAATTTGTAAAAGTTATCAAATAATTTGAAAAGTATTTTAAAAATTAAAATGTCATGCAGGCCAAAGAGAACAGCTTGCCAGTTTGTGAATTTTAGCTTAAAATGTATATATATACTTCAAAAGACAGCTTGTGTTTTTTAAATAAAACCTAGAGCATTTTAAAAATAGCACTTGGATTTAATTGTACAGCAAATCATGAAGAGCTTAAAATATTTGTATTTTGTGTAGCCATACATACGTTCAATAATTCATTAGGTTATATAAATCTATGCAATTTTAGAGCAAACACTAAAAATTATTTCAGAGAATATTGAAAAAATATGATGATTATGATGATAGGAGTTTATGTTAAAAATTAACCCAATTTTGTGCATACTAAAGAGTAGATCATGAATATCAAATGATGATTAAAATCAATATTGAGCTTGATAAAACTTCGCATGTATCCCTCAGTAAAAGCAGAAAAATAATTGGTTGGGGTCAGGCTGTGGTGTTTGTGGTGTTACATTGCGGCATATTAAATTCCACGACTAGTAAATCTATCTCAAAACAGCTGAATGAATATTTCTAGATCCCATTTTACCATACTTGCTTTGTCCAAAATCAAGTAATATTTTGACCGTTTCACCTCCTGATTCAGATTCTGTTATATACTATGTGACATTAGATAAGTCAGCTAATATTTGGATATTGTTATTTAAAAATATGAATGTTGTGGGAATGGGTCTTTATCATTGCTGTTTAATTTATTCACTTATTTTTTAACTCCATATTGTTTTAAGAATGATTCTTGATAAAATATACTTGAATGAGTAAGAAAATTGATTAAAAATGACAAAAGTGTTAGAAAGTAGTAATGTAGGTATGTAGTAAGTACAGACACACAGACATACATAAGCACACATGCACGAAAAAGTGGGAAAAATAAGATCCCAGTAACAAGTGAGTCCACACATACAATAATCATATGCCTTTAACGCCTATTTTCATCCAAAGTTTTGTCGTATATTTGGCTCTAAACTTTCTAATAGCCAAAACAAGTGGTGAAGTTTGATTAATTATAGGAATGTCTATATAGTAAGAAGAAAATCAATGTTCTGATTTTTTCTGATACTAATAAGAGAGAGAAACCTCTGCTGAAACTCTTCAAGGAGTTGAAGAGTATATCTCCCTTATAATATACAATATATTTAATATGTCTTCCTTATAATAAAAATAAGGATGAATTGCATAGTTTCTTTTTTTGTAACATCTGTCAGAACAGTCCAAAGAAATCGTATCAAAATAAAAATCATTTAGTGATCAATATAGCACGATATATAACACATTGATATACTATAACACAATCTGGTTAGATATATTTTTAATGACATGACTTTGCTTTAAGTGAAAATCATAGAGTTTCTAGAGAAGAGTTTCTCAACCTTAGCACTATTAACATTTGAGCCTAGTATTATTTATTATAGGGAGCTGCCCTGTGCATTACAGGATGTTTATCAGCCTCTCTGGCTTCTACCCCTAGATGCCAGTAGTCCTACTCTACCAGTTGTGACAACCTAATACAAGCAGACATTGCCAAATGTCCTCTGTAGGAGGGCAAAATCACCCCTGTTTCAGAAACAGTGCCCTAGAGGAATGGTAGGACTGCACAGATCCTTCATAAATAGTATTCCTTTCAGCTGACGTTAAAGCCATTAAATGTCTGTCGATTGAATCTCTATCTCAGAAGTACCTAGAGTACAGGTATTTGTCAGAGAGAATGGTATTAATAAGTTTAAAAGGTAGCTGCACTGATGGTATCTGCACTCCTAACTGTTTACCATAGATTCACTTTCTTTTCTCTCTGAGCACACAATTGAAAGGCATTTTGCAGCCTCCCTGTATAGAAGCTTTGCTGTGTGGCTGAGTTGCAGTGAGTGGAATGCGAGCAGAAGTGATGAGCACTGTTTCTGGGAAAGACTAATAGGAAGCTAGTCTGAGCCCTACTTCCTCTTCTCTTTTTCTTGCGAGGTAGAGAAAATAATAATCACCTGTGAGATGATAAATCTGTAAGATGGGATGCGCCCTAGTTCTTGAATGACAAGTGAACAAGAGCCAAGAGTCAATCAGGAATACAAGTGCTGGGATGTTCTGCAAATGAGAAATAAATTTTTATTGCATTTAAACCCATAAACATTTTGGGTCTCTATATCACGGTGGTTTTAGCTTATACTAAATAATACAATAGCTTCCTTGCACACTAATGAAGCCAAATGTAGACCTTTTCATGCCATTTCACTGTTTTCATACGTTTGTTTGCCACGTGAATATTTGTATAAAGTAGCATGGCAAACAAGCTTCATAAATATGTTTCTTATCCTCAAGAGTATTGTTTTGGAAGGAACATGACACAGCTAGAAAATAAAGCACATGAATACTGAAGAATAAAATAGTGAATAAACTAAGAACCAAATAGTAAATTATCCAGGTCAAGAAATTCTAAAAAAAGTTATAATGCTAACTTCCATTATTATTGTGATTTCCAGGCAAGGAATGTATGAAGTTAAAACAATTGGCTTTTTTTCCTTCTTTTGATATTTTTCTTTATTTTTAATTGGCAAATGATAATTATGTATATTTATGGGGTATAATGTAATGTTTTGATCTATATATACGTTATAGAAAGATTAAATAAAGCTAATTAACATATCCATCACCTCATCAACTTATTTTTCTGTGGGAGAACCTTAAAATGTATTCTTTCAGCAATTTTGAAATTTACAACAAATCTCAGGCCTCATCTCTTTTATGAAGCCACTATAAATTAATCCCTCTGCCCACATCAGCTACTGACTGGTGTTCTTCACTGACCATGTATCAGTTGCTATCTTGTATTTTTAACTATCTCTTCTCTCTCAAGATCATGGGAAAGACTTTGAATTTCTTGAGGTTAGATCTGGGCTCACCAATACC
Organism: Eulemur rufifrons; assembly: GCF_041146395.1. Lineage (NCBI taxonomy): Eukaryota > Metazoa > Chordata > Mammalia > Primates > Lemuridae > Eulemur > Eulemur rufifrons. The sequence goes on along the minus strand of NC_090999.1, from coordinate 86,593,668 downwards.
TTGTTTTGTCTAATAGCATCTAGCAGATGGTCTTCAATTTAGCAAATGTTCAATAAATATTTGACTCTTGTTACAATAACAATGTTCCATGACTTCCACTTATTGGAAACATAAAAATTAATCTTTGAGAAATAGAATTTTAGGGGAATTTTTATGATAATACATTTTTTCCAGAAGGCTATTTTTCATACAACTAATTATAAAAGTAGCTAAATAGTATCTGTTTAATATGTAATAGATGCCTCATTTATACTGCCTGAGGGACAAGACTGGATAGATGACCTTAAAAATCAAAATAAGAGAATTATGTATTTAGGACATTATTAATAAATTGTGCTTGTGTCTAACAAAATTTACTTGTATAGTTGGAAGAACACTGTCCTGGTTTCAAATCCTGTGAGATACTATCAGTGTGTCTCATGTAACATTTGGCATACAGGCATATCTTGTTTTGTTGTACTGTGCTGTATTGCACGTCCCAGATATTGTATTTTTTAACAAATGGAAGGTGTGTGGCAATGGAGAAAGCCTATGGGCTCCATTTTTCCAACAGCATGGGCTCACTTCATGGCACTGTGACAGATTTTGGTAATTCTGGCAATATTTCAAACTTTTTTTATTATTACTATATCTGTTAGGGTGCTCTTTGATCAGTAATCTTTAATGTTACTATTGCAATTGTTTTGGGGTGCCACAAACCATGACCATATAAGATGGCGAACTTGATAAATGTGTGTGTTCTGACTCTTCCACCAATTGGCCGTTTCCTCTTCTCCCTCCTTCTCTGCAGGCCTCCCTCTTCCCTGAGACAAAATAATGTTGAAATTAGGACAGTTATTTAAACACTCTGCAAAGCCCTCTAAGTATTCAAGTGAAAGGAAGAGTCATCTATCTCTCAGTTTAAATTAAAAGCTAGAAATAATTAAGCTTAGTGAGGAAGAGATGTCAAAGCTAAAAACTAGAGCTCTTACACAAATAGGCAAGTTGTGAATGCAAAAACAAAAATTCTTGAAGGAAATTAAAATCTTAAAATATTCTTTAGAATACCTCTGACAATGTAAAATGTATGTCAAAAAGAATGTTGTTTAATATACTTAAAAATATTTTACTGAGATAATACAGCATACATAGACACCATTAAATATGTTAACTAACCCACCTATACACATATATACATGCATGTATGTGTACACATTCCACATCAGACTCTAGGAACGAAGCAGTATTGAGTTAATTCTTTTCCATCTTGATAATCAATAGTACATTTTAGGAAACAGTTCAGATAAGCATGTATTATATATCTTATATATAATATCACAAATGTATTTCTGCTTCACAGCTGCTTGTTGTTTGGGGGCTTTTCATTTGTTTGTGGTCTTAGGTTAGCAAGTTGTTCTTATATTTCATTATTAAATTTTGTTTTTAAACAACCAGGTCTATCTAGATTTATTTATTAAAGGTAAGGTTTCTTTTTTTTTTTTTAACTTTTTTTAATTTCAGCATAATATGGGGGTACAAATGTTTAGGCTACATATATTGCCCTTGCCTCTCCCTACCGCCTCAGTCAGAGCTTCAAGTGTGTCCATCCCCTAGACAGTGCGCATCGCACTCATCATGTGTGTATACACCCATCCCCTCCCCCCTCCCATCTGCCGACTTTATTTGATTTGTTTTTGTTTTGAGGGGATAGATTGATTCATTAATTTGTGCTTTAATGTTTACAATTTCTTTGTATTCTTTTTGCATACATATGTTCTCTTCCAATTAGTTCATTAGGGTGATGCATTTGTGGGGTTTTTTATTATTATTTTTGTTTAGAAATATAACAACACTGGATTTCTTCTGAACTTTATACAGTGTTTAGAAGTTCTGTTATATAGAGTTCTCATTGTGATTATTTTCTCATATGTTACACTTTATTTTCTTTCGGATGCAATAATTCTTATAGGAAAAATTTAGACATTTTCAAAAGATAGATTGTGTTTCCTATTTATATTGTTAATACTTTTGGAAATAATTGTGCTCTATTTTCCATATTTTAGAATTTATTGAGTTATTTTCACCATAAATATATTGGAATAGGGTAATTAATCAATGGAAATATAAACAGAAATTTTTAAAAATCTTATGTTATTGAGTATAATATCTCTGTATTACATATAACTGGTAAGTATATAATTTAGGTCCTTCCTTAATCCTTTTAAAACCTGATATTTTACCTTATTTCATTTCTCCACTTAATCCAGCCTGCTTTCCATGTTTCTTACTGTTCTTTCAAGATCACTCATTCTTTATGGATGATGTAACTTTCCATAATGACCTGCATTGCCTGAATTGCTGTTAAGTATATCTGCTTTACTTTTATTGCCTGGAAAAAAAAAATATTTGTTGAATAAAGGACTAGAGAATGAATGAGAGAATAAAAATAAAGATTTTAAATGTTTTAGATTTGATAAAATCATGGTTTTTGATTACAAGTATAGAAGATATGGTTGGAGCAAGGCTATGTGGGCAGTGTAATTACATTAGGTTAAAGGAAGACAAAGGGGTGAGGACTAGGATTCTTTATCAAGAAACTTGCTTATTAAATAAAAGAGGAAAATTGGACAAGGCTAGAGGCAACTATGGTGTTGTGGGGAAAATAAATTATATTAATATTTTTAGATATATTATCTAAGCAGCAGCATTTCTTTTCTCTTTGTTAATCTTCTGATTTGCATTTGTATTCTGAAAGTTCTTCACCACGAAAAGGTAAAATAAATACTACTCACAATTTTTTATAGATTTTTCTTTTACTGCTTTACTCTTCCTAGATTAATTTTCATATCTTTTCTATGAAAGATTTATCATTTTATTTTATTTATTTATTTTATTATTTCAACATATTACAGGGTACAAATGTTTTTGGTTGCATGGATCACTTTCATTATGCTTGAGTCTGGGTTATAAGTGTGCCCATCACCTATATAGTGTTTATCGTACCTGTTAGATAGGTTTTCACCCATCCCCTCCTCTCCCTCCATAGCCCCCTGCATGATCTCCACTGAGTTTTACTTCCCTCTGTGCACATGTGTGCTCATCCATTGCTTCTCCGCCTTTTGGTTAAGATCAAGTATATTATCTGTTCTTATCATTTTAACATTTCGTTTCTTAAATAATCTATAATTCTCTATTGATTTGATACAATCATTTCATCATATATTGTGATGGGCAGCACATTATATTTTCGGTGGCATAACATATTTTCTTTCATTCTACTGCCCTCCAAGTTTATAGTAGATATTCACAGCAAAGTAGTAAGATCTGCTCTGAGGGAGAAACAAATGTAGAAGCAATCTAAGAGATTTGAGGAAGTCACCTTGAGTGAAAAGGTGAAAAGCAGTTCTTCCTCCCACAATCTATCACATTACCCTTCCCCTGCCTCAGAATAGATTAGGAAATATTCTTGAGAATAGCAAAGGAGAAAACCCACACAGAAAGTGAGGTGTGCTCAGGTATTATGGGTCTTTGAAAAATGAGGCCTTCTTCCCTGAATAGACCTAATCCCCAAGCTCCAGAAAAAACATAGCCTGTGAGAGGCTAACAGCATTTAACATAAGTTTAAGCGATTAGGTTTATAATCAATGTTGCAGTGTTAGGAAAAATCTAGCTTTACATTTATAAATTTTTAATGTAATAATTGTACAATGGACTGATGGAGAATTTTTATTGTTTAGAGATTAACAAATTGGTTATTAAATAAGAAATAATAAAGTTTTATCTACCCATTTTAAGGCCCTTAGAAAACTATAACTTTATTTCTCTTAAAAGGAACATCATTTCAATTTCTGTGTTAGAGTCTCTTTCAGTCCCTATATTAGAGTCTCTGATCCTATGAAATACTTAATTTTACAATGCTATTGTAAAAAGAGAATTACAAAGTGAAAGTGTTGGCACTATGACAAGTTAATAAAGTTCACCTGTTAAAACATTCTTCTGGCAGCTCCCACATCCCTGCTGCTCTCTGTGCTATCCTAATCCTCATCATCTCTCTCCTCTTCCTTAACATGGGTAATTTGTTTAAACTATTTGAGACCCTACCCTTGAAAAGCAGAATCAATTATTATTTACAATTTAATTCCATTTGGGGCTCAGAGAGATCCAATGTACTTAGCCTGAGATAGAGACAAAAAACGAAAAGAAAAAATATGGAATTTCACTCTAAGAAGGTGACCACTAATACTATGTCAGTGACAGTGAACATTAGTTGGACTCTTGCCCTATTCTATTACTCTTCCAGGCCCTTTGCGTATGATGATTGGTCTTTAGAACAGCCTTGTAGAATGTATACGGTTGTCCTTATTTTGCCAATAAAAATGCTTAAATATGGAAAGTTTAGATGGCTTATCCATGTATGCACGGCTAAATACAGGGACAGATAATTAAACAGGCCACATTACAGCAGATTAAATGTTTGGGAATGGATCCTGGGCTGCTAACTTATTAAGAAAAACAATACAGAAGATATCATAATAATGCAAGTCAAAATATTTTTCAGTAATATGACTTTGATAAAATATCATTTAGATATTACTATGAAAAACAGTATGATTTTCAAGATAAAATGACAAATATAAAAATACAGCATAGACATGAATACGGGAAAGGGGTAATTATTAACACAAAGTTTAATGCCTAAACTATGTTACTATTTTTAAACTATGTCTTTTAATGTGTGTGCTACCTCTTTAGAGGTATATCTGGCCTTCGGATTCTAACTTGTAAACCAACTGGGTTTAAAGAAGAAATGCTCATTAGAGCCACAGATTCAAACTTGATTCTTGCACTGAGTACCTCACCAACAAAAATTCAAATCATAAAATTGAGATGCAAAATTTTAACTCTAAAATTATTCAAAAATGACTTATTTTAAAACTTCTGTTTGAAAGTTTTATTACTTTCAGACATAATGAAATTAAAATTGCTTAGGCTTCCAAAGTCCACATTAGAAGGAATCTGGCTTCAAATCTAAGACTCATTCCATTTTACATATGAAAGATCTTGGTTTGTGGCCACAGCTCTTATGGTATCTGAACAGGAAAAGAAGTTGTTTTGTATGTGCACCTTTAATAATTATGAGGTTGAAAGGAATTAATTATATTCAATATTCAGTATTGATATTAATAAGGTTAGCCTACAAATCATCAGGACCTCTGACACAGGAGATCAGAAGAGGAGGTGGCAGCAGGACTGTCCTTCAGCTGTTGGCACAGAACACCCTCAGTTGATTAAACTTCAGGAAGAGAGTGCATTTCCCTCGTTCCTGCATATGATTAGCACAGAACTAGCCAAACTGAAAAAGAAAGATCAGTGTAAAGTTAGAAAAGTTAGCCCAAATGTATGTTTGAAGGGAACAAGACTAAGAGGACATAATCTTAAATGAAAAGAATTGCTGAAATGAAGAGCTCTACAGCCTCTTAGCTGGTATGCCCTGAGGAAAGGTAAAGTCAGAACACCACATAAGCCTACAATCACTGCAAATTATGAACTAGATCTTTTTCTTTATTTTTTTATTTTCTGAAGAGCTGATTTTCCAACACATAGCTTACACTTTGATTAATTACGTGTCCTACCCCTTGGTTCCTTTCCTAAACTTACAAATGGATTTTGTATAAACTCCCAAGGTAAATGGATTTGAATGTTGTACATCCAATGTATATTTATTTTATAAATTTATTAAATTGTCTTCTTGCATGAGAGTTAATTGTATAACAGTTGGTGAAAACAAAAGCCCAAACCAAGAAAATTGAATGATTTAATTACTTGTCTAAATGCCCTGTTTCTATTTGCTGTAAGAAGGAGCTTATTCACGGTTCAGGTAGTAAATTATATGAGAATAAATTATATAACAAATTCCTGCACTTCAACTATTACCCTCAAAGTTTTGGAGAAGTCAAGAAGAGAAATGAGATGATAAAGAAAGAAGTGACCAAAAAACTACAACACAAATTTAAAATATCTCAGAAAATAACTTTTGCCCCCCAAAGTATGAATGTCACACCAAATGAAAAAGCAGTATTATGTTCTTATGAAATAATCATGGGCAGCTTAAGAAGTTGCTTGCCTTGCCTCCAGACTTTTGACAACTCACAAGTACATATTCCAACAATAAAATAATTGTATATTGTCAGGGTTTTATGCATTGCCTTTGATCTTATCATTTATAGGGCAAGGTCACTTTCCTTGAAAATTCCACACACTAATGTACTCTTGTACAATGACCTACTGGGTCCCAATCAAGGAACACGTATTAAAATCTCTTTACCCTTGCTGAATCAGATTATACCAGATTTTGTTAGAAATCACTCTGATAGTAGCAATTAGAAAATTGGACACATACTTCCCACTGCAAAGTATTTTCCATACAAATAAATAAACAAGCAGAACATCACCTTTTCTGACCATCTGAAAGAAAAAATTAACTTTACCACAAAATTAAAGTGCACGGATTCCTAAATCCATTATCACCACCCACTGAAATGGGAAAAAGAAAGCAACTAATTCAGATGACAATCCCATCTATATATTTGGAAAACAAAGTTAGAAGGAATACTCGGGCCTGTGTTACTATTAATAATTGCTGTCTTTGTAGACGGAACTGGTCTTAGAGATTTAATTATTTGTTGACAAATAAATGAAGAATTTATAGTAAATGCTTCAAGAATTCTTTGGTGGTTATGGGCCAAATATTTGCTATGTATGAGGTATCTATGAACTGTGCTTTTCAAACTTTGCTGTACATACACATTACCTGAGCAAGTTTTACTTATTTATTAACTTATTCATTTAAACCACGCTACTAATGTTGACATAGTTAATGTACATATTCAATGCATACGTCTTGATGAGTTTGGAAATAATTATGCATCCATGAAACCATCAACACCATCAAAGCTATAAATATATCTATCACCTCCCCAAATTTTCTCTCTTCCCCCTTACTATCATTATTGGGATTTTTTTCAAATTTCACTGTTTCAGATTCTGACTGAGTAGGGTTTGGAACTGGATCTGAGATTCTGTGTGTCTAACAGACTCCCAGATGATGGCAATGCTGGTGGTCTTTGGAGTAGCAAGAGATTAATCTTGTCGATAGATTAGTTGTAATTATATTTTCCCAGTGTAAGCTTTGAGAACTCAAATCTATCACACCTGCCCTAGAAGTCCCCTCAGATACTTCATTATGTAGTAGTGCCCTGAATTTTAGCAGCCTGCCTTCTTCTTCCATACAAAGTGTGGCTAACTAGCTGGCCCAGAGTGAGTCAGAACAAACGTGGTTACACTAACATCAGCTCTCCAGACTTGCTCTACAGTTATCCTGCTCAGCCTCTCATTAGAACCCTTTGCTTTAGGTTACTGAAAGAGTCGGCTCCCTGAAATGTTACCAGGTGGACCAATAATAAAGAAATCACTCATAGTCCTGGGGAAGTCATCTCATTGAAAAAATATAAATGTACTAAATTAATTGGGTTATCATCACAAAAAAATAGATAAATATATGAAGTAATGCATATGTTAATTAGCTTTATTCAAGCACTCCACAATGTATACATATTTCAAAACATCATGTTGTAGATTATAAATGTAAATAATCTTTGTCAGTTGAAAATAAATAATCATAAAATTAATTGAATATAACAGGGCTTTCCAGTTAATCATTTAGAAAAACTAAATCAAACAAATAATTTGAACAAAATCAGGTAGCTACTATAAATTATTTATTGTCTTTTACTTTGCTCAACCTGACCCAGATGATTACCACCTTGGGAAATTATATTCTAGTTACTGGTTCTGTGCCAACAGCTGAGTTGAGCCCAGATAGATCTAGCCACATCTGTCCTCAGTGTTCCAGCCAAACTATTTGGCTGAGACCTGACTGACTGGATTCCATAAAGATATTGCTCAGATTGGGATTCATTATTGGAGTGTGAGCTTCCTCGGTAGAATATCTGATAATGCCAGAACAAATATAAGTGTGTGGAATTAATAATTTTACTAATTATATATGAAACAAAAGGAGAGAAATCATTCTGGAAATTTTTCTTCTCTGGCACATTCTACTTATGTATGTATCAAAAATTGTTCAGATTTATATACTCACAGTATTCAGGATGATTTGTATCTTCTTAAACTAAAGCGAAGGCCTCAGAGACAAAATTAATATCAGGTACTGATTATGCAGTTGTGAAATTGCAACTCCTAAAATGATTCAATTTTGCCTTACTGACTTTACGATTTTTATGTTAAAAGATGTATGTGTGCTACATGTCTTAGGAATATTGTCAATAAATAAGACCATCCCTTGGTCATTCTAAATAAACACAAAACAACAAATTTACAAACTGAGTACAGTGTATTTGCTATGAGAAAATAATATTTGTACTTTTACTTTAATAGTCCTTTCTGTTATAATAGCATCATTTTCAACTTTACTGTATTTGTATCCTTTTTGTCCATTAATTGGTTTCTTCAAGCAAATAGCTCTTAAATTTGCTTATTATTGTCACTGCTTTTCTGATTCATTAAATTTGAATTTATATATTGTTATGATTTTCTCCATCTGCTTTCTTTTGTTATTTTTCTAAATTGTTGAGCTAAATGATGATATCTTTGTTTAAAATGTTTTAACAATTTTATTAGTATGGACATGATACATCCCTGTTACAGAAATTTGAGAGTACAAAATAATACTATGACCTGCATCCACCTTTCCTTCATATAATCATTCTTTCTTTTATTTTAGATCATACACTGAAGTGGCTATTTCTTTACTTAGCCTACTATAAAATTTCTAGAAATATATAAATATTAATATATGCAACTCTTAAGTTCTTAAGCAAACAGCATCATATTTTATGTTATTTATTGCAACTATCTTAAATTAAATCTCAGATATATACTCTTAAACGGCTTTCCATTTTTGGAGAGTATCTTAACTGATTGAAATATCCTTCCCATATAGATAAGTGTTTTCTATTTTTCTTTTTTTATGTTGCTTTGAACATACTTCTACACATACTGCTGTGCTCCAGTGTAGGTATATTTGCAGTATAGATTTGTATATGAATTTTTTTGCATCAAAGAATATGAACACTTTAAAATTTGAAACATGTAGTAAAATTACCCTGCACAGTTTTGTACCAATTTCCATTCTTACTAAAATTATTTGAGAGAGCCATTTCCCTTTATCTCTCCACTTTTTACTAATTATCAATCCAACAGCTATAAAATTAAAGCTCATTCTAATTTGAATTTATTTCATTATACATAAAATTTTTTCTTAAAATTACTTGTATCTTTGAAATTATTATTACATCTTGTTACTTGATTACATCTCTGATTCACATGAGTTTGATTTCATAATTCAACCATTTGTGTTATCTCAGCAACTTATAGAATTACCATGAAAAATAAAAATATATGTTGAGAGAAAAAATGATTACAAATAAAATGAGAAATTAAGAATTTACAAACTCTTTTTCATTTGACCTGCTTTATATTTAGCCTCAATGGAAAGAGTCTAAAACTCTTATTTAAGTGAGTTTTTATTATATTTTTAAAAAATCTAGAGTTGAATTGAAGAATTCTTTAAGTCCCTCACTTCAGAAATTATGCTAATAATTCTCTTTCTTTGATCCCTCTCTTTTGACTAAAGTTTGGACATGGGCAAAGCCACACAAAGTTCTGACAAGCCCTCAGGGTTAGTTAGCAAAATCCAAGGAAAAATGTGGAAAGGGCCCATTGAACTATGACCAATTTTCAAAGTAACTTATCTATTAGGGCTGTCTCTTCTATTGGCCTATACCTGAGGTCTTTCATGGAAGCCATGGAGAGATTTATTAGTAATCCATAATACATTTAAAAATATATATAATTCCTGTTATTTGACTAAATTGTACTGTGTATATCTTTGTTATTCTTAGTATTTCTAAAATGTTTCTGCAAATCTTTTCTTTAAGTAGGTCTATCTTCTTTTCCTTGACAATATATTACCATAGTCCATGATATAATTAAAGTCATGAATAGAGTGAATGTTGAACAGCAAATAACACCTTCTTCTATTAATTATTTTCAAATAATCATAGGAAGTAGTTGTCTTTAATGAGTCCTACTTATAGATACATATTTTGCATGTTCCTTTAAAATTTATTAAATTAACTTCCTGCAGTCAAGTGTTTGTTTAAATTTATAAAACACTTAACATGTTGCAGACAATCTTCAATATTACAATAGAGAATAGAATTCACATGTGTTATATGGAAATATTGCTGCAAAGATATCCCAATCAAATTGTGTTAAAATCACTAATATTGCATTTGAATTACTATATCTGTGGGTTATGTATGTGATTTGTCATAGTCTTATACAGAAAGTTTTTCCCCATGGCATATTTGGGTCTGTACTTTTGTGTATGCCTCTGAGAATTCAAGTAGGTGAAATGATTTCACGCTTCAAATTGAGTTTCACAGGTACAACATTGTTCCATTTAAAATTTTCCCACAGTCTATCTGTGCTTTCTAGTTGACTGCTAGATCCCTGGCAGCCAATAAAAAAGACAAAAAGCGTATCAAAAATGATTGCATGATGATTTTTTCCTGATCCTTTTAAAGTATAAGAAAATAAACAAAATCCATGGTTATTATTTTTATTTCTTCTATTTTATTAATAAACATGATTGATATACCTTACTGCTGCTCTTCTTTGAAGAAGCATAATTAATTTTAGAGAGATGGAAGCTTATAAAAATTAAATAATTTTTACATTGGATTGGAATTCCTTTGTAAATAATATCAAGTCAAGTAAGCTTGCTTGAGAAGAGAAATTAAAGTAACACACACACACAAATGGTAATATTCTCTTTTTGTTCCCAATAGCCATTCATATGTGTGCGAATGACAACACTGCAGATACATATATGAAATACACATTCTGCCTCCGAATAGTTACATTCTGTGAAGGCACTAACAAACCATCTCTATCCTGTAGAATTCTTGTTTTCCAGTCAGTCCAGTCTTTGTATTTGTTCCTCCAAAGCTTACTACTTCTATGATTATATCAATACAAAAATGGGAGAAAAAGGAGGAATCAAAAATGATTCCCAAATTTTAAGATAAATACCTGGCAGAATGATTATGTTTCTGTTTAAAACATAGAAAATGAGATAAAAGTTATATGAAAGAAATACGTATTAAGTCTTAGAATATAAGTTTGAACTCACCGTGTTATATCCCTGCATAAGTCAGTGCATAGCACAGAGGGAGAACTGCAGTTTCAGCTGAGAGGTTGGGACTCCTCGCTGTAAGGTAAGAACTGAGACTTAGCACATGACCTACTTAGCTGGAGAAAGTGCAGAAAAATAATAGCTGTAAGTCAAGGGCTCGGCTTGGTATTTATGCATACTTAAGGAATAAGACCTGGGGTCAGTGAAGAAAGAAGACTGTCCAAAGAATAAAGAAGAAAACAGTAACAAAACTAATATTAATTCAGAATGTTAAACTATTTTGTCTTCTAATAATCAAAAATAGTGCAATCAATTCACTACGAATAGAACATATACTTTCAGGCACTTTTAAATTCTAGTAGTCGTGGGGAATGTATGCTTATTTTCACTTGTGATCTGGAAGCAAAATTTATAGAAAAAAGATGGCTTAGTTGTGAAATGGAGGTGAGGCCCAGGGTAAGAAGTAAAGCATCTGGTTTTATTATCTCCAAATCAATTTAGTTCTCTAATTACTTACAAAGTTCTCAATTTAAAGGACTGTACAGAACAAAAAAGCAACATCCTCAGTGACTAGTCTCAAAGATGTTACAAACTCAATGTGATAAGGAGACACAATGGCAGTCTGGTTCTATAATAGGATAAAGAGGTATCTTGAAAGGGCTAAAATTAAGAGTACAGAACTTAATTTGGTATTTAGGATGACAGATTATTGTGACTTATATTAACATTATATGAGGAAGATTTGTTTTAAGAGAAAGGACTAGAACTGAGCATAAAGGATGTGTGACTAAAGAATGCATGGGTGGGGAATGGCCTTTATCAAAAAGTCCCAAAACAATACATGTTGGCATGGATGCAGAGAGACAGGAACACTCATACACTGTTGGTGGGACTGTAAACTAGTGCAACCTCTGTGGAAAGCAATATGGAGATACCTTAAACAGATACAAGTAGACCTACTATTTGATCCAGCAATCCCATTATTGGGCATCTATCCAAAAGAACAAAAGACGTTCTATAAAAAAGACATCTGCACTCGAACGTTTATAGCAGCACAATTCACAATCGCAAAGATGTGGGAACAACCCAAATGCCCATCAATACATGAGTGGATTAATAAAATGTGGCATATGTATACCATGGAGTACTACTCAGCTATAAGAAATAATGGTGATATAGCACCTCTTGTATTTTCCTGGATAGAGCTGGAACCCATTCTACTAAATGAAGTATTCCAAGAATGAAAAAATAAGCTCCACATGTACTCACCATCAAATTAGTTTCACTGATCATCACCTAAGAGCACATTTAGGAATAACATTAATCAGGTATCAGGCAGATGTTGAGGGGGAGGGGATGGGTGTATACATACATAATAAGTGCAATGCACACTGTCTGGAGGATGGACACGCTTGAAGCTCTGACTCGAGGAGGTATAGGGGCAAGGGCAATATACTTATCCTGAAATTTTGTACCCCCATGCTGAAATAAAAAGAAAAAAAAGAATGTATGGGTGTTTTAATTCACACTGTTGCTAAGGAAGCAACACCATTTTAGGGTTATGGGATGACCAGCTACACAATACCCAACATTGACGAAATGAAATCTACAGCAGTATCAGTCACATATACTCACAGCCTGGGGGAGGGGCATTCCATAGAACCACACAAGGATTATATTTGGAAACAATGAATGAGTAGGCAATGTGGGAGGTAGACTGTAATTTCAAAAGGATGGGGTGTGCCCTGGTTGCCATGTCGGATGTAGTTTGCATGTTTGAATAATTTCACAGGTGGGCAGAAAGCTGAAACCCATCACTCAGAAATAAGGAGAAATTGAACCTTTTCCCTTTGATAAGGAGGGTTGTTTGAAGGGAGGACTTTGTTGGAGCAAAATGGGGAGGCAAACTTGTATTAATAGTTAGGCTATTTGAGGTTCTCCTAGCTTCAACATTTGCCAGGCAGCACATAATATTGGGCCTGAGTTTTAGGCCTTACCCCACAAATAGGGAGACCAAGCATGACCACAGTGTAGAGATAGGGACATGCATAGCATGCCAGAAAAAGAGTGAAGCAATGTTATCTCCCCCACCCCAACCTCTGTCTCTCTCTCTCTCTCACACACACACTGCAGACTGGTGTTTCTCTGACAGTTGCAAAGATGAGTCAATCCTCATGGCTTCCCTATATTGGGTCATGCCCTCTCCTGATCGATCCAGGGGTGAGGTGATTTTACTGATGTCTATCAAGCATCCCAGCAAACAATTCTGAGCATTTGCAGAGCCTGTCCTTCTATCTATGCCCATCATCTGGAAAGCCAGTAGGAAGGAGCAACATCAAATCAGGCGAGGACAGCAGAATGTTTAAGGAGTCTCAGTGATCAGGAAAGGACAAGACTTGACTTGCTTTGCCACTTAGTTACAGCAGCACATCAGGCCCTGTCGGTCCATAATCCCACAGAAGTAGAATTATTAACTCTGTTCCACTCTCAGTGATGACGGGAGTAAATGGTTGAGAGGCTGCCACTTAATCTGTCAGTCATCACCACCTGTTATTTACCTAGTGCCAAAGGAACTCGCTAATCCATGTCTTTAAAATGCCTCTAAAGCTGGTTTACAGTGACTGGAGTGCCAAATTTATTCTGTTAGCAAAAGGCCATAAACACCTGAAAAGTGTCTTTGGAAAAGTATTAAAAACTCCCTCGTGTTAGCATTTTCATCGCAAAGTTGCAATTGCAATAAATTCAAGAATATATTTTTTTCTGTTACATGATGATATTATCATCATCTGTAATGTCCATTTGATTGTTACATAATTTTGTTACTACATTTATTGTAAAAAATAGTACCCTGTGTGCAGTGTGTATTTAAATTTTGTGTTTTTGCCAAATAGAACATCTTAATACTTATGCTCTAGAATCCCAACAATAGATCTTAAGATTCTTGTTATTTTAGATTCCCAATATATTTAATAAAATATGTTCTCATACATTGTAAATTATATTTTCAAATCCTCCCAGTCAAGGGACCCATAACAAAGCAATGAAATCACTTTGTAGGAGCCAATTCCCTGACATAACTCTAAATACAAACGATGCTCATGGATAAAGACAGACACTTGGGTTTTTATGCTTGGTGTTAAAGGCTCCCTTTGGTCTCCTAATAAATAAGAAACATAAGTTATTTTTACATATTCATATCATCACTTCCTGGACTCATTATTGGCCTATGTCAGTTCATTCTTCCCACATACTCAACTGAGAAACTGCAATATGGTTTTTTGTTTTCTTAATTTTAGTTCACTGATCACAGAGAATTAAATTTTAATTCACTGATCACAGAGAATTAAATTTTAATTCACTGGTCACAAAGAATAATGAAAAAATTTAATAACTTCAATATATCCACTTGCAAGACACTACTTCTTTAGTTAAGCAGTAAAGATGATTTGTTTAAAAACAAATTTTGTATTTAAAAGAATAGAGTAAAGGTAGGTTTATGTATGGGAGAGTTCTTGTGTTCTACCTCTTGCATGTTGTGTAGTCTTGCATGCTTTTAACCCTTTAGAAACTCAGGTTACCATCTGTTAAATGGATTTAGAAGTTCTACCCTAACAGGATCGTTGCGAGTGCAGCGTAGTGAATGGAGTGGTGGGCTGGCACAGAACCTGGCTGCAACTGGCAGATGCCTAATAAATGATATTGTTTCTTACTTTGATGCTTTCCTCTCACTCTGATCTGCCCGTGGTAGTTGCATGTGTGTGTGCTTAATTTCGAAAAAGTATTTATTTTACATGAATTGTGTACATTCCTTTGCAAAAAGCAAAAAATATGAATAATCAAATTGAAGCAAACAAATATACCAACAACTCCTCCACTCTAAAAAAATCATTGTTAACCCTTTTGGTATAATATTACCAATTCTTTTAAATTTATAGATACATATTCTTAACATTTTATCTTATATATATTTTATTTTTATTAACAATATGTTGTAACAAAGAAATATTTATACATTATATTTGTTAAGCATAAATATATTAACTTCATGATGTATCACAGTGTTACAGCCTTCCAGGTTCATTGCCCACTGCTCAAGGGGAAGCCAATACACTGAGGCACAAGAGGTTACAGCATATAGAAAGCATTTAATATTGCAGGCACCGTGTGAGGAGACAGAAAGAAATTCTCAAATTCTTCTGAGAATTTGGGAGAAAGGGGTTTTAAAGATAATTTGGTGGGCAAAGGGATAGGCCATTGGGTCTGCTAATTGGCTGGGTTCACAGTGGAACCATAGGGGTGTAGAAACTGTCTTCTTGTTCTGCATCAGTTCCTGGGTGAGGGTTGTAAGACCAGTTGAGTCATTTCCTTGGTATGCACCACTGGTCAGGGTGGGTCAGCCCATCCAGTGGAATGCAACTCCTGGAAGATATTTCAAAAACTAGCCTTAGGTTTCACATGGGTGACCTTATCTATGGAGAAGGTTAAGAATCTTTATGACCATCAGCTATGTGACTCCTGAGTAGCAATTACAGGAAAGCAAACTAGGGGACAATGGCTGGTGATTATTATTATTTTGAATTATGCCTGTGTCTTTGCAAAGTTTAGGCCCCTACCACAGTTCTTATCTTGCACCCCTTTATTAATTTGTAAAGGGCAGTTTCAATAGTAACTTTGCTTTGTCGCACATTTAGCATGATTTCAATTTAATTTTAATTAACAATGCTGAAAATATATGCAATTAAATTTTACACTTAATTTTATCTTTTCAGTATAATTTCTGTGAATAGAATTCCTAATTCAAATGGTACGTGTACATTTTTTATATGTACATATACAAGAAAAAAGACAAAAGTTTTCTTAGTCTCTAGTTTAAGTGCTAATATGCAAGTGAAGATAATTTTAAGTAATTGAATATTTCATTGTTGTTATAACTTACAAAGGAGTTTTGAAAATGATTAAACTTTTAGAAATAATATTGATATCTATTTTTCCACCCTTGCACTATTATTGAAGATTTAAGGCCAACCTAGGATTTAGCAAAACCTTTCTTTGTGACTTTTATAACTGCTTCTATAGAGAGTCATTTAATTCAGATTGCTGAACCATTAAAAGTGTTCATATCCTTTTTCCTAGTGTATGGATCTATATTCAGACTATTAGTTAAAATTACACCTTGCCCAAACCTTGAAGATCTCCTGCATATGCTATAGGTAGTTCATTTGTTTTTGATACAATGCATATACAAATTTGGTAATTATCAGATGTGGACATATTTTTGAATGCATGATAAAGTTTGCAGATTTGCTCACATTTTCATCTTTAAAGTATTACAGAACATGCTATATATGTATATTATTCCTTACATATATATAAAGAATATACATGCATATATATTTTGGGGGAAACTGATGAGTTTCACACTGTTTTATACCACACTTAATGGCATAAGCTCTGATGATAGGCATTATCATAAAACTCATTTTGAAACCAATGAATTTAGATAAATATTCAAAATGGAAACAAATTTTCAATACTTACGACTTCAAGAATTTATACTTGGCCAAACAAGGAAATAAATTTGAAGAATAGGCTACATTGTTGTGCATATTTTATCTTTTAAAGATTCTGTTTACACGTACCACATTTCTCCATGCACAGAATATTTACCATCATAGTTTGGAGAAGACAATAAGGGGAATTTGATTTGGGCAGACATGTGCACTAAAGAAGACAGCCTTGTGCAGGTGAGCAGAATGGGAGCTCTGATCTTGCAGTTAAGTGACCTGAGTCTTAAGCTCCTTCTGAGCTTCAGCCTCTTAGCAGGAAATAGCTTTTAAAAAGCTTATCTCATGAATTGAAAAACTGCTTATTTCAAGAATCATTTAATTTCAGGTATAATAGTAAGTACCACATAAGGCTGTTGTGAGAATAAATGAAATCCAGGGCTGGGCAGCCTGTCCAGCCAATTTGTGTAGAATTTTGGATTCTGGGAAATAAGTTTTTCACATTTCATAACACTAGAAGCTAATATGGAGACTGATATTTCTTTGTTTTCTGAGTGGACAAAGTGATTTTTTTTTAACTTACCACTCTGGAGCTGATATTAATTTATGGCACTTGTTACCATCAATATCACCTTAGAATTGAAGGGATATATTAGGTCATTAAATATAAAATGTCCAATTTTGAATCAAAAGTGTAGTTTATTATATCTCAAACAAGAAGCAGTATGATTAATCAAAGTATGTGCCTAAACTATCAACGCAGTTTTGTCATCTTAATGGTGACAAAGCTTAGGCCCCAACCACACAGTTCTTGTCTTGCACCCCTTTATTAATTTGTAAAGGGCAGTTTCAACAGTAAATTTGCTTTGTTGACATGTAACATGCTTTCAATTTAATTTTAATTAAATTAAAATTAACGGTACCATGTTTATGTCAGCAGCAAAGAAGCCTGGAGAGTGAGTGGCCATGAAATCGTAAAAAGTGTTTTCCACAGCTTGTTGTGAATTGAATATTTTTCCTTGCAAGAAGTGGTCCAAAGCCTAGAAGAAGTGGTAGTCAGTTAGTGCAAGGTCTGGTGAATGCAGTGGATGATAGTTTCCAAATTCAGCTTCTGTAGTTTGAGCAGCTTGTTTGTCCAACATGTGGTTGAGCTTTGTCTTATAAGAGGATTGGCCTATCTCTACTGGCCAATGTTGGCTGCTTAATCCCAACATGCTATTATTTCATCCAGTTGGGTGCAGCAGACATCCGCTGTAATCAACTGACCAGGTTTCACGAAGCTGTAGTGGATAATAGCAGTGCTGGACCATCAAACAGACACCATTAGCTTTTTTGGATGAATATTCGGCTTTGGACTGTGTTTTGGCACTTCATCTTTATCCAACCATTGTGCCAGATGCTTGCGATTGTCAAAAAGAATCCATTTTTCATCAAGTATAATAATACAGTGTGGAAATGATTTGCCTTTATGTTATGACAGCAAAGAAAGACAAGCTTTGAGACAATTTCTCTTATGATTGCTCTTTTAATTCATGCAGAACCCATCTATCAGCTTCTTTATCTTGCCGATTTGTTTCAAATGCTCCAATATTGTTGTAATAGTAACGCTAAACCTTGCTGCTAATTCATGTGCAGGTTTAGATGGATTCGCTTCCACTACATTTTTTAGCTCATCATTATCCACCTTTGTCTCAGGTTTCCCACATGCTTATTTTCAAGATTAAAATCACCAGAATAGAACTTCTCAAAACATTGACATGCTCTGCATTCATTAGCCGCATCCTTCCCAAACACTCCATTGATATTTTGAGCTGTCTGTGCTGCATTGGTTCCATGATGGAACTCATATTTGAAAATAACACAAATCTTTTATTTTTCCATGGCTTCACAAATATTGCACTAAAAACAAACTTTAAAGGTATTCACAAGCCAAAACGTGTGTTTGAAATACTGAAGATGTACCTTTTCAATAAAAATAAAACAAGAAGTGTCAAAGTGAAATGTCAGAGATATCAAATGTCAAACTTAGTGCTTAAGGAAATTAGACATTTCCTACTTAATAACCTTAATAATTATCTGAACATGCTGTGTACGTGTTCAGAAGAAATGCATTGATACATGGCTTGGTGTATAGAATATAACCCCACACATAATCTATAAAATGTATTAGCCCTAATTTAAAGTATTGGCAGTGGACATGGTATAGAAGAGGAGATGATAAAACTACGAGCTATGATAGGGTAGAGCAAGAGAAGGACAGAGGGAATTCAGAGAAGAAAACTATCATATAATAAAGTTTATGCTCATTCCTGTACAATGTATATGGCAGGCAATTCTGAAACTTTTAGTAAAGACTTGATTAAAATATTAAAGAGTTTTTATAAATATTTAATATATACTAAATATTTTTTCTTTCTTTTCTTTTCTTTTTTTTTTTTTTTTTTTTAATAGAGACAGGGTCTCTCTATGTTGCTCAGACTGATCTTGAACTCCTGGCCTCAAGCGATCCTCCAGCCTCAGCCTCCCTAAGTGCTAGGATTACAGACATGAGCCACCATGCCTGGCCTATACTAGACATTCTTGAGAAATATTTGCAAAATAAAATAACTATAATGCTGAATAAAATATTAAAAACATTTTTTAAATACATGATTCAGTTGGAGGCAACCAAGAGAAATAATGAAGGGCAGAAACCAAGAAAGCATATGGATTCAGAGAAAGCAGTAGAGCTGACATTCATTTCAGGGAAACAAGGATTTGAATTTAATAGAACTAAAACTTCATCAAGAACAAGGAGACAAACTTTGGAGTTTGTCAGAACAAGGAATTCACCATAAAACACAGATCTATAGCAGTGACTATTTCATTTGTGAAATAAAAATTTGCTTCACAGTCAATAAAAATACTAACTTGTCATGTGGCTCTGATAGAGCACAACAAATAGAAAAATGTCTATCCTGATAAAATGAATTTACTCTCATTCCTGGTAGGGGCGAGAATTTATTTTATATGTATTAAAAACTAACCCATAAACCAAAACAGAATGACAAAAACAGAAACAAAAATCATGGGATGATTCTAATTGGTCTATGTTGGCAGTGTCCCTAGGCAGTTGGCAGATGAAGATGTAAATCATATTTGGAGAAATGGACCCTAAACCCAGTACTGAAATAATTCCAACAAATTAAAGATCATGAGCTCAAAATCTGTACCCTCCACTGATCTTCGACAAGAGTGCCAAGAACACACAATTGTTAAAGGATAGTTTCATCAATAAATGGTACTGGGAAAACACTGTGTCCACATGTTAAAAACTGAAATTAGATCCCTACCTAAAACATATACAGAAATCAATTCAAAATGAATTAAGACTTAAATGTAGGACCCGAAACTATAAAACTCCTAGAAGACAACATAGAAGAAAATCTTCTTGACATTGTTTTTGGAAATGATTTCTTGGATATGACACTACAAGCACAGGCAACAAAAGAAAAAAATACAGCATACAATGAAACTATAAAATAATTAAAATCATCTGCACAGCAAAGGAAACAATCAATAGTCTAAAAAGACAGCCTACAAAATGGGAGACAATATTTATAAATCATATGCCTGATAAGGGGCTAATCTTTAAAATATATAAAGAACTCCTACAACTTTATAGTGGAGAAAAAAAAAAATCCTGAATAATCCAATTTAAAAATGGGCAAAGGATTTGAACAGACATTTCTCCAAAGAGTACAGACAAATGGCCAGTAGGTATATAAAAAGATGGTCAATATCATAAATTATGAGAAAAATACAAATAAAAACTGCAATGAGTGATCACTTCACATCTGTTAGGATGGCTATCATTAAAAAAAAAAACAAAACAAAACAAATCAAAACAAAAAACAATTGTAGGCAAGGTTGTGAAGAAATTGGAATCCCTGTACATTTTTGTTGGGAATGTAAAATGGTACAGAAGCTATGGAAAACAGTAGAGGTAGATTCCTCAAAAACTTAAAAATAGAGCTATCATATGATCTAGAAATCCCACTTCTGGGTCTATAACCAAAAGAATTGAAGTTAAGATCTCAAAGAGATATCTGGACTCCCATGTTTATTGCAGCATTAGTCACAATAGTCAAGATAGGTAAATAACACTAGTGTCTATCAATAGATAAATAGATAAACAAATTGTGGTATATACATATAATGAACTATTATTCAGTCTCAAAAAGATGGAAATCCTGCCATTTGTAACAATATAGATGAACGTGGAATACATTATGCTAAGTGAAATAAACCAGTCCTGGAAGGACAAATACCACATGATTCTACTTATATGAGGTATCGAAAACAGTCAAACTCAGAAGCAGAATAGCATGATGGTTTCCAGGGGCTAGAGGTGGGGAAAATGGGGAGTTGTTATTAAAGGGTATAAAGTTTAAGCTATGCTAGAGGAATAATTTCAGCACGTATTGTGCATTTTAAAGTGTGTTGAGGGTAACCTTCATGTTGTTTCCTTACCACAAAAACAAACAAAAAAAGGACCTAAGGAACCTTTAGGAGGCATTGAATATGTCCATTACTCTGATTGTGGGATGGTATCACACGTGTTTGCATATGTCAAAATTTATCAAATGTACATGTTTAATATGTATGATATATCAATTGTAACTCAATGAAGCTGTTCAAAATTAGTAAACACGTGAAGAAACACAGCTTGATGACATAATATTAGAAAAAACAAATATCACATTTATATGTAGGAAGCTTCAGATACTGAAATAACCAGATCATAAAATAAGGTCTTTAACTACGTTAAAGGATATAAAAGAATATTTGGAGTACCCCATCAATGAACAAGTGTCAAAAGGAACCAAAATGATTTGAGAAAGAACCAAGTAGAGTTTATATGATGTAATAATTAATTTAAATTTACATAGAACTTAAATATGTAATAATTAAATTTGACATTTAATGAACTAGGGAGTGTAGAGAATAAACAATTGAGTATAACATTCATGACTTAGTTGACAAATCTGAAGAAATCACACAGATAGAGACACAGAGAAAGAGAGATGTGACCTACTTGGAAAGGCTGATAGATCTGAGGGACATGAGGAGGCATTCTAATACATGATTAATTAGGTTTTCAGATGGAAAATAAAAGGAACATAAAAGAGGTAATATTCAGAATGATAATGCATGAAAAATATTTAGAATTGCTGAAAGACACCCAGCTTTAGATTCAGTAAGTCTGATAAATCCCAAATGAGATAATAAAAAGAAATTAAAACTAGACTATTTGAGGCAAAATTGCCAACACTAACTGTGGAGAGAAAACATTAAATGCTACCAGATAAAAAAGACAAATAACCCACAAAATGACAATTATGCTGATAGCAGATTTTCTAAATAATATAAAAAGCCAGAATAAACAGCACCATTATCTTGAATAGAGGCTTCAGTACAGAAATGTATTCCTAGCAAAACTGTATTTCGAAAATTATCATTAAACAACCATATTTTTAGACATATAAAAACTGAGGGAAATTACTAACAGCAGATCTTTGCTAAAAGGACATTCTAATCTGTATTTTAATCTATACTCTAAAAAATAATCTGATAAGGAAGTTCTGAGATACAAGAAGGAAATGTGAGCCAATAAACTTTTAAGCCTGTGAGTCTATCCAAGCAAACACTGATTGTGTAAGACATTAAAAAAAAATGCAAGATAGACATAAAATAAAAAACATGAAAATCACTAGACAGAATTCAAATATAGATAAAAGAAAACAGTGAAAAATCAGTTAATCTTCGATAGGGCTTTATATATTTATTGTAAATACATTGATCAAAGTTAGACATTGTTATATGTCTAAATTTAAGCACTAAATTAATATGTTCATTTAAATTCTTACAATTGCAACTAAAGTGATAGACATAGAGTATATCTATAAAAGCAGAATGAGAAAAATATACTCAAAAGAATCTCTACCTCCCAATAAGAAAAGCAAACAAAAAGCTGGAAAATTGATAAAAATATCAAGAAAATGTGATTTTGAATGCAAATAGTAATGATGTTTTGTGTTCTTCAGCCTTTTCTTTCTCTTGATGCACTAATTACGCTCTTCAGTATAACACTGAATAAAATTGCTCATAGACCGTATCTTTTTATTTTCTTGGTTTTCATGAAAATCCTTTTAATATATCACAAAAGCAAAGAGAAAGCTTTTGTAGATAACATTTACTAGATTAGAGAAATTTTCTTCTATGGATAGTTTTAAAAACAAATGTGTAAAAAAGTTTTTTCACATGATGCTTGATTTATTTTCTTTAATTATTTAATGTGGCTGGTTACATGATACCATATATAGTGAAAATATATGAACTGGCTGCACATATTAAAATAAATAAATCTCAATAAGTTAATTTTTTATAAAAGCAATTTGCATATCTATAATATGATCTCATTTATAAATGGTGTAAAATATACAAAACTAAGCAATATATTATTTAGGATTAAATTTATATCTAGCAAAATGTAATTAAAAGCAAAGCAAGGAAATGATAAACATGAAACTAAATAATGGTTATCTTAGGTATTAATAACACAGAGCTAGCTTTAATAATATTTGTAATATTCTTTTATGCTAGAGTTTGTTATATTACTTTTATAATATATCCATATGTACATAAACATCTATTGAGATATATGCATATACATAAACATATATATTTTAGTAAGAATGAAATGGTTCATTAGTAAAACATGTTTGCAAAATCCAGCCTCTAAACTACTCTGTGAATAACAACAATAATAATTTAAAAATGAGATTCTTTTGCTCTACAAGTGTTAATATAATAATTTAGAATGCATGGCAATAACTAAATTTTATTCAGAGTGTAATATGCACCACACCCTGTACTAAGCAATGTATTTATATTATTGTCTCATTGGTACTTTTAATAATTCCATAATATATACACTATCTTATTCCCCTTTACAGGCAAGAAAACTCACAATTAAAGGGATTCACTGATTTACACAGATGTTGTAACTGCATCAGACAAATCTGGTTCAACTTTCATATAACAAAGTTGTGAGTTGTTTTGTGGTTGCCAAGGATCCCCAAGTTGAAGGTCATGTAATCTGATGACCCAAGCATGCAACCACAGGTGGAACCTGTGTACTTAGACCACGGGGAAGGGACTGAATTAAGCAGCAGATATTGCCTGACAGGATCCAGGGTCAAATCAGATGGAGCCACAGCATTACCCCACGGCCTGGTCCAGTCAGAGCGCACCTGCAGGCATCACCCCATTGCAAGACCCAATCAGAGCACACCTCATTACCTTATGCTTATAAAACAACCCAACCCTGTAGTTTCATTACAAAATATTCATTCTCTATGATAAAGAACTCATGCCTTATTCCTAACTCCTAAGCTCCTTTACATATGTGAGTAAAGAGTGTAAAAATTTCTTAGGTGAAGAAAAACTTGAGAACAAGCAAGGGACAGAAAAACACCAAGTTTGAGTGATTCCTCCTATTTCCTTGGCAGTTGACATGCAATAAAGTGTTTCTTTCCTCAAAGGCCATGCGCTGGTATTGGCTTC
The DNA here is from genome assembly GCF_041146395.1 of Eulemur rufifrons. Lineage (NCBI taxonomy): Eukaryota > Metazoa > Chordata > Mammalia > Primates > Lemuridae > Eulemur > Eulemur rufifrons. The sequence goes on along the minus strand of NC_090999.1, from coordinate 86,569,296 downwards.
TTTGTTCATGGGGCAGCAAGCCCATTGATTGCTCCATAGCAACGTCTCAGGCCTAGACTTTGTACCCATGTGGTCAGCCAATTATCTAGAAGGATCCACTCATGCACACATGCACACACACCACACGCTCACACACAGATTTTCCTTCTTTCCTTCTCATACACGTGCACACACATGGTGCATATGTCTAGAGGCCACAAATTTGTGTTCTTTTAATTAAGTATTAAATTACACAGTGTTAAGCTACTTAACCAAAATGAAATGTGTTTTAACAATATTTTTTTCTGGGACTACAGCCAGAATATAATGTAAAAGTTGTGTTAATGTTAGGTAGAGTGAGGAATTCTGGGTTTCCTAGGGACAAAAGTGGGCCCTCACCCTAGTGCAGTTCCACCTTAATCCTGACCAGAGTGAATGGCATACCTGGGGTAGGAGGGAACACCCTACGAATCAGCCAATCTGAACTTAGCATGCCAATTGCAAAAGAATGCAGGGGACTCTCTAGCCCAAGTGCCAAGCCACATAGGTATGATAGAATCTGAAAAGGAATCTAGAACAATCCTCATGTGCAGTAAGATTCAGGTCATGCAATTCCCAGCTGTCTAATCAAAGGGGTTCCATGGTGTCCTCTGAACCACGAGGGAGGTCCAAATCCTGGCACTATGAAAAAAGATGCAAGCCCTTCTTGTTGCTCTCTCTTTGCTACAACAGTGGGTCCAGATATCATCTGTGGCATATGTATCACACTCTGTAAACCTCTGTCTTGCTCTTAATCTATAATCCTGTCTTTCTCTTCTCAATAAATCTCATTTTCGTGCTTGCCTTACTTTGGTGCATCTGGTCATTCTTCCACCCTGAGCATGCCAAGAACTGACATTTCAGACTGACACCTGACATTAATAGAGCCTGACTTAACTACTTAACCAGAGACAGCACAAACATTTGCAGATATAGAAACAGTTTTTTCCTAACAACTATTCTGAAAGCAGGTAACTTCAGGAAAATGAAGAACAAAAAGTTCACACAAGGAACATGCCATCTTGCATTTGAGAACCACAATTATACAAATCATTTTTTTCCTCAAAAAATCTTACCCCAGCAGCACGTGCAATATGACATTTAAACTCATTATTGATTGTCTTTACTTTCCAAGTAAATAAAATTTTCTCTGAAATAATCAGAGTGCAAGCTCTCATACATATTAATATAATGTCTTTGTAAACTTCCTAGTCATTAAATATTTGCTCTAAGTGACACTTGAATCTATATTACACAGAAAATTTAGTCTCAAGAAAATATCATGAACAATTCCTTCAATATAACATTTGAAAGTTTTCTTCTGCATAGTAGTTTCATTACAAAAAAAATTCATTCTGTCTGATACAGAATTCATGCCTTATTCCTAACTCCAAAGCTCCTTTACATATGTGGGTAAAGAGTGGAAAAATTGTTTAGGTGAAGAAAAACTTGAGATCAAACAAGGGGCAGAAAAGGTATAAAGTTCTTAGTCTACGAATTGACCACTTTAAAGCATGGTTAGTGCCTTGTGTGGGTTTCCTCTTAGGAAGGGAATAATCTATTTCACTTATGTAAATCAGACTTACAATAAATACAGTTAAAAGCAAATGATGATTTGTAACCAAATAAATCTACTAATTTATTTCCCCTAAGAGAAAACAAATGGCTTCTAAGAGAAAATTTCTTAGAATTTTTCCCTAATGGACTTTACAGAGAACAACCCTTTTAAATCTTGGATTTCCATTTCTTTCTTATCTTTCAGACATCATTTAAATGACATCTCCTAGAAGAGGGCTTCTAACCTTCCAGTATAAAGGAGTTGTTTAGTCACTGTCACATTACTATGTGTGTGTTTTTCAAATCCTATATATAATTTACTTCTAACTGATTTTTAAAATTTGTCTGGTTCTTGTGTTCTTCAGTCTTCTAAACTGTAGGCTCCAGGAGAGAAGGGGCTCCTTCTGTCTTATCTACCACTATTTTCTTAATGTTGAATTAAAAGTATATGCTGAACAAACATAAAATATCAGTTCTCACTAATTGTGAGAGTGAATAAAAATATGTTGCTTTTTTCTGTGTATGTTTTACCTTAGAATGGGGTACATGTTAACTTAGAATATAATTTTATCACCGACTTTATCTTTTGTCTTAGAAATACAAACTCTGGCTTTGGTGGTTGGACTAAAATTCATTTGCCATAAATCATTAATGATAGGGCCATTATTAAGATTTCATATTTACTGAAAAAGCCCTTTTACCAGGAAAGACAAATACCTCTGTCCATTAAGTTCAACTACTTGGCATCTTTTCATGCTTTTCTCTTGTTTCCAGAGGCTCAATACACATTTAAATATGTTCCAATCTTCTGATTAGCACCACTTAGAAGAGAAAGGAAAAAACTGAAGACAAGTCACACTGGAAGTTATTTAACATCTGAATATTCAAATACATAGAACTATAATTTTAGTTAGAAAAGATCTTAAATACCAGAATTAGATAGCTTTGAAGTTTAAAAAAAAACAATAGGCAATAATAAGGATACTCATAACAGTTATAACTTGTGTAATATTTACTTTGTAACTCTTTGAAGTCTTTATATACATATGCTCACTTTAATATTAATAACTACCCTATGAAGTTGGTACTATTAGAAGTTGGATTTTGGTGATAAAGATGAGGCACAGAGAAGAGCTGAAATTCACCCAGTGTTATACATTAATGGTTGTGTGAGACAATCTGAATCCAGGATCTCTGGTCCAAACCTCTCCATGGGTTTTAGGAGAATAGAAGAGATATAAGGAAACATCTTTATCCAATTACACATATGAATATTATACCAACATTATGAGATACTGCCTAGGTTACCTAGCATTAGTCATTCCTTTGGCCTAAAATTTTAATGTCTCTGTCCAAATAAAAATATATACATAATCACCATGAACAAATTATTATAGATCGATTTATAAAGGAAGTATTAAAACCATCCTGTATTAATGTAACAGTAACATTTTATTAAAGAGTAAGAAGAGTGGGAATTTATTAATATATGAAACAACACTGAGCAGAATAGTAAATTTAGCAGTACCCTTGAGATATTGTATAATATTAACACTAAATTTCTTGTACTTCAGGTGGAAGATTAGAAAAGAAAAATAAAGGACAAAAAATAAATTTTGCTACTTTGTATCATCCATGTAGACATAGGTAACCATATTTAACTGGCAATCCACATCTCCTTCTCCAACTTTGAATACCATATTTGGGAGGCAGGAATTGAAAGCTGAATTAAAATACAATGAGGAACCATATATTCAGACTTATAATAGTGTCAGAACCCTGAAAAGTAATCTGATAAAGCATACGAATAAATAATTCATATATTTAAATTCATTCTTTATATATATGTATTATATGAAATATTCAACTTTCTAGTAATCTAAGCAGTGCAAATTAAAACAGTGAGTTGCAATTTAACATATACTTATAAAAAAGTCAAAATAATTATAAAGGCTTGGCGTTTCATATGTTGAATTGAATAAGCATGCTTTTTTCCTACTCCTACTAAAACTTCTCTAAAGCTATTGAAAAAAATGAAAGAGGTATGAAAACACAAAAGTCAAGACAATTTAATAGGGATTGCATTGAATCTGTAGATAACTTTGAGCAGTATAGACATTTTAGGGCGATATGGCATCTCTTTGGTTCTCCCAGAGAGAGTTGGAATCCATTCTATTAAGTGAAGTATCCCAAGTGGAAAAATAAGCACCACATGTACTCACCAGCAAACTGGTTTCCCTGATCATCACCTAAGTGCACATTTGGGAATAACACCAATTGGGTATCGGACAGAGGTGAGGGCTGGGGGGAGGGGATGGGTGTATACCTACTTGATGAGTGTGATGCGCACTGTCTGGGGAATGGACAGGCTTGAAGCTCAGACTCAGGGGGACGGGGACGGGGGCGGGGGCATGGGCAATATATATAACCTGAACTTTTGTACCCCCATAATGAGCTGAAATAAAAAAAAAAAAATCAAGACAAAAGAGAGAGACCACTAGGGAAAAAGAAATTTCAACAAATATTTTGGCAAAATAAAAAGCTCTTGGGGGAATGTCACTGATTTAGCTTGCTATAGGAATTAGCAATTTAACATTTTGCAGAGGAGTTTGATATAGCGAAGAGGGCCTGGATAGGTTTAAGAACTGTGGCACTAAGTGCTGTGAAGTGTGGCAGTTATAAAGGAGATGGGAAGTAGGGTGATGGTCACATCTCTGCATGGAATAGATGAGTCTTCTTCTCATGGCGAGAATTCCAGAAGATAGCTACCGACTGCTAGAGTAAAATTCGTCGGGTATCAACTTGTTCTAGATCGTCACAAGGTAAATTGATTTAATCTTCAAAACAAATAAATCAATTAGATACAAACTGTATCCCTAGATGGGGAAACCCTAGATTAACAAACTTGCCCGAGATCCCCAGATAATGAACGACACAAGAGGGATTTGAGCCAGGTAGTCACATCGATGCTTGTGAACCACAAGACTGTATTTGCTACCTGTCTCTCGTCCTTGGCCAGCTGAAAATCAGACATTTATTTTCTACAGAAATTAAAAAGATGATACCTCAAGCACAATAGAAGGCAGCAGTGTGCAAGTAACTAAAAAAAATAATATTTAAATTGCTAAAATTACTACAGATGTAATAGTCCACCATTCCTGGTGAGAGGATGGAGAGACTTAGACAAAGAAGAAGAAAATGACCTAATGAGAGGTGAATCACTTAGGAAACATTTGGAAGGCACAATGCACAGAACTACTGATGGATTAGATACAGAGTTTGAAGAAAATAAAGACAAAAGGATAATTTCTAGTTATTTAATGCTAGAAGGTGGAACATGGCAGTATTTGCCAAACAGGAAATATTTTAGGAAAAGTTGGTTTAGTAGGGAAATTTAGCATTTTCTTTTTCACAGATAGGGACTGAAATACTTACTAAGCATTCAAATGGTCTAATAAGTAGGGCATTTTAGTTTTATGAACTGAAAAAGAGTGTATGTGTGTGTGTGTGTGTGTGTGTGTGTATATACGTGTGTGTGTGTATGTGCATGTGAAGATTAGAGAATTTAAAATAAAATTTATTAAAAGTAAAAATTTATTTCTGAAAAGATTCAAAGATATTGCAATAGTAATAATAATTTTTAAAGGATACTCTAAAAATGACTAGAAAGTGAGAAAGAGTTCTTGGTTATTAAAACTATGAAATTGCCCAGAAAAGTAGGGTCAAAAATATTATCTCTGGGAATTCTTAAAGGCAATTTCTCTAAATTCTTTCTACCATTTATTTTGATTATATGTGTATTTTACCCACACATTTAATTACCAAAAACTGGTTTTTATTTTCTATTTGTTTATTTGTAATAACCCATTGAAGTGAAGTTTCAACAGGTATCTGTTGAGAATTCTGGGGGGAAAAGAACAAAGGAAAAATATAGAGGAGGAAACTGAAAACAAAAAATTCTCAGGACTACTCCAGATTGGATGGACCTAGTGAATGCTTATTACTGTGAGTAAAATAATCTATAAGCATTCTCATACTAGTAAAATTTTAGAAAATAATAACTGCAAAAGATACATCTTTTATAAAAAGAAAAACAAAACAAGAAATAGGTTGATAAAAACACATTGTATTTGTCAGTACAATACTGAAATGCTACAAGACTTCAAAATGGTGTACAGACTTCAAAAATTCTGACCCTGTTTTCATTCCAGATCAATCTTTGAGGGGAAAAAATTGGCAATGTATCTTTATTATACTTTTAAGGATGATACCTGAAATATGCTCATCAACATAAGGGTGTGGACCAAGAATGAGGAAGACCTGGGATCCAGGAAACCTGGTATTCAATCCTAGAGAGGGAAAGTGAGGTACATCCACCACATACTGGAACAGAAGGAGATGACTCTGTGACAGTGGCCTCAGATGTGATGGATTCCAGCTTAGAAGAAAAGGGTATGCTGAGGAATAAGATATAGGTTAATGGCAGATTTGATAGAGCATTGGGGGGACATGAGGAAAGGCAAATGATGTTCTTAGTCATAAGTGCCCTACACAATGACAATGGTTTTAAGTCAAAGACATAATTGTGTAGAGAGAGGAGGGAGATATGGGGTGGCATGAGATAGCAAGAGCTTATCTCAGAGCAGGAGGATGAAGTATACTGTCTAAAGGCAATCAAAAGAGTAGAGCATAAGCACATTAACTGAATTATTTTCTTAAATTTGGAAAGAAATAATTAACAATCTCTGTAGATGCTTCCATTTGGGGGGGATATGGGTAGGGCTGGGAATTTTTTCTTATTTTAATAAGGCTTTTAAGCCTTCTCACATGATTTGGTTTTATAACTATATACATGATTTTAAAATAAAGATAAATTAATATATTAAATGCTGGGCTGATTGCTGTGAAACTAGTAATGATAGATTTATGTAAACAGATATACACCTTGTAAATAAGGCCCTAAATATACATAGACCTTTTGGAAGGATCTGTAGCATTATTTCTGTGAAAAGACAAATAATACTTGAGTTAATCCACTTCGGGGGTGATTTTATTCTAGGAGCATAATCATAACTATGAATATTTTTGGCATTAGAAAGGTTGTAGTCAGATCATTTATAATAATGAAAAGCTGGAAATAATCTAAATATTCTAAAATTTTAAGGCAGTTATTTTATGCACCTTTCTATATGAAAATTTTCTAAAAACATGGTTTAAGATTTCAAACATAATGTTTATTTAAATTAATAGAATTTAGATAATAAAATGCTGACATTATCTAAATGGCATTAAAGAACAAGCTTTTTTCAGAATGTTTTCAAATAAGTACTAAAATGGTTCACTGATTCAGTATTGTTTAATATGCTTTTATTAAAGACAAATACTTCGAAATATGCACTTCCTAGGAGTTTGCTAAAATAAACATAATAAGTCTTTGTAACTGTTACATTGGTTGAATCTCAAAGCTCAAGGTTTTGACTTTTATTAAACATAACAGCTGTTAATCTTTCTAGTGTCTAAAATGTGGTATAATAAATTTTGCCTTTGTTTATACAGTATATAAAATCTTCAGCAGATTGGACTATAATCATTCCAAACATGTCCTCTGTTTGTACTCTAACACCAGAGCATTGAGAATTATAAAACTCTTATGAACTATGAATAGCAGAAAATCAGAAGCAATATCTTTATCAAGAAGCCAGTTTCAAGGTGAATGATTTAGAATCTTCATGATGTTAGAGCAATGGCAATGCCCACATATATATTGAGCTTCTGCCTTAATGGAAGAGGACAACACAGGCAAAATTATACTTTTGAATTACAGTTAAAAAGATGCACAGACACCTGATTATTGAAACTTCCTATAAGTTAGAAAAAAGTGATGATAAAAATTCAATCATGTTTTATTGTTAGCTAGAATCAGAGAGCAGTAAGGAAAATAAAATTATAGAAATACTATAAGAAAAATACACTCAAATCTGAATAGATTAAGACATTTTGGGAATAAAAATGTTTCCATAAGGGTAATAACCAAATCCAAAAGATATATTTTTTTAAAAAGCAATAGCAACAACACAAAAACCCATATGATTTTGATTATATACCGCAATGAATTTTTCCAAAGTCACAAATGACTCTAGTTTGCTCCTATAACACATTACCTACCTATTTCAGTGTTCAACTTCAGTAAGCTGCTCATTATAAATTTGTGAGAACAATAAATAATTTAACCTCTCTAAGGATAATGTGAAATGAGAACAATATGCCACACAAAATATTATCATAGTAAGGAAATTTATGAGACACATTTGGAAGAAAATCTGACACCTAGCAAACTCTTAGTAAATACTATTTCTATTTCCTTAACTAATTATAACTATTGTTTGCAAATAAAGTTGCTCCAACATTTCTAATTTCTTCATGATTTCTCAGAAATCCAAATCTCTTTTTTTTTCATTTTTCATTTTTTTATTTCAGAATATTACAGGGGTACAAATGTTTTGGTTACATGGATTGTTTTTGTACTGCTTGAGACAAAGTTATAATTGTGCCCATCACCCAGGTAGTGTTCATTGTATCCATTAGGTGTGAATTTACCCATCCCCTACCCCACTACCTGCTTGATTTCTGTCGTTTTATTTCTACATGTGCACATAATTGTTGATTGATTAGTTCCAGTTTAATAATGAGTATATGTGGTGTTTGCTTTTTCATTCTTACAATACATCACTTAGGAGAATGGTCTCCAGTTGCATCCAGGTTGTTACAAAAGGTATTAATTCATTTTTTATGGCTGAGTAGTACTCCATGGTATACATATACCACATTTTATTAATCCACTCATGAATTGGTAGGCACTTGGGTTGATTCCACATCTTTGTGATTGTAAATTGTGCTGCAATAAACATTCTAGTGCAAGTGTCTTTTTGATAAAATGCCTTTTTTTTCCCTTGGGTAAATATCCAATGGTGGGATTGCTGGATCAAATGGTAGGTCAGCTTTTAGTTCTTTGAGCAATCCTCATACTATTTTTGATAGAGGTTGTACTAGTTTGCAGTCCCACAAACAGTGGGTAAGTGTTCCTTTTTCTTTGCATCCATACCAGCATCTCTTAGTTTGGAACTTTTTAATACAAGCCATTCTCACTGGGGTAAGGTGATACCTCATTGTGATTTTAATTTGCATTTCCTGACATTGAGCTTTTTTTTCTTATGTTTATTGGCCATTTGTCTATCTTCTTTTGAAAAGCTTCTATTCGTGTCTTTTGCCCACTTTATAATGGGGTTGTTTGATTATTTCTTGTTGATTTGTTTGAGTTTTTTTTTTTTTTAACATTCTGGTTATTAGCTCTTTATTGAATGTATAGCATGCAAAAATCTCTCTTTTTTCAAATAACACAAACCTATATTGAAATGAATTAGGCTCTGAAAACTTTAGAATTATCCTAAGTATATAACTGAATTTAAAATATTATTTTGTAGAAATTGTAACCATATTTGAAATCCATATAGAACTCCTCTCTGAGATTAAAGGAAAAAAGTGCATGGTATAGATATATATATATATACACACACACAATTGTTATGTATATATACACATTTATGCAGATAGTTGAAATGATAAAGATGACATATAAATATTACTTTTTAAAATAATTGATAATCTATAGAAAAGCAACTTTATTGGAACATCTTAGACAATTTGCTGTGCGGTCTCTTAATTTCTCACAGATAATAGTCTCAATATTAGGAACACAGCTAGTAACATGTTTCTCAAGTTCTTAATGTTAGCGTAGAAATTTTAATAAGAGAGCCCCTCTATTTAATAAAATTCACCTACTTCCTTCCTTGGTGTTTGTTTTTTGTTGTTCCTTTGGCTTTTTAAAAAAATACTTCCACCCTTCAGCTTCAGAAAATACTACAGACTTTCTGACTTTTTTAAAGTATTACAGAGTTTTAGTTCTTGATGATATCCTAAACAGACCATCCTGTGTTGTTTACGCATTTTCATGTATTCCAATATAAAAATAAATCTCACCTTTATTCATGGTTTTTAGGGAAATAATGAGTCCTTCAAAAAGTCAACTTAGCCTGGGCAAAGTGGCTCATGTCTGTAATCTCAGTACTTTGGAAGGCTGAGGTGGGAGGATCGCTTGAGGCCAGGAGTTCAAGACTAGCCTGGGCAATATAGTAAGACCCTATCACTACAAAAACATAAAAATAAATAAGTAAAAAATAAAAAATAAAAGTCAGGTTAAAGGTCCAATCTTCTAGATTGATTCCCTATGCTCCTTGGAACTTCAAGGTCTGAATAAAGAAGCTGGTAATGCAAGTGTTTTAATTGAAAGACCATTAGATAGAAAATTGGGGAATCTGCCATCTACTTCCAAATGGAATACTGACTAGCTGTGTGGCCCTGGAGAAGCATGAATTATTTCTGAGCCAAAATTTTATAATTTATAAAATAACAGAATTCCACCATACTGTTAATAAAACTTCCAGTTCCAACAATGTTCAAGTATGTCTTATAGTAGAATCTCTTAAACTTTACTAGTGTGAACATAAATTGTGAAAACTACTTTGGAAATCATTTAACATTACCTCATAAAGTTGAAGATGCATATATACTATGACTTAGCAATTCAAAGGCTAGGGAAACTCTTCTAAATGTGAATCAAGAGATTTGTATAATGCTTGTTGCAGCAATATGTTTTATCCCAAAGCTAGAAATAACTCAATTTTTCATAAGGAGAATAATGTGCAACCCAACATTGATGTATCTTAAAAGCATAATATTTAAAGAAAAAAAGTCACATACAGCCTAATCATATTTCTATAAAAGCAGAAATAGGAACAACTATTATTTAGTGTGCATATATATTCGATAAACTATAACTAATGTCAAAGAATAATTAACACAAAATTTTTTAAAATGTGTTTAACTCTGAGGTGGAGGGAAAGGGATGTGATTGGTAAAGAGTACCCAAGAGATCTCTAACTTTTAATTCTTAAACTAGATATCAAATATAGAGGACAATATTCTATTACCTTTTAAATTATACCTAAGTGTTGCAAAAACTCTTTTGTATGCAATTATGTATGTATAAATTTTAACTCTTAAAAACGAATGCCTTTATAATGGCTAAATTATTGCTATAATTTATTTACAGCACAGAAGTCTTCTGGAAACACATGAATGATTGATATTTGCAGAACTATAATCATTCCAATAAATGATGAGAGTAGCATCATTTTTGATTTTCACTGTGGAGAAAGATCCACAAACCCTTCCCATGGCTTTATTTTTGCTTTTGGCCTTGAAGGTGATTAGCATGACACTAAATCTCCTCACCACTGGTTTAAAGTACTTCTAAATCCACATTCATAATAATTAATCATCCTTGCTTGTTTTACTAAGGTGCTTATTTGCCAATGACAGCAATGGCAGCTGGGATAATTGAAATTTTTACTTGAACAGTAGAACTGAGAGGGTCCCTTCTGGTCTCGTGTGCTGCAGAACAACCCTCTCTGCTTGCTCCTATTTCCAAAGGTCACTAAGGCTCTTTTTTAAAATTTCTCAATTTCTATCCTTTGTTACTGAAAATTTTTGGTTCTAATCCTGAAACAACTTTTATCATTTGGAAGATAATTTTCAAAGTCAACTTAGGGATGGAGAGAGCCTGGAAATGCAAGCAAAAGCCTGCAGTAAGAGTAGCATTATGAACACTGTTTGTTCCATCTGCATTCTCCTGCGGTGTCACAGGCATTTAGCAACACCTATTCAGAACTTCCTGAGTACAGATCACCGTATGAAGCATGCAACAGAAACATGAGAACCAACAATTAATTATGAGTTCAAGAAAAAGCTCTGCAAATAAGAAACCTTGTCTCCCAGACACCATGTCAGACTCATACTTTGTAAGAATGATGGTCCTTAAAGAATGAACAAATCTTGCTCTCACACATAGGTAGGAAGCTACCATCAACAATATAGACATACAGAAAATGATTAGGGATACGTAGAAAGCATGAGGTCGCTCATATTTTCTGACCATAATAAAAAACTTAATGAACTATTACTTTTTTATACAAATAAGTATTCCACATTTCAGAAAGGAAAAGTTGTGGAGCTTTCTATGATCAGGGTGAATATAAATATTGCAAAGAATTCAGACCAGTATGATTTGGAAGGGTTTAACTGAACAGTGTCAGAGGCTGCAGAAAGAGATGTGGGTGGGGAGATGAGTCAAAATCTGGCAACAGAAGTCAGAGAGAGGCCATGGAATGGGTTACTTTGAGGAAAAAGTAGAAGAGTGGAGAAATCTACAGATTTATAGGTCTTTTATTCCTACTTACTCAAATTTGTAAAGATTCATTTCATTTAGAAAATTACCCTCTTTGAGAAGGATGAGTAAAATATAAGATGTGAAATATTAATAATTCTGCCTTTTCTGCCACTTGTTAAGGTTTATGGTGTTAAAGATGAGATTAAGAAGATGATTTTTCTTAGGCCAATGCTGTATGAAGAACATTCATTAATGAAGGGTGTCTCAAAGAAAAGGAAGCAGGTCTGGGCTTTGTAGAGGCAAGTAAATAAAGGAGTTATCTGGCAGTCTCATGGGAGCCATGAGGAAGAGTGGAAATGTCTTTACCTGCGAATTTGCAAGGGTGGAGTGCTCTTTTCCATTAACCCCACCCCAGAACAACGTAGGGTGGGGAGATGCTCTATCATTGCTGCTTTCTGTACTACAGGGGTCAGAAAAAGGTAAACAATGCCCATGAAGATCACAAAACAATGAATGCTGAAAATGACTGAATCTGAGGAAATGAAAACTACTTACTACCTACTACTAGGTACCTGTTTCAGTATGGGCTGTAAATATTAGGTCACTAAACATGAAATGTCTGATTTTGAACCAAAAGTGTAATTTATTAGATCTCAAATAAGAAAAAGTACAGTTAATCAAAGTGTGATCCCAAACTATCAACACAGTTTTGCCATCTTAATGGTAGCTTGTTTACGCCAGCAGCAAAGAAGCCTGGAAGACAAGTGGTGAGAAAATTGAGAAAGACGTTTTCCACTGCTTTAGTGGCATTCTTGAACAAGTCTGTATATCCAGTGCTTTTCCCTGACCCCAAGTTATTATGTTTGTGGTTTAATTTGAATCCATGTCTTTAGTTTTTTTTAATGCAATGATAATCTTTGACACACTTCAATCAGTGAACCCCTACAATGAAGCACAGAAATTCACCAACATTTAAAATCATAAAATACCATCTTTTCTAAAAATGTGTAATTTTTTAACTTTTTAATTTGAAATAATTTTATACAGAGAAAAATTTCAAAAACTGTGTAAACATGCCAAGTATCACTTACACTGATCCCTCAAATGACATTTTATTTTATTTACCACTTTTGCTTTTCTATTTTCTCCCTCTCGCTCTCTCCCTGTTTAAATCATTCCTAAAATTAGAATTACTCAATTTGATTAATCTTTTGAAAGAATAACTAAATATTGGGCATTCTTTTAGTCCTGCAACGTTTCTTCAATTTCTTTTTCATTAGTTATCTTTCTTCTGACTTCTTTGGATTTATTGTGTTGTTTTTTTTCTAATTTCTTTTTTTTTTTTTTTTGAGACAGAGTCTCACTCTGTTGCCCGGGCTAGAGTGAGTGCCGTGGCGTCAGTCTAGCTCACAGCAACCTCAAACTCCTGGGCTTAAGCGATCCCACTGCCTCAGCCTCCCGAGTAGCTGGGACTACAGGCATGAGCCACCATGCCCGGCTAATTTTTTGTATATATATATTTTAGTTGTCCATATAATTTCTTTCTATTTTTAGTAGAGACAGGGTCTCACTCTTGCTCAGGCTGGTCTCGAACTCCTGACCTTGAGCGATCCACCCGCCTCGGCCTCCCAGAGTGCTAGGATTATAGGCGTGAGCCACCGCGCCCGGCCGTTTTTTCTAATTTCTTAAGGTAGATGGGTATCTCATGAGTCTTCACCTGTGTGTTATGTTAATGCAAGCAAGTAGGGCCACACATTTCTTTCTGTGAACTATTTTATATAATTTTTATGTTATATCTTTGTGTTTATTGAGCTTTAAGTGTTTACTTATTTCTATTTTTTTTTATTTGATCTGTAGACCGCATAATAGTGTGTTTTTGTTGTAATTTTCCAAGTTTCTTTCCTACTGGATTGTGACTTAATTTCATTTTGTTTGGAGATGGTGGTATGGGTGATACATAACCTGTGAAATTTCTTGAGATACTCTTTGCATATAATTGATGATGATTATTCAATTAAAATTTATATTATCTAGTTATTGGGTGGAGTGATCAAAAATGTTAATTGTATAATTCAAGTTGGCTATACTATTACTGAATTTTTATCTGCTTTTATCTATTTAGTAGAAAGAGATGTTTTAAAATGTGCCACCATGATGGTGGATTTGTCAAATTTTCTTATAATTTTAACAGTTTCTGCTTCAAATATTTTAAAATTATTAGGTGAAAATAGATTACAATTTCATATCTTTCTTGATATTTAATTTTTTAAAAGTATATAACATCTTTATTTCTAGTAATTCCTTTTGTCTAGTCTATTTTGATTGATAATGATATAGCTACAATAGCCTTCTTTTGGATAGTATTTTCTTAGGAAAACTATTTTCAATCTATTGACTTTGAACCATCAAAGCAAAAACTTCATTGGAAATGTCAAACAGGAAAAGAAGACTTTATTAGAAGCATTACAATAGGAAAGAGGCTAGAGCTCAACCTAAATTTAACTGATTAATCAAAAGTCAGGAATGTTTTTAAGTGCTGGGATGAACTAGAAAAAAAGTACTCCAGGACAGTATGGGAAGTTGATCAATGGGATTGTGTCCAGAATAAAGCATTATTCTTTAGTTTAAATGTTTTACTCTGTCATTAGGTTATCTGTTTCTGCTAATTGTTGCTCTTGAAGGTGAGCTCCTACCTTCCCACAGAGACTTGGAGATAGGGGCCCTATCTTCCCCAATGAGGACGTAGGGGCTCTATCTCCCCTAGAGATTACATTTCAAAAAGATCCCAGGTCCTTGAGAGGGACATTCCAGGGAAGTAAAACTGACAAGAGGCTTTTAAAATGACTTAAATTTCAAAAGGGTAGAGAAAGAAATTAAAATACAAGTTTTCTAAAATAAAGGATGGTCTAAATTTCAGTCAAGCTGAAGGGAACATTAGGCTGTCTTGGACCCAACATTTCTATGTTCACATGTTTAGGATAATTTGCTTGTAAACAACTATAACATCAGTCTTCAAAAATAGGTTTGTTGCATATAAATACTAGGTGAACATTACTTTCTTTCAGTGCTCTAAAGAAAACATTACAACATATTTTGGCTGTATTGAGAGATCAGCTATTGAGAAATCAGTTCTCATTTTAAATGCCATTCCTTTGTAAGCAACCTGTCTCTTCTTTGTTGTCTGTAGTTTCATTGCAGTGGGTCTATACATGAAATTTTTTTATTTATTCTACCTGAGGTTCATTGCATTTTTTAAATATGATATTGTCTTTTATTAATTCTGGAAAATTCTCTTCAAATCTGGCCTCTTCACTATTCTTTCTTTTGTCTGCTTCTGGGTCTCTTATTTCTAAAATTTCTATTTGGTTCTTTTTCAAGCCTGTCTAGAAAATTTTGCTTCTTCATCGTATATTAAGTTCCCTTTTTTTGTTTCTAGAAATATGCATAATATTGCTTTCTTTTACTATTTTGTATCTGTTAACTTATTTGTAATTTTAGTGAACATAATTCTGCATGTGTCTTTTGTTAACTATTACCAATGTTTATGCATCACCATTTATACCTATATATTAAGTATATATAATATATAAAATATATAAGTATTTTTATATATATATTTGTGTGTGTGTATGTATATGTAAATTATGAACTTGGGTCTTTTTGCAACTCTATCTTTGGGAATATGTTGAGACCTGAGTTTGACTTTTTTCAGAGAAATTTTGCTTTACTTCTGCCAGATACCTAATGTCACTAACAACCAAGGAGAATTCATACTAAATTTTTGACATGGAAATTTTCAGGTTTTGCAAGTAGTTGAATTTCAGGTCTCACAAATTTTGAAAGTTTGGGCTTGTGGTTAAGAATTCTCAAAAGAGAACTTTGTAAATTTGTGTTTGTTCTTCTGTTCCATGCTTGGCCATATCAATTCAAGAATATATCTTCACAATTACTCTCTGAAGGAAGGCTTTGTTTGTTTGTTTTCCTGTTACACACATGGAGCACGTTGCTTAACTGGGTTCCCAGATTTCTCTGAGGTCTGAAATCTAAACTTCTTCCCATACTGTTCAGACCCCAGGCTTTATTGTTAAAAGGAATGCCAGAACAGATTAGCAGAGACCCTTGAGCAAAAAATGTAGGCTTCACATTAACCCACTCCTGTGAAATGTGACTTTCTTATTTTTGCCATGGAGGATTTCCTTATATTGCCTCTGTCACAGGCAAGCATTTACAAATGAAGCTAATATTGTACCAGCATTTTCAAAGGTGCTGTAACATGATGGATTATTTTGTCTTTAGACTTCAGATTGGTGCCAATGTACACCCAGTACATGTGAAGACATTCCAATGGGTGTATATGTATTTAAGGTTTTTGCAACCTACTTTCATAATTGAGATTTGCTGCATTGTTATTTCATTGATTTATCTTTTTCTGGTTTCGGTATCAAGGAAAGTCCCCTGATAAAATTATTTAACATGTATTCTCCTTTTTCCTTTGCTCAAAAATAGTTCCTAGAACACAGATATTACCACTACTTTGAAATTTAAGGCCTAAACTATATAAAGACTTTACTCACATTGTCTAATGTGAAAAGCCCTGGGATGACTGTGTGTGCATTTATCTCCATGCATACCTTCCACCTTCTCAATCCTAGAAGAGTATACAAAAAGAGAATATTTCATGTAATTAATACTTGTTTATGCGTGCTTTGAAATCAGCACTTTTTTCCATTTACTTATAAATGTCATGGAGTTCTTAGGTTGCCATCATTGTTTGTTTTGTAATTTTAACTTTCTCTTGGATCATTTCTCTTTTAAAAAACACCTATATAGTTTCCTTTTTCTGTTTACAATCAAGAATTATTTGCATTTAACCAACTGTATTAACTGGCACTAACCAGAATCTTTTCCATAACTTTTATTTGCTTTCATTTTTTATCTTCTTGCCAATACAATCTCAAATTATTTTTAGAAAAATTCATGGATGGTAAATTGCCTCAGTTTTTACATATCTGAAAATATATTAGTTCTTCAGTTTACTTGAAAGATTATTTAACTAGGTTTAGAATTCTACATGCAAAATTTTTTTCTCCCAGCTCTGTGAAGTTCACTGCAGTGGTGAAAGCATGAGCCCTGGCCCAAGCTGGCTGGTTTGATCTCGACTCTGTCAGTATCTAGCCGTGAGGTCTTGGACTACTCATTCAGTATCTCTGGCTTCACTTTCTTCATTTATAACATGGAAACATTCATTCTATCTACTTCAGTTTAGTTGTGAGCAGTAAACGCATTTCTTTGAATTCATGTATGTAGATTCATCATTTAGCTTATTATAGTCTCTATAATAGTCTCTATAGAAACTATGAACTGGGACTGTCAACTAGCTTCTGTTTGCTCTTGGTAATATTTTGTAAAAATAGACCCAGAATTTAAGAAGTTATCATTCAAATCAATGCAAACTAAAGGTACAGTCTTCATAGTTAGGGAGGAAAGGAAAAATTAATTTAGCTGACTTCAAAGTAACAATAAAAGTTTGTAGATCATATGATACAATATGATACTACATAATAATTTCATTGAATATCTTACAATATTTTTATCACATTTCTATGGATTTCTTATTTATAACATTTAATTTAGAAAGATTGATAATCAACTATATACAGTTAGTGAAATGCATCTTTTTCTTTTAATTCCCCAGAGAATGAATGGACTGTCAACAGACTGTTAGGTACTCTGTGTATCAGTGCTTCCTCTTACCAGTTTACAGTTGGATTATGATTCCAATTTAAAGAAATTCCCTGAAGACTAGAATTCTTTCAGGGTCTACTGCTTTTGCCATTAAACTTCCACAAACATGAATAAGGTGGCATTATCTATTAAAAAGACTTATTTTCCAAGCTGGATAGCCATTATTCTGTGCAGTTAGGAAATATATAATCTAGTTTATTTCAACAACTTTTAATATAATGCTACTATGAAAGGGAATGAGTTATGACTTGAAAATACAGGGAGGAAAAACCCCAAAGGCTTCAAGGTACACTGGTATTGGGTGAATTAAATCACTAACAAAATTGCTCTGTCTATTCGATTTAACTTGCACATTATGTACAGATGGCTTTCCAGTTTTATTAATTAGAAGAACTTTTAGATAATGTCTGAAAATATTGCCCCCAAATATTTGCCATTTGGTATATGTTAGGAAATGCAGTTAAAATAGTAAACAGGAAGACTGATTGAATATGTTAACTGTGCTGGTATTCATTTCCTGTCTTTTATGTATGGGAAGGGGAAAAAAAAAAAAAAGTCTGTTTGTTTAGCTCCTAAGTGCATTAATTTCCATACAAAGTAGATGTCCTAAGTGAGGACTCCTTATTTCAAGACTACATTTTTTTATGCATTTAGAAGTTGGCTCACACAGAATCACTGCACTAATGCCTTTGATATAATCAGTTGCAATCAGTTTAAAATCTCTAAAATACTTTGAAAAAAAAAAGTAACTTGGAGGGGAAATGATTCATCATCTCACTCTTTCTGGAGGCAATAAATCAGTGCAGTTGGCAGACCAATTTTTTCATGTGGGTTTTGCAAAATCTTTAAAGAAATATAATGTAGAACATGTAAGAGATTTTCAATAATGACCATTTCCTACATTTCTTCAATACTTTGAGACAAAGTAATCTTAATTAATCTTATCTCTCCTGAGCCACTGATCCTTATGATGATCCGTAAGTTGTTATTTATTATGTGTTTTATGCTGTAAGTATGACTAGTGGATAGGCTGATCTTTCACAGTTAAAATGGTGCTTTTTAATGTACTCATGGAGGTTCAGGCCTAGCACTGAATCTGTCTCTTCCCCCTAAAATAAGTTTCTTTATATTGCACACCGGTGCCTGAATTTCTATGAATTTTGCTGACTCCTTTTGTGTGAAGATTTTTGTCACAGTAGTAAATGAAAAGCTACACGACACTTAGAGTGTAAATATACTCACATTTTTTATTTTTCTAAAGGAAATTAAAATAGACTCCGGCCCTCACTAGCCAGATTAGCAGGGAGTCCAGAATATTGTTCATCCTTCTCCTATGACTTCTCTCCTGTGTGTCATGTGAGAACCTCTCTTCATGCAGGAGTTGAACACTGAAGTGCAAGTCCATTATTCTCCCTCTCAAGAGGGGAACATCTTTATAATCTATCATCTTTCTGTAACTACTGTTATTTCTCTTGCTTCAGTATGATGCCAGTGCTAAGCACTAAATCCCCCACCATCTGTAGCGACACCGGGGGTCTCCATTGCAGTCAACTCGCACTCGCCAGATTTGCAGTTAGCAGGCACTTCCTAGGTTACCCGTATCCTTTTCCAGTTCCAGGCAGCTTCTTGTCTTTAAATTTTCATTTCAAAGAGCTTTTATTTCATTTTCTGGAAAATAGGTCTTGATTATTCCCTAACAATGTTTAAATTTTGAAACACGATTGGCTAATTTTTCCTTTTTGTTTTTTTCAAGACTGCTTTCTACTCCTTGATAATAATTTATCCACACACAGATTGCTAAATAGACACCACTCTCTTCTCATCCCTTTCACTAGGAAATAACCCTCCAGACCCAAACATAAAGATAAACATCTACAGGGTGTGCTATTGCAGATAACAGATGCAATGGAGAGATTTGACACATTACGATAAATCAATCTTATTAAATTAATCAGACTTTTTCCTTAAAGACTTGAAAAGTGAGTGTGCAGAAACCTTATTAGACATATGAGTACTCTGATGGAAAGTGTCACAATTAAGGTGCTTGCTTTAACTGTTCACAAATTACTGCTCATCCGATAAACGTTCTTTTCATTCTTATTTTCTAATATAACAATGATGGCAATAACACACAGACTCCTCGATGTTATTAGTTCATTCTCTAATTATCCCAAGGAATTCTGTTCCTATTAGTTAGGAAATTTATCTTAACCTTGATTATGACCATTCCTTATTGTAAATATAATTTAATTTTAGTTTATATGAACCCATGATGTATGAATGTGAATAAAAAGATTTTTACAATGAAAGTAAATTAAATGTTTGAAAGGCATTTACAGAGGTAAGTCACTTAAAATATAAAATAAATTTAAGTCTATCTGTTTAATTAGATGTGTCAAAGCATAAATTTTACAAAACTTACAAAATAACATTTATAAAATTATAAAATGAACAAAAGTCACCATATTATTTAATTCATTAATAAAAGACATTAGTAAGATGATTTCACTATTTCCAAAAGCATTAAAAATTTTTTGAGTGTTTATTTTTTTTACAAGTTATCAACTTCATTGGGATAAAGTTAGTTATATTATTCCTTTATCATTTTTTAATGTCTGTAAGATCTGTAGTGATTGACCCTCTTTCATTCTTTTTTTATTCTTTTATTTATTTTTTTTTTATTTCAGCATATTATGGGGGTACAAAAGTTTATGTTACGTATATTGCCCTCCCCCCCCCCGCCCCAGTCAGAGCTTCAAGCATATCCATCCCCAAGATGGTGCACATCACACTCATTATGTATGTATATACCCAGCCCCTCCCTCCCCTACATCTGCCCAACACCCTATCAATGTTATTCCTAAATGTGCTCTTAGGTGATGATCAGTGAAAACAATCTGATGGTGAGTACATGTGGTGCTTATTTTTCCATTCTTGGGATACTTCACTTAGTAGAATGGGCTCCAACTCTTTCCAGGAAAATACAAGAGGTGCTATATCACCATTGTTTCTTATAGCTGAGTAGTACTTCATGGTATACATATACCACATTTTATTAATACACTCATGGTTTGATGGGCACTTGGGTTGTTTCTACACCTTTGCAATTGTGAATTGTGCTGCTATAAACATTCGGGTGCAGATATCTTTGTTATAGAATGTCTTTTGTTCTTTTGGGTAGATGCCCAATAATGGGATTGCTGGATCAAATGGTAGGTCTACTTGTATCTGTTTAAGGTATCTCCATATTGCTTTCCACAGGGGTTGCACTAGTTTGCAGTCCCACCAGCAGTGTATGAGTGTTCCTGTCTCTCCACATCCATGCCAACATTTATTGTCATGGAACTTTTTGATAAAGGCCATTCTCACTGGAGTTAAGTGATATCTCATTGTGGTTTTGATTTGCATAGGGATGTTGAGCATTTTTTCGTATGTTCCTTGGCCTGGCCATTCTTCTGTCTTTTGAAAAAATTCTGCAATTGCCTCCTCAGTGTTTCATAGTTCTCCCTGTAGAGGTATTTTACCTATTTAGTTAAATATATTCCTAGGTACTTTATTTTCTTTGTTACTATTGTGAAGGGTACTGAGTCCCTTGGTTCTCAGTTTGACTGTTATTGGCATATATGAATGCCTCTGATTTGTGCATATTGTTTTTGTATCCTGAGACTTTACTGAATTCATTTATCAATTCCAGGAATCTCTTGGTTGAATCCTTGAGGTTTTCTAGATATAATATCATATTATCAGCAAAGAGTGAGAGTTTGATCTCTTCTGTCCCCATTTGGACAGCCTTGATTCTGCTCTCTTGCCTGATAGCTCTCGCAAGGACTTCCAGCACTATGTTGAATAGCAGTGGGGACAGTGGGCAACCTTGTCTGGTTCCAGTTCTAAGTGGGAATGCTTTCAATTTTTCCCTGTTCAGTATGATGTTGGCTGTGGGTTTGTTATATACGGCTTGTATCACTTTTAGATAGGCCCTGTCTTATGCCTATTTTTTTAAGCGTTCTTCTCATAAAAGGGTGTTGAATTTTGTCAAATGCTTTTTCTGCATCTATTGAGAGGATCATATTACCTTTGATTTTGCTTCTATTTATGTGATGAATAACATTTATCAATTTGCATATGTTGAACCATCCCGGCATCTCTGGAATGAGCCCACTTGGTCGTGATGGATTATTTTCTTGATAAGCACCTGGATTCTATTTGCGAAGATTTTATTGAGAATTTTTGCATCTATATTCATAAGGGATATTGGTCTGTAGTTTTCTTTTTTTGTTGCATCCTTTCCTGGTTTTGGTATCAGAGTTATGTTGGGTTCATAAAATGTGTTGCGGAGGATAAAGATTATTAATATAAATTGCTAGGTTAGTTATAAAACTGGGTCCTCAATATCCTAAAGAGCATCAAAACCATAACTTTTTGTTAAAAATATTTAGATTAATGTGTAACTTTACCATATCTAGATTCTAATCAAATAAAAAACAGCAAGGTCAAAGCATATTCTCCTAAAAATTAAATACTACTTGGATAAGGCCTATTAAATGGTATCCCAGTATGACATTTGAAGAACATACTGCTTCCCACTTATTTTGAAATCTGGAAAACGTTTTCTTAACACATGTAGGAGAGGTAACCTTAAATTTAGGCAGAAAGGGTAACATAATAGAAGGAATCTACAATCAAATTGGTTTGCACCAATCTTTAAAATCTGGCTTCATTTTAAAGAAACTCAAACTCAAAATTTTAAACTGTGGTTTATATAAGAAAAAAATCCTTAAAATTCCTGTAAAAGGACACACACTCAAATAAGAGATCTCAGCTTGTGCTAGAAGACATATATTTAAATTGTATTTTAAATTAAAACATTTTAAATTACACATTTAAATCACATATTTTAAATTAAAATAATATTTTAAAATGGATATGCATTAATTTCATGATTTTTCATTGGTTGCTAATAACCTCCTGTCCTTATCATAGAAAGACAAGCACCTTTCTACTTTATTAAGGCAACTAAGAGTTAGAAGAATCTAAAATGTGTGACAAACTTTACAATATCTTAATTTTTGAATTACCTGACCATTTAATAGTTATGTAGCATTGACAAGAAAACAAGAGTTTGACCTTGCCACCAATTAGCTGTGTGGATTTTAACAAATCATTTATTTAAACATATTTCTAAGGTCTCTGCTAAATTGAATATTTTGTAATCTTGTATTTCTAGGTTCTCCAGCATTCTTGAAGGTAGTGAGGACGGCCTTTAAATAAGATTTACTATATTTAGTGTATTCAAAGACACTAGGCTTTAAAGCCAAATAAACCAAGATTTGCATTTCACTTCCAGTACTTTCTAGTTATTGACTTGTTGCAACACTCAGCATTTCTGAGCCTCAGGCTCTGTCTCTTTAAAATTGAGATAATAGTAATTATATGCATTACAGATATGTTTCAAAGATTATAAAAATGTATGTTGAATAAATGCTAACTTTGTCAAAACAAAATAAGTCTTGTTTACAGACATATTTTTAGTCTGTCAAATTTAAGAGCAAAGCATCTAGAATCTGAGATAACCAAGGCCAATTTTTTTTTTTCCTTTTGGACAAGAACTGAACACTAAATTTCTAGTTTCTCTTTGAAATATCTTTAAAAAGTCATGCCTTTTAGGATACAGAGCCTACCTTCTTAGGAACTTATACACAGTGGTCAAATATATTGTAACAATATCTGACACATTCCAGAGTCCTATCATTTTTCACCTTGATTGTTGCAAGGTCCCCACTGATAGCTCAACCCATTCCATAACATGAGTAGAATACTTCATCAAAAAAGCAACCTTTACTATGACATGTTTTTGTTAAATGCCTTCCTTGGTTTCCTATATGTAATTCAAGCTCTATGTCTTGACTTTGTGCTTCAATCATGCTACTCTTATCTTTTTCTTTTTCTCATCTTTAAATATACACTTTAATGATAGGATTCTATATGCAGTTACACAATTACACACACAAGCATGCATACCCCACAAAGCATAAACGTATGTACACATTGAAGATTTGTTTACTTGTGAGAAGATTCTGTATTTGTGTAAGTTTATCTCAGTGTCAAATTATCTTTGACTTACAATTTGCATTTAATAGTAGATCTGAAAACCTCTACTATTCTATATTAAAATTGTTTAATAATAGATTGAGTCAACTGAAAGATGAAAGCTACTCATACTGTCACATCAGTAGTACATGATACAAAAGGCGCTAGCAGTTGTGACATTTAATTAAAAACTCCAGGTATAATTCCATGCATTATTGTTCATCAAGGATCTCTGCAGTGATACCTTTTATAATGCAGAAGCAGAGAGATAAAGAGTTTGTCTCTATTTGTCATGTGTATATCCACTGTTTATTAGTATGTTACTTTACTTTTGAAACTAAATTTTCTAATCTATAAAATGAGTTATTACTAACATATGCCCTTTTAGCTTGTTATGAAAATTAGTGCTGTTTAATGTAAATAATCCTGTACAGTTCCTGACAAATAATATTATGTGACTAGTCCATATGATTATTCCCCATAACTCAAGAGATCTGTTTAATTGATGGGAGATACAGAAGATTAAGGAGACATATAGAGAGATTTCCTTCAATAACTATGATTTGTGTTAGAGAAATTTTTTTCTAAAAATAAGTTAACAGGATAAGTGATAAGCCCTAATAAATGAAAAGAAGTTGTGATGAAAACATCAGTTTTTGCTTTGCACTGGATTGAAATCTTGTCCCCACTCCTCTGCTGACAATTGAGTTAAAATAATATGGGATACAATTTAGATTTAATGAAGACGTGTCGTTGAATCATCCCTGATCATGCTTATCAGAACAGAATAGATAAAACAACAATGACTTTGTATGTGACTAAGACTCTTTGTTCAAACAAGGAATCCAGCAATATGGTGTGATGAAATATACCTTAGTGTTAAATAAAGGATAGGAAGTAGAGTCCAAAGCTCTTTTATTTTTAGCTTAGCAAAGAAATTGTACCATTGTGAACCTTACATACTATAACTTCAATAGAAGCATAGCAAATTTAAGATGACCATTTTGAATCAAAAGTTTGGAATTATTTTTCAGAGGACATAGTTTCTGAATTCTGAATTCAGGATGTCTTAGAAATGTTTTGTACTAATAGCTTTTCTGAGGATGCTTTCCCAGAACCAGAGTGTACATTTTCTCACTATTTTCCACACTGGGCAGGATGGTAGGATTGGTAAATTGAGGGATGTTATCAATTTACCACTAATTCACAATATTTATTGCTAAGATTTGGCTTATATTTTTTCAACTTTTCTAAATAGTTTTTGTCTTTTTGGGGTGGGGGAGGGGATACATGGAAGGTCTCACTAACTCTAATTCAACCTTCACTGTCAAGTTCACAAAACAAGTTCTCTAGAAAATCTTTCCTGAATATTGATATTTAGTCTACTGTGTTCCTTCTCTTTGCTCACAAAGCATATTGTGTGTCAGCCTTCCACTGCAGACTCCTCAAAAGCAAGAAACATGGTGCATTCATATGAAATTCCAGGACATGGAAGAGTACCTCAAATGTTATATGCATTAAAACATAGTTCCATATTTGTAATTGTGCATTTAAAATATTTAATATTTTTAAATGGACTTAAACTCATTTTTTGTGATACAACAGAAAGGGACAAAATGTTTCTGATCACACTGAATGGAAAAGGTGGACCCTTATTTAAGCACCCACAGAATGCAATTTCAAATGTCTTCTCCCAGCTTCTGCAGGTACATTCTGCTTAGATCGTGCAGTTATAGGCCCTCCCTTCTCTTATCAGGTGCAGCTCATGCTCAGCTAGGTTATGTTGGCCAAATGGGAAGGAAGAGGCAGAACCTGAGTGGGGTACATAGTGTCTGCCAGGGCGGGGCTTCTGCATTAACTTTAGACGAGGAGGCAGGATGATAGCTCTTAACTGGGTTGAGTGGGCCACTTGTGCAGTTTTACAGGATTCAGGGAAATCAGGGGATTTGTGGTTTTCAAGAGCATTAACCTGGGTTGTCCTGATCATAATCCCATTCTTTCCCAAGCTGGACCCTGGACTTTGCATAGTAGGCACGCCTTGCTTGGTAATTCAACATTTTTTGTCGTTCACTACTCTGATAACTATGTCCTGGGCCATTTCTTCAGCTTCCTCTACCCTTTCCCTTCAGCAGATGCTACAGCGCAGGGCCCTCTGACTTTCAAATCTGCTTTCAGTTGGTGATTAGTTGCTCTTAGTTTTCAGTTATCCTGTTCCAGTAGGTACCCAGTTCTGCTGCCCTTGGAGTTACTTCTCCCCCTCCCATATTTTCAAACTCATGGTACATCACACTAGCTAATACATTAATTTTCACTAGTATGTCCTTTACTTTATCACGGAACAATTGAACCACCACCTCTTTATTCCAGGAACTATCTGTACTTCACCCATGGCCGATGACAGTGTTTTTACTGCCACCCAGGCAGTGTGTGATTCATATATCTCAAACCATACCTTTGCACTCAATTTATTTGGCTGTTTGCTTGCCTACGAAGCCAATTCCAAGGTAGATTTTAGCGTTCAGAGTAGTCGTTAAGGAATGCTCTCATGATTAACACCTGTGGGAAGGGGGAGAAAAGCAGGAGTGGGCAGAGTGAAGTGGTAGGTTTCAATAAAAGACCAAGGACAGCTTTGACTGAAACAGAGAACTTGAGCTAGAATGGTCTTAGGTAGAAAAGGCCGATAGAAAACAAATCTTAAGATGATAGCTTTAAAATCGTATGTATACATATAAAATCATACATATGTCAGTAATTTCAATACATGTGAAGAAGAGAACATGCCAAATAAAATTCAGATTTTATGTACTCAATTAAAAAACTGTGTGTCACTAGTTTAAATAATTTTAAATTATTTAATTAATTAAACAATTAATTAAAGACACTAATTTAAGTATGCATAGAAATTACATTTTTAGTAATTGGAAAAATTCTCTGACAAATAACATTAAACAAAATCGTGTTTCTAATTAGATTTTTTAGATAATATTATAGAGAAAACAAGAATTTGAAAAATAATTTTAAAAGTACCAGGTCACCAGAAAGATATAAAAATCATAAATTTTTAGTCATCAAATAACAGTTTCAAAATATATAAAGCAAAAATTGACAGAACAAAAAAAGAGAAATAGACAAAATCACAGTAATAATAGATTTTAAAACGCTTTTCAAAATAACCCGTAGAACATGCAGACAAAATATCAATTTAGGAAGTTGTGATTTGGGGAGACATCTGGCTATTTTAATTTGACATGTATGGAATGCTCACACTATGACTTCAGAAGGCACATTATTTCCATGAGCAATTTTGTTTTATTTTGTTTTAGATTCTTTTATTGTACATATTTAAGGCATACAACATGATGTTTTGATATGCATATACATAATGGAATGATTACTACAGTCAAGTGACATGTAAAATTAACATATCTCCTCACATAGTTCTCTTTTGTGCATGTGTGTGTGTAGTACCTGTAATTTGCTCTCTTAGCAAATTTTCAGCAAATAGTACAATGCTATTTACTATAGTCATAATGCTATACATTAGATTTCTAGAATTATTCATCCTACATAACTGCATCTTTGCACATTTTGAGCTATATCTCTCCATTTCCCCCAAGTCCCCACCCCTGGTAGCCACTGTTCTACCCTGCTTCTGTGTTTTTGACTTTTTAGATGCTGCATGTAAGTGGGATCATATAGTATTTTTCTTTCTGTGCCTGGATTATTTTACTTAGCATAGTGTCCTCCAGGTTCATTTATGTTGTCAAATGCAGAGTCTCTTTTTTTTAAGGCTGAATAATATTTCATTGTATACCACAATTTCTTTATCCATTTATCTGTTAATAGACACTTATATAGACTTTCCATTTCTTAGCTACTATGAATAATGCTGCAATGAACATGGGAGCATAGATATCTCTATAAAGGTAACTATTTTTTCATTGTTTATATACCCAGAAGAGGAATTGTTGGATCATATGGTAGTTCTATTTTCAATTTTTTGAGGAAAATCCTGTTATATGTTTAATTTTTGAGGAAAATACTGTTTTTTCCATAATAGCTCTACCAAATTACATTTTCACCAATACTGAACAAGTATTCTCATTTATCCACACTCTCATCAACACTTGCCGTCTCTTGTCTTTTTTATAACAATAGTCATCCTAACAGGTGTGACGTGATATCTCATTGTGGTTTTGTTTAGATTTTCCTAATTAGTGATATTGAGCACCTTTTTATATATCTGTTGGCCATTTGCAATTGCTCTTTGGGAAAATGTCTGTTTAGGTTTTTGCCTACTTTTTAATTGGGTTATTTGGTCTACTTGCTATTAAGTGGTGTGAGTTCATTATACATTTTGTATATTAGCCATATTATCAGATACATGATTTGCATATAGTTTCTCCCAAACCATAGGCTGCCTTTTCATTGTTTCCTTTTCTATTCAGAAATTTTTTAGTTTGTTGTAGACCCACTTATCTACTTTCGCTTTTGTTGCTTGATATTTTAGTGTAATATCCAAAAAATTATTGCCAAGGCCAATGGTAAAGACTTTTTTCTCCTCTGTATTTTTCCAGAAGTGTTATAGTTTCAGCTTTTATGTTTGGGACTTTAATCCATTTTGAGTTGATTTTTGTGTATAGTGTGACATAAGGGTCCATTTTCATTGTTTTGCATGTGGATGTCCAGTTTTCAAAACACTGTTTATTGAAGAGACTATCTTTTCCCTATATTTTTGGTGCCATTGTCAAAAAGTAGTAGACCATATATGCTTGGGTTTATTTCTGGGCTCTCTATTTTTTTGGTCTGTGTCTATTTTTCTGCCAGTATCATGCTGTTCTGATTCTACATGTTGGAATATAATTTGATATCAGGAAATGTGATGGTTCTAATTTTGTTCTTTCTTAACATTGCTTTTGCTACTTGAGGTCTTTTGTGGTTCCATACAGATTTTAAGAATTTTTTCTATTGCTGTGAAAAATATCATTTGAATTTTGATAGGGATTGGATTGAAACTGGATATCTTCTTGTGCAGTATGCATATTTTAACAATATTAATTCTTCCAATTCATGAACATAGGATATCTTTCATTTATTTGTATGTTTTTCAACTTCTTTTATCAATGCTTTATACTTTTCAGTGTATAAATCTTTCATGTTCTTGGTGTTTGCAAGTGGAATTTGAACATTTGCCAACATAAAGCATCTACTAAGTCATATAATACATTTTAAAATATTTCAAAGAATTGAAAATATACAAAGCTGTTTTCTGATCACAATCTATTTAAGTTACAAACACATTTTTAAAAGATAAGTAGATAATCCTTGTATTTTAAAAATAAAGCAATACACTTCTAAATAAACTCTGATCAAGTAATAATTAAAAATACAAATGAAAGTATTTGTACTGACGGATGCTAAAAATACAACATTTGAAATATATAGAAAATATCTAAAACAATGTTCACAGAAAAATTTATATTATTAAATGTATGTTTTACAATAAAAGATCAATGGTGTAATGAATGATTCATCTTGAGGAATTAGAAAACAAACTATATATATATATATATATACACACACACCCAATAGAAGTTGAAACATGGAAACAATAAAGATAATAGTAGAAATCTGGAAAGCAGCAAAAATATCTGCTATAGAAAAATCCACAAAACCAAAGTTGTCTCTTTGAAAAAGCTATTAAAATTGAAAAATTGCTAGCAAGAATAATCAAAATAAAAAAATAAAAAGACAAAGGTAAAAAGAAACAATATAGGAATGAAAAAGAAACATCACTACAGATATTTCAAATATTGAACAGATAAAAAGAATACTTTATGAACAACTTAATGCCAGTAAATTTTGAAAATGTAGGTAAAATAGTCAAATATCTTAGAACATAGAACTTATGAAAAATTATACAAAAATAGAAAATAAAAACAGTCTTATATCTAATAAGTAATTTGAATACCTAATTGATACCTTCCTAACATGTAAAACTAGAGGTCTATAAAGCTTCATTCATGTATTTTTTCCCTGCATTGCAGAAGGAAAATGCCAATACAATATATTATACAATTTTGTATGTTAGATAAGAAGGGAAAGGAAAGTTTCCAACTCTTTTTATTAAGCAACCATAACTTTGACACCTAAGCTTGACATAGATATTAAAGGAAAACAAAACTACAGACCAATATTTTTCATAGGGATGCAAAAATTTCAAACAAAATATTAGCAACCCAAATCTAATATACCATACAATGACAAAATTGGTGTAATTTCAAGTATGTAAACTGGCTTTAACATTTCCAAAATCAATGTAATTTATCATATTGAAAAAATAAAGAAGGAAAATGTAATTATATTGATAAATAATAAAAAGAATTTAATAGAATTCAAATACATGTATGACAAAATGAACACAAAAACATTAGCTAATTAAAGATAGAAGTAAAATTCCTTCAGCATATAAAGTTATCTTTAATAAAACCTGTGTTACATACCTGATTAATGATGAAATATTGAAAGCTTTCTCTCTTATTTGAAAATGGGATAAAAATGCCTTAGGTTCCACATTGCACTGGAGAATACATCTAGGGTTTTAAGGCTGATAAATTAAAATCATGAATATAGAAAACTTAAAAGAAGAAATAAAACTTACATTCACAGTTAGGGATAAACATATATATTAAAACATTTTATAGAAAGTCTGCAGGTAAACTATTAGAATTAATTATTAGTCTTTCAGTTGCTGAATCCAAAATCAATATGTAAACATCTATTGTATTTCTAGGTACTGGTGACACAAAATTATATAATGATATTTTAAAAAGATTTCATTTAACATCATAAATACCTTCAAAAAGCTAGAAGGGCACATTTAAAAACCACAAAACATTACTGTGAGAAATTAAAGATGACTCAAACAAATAAAGTGATATACCATTTCCAAATATTAGAAGAGTTTAAAGAACACAATTCTTCTCAAATTTGTGTAACCAAATCACTGCAATTACAATCAAAATCTCAGCATGCTTTCTCCAGGGGATTGAAAAATCTATAACCTTAAAAATGTATAGGGAAATGCAAAAGGCCAAAAGTACACAAAGTAACATTGAAAAGAAGGATAAAGTTGCGTTTTCACTCCCATATATTAAGTGTTATTATAAAACTACAGTAATTAAGACGGTGTGATATTGGTGCAAAGAAAGTGGGACAGTAGAAGTCAAGGTCCATTAAAGTGGAGAAACCTTGATAAACAACCTACATAATCAAACAAGAATAAAAGGAAAACAATGCCCAGAGTGTAAGGAACATGCTTTATCATTAAGGACAAAACTGAAATAGACGCATATAAAAGAAATCTTCACAGGATTCAAGTAAGCCATAGGCAGTTTAACTAACTACCAGAAAAACTTTCCACCAACTCTAGATGATGGTAACATTATCTAGAGCCTCTGCAACATATTCTTTAAAATGATAGACACACAATCGTCATCATCATCATCACTGAGACATGGAAAGAAGGAACAAAAAAATGTGACTGATAATGGAGAGGTAAAATAATGAATATAAACAGACCCAGACAGAGCATAAACTTTAAAGTTAGCAAAGATTGAAAAATAACTACATTTAATATTGTAAGGCTGGTGGCAGGCACCCCCTCCTTTCTCTAATGAAAAAAGAAGCAGCCCCTCCTATTCCTCAATACCTGCCCTAAAACTGCAAAAAAGAAATTCCTCACTCTTCACGTCAAAATCTTCCCGCAGGAGAAACTCCAATCCCCCAGCCCTAAAAACATATATAAGCCCATTCAGACTTCTGGGTGGGGTGACTTCTCTGGTACCACTCTGTGGGACCCATGAGGCTCGCCTGGGTCCCTCTCTTGGGACTCGTTACCCTCACCTGGGAGTGCTCCAATAAAGTCTCTTTACTTATCCCTTTCAACTCTGCTCGTCTTTCTTTCTCTGGCGCCGGCCAATCCAAAAAACCTTACAAATATATTTAAGAAATTAGATAAAAGATGGACAAATTCCAAAATTGACTATGTCTTGGGCAAGTTGCAAAATGTTTCAAACATTTTATCTATACATTTGAAAATGGAAATGAAATGCACACGTTCCTTGCAAAAAACAACTTAATTCAACACAAGAAGAAAATCTAAATAGCCCTATTCTACTGAAGATATTGAACTCATAATTAAAAGACTTCCCAGAAAGATAGCTCCAGGAACAAATAGTCCAGTGAATTGTAGACTAACACATTCTTCCAAATATTCATGGATTGAAAAGAAACACCATTCTTACATAAATACTGCTGTAGAATATATGAATAAGAAATACTTTCCAATACATTATAAGAGACCATCAAAACCTTGATATTAATACCTGGCATAATATTACAAGGACATAAATTTATACTACATCATGTCTAATAAAGAAAGACTAAAGTCTTAAAAGTAACACTAGCAAATATTAACATATTTAAGCAAGGTATATGAAGCAAAATACTATGATAAACTGGGATTTATTATAGTAAAGCAATGCAAATTAAGTTTAACACTAAAAAAATTCAACATTATTTACCACATTAACAGAATAAAGGGCAATAACTATATGATCATCTCAATAGATGCAGAAAAATTATCTGATAAAATTCAATACCCTTTTATGGGAAAACAATTCCAACAAACTAGAAATTTATTTTGCTTACTATTGCCACACAACAAACCACCATATACTTAGTGGTGAAAAATTACTTTATAAAATTATGTTCACATAGTGTTAAGTTCTGTGAGTCAGGAATTTGCACAAGGCGTAGCGAGAATGCATTGTCTCTGCTCCATTATATGTGAGAAATCAGCTTTAAAGATTTGACCAGTGAGGTTGGCTCAACATTTAAGACTCACATGATGGTATCATCTGGGTATTCGTTTACTCACATGTCTGGCAGTTGATTCTGGCTGTTAGGTCTCCAGCTGGGACAGTCAAACAGAGCAGTATGACTCTTCATGTGGCCTGGACTTCCTCAAGGTATGGAAACCTCAAGGTTGTCAGATTTCTTAAATAGCAAATCAGGGCACCAAAAATAAGTAAAGGACAGAAAAAAAATCCTGTGGCTAACATCCTAATTATTAACGAAATATTAAATGCATCTTTCTCCCCTTCCTCCTCTTCCTTCTTCTTTTAATTGTGTGGGTATTTCTAATTCCAAGTAACACTTAACAGTTAAACTGAAATTCTCATTGTCCTTAGTGACTATTTATGAAATAAAAATGTGGTGTTATAAAAAAGACAGAAATAAATGGAATTCCAAAGCAATTTTGCTGTACTTTGAAAATATGTTTACATTTTAATTAGAGCTCACATAAAAGCTGAGCTAGTATAGCATTGAATATTGCAGTCACCACTCTTGTTAAGAGTTATTAAGTTCCTAATTACATGGGATTATGTTCTAGATATCAGCAAAAAACAGACATTCTCATGTAGGGCTGTATACTCTAAAATTAACTAATTACACATGTACATTCATACATGTGTGCCTTTTTCATGATGCTTTGCCTTTCTGAAATCCCTTTCCCACCCTGCTGCTTGTCTGAAACCTCATTCATAATTTAAATTTAGACTAAAGATCTAAAAGTCTTAGCTTTTCATGACCTTCACTTGATTATCATATTTAAACCCAAGCATTTTTCTCTTTTTAAATTTTACAAATGAATGTGAAAATATTAAGTGAAAATTTAATAAATGCAAATATGGACAGTAAAATGTTAAAGTCCCATTTTGCCTTACTCAAATCTCACGTTCCTACTCAGAGGTATTTAATATTTATATTTTGGTAAACTTCCTTTACATACATCTGTCTTTCTATCAATCATTCTATCCACAAACTCATACATAGGCAACATGCACACATATATGTGGTCGATAGATTTTTATCACAGACTCTATGGTTTTGCAATGTGCTTTTATTTACTTAACACCACACCTTGAGGACCTTTCCTTATTAGTACATTGAGCTTTAACAGATTCCTTTAAAAGGATACACAGTGTTATACAACAGGGAAGAGACATAGTTGATGTAAAAATATCTTTATTCATGGACATCTAAGTTGTTTTAATTTTTCCACTCTTATTAAAAGTGCTGCAAAATATACAAAAGACTGTTTACTGAAATGTTGATATTCTATCAAATTGATTTTCAAAAGAACTAATTTATGCTAATAGTTTATGAGTACCCATTTCTCACATACTGTTACTATCACTAATCTTTGAAATTTTGCCAACTTCATGGGTAAAATAGATATTTCATTGCTTACTAAATTTTTCATTGCCCTGATTTCTCAGAAATCTGAGAATGTTTTCAAATGTTTATTGGTCATTTGTACTTTTCCACGTTTATTTCCTCTTTCTATATGCTTTGCCTACCTCTTTGTTCACTTTCTTTTTTTATTGAGTTATGAGATTATAATATAGTTCACACATCATCTAATTCATTTTATAATAACCTATATTATACCCCTTATTTCATTCAATAAGAAATTTTTCTTAATTTTCACTTTTTACATCTAGACTTGTGAAAATAAAGAGTAGAACAGAAACTTTAAATTTATAAACAAATAAGTAATAAAAAATGTCACATGCAAGTACAAAAGGTCACCTTCTGGATTGGACCATCTAGGCTAAATACATGGCTGAGAAGAAAAATAATAAGGAAGCGTCCATATTGGGGGGGGTTTACATTCGAATAGTTTTTTCTAAATGTTTTACTTAATGTTATTGATGCTGTTTCCAGCCACAAAATTAATATATGCTTAAATAATTAGCAATCAGAGCACCTGATATAGAAATGAGGGGAATAGTAGTGGGATAATAATTTAATTTAAGGGATTTCAAATATATGTATGAAAGATTTGAATTAATCTGCATAATGATAATGTCAATAACAACTAGCACTTTACCATACGCTAGATACAATCAATATTTGAAGTTCTTATAAGACCCCTTCAATTTACATTTTACTTGTATCTCCATTCGGGAAATAATGATACTGACTTAGGGAGAGAGTGAATAATTTGCTATATGTTCTGTAGCTGGCAAAAGACAGCTCTGGGGTCTGAACCTGCTGTAATTGACTCCAAAGCCTGTATTTGTTCCACTGCATCTCATTGTTCTCGTAGAATCCAAATGCATCTTCTTCAAATATCTAAACATATGTATTTGTGAAATTCAAATTTTGATAGGCCCCTGTGATAGGTAGAATAACCCACCAACGGTGTCCTTGTCCTAATCACTGGATCCTGTGAATATGGACCTTACATGGTAAAAGAGATTTTGCAGCTGTGATTAAGTTAGGGATGTTGAGAGGGAGTGATCAATCTAGATTATTCAGAGAGCCCAATGTAATCACAAGGGTCTTTATAAAAGGGAACCAAGACAGTCAAAGAGAAGGATTTGAAGATGCTATACTGTGGGATGGAGGAAAGGGGCTTGGAGCTAAAGAATGCAAGTGGCCTCTAGAACTGGTTCTAGAAACCAACTAATTCTCCCTGGAGTATTCATAGGGACCACAACTGAGAAAACACCTTGATTTCAGCCCAGTGAAACTTGTTTAGGCTTCTGACTTCCATAGCTGAGCTGTAAGATAGTAAGTTTGTGGTATTTTAAGATACTATATTTGTGGTAGTTTGTTACAGTAGCAATAGGCATCTAATACAGATCTTTAGGGATAACAAATCCTACAGTGACTTTTTGTTCCAGCATTAAGTCTATGAAGCTGATTGTTTTCCATTACATCGTTGTATCCTAGCAATTTTTGTTGCTTTATCTGCAGAACTAGTCTCAGGCCCTTCTGTAATTTGGAAAGTTTCAACTCTTCAGAGCTATAGTTAGTGATCATCATAATTTTTTAAAGATATGCTTATCTAAGGGGAAATGCTTCCAGTAGTTTACAAAATTTTCAGAAAATAATTTTAGGGAGGTATAGCATAGCAAAGAATACAAAAAATGACAATCCCATGACTTCTTAATGATTTTGTCCACAAACTAGATCATATATATATAAAATGCCATAAAAAATGAATGTCATAATGTTTGGGAAGCTATCAAAGGAATACTTAATTGTGGTAAAAATCAGCAATGTCTTCTTAGCACATGCCTTTTTTGTTTTCTCAGATCATTACAACTTAATTTGGTGTAACCTGAATTAATCATAAATTGGAAGGCAGATACTCTGCTTTCATTTTCTACACCTTAATATAGTTTCATCATCACATTTTTCCAAAAAAGCAACAAAACTTAAGAAGTGAATTGAGCATGAGAGGTTTTATTTTTAACTTGACCTTTATGAGAATGTCACTGAATGGTAAATTTCAATAAAGTTTTAGTCTAATAACATTGTTATCATGAATTTCATAAAGTAGTCAGGAATTTATTGAGTGTGTTTCTCTGCTTTTAACATTTTTGTGATCTATAATTATTTTGATTGATACTTTGTATAATTTGGATGGAAATAGAAATTGTGATTGCAGCTGCACAGTAGAACAGTTAATTTCTTTTTCCTTTTCAACTTTTTAAACTCATTGAGTATAAAATTCTCTTTTCTGCCTATACAAATGAGCTACTTAGATTTAATGATGTACTGTGTTAGGGTTAGCAGAGTCCTTAGACCAACCCCTTAAATTTATATTTTGGAAAACTCAGAACTGCTAAGTAATTTATATAATATCAACTTTACATAGCATACAAAAATCAAAGAACTAAGTATAGATTAAGAATTTATAATTCCCTATTATGTGTGTGGGTGTAAATGTGTTTATATATAGCATATATGTACATAAAGATATGAATGTACGTATGTTTACAGATATATATACACATATAAAATATATACACTTTATAAATACTGTTTATATTATGGAGCTTCATGGGGTTAGAAAATAAAAATTAGATAGCTCATTAGTCTCAAAACCGTAAGTTTTGGTTTCAAATTACTGATTGGTAAGACTATAGTTATCTACTTATACCAATGCAAAGTATGCACAAATTACTTGATTTGCTTTGAGCTGTTTATGACAAATGGAGTATGAATTTGCATTATTTGAAAAGCATGGCAGTATGTTATAATCAAACACATTAGCAACATGGCAGTGATTGATAAAGAGAAATTAGGTCTTTTGTCCTTTTTTGAATAGACATACGCATTAACAGTGAGAATAAGCTTAAGATGATGAAGCTCAAAGCACCATGTAAATACGTAAACATGATTATTATACATATATCGTTATAGTGCTAACCTGTAAATTACTTTTCTTTGCTTTCTATTTCTGCTATCTCAAACTGGATATGGTTTTAAAGCTCTGATTTTCTTTTTTACAGATTGTTTTGTTTGAGTTGATAATTTATTTTTATTTTTATTTATTTATTTTTTATTTTAATTTCAGCTTATTATGGGGGTACAAAAGTTCAGGTTATATATATTGCCCATGCCCCCCATCCCCCGGAGTCTGAGCTTCAACTGTGTCCATTCCCCAGACAGAGCGCATCGCACTCATCATGTAGGTATACACCCATACCCTCTCCCCACCCCCCACTTCTGTCCGATATCCAATTGGTGTTATTCCCAAATGTGCACTTAGGTGATGATCAGGGAAACCAATTTGCTGGTGAGTACATGTGGTGTTTGTTTTTCCATTCTTGGGATACTTCACTTAGTAGAATGGGTTCCAACTCTCTCCAGGAGAACAAAAGAGATGCTATATCACCGTTATTTCTTATAGCTGAGTAATACTCCATGGTATACATATACCACATTTTACTAATCCATTCATGAATTGATAGGCATTTGTGTTGTTTCCACATCTTTGCCATTGTGAATTGTGCTGCTATAAACATTTGGGTGCAGGTGTCTTTTTTATAGAATGACTTTTGTTTCTTTGGGTAGATGCCCAGTAATGGGATTGCTGGATCAAATGGTAGGTCTATTGAATCTGTTTAAGGTATCTTAAAGCAAGGTATATTGCTTTCCACAGGGGGGGTTGCACTAGTTTACAGTCCCACCAGCAGTGTATGAGAGTTCCTTTGTCTCTGCATCCACGCCAGCATGTATTGTTTTGGGACTTTTTGATAAAGGTCATTCTCACTGGAGTTAAGTGATATCTCATTGTGGTTTTGATTTGCATTTTCCTGATGACTAGAGATGTTAAGCATTTTTTCATATATTTGTTAGCCATTCTTATATCTTCTTTTGAAAAATTTCTATTCATGTCGTTTGCCCACATTTGATAGGGTTGTTCAATTTTTTCTTACTGATTTTCCTGAGTTCTAAATAGATTCTTGTTATCAGTTCTTTACCTGATGTGTAGTATGTGAAAATTTTTTCCCATTCTGTAGGTTGTCTGTTTACTCTCGTGACTGTTTCTTTGGCTGTGCAGAAGTTTTTTAATTTAGTCAGGTCCCATTTATTTATTTGTGTTGTTGCTGTTATTGCCTTAGGGGTCTTGTTCATAAATTCTTTGCCTAGGCCAATGTCTGTAAGAGTCTTTCCTACATTTTCTTCGAGAATTATAATAGTTTCACACCTAAGGTTTAAGTCTGTTATCCACCGTGATTTGATTTTTGTGAGAGGTGAAAGCTGTGAGTCCTGTTTCAGTCTTCTACATGTGGCTATCCAATTTTCCCAGCACCATTTATTGAATAAGGAATCTTTTCCCCAGAGTATGTTTTTGTCTGCTTTGTCAAAGATTAGATGGCTATATGTGCATGGTTTTATATTTGGATTTTCTGTTCTTTTCCACTGGTCTGTGTCCCTGCACTTGTGCCAATACCAAGCAGTTTTATACTCACAGCCTTGCAGTATAGTTTGAAGTCTGGCAAATTAATACCTCCTATTTTGTTTTTATTGCTTAAAATTGCTTTTGCTAAATGAGGTCTTCTCTGTTTCCATACAAACTGTAAAATTATTTTTTCTATATCTGTGAAAAATGATGTTGGTAATTTAATAGGGATTGCATTGAATCTGTAGATCACTTTGGGTAGTATAGACATTTTAACAATGTTGATTCTTCCGATCCACGAGCATGGTATGATTTTCCACCTATTTACATGCTCTGCAATTTCATTCCTCAGTGTTTCATAGTTCTCCCTATAAAGGTCTTTTACCTCCTTAGTTAAATATATTCCTAGGTATTTTATTTTCTTTGTTGCTATATTGAAGGGTATTGAGTCCATTTGGTTCTCTGTTTGATTGGTATTGGCATATATGAATGCCTCTGATTTGTGTGTATTGATTTTGTATCCTGAGACTTTACTGAATTCATTGATCAATTCCAGGAGTCTCCTGGTTGAATCCTTGGGGTTTTCTAGATATAATATCATATCATCAGCAAAGAGTGAGAGTTTGATCTCTTCTTTCCTTGTTTGGACTCCCTTGATTCTGCTCTCTTGACTGATAGCTCTTGCAAGGACTTCCAATACTATGTTGAAAAGCAATGAGGACAGTGGGCAGCCTTGTCTGGTTCCAGTTCAAAGTGGGAATGTTTTCAATTTTTCCCAATTCAGTATGATGTTGGCTGTGGGTTTGTCATATATGGCTTGTATCATTTTTAAATAGGCCCCGTCTATGACTAGTTTTTTAAGCATTCTTATCATATAATGGTGTTGAATTTTGTCAAATGCTTTTTCTGCATCTATTGAGAGAATCATATGGTCTTTATTTTTGCTTCTACTTATGTAGTGAATTACATTTATAGATTTGGATATGTTAAACCATCCCTGCATCTCTGAGATAAAGCCCACTTGGTCGTGATGGATTATTTTTTTGATAAGCACTTGCATTCGATTTGCTAGGATTTTATTGAGAATTTTTGCATCTATATTCATAAGGGAAATTGGTCTGTAGTTTCCTTCTTTTGTTGCATCCTTTCCTGGTTTTGGTATCAAAGTTATGTTGGCTTGGTAAAATGTGTTGGGGAGAATTCTATCCTTCTCGATATTGGAGAATAGTTTATGTAGGATGGGCACCAGTTCTTCTTTGTAGGTGTGGTAAAATTCCAGTGTGAACCCATCTGGACCAGGGCTTTTCTTTTTGGGAAGGTTTTTTATTGCTGTTTCGATTTCAGTTCTTGATATTGGTCTATTCAGGAATTCTATTTCTTCCTGGTTGAGCCTGGGAAGGCTGTGTGTTTCTAAAAATTTGTCCATTTCCTCCACATTTTCCAGTTTGTGTGCATAAAGATTCTTGTAGAATTCATAGATGATATCATGTATCTCTGTGGCATCGGTTGTGGTTTCTCCTTTCCTGTTCCTGATGGAGGTTATTAGAGATTTTTCTTTTCTGCTCTTGGTTAGTCTAGCCAGAGGTGTGTCTATTTTGTTTATCTTTTCAAAGAACCAACTTTTTTTTTTTTTTATTAATCTCCCTTATGGTTTTTTTTGTTGTCCTTTTCATTTAGTTCTGA
Source organism: Eulemur rufifrons (assembly GCF_041146395.1). NCBI lineage: Eukaryota > Metazoa > Chordata > Mammalia > Primates > Lemuridae > Eulemur > Eulemur rufifrons. The sequence continues at coordinate 86,529,148 of NC_090999.1, read as the reverse complement.
TTTGATCTTATTAATTTGTCTCCTTCTGCTGGATTTGGGGTTGGTCTGCTCTTCTTTCTCCAGCTCTTTGAGTCTATTCATTAGGTTGTCTATTTGTAAGTTTTCTGTCTTTTTGATATAGGCATTTATGGAAATAAATTTTCCTCTCAGGACTGCTTTAGCTGTGTCCCACAGATTTTGATAAGTTGTGTCTCCTTTGTCATTTAATTCAAAGAATCTTTTGATTTCCATCTTGATTTCTTCATTTATAAAATAATTGCTCAGGAGAAGGTTGTTTAGCTTCCATGACTTTGAGTAAGAATGAGAATTTCTGTTAGAGTTAATTTCTACTGTTACTCTGCTGTGATCTGAGAAGATGCATGGTATAATTTCAATTTTTTTAAATTTTTAAGACATACGTTACGTCCTAGGATATGATCAATCTTAGAGAATGTCCCATGAGCTGATGAGAAGAATGTATATTCAGTGGAGTTTGGATAGAATGTCCTGTAGATGTCAGTCAGGCCCATTTATTCTAGCATTCTATTTAAGTCCATTATTTCTTTGTTTATTTTCTGTTTGGAGGATCTGTCCTGTACTGTTAGCATCGTGTTAAAGTCTCTGGCTATTACAGTATTGTTATCTATCATTTGGTTCAGATCAAGTAGTGTTGGCTTTATGAATCTGGGTGCACCTAAGTTAGGTGCATATATATTAAGTATAGTTATGTCTTCTTGTTTAATTGTACGCTTCACCAGTATGTAGTAACCATCTTTGTCTTTCATTACATTTGTTGATTTAAAAACTAAGTTATCAGAGATTAAAACCGCCATGCCAGCTTTCTTTTGGCTTCCATTTGCTTGAAATATCGATTCCCCCTTTTATTTTCAGTCTAAATGGATCTTTGCAGGTTAGATGAGTTTCCTGAAGACAGCAGATATCTGACTTGTATTTTTTTATCCATTGGGCCAGTCTATGTCTCTTGAGTGGGTAATTCAAGCCATTCACATTTAATGAGAGAACTGATAAGTGAGACAGATTTTTATTCATCTTGTTGGGTGGAACTTCATTGTTATGTGTTCTCTCTTGTGCCATTGTGAAAACTGGGTTTTGATCTTTATCTCTTGAGTAATTTTACATTCGTGGGTCTTTCTTGTGCTGGTCCATGTGTAACTCTGTTTTGAGTACTTCTTGGAGAGCTGGTCTTGTCTTGGTGAATGCTCTGAGTTTTTGTTTACCTGAGAATGTCTTAATTTCTCCTTCATATATAAAACTTAGCTTAGCTTGGTACAAGATTCTAGGCTGGGCATTATTCTGTTTCAGAAGAGTGAGAATGGGGCCCCAATCTCTTCTTGCTTGTAAGGTTTCAGTTGAGAAATCTGGTGTAATTGTGATGGGCTTTTCTTTGTATGTTACTTGTTTCTTTCTCCTTACAGCGCGAAGAAGGGTCTCTTTAGTGGATATTTTGGTCAGTCTGATGACTGCATGACGTGGTGTCTTCCTATTTGGTATGAATCTCCCAGGGGTTCTTTGAGCTTCTTGAATCTGTATATCTAGAGTTTTGGCAAGGCCTGGGAAATTTTCCTCAATTATATCTTCAAATAGCTTATCCTACCCTTGCTTCTTGTCTTCTTCACCCTCTGGAATGCCGATAACTCTAACGTTAGGCTTCTTCACATAATCCCACATTTCTTGTAGACTCTGGTCTTTTCTCTTATTTCTTTTCTCTATCTCTGTGACTGACTTATTTAATTGGAAAGTGTTATCTACAATCTCTGAGATTCTTTCTTCTGTTTGATCTACCCTGCTCTTGAGACTTTCCACTGTGTTTTGTAGCTCCCTGAATAAATTCTTCATTTCCAGGAGTTCAGTTTGATTTTTCTTCAGTATTTCAATTTTTTTAGTGAATTTTTCTTCCAAGTCCTGGATTTTTTTTGGTTTCTTTGTGTTGGTTATCCATTTTTTCTTGCATAATATTCAGCTTATTTATGATCCATGTTTGAAATTCTTCTTGTGACATGTTGCTATTTTGAATCTGGTTTGAGTCAATTGGTAGAGAGCTGGTATTCCTCTTTGGGGGCAAGATTTCTGTTTGATTCTTTATACTCCCAGAGTTCTTTCGCTGAGCCCTTCCCATCTGGATCAATAGTTAGATCTCCTCTTTCAGCTTTAGTCTGGATAGAGGCATGCTGTGCGTGCTGTTCTTAGGCTGTGTAGCAGCCTAGGTGAGTTGCTTCCTTTGTCACTAGGAGGAGCCTGTTATGTGTTGTGTAGGATTTTTCTACCTCAGCTGGGGTGCTGCTCCTGGTTGGTCCAGCCCCAGAGAATTAATTGGACCTAAAACTGGTTTGATGAGTTAAGTCACTGGGCTGTGCTGGTTGCAGACAAAAAGCATCTTTTTCTTGCCTCTTCCTCTCCAGAGGTGGTTTCTGCCTCTCTCCGTGTGAAAGACAGTGGCTAGGGGGAGGGGGCGGTGCCCTCACTTGCCCAGTGCCCCAGCTGCTGCAGCTCCCGTGGGAGATGGTCTGACCCACCCCAATGTCCGCTAGGTCCATGCTCCACTCTCTCGTGACTGGGGAAGCACTCAGTGTTCACACAATGGCGGAGCTCCTAGGGATCCACGGACTAGGGGAGGGAGCCACCCAGGGAGTCGCATGGTACCCAATCTCTCTGCATCAGCTAGGCTGTGGACCCTGAAAATGGCGGCAGCCCATCTGCAGATCACCGACGCTGGGGGTGAATGTTCAGGGTCCAGCAGGCACCAGAGGAGCAGGGAATTGAGGGAGCCCAGCCACCAGCAGTCTCCAGGCTAGAAACTGGCCAAGTAAAAGAGACAGTTCGGCCTCTCCTAGCTGCCTTTCTCTGCAGCCTATAGCAAACCCTCCCCCGCCAAGCGCAGTCTAGGCACAGAGCTCCTGGGATCCAAAATGCCTCCCGCTAATGTCTCCTCTCTGCAGAGCCCCACCTCTCCTGTGGTGATTCTGCACCGACTTCAGGCAGATCCCTAATTGAGTGGGTGTGGAGGTCAGTGGGGGAACAAGCCGCTTTCCTGTGGGGTTGAACCCACCTCACTCTCTGGTGAGGCGAGTACAGCCATCCCGTGCTCCAGTCTTTATTGTCCGTTCCACACTCTCCAGATTTTCACGATCTTATTTCCCGTTCACCTCAGTCTTTTCTTGCTCTCTGTGTCCCACGCTGATTCTCTGTGGATTTACACCACTGTTCTTGTAGGGGAGCTATCCTCTAGCATTGTGGCAGACTGAGATCCATGCCTTCCTCTCCGGGAGCACGAATCCAGGAGGTCACCTCCACTACGCCATCTTCCCACATCCTCTGAGTTATAAAATTTTGATTTAGGGAAATAATTGACATTTCTCCACTCATTATTTTTGTATCCAACTCATCATTTTGAAAATAAAACTATTGTGTCATTTGTGTTATATGTTTTCCAGTTGAGTGCTATTTTAAAACTTATTTCTCCATGATTTTGGATAAATTAACAATTTCTATAATTATTTTCTTTTAAAAAAGAGAAAAATTATTTTAACTATAATACTGTGAGCTTACTGTTATTTTAAATAATTGGTCATGTGCACCTATCATGTAGCTCAATTTATTTTAAGCTGCAAATTTGAATATCTTCTATATGACCAACATTGTGCTTGGTACTAGGGAAGCAAAGATGAGTACATTCAGTATGTGATCTTGAAAATTTCATAATTGACCTCACTGAGGTTAAACAAAGGAATAACAGAATCAAATTATGATATCATATACATTCATTGATTCTATGTACACTTGTTGAGCATGGTGCCAGGCACTGGGAGACAGAAGTGATTGAAAATGAGTGGTTTCCATGTTCTGTAAATAAACCACCTTGTAGCTGGTGGAGGAGAAAAATATTAACCTATGATAACATCAAAATATGTAAAAATGAAAATGTTAACATTGTGATTAAGGAAAGATAAATAGCATGAGAGCCAATGATAGTGGGTGGGTTGAGGCAGATTTCTAGTCTGGTAGATGAGGAAAAGCATCAGTAGAGATCTGAAGATGAAAGATATTAACTAAGCAAATAACTTAGAAGGAGAAACTCTATAGGAAGAGGAAAACTACGTACAAACTTGGAAGGGTTTGAGAGATATGAGCATGTATATGAGGTAGGGAGACAGTCTGGCAGTAATCAGAAGGTTGCTGGGGAAATGAGGCAAAATTGAGGGAGTGGTTTATTGGGTTAAAAACTGCTACAGTAGAGAATGACACTGAGAACCTCAGAGGTCATAAACACCTCAGGAGGAGCAGTTACAGTGACTGCTGAATAAGAGAATAGCATCACACTGAAGAGTGGTCAAGAGAGGCAGGCAAGGAAATGAAGACATCAAAACTAAAAAATTTTGAATAACTTTTATGTTAAGAAACAGAGTTTGGTGGGTGAAATGTGATGAGTGTTAAAGTTGAAAGATTTTTTCTTTTCTTTTATTTCTCTTAATTTCTATGGGAGCCTTGAGTGAATTTAAAAATAATGGGAAAACTTTTCATATATATGAAAGGGGATTTATAGTAAAAGGCCTATAAGAAGGCAAGGGGAAATTTAAAAAAAAAAATCAGTCTTAAATGAGAGGATGGGAAGAGACACTATTTTTATAGAAAAGGTATAGGAGAGATAAATATAGAGGTTGGTTTTATGTTTGTTATCAGGAAAGTGACAGAATTTCAATATGTGTCTTCTTTTTTCTCTTTGAAGTAGGTGATTAAGTCAGGAGCTAAGAGTTGGGGTTAAGTTGAATAGTCAAGGAAAGTGTGAAAATTTGGAGATAGAAATAGTGCAAATACAAGAATAGGAGCAGAGTTCATCAGTAACCAAGGAAGATTTCTAGGCATTGTGGGGACCCAGTCTATGGTGACCATGAATTATGAATAATTGTGGGTCCAGTCTGACCTTTGTAGCTTTCTCCAACACTGATTCTCATTGCTTAGCTTCAGGCATCTAGAAAGCAAATTTCTAATCAAAAGATCATAATCCTACTACAATAAAGCTAGGGAGAAGAAGAAAAGGAGAAATGCTAGGAAGTCATAATCCACAGGAATTGATTACCGTTTAGATATTATCTGTGAAGGAGAAAAATAGTCCAGGGCAACCCTCAGATATTATTCATTATGATAAGAAATAAAGAGTAAAGATGGAAATAGCATTATGTTAGAGGAAAGAAAATGTGCTTTTCTCTGGAGATATTTGTTTTGATGGACACTGATATACCAATACTTAGCAGAATGTTGGATAAAATGAATCTCAAGGAAAGAGGGTATTTTAATCTGGCAACATTTATTTGTCAAACATTAACTCAGAGTAAGTCTTTACTTGACATCATAGGACCAGGTAAGATTTTTCAGGAAGGTTACCAAACATAAAATTTGACTTTAAATTCTATTCAACACATTGAAATTAAAAGATCCCAGAGTTTCAAAGTACCAAATAAATTTTTCCTAAAACCATTTAGTTGTGGAAAATAAATAAAAATATAAGACTGTATGTCTTTAGCTTAAAAACATATTAATAGAATGTATTTAAACATTACTCTAAAATATACATCAAAAATCCCTAGATTAGGGAATGGACACGCTTGAAGCTCAGACTCGGGGGGATGGGGGGGCATGGGCAATGTATATAACCTGAACTTTTATACCCCCATAATAAGCTGAAATAAAAAAAAAAAGAAAAAAATCCCTAGATTATAATAGTCCTGTACTTAGATATTACATAAATGTGCAAGACTATAAAAGTGTGCCCACATTCGAAAAGAAATACAGATTAGATAGGTGCTCTTTTTGATACACAAGGCCCCCTTTTAAAGCTCTCCTGAAATTAATCACAATAGCTCAAAATCAATTTTTGATTCAGGTTCTAATTTTTCTAATGAATCAGGTATTTTGTTTTCTCTAATTTGAATAATGTATAGTCCATACCGAATGCATTATGGTGAAAGCAATCTCTAACAAATTCATGAACTTGCTTAGAGCATTGATTGCTAATGCATTGTCTAATACATATGTAAATTTGATGAAGCATGATTTTCATGAATAACTATTATGTAAAGCTACATGGGCATTTAGACTGTCACATTTAAAATTTTTTATTGCTATAATTCAGGACTTAAGTGACTTAAGTTTAGTTTCCAGAAGACTGATTTATTTATGAAATAATAGTAATGATATTAGTCAATCCTTCTACAGACCAGGGAGAAATTTTCTATACTTTAAGTATAATTATGATATTTAATATTTACTGATAAATGTATGGAAATATCAGGTTTTGCCAAATTTTACTTTTATTCATAATAATTTGGGGGAAAACAACATGATTTTCTACTTAATATCATTTTAATATTAAAACTTATACATTAAAGCATTGAATCAGTTAATATAGTACGTTTCCTTATTAAACTAAATGTATTGCAGTGTTCTTGCTAAATGCTCTCCCGGCATGTTTTAATTTGAAAGCTACATGCATGCTAGGAAGACTGCTCTTTCATTATAAGAGACATACACACAAATTCACACACACATGCAAGTCAAAGAAACTTTGTGTGTTTGATTATACCAAAATTATCAACAGCTTGCTCTGGAATGGGCAGTTTTAAGATAGTAAATAATTGATCTGTGCTTTATAATAGTGTAGAACTAGCATATGCTATTTGCTATTTTGAAGTACATAAAAGCAAACATTCAATTTAATGTTTAAATGTTTATAACTCAGAAATCCTATTTCTCTTCTTCAGAAAGCCATTTCCTACAACATATTACAACTTTCAATGTTGAAGAATATGAATCTCTCTTTTTTTTAAATTTCAGCTTATTATGGGGGTACAAAAGTTCAGGTTACATACGTTGCTCATGTACCGGGGGAGCTCTGAATCTCTTGTCTGTTTATACACTACAAACGATTTAGTTCTGATAATTATTGTGTCACATAAGTATATGAAAGTTTTGGTTAGTGTGACAAATAACTGTTAAAGAGAAAAATGCACCCTCATATTCTCAAGCTTCCACTTGGAAACTGCAGGGGTGCTTAGAGAGAATGAGGAGAAGAAAAAGTACTGTTCTCATCTTTTCCAAAGGGTCAGTCCGGGCTTCTCTCACCACTTGCTGCTGGGCTGAAATTTAGATGCAGTCCAAAGAAGATGGAAGGCTCCACAAATCTGTTATCATTACTGGAAGAATATTTGTATTTCTGGTTTTCCTTCAGGTCCAATTTATCCTGCTTCTTATAAGAGCTTCAATATACCAATCCTCAGAGCACAGACCCAGAGGGGGTAATGAATCTCTCCATTGCCATAGTTTTAAGACTTGCCTTAATTCCTGCCCCAGAAATAATGACATGAGAGAATAGCACAGCCCTGTAACCATAGGTCCTGCAACCAAATAAATCAAGATTAGCACAGGTCTTATTTATTTTTAAATATATAGTTAGAAGTCTTATGCAAATATAAAAGCTTTTTAAATTTTTTTCTCTCTAACTAAAGTTTCATATTTGATACTTGTTAGTATATTTTCTGTAAGAGTTGAGCATTAAAGTACAAGTTAATGAAATGTTATTTTAATTTTCTTGGAGGTTTGAGTTGAGGAACTATGCTCAAAGACATTCCTATTGTGGTTGTGGTCTGAGCCTTGTTACATGAGTATAGATTACAGAAAAATGTATCAGGGTTAGACTTCACATACGGCATTTTACATTTGGTTATGTCTAAGATTCAGTTCAAGGATTTGTTTTTATGCATTGTAACATTATTCCAAGTATTTTAACAATGTGTTGTGAAATGTTATAGCTTTGTCTCAACCACATTCTGAATTAAGGAGGAACATATACCCAAGCTTAAACCAAAACAGTTCAGGCAAGAGGTAACAATCCTGGGAAAGCTATTTGTGAAAGGAAAAGAACTAGACTGTAAAAGGAAGAAAAGTGGTCCATGAGAGTGAGAGGGATGGTAGAGGGGGACAAAATAACTATCAATGACCAGAAGAGATTTATGAAGTATGCTAGTGTTCTTAAGGAATTCCCAGAAATACAAGTAATAGACTGGACTTCCAACATGTAAATAGAATATGACTTTTGTTACTGAGCTTTCAGGGAAATTGAGGCCCTCTGTGTAAAAGATCCTCTTGTCATTCACACTGCCCTTTTTAAACTCTAGTATCTGATTATTTATTCTAAAAAAAATTGCAGTGAGATTGGGGTAAATGTAACATAATTAAAATAAAAAGCTCTGAACAGAAAAGGAAATAATCAACAGAGCGAATAAACAACCTACAGATGTGAGTAAATATTCTCAACCTATATATCCAATAAAGAGCTAATATCCAGAATCTACAAAGAACTTAAACAAATTAGCAAGAAAAAACTGAACAACCCCATTAAAAAGTGGGCAAAGGATATGAACAGAAGATTTTCAAAAGAAGATAGACAAATGGACAACAAACATAAGAAAAAATGCTCAACATCACCAATTATCAGGGAAATGCAAATTAAAACCATAGTGAGATATCACCCTACTCCTGTCAGGATGGCCTTTATTAAAAAGTCAAAAACCAATAGATGTTTGTGTGAATGCAGAGAGAAAGGAATGCTTATACACTGTTGATGGGACTGCAAATTAGTACCATCTCTATGGAAAACGGTATAGAAATTCCTCAAAGAAATAAAAGTAGACCTACCACTCAAGCTAGCCATCCCACTACTGGATATCTACCCAAAGGAAAAGAAGTCATTTTATCAAAAAGACACCACCAACGCTCGAATGTTTATTGAAGCACCATTCACAATTGCAAAGATGTGGAATCAACCTAAGTGCCCATCAATTCATGAGTACATTAATAAAATATGGTATATATATATATATATATATATATATATGTAGTATTAATCAGCCATAAAAAGGAATGAAATGATGTCTTTTGCAGCAACTTGGATAGAACTGGAGAACATTATTCCATGCAAAGTACCTCAAGAATGGAAAAACAAACACCACATGTTCTTATTAATAATTGGTAACTAAATGATGGGCACACATGAGCACAAAGAAATGTAAAGGACATTGGAAACCAAGAAAGGGGGTGGTGGGAGGGAGTGAGAGAGGTAAAATCTTACCTATCAGGTACAATGTACACTGTTCTGATGATGGGCAAAGTAGAAGCCCCAACTTAAGCATTATGCAAGGTATCCATGTAACAAAAACATTTGTATCCCTTTAATATTTTGAAATAAAAAAAAATTTAAAAAGCTATATAATTTGCCATTAGACACAGATTCATAGAAAGCTACTGCATTATCAAAGTTTTCTGCAAATCAATGAGCTGATGTCACAGCAGAAAGGAAGGACAGTTTTCTAGGAAGTGTTTTCCTCCAAAGACACACAAAATATCAGATTTTTGCTGCACCAGCATTGTTATACATTTATAAGACTCATTTTTCAAGAGAGAAAGTTGAAACTGGCCTTTCAAGGATTTGGAATCACAGTTATTGCTTAATTGAAATCATAGTTCTGAGACTTTCTTTGTTTTGAATATGTGTACTTGTGAGAGGTTGGTTTGGTACATTGTTAAATATTTCTGTATTTGGTAAGCACAGCAAAAGAATTTGTCTATTTTCTTAGGACAAGCTCCATACAGTGCAGAAAAATAAGATATCAAGGTTGATCATCTGTCCAGAGACGGCCATTAAACTCACAGACCAAATCTGAAAAACATTTGTAAGTATTTAGCTGTTCCTGAATAGCCTTCACAGCTAGCTAAATCATTTTCCTCAAGTGGTAATTGTTTCAATGTCCCAAGACTTTAAAAGCTATTAAAGGCTAATGACCCAAGCCTCGTTTTTTTTTTTTGTTTGCTTGTTTTTTTTTCCCCCCTATAAAAGTGGAAACTTTTTCAATGCTCTGGCTTTTTCTGTATTAATGTTTACCTGTTTTCCATTTTTCCAAAATACCTAATTATTTCTATGTACACACTACAAGTCAAATAAATTTGGTAAAATAATAGGTTTAGAAATGTTGTATTTTGGTTTCATTATTGACTTTATTAAAAATGTTTTATATACTTAAAGTAGTCATTTTCATGTTCAGATGAAAGAGATAAGGGTGTCATGAAGTGACATGAAAACCCACATATAGAAGTCCTATTTTTATGGTTTTGTTTGCTACTAAAATTTGCAGTATGCATTTTATCATAGATTTTTGGCATTCACCTGATGAAACACTTTGCCATAACCATGCAAAAGTTGTATTCACTGGATAATATTTTACGATTTATAGGTAATTGTGTCCTACACAAGTGCAAATATGGTACAGACTTTCTTCATTGCAATTTTTCCCATCTATGGAATATGTTGTTGTTCATTCTGTGAAATCCAGTACCCTATATTACAAATGGTACTTAGCTAATCAAAATTTAAAAGAAAACATGATAGTAGATTGGATGAAAGACAACTATAATAATTTTGGATATTATAATTACACTGGAAATCCATTTACATGATTTTTTAACTATGGATAATTTCAGATATTTTAACTTTTAATGTACCATCAGCTCAAACATTGCCCCAACTAAAAAGGAAATCTACTAGAAAAATGTAAATAAAATCAATCTCTTATTAATCAACATAGTAAATATGAAAAAGGAAAAACACATAAGAGTACAAACTGAATGCTATGGTTTTGCATTTGTCTAGGAAAAAATAATCAGGAAAAATGTACACTTATTCACTCTTTTTTGGGTTAGTCCATAAATTCTCAACAAAATTTTGAAGTTGGGTCAGGATGAGCTACCCTTAATTATATCCACCATATTTTTCAGCACTGGTAGGAGAACAAATACCAGATCTGACATTTCACTTGAACTATAAGGCATATTTATAAAAAATGCAAATGAAATAATAATTGTAACACATGAACCTTTACTGTATTACAAATAAATAACAAAACCACATTGATAGGGATAGGGAAGAAAAGTATTAACTAACTTAATTTACTTTGGAAAATATTATTTTGACTGTATTCTGTAAGACTATAAGCAAGGATGCAAGAATAAAAGACTGAAGGAGCTCTGAAACATGGCCTTGCCCCTCCACCAAAGCATGTGTCCTAGCGGGGCTACATCTACTTGGAGAAAAAGTTAACTTCTTCAGATTTGTACAGAGAGATGATTCACTTGTGAAAATGTGTACATGGGTGATCAAAAATGCTAGATGGAGTAATAGTGGTCTTGCATAAAAATCGGAAGAAAAATTAATAAACTCATCATGGCATAGGAAAGGTCATATAAGTACAAAACCAAAAGGATTATGACTATAGAAAGATATCAATAAGTTAATTACATATTAAATTGCAACAAAAAGAAATATTGGGACAAAGACCTCAAAAATCCCTTCAATAAGTTTGGATGACATATTTACTTCTTTGAAATTGTCCATGCACACTAGCAGATTAAATTTTCCAAATAATTTTGAAATTAAACATCTCTTTAATTTTATTTAACTTGATATTTAAAAGATTTTATAAAGAAAAAAATTCTGAAACAAAATATGTCAAAATATCAATAGGTGGTATATCTGAGTAAAGACTTATGGTTGATTGTAATTCTTCTCTTTACTTTCTAAATTTTCTACAATTTTGAGACAAAAATAACAAATGTATATTTAAAGGATAAATTGTCAATATATTTTTTTAAAAGATCTATAAATGAATCAATTTTAGAACAATATTTTTAAAAAGTATATGAAAATAAGAATACTTTTTTTACCTTTTATCCTTGGTTATGCTTGAACAATGAGTTCCCAGCCAGAGATCAGGGAGTGGGAAGGAAAAGTGGCTGGGTACTTTTTCCCCCAGCCCTCTTCCTGTTGAAGCAGCTAGTTCCAGTGGAAGTGTTGCCCTACCAAAGGCCATGAGTACTGTAAATTTATGCTTGTACATTTTGCTGCTGGGAAACAGACTTATATAAAAAATAAAATCTTTAAATTCTAGCAAGATGATATCAGAAAGACTAATTTGGTCCTGGGAACATTATCATTCGCCTGTGGTCTCACAGAAGCAAGGAACTTTATAACAACTATAATAAATGCTGTGCTCAAATACTGGATAATGTTTCCAGTATATGATAAAATCAGAAGTGCTCCTTTTCATTTCCTTTCATTAAAATGATAAGCAAAAAGAAAAAAACAAAACCTACAAGCATTACTTACTCTATTCCTCAGGCAATAGACTCGAATATTGCCTTAGTGTATGTCCCCTATTAGCTGCTACAGGTTTAAGTGACCTGATTAAAATGACATGAGTTAGTGGGAGAACCTAAGCCAGAACTTAGCCCTTTTCACATTTACACTTTCTGCAGCTGGATCCAGGGGCTGGTAAGCACAGATGACAGGCCCAATGCTTTTGAAACTAAATTCTGTTCTCACATTACGTAGATATATGGGATGAAAAGAAGAGAAACTTGGAACATAATCATGGAGAATAAATGAGTGTAGTGGTGAGCAAAAAGGAAGTACAGAGCCCTTGATCCCTATAAAATTTCCAGGTTCAACATTTCTTGTTGGATCAGACCTCAAGTAAGTCAAAATAAACATAAAAATCACTCCTCATATTTCTGTGGAAGAGTGAGAACCTGGGAAGTTGTATGACACAGAGTACAAGTGAAACCACAATGCTTCTGAGGAGGTTTTTTGTATTCAGGGAGGAATATCAAGAACACATTGGCTGCCTAAATTTTCCTACATCAGTGCCAAAAACCGCAACATGAACCCATGTGAAGCAATTTGACAGCTCTCTAGTAGTGCTCTTGTTGACTAGATTTTAGTGAACAACTTACCAACAACTTATTCCCAAAGAAGTGCAAGTAATTCAACCCAAATTCTGAACAAATAACAATGATATTTTGTTAACTATTTCACGTCATTGTCAAGGCAGCATTTTTACATTTTTATTAACTCCAGTTATTTCTATAAGAACAAATAGATTACACACAGTAACTATAATCACCAACATTTATATAAGCCATTAGGTAATTTGCTGAAACAAATTAAAAAACCCCATTATATATTTCTCTTTCCTTGAGATATAAAGTTTATAAAATCCAATTCGTTTTATGCCTGAGTTTCATGTTTCTTTATGAAGTTGTTTATACCCTGCTGATTTGTATGTTCCTACTCTAGGAAGGACTGTCACATCAGCACTCTGCCCATATCAGTTGTGTAAGTATGCAATAGTCAAATTAACTAAACATCAGGAAAAAATGTGACTTTCTAGCAGAAAAAAGAATAAAGACGGCTAAAGTCTTAGGGGAAATTGAATACTTTTCTTTCCTTTCCATAGATGTAGAATTTAGAGAAAAATGAGCTATCAAATTTCTGTTCTGCAAGTCAGTTGAAGACTAGGGGCCTAGTGTTGTTTAATCCATGCCAGATGTGAGAAATAAAGGGGAATAGGAATAAAGAGAAAGGAGTTTTGAATCATGCATTTCTGTAATGGAAAGAAAATAGAAACTACTTTTTTTACTTCATGCTGGTACAAAACAAAAGATGATATATGTTTAAAACTGTACAAAAGAAACTTCAATTTTACCATGCTAACAATCATTTTGCTTTAATAATATACATGTAATTTGAAAATATTCCTTTTCTGTTGGAAGAAAAACAACTTACAAAAAATGGTAGTTTCCAATTCTGTTTCCAGATAAATAAACATTGTATATATTTCCATTCAGTTGCAATATTAGCATCAACCTCCAGCCAATCTTAAAATCTCTGGATACACTTTTGTTTTCTTTTTTGTTTGTTTGTTTTCTTGTGTTGTTTTACTAAAAGTGAAGGGAGCAAAATTAAAATTTGAAGAAATTGTCTTCCAGAAAGCCATAAAATTCATTCTTAAATTCATCTTTATTAAAATTCATCGATCTCTTCATATGCTCATGCTATTTGTCTTTAATGTTCATCTACTATTGCTGGATAAATCTTAATAGGCAGTGAAGGGGCTGTGGCTTAGGACACTTCTGTTTGAGTCTTTCCTTAACTATGAAAAGCCTCACCAGAACTTGGTTGGGCACAAGTCAATTTTGGATGGCTTAATCTTAAAATATGAAATGACCCAATGCTTGAGCATACCACTTAAACAAGAGTAAGGACAAAACTTTCATTTCTAATAAATAAACAATAATCTGACATGTGTGCAAAAATAAATATACACAATCATTTATTAATTTATAAATTCTTTAGAGCAGTCAAATAACAAAATAAAATAAAATCCTAACACTAGAGAGTTAATGAAACATATCATATTTCTTTTTAATATATATATAAGGTATAAATTGAAAAAACATATAGGAATATTTAGGACAATCCAAGATGGCTGACCAAAGACATAAGCTGCCAGATCATCTTAGAAAGAAGGATAACTTTTAGATGAAAAAGAAAACAAACAAACAAACATAGATCAGGTGTAACTCCGAGAGAAAAGTGCTAGAACCTACAAGAGATTCCATGGGAAGAAGTTGCAGAGCAGAACAAAAAGGAGCAAAATGTTAGCAGAGGTCAACCCCAGAGAGGCTTGCAGTCCAGCCAATGGATAGGTGGAGTGGGTTGTTCCTCCCTGACATATCTGGCAGTCAGCAGGCTCCTCAGCTGCTGGAGAGCCTTTCTACCCTCACAACCCCCAAGGCTGCTGCCACTAGTGAAATGGGAGCTTCTTGAAGACAAAGCACCAGGCTGCCAGCCCCCTCAGGACACTTCCCATCACCACAGACCTGAACTGAGATGGCAGGTGCCATATTGCTCCTCCACCCACTGTGTGCCTTTGTCCTCTCCAAGGGCTTCAGTCCCTCAGTTTTCACCTTGCTTGCTCCCACACAAATATTTCCCAACTCTGGCCAAGACTGTGGGAGCCACAGGGGGCCAGTGGGTCCTGGGGGATCTGCATGACCCTGGAACCTGGGTGGGCTGCCTTCCAGAGAGAGGGACAGAGATGATGAGAATGTGAGTACTAACTTTCCTCCATTCAGACTCTTTTCCTCTTCTTCCCCTCCTCCACCTGTGGCTGCTAAGAGAAAGACTAGAGCTGGGGCTCTCAAGAGCTGCTGCTTCCCCTCTTATGGTGCATCAAAAATACAGGGGCTTTCACAGAGAGTGGAGATCAAACCTTTCTTGTTAAAGACCTGCAGCATACAAAGGGGTGCTTGGACTGTGAGCTTCCTGCTCACTGGCCTTCCCCAGTGCTGCTTGCCTTTCTGCTCCACCAGACCAGGGCATACCCTGAAGTAGAGGGACATAAAACCTGGTTGAGAACCCCATAGCCAACTTGGAACCAGCATGCTTCTCCCTGGAATGGTTAGGGATTGACCTTTGGGGACCCAGGGATAGGCCGGTAGGCCAGATCCTGTACCCCCAGGACTCGATCATGTTGCTTGGGGTCACAGAGAGATTTGTGAACTAATCTCAGGAGGCAAGGTAGCCCACATGGGCAGAGGTGAAAACAGAGCATAGTGTGTGTCCCAGCCACAGCACACCTGTGGAGCACTCCTCCCCCCACAGGAAGACCATGCTCTCAGATCAGGGTGGGATCCTGGACAAGGAAGCTCCCAGCCCACAGTGCCATTGCAGGGGAGGACACCAACTTTGAACTTCTACCTTCTGGCAGATGCCAGAAGGAGACTACGAAGCACAAGAAGGAGAAGAAGAATGAAACTCACTCTTGATAGCCAGATTTTGAATCTCAGATGGCCCTGACTCCACAAGCAGACTTTCTGGCTGTTGGGGACACTTCAGCCCCTCCCTGGCCACTTTCCCCAGAAGTGTGGGAGTGGATTTTTGACCCCTGCTGAAACAGCTACCTTACCAGCTTTTGTGGAGCCTGAGGGTAGGCTTACCCTACTCAGCCTTACCCAGCCTCACTCCCCCACCCACCTCTGCTGTGGTGGAGAATAGGTACTCATCTGGAAGTTCCAGGGTTCCACCCACCACCTGGGGCATTAAAGTGCTTCTCCTGAGGGGCCAGAGCTAATCACAGGTCCCCAAAACAACACTACAGCTTGTTCCTTCTAGTAAGCACAACCTACTGACAGGGAGGCCAATTTGTACAGCCCTTTGCAGCATTTATTGACTCAACCTTACAGCGTGTGGTTGATTCTTACCCACAAGTATCACCTGCTGTCTCAGAGATTAAACGGGCTATGCCTCAGGGCTGGGAAAAGAGAAAGAACAACTTGCTGCTGAATGGCTATTGGGTCAATAATGAACTTAAGACAGAAATCAAAATATTCCTTGAACTGAATGACAGAGGGGAACCAAGCTATCAAAATCTATGGAAGTTAGCAAAACCAGTCCTAAGGGGAAAATTCATAGCCTTAAATATCCACATCAAAAGAAAAGAAAGATCACAAATTAATAATCTAATGACACATCTCAAGGAATCAGAAAAGGAAAAGGAAACCAAGCCCAAAGCCAGTAGAAGAAAAGAAATAACTAAGGTCAGAGCAGAACTAAACAAAATGGAAAATAAACAAAAAACAAACAAACAAACAAAAAATACAAAGGATCAAAAACAAAAAGTTTTCTTTGAAAAGATAAACAAAATTGATAGACCTCCTCCTAAGTTAACCAAGAATAGAAGAAAAAGGACACAAATAAGCTCAAAAAGCTCAATTAGAAATCAAAAATCTCAATTAGAAATTACAACTGATGTCATAGAAATTCAAAATATCATCTGTGAATACTGCGAAGATCTCTGTCTATGCACATAAACTCACAAACAGAGAGGGAATGGATAAATTCCTGGAAACACACAAAGTCCCAAGACTCAATCACAAAGAAATAGAACTCCTGAACAAACCAGTAATAAGCAAAGAGATTGAAGCACGAATAAAAATCTTGCAACAAAAAGAAGCCCCAGACTAGATGTATTCACAGCCAAATTTTACCAGACCCACAAAGAAGAACTTGTATGCATAGCTCTGAAATTATTACATAACATCACAAAGGAGGGAATCTTCCCCAACTCATTCTATGAAGGCATTTTCACCTTGATACCAAATCCAGGGAAGGACAAAATGAAAAAAGAAAGCTACAGAACAGAACAATATTCCTTAGGTGTAAACATAGATATAGATGAAAAATCCTCAATAAAATACTACCAAATGAAATTCAATAGCACATCAAAAAAAAAAATAATCAACCATGACCAAGTGGACTTCATCCCAGCGATGTAAGGATGGTTCAGCATACGAAAATCAACATATATGATTTACCACACAAACAGAAGCAAAAACAAAGACCATATGATCAACTCAATAGATAGAGAAAAACAATTCAACAAAATTCAGCACCCTTTCATGATAAAAACCCTCAACAAACTAAGTATAGAAGGAACACATTTCAAATTATAAAAGTAATATATGACAAACCCATAGCCAACATCATACTGAATGGAGAAAAATTGAAAGCATTCTCAATAAGAACTGGAACAAGACAAGAATGCCCACTGTCACTACTTTTATTCAACATAGTGCTGGAAGACCTAGCCAGAGCAATCAGGCAAGAGAAAGAAGAAAAGAGTACCCAAATCAGGAAAGAGGAGGTCAAAATATTGCTTTTGCTGATGATATGATCTTATACCTGGAAAACACCAAAGACTTCACCAAGAGACTCCCAGAATTTATAAATAAATTCAGCAAAGTCTCAGCTCAAAATCAATGTTCGCAAATCAGTAGCATTCCTATACACATATAACAGTCTAGCTGAGAATCAAATCAAAGACTTATTATCATTCACAATAGCTACAAAGAAAATAAAATATCTAGGAATACACTTAATCAAGGAGGTGAAATATCTCTACAAAGAGAACTATGAAATATTGAGGAAAGAAATCATATCACAAAAATAAATGGAAAAACATGTCATGCTCATGGATTAATAGAATCAACATTGTTAAGTGTCCATACTACTCAAAGGGATTTACAGAGTTAATGCAATCCCAACTGAAATGCAAATGTGATATTTCATAGATCTAGAAAAAATAATTCTACACTTCATTTGTAACCAGAAAAGAGCCTGAATAGCCAAAGCAATCTTAAGCAAAAAGGACAAATCATGAGGAATCACATTACCAGACTTCACACTATACTACAAGGCTACAAGGCTATAGTAACTAAAAAAGCATAGTATTGCCACAAAAATGGAGACATACACCAATGGAACATAACAGAGGACCCAGTATATAAAAACATCTACCTATTTGATCTTTGACAAAGCAAACAAAAATATATATTGCAGAAAAAAATTCTTAGTCAATAAATGGCACTGGGAAATTGGATACCCCATGCAGGAGAATGAAACAGGATCCATATCTCTCACCAACCACAAAAATTAAATCAGGATGAATAAAAGACTTAACTGTCTTTAAGTTAAGACAGTTGAAACCATAAGAATTCTAGAAGAAAATGTTGGAAAAACTCTTCTATATACCAGCCTAGGCAAAAAATTTATGAAGAAGATCCCAATTGCAATTATAGCAACAAAATAAATGAGACTTGATTGAATCAAAAATCTTCTACACGGCTAAGGAAATAATTGACACAACAAATACACAACCAACAAAATGGGAGGAAATATTCACTAGCTATACATCTGAAAAAGGGCTTAATAACCAGAATCTACTAAGAACTCAAGCAAATCAGCAAGGAAAAAATCAAACAAGTCCATTAAAAAATGGGCAAAAGACATAAACAGAAACTTTTCAAAAAATGATAGACAAATATCCAGTAAACATATGAAAAAATGTTCATGTCACTAATCATCAGGAAATGCAAATCAAAACCACGAGATATCACCTAACCCCAGTGAGAATGGCTTTTATCAAAAAGTCCCCAAACAATAGATACTGGCATTTATGAGGAGAGAAAGGAACACTTATACACTGTTGGTGGGACTGCAAACTAGTTCAACCTCTATGGAAAATAATATGGAGATTCCTAAAAGGACTAAAGGTAGGCCTATCATTTGATCTGGCAATCTCACTACTGAGTATTTACCCAAAGGAGAAGTCATTTTATTAAAAAAAGACATCTGTACTGGAATGTTTGTTGTAGCACAATTCACAATTGCAAAGATGTGTAATCAACACAAGTGCTCATCAATTCACGACTGTATTAACAAAATGTGGTATATATATACCATGGAATACTATTCAGCCATGAAGAAAAATGACTTAATGCCTTTTGCAACAATTTGAATGGAACTGGAGACCATCATCCTAAATTAAATATCTAAAAACTGGAAAGATAAACACCACATGTACTCACTATTGAATTGGAACTAACTGATGAGCATGCATGTGCTCCAAAGAGGGAATTAAAATTCAGTGGAAATCAAGCAGGGGATATGGGGGAGTAGTGGATGGGCAAAAACCTACCTAACGAGTACAATGAACACTATATCTGGGTGATGGGCACATTTATAATCCTGACTCAAGCATTATAAAAGCAATTCATGTAACCAAAAATATTTGTGACCCCATAATATATTGAAATAAAAAAGAAAATATTTATTGAATGCAATAATATTCTCATACATAAAATTTCAAATGTATTTAACAAATGATGAAAAATAGGGAAAATATAAACAGTTGGAAATAGTCTAGAAAAACATGCCTGTTGATGGGTGTATTAATGATTTGTATTTTCACTCTCTTTTTCTGGTGATAATTTTGTCTTATGCTTTATTTGCTAATTTTATTCATTGAAAATATATTTATTTTGTGAATAAAAGAAAGTAATTCAAAAATTGATGCTGTTGTAATGCTCATAGTGGAGTTCACTGGGTTTATTCTTGACATCTCTATATTTTTAAATATTTCAAAGCCCAACATGACTTATACATGTGGAAATTTAAAGACATGAAGGGGAGACTTTTGAGCCAAACTGTCATTGAAGCCAAGAGTTTTATGCTTTCTAGTGGGGAAAGATGACACCATAGAGTTTTGACAAATATATATTAATATTCTGTGTGCCTTCCAGACCCTTCAATGTGCCTTCCAGACCCCACTTTAAGGAAGCATTTTTTGTCCTCAGCTGCAGGGGTCAGCAATTATCATACTTGTTAGGCCCTTCAGAGCATTCCTCAGCGGCAGAGAGCAGCCTCACCCAAGAGCATGCCCTATGTGGGGAGTCTATATCCAACAATCCATCCATTGGGAGTAGAAGACCATCTTTGCGAAATTGGGGACAACTCTGAAAAGCCACTCTAGTTCCAGAACTCTTCAAAGGGTAAGCTTTTGAGGAGCCTGCATAGCAGTTCAACTTTTCCCAATCTTGTCCAATCCTGTTTCATTCCCCCACCTTCCTCAAGTGTTGATATCAAGAACATTCTCAAATAAACATGCACATTAAACCATCTCAGAGTCTGTGTCCTGGTGAACCCAAATGGAATTAAACACAACAAAACAAGAAAAAAGACATTCTGATCTTAAGCAAACACCATCCTACTCTAATATAATGTTATAGCATATTTTGATCTGGGAAAGAATAACCTTTTATTTTCTTGGACACAGTTTCTTGTACATAAAATTAAGAATGAGTATGTTGATTTTACTTAACATAGTGTACTTCGGTTCCATTTGTGTTGCTGCAAATAAAGACAGCCACAGAAAGGCAAATATAGCATGTCGTCATTCATATGTGGGAGCTACAATAGCTGATCTCATGGAGATGGAGGGCAGAATGATGGTTACCAAAGCTGGGAAGGGTGGGGAAGAAGATGAAGAGAGGCTGCTCCATGGGTACAAAAATACAGGTCAATTGAAGCAATAAGTTCTAATGTTCAATAGTACTGCAGTGTGAATATCATTAACAAGAATTTATAGTATATTTTTAAATAGATAGAAGAAAAGATTTGGAATGTTCCCAACACAAGGAAATGATAAATGTTTGAGGTGATGGATATCTTAAATAGTTAGATTTGGTCATTACACATTGTGTGCATGCATCAAAATATCATATGCACTGTATAAATATGTACAACGATTATGTATCAATAAAAATATCAGCATGTTGGTTTCCATTAGACTCTTACTGGAGTTGATATTTGTTTTGAAATTATGACTTAAATTAGGGAGAAATTATTTTCAAACCTCTCAATAAGTAGCGCTATAATTATTCTCATCTATTTGAATCCTATCCTTTCTTGTTCACTTCAGTAAAATTTTAATTAATTCCTCAAATAAGTCCTGCACAGTTTTTGTTAAGGATCTCACACAATCTTTTAGTATTTTCACTCAACTGTGAATGGAATCTTAATTGTTCTTGAATATTCTAATGTATGGGTCATTTGCTTATATTTTAAAATTAATATTCCCCAAGTTAATCACTGTGAACATTGTTATTAATATGTTTATATTTTTCTATGTTACTATCTTAAAATTCAATGAGTCATTTTGTTTTTGGCATGTTTCATTTAATTTTTTTAGAATATTAGAACATGCTGTTAAGTACATTTTATTTAATATTTCAATATGTGTTCTGGAAATCATTAATGTAGTCAATCTACAGCTGTTTCTTTCAGAATATACTGTTAGAATGGGAAGGCCACAGTCTTTGTGGCAAGTCAACAATTTTGGTTATGGTCAAAGGTTTGCAAATTACTATGTCTTCAAATATTTTCTCTCTGTTATTTTCTCATAATAAACATTAGATATTAATTCTTAGACCAGTGGTTTTTAAACTTCCCTGTGAAGAGTTAGCTAGAATGCTTGTTAAAGTTCAGATATCCAGGTTTTTCCTTAAGAAAATCTGATTCTAATTTTTTAAAAATGTCCCAAGCGATTCTGATGCAGGCGGTCCCAGACTTATATTTTAAATGATTCTGGGCTGATAATGCTGGGCCAGCTGAAGGGTATCAATTTTCCACATCTTCAAGGAAATTAAAAAGTTCTGAGATGTATCCATAGTGACAATGCTGGTGACTGCAAGTTCCATGAGGAGATAAATTTTGCCTGTTTTGTTCACATTGACATGTCTCAAATATTTAGGTTGTGTATATTGCTTTTGCCCCACCCGAGTATGAGCTTCAAGCGTGTCCATACCCCAGATGGTGTGTACCGCACCCATTAGGTATAAATATACCCATCCTTCCCCCTTTCCCCCCCTTCCCCTCCCCATCTGCCCGACACCTGATGAGTGTTATTACTATATGTGCACATAAGTGTTGATCAGTTAATACCAATTTGATGGTGAGTACATGTGGTGCTTATTTTTCCATTCTGGGGACACTTCACTTAGTAGAATGGGCTCCAACTCTATCCAGGATAATACAAGAGGTGCTAGATCACCATTGTTTTTTTGTGGCTGAGTAAAACTCCACGGTATACATATACCACACTTTATTAATCTACTCACATATTGATGGGGACTTGGGTTATTTCCACATCTTTGCAATTGTGAATTGTGCTGCTATAAACATTCAAGTACAGGTGTCTTTTTTCATAGAATGTCTTTTGTTCCTTTGGGTAGATGCCCAGTAATGGGATCGCTGGATCAAATGGTAGGTGTACTTGTATCTCTTTGAGGTATCTCCATATTGCTTTCCACAGAGGTTGCACTAGTTTGCAGTCCCACCAGCAGTGTATGAGTGTTCCTATCTCTCTGCATCCACGCCAACATTTATTGTTTCTGGATTTTTTTGATAAAGCCCTTTCTCACTGGAGATAAGTAAGATGTCATTGTGGTATTTTATTTCTTTTATTCTCTCTGTTCTCTTCTTTCGTAGCTTGTATTATAGGAATATCAATGTAATTTCTTTCTTTTTTTTAAAAAAAAAGACTTTTAGTTTATTAAGCCACTGAAATTTTAAAATTTATCTGTATTCCATTTAACTCATTTCTGTTTCACTGTAAAGAACTACATCATGAGGTTTTACAGGTTTTACATGAGGTCTTTATGTTGTCAAATTTGTCAATCAATTTTTGTCGTTTCTAGTTCAAACTTCCAGATCAAATACTTGTTTTTAAATTTTTCGTTATTCTATTTAGTTCTGCTGTTGAATTTTGTTTAGTTTTATGTCTTAGTTTTGCAACCAAATTTAAAGTTCTCAAGATGTGGCCAGGCGTGGTGGCTCATGCCTGTAATCCTAGCACTCTGGGAGGCCGAGGCGGGTGGATCGCTCGAGTTCAGGAGTTCAAGACCAGCCTGAACAAGAGTGAGACCCCGTCTCTACTAAAAAATAGAAAGAAATTATATGGACAACTAAAATATATATATACAAAAAATTAGCCGGGCATGGTGGCGCATGCCTGTAGTCCCAGCTACTCGGGAGGCTGAGGCAGTAGGATCGCTTAAGCCCGGGAGTTTGAGGTTGCTGTGAGCTAGACTGACGCCACGGCACTCACTCTAGCCCGGGCAACAAAGTGAGACTCTGTCTCAAAAAAAAAAAAAAAAAAAAAAAAAGTTCTCAAGATGTGATTTTTCTCTCTTACTGCTAGCTTATTCTTGTTTATGAATATTATATAGCTTTTATTTTTTAAGTTATAAATTATACTTATATAAAGTATTTTTATCTCTAGTAAATTATGTCCTAAGAGAATTACTTTTTTACCTGATGTTTCCCTTTCATAATTTAGTTTTTCTCAGTTTTATTTGACATTAAAAATTCCCTTTCATTTATTATTTACTGTCTCATTATTTGCATTAAAGAGTACTCATTATTGTTAATCTGCTGGAGGTTATAGGCTTCTGTGACAAAAGACTTAAATGATTTTGGTTGAATGATGTATCTAAATATTTAAAACATATACAAATATATATTAATTCTTAAGTTTTACTTCATTAATATTATCTATGAGACAATGAAAACAAACATTTCATTAAAATGACATCTTTTGTTCAAGAAAAAGTATTTATATTGATCACTAAGGGTCATAATTTTTAAATAACATCCTTTTATCTATTAAAATGTTATATTTTTCCAGGATAAATATAAGTCCAATAAACTTGTAGCCATGCTAAAATTTTTGATGAATATTTACTATTACTCTTGATATTTACAGAGTATTAATTCTCTTTTGGTCAACTTCTTATAACCAACAACTTAGAAGAAGCTTGAGTTTATTTGAAAATCATGATTTTTCAACTGGGAAGTAAGTTTTCAGTGTGTAATGTGTTTTGATGGTTCATCTTATTTTTTTTTTTTTTTTTTTTTTTTTTTTTTTTTTTTTTTTTTTTTTTTTTTGTTGAGACAGAGTCTCACTTTGTTGCCCAGGCTAGAGTGAGTGCCGTGGCGTCAGCCTAGCTCACAGCAACCTCAAACTCCTGGGCTTAAGCGATCCTCGTGCCTCAGCCTCCCGAGTAGCTGGGACTACAGGCATGCACCACCATGCCCGGCTAATTTTTTCTATATAGATTTTTAGGTGTCCATATAATATCTTTCTATTTTTAGTAGAGACGGGGTCTCGCTCAGGCTGGTCTCGAACTCCTGACCTTGAGCAATCCACCCGCCTCGGCCTCCCAGAGTGCTAGGATTACAGGCGTGAGCCAGCGCGCCCGGCCTCATCTTATTTTTTTAAAGAATTTACAATATTCCCCCAAGGAATAATATTCTGATGGCACTATTTAAAAACCTGAATGTCTTTTGAAACAGTTTTTCAGCATATCTTTAAAAATAAAATAAAAAAGCATTCTATCTAAATGTCAGGACTAATAGAATCTCTTTTTCTATAGTATTAATATATTCACTTGCCATTAGATACATTTTCTTCTTTCCACATCCCTGGTCTCATTTCTTCCCTTTCCACTTATATCCAGAGGCTCTTCTGACTTTTCAATCCAGATCCCCTCAGTCAGCCCTCACTGCAGTGAAAAACTGGCCATTTACTCCAAAATATAGACAAATCTTCCTACATCATTTGTGTACAGGAAGACATTCTACAATTCCAATGGGGTGTCTGACTTTTGAAAGAGGGAAAAAAATAGATATGCAAGGACGTGTTACCTAAGTGTTTTCCACTCTTAGTAATACTGAAACCTTTTAAAAATATATGTTAATGATTGTGCTTGCTACAGGAGAATAGACTGCACAAGAAAGCAAGAGAATGGATTTCATTCTGAGAGGCAAGAACAAAAAGCCTGACCTTAAGCAGCAAGTCAACGCAGGAAAAGGCTGAGAAAATATTAAGTCTATGGATGGATCTACCAACCCCTCCTTCCACACACACACATGACTTTTCTCCCCTTCGGAAGTCTCTGTGGGAACTGTCTCCAGTAGTTTCATGCCATGTGAGTGTCTGCCTTTCCACCCAAACAAAGAGATGTTGCTGGCATCCTCGTTGTTAGATGTGCTGTTGCCTATGGCAGTTAAAGTCTCCCGACTCTAGCAGTGGACTATGTTTTAAATTGGGTTTTGTTGACTTCTGAAAATAGAAGACATGTAACTGCTCCAATGATGAGTAAAATCCAAGCCCACGCAGATGACATAAAAGCAGACTTTTGTTTATGTAGTAGGACAGGATACTAACAGAATCTGTGTATTTGAGAAGGCACTGCTAAGAGTTCTGCCTTAAATTAAAGACACAACCTGAAGTATATGACCCAAGAGGTTGAAGTGTTTTGACTACTCTTACTGTTTAATGAAAGTAAAACATTAATGATGTTTCTGGTTCCTAGGAAAAAAAGGTCAGGCACTTGAGGAAGAATTATTCATTTCAACATTCATGGGTGTGTTAGCTCCACTCTTGAATACTTATCATCTTAGGAGGAATATCCTTGCTAATACCTGAATGTTTTGAGGAATCAGTGTACACGGATTAGAAAAACTGAGGGGAGAAACTCAACTAAAAGATAAAATGCTACTCTTCCATAGGATAGAAAAACCAACACCACCATAGAGCAGGGGTTTTCAACCAGGGGCAATTTTTCTCCCCAGGGTAACGTTTGGTAATATCTAGAGATATATTTGACTTTTGTGATTGAGATGGCATGGGTGAAGAGCTGCTTGCATTTAGTGCGTAGAACCCAGAGATGCTGCTAAATATCTGCATTCTGTGATGCACAGAACTACCCCTTGCCCATCCCAAACAAAGAATTATCCAGTCCAAAATACTAATGGTCCCACAGTTGAGAAACTTCACCATGGAGAAATGAAAACTCATTGCATGATCAGAGAAGAGCAGATGACCATGGCAGTATCGTGATAAGATTAAAGACAGAATAATGCTTCAGAGTAGAACCTGTGTTTCACATTAACAGAGGAAATGTGGGAAAAAGTACACTAGGTAGGTGAGATAAAAAACATAGGGGTGACATTGTGGCACAAACAGAAATAAGAAATCTTAGGACAATTCTGTATATAATAAGATTATTTTAGCCAAACCATTTGCCAAAAAAAATTTCAGCAGATTTCTTGGTAAAAGCTCAAGTTTTTTCAATGTAAAGTCCCTATGATAAAAGCAATAATTCTATGAAATACTATGAATCTAATGGTGTTAAATATGGCCAAATCCTAAATTTATTTGGGGATAATGGAAGAACAAAGAAGGTGCAGTGTTTGGGGGCAATTTCTTCCACCTTTTACAGTCTCCAAAACTATTGTTTTATTTTTTCTGAGACAGCAAGAAATCTGTATCATCTTTTTCTAACTTAACCATCTGTGAGTCATAAACCATTTTAGCCAATGTATCTCATCAGAGAAAAGACATTACATTTCATCAGAGACACAGAACATGACAGATTATTAACAATGAACTGAGAAGAAATCCAGTCATAGAAAAAATGACTTTTCTTGTGAAAGGTATGGGACAGACACGATAATGTCTGCTCTTTATAAACAGCTATATATCTTTGTTTACTTTGGGAAATATCCGTCTATAGGTATGAATATCTCTGTGAATTTGTGTGTAGAGAAAAGAAATCAAGATGACATGAGAGAATAGTCAAGAATAGTGGGTAAACAGACCATTAATGACAACAGAGTAACATGAATAATTGAGGGAAATAAGCCAGTATAGAGATTATAGCACCTTTAATTTATATCTAAATTTGACAAAACAGTATGCTTTATGTTTTCATCCACACTCTTTCTGGAGATTACAAGAATGAGCAGAAGACTGATATTTTGGGAAAGCAATGTTTTTCAGTGCTTAAAATCACACCAATGAACTATCATATTGATGCATAAAGTTAATTGTGTACTCATAGACCCTCATAGCAATCAATGGTTTGATATTTCTGTGTCCCTAATGCTACTGCATTACTTTCTACTGTTCTCAACCAGCAGGCAGATTTGCCTCACTACTTTCAACCATGAATCTTAAGGTATGAGAAATAGAAAGCTTTTGTCCTTGATATAGAACTTCACCTGCATTCATAGTCTCTCATTCTTGGCTGAGAGTCACCATAAAATCAGAAATTTTGACAAAAAAGAATAATTTTGGTGACTTCTACGTTGTTATGTGCACATTGGTGGCTATTCAGTGCTATTGTCCTCTGCTCTGTTAATTTTTAATAAATCAACATTAAGGAACAAATCCTTCTCTACAATAAATAATCAACAGAATTAAGTTAATTTTAAAACTACATGCCAAATGTAAGGATTGTAAAAACAAAACAATTATATTGGCAAGTTCTCATGGCTCAAAATTTACTGTGAAATGTTGGAAATCATGAAATGCTTGGTTTAAATCAGACATGGCGAAAGCTTTGTTTATTGTATAACACAATGTGAAGTAAGGAGAGGATGTACCAATTTGAAATCTAAGGTTGGGTCAAATGCTAACCTCCAAAATAGATGCTGATAGAGAATATAACAAATATTTGGGATAAATGTAAGCTTTTAGAAAAGGAGATAGTAGAATAAAATAGATATATTAATTTGCCCTGAAAAAAAGTGAAATATTAACTACTTAAATAGTTTTTCAACTCTATATTTAACTTATTTGCATTGTAATTTGTACAATTGTGGATTGCACAATTAATCAAAATAATCTATTCCTAAACACCAGTGAAAAATTAGACTAGCAAAAAGGAATGTGGACACAAAAAAGTAGCCTAAATAAAATATTCAAACAAAATTAAACTGTAATGACTTCATTCCTCTGTAAAAGAAATCTGTGGATTATTAAGGGCATAAGTTTTACAGATATTGAAGTTAAAAAGGATCAGATTAAATTTCATTGGTAACCTCTATTTTCAGTTATTAATATACTGACCTCAAAATTATATATACAAACAGCCTACATCTAAGTTGTATCTGAGCACAAAAACCTCTTTAAAAAGTCAATGTATTGATAAATATTTGTAGAACCTTACCTATGCTTCAAAGAACACGAAGACTTCTGTGATAAATGTGTATATTAGAAACATGATTTGTGTTTTATAATTTCTTATTGTAGAGGTTACTTTTAAAAAAATAACTAGGTTTACTAGCTTAATGCTAAAACTAATGGATAACATGAATTTTCTCGCCAGCATTGAAAACTATATATATATATTTGTTACAACATGTGAGAGGTTTGAGTCTTACTCTACTTGAAAGCTAAAACACAATTACCCTGATGTGATCACTGTACATTACATACTTGTATCAAAATATCACATGCCCTCCATCAATATGTACAACTGTTATGTATCATTATATAAAAAAATTAACATTAAATAAATGAAAAATTAGCTACTACAGCTTCATGAATGATGGCAGAAGACACAAGACCCTTGGATCAGCAACAAAGAACTTTATTAGCGGCATAATTGCTCAACTGGATGCTGTATTCACTAAAGTTTGCATTAGAGCAGAGTCAGTCCCTGAGCTTTATATGCTAATATTAGTCACAATATCAGTTTATTGATGATAATAATAAGACTGATGATGCTGTTGATGGCTTTGCGCCAAGCTCTGCACTAAATGTTTAACATTTATGTCTTTTTATTATCATATTTATTATGAAATTGTCACAATAACAGTAAGTTATAGGAGCAATTGATATCCCCAAAGGAGATGCTGGAATGTAAGTAGAGGGAGGTGATTTAAGTTAACTGAAGTCCACAAACAGTGAATCCTAAAAGCCTAGTTCCAGAGCCCATAGTGTAAACACTCTGCTAAAGTCTTTTATTTCATGATGAAGTTACCTCTAATCAGGGCACTTTGAGAGAACATTGGTCAAATTTCTCTTCAAAAGCCTTAAAACTAACCATACAGGTGATAATCTGCTATGGTTTGAAAATTTCTGTCCCTCCAAAATTCATGTGTTGGAACCTAATACCCAATGTGCTATTATCAAGAGATGGGGCCTTTGGGAAGTCATTAATTAATGAGAGCTCTACCCTAATGAATGTATTTTGTACTATTATGAAAGTGCTTGGAGAGAGCATTCTAATGCTCTCTTTTGCTCTTCCGTGCCTTCTGCCATGTAAAGATACAGCTTTTGTCCCCTTTGAAAGATGCAGCAGCAAGTTGCCATCTTGGAAGCAAAGATTCCACATCAGACACTAAATCTGCTGATTCCAGGATCATGGACTTCCCAACCTTCAGAATTGTGAGAAATAACTTTCTATCACTCATAAATTACTTAGTCTACAGTATTTCATTGTAGCAGCAGAAACGAATTAAGATGTGATCTCTCATTGGAATTACATAAGATTGGCAAATTTTGCTATTATATCAAAGTAAATTATACAGAGAACTATGTTCAAAAGATAAAAGAATATGTAATATTTCCAAGTGCCATGTAGAACAGTGATTCTCAAAGTACAGACCCTGGATGAGGAACATTAACATCACCATTTGTTAAAAAATATAAACTTCAGACCCCACCAACACCTATTGAATAACAAATTCTGAAAATATATCCATGCAAACTGTATTTTAACAAGCTCCCCAGGTGATTGTGATGCATGTTAAAGTTTGAGAACCACTCCTGGGAAAAATCCTAGCTGACTTCCAAATGAGGGCAACCAAAAATAGTGTGAATCAAGAGGCAAAGATATATTCTGAAAATAGGGAAAATGATTGACATTCTTGATGCAGAATACTTATACTCTTAATTCTCTTCCAAAGATGTTGATTAAAGTCCAGCCTAGTAAGCGTACATTTTCCCAAACAAGAGATTAGAAGATTTATTTTTTTTCCTGGAAAATTTAAATGACCCTAAAGAAAATCCCTATATATGTGAAATTTGAAATGGCCAGAACTCTCTCATTTACCACACAGTGAGAACCACCAGGAAGTCCTGCAGATGGTCAAAGAGGTTCCAATCAGTTTTTTATGCCCCACTCTAAGATTTTGTACAAGCCAAACTATAAGTGATATGTAAATCATAAAGGTATTTTCAGACATTCAAGATATTTAAATATCTTTTTTCTCAAAAAAGTTGTGGAGGTTTTACCCCACTAAAACAAGGAAGTAGACCAAAAGAAGAAGATCTGAGATTTGTTATCAAGTGGTGCTTCCAAAACAATAGCATACTGAAATGTACATCCCATAAATATATTTGTGCAGAAGACCATCAAATAACTATTTCAGATTGTTTCACAAAGATGGTGGACTTTATGTATAATGTCTCAAAGGAAAAAAATGGAATTGATAGATTACTGGATTACTTAAGTATTTGAATAAGTAGAAAGTGACGTTCTGAGAAGTTTCATAGTACTGAATAATTAGACAATTTTTATTGAACTAGTAAATGGGAGGTAAGATAAGACTCCAGAAAAAAAGAGCTGTAAACAGAAGAAATACAATCATAATAATTACATGGATTTTCAGAAGAAAAAATGATGGAGCAATAATAAGCAAAGAATTCTGATTAACTCAAATCAAACCTTCAAAAAATTAGAGAATGTAAGTTTGCAAAAATGAAAAGAAGGGAAATTTGTGTGTTTGTCTAGGCACATGTGCCTACAAACTGTGTATGTAAATATCGTCAGGGGGAAGTAAGAATAAATTCTCATCTTCCATAATGGAAAATCTCAAGGTAATCCAAAAGTTAATAAAGAACTGCAAAAGTGTAATATCTAGACATATGTAGTCAGTGCCAGAAAAACTAAAAGTGATGAAAACAATTATTTTTTTAATTTTAAAACTTGTAAGATAATTTTATAGTTTATATAATAATTTGTATTACTATGACTTACTTTGATGAAAATAAAATTTGCAGTAAAAATGTGGAGTAATTTTGTTAGTCTGTTTTTTACTTCTCTTAATATAAAGGAGTATCTGAACCTGGGTAATTTATAAAGAAAAAAGGTTTATTTGACTCATGGTTCTGCAGCCTGGCACTGGCATCTGCTTCTGGTGAAGCAGGGAGCATTCAATTAAGGTGGAAGGCGAAGGGGGAGCAGCCATGTCACATGGCAAGAGAAGGAGCAAGGGAGAGAGGAGGTAGTGCCAGGCTCCTTTATACAACAAGCTCTCTCCTGTGAACTAATAAAAGGAGAACTTGCTCATTAACCTGGGAAGGGCACCAAGCCATTCATGAGAAATCTGCTCCCATGACCAAAACACCTCCCACCAGGCCCCACCTCCCACAATGGGGATC
Organism: Eulemur rufifrons; assembly: GCF_041146395.1. NCBI lineage: Eukaryota > Metazoa > Chordata > Mammalia > Primates > Lemuridae > Eulemur > Eulemur rufifrons. Next base: position 86,497,628 of record NC_090999.1, on the reverse strand, counting down.
AAATTTCAACATGAGATTTGGAGGGGCCAAAAGTCCAAACCATATCAAACAGTAACCAGATTACCCTCTGGCCTAAAACAACCAAAAAAAAAATTGTTAAAATATATGAAATAACAGCACTCATAATATCAGGCAGTGAAACCAGTGATCCCTGAGAAACAAGAAACAAATGATGTAAATTATAAAACTGCTCTATCTTCCTGCATGGAGAAAGTTTTAAGACCAAAGTATGGGGAAGGAAAGCCCAGGTAGAGCCAACCATACTCCCTGAGTTGAGCAAAATGTTTAAAGTCCAAACAATCCTAAGGAATCTATAGTTTGTAAGACACAAGAACAAGAAAAGAGTGCTACACCCAGTGAGGAGTCTAAAAATCTGCAGAGGGTCCCAATAAAATATTTAGTTGAGTACTGATAATAGAATATATGTGAGGAAATAAACAAACATTATGAAAAACATAAAGCCCTAGAAGGAATAGAGGAAACAGTACCTGTAGTTCACAAGGGTTGTGACAATTTTCGGTACCTGATAGCTGGAGTGAAAAACTCACAAATCAATGGACATTGATTACAGTACTAAGAATTGTCTTGCCTAAATACTGAGGGGGAGATTTTAATCCTATAACCATAGAACAAATGTAGTTTTGGTCTCACCTAACAGAGTTTAAAGGATAGATCAAAAGACTCAAAATGTTTTCAGGTAACTTGATTATATTCCAGAAAAGATGTTCTGTAGCATCCGATAAAGTAAAATTCACAATACCTGGCATCCAACATGTAGAGAAGAAAAAAAATAGAACTCACATTAACAATGATCCGAAAATGAACCACACAGATATAATAGAATTCATAAATAAGAATATTAAAATAGTTATCATGATTATATTCCATGTGTACAGAAAGAAAATATTGGGTATATAAGGTAGAAACACAGAATATATTTTTTAAAAGTTCAAAAATCACATTTCTAGAGATAAAACTAAAAAAATAGCATGGAATGGGATTAAGAGCAGATTAGACATAGGAGAATAAAAGGTTAGTGAACTTGAGGACAAAGCAATAGATATAAAATGAAGAAAGATAGAAAAATTATTAAAAACAAATTCAAGGAGCCAAATACATGCATAAAAAGGAGAATTCACATGAGAGGAAGCTGAGTTGGAGTGGAAAAACATATTTGAGGAAACAATGGCTGTAAAATTTCTAAATTTGATAAAATCTATAAGCATGCCAATACAAGAAGCTTAATGTACCTTAGTCACAAGAAATGTGGACAGCTGCATCAAGGCACATCACAATCAAATTCCTTACCACTAGTAATAAATAGAAAAATCATGGCTAGAGTAGTATTATGTATAGTGGAATAAGAATAAGGATGAAAATTTTGATGCCTACAATTTTCTTGTAGGCATCAATGCTAGGTGGAGCAGTACCTCCAAAGTACTGAGATAGAAAAGTTGTCAGTCTAGAACTCTTTACCAAGAAGAGCGAGATAATACCCAGGACGAATGACTTAATATGAAACAGTCTTCCAATAGGCAGACATAAACCTGTGAAACTGAACAGCCGGCCCATGAGTAAGTAACTCAGCAGTGGACGTACATCAGAATTTTACCTGAGAAGATTCACAAAAAACCTACCGGGTCCAATTAAGGAAAGAAATAATACTTCTGCTGGCAAGGCTCCATTGAGGAAAACTACGGGAATGGTGAAACATGAAGAATTCGTGCATGAGTTATTTTCCTTTAAGATGGCTAAACATTATCATAAAAAGTCTAAGTTTGCAAAGGTGATAATATAAGAAATTGCAATGGCTAGAGAAAAAAAAAAGAGAATTTGTAAGAAAATCAAAATATACATTTTCCACTTTAGAAATATTTAATATTTCCATGATGTCCAGTCAAGAAGCAAGCATTTCTTCAAGTAAAAGTAGCTGACTTTCCAGGGTGCACTTTTGAAAATAAAAAATAGGTAAAATAAAAAATTCCAGAAAAACCATAATTTTAAACATGTGGTATTATTAAAATCACTCTTTTTTTTTTTTAAAAGAACCAATAGAGTTCATACTTAAGCACATTAGCCAGTCATAAGATATAATAGAAGGAATTCCAGTTACAATATCTAATAAAAATATTTAAAATTAAACTTAATAAATATATAAACCTTTAGAGTATAACTCTAAAATACTCTTTTTTTTTTTGAAGGAGACTATTCAATTTTATTTTATTTTATTTTTTTATTTCATCTTGTTATGGGGGATACAGAATTTCAGGTTACATACGTTGCTCCTGTTCCGCCTTTCCCCCCAAGCCAGAGCTCCAGACGTGTCTGTTCCCCAGGTCGTGCGCATTGCACCCATCATGTAGGTATATATCCCTCCCTTCCCCACCCACCCTTTCCCGAGTCAGCACCTTCAAGTGTTACCACTCCCCAAACGGTGCACAATGCACTCATTGTGTAGGCATACCCCCATCCCCTCCCCCGCCCCCCACCTCAGTCTGACATCCAATTGGTGTTGTTCCCAGATGTGTATTTAGGTGATGATCAGGGGAACCAATTTTCTGGTGAGTACATGTGATGCTTGTTTTTCCATTCTTGGGATACTTCACTTAATATAATGGGTTCCAATTCTCTCCAGGAGAACCATAGAGATGTCATATCTTCATCATTCCTTATAGCTGAGTAGTATTCCATGGTATACATATACCACAGCTTACTAATCCAATCATGTATTGATGGGCATTTGGGTTGCTTCCACATCTTTGCTATTGTGAATTGTGCTGCTATAAACATTCGGGTACATGTGTCTTTGTTACAGAATGACCTTTTTTCCTTTGGGTATATGCCCAGTAATGGGATTGCTGGGTCAAATGGCAGGTCTACTTGAATCTGTTTAAGATACCTCCATAATGCTTTCCACAGGGGTTGCACTAGTTTGCAGTCCCACCAGCAGTGTATGAGTGTTCCTGTCTCTCCGTACCCACGCCAACATGTGTTGTTTTGGGTTTTTTTGTTAAAGGCCATTCTCACTGGGGTTAAGTGATATCTCATTGTGGTAATGAATGGGACATGATTAAATTAAAAAGCTTCTGCACAGCCAAAGAAACAGTCCAGAGAATAAACAGACCACCTACAGAATGGGAAAAAATTTTTGCATACTACACATCAGATAAAGGACTGATAACAAGAATCTATTTAGAACTCAGGAAAATCAGCAAGAAAAAATCAAGTAACCCTATCAAAAAGTGGGCAAATGACATGAATAGAAACTTCTCGAAAGAAGATATAAGAATGGCTAACAAACATATGAAAAAATGCTCAACATCCCTAATCATCAGAGAAATGCAAATAAAATACTCTTGAAAGATTCAAAATTAGACTTAAAACATGCCAAAACACTATATGATGGTGCATAGAGTACTATAAAGAAACCCCAAGATAAAACACAAATATAATGCAATCCCAATAAAAATACTAATAACTCTTTTTATTTGGGTTTTTTTTTTTTTTTTTGCTTTTCTTGTAGCTAAACAACTAGATTCTCAAGTTCACAGAGAAATATTAGCAAGTAGAATAGCCAATGAATCCCTGAGGGCAGGGGGACAGTAAGAGAAGTCTAAATCTCTAAATATTAAAACATACTACAACACCTATATAATTAAGACACATTGTACTGGTATGCATAGAGACTGGAGAAAGCATCTACGAAATAAAGGAGAAAATCTAGACTTAGACCTAAGTATCTATAGAAATGAAATTTAGTATATGAAAAAGATGGTAAATCAATGCTGGCAAAGAGGGATATAACTGAGGAAAAAATGGGCATCTCAATAAATGAAATTAGGGCACCTGGAGAACTATTTGGGGAAAAAAAGAAGTAAAATTGGATCGACATCTCAGATCATCACCTGTTTAATGTAAAAAATAGAAAAAAAAAGTAGTATCCTTCAAAAAGAAAACAAACAGATGCATTACTTTGCAACCACAGAGCACAGAAATCCTTCTAATTACGAATCAAAATCCAGAAGCAATAAATGAAAACACCTATAAACTTATGTCGGTAACATTGAAAAACTCTGTTTAGAATAAAATAACCATAATCAAAGTCAAGAGACAAATTGTAAGAAAATCTCTCATGTATATAATATACATACAGAAGGTTTTAATTTGATCAGATTCCATTTATTTATTTTTATTGTTGTTGTGATTGCCTTTGGGATCTTCTTCATAAATTATTTGCATAGGCCAATGTCTATAAGAGTTTTTCCAACATTTTCTTCTAGAATTCTTGCAGTTTCATGCCTTAGGTTTATGTCTGTTATCCACAGTGAGTTGATTGTTGTGAGAGGTGAAAGATGCAGATCTTGTTTCAGTCTTCTATGTGTGGCTATCCAATTTTCCCAGAACCATTTATTGAATAGGGATTCTTTTCCCCAGTGTATATTTTTGTCTGCTATGTCAAAGACTAGATGGCTATATGAGGATGGTTTTATGTCTATGTTCTCAGTTCTATTCCATTGAAAACTATCACAAGAGCAAACAGACAATGTACAGAATGGGAGAAAATATGCTCATGCTACACATCCAATAAAGGGCTGATAACTAGAATCTATACAGAACTCATGAAAATAAGCAAGGAAAAAAATAAAACAATCTCATTAAAAAGTGAGCAAAGGACATGAACAGAAACTTTCAAAAGAAGACAGACTAATGGCCAACAAACATATGAAAAAATGCTCAACATCTCTAATCATCAGGAAATGCAAATCAACACCACAATGAGATATCAGTTAACTTCAGTGAGAATGGCTTTTATCAAAAAGTTCCAAAACAACCAATATTGGCATGGATTTGGAGAGACAGGAACACTCACACTGCTGGTGGGACTGCAAACTAGTACAACCTCTGTAGAAAGTAATATGGAGATACTTTAAAGAACTACAGGTACAACTACCATTTATTCCAGCAATCTCATTCTCGAGCATCTACCCAAAGGAACAAAAGACATTCTATAAAAAAGACATCTGTACTTGAATGTTTATAGCAGCACAATTCAAAATTGCAAAGATGTGGAATCAACCCAAGTGCCCATCAATACATGAGTGGATTAATAAAATGTGATATATGTATACAATAAAATGTGGTATATGTATTCAGCCACTAAAAAAACAATGGTGATCTAGTCCCTCTTGTACTATCCTAGATAGAGCTGGAGCCCATTCTACTAAGTGAAATATCACAAGAATGTAAAAATAAACACTACATATACTCATCATTAAATTGTTACTAATGGATCAAAACTTATGTACACATATGGAAGTAAAATTCATCAGATATCGAGCAGGCGGGAGGCGGGGGAAGGGGATGGATAAACTCACACCTAACAGACGTGGTGCTCACTGTCTGGGAGATGGGCACTTTTATAGCTCTGACTCGGATGGTACAAAGATAATGTATGTAACCAAAGCATTTATACCCCCATAATATTCCGAAATAATAATAAGAAAAAAATGAGAACTAACCAGAGAGAAAATTGGCCAAAAGATATGCAGTTCACAAAAAAGAAAATACAAATGGCCCTTAAGCATATGAAATTATATTCTACATCAGTAATAGTAAAATAATTTAAAGCTATAGTTGTGTCATTTCTCATCTACATGATTGGCAAAAATCCAAAAGTTTGATATTGTACTATATTTGTGAGATTGGAAAAAATAAGTTCTTTCAGATATTACTGGTGGAAATTCACTAGAGTACAACTTCTGAAGAAGGTAAATTGGCCATATCAAATATTTTTAGAGATATAGTTATATATTTGACATTCTAGGACAGTAATCGGAAAATATTCACAAATATCAGATAATATAAATCATTGCTTATGAAAGTTTTATTTTTAATATTGTTCATGAACCCACAAAGAGATTTTGTTCCCTAGGCTCAATTGCTCACTGCCCAGAAAGTCAATTACCGAGACAACAAGGATTGACAAGGAAGAACAGAAGTTTATTTGCAGATGATCTCCAACTAGGAGATGGGAGAACTGCCTTAAATCTGTCTCTTTGACTGAGGAGGTTAGGTGTTTTTCTAGAGATAACAGATTAATTCATGAAGTGAGTGAGCATCATTACACATTTGGGGTGGAATGCAGGGCATGCAAAAGCAGTGAGAAATCATACTCGCACCTATATCACATGATTGAAAAATGGCAGATAAGCCACTCCCAGGGTGGAGATTTTAGTGTATAATGAGCAAGGGATTAATATTGGTCATCCTTTCTCTCTTGTTTGCATGCAAGTGGTGGGGGTAGGTTGCTCAGCATGTCAGTGTGTCCTTGGGCAATATTTGTGGGGGAATGCCACTTATCTTTACTTTTCTGATCAATCAGGTGGTATAAGGACTTATAGTTGTCTCCTGGCTGCGAGGAGGTTCTGCCACTTTTGAGAAACAACTCAAAAGAGAAAGGAACAGTGAAACAGAAAATTACAAAGTTCTGGTCGGCAAATCTTACTGGCCTGGGAATTTGAAATATAAGATAATTGCAAAAAGGCATTTTTGTTCATAGAGCCAGTTACGATTTCAACAGAAAACTCAATCAACTTTAATAATTGGCTTAAATACCTCTTTCTCTGCTAAAATCATTCACAATCATTCATATATCCTGTAAATGGAATGCAGAACTAATTGGGATCTAGGAATCCTTGTAGTTCCTACTTCTAAATTCCAAACTCTTGTCCTGTCTACCCCTACAGAAGAGAACCAATTGTATTACTGGTTTCTTCTGTACACTTTTGGATGATTAAATGACACATTTCCAACCTTGGAAATATGAGTGTGAGAGTAGCAGGAACATTGGTATTTTTATTTCCCTGGCCCTCCTCTCTAATTCCTACATTCTACCAACTTGGAAAGTTGAAACTTTCTGCTCCTTCTATTGTGTCAGGAATATCCTTTAAAATACATTTTCTTTCTTTCCTTTCTTTTTTCTTTTTTTAAAAGATGAGATCTTTCTACGTTTCCCAGGCTGAAGTGCAGTGGCTATTTACAGGCACAATCATAACAGATTGCAGCCACAAACTCCTGGGCTCAATACATCCTCCCACTTCAGCTTCCCAAGTAGCTGTACGCCAGTGTACGCCACCAATGCCTGGACACCTAAATTATATTTTATTTCTTCCTAAAATGATATTCAATCTCTCCTCTTCTCTAGATGGAATGGCTGCATTCTGGGTAAGGGTAAGGTTGAGATGGAGACTGTACTATTTATTTAATATTCTCAAAATTTTACTTGCATTGCACTATGAGAAACATTATAGCAATCAGTACAGTAATTATTAAGAAGGAACGGAATACTGCCATTATCTAGTATAACGATGGAAATGCTAAAATCACAGAGAAAGGAAATAGTTTAGGACCTATTGTCTACCTTTTCGTATGTGTCTCAAAATAAGTAATCAATCCTTGATTGCTGAGGTAATGTTCTTTTACTTGTAACTATTACAAAAGTTACCATGGTAACTTCCACCTCAGAAAAATTGAGCTGTTTATTATCTAAAAAACTTTGTTTCCTATAAATGTAGAAAATGTTAGAACTTGTAAACATTCTTCTTGATTATTTATGACTTTGGAATGAAGAGGATATGGTGGGTTCATCAATAATAAGCAAAAATAGTGAGTTCAATCAATAATAAGCAGATTTACTTTAATGGTCACAATCCTCATTATATGAGAAAAACAGTTAACTAAGTATATTTTAGTAAAGTGAGGTTGATATAGTGTTAAAAAAGATTGATAGAAAATTATATATTCTTGTACTTAGTGTTGAGTTATTTAGAAATTTCAGAAAGGGCTTAACAAATACTAATAGCTTAGGAAAGAGCAAAACTCCTTCCTCATATAAGCTATGGGATCAATGATGTATGTTTAGGTGTCATTATTCTAGCAGTAGCTGGCGAAAGGCACTATCTCCCATGCCTTACTGTAGTAAGGATGAAGTCTGCTTTTCTTACTGTATTTTATTACGTTTATATTATTTTCCTGCAAAAAAAAATGCATATTTTTATTCTACTGTTGAGGGAAACCTAGTCACAGAAAAGGCAATTAAGCTACTTTTCATGAGCTTTTAATTGAGCCAATTTGACCTTGCAATAAAATTTAAATCTAATTAGATGTTTACATATTCAGTTGATTTGACAACAGAGCAAGATATCCAACAAGGGCTTGTTTTGCTTGGTTATGGAAGTACATTATCAATGTGCCTGAGGGTGCCTATCTGTTCATGTAAAATCTTAATGCATCAAGGATAAACTTATTTTTAAACAGTGCGTTTGTGACATTTAAAATATCCACAACATATTTTTTCTTCAAACTCCATAAACATCAATTCAAATAAAGTATCCTTACATGGGCCTAATTATAATCTAAAAAAGTACAGAAAATACATTATTGCCACTATGTCTATAACCTTTTAGAAACTCTAGTGTATTTATTGTACTTGTAAAAATTTTTTTTAAGTTCAAAATGCAATTTTCTTACATGGATATAGCACATAGTGGTGAAGTCCAGGCATTTAATGTAACCATCACCCAAATAGTGTACATTGTACCCATTAAGTAATTTTTCATCCTTGAGCCCCCTCCCACCCTCTCATGCTCTCACCCTTCCAGGTCTCCAATGTCTGTCATTCTACTCTCTATGTTTATGTGTACACATTATACAGCTCTTAATCATGAGAATGTGCAGTATTTGACTTTTTGTTTCTGAGTGATTTTATTTCAGATAATGGCCTCCAATTCTATCCATGTTGCTGCAAAGGATATTTTATTTTTTATGGTTGAGTAGTATTCCATGGTATTTATATAGCATATTTTCTTTATTCAGTCATCCATTGATGAACACTTAGGTTGATTCATACCTTTTTTATTGTGAATAGTGCTGCGATCAACATATGAGTGTAGGTATCACTTTGATATGATGATTCTTTTCCTTTGGGTAGATACCCAGTAGTGGGATAGCTGGATTGAATGGTAGATCTATTTATAGCTCTTTGAGAACTCTCCACACCATTTTCCATAAAGGTTCCATAATTTACATTTCCAGCAAAAATGTATAAGCATTACCTTTTCTTTGCCAACATCTGTTGTTTTATGACTTTTTAATAACAGCCATTCTGACAGGTATAAGCAGGTATCTCATTGTGATTTTAATTTGCATTTCTCTGATGATCAGTGATGTTACTGAAACCTCCAGGGAGTTCCTGCCTATGTCTAGTTGCTCACTGCACAGAAAGCCAATTGCTGAAACAATGAGGATTCCCAAGGAAGAAAGGAATTTTTTAATATGAGTGATGTCAGGAGACAGAAAGGAGCAGCCTAAAAACTGTCTCTCCAACTAATGGAGAGTAGGAGCTTTTAGAAGGGGTTAAGAAATGTGGAAGTTAATGAGGGCCTATGTGCATTGGGGCAGGTCATATTGAAATTAATGTAGGCAAGTTAGTGAGGGATGGTGAGTCTTGTTATTGGGAAACCTGCAACAGGGACCTTCAGAATCATAACTCTTATCTTTAAAAATTCCACTGTTTCCAGGAAACAATTAAAAAACTCAAGTAGTTAAGAGTTACAGGGTTCTGGTCATCAAGCCCTATTGGCCTTGGAATTCAAAACATAAGAAAACTGAATGGAAAACATATTATGGGTGTTTATCCTGTGTTTATGCATAGGACCAGTTACAATGTTGAACATTTTCTCATATGCTTCTTGGTCACATGTCTTCTTTTTGAAAAAGGTCTATTTATGTCCTTTGCACACTTTTTGATGGGGTTATTTGGGGTTTTATTGGTGAGTTGTTTGAGTTCCTGATAGATTCTGGATATAAGTGTTTTGTTGGATTCATAGTCTACAAATAGTTTCTCTCATTCTGTAGGTTGTCTGTTCACTCCATTGATTATTTATTTACTTTTTGCTGTGCATAAGCTTTTTCATTTAATTAATTCCCAATTGTCTATTTTTGTTTTTGTTGCATTTGCTTTTGAGGTCTTTGCTATGAATTATTTACCTAGGCCAATGTCCAGAAGAGGTTTTTCTAGGTTTTCTTTTAGAATTTTTGTAGTTTCAGGTCTTACATTTCAGTCTTTAATCCATCATGAGTTAATTTTTGTAAATGATGGGATACTAGAGACAGGGATCCAGTTTCATTCTTCTGCATATGGCTATCCAGTTTTCTCAGTATCATTTATTGAAAAGGGTGTCTTTTCCCTAGTGTTTGTTTGTTGTTAACTTTGTTGAAGATCAGTTGGCTGTAGGTATGTGGCTTTATTTCTGTGTTCTATATTCTGTTCCATTGATGTGTGTCTATTTTAATAGCAGTACCTTACTGTTTTAGTGTATATACTTGTAGTGTAATTGAAGTCAGGTAATGTGGTGCCTCTAGCTTTGTCCTTTTTTGCACAGGGTGGCTTTGGCTATTTAGCCTCTTTTTCAGTTCCAAAAGAATTTTAGGATTTTTTTTTTTTTTTATTTCTGTGAAAACTGACAATTGGTATTTTGGTAAGAGTTGCAATCTGTAGATTGCTTTAGGCAGTGTGGTCATTTTAACAATATTGATAATATTGACTCTCCGATCCATTAGCATGAGATGTTATTATATTTGTTTGTGTCATCTGCAATTTCTCCATCAGTGTTTTGCAGTTTTCCTTGTAAAGATCTTTCACCTCCTTGGTTATATATATATTCCTAGCTGTTTTACTTAATTTGTTGCAGCTATTATAAACGTGGTTATGTTCTTGACTTGATTCTTAGCTTCTTGTTATTGGTGTATAGAAATGCTACTGATTTCCATACATTGATTTTGTATCCGGAAACTTTACTGAATTCATTTATCAAATCTAGAAGTCTTTTGGCAGAGTGTTTGGGTTTTCTAGATATAAGATCATATCCTCAGCAAACAGGGATAATTTGACTTCCTCTTTTTCAATGTGAATACTTTGTATTTCTTTTCTCTTGACTGATTGCTTTGGCTAGGACTTCCAGTCCTATGCTGATTAGAATTGGTAAAAGTGGGCATCCTTATCTTTTTTCCAGTTCATAAGGGAAATGCTTTCAATTTTTCCTCATTCAATGTGATGTTGGATTTGGGTTTGTTGTGTATGGTTTTAATTATTTTCAGGTATGGTCATTCCTTCTATGCCTAATTGTTGACAGTTTGTATAATGAAGAAATGCTGGATTTTAATGATGTTCTTTCTGCATTTATTGAGATGATCAGATCGCTTTTTTTTTTAATTCTGCTCATGTGGTAGATAACATTTATTGATTTGTATATGTTGAACCATCCTTGCATCTCTGAATTAAAACCCACTTGAGGCCGGGCGCGGTGGCTCACGCCTGTAATCCTAGCACTCTGGGAGGCCGAGGCGGGTGGATTGCTCAAGGTCAGGAGTTCGAGACCAGCCTGAGCGAGACCCCGTCTCTACTAAAAATAGAACGACATTATATGGACAACTAAAAATCTATATAGAAAAAATTAGCCGGGCATAGTGGCGCATGCCTGTAGTCCCAGCTACTCGGGAGGCTGAGGCAGTAGGATCGCTTAAGCCGAGGAGTCTGAGGTTGCTGTGAGCTAAGCTGACGCCACGGCACTCACTCTAGCCTGGGCAACAAAGTGAGACTCTGTCTCAACAAAAAAAAAAAAAAAAAAAAAAACCCACTTGATCATGGTGTATTATCTTTTTGATGTGCTGTTGAATTCCATTTGCTAGTATTTCATGAGGATTTTTGCATCTATGTATCTATTGAACTTTTTCACATTGACAATTGTATACTTATTTCCAGGTGAAACAGAATTTTATGTTTTCTGATTTTTCATTTGTAGTTTCATTGTATTATGATCATAAAATCTTTACAACACTACAAAAATAATAGAGTGTTCAAAAAATTTAGAAATATATGAAAAATGAGGTTTAAAATTAAGTTTCCTCTATGGTTTCCAACCAGACATCATGAAAGAAATGATATAGCTCATACATAAAAATTAGTCCTATAAATAATATGTTTATTTGCCAACAGATGGCCACACCCTCCTCTGAGAATAATTTCATGAATCTCTTAAAGAATTTAGAACTATTAGGGTTATTTTCTATTTTTCATATATCTATCAATTCAGAATAGACAAATTTTATCTAATCTGTTACTTTTTATGCTTTAAAGTACACAAAACCAAAAAAAATAAAACAAACATAGCCTTGTGATGGAATTATTACATTGATGAGCTCTTTAAATTTTCAATTTTAAAAACAGACAAAAATAGAAAACCTTTTCTAATTAATTCTTTCTGTAATGGAACACTTATTTTATTTATTTATTTATTTATTTTTAATTTTATTTATTTATTTATTTTCAATTTAATTTTACAGAATCAAAGAGTCTAACAGTATATCTTGTTAGATACAGTATGTCCTCATAATGTATACATTATTTCTTGTACAATGATATGAAATAATATGGGAAATATTCATGATAAATTATTAAGTGAACAGTGCAAGTTAAAAACAATAGTTTCATATTTTTTTTCCCCACCCCCCCTTTCCCGAGTCAGCACCTTCAAGTGTTACCACTCCCCAAACGGTGCGCAATGCACTCATTGTGTAGGCATACCCCCATCCCCTCCCCCGCCCCCCACCTCAGTCTGATGTCCAATTGGTGTCGTTCCCAGATTTGTATTTAGGTGATGATCAGGGAAACCAATTTTCTGGTGAGTACATGTGATGCTTGTTTTTCCATTCTTGGGATACTTCACTTAATATAATGGGTTCCAACTCTCTCCAGGCGAACCATAGAGATGTCATATCTTCATCATTCCTTATAGCTGAGTAATATTCCATGGTATACATATACCACAGTTTACTAATCCAATCATGTATTGATGGGCATTTGGGTGTTTCCACATCTTTGCTATTGTGAATTGTGCTGCTATAAACATTTGGGTACATGTGCCTTTGTTACAGAATGACTTTTTTTCCTTTGGGTATATGCCCAGTAATGGGATTGCTGGGTCAAATGGCAGGTCTACTTGAATCTGTTTAAGTTACCTCCATAATGCTTTCCACAGGGGTTGCACTAGTTTGCAGTCCCACCAGCAGTGTATTAGTGGAACACTTATTTTAAAAATTTCCATCCCATGAGTAAGGAACAGTCATACAATACAAACACAGTATTAATTTAAAACTTAAAGATACAACATTGTATTATGGGAAAGTGTTTTATATATGTGGGCTCAAATTTCAATATGTAAGAAAATGATAGAACTGTCCTTGTTAAACTGAACAGATGATTGATCATACTTAATTCAGTCTGTAGTAGCCAGTGCAGAAAGTAGTAGATTTTTAAAATACATATATATATTAATTATATAACATATATCATATATTATTATATTATAGATAAATATATATATTAAAATACATATATATGTTATACTGTAATTAAAACTAGATATACCAAAACTGAGGAAGCAAAGGAAGACAAGCATAAGGAGGATTTTTAATCTTCAAAAGGAACACACATGTACTTTTGTAAGCAAATGAGAAAATAAAGATTAATAAAATCCAGACAAATATTAGACTTAGTAGTCAGTATATAGAAAACAAGAATAAATAATAAATGCCAAACATAAAATCAGTAGTAGGTAAAAAAGTTTATTTTCCTCTCCATTTAACAAAATCCACTGTAGACCTCAATGATATATATCACTTTGTGGAAGACAAGAAGCTAGCTCAGTCCCTAAAGAAACACATCAGTTAGTGCAGGATAAGGTTAATGTACATAGCAATTTATTTAATAAAGAGACTCCCAAAACCCAAAACTTCCGTATAATTAAGCTTCAAATGAGCTGCATTAAAAATTGAAAAGGACTGAAAAACTCTTTTGTGTATCCATTTTGTGCCAAGTCCCTGACTACCTCAAAAGTGGCACATGTGCAGGATGGATGGACCCAAAGAAGCATAACAAAAGCTTTGCAAACTGCACTGACACTGTAACCTTCACCCACATGGAATGATACAGAACTTACACTCTGAACTAAACCAAAACACAGAGAGGAATACATTCAATGAGGAAGGCAGCTTTTCTTATTGTAGTAAGAAGTGCTTAGCCACTCTCAGGATTTCCTGCATTATTTAGAAAACTCAGGGCAATTTTCAGGTCTCATTCTATCTCTGAGTTCTGGGGCATGGAAGATGAGCCTTTCATTTGTCCATTACCTATAAAAGACATACTTATTGTAGTATGAGCCTAGCTTTGAAAGTCTTTGCAGCTTTGTCTGTTCTCCTCTCTGCTGTTCACTTAGAACAAGACACTTGAAGCTGTAACAAAAAGAAAGGAAAAATGTGAGAACTGTGAAGTTTCATAAAAGGCCATGAGGGTCCTCTAAGAAGCAAATCATATTGAAAGTTTACAGAAATGGTCTATGACAGGTGGTGACCTCTATTTCCCCCCCTTTTCCTGGTTACACTTGACACCTTTGAGAAAATGGCCTTTACTCCTGGCTCCTAGTACATACCATGAAAAATTTTTCCTAAGGAAAAAAAAAAAAAAAAAAAAGGAATTCACTCCTTTTGGGCTTGTGAGTGGTTAACACACCTCAGCTTTCTCCCCATAGGTTTGAAAATCACAAGGAGACCAAGATCTCACCCACATTCAGAGAAAGGGCAGGACTACGGTTGGCCTGCACATCAACCCTTCCTCAGGGACAGAGCCCTGCCTCTGCCTTGCCCTGTGCCTCTTGGACAGCAGACAGGCCAGAGACTAAACCTAGAAGGGCTGTGAATCTCCTTTGCTCAGCAGAACTGCCAGGCAGGTCTTTGCTCCTGACCCCTCATAAGATGTGGGCAGGACCCAGTCTCCTTACTTTGTCATCAATCAAATGTTTCATTTCCATGTATATATTCTTCTGAAAGAAATTCTTCACCAGAGTGGTTACTAAACTTTGGGAGGTATCTGTGATGAAGTTCCCTGATACCGATCCCCCTATTCTCAGAACCTTGAATCCCAAGTATTCAGGGGCTCTTTCCTACCTGTGGAGCCCTCACCTCTTCTACACTCCAGCCCACAGCAGTTTCTATTTCCAATGAATCTCCTTTTCTCAACTCTAGTGCTAGAGATGATATACTGGTGTTGATTGTTCTTTAGTTTGTATAAAGACATTTTTCTCTTCTGTGTGGTGTAGTCTTCCATCTTCTCTTTCCTTCTGGGGAGAGCAGTGGATATTATTAAAAGGGATTCTATGATCTTACTGGTGATGTGGTGGTAGTGGTGATGGTGGTAGGTATATGTAAACAAAGGTGGATCCTACAGCAGCTTAGGGAAGATGAAGCTTCATCAGTAGAGTCTGGACTGCCTCAATTCCTTTCATTTAGGGGCTGATAACACAGTCTGTTTGTTTGTGTGAGGATGTTTTCATGTCAAAATGCTTTTTCTTATTGTATCCAGATGCCATTGTCTTGATTTTCTTCTTCTTCCTCCCCTTTTTCTTCCCTTTCCTGTTTCTTTTGCTCTTTAGCCAGGCCCGGGCAAGATGGAAAGCATGGCAGCTAAAGCCTTCATTCACCCCATGCTCCACGTGCTTCTGAAGGGTCTCCACACTGGGGAAGACCCGGCAGCAGGCCATGCACCTGAAGCCACTGTCCAGGGCCACCAGCCATTCAGGTGTCCTGGCTCTGGAACTGTCCTCCAGAGCTGGAGGCTCTGTTGGGCCATCAGCATCTTCCCTTCCCTCTTGGGCTTTGCTGTCCAGGTTGGCCTCACTGTCAGTTAGGAGTTCTTTCATAGACGTGGGAGAAGGGGTAACTTCTCTATGGATCTTCTCAGGAGAGGTCATTTCTTCTATTCTTATCTTCTTTTGTGGGGGCTCCAATTCTTTCTCTCTATCCCATAAGACAGCCACACCCCTTTTCATTTGGACATATGTGTAGTAAATTTTCATGGCCCTTTCCTTTTTCATATGTACGGAGGACATAAAGGGCCTGTTGGCTAAATGGAAAGGAAAATAGACATGTGAAAATGCAGAGGAAGTCTCCCATTGCTCAAGACCCTTGGGTAGAGGCATCTCAGAGGACCCAGGAAAAGAAGCATCTTTATGCAATTGATTTTTTCCTAGGAGAGGAAATTTCAAGCTTAAGTCAACTTGAATAAGTGTGTGTGAAGTCAGTAGGAGTTAAGATTGCTATACAAATATCCTTGTGTGTGCGCATGTGGAATGGGAGTTCATTTATATATGATGTTTAGAATTCTGTATGTGGTGTTACTTGAAATGTGTACTTGGTATACCTATATAGGGAATGAGTAGGTGGTATGTCTTGTGGAGTTGTATGTATATTGTGGGACATAGCTGGTTTATGTTTCTGGTGTTGGTAAAACAGGATGGTAATGAGCATGCATATGTGTGTTATGTAGTGAGACAGTACACACGAATGAGTGCAGAAGTGATGCATGTTCTTTGTTCAACTGAGTGACAGTAAGATGTAGAGTGTTGAAGGAAGTGCATTTGAGCTCTCAGAATGTGCAGCTCTATGAAGGGCTGAAGGCATCATGGATGAAATGGCACATAGGTGAGAGAGACTACATATGAAAGAGCATTCTCTTCAGGACACAGTTTTCCAGAGTTTGGTCTAGGATGAGGGAATTAAAACCTTAACTGTGTGAGGGCATGTGAAATATTTATGGGATTAGTGTATAAATGGGTGAATCTGAGCATTGTTGTGTGCAGGAATGAGGGTGTCAGTGTATATCTATGCAATGCTCCTAGGTAACAGGAAAGACTGATAGAGAGTGAAAGGACATTTGAGAGTAAGTAAAAGGAAGGAAAAGTGGGTCATGCAAGGTGTGAGGGAGTGTAAGCTGTGAGTGTGTGTAAACATGAGTTTGTGTGGATCTGAGGGAGAAGGTTCTGATCAAATTGCCATACATATATCAGCACTACCCACTGCCTCCCCCACACCTGCACTGGTGTTCACATGTTGGAAGTTTTTGCTGAGAATCTTCATCCTATTCTTAAAGACATATTTTCTACTTATACTTCCCCAAAGACCTCAGTTCTAGTCACTCTACAATGCTTTTTTGGGAAAAGTAACATAAGTAGGAGTGGGGCTGAGTTGCTAAGCTGGGCCTCCTGCCCCAGCTTGGATCTCACCTCTGCATCTGCCTTACCATCCTTATCAACAAGAACAAGCTTGTGTGCAGAGGAAACGCAGGAGAAATACTCTGAGGCAGAGGAATTCTCTTCTGCTGCCTGACTCCAGGCTGGGACCACCACACATGTCTCAGGAGCATCCTCTTGAGACTTCCAGAAATCTGGGGAATGAAATTAAAAAAAAAAAATCATTGAGATATGGCATACTCTGAGGTTTGTGTACATTCATAAAAAGACATGTTGAGTGGATATTTTGTATTAGACACTGTTATCACCCATGGGACTTGCTGTCACAGAAATTAAGGTGACTTTCCCATTCAAAACTCAAAAATAGAAGTAAATGATAAAAGTTATTAAAATTGTGTGTGTAGTGGAAGTCAGTGGGTTTGGGTGTATGTGATGTTTTTGGACATGTATACACAATATTGGAAACCTGTGAACCACACCTAGAGTACAATATACAGTCAATAACAATTAAGTATTATTAGTATTAGCTCAGTTTTTCTTGTGAGAAATTGTGCAAATAAGGGATATGAAGTGCAAGTTTTATGGATAATTATGTATGTATAGCTATCTATTTATATTGTTATCTATCTCGGTAGAAATATACACAGAGAGGTGTAGCTATGAAGATGGATGGATGGATGGATGGATAGATAAAATTTTTGAGAGTTCCGTAGGAACTGGAGGAGTTCAAATGCAGACTTTACAGACTTGCCCAAGACTCCTCTTCTGGAAATGTGCTTCCATATTTCTCTTGGATTATTAACCTTCCAATTCCTATCCTTTAGGAGCCTCTTCCAAAGAATGCAGGAAAGGGTACATGATGCATTTCTGCCCATTGAGTGGAAATAGAGCCCCTGGGAAATCCTTGAGAGAATGGGTCATTTATGATGATGGCTGAGCAGAGGAGCTTAGATCTAATCATAGGCCAACATTCTGTCCCACATGTCCGCCTGCTTCCTCCTCAGCCTCAACTCTTCTCCACTCCCATTCCATTGCAAATGAGCTTGTCTACAGAAGAGGCACAGGAGATGTATTCTGAGTCTGAGTTCTCTGCTGTCTGGGTGTGGCCTGTGGGGGGTCCAAACTGTGGACCTCCCACAGGATGTGTATTCATCAGAGGCTAAAATTCCTGGGGAAAAGAGGGAAAGTCATAGGTGTGGTACTTTTTCACATTTAACAAAAGAAATACCATGTACAGTGACACACATGGCATTTTTCCTCATGAATATTGTAATGTAGTTACTATGTATAGCTCCAAAATCTTGAGATACAAAAGTATCTGTTGGAATGATGTGTCTGGGTAGAGCTTGATTACCCATGAGTGGCATGGTTGTTTTGTGCAGTGCATCAGAGGCTTAAATCTTGCCTGGCACATAGGAAGGTGGCCATATTATTTGTTATTACTATTTCTGTTTATCAGAAAAGCAAATTTGACATATAAAGTGTTTCTTTCACCCAAGATTATCATATGAAAGCCCTGCTGCTTCCTCAAAGAGTTGGGATTTACAGGAAAGAATCCACTGACTTCTATTTCTTGCCTGCAAGCATTGTCTTTCAGATATATCCTCTGTGGCCTGTGTTGCCAGAGATCTGCAGGACCCGAGCCTTGTAAGAACTAATGGGTTCTGAGCTTGAGTGGAACACTCCAGTGGGATCTCTGGGGCTGACTCCAGATTACTCCTCCTCCCAACATTAGCCACAGCTCCCCTTTTGGGTGCTTGCTTATTCTTAACTAGTACAGCAATGACTCAGCCTGGTTAGTGGTGTCACTGTCCTCAGTGACCCCTGCTCACACATGGTCCTGACTAAGTTTTCAATCTCTACTTGCCACATTCATAACCTATCATAGAACCTTCCCAATTATGTACATTCTGAATGGTTGTTTTTCTCCTGTCATAATTTGTGTATTTTTTGAATCAACTCTATCTTTACCGTGGACTTAAATATATCACGAAAATGCCCAGTTAGTTTTTCTTGCTTTTTCTTAATCTATAATTCTAATGAAAAGGTCTATGCCTTTATGTTCACAAGCTTCAGTAAATAAATTGGCAAATTCTAGTTCCTGTCAAAATAACTCATAAACACTTTAAGCCCTTTCCTCCGTTTAAAACCTCAATTTAGTCTGTAACCAAACTTTTATTTCTCAAAATACATCCAGTTTGCCTCTTAGGTGGCTGGAGAGTATCTGGTATGTCATATTGGTGTGAAGACGGCAAAATTTAGTGTATGTGCTAAATTTTCTACAAAGAGTTAGTGTGTCACCTTTGGTAAGTATAGTCTGATGTATGTATGCACCTTTGTTTATCTATTTTTTTTTTACAATTTTATGTAGTGAGTGTAGGAGTGTAGCCATTGTATGAGAAGGCAGCATTAGCACGATGTGTTTGGATGTTTCCAGCATAGTTTTTGTTTGTTTGTTTTGAGACAGAGTCTCGTTCTGTTGCCTGGGCTAGAATAAGTGCCGTGGTGTCATCCTGGCTCACAGCAACCTCAAACTCCTGGGCTTAAGCAATCTTTCTGCCTCAGCCTCCCAAGTAGCTGGGACTACAGGCATGTGTCACCATGCCTGGCTAATTTTTTTTTTATTTATATATTTTTAGTTGACCAGATAATTTCTTTCTATTTTTAGTAGAGATGGAGTCTTGCTCTTGCTCAGGCTGGTCTCCAACTCCTCACCTCAAGAGATCCACTCGCCTCGGCCTCCCAGAGTGCTAGGATTACAGGCATGAGCCACCGCGCCTGGCTGGCAGCATAGTTTTGTATATATGTAGATATTTCATCTTCCATGTTATCATGTGGTCTGTATATTACGTGCTATTGAAGTACAAGCAATTATGTAATAACATTTTTGGTTTATATGAGAGACTGTGTGGATCTGAGCAATTTTATGAGCTCTTTAGAAGTAATGAAAGTGTTATAGGCTGGTTGACAGATGGATGGGGGAGAGATCATGTGAGTTCCTAGATTGTGGGGTTATGTGAAGTGAATAAGGGATTGGGGACAGAGAGGAGTTTGATAAAGGGCTATATGATTGTGATAGCTTCTTGCATTGTTAATGAGAAATAGAATGCTACAGGAGTGGATTATTTGTGTAGTTAGAGATTGTGATGTCAAAAAAGTGAGATCAGGAGAAAGCAAGTTTGAGGAATGCACGTGCTGTGAAATGAGGGTATAAAGGTTTAATGTGTGAGGCTATACGTTTATGAGTATGTCTGTGTAAGGAAATAGGATTTGGGAATGAAGATTGAAGGGATGAGTTTATAGAGATAAACCTCAGAACATACGATGCTGAGACTAGTTTGGTATGATGTGGTAAACTCATGTGTGCTTATAAGGGTAGGAGGTTGGTAGATGCCAGAGTTTGAGGACCCTTTTCCAATCTTCTGACCCATGAGAAGACATAAGCCAGGAAGATTTTCTCCTTTCTTGAAGAGGGAAGGAAGCAGAGTCCACTGGTTCCTCATTGCATGATTCATGGTGTGTACCTTTCTGGTTGTCAGAGACCTGCCCACAGTGGTGAGCAACAGAGGTGGACATCTCAGGTTCATATTGGGTGAGTCTTTCCTTGTTTCTCTGATCACTCTGATTTTATTAATTCACCATCTTCTCAAATAACTCTGTTCTTATACCGTTTGCATTTTTGGACACTTATCCTTGAGATTTTCCTTAAAGCTCAAGATATATATATACATATATATATATATATATGCATGCAATAAGTATCCCCCAGAGGAGAAATAGAGGGCATTGTGTTCTTGCTGTGGTTTGGGCATGGGCTGTATCAGCTTAAATTTCCTATCAGCTTGTGGATAGGAGATCTTAGCCAGATCTCACAGCCATGATTACATCCCCCATTCCCACTCTCCACCCCCACTTCTAGTTTAGATATCTCCACTTATGAGTATTTTCGTTCTAAAAGGAGAAGAAGGAGAAATATCCTGAGATAAAATTGTTTTTCTTTTCTTTCTGGGGAATATGACTAGACTTTGTATCATCCTTTTTCATGTTCAAGATTTCTATTAATTTGAATGGAAATTAAAGAGATCTATCCAATCTTTGATCCATTTGATCCTTTGATCCATACTGACTGCTCACTATGTCCCAGACAATCATGGAGACTGCACAAAGCTCCAAAATATAAGTATTTAATAATTTTTAGTTTTACCCAGGTGTTGTCTGCATAGAGGCAATGTGTGTATATTGTCTTTATAGAAATGCTTGTAGTATATGCGTCTTGAAACTATGCTGTGACATAAAGAACAGTCAGTATCAGAAATTTTAATTTTCTTTACCCGATTATATATATATGTCATTGTTTTTAACGTTTCATGATAGTTGCATAAGGTTGAATAATGTCCCCTGCCCAATATGTCCATATCTTAATCCCTAGAACCTGTGAACATTTCCTTATATGGCCAAGGGGGCTTTGCAGATGTGATTAAATTAAGGATCTTGTGATGGGAAGATTATCCTGGATTATATGAGTGGGCCCTTTATGTAATCCTGAAGATACTGATAAGAGAGAGGCAAGAAGGTCAAAGGCAGGAGAAGAGATGTGACAAATAAAAGCAAGAGTTTGGAGTGAAGAGTCAAAAGGGCTGCAAACCAAGGAGTGCAAGAAACCCTTAGAGCTGAAAGAGTCAAAGAACATTCTCCACTGATCCTTCAGGAGAAACCTGCCCTTCCAATACCTTGATTTTAACCCCAAATAACATATTTTGGACTTCTGAATTACAGTACTATAAGAGGATGAATTCATGTTGCTTTAAGATAAGTTTGTGCTGATTTTTATAGTGGTTAATAGTAAATAAATCAATATACTACTATAAATTAAGGATTTCCATGTACTCCATATAGAGCTAGGGACTTTCCCATGGGTACAGCCTACTTATCTAATTTCTTCAGATTCCTGAGTACAAAATTACTCATTTGATTCAATGGCATTATCCTTATTTTCGAGCAATAAAAGGAGCTTAGAACACTTTAACCTCCAGCCACTATCTTACATGTTATTGTCATCCAATACTTTAATAGTACATATTTTATCTGTCTTGATTTAGTGATTATTATTTTTGGTGTTTAAATCATCAAAGCCTACTTATATTCAATTACAGACTTGCCAACTTCTTAGCTCACCATTTGGTCCTGTAATATTTCTTCTGTGTTCAGTTTAATTTTTCTGAATAAATTCTTTTCATAAATGTTTGTTATGTTTTTTTATTTTCTATAATTTTTATCTTAAAACATCTTTATTTCTGTCTTATTTTCATAGGATTATGACTGTTCTTTATCTTCAAAATAATAATTTATATTGTTGTCATTAGGCTTCTATGACTAATTTGAAAAGTTTATTGTGTGACAAATCATTCTTTAGAAGCTATTTTGTGTTTATTTTTGTCTTAAGGTCTTTGTTATTGGGCTTCTGAATTTTTGATAGTGTACTTAAGTGTGAATTTATTTTTGCTGATCTTTGTAATGAGCTTATGATGTTTGTTCTCAAATTCTAAAGATTTGTCTTTCAATTCCAGAAAATTCTCAGCCATGATATCTTTGATATCTCTGTGTTTTATTTTTATAAGCATCAATTTGATATACATCATACTTTCATAATCTATCCTCATTTACCTTAATTATATCTTCATATTTTATATTTGTCTCCCTTATTTATATTGTAGGTAATCAGCTGTATGATACAGCTTACTGATTTTCTTTTCATTTATCTCCAATTTACTATTTAACTTATCCATATTTTTAAAATTTCTGGGACAATATTTTCATTTTTGAAACTACTACTTGGTTATTTTTTAAACCTATTGTTAACATCTTTAATGTTTTAATTATATTTTTACATTAATGGTTTTAAACATACTTATTTACCACAAAATTATTCAACTAAAATATATTCTTCAGAGTGAAAACATGTTGTTCGTTGTGTTTGAAGAATCTACCTTATAGTTATGTGTGTTTTGTAGTTTTATATTGTGCACTCATCCTCAGCAAGTCATTATAATGGGATATTTTTGAGCATGGCTGACTGACCATTCATAGCTCTTCTACATTCTCTATGATCAGACATTCGTAGGGTACAACTAGCTATAGTTTCATTTTATATTAATTCTTCACTTTTAAATTTAATTGATAATACAGCAATTGTGGACACTATGGCTATTAATTTCATCTCCTTGTATATGACATTATTTTTCCCAAAATGTATCTATAGAATTCCTTCTCTCTTCCACAAAAATGAAAGAATTTGTGATGAGTTTCTGTTAATGATACAAAAACAGAGACTTAGAATCCCAACTAAGAGGAGAGTAGGAGAAGATTTTGACTGGATCTAAAGTGTACTTTTCTCTCGGTGATGGATCCTAGATACTGAGCCGGATTTCCATAGGTATGATCAGACTCCCATTGGGCTGATCTGCTTGGACTTTACTGTTCTACCATTATCCTTACCAGAATAAGACAGCATGTACAAAGAGGAATCACAGGAGAAGTATTCTAATTCAGAGGATGAGTCTCTTGCCTCAGGGACCTGGGTATTGTCCTCCAAAGAGTAATCAGATTGTGGTTCATATTTGTGTAAGTTTGAGATTCCTAGAAAATGGAACAAAGGTCATAGATATTTATTGGGTATTTGGTTCATTCATTCATTTGTTCAACCAACAAATATTCTGAATATTATGTGTTAAGCTCTAAGAACAGGCATGGTTCATGGCCTCATAGGAAATAAAGTCTATATCCTGCTAAAACCTCAGACATATATGTACTCAGAAATATTTTTGTTATTGTTGGATGCTGGGGTTTGTGTAAGACTTCATCAATTTGGGTTGAAGTGCATACCATCCGCTAATACTTTAATCCTGACTGTTGGAATTTATGAGGTAACAGAACTATTGACTTCCACTATTTGCCAAACTTTTCTTTTGAAAATCTGTTCACAAGGAGCCTATATGCTTTCACACTCCAGTCCTTTGTTCCTAGGGCACAATTTTATAAACAGAAGAACCAAAATCTCTGAGAAAATTGCAAAGCTCCATATAGCGAAAAGAATTTACAACTGGACCAGCTGGTTCCAGTTCTCTCCCTTCATACCACTCTTCTACCCAGCCTACCACCTCCCCTACCTCACACAGGGCTACTTATGTCCTCCTGACCAGTATTGCTAGCTTTGGGCAAGGAACTGGTGTATTTAGGTACTCTGTGCTTCTACCTGTTTCTTGCCTTCAAGGTTCTTCATGCCCACTAATCTTGGTTAAACATTTTGGTACAGTTGTCCTTCCTCCACATTTTTCACACTTTCACTCTCTCTGCCTCCTATACTCTAAAAATTCACAACCTCAAATGAAACAATTGGTAAATTTTTATTTTTGAAAAAATTAAATATTCATGATTTTATTATGTCACTGCCTCAGTTTCAAAAGTTAACCAAGCTCACAACTCATTATTTAACTGCTCAAGATTGTCTCTCATTAATATGTCTGGCATGTATATTAGGCAAACAGTGCAATAAAAATGGTGTGTGGCAAATACAGTGTGCTTGATGTATATAGGTTCATAACATGTTGGTTAAAATTGGGTTATGGGTTAATATGTGATTGGTTTGGTGTTTGAAAATGTAAATATGGGGTGACTTTTGTTTGTGTGGGAATGGTATGTGTGGGTTGTGTTTCTGTGTTAGTAGGAATATTCTCTTTGAGGCTAGCGGAATTAGTGTATTTGTGAAATCTAAGAGAACAATGAAAGAATGTGAGGATGTGAAAATCAAAGTGCATGAGTGAAAGAATATATGAGATTTGAGAATACATGACTGTGTAAACAGCAAAAGTAAATGAGGGTGCAGAGGAATGTGTAAGATTAAGTGGATAGTAACGTGATTGCATTAGAAAATAAAACATGAAAGATTGAGTTCTGAAAGGAATAAGATAGAAATATAGAAAGTCTTAGGCTTTCACCAGATAGAAATGTGTCAATGTAGCAAAATACATGCAATAATAGGTCCAGAACATCACCTTCTATAGTATCTCCAGAAGAAAAGCAAAGTGTAACCAATAAAGAAATTATTTGTATTCATACAATGGAATATATGCAGCAATGAGAATGAACAAACTGTAGTCACATGCAACATGGATGAAGTTCACAAATTTAATGATGTTTGAAAGGAGCCAGACACATTATTGTACACTTGTACAATATATTATGTATATTGTACACTTCTATTTATATAAAGTTGAAAAAACAAAGGCAATGATAGGGTCATTTATGGAAGTTAGAATAATTATTTTTCTTTGACTGGTAGGCAAAAAGTCAAGTATAGTGACTTTGTATGCATGTGGAAGATTACATGGAAATGAGAAATGAAGTTAGAGAGTACAGGGAGGTCTGTATAGGGATAATTGTGAGAATACTGGATATGAAAATATATGGATATGATGGGGTCTTGGTCTGGGTGTCTCTATACTATTCCTTGAGTCTAGCTCTTGAGGATCTTGTTTGGCCTGTTTTAAGCTGTTAGTGATTTTATACCTCACTGACAATATTACATACCCTCTTTTGGCTCATACTGACATACGCTTCCTGTACTTCCCTGATCAAATTCTTATCCCCGTGGTCCCTCTCACACCATTTCTGTAAGTAGAACCCAGTTCTCCACTGATCTCCTTCAGCTTGCTCCAGTTCTCTCAGGTGATTTTTGTTTTGAATTTGTTGCTTCCCCTGCTGATCATATTTAAAAATATGGAGAAGTATTTTGAGTTTCTTTTTGGACTGAGCAGCTTTGTATCAACTGCGGGGCAGAATCACTCAACTCATCTCTGGGCTATGCCTAGACCCCAACCTCCCTTCTGCATCCTCTTCAGTAGTCCCTTCATACCAGCACCAATGAGCTTGTCTTCAGATGAGATGCAGGAGAAGTAATCTGAGGAAGAGGAGGAAGCCTCCCTTGCTTTCTCATCTTGACTTGGGGCCAGCACCTTGTGTCCACACAGCAGAGCATCATTTTGTAAATTCAACTTTCCTGAGAAATTAAATAAGATATGTGGTCCATGTTCTGTGTATTTAACCATTCTTAAGCAAACAATAAGAGTCTACTATGTCACATGTTCAGGGAAGACACATAGCTTTAATGCTCATGGATAGCAATATCTAGGTCTTACTACTGATAATTTTAGATTATCAATAGATAGTAGAAATGTGGATTAATATTTATTGTGTCAATATATATCATGGATGATTGGATTCACACAAGGTGTGTTCTTTGTGGAACAGAGAAAAATGGAGCAGAGACTGCTGGCTATCTCCTTTCTACCTGGCCATACTACTGTATTATATTTATCAACCTCCATTGTAGTTAGTTTTCATCTTGTGATTAAGTTTCTGCGATAGAAAATGAGTGGAAATGACCTTTGTCACTCTTTACCCCTCCGTGTTCTCTCCTTTTCTAGCTGAAGAGAATGTGGACAACAGAGGGCCTCTTTGAAAGATGCATGTTAGTAATGACAAAGTTTCCATTAGTACAAACACATTAATTACTTTATAGAGAAGACTTACCTTATTTACCTATATATATATCCTAAATTGTTACATAAGGAAGAAGTAGATTCATCCTATATTTGTTACTATGGCATAGCCAACTCTAAGGAATTCAGAGTGTAAGTTGTTTTTGAGGGGCAAATAATTGAACCTAGTATATAGTAAGTGTGTAATTAGGTTAGATATTATAATTTATCTTTCCTTAGCTTATTTATGTGTTTAATGTGTATATATGTGAGTAGGTAAGAATACTTATTTTTCATGCCTCACAGTTTATACCCAAAAATATCTTTGTATACGCACTAATTTTACTGAAGGTAAAATGAAGACAGCCTCACTCTCCAGGCTCTCCCCGAGGTATCATTGGAATATGCAAAAGCCACAAACTTTGCTGGAAATATCAGATTTTTTTTTCAGGAATATGAGCTACTACTTATAACATTGGAGTTAGCTCCAATCTGGCCTCCTCCTAGCCCTGAGAATGATTCTCCCTCATGGAAGCTACTTGTTTACTTTTAACCTTCATGATAACCACAACTGTCTAGTTTCCCATCTTTCCAGAAAGAGTAGAACCCCATCTCCTCAGTTCAACCATCATCACTAAATGGTGTGGGTTTTTTTTTTTTTTTTTTGTGTGTGTGTGTGTGTGGTGTTTTTTTCCTTACATGCTACACAGGACATATTTACATCCTCATAGTCTGAAACAAGACAGATTTTACTCCCAAGTAAATAAATTCTTTATGACTTTTAACACTCATCCTTGAACAACCAATTTTTAAATGCTCAAACCTTTTTTTCAATGTTTCCTTCACCTCTATGAGTCACACTTTCTTCTTCATTAAAAACAAAAGTACTATCAGAAAACTTATAACAACATTTACTTCCCCAGTGCTCTCAGAAAGATATCAACTAAAGGGAAATGTATTTTTAAAGAAAAATTAGTATAGACTAACCAACCACGCTGTGACAACAATCCAGAGTGACTTTGCTTAGGTAGCACAGGCCTTAAGATGCGGCAACAAGGACCTGGGCCACCTGAACTTTCTTTTTACTCTCAGACCACCTGGGCGATCTGGAAGACCAGTGTACACACATGCATCTCTCCGTCCCTTTCTTCCTCTCTCCTTCGGTCACTCCCCCCTTCCCTCTTTGTGCCTTTCTCCTCTCCTCCTCCACAGCAACTAGGAATCTTCTCTTCCCCCTATTTTAGAAGGCAATTCCTGGTTACTCTATGCTCAGGGAATGTGCTGACACAAACCTCTAGACATCTTTGCAGTCTGAAGGGAGTATGTGCTTTCCAGATGTTTTCTTTTTTGTTTCTGTTTCATGGTTCAACTTTTTGGAGAGTTACTCAAATTGGGCAGCTTTCTTTCTGAAACTCAGCTCTCAGGGAACCAATTGATGATGACAAATCACTGTTCCGACTAGTGCTCAGTGCATCATCAGTGCTGTTACAGTACAAACCATCACTAAGGACTCAGCAGTATTCTATGACCTATTGATGACATCAGTGCATTCCAGGGACTCAGCTGGTATTCACACTACTCAGGATTGCCACAGTCCATTGCCTAAGGCGATTACTTTTATCCAATGGAAACTCTATCATTAACTTGAATTTTTATATATCACACTTGATACCAAGTCTAGAAGATAGATGACTTGGATTAAACACAGAAAATCCTTTTATGTGTCTAGGGATACCACATTACTAAATCTCCCCAAGATTGAGGATAAAGTAATACCTGAGAAGATTCGGCTTAGAACCATGCTTGTTTCTTTTTCTTTTTCTTTTTTTTTTTTTTTTTGTGTGTGTGTGTGTGTGTGTGTGCGCGCTCGCGTGTACGAGCTTGTGTGCCGTTCTTTTCTGGTGGTCATGCCAATTAGTAACATGTCGATTTCAACTGATAGACAAAATTTGTTACTAGAGTTCTTTTGATTTATAAGCCAGTTTCCATGGAACATGGATACAGGCCCACTTGTGGCCTGGCTTAGTGGCTAAAATGCAACTTCCATTGTGTGTAAGCACTTGCCATGAAAAAAGTGTTGTGTTTACTTAATTTTTTTTTTTAAGAGTCTAACAGTATATCTTGTTAAGAAATAGTAAATATTATATCTTATTAGTGCTATTTAACGCATGTGCAAACATAAGTAATAAGTAAGGTGTGTGTTGGCATACAGGTATGAATTTGAGAAAATTCATAAATCTGTAAAACATATTGATTGACATTCCCCTGTTACTGAGAAAAGTGTAGTGTATCTTCACAAGAGACATGTCTCCCTAGCCACTTTCCCTTATCACTTCCACACTGGTTAGGGAGGAGAGACAACCCTTGGCTTTAGAAGGCCCTTGTCAGGAATTCTGTTCATGTCGATCCTGAAGGTCCTGCCCTCCAGGCTTCTGTCCCAGGCCCAGGTCTTTGTCTTCTGGAGACCACTGGGTGTTATACACGGTTTGAACTCTGGGGCAGCTCCATTCTGCCTCACACTTACCACAGGATGCACCTCATCTTTTAGGGTCAATATGTAATTTCTTTCAACCATAGTAATTACCACTAGAACTGGGTTGTGACCTAGCCTGCC
This sequence comes from Eulemur rufifrons, assembly GCF_041146395.1. Classification (NCBI taxonomy): domain Eukaryota; kingdom Metazoa; phylum Chordata; class Mammalia; order Primates; family Lemuridae; genus Eulemur; species Eulemur rufifrons. The sequence goes on along the minus strand of NC_090999.1, from coordinate 86,468,337 downwards.
TCAGTCTCCTTACCCCCAACAGGCCCTGCCTCTGGATGCTCTACCCTCACACGCCATGGCCCATGAGTGACAGGTACATTCATCAAAACATTCTCAGCCTTGTGAGTTGTCAGAAAAAATTAAACAAAATATATATTGCATATATCAGATTGGTAAAAATTAGAGGGTCAAACTATTCAAAATAATTATAAGGATATGGGTGAAAGAAGGAATTTTCATGAACTAAAATGCAGTATTGACCTTTGTAGCTGTATGGGAGAACAATTAGGGAACATTTTATAAAATAAAATAAGTGTATAACCTATGGCTCTAAAAATCTCATAAAGGACATTTTCAAGGATGATATTCATAGTATTATTTATACTAGCAAGGAGTTGGAATCTGTAGTTTCCAGCTCAAGAAGAATGGATGAGAAATCTGTTTGTGTGAGTATATACTATAGAATCCAGTCCAAAGAGAGGTCCAGTTGATTAAAACACATGCCTATGGGAAGGAGCATCAGGAAGGGACTGGTGATCAGAGATAAAAGAGAAAATATAACTCAATGAAATAAAAACAAGGGGTTTCTTAGACAGGTTAATAACTACGGATGTTGTTAACTCAATATAATTTTTAAATAGAAAAAAAGAATAATCTTCTTTCAAAGCAAAAAATGGCTCAGATTATGTCTAGATCTCAGGTAAAGAATTATTCTTACTGTATTGGTTTTCTATTGTTGCTGTAGCAAATTACCAAAAGTTCAGTGGCTTAAAAAATAAATGTATTATAGTTTTGGAGGTCAGAAGTCCAATAGGGGTCTTAAGATCTAAAATAAATGTATGAGCAAGGCTGTCTAGAGGCTCTTGTCTTTTCTAAGTCCCAGAGGTTGCCAGCAATCCTTGGCTTTCATTCCCTTTCTTCACCTTCAAAATGCATCAATCTAACACCTGCTTCCACTTTCTCATCTCTGCCTGGCACTCCATTAGCTCCCTTTCTTAAAGACACTTGTAGTTATATTGACCTCACCCATATAATACAGGATAATCTTCCCATTTCAAAATCTTTGACTCAACCCCATCTAACCCCATCTGCAAAAACTCTTTTGCCAAACAATATAATGTATTAGCAGTTTCTGAGGATTAGGAGGTTGGCATTCTTTATGACAACAGGGGCACCTTTCAGCCTTTCACACGAAGACAAAAAGAGAGTCTCAGAGAGAATTCACCTATAATAAGACATAGTAATCTGAGAAAAAAAAATCCCAAATTAAGCAAAAGAAACAGGGAAAATTGTCACAACAACTCTGTAAACATATTGAATAAAACAAAGCAGAAAAAAAAAAAACAAAACATAAACTCCAGTTTGAAATTGAATATAACCAAAGGAACCAACACACAGTTACATGAAAATTCTTCATGCTATAGAACTTTGGCAACTAGATTCAATAAGTAAGAGCACCAAGACAAGACAAGTCAATGCAAAGAAATAAAAAGGGAGAATTTAGAGCAGAGCAAAAAAAAAAAAAAATAGAGATTCTAAACAAAATCATAATGGAACAAATAAATTAGAACCATAAAGAAACAGAATAAAGCTTAAAATTGAATAATTGCTATATAGATTTAAAAGGAGTAGGCAAAGATATACTAAGAAGGGATTTTAAAGAAGGACCAAATTATTCAACATAATAATGAGTGTTTCTGAAGTAAAGAGATGAAAAATAAACTAGACAATTATTCAAGATGTAATACAGCAAAATGTTGGTAGAATGATGGAAGAACTAAAACCACAAATTAAAAGAATAAACAACTTCTTGGGAAAAAATGATAGATGACAACTTGAAAAAATTCATTACTACCAGTTACATTCTTGATTTAGATGTTCAAATAAACAAAATTCTTTAGTCATTCTAGGAAAAGAAACTAGTAACTTATAATTGCTAAACATAAAAATGGCCTTACATTTCTATAAAACAATATATACACAGCCAAGTTTTTATTCAAGTGAAAAGCAACTAGCAGACATTGTCAACCGTGTGTAAAAATCAATATGTGTATTGCAAGAGCTCTCCCTAAAAAAGTCATATAACTCTAAGACAGCCACCTAAAAAATGAATGGAAATGTCATGAAAAAAGATGAATACAACTGTTAGTGCCAGAAAACAGTAAGAGGATTGACAGCAAACATCTGGGGGTAGAAGTGGAAGTGGATTGGGTGGGAATTGATTTATCCAAATTTATTATACCATTTCCTATGAATCAAGTGCAGACTTCAAGGCCTATAGCACTGGTCCAGGGCCACTGTTCGAGACTCTTCTGTCATCCTGTTCTGTTTTACCATGTGCACCTTCAGTATCTAAATTCCCATGGTACCTCTGCATGATATTTCTCATCTCTTTGCTTTTGCTCAATCTGTCCTTTCTGTCTTTAAAACTCATATAACATCCTGGATTTGTCATTGTGTTTGCTAGAGTATATGGTTGATTGCTCAAATTTAAATTTTTCAGGTCAAAAATTTTGGTGTATACACCTCTGTATACCCAGTCTATCATGGTATTGGGGGTCTAGTATCCTTTTTCCAGCAAAAGAAAGCCATACATGGATAAACATAATATTTTAAGAGCAATCAATTCTTATTCTTAATAATACAGCATCCATGAGCCTTACTTGAAAATGCGTCCAGAAAATTTTGCTTGACAACAAAATTCAACTAACCAAGAGGTGATTAAAAAAAATCCCTCATACACTATGAATATGGTAAAATGAATGTCAAATGCACTCAAATACAAAAATAAGATGAAACAAGTATAGAGATTATGATTACAGAAGACAATGCAATCTTGATATGAGAGTAAATAGACAACCTACAGAATGGGAAAAAATTTTTGCATGCTACACATCCGATAAAGGACTGATAACAAGAATCTATTTAGAACTCAGGAAAATCAGCAAGAAAAAATCAAACAACCCTATCAAAAAGTGGGCAAAGGACATTAATGGAAAATTTTCAAAAGAAGACAGAAGAATGGCCAAGAAACATATGAAAAAATGCTCAACATCTCTAATCATCAGGGAAATGCAAATCAAAACCACAATGAGATATCACTTAACTCCAGTGAGAATGGCCTTTATCAAAAAGTCCCATAACAACAAATGTTGGCGTGGATGCGGAGAGACAGGAACACTCATACACTGCTGATGGGACTGCAACTAGTGTAACCCCTGTGGAAAGCAATATGGAGGTACCTTAAACAGATACAAGTAGACCTACCATTTGATCCAGCAATCCCATTATTGAGCATCTACCCAAAAGAACAAAAGACATTCTATAACAAAGATATCTGCACCCGAATGTTTATAGCAGCACAATTCACAATTGCGAAGGTGTAGAAACAACCCAAGTGCCCATCAATCCATGAGTGTATTAATAAAATGTGGTATATGTATACCATGAAGTACTACTCAGCTATAAGAAACAATGGTGATATAGCACCTCTTGTATTTTCCTGGAAAGAGTTGGAACCCATTCTACTAAGTGAAGTATCCCAAGAATGGAAAAATAAGCACCACATGTACTCACCATCAAATTGGTTTCACTGATCATCACCTAAGAGCACATTTAGGAATAACATTAATCGGGTGTTGGGTAGATGTGGGTGGGGGAGGGGATGGGTGTATACATACATAATGAATGTGATGTGCACTGTTTAGGGTATGGACATGTATGAAGCTCTGACTCGGGGAGGGGCAGCAAAGACAATATATGTAACCTGAACTTTTGTACCCCCCATAATATGCTGAAATAAGAATAAAAAAATAAAAGAAGACAATGCAAATTTTTTAAATTTCTGCAAAGTAGGGCTGTGCACTGTGGCTCATACCTGCAATCCTAGCACTTTGGGAGGCTGAGGTGGGAGGATTGCTTAAGGCCAGGAGATCAAGATCAACCTGACAAGACCAAGACCCTGTCTCTACAAAAAATTAAAAAATTAGCTGGATGTGGTGGCAGGCTTCTGTAGTCTCAGCACTCAGAAGGCTGAAATAGAAAGATGTCTTGATCCCAGGAGACTGAGGTTACAGTGAGTTATTATAATGCCACTGCTCTCTAGCCTAGACAATAGAGCAAGAATCTGTCTCCAAAACAAAAATGTTCTACAAAGTATAGAAATAGCTCCTAAAACTAGGAGCTAAACATAGAGGAGGTGGGTAAAAAAATGTGTTAATTTCTTATTCATTAATGTGAGGATTTAATTGATGCTACCTGATAGTGATACTTAAAATTATATCCAACTCAATATTTTTAATTTGTATTTTTAATTACAAAGAGTATTTTAAGTGTTAATAAACTTGAGTTTAGGAAACAATTAAAGTTTAGCAACCCTGTTAGATTCATTCCAATTTCATTTTTCTGATGAACTCAAGTATTAATAAATTTAATGTGTTAATTATAGTACAATTCAATTTCTACAAAATAACTTCTGATTCTCTCTCTATTCATCCATTCGTCTCTACATACATGCATACATTTTTAACAGCTTTATGGAGGTATAACTGATGTGCAGAAAAGTGTGCATATTTAATGTATGCAGTTTGGTGAGTTTTATCTGTCCATTTATCTTTGTATTTGCATATAGTCATAGATATAGATATTCATTTGGGATAATATCCAACTAATGTTAAAAATGGTGACACTGGAGTAGTGGACTTAGAGTAATTTTTAAACTTATAACTTTTAATTACTTTTGAATTTCTATTTTAATATATATCAGTACAAAAGCACTAACTTTATGCTAAAAGTAAAAGAAAATAATGTAAATCCAGAGGAAATATCCTCAAAGACTTTGTATAATTAGCTTAGTATTTCTTTTCTGAGTACTTCTTTTTGTAAGTATCTTTGCTTGATAATAAGTTATCACATCTCCAAAATTTTCTGATTTTTTAACAGAGAATAATGGTCCTGATGAACACTTTTATGTGACTTTCCTCTTATAAACACAAGATGGAATACATGTTGTTATAATTCTGTAAATGTCAACCAACAATGATCAATAGAAGCACAGAAAAACATTCAATAACATTATTGACCTACTCAATTGGGTACATTATCCAGTGTTGTGCAACGTGTATGTATATAACCATATAACTCATGACTGCTCAGTAAGGTACACCATACTGAAAACATTGTCAAAGCTCAAGGCCACTGACTCTCAAGACAGAGAGAATAATGTTCTTTTTTCAGCAGAGGAACACCTACTTTTTGGAAGCATTTCCAGACTTTTATTTCTATTAACATATGCCCTCTAACACTTATGGTAACTCAGGCTATGGTGCAAACTCTTCTAATTGGACAGCTGCAGCTTAGATAAAGTTGAGCTTAGTCAACGATATATTGTCTCCAACTGAATTTGTAGTGGGGAAAAATAAATCCTTCAGAAATAAAACATTCACCAAAATGTAAATCTTAAAAGTTCAGGGTCTGTGGGCTACCTTGTTAGCTGTTATATTCCTAGTATCAGCAACAGTCATAAACATTTAACATTACCGATCAAAGATTTCTCCAAACCTATAAATGAATGAGGATGAATTAATACAAATAGTCCAAAGCATGTTGACATTTTTTTCTGGTTTTAATTAGTTAACTTACATTATGAGAAGAAACAATACATCTCATAATAGAATTTATTTACACAGAATAGTATAGCTTAAAAACACATTCATTAATATATACACCACTTCATTTCTTCTCACAACAGAGTAAATATTAGTCACGATTTATAAAGCGAAAAGTGTAAGAAAAGCCTCAGAGAGGTAAGCAATTCTCTTAGTTATGTAACTAGCAAGTGTTGCAAGAGTCTATAGTAAGTTAACATGAAATGAAACTGAATTGGTCCTGCCTTGACATAGGAGAAGCTATATTTTGTTTTGAATGCTACTCTCAATAATACAATGTGTAAGCTTACTAGAGCCAGTACTTGTCAGTGGAAATTTTAACTGAACCAGCTCTGGGTTTTTTTAATAATACTTAACTTTTTAACACTGTCATACAGCTGCTTTTGTAGAGGTCAAAGACGCTGACTAGAATAGTACTTGCTTGCTGCCACCCTCAAGAGGCGGCTTGGGTAACAGACTTCACACCCTATTTTAACATGCAATCTGTACCAAGTCTCTCTGTTGAAGTAAAGCTGTCCAAAAAAAGTGTGAGCCTTAATACAAGGAAGAAAAGAAAAAATTGAAAAGAAGGTTATATTTCACCATTCTCCCTTTTTGTCTACTTGGCCTTTGTTTCCAAAAACTGGTAGAGGGTGGAATAGAGAAAGGTCAGAGGATCGGGTGAGCAAGAGAAATGTGAAATAGAATTAATACCCAAACCCTTCCTCCAATCCACTCCTTATAAGGCCACCAAAACTCTGTACTGCATGTGTAGCTTGAAAAAAGACAAATGAGGTTAGTCTATAATGGCCTGGCTTGAGTTAGATTCATAAATGTAGGGCAGAGTGGTTTAAGAACCTGGGCTTAGGTAATCTGTCACTTAGTACCTAATGAAGTTTGGGCAAGCAAGCTGAATGTTCTATGTCCCAGATTCTTTATCTTAAAATGGTGGCTCTCCTGTGGAGTTGAGGATTCAATGATAAAAATCTTAATACATTTCCTGGATGATTGTTAACTCTCAATAAATATATTTCGAGGGTTGACTGTATACTGAGTGATTTTACATAAATTGTGAATATAAAAATTACAAATCTCATTTAAATTAAAATGTCAGGGTTTCAGACTGAAAATTTGGTACATGCAAACTGAAGACATTTGAAATAGCCAATTTACTTTCATCATTTACTGTTTAAATATTTTCACATCTTACTTAATTTTATTGATGGAAGTCATTTTAGACAATTTCCTTTCTTTGTTCTCTTTCATTAGCCCCAAATGGCAATTCTCATTTGCCTTTGACAATCTTATGAAAGCATTTCTTCTCTAAAATATTCTTGAAAATTGGTATTGTCCTGCTTTGATAAATATGCTTCTACTTCCTTCATTTAAATGTGCTTTAAAATGGGTGCTCTGACAGATTAGATGTAAAAAGTTCTATCTGTTTTCTGGCAATGACTGTCTTTTACCACCCGTGGTGATAAAAAACATCTCTTCTTATGGTGATAAAAGGATATTTAACATTTCATTGTATCAAATTACCTGTGGTTAAGTTTCTTTATGGGAGTTTGCATAGTAGGAAAAAGTAATGTTTTACAAGTTTTTAATAAACCAACTCAATCAGCACAGAAGAAAATAGTTACTAATCAACAGATGGTTTGTAAACATAAATCTTGAACAGAGACATCAGTACTAACTGCCTGGTGCCAAGATTCAAGATTTCTTGGGGATCCATTTTATTTTAGTCTATTATTTTTTAAACTATGACAAATTAATATTTATTTGTATAAGTTATTATCTGTATACTCACAATAAAGTTACTATAGTTTTGCTAACAAGAATAACTTATAACAAAGGTAATCTATTTCAAATAGTTACAATTTTCTCATATTTTTCCATTGTTACTTTAAATAATCTTGACACTTAGTTTCAACGCAAAAAATCATAAAGCTGAATTTGTAAAATATACTTCATGATAAACACAATGAGAAAATTTGAGACAGCTATAATCCCACAATATAGAGGAAACAGTTTTGGGGCATGTCATTAAAATTCAGTTTAAGAACTTACCTGATTCGTCAAATGCTTATATAAACATAACTTAAAAACAAAACATAACTTAAAAACAAAAGCAAAAAGGGCAAAAGAAACATATTTATAACCCCTCCAAATAATCTTATTCAAATACAAGCTTAAATAATATGCTAGTAAAAAAGCAATAATTTCTAGACCAAAAAAAATCACAAAGAGGCACTAATAAATAATCAAATGTAATCTTTCCCCCTGGAATGACATTTTGATTGCTGTTCTTTTCACCTCTGGCTTACTTCCCATGAAAGATGCATAGGCAGTTGCCTTTGCTATTTTTGTATTCTTAAGTCCTCTCTTTGTGTGCTCTTATGCACAGTCCTCAATTTGAGGTACATTTTGTTGAAAACCTGGAGTTTTGATTTTAAGAGCCTGTTCTCTATAATTTTTTCTAGAGCATTTAAATCTATATAAAGAATGGGAAAACACTGATTCGAAGTTCCTGGCTTCTGTACTTTGCTTTTTGTCATTTCTTATATCTTGATGGAATTCAAATATATTTTCTCCAGGTAACATTTTTGAGGGTTTGTTGTTGTTGTTCTTTAGCTGAAGAATGGCAACCAGCTACTTTCCTTCCTCCTCTTGGGTTCATCTGACTTCCCAATGAAGAAGTCATCCCCGCTATCACTATCCTTAGACATGGAGATTTGTAAAACTTTTCTCTCATGCTATAATCAAAATACTTCTCTTCTTCATGTAACTCTTCTTTATCACTGTTACCACCAAGCAAGCTGTTGGACTTTTTCTATTTTTCAGTCTGACATAATGTTTTCATTTTGGGGTCAGCAAATGTCTTCCAGGGCGCAGGAAGAACTATAGAATCCTTTTCCAAAAGCTTTGATGGAGAATGTGGAATGTCCACTGCTTTGGGTCCATGTTTCATCTTGCCCGTTTTTCCTTTGGAATTAACTAGTGGCTTCCTTGCCAGTATTTTGGCTGCTTTCACTTCTTGCTCTCCTCATGCAGATGGAACTCAAATGTACATCTCCAGACTTTCACAGCTCTAGTCCCTCTTTAAATTTCAATTTAGATGAGCAAGTACCACCACCAATGGCAATATGCAAAAGAAAACAAAATATATAAACAGTCAAAGAAAACATCCAAGTCTAGATATTAATAAAATGACCTCATTCAGGGGGACTATTGCAATAGGGAGAACACTCTGGCCAAAACAGTAAAGGTTAAACAGAAAAGGCTTTTGTTTATAAGGAGTAAACCAGACTAGAAAAAAATGGTGTTAGGGAGCATGATGTAGGCATGATCAGGCAGTTGAACAGGAAATGTTTTTCTTGAGGTCCTGATTCTCCAGAGGATCCATAAATAAAAGTTCTTCCACATTCTAGTGCTTTTATACCTCTGGGGCAAGTCAAAATTCAGAGGAGAGGAGAGAAGCCTCACTAAATTTTGGTTAAGTCATATTAGTGTGTATTTTACGCAGATTGTTGAGTGAGAACAAACAGTTTAGGTAATCATTTGGTAGAAAAAGAATGGAGATTTAGCATGTCTGTGGCTGGCCTTGTCCTAGGTAATCAAGGGGGTCACCCACTAGAGTTATCTAAGTCATATGGAGAAGGGTGGTTTTTTGCAGGGTAGGGACCAGTGCTCCTGGCCTCCTAAAGGTTTGGTGAAAAATCACTGATACGAGGCATATTGATTAACAGGAGACAAGACATACAAATTAATTTAATGTATATACACGGTATCATTCAGAATGAAGATACAAAGATATAGGAGAAATTGCCTATTTTTATGCTTTGGTTCAAGAAAGTATGGACAGCTATGTAGAAATATGATTGAACAAAAAGGTGATGGCCTAATGCTAATAGACTGAGTGGGGACACCCAGCAAGGCCTGCCTGTCTAGATTCTTCTTGGCTTCTCTGAGCATGGAATGGGGGTCTCATGACCTACAGTCAAACAAGGTAGGTCAGATAATTTCTTTATGGCCAGCTTTTACGCAGAATAATTTTAGATTTTATGGGTGGCTTTTGGAAAAAGGGTTCTGGTTTTTATGACTCACCTTGGGGAAGAGGGATTCTAGTTTCTATGATTAGCCTTGAGGGAGAATGAGACTGAAAGACAGAAGGACAGGAGAAGGTCAGAGAAGAACTTTTGCTTCTGAGGCTAATCCTGACGCCTTCATTGTGAGCTACTATTTTCTGAGCCCTGACAGCAGAAAGCTGTTTCTTGACACAAAAAGATAGGGGATTTCTTAATCATCACAGTTTTCCAGGAGCACAGGGGCCAGGTAAAGTTTAACATTGCCAAAGCAAATACAGACTTCTGTTTTACTTTATGAAATATTATTTTACCTCATGAAAATATTTCATCTTTCTAATCTTTTAATTCTAATTAATAATATCACTAAGAGTGTAGCAGCTCTGTGAACAGCACCCACTGAAGGGATCTTTGAAGTGATAGCCCTTGCCCAGACAGCACCCTAACTGACGCAGGAAAGGTGCCTCACGTGCTTGGGACACGTGATTGATTGGCCTTCCCCCTCTTCTACATCTTTCCTGCTAATCACTGTTCCACCTGAAATAGCTCTCAACATTGGAAGGCTACTACAAAATCTCCAGAAGACAAGTATAAAAATACCTTTCTATACTCTTGTATCTCATTCTGCCATGCACAATCAGCATCTTTATGCCGCACTCTACCTGCCTTTTTCTGGCCCAGCTCTGTTTTCTGGAGTGTTCCATCACCACCGATTTCCTCTGTGTCTTCAACTGCTTTTCAGTGTTTCCTCTGCATCACTTTGACATGACCAGGGATGCTGCTTCCCCTATTGTCTCTCCTGTAGAGTCTGCTGTTTCCCTCTTACTTAGTGTCACTCCACATTGAAAGGTTTAAGTCCCTGCCCTGCTTGCTGCCCAGACACAGCCAGTCTATTATCAAACCAATCTCTTGTGAAAAGTCCCCTCCTTTTTATTATCATCAGTGATCAAACTCTTGAATGCTTTTCCTCAAAAGTTTCATCTCCTCCAAATCAATTAGCATCCATAGGAACTTCACTGTCTTTCTGAATTTTACTTTAAACACAGAGTATCTCAGATACATAAATGATTCATCCTCTACCATGTTTATCCAGTTGTTCATCAAGTCCTTAGTTTTTCTATACATTTATTTTAATTAATTAATTTTGAATAGGTACTCTATTTGCATAGTACAAAAATCAAAATAATGTTTACAAATATTCCTTGAAAAGTCTTTTTCTATGTCTTAAGCCATTACATTCTACATTTCTATGTCTAAGCTATTACATTCTTCCAACTTCCCTTAACATAAACATTTGAATTAGTATTTTGGATATCAGTGTTTCTTAGAAAAAAACAACAAGGACATCAACACTATATAGTCTAGTTGTCTCCTCTTTCCTTCACAGGAATTATTAATAACATACTCTGGGCAATTTTTTCCACTTGGTGTTTTTAATTTAACAATGGGGCCTGGCAATTTGTACTAAACAGTACATAGAAAACTTTCTCCTTTTTTTAAAACAAAAATTGTTGGTTGTACATAATAGTTTATTTAACCAATTCCCTATTGCTAGATCTTTGTGTTGTTTCTTATGATTTGTTTTGCAAATAATGCCTAATTGAATATGCTAGACTATGCCAATTCTTACACGTGCAGTTTTATCTATAAATAGATTCCGATAAGGGAATTCCAGATTAAAAGAGTAAATATATCTATAACTTTGTAGAAAATGCCAAATTCTCCTCCTAGGGTTATATCATACTATACTTCTAACAGAAAATTATGTAGTGTTGGTTTTTCTCTCAGCTTTTTCTGCAACATATTAAATTTTTGTATTTTTCTAATCTGATGAATGTGAACATGGCATTTCAGCGTAGCTTTCATTTGCATATCTTCTAAATGAAGTTAAATATCCTTTCAGGTATTCAAGTGTCTTTTTGTTTATTTCCCTATGTACCATCAAGCCATGTGGCTTTTGCACTTTTTTCTATTGAGTTATTGGTCTTTTTTTCTTACAAATTCCTAGGAACTTCGAATACAAAAGAGAAAGTAGTCTTTTTGCTCTGAGATGTTATGACTTTTTTCTTGGTTTGTCATTTGAATTTTGAAATTGCTCATATCTTTTTATTTTTTCACTATGTAGATGTTTTTGTATGTGCATAATCAAATTTATCAATATTTTATTTTATATCTTCTAGATTTTGAAGAGTAGAAAGAATCAACTTCCCTACTCCAAAGCTTCATACACATTTATTCACATTTTTTTTAGTATTTTATAGATTGACATTTTACATTTAAAACTTTGGTGCTATTGGGTAAAATAAATTGCTACTCTGTTATCCCAACACAGTATTTTAAAAAGTCTGTCATCATCCTATTGACTGGAGTGCCACTTTAATACTAAATTTGCATGTATTTATATCAGGACTTTCTATTTTATCTATTTGTTTGTATGTCTCCATAGGTACCAGCCAACGTCACAGATTTTTAATAACTGAGGCATGTTTGTGTGTTTTGATATGTAGAGGAACTGGTATCCTCTTATTGGTCTTAATTTTTAGGGTTTCTCTGCATTGTGTTGTTTATTTTTCTAAAAGAACTTTAAAATCCTATTGAATAGTTCTGGGGGGGAAATGAAAAAAATTTGTTGGTACATTTTTCAGGTTTACATTACAATTGACAGCTTTTTGACATTAAATCTACATATTCAAAAACATTGAATGCAGTTTCAGTTTTCACGTCTCCTTTTGATTTATCCAGGAGTACTTTAATTTTCTTCATATAGATTTTACACATGTTCTGTTAAGTTTATTCATAGGCATTTTATTTTATTTCACTGTTTTAAATGAGGTCTTCTTCAAAATATTGACTAGCTAGACAGTTTTATATATGAAGATTGTTGATTTATAGGAGTTAATTTTATGGTTAATCTACAATTCTTATTCCTCTAATATATTTATCTTGCCTAATTGTGTTGACTAATATCACAGATAAAATACTAAGTAGTAATAGTGAGAGTGGAAATTTTTGTCTTTCTCCTGGTTATAGAGGAAATATTCCTTGCTCTTCTCCACTAGTTGTTGGCTTTTAAGTCAAGATGCACATTTTATCATTTCAAGGGAATATTCATCATTATAATTCATCACAACTAATGGTATGTAAGTATTTTCAAATCAAGAACTAGTATTACATTTTGTCAAATTTTTTTAGTATCTATGGAAATAATCATATGGGGTTTACCTTTGGATATAGTATGGTGAGATGGGCTACTGCACTTTTTAATACTGTATATTACTTGTTTTTCTGGAATTGATGCAATCTGGTCAAGCTGCGTTGTGTTTGAAATAGGAGAGTTTCTTGACCTTATCCCCTAGTGCACAGATTTGTTCTTTAGCTGCATTCATTCTGCAATTCAACTCATTTGTTGAGTTCTTTTTTTTTTTTTCTTTAACAGCTATAATATTTTTCAAGGCCCGATTATTTGCAGACAGTACTTTTAATGTCTTGTTTTTATTAATTTGTGTTTATAAAATCATCCACTATATCTAATAAATCTACTTGTACTGCTAAAGTTTGCTCATTTTATTCTCAGTTTATTTTATTTTATTTTATTGTCTTTCACTTATAGTGGTTGCTACGTTGAAACATTTTTTACATTTTTCTCAAAGCTCACACTTTTTCCTGGGGCATTGGCCTCATTAGCCTGGGAATCTGAAATTGTGTATAGAATCCAATGTCCAGGTCCTACCTAGCTTGCAAAGTTCAGCGGATTGAGATGGGCTCATTTGTTAAGTCAGAGAGCCCTGGCATTTCACTTTCCACTGGGTGATCACTCTCTCTTGTGGTGGTGTGTTGTTATTCACTCCCCATTTCAGCTGAGGTGTCCCAGAATAATCCTGATGTAACTCTACTACTACTTGCCAGCCATGAGTCTATGGTAGATTTTTCTGCTTTGGAGGAGCAAACACTGTGGCACCAGTTCACAAAAGTCAATTGTAGAAGACCAGGGCATACCTACAAACCACTCCCCTACTCTCCTCATTCACAAATAAAAAGCTTTGTTGTATTAAACTCCTGTTTTATCACACACACTATTACCTAATCATCTGGTATTTCTCACCCTTGGTGTTTTATCAGTTTTTATAATAGTTTAACAAACCCAGGAACCTCCTTAGGTGTCTAAGCATTATGTCCGCAATGGAGATTGTGCATAAAAAAAAAAAAGGTAGATTTACGCTAGTTTAACATGTTTTGAGGAATCAGAAGTTTCAATGCCATTTTCTACTAAGAATTTCTTTCTTTGGTCATTAGATTGATTAAAAGAGTTAGAGGTTAAAAACAGATTGAGGCAACTTGGTGATATCCCTAGAACTTGAGTTTAAGCACCAATGCAATGTTTGCAGTGAAAAACTTTAGCCAATTTTAGTCAATAAAGTTTGATAAGTTTAATGAGGTTTAATAAGATACCAAGGCCAGAACTATTCAATCTCGGACTTGGCCACATACAGCAAGAGCCATGACTAAACTGAATTGGCCCCCAAAGAGAAGGCCCAATGACCCTCTTTTGGAGAAACCTAATGACATGAAATGACATACTGCTACTATTGCATCTGCTAAAACTCTCTGATGAAAGTGATTTCCCTTCCCAAAGAGAATAGGAAGGATCCAGTTTCCTTGGTAACTCACAGGTTTTTAAAATTCTACCCTTCACTTTCTCTGCTTTCATAGACACTCTGCCTTCCTTGCTATGTTGAAAATTTATAGCCCTAAAGGCTCCTGTTTGACTAGGATTTCCTGCTTCCTTTCCCACCTTATCAATGAGGGAGCATTACATTTACTTGTTTGGTCCATAATTTATAAATCTGTATCTCAGTATATAGCTCTACTTATTTAAGGAGAAAAATACCTATTTCCAGTTCCAGTTCTACAGTTAGAAAGTTAGTTTAGAACCAGACTATTAAACAGCTTATTGGAAGTCTGTGTTTCCCTGTGAGCTGGAGTTGCAAAGCTGGTCTTACTAACAGCTGTCTGGGGCCATATGCTGGATGACACCGTTTCTGCTCTTTCCACTGAGATTTTAAATATCCTGTACCAGGTTCTATCTACACACTGGTGGGGGGGCATGAGATGGTGTCTTCTTCTCCCAATTCAGAGCAGAGCTCTTGAGACAAAGCTTCTGTTTAAGAGAATCAAGTCCCTTTCTTATTCTTTTCACCAGCAACAAGTCTCAGGTCAAACAAGCAAAGAATAAGAGCCCAATAGTAATTCACAGATGAGTTTAGGTACTTCACTTAACCCACAATGTGCCTGCATCTTCTGTATCCACCTGTGTGTGTTCTCATTTGGCTTCCCTTCAGTGGTTGCTATTCTTGGTTGCCAATTGTAATCATCTGGGGAACTTTTAAAACTACCGATGCCTTGTCCCACCTCACCCACTACATCTGTCCCTATGCCTACCAAGACTGTTACTGAATTGGTCTGCAATGTGGCCCGGGCACTGCAATTTTAGAAAGCTTCCCAGATGATTCTAGCATATGTTACAGGGTGACTGGCACTTCATTTAAAATTTTTCTTCCAACCTAGTGAGACCAGATGTCAGTTCTTTCCCAGATGTCAGAACCAGCTGCATAACTTGCGGCACACTGTGTAAAATGAACATACAGAGCACCTTGTTCAAGAATTGCTAAGAATTTCAAGACTGTGACAGCATAGCATTAAACCAAGCCTGGGGCCCTCCTAAACGTGGGACCCCGGGCATATGGGGCACAGCCGATAAGCTACCCTGCCTGAGATCCAATGGTAACAGCTAAGGGTTTGTTCTCTTGGAGATTATTTTTTTCTTCCATAATTTTCTGTCTTCCTACTCTACCTATTTAGTCCATACAACAAATTTTACGGTTACATATTCTCCTCTCCCTCCCCACCCCTGCTTTGGTAAGTAAAGGTGGTATTGAGAGCAACCTGAGCGATGGTGGAATCTTCCACTGCTTTTTTTTTTTTTTTTTTTTTTTTTGGCCACCTTTCTTTTAAAAAGTGAAATTGTCCTTTCTTCGTTACTTGGTTGTTTCTGGAAATTTTTTTGTGATTAATTTTGAAAAGTATATTTTAAAATTTATTTTGATAGGTTTGGGCAAAGGAGATTCTTAGCTCTGGCTTTAATACAACATTTTTACCCAAAGGGAACTTCCCAATTTTTATTTTATCTATTTTAATAAAATTTGTTATATTTAAGCAATGAAATAATTTTAAAATAAAAATTAATCAGAGCAAAGAGAGTTAGAAAAGGTCCTAACACCATCATTGTATGAGAAATGGGTATTCTTAAAACGAATCTTCCAACCTGGGCTAAAGAAAAATGAAGTCTAATGTAACTACTAGACACTTAACAAATAAATATAATTCTCAAGACTTTCTGGACTTATTTTCTTCCTCCACTGATGCCCATTTCAATTACAGCTCCTTTTCCCTACCTGCACTTCAAAAAACTTTCAGAAGGAACACCATAAGATTCATCACTGGAAATAGACTTAAGTCACAGAAACATAGTCCATAATAAGTATCACATCCTTCAAGATGAAATCACTTTTGACTCTTGGGCCAAGATTGCAATCAAATTTCAGGACCCAGCGTTTCCTTTCCCTCAGAAAAGATAGAGCTGTCAGCACCTCTGGCAGGCCCTGCGTCTACACTCAGCTGACCCTACGGCGTGCGGTGGATTTACAGCACACAGCAGCGGGGAAGGAGCCAACGTCACCGTGAAGTAGTGCCGTGCCAAATAAAGTGGGAGCAATGCTGCTCAGTCAGGGTCTCAGGAAGACTTTCATCCTCACTAGACCAGAGATGAAGTTTATATGACAAGCAGATGTGAAATCTCTTCTGGAAATTCAGCTGTCATGGAGTCAAAAAGAAACTGAAAAAGGGAAATCAAGCCCACTCATGTGACATGTAATAGTGGGCCTGCTAGGTTAATGTAATTCTAGTTGGCTAGGGCAATTCCCTTGCTGACATAATTTGCTAAAATCCCTCCTTCCTCTCTTCTTAACTATATTCTTCCGATTCTTAAAAGTTAAGTTCAAGTCCAAATGTCTAAGGGAAGTTTTCCCTGATGACATTGACACTATTCTTTTCTTTTCTGAATTTTTCTAACTATTTTTGATCCACAATCAAAAAATATTTATTGCATTCTGTTCTATTGATAAGATACTCATTTTATATGTTAGAATATCAATATAAAATTTACACAGATGATTTAAGATATACACGTTTTGTCACACCAGCTATAATGTCTGCTCCTCTGAGTAACACCACTGGGCAAGCCATGTACAGTTATTTCTATCCTAATAATTCTGAGTGCTACGCTGTGAACCTGTCATCTAACACTCAGCACAATTCGGTATTATTGAATATATTGAAAGGCAGAAGGAAGTGGTCAATTCTGAATGAAGCATTATTTAAGTAAATATTATCCTTGTGAACTTGGAATAAACTTGGTAGAACCAACGTTTTTCACCCAGATTTGAAGCCTCGTTTAACTACACAAAAAGGATAAAAAGTAGAGGGAAAGAGGGGAAATAGAAATTTAAAACACAGAAAAGCATGATACTGTGAGAGCTAAATGGAAACTTCAGCCTCTGTACCAAGACTGTGTTCCAAATCTCAGAGGCAATTTTTCCTCCTAAGGCAATAGACACGTGATAAATATCTATCCAAACACACAGTCCCATGGAATGAAGTTTCTTTGCAAAAAGGTGGCAGATCTTGGGGTGGGAATTTAATATGAACCAACAAACTTCCTAATAAAAATGCTTTTACCAAGCCAGGAATTTACTGTGTGGTAAAATATTATTCCCCTGGGTAAAAGTAAAAAAAAAGAAAAAAAAAAAGGTAATTTAATTGTGTTCCTAATTTTAGCATCATAACAAATTTAGTGGCCTGAATTTTAATTTTTAAAAGAGAAAATACACCAGTTTGGGACAAAGAAATGACAAGAAAATTCTAGTGCCTTTTTTCCCCTAGCATAATTTATGATTTTTTAAATCAGCTCTACCACTACCATGGATTTAAACATAAAATGAATAACCCAGTTGACTTTTCTTACTTTTGTAAATTTATGTCATTGCCTTTAATTCATTTCAAGGGCTCTGTCTTCCTATTATCCACAGAAGCAAGCACATATTAACTGCCATTTTTCTAATGAAATATTTCATTTGGTCCCTCATGTCATCTCTCACCTCTTTTACACCTCTGTCCTTAATTAAATTCTCAGGCACACTCCAGCAAATCCAGTTCTGGCCCTACATCTATCTCACATACAAGAAAATCTCTTCTCTGCTCTGCTTTTTCTAAAAATTACTATTAATTTATAATTCAAGTTCACCTGTGGAGAATTATCCCAGTCAATTCCTTCATGTTTTACCAATTTTATTACATTTTCATAGCAGTATTCAATTTTAGCTTCCGTGACACTTTTATATAGAAGCTATGGATTATTAAGAGCAAAAGTTGCTACATGTTCTTAAAAGTGGGTGCTAAATAATGTGTACACGTGGACATACAGTGTGGAATGACAGACAGAGACTCGGAAGGGAGGGAGTGTGAGAGAGGGCAGGTGATAAGAAATTACTTAAGGGGTAGAATGTAATTTATTCAGGTGATGGATACACTAAAATGCCAGACTTCACCATTGCCACATTACTACGCATATAT
Organism: Eulemur rufifrons; assembly: GCF_041146395.1. Classification (NCBI taxonomy): domain Eukaryota; kingdom Metazoa; phylum Chordata; class Mammalia; order Primates; family Lemuridae; genus Eulemur; species Eulemur rufifrons. The sequence goes on along the minus strand of NC_090999.1, from coordinate 86,449,943 downwards.
ATCCATGTAACAAAATTGCACTTGTACCTCTTAAATTTATATAAAAATAAGTAAGAGCAAAGAGTGTCAGAACTATGCAAAACACAGTAGAGTAACAAGGGACCATGGCCATTTGCAATTAAAAGAAAAAAATTGAAGCCTGGCACTGCATAGGCTTGTACCTATGCACCTGTAGTCCCTGCTATATGGGAGGCTGAGGCAGGAGGATTCCTTGTGCCTAGGAGTTTGAGTCCAACCTGGGCAACATAGCAAGATCCCATCTCATAAAAACAAAAACAAATTCAGAATCTGTGTCTGTGCAACTGAATTGGGATGGGTCAAGGAGTCTGGAATAAATGCTAAATAAGAAGACACAATCAAATTATACATTATGCAAGCCACTTTAAGAGACAACAAATAATTTTATTAATGGAAAAAATGACTCCAGTAATTTATTCCAAAGCTAATGCTTCATTATTACGATAGAATATGATTTTTAGAAATTATTTGCTTCATTGGTTTTGATTTAAAATGTTATACTGGCATTTACTTTATTCTTCCCACTGTGTTTGTCTTAAGGTTACTCATGTCATAATATGTTCACCCGTAGTTTGGCAGGAGGGCCCCCTCAAAAAAGTAAGAATTTATAATATGTTTTATGACCAAAAGCTCCAAGATGTTGAATCATTGCTCCTGGGAGGTATAAGCATCCTTGCTTTTGCGGTTAAATGGAAGAATGTGCCGCTTTCCTGAACACACAGCAGTGAACTCCATGGTCATTTCCTTTCTCCAGGATATTTCATCTCACTCCCCCAAAACCCTCCACTGGTTATCTGAAACACACAAAATAATCCCATGGGTGTCAGATCAATCCAACACTTCATTCTCTTCTTGTTGGGATTAAGTATTTGTTATTTAATCTACGAATTTACTTAAAAAATACGTGCAGCAAAGAATCTACCGAAATTCCAAGAGAAAGCAACTGCTGTTTTATGGAAGGCATATAAATAAATAGGGTGAAAGGTGAAAGCAATCCAATTTTTCCTGGGTAAACAAAAGGTGCTATATTTATATAATGGAATATTATTCAACATTAAAAATGAAAGAGATTCTGAAACATGCTGCAACATGGATGAACCTTGAGGACATTATCTAAGTGAAATAAGCCAATCACAAGACCAATAGCATATGATTTCATCTATTTGTGGCACCTACATCAGTCAAAGTCATAGAGACAGAATGTAGAATGGTGGTTGCGAGGGGATATGGGGAAAGGCAATGGGGAGTTATTGTTTAGCAGGGACAGTTTTACAAAGACCTTTAGTTTTACAAAGTGAAAAGAGTACTGTGGATGAATAGTGATGGTGGCAGCAAAACAATATGAAAATACTTAATGCCACTGAACTGCACAGTTAAAAATGGTTAAAATGGTAAATTTTATGTGATGTTTATTTTACCATTTTTTCTTAAATGAGGAGAGACAAAAATAGATATAAAAATAAATATGGTAAACCTCTAATTAGCATCATTGGATTTAAGATTGATCTTTGCTATCAAAGAGAGCTGGGGTTGAATTTGTTTTGACACTAACTCACCCTATGTTCTTGGACTCTTTGGTTCTCAACAGGAAGGGAATACATATATGTTCATTATTGTGTTGTTCTAACATACACATGAGAAAATGTTTAGCCATTTCTCTTTCTAGGTAAATTTTATAAGGTAAATTAATTATAAGGTGATCTATTAGGTGATTGGGAGGCAAGATTTGCTTATGCTGACTGTTCCTGCTTTGAGGCAAACTGGATCAATCATTTCAAACCAAACATTAACTGCAGTTGCAACACAGATGCTGTAATTGAGTGGTTTGCACCTTATTTATCATAACAATGGATCATAAACATAGGAATCAAGAAACCTGTGATTAAGTTCTGATGGCAAAAAGACAGAGTCACAGTACTCTTGAACTAAAAGTAGATTAAACCAATGCCAGATTTGCTCAGGAATATTTAGGTTTTATACAGTCATACCTGTGTGTGTGTATCTATCTATCTATATATATATAGATACACACACATAAATATATAGCTCCATAATACCTTTGTTATTAAACTTTTCCTGCAAGAGGGAGAAATAACCTTTTTATTACTGTGAATCATGAACCCCATGCCTCTTAAGTCTTATTTTCATAAGAAAAATATAAAATATCAAAGAAATGCAATGATTAGACACACTATCAGATCAGGAAACAGAAGTTTCAATAACTGTTTCTTTCTACCTTTCTCTCCATGTATACAGTGAATAAATAGGAAAAAGAATTTGAATAAAAATGGGAAATGTGGAACATCAACAAAAAGTCTAACTAAAGGTGAAAGATCAGGTAATTTTTCATAGGATGAGATGTTTCTGAAGAAATCATGGGTTATTTGGTAATCCATGCCACATATCCACATGACTTTTTTCTGAACTATATATTTAATGTCTAGTTAATTCTCATATAAATTGAATATTTTAAGTCCAAGATATTCTGACTAAAATAAAATTGATGCAATATGATATGACATAAATTGTCACAATCGTTCTCTGAATATACTGTCAGGGAAGAAATCAGTGTAAAAAGAGAGGGCTGGGACTGGGGTAGGAGAGAGGCTACTAGGCCACAAAAATCAAGGAGGTTTGACTTCCGTCCAGGCTGGAACCCAAGATGGCTGCGCTCTTGCTGAGACATGTTGGCCGTCATTGTCTCCGAGCTCACCTTAGTCCTCAGCTGTGTATCAGAAATGCTGTTCCCTTGGGAACCACAGCCAAAGAAGAGATGGAGCGGTTCTGGAATAAGAACACAAGTTCAAACCGTCCTTTATCCCCCCATATCTCTATCTACAGTTGGTCTCTTCCCATGGCAATGTCCATTTGCCATCGCGGCACTGGTATTGCTGTGAGTGCAGGTGTCTCTCTTTTTGGCTTGTCGGCCCTGTTGCTCCCTGGGAACTTTGAGTCTTATTTGGAATTTGTGAAGTCTCTATGTCTGGGGCCAGCACTGATCCACACAGCTAAGTTTGCACTTGTCTTCCCTCTCATGTTTCACACCTGGAATGGGATCCGACACTTGATGTGGGACCTAGGAAAAGGCCTGAAGATTCCCCAGCTATACCAATCTGGAGTGGTTGTCTTGGTTCTTACTGTGCTGTCCTCTGTAGGGCTGGCAGCCATGTGAAGAGCTGAAGTTCCCAGCATCATCTTCCTACAAATTACGACATTGACTTGTCTTCCTGTTTGTCACTCGTATCTCCATCCAGGGCAAAGTTCTTTTGATTTGTTTGGATCCTTTTGTGTTTGCAGATCCCCTTGGAGCTCAGTAGCAGTAGAGTACCTTGTAGAACCATAGTAGTGGAAAAGGGTCCAGCTTTCTCTTATTTCTAAAGATGGAGTGGCTGCAAAAACTCCCTTTTCCTGCCCACAGCTTGCAGCCTACCCTGTGCCTAGGAGCGCTTATTCCTCTTTCCATATTGAGCATTGATTTGTGCTGAGGGTCAGCTTTTGCCTCCTTCTTCCTGAGACAGTGGAAACAATGCCAGCACTGTGGCCTGTGCTCTGGGGACTGGGGGTGAAGCTTTGGGTGCCACTGCTTGTGAGTTGCTGGCTTAAAGGACAGTTCTGTTCTTTGGTCAGAGCCTAGGCTTTTAAAACCTACACAGTATGACCGAAAGAGGAGAGGTGGGGGTGGAGGGGAATTACCCTGTCCAGGGAGGGAGATAAAGAGGGTGAGTTGGTTCTTGGAACAGGTGGTTTAGGGAGAAAATTTACAGCTTTTTATGTAAGATGAAGATCCAGAAAATTATCATTTAACATATTAAGGGTTATTTCTTTTTCGTGCATTTTTGGAAAAACAAACCTCTTAATTTCATGTTTTCTAATCCAAGTTCATGTACCATCTTTTTCTGAAACTGAATTAAAATATTCATTTAAAAAAAAAAAAAGGAGGTTCTTTTTTTTTTCCTTTTTTTTCCTTTTTTTTTTCCCTTTTTTAATTCAGATGGGGTGGGTAAACCCAAGGAGGTTCTTGTTCTTAAGGTCCTTCAGGTGCCAGTCTCCTTGATTTGTGTATTTGAGGTGTCTTGTCCTAGTCCTGGCCATGAAAGAGAGGTTTGAAAATAAAAGCTGCATATTACATATGAAGTGAAGCCAAAAGCAACAAAAGATTAAAAAATAAAACCATCAACCTTAATTGAGTGTATTTACATTGAGATGCCGCCTGCCAAATACCTATACTCCCATTCAGCTATAAAGTAAGATGGCTTCTAGGAAATACAATTGATTTGCGATTTTGGTCCTAGAAATTTTAACCTATATAACCTAATGACTTAAATAAATTAGCACTAATTAAGATAAGATATAGGTGGAAATGCAGACTTTCTAATGTCATTAAATTAGCTATGAAGAAAACACTGTGATAATCCTAACTAGAAGCACTGGAATGCCCGCCCTGGGATTGTGGTTTTCACATGTCTACATGGTTTCAACCAGGTGAGTCTCTGTGGCTAATTATGAATGAAAGTTCACTTTCTAAGAGCAAAGCTCAGGGAGGAACAGCCCAGAGTACTAATGGCGAACCTGTCAATATATTTGGTGTGACCTTTCACAAAATCTCTTAAATTATCTGGGCATTAGTTTCTTCATCTCTAATTAAAGATTTGAGCAAATAGTCTCTGAGGTTTATCGACTTGAACACTCTTTGATCTCTTGGCTATTTCTGTTAGTGATTGATAAAACCACTTTTCTTTAGACTCTTAGCTGGGGAGAACATCGTTTGTATTGCCCTTACCAAAGATGTGGCTGTGGGGTTAGTTACGGACCTTCCAGAAGACATAGCAATGCTAATATCTCATATACCTAGCAATTTTAATTCAAACATATGTCCTTTCTGCAATAATCTTTAGAAAGGAAAATCATAGACATTCTAATATTTTGTTCTAATGCTTTATTAATTCTTTTCCCACATAACAGAATTACTAAATGAAGCATATATAGCTTTGGTTTTTAAGTCATTGTATATTGTTTTCCTGCTTATCATTTACAGTATCTATTAATTGGAAAAACAACAAAGATACTGCTATACACAATTGCATAGAGAGAAATGCTATTTCTTTCAGAACAGCTTTTCCAAATAGCCCTATTTTTAAAATAGTGCAGTTTCAGCACCACTTAGCCTCTGCCCTTACAGCTACAGTAAATTATCCCTAAATTGGAAAGATGTCTTACCATAACTGAAAAGCAAATATCTAGTTAACCAACTTTCCATGTTAGGCCACCTCAATTTCGTGGTTTTAGCTGAGTCACTGACCCATTAAGAAGCATTTATTACTGCCAATAAAGCAATCTATCCTCATGTAAAAATATCCTTAAGCTTCATGGCTTTCAATAAAGTATTAAATTTCCAGAATTTTTTGAGTTCATAAGGGGGTGAAGTAATGGAAAAACAGAGATTCCATGCCTACCTAGTAATAACATTTAACATCAAATAATCTTGCTAGATATAGAATGACAATAGATAAGATCAGATATGGGTATAGCAGCTATTACATTGTCATTAGTCATGAAGGTACATCTGTATCTAGACAATTGCTTAAACATTCAGCTTAATAAATGGCATGAATCCTTCTGGCCCTCTAATGTAGAGAACCCAGTTCATTAGTTTTCAATGAAGCATCTAGAAGTATCTAACACAAGGGTAAGAAAACTATGGCCTGCAGGCCAAACTCAGCCCACTACCTGTTTTTGTAAATATAGTTTTATTGGAACACAGCCATGCCTATTTGTTTACTGGTGCCTGTGGTTGCTTTCCTACTATAATGAATGACAGGTTTGAGTAGTTGCAACAGAGAACGTATGGCCTAAAAAGTTTAAAATATTAACTATCTGGGCCTTTACCAAAAGTTTGCCAAATCTGCTGTGTTAAACACATTAATTCAGGCTACTTTAGTTGTGGTCTGTGTAAATTGCGAGAGTTATTTGAACTACTATGGTTTTGTAAAGGGTCCCTCCTAAGTCAATAGAAGTACCCCATTTCTCTTCTCTGTTCCATAAATTATTTTGTTTTAAAATTAGGATTCTATGTAACTTAACAAAACATAGCATTATTATGAACTTAATCAAAAGAAAAAGGAATGTTTAAATAAATTAGAGATATAGTATTTATTTGTTCCCAGATACTCAACTAAGCAGGTGAGATATACCCACCTAAACCCTACACGAAGTTGACCTAATGCTTATAGAGCTTTTTAAAGTGCATTCATTTTCTTTTCACAATGCCAAGAGATTGACTGAATAAATACCTACTTTAGAGGACTAATTATGATGGTTACATAGGTTTAAAAACTTGCAAACATGATACAACTAATTTTTGGCATTATATGTCATATATTTTGTTCCTTAATCAATTTTGTCCATTTAACATTCTTTATTACTGACATGAAAATGTCTACATTATCTGTACTCCATCAGAGATGCTTCTCTTCATCAAACTTCCTATTGGCAAACCCCTTGCCTTTCTGTTAAGTGACTTAGTGGAGAGTGAATAACAATATTGTTCTTAACTAGACCAGCGTTCATCTCCATTAGTGCACACCAAGGAAAGCTCTGCTTAATAATGCTTGCTTTCTAAAAGTACTCCACTCAACTAGAAAGACTAAAAATATAGTCTGAATCATAAAGAAAGTGCCAAAACTCTTTTTTTCTTTAGCAGAGTAGAAACTAGGGCAACATAAGTGAGGCGCCCAGCTTGCCTGTAAAATTTAAGGTGATGCTAAAAAGTTTGGTAATTAAGATAAATTTTTTTTTTTTTTTAGTTACCTGAATCACTTTTATAATGCCTGACTCATGGTTACAGGAGTGCCGTCACCCAGATATTGTTCATTGTACCCGTTAGGTAGGTTTTCCCCGTTCCCTCCTCCCCCCTCAGCCCCAGTTGATTTCTGTTGAGCCTTATTTCCCTTTATGCACATGTATGCTCACCAGTTAGTTCCTATTTAGTAGTGTGATATTTTTAGACAACAAAACTGATGCAAAAATCCATGGGAAACAAAATATTAAAATTTTAATTCAAAAGAGGGTCAGTAACAGAGCCTTGTAAATCCATATTAGACCAGAAGCAAAGAATTTAAAAATTGTTAATATTGATCATGTTTTGAATTAATTTTGATTTTTGGTGTCCCCTTAAATTTTGCCTCTAGAGGCAGGTGTGTCTTTCATCTCATTCTAGTCTCAAACCTGTTCTTCACCCAATTAACTAAAATTGTACCAAATGGTTAGTAAACTGAAAACCTCTTTGTGAGTAGTTGACTTTCAACAGAGTGAGAGAACCTATGGCAATTTTGCCAAGGAACAGCACTTACAGCTGATACTGATAGTACCAACCCAAGAGAGGACATCCCCCTTCCTATTTTTCCTTCCTCTCTCATTGCCCTCTTCTCTCTTTGTATTCCCTTGACATTACTTTCATCAACACACAGATACACAAACCTGGCCTTGCCCCTTACATTGAAGGGTAAACAAAGAGCTGATCTTTGCTCTGGTTCTATGCTATAGGCCCACTGGAAAAAAATAAATGATAATTGGCCTACAGACAGGGAAAGCCCAAGGAACACAAATAAATTATTATTAAACATAAACCCATTTCCCTCCTTTAGTTAATAAGCAGGGAAAAATTCGGGAGTATTAACTTAAATATCACCACTTACTGCACTATGCTCCTCTTCACGGGTCCTCTAGGAGAGGGGTCCCCAACCTATGGTGAGTTGTATAATTATTTCATTATATATTAAGATGCAATAACAGAAATAAAGTACACAATAAATGTAATACACTTGAATCATCTCAAAACCATCCCCCTACTCCCCAAACCCCCACCCCGGTTCGTGGGAAAATAGTTTTCCATGAAAACGGTCCCTAGTGCCATAAAGGTTGGGGACTGCTGCTACGTGGCTCAGCTAATCTGTAGAGTACTGTATGGCCAGCTTTACCGTCAATGAATACAAAGACAGAGAATTTGTGGCAATTTTTTTTTCAGAGAGTGTAGGAAACAATGCTGACCCCCAGGTTGACCAAAGCATTTTAAACATTTCCCTTAGCTTGACTAAACTTAGGACAGGTTTCTTCCTGACAATAGCCCCTGACCTTCCTTTTCTTGTAGCATTTACTTTAGAAAACTTTCTACTGTAAGTCTTTCTCTTTCTCTTTGAGATGTAAGTCTTCTCACAGTCTCTTGCCAGATTTATGACCCAGAGATATTTTTCTCCAGGATCTGGGAGAAGTCCCTTCAATATGTAAATATAAGGAAGACAGTGTCTGCAATGGACTGAATCATGTCCCCCTAAATGTATATGTTGGAGCCCTGACCGCCATGTGACTGTATTGGAGACAGGGCCTTAGGAGGTGAGGAAGGGTAAATGAGGTCGTAAGATTGAAGCCCCAATCTCATAGAACTAATGTCGTTATAAAAAAGGAAGGTACACTACAGATTTTTTTCCCTCTGTCTTTACCACGTAAGAATACAGCAAGAAAGTACCCATCTGCGAGCCAGGAAAAAGGCCCTCACCAGAAACTGACCCTACTGGCACCTTGATCTTGGACTTCTCAGTCTCAAGAACTGTGAGAAAATAAATTTCTGTGTTTAAGCCACCCAGCCACCCAGCCTGTGGGATTTTGTTATAGCAGCCTGTGCAGACTGAAGCAGTGCCTCTATTTCTATGTAAGGGTAGGAGCTCAAATTAGATAAATGACAATTATCGGGGTGGGGGGAAGATAGGCTAATTACATTGACCAACTTCCCTTCTAATCTTTTTCACTACCTTTCCACTAGCTCACCCTAGCACTTAAAAATTTCTCCATGTCTTATTTGAGCCAAGTTGAACTCAATCTCTCTCCCTCATTTCAATAATCTGGAATAGAGTTTCCCTCGCCTGTTTAACTCAGTCCAGTGCAATTTTTCTCCACAAAGTCAATTACTCACTGGTAATTTGTTTATTCTCTGCAATCTCTTTGCCATACAAATATTTTTAACCAAAAACATGACTGTCTTAAATACATATAAAATACTGTTAATAATTATTGAGTCAATATGATATTTTCGCCTGTAATTCTTTGTAGTATTTTCTGTAAAGATAATTGTCTTCTTAATAACTGATTTCTGACTGTTTTCTTGAATTTGTCTCATTTAGGCATTCCTGTTTCTTTAATATCCTGGTTGCTTTGCACTGCGTGATGATTATAGGTAAACATATTCTTAAGTGAATGTGTTCTTAAGTGAATATGTTTACCTATAATCAGAATGTTTTCTGTTTTCCAGCAAAATATTTGTTAAGTAATAGAGTCAAATATTTTTTTGAAATGCATTTACAGTATAATAACCAAAAGTCTCAGTTTTTCCTGGATGGTCCTCGTTTTAGAAATGAAAACCCAGTGCCCTGGGAAGCTTTCAGTCTTAAGCAAACTGGTTTAATACATTTGTCATCTTCCTTTTGTTTTCTCTAAGACTATCTGCCCACCAGGTCATCAGAACATAGCCATCCGCAAATGATCAATGTGTTCTCTAAAGAGCTGATGAAACTGCAAAAAGATAAAAATAGTGAAGGGGAGAGAAAAATAAAATGAAAGAAAGAGGAAGAAAGGAAAATACAGATACAGCACTTTCCTCTGCCTACTACCACATGAGGGAAACTATGATTCTTAGCATATTTATTTATAAATATTAGGTAAATTTACACAGCTAGTGTGTCTGTTTTTAATGCATGTATAAAAATGGCTATATTTAAATATATTTTCAGGTTTACTTATTCTCCTCTGAATGCAAAGATGCACCAGTATTATGTGAGTGATACCTAGGTATTTTAGGAAAAAGATAAATGCTTCAAAGCAGAAGTGGCACAATATATTCACTCTGCACAAAAGAAAAAAGAAAGACAAGTTTAATAGCAGAATCAATTGCTGAAAAACCTGCAAATGTGAAAAGTGTTTGAGTTATTGCTTCTGTGAGCACTCCTAACATTTTTATTAACTTCCAAATGCATAATAATGACATTTCAAAAAAATTACCATACCTAGAGACAGATTTTAAGAGGGAAGTTATTCCCTGAGCCTCGTTCTACAACCATCAAGATAATAAAAATTCTCTGCCCATAGCAGCACTGAGCTGGCCCGATGCTCTTACACCTTCCGCTTGACAGACCCAGGGACACAGACACAGATATAGTGAAATCTGAAATTCCCTCGTTGGTGTTGCAGTTAAATTTTGTTTTCAATTTATAAGATATTTTATTTTATATTTAAAATAGAAGAAGCATAAAAGCACATTTTAATTTATATAACACACAATTTTCTCCATTATAATTATATTCGTTTAATTCTATCCACTGAGCAAGAATTTTTCAGATGTATGAGTTAAAAAGTGGTTAATATCATTTATTCAGATATGTTTTACTTTTGGGGGAAAAGATTATATTTGCTTATTCATATGTATGGTATTTGATATAGAGCATACATTAATATATTCCAAAGCTAAGGTGATATGTTGTCCTCCTCTGTATGTATCAGAAATACTTAGAGGATGCTTAACATGCAGATGTCTTGGCCCAATCTCTGCAAATTCTGATTCAATAATGATCAGGTATCCTTGCTGACTTTCAGCAAAGCCATCTTAATTAATTAAATAGTGGGTGACTTTATAAATGATGTAAAGTAACATTTTTTCTCCTCAGTAGAAAAAGTGAAACAAACTCTGTAAAGAATAGGCTCTTAGATCTAAAAAGTACAAAGGACAAGATGTCACACAGCCTTTCACCACTGATCTCTGTAACTCATGGGTCTGTTTTATCGCGTGCAGTCTTTCATGGAATCTCACAGGCTTCTGACTTTGGAATGAGAAATTAACAGTGAAAAGGGTGGAGTTGTGAGGCAGTCACTTAGTCCACTCTGTGTGGTGACATCTAGATGGTGCTAAATAGCATGCGGAAATTACACCAACCAAACACCACTAGCTCCCAAATAGCAACTAAGTTTCCAGGTTTGTGCTGGGTATGGAGGGTCAGAAAAACAAATGGGAGGATCTGGGTCTACCCAGAACATGAAATCCAACATTACACAGTCTGTATTTCCACACACCACTGAGATCATAACTCTCTTCCTGTCAAGGTTACCTTTGATGTTTTTGTGGACATAATTTTCCTGTCTTTTTCTTTTTCTTTTTTTTTTTTGAGACAGGGTGTCACCCTATTGTTCCAGCTAGGGTGCAGTGGTGTCATCATAGCTCACGGCAACTTCAAACCCCTGGGCTCAAGTGATCTTCCTGCCTCAGCCTCCTGAGTAGTTGAGACTACAGGCACATGCCACCATGCCCAGATAATTTTTCTATTTTTTGTGGAGATGAGGGTCTTGCTTTTGCTCAGGCTGCTCTTGAAATCTTGACGTCAATCGATCCTCCTGCCTCAGCCTCCCAAAGTGCTAGGATTACAGGCATTTTCCTGTATTTTTAAATTTTATTATTATTAATTTTTTATCAGAGGAAAAAGTAGAAAACTGGTATAAGGCAGTATAGGGCAGTCGAAAATTTTTCTACAGTCTATCCCCTGCCATCATTATAGTCATACACATGCATTACCTTAGGAAAGACACTTCCTTCATTGGCAAAATTTGTTGATAAAAGTTGAGAAGTCTCCTGTGAATTTGGAAAAATCATTTGTATTTTTATCTTCTTTAGTAACAATCTTCCCACTCTGGAAACTTTTTCATTTTAGTATTTGAACTATAATTGCATCTGAAAAAGGGATTTAAAAACCCTAAAACTAGGAGAAATAAACATTCTCAAACATCATGTATGAAATTTATTATATGGAGCATAGATAAATTATAGTAGCCACGTTTTTTTCTTCTTCCCTATGGCCATTTAACTTTTGATTATTGTTAGGCTACTTGGTTAGATTTGTAATGTTAGTGAAAAATCACTTCTCTTAAAGGAGAATAGAGAGAAAATTTGCTTCTTTGAAGTAGTGACAGCTAAATAATAAAAAAAAAAAGACTGTTACAAACCTGAAAGCAGCAAAATTACAAAAACAAGTACAAACAAAAATAGACATGACTTCCTCAAATTATATCTTTTATGCCACATCACAGAAACACACACCCAGGAATGTTTTATAAGTTTCAAATCAAAAATGACCTTGTGAAAGCTGTAATTCTTTGGGATTAATTTCCAATTCCAAAATGCAAAATTATTTTTAATCATCTTTTCTTTGCATTTTAGTGAAAACTTTTTTATGATTTGAGATATTAAAATGGACTGTCAGTTTGTGAATCTTTAGACAAAAAAGTAGGAAACTAGAATCTCCATTTTTATCTCCATTGTAGAATTTGGGGTATTTTTTTTTTCTAACTTTCAAGAGTAAAATGCATCATCAAGAAACTGCTATCATGATCAAAATGAAAATGTGCAATTTATAAATTTAATAATTGTGAAGTAAACTTTTTCTAAATGTCCAAGCTTCTCATCCAACATGCAGAATCTACATAAGCTCCTTTTAGACATTTAATGAATACAATTAGGTTAATTGGTGCATATTAATTCCTAATCCAACATATTTAGTGCCACTCCTCATGGAATTCATTGTATGTTTCAAAACGTGCAAGAAGGAAACTTCCCAGATGAGGGTCACTATCTATATAGATGAGCTATACTCAATGTATGGTGTCAAATTATATTCTAAAGCATATGTTTAAGTAAAACTGAACCCCCCTGCTAATCCACTGTATTTCATCATACCACTGGAAATATATCCCCTTGAAGAAGGTTATTTATGCTCTGAATGAAATAAGTCTTAAAGTCAAAAAATCATTTTATATTGTATTCAATTGGCAAATGATAAAATTATCATGGGGTAAAAATGATAAAATATTATCATTTATCTACTGCAATTATAATTGTTTAACAGATCTAAAGAGAATAGTCAGTCCTTAATTGCTTTAGCTAGGACTCTTGTTTCCTTTAGCTATCTACAATATAAAATTACTGATGATAACATTGTGTTCTTTTTGTAAGCTCCCCCTCACTACATTTTGTTAGGGTCTTTTCACAAGATAAAGAGTGAAGCATCAAATTAGTACTTAATAGTGGAAGGGCAAAAGTGTCAGCAAGTACAAGTAAGCTGTACAGCTACTGGTGAGAATCTAAGCCTAATTACCGGTGTAACAGTTGGCTCAAGGTAGGCACTGTTGAATCCTATTTAGAGGCAGTATATGGGATAATAAAACAAAACAAAATAGAACAAAAATACAACATAGAAAACAAAATGACTACAACAGTGGCAAAATTCTAAATGTATCATGGTTTGAAACAACACACTTCAGGTCCTGGTCATACCATTTAATTAGATCTTACTGTGATCTTGGACAATCCATGTCAATATATTAGCTTACATTTCCTCATCTGTGAAAAGAGGAAGTTGAATCAATGGTCTCTAAGTTATCATTCATGTCTAATGATCTTCATACTCATCTGACACATAACTTCAATAGGGCCTGTGAGCTGAGCAAAATTTTGCTAATTGAACCTGATTAAATGTTTTCTAGTATTGCCAGAAAGAACAAACTTCCAGAGCTCAGTTATAATATATATAACAAAAAAATGGAATCAGAAATAATCTCTATAAAATGGCAGCATAATATAACCAATTTACATATTTAGCAAGTGATTCAAGGGAATCTGTACTAAAACACAAAACCAATGCAGTCCTACTGATATTAATAAAATATAAAATATTTATTCTAGAGATATTTTTGAGACTAGCTATCTATGGAGCGAAAAAACTGAGGTTCAGAAAACCAAAGAGTTACCTGGTGAAATATAGAGTTAATGACAGTCACATCTTGCATGTTGATCTTTTGATTTCCTAAAATTATGCATTTTTTTTCCTACTCTGTTGTGATAGTTCTCATTTGTTCTAAATAAGCAATATGGAAAATAAATTGCCACAATTCTGTGTTCTAAATTTCTTAGCTAGAAGTTATTATGCCTAAGGTATACTACAAACTGCTCTTTAAATATGAAAAAATAAACTCCTTAAATAATTTTACTCTTTTATATATTGAATTATATATTTTTTCTCTGCCTCTTCCTGAAATTACAACGGAAAGATTAATTTTAAAAAAGATATTGTTTATAAGTTCTAATATCTTTATAGTAGAGTCTTTAGGTTTTTCTAAATGTTAAGATAATTTCATCTGAAAATAAAGATAATTTGAAGACTTCCTTTCTAATTTGGATGCTCTTTATTTCTTTCTCTTGTCTAATTGCTCTATCTAGGACTTCCAGTACTATGTTAACAAAAGTAATGAAACTGGGCATACTTATCTTGTTCCAGATCTTAAAGGACAGGCTTTCAGTTTTTTCCAATTCAGTATGATACTGTCAATTTGTCTTATATAGCTTTTATTGTATCATGGTATGTTACTTCTATATACAATTTTTTGAGAGTTTTTACCATGAAGAAATGTTAAATTTGATCAAATGCTTTTTTCAGCACCAATTGAAATGATCATATGGTATTTGTCCTTCATTATGTTGATATGACATATCACATTTTGATTTGTGTATGTTGAACCATCCTTGCATCTCTGTGGTAAATCACACTTGATCATGATGAATAATCTTTTTAATGAGTTGTTGAATACAGTTTGATAGTATTTGCTTAGAATTTTTACATCTGTGTTCATTATAGATATTGGCCTGTAGTTTTCTTTTTTGTTGTGTCTTTGGTTTTGGTATCAGGCTAATACTGGCCTTGTGGAATGAGTTTGGAAGTATTCTCTCCTCCCTGATTTTTTGGAAAAGTTTCAGTAGGCTTGGTATTAATTCTTATTTAAATATTTAGAATAATTCAGGTATGAAGCCATCAGGTCTTAGATTTTTTATTGATGCAAGATTCTTCTATCTCATTATTTATTATTGGTCTATTCAGATTTTGAATTTCTTCATGGCTCAATCTTAGTAGATTGCATGTGTCTACAAATTTATCCATTCTTTATAGGTTTTTCAATTTATTGGGACTATAGTCTGTATGTCAACAGTGAACAATCTGAAGAAGAAACCAAGGAGGCAATCTCATTTACAATAGCTAAGAGTAAAATAAATTGCCTAGGAATAAACTAAACCAAAGGAGTAAAAGATCTCCAAAATGAAAACTATAAAACATTGATGAATGAAATTGAAAAAGACATGAAAAAATGGAAAAATATCCCATTTTCATGGATTCAAAGAATCAATATTGTTATTGTCAAAATGCCCATACTACCCAACATAATCTACAGATTCAATGCAATATCTATTTCAATACCAAAGACATTCTTCACAGAAATAAAAAAAAAAAATCCTAAAATGTATATGGAACCACAAAAGACTCAGAATAGCCAAAGCCATACTGAGAAAAAAGAACAAAACAAAACTGGAGGAATCACATTACCTGACTTCAAATTACACTACAGAGCTATAGTAATCAAAATAGCATGGCTCTGGCATAAAAACAGATACATAGAACAATGAAATGGAATAGAGAACCAAGAAATAAATCCCCACATTTACAGTCAACTCGTTTTCAACAAAGGGACCAAGAACATACAATGGGGGAAAAAAACAGTCTCTTCAACAAATGGAGCTGGGAAAACTGGATATCCATTTGCAGAAGAATGAAACTAGACCCCCTATCTCTTGCTATATACAACAATCAAATAAAAATGGATTAAAGACTTAGATCTGTGTCCTGAAACTATAAAACTAATGGAAGAAAACATTGGGGAAACATTGCATGACATAGGTCTGGGCAAAGATTACTTGAAAAGACTTTACAAGCGTAATCAACCAAAGCAAAAATGGACAAATGGGATCAAATCAAACTAAAAAGCTTCTGCACAGCAAATGAAACAATAAGCAAAATTCAAAGACAACCCATAGAATGGGAAAAAATATTTCCAAACTACTGATCTGACAAGGGATTAATAAGCAGAATATATAAAGTACTCAAAAAACTCAATAAGAAAAATAAATAATCCAATTTAAAAGTGAGCAAAAGATCAAAATACAAATTTCTCAAAAGAAGACATACAAATAGCCAAGAGGTATATGTAAAAAATACTCAACATCACTAATCATCAAAGAAATGCAGATCAAAACTACAATGATATATCATTTTACTTCAGTTGAAATGGCTTTTATTCAAAAGACAGACAATAATGAATACTGGTGAGAATGTGGAGAAAGGGAAACCCTGCTGTACTGTTGGTGGGAATGTATATTAGCGTAGCCACCATGGAGAACAGTATGGAGGTTCTTCAAAAACTGAAAATAGAACTACCATGTCATCCAGCAATCCCAATGCTGGGTATACATCCAAAAGCAAAGACATCAATATGTCAAAGAGATATCTGTACGCCTATGTTTATTGCAGTACTCTTTACAATAGCCGAGATATGGAATCAACCTAAGTGCCTATCAATGGATAAGTGGATAAAGAAAATGTGGTACATACACACAATGGAATATTATTCAGCCATAAAAAGAGGGAAATCCTGTCATTCACAATAACATGGGTGGCACTGGAGGACATTGTTTTAAGTGAAATAAGCCAAGAGCAAAAAGACAAATATTGAATATTCTCACTCATACTGGGAGCTAAAAAAATTGATCTCATAGAGATAGAGAGTAGAATGGTGGTTACCAGAGGCTGGGCATGATATCAGAGAGGGAGGGTAAGGAGGAGATAGTTAATGGGTACAAATATACAGTTACATAGAAAGAATAAAATATAATATTCAATAGCTCAATAGGGTGACTACAATTAATAATTATTAATTGAAAATTTAAAAATAACTAAAAGAGTGAAATGGGAGTGTTCCTAACACAAAGAAATGATAGATGCTTGTTGTGATGGAGATACCTCCATTATCCTGATTTGATCATTATATATTGTATTCCTATATCAAAACATCACAGGTACCACATAAATATGTACAACTATTATGTACTCATAATAATTAATGATAACAATTTTTGAAAAAATAAAAAAGAAAACCAACAAGGACAAAGAACAGGAAAGGTGACTACAGAAAGGGAGTTTTAAAATCTAAAAAAAAAAAAAAAAATTAAGAAAACACAGATATCTGATTATTAGATGACTTAAACCTAGAAGGTCGAACACTAAACTACCCATTGTAGAACTATAGAATAGAAGTAAACTAATTAACAAAAAATAATCAGAAAACTTAAGAAGTTGTAGGTAGCAGAGCTCTATGAAATGGGGATACAAATCTTTTTTTTAAATCTTATATCACCAAGAAAATAACTTTTCCAGAATTTTCCTTTCTGCAGAGGTTGATCTAAATAGATGAAAAATAAATGTCTCCCACTAGGCTGGTGGAAACCATATCAAAGAGGGGGAACAAAGAAAATTATTCCTATTGAACCATGAGATGTAACACCATTTCTCTACTTGTTCTGAGCCCAGTAGCTGTCAGATTTATGCCTCTCAGGGACTAAATTTTGATGAATCCTCTCCAGAGAACCTGAAGAGTTGGATATTTGTCAATACAATTAGATACAGGGTTAATATCTTACAATGAAGCCTGGCAACCCACAATCTACAACTCTGCACAAAATCTTCCAATCAGTGTTTTACTGCTTCATGTATTTTCTAATGAGAAAAACAAAGACTAAATTAAAGAAAGTTAGAGACTAGTACAGAGCGATGATCAGACGAAAAAAAATTAATGGCTTAATAGCTTCTGAAAAATAAGGGAAGATAATACATCAATAGAATTAAGTGGTATAGAAACCTACAAGAAAAAGAACAGCAGATTATGAAAAAAAACTTGTTACAGTCAAATATCAGATGGCAAAATACTAAGAGGAGAGCTTATTTTATACCTAATAGATTTCAATTAATTGATAAGTCCATTTACCTTTCTAAAATATATGCATTTTTGAAACTCTACATTTATTTCATGGTTTTAAACTTTCTCTCTCTTTAATATGTTAGGAACTATAAAAACAATATTAACTACTATTCTATTTTAGTTTAAAGGCTCATATAGGGATATTATAGGTCACATGACAGACAACATATTATCTGGAGTAGAGTAGACAGTAGGACTTAATAAGAATTAGGCAAGGGGTAGAAAAGTTAGAGTTCAATTTCGTTTCATCAAAAACAGGAGATTAATTAAAGCATGTAACCTGGAAAGGGAGAATTAAAGTTACAAATGACTACAATTAATGGTGAAAAACCATCGGATTCTATTCTGTAATCCTTCTCCTCTAACAAAGTATGGAATGAGACTGTTGTTTAGGAACTTGGACTAAAGTCCCAAAGCTGAAGACAGTGGATACAGTTTATAGTGAGTCCTTAGATACCCCCTTCAGACTAACAAAGGAGATAGTGAAATAATTCTCAAGACTCTCAACTCTATCATCCACATTCGTGATCATAGACAAGGCTAGAAGTTTGTAAGAGATCTCATGATTGCCCAAGAGATGGCTTTAGTCATGTTTTCACAGTGAAGCCTGAGTGTGTTATGGGAGATAGGTGGAAGGTCCATTAGCGAAATAAACTGGAAAGGGTGCTGGGCAGAAAGGCAAACCAACACCTTTTACAGAGACTGATATGAAGTCAGAATAGTGTCCAACTGACTCAGGAAAGGCCAGTAACTCACTGTTTTGTCAACGCTTCTGACTGTGAAAGGCTGTGGTCTGATCCTCGTGTGCAGAATAAGGCCAAGTCTGTATGGAGGGCACCAACAGATTCAGTTTGAAATATTAGAGTAATATATAAAGCAGGTCACTAAATTCGTTTCTTCATAGATACTTAGCATCGGATTTTTGCTTTCCCTCTTGGTTGAACTTCCTTGAAGTTCTCAGTCAAAAAGCACTTCTTTGAAGAAAAGAAAATTTTCCTTGAAACCAAAATGTGAAATCTACATGCAAAAAACTCTTTGGTACATTAAATGGTTTATCAGTGAATTAACTAAAATGAGTATTTGCCAGTGAAACATGTGATACTCTCTATGTGTGTTTAAGTTCATTAGCTTTTGTTTTTTGGTAGATGTATTAATATAGTTGGCAGTTTAATTTTAGCTTCTCAAGCATAATTTTGCTTTAGAAACACAGTTTGCCTTGGAAAGCAAAGCAATAAATAGGAGTCATAAAAATGATCATTTTCTTAGTTTGAATGACTCCAAATCAGACACCAAGACGTGGTCTAAGACACAAGTAGTTTATCTGAGAGGTCATAAGAAAGAAGCACAAATGAGGAAGTAGAGAAAGACAGGGAAGACAAAAAAGCCAATAAACAATTTGATAAATAATAGGTTACTATTGTGGATAACTACAGATAGAATTGCCTCAAAATTGACCATGGAGCGACGAAGAATGCCGACTCTGATAGGCTGAGGCATTAAAGATTTCCTTTGTCTAAACCTCAGGTACTTCTGGGTTGCTATTCTCACAAACCAAGCAGGCTCCTACAGCGGCGGCAAAGGCCCTAAGAAGAGAAGCAGATAGATGCGGACACTTGCTGCTTGGCACGGAAGGCAGCACAGGGATATTGTCCACTGTCAATTCAAATGAATTTGAAAGTAAACTGAGTGGCTATATTAATAAAATAAGAAATCATCAGAGTTAGCTACAGTTCACCTCTTGAGCTACCCAAATCTTCTCATGCCCCTTATTATGAATGTCTGGTTACTAATATTTCAAACCACTGGCCTGCAAAAATATCTAAAAAACTAGAAGGTTAATAAAAATAAGCTGGAGTTTTACTGCTGCAAGAGGTCCCAAGTCAGTAATTGTTATTGATCAAATCTCTTCTGTCACTTAGTCTAGATTTTTTAAAATCTTTTGTTTATACTTCTGATCTATGTTGTTTACCCAGTGGAATTAACCATGTTTGATATCTGAGAAATATGAGACTCTAATTATATTGGATTGTTGCTGTTGTATATTTATGGTTTGTACCTATTATGGAAATATCAATAGGAACCACAGCAGTTCCCACTCTCTGGATATACTCCGCCCTGTATGCAGTATCTCTTGTCAACCCTAGATCCCCAGACCTTCATAATTGTCATTGTTGATTCCATTCAACAGTATAATAACTTCTTTTCCTGCTGCTCTATTAAAATATGCAGACAGGTTTTTGTGCTATTGGGGACACAGCACTATTTGATGAGCATTGGTTCAATATACACTATATCCTGTATCAAAAATACATCTGGGCGCCTGCTTGAGACTATAACCCCTATGTTAGTTCCTTGCCTGATTTTTAAGAGACAATACCAATGTTCTCTCGGGCACTAGGTTCCAGGTGATGTGCTAGAGGATTGCATGTCCACATTCCAATTGTCACACACACCTCTTTTATTATAAAATTGATTCTTGGGTCCAAGTCAATGTTATGATGGATCACATTTGTGGAAGACATGCTCCTCCTATCCTCTGTATTTTTCCTGTTAGAGACAAAGTACAGTATTAAAATATCAAAGGTGCTTGCCATAATCAGTTAACCATTCCTCTTAAAAGAATAATTGTAAAGAATGGCTCAAACATGTTTTGTCTCTGCCTACTTTGTAATTGAATATATCATTCCATTGAATATACCTAAAGATAAGATGTATCAATTTGAATATATACTTAATCCATTGTTTATGTCTGCCCTCATTATCAATCTAATAGCACAAAGGCAAGTTTAACTGTATTATTTGAGCCAGTCCATAAAACCCAAATGCTCTATAAAACCATATCTGTTACAGCCTTTGATATGATTTAATCTAATGCAGGTTTTAGATATGCTTTATACTTCCAAATTGAATTTAGGAAGAAGTCTTTTTCATTAAAATTGAATCTACATATTTCAAAATATAACATCAATGTTAATATGCAATGAATAACAACCTGGTTGATTTTTGACATTTCTATTGGAAAAATGATAAAATTGAGTAAAGGGGTGAAATCTGAATGATGCTATATGGGTGAGAGAGAGTGAGTTTCAGCAGGGAGTTGAAAAATTGGAAAGATGACCTGGCCCCTCTACTCTCAACCATTAAACTACAAATCTTTCTTTTTCCAAAAACTTCAGTTAAACGTTTTCAAAATTTTAGGAAAAGTGAATGAAAGGTTTCCCAGATTAGTGAGTAAGCAACTTTGGGAGGAGGTTACTTCTGTCAGTGAGATATAAATATCATCTTCTTAGAGTTATATAATCTTAAATCTTTATGTAAATTATAATGGTAAATTTTTATAACGATTTGACTAGGAACATGCATTTCAAAGTGTGCATCAATATTACACAGATAGCATGCTGGTAATGACAAGTATGGAAAAGGATTATCAATATTCTCTATTATTACCTCTTGGTGGTATATTCTTTTATGGTACAAAATGACATAACTCTACTTTCCCAACAGATATTTTATTTGAAAGGAAAGTTCTTCATTGTAAGTATTATCAGTAATAAAAATAGCATGCTTATATAAGATATATGTTTATAAAATAAAGATGGAAAAATTTAGAATTCAGAATTTCCTACTATTTTCTTCACTAAACAGCTTAAGAATACAAATGAAAGGAAAAAATACATACTTAAAATTTAAACCAACCAGTAAATTCACAAGAGCTAAAAAAAATTAAAATGCTACTTTCTAAAAATATGACTTTCCATTATCATAACAAATTTATTCTGTCACTTTCTGCTATGCCTTCACTATTATCTTCTGATTTCTGTATAAACACTACAAATTATCTCATACTAAGTTAATTGTTCTCTCACATTTGCTTTGCTTGCCTGTTGATTTTCCCACTAATTTTCCATCTTTCCTCAAAAGTTTTATGAGAAAACTTTCTGAAATAACGTTATGAAAAAACTTTTGAGAAGGAAAAATAGGAAGCTTTTATTGATCTTGTCAATAATACTTAAAATTCCCGTGATTCGGTGAGACTCTACTCAAAGGAAAAAAGAAAAGGATATTTGGATTCAAAGAATAAGAAGCAATGAGTTAGTGTTGACTAATGACATCTCTCAAAAAAAATTAATCACAGTTTATGAAGGACTGTGAATATCTAGAAATGTGAAATATAAATATTAATATGTACAACACAGATAACTACTTCAAAACTTCAATCCTCCAATTGTTCTCATCCACAAGCAGTAAATGATTTTGGATCATTTTTATTAATTGTGAGCCCATAAACCCAATAATAAGGTAATAGGAATAACTATTATTATATAATAATACATACAATTACATAAAATGACTGTTAAATTATCTTAATAAATCTATTATTTTTATTTTATAGAAGAGAAAACTGAAACTCAGAAAAAGATATTAACTTTTCTAAAATATGATATTTCCAACTCTAAGTCTTGATATAATACTGCCTTCAGTCTCACAGTATTTCTTTCCGCACCTCATTCATTTATCAATTTCAGCTCTTTATCTCATGGATCCATACACCTTTAGTCTTGTTCTTTCCTTCCTTCGAGATTATCCCCCACACTGACAGTTATCTTTACAGGTACTGCTACAACCAGAAGACTTTGTCATACAGATTTCTACTTGCCAAAAGGGGCAAAGAATAAAAATCTCACCTTGATATACTAGCATAAATAATTTCTCTTATTGCATTGCTTTTTCCATTTATAAAGATAAAATAAATTCATCTTTCAAAGCAGTCTTAATGCCATGATAAATGTATAGCAAAGACAGAAAGAATATTATGAGGATTTCCTTTCTGAAGCATTTGATATATTAGAGAATTCTACGTAAAGTTTGTTCGCCACTAAAAATATCTGTGCCATAATCTGTGGATTCAAAATTACGTGTAAATTGTTGATCCGCAGAGACTGTTAAATTTTATCTTTAAAAAATGCCTTGTTTTATTTTCTGTTAACAAAATGCCTGAAAGGCCCATCAAAATTCAACACAATTATTATTTTTTTTATTTCAAAAACATTTAAGGGGTACAAGTGTTTTTTGTTACATAGATGAATTGAATCATGCTGAAGTCAGAGCTTTCAGTGTACCCATAACTGGAATAGTGTACATTGTACCCGATAGGTAGATTTTTAGCCCCTTACCCCTCTTCCAACATTCCCCCTTCTTAGTTTTCAGTGTCCATTATACCACTTTATGACCACATGTATGCCTCATTTAGCTCCCACTTATAAGTGAGAACATATGGTATTTCTTTTTTCATTCCTGAGATACTTCACTTGGGATAATAGTCTCCAGTTCTACCCAAGTTGCTGCAAAAGACAGTATTTCATTTCTTCGTGTGAGGCAGGGGTATAACTATATATCACATTTTCTTTATCCACTCATCAGTAGTTGCGCACTTAGCTTGATTCCATATCTTTGCAATTGTGAATTGTACTGCAGTAAACATTTGGGTGCAGGTATCTTATTAATAAAATGACTTCTTTTCCTTTGGGTGGATACCCAGCAGTGGAGTTGCTGGATAGAATAGGTATCCTTTTAATACCTTGAGGAATTCTCCATACTGCTTTCCATAGCAGTTTTACTAGCTTACATTTGCACTGATAGTGTATAAGCTTTCCCTTTTTACCACATCCACACCAACATCTATTGTTTTTTGACTTCTTAATGATGGCCATTCTGATGGGCATAAGGTGGTATATCATTGTGATTTTAATTTGCATTTCCCTGATGATTAATGATGCTGAGCATTTTGTCATATGTTTGTGGGTCATTTGCCTATCTTCTTTTGCAAAAAAAAAAAAAAAAAAAAAACTGCTCATGTTTTTGCCCACTTTTTGATGGAGTTGTTTTTTACTTGCTGATTTGTTTGAGTTCTTAGTAGATTCTAGATAGTAGCCATTTGTTGGATGTATAGTTTATTAATATTTATTTTCTCCCATTCCATATGTTGTCTATTTACTTCCTTTGATATGCAGAAACTTTTTAGTTTAATTAAATCACATATATTTATTTTTATTGTTGCTGTATTTGATTTTGCAGTCTTAGTATCAAATTATTTGCTGAGGCCAACATCTAAAAGAGTTTTTCTGATGTTTTCTTTTAGAATTTTTATGGTTTCAGATATTACATTTAAGTCTTTAATACAGCTTGAGTTAATTTTTGTATATGATGGGAGAGAGATATCTAGTACGAGGCTACCCAGTTTTCCCAGCACAACTTACTGAGTAGGGTGTCCTTTCCCCAGTGTGTGTTTTTGTCTGCTTTGTCAAAAACCAACTGGTCATAGCTAACTGGAATCTCTATTTTTGTTTATTGGTCTATGTCTCTACAATTATACCAGTACCACACTGTTTTGAATATTAATATGATAGTGTGGTAGTATAATTTAAAGTCAGGTAATGTGATGCCTCCAGATTTATTCTTTTTGGTTAAGATTGCTTTATCTATTTGGTTTTATTTGTTTTTGTTTTTGTTTTGGTTACCTTTGAAGTTAAGGATAATTTTTTCTAAATTTGTGAAAAATAATGGTGGTATTTTGATGGGAATTGCATTGAATCTGTAAATCACTTTGGGGGGTATGGATATTTTAACAGTATTAATTCTTCCAATCCATGATCATGGGATGTTTGTCCATCTGTTTGTATCACCAACAATTTCTTTCATAAGTGTTTTGTGGTTTTCCTTGTAGAGATCTTTCACCTCTTTGGGTAAATATACTCCTAGACATTTTATTTTCTTTGCAGCTATTGTAAATGGAGTTGAGTTCTTGATTTGACTCTCAGCTTCAGTGTTATTAGTGTATAGACATGCTACTGATCTGTATACTTTAATTTTGTAACCTGAGACTTTACTGAATTCATTTATCAATTCTAGAATTCTTGTGGTAGAGTCTGTAGGGTTTTCTAAGCATAAGATTATATCATTGCCAAATAGGGATAGTTTGTCCTTCTCTTTCCTGATTTGGATGCCCTTTATTTCTTTCTCTTGCCAGATCACTCTGGCTAGGACTCCCACTACTATGATTAATAGAAATGATGACAGTGAGCACTCTTGACTGATGACTATGTGCTTTGGTAATGTCCTATTTGCCATGAATCTTCCAGATATTTAATGACCTCCCTGTATCTGGATGTCTTAATCTCTAGCAACACCAGAGAAATTTTCCTCAATTATTTCAAGTAGGTTTTCCATGCGTTTTGCTTTTTCTTCTTCTCCCTCAGGGATACCTATAATTCTTATATTCATTCACTTTACATAGTTCCAATATTTCTCAGAAAGACTGCTCATTCCTCTTAATTCTTTTTTTTCTACATTTTTGACTTGCTAGGTTAATTGAAAAGCCTTGTGTTCAAGCTCTGAAATTCTTTTTTCTGCTTAGTCTCATCTATTGTTAAAACTTTCTGCTGTATTTTGAAGTTCCCTAAATGATTCTTTCATTTCTGTAAGTTCTGTTATATCTTTTCTTATGTTGTCTAGCTCTCTAGTGAATTTTTCATTCATGTTCTAAATTATTTTTTTGATTGCTTTGTGTTTGTTTTCAACTTTCTTATCAATCCCATTGATCTTACTTGCCATCCATATTCTGAATTTCGTATTTGACATTTCAATGATTTCCTTTTGGTTGCAGTCCATTGCTAGAGGACTTTTGTGATCCTTTGGGGGTGTCAGAATTGTTTGTTTTTTTATGTTGCTGGAGTTCTTATGCCAGTTTCTTATCATCTGAAACATGTTCTCTCAGCTTAAGACAGACAGGTTTGCAGTACACCTGTTCTCCGCTGGGAACTCTGTTGCTTATTGAAGAGAGGTAGTGGTCCCTGGACAGCACACTTGAGTACCACTCCGGAAGATTAACCCAGTAGGAGAGGGATGGATGAACTGTGAGCCTTTAACACTGTAGCTCTCCTGCATCTCACCATTGCCCTATGGTTGGCATGGGTAGTTGACATGTTGTGGCATGAGCAGTCTCCCTGCCCAGGTCCAGTGGCAACAGAGTTTGTCAGCTTTTGGTGGCTTGAGACTCACTCAGGTTTGCCAGAGATGGTGATGTTTGTTGGCCTGTAGTGGCCCTGGTGGCAGTAGAGGTGCAGGGCACCTACCCAGAGGTCATGGGAGAGCTCCTGGCCTCCCCATTCCCACCCCAGCCTGGCAAGGGTGATGGAGAGGCAACAGCTTTGGATCAGACCCCTGGGTAGACACAGCACTCTGGGGTTGGGATCTCAAAATGGCACCAGTCACAGCATTCAGGGTTTGTAAGCCAGCAGGACCCCACTGTGCCTCTTCTCTGGAACAAGGCCACTGCCCAACATCCAGTCAGTTCCCTACGTTAGTCTGGAAGTCTGCTGCTATGGAAGGTTCCTCCCTCAGCTCAGATTGCAATGTCCACAGGTGAAATGTGAAGCCTGGGACTGTCTCTGTCCTTTCTCCACACATGGTTGCCTTCTCTGTGTACCTTTGATCCTGTTGAGCTGGTCACCCCATTTCCTCTTCTTCACTTTGGGAGCTTCCTGTCACCTCTCTGTTGATTCCCAATGCTCTCTCTTAGATTATCAATCTGAAGGAGAATATCCACTCACCACTTTCGATCCTCTCCATGAGAGTGGATTATGTGCGCTTGTAGTCCATCATCTTGGTTTCCCCATCAAAAAAAAATTTTTTTTTAAATTGGCCCAATATTTGACTAGAAAATATAAAGGGTTAACAAAAATATATAAAAATAAGAAAAGATATTAGTTTCCCTTGTTAATTAGTTTTCAAATTTTAAGTTCACACTTATAATAAACATAAAAATTATTTGTAAATCGTTGTCTTAATTCTCTGTGAGTAAAATCCTAAAATAATAATTACCATTTTATTTTCTTTGCCTGTATTGCCATGAAGCCTGAAAATATTAATAAACCAAATGCAGGAAAACCTAAATCAGGTCTCCAAAGTAAATAAATGTTTTTAAAAAGTGGTTTAAAAGAGAGAGGCTTAAAAGAGACATATGCAGCAGACCTATACTTTTCCATATAACAAAGGTATTAGGGGATATGAAAGGAAAAATATATTAATGTTACTTTTCAGAAAGATATGGGGTTGCCTGTAGTCCCAGCTAGTCAGGAGGCTGAGGCAGGAGGATTGTTTGAGCCCAGGAGTTTGAGGTTGCTGTGAGCGAGGCTGAGGCCATGGCACTCTAGCCCGGGCAACAGAGTAAGACTCTGTCTCAAAACAAATAAACAAACAAAAAAAAAGATATGGGGGAAATGGACTTATCTTGGTCCTAATATAAGTCCTTTTCACTGTACCTTTAATTGACATAATTTGAAAAGCAAAGATTTCTGTGATGCCTATCCTTATGATATAGCAGAGGATACATCAACAGAGAGCCTGCCCTCACAGAGATTGTAATGCTGAAATATTTTATTTTTGCAAATTTTACATCTACATATTTTTAGTTTTAAAAAGGAAGCCAAATAGATAATTTCCACTAATGAACATGTTTTCATTCACATGCTTCCTATTCACAAAATAATTGCATATGCGGGAGGCTATATATGACGAGATTTTAGGTCAGAAGGTAAATCAGTAAACATGGAAACAGCAACCTGATGTCATCCTTTCCTCTCTGACTCTGGTCTTTCCATCACTATGGCTGTGCCAACATTTTTAGAATGAGAAGTTCTGAGGATAATTGCTTCAGATAAGGAAGAACTCTGAAGACGCAAAAGAAGTGGGTGTTGCTAGATCAATATTCACCAAGTGCAGAATTGCGGGGAAGGAAGAGCCCAGGTTGAAGAGTTAGCCAAAACTATAGTTAAAAATAGTTGATTGTATATTTCAAAGTAACTAGAAGAAAAGAAATGTAATGTTCCTAGCACAAAGAAAAGATAAATATTTGGGGTGATAGATACCCCAATTACCCCGATTTGATCATTACACATTGAATACATGTTTCAAAATATCACATTACCCCCAAAATATGTAAACTATGATATATCAATAAAATACAAAAAAAGTAAGATGGATCAAAATGATTACTACTTGGAAAGAAGAAATTTAGAGGATATTAAGACAATTGAATAAAGCCGTCTGCTGAGATCTTCTGTGTGGGAAGAGGGTTGGAAATTTATGGGATACTCTCAGGGGAAAGAAAAGATAGAAAATCAGCAAGAGAGGAATAAAGTAATGGGAGAAGCATAGACTAAGTTGATTATGATTGTCAAGATTATGTGATTTCGTAGGTGAAATTCCTTTAAGTAAATATGAAATTTGAAGTTTCTCTATGCTGGCAAATTGCTGAAATAGTTTAGATACATTATTGTTAAAATCAAAGAAAGATTGTAAAATTAGGATGTTCTATGGCATCAGTTGGAATGTTGCATTCATCGTGGTGACGGAAAGTGGCCATCAGAAGAAATGAAAATTTGAGACATATTCAGAAGCCATTGAGAAAGAAATTAAGAAAGAATGGAATGACTTTAACAGGAAAGTTGATTTTGTGAAAGCTCAATGATGTGATCTCTATAGAGTAGTAGGCATTGAGATTAGGTAAACCTCCCTACTTCTCACTTAAGCTAATGTGGTATTAGAAGACTCCTCATTTGGGCTTTTACTGTATAAGAAGTAGAATTAGCAGGCATAAAAATAATTGTGGCTCTGGAATTTTATATAGTATGAGTAATGTTTCAGCCCTGAAATCTTGGTAGAAGACTTGAAGCTGTGTTCTTGTGACACATTATGGCTCTTCATTCAAAGATTGGAAAGGAGTACCAATTAAAGTGAAAGGTAATTAAACTTTGGATTAATATAATTATCAGGAAACACAAAGGATTAGAGAGTTGGAGATGAAGGAATGGACAAGAATAGGGAAGACCTGGAGAGAGTTGGGTGTAGCAATGGAAAAAGCCAAGCACTAACAGTGTACTTGATGTTGGTTAAATATCAAATACAAAATTTGATAGTGTTTACTTTAAATTTTTTTAACCTAATTGGAAATGTTTGCTTAAAATTTTGCTTAAATTTGCAATTTTTAAGCTAATTAGAAAAAATTCAGTTACTTTCAAAAAAAAGAATTCCACTATAAAACACAGTCTTCATCCTATTACTAAAAATATTTTTATAAAAAGAAAATCATTAAGATTATTAATTTCAATAAGACAGTATAAATATTTCTCTCCTCTCTCACACACAATTAAATATTTATTTCACTATCATGATTTTCAAGAGGTTATTGTAAGCATTTGTATGAATATATGATTTTTTAAAGTTGATTGCAGATATTTCTCCACTTATCAACTGCTAATAACCGTCACATTATAATTATAAACGTCACATGAAATTTATGCAAATTATACTGTGTTCTAGCTTTGGTGATGCCTCTGTCAAAAATATTTTAGAATTAGAAAGTATGAATTTTATTTAAATAGATTAGTTCAGGTTGAATACTGCCATGTTTTTTCTTTTATATTTCTTGCAAATTATCGCTTTTCCTGAGACATGTGAGATATTCAGAGTTAATTTCTAGAGATGGTGCCTGGATTATGATGACAATAAACAGAAATAATGGTCCTGAAATATCACCTAAACTCAGAGCAATTAGCAGCAAATGTTGCAAATGTCAAAGATTCAGAAATTATTTCAGTAATTCTGAGTGTTATAACATTAGCTAAAAAAATCTTGGTTTTTCACAAAACATTACTAGAGCAAAGGTAATCAACTACAACCTCTGTAGTCTGATCAATTTTCTGTAAATCTAAAACTGCTATAAAATATAAAGTCTATTAATTTAAAAAATAAATTAAAAGATGATCTCCCTGGATTCTATATATCTCTTTTGTAATTCAACATATAGTTCTAGAAATAGTTATTTAATTATAATGTGTAGAAATCACAATATAAATATGTTTTCTCTATGGTTTTCATTAGGACTGGGTATTTGGAAATGAGGAAGATCTTCATTCTACAATATTTTTTCAATAAAGCTTTCAGGTTACATTTAATTTGAATAATATATTATTTTATTATTTAAAATTTATGTCATTTATTGAAATTGTTCCAACCTAATAAATAGCATTTTGTGTTGTTTTCAGTATTGTCTGAGGAACATATTTATTTCTTCATCCCATAGAACAAACATGATTTCATGAAAGTTTTTCAGTCAAAGAAGAAAAGTCAGATGAAATATAAGAATACAATGCATTTTTATTCAGTCTTAATGATGCTTAAAAATCATGTATATAGAGTCACTAGAAAGCAGAAAGTTTTATGCTTTTGAGCCTCAATAGACCCTGAGATGCTGAGGCACTATTAATTCTTATACCTCAACGAACACAAATTAAAAATCCCCCCAAAACGTTAAAAAAGAACACAACTGAATAGAATGGAAACACCCTAAATGATATGGTTGCCTACATCTAACACTTAACATCAGCAAGTCAAAGGAGAAAAAAACAATTTGCACTGAGAAATAATCTAGGCCATTTGTGTTTTTGAGCACTTATCTACAACTGTTGGCAAAACTTGCTTCCAAAAATCAAGAAAACTATGATAGCCAAAAAGACAAGAACATTATTGTGCCAATATTGCTTTATTTTATCATCAAGAATGTCAGTTACTGACCTTGGAATATATTATCACAGTAATTTTATATAACTTTATTTCCTTAATTTAATTTTAATTTAGGGCAATATAGGTAAGTAAAGAATATAATGTAAAGCATTCAAGAATTAAAATATGATCTTATTTTATTAGGTAACTGACCCTACAAAATACTATTACTAATTTATTTGAATATAATAAAATAACAATATAATATTTCACAGTTAACATGGCCCTTAAACATCCTCAAAGAGAAATAGATTTTTCATTATTTTTTATTTTTATTAATATTTTTATTAGCAGTGATGCTGGATGGAATATGTGTTTGTTTATATAAAAATATAAAACCTTATAGAAAAATATGATATTATTTGTGTAAATTATTCTGAGAGGATTTTATGAGTAGCTATGTAAAACTTCTCAAACAGGGTTGTCACATGAAACCCTGGAGTACATGCTAAGTGTAAGTGAATAAGCTGTTATAGGACAAAGTACATTTAATTGGAACACCAGTTTAGCCAAAAATTTACAGGGGAAGAGTTAGTTAATGTTCTTCACAAACAGCTGTTGATGAATCTTTTAAGGCAGGGGTCCCCAACCTATGGTGAGTTGCATGTTATTTCATTATATATTACAATGTAATAATAATAGAAATAAAGTGCACAATAAATGTAATGTGCTTGAATCACTCCAAAACCATCACTCCCCTCCCCAGTCCATGGAAAACTTGTCTTCCATGAAAACGGTCCCTGGTGCCAAAAAGGTTGGGGACAACTGTTTTAAGGTAAATAAAAATCCAGCACCTTTTGGAGAAAAATATAAAAGTCAGTGTGTTAACACTGTCTGGGGAATGGACATGCTTGAAGGTCTGACTCGGGGGGATGCGGGGCATGGACAATATATATAACCTGAACTTCTGTACCCCCATAATAAGCTGAAATAAAAAAAGAAAAGAAAAGAAAAGTCAATGTGAATTTTTAAATGTAACTACAAAAGTCCAAATAAATTTTATTTTAGAAGTAGATGACTTTCAACCCAGACCAAACTCCTGAAGTTTTTACCTTCCTCTGTCCTTAAAGTTCATAGGGAGTGCACTTAAAAAGCCCATCTCTAAGCTAAGCGGATAGTGATGTGCTATGGTGGTATACACAATGTTACTGTTACCCTTGTTCTCACAAAAATCCCTTAGGAAATAAAAGAGACAATAGCTTCTAGCATTAAGAAAGGAAATTTAAATTAAATTCACTCTTTCCATCATTTATTCATTTACCAAATGTGTAGGTATTAAAGGCTACTATGCATCCTGGAGGTTCATCAATGAACAAAACAATCGCAGCTGCTCCTTTCATGGAGATTACATTCTAAGTCAGCCTCTGTGTGGCATGTATGGGCCCAGCCACAGAGAACTTTTAGCCAATGAAATCCTACTTCAGAGTATAAGTATATAACCTGCAAAGACTGAAGAACATGAACCCACAGTGATGGCTGTTCCTCAATTTACTTAGTATCAGAATTTTCTTTTCAAAACCCCTCTCAGCTTGGACACATGCAATGAACACACTCAGCTACAACTAGCGGCTGAACATTTCTGTACAAAGCAACTGATACATTACAAACTCAAACCCACTAGCTACTAACGTTTGGGTTTTTCTTACTGCTGCTACACATCACACGATTTATGAGCAGTGGTGTACTGGAAAATGGTTGACAACCAGTTCCTGTCTCTATATAAATCTACAGATATAAATACATATATAGATATAAACTTATCATAAATTTTACTAATGTAGAGGATGCATGGCACAAAGTTTAAAAATAATAATAAAATATACAACACACATTATGATCAATTCCACATAGCTAAATGATTCTTACAGAATATTTTAGTTGATTTTTACCAACCTCTTATATTTGTTGCCAACTTATAGTTGCGATTGATGAACTAGTTCAGTTGCAACATGAATGTCAATTGATATTTTTGTTTCCTTTAATGAGTAAGGGAAAGTAAAACAATGACGCCCTATGTTTCGAACTTCACTCATTTTTCAGTGGCATGAACATTTTTAATGAGAGGAATAATAGCTTTCAAATACCGATAAATATTTCCTTGTTTGCTTATACTATTCACAATGTAACAACTATAGATGCCATATATTTTGAGGTTTAATCTGCATTATTCACATTTTCTTCCATCACTTTCTAAACAAACGACAAAATACCCACTTGCCTCTTTTAAGGTAAGAGCATGATGTCACTGAATACAGAGGGGGAAAGAGATGGGTGGCAGCTCACCATTAGGTAGTTTTTCCACCACACAGATCGTTACAATAGTCATAAATAGCCTCAAGATCATAGATAAGATGACCTAAAATT
This sequence comes from Eulemur rufifrons, assembly GCF_041146395.1. Taxonomy (NCBI): domain Eukaryota; kingdom Metazoa; phylum Chordata; class Mammalia; order Primates; family Lemuridae; genus Eulemur; species Eulemur rufifrons. The sequence goes on along the minus strand of NC_090999.1, from coordinate 86,416,994 downwards.
AAAAAGCAGTGTGTTTGGGATATTTAGTAATATTTTAATATAACTTATTTAATTACATATTTATATAATTTAATTTTAAATAATAATTGCTTGACAAATGGCTTCCAAAATTTCTGAAAATCTAATAATCAGCTCTTACGAGCAGGTGTGAACAAGCTTCAGCACAGCACTGGTTATGAGCTTCTAGTAATCCCCAAGCACCTTAGTACTTAAGACTCTCCCCCTTATTTGCTGGGGACTTTTTTGTTTTAGCACTGAAAGTCTCATGTTCCAAGAAACTTTTCAGTCTCAGGCAAATCAGGTCAACACCAATGCCAATGCTTACCCTCATTCGTGGACTTACCAAAATATTTATATAACTGCCTAATTATGGATAGATCTGGATTCTTTCTCTGTACTAGAGCCCTTGCCAGTTCCTTTCCCATTGAAAGATTGCCCCTTTGGCTCCAGCTGCTGGCTAGGATGCTAGAATCTGTAAGATAGACTAGTGCCATGGCTCCTGTCACTGTCAGACTTTGAATAGCACCTGTGTGCCACTCTCCACTTTGAAGCTGTAATTTATGCCCAACCTAAATTCATCTGTGACTTCTTGGGACCCAGCCTTTGGCATCATGAAGATCTCTTGTCTCCTCCACTTAATCGGGACTGCCAATAATTACTTCAAAGAGTTATTCTGAAAATAAAATGAGATTATGTTTATAGATGTTCAATTAGTAGTAACTATTGCAATAGTATTCTTAAGATAAGTCCTACTCCCTTCTAAGCCAGCCATTTCCTTTCTCTAGTGGCTACTGCTAAGAGGCAGACTGCCTTTCAACTAAGTGTATGAAAGTTATCACATAGCCTGTCACCCTCACATATGACTTAAGAAAGGAGTCCCATGGTGGAGTAATGAGTATTTGCCATGACCTTGTACCAATTATTCAACTAGGTCTATTTCTATTTTCCAGCAAGCCCTAAATAAGGCTGATTCTTACCATCAATTTCTCTAGTCACACTTTAAAGTTTTTGATCTTTCAGATGTTATTCAAACTTAACTCATATTTACAACCAGGAAGAGTAAGAGACTTCTGCTTGCCAGAGTGACAAATACTTCTCACCTCTGTGTTATCATGTTGGCTTGAAAGAAAATCTAGGAAAAGGGTGTCAAAATGTGGGTAGTGGAGAATTCTTTAGTCTTATTAGGAAATTTTTTACGGAACTAACTTGAGAGATGATCTAAAAGAGAAGCCAATGCTCTAGTGTAGAAGTCAGCAGACTCTGGCCAGCCCATATTCTACTTTTGTAAAGTTTTATTGGAACACAGTCATGCCAGTTCATTGATATCCTGTCAATACCACTTTTGCAATACCAGGTCAAATTCGAGTAGTTGTGACAGAGATGAAATGGCTGTCAGAGCCTAAAGTATTTAATATCTGGCCCTTTAGAGAAGACAGTTTGACAATCTCCACTCTAGTGTCTAAATGAGGAAACGCTTTTATACTTTTACCTAGTCAGGGGCAGATGATTTGGGGAAAGGAGAAAAGTGGTCTTGAGTTGTTTTTAGATTTTCAAGTAAGGAAGAAAACTTGCTCTCATTCTTTCCCCAAATAACAGACTCTTGCTGAGAATGCATTTACCTACAGTGAGTGGAGACGAGGACTGTGCCTATTGTTGTTTTGTCAGAATCTACTAAAGCAAATGCTAGATAGAGTTCTAAAAACTGACATTGAGAGATATTAATATATTTATTCTTAAAAAGGCAGGTATTCTTTCTGTTTGCCATTCAGCTTTCAGAAAGAATATCATCATTTTCTGAAAGTATTTCTAAATTCTCTGACACTGAAGGATTAGCAAATGCTATTGCCCTTGACCAAAATTAAATTTGCTTCTTCATGGGAAAATGTTTTTCTTTTGTGTAGAGCAGTAATCATGAGTATATGCTAAGAAATTCTTAGTATGGGCTGAGAGATATATAACAAAATCAAGGATAATAATTTGTCAAAGAAATGTGTTAATTGTACTGTTATTCTTTATTACTCTTCATTGCCAAGTTGTTTAAGCTGGAACTACTTGCTGTTCACTTCTTACATTATTTGCTTTTCTCTACAGAATTTCATAAAATAAAACCAAATCACCATGCATATTGAGTTTTGTGACATTTTCCCCAATTGATATAGTAGACAATTAGGTTAGACTGTCTGGATCCTTATTCTTCAATAATCTTTTCAGTCTCTTTAAAGAAGATACCACATTGTTGCCTGAAACAATAATTAGCAATAAAAGGTGCCACATACAACTGGGGAACTCCTTCAACATCAGCATATGATGACTAATTCTTTAAAAAAAAAATGTCCTAAGTCTCCCTGGTTGGATAGCTGTTCTTTAGGACTTTCTGGTAGAAATGGTGGAAATGTTGACTCAGGTCCTAGAAAGTGGCTTGTTCCAGCCCATCATAGAAATATAAAAAGAAAAAAAAAATCTGAAATAGGACAATTTTCCTCATGAGCAGACCTCGTCCTCTGCTGCATTGTACAAGTGTGGGCATGAGGGTGAGGCAAGCAGATTAGTCAGGATGTAGGGCCAGCCCTGCACAGGTCTGCATCAGCAGTTATCACATCGATTCCGTCCCAGGGCCCCACCACTCATGGCTGTGTCCACCCACCACATGCACAGACAAAAGCACATAGAGAAACACACACACACAGGGAGTAATTCATGGTTTTAAGAAAAAAAATCCAGATAGAAGCAGTTAGTAAGAAAGACAGGGCCTGATGATCATGAAGGAAATGGATCATCTGTCCTCTTGTTCTGCTTAGTATTAAATCTCATAACATGTTCTTGTTTGATGTCAACAGAGTGAAGAGAAAGGCATGATCTCTGTTCTTGCTATGTTAAAACCATACATATTCTTTAGGACAAATACTGCCATACTTTTAAAACATTCCTTAATCTGTATAAGCAAAATTAAGTCAACTATCTACTAACATACTCTGGAACGTTGGTTACAGCTTTGCTTTCGCACCTGCTTCCCAGTGTCACTGATACATAATGAGGCGTGCACACGGTTTGACTATGACTGAAAGTCAGACAGGGTTGGGAGATCAGGAGCAGACATACCAAATCCACATGATCTTTGCGAAATTATCTTTCTGAAGGGACAAATAAAGTTTTAAATTTTCTTGCTTCAACATGATCTCTAGACACATGGTGCCAGTAGTATCCATTATTTAAGAAGAAAGAAGGTACTGCCCAGAGCAAAAACATTAAAAGCTCAAACTTGACTTTCAAAATAGATTTTTAAAAGCTCTTGTCAGAAATAATAGTCTGGAGAGCAGTGCATTCATTTGCAAGACCTAGATTTTATTAAAATAAGAAAGCATTTGTAGGTTCAAAGCACAGAAACAAAAAACAGAGAACTGGACAGGAAGAAAATATCTGCTATAAAACAGTAGGGCTTTGGAAAGGACTGGAGAGTTTGTACTTCAATTTTTGAGCCTTATCTTAACCTTTCTTTCAGCTTTAAAACCCCACAGTTTCCAATAAAACCCTCCAATTTAAGTTCATCACTCCAGTTTATGGGGTTATTTAGCCAAGGTTTTCTAGAAAATCAGTCTGAGGGAGGGATGCTTTCTTGGGAAGGTATAATCTCAGAGCTCTGGAATGAGAGAAAAAACACACGAGGCAGGGAGGGACGGAGATCAACTCTCGTTACTTTATGTCACCATGTGGGCCACTGCCGCACAGTGAGCTGTTTACTCAGCAAATGTGTCCGTTCAGCTGTGAGGCTCATCTCTGGACAAACTCCACGGACAAACAATGCCTTATAAAGGTCTTCAGAGGGAGGAAGGAGAAAAGTCACACTTATCTGCCCAGCTTCCAGTAGTGGTGTTTTCTCTGCAGTAAAATACCTACCCCACACTTCCAATGTTGTCATCCCCACCACTTCGGTAGTGTCTCCACAAGTCATATCTCACGTCCAATGGTGCAGTGTTTCATCTGGGTCCAGAAGTGGCAGCAGTTCTGAGAGCTTTGAGCTGGCAGGCTGTGCTAAGCCAAGGGCAGTGAAACTGGGCAAACATGCACTGAATTGTTAGGCCTGGGCTGTTGCTGATGAGTGTTCAGAGGCAGAGAAGGGAGAGAGAGTCCAAGGAGGCACAGAAGTCGTATCTGTTATACTGGGTTTCCTCTCTCACTTCCTCCTTGGAAAGTGGAGAGAAAATGACATGCATTTGGACACATGCTAGTATGAGTTAGCCACAGTAAAGCAGGCACAATGGCAGCTCCATCCCCATCCTTACTCTCACACACTTCCAGAGATCTGTGAACTACACAACATTTCCTGTTGCTTTCATTGTACAGAAGGTGGTTTATTATCGAGAATCCATAGATTCTTTATCAGGGGAAATGTGAACTCCACAACTTGGCTCAGTTCTAATTAATGCTAGTTCTGGTGTAAAGAAAATAAATGAAATTATATCTCTGCATATCTTAACTCAGAATTGTAAATGTAAACCTGCTTTAGATGTAAACAACAAAATCAAACAAAAAAACCCTAACCAAACAAAATAAAATAAAATGCAAATAAGTGAGTGTTACATGTCAAATGGATGACATAAGAAATACAGGTCACAGGACTCACGATAGAAGATAACTAATGGTAGGGACATTGGAGGAAGTTAATAAATAGAGTGAAAATAAAACTGGACCTCAATGAATGGTACAATTTTGATAGGCAGAAAGGAACTCTAACAGCATTCCAAGAAAAGGGAATAAAGTTAAGAAAGGAAGATTTGGCAGTGGATTTTGTGTAGCTGAATATAAAAGTGAAATGAGCCCAGATCATAGAGCTTTGCTGTTAAAACGTAAGCAATTGTTTTCACAATGATATATTTTTAAAAATCAATGATCTTAAATAAAGAAGTGACATGCACCAAAGCAGGCTCTAGGAAGAAATATCAAGTGGCCATAATAGAGTCTGTTAGGAGTGGAAATAGGAAAAACAAACAAACAAACAAACAAACTAAAAAGATAATGGTAATAATCTAGACTTGAAAAAATAGGTACCTAAATTAGAAGTGACAACAGTACTGGTGTTGGTAGGATGGTAGGACTAGAAGGGAAGAACCAAGTATATTCTATTCTTGAGGACTTTACGTGGTATGGGAGTCAAGTATAGAAATACTTCAGCGATGATTCTGAATTTGGGGAGTTACCAGGTGACTGTTGGTCCAAGATAGAGAAAAAGAAATGATAAGAGGGATGTTTTGAGAAAAATATGAGAATAAGTTTGGTTTTTGGCTTATTGAATTTGAATAAATGGCAAGATATATTGGGGCAAATGTGAAGTTGGCAAATATAGATGGCATTATAACTCCAGGAAAAAAGAGACCATGTCCTGATACAGATCAGCCATTCACAATATATCACCTACACAGTAGAGGGCAACAGAGAACGCTGGTGATCACTGTGGTGGCTATGATGATAAAAGTGAACTATAAAACTGGGAAATAGTGTGTCAAATAAAAGTGTCCCCATAAACATTTTTTCTCAGTTGCATTCTGAATTCTTCTGCCTCTCTTTTTCATTTTTTAAAAAAATTCCTTCAATTGATTGTTGGCATTGTTTCTAGGAAGAACATCCTCTTGCCTAGGTCCTAAGAATGTGTATTTCGATTGCTTACAAAAAACAATCTATGCAAAGTTGGGTGTCTAAATATTGTTTAATAATAAAAATCTGAAAAAATGATATTTGCCTTGGTCTTCTTATTGTGTACTAGAAACAATTTTTCCCTGTTCACTCCTTACTTCTCAGAGCAGCCATATTTTTGGTATTGGACATCTGGGCTTCCCTAGAACTTGGGAAAATCATTTGGTGTTCTAGAATGTTCTAGAATGGCTTCACAAGTCAAGAAGGAAGAGAATGATTTAATCACAAAGAAGAGAATTGGATTTCAAGAGCAAGAGAGAAGTAAAATGAGGTAAGTTCTTAGAAAAGGAGATAACTTCAAAAAATTTCTTAAACTCCACCCAGATAGCATCTAGGAGGGTACCTGTGAGTTATAGTCACTTATAGATACCTGCAATCTGAACATTGTGCTCCTCACCTTTGGGGGCTACAACCAAAAGCCAGTAGCCTGACTTGGCCGTGGGGAAGTAAGCACTGAGAGTTACAGGGCTGCCTGCCTTGGAGGAGATTAACTGGGCTTGAGCAATGAACAGCTCAGCAGTGACCAAAATGGACTGAACAACAAAAGTTCCCCCAAATTTCCTTCATCATTTAATTCCAACGTTTGTGGGAAGGAGTCCTGAAAGAAAACCCCTAATATTGGGTTTTCTGCCAAATGTGATAAAAGGGGTGTGAACTAGGTTAAATTTGAGCCAGAAAAGTAAACAAAAAGATTAACGAAAATGTATCACTTCATTTACAGTAGCACACCTAGCTTATAGTCTCCCTAAATATAGAAAACTATGGGAGAAACAGAACTGTGTCTAGCATCTTGTTTTTACAAAGATTTCTGGACTTGATATTTAAATCAAAATACTATTTTATAAGGTTATTTTCCTTAACAGATAAACAGCTTTTTATGCACAAAGTGTATATGATCATTGTGTAAAGTTTGTAACTATTATAATACAAGCTTCTGACTAAGATAATAAAAGCATCTGAAATTTATCATTCCATCCTACTGTCACCTTATAGCTATTGGTCACATCATTACACACTTATCAAATCTACGTAATTCTCATATTTTTAGAAAGTAATCGTAATCATAGCTCACAATCCTGAAATATAAAAGAAACAGAAATGCACAAAAATACAAAAGAAATCATATGTTTTGGTTGTTCCATGTAAACAAACCTATACTGAAATTCTGTAGAACTCCTATTGTGGAACCTATACTGTGGAATTATACTAAAGACTCGGAATCCCTATGTTTTCCTTTTACTTGGGTCCTTAGACTGACATCCCTTAGTAGAAATAAGAATGCAAAGCGTTGGAGGCTCCATCCACATTATAAGAGGATATTCATTCCATTTAGATAACGTAGTTGGTACCATTTTTGTCTATTCAGTATTTCATGAGAAATATGCCTTTTAATATTATACACTTATTTAAAATACTAAATTTGTGTCTACTTTGTTTTCATATCTTAAGTATCTTACTATGCTTCTAAAAATTATACATTTATTACATAAAATTGGCCCAACAAGCCAGCTTACTAAGGAACTTGTGTTTTAATTATAAGTGAGGCATATTAGAAATCACTAGGAAAGTATTAATTTTAATGTTAACTACTCAAATACAAGATTGGATATATTAAAGTCGTTGTCTGCCTATATTTAATTTCTCTTTTTTTCTTTATATTAAAGCAGGCAAAGTTTATGAAATCAGTCTTCTATATAATACCCTACACTTCTTGCTTTTATTTTTAGTCATAAAACTTTGTTAATATAAGAATTCTTTCTCTTTGCTTTCTCCTGGTGTGTTTATGTCACACATACTGGCATTGTGTATGTAATAATCATTTAATAGCATATGGCTGCAAAGGATTTCCAAAAGGCAGGAATTTTTTAATTAAAAATTATATTTTATGTAGTTTTTATTGCTATAAACCCCAAAGTACAGATATAAGGGATACCACTTACTAGTGAATGTAGGAAGTTACATTTTCATAGGAAAGTGAGTAACAAGATTAGAATTACTTCATTGCGAAAGCCACATATTGCATATCAGAGACTTGAAAACTGTGTATGTGATAATAGGAGTAAGATCGAAGAACCTCAAAGGAAAGGGAGCTTATTCTATGACCTTCAAATATTTTTGGTATTTGCTATATTTCTATTTTCTAAAAACTGCTAGCAAGAATATAGATTGTGAACGTCTAAACTGATTGTGAACTACAAGACAGAGTTTGAGTATCCTGTTGCTTTTTGGGCCCACTACAACATACCAGATGGATATCAAACTTTTCTTTCTGAGAGCCAAATACAGGTATGCTGCCAAAGTGACTGTAGTTACTGGTGGTAAATAAAAAATATTTCTTACACATCTATTATTATTCAAGAACTGTATATAACAAGAATATAATATATGAGTTAGCTTGATTGAGTCATGTTTTTAGCAATTTACGGAGATTTTTTTAAGGTTACAATAAGCATATAATTTGTTATAATTATTACATATTTTTATTTTTAACTTTAAAACATTTGTATATCAAAGGGACGCAGCTTGTTTAACTTTCTTTTTATCAGTCCTTCATTTCTTTCTTTCTTGAAATAATTCATAGTATAGATTTCAAAACAATAGTTTTCTTTGATTCTTCTCCTTATATTTCATGACTATTTTTTTTTTCTTACAAACAAGCTGAAAAAGACACAGTCATGTTCTGCCTCAATGATAGGCCACATATCCAATGGAGGTTACATAAGATTATAAAGGATCTGAACAATTCCCATTGCCTAATGACATCGTAGCTGTCATAGTGTCAAGCAAAACACATTATTCACATGTCTCAGGCAGATCCTTCAGGAGATACTCCAGAAGGCATTGTTATTATAGAAGATGGCAGCTCTATGTGTGAACAAAGGACTTCCAGTGGAACAAAACGTGGAAGCGGAAGACAGTGATACGATGATCCTGACCCTGTGTAGTCCAAGGCTAATGTGCTTGCTTATTACTTTGTAACAAAAAAAAAAAATTTAAAAAGTAAAATAACAATAAAATGTTTAAAAATAGAAAAAAGCTTATAGAATAAGGATGTAATGAAAGAAAATATTTTGTACAGATGTACAATATTTGTTTTAAGCTAAGTGATATTCAAGAGTCAAAAACTTAAAAATATCAAAAGTTATAAAGTAAAAAAATTACAGTAAGCTAAGGTTAATTTAGTTTGAAGAAAAATATTTTTTAAAAAATTAGTGTAGCTTAAGTATGCAGTGTTTATAAAGCCTACAGTGGTGTACAGTAGCGTCCTAGGCCTTCACATTCACTCACCACTGACTCACTGACACCCACAGCAACTTCTAGTCCTGCAAGCTCCATTCATGGTAAGTACTGTACTCTATACAGGTGTACCATTTTTTATCTTTTATACCTTATTTCTTACTGTACCTTTTCCATGTTTAGATAAATACTTATCATTGTGTTATAACTGGGTACAATATTCAGTGCAGTAACATGCTGTACAGGTTTGCAGTCTGGGAGCAATAGGCTGTATACCATATAGCCTAGGTGTATAGTAGTAGGCTATAACATCTTGGTTTGTGCAAGTACATTCTATGATGATCACAGAATGATGAAATCACCTAATGACACATTTCTTAGAATTTATCCCTGTTGAGCAACAATGCATGACCACAGCTGCAAAGTCATTTGGGTATGACTACATGCAAATTCAAAGGCTTTATAATAGATCTTGCCAGAGTGTTAAAAAGGCAATAACCACAATTTTGACATAGGTGACAAAAGTATGTATTTATTCTTTGAGCTAGTTCTACTCAGTGGTGGAGAAATAACTTTAAAATGTTTTCATGAATGTCTTCACCAGCATGATATTTTGATAGGGTTTCTCTTTCCATAGTATCCATTCATTAAGCAATAAACTCAGAATTCACTTAAACATGATTACTGGATGGTTCTGTTGAATAGATTCGGTTTGATTTCTGTCCTGATCTTTCCTTTCTACATTTCTATTATTTCTCATTTTTATTTCATGCCTGCCTCTCTCCCTCTCTCCCCGCCACCATATCACACAGACAGACAGACAGACAGACACACACACACACACACACACACACACGCTCCTCCAAGTATTTATCAGGTATAGATCTCAGTTCACAAATTCAAGCATGTGAAAAAATTCATACTTATTTATTTTCGTGATTATGCTCCCTAATTCCAGGAGCAGCATCTAAAATTCCGATGATTTACTTAGTGCCGATAATGAGAGAGGAACGTATCACCCTTATTTGGCATTTTTCTTATTCAAGTTTTGTGCCAGTCTTTCCTATTTTGGGATCCTTTAAGAAAAAACCAGAAATGTCTCATTTTACTCTTTGAAACTGTAGTTAGTTCTTCAAGTAATTTTACAAAAACTGTATTATTTTGATGTGAAAATAAGACATATACAAAGGAAGCAATATTGTTGGACAATCTTACTTATGTAATTTTTTGCAAAATTTCTAAATAAAATATTAGCAAACTAAATGTAGGAATGCAGAAAAATAATTATGGAAAATAAGAACTAAGTACAATAATCAAGTACAATTAATCAAAGCAATATAATGAATGTTTTAACTTTGGGAAAACCCTTTATGTAATTCACCAAACTGAGCCAAAAAAGATCAAAAGCCGAATGATCATCTTAACAGATGCACAAAACTTTTGCTAAGAGTTTAATGATTCATGATTTTATAAAAGAAGATAATTAATAAATAAGCAATTTAACTTCTGTAACTAAATAAAGGATATCTGTCAAAAATAGATAACATTACATAAATTGGCAAAATGTCAGATGACACCTTTTAAAGGTTAGGACCAAGACAGGATGCCTGCATTATCATTATCTTTAATATTGTACTAGGAAACATGGGTCATAAGAGAAAGATACATAGAGAGAAGGAGAAAGAGAAAGAGAGAGATTGATTTAAGGTTTAGAATGAAAGAAACAAAAGTGCCATTGCTCACCAAATGTATGGCATATTCGTATGAAACCCAAGAGAATCTACAAGTTATTACACCTTGTGACTTCTGTATAAAAAAAGAAAGTTTGTTACACAAAACATCAATCATTTTCTCATAAACCAGTTAGAAACATTTAGAAAATAGAAATTTTTAATAGAAATAAAAGTAATAGAAATAAAAACCGTAGAGTAATTGGGAATAAAACTAATGAAAGTCATGAAAGAATTTATTGAAAAATGTATAAAATGTTATGGAAGTATGCCAATGAAGATTTAAAATGTAGGAATATGCTATATTAATAGATGGGAAAATTATGCAATAAAAATGACAATATTCATAAAATATATCCTATGAAAATGTAAATTGGGTTTGTCATAAAAATTTAAAAGCTGATCTTCAAATTTATGTAACTAAAATAATGAGAGAAGAAAGGGAAGTATATCCTATCAGGTATCAAACTTTTTTATAAAGTTTATTTAAACTTTTATAAAGCTTTATTTAAAGCATATGGTTTTGAGATAAGGGTAAACAAATATTAAAGATGGACAAAATAGCCTAGAAAGAGATCCATTGATATTCAGAAGTTTTGCAAATGACAGCTGGCATCACAAAGCAGAAATGCAAGGGAAATTGGAAATAACATAATTGAATCACTATTTTACTCCATAAAAACAACTGTTACAACCCCATAAAAAGGGTGGGGATAAGAAGCCGACTTAGTAACTTTGACAAACAGTGTTTTAAGGCTAATTGCAAAAAGAGCTCTTCATAAGAACTCCACTCTAGATGGTACATTGTTTCTCACAGGGGAAAGGGGTAGCATTTCCAGAATTACTTTAGTATTATATTAGGGTTGAAGAAACAAATTGTAGATATTTGGAGTCTGATACTTCATTGTCATTGTCTGATGAAGAAGCTTCTAATAAGCCATGGAGTGGGATGGGGAGGCTAGAATGACTCGGCCTGAAGTAGAGTCAGAGGTATCAGTATAAAATCATGTTCATCGTATATGCCTGAGAAAACATCACAAAAACCCAAATTGAGAGACTCCTAAAAAAGAGTCTACCCATTACACCTCCAAAGTATCAAGAAAAAACTGAGAAAATGCCATGGATCTGAGGAAATGAAGCATACATGACAACTAAATGCAACATGGAATCCTGAATTGAATCCTGGAACACAAAAAGGACATTGGCAGGAAAACTGGTGAAATCTAAATAAAGTCTGTGGTTTAATTAACAACATTGTACCAATATTACTTTCTTAGTATGGATGAATATGGCATAATTATATAAGGGGTTACATCAAGGGAAGCCAGGTGAAGGGTATATTGGAAATCTTTATGTGATAGTTGCAACTCATCTCTAAATTTAAAATTATTTCAAAGTAAAGAGTTTAAAAAACAACTTGATTTTACTTCTACTCAACCAGCTGTTCCACATTTCCTTTAAAATAAAACATACTAATAATAAAATATATAAAACTGGTATTCTGTTATAAAAGGTATTTTGAATTGAAAGCAAGCTCTTTTACATGAACCTTGTTTTATGTAAGACATTGATGTAAAAGCCAAGTATCAGCGAATATGTTTATTTATGAAAAAATAATTATGTGAAATATGACCTCCCTATACAACCTAATTCCCATCAAGTTATAATTACATAGCTTGACTATAAAATTAAGTGTACGCTATATTTTCAAGAGATTTTTTTAAATGACCTATCTCATTATTTTAATTTTTTTCTAACTTATTGGCTAAAATATTTTTGAGGCTAACTAAAATATCTCCTTACATAAAAAATAAAAAAAGCTCATATTAAATTTCAATTTTCATATCTTTTGCAATCGCCTCTCTCTCCTATTCATTAACATGATATTTCAGATCTCTGTGAAAGAAGGTTTGACATGAATTTTTTTAATAATCAAGACAAGAATTACACAGTTAATCCAGAACAACACAGAGTCAAAAGTAACTTCTATTTGAATTTGTTATGCATTCTATCATTTGAGTTGTGCTTGTGTGTGTGTGTGTGTGTGTGTGTTTGCAAACATGTGTTGGGATTATATAATTATGTGCATTTTATGTGCAGCCAGTGAATGAACAGAGAAAAGAAACAGTATAAAGATTTTAATTGGCTCTCAGGCCTGCAAAGCACATAAAATCTGAACTTCATATTGACTACTAATATTCTCTGATTCAGTCAACACCCTCTTTTATTTCTTTCATTATTTTTCAAATTTTTACCTTGTAATCATATTTTCACAATTGTTATTATAATGGAATTCCTGTCCCTTAGAGCAGTCATTTGCAAATTGTAGCATTCATTAAAATCACCTGGAGGGCTTGTTCAAGCACAATTTCTGGGGCCTCACCTTCAGAATTCCTGATTTAGTAAATATGGGGTGAAGCCTACACTATCAAGTCCCCAGCTATTAGTGATGCTGGTGACATAAGAAATATACATTCTTGCTGTATGTGTCCGATGTTTCTGCTACCAGTATTAAGCGTAGGTGTTTCAAGCTTCTTTTTTTCTCTCTTTGCATCCATTGTGGCAAGAAGAAATTACTTACAAGTTGATACTTCAAAATACTGTGTTTGATATGAACAGCATGTAGAATGAAAATAGATCAGCAAAGAGCAAGCTAATGTGTTTACAAAAGTCATTTATTTTCAAATAATTCTAACCCAAATTAACTACCATTTGTATGCACAATTGTCTATCTCTAAAATAACTCTACATTTTGCATGTCAATATAATGTTGTTTGAAAATAATATAAAGAAGAGAGCTGCTGAGCCTAAATGGAGCTGTTCTTGTACTTTGTTCTCCTTCTCCACCTGGTGTACAACATGAAACATCTGCTAACCAACAATTTCACCACAGACATTTCTTTCTGAGTGGTATGTAAAGTAGCTTTGGTCTTAAGTAGCTTAACAAAGAAAATGTGCCATATGGAGTTTTGCATTTACATTTCTAAGCTGCAGGCACATCTGTATATGAATTTGTATCACATTTCTTCTAGTTATTTTTTCTTGTTTTTAATACCATTAGTGGTCTAGCAGCATGGATGAGGCCATCACATCAACAATCAGAATTGCATTAAAAATATTATTCTTATGACTCTAGACTTTCATTGACATTTCATGATTCAAAAAGTCATACGATATTTATGGATTTTCTGATGATTCCTTCTAAAACCTGATGGAAATTACCAAGCCCTGTATAGAAATGTCCTCATCAGATAAAATGAATTCCCTTAAAAAGCGTATGTGTATGTGATATTTTAAATTATTTGCAAATGATTATGAATTGATTGGAAGATATAAAAATGCAATACTATTTCAGATATGTATTGAGTTTTTCAAATAGCTCTTTCTAAAATTTATTATTAATAATAGCAATTTTGTTATCAGATTTAATCAATCCCTTGTGCTAGTGGAATATTGTTTTCACAATACTTTTTTCACTTTCACAACACTTTTTAATGTATTGAAATTCATTTATAACCTTGAAATTAAATAAAGCTTCTCAGATATGAACTTTGCTGAGGATCTAGGTCCAAATTATTTTCATATGCTGTCTTAAAGCCTTTTTATAACCTTCTCAACAAACTTATTTCCATTTTGTTCATGAAGAAAAAGTCTCAATGAGATGTTATCTCTTGCCTAAAGTCATATAACTAATAAAAGTCAGTAATATATTGAGCTCAGGTACCGTGTTTGTACTCTTTGTATACAAATACATGAAAAGAGATTTGTTGTGTTTTATTTTCTACCAAGTAACAAAAATTCAGTGATTAACTTGGAGCTAGAAGATCAAGTTTGGTTTACTTTTCCCCAAAGAAACAGCACTTAAATTCTCCAACGTCCTTAAACCTAAGACATCAAGGGAAATGAATGCTAGAAAGGGAGAGGAAAGAGCTTTGTTTTATTTATTATTTTTAAATTGATAGATAAAATTGTATGTGTTTATTGTATACAACATAATATTTTTAAGTATTTATACATTGTGCAATGACTAAATCTAGCTAATGAACATATGCATTCTCTCATATTTATCACTTTTGTGGTAATTACACAATATATACTCTCTTAGCATTTTTCAAGTATACAACATATTGTTATTGACTACAATTGCCATGCTGTACAATAGATCTCTTGGACTTATTCCTCCTGTCTAACTGAAATTTTGTATCCTTTGACCAAACATCTTCCAAACATCCCCCTCAACTCCCCCAGCCCATGGTAACTACCATTCTACTTTATAGTTCTATGAGATCAAGGTTTTTAGATTCCACATATGAGTGAGATCATGTGGTATTTGTCTTTCTGCACCTGGCTTACTTCACTTATCATTAATGTCCTCCAGGTTCATCCATATTGTCTCACATGACAGGATTTTATTCTTTTTTATGACTAAATTGTGTTCCAGTGTATATATAACACATTTTCTTTATTCTTTCATCCATTGATGGACATTTAAACTGATTCTATATCCTGGCTAAAGTGAATAATGTTGTAATAAACATGGAAGTGCAGATATCTCTTCAACATACTGATTCCATTTTCTTTGCATATGTACTCAATAGTGGGATTGCTAGATCATGTGGTAGTACTGTGTTTTTAATTTTTTTCAGAAATCCCCATATTATTTTCCATAATGGCTGTACTAATTCACATTCCCACCAGCAGAGTACAAGGGTTTCCTTTTCTTCACAACCTTGCCAATACTTGTTATCTTTTCTTTTTGAAAATAATCATTCTAATAGCTGTGAGGTGATATTTCAGTGTGATTTTAATTCACATTTCCCTGATGATTAGTGATATTAAGCATTTTTTATATGCCTATTGGCCATTTGTATGTCTTTTTTTGAGAAATGTCAAAATTAAATAATGTAAGACTTGAAACTATGAAACAACTAGAAGAAAACACAGGAAAAAAGCTCCTCAACATTGGTCTTGGCAATGATTTTTTAGATATACTCCAAAAAGCACAGATAATAAAAGCAAAAATAGACAAATGGGATTACAACAAACTAAGAAGGTTCTGCATAGTAAATAAAAGACTGAAGGGACAACCTACAGAGTGGGAGAAAATATTTGAAAAGTATCCATCTGATAAGGGCTTAATATTCAAAATATCTAAAGAACCCAAACAACTCAATAGCAAGAAAACAACCTGATTTATAAATGGAAGAGCTATATTTATTATTATCTTTGGCTTTCTTCTTATTATCTTTGGCTTTCTCTTCTATTTAGCTTATAATCTAAACTATATTTTAATTTCTTTTCCTTTTACTTAACAGAGGCTTATGACTTCCTCCTCTTCAAGTTCTGATATGCAGTTTATGAATATTCTGAGCTTTGCTCACAGTGAATGAAGTCCTGAAGATAGTCTGATTTTATAATTATTCCTATTATATCTCATTTGGCTATTAAGGTGGTGTCACCTCTATTTTAACCAGTTTCCACTTGAGAATACACTTCTAACTTCATCATATTCCAGACTGCCACTTGCTAAAGTAGATGGAAAATAGTGATATAATGTTAATTTTGATGTAAAATATATAATTATTTTGAGAACCTAAATTGCATTTTGAAAGTCCTTAATTGACTTAAGAAATCAACATTGAAAACAATGGATCAAAGTAGATTATGTTTGGATATTTCCCCTTGAATCTTACTCGTAAATCCTCTTCCTGACTTCATATGGTCCTCCCAAAAATTATTGGAATTTTCAATTCTCGTGTTCCTAACAGAAACCATAGGTATATACATTCAGCTGACAGATACAACCTGGGTTTGACCCTGTTGACCTATATATTCTCATAAAAAACAAAGAAAATGGATAAGAACAAAAAAATTTCACTCCTTCCATGAATGCCTGATTTTTCTAAGATTCAAAATGTTTTATTTAATGATCCGAGCCCACAAGCCATTGATGATGAAGTCATTAAGGTATCATTTGTTCATTAGCTATTTTACCCAATTGACTTAAAATGCTGCTTCTAGAACTTTTATTTGATGTTTCCCTGCCAATTTTGTTCCTGGTGGTTGATCTCCTAAAACAAAACAACTGCCACTAGAATAGATAGCCGCTGTTCCAGAGGCCTCCAGTCATTCGGGACAAACCAATTACAATTGGATCATTTAGCTTGTAAATGCCTACCTACTTCTAACTGTCCAGTTTGCCACCCCCAAAACCTGTACAAAATAGACTATAATGAGCTAGGTACTGCCTTGGAAGAACTCAGAAAATTAAATTCCATTTGAATAAAGATTTTAGTTATGTTTGCTTTCTGGTCAGTATTTCCAAAGAGGAAATGATTAAGAATAAATCTAGTCCTCGGGAAAAAAAAAAAAAAAAAACAACACAGAACAGCAGAAAGTAGGAAGACTCAAATTATTTCTAATGATGAATGATACTAGTATAAAACTTCTATTGATCATGAATATAGAGTTCTTTGGTGGATAGGAGGCTTGGAAAGAAAAAAAAAAAGAAGAAGAATAAAAGTAATTCAGGAAATGTAGCCTTTAGTTATTTCCTTCTTTCATAATTCTCCCACTCTTCAAATGAGGCCATTTCCCACCTTCCTCTCTTACTTATCTCTATCCTTCATGCTTAAAATTCTGAGGCATGGTGTCTCAAGGCAGGAAAGTAGGTTCAGCTGTCAGGGGAGAAAGGGGAAAACTTGCTAAAATGATTTGAGTCAACTAATGAGTGACAGAATGAGAAATATGTAAGGAACTGGCTTTCCTTCCAGGTTTCTTACATTCCTCACTCGATTCCTTCCCACTAATAAGCTCTCTCCCCTGGGTTCCAGCCAGGAAACTTTGAATTTTGAGAAAACATACCTGCAAACACATTGGCCAAAAGGTTAATTTGCTTTTCTCCTATCTAAAGAAAAAATATATCTTTCTTTTTACTTGTAAAGATGTTTTCTACAATTAATAAATATGATACATATGCTTTAAATATAAATATAAATGAAAACCAAATACAGTAAATCATCATGGCTTCAAATATTCCCACTGGTAAACTAGATTAAGAAAATCATAACAAAGAATTCAGCCTACCCTTGGAGAAAGGCCATAAGATCTCATTAGAAGACTGGAAATGACTTTTTGAGGTTCAGAAATTGTTAAGACCATTCAGAAGTGAACATAGAATCTTTACAGCCATAGGAATGGCTATGAGAAAACTAAGATGTTTCTTGCCCTCAGGCAAACCAGATGTGTTGGCTTTAAAAGTTGCTAGAATTCTATAAATAAATAAAATATAAATAACATTTCAGAGATAAGTTACAAAATGTACGTCTAAAATATTCTGACTGATGTTTAAAATGCCTCCAGAATAAATCTATGTGATGTCTTAATGTTCTGTAACATTCTGGGTGGTTATTACATTTTAGCTTGAATAACAAGTTACGGATCCATTTCCAATAGTAGTGTCAATGAAGGGAAGAAAAAAGAGGACACTAAATGCCTAAGAGAGGTTGGGAAAAGGGAATTCCAGTAAGGTGAGAAAAGGACAGTGAGTCCTCAGAGTAATTCCTCCCTGGTTGATTAGGAGGAAGATGTAAATGGGAATCATTATTATACTCTAATATTATTTCATTATGCAAGAATTGAACGGGTCAGCTTTTAAAAATACTTGATTAAAGCTTTTAAAATAGCTAATACTCTGAGCTATTTTATTTAGGATGGTAAAAGAAAAGATGTTGTACTGTAGTAAGTTCTTTTTTCTTTCTTTTTTCTTCATAAACAAAAATTTCAAAAACTGTCAAATAGTTAACAATAATATATGGTGTCTATTTTTATAATGAAGCATATAATAGAGCAATTAAAGACAGTGAACACTGTGAATGGATGTGCACAGCAATATTAAATTTACTTCTCAATAGAAGTGAGTTGTTTTTTAAAAAAGTTTTATATAGTATTTATCATAGTACCCGTATAGCTGGCTGGTAAAGACTTTACAAGTAATTTATATTCTAAAAAGCTTACAATCTATTTTATAGCCTACTTAAAATTTGTAGTTTTGAATGACTTTCATCAGGGATACAACACTGAGAATTTTAAGATTCTATCAACCAGAGAAGCATGGAGTTTGCTTGAAATTTTAAACAATTCACTAGTTATTTTGAAGTGATTAAAATAAGTAAACTTTCAAACAGGAACTCCGTTTGCAGCTGTGAGATCAAATTTTATGCTATAGTTATGCAATATAAAAGCAGAACTTCAGGAACAAAGGCACTGCCCTTCTTGAAGACACTGATAGTTTTACATTAAAATCACAGAGGTTATGCTTTTTCTCATATTACATTTTGAGTTTACTGTCAAAAAAACAAAACAAAACAAAAAAAACTTAGAGAATGTGTCTACCCAGACTCTTCTGACTTCTTTTCTTTCATTTGAACTTGTCATGTATTATACATTTTAATACTGGGGTTGCACAGGGATTCAGCAACTAAACGTGTGGGCATTAAATATACATGCCTGAAGTCAAACCAAACGCATGCAATGTGAAAACCATTAAATGTGTGTTTCCTGCCTTCCTTTCTAATCACAGTGGATTAGAAGAGTAGAAGAGGTGATATCCACATGGTGAGGACTAGACTTTCCTCAATTTATAAAGACGTATCTGCCAGCTCAAATTCCATGAAGCTTGTCGTTAGTTTGGGTTCAGCACCGCATGTTTTCCTTTTTTCTTGGCTTTTTGAATACATTTCATTCATATTTCATGATTATTGGGTGTTATAGGGAAGGCAAAATTTTACTTATACTCTTTTAGGATTTTTTTTTTTTGTGGGTCTGAAATTAAATTGATGCAAGATAGATCAACAAGACAAAAGCATAAAAATTTAATACAAGTTTTATGTGGCACAAGTGACTTCATAAGGAAATAAAGACCCAAAGATGTCGTTAGAGTTGAATACTTATATCCTAAATTTGACAAAGAGTCATAAGGTGTTAAAAATTAAATTATGTGGAAAAGCTACAAGAAGATAAGCAATATTTTAACGTCTGTACAAAATTCTCTGGATCTTAGTTTCTTGTCCTTGATGATAAGAATGTTCTTTTCCTCTAGTACATCAAAGACATTTTTCACATGGGAATTTCATCTCCTGCTTTTAAAAAACAGTAAGAAGATCAGAGCAATCTTCTTGTACCTGCTGTTTTTCAAGTGCCTGTAATTCAAAGTGGTCAATATGCCAGAATGGCATATATTGGGGTGGCACAGTTTTAACTCTTTCAGTGCTCAGCTTTTATTAAAAAAAAAAACAAAAACCTGAAGCCATTCTTTCTGGGTTTTCATAATGTCATTAATCTATTCTTCCCAGTAAGTCACTTCTCCCTCAACTTTCTAGAATAGAGTATTATCTAAAATAGTGTTACAAAGCTGTCCTGCGCAGATCAGTTTCTGAGATTTGAGTTAGAAAAGGCTGCATTCTAGACTCTCCTCTTCAAGACCAAACATATACCTGTATCAAAAACTCTGAGAACATCTACATTTAAAAAGAAACAAAGCCGTTTTATATAAACAAGAATTTTCCAAATTTCTTTGATTACAAAACATTTTTTCTATAACACATACAAATCATAGGGAAAGACATAATGATTGGGGATACTATCCTAGAATCTAATGTCTTGAAAATTTGCAATTCTTGAATATTGTCCTCTCACATGCAAAGTATTTAAAAGGTATGTTATTAACAAGAAGGCAGTATTCCTAATTTCAAAATTCAAGCTATGTTTTCAATTCTTTCATATCCAACAAACATAGACTGCAGTGACTTGAAGTGATGATAACCAAAGAGATTCTTCTACCAATACGTAAAGGTTGATGAAAGACTTTGAATTTTTTACTTGCATCCTACACTTAATTTAACAGAGCCAACTTGTTTTTGTTACTCACTTGAAGATTTTCTATACAGATATTGAAGAAATTATTAAACAATGGACTATAATGAAAAGTAACCAATTAAATTGGATTCTCTTGACCTTAATAGAAAATTTTCAGCAAATAAACTATGTAATAACAACGAATATTTTTAAAATTAAAAGTACATTTAAAGTAAAGGGACTCTGACCCAAATAAACAACTTGAAATCTGCTCCTTATAAACACACCGCGAGTTAAAAGACTGATTTGAAGTGACAGTTTTTCACAAATTAAGTTCTCTCAGAGAGCTGATTAGAGATTTCTGAAAAGGAATTTCATATAAATTAAATTTCATGCAAAGTTAAGAGGCTTTCGTGCCAGGATCTTACTTGGCTGTGGATAGAACGTTGTAGAACACAACACATGCACACGCACATTGCAGATTTGTGGCTTTTGTGTGCTCCACAAATGTTTTATTTTTACATTAGGGGTCTCTGTTCCTATTTGCACTGTATTCAGTATAGCTATGGAGTTCTCTTTAGGTTAAAAAAAGAAAGACTACTTTAAATATCTTTCCATTTTCCCCCTCCTAAATGCCTTTCCATACCAGGATCCTCAAGAGTCTTCTTCCTTCTCACATGGATTCTCCTACCCCTCTTTCAATTTTAGCATAAGTATCACTTTTTCAGGACAGTTTTCTCCAATATATAAAATTAATTTTGGCACGTGTTTTATGCTTTCATTGTACACTCTAATTTTCTTTTGTAATACTGCAACTATACTTACATTATTATCCTTATAATAATATATTTTTTATAGTCTCAGTATCAAGACTAACCATAGCAAGTTCATCATTATGACCCCCAGTTCCTAGGATGTGTATCACATGAGGTTATTACCAAAAATCTATTTTCAAATACATAATAGAATGGAATAATTATGGTATCTTTTAGATTTAACTTAGGTGACCATCTTCTGAAAGATTTTTCACTGTAATTTTTTTTACTTTATCACTTTGTTATTTTAATATTACCAAAGAATGTTCAATAGCTCTCCTATCTGCTTCTCAGACAGATTTTGCAGGCCAGATAACCTAGGCATTCCTACTATCACTTTTTATCTACAACTTTTCAAATAAAATTATGACCCCTATGCTTTTCAAAAGAAAGGGCTAGTGCAACTCCATTACATATCTCTGCTTCAAACAGTCTCCCAGTTAACTCTGACAGGAGCTTCTCTCTCCTTTCCATGAACAGAGAACTCTCTCAGCTTTTAGTTCTTTCTTTTTGCAGTTGGTCTCTAAACACCATACTTGGAGAACTGCAGAGTCCAGTACAGAAAAGATGAGACAAAGTATGATTTCTAAGTTAAAGACAAGTGCCCTATAAAGGGTAAGGCCCTATATTGTCAATGATTTGTGTAAATATTTGTATAAATATAGAAAATATAGATGCACAAAAATAATAAGGAAGAGATGGTATTGTGTCTTTAAAACAAACAGAAACTAAAACAAAAGACAAACAAAAAATAATAATCTTGATAGTTCCTCAGATAATAATACTACTGAGATTCAGGTTGTGAAGGGTACAAACTTATATAATTTAGGGAAGAGGCCTCTTTAAGAATAAAAGGTAAAAAATTAAGTAAAAAGTGGCATATGATGCATATATATGTGTGTACACATACATACACACACACATACATATGAATAATGGAATTGAGAGTCCATAAATAAATCCATACAACTCTGGTCAATTGATTTTTGACAAGAGTGTCAAGTCCATTGAATGAGAAAATAACAAGGTCTTTAACTGTGCTGGGACAACCAGATTTTCACATAAAAAATATGAAATTGGAGTTCTCTCACATGCCATATACAAAAATTAACTCAAAATGGATCAATGATTTAAATATAAGAAATAAAAGCATAAAAATCCTAAAATAAAACATAAGGGTAAATCTTGATAACTTTGGATTTGGCAATAGCTTCTTAGACATTAAGTAAAAAAAAAAAAAAGAAAAATAGAAAAATTGAATGTCATTAAAATTTAAAACTTTTGTGGCTTAAAGGACATTATCATGAAATTAAAAAGACCAACTACAGAAAGGGAGAAAATATTTGTAAATCATGTGTCTTATAAGGGTTTAATATCTGGAATAAGTTTAAAACATATCTGATAAACGGCTGATAACTAGAATCTATATAGAACTCAGGAAAATCAGCAAGACAAAATTAAACAACCCCATTAAAAAGTGGGCAAAGGACAAGAACGGGAACTTTTCAAAAGAAGACAGACTAATGGCCAACAAACATATGAAAAATAGGTCAACATCTCCAATCATCAGAGAAATGCAAATCAAAACCAGAATAAGATATCACTTAACTTCAATGAGAATTGCCTTTATCAAAAAGTCTCAAAACAATAAATGTTGGTGTGGATGCAGAGACAGGAACACTCATACACTGCTGGTAGGACTGCAAACTATTACAATCTCTACGGAAAATAATATGGAGATACCTCAAAGAGATAAAGGTAGAACTACCATTTGATCCAGCAATCCCATTATTGGGCTTCTGCCCAAAAGAAAACAAGACATTCTATAAAAAAGACACAATTCACAAATGCAAAGATGTGGAAACAACCCAAGTGCCCACCAATATATGAGAGGATTAATAAAATACGGCATATGTATACCATGGAATTCTACTCAACCACAAAAAACAATGGTGATTTAGCACCTCTTGTATTATTCTGGATAGAGCTGGAGCCCATTCTAAGTAAAGTATCAAAAGAATGGAAAGACAAATATCGCATGTACTCACCATCAAATTGGTATTAACTGACTTAACTGACCAACACTTATGTGCACGTATAGTAGTAACATTCATTGGGTGTCAGGCAGGTGGGAGGGGGGAGGAGGGGATGGGCATTTTCACACCTAATGGGTGTGGTGTGCACCGTCTGGGGAGCGGACACACTTGAAGCTCTGACTTGGGTCTGGCAAAGGCAATATATGTATGTAACCTGAACATTTGCACCCCGGTAATATGCTAAAATAAAAAAGAAAAAGAAAAAAAAACACTCCTAAAACTCAAGAAGTGAAAAAACGATCAAATGACTTGAATAGAGTTTTCCCCAAAGAAGATATGCAAACAGTCAATGAACACATGAAAACACGCTCAATGTCATTAGTCACAAGGAAATGAAAATCTAAAACCCAATAATATATCACTTCATACATACTAGGATAGCTATAATAAAAAAAAGTTTGGAGACATTGGAACTCACATGCATTGCTAGTAGAAATGTATAATAAAATGGTGTAGCTGCTATAAAAAGTTTTGGTGGTTCTTTGTAAAGTTAAACTATAAGACCCAACATCTCATCTCCCAGATATGTCCCCAAAAGAACTGAAAACAGGTACTGGAAGAGGTATTTGTATGTCAGTGTTCATTTCAGCATAAAACACAATAGTTAAAAGGTAGAAACAGCCAAGAAGTATCCATTAACAGATGAGTGGGTAAACAAAATGTTATGTATGCTCACAATAGAATTTAATTCACCCATAACAATAAGTGATATCTGATACATGCTATAACAAGAATTAACATTGAAGATGTTAAGCTAAGTGAAATAAACAAGACACAAAAAGATAATTACCATATGATTTCACTTATATTAAATATGTAGAATAGAAAAATTCATAAGTAGATTAGAGGTTACCAGGGGCAAGGGTGAGGGGTCATTGGGTTGTAGAATTAATGGTTATAGAATTTTTGTTTGAGGTGATATAATAGTTTGGGGCATGGATAGTGATGACGCTTGCATGATACTGTGAATATTATTAATAATAATGTCACCAATTTGTACACTAAAAATAGTTTGTGGCCAATATTTTACCAAAACAGAATTTTATGTTATACGTATGTATATTTTATCAATGCAAAATTTAGCTACTATGATTAATGAAGATTTAAGCTTTGCATTAAGATCATGCATAAACCAAAACAATTCTATTAAGGAGAAAAAAGCAAAGAAGGAAGAAAATCCATTCTTTGCTCTTCCTTCCAGGGAAATTAATTGAATTGCCTATCTTGAAACCACAATCTTGCAGTTTCGTTTACTATATGAACAATATATTAATCTATAGAACTCCCCCAAATATATCTAAATACAAGAGTGATATTTATTTAGAATAAGGAAATACATTATAACAAAATGTAACTTGAAAAATGTGACATATATCACAAACATCTTAGAAATCTACATACATATGATTTTTATTAATTATCTTTTTGTTATAGCTTTATGCTTCTATCTTTTTGTTCTTTGTTCTTTGAAAGTCTATTCATATGGTAATGACTTGTAAACCATTTTCTAAGGAAAGAATAGAAAGATTATTTAGTATTTCTCATAGCACAGTCTGCACTGAAAAGTTTAGTTTTGTGGTGAAGAGTAAGTTTCATGCTCTAGCAGCCTCAGTATCACTTCAGGGAATCTTTCTTTATCTCCAGCCCTTGTAGTTTACTTTTCCTCGCCCTACTGAGACCACCTGTCCTGCAGCAGTAAAGGCATGCCCTAAGGGCTGTATTCCTTGTTCTGAGGAATTTAATGTGTATCTCAGGCAAAGCTGCACGCTTCCTTAGAAGATCTCTAGGTGAGGTTTTATGATATGTGTTCCACGTATACATTAGTCTCTGGGAGGTTTCAGGGTGTCCCAAAAGGAAAGATATTTTATAAAAACATTTAATGTTGAAGTTCAAAATGATCATAAGAAGTCTAGGATTTTTTAAGCTTTAGTCATCTAAGATCCACTCTCACCATTTTGTCACTTTCATATACCAGTTTTGCTGTTATTCCATTACCATTTATTTTCCAATTGTTTACTTAGTCACGCATGTTAATCTGGTTTGACACAATTCTATTCATGAAGTTGAATTCATAGTTGTTTGAATAGAAACATATTTTCTCTACTGTACATTAAAATACACTTATAGCTAAAAAAGAAAACAAACGTAAAAGAATGCTACCAGGTCCATCTGTAATTGCTCAAGTCCCACGTGCTGTTCAAGTAGATCCTGAAACAAAGTAAGTTACAATGAATGGAGAAGAAGACTTTTATTGGGGGAGTTAATGATAGAAAAACAAGAAATCCCAGATTATTTTCCCCAGTGTATGTTTTGCAAATTCATGTAATTCACCATATAAATAAAACCAAAAAAGAAAGACCAGATGATCCTCTCAATAGACGCAGAAAAGGAATTTGACAAAATTCAGCACCCTTTTATAATAGGAACTCTTAACAAAATAGGCATACATAGGACATACCTAAAAATTATTAAAGCCATATATGACAAACCCACAGCCAATATCATACTGTATTCCGTATTCTGGGGAAATACTGAAGTCATTCCTGCTTAAAACTGGAACCAGACAAGGTTTCCCACTATCTCCACTTCCATTCAACATAGTTTTGGAAGTACTTACCGGAGCAATCAGACAAAAGAAGGGAATTAAGGGCATCCAAATGTGGGCAGAAGAGGTCAAACTATCACTCTTTGCTTATGTGACAATATATTATATCTAGAACACCCCAAAGATTCAACCAAAGGATTCCTAGAATTGATAAATGAATTCAGCAAAGTCTCAGGATACAAAATCAATACACACAAATCAGTAGCTTTCATATATGCCAATAACAGGCAAGCCAAGAATCAAATTGAAGATACAATACCATTCACAATATCATCAAAGAAAATAAATATTTAGGAATATATTTAACTAAGGAGGTGAGAGACCTATATAGAGAGAAGTATGAAACACTGAGAAAAGAATTGTAGAGGATGTAAACAGACGGAAAACTGTGCAATTCATTTTTTATCTTTTTTTCCCCCCAGTCTACAAACTCCTGGAAGCACTGGTTAGGTCTTGTTCTCAAAGACAGACATTCCTACCACCTGCTATCATGCTAAGTACATGGCAAATATTTACTATTATTGAAAAAAGGGGCAGAAAGGTATATATAAAAACAGACACCTGGAAAAATTTTAACACTCATTTTTAATGTGGATAAAAATAATAATAATAATAAAATGGCTAATATTCCTAAGATCAGAGCACTTATGAGGAGAACTCAATGAATACAGATGTAAAAAGAAAAAAAGACTAGAAGATAATTTGTAAACTTCTGTAACACTTCAGAGACTCTCCTGTTTTTTAAAAAGTCTCACAAAGTGCATGTAATTGGCTTAAAACACAGGCACAACAAGCAGTACACACCTCTGAATCTTGACACAAGGGAAAAATCCCTATGGAGGACATAGGAAACATGGTTTTATCCTGCCGTCAGCTAAGTTTACTTTATAGTGTGATATTTTATATCTAGTGGATCTTCAGCCATGTTGAGACCTCTAAATGGATCCCTTATAGTCAATTTATTTTCTAAACGTTATTCTAAATCAAATTCCATTTGTTTATTACTTTGCCAAACTGAAAATACTAATTTATTCATACTATTTATTTTTAATAAATAAAAAACATATATCATTTCTGCCACCATGAAAGTTTTTGCCTAATGGGGGAGAGACAGTAAACAAACAAACAAACAAACAAAAAGATTCCATGCATAATTGCAAATTTTGATAAATGCTAGTAAGGAAACACCCGTGATACACTTAGACAAAATATTTGGTAAACTTACTTAGGTAGGATGGACAAGAAAAGGCTTTCTGAGGAACTAAAGATCAATTTGAGGCCCAAGGAAACGATCCTTATAAAAACAGTGAAATACAGAATTTTCGGCAGAAAAAAAGTGTTTAAAAAGTTTCTGAGTTGTGAAAGTGCTTAAGCAGGCCTAAAAATGTACAGAAGACCAGGGAGACTAGTGTTTTTTAAGCATAGGAGAGAAGGATATGAGATGAGTTGGGAGAAGAAATCCAGGGCCAGATTGTTGGGGGTAATATAGGCAATAATGAGGAGTTTGGCTTTCGTTCTACACGTAATGCAAAGTGTACTAACGATTGCAGAGGAGGGATATGCAGGATGAATAAAATCTGGAGATGTAAAGCATGGTGACTGTGGTTAGCAATACTGTATTGTAAACTGGACATTTGCTGAAAGTAGATCTTAAATGTTCTCACTGCAAAAAAAAATATGGTAACCATGTGAGGTGAAGGATATGTTCATTAGCTTGATGGTGGTAATCATTCACAACATATACCTATATCAAAACATCATGTTCTACACTTTAAATATATATAATTTTTGTCAATTATATCTCAATGAAGCCAAAAAATTAAAAGAAAAAAGGCAAGATGGAAAAATGCTTGTTAAAAATTATTTCAACTTGAGTAGTTGAAATAATTTTTAACAAGCATTTTTCTATGAAGAATGGAAGAGGCAATAGAAAAAGTAGGAAAAACATGGGAAATCTATTAAATTGCTCAGGAAAGAAGTAGTGGAATTTTACATTAGCATAATGATAGTGGACTTGAATAGAAATGGAGAAATTAAAGATATATTTGGGAACTCAATATTCGTAATGAAGGATAAAATTTAGGATGACTTTAAGTTTCTGGCTTGACTAACTTCATGTGTGCCATTTATAGGAAAAGGGAAAAATAACAGAGCAAGGAGTTTTAATGAAAAAACAAAAGTTTTATTTTGAACACATTAAGATTAAAATGTTCATAAAGCAGTCATGTTGTAGGTGTGTATTGGATAGACAAGCCTGGCATTTAAAATTAATATAAAGCTTATATAAATTCATCTAAATTTGTATGATATAAACATAAATTACATATAAATGTAGGATATACATGATATATATTTTGATGATATAAATTTGATCCTATAGATAAAGGAATTTAATAATGTAGGAAAGAATCAGTGGTGGAAATAGAGGTAGAAGGTCCTTAGGAAGACAATAAGAGGTTGGTTGGTTTCTAGGTTAGCCTTTCATAGCTGAGGTGTCGTCTTTTTCTGGGTTTTTTTTTTTTTTTTTTTTAAAGAAAATAAGTAGTAAATTGTGCAGAGAGAGAAAAGTTTAAAGTATTGGTGTTGGAAAAGTGAGGGAAATCTCTTCTAAAGTTTTATTATTTTTTGTGGCTGGAGAAACAAGAAAAAAGATAAAATCGTCATTATAGAGAGAAAGATTGCAACATTAACAGAGAAACAACAAACTCTTCTTCAGGTTTTACAATTGGACTTTCCCAAATCACTTAAATCTGTTGGATGTACCCTTAGTACGGACATTCCGGCAGGATTACGTTGTACGTGAGACCAAGGTTTAATCTTCTCAGATACGCTGCCTTCTAGACGTGGGGCCATAAAAAGGGAATGGTTCCCAGGGAAAGAGAGCTTAATTTAAATGTCCTTATTTCATAAAACTCTCTAGAATGAACATTGCTTTAATGCTTAAATAATCAGAAGGTGGTTTTTTTGTTCTAGTTTTCTTCTCTGTTGCAGAGTTTCTCCCAGAAAAATAATAGAAATATCAGTTCTCTCAGTATTTCTAACAGTCACTAAAATAGAGTATAATCTTGCAGTGAATTTCAAATTTTAGTATGCCTTTTACTGTGTAGATTTCTGGAGCCTACACTCAGAGAATCTGATTGTATGTCTGAAGTTACTTGCAATTTTAATTAGTTCCTCAAAATATTTGGAGACGTGGACTGTAATTTGAGAGTCACTATAGAGGGAAACAAAATAGGATAAACCTGAATAATAGACATGTTGTCTCCAATATTTTATCTATGAGTGTTATCTTTAAGTTTAGGAATCATCATAATAGAAAAACAAGAGCATCAAATAGCAGAAAAATATATGTATATAGTTTCTATATGTAATTGGGATATATAGATATTGTATAATGATGAAAGACAAATGAAAAACAAACATTTATTTTATGATGTCCTATTCTGATACATCTGTCAAAACCTAAACTTGAATAGAAATGAATTGGCATCGAGTTTTATGTAAGAAATATAACTTTTAGACTTAGAACAAAAATTAAAATTGATTTAAACTACAATTAAGACTGTATGGAATGACATTAAGTTAATGTTGAACAAGATAAATCATGTAACAAGAACATTATTTTAAAAGTACATCACAAACCTGTTAAAATAGTCTGAAACATAAATCTTTACTTTTGCTATAATCTCTTTACAACCATAGCTTTTTTAAAATGAGATTTCTCTCTTTTTTTGCATTAAAAAATTATACCCAATAACCAGCTATAATAATGCAGGACACAATAAAACAAGTTTAAATGCAGATTTCATTGAGATAAAAAAAAAAAATCAGCCGTATCCCAGTAAGCATTTACACTTTCAAAGATTTTTTTGAAATCACCTTAAAAAACAAAAGACACTGTACTAGCAATAAATGAGTAGTACAAGAAGGGAAAAATTGTTTTTAAATGACATTTAAATTTCTGAACTTCTTCTAGAACTACTAAACATGGAAAAAACTTATTTTTAATACTCCAAATCTAAGGATTAAATATTTCAATTATGTTTTGCTTTATTTGTACATATAGAAACTAATGTTGTCTTAGGAACTAAATCTGTAGCCAGGATCCTTGAATGATCATGAGCAAATGTGGTTGAGTTTTCTCATCTATAAAATAGGATAATAGTGGTACCTCTCGCATATGTCTTTTGAAAGTGTAAAATGAATTGATATACAAAATGCACTTACAGCAGGGTCTGTCACATATTCCACAGTCTGTGTGTACTCTTAGTACCATAGTAATTTTATTTTAACATTTACTAAAAAGTTTTTCCCCTATTTTATCCAAATTACTGTGACATTGTTCAAGGTTACAATTTACATACCCAATAGCAGCTGAGGTACCATGTGTCAAAGTGCAGACCAAAAAGATGTGTGCAAAAGTTTACTGTTTTGGAGACTTAGAGATTTGGAGATTTAAAGTTTTGATTTGGTGCAGAGAAAAATACCCTAGGACACCAATGACGTCATGGAGATGCTACACTGATTTTGAACTTCCTGTCTTCAGACTCCTTGTTACCTGAGGAAAATACATAGCCATTTGATTAGGCTACTGTTTTCAGGTTGTTACATGCAGCCACTGGGCCTAATTGACAGATCCAGTAAACTTCCATTTGTCTGAAGGATCAAAGTATCATTTGAATGTTGATCATCTAAAAACTAAAAGTTGAAAATATGTTTCCAAATATATTCAATAGCTAGATGGCAGATCTACAGCATTCGGGTCCCTTGACTCCCTATTCTGTGAAATCATTTGCTTTGCTCTGGTTCCTATGTCCACCTGACAAATACCCTTTTCATCCTACTTTTCCTAAAGCTAACCTACAGATTCACTTTTTCCCATCACTGGGAGTTTCCTCCAGGGAACCACCATATTAGGGGCTTCTGGTTCTTTGTCTCTTAATCGTAAATTTTCTTTTCTCTGTGAAGGAAGGAATAATATTTTTCTAGGCACCTAAGCACCCGAACAAGTAGCTAAAATAAGTGATTGCCCTAAACATAGAGGAGCGAGACTTTAAGAGTAGTATAGATTGCATGTCAGAGAAATTCACTTGCATATTAATGGTGATGGTGACAACTAGTATTGTTGAAAGCTTACAAGGTACTGATGATGATACACGGCATTTATTGAATGTCTGCTATGCCCCATGTCCTATACATGAATTAACTCATTTAATCCTCAAAACAAATTTGTCTTGATAGATGCAGATATTGAGGCCATCTGATCCCAAAATTCATGTTCTTAAACACTAGAATAAATTTCCCTCTTATTTCCATTGTCTAAGTATTCTACTTACCCTTGGCTTGGGGAAACATTGATTACATACAACTGTAGCTATCAATAGATATCCTTCTATCTGTACTATGCAATATGACCCCTTTCTTCTCATCCAAACCTTGCTCTGTCTCTTATGTTCCCTATTCAAGACAGATATCAGGTTGCCAAAATATATCTTTGTGTCATTTATATTTTTATAAATAGAGTCCTCACTTGGGCTCCTATCATCATTTTCCAGAATAATTTTAAAATTCTAACATAGGTCTCAGACTTTCATTTCTCTGCCCTTACAACCCATCATACCTTGTAACTGACAAATCTTATTTATCTTTGGCAGAGGTCTATGGGTTACTCAGCCCAACAATTCTTAACAGCTTTGAATGCCCCACTACTGCCCAGTCAAGTATGTGTCAAGGAGGCGCTTGAGCATCATCCACCTTTTAGGAAATCCCACTTCATTGTCCAATAGCTTAGATTGTTAGATTGTTATCTTTTTTCCTGAATTAAACTAAAGCTTGTTTTCTAGGCACTTTTGACCTAATTCTACCCATGAAAAATCTAATTCTTCTTCCATGTCACAGCTCCTACAACATTTTAAGGCAGCTATCATATCTAACACCACCCTAGTCCCTTTTTATTCCACCAATATAATTCTACATCTTACAATCATTCCTTATTTGGCTCTTAATTAATGTTGAACACACTACTACATTACTATAACCCTCCAAATGTTGTCTGTCTAGTAGGCATTTAGCAAAGAGAAACTATCCCCTCCATCTTTCTGAAGACTCTGCTTCTACTAAAAGCCTCCTAGGGGTGGCATAGTCCTTTCTGGGAGCATCACCAGAGGATTGCTTCAGTGGAAGTTTACACACTACTACTTTGAAATCTCTTTTATTCCTGCTGATGCTGAGTCATCATTTAAAATGAAGTTGGACATAAAAATTTTGTGACCATGGGACTCATGTATCTTCAGCTAAGAACTCAGACTGCATTTTATTTTTTGCTTTCATTTGAATGGACTTGCAATCTTTGGTCATGATAATTCTGCCTAGTAGGCTGCTGTTGCCCTGCTGTGAGATTCACAAGGATGGACTCTCCTATATCTCATGTCTTTTGCCATTTATCTTCATTTCAGTGCTGGAGTATGGACAACACTTTCTCTCAACTGGGACAATTATGGTAACTCATTTTTTTGTGATGAGTATAAAATGCCTTTAACCTATATCACTTCTTTACTTTAATTTGTGGGGTTTTCTTGTAGAATACAAAATGATTGGCTTGGGGTGTCATAAAGTCCAGGGTTTGATTCCCAGGTTCTTTAAATGTGACCTTGGGCAAACAATTTCTACTCAATGTGTCTATTACCTTCTATTAGGCTACAATAATGCCTACCTCACAGAAAACTTGGATGAAATAATGCACATAGACCAACTGAAGAGTGTCTGACATATATAGTAGGCCCTCAATACATGATTGTTCCCGTTATAATAAACTGATGAAGTCATGAATATGAAATTAAAGCCAGAGTCCATCCACTGCAGGAAAAATAGATCACACCCAGTCTCCACAATACCATATTCAATTGCTGTATTTATTTAAATGAATTAAATTAGTCAAAATAAGTAGATTATATTGACACAATCCACTTACTTTATAAGTATTGACATAGCATTATTCTTTATTTAAGGGAGACCAGAGTCTGTACCATAATAATATGGCTTTAGTGCATTCTGGCCACCAGTCTGAAAAATATTATTGTTGGCATTTACATGAGCTTGGCAAAAAGAAATGAAGAGCTTTCAAAGAATGTCAATAGAAGATACAATCTGCATAAGAGCAGTGAAGACAAACACATTTAACAGGATAGAGATAACCTGGAGGCAACAAAATTAAAAAAAAATCTTGTATCTACAGAACCACAGCAATAAAAAGCACAATCATATAACAAACTTCATCTGTTATATAACATAGTTCTGAATAGCAACGGATAATTTTAGCACCCTTTTTCTTGAAACTACTCCCTTTTAAATTGTCCTCTGATTCCCAATTTGCCCTATCCCTAAGGGTCCACTGTCCTGTGCCACAAAATAAAAGTCTATGGAAGGTTAAAAGTGAATGAGGCGCAGGTAAGCTTGAGGTAGCTATGGACATGATGATAGAGCATCCTCTTTGCTCAGCCATGGGGCATGTTCCACCACATAGGCTTTTTAAAGGCTCACCGATCCAAGTGCCAAGAGGCACTGAATGGGTAATATAAATGCATATAGTCCATCAAGCAAGGATGCACCGACCCAGAGAATGTGTGGTCCAACTTTAGAGAGCAGCTGTTCCTCAGCTGCTACCAAAGCATCATCTTAAAAAAATAGAAGACTAATATTGCCAGAACTTCCAACTTTTTTAAGATAAGCCACAAATCTTGTGCTTATCTTGTGCTTAGCAATTGTTTATGATATTTAGAAACACAATATAAGGACAAGTAAAACATGCCAGCACCTCCAATTTGCCCCTTTAATCTCCAGCTGGTGAATTGTGGCTTAATTGTACCTCAATGAAATTTAAATCGTTATAGAGATTATTTAACATAACAACAGCTTTCAAATGTTCTTTTAATTGTAGTGCAAAATATTGATATGTTGAAAAAATTATTAAAAGAGTCTAGGGAAGAATCACTTCTGAGTATTAAACTACACTGGGAACTGTCAGACTGCAAAGCTAATGAATGTGGGGACCACCGAGCTTTTGAATTTTACATAATAAATTCTTTTTCTCACTCTCTCTCTGTTTCAGAAAGTTAATTTTGTACCTCAATTCATGGCAAATTACTACCATTAGTCTCTCCATTCAATTATGTAATATATTTTACCTATTCTCCATTCATCCTTCTTTCTTCCAAAAGACTGATTATTCTAATGTGTTTGATAAGTATACTTTTATTTCTATTTAGTCTTATAAAATTGAATTGTTTTTGCTATTTTTTTTAGCTTACAAAAATTATATTGTGCTATAGGGCTAGTTATTTTTACTTTTTTCTTCCCAGGCATGTTGTTGTCAACATGTGTCTCCATCTAGTTTATTCTCTAGTGTTGCTGAGTAGTACTCCACAGTGTACATCCACTACATCTACCTACTCATCCTGAAGTAATGGATGTACAGGAAGAATCTAACTTGCTGATATCACAAGCGATGATGCAATACATAACCCATGTATGTTCCCTTGTGAACTTATATAAAAATGTCTTTGAACTATATGCGCAGGACAGGGGTTGTGGGTTAAGATAGAAGAATATTTAATTTTATTAAGTACTGCTTGACTGTTTTCCAGGCAGCCTACAGCAGTCTACATTGCCACCAGCAGAATGTGAGGGTTCCTATAGTACATATTGTGCCATACACTTGGTATTATCCACATCCTTAATATATCTAAAATAACATATAATTACATAATTTTTATTTCTCTAGCTACCAAATAATATTTCTATAAGCTTATTGACATTTTAGATGTCTTTAAATTCCTGATCTCTGTTTTATATTGAGATTTTTATCTTTTTCTTGTTAATTTGTAAAAATATCTTCTACATTAAAAAGAAAAGAAAGAAATTACCATGCATACAAATTGCTTGGAGAACTTAACAAAATGAAAAAATACACAGTCTTATTCACTAAGTCTGGCATGGGTCCCAAGATTTTGCATTTTTCATAGGCTCACAGATAATGATATTGGTCTGTGGATCATACTTTAGATGGCAAAGGTTAAAACTGTATGTGACTACTTATGAATCTTTATTCTTTCATTTGTATTAAAGTAAATTTATCATGTTTCTCAGAATATCTAACTGAAGTTTGATTGGGTTGATCAAATCAATTAATGTTAAAATTAATTTTGGGAGGCATCAATTACCAGACTTCAAGCTATACTACAAGGCTATCATAACTAAAACAGCATGGTACTGGCACAAGAACAGAGACATAGACCAATGGAACAGGATTGAGAACCCATCCTCATATAACCATCTGATCTTTCACAAAGCAGACAAAAACATACACTGGAGAAAAGAATCCTTATACAATAAATGGTGCTGAGAAAATTTGATAGACACATGTAGAAGACTGAAACAGGATCCACACTTCTCACCTCTCACTAAAATCAACTCATGATAGATAACAGACTTAAACCTAAAACATGAAACCATAAGAATTCTAGAAGAAAATATTGGAAAAACTCTTATAGACATTGGCCTAGGCAAAGAATTTATGAAGAAGACCCCAAAAGCAATCACAGCAACAACAAAAATAAATAAATGGGACCTGATCAAATTAAAAAGCTTCCACACAGCCAAGGAAACTATTATCACAGTGAATAGAGAACTTACAGAATGGGAGAAAATATTCACATGCAACACATCCAATAAAGGGCTCATAACTAGAATCTATACAGAAGTCAGGAAAATCAGCAAAAAAAAAAAAAAAAAAAAATCAAACAACCCCATTAAAAAGTGGGCAAGGAACATGAACAGAAACTTTTCAAAAGAAGGTTAATGGCCAACAAACATATGAAAAGATGCTCAATATCTAATCATCAGGGAAATGCAAATCAAAAGCACAATGCAATATCGCTTAGCTGCAGTAAGAATGGCTTTTCTCAAAAAGTCCCCAAACAACAAATATTGGCGTGAATGTGAAGAAATAGGAACATTCATACACTGCTGGTTGAACTGTAAACTAGTACAACCTCTATGGAAAGTAATATGGAGATACCTTAAAGAACTAAAAGTAGAGCTACCATTTCAATCCAGCTATCCCTCTGCTGGGTATCTATTCAAAGGAAAAAAAGACATTCTATAAAAAAGACATCTGCAGTAGGATGTTCATCACAGCACAATTCACAGTTGCAAAGATGTGGAAACAACCCAAGAGCCCATCAATACATGAGTGGATTAATAAAATGTGGTATATGTATACCATGGACTAGTACTCAGTCATAAAAAATGATGAACTAATACCCCTTGTACTATCTTGGATGGAGCTGGAGCCCATTTTTCTAAGTGAAGTATCACAAGAATGGAAAAACAAGCACCACACGTACTCACCATTAAATTGGTACTAACTGATCAACACTTATGTCCATATATGGAATAACATCCCTAGGGAGTCATGTAGGTGGGAGGGTTGAGGAGGGGATGGGTAAATTCAGACCTAATGGCTATGGTGCACAATGTCTGGGGGCTGGGCATGCTTGCAGCTGTGACTCGGGTGGGCCAAAGGCAATATAAGTTTTTGTATCCCTGTAATATTCTGAAATAAAAATAAAATTTTGGGATAATTGGTATTTTTATACTGTCATTCATTCAAGGACATAATTGTCCCTCAATTTATTCAGATTATCCTCTATTTTCATTATTGAGTGCAGAATTTTTTCATAGAATTTATATGTATTCTTGGTTAATCTAAGTCCTAAATATATTGTAGCTTTCTGAATTTTAATGTATTTTATTATAATTTGTAGTTGGTTATAACTGGAGTAGAGAGAGAGGCTACTGATTTTATAATATTCATACTTTATATGACAACTTTGCAATGTGTTAAATTCTCTTATTAATCCAAATAATTTTTTTTTTGTTCGATTTGGGTTTGGTTTTATTTTTGAGACAAAGTCTTGCTCTGTCATCGATGCTGAAGTGCAGTGGCCTGATCATGGCTCACTGCAGAATCAAATTCCTGGGCTCAAGCAATCCTCCCACCTCAGCCTCCTGAGTAGCTAGGACCACAGATGTATGCCACTATACCCAGATAATTTTTTTTTATTCTTTTGAAGAGATGTACAGATGGGGAATCACTATGTTGCTCAGTCTAGTTGAAAATTCCTGGCCTCAAACCAACTTCCCACTTCACCTTTCAAAATTGCTAGGATTACAGGCATGAGCCACCATGTTTGGATTCAAATAGTTTAGTAACTGTGACAATTTTTTATTGGTTTTAGGTAAATGACCACTTAATCTTCCTAAAATCACAATTTTATTCTTTTCTTTTCAATTCTTATACTTCTTCGGGTTTCTTTTCCTCACAGCATTAATCAGAACATTAAATACTATATTATATAGTAGTGGTGATCATGAACATGATAGTCTTGACCCATCTTAAATGAAAAGCGTGTAGGCTGGCATGATGGCTCAAGCTTGTAATCCTAGCACTTTGGGAGGCTGAGGCAGAAGGATTACTTGAGGCCAGGAGTTTGAGATCAGCCTGCGCAAGAGCAAGAACCCATTTCTACAAAAAATAGAAAAATTAGCCAAGCTTATTGGCATGAGCTTGTAGCCACTCAGGAGGTTGAGGAGGAGGAGATTGCTTAAGCCTAGGAGTTTGAGGTTGCAGTGAGCTAGGATGATGCTACTGCACTCTAGCCTGGGCAACAAAGCAAGACCCTTTTTCAAAAAAAAAAAAAAAAAGAAAGGAAAAGCATCTATATGTTTTCAGTAAATCTAATGTTGTAGATTTTTAACAATCATTGCACTACTTATGGGAAAAATATATAAATGTGTTTTGTATGTTTTTAGCTATGTTTTTCTTATGAATATATTTTCTAGGAATATATTCTCATATAAGTGTGTATAAAATATGTTTGTGTATATATACATATATAATCATCTTATATAATAAATGAATGCATATAATATATAATTTCCAAAGTATTTCTAATTTGTTGAGTTCTTACCAAAACGTTACAGAACTTTATCAAAAGCTTTTTCTGCATCTAGTGTTATCAAATGATTTTTCTCCTTGAGATCATTAAGATATTAATAGAATAAGACAAACTATGTTGATAAATTTTCTGATGTTGAATTATCTTTTAATTTTTGTAATAAATCTTACTTCATAATTATGCATTGTATGATACAGTTTTTATTTATCTATTGCATCATTTCAGATTTTTCAGCTATATTCATAAGTGAAAAGAGCCAAGTCTTTTCCTCCTTATCACTTGGAATTAAAATTACACTAGCCTCATAAAAGAATTTGGAAGGTTTGTTTTTCTCATTTCTTCACAATTTGTGTTGATAGTTTAACTGCTTTGGAAAATTAGACAGAATTCCCATGAAATGATTTAGGCCTTAGATATTTATTGTCAGGAGGTCTTGAATACTATTTTTATTGTTTATGAGTATATTTGTGGTTTTTAAATTTTCTCCTGTTTTGATTTTGTAAATTTATAATTTTTTAAGAATTTAAATTTTATCTAATTTTCACATTTTCATATAATTTTTATAATTATTTTATGACTCTTTTCTATGAAATGACTTTTGGTTTACTAATTATCTCTACTGTTCCTTAATTTCTTTTTAATACAAACTCTTTGAGAATATGTCAATTTCTTTCTAAACATATTGAATTTTTAACATACCTTGGGTTATTAATTTCTAATTCCATTGGAAAATTTACTCTGTATAATATTGATACTATGGATTTACTCAGGTTTTTTAGTGGCCTAATCCATGGTTTATATTGTAAATAAATATTTTAGTTTGTTGAGCATAGATAGCTGTATCTTTAATATATCAAATGTCTCAGATACATCAATTGTTTTCTATACTTTATCAGTCTCTGAGAGGTATGTGTTAAAATATCTGAAATATCAACTGTTTTCTGTTGTTTTGCACGGATTTTGAGGCTCTGTATTTACATGTATACATATTAATAACTGTTATATTGTCTTTCTATATTGTTCCTTTTGGGGAGATCATGAATTATTAACCATTTATTTCTCAGAGAAATGAAATTATTGCTTTGCACACAATAAATTTTAAATAACAATGCTTTCAATTGAAATGGGTAGAACTGAATTAGATAATGTAACTGGTTTTTAGGAGTAGACATAGAGGCAATTGAGAAGTTAGAGACCTACAAATGAATTAGAATGTCAATAATATGTTCTGCTCTTAAAATTCCTCTGAGATTGAATGTTCCCAAGAGTTTCAAACACCAATTTGTTTTTGAGGTTTAATGTAAAATATTATGAAGTCTGTGAAACCAGCAGTAGACCCCAGGTCTTCCAAATTCAGTTTGAAAGACAGAGAAAAAAGAGAGTCAGAAAGTCAAGTTATATGCATGTACAAGAGACCAAAGGGGAAGGAAGTCAGAGATGAAGGGAGAAAGAGAGAGAGAGAACAACCCTGTTCTTTGCCCAATTGTGTGCCAGGAACTGTGCTATGTTCTTTACATATATTATTTTATTAAAGTATACAAACATACTCCACAAAGATATTTCTAGCATAGAGCTACATGGAGCAGACTTTTTTTCAATACAGCTTAGCTATTTATAGCTTAAGTCTTTATAGTCAATTCAATTCAGAATGAGAAGATTTTGCACAATCCACAAGCAGTAACTATTTTTAGCAGATTATAGCAGAATCCCTTACCATATTTTTAGCAGAAATAGTGGAGCCAACACATCTGCCATTGGCTAGCGCATTTTAAAAATATTTCCACTCTAATGTTCTCCAAACCTTATTATGAAATCATGGCCTAAATATATAACCGATAAGTGCATTTGGAAGAAAAGTATTATGGTAAAAGAATTTATGTCCATTGGTAACAAATATAGTTGATATTTTCTAACTTTTTAAATGATAAAAATCATATTTCATGGCTATATAAAATGTGAACAATGTTAAAAAACTACTTACTTTATTGATACTGCTGCCATGTTATATTTTTTATTCTTGGTCCTCAGATTCTTAATCAGGAGTCTTTGGAATCTCTGAGTTTTCCAGGAGCATGTGTTGTTTCTGTTGCCGTTCTCAGCATCTCATTCCCCCTTCTTTTGCCAATAGTGTTCAATTATCCTTTTATAAACTACTCCTCCTCACAGCACGTTTACTCCAGGGAAGGATCTGTGACTCAAACCTAAACAGCAGAACATTCCATCCCCACTGGTTCCAGTGATTGGTTCAAGGGTTAGCATGCAAGTTGAGCCAGGTCCATGAGTCTCCAACCTGGGATTCTGCTAGAGAGAGGGGCTCTCTTCCCAAAGATGTTGCTAAAAGTGTTAGACTTGGAAGTCCAGAACTACAGAGGGCCATCATGCCACTCCTAGTGCAATGAAACCTGTCACAGGAGAGCAGAGGCAGCAGATTTCAGAAAGCGCCATTTGGACACCTGATTGCAGTTTTGTCAGAAACAAACTTTATCCCTGAACTTCTTTTTAAAATTTGCTTGAATTGTTTTTATATTCCTTTCAAGGGGAAAATTGCAACTTATAATTGTATTCCAATAAAACAATTTTAGAGGTTTACAAAAATTCTAAAATTGTTTGCAAATGCTGTGTATGAATGTGTATATGTAACAGGGTATTTTGTTAAGGAGTATGTCCTGCTTTGATGAATGGCATATTAAACTGCTGATTTTTGTTAATATTAACACAATGTATTTTTAAAAGTTTCAAAAAAGCTAAGTCAAAAAATAATCAAAAATCATTTAGCCATTAACATTTTTGAACACTTTGTTGGTTGTAATTTAATCCACAAATGTTTATAGGAAGACAAAGACCTGGAAAACTGTTTCTTTAGCAGTCAATATCTATGATTAAATGAAATGTTTTTACTAAAACTTTATTCACAGGACAGATTTCTATCACAACTGTACAAACAAATATTTATTGTATAAACTTGATTTACTATATGTAAATAAATATAAAATTCAATTTATTTAAAGCATAAAACAAGTTCATATAAAAAACATAAAACATATAAATTCATTCATAAAAGACTAATAGTTTGTGAATGAAGCACAGTTCTTAAGATTGTCCCCTGGAGATAAGAAATGAATAAAACTCTTGAGGATGGTGAGTTGCTCTAATTACTTAAAAAGAATTGGCCTGCAAGGGATACTCAACATAAGTTTTAGGATTTTATTTCTTGAAATTTCCACTAATTGTTATACATACAAGAATTTGATATTTGAGAAAACGAAAACTATTTCAAACACAATGATTGGAAATTAAAAGTGCAATGTAACTCATTCTTTGAAAAGCCTACAAAGTGATTCTTTGTAGTATGTGATTTCTTTGTAGGTATGTCTCTACAGCTGGACTTAGAAATAAACTAAAATTCATATGTGCATGAGGATTAGTTTTGTTATTTGTTTCAAGGATAGTTACTTAACATGCAAAGCTCAAAGTAGTTAAAATGATCTATGTGATGGTCTTTATAATACATTATAACGAAAGTGGTCATATCATTTATTGTCCAAACTGGGATAATTGTAAGGGTGAAGGCAGTACTGATAATAATTATGCTAACTAGAACATATGATCATCCTAGTCACCAAAGCTCTGAATACTTAAATCTGCTACTTGTTGTTTAACAGTTTCAGTAGATGAGGCTTTGGGACATTCCTTACAGAATAGGTTCAGTATGGCAAATCTCCTATTGATTGATGATTGGAGCTCTTCACTAATTGGCCATGTTAGACCTCAGCAGGAAGCTTGCCGTGATCAATTTTCAGTGGAAGAGGTAGTGTGATACAGTTGTGGAGTATTTTTTGATTTTGACAGAGGGTATGTTGTTTTACTAATTTAGCACTTTATTTTTCCTCCTACTTTATTGGTTTATTGAACAAAGCAATAATAATAAAAAGGTGCTAGTCAGCTGTCTACATTAGCTATATTACGATTTAATCTTCAAAACAGCTCTATGAGACAGATTATTATTAATACTATTGTCTCCATTTTACCAATAAAAATCTGAGACACTGAGAGCTTTAAATCTTCCCAAGGTTACACAGCTACCAACTGGCAGAGCTGGAACCAGACCCAGGCTGTCTGGCTCCACATGCTGCATGTTTAACCAATACGCTAGAATTTCTTCTAGTAGTGCTTGAGGTACGTGGAATTCTGAATTATTAATGTCCATAAAAAATTAAAAAATCTAGTAGCATACTACATGATTACAGTATATACATTCATCCTTTTTTTTAAAATTAATGAATTCATATAACCAGAAAAAAAGGTGAAAGGGAGTACTGAAATAAGGATAATATCAAAAAGTCAGAATTTCTATAAGAGGAAGCCATAAAAATCATATAAAATGTTTTATCCATTTTGCTTAAAGGAATCATTTTGTTCATTGCTGTACCCATAGAGACCAAAATGGTTTGTTTGATGTTTCACACATAATTGTAAAATGAA
The DNA here is from genome assembly GCF_041146395.1 of Eulemur rufifrons. Classification (NCBI taxonomy): domain Eukaryota; kingdom Metazoa; phylum Chordata; class Mammalia; order Primates; family Lemuridae; genus Eulemur; species Eulemur rufifrons. The sequence continues at coordinate 86,374,469 of NC_090999.1, read as the reverse complement.
TTAATGGGTATCTGTGTATAAAGCTGTGATCTTTTTTCTTTTCCTCTGTTTCAATAACTCCCCATAAAAGGCAACAGAAAGGTGTGTTAGCGAAAAATGAGGCTGTTCAATAAGCCACGGGTACACTGGGAATAGTAAAGTGGAATGCCACACATGAGCCTTGCCCTTGAGACAGAAGTCAGTGCATAACCAGACTCACCTCCACCTACCATTCTGACCTGAAAATCTGACCTGAAAATGTGCAAATTCTCTCAGCTTCCCTTGTAGTTAAAATAAGGGAAATAAGATAAATATTCTAATGTCCCTTAAAGCTTTATAATTTTAAGTCAATGTTTTTGTTCTTATACAAGTGGCCTATTGTCACTGCTTATTAACAGAGAGCCTGTCAAAGTGGATGGTTAAGGAGTTTTCAGGCTGTTGTGTCTCTTTTCAATTCTTTCTTAAATTTAATTTCAGAACATTTCATCAACTTTTCCACAATGGTTTTGATGTCCTGTAATTACTTTGAATTCAGAATATATGGTAATACTTTTCTATTCATTCTGTGCAAATGTATCTGAAAAAGATATGCATTTGGCAGAAAAGTCATAAGGATATTATTACTACCTAAGAAGACTGGTGCCTGGGGAAGACATTAGCAGCTGTGTATTCATGTTAGTAATTTAGAGGGGCTGGTCTTGCTGACTAATTATTATTCTAATGTTGGTTTAAGGTTACCTTAATTAGCAAACTGTGATCCCAGTCTGACACGCTTATCATAATAAATAGATTCCACAACCTATCTAATAGCTACTGAGTATGAGCTGAAGACAAAGATATAATTTCTAATTCACATAAGGTCTCTGATCTAAAATTTCTCATGTGCTCAGTTATCAAAATCAAAATGTTGCTTAATTTGGGTTAGGATAAGAAATTTATATGTCTCTGTATTTTTTGACATTATGATAAATAAATATTACTTTTACAATTTAAAAATGAAATATAGTAGAAGATGGCTGACTACTGGCATCTGGCACTTACCTCCTCCACAAAGAACCAAAATAGCTAGTAGGCAATCACTCTTCAAACTGAGAATATAAGAGGGGATGCTGGCATTCAGCATGGAAGTGACAGAAAACACTCGAGGAACAGGAGAGGGAAGTGAAGCAGCTGGCCCAGATGGGATAGGGTGGGAGTCCAGAGAAACTCCCCAGTGTGGATAAAAGGTAAGAGTTCCCCAGGGGTCCAGATTCCCACCACATACTTCTGCAATCCTACACATGGGAGAGCCCCTTGACCCTCATGGGCCCTGAAACTAGTATAGGAAGCTGCCTAGAGTTTGTGCAATGGCATTGCTCCGGAGAGGGAGCTCACCTAGGTTCCCAAAAAACAGCTATAGCACACTGCCATTTTGTGAGCCCAGTCCCAGCAGACTGCATCCTGCCCTGGGGCCCAACAGCCCCTGCATCTCCACATCCCTATACCCCCACTGACATAGCCCTGCATCTACCCTGAGGACTGCATCATTATGACACCTATTGGACTCAGCAGTGGAGCAGGGTCCTCGGCACTCTAGCCCATACAGTGTCCTATGCCTGGTGAATAGGCAGTCTAGCACACCAGGGAGGCTGGCCCTGAGACAAAGGGAGCCAAAGTGTGTGCTCCCCAGATCCTGAAAGACGCCTGCCTGTGGCCACTGTCACTGATAGCAGCTCAGCCCACAGGGCCACAGCACACTTAATTTCTCCCTAAAGACAAGCTCTCCCTACTCACAGCACCTTTGCTGCTACCACCCAAGCACACCACCCAGGGGGCCTGGCGATGGCCTCACCCTGCCCAACAGCTTGCGCACACCATCAAGGAGCCTAAATATAGAACTGCCAAGCATGAGACTGCCCATCACCCCCAGTGCCTGAGCACACCACTCAGAGACCTTGGAATCGCCCTGCCCTGTCCACCATGTTTGGCATGTGTGCACTCCCTCCAGGGACCTGAGGATGAGCCCACCAGCCTGCCACCACAACCACTGCTGTTATCCATTATAATGTACAACCTAGGTGCCTTAGAACTGGCTCACCCAGCTTGTTGCATCCACTGCTAACACCAGCGCATGCTGCCTGGGAGCCTGACTGTTGTCCTGCTGCTACTACTGCCATTACACAGACCACACATGCTTCCCCGCAGCCTGAGGACCTGCCCACTTGCCCAGCCCACCACTGCCATTGCCAGCAGCGAAGCAAGCCATTTGTATGCCCAAGAATCAGCTTTCCTAAGTCTGCTAACATCAGTGCCCACATATGTTGCCCAGGGACTCAAGGACAGGCACTCTTGAACTATAGCTGCCATTACTGGGGCCCAGGACTGTCTGCTTGATGTTCACATTCCCAGCAAGGCCTCACCATAGCCTCCACTAACAACGGCAGCCTAAGCCACTGAGAAAATTACAGACACCGCTGACATTTATTTACAGCTGAAAAAATCATACAGAGACTACACTACTACATATTTCCAGAATCAAAGCTAAAGTGCCCTAACCAACCAATTAGAATAGATATACCTCCAAAAACTCTTCCGCTCTAAAAGACAATCCAAAAAATTGGAAGAAGTGACTGTCACACCAGATGTGTAGATGTCAATGTGAGGATATAAGAAATATAAAAAAGCAAGGAAACATGACACCTCCAAAGGAACACATAATAATCCTCTAGCAACAGATTTCAATGAAAAATAAATTTATTGGCCGGGCGCGGTGGCTCACGCCTGTAATCCTAGCACTCTGGGAGGCCGAGGTGGGCGGATCGTTTGAGCTCAGGAGTTCGAGACCAGCCTGAGCAAGAGCGAGACCCCATCTCTACTAAAAATAGAAAGAAATTATATGGACAGCTAAAAATATATATAGAAAAAATTAGCCGGGCATGGTGGTGCATGCCTGTAGTCCCAGCTACTCGGGAGGCTGAGACAAGAGGATCCCTTGAGCTCAGGAGTCTGAGGTTGCTGTGAGCTAGGCTGACGCCACGGCACTCACTCTAGCCTGGGCAACAGAGTGAGACTCTGCCTCAAAAAAAAAAAAAAAAAAAAAAAAGAAAAATAAATTTATGAAATATCATGACAAGAATCCAAAATAATGATAGTACAATGGTTCACAGAAATATAAGAGAATACAGATACACAACACAAAGAAATCAGAAAAACAAATTCAATGTATGAGTGAGAAATATACCAAAGAGATAGATATTATAATAAAGAAAAAAGAACCAAATACAAATCATGGAACTAAAGAATTTAATAAATGAAATTACATAATACAGTTGAGAGCTTCTGTAACAGACTAGGTCACACAAAGGAAAGAATTTCAGAAATTGAAGACAGGTCATTTGAAATAACCCAGACAGATGAAAAAGAAGGAAGGAGAACAAGAAAGAAGGAACAAGGAGAAGGAGGAGGAGGAGGAGGAAGAGGAGGAAGAAGATGAAGAGGAAGAAGAGGAGGAGGAGGAGGAAGATGACGATGGAATAAAAAAGAATGAAGAAATCTACATGACATAAGGCACACCATAAAGCAACTGAATATATAAATTTCGGGTGTTCCAAAAGACAAAAAGAAGCCCAAAAGCATAAAAAAATTAACAAAATAATAGTTGAAAAATTCCCAAGTCTAGCAAGGGGTTTAGACATCCAGATACAGAAAACTCAAGTATAAATAGATGCAACCCAAAAAGGGTTTCCTCATGGTACATTACAGTCAAACTGTCAAAAGTCAAAGACAAAAGAAAGAATTCTAAGAAGAGCAAGAGAAAAGTATCTAGATATATGAGTTAATGGAAACCCTCATCAGACTAATAGCCAATTTCTCAACAGAAATCCTATAGGCCAGGAGAGAATGGGATAATATATGCAAAGTGCCAAAAAAAAAAAATCTGAGCACAGTACACCCAGCAATGTTATGCTTCATAAAATAAGGAGAAATAAAGTCTTTTCCAGACAAGCAAAAACTAAGGGATTCATCCCAACAAGGCTGGTCCTATAAGAAATGCTGAAGGGAGTCTTACATCTGAAAGAGATAGTATAATACAAAAGATCAACACAATGGAAAGCTGATTTTTTTAAAAAGATTAACAGAATTAGCAAACAGCTAACTATACTAATCAAGAATAAAATGAGAGACTACCCAAATAAACAAAATCAGAAACAAAGAAAGGAGAAATTACATCAGTTGCAATTTCCACAGAAATTATATTGTATTTCCACAGAAATACAAAATATCACTAGAGACTATTATGAACAAGCATGCACTGACAAACTGAAAAATGTAGGGTAAATGGATAAATTCCTAGACACACGCAACCAACCAAGATTGAAACAGAAAGAAATAGAAAACCTGAGCATACCAATAATAATTAACAAGATTGAATTAGTAATAAAGTCTCCCAATAAAGAAAATCCCAGGATCAGATGGCACCACTGCCATATTCTACCAAACATGTAAAGAACTCACACCAATTCTTCTCAAATTATTTTTTTTAACTAGAAGAAGGGGGATTTCCCCATGATTCATTCTATGAGGTCAGCATTACTCTGATATCAAAATCAGACAGGACACAACAAAAGAGAAAACTATAAGCCAATATCCATGACAAATATATAAAAAAAAATTTCAACAAAATACTAGCACATCAAAAAAGATTATTTGGCCGGGCGCGGTGGCTCACGCCTGTAATCCTAGCACTCTGGGAGGCCGAGGTGGGCGGATCGTTTGAGCTCAGGAGTTCGAGACCAGCCTGAGCAAGAGCAAGACCCCCTCTCTACTAAAAATAGAAAGAAATTATATAGACAGCTAAAAATATATATAGAAAAAATTAGCCGGGCATGGTGGCACATGCCTGTAGTCCCAGCTACTCGGGAGGCTGAGACAGGAGGATCCCTTGAGCTCAGGAGTTTGAGGTTGCTGTGAGCTAGGCTGACGCCACGGCACTCACTCTAGCCTGGGCAACAGAGTGAGACTCTGTCTCAAAAAAAAAAAAAAAAGATTATTTATCATAATCAAGTGGAATTTATCCCAGGGATATAAGGATGGTTTAAAATATGTAAATCAAAAAGTGTGATACATCACATCAACAGAACCATGTAGAAAAACAATATGATCATCTCAAAAGATATAGAAAAAAGCATTTGAGGCCAGGCGCGGTGGCTCACGCCTGTAATCCTAGCACTCTGAGAGGCCGAGGTGGGCGGATCGTTTGAGCTCAGGAGTTCGAGACCAGCCTCAGCAAGAGCGAGACCCCATCTCAACTAAAAATAGAAAGAAATTAGATGGACAGCTAAAAATATATATAGAAAAAATTAGCCGGGCATGGTGGTGCATGCCTGTAGTCCCAGCTACTCGGGAGGCTGAGACAGGAGGATCGCTTGAGCCCAGGAGTTTGAGGTTGCTGTGAGCTAGGCTGATGCCACGGCACTCACTCTAGCCCGGGCAACAGAGTGAGACTCTGTCTCAAAAAAAAAAAAAAAAAAAAAAAAAAAAGCATTTGATAAAATTGAAAACCTCTTCACATTTAAACTCTCAAAATTCGGTATAGAAGGAAATGCCTCAACATAATAAAGATCAGATATGATAAACTCACAGCTAACATCCTAAGGGGAAAAGACGAAAAGCTGAAGAAACGCAACAAGACAAGGATGCTCACTTTCACCACTCCTATTCAACAGAGTACTGGAAGTTCTAGCCAGAGCAATATGCCAAAAGAACAAAATAAAAGGTTTCCAAATTGGGGAAGAGAATATCAAATTGTCCCTCTTTACAGATTACATATTATATTTAGAAAAACCTAACTCCACCAAAAAAAAAAAACAACATAAATCAGATAGAAAATTTTGGTAAAGTGGCAGGATACACAATCAAAAAAATTAGTAGTGTTTCTACACACCAATATTAAAGTAGCTGAAAAAGCTAGCTGAAATCAAGAAGGCAATCCTATTTGCAACTGCTACCAAAAAAAAAAAAAAATATCTAGGAGTATAATTAACTAAGGAGGTGAATGTCCTATAGAAGGAAAACTACAAAACACTGTAGAAAGAAATTGAAGAGTACACACAAATTGAAAGACACCCTATCTTTACTTATCAGTAGAATTAAAATTGTTAAAATGATCATACTACCCAATACAAACTACAGATTTGCAATCCCTATCAAAATATCAATGTCATTTTTCATAGAAATAGAAAAGCAATCCTAAAATTTGTGGGAACCAAAAAAAGAGCCTGTATAACCAAAACAATCCTGGGCAAAAAGAGCGAAGCTAAAGGCATCACATTACCAGACTTCAAAATACATTATAAGGTTATAGTAACTATAACAGCCTGACATTGGTATAAAAACAGACACATACACCAAGGGAAAAGAATAGAGAACTTAAAAATCAACACATGTATTTACAACCAACAAAAGTGGCAAGAACACACACGCTCTTCCATAAATGGTGCTGGTAAAACTGAATATCCATACACAGAAGAGTGAAACTAGATCCCCATCTCTCTCCCTACACAAAAATCACCTCAAAATGGATCAAATTCTTAAATATAAGATATGAAACGATAAAACTACTAGAATAAAATATAACAGAAACACCTTAGGACATTGGTCTAAGTAAAGATTTTATGGCTAAGACCTCAAAGGCACAGGCAAGAAAAACACAAATAGATAATGAAACTACATTAAACTAAAATTCTCATGCATAGCAAAGGAAACCATCAACAGAGTGAAAAGACAACCTGTTGAATAGGAGAAAACATTTGCAAACTATCCATCTGGCAAGGGACTAATATCCAAATATTCAAGGAACTTAACATCAAAAAAAAAAAAAGAAAGGAAAAGAAAAAAAAAACAATATCCTATTAAAAAGAGGGCAAAGGATCTAAATAGATATCTCTCAAAAGAAGACATGCAAATGACTAACAGGTATGTAAAGAAAATGCTCAACATCACTAATCACCAGGGAAATGCAAATGAAAACTACAATGAGATATCAACTTACCCTAGTTAGAATGACCATTATCAAAAAGACAAAAATAACAGATGCTGATGATGAAACACAAAAAAGAGAACTCTTAAACACTGTTGGTGGGAATGTAAATTAGTGTAGACATTATGCAAAACATTATGGAGATATCTACACACCCATGTTTATTATAACACTATTCACAATAGCAAAGATATGGAATCAACCTAAGTGTTCATTAATGAATGAATTGATAAAGAAAATGTGGTATGTGTGTGTGTGTATATATATATATATGAAATAAAATATTATGTGATCATGAGAAAGAATGAAATCATGTCATTTGCAGAAACATGGATACAACAGAGGTCATTATGTTAAGTGAAATAAACCAGGCAAGAAAGACATATCACATGTTCTCTGTCATATGTGAGAGCTAAATAGTTAATCTCATGGCAGTAGAGAGCAGAATGGTAGGGAATAACGTGTGTGGTTGGGAGGTCGGGCAATAAGGCAGGTTGTTTAATCTGTACAATCATATGGTTAAATAGAGGGAATATATTCCAATGTTCAATAATAAAGCAAGGTGACCATTGTTAACAACATTGTATTTTTTATTTCAAAATAGCTAGAAGACAGATCTTGAAGTGTCCCCAACACTTACAAATGATAAATGCTGAAGGTGATGAATATCCCAAATACTTTGCCTTGATCATTAAACATTGTATGTAGGTAACAAAATATCATATGTACCCCACAAATATGTATGAATATTGTGTATTAATATAGTTTTTAAAAAGCCTGCTCTCCCTGTATAGCAGTATATAATTAGAAACATTAGTTATATAGGCAGTCCCTGGGTTATGGACAAGACATGTTCCTGAGAATGTCTTTAGTTCAGATCTGTATGTAACTCAGATCTCTGATGAACAGAGCATATATGGTAATAATAATAATACTATAAAGGCTCATATATGCTAATAATATACTGTAATACTGTAATAATAACAAAATTAGTACCCCTGTAATGTAATACTAAGTTACAGAAACTATTGTGCTCTTTCTTTTAATTGAAACAGCCAAGGAAACTATCACGAGAGCAAATAGACAATCTACAGAATGGGAGAAAATATTCGCATGTTACACATTCAATAAAGGGCTGATAACTAGAATCTATATAGAACTCAGGAAAATCAGCAAGAAAAAATCAAACAACCCTATCAAAAAGTGGGCAAAGGACATGAACAGAAACTTTGAAAAGAAGATAGACTAATGGTTAACAAACATATGAAAAAATGCTCAACATCTCTAATCATCAGGGAAATACAAATCAGAATCACAATGAGATATCAGTCATCTCCAGTGAGAATGGCCTTTATCAAATAGTCCCAAAACAATAAATGTTGGCGCAGATGCAGAGAGATAGGAACACTCATACACTGCTGGTGGGACTGCAAACTAGTACAACCTCTGGGGAAAGCAATATGGAGATACCTCAAAGAGCTACAAGTAGAACTACCATTTGATCCAGCAATCCCATTACTGGGCATCTACCCAAAAGAACAAAAGGCATTCTATAAAAAAGACATCTGCACTCGAATGTTTATACAGCACAATTCACAATTTCAAAGATGTGGAAACAACCCAAGTGCCCATCAATACATGAGTGGATTAATAAAATGTGTTATATGTATACCATGGGGTTCTACTCAGCCACACAAAACAATGGTGATCTAGCACCTTTTGTATTATCCTGGATAGAGCTGGAGTCCCTTCTACTGAGTGAAGTATCCCAAGAATGGAAAAACAAGCACCACATGTACTCACAATCAAATTGGTATTAACTGACCAACACTTAAGTGCACATATAGTAATAACATTTACTGGGTGTCGGCAGATGGGGGGTGTGAGGAGGGGATGGGTATATTCACAACTAATGGGTGTGCTGTGCACCGTCTGGGGGATGGACATGCTTGAAGCTCTGACTCAAGTGAGACAAAGGCAATATATGTAACCTAAACATTTGTATCCCATAATATGCTGAAATAAAACAAAACAAAAAAATGAAACAAACATAACATAAAAATCAAACTCATACAAAAAGTTTAGATAGGAGATAGGAGAAATTTCAAAAAAAAACATCGAAGTTTAACAGTCGCCTAATGTTGCATCAATGCTAGGCTGGCTAATAGGAATGTTACACCTATTTTCATCTTCTAGCCAAATCAATAATAACCTTTCTATTTCAATAATTAATCCACTATGCTGCTTAGTAATAATTGATGCTTTTAGTGGAGCACTGCCTTTCACGTGTTCCATTATTCTCACTTATCCTCCATAATTGTTCCAATAGTCAAGCAACTGAAGCCTAATGTTTTTTTAATTAATGATGACGTCTGGCCTTTCTCTAAATGCTTAATTATTTCTACTTTCATTTCCATTGCAATCACCTTTCTCATTGCTGCAGGCTCACCTGGACTTGCAGGGGCCTTTTGTTTTGGACAAACACAGACTCACAAAATCAAATAAATAAGACAAAATGAAGCTGTTCGTAAGCGACTGTATAAACAGTGGGACTGGCTGTTTGCATAAAGATGCGGCACCAATGCACTGCTTATGCCATGTGGGTTTGTTTATGCCTGTGGAAGAACCTAATTCCTGAATTATTAATTTAATTATTTCATTATAAATTATCCCTGTGGGGAGCCTTAGAAGCCAGTTTGTAAGTACAGAACACTACAAGTCGGGTCCTCCATACCCCAGGGACTGGCTGTATTACCAAGGCTTTGACTGAAACATAATATTTGAGAATGTGCATTGACTCTTTGGTTTCAAAAGTTCCCAGCCTTACACTAAGAAAATAAAAATTGTTACTTCCTGACAGGCTCAGGAATCTTAAGACTGAAAGTAAATTTGGAAGTCTGCTTTGGTTTGCTTCCTAGTCTCAAGAAAGTTTTAAATCTGATATTCCTACGTGATCAATATAGAAAGAAAAAATTATGTTTCTAAAGGAAAAACTATAACGCACTTGTTGTTAGATTGTAGACCTGTGCATTCTTTTAAAGCCTTATTATCTACCTGTAGACTAGACTAGATCCTGAATTCTCCTAATTTCCTCCAATACATGGCTACAACTCCCTGACTAAAAATAAAAACTGCTCTGTTTCTAAAACTCTATAGGCTGAAAATTACAGAATTTTAAAGAATAAACCTTGTGTGTGACGTATGGGCCACACAAAAATGTTCACCAAATCATTTGATGTCATGACCAGAGACATCCATCCTGAAATCTAGGAGGAGAAGTTGACATTTCACACTGAAGACAGTGTTCTCCAAGATTTTGGAACAAGACTCCATGGCATAATGACACTCTTGATTCTCTTATTGGCTACCTTTTTCACTTGACAGGGCAAAGCTATAATTTCACAGTCAGTAGCTTCTACTGGTAACTTAATAGAATCTAACCTAAGACATCTTTTGGTTAAATAAGAAAATGTCTGTGCTATTGCTAATACTACATGCTGTACCTGGAAAAATTCCTCTGGGAAAGCTGAGATTCATATACACAAAATTTTTAAAAATTTTTCCCTTGGTTACAAAAGGTATCACTTAATTCCCTATGGTCATTTACTTTATTTAATTGGCTGTCTTTAAGCCTAGGTTCATGGCTCACAATCATTATGCAAACTGGGATTGTCATATTACTGTTAATTTTACTTTGCATTTCCCCTTTTAAATCTTTGTATCTGTTACTTGTTAATTTTTTTTGTGGAAGTACACCTTCTAACAAAATAATGCTAGCCCGGCATGTTGAGATGATGGCAAAAGACTACACGACAGATAAAACTGGATGCCAGGGAGACTTAGCCAGAGAGCAACTCCCTTAAACCCCACCTTGTTGCTCAAAAGTGGCCGATGGTGCTTTGATTCTACTCACCAGTCACTCTCCCCAGTGTAGAACAAGACCAGCAACCAGGACAGGTCCATCTCAGTGCTGAGGGATGTCAAAACCCAACTACAAGATGAGTAATCAGTCATGCATTCAGAGAAAGATCTTGATCAAAAGAGGTAAATGTGAAAGTTGTCAGAATCAAAATGGAGACACTAATGTTAACCCTGACAAATAGACACAGGCAAGGCTATGAAAAAAGGACTTTCATGCCTGTGTGCCTGATAATAAAAAGTATCAGAAGAATCACAACCTTTCACAAAAGCCATCCCAATCTTACATAAGATATACTTCTGTGTTGATCAGTTAATACCAATTTGATGGTGAGTACACACGGTGCTTGTTTTTCCATTCTTGTGATCCTTCCAGCTCCATCCAGGATAATACAAGAGGTGCTAGATCAGTAGTAACATTCATCGGGTGTCGGGCAGGTGGGAGGGGGAAGGAGAGGATGGGTATATTCACACCTAATGGGTGCAGTGTGCACCGCCTAGGGGATGGACGCGCTTGAAGCTCTGACTTGGGAGGGGCAAAGGCAATATATGTAACCTAAACATTTGTACCCCCATAATATGCTGACACAAAATAAACAAACAAACATACTTCTGTGAGCACATCTGCTCAGGAACTGTCCAATATCAGACTGACATAACATTTGTTACTGATGTTTGTATGCATGGATAATTATTTCAGAATCATTATGCAATCCTCTTCGTTTTTCCTTCAAAAACCTTTGTCTTCCTTTACCTTCCTGAATACATACGTAGTTTACCATGGCAGGTGTATTCCCATGTGCAATGCCCTACTCCCAATAAATACCTTTTTATTTTAAAAAAAGAAAGAAAAAAGAGAGAAGTAAGAGGGAATAAAATTGTTTTTTAAGGATATCACCAATTTGGAATTGCTAGATTCAAACTAATTGCTTGACACATTACTTCATACAACATTCAGTAAAGTAGATGCTATTATTTCCAATTTCTAGGGGAGTTAAGCAAGACTTTGAAAGTTTAATCATTCAAACTCACATAGTTTGTACCTGGCTTCAGTAAATATCCCTTTTTGCATGTATTTGTGTACTTGGCAAGTAGGAAATATTCCTAGAAGTAGAAAGGCTGTGCCCAAGGTTTACACATTTTAATTTTGAGAATTATTGGCAAATTTTGCTGCAAAAAATATTATTCAGGCCAGGCCCGGTGGCTCACGCCTGTAATCCTAGCACTCTGGGAGGCCGAGGTGGGTGGATTGTTTGAGCTCAGGAGTTCGAGACCAGCCTCAGCAAGAGCGAGACCCCATCTCTACTAAAAATAGAAAGAAATTAGATGGACAGCTAAAAATGTATATAGAAAAAATTAGCCAGGCATGGTGGTGCATGCCTGTAGTCCCACCTACTCGGGAGGCGGAGGCAGGAGGATCGCTTGAGCCCAGGAGTTTGAGGTTGCTGTGAGCTAGGCTGATGCCACAGCACTCTAGCCTGGGCAACAGAGAGAGACTCTGTCTCAAAAAATATATATATATTATTCATATTTATACCCCCAACATCAAGTACTTCTCCATTTTCTTGCTAACATGGATTGTCAATTTTTTTTAAACTTACCAAAGTAAAAGGTGAAAATGACCCATAATTCTTCAAAGTTTCATTACATTTATTTCATTCTTAGTGAGGTTGAACATTCCTTCAGGTGATTGGCCATTTATAATTTATTGCCAAGGAAAAATTTCAAAGGAGGAAACACAAAGCAAATGAGATACAGGCAGAACCTTTTTTTTTTTTTGTTTCCAATCTTGGTTGGATGATTTTACCTGTGACATTGTGTCCTTGCTATGTGAATAAGGTAAATTGTCATCATCGACTCCATGAATTTAAAACTCAGTGTCTAAATATTTTAGTGATTATAATTTGCTGGATGTAGATAATTGGGAGTTGAAGAGAAAATAATCTTTATGCAATTCTAACTCAAATGTATAAATTGCATATTTAAAGAGAAATTGACAATAGTGGAATGTTTTGAATTTCCTCTTTATTTTTCTCTAAATGTTCTAAAACTTGGGTTCACGTTCTGACCCTACCTCTGAGGAGCCATATTACCATGGGAAACTTATTTAACTCTGTGAGCCTAGGTCTTCTTGTTTGCAAATAAGGCTCATGATAGTTTCTATCTCAGAGGATTGACTTACTAATGAGAGAGAATGCTTGTAAAGTGCTGTCACATTAAATATTCTCAGTAAGTAACATGAGTAAAGTTAGAAAAGCCGATTGATATCTATAGAAGCATTATAATGAATCTCTTATATCTAAGGCAAACTATTTAATGAAAGAATATGCTGAAAGTGAAGCAACATAACTTGAATTTAAATGGAAATGGAGGTTTGATGCTTCTTGTTTAAATCATCTTTACTCATTACGTGTCTTTCACAGTGTCTGATTAGAAGACTAGGTAGGAAGCAAGAAATCTTGTGGAGGATATATTTCACCACATAATAAAACACTACAGGGCAAGGGTGAGTTATTTTAGATTTAAAACAGAAAAAAAGAAAAACTTGTAATTTTATTTTAACGTGCTTTCTTTGTCCACAAATTTTAAAAAATCAACATGATTTCACTAGTAATAATTTAAACTCTTCTTAAATGTTAATGTTAAATAATATTTTATGTAAATATTCTTGTTATATTTTTTCAATGGCCACTTTAATACTAACATAATTGGTAATTCTGGGGAAAATTTTAAAAATGAGTCTAAGGAAATGAAAGCAGAAAAGGAACTGATAAAGAATACTGTTACATGGATTCTAATTACAAAGTGAACCTAAAATTATTTATCTTGGAAAGCAAAACAAAGCCAAAATATAATTATAGTTTATTTATGGACACAAAATTAATTCGCTCTAGGAATAGACCTCAAAACAGGTGGGGATTTTTTGGTACAAGATAAAAAATATATACATATTTTAGAGGATTAGCAACAAATCCCAGAAGGCAGATCATGTTGCTAGGTGTTTCTTTGCAATGTAGACCACAACTGGGTCATTTTGATATGATGCTGGGTATTCAAAAGAAGGAGTTATCTAAAAAGTACTGTGTTCACTGTGTTTTAGAAGTTCACAGATATCTATCACATTCAATCATAAGAACCATCACAACAATCCTACAATTGCTCATAAAAAGCAATCTGAGAGAAAGTTACTTTTTGTATTTACCCCATTCATTCTTCCTATTCCAGCCCCTCTCTTCACTTATCAGGCTGTTCTTTATTCAACATACACAAACTCGGGAGAGGGAATGTGTAGGTGAAATAAGTAGGATTGGCAGGTTTAAAATAACTCCTTAAAGGAAAAAGAAAGAAAGATAGTTTTCTTGATCTGTATCTTTAATTTAGAAAATTGTTAATCGAAGTAGAAACTTAATTGAGAAGCTAAGAAACACAGATTAAGATTTAACTAAAAATATCTTAAATTGGACTCAATAATTTGCCCAGTAACCAAATATATATTTATTTTCAGTATAGGCTTAAATGGTCAAAGCTGGTATATTCAAGGATGGGCCAAAGTAACCTGCTTCAAAATAAATACTGAAATTAGCGGTGAAGCTTCCAAAAGGGAAAAAAGATGAATCTTATTTGAGTTAATGGAATACTGATTTTTATACTGAATATAGGAATCAAATCATCTTTAGTTTGAATTGTCTTCTGTGTATTATGCATGGTGTTTTTATGTGTTAACATTGAAAAGACACAGCCCTACAATCCTGGAAGAAGGGAATGACTAGTTCCAATTTTACAGTTGAGGATCCTTAAACCTGGACAGTCAAAATAATTTTGTCAGGAATAGAGAGGCAGAGTTAGGGCACATCTTTACTTTACCTTCCATAGTAGAGTTCACCAGAGAAATGAGCCTGGAGGAACTGCTATTCCTAATGGAGTGGGAAGAAAAGAGCAGTTAATAGTGGAAGATAGAACATACAGATGTATTTAATATCTGGGGGTATCAACTGACTAACAAATGAGTCCCCAAAATAGTGAATATAGCAATATTCTTACCTATAAACAAAATTCATGTTAAAGATCTATATTTAATTAATCTTTTCTCTTTTAGGATCTAAATCTTCCCTCTCATTTCTACCCTCACATGCTATTGAAATCGCTGGCATTAAAATCATTAGATTCCAAGGGTTGCAAATTTAGTGACATTTCATTATAAAATGACATTTATACATTGAAACACTGTATTTAACAGAGCTGTGTGAGCGTATGTTTCTGAGAGCTGTGATATCTGTGGGAAATCCTTTGTTTTATAGTCAATCAAATAGAAGTATGTGCCAAGAGCAAAATGGTCAAGTCTCACAGATAAGATGCTTCAGTCCTCATCTCATTCCTCTTTTTGGACTTTTAAGTCCTGAGTCTTCAGTAATTAAAAATATTAATAGCATCTTAGGAAAAACTGTTACACTAGAACTTTCTTTGCACATAGTCCCTCTTAACATCTCATGAGTCCAGTGCAAGGCCTTTAGAAAATGTTATGTACCCTGAAATGGCCCTGGCATAATTTGAAGAGCAATGTTATTTCTAAGCTGAACTAATGAAGGCTGTGCACCGTGAAGGAAGGCAGCCTGCTGTAACTGTTCTTAGCTGGTGGGCCTGGGTGGGGGTGGGGAGGACTCGCTTTCTAAAGAATGCTTTAAAGCCATGTCAAACAATAAGGCTAGTTCTCACTTGCATCTGTTGCACGTCCAAACTGTTTTTCTCTTGACCTTCTTAAAGCAAATCACCTTTTATAAACTGAAATATTAGGAGAGTGCTTTTCAGTTTCCAACTAGAATTCTTTGAAGTATTTGATGTTACTTGTCCAATTTCCCTCTACCGTGCTGAAAGCTGGGAGACTGAGCCAGATGCTGGCTCTAGGAGTGACCTTGGCTTCTGCCAGTGGAGGTCTGGAACAAGCAATTACCACCTGAGAAGAGCTGAAATGTTAGGATCATTGGGATGAGCAGAGAGTGAGATCTGTGATCAAAGAGTTGAGCTTCACCTGCTGTGCAGGGCCTAATTCAAAAGAGCAAGAGAATATAAATCAAAAATCACAGACAAGGTTTTAGACATGGAGAAAACAAATTAAAATAAATCAAGAATTAGCTAAGATTGTTTCTGAGCAGTTTTCTCAAACATTGACTAGGAACAATGTCTTAGGATTCCTAGATGATTTGGGATAGCCTAATGGGTTCATTTGTGATTGAACATCCTTTTCTTTGTGTTCCAGAGCTTTCCTATATTTTCCTGGAAGAAAACACAGCTATACATAGTGCTCTTAAAGGTAACATGACTGCCTTCCAGAAAGTTTATCTTTCCAGGAATCAAGATTGGTTTTCGTGCACATGGGATACAATATGTTCTCCACTGTGTATTTTGGTTTCCACCATAGGCTACTGGGGATGGATTCAGTGGCATGGAAATATGAACCTACTGGAATTCCAACAGAATTGCTAAGAAACAAGAAAAAAGATGCAAGGACTAGTAAAGGGTATCAGAAATTTGTTCTGGTCTCTATGAAACATTCACTGTTTTCTCTTGATGGAGCAGGTAGTGTTGTGGATAGAAGCATAGGGTCTACGGTACTTGGACTCTCTGAATTGAGGTTTTATGTTTCTCTAAAGCATCCTGCTTCTTTCAGGTCTACCACCAAGTAAAAACCAAGAAGCAAATGTGAACTACACTGAATTCACAAATCATACATCTACTTTTTTCTCCCTTTTATACACACTTGATTTGCAGACACAGGTTTGATGATTGATCAACGTGACTAAGTCAAGCTTAGACCCATTTACTTATAAGGTGACAACAATAGATCCTACCACTGGTAGTATTAATATTTGGGTGGTGACAACTCTTTACAAGTAGTGACTTCACAATTACTAAGATTATCACCAATTTTAGGAATTGTGGCATAAGGTTTCTATTAATGAAATTGGAAATCTTGACAAGGAAAAAAAGGCTACTGTGAGTACTCAAGTGAGGTAAGGTGCAGATACACATAAAATATCTGGTACATAAAGCTGTTCTCTACATCAAAGATCTCTATTCTTTGCCTGATTTTTAAAAAAATCTACCTCCTACTATCTCTCCATTCCACTTTTTATGAAGAAAATCATGTGCACTACCCTACTTACAACAGTTACTATCTTTGCTGCTCTATTAAAATTACTCTTTTAAACTCTTAAAGCCTGCTCCTCCACCATTATTCACAGGGCTGGCTGCTACACTTATGTTTCTAAATATCAGATCTAATCATGTTAATACTTTCTTTCCACTTACTTTAGTACAAAACCAAAATTCTTTATTATCACTTATGTAAATTTTTATATGGGTATATATGTTATATATGTAAATTATTGCCCTTTGGTATGGTGGAAGGAGTATGGCAATAAATTAGCAAATGCTTGGAACACGACCATTAATTAGTAAGTATTCTCTAGAATTTTCAACTCGGTTTATTTTTTATTTTTACTTTTTTGAGACAGAGTCTCGCTCTGTTGCCTGGGCTAAAGTGCCGTGGTGTCAGCCTAGCTCACAGCAACCTCAAACTCCTGGGCTCAGGCAATCCTTCTGCCTCAGCCTCCCGAATAGCTGGGACAGCAGGCATGTGCCATCACATCTGGCTAATTTTTCTATTTTTAGTAGAGATGGGGTCTCACTCTTGCTCAGACTTATCTTGAACTCCTGACCTCAAGCAATCATCCCACCTCAGCCTTTCAGAGTGCTAGGATTACAGGCGTGAGCCACCATGCCTGGCCTCAACTGGGTTTAATTCTACTTTCTACACATTTTATTTTGGGTAATTGCTCTTAAGTTAATCCCCTTATCTGTAGACATTATATACTAATACTGCATTAGTCAGGATTCTCCAGAGAAACAACCCATAGGAGATACAAATATATCTAGAAACACATGCACAGAAGACCCAGAAATAATATTTTAATAGTTATCTGGGCATCCCTTAGCCCAGTCAAATTAACTCATAAAATTAACCATCAAAAATACGTGAAGAATGAAAGAGAGAAAATATGTGAGACACCTAATACATGATGGGTAACAGATTAAATGAAAATGTACTTAAAGGTATTTGTATTTCTCTTTCCAGCTATACCTCTTGTCCTCTCTCCTTTAACTCAAATTGATTAAAATCACTCCAAGTTTCCAGCTTGTGAGATTAAATTATTAGTGAGACTATCCAAATCAATCTCGTTAATATCTTCAAAATAATTGTCTTTGGGCATTGCTAATGCTTCCCCTACACTCTAGAATACCCTACATCTCTTCTTCATTCAGAAAACATTTACATTTTATCTGAGATCGTTCCTTAGCTGCCTATGTAAAAGTAGTATTTTATTTTCATAATTCTATAAAACTTTCTGCTTAATGTTTTTATAATACGGATCCCATTGTAAAGTAATTGTATGTGCCATGACCATCCATTGTTAGACTGTACATCTTAGAGGGAAATGCTCATTTAGTCATTTTTATATCCCCTCAAGTCTAAGCAAATTCTTGCTAACATGCTCAAGCTCAATAAATATATGACTGTGACTGAGTAAATGAATGAAAAAATCCAACTTTGGGAAAATATTCCCAAAGTCTAGTTTGGAAAATAAAGTTTTAAAGATTTAATGACCAATATCTATTCAGCTAAAATACCATGTTTTCTCTATACAATGATAAAAAAAAGGAAATTAATCTCCTGAAATTGGAGAGCATCATATTGGAAGATATGGTAAAATAAATTTACTTATGTTATCTAGACATCAATGAAGATTTTCCCCAGAACCTGAAGTTTAGCAAAATTTATCATTAAAGAAAATTATAGTAGATATAAAGCTTGAAAATGGCATATTTTAAAATATTTATGTTTGCTACTTTTTAACAAGAAAGAGTTATTCTCTTTTGCTGTCTCAGTGCCTCACATCCATGTGTTCATATTTCAGTTAATATGTCCCCTGTGAGAAGAGATAGCAGAAATAGAAGTTTAAGATTGGGAGTTATTATCTGTTCTGAGTTCTAGTCCAGAAGGAATAAGGAGTAAAAACAAGACTATTAGAAATAAAAAAAATATGCAATGATGTGATAGACATCATTATCCCTTAAAGTTTTGCTGCCATTTGCTTATCAAGCTTTCTTGGTTTTTGACAGCCATGAAGCAAATTCTTTAAAAAAATAAATAAAACAATTTTATTTGGCACTGGAATAACAGAATAAATTAAGTGCTTGAATTATTATGTGAAGCCATCAATATGAAGAAAATAGATGGTAAAAAAAAAAAGTACTTCAGGAAGTTCAGGTTTTTTAATTTAATTTAATTTTTTTTCTATTTCAGAATATGAGGGTACAAATATTTGGTTACATGGATTGCTTTTGTACAGCTTGAAGCAAAGTTATAACTGTGTCCATCACCCAGATAGTGCACATTATACCTGATAGGTATGATTTTACCCATCCCCTCCTCCCCCCTCCCACCTGCTTGATTTCCATTGAGTTTTACTTCCTATTGTGCACAAGTGTTGATCAATTAGTTCTAATTTAATAGTGAGTACACGTGGTACTTGTTTTTCTATTCTTGCAATACTTCACTTAGGAGAATGGTCTCCAGTTCCATTCAGATTGTTGGTATTGATTCAATGGTATTGATCAACGGTATTGATCAAAAGGTATTGATTCATTTTTTGTGGCTGACTAGTATTCCATGGTATACGTATACCACATTTTATGAATCCACTCATGAATTTGATGGGCAATGGGGTTGACTCCACATTTTAGCAGTTGTGAATTATTCTGCAATAAACATTTGAGTGCAAATATCTTTTTCTTAAAATGACTTTTTTTCCTCTGGGTAAATACCCAGTAGTGGGATTGCTGGATCAAATGGTAGGTCTACTTTTAGTTCATTGAGGAATCTCTACATTATTTTTCATAGAGGTTATATTAGTTTGCAGTCCCACTGACAGTATTTTAAGTGTTCCTTTCTCTCCAAATCCATGCCAGCATCTATTGTTTTGGGACATTTTGATAAAAGCCATTCTCAGTGGGGTTAGGTGATATCTCATTGTGGTTTTGATTTGCATTTCCCTGATGATTAGTGACATTGAGCATTTTTTTCATATATTTTATTGGCCATTTTTCTATCTTCTTTTGCAAAGCCTCTGTTGAAAAACAACCAACTTTTTAATGGGGTGGTTTGATTTTTTTCCTTGCTGATTTGCTTGAGTTCTTTGCAGATTCTGGTTATTAACCCTTTGTCAGATTTATAGCATGCAAATATTTTTTCCCATTCTGTAGATTGTCTGTTCACTCTGTTGATTGTTTCCTTGGCTGTACAGAAGCTTTTAAGTTTAATCAAGTCCCATTTGTTTGCTTTTGTTGTTGCTATGATTGCCATTGGAGACTTCATAAATTTTTTCCCTAGGCCAATATCTAGAAGAGTTTTTTTTTTTTTTTTTAACATTTTCTTCTAGAATTCATATGGTTTCATATCTTAGGTTTAAATCTATTATCCACTAATTTTAGTGAGTGGTGAGAGATATGGATTCTGTTTCAATCTTCTACATGTGGCTATCCAATTTCTCAGCAAAATTTATTAAATACAGATTATTTTCCACAATGTATATTGATGTCTGCTTTGTCAAAGGTCAGATAGCATTATGTGGATGGTTTTATATCTGGGTTCTCTGCTCTGACCCATTGGTCTATGTCTCTATTTTTGAGTAAGTACCATGCTGTTTCAGTTACTATAACCTTGTAGTATATCTTAATTTCTGGTAGAATGACATCTCCAGGTTTTGTTCCTTTTGCTTAAGGTTACTTTGGCTATTTGGGCTATTTTCTGGTTCCAAATGAAACATAGAATTATTTTGTACAGATCTTCAAAAAATGATGTATTTTAATGGGGATTACATTGAATCTGTAAATCACTTTGGGTAGTATGGACATTTAAACAATGTTGATTTTGCTGATCCATGACCATGACATGTTTTCCATTTGTTTAAATCCTCTGCAATTTCTTTCCTCAGTTATTCATTGTTCTTCTCATAGAGGTCTTTTGCCTCCTTGGTTAAACATATTCCTAGGTACTTTATTTACTTTGTTGCTATTGTGAGAGATACTGAGTCTTTGATTTGATTCTTATCTTGTCTGTTATTGGTGCATAGAAATGCTACTGATTTGTGTACATTGATTTTGTAACCTGAGACTTTGCAGAATTTATTTATCACTTCAAGGAGTCTCTTGGCAGACTCTTTGTAGTTTTTCTAGATATAAGATCATATCATCAGCAAAGAGTGATAGTTTGACCTCTTCTTTCCACATCTCTCATCATCACATGGAACATTCTCGAAGATTGATCACTTCTTAGGCCTCAAAACATGTCTCCACAAATTCAAAAAAAATAGAAATTATACTATGTATCTTCCCAGATCACAGTGGAATAAAATTAGAACTCAATTTCCAACAGACACACTAAACTCTACAAAAAGTTCATAGAAATTAAATAACATACTGCTGAAAGATTATTGGGTCAAAAAGGAAATTAAGATGGAAATTAAAGATTCCTTGAACTAAATTACAAAGGGGACACAATTCATCAAAATCTGTGGGTTTTAGCAAAAGCAGTCCTAAGAGGAAAATTGAGAGTCTTAAATGATTACATCAAGAAGACAGAATTATTACAATTATCAATCTAATGAATTGCCTCAAGGAATTAGAAAAGGAAGAGCAAACCAATCCCAAACCCAGTAGAAGAAAAGAAGTAATTAAGGTCAGAGGAAAACTAAATAAAATAGATAACAAAAAAGTTATACAGAAGATTAATGGAACAAAATGTTGGTTCTTTGAAAAGATAAACAAAATCGATAGATCTCTCACTAGATTAATCAGAAGCAGAAAAGAAAGGACCCTAGTAAGTTCAATCTGAAATGAAAAAGGAGATGTTACAACTGATACCACAGAAATACAAAATAGCATCTCTGAATACTATAAAAATCTCTCTATATATAAAGTTGAAAATGTTGAGAAAATGAACAAATTATTGGAAACACATGTAGGCTCAATCAGAAAGAAACAGAAGTCCTGAACAGACTAATGTTGAGCAATTAAATTAAAGAAGCAAAAAATATTCTTCTAACAAAAAAAGTCCTAGAACAAATGGTTTCACAGCAGAATTTTACCATACCTACAAAGAAGAATTTGTACCCATACTGCAGAAATTATTTCATAACATCAAAAAGGAAGGAATCCTCCCCAACTTATTCTATGAAGCCAGTATAATTTTGATTCCAAAGCCAGGAAAGGACATAACAAAAAAAAGAAAACTACAGACCAATATCCCTCATGAGTATAGAAGTAAAAATTCTTAATAAAATTCTAGCAAACCAAATTCAGCTGCACATTAAAAAAGTAATATACCACAACCAAGTGGGCTTCATCCCAGGAAAGCATGCATGGTTCAACATACATAAATGCATAAATGTGATTCCCCTCATAAAGAAAAGCAGAAACAAAGACCACATGTTTATCTCAATAGACACAGAAAAAGCATTTGACAAAATTCAGCACCCTTTTATGATAAGAACTCTCAACTAAATAGGCATAAATGGGACATATATCAAAATTATCAAAGCTATATATGACAAACCCACAGCCAGCATCATACCGAATGAGGAAAAATTGAAAGCATTCCCACTTAGAACTAGAACTAGACAAGGATGCACACTGTCACCACTTTTATTCAACATAGTGCTGGAAGTCCTTGCCAGAGCAATCAGGCAAGAGAAGGGAATTCATTTTAATGACTGTTTATTAAAAATTATACAAAGGATTCTGACACAGAGAAACAGAGAGAAATGGTCCTCTTTAGATCAATATGTGATAAAGAATTTTCTAGATGCAAAGAAAAATTTATTTCAAAGTAAAGAAGGCAGATCACAAGTTTCCCAAGCAGTGTCCATTTAATGAAATGTACAAATAGAGACTTCCAGTGTTTTAGATTGTTAACTCCTAGAAGACTGGGCATTTTGTATCACAGACTATATTCAGCTTTGTGTAAGGCTGGTGGCAGGTACCCCTCCCTTCCCTAATGAAAAAAGAAGTCCCTCCTATCCCTCAATACCCGCCCCAAAGCTGAAACAAAGAAATTCCTCACTCCTCGCACATCTCCTGGCCAAAGAAGCTCCCATCCCCCAGCCCTAAGAACCTATATAAACCCACTCAGACTTCTGAGTGAGGTGGCTTCTCTGGGTCCCCTGGGTCCCGTGAGGCTCGCCCGGGTCCCTTTCTCGGGGACTCGTTACCCCCACCCGGGAGCGTCCCAATAAAGCCTCTTTACTTATCCCTTTCAACTCTGCTGTCTTTCTCTCTCTGGCGCCGGCTACTTCAAAGAAACCTTACACTTTGCATATCACCTCATAGACTTCATGCAATAAATGAGATGCTAAAAATTAAGAATAGTATTATAAAAGATGAAATATCCTAAAGTTGCCTTTTCATTAGCTCACAGAGAAACACACACACACAAAAATCCTTTCTTGATTGACATTCAGTGATCAACTTTTACTGTAAATTCATTGCTCAGTAAATCCATCAGCCATGGACATTTACATGCCCTCTTTATTTCTAGTGTGAACTAATCTCAATCATTTTCTTCAGCTCCTAAGCCTTTTGAGGAAGGCACGTAATTTCTTCCCTCCTAATAACCAGTAAGGCTCAAGGTATATCTGCAGCTTCACACACAATGAATGACTTAGATCATCCTTTGAAGTCTGTTTGTAAAGCTGATAAGACTTGAAGCCTGTATTCTGAAACACAATCTACTCTGTAGCAGATGAATTCAGCTCTAGAACACATACTGTGTACCTGTCCTTTTTGAAGGTACAAATTTAATTATCCTTCAAATAGGATAATTTAATTTATCCTGTAAATCCTATTTGTAAAAAAGCATTATCTGTAAAAGTAAAAATGAAAATCAGCTCCATTTAAAATATGAAATACTCCTTACTACAATTAGAAGTTCTTATCTATTTTGAGCCACATGAGAGGCCTGGTGTACTGTATATCAGTGATATAATTAAGGATAACATACCTATCCAGTATAGAATTCATAGCAGTGGGTACCCATTGACACTCACTAAACTATGTACTAAAATCCCTAAGACATTCTTGGCTGTCTTACAGAACTGTAGAAATATCAAATACGGAGGCAACTCTAGTATGCCAGAGATGTCTGCCCAAACCTATACTTAAATCATAACTCTGGAAGGCCGAGAGAATTGGGCTTACATATACTATAACCAGGATA
Source organism: Eulemur rufifrons (assembly GCF_041146395.1). Lineage (NCBI taxonomy): Eukaryota > Metazoa > Chordata > Mammalia > Primates > Lemuridae > Eulemur > Eulemur rufifrons. The sequence goes on along the minus strand of NC_090999.1, from coordinate 86,350,224 downwards.
GTTAAATGTTCTTAGACATCCTCCCTCCCACTCCAGCCATATATAGCAATAGGGCTACCTGAAAGAATTTTGGGTCTCTGTGCTCTAATATAGTAATGTTTAAATAGAAGAATTGGTCCATATGAATTCCATAGGGGTATATACAGACTTCTAGTCCAGCTATGGAGAACCTTGGAGAGATGTGTCCAAATTCACAGAAATAGAATTTAGGGTCCTGATAATTCAGTACTGTCTCCGTACATATCTTTACTTCTCTGGAGCCTGACAAATTGAATAACTCACAGATATCAAGGATCCCAATTTAAGCAAGTGATACATTTCCATGAACAGTCCTTTGGTGTACAAACATAAGTAGGATATAGAAGAAAATCTACAGTGTGGGATCTTTTGGCTATTTGTTTATAAAGATAATAAGCTTTGCTCAGGAGAGTGCAGAGGACATTATGATTTATTCACTCTTTAAACTGAAGGGACTATTTCTATTATAGTCACTAAAACTTTCCAAACCTGCTATCTTTCAAACACTTCTGGACTGATTTACTGAGGAGTCTCAACTCTCTGCATGAATATAAAATGGATAGAGTTTCCATTTTGCTCTATCAACCTTGCCTTTGGAACCTATTGAAATCCATTCCCTATCTCCCCATGGACTCCTATTTGAGCCAAACTCTTTCTGGTTATGTTTTCTTAATAGAATTTGGTGTAATCTGTTTAAACTTTTAATCTCATCTGCAAGGAAAATTCTACAACATTCACGCTCCCTTTTACAGATGCTTGCTTTTCTTAGTGATTGAGAGCAGGAAGGATTAAAAAAGGCAAAAGTCTCTACTTGGTTGCAGACCACTGCTCTTTGAAAGCTACTGCCTAAGGGCCATGCCCTTTCTGCATCCAGCATTCCAGCATTCATTCTCCTGTAGGATGCACTGTTGGCTTCTCTGGAATGCCCTATGAATTCCTGGACCTTCACAATTTCCTGACATGCATTATCTGGATTCAGATCAACCTCTTCTATTTGTAGCTGTCCATATATAGCTCCTCATCACTGCTGGAGGTTGTCTGCCCAGTGAGCAGCCCTCTTGGGTGGGACACTGGCAGTATGACTCATCTGAGTGATTTTTTTATGGTATTCACTGCCTAGGAAAACCCACCATGTCCTTGACTCAAACACCAGCAATGAAGCCGGAACCACAGCCACACGCTCTGCTGTCTCTCCTCTTTCCCTGCCCTTGGCTCTACTTGAAGCTGGGCCAGATCTAAGCAGATTTTTAAAGAGGGATTGCATCCTAATTTCCCGAGAACTAACTCCCCTCATCCTGATTGGAGGAAAAAACCTTTCAGTAATAATCCTGCCCAGTCCACAAGACTCAAGAACCTCCTCTTAAGTCCTTCTCCCTGCAATTTAAGTCCCTTCTGTCTGTGGACTAGTAGAACTGGTGGAGTAGTGCTTAACTCCAAAGGGGCTCTTCCAGGTTTTAAGAACCTGCACCAAAAAAAATCTAACCTCAGTTTCTGACTGTTATAATCTCTTTAGTGTGAAGAAGGTTTTGTTTCACAGTTGGGTTTTGATAATGAGTTTTAGGCATGTGGAAGAGCCTTCACAATCCTGTTACCTAGGTCTTAGGCATAAGGACATTTCTTCCCTCCCCCGTGCTACACCCCATAATTACCCTCACCAGTGACAAGAGTAGTTCTATTTCCCTCTTCATAGCGGCAGAGCAGTACAGAAAAATTCCCAGTCTGATTTTAAATTAAATTTTGTATCAATGAAGGTAATGCATACATTTTGTTCCACTTAATTAAAATTCCATTATCAATGTTTCTGGCTTATTAAACTCTTTGTGCTTTATCCCCCTAGGAGCAACAGACACACGGGTCATTATGACACACAATACCAATCCTGTGTCTAGAGATCGCGCAGTCAGTCTCGGCACTGGGCCTCTGCCTGTAAAGCTGCTCATTTTGCTCTGTTTTATTTTCCACCTGAAGATTACAAAGATCCACTTGAAATGGGTTGGACTGACCCCTTCTCCCTGTTATAATAGAAAAGAATCTGGTTTTAAGTGTCACTATACATCTGAGATAGCTCAAACGGAGCCATTCAATGCTCATGTGGTGGCACTTTACAATAAAAGCGATCTTAGGAACAAATAGAAATGGTCCTTAATATAATAATGAGGTTTTTTTTCCTTCTCCAATAAGTAGAATAAAAGCTATAAAAATATAAAACATTTATGTTTTTTAAGCAATATTAAATTTTATTATATTTTTTTAGAAATAGAAAGAAACCCACATAGCTATGGCAAAGAGAAGACATCTTGAGAGGAAGCTGGTTGCAAATCATACTGGTGTAAAGAATGCCCTGGAGTTAGAGCCTCCAACACATGCTACCAAGTAAAGCCTCAGTCTAGGCTTCCTCAGTCTCAGAAGATAGCCATAGTGTATCGTTGTTCAGATTTTGCAGCAGCACACTAACGTGTGTGTGTGTGTGTGTGTGCGTGTGTGTGTGAGAGAGAGAGAGAGCGCGCTACTATTTTCTAATTGTCACAAATGCACCTTATCAAATTCTATGCTAAAGGAAACTTGATTCTGCAGGACATAAAGGAAAGGGCCTCAGAGTCCTTCGAGAAGTAGAGATAGGTAGAGTTTTCTGAGAATGGAGGGTTTTTTTTTTTTTTTTTTTTTACCATTTTCATTCTTTTAAAAAATTTATTTTTAATTAGCTAAAAGTTGTATATATTTGTCACATACAACATGTTTTGAAATATGTGGAATGACTACATTGAGCTAATTATCATGTGTGTTACCTCACATATGTATCATTTTCTATGGTGGGAACAGTTAAAATCTACTTTCTTAGCAATTTTCAAAAATATAATATATTATTAACTGTAGTCTCCATGTTGTACCATAGATATCTTGAATTTATTTGTCCTATCTAACTGTAATTTTGTATCCTTTGACCAACAACCCCCTCCTACTACTCGGAGCCCAGCCCATGGTACCCGTCATTCTACTCTCTGCTGCTATGAGTCCAGCTTCTTTAGATTAGACATCTAAGTGAGATCATGCGGCATTTGTCTTTATGTGCCTGGCTTATTTCGCTTAACACGATGTCCTCCAGGTGTATCCATGTTGCTACAAAAGAAAGAGAGTTTTGATACTACAAAGATGAGCATGAAAAGGATTTAAGAGAAACTGTGGGAAACAGCTGCTAAGAGAGTGAGGTGATACTGTGCTTGTGAGGAGGGGCATTGTTCACATCTTCCAAGGGCTTAAACTCTCAGTGTTCCTGCCACCACCTCTGACTCTTTTCAAAGCACACAGGAATGAGTTAATTAGCTGGGTCCCAACTCGTAATTTTCCTCTTTTCTATAGCTGTGGAATGTTGACTCACTTGTTCACCTAAAAATAGCAAGAAGATATACTTTCAGCATAGTTCTGAGTTAGAGCATATTCTCTCAGGGAAAGCTGAGGAAAAGGAAGTCCTTTTCTCTAGTCATGAGGTGAGGGCCCATCCCCAGGGAGCTGAGGGAAAGTGTCTGTCCCCCTCATCTGCATTCCCAGGTATCAAAAAAAAAAAAAAAAAAAAAAAAAAACAGCAGACACTACTGAAATATGAGACTACAGACCAGCTGTCTTTGTCTTTGTCTCATAGCTTACCTGAAGACATCCCACTCTGGGAAAGAAAGGATGGGTCTTAACACCAAATAGGTCATTGAGAAAAGATTCGGAAAAGGTTATGTGTTCTCTTTAAGTTACTAAACAGGAAATAAGGCAGCCAGGATAGACCACTCAGCATGTAACTCATCTGACAAAGAACAGTAATCCTCTCTCTGCTTCTTTGGTCTTTCCTTTCCTGCTAGTTCTTTCCCCAGCGTGTACGGAGTTCGTGTCTCTCCCACGTTTCTCTGCCTAACTCTATTTTTTTTTTTTTTGTATTCTTTTCTCTTTCTTCTATGTTTCATAAAGTTATTGTCCATATTCCATATTTGTTTCTTTTGATTTCTCTTCATTCAATTGAAGACACATTATATTTTGGCACCTTCACCTTTCCCAAGTCACTCTTCTGGCCAAAGTCATCACAGACCTCAATATTATGAAATCTGATAAATATTTACTTTTTGTACCGGAATTTATCTATTATCAAAATTCTCCAAGCCCTGAGTTTCCCAGACTTTTACTGCCTTTCTGAATATACAGCGCCAGTGTCCGTTGTGTTTGCTGTGTTCACACTGGAGCCCCAGAATCAGGACTCAGCCTGTGTTCTTTGTTCCATGACTTAACCCAGATCAGAGTTTCTACTGCACCACCTAAATGCTGATGGCTCTTCTAAGCTCTAACATGCCCATTCCACCATCACTGGACTCACCCATCTGAGATGTCCTGGAAGACCACACATCAACCTGTCCAAGTTTAAATTTATCGTCGCTCAGCCACAATGTTCCTTTCTTTAATATTCTTGTAGAGTCTCTGGTTTACCTCTTAATCCTCAATACTGACATAAATATTTTAATGAATGAATTCATAGTGGTTAATGAAAATTCATAATAGTTGTGTCTAGATTAATCATATGAACTGAAGTAATTTTACATGTTCACCCAAAACAATCAAGTTAATTGGTCATATAACTTTAATGGTTCAAAACTTAAAATCACTAAGAGTTTCCTTCTTATTTGAAGCTTTTCATGGCTCTCTTACTCCCCTACCACCCTCCCAACCATAATCTATAGATAGCTACAAATTAAAATATTGATCTCTCTTCCCATAATTCATATATAAAAAAGTAAAGAACTGATCACACTGGAACATGGCTAGTTGCATATGGTTTTTTAAAAATTTTTTTAATTATTTTTTTTTTTTTACTGTCACTTGAGCTTCCTGGAGGCAAAGACTTACCCACCCATTTAGTTTTATCTGTGTCTGACATAGCTGGCACTTCATATTTTTTGACAAATAATAAAATCCATAAGATATTTTCAACTTAGGGTTTTCTTCTTACTTTTCATGTAAGACTTTAGTAGATGATTAAATATATGCTTTTAAACATCCCTTTAATATTTACTAAATTACCACTATGCTTATAACAGAAGGCAGGTAAACAGTAACAGCATTTGTTTAAAAGAAACACCATGATTAATGAACGATAATAAGCTGTTACACATTGAAGTAAATTTAGTGTTATTCTGTGTAAGACACAAGGGTACAAATCTCAACTACTTAGGGAGCTTTTTCAATTGCACACCACAGACTCAGATAGATTTTTCCAGGCACTACCTTTCATAACCCTCTAAGATCATTGCCAAGAGCATGATGCTATTACTATTGGAGCGTGTCCTATTTCTTAAGTAAATTAGAGTAAAAAAAAAAAAAAGAAAAATCAAAGGGAAAAAAGTGAAAGTCATCACGAAACATTATTTTCTTCATATGTAAAAAAATGGAATGAAGCATAGTAGCTATTCTATAGGAATATTTTAGGAATTAATAATCACCAAAAATAAGTCATTAAACCTACTGCAATTCTCAGTGCATTTTAAGTTAATGAGATAAAATCTGCACATCATATCTTAATCCCTAACCCAGTTTAGTGAATTTTGACTAAAATAATGGCAGCTTTTTATGAAATGAATCAGATTACTTTTACTCAATCTTCAAGATCAAATTTTAGATGTTAAGAAGCCCCTTGACTAGGTGATTTCTACTTTTTATTCCTCTAAAGAAAATAAAGTTAATTATATAGCAATCTGAAAAGTTGGTAAGCAATCCATGATTCTTGTAACTGAAATACCAAACTGGAAAATAATCTATTTAGTAATGTGGTTTAAATGGTTTCATAGTCTAAAAGGTTTTGTTTATATAAAATTTCTGGTTCATTTGATGTGGTCAATAACTTGAACATTGTTTTCTGAATGACTAGTAATTTCACAATAATTTTTCTAAAGGACAACAAAAATAAATTCAAGGAGCTCTCTAACTCTTGAACAAGTGACACTTAGATTATCTACTATAAAGAAAAAAAAGTAAAGAAAAGCTAATACTTTTATGGTATACAAAGCTAAAATTCTATTTTTCCCAAGACATAGATATCACACTATTAAAAAATTTTATATCCTCAAATTCTACTCACCAAAATGGTGATTATTCATTGATAAAGTTTATTTTTCAATATTTGCTTGCTAGAATAGATTTTGGTCAAATTTTCTTGTATTTAAAAGTAAAAGCAATCCTTCCACAGAAATAGAAATTCAAAAGAAAAGTGAATGATACAGAGAAGGTTTTGTAAGGATTTATTTATATCTAGTAAGAATTTATTTGGGATATCTATATATTTCTGCAACATCAAATAATTGAGTCTCCTTTAATGTGAGTTACTCTCCAAAACAGAGACATAAAAAAATCTTATTTGCTACAACCCAAATAAAAAATATGCCATATACATTCAGACAGTTAATCATTATTCCCTTTCCAAAAATAAGAGAAAAAAATTAATCTGTCATAGCTGAGAAAGTTTTAAACATGTTTGTTTACTTACACATTATGACGGTAAAACTTTCTGAACAAAGCTATTAAATGCTTGTGGATCCACAGGCACACTACAATCTTCTCAGCATTAGGGAAAGTCAGAAACTGTGGGCCTCATTTCAGCAATGTGAGTCACCATGGCAAATGTGACACGAGCTAAATCTATCTCAGCTCTCTATGTAGACGTTAAGCAGCTTATGACTGCACCATAACTCAATATGCATAAACAGTCTATTACACAGCGTTGGCTGCCAGATTTTCATTTCCTACTGTCTAGACAGCCAGTCTAAACACTGTGCTCTGAAACCTCCATGGAGCATAATTCCCCCAAAGACTTCTTACAGCTCCCAGTAGTGTTAACTGCTCTAGACACTCCCATTTTATTGCCTTCTTCTGGTACAGTTGATGTCAAGAGAAACAGGATATAGGCTTCCTTAGGAGGGGGAAGAAAAAAACCTCAGTCATTCTTTAACTTGTGAAATCAATAAGGCCTTAACAAGCAATCACCCACTCTCAGTCCACAATCCTCCTGATAGTTTTTAAACTGTGTTCAGCAGTCAGGCTGAGTAGTTTTTAGAAAAGAAAAAGTATTTTCATGAAATACACAACGCATAAAATGTTTCCTGAGAGAGAAATCCCCCAAATTAAAATGAATATTCTCTATAGATTGTCATAATATTCAATTATTAACATATCTATACAGATGTTTTATAAAAATAGAATAAAATAACTTTGATTTAACACCATAGAGAGCAGTGAATCATAAGTAGTTTAAAACCAAAAGTAGAAGAAATGGCTTAATTCTGAGGATAACCATAGCACTCTTGAGGGCAGTTAGCCAAATTCAAACAAGACTTCCACAGAAGTGCCTAAAATAAGAATATAATTTAGCAATCAAGTGTGGGAACTAATATGGGATCAAAAGTCAGAGAAAGACAATGGGTTAGAAAGTTCAGAAAGAATCCAGGCAACGGACACAAGAAACATTCAGGGAAAAAGCAAGAAGATACTAAAATATGTGAGAAATAGTTTGACACCAGGAGACTTTGCAATACTGTATTAAAGATTACATGGACATTATTTTGCATTGGCCTCGCTACAAAATTGTGATATTCTTGCATGCAACAATGATTTTTTGTAAGTTGTTATAAACCATAGTTCCCGGAACATAATAATATATTCAGAAAAAAAAAAAAGTGTGTAAA